>NC_044405.1:2928333-5856666 GCF_006542625.1 Nomascus leucogenys | reverse complement strand
CTGACAATGGATCCATGTCTGACAATCACTGAAAGGAGAAAAATTCTCTTGGAAACTCACTGGTGTGAATGATTCAAAGGGAAGAGTGAAGCTTGAATAGTCACTCTATACGTGCTTTCAGGAACGTCTTTCTCCTCTCTTGAGTTACTTTTTGAAAAAATTATTGCCTTTCTCAAACATTGTTCAAACACTGACACTTCTGAAACTTTTTCCTGACCACCGTGACTACAATACATTTCACATTTATCTAAATCATACCCCATGGCAAGTTATTGAAATATAATAGCCAGCAGTGCAATTATGGCAGTTATTTAACTTTAATGATGCTCAATTTCTTCACCAGAAAATAACTAGGGGAAAAGGGGAGATGTTACATACACCTCACTAGCCTGTTCTTAGGATTTAAAGAGAGCATTATTGAAATAGTAAGGGGGCATGAAACGTATAGTAGGAGTTTACCAAATGTTATTTCTTTGTAGCTAGAGCATATTTGTTTTCACATATAAACAGAAAATTCAAAGCCCAAGTAGCCAAAATGATGTAATTTTATTGGATCTACTCTTACAACCTCAGCTTCATTCACTAATGTTGGAAATATTTATGTTCAATTCGTTTATGTACCAGAAAATTCATGTGATAGTGGGAATGCAATGATGAGTGAAAACAACCCAGGCAGTGGAGCCAAGATGTCTGAATAGGAACAGCTCCGGTCTACAGCTCCCAGCATGAGCAACCCAGAAGATGGGTGATTTCTGCATTTCCATCTGAGGTACCGGGTTCATCTCACTAGGGAGTGCCAGACAGTGGGCGCAGGACAGTGGGTGCAGTGCACCGTGCGCGAGCCGAAGCAGGGCGAGGCATTGCCTCACTCAGGAAGTGCAAGGGGTCAGGGAGTTCCCTTTCCTAGTCAAAAAAAAGGGGTGACAGACGGCACCTGGAAAATCGGATTACTCCCACCCTAATACTGCGCTTTTCTGATGGGCTTAAAAAACGGCACACCAGGAGATTATATCCCACACCTGGCTCGGAGGGCCCTACGTCCACGGAGTCTCGCTGATTGCTAGCACAGCAGTCTGAGATCAAACTGCAAGGCGGCAGCGAGGCTGGTGGAGGGGCACCCGCCATTGCCCAGGCTTGATTAGGTAAACAAAGCAGCCGGGAAGCTCGAACTGGGTGGAGCCCACAACAGCTCAAGGAGGCCTGCCTGCCTCTGTAGGCTCCACCTCTGGGGGCAGGGCACAGACAAACAGAAAGACAGCAGTAACCTCTGCAGACTTAAATGTCCCTGTCTGACAGCTTTGAAGAGAGTAGTGGTTCTCCCAGCACGCAGCTGGAGATCTGAGAACAGGCAGACTGCCTCCTAAAGTGGGTCCCTGACCCCCGAGCAGCCTAACTGGGAGGCACCCCCCAGTAGGGGCAGACTGACACCTCACAGGGCCGGGTAATCCTCTGAGACAAAACTTCCAGAGGAATGATCAGGCAGCAGCATTCGCGGTTCACAAAAATCTGCTGTTCTGCAGCCACTGCTGCTGAAACCCAGGCAAACAGGGTCTGGAGTGGACCTCTAGCAAACTCCAACAGACCTGCAGCTGAGGGTCCTGTCTGGTAGAAGGAAAACTAACAAACAGAAAAGACATCCACACCAAAAACCCATCTGTACATCACCATCATCAAAGACCAAAAGTAGATAAAACCACAAAGATGGGGAAGAAACAGAGCAGAAAAACTGGAAACTCTAAAAAGTAGAGTGCCTCTCCTCCTCCAAAGGAATGCAGTTCCTCACCAGCAATGGAACAAAGCTGGACGGAGAATGACTTTGACGAGTTGAGAGAAGAAGTCTTCAGATGATCAAACTACTCCGAGCTACAGGGGGAAATTCAAGCCAAAGGCAAAGAAGTTAAAAACTTTGAAAAAGAATTAGATGAATATATAACTAGAAAAACCAATACAGAGAAGTGCTTAAAGGAGCTGATGGAGCTGAAAGCCAAGGCTCGAGAACTACGTGAAGAATGCAGAAGCCTCAGGAGCCAATGCGATCAACTGGAAGAAAGGGTATCAGCGATGGAAGATGAAATGAATGAATGAAGCAAGAAGGGAAGTCTAGAGAAAAAAGAATAAAAAGAAATGAACAAAGCCTCCAAGAAATATGGGACTATGTGAAAAGACCAAATATACGTCTGATTGGTGTACCTGAAAGTGACAGGGAGAATGAAACCAAGCTGGAAAACACTCTGCAGGATATTATCCAGGAGAACTTCCCCAATCTAGCAAGGAAGGCCAACATTCAGATTCAGGAAATACAGAGAACACCACAAAGATACTCCTTGAGAAGAGCAACTCCAAGACACATAATTGTCAGATTCACCAAAGTTGAAATGAAGGAAAAAATGTTAAGGGCAGCCAGAGAGAAAGGTCGGGTTACCCACAAAGGGAAGCCCATCAGACTAATAGCAGATCTCTCAGCAGAAACTCTACAAGCCAGAAGAGAGTGGGGGCCAAAATTCAACATTCTTAAAGAAAAGAATTTTCAACCCAGAATTTCATATCTAGCCAAACTAAGCTTCACAAGTGAAGGAGAAATAAAATACTTTACAGACAAGCAAATACTGAGAGATTTTGTCACCAGGCCTGCCCTAAAAGAGCTCCTGAAGGAAGCACTAAACATGGAATGGAACAACCGGTACCAGCCACTGCAAAATCATGCCAAATTGTAAAGACCATCGAGGCTAGGAAGAAACTGCATCAATTAACGAGCAAAATAACCAGCTAACATCATAATGACAGGATCAAATTCACACATAACAATATTAACTTTAAATGTAAATGGACTAAATGCTCCAATTAAAAGACATAGACTGGCAAATTGGATAAAGAGTCAGGACCCATCAGTGTGCTGTATTCAGGAAACCCATCTCACATACAGAGACACATATAGACTCAAAATAAAAGGATGGAGGAAGATTTACCAAGCAAATGGAAAACAACAAAAGGCAGGGGTTGCAATCCTAGTCTCTGATAAAACAGACTTTAAACCAACAAAGATCAAAAGAGACAAAGAAGGCCATTACATAATGGTAAAGGGATCAATTCAACAAGAAGAGCTAACTATCCTAAATATATATGCACCCAATACAGGAGCACCCAGATTCATAAAGCAAGTCCTGAGTGACCTACAAAGAGACCTAGACTATCATACAATAATAATGGGAGATTTTAACACCCCACTGTCAACATTGGACAGATCAACGAGACAGAAAGTTAACAAGGATACCCAGGAATTGAACTCAGCTCTGCACCAAGTGGACCTAATAGACATCTACAGAACTCTCCACCCCAAATCAACAGAATATACATTTTTTTCAGCACCACACCACACCTATTCCAAAATTGACCACATAGTTGGAAGTAAAGCTCTCCTCAGCAATTGTAAAAGAACAGAAATTAGAACAAACTGTCTCTCAGACCACAGTGCAATCAGACTAGAACTCAGGATTAAGAAACTCACTCAAAACCGCTCAGCTACATGGAAACTGAACAACCTGCTCCTGAATGACTACTGGGTACATAACGAAATGAAGGCAGAAATAAAGATGTTCTTTGAAACCAACGAGAACAAAGACACAACATACCAGAATCTCTGGGACACATTCAAAGCAGTGTGTAGAGGGAAATTTATAGCACTAAATGCCCACAAGAGAAAGCAGGAAAGATCCAAAATTGACACCCTAACATCACAATTAAAAGAACTAGAAAAGCAAGAGCAAACACATTCACAAGCTAGCAGAAGGCCAGAAATAACTAAAATCAGAGCAGAACTGAAGGAAATAGAGACACAAAAAGCCCTTCAAAAAATTAATGAATCCAGGAGCTGGTTTTTTGAAAAGATCAACAAAATTGATGGACCGCTAGCAAGACTAATAAAGAAGAAAAGAGAGAAGAATCAAATAGATGCAATAAAAAATGATAAAAGGGATATCACCACTGATCCCACAGAAATACAATCTACCATCAGAGAATACTACAAACACCTCTATGCAAATAAACTAGAAAATCTAGAAGAAATGGATAAATTCCTCGACAAATACACCCTCCCAAGACTAAACCAGGAAGAATTTGAATCTCTGAATAGACCAATAACAGGCTCTGAAATTGTGGCAATAATCAATAGCTTACCAACCAAAAAGAGTCCAGGACCTGATGGATTCACAGCCGAATTCTACCAGAGGTACAAGGAGGAACTGGTACCATTCCTTCTGAAACTGTTCCAATCAATAGAAAAAGAGGGAATCCTCCCTAACACATTTTATGAGGCCAGCATCATCCTGATACCAAAGCCGGGCAGACACACAACCAAAAAAGAGAATTTTAGACCAATATCCTTGATGAATATTGATGCAAAAATCCTCAATAAAATACTGGCAAACTGAATCCAGCAGCACATCAAAAAGCTTATCCACCATGATCAAGTGGGCTTCATCCCCGGGATGCAAGGCTGGTTCAACATACGCAAATCAATAAATGTAATCCAGCATATAAACAGAACCAAAGACAAAAATCACATGATTATCTCAATAGATGCAGAAAAGACCTTTGACAAAATTCAACAACGCATCATGCTTAAAAACTCTCAATAAATTAGGTATTGATGGGACATATCTCAAAATAGTAAGAGCTATCTATGACAAACCCACAGCCAATATCGTACTGAATGGGCAAAAACTGGAAGCATTCCCTTTGAAAACTGGCACAAGACAGGGATGCCCTCTCTCACCACTCCTATTCAACACAGTGTTGGAAGTTCTGGCCAGGGCAATTAGGCAGGAGAAGGAAATAAAGGGTATTCAATTAGGAAAAGAGGAAATCAAATTGTCCCTGTTTGCAGACGATATGATTGTATATCTAGAAAACCCCATTGTCTCAGCCCAAAATCTCCTTAAGCTGATAAGCAACTTCAGCAAAGTCTCAGGATACAAAATCAATGCACAAAAATCACAAGCATTCTTATACACCAATAACAGACAAACAGAGAGCAAAATCATGAGTGAACTCCCAATCACAATTGCTTCAAAGAGAATAAAATACCTAGAAATCCAACTTACAAGGGACGTGAAGGACCTCTTCAAGGAGAACTACAAACCACTGCTCAATGAAATAAAAGAGGATACAAACAAATGGAAGAACATTCCATGCTCATGGGTTGGAAGAATCAATATTGTGAAAATGGCCATACTGCCCAAGGTAATTTAGAGATTTGATGCCATCCCCATCAAGCTACCAATGACTTTCTTCACAGAATTGGAAAAAACTACTTTAAAGTTCATATGGAACCGAAAAAGAGCCCGCATTGCCAAGTCAATCCTAACTGAAAAGAACAAAGCTGGAGGCATCATGCTACCTGACTTCAAACTATACTACAAGGCTACAGTAACCAAAACAGCATGGTACTGGTACCAAAACAGAGATATAGATCAATGGAACAGAACAGAGCCCTCAGAAATGATACCACATATCTACAACTATCTGATCTTTGACAAACCTGACAAAAACAAGCAATGGGGGAATGATTCCCTATTTAATAAATGGTGCTGGGAAAACTGGTTTGCCATATGTAGAAAGCTGAAACTAGATCCCTTCCTTACATCTTATACAAAAATTAATTCAAGATGGATTAAAGACTTATACGTTAGACCTAAAACCATAAAAATCCTAGAAGAAAACCTAGGCATTACCATTCAGGACAGAGGCATGGGCAAGGACTTCATGTCTAAAACACCAAAAGCAATGGCAACAAAAGCCAAAATTGATTAATGGGATCTAATTAAACTAAAGAGCTTCTGCACAGCAAAAGAAACTACCATCAGAGTGAACAGGCAACCTACAAAGTGGGAGAAAATTTTCACAACCTACTCATCTGACAAAGGGCTAATATCCAGAATCTACAATGAACTCAAACAAATTTACAAGAAAAAAACAAACAACCCCATCAAAAAGTGGGTGAAGGACATGAACAGACAATTCTCAAAAGGAGACATTTATGCAGCCAAAAAACACATGAAAAAATGCTCATCATCACTGGTCATCAGAGAAATGCAAATCAAAACCACAATGTGATACCATCTCACACCAGTTAGAATGGCCATCATTAAAAAGTCAGGAAACAACAGGTGCTAGAGAGGATGTGGACAAATAGGAACACTTTTACACTGTTGGTGGGACTGTATACTAGTTCAACCATTGTGGAAGCCAGTGCGGCAATTCCTCAGGGATCTAGAACTAGTAATACCATTTGACCCAGCCATCCCATTACTGGGTATATACCCAAAGGACTAGAAATCATGCTGCTATAAAGACACATGCACACGTATGTTTATTGCGGCACTATTCACAATAGTGAAGACTTGGAAGCAACCCAAATGTCCAACAACGATAGAATGGATTAAGAAAATGTGGCACATATACACCATGGAATACTATGCAGCCATAAAAAATGATGAGTTTGTGTCCTTTCTAGGGACATGGATGAAACTGGAAACCATCATTCTCAGTAAACTATTGCAAGGACAAAAAACGAAACACCGCATGTTCTCACTCATAGGTGGGAATTGAACAATGAGAACACATGGACACAGGAAGGGGAACATCACACTCCAGGGACTGTTGTGGGGTCGGGGGAGGGTGGAGGGACAGCATTAAGAGATACACCTAATGCTACATGGCCAGTTAATGGGTGCAGCACACCAACAAGGCACATTGATACATATGTAGCAAACCTGCACATTGTGCACATGTACCCTAAAACCTAAAGTACAATAATAAAAAAAAAACCCAATCCCTTTTCTCACAAAGTTTATAGATGTTGACCAAGAATTAAGGTGATAAAAAATAAATAAATAGCAGTTAACTATGTAAAATCAGCAAAAGGAGAAGAATATTCTATGCAGAAACACACACACACACAAATTACAAAGGGAATATGACATCAGAAAGAATTATTCATTCAAGGAACAAATGGTGATGACGATGATGATTGACAGAGCAGGAGCATCGCCATCTTGGACAAGCACCTCCTTTTTAAAGTTCCCCTTGATCAACAACAGCCTAAATCCAAAGGGCATCAGCTTAGTAGCTAAGGTCAGCATGACCATAAACCACAAATGACATCTCCAACCAGAAACATTCCAACCCTAAAATAAACCCCTCCCTGACCAGAGACATGACAGCCCCGAAATAACCTCCCCTCCAGCAGGAGAGATGTCAGTCCCAAGATAACCTTCCCTTTGAGTGGAAACAGTTCAACTCCTCAATAAACTTTTCCTCCACACAGCAACATTCCAAGTCTGTGATAAGCTCTCTTGCCCTAAAACCCTTAAATACCCTTAGTCTGTTAGAGAGAGCACTCCTGAGCAAAAATCAGCCAGAAGCCCCTCTCAGGTTTATTCTCCAAAATAAACCTGTCTTTGACTGTTGAGTCACTTTTTGTGTTTCTCTCTTCTTTCTTTAACTCTTGCAATGATGATGGTGATAGGAAAGAGATTATGGCTGGAGAAGAAACAAGGAGGTAGACACATAAGATTATAAGATAAAGCTGCAGTGGAAGACAGATGTCAGAACATGCACAGTTTTGCAAAATGTAATCTTTTAAAAATATTTATCTTAATAGAATTGGGGAAAAAAAGAAAATAAGAGATCTCAGACACAAAAACAATATTTCATGGGGACAAGGAAGGTATATCATTGTGTTGGTCTGCTGTAAGAAGGTGCCACAAACTGGGTATCTGAGAGCATCAGGAGTTTATTTTCTTACACTCCTGGAGGTCGAAAGTCTTAAATTATTATGTTGCCAGGTCTGTGCTTCCTCTGAACATCCTGTTCCAAGCCTCCCTTGTAGCTCCTGGCAATTGCTTGACTTGTGATGCATAACTCTTATCTTTATATGATGCTCTCGCTCCATGTGTGTGTGCTTGCAGCCACATTTTTTCCCTTTTATAGGGACAGCCGTCATTCTAAGGAGGGCACACCCTAATGGCTTCATCTTAACTAATTATATCTGCCATGACCTTATTTCCAAACAAAGCCACAACTTGAGGTAGTGAGGGTTAGGACTTCAATGTATTAATTGGTGTGGGAGGTGGTGTAATTCAACCCATAACAGATGGCATATCATCAATGGTGCATAACTGCTGTCAGATGCTCTACCCATGAGCTATACCCCCCTTTAATGGTACATAACTGATACTTGATATCAAATAAAAATTGTACTTCTTATTTATTAATAATCTGTATTTGTTATTTTACTATTCACTTTTAAACTTGATCTCATATTTACAGCTTGTGAAAGGAAAATATCTTGGACCCTCAAAATCACTAAGGAAAACTCAAGGCAGGAACTGCTTCATGTGAACCTGCCTCCCATTCTATTCGAAATCACTCCTCTGCTCCCTGAGATGGATGCACATCTGTTCTTCCTCCTTTGGAAAGACTAATCAGAAACCCAAAAGAATGTAACCCTTTGTGTATCACCTATCTGTTGCCTGGAAGCTCTCTCCTTGCTTCTAGTCCTCCTGGATTTGCTTCAAGTTGTCCCTCCTTTCCAGACCGAACCAGTGTACATCTTACATATTTTGACTGATGTCTCATGTCTTCCTAAATGTATAAAACCAAGCTGTGCCCTGACCACCTTGGGCACATGTTGTCAGGACTTCCTGAGTCTATGTCACAGACGTGTCCTCAACATTGGCAAAATAAACTTTCCAAATTAACTGAGACCTGTCTCAAACTTCCAGGGTTCACAAGCTTATAGTCTACATCCTTATGATCTTTTAACAGATGTAATTTTTTTTACTGTAAAAATGAAATAACAGTACAGATATGCCGATATAAACCATACAAAATTGATATTAAGGTAATTGAATATTCATTTCCTGTAAATTAGATTACCTTCAATTGAACAACTAGGTGAAGACTGTATTACCTGTGTGTGTTTTCTATATAAAAAGTAAGCATTTAGATTAAGATGGCATTCTAGACTCACATGTGATTCACTTACCCTTGTTGAGAAACTAACACTGTGTAGAAGTGAAAAAAAATAGATTAAAGAAAAATAAAATACAGAATTCAGGAGAGGGTGAGACACAAAACAAAGAGGAGATGTAAAATTCTGGAAGAGAGATGAAGAAGAGGAGTGAGAGGACACAGAAATGAAAATGGAAGCAGAAACTTATGACAGCAACAAGGGGGAACCTTTGTACATCTGGTTAAAAAAAAAACATAAGCAAAGAGGACATATGGACAGAATTCAGGAAGGCAAAAATAAATCAACATCACAGTTTCAATTAAGATTATTAAAGAATATGGAGAAATTACTTTCAAATAAAAAAGATGACATTCTGAGCAGCTAAAATTACAAAAAAAAGACTCTTAGATATATGACTGATAAAAATAGAAATTCTATAGAGTGATCAGTATATAAAAATCCTGAAATGTTTCTGGATGCAGAAGAGGGATGAAAATAACAGACGATATGATGGAAAAGAAACATATGAAAGCATTCCAAAGGATCAGATATGTGAATAGAATTCCCAAAGAGAGAAGAAATTTAGAGAGGAGGGGTTATAACAGACATACACATTATATATATATATATATATATATATATATATATATATATATATTCTGAATCTTCAGACACAGAGTGATCGTTAAGTGGCTAGCATAGTTTTAAAAAGAAAGAAAAAAAGAAGGTTGGGCACGTTGGCTCACGCCTGTAATCCCAGCACTTTGGGAGGCAGAGGCGGGTAGATCACCTGAGGTCAGGAGTTCGAGACCAGCCTGGCCAACATGGCGAAACCTCGTCTCTACTAGAAATATAAAAATTAGCTGGGCACGGTGGTACGTGCCTGTAATCCCAGCTACTCGGGAGGCCGAGGCAGGAGAATCGCTTGTACTGGGGAGTTAGGGGTTGCAGTGAGCCAAGATTGCACCACTGCACTCCAGCCTGGGTGACATAGCAAGACTCCATTTCAAAAGAAAAAAAGGAGAGGGATACAGAGAGAGAAGAGATAACCTTGCACAATTATTTTGATTCTAAAACGCCAAGGATGAAGTAAAAATAAATGTAAATATTGTACATTATTTAGGTATTCTCTAAGATGCCTCCAAGATTTCATATCATAGAAAATGCAGAAGCCCTTAAGTAACAGGAAATACAAATGTCAAATTCTTTTTACCAGCAGTACTATACCAGGGGTGTGAAATGTGTTTTTGTAACACTGGGTAAACATGTCCTTATGACCTTTCAGAGGTGCCAACTAGAAAGCTGGGTAACCAAAGTGTTTGTTACAGTTTGAAGATAGATGTTACGTGCCAATAAAAGTGATGTTGCCACACTGATTATATTCTTCAGCCTGTCATTCTTTCAGTATATGTCAGTTCAAGTGTGTGAGTGATGACATCAGCAGAAATAGTTGATTTTTTTCATTTCTTTCATAAACTATATATTCTGCAACTTGATATAACAGATAAAGAAGCCAAGAAAGCTGAAAAAAATTGACTGACAAAGAAAAAGGTCTTTGGCATTCTTTAATTTAAGGAGAAATTTGAATAGCACCAGGCTTCAGTTACTGTTTACTATATGAAATCCGGTACTAACTATAGCATTGACTGAAGTAAAAGTTCAGATCTGTATTTAAGATAGTTATTTTGAAAGTATCAAAGTTGACATTGTTGTTAGAAAAAGTAAATTGTAATGAAATGTATGCAACCAAATACGGAGACTTTTAAAAATAGAATTTTGCACTGTGAAAACGTGCGTGTCTTGCTGAAAGGTAATAATATGTTGTATCCAAGTTTACCTAACCTAGTCCAGAAAAATAAAAATTCCTGGCACCGTGTTTTATAAAGAAAAATACTGACCTTCTGATTTCCCTATACATCACTCTGAAATTACACTGAATATAAATGTAACAATAAGCTCAAGAATATATAAGATGTAGAATATTGTTTATTTAATTCATTGGAAGGTTTCATTTACATAACTAGCTATTGAATTTATATGCACTTTGGTCCAACCTATGAAGTTGGTAATAAATTATATTTTAAAAGAACTAAATATATTTCCAAAAATTATATAATAAATCAGTTACTGAATGAGAAAGAGAAATAAGTAAAAGTGAATTGTTTTTAAAAATGCTCAAAATAAAATTACTTTTCTATGTGTTTAGTATATATTAGAATTACTGGATTCAATTCAAACATAGTTATCATCCTTTGGAATGGTAAATAGTGAGGAAAGTAGCTTTTTATCCAGTGATAACATTGGCATAAGACAGAAAAATATAAAAGTCTGAAAAAAGTATTAAAAGTTAAAAGTTTTACTATCCTATATTTCAAAAGTGTGATCTTACATTACAAATCAAACCTAGGAATCACTTAACCAGAAGTCACAACACATCAACAAATTGGATCAAAAGAAAAGAATAAAAATACATATAAGTATATATTTAACAGTGAAAACAACCATTTTAAATATTAAATAAATGTATTATAAAAACAGAATAATAAAAACATTTGTTATTAGGCTAAGTAGGTATAATGTCTAATTTATTACACATAAACTGTCAGTGACTTTGCAGAAAGACTCCGCATTCTTAGGTCATAACATATACAAACACTAGCTTAAATAGATTGTTTTAGGAGGACGTCTTCATTTATATAAGAGATATCACCATGTATTATCAAAGACTTGAGTATATGTTCTTAGATTAGATTTCTAGAAATGTGAATATTCTTCAACCCCCAAAAGTCAGAATACAAAGATAATTAGATATATTTGGCTGTTGAATTCAGATCAAATATTAATAAAACAGCATTAGTTACTAATGTTTAGAACTGATGTTTATTGAGCCAACATTAACTTATTTAATCTTCACAAAAAACCAACGCAGTTCCATATATTACAGTTTCCTAACAAGCACACATTGTTTAATAGAATATTGATATATTAATAGAGTTTGACTTCCACAGTTATAGAAATAGATCATACTGTTTGCAGGAAAATTAACATATATTTGACACAGCGACATCTAAGACAACTCAAATATTAAATAAAAAGATCAATCGAGACCACCCTGGCCAAGATGATGAAAGCCCATCTCCACTAAAAATAGAAAAATCAGCCGGGTGCAGTGGTGGGTGCTTTTAATCCCAGCTACTCAGGAGGCTGAGGCAGGAGAATCACTTGAACCCGGGAGGCGGAGGTTGCAGTGAGCCGAGATCGTGCCACTGTACTCTAACCTGTGCTACAGAGCATGACTTCGTGTCAAAAAAAAAAAAATGATTGTCCATTTACCCCAACTACTGAAATGACAATGCAGAACTACTAAAGCAAAAATTATGTGAGAGTAAGACCTCTAACAGTGGGGGAGAGAATAACCTTCAACATTGAATAAATGAGTTTAACAATGTTCAGAAATATGGATTATTGATAAATATTGTTTAAATATAAGCAATATAGTTTCAGCTGCAGATGAGATAACACTAAAAGATAGTATGATATTAGTTTCCCAGTGAAACACGGAGAGACACCGTGCAGAGATTTGGCAGATAGGGTGGTTGTACAGGATTTAAATGAAAAGATGTAACACCAAGGGAGGAATTTAACTCCAGGGAAATTTTTAAAAATACGATCATTCTCTAAAGAAATTGTACGAAGTTCGGGGGAGAGCAAACATTTTTACAGTGCCTGCTGGTCATCCAGGGAAAACTTTCATCCGTGAAATGCCATGTGTATGGACGTGGGTCAGTAGCATCAGTTCTCTAGTGACCACTCTTAAAATGAAGCTCTTCAGTTAAATTGCAGCACCATTTGAGTAAATGGCCCAATTAGTTCTTTGTTGTTGTTGTTTTGAAAAGATCCATAAGGAAACAGACATACATGGGCTAATGGAGGATAAACATATCTCAATGATTTAAAATAAACAATCCAGTATTTTATTTTTGAATTGGAATGGATAATCAGGCAGACACCTAGCAGCATACGAAGTGAAGGTAGCTAGCCAGATAAGCAGCCATTAAAAAAAAAAGAAAGAAAAAAGAAACAAAGAAAGAAATAAACTTTATTATAGACTCGGGAAAAATATATTTTAAATAACAGATGGAAACACTTTAAAATAATCTCTTTATAGAAATACAGTAATAAAAGAAATAGAGTAATATAGAAAAAGTTGGTTATAAACAGGATACTTTTGAAAAATAGACAACGGTAACAAGTTAATGGAAACAAAAATTATCATTGAAAAGAAAACCAAAGATTCAAAAGGATTCAAAACTGTGTTAAATGAAGTTTTTTTCTAAAATTAGAAGAGGCTGAGCATAGTGGTTCATGCCTGTAATGGCAGAATTTTGAGAGGCAGAGTCAGGAGGATTGCTTGAGCTCAGAAATTTGAGACCAGCCTGGGCAACAGAGTGAGACCTTGTTGCTACAAAAAATCAAAAATGTATCTGGGTTTGGTGATGCGTGCATGTAGTCACAGCTACTCAGGAGGGTGAGGCGGAAGGATCGCTTGAGCCCAGGGAACAAGGCTGCAGTGAGTCGTGATCACACCACTGCACTCCAGTCTGGGTGACAGAGCACAACTCTGTCTCAAAATAAACAAATAAAATGAACAAAAAATAAATAAGTAAAATTAGAAGAAAAAATAAAAACAAGGAAAATGTGAGAGAAGTTCTAAGATATGAAAATCAATTCAGAAGGTGAAGTGAAAATAACAATACAAGAACAGAGATCATCAACCAAATAAAATTTCCAAGCATAGTTTACAAATAACTTTACAAGGAGAGGGTCCAGAGAGTATTATATCAAATAATTTGGCTCACTAATTACACGATTCTGGAGTCTCAAATGATAAGGACAAAGAAAATCCAAATGATACATGTAACTTGTAATGAAATACCAAGTGGGGTATGGTTCTCAGTAAATAACATGCTAACAAAGGAAATAAAACTTCAAGACAACATTTGGGTTGTGAACATTCTCCCAGAGTCCCAGCATTCATGCTATTTAACAAAAAGGTCAATAATCTGATCCTACAATGAATAATATTTATACAATTACTGTATACAGTGTAATGGATTGACTTCAGATTTACAACAAATTTAGAGACAAAGAACTATATAGTAGTTAAGGAACCATATTAACACACTCGAAAGTGTTAAAGCAAACAGCTATGACACTGAAAAGGAAAAAAAAAACAGCAGAAACATAAGAGAACTAACATCATCATACAAAAAATCCAAGATGAAGACCAACATTCACAGAACAAAATAGAGAGGTATGTTTGAAATATTAATACCATAAGAATAAGAGAGGATTGGAGAGAGAATATGGGGAGAATATAAAACAGGTCATCTAATTTTTTTTAAGATTTGGGTGAGGACAAACTAGATCACTACATAAGATTTTGACTTTCTGGAGAGTAATATTCCATACACAAAAATTCGATATAAAATGTATTTCTAATTTTCTTAAACAACTGAAACAAAATAGCTTATATTCTAAAACAAGGAAATCTAATAATTAGAAAACCTTACTTTTAATAATAGAAATTCAAAAAATTGCTGATCTATACAAACAAAATAAAACTGATTTTTTAGGAGAATATCTTAAGCGATAAAATATTTTGACTTAAAACTGTTATTTTGGCGAGACAGTAGAATGCAGACAGCAAAAATGAGAACAATCAACTAAAGAATGATTTTAATTGTTCTTTATTTTAGGGTATTTTTGCAAATATTTGCAAACATGTCAATGCAATTTTATAACAGCAAACATGGTCATGACATGCTTTTTCTCTCTTTATAAATTTGAGATATTGTTCTTGTTGACTATTTTCAGCTTATTGCACCAAAACATTCTCAACTTTCCACTTAATAATTTCCTTCATCTTAGCGCTACTATTTCCTTCATCTTACCACTACTAATTTTATATTCTAATTTTACATATGAGAATTCTCCACAAATAAAGTACTCCCAATTTTAACTTTAACCAGGGAATGCAGATCTAAGTGTGAAGATACTACTGAGTGGAATTTTTATCTGAGAAAAACAAACAATAAGCATCATTCCTTTTATGAACTTAAAAATCTATGATTATTAAAATTAACACAAAGGCAAGTGGAAGAGGGGCTATGGTAAAATAACAGTATTCAGCCCAAAAGTGTCTGACACAGGTGCAGGGTTATTTTTCATAAGCAGCAGTACGAGCACATTCCAGCTCTTGCTTTAATTAGCGATATTTGTGTCTAGTTAATGCCTATCTTATCTTCCAAATACCACTCCCCTGGCAGCACAGCCATTCATTTTGCATGCTTCTCCCTATGAAGAAATAGAGTAATTTCTGTTACAGCAACTATAAATTGTCAGAATACAAATCACTACATAATACTGAAAAATGAAAATTATATTTTACAGTCTAATGAAAGCTCCTAAAATCCTCTGTAACTTTTGCAAGTTTTCTGATCATTTCTTTTCCTGTTAATACAACTAAGAAGGTTACTTAGTGAAAATAACTGACTGGCATAGACTGGTGTTGATGAAAACATTTTGTTCTGTCTGACTAGTCAACACTTTTATGATGAGATTCTACTTTTATCTGTTGCTTCCAAAATGGTATGTGTAACTTGACTTGAATCATTTTTTAAGGAAAATTTCTTGTATAAATAATTATTGGTATTGGACACCCTCGAGGGTCAGTGGATATTTCAATGGTCAGATAGATATCACCTGGAAATATTTGTGGATTAATAGTTGTTAGCAATGAATTGAGTAACAAAATGACTGCCAATTATTTATTGTGGCAGGCATAGTTGTAATTCTGAACTCGATTTTGATACTTTCATTGACTACATATTTCTAAACTACACTATGTAAATTTTTTATAGATTTATAGTGCATTTTATGTTTGATCATTCCTGATCTCTCTCAATGTTTTTATTTTTGAATTGTTTTTAGCTATTACCTTGGTGCTATTTCAGATGATTGTTAATTCTGATAATTCTATTAGGTTACTACAAATCAAATCACGTCTATATTTTGGTTGAAATTTTCTAAATTATGTAGATACGTTTGGGAAATACCATGCACTTAGTAATATTATATCTTCCTGTTTTTTCTATTTTTGTTGTATTCTTCAAATGGCTACTACACATTTTACAGTAAGTAATTATAGGATAGGCTTTTCTGTAAATGTCTAAAACAGTATGTATGTAACTTAGGTCTGATAACCTTACTTAACACACAATTTCTAGAGTTAATTGCTTACATTTGCATCCTTTGTATTTTGTAAGCAGTTAGGATTTACACAAACAGAATCTTGAAATGTTCATTCAAATATGTGTAATTGCTTGTCTATTTCCACTGGCTTAAATTTCAAGAATACTATTGAGTGATAGTAGACTTGCTATGGATTGACTTTTATCTTGACGTTTCATTGTGAAGTATCTTAGTATTATATAAAATAGATATTTACAGAATGTGTTTGTAATTTTATATAAAATTTTTCTTTCATAAACATATTTAGTTACATTTTATAAATTTAAGATGTTCACAATATGATCTTCATTTAGCTTATTATTCTGGTTGGCTGTATTAGTAGGTTACTTTTTATAAATTCATGTATTCCGATTATAATTAATCATATGGCATAGAAAATACTCTAAAACTCTGCTAGCTTCAGGTTTGTAATGTATTTAAAATTATGTGTTAATATTTATTAATGATTGGTTTGCAAAGTTTTTGTGCTCTAAAATAATTTTGGGAAAGAAGTCACACATGATTTATAATGTAATCAGTTAGGTATTCATTCTTTTCTATGCTTTGCAATATTTTAATTTGCATTAGATATTCTTCCTGTATAGTTTCAGACTTTGAATCAAATATATACTTTATATATATAAGGTAGTTTGTGGTGTATGTAGATTACCAGAAGACTAGAAACAAGAAAGAATCTAGGCTGACAAGACCACTGATTGGGATCCTGGAGGAATTAAATTGATAGTGAATCATAAGTCAGCATAATGTCAAGGTTTCAAGCCAGTTGAAACACAGGCAATATCTGAAACAAAATAATTATTCATGATGAAATGAAGTCATGGATGGAATGTAGATATTATAAAATGGAAAAGCATTTATTCTATTAGTGGGTGAAAGTTCGTAGAAAACAAGTACTCATGTGAGGAAATTTCATTCAGCAGAACTTTCTTCTGGGAATGTAATAGAAGTAGAGGTTTCTGTGAATGTGAGGAAGCAATGTTATTATACCATAAAACAACTTCCTAGGAGTTAAAGGTCTCTAAATAATAAAGTAGGCTTTTTAGAAACAGTAGGACCTCCTTATGACCCTATTCCTTGGCAAATGACAAAAGACGATAAGTTATGAAGGGCGTTTCTATGTATAGAAAGATGATTTTGGTGTTTTGTTTCTGTTTTCCAAGACAGAGTCCTGCTCTGTTGCCAGCCTGGAGTGCAGTGGTGTGATGATAGATTGCTATACCCTTGAAGTCCTTGGCTTAAGCAATCATCCTGCCTCAGCCTCCTGAATAGCTGGGACTACAGCCGTGCACCACCATGCCCGCCTAATTTTTTAATTTTTTATAGAGATGGGGTTGCACTGTAGTGACCAGGCTGGTCTCAAATGTATGGACTCAAGCAGTCTTCCCACACTGGCCTCTCAAATTGCTGGGATTACAGGAATGAGCCACCAGGCTTGGCCATAATTTTGTTTTTTTAATTATTAAGTCTGTATGAGAGGCTTAACTTGCACTAAGCTTCCCTCACTAATTAAAACAAAAAAAAAAAACTTAAAAAAACTTGAAAATGTAACTACAGAGCAAAAACACATAGAAACTACCAAAGAATGATAGTAATTACAAAAACAACCACAGAAAACATTCATCTTTCACTAAAATGCAATTACAGTTAGAAGCATGTTAGCAGTAATATTGCTTTATGGTTACAGTATTGGAATTACATATTAAACAGAAATAAGTAAAACAAGGTGTAGGTCTATATTTCATTTTTCTAAGTTCTGATGAAGGCAGTTTCTTTAATACAGGCAATTTTGCTTTAGAGATATTGCAGTTTTTACTAATTGAAAGTTTGCAGGAAGCCTGTCAAGGGAGTCTATTGATGCCATCGTGCCAACTGCATGTGCTAACTTCATGACTCTGTGTTACATGGTGGAAAAACTCACAGTATTTCAAACTTGTATTCTTCTTATTATTATATGTTATGGTGATCTGTAATCTGTGATCATTGATGTTATGTAACCATTTCAGGGCACCACGAACCATGCCCATATAAGCCAGTGAACTTAATTGATAAATGTATATATTCTGACTGCTCCACTGAATAGCCATTCCCCCCATCTTTCTCCTGGCCCTCAGGCTTCCCTATTCCTTGAAACACAACATTGAAATTAGGCCAATTAGTAACCCTACAATGGTGTCTAAGTGTTTAAGTGAAAGAAAGAGTCACACATCTCTCACTTTAAATCAAAAGCTAGAAATGAACAAGCTTACTGAGGAAGTCATGTTGAACACCAAGATAGGCTGAAAGCGAGGCCTCTTGTGCCAATTAGCTGAGTTGTGAATGCAAGGGAAAAGTTATTGAAATAAATCAAAAGTGCTACTTCAGTGAGCACATGAATGATAAGAAAGCACACAGCCTGATGATTTGGAGAAAGTTTTGGTGTCTGGATAAATCAAACCAACCACAACACTTCCTTAAGTCAAAGCCTAATCCAGAGCAAGTCCCTAACACTCTTTAATTCTAAAAGCCTAGGTGAGATGAAGAAGCTGCAGAAGAGTTTGAAGCTAGCAGAGGTTTGTTCATGAAGTTTAAGGAAAGAAGCTGTCTCTAAAACATAAAAGTGCAAGGTAAAGCAGTAAGTGCTGATAGAGAAGCTGCAGTAAGTTATCCAGAAAATCCAATGAAGATAATTATGAACGTGGCTACACTAAATAACAGGCTTTTACTGTAAACAAAACAGCTTTCTATTGGAAGATGTCATTTTGGACTTTCATAGCACGAGGAGGGAAGTCCATGCCTGGCTTCAAAGCTTCAAAGGATGAGCTTACCTTCTTGGAAGGGACTAATGCAGCTGAAAACTAAGTCGAAGCTCATTTACCATTTAAAAAATTCTGGTGCTCTGAAGATTGATGCTAAATCTGCTCTGCCTGTGCTTTGTAAATGAAACAAAGCCTGGATAACAGCACATCTGTTTAGTGCATGGTTGACTGAATAGTTTAAGACCACTGTTGAGAACTACTGCTCAGAAAAAAAGATTATTTTCAAAATATTGCTGCTGATTGACAATACACCTAGTCCCCAAGAGCTCTGACAGAGATCTACAAAGAGATTCATATTGTTTTCATGCCTGCTCTCACATCTATTCTGCAGCCCATGGATCAAGAAGTAGTTTTTTGTTTGTTCGTTTGTTTTTTGAGGCAGGTTCTCACTCTGTTGCCCAGACTGGTGTGCAGTGGTGCGATCTCGGCTCACCACAACTTCCACCCCCCAGGCTCATGTGATTGTCCTGCCTCAGCCTCCTGAGTAGCTGGAATCACAGGTGCGCACCACTGCTACCCGACTAATTTTTGTATTTTTGTTAGAGACGGGGTTTCACCGTGTTGGCCAGGCTGGTCTTGAACTCCCTGACCTCAAATGATCCACCTGCCTCAGCCTCCCAAAGTGCTGGCATTACAGGCATGAGCCACCACGCCTGGATAAGAAGTCATTTTGACATTTAAGTCTTACTATTTAAGACATTTCATAAGGCCATAGTTGCCATAGATACATAGCTTTTACTTAGGCATGCTTCTAAGTACATTTTTATTTCATTGACTTCTTATGCATGTGGTGCCATTTGGCACATTATCCCTAAAACAAATAGCAGAGTAAAATTTTATTTTACTACAAAATGAAAAGAAGGGAAAATGTAATAGGTAGGTGGCTTCTACTTTCTCAATTTGTAAAACACCAGATTTCCTGGTTCAGTTGTCCATATTACAAATTATCAGAAATGTCCATATTACAATGATCAAAAGCTATCAAATCTGAAAGAAAATATGTACACTAGAATGTATGGAAAATTTCTTTTCAGTGTGCTATAAAAAATGAGAATAAAAAGTAAAATGTACACTTCATATTCTTCAAGTAAGCACTTTCAAAAATATATTGTAACCAATTAAATGTTTTAAACATGATTACAATTTCAAGCTATCTTTTATATTTAATTACCTTTAAATTAAAATTTTCTTCATAATGGCCTAAGTGATTTTTTAGAATTAATGTTAGACAACATTGAAAACTAAGTACTTAACAAATTTTACCAAAACTTTCCTATCGAGTTCATACTTTCGTTATTTTTTTAAATAGAAAACATCATGATATGGGAATGTATAGCAGCAAAAGTACATACACTTTGAATTTAGACAGCTTTGTTGAAATACAGATCAGATTCATTGTGTATAAATAACATAGCACACAGAAAAGCCAAAATACATAAAAACTGTTGGCATCATTATTAATTTATCCTGTTAGGTAGACCACATAAATCAACTCCTGAAATTTTCATGCAAGTATAAACAGTTATATGTTTGAGGAGTAAGTCTCTGGATATTTTAATTTTAATACACTTAAGTCATCAAAGTTTAGGTAAATGAAATTTTAGGAAATACGATAGTTAATTTTATGTGTCAACTTGTCTGGGTTAAGTGTTACCTACATAGGTAGTAAAACATTATATAGCGTTTTCCAGAAGAGATTGGCATTTGAACCAGTACACTGGGTAAAGAAGATTCCCCGTCACCAACATGGACTGGCACCATCCAATCTTTGAGGGCCCTTCTGAAAAAAGGGAGAGGAGGGGCAGATTCTTTCTCTCTCTCTAGGGCTGGAACCCCCACCTCTTTCTCCCGTTAGTGATCTCAGACATTAGAGCTCCTGCTTCTCAGGCCTTTGGACTCCAGGACTAGGTGTTACACCCCAGCTTTCCAGGTTCTTCAGCTTGAGACAGATGGCATATCGTGGGAGTTCTCACCCTCTGTAATCACACGAGCCAATTCCACTAATAAATTTCCTCCTTATCTATGTATCTATCTACCTATCTCCTTCGTGTGTGTGTGTGTGTGTGTGTGTTGAGAATATTGGGTAATACAGGAACTTTTTCTTAAATAAAAGTAAACTGGTGTGAAATTTCAAAATATTTGTAAAAATGCTTTCTAGGCAAAAATAATGTGCCATTTACATTAATAAAAAGGGTTATTGATCTGTATAGTCTATCCTTTTGCTGAAGTTTTAAATTATTTTCTAATCTACTCAAGTTACTATTAAACTTTGGAGTTCTCTGGTTTCTCTAGTTTAAAAAAGAATTTTCTTAAAACCAGTAACAAGATTTTCTTCTTGTGAATTATATACATCCAAGACAGAATCCAACCTGTTAGATTCAAATTACCCTTTGCAGTCAGATAATACATTTAACTTGCCAGGTTTTATGGTCTTCAGCATAAGTAGCCTTAAGTGTTACTGAGTGCAAGTGCAAGTCACAGTTAAGAATTCTAAGCACCAAGGAGATCAGAAACTTGCCCTGTGACATTCAGTATCTTTACATTACAGACATTCATTCTTAAAAATAAAATGATACGTAGTGTGCAAATAGGAGTAAAGAATTTCATTTGATAGTCGCAAATTCATTTTGTCAATGTCATGTAGGTAAAACAGGGCAATACATAATCTACCACCTGAGAGAAAGCACTGAGGGTAAGGCGATCAATGGCAGACATGGAGCTTACCAGTAAGAGGGTGTAGACTCTGTGGAAAGTTATCTGACTCCAGCAGTCTTGTTTTTAAAAGTAGGAAGAAAAAGCTTTTAGCCTTCTAGTTACAATACTGAGGAGATAAGAAATCATCCCTTAGAAATATACTTTGCATGATATCTTACTGCTTCACACGCTTTTGATGGCATTGGGAGAAATGAAATGATACAAAATTTGCTGGAGCCAGATTGAACAGGAAGCAAAATAAATTAGTATATTAGAAAGTTATTACAAATAAAATAATTTTGGGAAATGTATGCTGCAAATGTCAGATAAAAAATTATTGAATCCTGATATTTAAAAAAAATCACTTTTAAATGTATTTATAGGTAAATTTAACTATTGGCTATAATAATGAAAGTAGATGAACATAAAACTGGAATTTAGGGTTCTAATGTCTGGCTTCTAAATTCTCAAGGTATGTACGTAACTGCGAACACTGCTTTCATATTAATATAATTTTAATCTCACCTAGAGTATCTTATCTTTCACTAATTATGTACCCTTCTTTTTTTTTTTTTACTTTTTTAAGTTATACTTTAGGTTTTAGGGTACATGTGCACAATGTGCAGGTTTGTTACATATGTATCCATGTGCCATGTTGATTTCCTGCACCCATTAACTCGTCATTTAGCATTAGATATATCTCCTAATGCTGTCCCTCCCCCCCTCCCCCCGCCCCACTATTTTTAATCAGCGATGTCTTCTGGTTGTGGACATTATTTTAGAGTATTTTAGTATTGTAAGCATGTCCCCAAAACAGTTAATTTTAATATCTTAAATAATAATGACAGTTGAGATATTTCTAACCTTCAACCTATAACAGGCTATCTCCTAACACTGCATCAAGGGTAAGGAGAAGGCTTTCTGGCCTTTGTGCACCCTCTCTTGTGTATGATGTCATCACTCTGCAAGGTGAGAATAGACTAGACAATATCCAATTCTTGACTTTTCTTGTTTTCATAATAAAATGAATCTAAATAAATCACAGATTTCTGGTTATGCTGCACCAAGGAAAATATTTCATCTTTTTAGTTTGCTCTACCCACACATCCTAGTAGTAAATTGTACCCCAAAATATTGTGACATGTTGATGTTTATGATGGATTGGTTAGACAGAAATATAAGGAAAACTTATTTATTCTCCTCTGTGAAAAACAAGCTACATTCCCAAATTGAGACCAGTAAAACCTGGACAGTATAGAATTGTGTTCTCTATACCAAAAAAACAAACAAAAAGTATTATCAGAAAAAAACTGCTAAAGTATAAACAACTAAACAAACGAAAACAATAAAATAAGAAATTTAAAGAATACCAATTATAGACTAAACATTATGCTGTCTTCTGAATTTTTGTGCCTAAATCTGCATGTGTTTCTGAGAGACTATTTTCTCCTAAATTACTTACATTCCTAATCTTGTTTTTCTAATTCTTTGTAAGTATAGCCAACGATTAAAAAACAAAGGAAAACAAAGTGAAACAAAAATGCTCCTGAAAGTTTTTGTCTTGTAACTGCTACAGTATCTTGCTTGTTAGTATTATTATTTTTTTCTATTTAAAGAAAAGAATTTATCATTAGAAGAAAAAAAACACCTCATATTTACTAAACATGAAAGTAATCAAAACCACAGAAAGTAAAGAGACAAAGAATAGGATTTTTAAAAATACGAAGCACTAGGTCAACAGAATAAAAAATTTGACCCTTCCAAATTCTGCATGAAGTCTAGGAGTCCTTCATGGAATGCAGATTAACTCCTAAGCCAATGGGAGAACTCAGTGGTGTTTTTTGTTTTCCCCAAGTGGAATTGCGTGCGGCAGCCATTATATGATAGAGATCAAAGCAAAGCTGCTTGGCATGGAACAAATAACCAGATGACAGCCTATAGTCCTATCTTCAACACTGGTAGGGTCCCATGCAGTCTAGAACAGCCCATCTCATTCATGACGTTCTTTTGGTCAAGAATACCATCCACACTTTCTATATTCTCTTGATTAATTAAATTAATTAATTAATTAATTCTATTGATTAGTAGAATTGATTCATTAATTACATTGATTAAATCAAGCCTTCTCACCTTATTTATTTTAAAATAGAATGTAAATTTTAAAATAATGTAGAGGAAAACAAGTCAAAAATACTTTGCTAAATGCTATCATGGAAAATTGCTATGCAAGTTCAGAAATTTTGATTAATACTTATGTTATAAAGGAGCTAATAAACACTAGGCATTATGTCAACTTTAGAATGTTCACTACTAGAGCGTTCAAACATAAAGTTTTTAGCATGTTGCTATTTTGTAAGATGGCTCAGAATTAATAACAGATACAGTTATTTTTCAACCATTACTTTGAAAACAACACATCCTAAGTTTAAGAACAAAATACGATACTATAATTAAGAAGTATTAAAAAGTATTCATGTTCTGTTAACAGAAGGAGAAAGTGTTAGCCACTTAATTATGTATTTAGTAGTGGTTTATACAATTAGAAAAATAAACATTTTTAAAATATATGAAATTTATTTTGTGAGCCCTAAAATACATATTATTTTTATTTGTTCTTCTTTAAGTAGATTTTTTAATCACTTAATTTTTATACTGGTGCCTTACATTACTGATTGGGGTATTAACTATTCCAATTAGTATATTAATTATACTCATATACCACACTTATTTTTTCAAAAGATGATACAAATAAAAATTTAATACTGACAAAACCCAAATGATAAATAGTAGAGTTAGCAAGACTTTTAAAAGTGTCTAATAAATGAGTTGGAAATTTACTGTTAATTTATTTAGAAATAATATACTACTGATACTACAAATCAAGCTTATAAATGAATTATTACCTTTAATGTGATCAGATAAAAGTTAACAGCCTTATTACTGTTTAAATTGGCTCATAATCTTTAAGTTGTTTCATTTAAATAAAGGACTCAGTAGTAAATGTTAGAAATAGACACTGATCAACATTTATTTTACAATTTCAGGAATTACTCAGGTTCTTGCAAATTTACTGTTGAATGATGTGTAGCATGAGAGAAGTAATGTGTATGAAGGCAAAAATTCCCAAATACAAATTATTGTAAATTCAAAAATTATGTGAATTTCACCAATTAACAAGTAAACGTGAGGAATAAAAATATCAGTGTGTTAGTGTTCATAACTTTTTTCTACACTTGTAAAAGAGTGTTTGGACATGAAAATTGAGCTGTTTTAATCTCTTCTCTCAATGGAAAGAAATAAATGCACCAATTAAATGGGGTAGAACCCAAAGGAAGCAGTCAGAAAAGAAACCTTAGTTTTCCAGGGATGGAGTGTCAGGAGAACAGGAAAGACAGTAAAAGGTCCCAGGAGTTTTAGAGTAGCAGAGACAGGAGAAAAAAAAAATCTTTTTTTTTTTTTTTTTTTTTTTTGAGATGGAGTCTCCCTCTGTCACCCAGGCTAGAGTGCAGTGGTGTGATCTGAACTGACTGCCACCTCCACCTCCCAGGTTCAAGGTATTCTCCTGCCTCAGACTCCTGAGTAGCTGGAATTACAGGTGTATGCCACCACGCCCTGCTAATTTTTGTATTTTTAGTAGAGACGGGGTTTTGAAACATTGGCTAGGCTGGTCTTGAACTCCTGACCTCAGATGATTCGCCCACCTCGGCCCCCAGTAGTGCTAGAATTACAGGTGTCAGCCACCACACCTGGCTGGAAAACAAACCAACCAACCAACAAACAAAAACTCTTAAGACTCACGGTAATCCTTTATGTATTTCAAACATAATATATTCCTGGAATTTATGGAAATTATATTTCAAACATAATATATTCCTGGAATTTCTGTAACCACATAAAAATGACATTACTTCTTAAATGGAGTTAGTCAGCTTTAGATTTATATGCCAAACATAATTTTTAAGATGCAATAACTTTGGAAACCTTTAGACTTGTTTTTCTATGAATTATTTCCACCAGACTCCATCCTAGTTCTGCACTCTTTTTCTCTCACACAATCTCTCTCTCTGGATCCATGCTGGGAAAACAGGACAGCCACAACGTAGTCCGTGTTTTCTTTCTTTTTTTTTTTTTTTTTTTTTTGAGATGGAGTCTCGCTCTGTCGCCCAGGCTGGAGTGCAGTGCAGTGGCGAGATCTCAGCTCACTGCAAGCTCCGCCTCCCGGGTTCACGCCATTCTCCTCCCTCAGCCTCCTGAGTAGCTGGGACCAGAGCCCCGCCACCTCGCCAGGCTAATTTTTTGTATTTTTTTTTTAGTAGAGACGGGGTTTCACCATGTTAGCCAGGATGGTCTCGATCTCCTGACCTTGTGATCTGCCCGCCTCAGCCTCCCAAAGTGCTGGGATTACAGGCGTGAACCACCGCGCCCGGCCCGTGTTTACTTTCTCCCATAAGAGAGAACCTACTCAGTTACCTTCTCTTTCGTTAATCATGTTTAAGGGGGAGTCAGTCATAGGTCTTCTGAATTCTTCAAAACACAAATAAAGTATGTCAAGTCGTGTGGCCTCAGCAAAGCTCCACTTTCTAGGATTGAAGGGACAAACAAGTACCTTCTAACCTCCATTATTGTTGGAGCAGGGAGGGCATGAGGGGGTGAGATGCAAACACAGTGAATGGTTACACTTTGTTACCACAAACTTCTCACAAATGTAAAGGCAAAAATCAATAGAACCAATGCAACCATAAATACCCAATCATGTTTATTTTAATACTTCAATTGAATTTTAGAGTGAGTCGTTTTTATACCTTTTTATACTGAAAATGACACAAATACTGTGGAAACAACGCAGAGTTCTCCATATGTTTTGTCAAATTCCCTCAATTACAGGTACATAAACATGGTACATTGTCAAAGCCAGGAAACTGACATTGTTACAATTCTATGAACACGAGTACAGATCGTATTCAGAGTCTTTCCGTTTTTACATGCAAATTTGTATTATATAATTCTACGTAATTTTATCACACATATAGATGTACGTATGCATCATCACAGCAGAAAACAAAAACTGTACCATCTCCTTAAAGAAATTTCCTCGTGTTAAAAATGCCCCCAAGCCCTAACTCATGAAAATACTAACCTCTCTATTCAGACGATTGTGCAACTTCAAGAAAGTTATGTAAATAAAATGATAAAGTAAGTAAATTTTAGGGATTCCCTTTAAAAAATCAATCTAATAACTTTAAAATACATCAAAGTTGTATAAGTCCATAGTTCCCTCCTTTTTATTGCCAAGTAGTATTCAATTGCATGTGTCTACCACAATTTGTACATTCACCCATTAAGGAACATTTGGGTTGTATCCAGTGTGGAAGTTGTATGATCCCCAAACTGCTATGAACAATGATGTGCAGGTTTGTCTGGAAATGTAGTTTTTAATTATTCTAGGATAAATATTCAACACTGTTATTACTGGGTTGTATGGCAATTGTATGTTTTTGTTTTATAAGAAACTACAAAACTGTTTTCTAGAATGGCTGTTTCATTTTACATTCTTACCAGCAACATATGAAGGGTTCAATTTCTCTGTATTCTGACCAGCAATTGCTATATTTTTAATTTCAGCTATTCTAATGGGTGAGTAGTGATATCTCATATCATTAAGCTTTAGTTTGCCTTTGCCTAATGACTATTGGTGTTAAACATCTCTTTTAATGTGCTTATTTTCTAAATGTCTATCTTTTTTAATGAAAGTGTCTGTTAAACTTGTTTGCACATTTTCTAATTGGATTGTTGTTTTCTTACTGCTGACTGTAGAGTGCTCTTTATATATTTTACATACAAATCTTTTGTTAGTTATGTGATTTGCAAATATTTTCTCCCATTCTGTGGTTTTTCGTCTAATTAATATGGTCTTCTGCAAAGCAAAAGTTTCTAATTTTGATCAAGTCTAGTCTGTTGTGATAAAATCTAATTTGTTTGATTTTTCTTTCATGGACCACGTTCTATTGTAACCTCCCAGTTCTGATCATTTTGTGTCCTGAATGTGAGTGATGTTAGAAGAGTCACAGACTCGTTTACCGGAAACTTCTTTGCTTATCCTGAAGAATGAACTTACCTCACTTTCATATAAGAATAGCTGATATTTTATTGTCTTGGGGTTTGCATCATATGTGAAATTAAAAGAATTTCTTTTAAACAACCTGTTATAAGATCAGTAATTCCTAGAATTTCCATCAATCATTTTCTGAAGAAACATTTTTTAAAGGCAAGGTAGAGAATATATATACATACTTGTATATGACAAATATTATATATGTATAGTCTCATGCTACCAAGTTTCCTGGAAGTTGTCAAAGAAGCTAAATCCACTCTATATTTAATTGCAAAATATATTGCTAAGATAATTACATGTAAATCAATATCTCTATCATACAATTAAGCCTGACAATTTGCCAGAATAATTCCTAAAATTATACATGATCAACGGATGATAAGAACTTTAAACTGCTATTAAAACTTTTATTATATATTCATATTTTTCAATTAATAGCTTTTCATCATTCTTTATGGATACTAATTCATATTAAGTTGACGAGGTCAGATACTTTGAGCCTTTTCTTTATGCTCCGACAAAGCTATAGTTTAATCTCTTCTTTTTATAGCCCATAAATTCAGTGACTTAAAGTGGAGAAACTTTACACTGCTGGATATTATTTTGATGCTTATATCCTATGTTACAGAAACATGAAGCCTAAGAGAATAGACAAGTATAGAAAGAAAATAGAAATTTATTCTAAGTTCACAGTTTATTGACATTAATACAAAAATTAGTGACCAAAAACAATGATTGGTTATACGTAACATTTAATTTTTAAAGAATTTCCATATAATAACAAAGCAATTTGCCTTCTTCATGAGAAATGGAAAAGGTTTTTGTTCTTTTACACATTAAATTACTGTGTGATTTTTGATAAGGTACTTGACCTCTGTTGCTCGAGTTTCTGTGTAAAATATGTGATCCTTTGTGCCGGTGACCACTGCATCTTCCAGTGAATGTCAATGATTAATTAACCATGTCAAAACATATGTACACTTATAAAGATGGTAGGTAATAAATAGGTATCCATGCTCTACTTGTTACGGTAGGCTAGTAAGACTACTGTTGTCATTAACATCAGGTAATTTATAAAGTTTTTAATCCACAAAAATAATGGACATATTCTGGAGAATGAGTAAAATTATTTTCTGACTTTTTCCTTGATTTTTCCCATGTACTTAAGACAAATGAGCTTAAATGATGAAGCAACAGAAATGCAATTGGTTTTGTTGTATTTAAATTTTGGTTGAGTGCATCTGATAATTCAATGAAATTCTTCTGTCAGTACCAATACGCTAAATCATTTGATATTCCAGTAACAATGAGAATTTTGCTATAATGATCTGACCTTTCACAAGCTGGGAATAAGCCTTTAATGCACAAGTACCAAGGAAATAAGTGGCACTCTTGATTGGTTATTATTTTTCCATTCACTTATGCATTTTTAAAACAAAAATATCACATATTTTAAATTCAGTTAGACACAAGTCAGCAATCAGCAGAATTACTTTCTTTTTAAAATCTGTATTTCCACATCTATTTTATGTCGAAATTCTTTAGATGCATAGATATCTTTCTGGAGGTTTTCTTCCTTTTAACATGTATAGATGACTTATCATGTGACTTTCCTGACTACCATGAAATTTAGTCATCTACTGCTGCATGACAAATTTTCCTCGATCTTAAACTCTGATAACAACAAAAGCTTATTATCTCAACAATCTTTGGTCAAGAATCCAAGCATGGCTTCATTGTGTGCCTCTGGCTCAAGGTCTGTCATGAGGATGTATTGCAAGCATTGACTGGGACTGCAGTGTGATTTAACTATTCAACTTCGGGGAGGATCTAGGTCCTAAGTTGGTCCTTTACCAGTTGAGCATCTCCCCAGGGCTGCCTAATGCAGCTGGATTCCCAGAGAGAGAGGGAAATCTAAGGGGCATGAGAGAGTGCACGCCCAAAAAAAACCAGTCTTTTAATTACCTGTTCTCTAAAGTGACATCACATTTGTATCTTCCCTGTACTGTTTACAACACACAAGTTAATAAACCCAGGAAACACTTACAAAGGGGGTACATAAGGCATGAATACCAGGATGTGAAAACCAGGAAGTGGCAATCATTGAATTCCATCTTAGATACTGCCTACCACACCGTTTATTATAATTACAGTTGCTACGTGATAGAGCAAATGCCACCAGTGTATCCTTCTTTGAGTGTATCTTGACTATCTGGTTTTTTTTTTTTGCTATTTTAAGTAATGTTAATAAGTTTACCAAGTTAAAAAAATGCTATTGCCATTTTGATTTAAATGAGATTAATTCTATAAACTGGTAAGATTGATGTTTATAGTATTGATTATTCTTATCCACAAAAGTGGATTGAATGTTATTGATGTATATTTTTTAACATCTTTTTATAAAGTTTAAGTTTGTTCTCTTTTAAAGTTTTCACATTGTGTGTTAGATTCATTCATTAATTGTTCAGTTATGCATGTAACTGTATAGTCTTTTATTTAGCATCTAGTAGTTGCCGTCCTCTCTTCTAAGCACTGAGCATAAAGAGTTGAACAAAACAGACAAGTATTTCCACCTTTTTACATTTATATTCTTTTGATAGAGTGAGAGAATGTAAACAAATTGAATAACATGTGTAGTACATTAGATGGTGAAAAGCACTATCAAAAGGGAGAGCCAATGAGTACAGAAAGAGAATAATTTTAAATATGGTGGTTATGCCTCTTTCACTGAGGTTGCATTTGACAAAAGACTTGAAGTTGATGAGTAAGTCAGGTAAATACTAGAGGAGAGAACATTTAAGATAGACAGCCTAGGAAGTAACACATCCTGAAGGCTTGCGCAGGCTTGGTTTGATTTAAAAGATCGGGGAGGCCCATGTGATTAGGATCAGAGACCCAGTGGAAGATGATACCAGATTTGAGTTGGAAGCTGTTTCCTGATCATCCCAGTCACCCATTTTAATAGCCATTCATTCTTCTTTCAGCGAGATAAGAAATCTATGAATGGTTTTTGAGCAAAAGGAAAACATAATATGACTTAGACATGAATGAATTAGAAACCCTGAATGCTATTTCAGGTAATAAAATAGGATGAAAATTTAATCCAAGGTAGAGCAATGGATGTGGTGATAAGTGATAAAATTCTGGATATATCCTAAAAGTACAACAAAACATGCAGACAGAAGAGATACAGATTATGAAAGAAAGGGAGATGTCAAAGATAACTCAAAGGGAACTTGACAGGAAAAACTAACAAGATGTATTAGCCGTCAATTGAGATGGAAAAGTGGAACAGATTAGATGCGGTGGAGAAAGATCAGAAATTCACTTTAAAGCATCCAAGTGAATTATAGCTGGATACAAATATCTAAAGTATTGGCTTCTGCACTAACCTTTTGGGTCTTCAGTACAGTATAACTCCAAGTTTTCTCTTTTTTCATGGCATAATTTCCCAGTCTCATATATTCTTTTTACTGTTTGTTATTTCACTTTTGTATGTTCTAGTGATTTGTTTTCTAATCTGGAGCCAGAAATTAATTTAAAAACCAACAAATTAAATGAAAATACATATATCAGAAAGTGAATATTGTTCTGCTGATAAGTCAGACAGAATGATGTAATAATTTCACAATAGATGTTGGTTACAGAAAGAACCCTCTGATGAGGACACTAAGACTCAGACATAAAAAGGCAAGATGTCAGCTCAGTGAAGATCAGGAAAAGCATATTTCAAGACAGTAATCTATTACAAAGGCCCTAGGCCAGGAACTATCTAGAGCATTTACAAAAGCCAATGCCATTGAAAAAATACTGAAAAAAATAGTGACAACATAGGCAAGTAGACAGTTCAGGAAGATATAGGTGGGGCCATATCATGTAGGTTTTGTAATACAATTAAAGTGTTGGGGTTTTAATCTTACTGCTTTGAGAAACCATTGAAACAAATGAAATCTCATACACTATTTGCTTTAAAAGTTCACAATATGTGGTCGTGTAAAAAATGAACTGGAAATGCCAGGATTAGAAGCAGAGAGGGCATTAAATGTGCATTAGAGTAATCTAGCAGGCAAACAATGTGAATGATCCCTTGAATGATTGTAGTTTAGATGGAATATATGTGGAAATTTCATAAAAATTTTAAAGATAGATATTGAAAAACATAATGAATGATGAGCTGTAAGTTTAAGAAAAGGAGAGAAATCAGGAATATGTCCTTGATTTTTTTCCTTGAGTTAGGAAAATCTGAGAGGCACAGATTGCATGAAAAGCAGGTTAATCATTGAGTTTCATGTCCATGTTAACATTAAGATGTTTTATATTTTCAAGTTGAAATATCAAAGAAATTTGTAGATGTGATTGGGTAGGTATGTGGAGATATTGTAGAGCTGAAAATCATGTTTGGGACTCAACCCCATATATGGTATAACGCGAAGAAATAATGTAATTATCAAAAGAGAAGGTGAAGTTAGACAAGAAAAGGCAGACATAAAATATTATTTTAAAAATTATATAAGCTTATATATTAAATCAATTGAAAGTGAAAATACCTTAAAATACCCTAGTAGTTTCATCAAAAGAACAATATCTTTATTTTTTATAAACTTTAAGGACTTTTCAATACATTTGATTTCATCTGCAATCATAATACAGTTAATACTCAGAGAGGTCCTACCACATTCTCAACTTTTATTTCCTCGGAGTCTTTCAAACTACATTTTCTCTTACAAGCTGTCTCTAATATCGACTGACCTTTTTCTATAACAAACCAGTCTGAAATACTAACATGTTATAATGTCAAAGATCGTACACCATCTGTCTTTGTATTAATCATTCATCCAAAAGGATTTCATATATTTTTGAAAAGGCCATAGACTTTTAGATCCATTATAGTGGTTCTCAGCACCATGGTAACATAATAAATCATTAGAGTATTTGTGTGTGTACGAGTATTCACACTATTGAAGTCTCAAAAAAAAATGGCCTATAAACTTGAATCAATGTTGAACATGTTTAACTTGGAGTGCACTTTATCACTAAAGGAAAACTTTAAGGATTAGGATAAAGTTAGTCAAAAATGTGAAGGAAATTAATTAAAAATTTCAGCTATTACGGAATATATTGAAATAAATTATTCAGTCACCTACTTGAAAACAAAAAATTTTGATTCTCAAAGACATCAACATGTTTCAGCTATTTTTTATTAAATTTATTTAGAACAATTATATTGAAAAGTAGAACTGGCTATTTCATTTTCCTACAGGGAATAAAAAGGTAATGTTAAGATAAGTTAAAAAGATTATGTCTCCTTCTTTCCATTACTGAAAATATTTGCTCTGTATTAGACAAGAAGCCCTTTATTATGCTTTTAAGTCTTCTCTAAAAGAAGCTTTTCACACAAAAATGTCTTGTTCATAATTATGGTCTTAACAATGGAATATTTAAATCTTTTTCATATGTAATACTTCTAATAATACACATACACAACAATTTGAAGCCAGAAATTGATACTGTTCTTAAAATATATTGCAAAATGCACAGGCCAAAAAATTCAACTTGACTTAATGTATTAGTCCATTTCCACACTGCTGATAAAGGCAGACCTGAGGCTGGGAAGAAAAAGAGGTTTAATGGACTTATAGTTTCACATGTCTGGGGAGGCCTCACAATCATGGTGGAAGGTGAAAGGCACATTTCACATGGCGGCAGACAAGAGAAGAGGGTTCGTTCAGGGAAACTCCTGTTTTTAAAACCATCAGACCTCGTGGACTTATTCACTATCACGAGAACAGCATGGAAAAACTCGCCCCCATGATTGGCTTGCCTCTCACTAGGTTTCTCCCATGACATGAGGGAATTGTGGAAGTTACAATTCAAGATGAGATTTGGGTGGGGACATAGCCAAACCATATAATTCCACCCCAGTCCCTCCCAGATCTCATGTCCTCAAGTTTCAATAGCAATCATGCTTTCCCAATAGTCACCCAAAGTCTTAACTCATTTCAGCATTAACCCAAAAGTCCACAGTCCAAAATCTCATCTGAGATAAAGCAAGTTCCTTATGCTTATGAGCCAGTAAAATCAAAAGCAAGTTAGTTACTTTCTAGATACAATAAGGGCACAGGCATTTGGTAAATACAGCTGTCCCAAATGGGAGAAATTGGCCAAAACAAAGGGGCTACAGGCCCCATGCAAGTCTGAAATCCAGCAGGGTGGTCGAATCTTCAAGCTCCAAAATGATGTCTGTTGATCCATGTCTCACATCCAAGTCATGCTGATGCAAAAAGTGGGTTCCCATGGTCTTGGGCAGCTCTGCCCCTGTGGCATTGCAGGTTACAGCCTCCCTACCAGTTGCTTGCACAGGCTGGCATTGAGTGTCTGTGGCTTTTCTAGGCAAATGGTGCAAGCTGATGGTGGATCTACCACTTTGGGGTCTGAATGACGGTGGCCCTCTTCTCACAGCTCCATTAGGAGGTACCCAAGTAGGAACTCTGTATGGGGGTTCTGACCCCACATTTCCCTGTCACACTTCCCCAGCAGAGATTCTCCATGAGAGCCTTGCCCCTGCAGCAAACTTAAGCCTTGACATCCAAACATTTCCATAGATCCTCTGAAATCTAGGAGGAGGTTCCCAAGCCCCAGTTCTTGACTTCTTTGCACTGGCAGGCTCAACACCACATGGAATCTCTCAAGTCTTGGGGCTTGCATGCTCTGAAGCCACAGCCTGAGCTCTATGTTGTCCCCTTTCAGCCATGGCTGGAGCAGCTGCGATGCAGGGCACCAAATCCCTAGGCTGCACACAGCACAGGGACCTGGGAGTTGGCCCAGGAAACCATGTGTTCTTCCTAGGCCTCCAGGTCTGTGATGAGAGGGCTGCTATGAAGACCTCTGACATGCCCTGATGACGTTTTCCCCATTGTCTTGGAGACTAACATTCATATTATTGTTACGTGTGCAAATTTCTGCAGCTGGCTTGAATTTCTCCTCAGAAAATGGAATTTTCTTTTCTATCACATTTTCAGGCTGCACAGTTTCCAAACTTTTATGCTCTGTTTCCCTTTTAAAACTGAATGCAAGTCACCTCTTGTATGCTTTGCTGCTTAACAATTTCTTCCACCAGAGACCCTTAAGCACCTCTCTCAAGTTCAAAGTCTCACAAATCTCTAGGGAAGGGGCAAAATGCTGCCAGTCTCTTTGCTAAAACATAACAAGAGTCACCTTTGCTCCAGTTCCAAACAAGTTCCTCATCTCCATCTGAGGCCACCTCAGCCTGGGCTTTATTGTCCATATCACTATTGGCATTTTGGACAAAGCCATTGAACAAGTCTCTAGGGAGTTCCAAACTTTCCCATATTTTTCTGTCTTCTTCTGAGCCCTCCAAACTGTTGCAACCCCTGCTTATTACCAAGTTCCAAAGTTGCTTCCACATTTGGGGTATTTTTTCAGCAGCATCCACTCTACTGGTCTAATTTAATATATTAGTCCATTTTCACACTGCTGATAGTGACATACTGAGACTGGGAAGAAAAAGAGTTTAATGGACTTACAATTCCACATGATGTTGAGGCCTCATAAACATGGCGGAAGGTGAAAGGCACATCTCACGTGGCAGCAGACAAAAGAAGACATCTTGTGCAGGGAAACTCCTGTTTTTAAAACCAGCAGATCTCATGAGACTTATTCCCTATCACAAGGACAGCAGGGGAAAGACCAGCCCCTACGATTCAATGACCTCCCACCAGGTTCCTCCTACAACACATGGCAATTGTGGGAGTTACAATTCAAGATGAGATTTTGGTGGGGACACAGCCAAATCATATCACTTTTTTAGAATATAGTATTTCATAATTTGGCTTTCTTAAACTAAGTTTAAGGAAGAAAAAAATACTTTTTATAAATCTCTCACTGTCACATCAATATATTGTTTCTAAAGAGTTATGAATGAAATTAAGCTGAACCAAATTAGTAAATCCTTTAAGAAGACTGTATTTTCTTAATTGTGAGTGTACAGAGAAAGATGTTTCTAATCCTCTATTGGGCAACTAAATATAGTATGGTCTTTCCAACCCTGATATTATTGAGATACTATTCTCCTGAAAAATATTTTGAATTAATTCTATTTTAAATACTTTTTTTTCTTGGTAGCTTATTAAATGTTTAGGAAAATCATATTTTTAAAGTTTAAAAGCTTAAATTATTTGACAATATCTAGCCTGGTATACATGTATGCATAATTATTAATTTCTGGAATGCTATCACAGTCTTAGTTTTCAAAATTTAGCAAATACATTCTTATAAAATAATGCATTTTCAGAAATTTGATGTTACTCATAAATTGAATTTAATAATAGCCACTGCATATTTTAAAAAGCAGCAAATCAATCTCGACCTTATGACACTCAAAGAAAATTCCCATCAACTATATCAACCTTTATGTCTACAGTAGTTCACCTTTATCTATGGTTTTGCTTACTGAAGTTTCATTTACCCAAGGTCAACCAAGTTCTGAAAATATTAAATAGAAAATTCTAGAAATGAACAATTTCCAAATTTTAAATAGTGTCTTCCTGGGTAGGAAGATAACATCCCATGCCATCTGGTTCTGTCCCTGTTTAGTGTCTCCACACTGTAGATGTTCCCTGCCTGTTAGTCGCTTAGTAAATGACTCTATTATTCCATCAACTGTTGCAGTATCACAGTTCAAATAGCCCTTGTTTTCCTTAATAATGGCCCCAGCCCTGGTCCAAAGTGAGAGAGCAGCAATACTGGCATTTTGGATACGCCAGAGAAAAGCCATGACGTGCGTCCTTTAAGTGAAAAGGTGAAAGTTCTCAATTTAATAAGGAGGGGGTGATATATATGCTGAGCTTTCTAAGATTTATGGTTAGAGGAAACCTGCTATCCATGAAATAGTAAAGAAGTAAAAGGCAATGTACGTATGGTATACATAGGGTGCTAGCCATGGTTTCAGCAGTCCACTGGGGGTCTTTGAATGTATTTCCCTTAGATAAGGAAATGCTACTGTATTTTCATAGCAGAATTAGTAGCTAATATTTTAACCCCTAGTCAAAAATAATGTCATAATAATATATTTTAAATATTGTGTTTTATCATTTTATGTTTTCTGACTCTGCATGAGTCCTATAAATAGTTACTGTTTTTTAATCAAGAAAGTCAAGCATAGTTTGCCTAATCCAATATAGTAAATTTAGAAGAGAGTTTGAGAGAAAATGAAAATTCAAGGGCTTCAATTTAAGCTTATAACTTCTAAAATTATTAATATCTAGATGGTGTTTGATGGCTGAATGTAGACTTGCATTCTGATATAACTATTGAAGAAATTATCAAATATTTTGGTGCATATTTGTATGATTCAGAAATTGCTGATTCAACTGATAATAAAAACCCAATGAATTGTAGTGATTTTACATTTTGTTGATCTTGGATCTCATCTTCTGGCGTGTAGTTTATATAGAGTTTTTTGAGAAATCGGATATAAAAAAAGTGAACTTCCTATTGGAAAACAAAATAGTACCTTAACTGATGATATTAACAAGTTCATATATTTCTCTGAGCAGCTTTTCTTTCTTCAGAATTTACTGAAAATTAAAAGGTCTAAAGATATAAACTTAAGATTAAACATTGATTAATGCACATATTAATGTACACTCCTTCTTAAATTCCTACTCAAAATATGTTAGAGAATAAAACCTATATATACATAAAAAATAGATGGAAGACCTGATCAAATATGAGACAAAAAAGACTTGCTTAAAAAAAGAAGGAAAATAGAAATGTGCTAAATGAGTAGGCAGAATGCTACTTGCAAAATAGCTATGGGAGGAATATGAATATATTTTCAGATAAGCAAGGTACTAAGAAGTTTATGATAATCATCCTTTCTAAGAAGATGTACTCCACCATAAACCGTGAAGTAAAACAAATGAGTGGAAACTACAGGGCCCAAGAATGTGACTTGTTTTAGTGTGTTTTCTTGCTATGAAGAAACACCTGAAGCTGGATGATTTATTTTTTTTAAGTTGTCTATTTGGTTCACAGTTATGCAGGCTGTATAGTAACCATGGTGCCAGCATCTGATTCTGGTGAGGGCTTCAAGCTGCTTCCACTCATGGTAGATGGAGAAGGAGAGCCAGCATTTGCAAAGACCATATGTTGAGAGAGGAAGCAAGAGAGATGGGGGAGATGCCAGGCTCTTTTTATTGATCAGCTTTCGCAGGAACTAATAGAGAAAGAACTCACTGATTACCATGAGGATGGCACTAAGCCATTCATGAGGGGCCTGTCCCCATGACCCAAACACCTTCATTAGGCCCCATCTCCAAAATTACGGATCAAATTTCAACATGAGGTTTGCTGGATGATACGGCTTGGCTCTGTGTCAGCACCCAAATCTCACCTTGAATTGTAATCCCCATAATCCCCACATGTCAAGGGCAGGACCAGGTGAAGGTAACTGAATCATGAGGGTGGTTTCTTCATGCCGTTCTTGTGATAATGAGTGAGTCTCATGAGATCTGATGGTTTTATAAGCGTCTGGCATTTCTCCTGCTTGCACTCATTCTCTCTCCCACAGCCCTGTGAAGAGGTGCCTTCTGTCACGATTGTAAGTTTCCTAAGGCCTCTCCAGCCATGTGTAACTGTCAGGCACTTGAGTGTAGAGTAAGGATGGTGGATTATAGGAAAGAGTTTTTTTTATTGAAATTGAGGGAAATTTTATACCTGTGTGTGTGTGTGTGCGTGCGCGCGTGCGTGTTGTGTGTGTGTATATGAGTATTTGATTTGGTTTTTGGTGTTTGTCTGTTTCGATGTCTGATGTGAAATGAGTAACAGCCTTAGAGGAAACTATGCAAGTAAGTGAGTTAGTCAGTTATTAAACCTGCATCAATGTAACAGCAATAAATACTTCCCAGAATGTGGGCCAGCTGTGAGCAGCATTTAGGTGGTAATAATACTGATTCAAAAACAAAATGTGTAATAAAATCCCATTTATAGAATGGGTAGAACAGAGGCATATGTGTGTTTCTGGGTGTATGTATGCTTTGGTGTCTATGTGTTTTTGAGCACGAGTGCATTTTTTATGTGTATGTGTAAATGTTGGATGTCATAGCATTGTAGGTCAACAGAGCTAATACTCAGCTTCAGAATAAGAGGGTCAGTAGTTAATACCTAATATTTTAAGATGAAAAAAAGGAAGAAGGGTAGCAACATGTTATTTTAAAATGTTCACCTACATACCAATAAGTATGTTCTTTAAAATATTTTACTAGAACCATAAGAAAAAATCTAAACAGAGTTTAAAGTTTTTGCCCTTGGGAGGTAAGAATCAGGGGGGTATCAGAGCTGGGGAAAGATAATTATTTTTTGTTGTTGCTGTTTTGTTCATTACACCATTTCATAAATTTGAGATTTACATGTCAAGAGCTCTTGCCAACTAGTATTACACCGATCAACCACAGCAACAATCTCTGTTGGCTCAGTCAAGATGTGGTTTAAGTAGCAAGCACAGCCCAATATCAATTTATCTCATGTTCATATCAAGTGTCCCACACCTCCCCCTCAGCTTAGTCCTGTTAGCTTTAAGACAGACAAATATATGGGATATGCATATCACCTTCACTCTGGCACACACTGGAGACATAAAGCAAAGTTATGACCAATGAGAGGTAGAAACCAGTGGATAAATTATTCTCCTTCCACTCCAGGTCTGGATTGTTTACAGGCAAAGAAACACATAATTCTCTCACCAAAAAAAAAAAAAAAAAAAAAAATGGTCTGACTTGAGACAAAATAGTGGCATACACTCTGGTAACACGTGGTTTTATTTTCTGTCTAACATTCTCTGCCTCACTCACGTATTTCCCCTCTCTGGTTTCTTTTGGATTGTGCTTTCTGGTAAAGTAGCCTATGAGCATTTGCCTCAACTTCGATTTGAAAAGCCTAAGATAAAACAGCAGATGCCAGAAATAAACTGGTGATAAAACATGCCATGTATTCACATCACAAGTGCTAAGGATTTCACCTTTGATTAATAGGAGCAAGGTAGAAGTGGATGGAGAAGTGTTGGATATATGTGGGCTATGACACTCGAATTGTATGAGGGCAATGATAATGATAAAGACTGAAGACTAGACTGGCTTCTTTTAATGACATTGGAAGGCCCTGCAGAAAGAAAATTATAGGCTCAGGGAAGCCAACTGGAAATCGAAGGTGTGTTGTAAAACTGTGAAAGCAAAGAGCTTCAGTGACAGCTTTTAAGTAGACTCTCTTTTCTTACAGGTTGAGGGCAGCTTCTACTAAAATGTAAGCCAGAGATCTTATTGTAAAAGTAGCAAAGTTTACAATTAAAATTAATGGGCAGCCTTGACAAGGCTTCTATATTATACTAAGGCTCTGATAGGTAAATATTTTGAACTTGAGACCTGGCAAGGTGATAGATGGTACAGCCTGAGAATATTGAACTTCCATATTCCCCTGAACAAGCTGAACAAAACAAACAGCTCCTCCTTCCTAGTATTAGATGTAAAAAATGCTCTCATTGTTAAACATATGCAATAACCTCTCACCAGAAGTGAATGCCTCACAAAATTATGTTTATTCTCTTCAAGATCTCTCTCTACCACCCCTCATTGCCTTCTGGTCATTAGTCAGGGTCACCTATTGGAGAGTTTATGTGGATCAGTGTGGTCCATCTACCAATAAGAAATAGTTTATTTGCCAAAGAGAAAACAGAATCTGGAAATATGTCCTGCAGAAAGTGGGCCAACACTGGGATTAGATTGAAAGAGTATGGGAACAACGTATGTGAGATAAAAGCCTGGATTTTGGAGAAATTATTGATCTGGCCAACTTGTTACTAAAGTTTCTATGTACTGGAGGAAAAATAGGACTTAATCCTAATAGTCTTCTGGAATGTCTTCTTGAAAGTAGATCTTGATGATGTGTAGAATAAAAAAAAGTAAAAATGGCTGGGTGCAGTGGCTCATGCCTGTAATCCCAGCACTTTGGGAGGCTGAGACAAGCGGATCACCTGAGGTCAGGAGTTTGAGACTAGCCTGGCCAACATGGTGAAACCCTTTTTCCAATAAAAACACAAAAAAATTTAGCCCAGCATGGTGGCAGATGCCTGTAATCCTAGGTACTCAGGAGGCTGAAGCAGGAGAATCACTTGAACTTGAACCCGGGAGGCAGAGGTTATGGTGAGGCAAGATCATGCCATTGCACTCCAGCCTGGGTGACAAGAGTGAAACTCTGTCTCAAAAAAAAAAAAAAAGTAAGCATAATCAAACCACTTTGTTGGAGCATGAGGAAGAAATAAGGTTTAGAATATATTCACCATGTAATATCTCAGAAAGTTAACTATGTTTCCCAGAAGGCCCCAAAGGATACTCCTTTTACTGAGGCAATAAGGAATTCCCTGGTGGGGGGACCACTGATATCTTTGAGAGACTTCATGGTGGCTATCTTCAATATGCAGGGCTTGGTAGTAGGCACTGCAGCTATTAAACTTGGATCCATAATATTACTGATTTTGGGGACTTCAGAATGGTGGCCTTTAACTGTTAAAAGCAAGGTGGAAATGATAGCTACAAAAAACAGAAAAGCTAAAGTGACAGAGTATTAGTCCATGAGTAACCTGATACAGCAGGCTAATATGCCATGGTGTTCCAAAGGGCATGATAAGCACACAGGTAATGATGGTGTTTCTAAAATTGTATAAGTTCAAGAATAATAAGAATAATAATAAAGAAATCTATAGCAAATACAAATTACAATAAATAAGTAAATAAGTAACCAGAGCTGGTATGCAAAAGGCAAAAGTCCACCACTGAACAAACATGTATCTCCATTAAGAATCCACCTATAAATTAGTCCCAGAGCTTCTTGAGCAAAATAGTGCTGAATCCCCTTGAGAAAAGAAATTTAAATGCCACTGCACGTATATATGACAGATAGTCCCTGATTCTACCTAAAAAGACCACTGGCCAGTTGTTAACTCTTAGATTTTATATCTTGATTGACATTGGGGCAAGGGAACTACAAATATTATTCAAGTCAAATAATGAAATTAACTCACTCATCTCCACAGAGTATACTGTTATAAGGCTTGGTCGAAGACAATATGATGCAGGAAGAGAAAATGAGTGTTCGTAAGTATTGTCCAAACAACACTGAGGCACATCTCCCAGGGTTCATTCTTATAAATTTCTTTATCTGCAGACATTGAATGACCAAGACTTGTGTAAGGAATTTTTGCGTTTAAAAGAGTGGGAATTCTTCAAAAGTGTTCAACAAGATTGACATGGTTTGGCTCTGTGTCCCCACCCAAATTTCATCTCAAATTATAATCTCCATAATCCCCATGTGTCGAGAGTGAGACCAGGTGGGAAGTGATTGGATCATGGGGGCCGTTTCCCCTACGGTGTTCTCGTGATAGTGAATGAGTTTTCACAAGATCTGACTGTTTTATAAGGGGCTCTTCCCCCTTTCTTATTTATTCTGTCTTGCTCGCCACCATATAAGATGTGCTTTTGATTCTCTATTGCCCTTCACCATGATTGTAAGTTTCCTGAGGCCTCCCCAGCCATGTGGAGCTGAGTCAATTAAACCTTTTTCCTTCATAAAGTACCTAGTCTCAGACATGTCTTTATAGTAGTGTCAGAACGAACTGATACAAAGGTCTTTTCTGTTCTTCTTCTCACATAACCAAGGGAGGCTATTTAACAGGTTGTGCCAGGTGTAAGCCACCACACAAGCCAGTAAGCCTTGGGACATGCTATGAGAGTTTGGAACTTTGAAAAGCATATTATAAATCATCATTTAGCCCATTTGACATTATCTTGGCTAAGGATCAGTTTCATAACTTTAAGCTTCCTCAGAAATAAGTTGAGGGCAGTCCCATCCAGCTGGGCCCCTCTTGAAACTATCAGCTTTTAAAATCCACCAACATGTTCACAACAGTGTTCCAAAATATATTATATAGTCTCTACAATCCAAAGAGATTCACTAAGTTTTGTGCCTTAGTGGTAGAGATATGAAGTTAAAAAGAAAAATGTCTCTTACCTTAGTAATCCTGACATGATCCAGAAAAGAAGATTCCTAAAGTCTTTACTTACGTAATAGGTCTCTGAATCTTTATGTAATTTGTCTTCCATCTCTTGAAAAGTTATTTATTTTAAAAAAGATAACTTTTACACTAGGACCTAGAACACCGTCAGATTTTCTCATTAGTCTATTGATGAGCAGAGTTTTGGTTCAAGCCTATATCCATTGGGTCCAACTTGGAGTGATGTATTTAGGATCTGATAGAGGTCTTATGTTTGTTATCTCACCTGTAGAACGAAAAGGCATTAAGGTAGAAAAGTAGTAAAACATTTACTATTTTGCTGAGCAGAATAGTAAACAAAAGCATTATCAAATTTCAAGTCAAATTCACAATTGAGTCCAGTATCAAAGTTTTGATGAATGGAGGGGTGGCTCCCATTCATCTCCATTCATTTAATCTCTCTGGTTGCTTTGAAAAAAACGCATGCGATTAAAAATTGTAGTAAGCTTAACTAGGAGTAGCCATACCTATACTTGCTGTGCCGGATGTCATCTCCATACTGAAACAGACCCATCCAATATTTGGCTGTTGAGCTGGTAAATGCTTCTAAATACGTAACATTAGGGGGAATCAAAGCCAGTTAATCTTTACATAACAAGGGCAAGAGTACCTATACAGTGTTTCATACACTGTCTTACTCCAGAACTGGTTAAAAACTTCTGCTTTCTGTCATAATATAGTCAATATCCTTGGTCCTGACATTTCTAATAGCTGCATGCTCTTGCATTATGTTGATTACATTGTGTTAACTGTTTCTAATAAGAAGGAAGTAGTGAATAACTTAAATTTCTTACTAAAACAAATGCATTCCAAGAGATAGAAAACAAATTCAATGAATATTCAGAAGTCTATTACAGTAGCAAAGATTTTAGAAATCCATTTGTCTGGAAAATGTAGGGATTACTAAGATTGGAGGCTCTTTGATTTTTTTTTTTAACCTCGTGTCTCCTACCACTGCACTTAGTGAGCCTCTTTGAATTGTAGAGATAGTATAATGTATTTTGGAATACTACTGTAAACAGTTTGATAGATTTAGAAAGGTGAAAGTTTCAAGAGGGGTCCAGAGCAACAGTAGGTTCTGAAGCATGGTGAGAGTATGTTACAAGTTGCATTAACGCTTGGGTCATATAACCCTGCAGATCTTGTGTCTGGTAGTATCTGTCAAAGATATGTATGTTTTTCCCTGAACAAGCTTCAGTAATAGAGTAAAAGTACAATATCTTAAGATTCTGGAACAAGGCTGTGATTTCTGCATCAGAGAATTAATCACTGTTTTAAAAATAACTCCTCACCTTGGTACAGGCTTAATACTGAGTATTTGAACATGGAACATCAAGTTAGTATGCAATTATGTCAGCCCATCAAAAAGTGGCAATATTAGAGTCAATAGTGACAAAGTTAGGCAGAAATTGAAACAATAAACTTTTCAGTTAAGGTGGTTTGTTTGAGATCAGGACAGAACAGGTCTAAAGATATGGGTAAATTATCTGATAAGGAGTGCAAACCACCCTGTTACATTTGTCTTGACTATATTCTCAAGGAGATTTCTCTAGAGGTAACTAATAGAGAAGGAATGGATGTAGGCCTGGTTCACAGATGAGTTATGGATTTGAAATACAGAAAGAGAAGCAGAAAGTGCCTAAAAGTGTGGATATATATGGATGTCATTATGAATAACTGAATGTTTCAATGAGGGTTTGGAAAGAGCAAAACTTGATGCAACATGAGGGACATGATGGGCTAAGAAGGAGATGTAGAAATACACACAACAGGTACAGATATTTGAATCTCACCCAACTGCCACCAGACAGAGATGTTGATTATTTTCTTTGCTCAGCTACTTCAGCTTTGGCACAATGAGACCATTAGCATTAGAAGCATAATGTCAAGGATGGCAAATATGAAATGGCCAGAGTGCATAGGCCTCATCTTGCGAGAGCTAATTCTAACCAATGCCACTGATCAATGTCAATGTCACCACTGCAGATATCAACTGTAAACAACTGAATAGTGAACTATTCAGCCATTTGGTGGTAGGTCATATGTTAGATTCTGCCATCCTGGAGCAGACAGCAATCAATCCTTACCATAATTGATAAATACTCTAAATATGTGTTTGTCTTTATTGCTATAGACTGAATGTCTATTTCCCCATAAAATTCATATATTGAAGCCTTAATCTCCAATATGATGATATTTGTAGGTTAAGCCCTTGCAAGATAATTAGACTTAAATGAGGCCATTGTGGTAGTGCCCCCATGTTGGGATTGGTGCCCTTATAAGGAGATGAAAGAATCAGAGCTCTCTCTCTGTGCCACCTGAGGATATAGTGAGAAGACAGCTATCTGTAAACCAAGATGAGAGCCCTCACCAAAAACCTGATCTTGGTTCCATATTGCAGAACATGAGAAATACATGTTTGTGGTTTAAGCCACCCACCCAATCCATGGTATCCTGTTACAGCAGCCCAAACTAAGGCACTCATGCAATGCCTCCACATTCCCCACTATCTAAGGCTCAAGAATGATTTGTTTATGCAGTGTCTCACAAATGACACCACTTCGGAGAAGAGGATAGATTTTGTGACCAAAAAATGGTATAATAATGATGAAATAACCTCAAGGGTTTATATATATATTAATATATAATATAAAATAATAATTATAATAAATAATAACATAAATTATGAATATGTGTGATATATATCACACTAATTTGTATATTATTATTAACTATTATTATATACAAATTAACATATCTTAATGTCTGTATACATACAAACACATATATGTATGTCTTATAATGTGTCCTAAAACGAGTGAGTCTGATAAGACCAGTGTAAGGACAGTTAAAGTTTCTTCTATGGAGCCAGCATGAACAAAACAGCCTGCAGGGTTGAGACATCGTCTCCAGCACGTGCTTGATGTGCTGATTCAAGAGCAGATACATAGTGCTGTGTGTGCTCCAATAGCTGTCACTCACTATATCAATAGATCTAAAAGCCATCATCGTCATTTTTAGTGTGTGCTTCACATATTTTCAATTCTATACACTGCCAGGTTCAAGGTCTCGGTTCCTAGGAGAAGAACACTTCCCTTAAGAGAATCATTGTGAGTTATGCTAAAATAGGAGTAGAATTTACCTTTTCGCCATGTCGGCTTCCTCAAAGGGACCAGAAGAAAAAGAAAAGATCTACAAAACTGGTTGGGCAATGAACTCTGTTTACCAAAGTGTGCTATAGTTTTCTGTACACAGTGAGGAAAGGAAGAAGCATTTCTGGACCTTAGAAACCTTCTGAGGCATTTATTGATATATTCATGCCCAGAAAGAATGGAAAATGATAAGTTGCAGCCAACATTTGTTAACAGGGCAAGGTAGCTAACAGCACAAACCTCTCAAGGATGATGTCACATCACCAGTAAAGCAGCTCAGAACAACAGAAATTCTGAGTGAAAGTAAAGGAGGCCTTAAATAGGTTGTGGAAGAGTGTTATGACTATCAGGGTCTTGAGAAGAGCTGCAGCAAAGAAGACTGTAGCGAGTTTCAATAATCCTCTTAACATTGTGACTGGTCACCAACTTGAAGGAACTTGCATGCTTAATTGGATTTGTATGCCTATGTCTCAGGTAAGAAGTAAAGGCATATTATTCACACAAAATTCAAAGGCTCCGTAGAGTTAGAAAGAAGCATGATAGTAAGGACACAAACAGATCTGAATGGACAAACCTGGATTGTATAAGACACTTACAAGATACCACCTCAGATCTTCTTGAATCTTTTTCTTCAACTCTTCATTATTTGTGTCCCCAGATTCCACTGGGGTAGCCAACTCTGAGTGTCGCTTATTATAAATCATTGTGTTGATTAAAACTATACATAAGAAAAAAACATTCCATCTTTATGATTATGTTAACCATCATTCATTAAATTGACTATTCAGAATGATTTTAGACGTTTTCATCTGGTTACTATCTAGTTATTTTCATTACTGAAGTATATGTTTAATTGTTTAGTAAGAATTCAGAAAAAAAAGTCTTTAAATATTTAATTCAATTCCTTTTAATTTCCTAATATTATATCTGTATTTACAGCAACAGATAATTTTGATACTAATTATCATTTAAAGCTTGATCACCAGGTGTAAAGATAGGTAGGCCAAAATCTCAGGCAAATGTAGATTTAGTGTAGAGAATCCAAACAGGTACAAATAGTGCCCATTTTCCTGTTAATCTTTCTCAGGAATACAGCATGAAAATATGTAGGATGCTCACAGATCTAGTGAAAAACAGAAAGTGGAAAGCTAACATCCATGGTAAATAACTAATAAACAGGGCCTACACAATTATCAACTGGATCTAAGTATACAATTTTCACTCATCTTTTTTCGTCTTGATGTTTGCTCCTCTCTTCATACACCCATTATTTTAGGGAGAATTGTGTAAAAATTAGAAATACAGCATTAACTGTCATTTTTAATAATAACTTTCTACTTAAAATAGTCAATAATAAATATATATTACATATAGCTGATAAAAATATGGGATTATTTAAATTATCTTTTCACTCATTCTATGTTCACATTAACTATATAAATGTAAATAAATTACATAAAAGTGCATTTACCAGCCATGTTACTTCTGTTGCCCCTGTGTACTAAACATAAATCTTTAAATTTGCACAATAAATCTCACTGAATATGAGAGAGAGAATTTTCTTCCAATTAATAATAATATAATACTACAAAGCTTAACTCTTAAAAACAAGAATTAGAGAAAGTTGGTTAGAAACACAAACACACACACATACACACTTTCTAATGTGTGATTTATTTATATGAAGACTGATTTAGTCCATTTTCACACTGCCGATAAAGAAATACACGAGACTGGGTAATTGACAAAAGAAAGAGGTTTATTGGACTTACAGTTACACATGGCTGGGGAGGCCTCACAATCATGGTGGAAGGTAAGGAGGAGCAAGTCACATCTTATGCGGATGGCGGCAGGCAAAAAAAGAGCTTGTGCAGGGACGCTCTCATTTTTAAAACCATCAGATCTTCTGAGACCCGTTCACTATCACGAGAACAGCAAGGGAAAGACTCATACCCATGACTCAGTTATCTGGGATCGGGTCCCTCCCACAACATGTGAGAATTATGGGAGCTACAAATTGAGATTTAGGTGGGATCAGAGCCAAACCATATCAAAGACTGAATTCTCTTATTATCAAATGTTAAGGAATATATATTCTCCCAAAGGGATGATGGTCACAGATTTAGATATATATTAAATTGTACAGCTTCAATTTAGATACAAGTGAAAACACAATATTTCATTCAGTTTCACATTTTGAAATATTAAGAATATTTTCCTCCCTTTATATATATCAAGACATTTAAATACAAATAATCCTTGAAAAACTAATCATTTAAATAATTGTATTCAAATCCAAATGTTCATTTTATAATTCTACTCAAACCATGCTTTAAATTGATTTCTTAAGAATATTCCTAAAACTTTTTAATATGTAAACGAATGCCCTTGCAGTAAAATCTAAAGGAATAATGTGAATGTTTATAATCTCCATGAGCAGCTCATTTCTGTTGCAGTGAATACACCAGCAGTGATTGTGTGTAAGCTACTTTGGGAAAAGGCTTCTTGCTGTATTAATAGTCAGTTTTATATTAATAAATTACCTTTCTTGAGAAGGACTCCAAAAAGCTTTTCAAGTATTATCTCATTAATTCCTCCAACACTCCTGTGGCAGTATGTGGCAAGAATTATTATTCTGCTTTGTTATATTAATAAGCCAAAGATGGCCTCTCTACTGGTCCCTAGGTTTTGTATGTCTTCACTGCTGGCTAAGATACATTAGTTCCAAAGTCATCCAGCACCAAATTCACAATGTATTTACCTTAATATAGTCCAGAAAAGCGTATGTTTAGCCATTTAGAGACTGTCTGCTTTGCGTGACACTTCAGTCTGAATCTGCCAGCCACTAACATGATAGGGCCTTGTTGTTCTAAGGCCTTAGGTTTGTGGCCTTTTAAGGCTCTCAGACCTAGAGATTTCCCATCATGCAGCTGATTGACATCACCTGGACAGGTAAGGCCCTCTCAGAGTCCCTTTCTGTCTGGGAGTTCCCCTAGCCTTCGCTCCTTCTGGAGTGATTTTCTCACTGTAACCGTCTGGACAATTTCTCATTGTAAGGGACTTACCCACTCCTGCAGTTTAGTTCAAGCACTTCCCAGTAAAGCTCATCATGTGTTACTGCCTCCTAGAGTCATAGCTTTTTCCTGGATCAGTCTCCAAGTGACTTCAAATCTCCTGTCCAACGTTACGTGAAAATTTGAGGCTAGTGGTAGAGAGCAGCTAAAATGAAGAGAGGTTTCCCCCTCTGTAATATTGGTTAGTTTGGGGAAAAAAACAAAACAAAAACAGAAACGAAAAACAAAACTGAAGAGGATAGAGTGGTCTGGCCACCAAGAACTTTTAAAAATGTCCCTTCAGGTCTTTCTTTTAGAACAGAGTTCCATACTAAGGAGAAATTATGAGAATTGTATCATAATTGAGCAGAATAAAGGCAAGAGTTAAAGGAAAAGAAGATTTAGATTAAAGTAGAGCGTTAAACAGAGCTGGAAAATCTAAGAAAACAAGTTACATAATCTTGAACACTGTACAAAAACAACAGAAAAGATACATTTGAAAAACTACAAAACTTTCCTGAAGCCCACTTTATTTTAAAACTTCAGGAAAAAATAATTTCACAGAAAAAAATGTTGGAAAAATAAGTAGCAAAACCAAGTAGCTGACAGACAATGGTAATCTCAGGCTTGAAACTCCCAGCTCAGTGCTTTATCCAGGCACATTTGTCCTTTTAGGTAATTGTTCTCTATAATCTGGTTTATGCAAATCTGTAAGACCCCTAGAGTGTGCTTGTGTTATCATGTCTTTTCACCATTTCTACAGAGGTTTAGTGAAGAATACAGGATATAACAAAGGATAAAAGACTACGTTTGAGACTGGGATTTAGTTAATGTCTGTAAGAAGGTGTCTTTTAGAAAAAGTAAAGTTAGCCTATAAACTTGAATTGTCATACCAAAATAATCAAAATGGCAATAATCACATGTGTTTTTTTTAATTTTCTCATGTCATTAACACTATGTAGATCTATGAAGAACAATTTAGTTACATGAGGAATCAGCATAGAGATTATGCATATTTTAAGTTTTTCTATTGATATTCTATTTTTATGCATAAGGATGGTTATGAAGAATAAAAATTTAATTTGAGAAAAGTGGTCCTTGTTTGAGTGACAGGACACAAGTGTGCACAGGATATGCTATAAACATTCTCCAGGTTGTGGTTAATATTGTAGCAGCAAAAATAGGATAGAATCTTTATAACAGTAAAATGCTGGGTTCAAATATATAGACTCAGCTCATAGAGTCTTCAACTTTGACACCAAAAGTGCATTAATAAGCCTTCCTTGGCTAAAGTGTTACGTTTTCCCCTCACTAGTTTTTCAAATTATTTTGGCTAATTCACTTTGCCTTTCCTGCATCAAAGGCCACATAATGTTATTCACAATCAAGTTATGACAGCATACATTAGGCTCCCATGAAGCAGTGGAAATATATTTGCCCCTAAATAAGGGCCTATTGAAAAAAATGTACCACTTTAATTAAGCCCAATTTTTTAATTCAAACATAATTTTAGCAATCAAATAAATATTATATTGTCATTTACATTTTAAGTTATGTACATATGAAATATCAGTAATTATTTTCATTGGTATTTCAATCTTCATGAACTTTTCTAGACTTAATAAAGATGTCATCACAATTTATCTAGAAAACATAAATTTTGTTCATCACAAAAAAGGCAACTTCTACTAAAATGTGAGAAAATAATTGAGGTTTTTATTTTAAATCAAGTCTCCAAATATCAAGAGATAGGAATCCTATCTCTCAACAACAGATGAAATGGCAATTCTGGATGGGTAAGAATTTTGAGAAATCACTGTTTATATCATAGCTATAGGAATAGATCTAGATATAGACAGATAAACTCAATGGAGTTCAGGATGAAAAAAATTTCTTTTAGAAATAGATTGTGTTATCATTAGAAATATTTTTAACCCCCTATGTTTTATAGGCTATCATGTATCCATTGAGTCATATCTGAGAAATAGAATACAAGAGTTGATATCTGATCTGAGAAATAGAATACAAGAGTTGATATCTGATACGATGATAATATTAATAAAAGTAGGTTCAAAAGATATCACAGGACCTTAAAATACAAGTGAGTCAGTAGCAAACCAAATGACCAATAAGTCTTGCATATTATTGTTATCTGAGGAAATAAAAATGAGAGTTGGTGTCTGACAAATTTGTATAGAAAATACCAATATATCTAAAGTACTCACTGGAAAACACATGGGAGCAATTTGAGAAGAGCCAAAACTGAGGCGTTTTGTCCTCTATAATATTGATAATCTTGGAAAAGAAGGACTGAAGAGGATCTGGCTCCTAAAATAGTTTTAAAAGATCTCTCTTCTATAACATAGCTTCATATTAAGCAGGAATATGAGTTGAATTATAATTAAGCATAAGAGAGACAGCAGAGTTAAAGGAAAGGAGAGAGAGTTATATGATGGCTATAAGCTCAGGAAATGAAAATAAAGTACAACCATAAAAATGGGAGAGAATTGCCAGGTGTGGTGGCTCACGCCTGTAATTCCAGCACTTTGGGAGGCCAAGGCAGGCAGATCACAAGGTCAGGAGATTGAGACCATCCTGGCTAACACGGTGAAACCCTGTCTCTACTAAAAATACAAAAAATTAGCTGGGCGTGGTGACGGGCGCCTGTAGTCCCAGCTACTCGGAGGCTGAGGCAGGAGAATGGCGTGAACCCCAGGGGGCGGAGCCTGCAGTGAGCCGAGATCATGCCACTGCACTCCAGCCTGGGCGACAAAGCAAGACTCCATCTCAAAAAAAAAAAAAAAAAAAAAAAAAAGTAACGTCCCAGGTGAAACTGACAAGCTTTAATTAGATTGTGACTTAACCACAAGCATACAAGGTATTTTTAAAGGGGTGATAGGAAGCTTTTGAAACAGTAATTGCAAAATTGTGACTGAGACAGTGAAAGATCTCACCCAAAAAACTCCATTTTGTTTCTAGCTCCCAAGCTTTCCTTGCCCATCCCTGGGCATGGGTGGAACCAACTTTGGGAGGAACCGGGTTTACAGTTTATAGTCTAAAACAAGGATGATAACAACCTCTTCTTAAGATACACTTCCCTCTTGTCTGGGAACCAGCCCAAGAAACTAGCCATAAAATTAGAAACTATGGCCCAGGAGCTATGCAGCTGAAGGCTGCAAGATTTTGACCCTCCCTAAATTGCTGTTAAAATCAGTGCATAAGATACTTTGTAAACCCTGCCCCGATGGATTACCTGGCACCACCCAGATTGATAAACTGGCTTATCTGATTTTGTGGCCCTCACCCAGGAACTGACTTAGCAGAAAAAGACAGCCACCACTGTAAAATGGTGGAGGCTAAAACAAAGTATTGCCACACGGTTACAGGTCATGTTCCCAAGGACATGAAACAAGATGGAGGCCTGTAGTCAAGTTTGTTACTATTTTGTTGGGCTGGCTTGAATAGCAGACTTATTGGGTCCTGGGCCTCCATCCTAACCTAAGATACCCTTTACTTGACAGAACCCCACAAAAAGACCCGCAAAGCACACCAGATTGTCTACAGCTTAAGACCAATTTCACAAATCATTTTTCATTAATTGTAAATTTACAGAGAATATAAACGATTATCCTTATTATCCCTTTTACTGGTTTGCACAGGGGGAGAGAAGCCAAAAGCCCATTTGTAAGAAATTTTTACCCCTTTGCTGGCATATCAGGCTTCTGGGTTCCCTTCCCTCTAGCTTAAATCTAAGTCAAGCATTTTAAGGTTTGGAACTTTTCAGGTTGGAAGAACATTGTAAAAGACATATAAGTCATTTTAAACCACCAAAAAAGGTGAAACACCATAGAAAGGGGTTCCAATTAGGGTTGTCAAAAGATATTGCCTTTTTTTTTCCTATTGAGAATGGTGTTTTTCCTATTTCTTTGCCTTTCCCATTTTCTCTTTTCCCTTTTGGCCTACTATAGGAGACATATTGCTCATCTCCAAAATTTTCTTCTGCTTGCAGAGCTTAAGCTTGCAGAGCTGCCTGTTTTAGCTGCAGTTAGGGTTTGGCTGAGGAACATCATAACATTCCTCCATGAGAGGTCAAATACCTGAGTTAAATTTTGAAAAGCTTCTATATACCTATCAGCATCGTCAGAAAATTGGCCCAAGTCTCCCTTTACTTGCCTAAGACCCTGCAATGAGAAGGGGACTTGAAGGGGCCCCAAATAAGGGAATCCTCAGATGATTTCCGTGAAAGTTACTTTTTTCATCTGGGGAAACTATTTTCCCTGGGCCTGCCCGATATGGCTGCTAAAAGAGCTGGGTTGATTTTGCAACACTTGCAAAGGTCTAGTAAAAAGGCCATACCCTTGTGCAAAAGAAAATAAGCCACTTTTTCTTCAAAGTTTCAAGGTCGAAGGAGTCCCAGTACTTCAAAATACACTCCAGGGGAGTTCATGTTGAAGATGATCTGTTACCCATCTAGAAAAAGAAGTGAGAATAAAAGATTTATTTTAGTCTCTTTGCTTTTGGTATGTGATCTAGGATGGAGATGAAAACAGTAGAGGGTGTCCCCTCCACTATTTTTTCTCCTTTGCTCCTAAATCCTGGCACCCATTTAAATGTGCTGCCCATTACAGCAGGTGTGACCCTCCAATCTATGGCACCAGAGGAACTAAACTTTTGGTCCTTAGCCATGCTGTCCCCAAGCAGTCTTAGTCCTCTGCCTTTTATTTCCCTTTGACCTCCTAGACTTGTGTGGCCTGTATGCCTCCCCTGCCCCCCAACCCCACCAAAAAAAAAAAAGAATTTCAATAAAAATCACGTAATTGTACAAGTCCCCTTTAAGGGAGGAAGGGTGCTACACTGAATTCTATATTGTGCTATTATAGCCCATGCTAAAGTATTTACCCATAGAAGAATGGTTCTGGTTAACTTCTGGATTTAAAATCCCCTTACTAATTAAGTACTATCTTAATAGGAGACAAAATAGGTGCCTTAAAGAAATGTAGGAAACGAATGGCCTACATATTGTCCCAGTGGGGCAATATCGAGACTAAAATTTGGCTGTGGAAGACATCTTACCCCTAACTGCTAAAGGCAGAAATTTCCTGTTCCCAGAAGAGGCCTAAAGCCTGATTTACTTCCACAAGTTGACACTGTTGGCTTAGAAATGCTATGTGCGCTCCAGAGAAGTGGTAGCAAGTAACCTCACCACAGGGGAAAATGGGAAAACTCTTTCTAGGGTGTAAAAATCCCTGCACATTTCACACAAAGAAAGAGCAAGAGGCTGCAGATAGAGAAGGAAGAAGAGTTTTGCCACAGGACAGTTGAGGATGCTCTAACCACACCCAGAATGGGCTGTTGGAGTCTGTGTCTGGTACAGAGGCCTTTGAATCACACCAGGGTGTGCGGTGGTCAGAGATTCTCAGTTGCCTCAGAAATTTTCCCAGCCTCACATGATGCTGAGGTCTCCCATGAGCAGAAGCCAGTTCAAACATGGCCAACAATCCCAATACCTGTGGGTAAAGGGGGTTCTCCATGTTCTCCCTGGCAAGCCTCACATCCATGTCTTTAGTATGGCAGCCAACACTAAGAAACATTTCTGGAACTGCTTTAAAAGAGATGAAAACTTTCTCAGGACCCCTTTTCCTCTCTATCTGCCTAAAATAATTTCTTAATAACTCCTATAACAATAATAGGTTACAGGAGTTGCTAACTAGAATAACCAGTTTAGAGAGGAACATAAATGACCTGATGGACCTGAAAAACACAGCATGAGAAGTTCATGAAGTCTACACAATTGTCAGTAGCCAAACTGACCAAGCAGAAGAAAGAATATCAGAGTTTAAAGACTATCTTGCTGAAATAAAGCAGACAGACAAGATTAGAGAAAAAGAATAAACAATAATGAACAAAACCTCCAAGAATTATGGGACTATGTAAAAAGAATGAACATACAATAACTGGAGTATGGAGAGAATGGAACTAAGTTGGAAAACAACCTTCAGGATATCATCCAGGAGAACTTCCTCAACCTAGATCGATAGACCAACATTTAAATTCAGGAAATACAGAGAACCCCACCAAGGTAATCCACCAGAAGATCAACCCCAACACACATAATCATCAGGTTCTCCAAGGTCAAAATGAAGGAAAAAATATTACGGGCAGCCAGAGGGAAAGTCCAGGTTACCTCCAAAGGGATGTCCATTGGACTAAGAGCGGATCTCTCAGCAGAAATACTACAAGCCAGAAGACAGTAAGGGCCAATTTTCAACCCAGAATATCATATCCGGCCAAACTAAGCTTCATAAGTGAAGGAGAAATAAAATCCTTTTCAGACAAGCAAATGCTGAGGGAATCCATCACCACCAGGTCTGCCTTGCAAGAGCTCCTGAAGGAAGCACTAAATATGGGAGGGAAAAACCGGTACCAGCCACTGCAAAAACATACCAAAATATGAAGACCAGTGACATTATGAAGAATCTGCATTAACTAGTGTGCAAAATAACCAGTTAGCATCATAATAACAGGATCGAATTCACACATAACAATATTAACCTTAGATGTAAATGGGCTACATGCTGCAGTTAAAAAACACACAATGGAGAATTGGATAAAGAGTCAAGACTTACTGATGTGCTGTATTCGAGAAGCATCTCATGTGAAAAGACACATATAGGCTCAAGATAAAGGGTTGGAGGAAAATTTATCAAGCAAATAGAAAGCAGGAAAAAGCAGGGGTTGCAATCCTAGTTTCTGACAAAACAGAATTTAAACCAACAAAGGTCAAAAAAAGACAAAGAAGGACATCATATAAAGGTAAGGGGATTAATTCAACAATTTATCTATCTATCCTAAAATCAATCTATCTTAAAAATATATGCACCCAATATAGTAGCACCCAGATTCATGAAACAAATTATTAGAGACCTCCAAAGAGACTTAGACTCCAACACAAGAATAATGTGATGAAAAATTAACAAGGATATTCAGACTTGAATTGAGCTCTGGACCTAATAGATATCTACAGAACTTTCTACCCCAAAACAACAGAATATACATTACTCTCAGTGCCACATGGCACATACCCTAAAATTGGAAGTAAAACACTCCTCAGGCAATGCAAAACAAAGAAACAAACAAAAAAAGGAAATAATAACAAACAGTCCCTCAGGCCACAGTGCAATCAAATTAGAACTCAAAATTAAGAAACTCACTCAAAACCACACAACTACATGGAAATTGAACAGCGAGGCACCCATTGCCGCTCCTGATCGGGCTAAAGGCTTGCCATTGTTCCTGCATGGCTAAGTGCCCAGGTTCGTCCTAATCGAGCTGAACACTAGTCACTGTGTTCCATGATTCTTTTCCGTGACCCATGGCTTCTAATAGAGCTATGACACTCACCGGGTGGCCCAAGATTCTATTCCTTGGAATCCGTGAGGCCAAGAACCCCAGGTCAGAGAATACGAGGCTTGCCACCATCTTGGAAGTGCCCGCCACCATTTTGGAAGCAGCCCACCAGAATCTTGGGATCTCTGGGAGCAAGGACCCCCGGTAACATTTGGAATAGTTGAATTCATTTTTAGCTTAATACAGATATAATGGTTAAATAAATGAATTGGTAGATACGTGTGTAAGTCTACAGGTTAGCATACATACATATGTTTTTTCTTTCCTGTCAAATGAGAGGGCCCAAAAGAACTGACATTCCAGGAGCAAAGAGCACTAGATCTTGGTTTCCAGTACCATTAACCATTAAAGAAACTAACACTGCTTAGAGAAATGGCTGATTCTAAGGCTGAGGCAGAAAATTTAAAACTTGAGTCTGGAGTGTTATGTGGCATTAGAAAGGAAGAAAGTGATCAAAAACAACAAACAAACAAAAAAAACCCTTTCACACTGATAAACATCCTTCAAAGGAACATAATAGCCAACTGAAAGAGCGCCCAATGCCCAAAGCTGGAATAATTTGAGAAACAAAGTAAATAAAGTAGTATTGGATTATAACATAAAGTACACAATAAATACACATGACTCCATACTGTTACACAAAAATGATTGTGTAATTTACCAAACAGGAAAGAAGTGCATAACAACTGCCTTCCAAAGTATATAGCATGGGAATGGAGACAAAAACAGCAACTTTAGAGTGAGGAAACTTGACACTTGACAAGCACTGCTTCGGCCAGATGACCAAGATCTACATCAATAGTGATACAACTTGTTGATAGTATGTACTCTTCATATGATGTGATGATAACAGGACTTTATATCAGTGCCCTTCCTCCCCAAATCTCAGTATAGTTATGACAATATACCAGGACATTTCAAAGGCTTACTTCCCAAAGCTGTCACATCCAAGAGGAGCTTACGGTGATGCAACAAGAACCATGTAATGTGGTATCCCAGATGAAATTCTGGAACAGAGAATTAGAGGAAAAATTAGGACATGTGATTAATCAAGGACTTTAGTTAGAACGATGTGCAATATTTCTTAATTAATTGTGACAAATATACTATTCTAAAGTAAGATGTTAATAACAGAGAAAACTATGTGTGTAAACGGGAAATCTCTTTGCTATATTCTTATTTGTTTTTATAACTCTAAAATTTAAAAAAAAATGTATTAAAAATAAAGTGGAAAATAGATACATGCACTAGATTTGTAGTTAGTAAATCTATGCATACTTCTGGACAAGAAAGTCATGGTAGAATAAACAGAATAGAAGTTTGATAGAATGTTAAATAAGTGTTGAAAGTAGAAAAATTGTGGATAATTTTTAATTTTTAGATTTTTTATACTACTCTTGTCACCTTCAATTTTCAATTAAAAGTATGTATGAAAATAATAAAAATTGTTGACAAAAAGTAATGGTGTTATCTAATGGGAGAATATATTCTTAAGAGACTCATACAGACAGTTTTTCAGAGCCATGTTTATAAAATCACATTGAAATCAATAGGACTAAAACTCTCATATTTTATACAAAATCACACATTTGGGCAAAAATTTGTGACACCCAGGACATGAATCACACATCACTGTGTTAACTAGTTAGATGGTCTGAATATGTGATGTACTTAACCATGGTTGTGGATGCTGAGTGATCTACATTTTGAAACTTAGAAATTAAAATAGAAACATTGAATTAGAGAGATGCATAATTCCATTTTAAATACCATTTGCCTCTTTATTCATTATGTTTCAGAAAGTAGTATTTTTAAAAAATAACCATGTTTCTCCAATTCACTGTGCACATGTAGATGCATTCAAATATATTGAAAAGAGGAGAATTCCAATTTCATCCCACCGTTTTGAGGAATGCAGATAATTCTCATATGCAAATATTTCGTGAACAATTATGAGTTCATTTCAGCACAATGAGCTTGCCTCTTTAAAAAAAAACTATTGCAAATTGGTCCTTTAGATCTCCATTTAATTATTAGCAGCCTTTTAAAATGTTCTTTGTGTTTAAAAGGGATTGAAAATGCCTGGCTTTTTCTCAAATGCCTACAGGTATTTCTTTAGAGGAAAATAGGCTTTCCTAGAGACCATGACCCTGCTGTGAGGCTGTTCAAAGATATTTAAAATAGATAAAATTGTGACTGTGTACAATAGGTCTGGCTTTAGTTATTTCAAAACAGCTATTTCTGTGACATAAAACAGTAGGAAAAAAACTCACAAAAATGGTAGGTTATGAACTTGATTTGCATTGCTGTTTCTATTGTTACTATTTTTTGTAAAAGAAAATAAACTAATGGACTCACAAAGAGAGATTTTTAAAAAAATTATTTTCTAATACACTTACATAGATAAATAAAATTTACATATCAATTATTAGCCCTGATTAACAGTATATGGTTTCCAACCTGTCACCCTCTGGCCTAAAAAAGGAACCATCTTCTGGGAGTAATGCATTCTCCGGGGTCTTCTCCCTGTGGGTCAAAATATCTTTGTTCTTATTTTTCTCTTCTCTATCCTGCTTCAGTTTCTTCCTGAAAAACATTTCCACCAAAATTCAGGTATATCTTTATTCCTGTCTCAGGTTCTGCTTCTAGTATATTTGTGAGATACATAGATACAGGTATGCAAGATTGCTGAATTTGTTTATCAGTTCTAATAGTTTTTCAGTGGAATTGGTTTTTCCAAATGTGAGATCCTATTATCTGCAAACAAGGATAATTTGACTTCTTTCTTTCCAATTTGGATGGCCTTTATTTATTTCTCTTGTCTAATTTCTCTAGCTAGGACTTCCAGAACTATGTTGAATAACAGTGGTTTGTGAAAGTGGGTATTCTTGTCATGCTCCAGATCTCAGAGGAAAGGCTTTCAGTTTTTCCCTATTCAGTATGACACTAGCTATGTGTCTGTCATATATGGCTTTTATTATGTTGAGGCGTGTTCCTTCTATACCCAGCTTTTTGAGGGTTTTTAACATGAAGGGATGTTAAATTTTATCAAATGCTTTTTCAGTATCAATTGAAATGATCATATACTTTTTGTCCTTCATTCTGTTGATATGATGTATCACGTTGATTGATTCATGTACGTTGACTACTATTGCTGATTGATTTATTTTCTTTCACTATTATGAACAGTAATCATGAAATTCAATATGTTGAATTTAATATTAGTGTTATTTAAAATGGAAGTAATCATCAACGTAATACAGTTTCTAACATAGAGGTTTAATCTTTACCTGAAATTTCGAAATAAATGTTGTTCGAAAAGTAAAATAAAAGAAAGTCAAGGCTATATAAGGGCAGGTGTGGTTGAGGCAGTAAAAGACAAAAGTGAGGAGTTTAAAATGCCTTCTTGTTTCTCTTAATATTGATAGGATTGTCCATTAAACCAATCCTCAAGTGTTTCTCACTTCTCTTTGCCTCTTGGTGACTGTTTTGGCTTGTTTGCATAATCAAATTTGAAGTAAGCAAAACAGACATTCGGCTTTATTTTAACTTTTAGCATGTGTTTGCATTGCTTTTAGTTTAAAACTTTTATTTATGAAATAAATAAACAAAAAATTAAGACAAATTATATGTATGACCAAAATCTATATGTCAAATATAAATCCATATTTCAAATAATATTTTACTATTATTAGTTTTAAGATGCTTTCTAAACAACTAAAATCAATTAAATGAATAACTTATATAATTTTTTTTTCAAATTTGCAACTTTTGTCAAGGGTTGTAAAATAATCAAAGGTTAAAACCCAATTCATAATTACTATGATGTACCAGTCACAACTAAATGTGACGTCTTTTAATGAAATAACTTGCGACAAATAGTATAACTACATTGCACTGTAATCTGCTTTCTAGCTTCTATGTTTTTTCTGTTGCCCACTCATTATTATTACAATTGTCAAAGCAGTTAATTTCATTGCTTTTATCTTTAGAATAAAAATAGAGAGGATCAAATACATCTATGTGGTAGACAAGTCCTTTATAATGTGCACTCTGTTTACTAATTTGCTTTTTTAAGTATACATATAGAGACCTACCTCGTTTGATTGTGCTTTCCTTTCTTGTCCTTCACAGATAATTGCATTTTTTACAAATTGAAGGTTTGTGGCAACCTTTTATTGAGCAAATATATCACTGTTACTTTTCCAACAGCATGAGTTTATTTTGTGTCTCTGTGTCACATTTTGGTAATTGTCACAACATTTCAAACCTTTTTGTTGTTATTATATTTGTTATATGATCAGTGATCTTTGCTGTTACTACTACTATTGTCTGGGGGCACCATAAACTGCGTCCATATATGATGTAGAACTTAATGAGTAAATGTTGTGTGTGTTCTGACTGCTTTATCAACCAGCCTTTTCCCCACCTCTCTCCCTCTCCTCAGTTCACTCTAATCCCTGAGAAACAACAATATTAAAATAAGGCCAATTAATACCCTACAATAACCTCTAAGTGTTCAAGTGAAAGGAAGAGTGACACATCTCTCACTTTAAATCAAAAGCTAGAAAAGAAAGTTCAGAAGCTTTTGAAAGACCAGGAAGTGAATCCCTGGGGGATGAGGAGGCATTCTGCAAGACGACTTTTAAAAATGTTTACTGCAGAGTCATTTGAATCATTAAGAAATTTTTGTCTTAAAATTTTTTCTTTGATTTTACAAACTGACATAATTTCTTATTCTGTTATGAATACACACTGCTGTAGTCCTTCAACGAGCCTATCACGTTTTCGCTATGTTATCTGTAGACATTGCTTTCTGCTACCCAAGCAATGTCATTGGAATTATTACTATTATCATGATCACCTTGATTCAGAACAAGTTTGGCTATTTTGCCATCAGTTAATGAATAAAGAATAGAATTTGAAAATTTCTTCAATACCTACTTCTTCTAGCTTACTGACAGACTCTGAGCGTATATATTTACATATATAAAGAGATTAGAGATTTTTTTTTCACTTGGCATAGGAAATTCTTCAAAAAAAAATAAAAAAGGAGTAAATAAAGCACATACGTCTTGGTCCCAGGTAGGGCACTGTGGGAAACCCACCACTGGCATGTGAAGCCTGCACATATGACATTTTATTACCTTTTTGGTATTCTTGCTTGTGGAAATCTGGGCATTTGTGGAAAAGATATATTGAAGCTTAAGGGGGTTGGAGAGGTATTTTTTATTTTTGTTTGTTTGTTTGTTTTTTCTTGAGGACACTGAATAAACTCTGTATTGTGCATCTGCAAACCATTATATGATTTTAGGTGTGGAATTTTCCACTGGTGGCATCATGCCAGCCCTCAAAAATTTCAGATTTGGGAGCATTTCAGATTTCAAATTTTGGGATAAGGGATGCTCAACTTATACATGAATTAACTTGCAAATAATTAAAAATAGCCATCATAATGATACTCAACCAGGTAGTAAACTATCGCAAGGACAAAAAACCAAACACCGCATGTTCTCACTCATAGGTGGGAATTGAACAATGAGAACTCATGGACACAGGAAGGGGAACATCACACTCCAGGGACTGTTGTGGGGTCGGGGGAGGGGGGAGGGACAGCATTAGGAGATATACCTAATGCTAAATGACGAGTTAATGGGTGCAGCAAAACAACATGGCACATGGATAGATATGTAACAAACCTGCACTTTGTGCACATGTACCCTAAAACCTAAAGTATAATAATAAAAAAAAAGAAAAATGATGTGTACAAATTGAAAATGTCAATAAAGAGAAAATATAAAAAGAACCAAATATAACTGCTACAGTTGAAGAATATGCTAACTGAACTGAAAAATTCACTAAAGGAATTTCACAACAAACAAGGTCAGGCAGAAGAAAGGGTTAGCAAATTTGAAATCAGATCACTGGAAATAATTTAACCAGAAAAGAAAAAGAAAAAAAAAGTAAGGATGACAAAGGAAAGCATCTGATAATTTTGGAACACCATCAAGCCAACTAATATACACATTCTGGGAGACTCAGAAGAAGACTGAGAGAATGGTGAAAAAAAAAAAAAAACTTACTTGAAGGAAATAAATGGAAAATCCTGGATCTGGGGAAGAAAACAGATGCCCAGATTCAAGTAAAACAATAAACTCCAAATACAATGAATCTAAAATGTTTACACTGAGACACATAATCGAATTGCCAAAAGTCAAAGAAAATGAAAATTTTGAAAGCAACAAGGAAAATGTACATCATCGTGTACAAAAATACCCCATAACACCATCAGCAGTTTTCTCAGCGAAAACTTTGCAGGCCAGAAAAGAGAACAATGACATATTCAAAGTGATGAAAACAAACAAATGAAAAAAAAAAAAAAAACACTGCTACTCAAGAATACTTTATCTAGCAAAAGTATCCTTCAAAAATGAAAGAATTAAAGACTTTTCCAAATACATAAGTATTTTTATCATCACCAGATCTACCTTAAAAAAATTCTAAATGAAATACTTCAGTTTAAAACAAAAGGAATGTAGACAGCAACATGAAAGCAAAAGAAAAATAGAGCTTACTGGTAAAGGTAAATATATCAACAGGTCTAGAATACTGTAATACTGTATCAGCATTATAAAAATCGCTTTTAATTTTGTCATAGAGGTTCAAAAACAAAAAGAAAACCAAAAGTGTCTTGTGACAAACAAATAATCAAACAAACTATAATATACAAAAAATTATAGAGGAAGCAAAAACACTACTAAGATGAAAGTTTATACCAGTAAATACCTTTATTTAAAAAAGAAAAAAATGTAAATATCTTTTAAGTTCATTTGTTCTAGGGTATAGCTTAAGTCCATTGTTTCTTTGTTGTCTTTCTTTCTTTATGACTTTTCTAGTGCTGTCAGTGGAGTATTGAAGTCCCCCACTATTATTGTGTTGCTGTCTATCTCATTTTTTAGGTCTAGTAGTAATCATTTTATACATTTGAGAGCTCCAGTGTTAGGTGCATATATATTTAGGATTATGATATTTTCCTGTTGGACTAGTCCTTTTATCATTCTGTAATATCCCTCTTTGTCTTTTCTAACCACTGTTGTTTTAAAGTTTGTTTTGTCTGATATACAAATAGCTACTTCTGCTTGCTTTTGGATCCATTTGCATGCAATGTCTTTTTCCACTTCTTTACCTTAAGTTTGTGTGAGTCCTTATATGCCGGATGAGCCTCTTGAAGACAGCAGATTTTTTGATTGGTGAATTCTTATGCATTGTGCCATTCTGTATCTGTTAAGTGGAACATTTAGGCCATTTACATTCAATATTGGTATTGAGACAAGGTACTATTCTATTCATCATGCTATTTGTTGCCTAAATACCTTGTTGTTGTTTGTTTGTTTGTTTCGTTGTATTGTTGTTTTATGGGTCCTATGAGATTTATGCTTTAAGGAGATTCTATTTTGGTGTATTTTGATGATTTGTTTCAAGATTTTAGAGGTCCTTTTAGCAATTCTTTTAGTGCTGGGTTGGTAGTGGTGAACTCTCAGGATTTGTCTATAAAAGACTGTTATTTTTCCTTCATTTATGAAGCTTAGTTTTGCTGGATACAAAATTCTTGGCTGATAATTGTTTTGTTTAAGGAGGCTAAAGATAGAACCCCAAACCCTTCTAGCTTGTAGGGTTTCTGCTGAGAAATCTGCTGTTAATCTGATAGGTTTTCCTTTATAGGCTACCTGATGCTTTTGCCTCACAGCTCTTAAGATTCTTTCCTTTGTCTTGACTTGAGATAACTTGATGAATATGTGCCTAAGTGATGATCTTTACAGAACATTCTACCCAACAACTACAGAATATACATTCTTTTCAAATTGAATATTCAAATAAAATCAGTAATAAAAGAGGAGACATTAACACTGATGCCACAGAAATAAAAATGAGTTACTATAAATAATTACATGCCAATACATTGCATAACCTAGAAAAAATGAGCAAATTTTTTAAAACATACAACCTATCAAAAATTAATGATGAAAAAAGAGAAAATTAGAGTAGACCTATAACTAGCTCGGAGATTGAATTCATCACCAAAACTTTCCAGTGAAGAAAAGTTATGGTCTAGATAGCCTCCCTGAAGAATGCCATCAAATATTTAAATAAGAATTAACACTATTCCTTCTCAAACTATTCTAAACAATGTAAAGGGAAGAAACAATTCCAAACTCATTTTATGAGGTCAGAATTACCAACACTAAACCCAAACAAAGATATAATTACAAGATGTAAACATAAAATCTTGTATCCTCAACAAAATACTAACAAACCAAATTCAATACCACAGTAAAAATACCTCATGGCATGACCAAGTGGCATTTAGTTTTGTGAGACAAGGATGACCCAACATAAACAAATGAATCAATAGGATACACTATATTATGTTAACAGAATGGAGGTTTTTAAAACACAGGATTAACTCAATAGATGCAGAAAAAGCATCTGACAAAATTCAACATCTTTTCATGAATTAGAAATACTAAAACACAAGGAATAGAAATAAATTATCTCAATATAATAAAGAACATATACAAAAATATATGGACATATGACATATACAAAAATAAAGGACATATACAAAAAGCCACAGTTAACATCATACTCAACAATGAAAACGTGAAAGTTTTTTCTTTAAGATCAGAAACATGGTAAAGATGCTCACTCACATATTCAATAAAGTACTGGAAATCCTACCTAGAGCAATTAGGCAAAAAAAAATTAAAGTGAAAAAGCACTCAAACCAGAAAACACACTTTACCATCTTTAGTATTGTGAAGAAATATAATGTGACTAGTGAGAAAATGTTCACAATATATTACATCAGAAAAAGCATGTGTTTTAACAAATAGAAACTTACATTTCATCATTAAATGCGGTTCCACTCAATTACAATATTGACTATATGAAGGGGTTTTGGGTTTGGAGTAGATTGAAAAGCAAGTGCTATGATTCTGTACTAATAAACTGAAATAGTGCGGTAGTTAAAAGTTTTAGCTCTATGGATAAAGGTTAATTTTATTTCTTCAATTTATTGCTTACTGGTTATGTTGTTATTTTTGTCTTGCATACCAAATCTCTATACCCAGTGAACAATAACTCTCAATTTCCCCTGCTTCTGGTCTCAGTTCCTTCCATGTAAAATGGAATGAGTATGAATATATGCAATCTCAATTATTTGTTGTATGGGTAAAATTTGAGAAAGTAATATGCATATAACACTCTACCTAGTATCTGGCTAGTGATAACAGTCCAACAAATGATCATAATCATGATTATAAGAATTAGAGTCAGCATTATTATCAATGTTTTGCTAGTACTCTCATGCTTTCTTGATAAAACAAAGCAATAGTTTTACTAAAGGGATTAATTGTATTTGAGAAAATTAGAAGTTTGCAAAATTCGTTAATTATTTTTACTTACATGAACAGCCAGTGCACCATCTAGAATTATATAAGTCTAGAATTATAAAGTATTTTAAGAAGTAACCCTGTCAGTTAATATGGTTGCTCCTTAAAAGAAAAAAAAATTAAGTAACTCCAGAGGTTGTGAAGTTGTAGAATCTTGCAGTCACCAGCATGAGTAGGAGTGCACAAGATCTAGGTCCCAGCAGTAGATTTACTTCAACTTGCTTGATATAAAATTGAATTCATTGCCCCCCCAAACTTTGTTAATATTATTCATTCTGATGTCCATATCTTTTATTTAACAAACAGATATGTCATCATTTATATCAGACAGTAAAATGGGACTATTAATCACGTGACAAATTTGGATTTTTAAATTATTTTGGTTTCTAGTCTAGTTCTGACATTCGGAATTCAGATGGAAATAACTTTTGACATTGTATTAGTTTTCTTTTGCTGTGTAATAAATTGTCACAAACTAATTGGCATAACACCCATTTCCTATCTAATAATTTCCACTAGTCAAGTATCTGAGCATAGATTAGCTTGATCCTGTGCTCAAGAGCACGTCAAAGCTGAAATCAAGATGATGGCTTTAGCTAGGTTTGGTGATGTGTCTGTAGTTACAGCTACTCAGGAGGCTGAAGTGGGGGAAGAGGAAACCACTTGTGCTTAGAAGATCGCTTGCACCCAGGAGTTCAAGACCAATCTGGGCAAGGTAGAGAGACTCGGTCTCAAAAAATTGTTGGTTGAGCTGCCTTCCTTTGTGGAGCTTGGGATAGTTTTTTAAGGCTTATGTGGTTTTTGACAGAATTCAATCCTCTGTTTTTACAAGTCAGGCCCCTGTTTTGTTTCCAGCTATTGGCCAGGGTCCACTCTTCACTCCTAGAGGCCACCTGCTGTCTTAACCAGCAATGGAATTGAATTTTTCTCACATTCCACATCTCTTTCTTTTTAGAGTCTACACATGACTAATTCAAGCCCACTGAAATAATTCCTTTTTTTATTAACTCAATACCAAATGATTTGGAACCTCATTTGCATCTGCAAGATCATTTTACCTTTGTCATATAATGCAGCCTAATTATAGTTATAAAATCCATCTTATGCACAGACCACAACACACACAAGAGGAGAAATTTGTACAATGTTTGCAAACCATAAGGCAGCTGTCTTCAGATTCATCTTAGAATTTTGCATAACATGATCCAGGATTAGATAACATTGACATATCCTGAAAAAAAGGCCAAAATATCATACAGTATTTCAGTATATGCAAAAGTAAAAGACTGCTGATTACATAAGGCAATGTTTGTTAATAAAGTTGCAGTCTGATAGTTATATTTATATCTTAAACAAAATATTTTTATTATTTTTCTAATAATCTTAATTGAATGACATTTGTTTATTACAATTTTATCATAGATTCCATGTAGAAATGCAGAGGGACAAAGATTACCAACAATTATAATTGTAAATTAATTCAAAGACATTTTTCCCTTATTAAGTGAAATAAACTAAATCTCTACTTGGATTTGTAAAATTCCAATCATTAGGAAATTATTATGTGATTTTAGGACAAATAAATTTTAAAAGCCATTCTAAGAAGTTTCTTAGAAGGCGACTTAGTACATAACCATTTATATTATCAAATAAATTGTACTGTACATTATCAAATACTTGTACCAAGAAAGACTTATATAATATTTGCCTTTAAAATCTCCTTTCTAAATCTTCTCTCTGTGTATTATCATGGAAGAGTATGGAAAATGAATATATGTAAGATACCAATGACCAATATGGATCAATAAGGTAGTTATACCAGAGGTATTCATATTCATATGTAAATGGAAATAGATGGAGTTCTAATATTTTAGAAAATTGTTGAAAATATATTGTGAAATGTAGGCATTTCTGAGGATCCAGAATGACATCACGTAGGTTTCTAACTACACCTTGCTTTTCATTCAGAAGAATTTTTTTTTCAAAAATTACCTCTTTCTGTCACCACCAGGGCTCACCTTATATTCATGTACTACTACTTATAAACTTCCTACTGTTTTGCTTCCTTTTTGTACATTTCTTGCCAACCAGATAATCTGCCATTCTGATTCTTACCTTTTCTCAGTTGCCACTGGATGGTCAGTCAGTTCTCAAACATTCTACTCTCCACTTCACAGGTATTCTTGTTGGTTGCCTATCAGTCATTTCTTGGTCTTCTCTCTTTTCAGGTGAGGAGGGAATTAGTTTAGCTTGATAGATATTTTTTAACACATTATAAATACAGATTTATTGAATGCAATATTTGCTTATCATTCACAACAAAAATCATTCACAACAAAATTCTTTTCATTGATTTTATTGCTCTCTACTCATCATTATGTGGCAAATTGGTAGTAGGTTTAGCTGTTGTATATTTATTTGGATATATAAGGATTATTTTTAAATATATCACTTATTAAGAGTATACTACATAGTACATTCACAAAAGGTTTTCATAATTTGAAATGTATATTTAAATGAGAAGGAGAAGGTGAATAGCAACAGATGCATCAAAAGCACTTTCCCTGTATTCTCAAATTTGTTCTCATCTTAATAGATTTATGAAATATGTCTAAGTTTACCTAATATTTTGCCTTATTTTGTAACTTATTTTTGAATAAGTTTCTTCCTTTGCTTTTGCTTTTCAATATCCTTCACTTTGCCTTTTCTTTTAACGTAGTCTCTCCTTCCCACCTTAGTAATATCCTTGTAACACAAACACATGAATTATCTTTAGTAAAATTAAATGTCAAGATACTAAATATTATTTAGTATTATATTTGGTCAAAGATGTGGAAAACATGGTCAATTCACATGCTGTCTTATGGCATATCTCCAGAACCTTCTAGAAATATATTCACTTCTTTATCATTATTGACACCTTCTCTAGTTCAAGCAAATAGCATTCTTCTTTCTACAACTGCAGTCAATATCTGCCTGGTCCCTCAAATCTTGTTTCCCCCTCCACCCTACTGCCAGACTTAAAAAAAAAAAAAATTAGCTTAAAACCCTTCAGCTCTTACCATCATACTTCAGATGAAATCTACATTATGTTCTATAGCCTATTTTGTTCCCCAGTTATGTATTAAAGTTTCTTTCTTTAAAGTTTCTTTCCTGTTTAGTCAGGATGATTCCCCAGGAACACTGGTGTTCTGTTTCCCAGATCTTCCAAATGACCCTTTCTCTGTTAAAGCTTGACTTTATCATGATTCTTTTCTGTAACACTATCTTCATATATGTGGTTCTTTCCTTTCCTTCTAAAAACTAAAAACAGGTGACTTAAAGAAACTTCTGGGTTTTGTTGTTGTTGTTTTTTGTTTGCTTGTTTGTTTTTGAGATGGAGCCTCACTCTTATTGCCCAGGCTAGAGCGCAATGACGAGATCTCTGCTCACTGCAACTCTACCTCCAGAGTTCAAACAGGATTCTCCCTGCCTCACCCTCCTGAGAGCCAGGATTACAGAAGCCCGCCACCACGCCCTGCTAATTTTTGTATTTTTAGTAGAGACGGGGGTTTTGCCATGTTGGATAGGCAGGTCTTGAACTCCTGAAGTCAGGTGATCCTCTCGCCTTGACCTCCCAAAGTACTGTGATTATAGGCGTGAGCCACTGCGCCAGGCCAAAAGAACTTTTAAATTAAGTTATATTCCATATTGTTCTCTGTAACTGTATTCTCTATCTTCCTAACATGTCACATGTCATAGTTATTTACTTTTGCGTGTGTTTGCTTGTTTCCTGAGATACCCACTCTATTATACATTTTACACAGGCAAGTAGTGCAAACTCAGTGCTTGTTACACATCTAGCCAAATACATGGAACATACTTGCAAGTCAAGAATTATTTAGTAAATAAATAAATGGGTGAATGAATGAATGAAGATGGATCAGTCAGTACCACTGGACTGGAGTGGAGTAGTTTGTGTGTTTTATAAATTGTGATATTTTAAAATATAAATTGTGATATTTTAAAATAATTTTTTCCAAAGTACCACAAAATATCTTAAAAACCAAGCACTGACCTCCTACCTATCTCCCATATTTCTGATATAATTACCTTCTCACAGCAGAGGAGTATGAGAAATTAGCTTTGCTTCAAAAGCCACAAGCTGGTGGAGGAAAGCGCATGCTGGGCTGGCTATGTTGAAATCGGCAATTGGAATCGCTGTTATAGACTACTGAAAATTCAAACAATAACTTGAGATATAATTCTACTCTTGTTTTTATTGAGTAGGAAAAAAATGAAAGCATTAAAATAGAGTCCAGAAACAAACAAGTATTTATCCAAAGTCAGTAATGACATCATAGCCATAGTCACTCGTATTTTTTCATGACAGAGTATCTAATTATGAATTTCTGTTCTAGGATAAGAGGTGGGAAATTAGGAGGCTGAGTAATTCATTCCTGTTTGTTACCTTTTCCTCCTTACCAGTAAGATTTTATAATTATGTGGTTTAGGTGTTAATATCCAGAGGCTAGTATTAAAACTGATTTCACTGACCAAATACATAAGACAGCCTTTTAATTACCACAGTAAACCAAGTATTCTTTCTGCAAAGATAATGACTGAAACGTAGCGAGACCAGCTCTGAGTTGAGTGTATTTGCTTTTAAAGCTCAGGTTAAAGAGGGATGAATAATTGCAAAATGCAAACTGTATAAGCTACATGATGCAGCAAAAATTAAATTATGTATTTTACTATTTATTGATGACCTGGAAAAGTCATACTAATCATATAAATTGTTTTTTGTTTGTATCTAAATCATTTTCATCATCAACAAATCTTCTTTTGAATTTAATGCTACATGATTAAGATTATAGGCTTTCAGAGAGTAATAGAAATAATCAGTGAGTAAATTAACAAAAATAATTTATAGATTTCTAAGTTGCATTAATGTATAGAATATTATTTTACACTATGGCTAGATAAAAGACTGCATTATTATTGTTATGATAACAGAGATAATTATCAAGCTGTTTAAATAAAAGGATTATTCACAATATTTAAGGCATTGAGATTCACGATTTTAAGAATGAAAGTATGTTCCAGATAGATAGCATTGCACTGACTGAATTATATTTAGAGATGCCAGTTGATTAAAACAAATACCTTTCGTTCCCCTTTCTATTTTGAACAGCTATTTGTGATTAGCAAATAAAAAATGCTTTCTACTTTCATATTACATTTTTTATAAATTTATAATTTTAAATATATATCTTTTACAATTAAGATAGAAAAATATGGATTCATATATTATAATAATTGTATGACTTATGTTTTTCATCTTCAATGTACTTCTGATTTGTTTTAGGTACCATATTATTAAGCCTTGTATAAAACATCACTGTAAAAGAGTCCTGATACCATAAATTAAACAAAGTCACTTGATATGATTATTTGCACAAATATTTATTGGGTGTGTCTAAGATATTGCACTAAACTCTTTGGGGATTGCAAACATGAGTTTAATAAAGATCATCACTGCTAGAACCCTATATTCAAGTGAAAGGGTGAAGCTTTCTTAATGTCAGTCAATAACTCCTAAACATGAATTACTGATTGTGAATTCCTTTTTTTTTTTTCGAGATGGAGTTTTGCTCCTGTTTCCCCAGGCTGGAGTGCAGCAGCATGATCTCAGCTCACTGCAACCTCTGCCTCCCTAGTTCAAGCAATTCTCCTGCCTCAGCCTCCTGAGTAGCTGGGATTACAAGCCACTGCCACCAAGCCCAGCTGATTTTTGTATTTTTAGTAGATACAGGGTTTCACCATATTGGCCAGGCTGGTCTCGAACTCCTGACCTCAGGTGATCAACCTGCCTTCTCCTCCGAAAGTGCTGGGATTACAGGTGTAAGCCACCACACCCGGCCTGAGTGTGAATTTCAAAGAAATATTTCTAGAATAGAGTGCCTGAATTTGGATTCTTCCCAGAACAAAGTTCAAGGTAAAGACTTTTTTTTAAATTAAATTTTTAAAATTTTTATGGGTACATAGTAGGGGTATATATTTATGGGGTGCATGAGGTAGTTTGATACATGCATGCAATGTGAAATAATCACATCAGGGTAAATGGAGTATCCATCACCTCAAGCACTTATTACTTCTTTGTGTTATAAAAATTCCAATTCTACTCTTTTAGTTATTTTTTAAATAGATGCTAAATTACAGTTTACTGTAGTCACCCTATTGTGCTATCAAATCCTAGATCTTATTCATTCTACTTTACTCTATTTTTGCAACCATTAACCAACCCCACCACCCTTCCCAGGTCCTGGTAACCATTTTTCTACCATCTATCTCCATGAGTTCAATTGTTTTAATTATTAGCTCCCACAAATGAGTGAGAAACGAAAGCAAAGACTTATGTCAGCCATGTATTGGAGAATGTTAACTATGGAAAGTACAAAAACTCTGAACATCTCAGTTTCTTTATTAGTAACATGGCGATGATTGTTATTTTTGTTAAAATTACAAGAAATAATGTATATAATTTATCTGAGTAGCCTCTAAAATTTCTCAATAAAGAGTAACTATTATATGCTAGAGATAGCACTTTGCCTTATACTTTATTTTTATTATCATTATTCCTTAAATCTAAAGTGCTCTTTACTTTGTCAAAAAAAAAAATAAATGTTTTTCTTTATAAATTTGTATGCTACTTTTACGTTCCTTTTAAACTATAGATTATCCTAAAAAGCAATGTCACCTTTTAAATGTTTTTCATGATAAAACACCATGTTGGCCGGGCGCGGTGGCTCACGCTTGTAATCCCAGCACTTTGGGAGGCCGAGGCGGGCGGATCACGAGGTCAGGAGATCAAGACCACGGTGAAATCCCGTCTCTACTAAAAATACAAAAAATTAGCCGGGCGTGGTGGCGGGTGCCTGTAGTCCCAGCTATTCAGAGAGGCTGAGGCAGGAGAATGGCGTGAACCCGGGAGGTGAAGCTTGCAGTGAGCCGAGATTGCGCCACTGCACTCCAGCCTGGGCAACAGAGCGAGACTCCGTCTCAAAGAAAAAAAAAAAAAAAAACACCATGTTACACTGAACAAGTGGTACAAAATCCTGAGTAACCTTTTTGGGTTGTTTGGTGAAACATTCATTGGCTTATGTGTCTCTCTCTTAGACATGTGGCTGAAATTCCTGTAGAATCCTTGATTTCAGTTATATTTTATTTCCTGTTTAAGTTCTGGAGATATCTGGTTCTTGTCTGTGTGGAGTACATCCCTTGCCAGTGATCACCCAACAAACTTCTCTTCCTGAATAGCCTCGATGCCCTTTACACATTGCATTCCTTGATCTGCCACCTTGCACGACCTATCACGCTAGCACACCAGGTTATGTATTTCTTATCATGGGTTACTCAGTACATAAATATATTTTACCACAAGTATCAGAACTAAAGAAATAATGTGATATGTTGCCAGAAAGAGAAGAAAAAATGAATAAGAGGTGAAGAAAAAGAGAGGAGCATCAAAACCAGCATAACTCGTCACTATAGTCTTCGTATAAAAATGAAAAACATATTTGACCACTCTGAACATACTAGAATGTAAGACTACTACCATAAATTTGGAAAAACTTTCTGAACTATATAGCTAAATTAAAAAAAAAAGAAGAGTTAAAAGCGAAAGTAAGTCTGCTTTTGAGAAAATCCATTATTATTCTTTCCAAAAACTATAAAATAAAATAATCTTGTCTTAAGGCTCTATTGTCCATATGGGAGAGATTCTCCATGATACTGGCAGAATGGAACTTATATTTTAATTGCTTATTTAAAGTTTAAGATGAAACAATCATTCTCCAGTTAAGTTGAGCACCTAAGAAATTGCCTTATGCTCTGTCTTGAGGAAGCTCAGAATTTAAAGACACATTAGGTAGAAGTAGCCAAACTGAAAATTTCCCTGATTATTCCAAGTCATAGTCTCTTTATTTAACATTTATAGATTCTGCCCATAAATTAAATGATTTTTATTTTTATTACTAAAGTATAGACTTCAGTAATAAAATCTTATAAATGTTTAAAAGGACACTGTCGTTTAGTGTCACTCATCTAAATTTTTATGAATCTTCCCAAAATTCTTTTAATGATTTTGCTAAAGAAAAGTGGCCTTTTCTCCTCTAATACTTCCAAGTGTTAGATATTAAGTCATGTTACATTTCCTTTTTTCATGTTTGTGTATATACAAGCTTTTAGTTATTTATTATGAAAAAATATAATTTCAAACAGTGTTCACTGAAAAAAAAGATTCATTCCTTCACTCTTAAACTCATTAAACCTTAAATATGAGTCCATGCTACATGAGAAATTCTCATCAAAATGCATAATTCCAGTTAATATTAATAACTTCAAAATCAATAATTCTAACTTTTCTTTTTCTTAAAACATTCGTATATCATTGAAGGTTACTGCTAAATAAATACATGAACTTCTTTTACTATTGGTTGTAATTAAGTAATATGTAAAGTTTCATTTGACATCAGGTAACAAGTTATTATGTTGGTGCAAAAGTAATTGTGGTTTTTGCATTACTTTCAGAAACTTCAACTACTTTGCACCAATCTAATACTTGCAGAGCAGGCAAATCAAATAAGCTGCATTATTGAAGGTTGTCTAAGTGTTAAATGACAGTTTTAACTTAAAATAGTTAACTAAGACAATTTTAACTTACATGGGGACTTTCAGGACCCAAACGTTTTCTCATATTTATGTATAAATTTTATGTTAGAATTATTTTCAAAGTGGTAAAAATATTAACAAATAGGACTTCCACATTGGGTCCTGACTGCTGAGTTTTTAATCAAATTAAATTTTCTGCTGAAAACAAGTATAAAACCTATAAAATATACAAAAATACTCAGAGGACATAAGAGAGCGATAAAAGGGATATAGAATGTGAGGGGCCACATTCTAAAGAGAAGGGATGTGAGCTGGACTCAGACATGTTCCACATTTACTTTCTTTCTATTTATTTATTTATTTATTTATTTATTTATTTTGAGACAGAGTCTTGCTCTGTCGCCCAGGCTGGAGTGTAGTGGCTCAATCTCGGCTCACTGCAAGCTCCACCTCCCAGGTTCACGCCATTCTCCTGCCTCAGCTTCCCAAGTAGCTGGGACTACAGGCGCCCGCCACCACAACCGGCTAATTTTTTGTATTTTTAGTAGAGATGGGGTTTCACCGTGTTAACCAGGATGGTCTCGATCTCCTGACTTTGTGATCCACCCGCCTTGGCCTCCCAAAGTGCCGGGATTACAGGCATGAGCCACTGGGCCTGGCTTTCCCTTCACTTTTTTTTTTTTTTTAACACATGGAATATTTACATTTCCGGTGTGGACAATAAGAGTCTAAGAAGATATATATTTATTTTGGCTTTCAGTAGTGTCACCTAGTAACACAGACAGGTTGAAGTTAAAAAGCTACAAAGGTGACTGGGGCTTAAATTTAGTGATGAAAACGCTGTGCAGCCAAAAGTCTGCATGAGTGCTATCTTCTTTGAGCTGTCATCTTTTAAGGTGGACATGTACAAAGGGAAACAGAAATAAAGCAAAAAACAATAACTGGAATTCAAAATAACACATCAGAGCCTTTAATAGCCTTGCTGTCCTGAAGAGCCTAAAGTATGGGCATGTCATGGTCAAGTCATGATGCCGTCTTTCAGGGGCCAGAAGATGTAAGCTGTAGAAGTAAAGCTTTGCTCTAGGAGAAAAATGTATATTCTGGACTAAGATTAAACTATAAATAAACTCGCCATAAAACTCAAATATATCATATGATATCAAAGATACCAAAAGCTGTCATCTGAATTCTAAATAATGGCCAGAGGAAAGTTCAACCATCCTGGAAGAAGAGTACATCAACCAATGACTGCAATTTTACAAACAAATTGAAGACTTTTTTTTAAAAGAAACCTACCAAGTATGCCAGAAAAACAAAAGTACTAAAATGTAAAGAGAAAGAGAGAATAAAGAAGAGAGAAAAAAATAGAAATGGATTAAACACATCAAAGAGATTTTTAAAATCTTTATTCTCCATAGTCCAAACATGGTGTTTTCTATGTATTTCTCATCCAATCTTTAACATGAGAAAAAAATGTTTTTACAATACTTAAGAAACTCATAATAAATATATTCGAGCTTCAAAAATGTCTGTGGTTTAATTAGAGAAAGCGAAAATGACAGAAGCAATTTTTCTTAAATTACTCATTCTTTTGCAAAATAGATAAAAGACCAAAACCTATGAACTTAAGAAGGTGCATGAACTGCAAGTAGGATAGTCATAAGGAAAATAAGCCCTAGGAGTTGCATAGTAAAATTTCAAAACGCCAGTTCAGAGGGGAAATCTTAAAGTGGCCGGAGGAAAAATCTACATGATCTTTAAGGAGCAAAAAGAAGACAAACAGATGTGATTTCAGCTGAAAGTATGGAATCAAGAAGACACAGACAAATGACATCATTTGGAGAAAAAAATTGCAGAAAAAAATCAATTGGAGAAAAAAATCCAATTAAAAAATGCTACATTACTTCAAAAATCCTTGGAAAATTAAAATGAAATAGATATTCCCAGGCAAACACATTTTTAAAACCCCAAGAGATTAAATAAAAGTATTGCAGTAATGTATCGTCTCATTTTGAACACTATATTTTGAACCATACTGTGATTACATAGGAATTAAATTATTTCTTAGAGAACGTGTACTGAATTATTACAGAGATAAGGGTATTAGGTAAGCAACCTACTATGAAGTGGTTCAGAAAAATATACATGTATATAAAATATACATGTATATTTTTAAAGGGCCAGAAGACCTTAAAGGGCATCTTTAATTTTTGTCATAATTTGCTGTTATTCCATCCTATAATTCAATAGTATACCTTGTCACTTTATTACTGATGAATGTGTCTCCCTGTATTATCAAACATCAAAATTATTTCTTTAAGGTTATGCCAAAATAGCTCTAAATCTTTCCAAATATTTTATTAAATTGCTAACTTAAGGCAGGCAAAGCATAAAATTCAGAAAGTGTAGTAGCTTTATCTTTAAACTGACATCTTGGTTTATTCTTTATATAAACTGAATTAACCTAATATCTCGAACACTTCCTTTCTAAATATTAGAATAATTTTTGAGTGGCCCTTAATTGGCTGATAATTCACATACAAATGTCCAAGTAGGTCCATAATTATCAAATCTTTCATATAGAACTAAACTAATGGTTTTCCCACCATCTTGAATTTTGAATAAATTTTGGTAGGAAATTTGAATAAATTAATAAATTTTTAACTAAAAACAAGAGTAATTTTAATACAATATATTGTTGAATATGAGTAAGATTAATATTAGGAATCTTTTTCTTGTCCTTAGTTTGTTAGATGAATATAAGCTTTCACTGATAAGGCAGCCTACATAGAATTTTACAGTTGAACTGATTTATCACAGAAATGAATACTGTGCAATGTTCAATTATATTCAATGTGAACTATGAATTTGGAAAATAAATACTATCTAAAGTCTTTCGAAGAACTATAATTCCTTTTACAGTAAAACACAAACACATGTGTATGCAAATATATCACTACATGTTTATGTATACATAAACATATAAGTAAACATGCATTTATTCATATACTTAAACACACCAAATAGATTGCATCTTAAAGTAAATGGCCAAACTGTAATACCTGCAGTTTGATAATATTTTATATTTTTGATAAATACTATAAATATTTTTTAGCCTTTTTTACCTGTTATATTACCATTAATCTTGGAAACAGGCATCATTTGTAAATCCGTATCTTTAGACGTTTTGCAATTTAAAAATCAAAATAAATAACAAATAAAAATTGAGGACAGAAGGTAATTCTGACAAATATAACCTGTGGATATTAATTTAAAAATTAAAAGGCATGAATTTAGGATTAATCAGTGCTATGTCTGCGTAGTTACCCCCCTCTTCTAATTTTTACTAGCAATAGAAATTTTACCGAACTTCAGAACCTAAAACTGCAATCACTATATAACTGTTGGATTTCATGATGCCATTTATGTTCTGTAACTAATTTGATTAATTTATTTATTACAGATTTTGTTCATTTTTCTAGTGCATAAAGATACTCAGAGGCCCTTACAAATACTTGGTACTACACAAAAAATATAATTAGTTCACTTTTAAAATACATATTTTTAAGTTAGTGGGTACATCCTACGTGTATTTATGGGGTACATGAGATTTTTTGACACAGGCATGCAATGTGAAGCACGGACATCAGGGAGAACTGGGTATTCATCCCCTCAAGCATTTATCATTTGTTTTACAAACAAATCATACCCCTTTCATTATTTTAAAATGTACAAGTAAATTATTATTGACTATTATCACCCTTCTGTGCTATCAAATACTATGTCTTATTCATTCTTTCTATTATTAAATGGGGTGAAATAATATCTCATTGTATTTTTGATTTGCGTTTATCTAATGATCACTGATGTTGAACACCTCTTTATACGTCTATTTGCCATTTCTGTCTTCTTTTGAGAAATGTCTATTCAATTTTTCCCATTTCTTAAACAGATTATGAAGTTTTTTTCCAATATAGTTGTTTGAGCTCCTTTTATATTCTCATTATCAATCCCTTGTCAGAAGAGTAGTTTGCAATTTTTTTTCAATTCTGTACGTTGTCTATTCACTTTGTTGATTGTTTCCTTCAATGTGCAGAAGTTTTTTAACTTGATGTAATCCCATTTATCCATTTTTGCTTTGCTTGCCTGTGCTTGTGGGGTATTTTTTTTCCACAGGATGGAATGTATTTTCTGAACTTCAAAGTAAAAACCATTACTCTGCCCTAGGAAATTTTTTTTAAATTTTTTTTATTTTCATAGGTTTTTGGGGAACAGGTGGTATCTGATTACATAAGTTCTTTTGTGGTGATTTGCGAAATTTTGGTGTACCCATAACCTGAGCAGTATATACTGAACCCAATTTGTAGTCTTTTATCCCTCACCCACCTCGTACCCCTTCCCCTGAGTCACCAAAGTCTGTTGTATCATTCTTATGCCTTTGCATCCTCATAGGTTAGCTCCCACTTATGAATGAGAACATACAATGTTTGGTTTTCCATTCCTGAGTTACTTCACCTAGAATAGTCTCCAGTTACACCCAGGCTGCTGCAAATGACATTAATTTGTTCCATTTTATGGCTGAGTGGTATTCCAACATACACATATATATACACACACATATATATACATATACACATATGTATATACATACATATGTGTGTGTATATATATGTGTATATATGTGTGTGTGTGTATATATATATATATTCACAATTTCTTTATTCACTCGTTGATTGATGGGCATTTGGGCTGGTTCCATACTTTTGCAATTGTGAATTGTGCTACTATAAACATGCTTGTGCAAGTATCTTTTTCTTATAATGACTTCTTTTTCTCTGGGTAGATATCCAGTAGTGGGATTGATGGATCAAATGGTATTTCTACTTCTAGTCCTTTAAGGGATCTCCACACTGTTTTCCATAGTGGTTGTACTAGTTTACATTCCCACCAGCAGTGTAGAAGTGTCCCCTATTCACTGCATCCATGCCAACATCTAGTATTTTTTTTATTTTTTGATTATGGCCATTCTTGCAGGAGTAAAGTGGTATCATATCATGGTTTTGATTTGCATTTCCTTGATCATTAGTAATGTAGAGCATTTTTTCATGTTTGTTGGCCATTTGTATATCTTGTTTTGAGAACTGTCAATTCATGTCCTTTGCCCACTTTTTGATGGGATTGTTTTTTATTCTTTCTAATTTGTTTGAGTTTGTTGCAGATTATGAATATTAGTCCTTTATCAGATCTGTAGATTGTGAATATTTTCTCCCACTCTGTGGGTTGTCTGTTTGCTCTGCTGGTTATTTCTTTTGTTGTATAGAAGCTCTTTAAGTCCCACCTATTTGTCTTCGATTTTGTTGCATTTGCTTTTAGGTTCTTGGTCATAAAGCCTTTGCCATCCTCTAGAATTTTCAGTTTCAGGTCTTAGATTTAAGTCCTTGATCCATCTTGCGTCTATTTTTGTATAAGGTGAGAGATGAAGATACAGTTTCATTCTCCTACATGTGACTTGCTAATTATCCCCATACCATTTGTTGATTAGGGTGTCCTTTCCCCACCTTATGTTTTTATTTGCTTTGTTGAAGATAATGTAAGTATTTAGGTAAGATAATATAAGTATTTGGGTTTGTTTTTGGTTTCTGTATTCTATTCTATTGGACTATGTGCCTATTTTTAAACCAGTACCATGCTGCTTTGGTGAATATGGCCTTAGAGTATAGTTTTAAATCAGGTAATGTGATGCCTCCAGATCTGTTCTTTTTGATGAGTTTTGCTTTGGATGTGTGGGTTCTTTTTTGGTTCTATATGAGTTTTAGGATTTTTTTTTAGTTCTGTGAAGAATGATGGTGGTGTTTTGATGGGAATGACATTGAATTTGTAGACTTCTTTTCACAGTATTGTTATTTTCACAGTACGGTTATTTTCGCAGTATTGTTTCTACCCATCCATGAGTGTAAGATGTGTTTTCATTTGTGTTGACTGTGATTTCTTTCAGCAGTGTTTCATAGTTTTTCTGATAGTGACCTTTCCCTCGTTGCATAGGTATATTCCTTTTTTTATTTTTTTGCAGCTTTTGTAAAAGGGGTTGAATTATTGGTTTGATTCTCAGCTTGGTGGCTGTTGGTGTATAGCAGAGCAACTGATTTTTGTACATTAACTTTTTATTCTTCAACTTTGCTGAAGTGACAGTTTTACTTCCTGTTTACCAATTTGGATGCCCTTTATTTCTTTCTCTTGTCTGATTGCTTTGGCTAGGACTTCCAATACTATGTTGAATAGAAATGGTGAGAGTGGGCATACTTGTCTTGTTCCAGTTCACAGAAGGAATGCTTTCAAGTTTTCCCTGTTCAGTATTACATTGGCTGTGAATTTGTCATAGACGGCTTTTATTACATTGAAGTATATTCCTGGTATGCCGATTTTGCTGAAGGTTTCAATCATTCATAAACACTAGATTTTGTGAAATGCTGTTTCTGCATCTATTGAGATGATCATGTGATTTTTGTTTTTAATTCTGTTTATGCAGTGCATCATATTTATTGACTTGTGTATGTTAAACCATTCCTGCATCTCTGGTATGAAACTGTATTGATCATGGTGGATTGTCTTTTTGATATCTTGTTGGATTTGGTTAGCTAGTAGTTTTTTAAAGGATTTTTGCATCTATGTCCATCAGAGATATTGGTCTTTAGTTTCCTTTTTTTGTTATTTCCTTTCCTGGTTTTGGTAATAGGGTGATATTGGCTTCATAGAATTTTTTTTAAGAAGGATTCTCTCCATCTCTATCTTGTGGAATAGTGTCAATAACTTTGGTACCAATTCACCTCCCACTATGTTCTTCCCTTGACATGTGGGAATTATGGCAATAGCAATTTGAGATGACATTTGGGTGGGGACACAGAACCAAACTGTATCAGAAGATACATAGCTAGGCACCTGGGAAGTATAAGTATAAAGCACATTCCTGAATGTTTACGTTGAAATACTGAAAAATACTAAATACTGATTTGTAATTATTACTGACTGATTAAGCACATTAAACACATTTCACCACTGTTGCCAAATATTTGCCTACATCTGTAACCTTCCAACTTTAAAGCTTGTTTATTTTTAAAATTGTATGTTAAAAAAACAATGTAAGCAAGAAGGAAATTTGGGGACCTACATAATTAAAAGTCAGTCAAGGATAAATTTTGATACTAAAATTACGTCGTTTCTTTGCCTTTCTTTTTCTCCATCTCTGGATTCCATTTTACTTTATTTTAGTTTTTTTGTCATGCAGAAACCTGGGCTTAAACAAATTTATGTACAGTGTTAAAGTTAAGATGACAAAGCCAAGCTAAATAGTAATTCCATCTTTCCAGAGCAATATTTCTGTCTCTAGAAATCTCAGCAGTTGTTTCTTTTCAAGCATTAAAAATTATTAATGGACACCGATTGACATCTTGTGTTCACTTTTCTCTCTATAAGCAAATTACTTTGTCCAGGTCATAGAACCTTTGAATATATCTGACTCATTTATTTTTGTGTGTGTCTCAGGCAAAGATGATGCAGTAACTCTCACCAGAAAAGAGAGGGAAATCATATAATTACAAAATTTGCTGTTTTCTACTACAACTTACTATAATCCAATGTGGCATATCTACTTTGTTTTGATGGTATTGAGGTTTCCAATTTTTTTCATGTCATTTTATTTACACATCAAATTCTTTTTTCGTTTATATTAGATTATGCTATTATCTTGAATGTCCCTTGCCTTCCTTTTCAATATTCTAAATCCTATCCATCTATGGAAGTAAAATTCAATATATACACTTCCTATGAAAGTTTCTTTGCTCTTTTATGGTTAAATGATCTCTAATTCCCCTAACACTTTATGGTATTTAATATATCATTTAACTTTTTATCACTTTATTATGTTACATTTATTTAATGACTTAATGCCAATAGAAACTTAAATAATAGTATTGTATCTCCTGAAGTGTGCTGACATATGTTAAAATACTGATTTTCTATAGTTATCAAAAAGTTTCTTAACGATCAATGATTTTCAATAAATAGAGTTTTCAACGTGTATAGATATATGCAGATACATGCAAAGCTATGTATTACCCAAGATGTAGCATTAAATATGGCTATTCAAAACCCCTAAGGTTACTTACTCTTATTTATACAAAATAAAATTAACTTATTCTATCACAGCACTTACAGCCACCTATCTGATCACAAACATCTCAGGGCATTTTACATCATAGTTATGTTTTGTTTATTATATTGGAATTCAAATTATACATTCAAAATAATTTAATAATTGTGTTGATTTAGAACAAAAATACTCAGGGAGTGCCAAACATGAGTTAGATGAAAGTGGGCTTAATTAGATTTGTTGAAGAGATATTTAGCAAACTGTTACTCCTTCTTAAAAAGTTAAACCTACTTTAAAAATAGAACTCCTTCATTCTTGGTTGAAGATTTGTAATCATTCTTAGTTATACAATGTGTGAACGAGTGAAACAAAATTATTTTCAACACTTTCTAAAAACCCTGTAAGACAGGATTGTCTATATTTGCTAGAAAAGGCAGAGAAAGGCAGAGAAATAACCATATTTCTGGTTCATATCCTAAATTCACTGTTAGATCATGAATGATAAGATATCTGAAGATGCCATTCTAATCAGTTCTGTTATTTGGAGTGCTATGAACTGAATGTTTGTGTCCACCCCCAAAAGTCATATAGTGAAGGCCTAATCACCAATGTGATGATATTTGGAGGTGAGACCTTTAGGAGGAAATTAGGTCATGAGCATGATAGTTAGGTCTTGTTGTGTCCTCAAGAATGGAATTAGTACCCTTATAAAAAGAGACTCTTCTCTGCCCTGTGAGATTTTCTCTGCCATCTGCAAATCAGGGAACAGGCCCTCAACAGACACCGGTTCAGCTGTCACCTTAATCTGGGACTTTCCAGCCTCTGGAACTGTGAGAAATGCATGTGTGTTTTAAGCCACCCAGTCTACGTAGTCCATTATATATCAGTTATAGCAACCTGAACTGTCTAAAACACAGAACTTTTATTAGAGGGCATCATATTTGTTATTAAATTAGTTTCTACTTAGTTCAATGTGATTAAGGGAGATGGTGAGAAATTTTGTATTCTTAAGTAAAAAAAAATTTATATAGCTATCTTAGAGAAAAATTCGTATAGATATTTTAAATACATGGTTAAATAGAAACAAGACTAAACTTAAAATATTTGAAATAACTGCAAAAGTAAATAAATAAAAAGAGCTGGGTATAAGTTTCTCTCTATTTGTAAGAGAAATGCTAAAGTGGTAATGCTTCATGTTTTGAGAACATGTTTTTGTTTGTGACCCATGAAGATGGTTCTAAAAGACAATGGATTTATGCAGAATTTGTAAATAAAAATCCACCTTCGCTTATGAGGCTGTTTGTTTCTCTAAGTTTTCCATATACCACTCAATAAAAAGGAATCATAGTTGATTCTGTGATCCAAGAATGAAAACTGATTATATGTTAGAATTTTTTATTTTAATAACTATGCAAGAAAAAAGTGTCATTTTTAAAATAATGATTAAAATGTTTAAAGATTTTTCAACACCGATAAGTAAATATATGTTTGTATAAATAAGAATTTGCACTTATATAATAATTGCATTGGAGGTTTCTGCTAATAAGAACATTTTGAAAATTTGAAATCACAATTTTTAAAAATCTGTATTTTTTTCCTTTTTTATGTGAATATACAGAAACTAGTATTTTTTTAAAAATATGTATTTACAAAACTTCACATTTTGGTATTGTTAAATATAAAAGCATTTTTTCTTAATATAATAGTAATAAATAACATCAACAATAAAATATATTTAAAAAATCTTCTGAAATGTCGCTAGAAAAACTGTTTCATTGCTGTAAATTATATTTTCATATACTATAAAAATTATCAACTCTTTTCATGCATTCTTATTTTTATTTTTAACGATATACAAAAGGTTTATAATATATCTTCAATATTACAAAATATTTTCAATTTGTGCCTCACATAGTATTACAGTAAAATTTTTTCTCTCCTGTCTTTAAGAGCAGAATGTTATGGGCCTATTTAAAATCTCAGAAAAATTTCAAGGAAAAATTCAAGTATCAAATAGGTAGGACTTAATTGGATAGATTTAGTTTTCTTTAAAATTTTTTTCCCTATGCTCAAAGATGAACATCAATTCCTTCCACTTAGCCTCCAATGCACTTTGTCTCCCATTATGCATTGTAAAATTTTTAGTACTGTACTCAAAGATATATTTTTCTCAAGTAGATATAATAATGTATTTCTGAACCTTTTCCCTGCATTACACTCATCTGTAAAGCTGACTAAATAGTCTTACCGTGAAATTGATTACTTAGGCAATGAGGCAGAGCCCACTCTTTGATATATTATTCAAAGACAGTTCTCTGTCCTGGTACAAGGTAGCTCTATTATATAATGGGACTATATATCTTCCACAAAGCTAGATGCTCAAAATAGGGAAAACCATTTGTTGTTTGAATTCAAACATGCACATCATTAATAAGATAATTTTGTGTATATCATCATGTTTTAGAAGAAAACCTCAATGGTTAAAAGAAGATGATAAAAGAAAAACTTCAGTCAAATTAAATGTAAAGGAGTCTAACTGAGCATTGAATGATTCGTGAATGGGGCAGCCTTCTCAACCAGAGTAGGCTCAGAGACTCCTGTGTAGCCACAAAGTGGAATAAGATTTATGGACAGAGAAGGGAAAGTAGTGTACAGAAAACGGACGTGAGGTACAGAAACAGGTGGATTGGTTACAGCTTGGCATTTGCCTTATTTGAACAAGGTTCAAACAGTTGACTACATTTGACTGTCCAAAACTCAGTGATTGGCACAAGTGTAGGCTGCAGTCTGGTTATACCTCCATTTGTTATAGTTGATGTACAGAAAAACCTTTAGGCTAAACTTAAACTATGCAGCGGGGCAGCTTTAGGCTCAACTTGATTTAACAAGGGTAACACGTATTGACCTAAAAGAGGCTTTTAAAAATAAAATATATTTTTATATTTTAAAGGCCTATAGTATATTGATCGACATAAGAGAAACGCCTAAAATTTAGACATACTCATCTTCGAAGGTCTAGATACATCTTAGTCTATGTGAAAACAGGATTTCTAAAATTTGAACTTAAGGATTAGGCATAATTCAGACTCTTATTTAAAAGAAAAACAGACAAATGTGCCAGTGCATTTCCCATCTCTTAACTGTTAGAAGTATCAATCCTAATACTGTAATTAAATTATTTTACAACATTCGCCTGGGGCCTGCTTGCTCATTGAAGACAGTAAAAGCTCCAAAATGATGAGGGGAAACTTGTTATGCTTCTTAAGGAATAATCTTAGAACTGGTTGATTTTCACTTCTGTCCTTCTTCCATTGGCCAAATAAGTCTCCTATTTCATCAGTGGAGTGTGTGAAAGTCATATCAACCCACAGGGAAGTCATAGCAGGATTGAAGAAAATGGAAATAATTTTGGCCAAATAATAGAGTCTCATACTACAGTGGATGTAAAGGTTTCTCTCTTAAGGGCTTCTTTTTTTTTTCAAGACAGAGTCTCAGTCTGTTACCCAGGCTGGAGTGCAGTGGCACAATCACAGCTCACTGCAACCTCTGCATCCTGTGTTCAAGTGATTCTCCTGCCTCAGCCTCCTGAGTAGATGGTATTATAGGTACGCAACACCACGCCCAGCTAATTTTTGTATTTTTAGTAGAGACGGGGTCTCACCATGTTGGCTATGCTGGTCTTGAACTCCTGACATCAAGTGATCTACCTGCCTCGGCCTCCCAAACTCCTGAGATTACAGGGATGAGCCATAGCGCCCAGCCTGTCTTAATGTTTTAATACCAAATAAAATGCAAATTTAACAATGAAGAGGCCTACCATACTAGTGCATTTCAAAATTTTACAAGTTTTATTTCAGCAATGAAGACATAAATTACTTGTTTATTCTTAAAATTGTCTTTAGTGCATTTAGTTTTTAGTGAAAGAGTTGACATTGAAAATATGAATGCTAACAGAAATAAAAGCCAGCCATCTGCTAAGGTCATTTTTGTTGACATATTGTTGTGTAAATATAAGAGAGAATTGTTCTTGTTTTAAATTGATGATAACTTAAAATGATTGTCTTTCGAGTATGTTATTGGAGGAACTGGTTTAGTTTTCCATTGGTGAGTAACAAATTGCCATTAAATTAGTTGTGAATTACTTAAAACTACATCCATTTATTATATGACAGTTTCTGAAGGTCACAAGTCCAGATAGGCTCAGCTTGGTCTCTGCTTAGTTTCTTACCAACTACAGTCAAGGTCTTGGTTGAGCTGAGCTCTTATCAGGAGTTTCTGAGGAGGAATTCCCTTCCAAGCTCATTCAGGTTGCCGGCCAAATTCAGTTTCTTATTGTATCCAAGGGCTGTTTCCAGTTTCTAGATACCACCTGCAATCCTTCTCATATAACTCCCTCCATTTTTAAAGCCAGGAAGCACATGATAACATCCTTCTTGTGCTTCAAATCTCTCTGACTTCATCTTCTGTCAGCGGTGTGAAAACTCTGCTCTAAAAGGGCTCATGTGATTAGGTTAGCTATGCTTGAATACTTTCTCTATTTTATAATCAGCTCCTTAATCTCACCTACATTTGCAAAGTCTCTTGCCATGTAGTATAAAATAGTCATAGGACTGAAATCTGGGAGTAAAGGTCACAGGGAACACCTTACAATTCTGGTTAACACAAGAAAATGCATTTTCAGATACATTTGATATTCAAATTCAGTTAGTTGCAAAATTACAGATTAAGTTTTACATATTTTTCTTCATAAAGGCATTAGATTTTCATTTTTCTAGGGGGTTTTCTACAGTTTGCTATTCAATTACCTGGGTTAAATTTTCTTCATTATTATTAAGAATTGCATGCTTATTAGAGAGTTCATCATTCATTGCTTTCTCATCTTTGGAAAAGACAGAGGCTGACTTGGTAGATGAAAACTGACACCTTTAAAGGCCCAAAAATATTACAGATTTTTTTTCCCACAAAATTGTAGACACTCAAAGTATCATCAATCAGCAGGTATATTCTGTCACTCTTTAAGTAGAAGAATAGAACTAGTTAAAACTGGTGGTATAAAAATACATAAATAAAATAGAATCACCATAGAGGCATTGCATATATCCAGGGCCATAATAGAGAATTAATCTGTGTGCTTACACAGACTATAAAACTTAGAAGAAGAATTCAAGCAAAGGAATTCCGGCACAGTCTTTCAAACAAAAAGCAATTTAATAACAATACCCAGGACTTTAAAACAGGATACTGGAAATGCTCCAGTTATAGAGCGTATTGTTTATAAATGTCTGTGTCCATGGCAAGGTCTCACCACAAAGATTATCAAAGTCACAGTGACCACAAAGGTTTCAAGAAACATCAAACTTGATCAATTGGTTTGTGAGATATTTTGCTCAAGGTCTGTATCTCCTGTTCTTTTGAAGCATGAAGCACCAACACTGTAGACACTTGACAACTTAATACATTTCCAATTTTCTCATGAAGATTTAATTTTTCCTACACAAAGTGTGAAGAAAAATAGCAGTTAGTAGGACACATAGACCTTCTAAAATAGTTACTAATGCAGCCAGTGTAAATATAAGCCACAAAGGTAGCCATCTCCTCAATTTCTAGAGTTCATGTACATTTCATATCATGTTCATAGCCTCCACTGTCAAGCCATTGATGGCATAGTGAATCCTTCTTGTGCTTTAAATCTCACTGTCTTGATTCTCTGCCCAACTCCCAGTGATATCATCAGTCTATCTTGCTGCAGATATTCATTAAAACACACCTGGCAGCCCTTAATGAAAATGAATAGCTGGTCTTCTGTATTCAAAGAACCACCAGTTATAACATCCCTTTACTGGTCATCTAGTACCACATGCAAATATCTGAGACCAAATGCACTGCCTCTTTCTTAAGCAAATGCTAAACTGGTGCCTCCCCAGTATGACCTTGGGCTCTAACCACTCTCAGAATCCAAGCCCTAGTACTTCCGAGGTTCTTGGCATAGCTGAGTGATGCCTGTATTTTTTTTTTTTTTTTGAGATGGAGTCTTGCTCTGTCGCCCAGGCTGGAGTGCAGTGGCGCTATCTCGGCTCACTGCAAGCTCCGCCTCTCGGGTTCACGCCATTCTCCTGCCTCAGCCTCTCCGAGTAGCTGGGACTACAGGTGCCCGCCACCACGCCTGGCTAATTTTTTGTATTTTTTTAGTAGAGACGGGGTTTCACCATGGTCTCGATCTCCTGACCTCGTGATCCGCCGGCCTCGGCCTCCCAAAGTGCTGGGATTACAAGCGTGGGCCACCGCGCCCGGCTGCCTGTAACTCTTTATTTAAAAGGCTATATAATTTAGTATGCAAGTAGATTTTGATACAGGGAAATGTGTCAGATAAGCACCTGGACATGCCTGTTGCTTTTTTTTTTCAATCCGTTATTCTTGAAAAGTCTAAGCTCTGTGTAATTTATTTTAATTCATAATTCAAGGTAAATGATCTCAAAGTTTTAATCCAGCCATCTTACATGCCTCGTTTCCCAGACAGGTATCTCCTCCTACGACTCGTATTTTCTCTATGAGGAATCATACTTGCTTCTGAACAGATAAATTATAGATGACATGAAGCATAAAATCACCCAGTCGTATACCCCTCCTTCTCCAGGACTTACTTCTCTGCTTCCTTGCTTACATTCAGGTGGCTAATCTATCCAAATAAGGTTTTCCAAACCAGAATTTATAATCCAGTTCATCATCTCATCAGCGTTTTTCACTTATTTCATTTAGGCATTTACTTTTACCTTTTCACTAAATGACTCATAAATGTGACCCCCATAAACCTACTGATTGCTCAATCAAATGGGTATATTTTAATTCTTAATTAATCTCTCTGAAGCATTTTATACCTTTGGCACGTCTTCTTACAATGTGATTATCTTTTGTTTCTTTTTATTTATATTTCCAAGACATCAAGGTTTTTAGTCCTAATTTTCTGAACATTCTTTCTCAAGTGTTTTCACTGAATCCTCTTTCTCTGTCTTCTAATTGCTGGCATTCCTCAGAATTTCAAATTGAGCCTCTTCAAGATCCCTGTAAACAAACTACACATCCACTCCTAAACTGACTATTCTTAAGTAATCAGTTTTCTCAGATATCAATCAGTACATATTTTGGCAATTAACTGAGAAATTACCAAAATAATGTAGAAATGTTAAAATTTTAGTGTGACTAAAATTTTAGTCCTTACTTACTACAGGAAAGAAGAAGCAAAAGATTTAAAGGGTCAAATGAAATCTGAAATATCCCAGAAATATTTTAAGATAACATGAATTTTTGGATTTGTAACTACTGCTATTTTCTACAGTTTTAAAAATATATGATTTTTCTTTAAACTAAATCTAATAAATTATACTTTGCAAATGAACACAAGACTTGAGATCATGATTTCTCATGCTGCCACGGAAATGTCTAATTGCCACTTTTTTAACAGAAATTAATTTTTTCATATGCTCAATTTAAGTATTATTCAATTTTCCCCTCTGTGGCCTTTTGCTTAAGGAGTGATTACATTGCTGACATTTTTAATTAAAACAGCGCTATCTACTTTAAAAAGCATTAAGCCTGCCATTGATTTTAGATCCTGAATTAATTTTTGCTTGATGAATCAGGATATGTCTTAATACTCTATGAGCCCGATATATATATTAGCAAACAACTTAAATCCTGTAGTATTCAGATAAAATGTTAAATTTCTTTAATCAACAGCATCATTGGAAATTGACAGTTTTATAATGAAACAGATTTTTAAAATATGTAGTGTATTATAATGAAGATGTATATCACAAAATAATTTAATTTACAGTTGGAAAATTGGAGATTTAATATTTTAGTAATTTTTGAAGTTCTAAAAAGTCTATGATTTGTTACATATTTATTAAAAATGTTCCAAATGAAGGCAAATGTTTCAAATTATTATGACAAGGAGCTACGAGCCACTTAACCAAAACATTGAGAGTATTGAAGTGTCATGGAGCATGCTGCTAAAACATAATGTTGGGAAGGGAATGCACAGATCAACTGAATGGCATTAGGACTTCTGAAAATGAAGATCATAGTCTAAGTGAACAAAAGAATCTAGCAATCTCTGGATGAGAACAAAGCAGAGAATTAGCCAGGCATGTAAACAACGGAATTTTACACAGAAATTCTCCTAACCAAGGTTCCGAAACCTAGAGGTAGATTCTTACCTTATGTATGCAGACCCACATTAGATAATGCAGGAGTGATTATGATCAATTTATGGCAATCATGTACAACACAACCTTGATTTCAAGGAAAATCCTAACGTGAACAAATAAAGTCAGCAAGAATGTCCTCAGTGACTGACACGAGGGAGAAGATAGAGTTTTTATATTTTGTTACTTTATAGTACAAAGGGACTTTAAAACAAAGCTATCCCTAGAATATAATCGTTATGGTTACCTACTTATATCCCTCCTACTATATTCGTTTTTCTGTAATCTTTACATTATAATGTTAAATAGGCCTAAAGAATCATTTTCATATTTATGATGTATATGTTAGATTGTTGCCTGCATTTAATGTTTAAATTTAGTTTAAATATTCCTTAATTACAGACGAGCTAATATTACACATAGTCAGATATACAGTTTCTCAGAAATGAGGCTCTCTGTCTTGGATTCAGACATTGAATTAACTTCATCACATTTCTGAAGCTTATTTTTTTATTCTCTAGTCTTAACCCAACAATATAAACTGAACTTTTCTCCCGTAATTTCCTTTCATTTAGATTTCCTCCACTATTAAGAAGTGTGATGCATTCCATGTATGGTTGGAGGCTGTGATTTTGCCCACTATGAAGTACTATAGGTGGTAATACATGTTTTCAAAGTTTTCATTTTATTCTTTAATTTGAGACTCCTTCAGCTAATTCTCATAATTTTGCAGCTCCAGGCATTAACCAGTGGGTAGAATTTAATGATGAAAGCAGCAGATGTTATTAATACAAATATATGAGCTGCCTCAAATTTCTATTTAGGAGATATGATAGTTGAGAAGAGGGAAAGTCATGGCCTTCGTTATTGTTTAATGACTGTTTTTCATATTGACAGACACTAGCAAATTTATGCCCCATTAGGGAATTTTTCAAAATCATAATGATGAGGAGAAGCAATAAAGAGAAGCCAAAATATTAAATATACCACTCATAAATCAACATCTGTATAAAAACTGCATCTGGCAAGAACATTCCTCAGTAATCACTAAATTTTCTGCAATTAAAAAGAAATAAGCTCTTTGATACCTCTTTTATCAAGCTAAGGAAATAATGATTCATTTCTGTTATTAAATTAAATTTATTTCAGAAGTATTTTGAAACTACGAAATTATTTTTATTTTAGCCAATATTACCTCTATGTATGGGTTTGAATTTGAATAATTTGCTCAACATAGAATGCATTTTGAATCTGAGTCTGGGACCTGTAAATATAGATCTGTGTACATATGTAAAATATTCTATACTACATTGAAAAATGTTGAGTGATGTAAAAAATTGTGAAATCAGAGAAATTCAAATTTAACATGTTTGTATTTATATAAATATCAAAAAATATTCAATTATGAAATACTAAAGATCAAGACATTTTATAAAAATAGTACATATTTTTGTGTTATTTTCATTGTGTTGTATTTAGTCAGTTCACTGAACATTCATGTTTCTTAGCCCGTTCGTGCTGCTACAACAAATTGCCACAGACTGGATAATTTATATGCAATAGAAATTTATTTCTCACAGTTCTGGAGGCTGGAAAGTCTAAGACCAAGACACCTGCAGGTTCAGTGTCTAGTGAAGGCTGTTCTCTGCTTCCAAGATGGTTCCTTGTTGCTGCATCCTCCAGAGGGGAGGAACGCTGTGTCCTTTCATGGTGGCAGGGACAAAAGGGCTACAGGGGTGAACATGGTGCGAAGCCTCCTTCTTCAAAAAGGGCATTAATCTCATTCAGAGGGAAGAGCCCTCATGACTTGATAAGCTCCTAAAAAGCCCCACCTCTTAATACTACTGCATTAGTGATTCAGTTTCAAAATGAATTTTGGAGGAACACAAGCATTCAAACTGTAGCACGCATACTGTTGGTATAGACACACGTTAGTAAAATCTTTCTCTAAAAGTATAGCAAAATGAGTGAAAGAAAAAATGCAGCATAGACTTTAATATACAAGTTGATGTGTGGCAAACACATGCTCTAGAAATAATTTGATAAATGGCAAAGAAAAAGATGCAAGAAAGTTTATTGTAACGTTTCTTATGTTGGAAAGTACGCAATGGTGAGTGGATAAATAAATGAGAGAGCCTCAGATAGGAATGAATACTATAAAGGAAGTGAAATAGTGTTATAGTCGAGCATGATGAGAAGAGGCTAATTTAAGGAAGGTGTTCAGGGAGAGCTTCTCTGTGGATGTGACATTTCATTTGGTTTTTAAATAATGTGGAGTAGCTTGCCACTTCAATAATCCTAGACAAATAGTTACGTGCGACTGCTAAAGAACTGGGGTGAAAATAATCTTGACATTTTCAAGGATAAGAAAATGGTCAATGTGTATGAGGTAAGCGTATGAGTGGTAGGAGAGAGATAGGAGCATTGCAGCATTAGATCGGGTGGTAGACCCTATGTGATAGGAAAATCTGAAGACAGAAACTTCTTTTTAATGAATAGGTAATTTCCAAAAGTTGTGCTCCAACTTTTAGAAATTAAAAAATCGGGGTATCAGTTTGTAATCAGGTGATATAATATTTTAACCCCTAGGAAGAATTTTGGATCTATTTAAATGTGCAAGGAAGCCACTGGAAATGTTACAGGATCTCCATAAGTGTATTAATAATTTAAAAGACCAGCTCTCCCTTGGGAGAAGGTATGTACTTTAATGTGGAAGTATATGTATACATATATACAGCTTCTGTTGTATCTCCCTGCTTCTGTGGAGGCCTCCTGCTTCTATTTTATTTTATACATATGATCGCTAAAACACATTTAAACACTTAATTCATATATCTGTGTTTGTGTATAAATTACATGTAAACGTTATGATCTTAACAGTTCAATTGTAACAATTACAAAAAGCTCAAAGTATTATAAAAATTATCATTTGAAAGAAACTAAAGAGCAATGGAAGCAAAAGTAAAATAGAATTGAAATTTCAAGACAGGAAACTCTTCTTTGGTGAGCTAACTATCCTATCAGTGGCTATTATTTTTCTTGGTGGCAAATGCTGATTATGCTCTGGAACCACACTGGGGCTTGGCTCTGGGGGAGGCATGATTTATGCAGAGGAACAGAAAGGTAAAAAAAAAATTGGCAATCTTTTGAAATTTGTTCAGGGCTGATAGGGGAAAGGGGAAACAGGAAACTTGAGAATACTCAAATATAGCTAGTTTTCTCCAATGGGCAGATTCTGAATCTTGACCTGCCTGCAGGTGACTGGGGAGATAGTAAGCTTAATAATAAGCTCCTATAATCTTGTAGTACTTAGGGCAATTTCCCCTAGAGAAATGGGGCTTGCTTCAAAATACAGTTCATTTTGTCTTTGAGGCGTCTGCCATATTCAGACGCCTCAGGAGCAAGAGATGGAAGAGTGAAACTGGTAACTTCTGAGTATCAGGATTTCCCAGGCTTTCAAAGTCGAGGAAAAAACATAATAGGCTTTCAACCCAAAGCTTGAGATTTTCCAAAAATATGCCCCAAGAACAAAAACCGATTGAATCTTATGAAATTTGCAGCCCAGGGACAACAAATGCATTTCTTGTCCTATTTGTCTTATCAGTTATTTATCCTGTCTCTCTACACGGGAAAAGGAAAGCTCTCTTTGAAAACAAAACAAAACAAAACAAAACAAAAAAACACTTTCTGGAGCCTCTATAGTTCTTTTAAAAATAACCAGGCATTCAAAAAGATAAGTGAAAGGTAACCAATTACAAATAGAAGCAGAACAATAATCAAAATAGTGAAGAAAATACAATAAAAATTTCTTAATATGTTCAATATATTCAATAATATAAATGATAAACAAGTGGATGAAAAGACAAGAATTACAACAGAAAATGGGAATCTTTAAAAACAGAATCAAATGTCATTATAAAACAGTAAAATACAGTATCTGATTAAAAAAAAATCCTTGAATGATTTTACCAACAGGCTGCATATAGAAGACAGGTATACACATACATAAAAATTAGTTAAGCTGCAAATGAGATCTCTACACTTTATTATATACGCTTTAATGGATATTAAGAATATATGCCATATATATTTATTTAATATATACCTATATATGTTAACACTGACTTTGTTTGGACTTGTTGCTATCTTTTTTTGTTCCCTTTCTTTTTTTTCCATTCTCTATTTCGATTAACACCAGCTACCATTTTAGACAGAATAATTAGTATTAGCTAATGCAACAAATAATCCCCAACTCTCAGGTGCATTAACACGGCACTCTTTTCTTTGTCATAATAAATAAAATGTTAATATTTTTGGTGAGGTGGTCCCCCTGGACAACTTTCCACTAAGTGGTGATTCTGAGATTCATGTTATTTGTACGTAATGGCTCTACCATGGCGCAGGTCCTCAGATTCCTCTCCGATATTCACTGCTGCCAGAAGTTTAACAAGAACCAAAAGAACCCTTGGGAGATTGCAGTCACCATCTTAGCCCCTCAGCAACACACACTATTCTTCCATCCACTCTCCAACGTGTAAATACTGTTTCACTGGGAGCTGGTAAATGTTGTGCCTGGTGGGTGGACCACTCCCCAAAACACCTCTGCACAACAGAAAGGGAGAATGAATCTGGGCAGTTCTACAAGCAATCTGCCACAATTAATGCAAGCGAAGAACCAAATTATGCTCCACATACAAAGTGCATAGCCTCCACATTTAAACTCTCTAAATGGTTACTTAATCTATGTCTTATCTCTTGTTTTTCTCTAAGATCATCCCTTAAATTGGGCCTATTTACTTGAGTAAAATAAATTTCACACAGCTTTAATGTATAAAGAAATTGTCACTAAATGTTATAATTGCTTATAATTCACCAGAGAAAAGGGATTATTTGTCTCTTTCATATTTGCCAGTCTCTTTTTTAATGTACAGATTAGATTTTGTGCTTCTCTCATTCTGAATTTACAGGTGAAAGAATAAAATGATGGACCTAATCTGTAAATAGATGCATAGAGCACGATAAATCTCTTCATTTTTCAGTATTTTTATTCTCAAATAATTTTTCCCAGACAAAACTTATAATTTCTTACCAATATATTGTCATTTCAACTTTTTTTCTGACTACGATTGCTTTGAAAAAATTTTACCTTTTTCTCTCTCTCACATCTGTAATCCCAGCACTTTGGGAGAATGAGGTGGGCTGATCATGAGGTCAAGAGTTCAAGATCAGCCTGGCCAACATCGTGAAACTCTGTCTCTACTAAAAATACAAAAATTAATTTGGCATGTTGGTGTGTGCTTCTAGTGCCAGCCACTCAGGAGGCTGAGGCAGGAGGATCGCTTGAACCTGGGAGGCAGAGGTTACAGTGAGCCGAGGTCATGCCACTGCACTCAAGCCTGGGTGACAGAGTGAGACTCTGTCTCAAAAAAAAATAAAAAAATAAAAAATAAAAAATTTAATAAAATCTCTATACAGTAGTACCTCTCTGTATTCATTGGTTTTCACATTGCTATAAAGAAATTTCTGAGACTGAGTCATCATAAAGAAAAGACATTTAATTGACTCACAGTTGTGAATGGATGGGGAGGTCTCAAGAAATTGACAATCTTGACAGAAGGTGAAGGGGAAGCAGGAGGCATCTTCACAAGGCAGCAGGAGAGAAAGAGTGAGAATGAAGGGGAAGAGCCCCTTATAAATCCATCAGACCTCCTGAGAACTCACTCAGTGACACAAGAACAGCATGGGGAAGATTGCCTCCATGATCCAATCACTCTTTCTCCCTCCATTTGGGATTACAGGTCCCTCCCTTGACACACAGGGATTACAATTCCAGATGAGATTTTGTGGGAACACAGAGCCAAACCACATCACCCTCAAAGTATAATTTAGTGAGCGTCCATCTTTCAGATAGCTCTGTGTGCTCCTCCCAGTTCACTTGCCCATTCCACCCTCTCACACTGAAGCCTGACCTATGAGACAACTTCCGACTTCTATGCCTTTTCTAGTTATATCCAAACAATAGGAGCCCCATAGGGAGACCGGACAGAGGATGCATGCAAATGTCAGAGTGTTTATTGTTCTGGGTTAATCTATAACCCAACTCTATGGGCTGGGAACAACATTGCTTCTCTCTAGATGACCTCTTTTACAGGTTTCTATCCTTCTAGGTTCTGGTACAAGTCTTTCCATTTGTTCTTTCAGGCCGGGAGTAATAACAGCTCCTTCTGCTTTCAATCCTACTTTCAGTATTACTCTATCCTCTACTGTGTATTGCTTTACATCTAAAAAATACATAATTTCAAATGCATTGGAAAAACAAAAATACCCATCATAATTTAAATATGTATTCGATTACCAATATATCCACACTGGATTGCATTGTTATTTGGCCATAAAAAATTTCAACCATATTATCATTGCAATTTCATGTATATTATTGTAAGAGGATACTACAGTCATTCTTCCTTTTAAGTATTAACAGTGATTACAACATATCATGTATGAGATCAAAATTCTAGTGTAGTAGTACAAAACTGAATATGCCATTCAAAAATGATAATCACATTAAAATTTTATTTAGTATTTTACTTCTTAGCATAAATATGTACTTTAGAAAAAATTATGAAAAAACCTCTAGGAAAGTACATGAATACAATAAGAATCGTTCATGTTTCCATTACTGAAAGATAACCAATTTATTTATTTATGTCTATTTTTCAGCATTATTCACTGCATGCTAGAAAATGATGCATAGAGGTGATAGAAAGCTAGAGATTTTATAAAACCCTTCATTTTTAACATAATATTTTATAAACTGATTATTTTCAGTAATTATTTGTCTAACTTCATTTCTTTCTTATTTGATCAAACTGTATTTTTAAATAAAATTTTCCCTTATTATTTTTGGTTAGGTAACACATGATCCTGGCTCCAAATTTAAAATAAAGAAATGTATATTGTTTTAGAATCTAGTTCTATTTATCATGATGCCTGGCTCTCTTCCTTCTGAGAACATGAGATATCTGTATTTTCATACTTCCTGAAAGTGTAGGTAAAGCCATGTTACTTGCTCTGTACTGCCAATTAGCTGTATGTGTATATGAATAGATATGTGTCATTTCCATGGAGAAGCATTTACTTGCTGGTGCTCTCTTCTTCCCTTGAAAACAATCTCCAGTCTCTACGCATTTGCCTATTCTGGACATTCTCCAGAAATGGATTCACACAACATGTAACCTTCATACCTGGCTTCTTTCACTTAGTATAGCACTTTAAAGATTCCTCCACATTGTAGCATATTCTTCCTTCCTCATTTTTGACTCTCCATCAATAATCCAGGTTTCTGAAATTTTTATTAAAACCAAATAATGAAATTATTAATATGTGGTATCTTTTTATTGAGTTATTTTTCCATTTCATAATGTCTATTTGTCTTTTCAGAAGTAGGAAACTTTTAAAGGCACATAATATTTGCTTCTCCAGATGATCATTATTTAACTAAAAAGTACATGTTAGCTCAGTGACTGCATTGGAACTTAAAGGAAAATGCAAATCTATTTTCTCTAGCTGTTGTAATACATTCTTCTAAATGTTTATGAAAACATATTAGACTTTTAATGACTTATTTACCTTCTGAACTCAATGTGAAAGGAAATGTGAATCATACAAAATTTTGAAAATTGAGTTGATACGTTCTAAGAACAAAAAGCAGTAAATAAAAGCTTTATTTTGCTAACTGATATAGTCTTAGACAATTTCCATGAAATTTAAATTACATAAAACTCCTTCTTTTTATAAATAGAAATGAACTGTATCTTAAAGTCTTCGGATCAGAAGGTAAAACATTTTACTTTAATATATGTGAAGTTCTATGACTCAACTCAGCAGTGAAAAAGCTACAAATGAATTCTTCACCCTGGGTATCACTGACAAAAAGGATTAAATAAATGCATTTGATTTCTTTTCTTTCTTCCAAAGCATAAGCTAGCTACAATAACAGAATAAAGCTTTAGATTTCTTTTTTGTACTATATTGCAAAATTCTTATCTAATGTAAATTGATATTTAACAACTTTTTCTCAATCCTATGAGGATTTTGTGTTTTTAAAAATCAATCCCTCTTTCAACAGCCCTAAAGTTAGTTTGCCTATTATAAATTTTCTTTGCTAAAAAATATACATTTTCCATTATGTTACTGCTTATTGCTTCTATCATTCCCTCTACGTCCTCATACACACATTAATTCTTGAATATTAGGATCATGAGTTTAACCTCTTAGTTATTAATCATTGCATAATCCCAAATTTTAAAAAAGTTTTTAAAAGAAGAGTTAAGCTGTAAAATGAGTTGGATATATAAAAAGCAAATATTAGGTAAGACATAATGTGAGTCATCAAAACTTTGCCATTTCCAATGACTCAGGGTCTTTCAGTCTTGTCCTTTGTATTTTTGCGTGATTATTTAACAGGAGATTTTTGAAATACTAGGACTCCTTGAGTAGGTAGGTGCAAGCAGCCACCAAGGCAGTTCTGAGATAGTAGCCCTGCACTGCTGCTCATAGGTGAATGTAGTTCCAATTTCTAAAACACAGGGGTTTGGTGCTAAAAGCATCATTTGCCCTGGTACCTAACTGTCTGCTTTCCCAACAAGTGTGCCAGTGTTGATCCCCACCCCCACAAAAGTACAACATGGGATTTTCACCTATTCAGTGAAAACTTTATCTCGATACACAATGATTTTCAGTAAACTAGCTAGCATTGTTCTGCATTTGCTACTCTGCAAACTGCATAAGAATTAGTAATAAATTTATCATTAGGGCATAGCAACATCTTTACAGTGTCGTTACTTTTTATACACTTTGCATGTATAAATTAATTTCGTGTGTAAACTTTTCTAGGCTATAGTAACGAGTTTTTAAATTAAATACAATTCTAGCCTTTGCTGTGAAGGTAATTTGTAGATGTTATTATCTACAATCAGATTACTTTAAGTAAAGGAGATCACTCTTGATAATGTGAGTAGGTCTCATCCAATTAGCTGAATGCTTTAAGAGCAAAAACTGAGGTTTCCTAGAAAAGAAATTTTGCCTCAAGAACACAACATGGACTCTTGCTTGAGTTTCCAGCCTGTGTCCTATAAATAACCAACTTGTCAGCATTCACAAATGTGTCAGTCTGGTAAAATAAAATTAATACGTGTGTGTTTTTGTATACTTTTATATATTCATAAGTATACACAAGTACATATATATCTATATTTATACATATGAAGTATTATATTTTATTATGTATATTTGATGTATAAACATAAAATTTGTTTTTCATATAAAATAACCTTGTTTCATGTATATTTATCAATAACAATAATAAATGAATATTTTATGTTTGTAAAATATTATATATTTTTACACAACTTTATAAATACAGAATACTTTTAAAAATATAAAATACTACATATTTTAACTACATATTTGCAGCATATATATATTATATATATAATATATATATAAATAATCTATTGATTCTCCTTCTGTGGAGAACCCTGACCGATACAATCACCCTCTGTCTCTTCTGCAGCGTCCGCTTTCTCTCCTTCTCTTCTTCTCTCTCTCGTTTTCTGTGCAGTGTTTGTAGTGGCCAAGATAATTGTTGGGATTGTAACCAAGGCAGTCACTCCCTTCTTAGAAGTAAATAGTCGTTCTTCATTTCACAATGCCTCACTGTGTGCTTGCTTATGAACTCTGACAATTAGCCTTGAAATAAAGCCAGGGCCATGAAATGTAAAATATCCTACCCTGGAAGAATGCTGAGCAGTCAATCTTCAATCATGCTGCAGTCTTACTGATGCCTGCCAGACCACTAGATGATGGTCCATTACTCAAGATAATCATTGGAACAACACCTGCTGACCTACACATAACCAAATTCTGCACAGAGTTTCTCAAGCCCCTTGCCTATGAATCCCTTTTGGCCAGCCTGATAAATGAGAGATGGTCTCTGTGATGCAAATCTGCCATCTCCTCGGGTTGTGGGCTCATGAATAGACCTGCTTTCCCTCTCACTGACTCTTGTCTCTTTAGTTTTGGCTTTTGAGCTTTTGAGTAGAGAGTAGTTGAAACTGAGTTCAGTTACAGGATCTGGTTAAGGGGAACAGGAGTTGAAGATCTATTTAGTTGGGTTCAGTGGGATATATTTATGTGGTTTTGGAGTGACTTCCCTCTAGACTGATATTGATATTGATAGCCACCCCATTGTAATATCCTCCAAGGAATATACTTTTGCCCTCTGTGCTGACACTGTGACTAAATGTACAGGGCAAGAGGTTACATCACATGGGAACATGCCCTTCAGAACCTGTCTCTAGAATAATGTCAAGAATAGAGAAAGAAAAAAAAATTTTTTTTGAAAGACACAAGAAACTAGTCTTCAAAAAATTCTGTCACATCTTACAGCTCATATAAAATGTTAACTAGACAGGAGTTTTTTTTCTAAATTTAAAAAACACTAAAATTCAGATGAATGAATATGAAATAAAATAAATTTGAATAACAAGAAATAAACCTGAACCTAATTTATGTAAGTGATCAATGAGAAATACATTCTGATTAACCATGATAGAAAATGAAAGTTCCTATTAACCCTCTCTACAGAACATATTTAAAAATTGTCACATGATAAAGTAATCTAAAAGAAGGCAGCCAAAAAGTTAAAAAAAAATGCTATAGCTTTGTTTCAGGAAGTTAATTCAGAAATGTTTAACTGTATGGATTTTTATGTTTATGGTATTTGTAAGCTTTGTACACATTTATTTGTAATTTGTTACTTTTTCTCGTTCTAAATAATTGTTTCTTTTCGTACATAATTTTGCATTCACCATGGTGTACACTTTGTTAAATCAAGTTTAGCCTAAAGCTACCTCCTTACATATTTTAAGTTCAGCCTAAAGGTTTCTCTGTACATTATGAACCATATATCCTAAATGAAATTGTCAACAGGCTGTAGCCTACTCTTGTGCCAATCACTGAGTTTTGGCCAATCAAAGGTGGCCAACTGCAAACCATGTTCAAATAAGGCAAACGCCAAGCTGTAATCAATTCGGCTGTTTCTGTACCTCATTTCCATATTATGTACATTACTTTCCTTTTTCTGTCTGTAAATCTTTCACCAGGTGGCCACACTGGGGTCCCTGAGCCTACTCTGGCTCCAGAGGCTGCCCAATTTGCAAATTGTTCTTTGCACAATTAAAGTCTTAAATTAAATCACCTAAGGCTTTTATTTTAACAGATGATGTCAGAAGTAGGATCTGAAGTACAGTGTCTAACAACTCAAATGAGTGCTGAGCGACCAGGCGAGTTACCCACCAACCCCACTGTGTCTGCTGCTTTCCCCAGGTAGCTGGGGATCACGGTAAGTTCTCTTGGATTTCAAAGCTCCACAGATTTGTGTTTTGAGCTCTCCAAGTTTCTTTGAACATATTTATAATCAAAACTGGGTTTGGTAGTAATGACAAAGCTGGGTTTGGGAGTAATGACAGAAACTGGACTGGGTCCAGGATCAGATCTGGTAATTAACTGGATTGGATCCAGTTACAGGGCTCTTAAGTCTGACTTGGTCAGAAAGAAACTGATAATAAATGGAAATATTACAAGATGTGTAAAATTTGGCTTTTGGAAACGCACAGAGATTTTTGTGTTCTACATCCTTTGTTTAATGTTTTGCATGCTTATGTAGGGAAAAAATTACTGGCTAATTAGATCAAGGGAGTCTGAGAGCCAAAGCCAATATTTGAGTTAAAAATGGGATCCTAAATTTTTGAAGAACTGTGTTCCTTCTGGGTCATACATGCATAAATATTAGGCACCAGAAGAAGGAAAGTTTTACAGAAATGGCGAAATCTTACTATAGGTTAGTTACAGTGGAACATTCCAAATGAACACCACTGCCCTGAAGTGCAGTTGAAAATGATGCTCCCAAATTTGCCTCATCTAGGGATGCCTATTGATATGCAGTAGCTTCTAAAAATATTTCTGTATTTTTATTTAAAGACTTTTTAAAAGGCAGATAAAAAGCTTAAATGACCAATTAATAGATAAAATGAAATCTGCTAACTTTTGGCTTAGTTACCATCCTGTCCCCCAAATAGAAGGAAATATATCCTTGGCAAAGCCTTTATAAAAGATAGTCCTTGAAAAAAATAGGCTTGCTTCTTTTATAGATATATCCATGCTGAGTCTAGGCAGGAAAAATGCTTTCTTGAGCCTATTCCTTAATGAACTCCACCCTGAAATCAGTAATTTTAGCTAAACAAAAACAAACAAACAAATAAACAAAAATAAAACAGTAGCTAAGTAAAAATGAACACCATATTAAACTAAAATACACTTTTATGGAATTTAATTGATTATCTTGACACTCTTTTGTAAAACAAATTTACATCTATAAAGAAAATCTCCATTTTAAAAGATGTCTGCCTATGTACATTAGAAACTCTTACCAGTCTTTTAAATTTACAAAATAAGTCATAGCTTTGTTTAAGGTGCTTTTTTGGCCATCTTGTCTTAAGTGAACTTTTATTTGAATAATTGTTTTCGCCTTTTGTTTGGGCAAATAATGATACAACACTTAGGCCTAATATCTTAGCTCTGAACTTATGCAATATAATTTTTTCCACCTAAGAGTTGTCCCTTTAGAAATGCAAATTTGTTGCCTAGTTAACAATTACTTAGGGCAATAAAACAGGTAATTGAAAGATTGATATACTGAATGGGGAAAAGAAAAACAATTTAAAAGCCTGCAAATAAAGATCCTTTGTGAGCTGTAAAGTCTACTTCTGTGTGTTTGTATGTCTACATGTGTTATGTGTATCTGATATTTGGTAAATAAAGCAAGTTTTTAAATTGTTGATGAAATAGAAATGGCTTCAAAATTATTGGTTAAAAATAATTCGATATTTGTTTGATTTGACTGTGACCTTATGTCTTTGGTTTAAAGTCTCTGGTTCAGGGTTCTGGGTAGGTGGCCACGATGAGGTCTGGAGACATGTTCTTCATCCCTAGATCAGCAGGTGCAAGCCAGAATCAAGCTCAAAATAGTCCCTTTCTCCTCTGCTTTCCCTGTTTTGCCTCCTGGCTATTTTATGATGGGCTGGATTCTCCAGGTATAGTCTTTATAGCTGTTTTCTGTCCTGATGGACTTAGACAGGCCTTGATCTTCATAGTCCTCCTGGGTACCACGTGGCTACCTGAGACCTAGAATTACTAGAGAAAGACGTTAGGAAGGCTACCTGTGTCAAAGCTTCAAAATTCTTTTCATAGCTTAAAATCTTAAAGTCACATTATGTTAAATTAAGTAATAGACAATCATAAAATATCTGAGTCATCTGTAAGTTAAGATATTGATATACTAATTATTAAACATGAGTTTAAGTCTATATACCTTGATATATTTTCATATGTTATAAAAAAGCTAAATATACATAGATCTGTTAATAAACAATAATTAGAGAACTATTTTTTAAAAAATTATAAAATGGTTTTTATCTACAAATATTGATATAAAAAGTTTAAAATTGGTTTCTAGGGTTTCCACTAGAATTTAGGGTTGCTGAGAGTTAAAAACTACTCCATATAAGAGAAACAATTCTGTATACAGAATGTAGAACCAAAAGCAAAATATGCATTTGATGAAGAAAGTTTTAAAAGGCATAATATGTATGTTAAAATTTTTATCTGGTTTAAGGTTACTTAAAGGTTTTAAATTGAAGGAGTAAAAAATAAATAAAACAAGATGAATATAAAAAGTTGAGGAAAAATGTAAAATGAAATTTATGGAAATTGTGTGTAGTTAAAAGATGATAGATTTTATAAATTTATTTATGAGATTTTATTAAAATTAGTGTCAGTATTAATAATACACTAATCCAAAAGTAAAATTGCATTTTATTTTTTGAATGAAAATTTGGTATTGTTTTAAGAAGACAAAGTAAAATGTTTTCATTTACTTTTTAAGTAAACTGCAAAAAGGGAAAAAAAAGTGGAAAGAAGAGACAGATTCTCTTTCATGCTGTCTTAGGACTTTTGATTGTTTGGAAAACTGAGTGTCCTTTATCAAAGGGTACAAGTTTTTGTTTTTAAAAATCTTTCAATTATCACTTTGGTTAAATGAATGACTATTGTTTTATGGTGAACTGTGATCCTTTTTTGGTCAAGTGTTTTAAACCTTTGACATATTTGACAGGCTTTCCAAAATCAAATTTGAGATTTAAAATTAAGTCTTTTTTGACCTATAACTTTGGGATGCTGCAGAGTGCCCCTAAAGCATCCAAAAGGTTGTAAAGATGATTATTTGCCATGTTAAGTTACATGAGAAGCATTGTCAAAAAAGAAATAAGATTTTCTTAGGTTATATATTTTTCAGGTTGTATATTAAGGAATATAATGTATATAAATGTATTTTCTAAAATTGTGTGGGATTTCTAAAATTCTAATATGTCTGAGTATGTGCTGTCAATCATAATTATGTTTATTATGTTAAATTACTGTAGACAACAGAAATCATCAAATTTCCTTGTCAATTGTGTCTTTATGACACAAACAGTTGTCATAGTTATTTAAAGTTATTTTCACAGTTAATTGCTTAATTCTGATGCAGTTTCTGAGAACTTCACAAGCAGGCAAAATCCTAGAATATGGTGTCTTTAAGGAAACTTATGGAAGGACGAAAAGGACCCTGAAAAGTACTCTTGAATACACGTTAACTTCAGAATCATATTACTTGGATTGGGGCCAAATTTCTGGAACTTTAATGAAAAGGTTGACTGGTTTATAAACCTGCTAACCCGAACAGAACAAAGCTTAATTAAATACCAGTAAAATACTTTGCCAGAAATTTATGTTACATCAGCCAGTACTGAAATTGTTTAGCTATACAATCTGAATGAACTCCATAGTCTAATTCAAATTACCAGTGATAACCCATTAGTTATCAGTGTGATGCCTCTAAATTGGAGAGACAACTGGTATTCAAGGGGATATCTGTCCAGTATTAATTATGCACCATTGGAGAACCAGGACAGCTGTCTTGTCCTTTCTGAGTCCTAAAAGCTTCTGTTATTATAAATTCTGCATTCCATGATTTATCATTATAAAGATAAAATGATCCAAATTAAGTATCTGTGTGTGTGTGTGTGTGTGTGTGTGTGTTGACTTTTTTTTTTTTTTTGGATGGAATCTTGCTCTGTAGCCCAGCCGGAGTGCAGTGGCACAGTCTCGGCTCACTGTAACCTCCAACTCCCTGGTTCAAGCTATTCTCCTGCTCCAGCCTCCCTAGTTGCTGGGATTACAGGCACGCACCACCACACCAGCTATTTTTTGTATTTTTGGTAGAGACAGGGTTTCACCATGTTGGCCAGGATGGTCTCCATCTCCTGACTTTGTGATCTGCCCACCTAGGCCTCCTAAAGTGCTGGGATTACAGGCATGAGCCACCATGCCCAGCCTGTGTGTGGTGACTTCTAAATTGCTAAAATAGTGTATGACCAATGTAAATATATGTAAATATAAATGTGTGTGTGTGTGTGTGTGTGTAACTTCTACATTGCTAATATAGTTTATGACTAATGTTTGGTTTATCAAACCCATATTCCTGGAAAGACTATCAAAATTTCAGGTACATTCTGCTACCTGATGGGCCATTTATATATTTATGAAGAGATTTCATTCAATTGTTATTTTCAATGCATGTTTTCTGGTTGTATAAAAGTTTTGCCATGCAAGAAGGTTGACGTTATAACAGTAGCTCATTATGCCACAGTGTATTTTCACCAGGTAAAGAAAGCTTTTCATGGTTCAATGACAGGACAATCAATCCCTTCACAATCTAGAACCCAAAGACTGGATCTTCTGAGAATATCAGAGAAAGACTGACCTTGCCATCTACATTGCAGCAACACTTCAGGACCTTGAACCTTGAGTTCATAATCTCACACCTCATAAGTATATTTCCACACACTTGAAACTGTACACCCATTGAAAACCTTAAGTTAAAGCTAATCAGGGAAGTTTCTCCCCAGAAAAAGATGGCATCCTTGATGTGGACAGCTTTTTCCCAAGATCATGGATCAAGACATCTCTAATATCTTGAGACTCTTATCCTTCATTTTTTTTCGCTTGCTTCTGCCTCTGTGAACAACAGAGTGAAAAGAGGGTCTGTTGTGTGCACTCATGGGGTATACTTTTATTTTCTGAAGAATTTTGCAGCCAGTTTTTCCCATGAATAATCTTATGCCTTCATAGATGAAAGATGAAGGCCCAATATAGGCAAAGAATTTTAATGTTTCATGTGTAGCCCCATAATCAGTCAGAAACAGAACATTTGTTCACTCTGCTTAACTCACATCATGGATTAAAGAGAACTGTTCCAAGAGGCCTTCACTATTCTAGAAGGGCATCATTTGTTAGGTCTTTTTTCCTTCCCATGGTTTGGAGTAAATGAGGCAATCACTGGGAATTTATCCCTCATGATAGGCTCTACGGCAGATTCTACTGTAAAGCCTATGGATGCACAGCAGACTGAATTCTCTTGTGAAAGTTATGATAAATAAATAGATTTACTCTAGATTACTTACTGGCTAAACCAGAAATAACTGTGCAGCTGCTGGGACTTGTTGCTCATAGAGAAATATACATCACATTGGGTATTATAGAGATTCAGTTATTGGGATTAACAACGAGACTACTTAGTTGAGGTGAGTAGACTCTATCTAGCTCATGTTTTGATTTATTTGATTTTCGTTAGTTTGGTTTATGGGGACCCTGGCTAAGGAGCATACATCAAACCATTGGTATTTTCCTCCTGATAGTCATAATAGTAGTCTCCCTGGTGCACTGTATTCTCTCAAAAGTTTTAAATGTTTGCTTGCAGCCATCTGCAAGCAAAAATGAACAGGCAAGAAAATAAAATCTTTAAGAAAAAAATATAAAACTAGAGCATTCATTGCATTCCCAGTCACTGAAATTCTGAAGATGAATTGGACTCTGCAGCAGCTGCTGTCTCGGGCTTAGGTGTTGTTTCTTCGTGAAATCCATGCCTGAACCTGCTGTATACAATTTTTAGCTGCCTCATTCAACCAGTCCCAGTGGTATTTCGTCTTTTAGCCTTGGCACTCCAGTTATACTTTCTCTTGTGCTTGGCAGAGTAGCCACATTTGCCACAGGTCACTTCTGCAGGTGATAGATCTTAGCCCGCAGTGGTGGCACAAGAGCGAGTGTTATTGCAACACTCCAAACAATGGCGTTCCCTTTGTCACCTTGCTTTCATGGCCGATACCAAAGAGACTGGAAAAGCAAATAAAATCACTAACCAATAACTTTCCAAGAGAAAGCCACATTACAAATATGCTTTAAATTATTCTCAGAATTTTGGTCTCCTAATCCTTTCATTTAAGTTTTTATTATCTGTAGTCTTCACGCACTCCAATATTTTGACATCCCAAACTAAACAACATATTTGGATTTGATCATACTTGAATATTGAAAAAATTCCTCCGTATATTCTCCCCAATTAAACCAAAATAATATTCATTGAAATTAACCCAATTTGCTCTTGTCTAAGCTTTGCTACTTCAGCATCTAGATACTGTAAATGATTAAGTTCCAGTTTTGGTTATAGGAGTTCATAATTTGATTTTTTTCTTAACAGAGAGATTGACAATACATAGTCAATATTGAGCTTTATTTCTTTAGAAATGTTAGAGAAATATGGAACAACAGATGGATCTAAATCTTTCTAATACAAGATATGCTCTAAATAAATTACACAAAAGGGTGCTCTCTGTTTTTAAAGAAGAGTTTTCACTAATGGTTTAAAAAATCAGTACTACTGGGTTATTCCAGCAGTATGTATTTTTATTAGTCATGCTGTCTACCTATGCTATTTTATATTTCATTTTGTTCTTAAACTTAATAAATAAATATTTTGCAAAATTCTGCTATTTTGACTGTTCCCTTTGGCTAATTTAGCATATTATCTCATAGATATCGTCAGTAGTTTTGTATATTTGTTAACCATACTGACTTAGTAGAAAATATACTGACCATTTTAATAAAGGATAAAATATAATTATACTGAAGCATATTCTCCTTAGTTTACTTTCCCAGGGGATAATATTAAAAACTGGCTATAAACCTACAGAGGACTCCCAGAGGCTGAATTAATTTATGTGAAATAAGAGATGGGAAAAACAATTAACACTCTCCTGGATTATTAGTCTGCAAACAGCACAGAAAAAAATAATTTGATAAGATTGAGGACTATAATCAGTACCCTCTGATGCAGAAACTCCGTCCTCCCGTTTCCTTTAATATGGTGACCAGGGATGTCTGGAGTTGTGACTTGCTGAGTTGCCAACCTGCTTTCTGAGTTACTTTGATGCCTCAAAGGTATGGTTGTCAGATAAAATACACAATACCCAGTAACATTTGATTTCCAGAAAACAACCACAACAACAACATTAGTAAAAGTATATTCCAAATATTGCCTGGGACATACTTATACTAAAAAAGATGTCCATTGTTTATTTGAAATTCAAGTTTAACTGGTTGCCTTTTATTTATTTCTTCATTTAGTTTGTTAAATTTGACCACCTTAAGGCATTCTAACAACAGAGAATGAAACATGGAGCATGAGCAAAAAATAAACTGACTTTTAAATTGAGATTCTGCAATAAAAATTAGCTAATTTACAGGAATATACCTATCTATACGCAAATTTGCTTTTAAGTGCCAGAAGAAGAAAAATTATACTCAATCAGTTTATAGGATATTTGAATTCATCTCTTGCCACTTCTTCTAATAGGTCCAATTTGCTTTATGTTTAGTTTACAGAATTATCCTAATTTATGTCCATATAGCATTGAACCTGCCCAATAGGTTTATAGAAATTTAAGTGTTACTGTTCATTTCACATTTTTAACTTAATGTATATATACAAGTTTCAGCTTATGAGATGTTATACAGCAATAAAATTCATATTTTTAGTGTTGACTAGGTATTGATAAACATGTTTCTAACTCTACATTGTACTAAATCACTGGCAAATGGCCAGTAACAAATTTAATGCACTATAGCCAACCATCAAGAAAACCCGGCCAGGCGCGATGGCTCACGCCTGTAATCCCAGAACTTTGGGAGGCCAAGACAGGCGGATCATGAGGTCAGGAGTTCAAGACCAGCCTGACCAACATGGTGAAATCCCATCTCTACTAAAAATACCAAAATTAGCCAGGGGTGGTGGCAGGCGCCTGTAATCCCACCTGCTGAGGAGGCTGAGGGAGTAGAATCACTTGAACCCGGCAGGCGGAGGTTGCAGTGAGCCGAGATCGTGCCACTACACTCCAGCCTAGGCGACAGAGCAAGACTCCATCTCAAAAAAAGAAAAAAAAAAAAGAACAGCCACCAAATAGCAATATTGAAAAACAATGCTGGAGATATCTACATAATTATTTTAAAAGCCTACAAGGAGACAGATGTTGAATGCAGAGATTCACTTTTGCAAATATGAATCTTACTGTGTTTGGATATTCACATTTTTATATAACCATGGGGAATCACTTCTTAAAAAGGTAAAAGAAGAAAGAAGAAGCAGTTTAAGAGATAACAGTTTTGTCTGCTCTGCATGCTTTTGCTTTCTGTTTTCACATAAGAGTAATAAGCATGTATCTTTGAAATTGTAGCTAGGTAGGATGTTTAAAATTAGTTCATTTTAAACAGAAAAATTTCATTTAAAAAAAGACAAATGAGAGTTTTTCAGTTAGTGTATACACAGGCTAATGCAACAGCTTTGAAATATATCTCATAGCAACTTGAACTGGCACTGATTGATAACACAGAAAATCTTACCCCTAACTTGAGGAAAATTCTTTACGACTACAGAGGTTTTTAATACTGCTTTAAAAATGTAATAGTTGATCAAAGAGAAAAAAAAAGGAATGTAGTCGAACACTAGGAAATAAAGTTGCATATGAAAGTTTTCAAAAAAGCTACATAACTAATAAACTTTATTTCCTTACAAGATATGGATCAAAATTTTATAATAGGATATTTGCAAACACTAATCATGTTGCCCGGAAACAAGGAGGATTTAAAATAAATCAGCAGTACATTTGCTGTTTTGGGAGGAAAATATTGAATAACATGTAACGGAATTACTGTTGTATTATTATTTTTGTTCTCATTTTTAAAATTCTAAACTTCAATCACTTGTTCAACAACAATATTAAATTCTAGGCTAGGAACCATCTAAGTATGAGCTTTGAAAAGATGAAATAATAAAAATATAAATCTTTATGTTATTTTCATTCTAGTGGAAGAAAATAGAAACCAAACAAAGTAAAAAAACTTAAAAAATATATATTGCTTGCCAAATGGTAATCATTGCTAAGGAAAAAACGTTGAGAAGGAAAAATGAAGTTGTTATCCTCAACCAAAAAGAAAACCAATTGTAGTTTTAGAGTGGGTGCCATGCAAAAGATCACCAGGATGGCTAAATAGTAGAAAGGAGAATTTTATTGGCTGTATCAGTTTGCAAACCAGGAAAAGACAGTCTCTGGCATGGACCTAAGGTGCTCTTTTTTTAAAGAGGTAAAAGACAGGTTGCTTTTTATGCTTTACCACAGGACCTGTGCCACAAAATATTAATAGAATCATACATAATTAATAGGTTTTGGAGAAAGCTACACATAATTAACGGAGGAGAAAAACACATGTGTATATTACTTTAGGGTGGAGTTTTAGCATGAAAATGAGATGGATGTTGGCTCCTTACATCAAAATGTTAACTATAGGACACAGAGATAATATTTACACAGTCAGTATATTCTGGCTGCAACAGGCTTAAGATCTGCAGTTTCCTAGCAGGAAAGAATCCAAGGCCAGTCGTCTGTTCAATCAGTTGTGGTTGTCTGGATTGTAAATTAGTGATAGTTCCTATTGTTCCAGAGCTTAGGAAGAGTGTAGTTTTTCTTGTATCCATAGGAGTTTAGGAAGTTGTTATGCCAGCTAAAGCCTGAACCCTCAACCTGTAGGTGTTTTTTTCTCCCCCTTAACCTCAGAGTCTGTCTTCATTGATAAGTTGATAAAGGTGTTTATTTTGGTCTCTTTAATTACATGGTGACAAAGAAGATTATGCCGATGCCGGTTATTTTGAATATGAGAAATTTGAGCAGCTAATTAGTCATCTAAGTGAAGATATACAGTAGGAATTTCACCAAGTGCAGCTAGAATATTCAGCTAGATGGTACCCACTCAGACTGAGAGTGGGTTTGTCTCTCCCAGTCCACTGACTCAAATGTTAATATCTTTTGGCAACACCCTCACAGACACAAGCAGAAAAAATACTTTGCATTCTTCAATCATAATTAACCATCACAAGATCTTAATCCAAGTTTCCACCTTAGGAAACTAGAAAAAATTTTATCACAAGTAAGATGCAGAAAATAAATAATAGTAACTAGACTAGAAATTAATAAAATTGAAAACAGTAAATCAATAGAAAAAAATCACAAGAAAACTTGGTTATTTGAAAAGATTAATAAAATCAACAAAACTTTAGCCAGGCTAACTAAGAATAAAAGGGAGAAAAAACTTTGTAACTCATTCTTTATATTCTTAAACTTTGTAACTCATGTCTTTATTTAGATATGCTCTAAATAAAAATACACAAAGGGTGCTCTTTAAGCCCAGCATCACACTAATCCCCAAGCCAGACAAAGACATTAAAATAAATCTACAGACTAATACCTTTTATAAATATACAAGCAAAATTTCTCAATACTAGCAAATTGAATGTAACTATGTATAAAAGCGATTATACATCTTGATTGAGTAGGATTTATCCCTGGTATAAACTGGTTTAACATTTGATAAACAATCAGTGTAACCCATCATAGCAACAGCATAAAAGAGAAAAAAGTTACATAATTATATCAATATAAGTGCATAAAACATTTGACAAAATCCAACACCCATGCATACTAAAAACACTCAATAAACTGAGAATAAAGAGAAACTTACTCAATTTAATAAAGAATATGTTAAAAAAAAAAACCACAACTACCATCAGAATTAATGGTGAGAAGCTTAATGTTTTCCCAGTAAGATGAAAAATAAAAATAAAGCAAAGATGTCCCCTCTCACCCCTTCTTTTTTTTTTTTTTTTTTTTGAGATGGAGTCTTGCTCTGTCACCCAGGCTGGAGTGCAGCGGTGTGATCTCGACTCACTGCAACCTCCGCCTCCCGGGTTCAAGCAATTCCCCTGCCTCAGCCTCCCGAGTAGCTGGAATTACAGGTGCCTGCCACCACGCCTGGCTAATTTTTTGTATTTTTAGTAGAGACAGGGTTTCACCATATTAGCCAGGATGGTCTCGATCTCCTGACCTTGTGATCTGCCCACCTCGGCCTCCCAAAGTGCTGGGGTCACAGTGCTGGGGTTACAGGCATGAGCTACCACACCCTGCCTCACCCCTCTTTTTAAACATCACACTGGAAGTCCCAGCTAATGCAATTAAGCCAAAAAAATAATAAATAATATACAGATTGGAGAGGAAGAAATAAAATTGCTCTTGTGCACACATGACATGATCATCAGTGTAGAAAATACAGAAGAATCAACAAAGAAACCTCCAGGAACTAATAAGCAAAAGTAAATCACTTTCCTGTATACCAGCAAAGAACAAGTGAAATTGTAAATAAAAAAGAGTAACATTTATATTGGCATTCCAATCAATACATAGGTATAAATCAAACAAAATAATTTTTATGAGAAAAACAACCAAACTCTGATGAAAGAAATTAAAGTACTAAATAAATTGAGAGATATTCCAAATTTATGGATAGGAAAAATCAAGATTGTCACTATGTCAGTTTTTCCAATTTGCTGTGTAGGTTCAATCCAACCCCAGTAATAATTTAAGAAGCTATTTTGTGGATATTGGCAAACTGATATTAAAGTTAATATGAAGAGGCAAAAGACCTGGAACAGCCAACTCGATATCGAAGGAGTAGAACAAATTAGGAAGACTGAAACTACCTGATTTTAAGGCATACTATAAAGCTATGGCAATCAATACAGTGTGGTTGTGAAAAAGAATAGACAAATAGATCAATACACCCAAAATAAGCCTACATAAATATGGTTAATTGATCTTTGACAAAGGAGTCAAAACAATAAAGTGAAAAAAAAATCATCTCAATTAATGGTGCTGGGACATTTGGACATCCACAGGCAAAAATATATATACTTTTGTAGACACAGTGCCTTACAGTATTCACAATAATTAAGTTAAAATAGATTATAGACAGTAGCATTGTTTAATGTATAAAGCTATAAAGTTTCTAGGAGATGACATAGGAGAAAACCAAGATTACCTACGGTATGGCCATGCCTTTTTAGATACAGCAACAAAGACATTATCCATTTTTAAAAAGCTGGACATTACTATAATTAAAAACTTCCATTCTGCAAAGGCAGTTTCAAGAGAATAAAAAAGACAAGCCACAGGCTAGGAGATAATATCTGCAAAAGATATATCTGATAAGGGACTACTAGCCAAATGATAAAAAGAACTCTTAAAATTCAGAAATAAAAAGAAAAATTAAAAATTAGGTCAAAAGTCTTAACAGATGCTTCACCAAAGGAGATATACAGATGATAAATAAGCACATGGCTAGATTCCCCAAATCACACATCAACAGGAAAATGTAAATTAAAACATAAATGAGATATCACTACACACATATTAGAATGGCCAAAATCAGAACACAGACTATACCAAATGCTGGAGAGGATATAGAACAACAGGAACTTTCATTCATTGCTGGTGGGAATGCAAAATGGTACAGTCACATTGTAATATTGTCTTGCAGTTTCTTACAAAACTAAACATGCTCTTTCAGTATAATCTAGCAATCCTGCTTTACGGTTTCTACCCAAAAAGAGTTGAAAATTGCTAACAATTTGAACCAACCAAGATGTCATTCAGTAGGTGAATGGATAGATTAACTGTGGCATATCTAGACAATGGAAATTATTAACTGCTGAAAATAAATGAGGTATCATGCCATGACAATAAATAGAAGAAAGTTAAATGCATATTACTAACTAAAGTAAGCCAATCTGAAAAGGCTCCATATTGTATAATCCTAATTGTATGGCATTCTGGAAAAGCCAAAACTATGGAGACAGTAAAATATCAGTGATTGCCAGGGCTTGAGCAGAGTGGGAAGAGTGAGGGATAAGCAGGGAGAGCACAGAGAACTTTTCAGATAGTAAAAGTATTCTATATGATGCTCTAGTGGTAGAAAATGTCATGATACATTTGTGCAAATCCACAGAATAGACAAGACCAAGAGTGAACCCTAATGTAAACTATGAACTTTATATTATGTTGTGTCAATTTAGCTGGTTTACTGGTGTTTTGTTTTGTGTCGTTTCGTTTTGTTTTGAGACAGAGTCTTGCTCTGTTACCCAGGCTGGAGTGCAGTGGCTCAATCATAGCTCACTGTAATTTCAAACTCCTGTGCTCAAGCGATCCTCCTGCCTCAGCCTTCTGGTAGCTAGGACTACCCACCACACCTGGCCAATTTTTTTTTTAAATTTTTTCAAGAGATGAGGTCTCACTATGTTGTCCAGGCTGATCTCAAACTCCTGGCCTCAAGAGATGCTCTCACCTTGGCATCCCAAAGCACTGGGATTATAGGCATGAGCCATCACACCCGGCAATTTAGATAATCCAGCTATAACCAATGTAGCACTCTGGTGGGAATGTTGATAATGGGGAATCTATGCATGTATGGGGGCAGAAGCTACACAGAAAATTTCTGTATCTTCTGCTAAATTTTTCTGTGAACTTGAAATTTCTATTTTTATTTTTTTAAAGTCTATTTTTTGAAAATGAGATTATTTAGAAAACTACACAGGGTTTCCTTCCAGGGTTTGATAGAGTTGCTAATCTCTATAATCTTCCCAGGAGTAAGCAATTGTTTTGACTGACTATACTTTCAGGGAAAGAAAATTTCCTGGGCATTGTCCTTTGCATCATAAAATCCATGCTTCAAAAGTCAGGAAACCACAATGGAAATTTTTCTTATTGCAGAACTGTTCATTCCAAATATTTACCAGACTAGAGGAAATAACCATGAGAATATTTTGGTTTTGGCTCCCACTGGGCCTATCATGCAGCAGACATGCGCTAACAGGCCACTTACCATTTCACTCTAACTAGCAGATTTGAAACTCTTAGAATTAATCATAGCAGGAAACTACTATTCTAAAGATCACATACATCAAAGTATTTTTCTTTGCCAAGAGCATACTTAGAAGCTTGCTTCATTTTCCAGTGGAATAGTAAGAAACATTCTGAGTATTTACAGTGAAAAAGCCTTCCTTTACCACAGGCTCTTGGCCTATGCGCAGACTCATGTTTTGGAGTAATTGACAAACCAGGGGTAGATTTCACAGTAGAACAGATAAGCATTTATTAAGCATTCCTGTTATTTCCAGCCATTAAGTCTGGTATAACCATCATTTAATGGGAGCAGGGTTAGAATGGTCAGAGTAACGATCCAACAAGAATTTTTGACCATGAATTCCTGGGGTCTATTAATATACTCCACAAAAGAAAATCACAGTCTTTCGTAACTTCCTCATGGAAGTGGTGTCCTTCCCCTTGTGCTGTACTGTGTTAAATAGAAGCTAGCTGTTAGGTTCAGCCCGTATTCAAGAAGGGTTTACGACAAATGTGAATATCAGGAGGTGGAGATCAATAGGGGATGTCTTATATGTTTACCTAGCACACACATACTTTTGAATATGTGTGAGGTTTGAATATGTATGGCGTTTAAATATGCATGAAAAAATTTGAAGGATTTGTACAAGATTAGTGTCATTTAAAGTTATATATATATGAGGAGGTACATTTTTGCATTTAATTTATGAATTATTTTATTAAAAGATACTATAATTGACTACTACTATTTACATGACTTAAAAAACATGATTCTATTTTTTTTAAGGGAGGTGAGGAATTTATAATTTGGAAAAGGATGGATGGAGGATGGAAGCTTACTATCTTTCTACTCTTCTTTAGGTTAAACATAATATCTATCCTCCCTACTCTTCATGTCTTTAAAATATTAATATCAATGCTGACCATATTACTAATGTAAATTAAAAATAATTATGAATAAAGTTAGTTTTGATTGTACATAATGTTAGTTGACAAAAACAGGAATATCTGAAAACTACTTTGCTAACTGACGCTTTTTACAAAAACTATGAAAAAAGAATAAAAGAAAAATTAAATCCAAGAATCCCATAATCATAAGTTGAGTCTATGTAGCATGGCCATTATTGCAGACCCCTGAAAAAGTTCTTTTAAGGAAAAGAAAGCAAAGGGTAAATAACGAGGGAGAAAAGGAGAAAATAAAAGTGATTGGCTGAATAATCGATTGATGATTGATTCAGGGCCAACTAAGAAAAACATATCCTGATTTTTATTACCACTTTGAAGCAGAAAACAGAATTGAAAGAATAAGGTGCCTTCACAGCATTTTACTGTCTTGCCATTTTTTTTTTTTTTTAGTTTGGCAACATTAAAGGAAACTAAAAATTTTTTTATATAAAAGGATATAAAATGAAAGATATCTTTGAGGAAAACATTTAGTTGTTCGGAGCAAAATTATTAGTGATGATGAGAATATTATACTGACAAATGAAAAACTCAGCAATTATTCATATAGATTTGGATAATTGTTTATTTTCTTTAAAGAAATTTTGCAAAGTACTACCTAAAAGATATTAAATTAAACAGAAATACATTCAGCATTCAGAACAAATGGAACAGGAATTGAAAACATATTACATCATCTCCTTCTTTGAGAGTAAAAGTCTATTTTCACACTGAATGTTCTAATTGAAATAAAACTTTTTATAATTTCCATGTAAGTGTATAGTATAGATAAAACACCAATCCAACTGAAGTAAAAGTGAAGATAAACTTACTTCCTTGGACAAAATAATCTTAGGTAAAGTTTTCATGCTCAAAAATGGATAAAGCCTTGTAACAGAAATGTCCTGTTTGGCCTACTTTCTGTAATCAGTAATTTGGAATATTACATAGTTTTCATCAGAAACTTCTAAAAGTCAATCAAACGTTAGATAACAGATTTTTAAGGTGTAATATATATTGCTTAATAAAAGATTAAGATGAAATAATTTTCTTTATGTTTGTTTGTCTTCTGTTTATATTTTCTATAGCTGGAACCCTAGGCAAAGTTGTAAATATTTGATTGAGGCTAACTTCTGGGACACTTCTAGAAGCTGAGAGGGTAGAAGAGTGCAAGATTAGAAGAAGAGATGAGCATTATTTTACACTAGAACGTCTCTAATGAGATTAAAGCAAAACACAGAGGTGAAGCTGTAGCTACCAGGAATGCCAAGATTGTAAATCTGGAAAGACAGGATTGTAGAATGGGTAACGATTTAGTGACATAATTTACACAAGAATAAATTACCAGAAGAATTACAATTTTGAGCAAACATTCACCTTACGAAGAGAAGAGAAGCAATAGTACAACCGAGCAAACTAGATCTCAAGTATTATGTATGTGGTTATAAAATCCAACTAACAGCATGATCAGTAAGGTTATCGCATAGTCATAGTGGGCCATTTTTAACAAATACTATTAGAATTTGAAAGAAAGAGACATAGAAAAATTTGACAATGCAATTAACAATTTGCTCACATATGTGTTTATATTTGTGCTTGTGTGTGTGTAGAATTCTGTTCTCCAAAATTATATTACTCATATATTTTCAAGTGCGCACATAAAAAGTGTATCAACTACGTATCCGAGCAATGAAGAGTCTCTCAGTACCAATGCATTGATATAATATAGACTACATTCTTAACAAAAAGCACTCAAATTGTAACTCAGAACACAATTCTAAATCAAAATCTTTCATGCACTTGGAAATTAAAACTAAAAAATAAACACTTTTGAAGATATTTATGAATCAAAGAAAAAGTATTTATTGAAAGCATGAAATACCTACAATCAAAAACCAAAATAAAACCTATCAATACTTATAAGTTGGGCAATTTCAATACTATGAAGGAGGATTATAATTTTAAGTGCATATATTAAACATTCGAGTATTTAAAAATTACTGTGTGGATCATAATCCCAAAAGACAAAAATCTTGAACACTATAATCCCGAATGTTGAAATTTCAAATAATCAAAATCTCTAAAGATAAAAATCTTTAAAGTCTAAATTTCTAAAGTCTGAAGTCCCTAACATCTAAAATTCTGAAAAATCACAATCCCAAAAGATGAGAATTTTGAGAGTTGAAATCCTGAAATCCAAATGCTGGGGAAGGTATTACTGTGGTTTTCAATTGTACACAGGATAGTTGCATCATGTTAGCTACATCGCATTAGGCAGCATATCACCTTGTTATTGTCTTTATTTGCATTTGGCAGAAAATTCAGAAGAGTGGATTGGCAACTTCATAGGGACACAACAAAAATTTGAGTTTTAAAATGTGTCACTTGCTTGCATTGGCATTCCTTCCAGCTGATGAAATTCCAAGAGTTTTTAATGAATGAAAGCAGAATTGGCTGAAGAAGGCAGCCAGCGAAGTTATTGACTGGTTTGAAAATGGTTATGTGCACAGTAGGATAAGAAGACACTTATGCACTGGTGTTGCTGTTTTATCACCAGTACTGTGTCCTCCAAATTTGTGGTCTGTATATGAGTGTCTGTGGAATAGAACTCTGAGTACCCAGAACAACACAGAATCAGGGCACAAATAATATGAATATTTTATAGAGAAGGCTTATGTAGGTGGATATAGAATCAGAATAATTTTAAAAAGAATAATGCCATGTAGAAAATGAATTTGAGTGTATGCTCTGAAGAGAACAATGCCCTAAAAGAAAAAAAGCAGCTTTCAGTTGCAATGCAAGACTTCAAAAAATAGTTCAAGATAATGAAAGTCAGTCAGCTCTTATAGATTACTTCCATGCAATTGCCCATAATCTATTCCTGTAATGCATTTTTTCATATGTCTAAGTTTTTTTTCTTTTCTTAGGTTTTCCCCACTATTTTAAATTGTCAACATTATTTTTTATAATTCACTATGATATGTGGTTTATCGTGGTATCATTTCCAACACTGGAGGTATAAATTGTGTAAAGATTTTAAAAGAGTTCTAACTTCTTTTATGCATTTTTTGCTAATTTGACTTTACAAAAGAGCATTGACTTTGTGTGTAACCATTGTGCCTGTAGATGAAAATGTTGAAACCTTCTCAGTAAATAAACTGACATTCTCTTTCTACATCTGCATTCACGAAATATAAACATTGTTGAGATCCTGGCTCTTTGGGCAACTGTTTATGTGGTGGTGACCAATTTTGTTTTTGATTGTTTCATCAAACAGACTTAGGTTGTCCATCACAATGCTTCAGATGACCAAAGTTAAAAAGCTAAGTGCACACAATAACCAACCAAAATTATATATATATTTATATATTCACTTTTTCTTTCTCCTTCTTTTTCTTTCTCTTTCTTTCTTTCCTTCTTTCTTTCTCTCCTTCCTTCCTTCCTTCCTTCCTTCCTTCCTTCCTTCCTTCCTTCCTTTCTTTCTTTCTCTTTCTTTCTTTCTCTTTCTTTCCTTTTCTTTTCCCTTTTTTTTTGAAAAGGAGCTTCACTCTTGCTGCCCAGGCAGGAGTGCCATGGCGTGATCTCGGCTCACTGCAACCTCTGTCTTCCGGGTTCAAGTGATTCTCTTGCCTCAGCCTCCCGAGTAGCTGGGATTACCGGCACCCATCACCACACCTGGCTAAAGTTTTTTGGTATTTTTAGTAAAGATGGGGTTTCACAACTTTGGCCAGGCTGATCTCGAACTCCTGACCCTCAGGTGATCCACCAGCCTCGGCCTCCCAAAGTGCTGGGATCACAGGCATGAGCCACCGCTTCTGGCCTTTACATTCACTTTATCTAACTATATTTTACGAACATGGTTTGTCTCCTCATAACTGTTATTCCCATGTGACTATTATAATATAGCTGAAAGTTTATGATTGCAAAAAAGTAAAAAACTATTGCATATTTCATTGTATAAAATGGCCTGTGAAGTGTTCTGTTGTGTTTTTATACATTTCTCAAATAAATCCCTTTAAAAATGTATATTTTTCTAAAAAATATTTTTTACAGAATTATATCTCTGAGATTTTGATCTTTTGGAAATTAACATTTGGGATTATGGCATTCAGGATTGTGTAATTCAGGATTATGATCAGCTCCCTGTAAATTAAGATGCCAAGTTTAGAAAAAATCACAGGGCAGAGAAGTAGGAAAAAGAAAATAATACAAATAAGAAAAATAATCACTGGAAAAGAAAGTAAACATAAAAAATTCTACGAACTAAAACTTTAGTATGTATAAAGAGAATAGAAAACAAAATGTTCAGTTTTTCAAACATGTAGTATGTGCTAGAAAAATGTTGTGACAATACCAAATGTTTGGGCAGAAATCCTAAGGTCAAATTTGTAAAATTATTTGAGGTTGTTGCAAGCACAATGCCCCCCATTGTTTTAACCACAATTGTGACAGTAGGGATGTTGTTATGGGTTATGATTCAATACTCAACACCAAAGACAGCTCCTGGCACATGATAAGCTCTCAATAAAATTACCTGTTGAATAAATTTTGTAGGAATTCAAGAGAAAAAAGGTAAGGAAACTAGGATACTATTCCATTACATATTATTATGATTATTGGATGTATTATAAGATGTATTAAGATTTGTTTTCCACAAAGAGAATAAATATAACTCTTAATTTTGACTTCAGGGAAATAAAATTATGTTTTTAATTTTAGCATATAGCCAAATTTTAGGAGGTCTTTTGGCCTTGACTATGAAATATTTTAAAATAAGAAAGGATTTATAAAATTATATCATTAAATCGTATATGCATAACTAAGTAAAAATACAATGTTTATTTAAATAGGGTAAGAATTTGCAATTGACATAATTTCACACTTATATCTTTGTAATTTTCTTATGCTTATCCTTCTTTGTATGCTTCTTATATATCTGCCCATTTATGCATATGTATATATATACATATATATACACACAAATATGGTAGTTTAAACAAACATCCACATATGCTACTCAACTAGCTTTGAATAATATCTAATGCAATTCCATGTAAGCATTAACAGTAACTGAAAAACATTTAGTGATGAGAATAAAAGTGATTTTAGGTCATTATATGGAAACATACAAAAATGTAATTTAAAAAATGAGAAACATCTACACACTGAAAGAAAGTTCATACATAATAAGCTGACACTGAATTTATAGATGGTTGCTCTGGTGTGAACCTAGACACCATTAAGGCTAAGTTTACAAAAGCAATTATGGAGTATATGACAGTCGTGAGATAAAGCTGCAAGGCTAAATACTTACACAGCCTTACCTGGACAAACTCAGTAGTTGTCAAATAGAATGTTCAGCTCAAGCACAGATTTATATATGCTCTTTTTTTAATCAACATGCGCAAGTTATAAGATTTTCCTGGTTGATTTTACTTTTCTAAACTCAATGACCAAATTTCTTCATCCACTGAGCAATGTATCAGATTTTCTTGTAAGTTACTCAACAAAGAATCATGCGATATATGCACATATTTTCTGTGCTAGTGTAGAAGACTGCAGTGAACAGTTACCAATACGGTAGGTACATTTATTTTTCTTATTTGAAAGTTTTTCATTTACAGATTTATCTTAGAGGTCTGGCATATACTTTGTCAGTAAATGATTAAATAAATTGAAGTAAGAGGAAAAAAATTTGATGAAAACCAGTAGAAGTTAGTAAAGCCAACCATAAAATATTTGATCATAGAATATAATGTCCAGTTTATTTAAAAGGAGGAAAGGAGAAATAACCACACACAGATTTTTAGCATGCAGAAATTTCCATGGAGATACATTTTCCTTTGTTTCCAATACTTTTCTTCCTACAATACAAAATGACTACCTAAAAATGTAGCTACATGTAGAATTTTAGCTACATATAGAATTAAACTTTCAGTCATATCAAGTGTTTCTTAGTCATCATCAATGAACTCTGTATAACCTGGGGAACAGATATATGTGCGCTGATAAAGATAAATAAATAACGTGTGGAAAACTCTCAAAAAAAGAACTATAGTTTGCATCAAGAAGGAAAAGCACAAATGACTTCATATTTTTAAAAGTAAGATTACCTGTAATAAAACAAAAACATTTATGATCCTTTCCGTAGAATGATGATTTAATTATTAAATTTTACGACGTGATATCTCACTTTCATATATTAATTGTGTGCAAGGCAATCTCTTTGCAATGGGAGAACAGACCATTTATAAAATAATTTATCAAACTTTGTTGGTTGAGCAGGGAAAAATAAGTATAAACTAAAAATAGTTTATTTTATAATCAATTTATAAATGGAGACTGTAAAATATGTTTCTTGAATTCAGTAAAAAATTATGTGCTTAGAAATTCTAGCTACATTAATTTCTGTAGAATAAAGATTTGTGAAACTAACTTTATAATCTTTTTATTAGAAAAAAATAGATGTAGGGCTTAGCCATGCTTTTGTCGATAGAATGTGAATACAAATGATAGTGTATAATTCTCTTTCTTGTTTTTAGAGAAATCCTATATTTCTGCTTGACCCTCTTGTGCTTCTGCCATCAGATGAGAAGCACATGCATTATGTAATCTGTAGGATCAAGGTGTGTGGATGAGAGGCATGTGGTGCTAACTAGACCAAGCCTACAACCTATAGACTTATAATGAAGTCTATCTCTGCTCAGCCTAGAACAGCCACACCCAGCCAACCTCAAGACAAATTATCAAAATAAATACTTTTTGCTTTAATTCACTGAATTGTAGGATGGGTTCTTACTTAGCACCATTATTTCATAATTTTAATAACCTTTATTAGATTCTTTTAGAACACTGGTTTCCTTAGACCTCAATTTACATCTAGTTTCTATACTTTCAATAAATGAATAAACGATTATTTTCTTTGATAAAAATTATTTGTACTTATTGTAGATCATCTGCAATGTGGAATAGATGGCAGAAAAGGAGTCGCTGCTGTTAATATTTTTCTTCATCCATATGTTCTAAAAGAATCTAATAAAGGTTATTAAAATTTGTATGTACAAAATAGTATATGTGAGTTTAGAATATTCCACACAGGCAGACAAATGTACCAGAAGGCAAAGGAAAGTTTATACTCCCTAAGGACTCTTATCTGATATTAACTATTTATAAATCTTAGATTTAATCCCTCCTTCCCCCCAAAATGCCACATCTATCTCTTCTTATCTCTCCACAAAGATATTCTCCAGTGATGCCAATGATATGAAAAAGGATAATTCGATCACTTTAATTCCACTCTCTAACCATCTACTGACAGGGTGGAACAATCAACATTATTTTCTTATACTCTAATATGATGTCATATAAATTTTGTAATTTCAGTATTTTTTACATTTTTATCAAGTTTATGCCCTTAAATAAGCTCTCCATAGTTTTAAAATCCATCCCGTCTGTTTTTTTTTTTTTTTTGAAATTTGACTTTTAGCTTTTTTCAAAAGTAAACCTCTGCAATTTGGATGGTCTGATTAAATTGAGCTGATACATTTATATTAACTTGCTATTATTTGCTTCTCTGTTACTGTTTCTTGACTTATTAGATTCATAGTCTCCTTTGTTTCTTTTTTTATATAAGTGGACATTATAATTTAATAGATACACATACGATCTTTTGATTTTGCAAGTATATTTGACTCAAAGAAGATAATTACAAAGCACATATGACCATTATTTTAAAAACACATTTGAAATACCAAATATATGGAACATTATATACTTAGTTGGAGATGGAATAGTCAGAGGAAGAGTATAGGATATTTATTTAAATAGGTCTGCAACTAAATTACTGTTATATTCTTAGGCGTCTTCATGAGACTGAACAAGGAATTAAATTTATTGAGCTCCAGTATCCTTTTCTACAAAAATTGAGTTTTAAAGAGCTCAGTGTTTTATTGTGTCTACTTTCATAAACAGTATTTAATGGGATAGAAGATGGCAAATGCTATTCATTTTTCAAGGTTTTCATCTCAGTAGGGGGAACTGAAGAAAAAATGTAGAAATAATATAAAACATACAATTTTACAGTTACAAGACAAAGAGATAATCTGCTCCAATCCCCTCATTTTATAGATGACTAAACTGAGGTCAAGAGAGATTTAGTGTTTTGCCGGAAATCCTTGAGGAAGAGAGTGACAAGACGAAGATGACTTGTGCGTTCTATATAATAAATCTAAGGGATGAAAATGGGACTTAGACATTTCACTTTCCACTGGAGCAAGGGAAGCCCACATATGTTAGCAAGACTAAGTTTTAATATAATTTAGTATTATCTCCAAGGAATGTAAAAATATTTTGATCAATTATTACATTGTGCAGTATTACTAAATCATCTAAGTTTTGTTATACCTCCCCATTGAATTCTTCTTTAAAGTTTGCGGGCCGGGCACGGTGGCTGACGCCTGTAATCCCAGCACTTTTGGAGGCCGAGGCGGGCAGATCACAAGGTCAGGAGATCGAGACCATCCTGGCTAACACAGTGAAACCGCATCTCTACTAAGAATACAAAAAAAAAAAAAAATTAGCCGGGCGTGGTGGCTGGCGCCTGTAGTCCCAGCTACTCCGGAGGCTGAGGCAGGAGAATGGCATGAACCAGGGAGGCGGAGCTTGCAGTGAGCCAAGATCCAGCCATTGCACTCCAGCCTGGGCGACAGAGCAAGACTGTCTCAAAAAAAAAAAAAAAAAGTTTGCTACGCCAAGTGACTGTTATGCAAAAGAAAACTAAATACAGCAAAATTAGTCTTATTTATTGAAAATAAATAAGTCAGCAATAACTTATCTGACTGGCTAAAAACTTCGTTTCTACTTGAACTCAATCAAGTTAGCTCCTTCAGGTCACTGGAAGGGTCAGATGATACTTTTGAGATGCATACTGTCATTCTACACATCACCTCTAGAAAACAGGACTGCAGATCACATCTTGATTTTTAAGAATCAAAATAGATTTGAATTATCTGTATTTTAGTTATTATTTCCTAAAACTGGGTGCAATGAATTTGATAAATGGGGAAACTTCTTGGAGTAAATAAAATTATAAATTCAGTAAGCACACGTAATTTAATCCTTCTTACATTTGTGGGCTCTGGGAAGACCTGATATTCTTGCTCACGTGAGGATTTCTGTTTCCTTGGGTCACGGATTTCCTAGTATTAGCTGAAACCATAGAGAAAACTGCTCATGTCACATATTCTCCCCAGACACACTCTGGGATTACTAAAAATCTCACAAGTCATCTTGTTTTTGAAAGATTTACAGCAAGATTTTCTGATCAGATAAGTTGGATAAGTTAGCTTCAGATCTGTATCTGAAAATGAATTTCCTCACCATTTGAGGTTTATCATGGGCAATATCATCAAAAAGTAGCACACAGCTTACTTTCACTAGCATGAAAGGGCTTTGGAAGGCTGCCTAAAGAGAAAATACCTACAATTCAGAGAATTATGATGACTATTTTTTTTTAAAGCTTCTATACCTTTTCAAAGTTTCCACTGAATCAGGGTCACTTAACTCTACTGTCTACTTCCAATTGACTTTAAACTTCTCATATGAACTTTAGTACAAAAAAGAAACCCATGATAACCAAGATTTTCAATTATTTATCTCAGGTTCTGATTGGGGATATTGACATTATCAGTCTGTTAAATAATAACACTCCCAGAAGTGAGGAGGTAGCTCTGGAAGGCAAGAATTTTTTTCTCTCAAATTAATGCTTTTTATTTGTTTCTAAATTGGCTAGCATCCAAATTTCTTTGTTAAATTTCCATAAATTACTGTTCCTTTACTTTTGTGTTTGAAGAATAATACAACGCAGCCATTTGTGCTCAAACACATATTTTTTATTCTTTTGTCTTGAATTTTCTTTAGATAAATTTGAAATTAAATAACAATTTCACAAATTAACAATTGTTTGTTTTGCTTTCCACTACTCAAGGTCTCCTCCCACTTCTCCTTTTACTAGGTGATGAAATTGAAAATATCAAGCAAGTCTGGAAAATAATTATTTGAGGTGAAATCCTTGTGTAGAGAAAATAAGAAGGTAAAAGCTTACTTATAGATCTGTGCTTGCCTCTGAACTACCGGAAGATTGGATATCAGCTCTTTTCTTCTTAATACCGCTGGTCCTTGACTACATTATTTTGGTCAATATTTTTTCATTATACTGTTGATGACAAAAGAATCAATCCCAGCTAGGGCCATTGTCTGTGTGACATTTGCATGTTCTCCCCACACCTGTCTGGGTTTTCTCAGGGTACTGCGGTTTCCTCCCAAATTCCAGAGATGTGTGCGTTAGGTGAACTGGCGTGTCTACACCATCCCAGTCTGAATGTGTGTGTGTGTGTGAGGGAGAGAGAGAGAGAGAGACTGAGAGAGAGAGACATAGAGAAAGAGAAAGAGCAAGCATGCAATGGAATGACAGCCCTGTCCAGGGCTGGTTTCCATCTTGTGCTCTGAGCTGCTGGAACAGGCTCTGGTCATCCTCGACCCTAAACAAGAACAACTGGGTCAACAATGATCATCCTTGTTTTTATTAATTTTTTGAATGTATGTATAGCTCATATTTATTTCAATGACGATGTTTAGTAATCTTTTGGTCTTTCTTTTGAAGTTTGGTGATGTTTTGTGACCAGAAATATGCCACTGAAAGTTAACTCGTGTTCACGTCAAATAGGCTAGTAAGACCGGCTTTGTTATATGCTGCTTTGCTTAAAATTTCCAAAAACTTATCACTAACATCAAGTGAGGACTTACTGTAATCTCCACATACACACACACCGTGATGCTAGACTGCCGGATGTCTACAGGTGAGATTTAATATACTTAATCTCTCCATGCCTCAATTTTCTCATCTGTAAAATGGAAATAATAATAATAATTATGTGGTGAAGTTTTTTCAGGATAGTTACAACAGGAGGTGATCCAAAATATCCACTATATAGCAGTGGAATATTTTCTATTTTCTATTATTACATGATGCAGGAAAGTAAAAGTCTAAATTAGAATGAACCAAATTTTTAGAGATGCATCATTTGATAGAGAAAAGATAAGTGAAAAGTAACTTGGAAAGCTCTAGCTTAAATTCTCATTTTTTTTTTAAATTCTCACTTGGTTTCATTTGTCTTATTTCTAAAATACAGCTTTTGACTTCTTCTGTTTCGTATCGTGAATTTGACTTAACCAACTTGGAAGTTGTAGCATCAGAAATAATCACTAACCGACCCCTTTCTTCCTGGGAGGTCCTGTATTTAGACTCTGGGAACCAGAGGAGTAGTAAGAATAAATTAACTCTATTGGATTCACCAAAGTAAATCATAAGGAAGAGAATAAAATGAAAAATGAAAGTAGCATGGCTAGATGGAGGGAAAAAAGGAAAAATCAGTAGGTATGTAAAAGAAAGAAAAGAAGAAGAGGAAGGGAGAACTCTCAGTAGCAAATCAGATTCGGCTCTAGTGAAATAAATCAGATTATGAGTTCTCTCAGAACAATCATTACAATGTTTTATTTATTTTGCTAACACCTACATAGCACATGGTACATTTTTAATACATTTTAATTAAAAGAATGCATGCGGCTTACATGAAGTCAAGTGCCAGTGATTGTCAATAGAAGGAGAAACTGGCAATGAGTTTTGTATTATTATTTTATCTATTGCCCTCCCGAGGGAAATTATCTATTACATATTTTATGTATTTCCCTCCCAAGAAATTTTAAACGCGTTTCTCCAGTAAAAGGACAAAAGATCTTCAATTCTTTCTTAGAGCTGTGTTGAGATTTGATTAGAATAAAACTGTGTGCATTTAACATATATAACGTGTACATTTTGACATACGAAGCCACCGGAAACTAAGATGTTGAACATATGCACGACTCACATGAGTTTCCTCATGTCCCTTGCACTCCTTTTTTCTTATTCTCATCTGCTGGACCTCATTAGGCAGCCACTGATCTGTTTTCCGAGGAAGACATTACATTGCATTATCTAGTGTTACAGGAGTGTAATCATACAATGTGTATTCTTTTTTATCTGTTTTTTTCACTCAACATAATTATATTTAGACTCATCTATTTATTTGCATATGTCAACAGTTTACTTTTTTATTATACTGAGTGGCATTGTATCAATTGTATCGATGCACAAAAATTTGTTTAATCATTCTGAAATTTGTGTTCCTTATGTTTTGAGACATTAGAAATAAAATGTACATGTCTTGAATAAACATGTGCTTTCATTTCTCACCTAGGAGTGAAATGTCTGTATCATGTTGCATTTGTATATTTGACTTTTTTAAAGAACTACTAAATTGCTTTCCAAAGTGGGTATATTATTTTAATGGTTCACCAGCAGTGTATAAAAACCCCAGTTCTTCCCCAATCTTTACATCACTTGATATATCCAGATATTTCCTGTTTGATCAATCAAATGGATGTTATCTATTTGTACAATGTTATCTCATGGTAGTTTTGATTTGTATTTCCCTAAAGAGTAATGATACTTAAGGTTATTTTTAATGTGTGCATTTGCATTTCATGTCTTGTCATTAATGAATTTACTTTTGCAATATTTTGTCCATTTTTTAATTGGATGGATTCTTTTAAACTTCTATGGATATGTAGTTTTCAACAAATTAGAAATTTTTCTGCCTTTAGTTTTTCAAATATTTCTTACTTCTCTCCTTCAGTGAATCTAATTACAAGCATATTAGCCCCTTGAAATTTTCACACAGCTTACTGATGATATTTATTTTATAATTTTTTTCTGTATATTTCAGTTTGAATTATTTTAATGCTGTGTTTTCAAGTTTCCTAATCTTTATTTCTTCAGTGTAGACTATGCCTTATATCCATCCAGTACACCTTTCATCTTAGACATTGCAATTTTTTCACTATAAAATTTAGTTTTGACTTTATCTTTCTTAACTCTATTTTTATGTCTCTTCTTAACATTTTTAACATATGGAATAGATTCATATAAATTTTAATAATTTTCTTCTACTTTTAACTTGTCAGTTCTTTATTAGGTTCAATTGCTTGATTTTTCTTATTAATATAAGTTGCATTTTTCAGCCTCTTTGCATGACTGCTAATTTTTTACTGGATCTAGGTTTTGTAAAATGTGCCCATTCCAGATATTTTTATATTACTATTTGAGCTTTGGATACAGCTAATTTTTTTGTAGCCAGTTTTGCCCATTTGGATATAGCTTTTCAAATTTGTTACACAGGATCAGAGTAGTGTGTAGTTTAGGGCTATCTTGCCAGTATTAAGGCAAAATATTTCTGACTACTCTACCGAATTACTCATAATATATGAGGTTTGTCACTGTATTTATTGGGAACCGGCATTGTTGCTCATGCTGGGTAAGTATGATCTACTGTTTTCTTTAGTTTTTTATAATGGCTATTTTCTTAGCTTCTGGTGGTTTCTTCACACATATGCATTGATTAGTAAGTACTCTGTTGAACTCTTGAAGAGCAACCTTTGCATAGCTCTAGCAAGCTCTTTCTGTGCCAGTCTCTTCTCTGTATTACTCTGTCTTCTGACCTTCAACTGTTTTATTCCTCTCAAAATATGATCTCTATCTTCTCAACTCACAGAATCTGTGGGGTTTCACCTGAATTTCCCACTCCTTATCTGTTATGGTTTGGATGTGTCCTCCAAAGTTCATGTGTTGGAAACTTAATACTCAATGCAACAGTGTTGACAGGTAGGCCTATTAAAAGATGATTTGGTAATGAAGGCTCTGCCCTCATTAATAGGTTAATGGGAGTGGGTTATTTATTGTGAAAGTGGGTTCCTGAAAAAAATAGAGTTTGGCCGTCTGTTGATGTCTGGCCTTGACCTTCTGTTTTCTGCCATGGAATGATGCATCATGAAGGCCCCTACCAGATGCCGGCACCATGCTCTTGGACCTCCCAGCCTCGAGAATGTGAACCAAAATTTTTTTACTGTTTATAAATTAATCAGTCTGTGGTATTCTCTTATAGCAGCACAAAATATACTAAGTCATCATGTCATACCCTGGAAATTCTCTCAAGTGTGTAATCTGGGACAATCATTTGGGACAATCAAATAGCTTATCTATTTTTATTTTCTCCCAATTTGTCTTAGTCCATTTGGGTTGCAATAACAAAATACCATACCATGGGTTACTTATAAACAATAAATATTTGTTTCTCAGTGTTCTGGAGAATGGGAAGATTTGGTGTCTGGTGAGGGCCCACTTCTTGATTTATAGACATCATCTTCTCACTTTGCCCTCACTTGACAGAAGAGGCAAAGGAGCTCTTGGAGCCTCTTTTGCAAAGGCACTAATCCCATTCATGAGGACTCCATCCTTATGACCTAATCTTTCAAAGGCTCCACTTCTAAATATCATTACACTGGGAATTAGCCTTCAAAATATAAATTTGTGGGGACACAAGCAGTTAGTCCTCGTTTCTCAAATACCGTTGTTCTTTGCTGCTTGATATCTAGTCTTTCGAATTCATGTGTCTGATATATTTTGAAGGGGTTATTTTGGTGTTATTTCATGCAAATTGATAAATTTGGCTCCTTTTCCTATATCTTGGTCAGAAACAGAAATTCCCTTTTTATCATCAAGCATGAAGACCACCTTGCATAATAATTAAATATAGTTTGTTTATTAAGTGATAGTAATATATATAACTCATATATGCTTATATAAGTATATACTACATATATATTACCTATATAAGATATATACTTATATGTTATATATGTTATGTATACTTATATATACATGTATAAGTACATATACATATATACATATATAAGTACATATACATACATACATATATAAGTATATATACATATATACATGTATAAGTACATATACATACATACATGTATAAGTATATATACATATATACATGTATAAGTACATATACATATATACATGTATAAGTACATATACATATATACATGTATAAGTACATATACATATATACATGTATAAGTATATATACATATATACATGTATAAGTATATATACATATATACATGTATAAGTACATATACATATATACATGTATAAGTATATATACATATATATACATGTATAAGTATATATACATATAGACTTATATGTTGTATATATGTTATATAAGTATATATAAGTAATATATATGTAGAATGTGCTGGGAATATAACATCCTGAAATGAGAACAAACTGACCACACAGCATGGGCTCTGTTCCCTTTGCTCCTAAAACAGGATGTCTTGCAATGCCTTGGCCCAGCTATTCAAGTGCCCCCACATAGATAACCCAGGGCCAAGAGTACTTTTGGTATCTATCAGCTGGGGTACAATATGGAGCATAAGGAGACAAAAGTTTATCCATCCGGGGCAGCTTTCTGAGCCTTAGAGGACAGGATTGCCATAAGTCCTAAACTCTATTTTCCTTTTCTGCCTATCCATAAGTAATAAAATTGTTTTCACTTAACTTGTTGTGTGAGTGTTGTCTCATCAGCCCTCATGCAAGTGGATTCATACCAGCGCAAAGTATTGACAAGGCGTTTAGAGCCTTCCCCTGAGATTATTACAAGTGCCTGTAAACCTGCTTTGCAATATGTTGTTAAATTTCTACTTTTTATTATACAAAATCTCATGGAGTCCTTAAAGTGTTTGAATTTCTTGACAAGATATTTGGAAGTTGTCAAGCTGTCCCTAAAGAGCAAACAATACCACAATTCCTAGGCTGGCTTGTCACAGCTCCACAGACCTGGTCAGTAAAAATACAATGAGCCCAAATGGATTGAGAGAGATTATGAGTTTTATTATTATTACATTACATTATTGTAGATAAAGTAAGCAAGATCACTAGAGCATCTGTTTCCTCTGTCCACAAGGTGACATCAAAGGGGAAGGTGCAGATGATAGATGGCATTGGTGGTGGATTACTCTGTCTTGGAGCAGCCAATTCTATCTGCAACTAAAAGATTTTGTAGCCTACAGCTGTACCCTAAGGAGGATGAAGTAGAAGGTGTGTTTGTTTTCCAGAATCAGGGAGACTGAGGAGAAGACACTTCATAGCAGTCTCCAACTAGACAATGAAGTGAATGAGTAATAGCCTTGTACAAGCTGACTATCTTGCCATGTTCTGAAAGGATTATGGGGTATTCCACAAAGATTTGGGTCAGATTGCATGTGAGCTTTGTCTACCTGGCCTCTGTGGCCACGTGCAATGTGACCATTGTACCAATGTGGAAATATTTTCCTACAGCAGTTTGGTAAGTTACATAACAGGCAGAGGATAAATCAGATCAAGATAAACAAAAATGTAGAAATGGGGAAAATCCTGAGCCTACATTTCTTGAGAAGAAAAACAAAAATAAATAAACTGAAATGGGTAAGACACCAGCTCTTGAAAAGAAAGTAATCTTCAATTCCTTTAAAACCAACAAAATTAGAGGTAAATAATTATTTGAGGATGGAAAGTGGGAAGATGGCAGATCCTTTGCTTGAAAGTTTTCAATAAAACAGGATGGTGCATCATGCTTTTCTTGACACAGACTGCCCAGCGACACTGGTAAAATCTTCAATGGTAGTACAGATATTAGCATCTTACATAAAATTTAGGGTAAACTAAGTATTCCAAATTTGGTGAAGACTAAGTAATAATCACCACTGATCTTTCTTCTACCATTGAACAAGGAAGAAGTCCACTGCCATTTTTATCTCAAATTTTGAGTGAGTTTATTCGTTAAGGTATAGCAATGCTCATTTGAAATGTACATGTTCTGATTTTTCTGATTTAATAAATTTTATGGCCATCCAGTAGTGAAAGACCCATAAAGGCTATCTGGACCACTATGATTATTATATGGATGAGGAAACTAAGAGGTTTTAAAGGCGAATTTTACTAAATGCAGTGGCTATCCATAAATAAATAAATAGCACACTCTCAATAGCATTTAAAAAAATCCACAAAACTTGTGAATGTTTATGCACAGAAATAAAAGCTCCATTACAAATACTGAGAAGGAAAGCAAGGGAAGCGCATTAAAAGTTTTTGATTGCGTTACCATATTTCCAGTAACTCATGAAGTCTAGTACTGCCATCTTGTGTCTTTAGGACTATTTACCAAAAAATTATATACTTCTATTTATATTGCCAGCATGGCTTGTTGATTAAAAGTACATTATACAGTATACCTGGTTGTGCATTTCTAATACTGTTAATTTGAAATAAAATCATATTTAACCTTAATACTAAGATTATAAATTGTAATTGGATGAGTCATACAGGATTGAAAGAAATAGATGATTATACAACCAAAGAAAATGTGAATATATTTACTTTTTTTTTAATATCATGGAGTTTAAGTGACTATGTTTACATTTGAAGGTATATAATAATGTATGGACAAGAGACAGAAAAACAAGAAGAAGTCCACTGCCATTCATATACAATTCTGTATATTAATACATATAATACATACATATAAAGTCTTTATACTTGCATATTAATTTTACAAACAATACAGTTTAAGGTTTGTCAAAATATACTCTGTTAATATAGATAAATGTCATATTTAACAGAATTTTTTTCAAGGAAAAATATTATTGTAAAACTAGGAGAAAATTTTAAATTTCACAATCATAGAACAAAAGCAAAATGAATATTTTATTAATCCATTTAGTATTTATTAAATTTAGTTAAGTGCATTATAGACCAGATAAATATATTAGTTTTAATGAATATTTACCAGAGCCATTGCAGAAGCAAGGGTTGGAGTTATTCTTCTGAATATCAAGGACTTAATGCTGTGAGAAGCAGGCGAGTATTCAAGGTCAAATACTTATAGCAACTAGAAAAGTGAGGACCTCAACCCAGGGGTTCCTATGCTAAATTCATCTGTCTTCCAACATCATAGCTGCCTCCCCCAAAGCTATCTATAATCTATTCCTTACTAAGAAATACAGTTTACAAAATCAATGATGTATGTGCATGTTTTATAAAGGAAACTATTCTCATGCATTCTCAGCAAAACAAATAGATTGATGATATAGGCAATGCTAGCTATGTACTTTTATAAAATACTTTGTTCTCTGCCATATTTTATTCAACAATTTATGCTTCAATTCAGATTGTTATTTGTTCTGAGCATGCAGAATGGTTTTATTAACACATTTAGATAGGTTAGTAATGGACTGCTGCTGTCTGTAAACTACAAAATCAAAAAGAAAAAATACTAGATAAAAGCGGTAACACTTTCCAACATTTTGAATTCTTTACAAATTGCAGAACAAGGGAGTGAGTTTATGGTTATTCATTTCTATTCAAAAAAGTTTCTAAGACACAAAATAGGAATGAATAATAACCGTAATTTAAGTTTTACAAATAGCTCTTGCATACATTATTCCAATTGTTCCTTAAAACAATCTTATAAAGCAAGTGCTATCATTGACATTTTACTGATGAAACTGGGCTTCAGAGAGGTTAAATTACTTTGATAATCTCACACAGCTGGTAATAGATAGAATCAGGCCCCAAACACAGAATTTTAGATTCTAAATATTCATGAACTATCACTCTTCTGTTACTGTTCTGTTTTTTCCCCCTTTAACACCTGTAAAAGTAGTTTGCTTGTTTTCTTAGAGATTTTTGTGCCATTGCCCAAAAGACAGGATTGTCGTATCCTCATAGGGATATAAAGTGAGGTTGGTGAATTTTTGATCATTCTAACTACAGCGTGAACAAACAATTTAGGGACTGGTAAGCAAACCCTTATGAATGACAACATTCTAGGTTTTATATTTCCGCATTCAATGACGACATAGTTTTGTCGTGTGTGTGTGTGTGTGTGTGTGTTCTTAGTTTTTACTTTTTATTATGGAAAATTTTATACATAAAAGCCAAGACTATAATGAACCTCCATGTTCTTTATCCATTCATCACCCAACTTCATCCAGCCTCAAAAATTATCAGTATTCTGCCATTTTTGCATCACTGATACCTCCATCCACAGTTCACCCTATCACTGGAGGAGAATTAGGATGAGGGTGATGATGGTTATTATGATGTTGATGATGGTTACCTGTGTACTGTTTCCAGGCATACATATTTTTATTTAGGTATAATTTACACTGAGTAAAATTTAATTCAGTTTTGTACAGATCTATGAGTTATGACAAAGTCAGATATTTATGTAACCATCACCACCATGCCCAAATAATCCTAATGTTGGAATAAAAATTGATAAAAAACCAGGAGTGGAGGTTCATGCCTGTAATGTCCGCACTTAGGGAGGCTGAGGCAGGAGAATCACTTGAAGTTGGGAGTACCTGGCCAGGATTTTGAGCATTACAGCGAGACCTTGTCTCTACAAGAATTACAAAAAAATTAGCTGGGTGTGGTGGTGCACACCTATAGACCTAGCTCTTTGGGAGTCTGAGGAGAAAGGATCGCTTGAGCCCAGGAATTTGAGGTTGCAGCGAGCTATGATTGTGCCACTGCACTCTAGCCAGGGTGACAGAGTAAAAAAAAAAAAAAAAAAAAAAAAAAGTGAAAAATAGAAATATATAATAATATGATGTCTATCATGTCAATGGTGTAAAGTAAAAATAAAATATGTTTGGAAGCTATAAAGCCATATGGATGGCATCAAACAGATATATTTTAATAATTAAGACATTTTTGTTCCCTGAAGCAGGCTGGTTCAATTACTCTAAAAAAATGGAAGTTTATGTAGTCATCTAAGAAAAAGGGGAAATCTTTCCTGATGGAAAGCAAGAACTGTCTAAGAGAAACCTAATTTAAATATGAAGACAATGGTAGTTAAAGTTAAAACCTTGAAAAATATATAATATGCAAACATCAAAAAAATCAGAGTGGCTATACTAATATCAAAGAAAATAGATTTTGGAAGAATGAATATTATCAGAGACAAAAAGGTTAATATTATAATAATAAAGGTGTCAATTCTTGAAGAAGATATCACAATTCTAAATGTAAATGCACCTTTTAATAGAGTTTCGAAATATATGAAGCAAAAACTGGTAGGTTTCAATGGAAAAAGAGAGAAATCCACAATTATAGTTGGATATTTCAGTATTCCTCTCTCAATGACTAATAAATCAAATAAAAAGAAAATCAATACAGATTATATAACTTGTTAAACACTAACACCTATATTGACCTAATTGCTTTTTCTGAAATATTCCACATAATAGCGGCAGAATATACATTCTTTTCAAGGGCACATAGAAGATTTACCAAGATAAACTATATTATTTGTAATGAAATGAGACTCAATGTACTTAAAAGAACTGAAATCAAGTATATTATCTGACCATAAATAAATTATATTAGAAAATTTCAGCTAGGAGTGGTAGCTCACACCTGTATTCCCAGCACTTTGGGAGGCTGAGGTGGGTGGATCACTTGACACCAGGAGTTCAAGACTTGCCTGGTGAAACCCCATCTCTACTAAAAATACAAAAATTAGCCAGGTATGGTGGTGGGCACCTGTAATCCCAGCTACTTGGGAGGCTGAGGCAGGAGAATCACTTGAACCTGGGAGGCAGAGGTTGTAGTCAGCTGAGATCGTGCCACTACACTCTAGCCTGGGTGACAGAGTAAGACTCCATCTCAAAAATAAATAAATAAATAAATAATATCAGATATTCTATTGATGATTTTTTAAGAAAATGGTGTTAAATTATTGGGCAACAAGAGAACATAAATCGAATTTTGCAGCGTGTTAGGGTTGTATAATCTTCATAAAATCAATCTGGAGTGACATTAGATGACTCACTCACAAATTTATAGAGATTCTCTTAGGATACAGATGCTTTCCCTGAACAAGTTCTAGTACCACATTCTTTGATTGTCATCTAGAATTACAAATAAGTAATAATACCCATGTTTTCATGTCTTTTTAAGGTGATAGGGACTTTGCATATTCTCCAAATGGAAACAGTTTTGCACAGAACATTTCTGATCTTTCTTTCCACTCATATTACTTTGCTTTCTTCTCCCTAAGAGTAAGAATGGCCTTTGTGAGCTAATAGACTCGGCAGAAGGCGCCAAATATCACGATTGTTACCTCCTTATCAAGACTGGCTGTCTGTGATCTGTGTTCTGTGTGTATGTGTATGTCTTACCAAGATTGGCTGTCTGTGGTCTGTGTTCTGTGTGTATGCGCCCATGTTCTTTCCACTTCACCTGCATCAGACCAAGACAGCCTTAAGACTCCTCTTGGTTTACGCTCTTGAAAAGATCTTCCTTTTCTTTGAGTATTTACTTTAGAAAATATGCAGTTGTAAAATCTTTCTCTGCTCTTTAAGATCTAATTCTACAATCCAAGAATGTCTTTCACATTGAAGTGGGATCCATTGAAATGTAACATCAAGAAAGACAGGGACTCTGTTTCCCAGTCCCTGTGGGAGGTTAGGAGACTAACTTAGGTAGACAGCAATTACCAAACACAGAGCACCTAATCACATTAACCACCCTTCCCCTGAATATCGTCAGTATTTCTCTACCAGCTTATCTTAACCTTTAAAAATCCTCCTACTTTCTCTTTCAGCCACCTTTATTTCAGGTCTGAGTTCAACCTTCCTCGCTACTGCACTAGTCCTGACTGTTAATTCCAACAGTCTTGACTGTAAAGACCTCCTTGTGGTTTTTAGCATGTGCCCAGTGAAATTGTTCTTTTAGGAGTATATACGTATCAATAGTTTGTGGTGGGTAAGTTAATTTAGGTGGGAAATTGAAGTTAAAATTTTCTTCTGGATGAAGTAGTTCAGGAAATGTTACCCAAAATTATCCAGCTTTGGTATGCTGATTATTTCAAACTGAGGACATTTGAAGAAAAGCAAATTCAGAAAGGGGCTTTCTCTGAACTTCCTTTGTCTGCCTAGGAACAGATCCTCCAAAGGGAACTCAATTATCATCAATCTCCTCTCCAGGAATTTTATAAGTGATATGGTTTGGCTGTGTCCTCACCCAAATCTCATCTTGAATTGTAGCTCCCATCATCTCCCCGTGTTCTGGGAGGTAATTGAATCATGGGGGTAGGTTTTTTCCATGCTGTTCTTGTGATACTGAATAAGTCTCGTGAGTTCTGATGGTTTTTTAAAGGGCAGTTCCCCTGCAGTCGCTCTCTTGCCTGCTGCCGTGTAAGACGTGCCTTTGCTCCCACTTTGCCTTCCACCATAATTGGGAGGCCTCCCCAGCCAACATGTGGGACTGTGAATCCATTAAGCCTCTTTTTTGTTGTTGTTTAAATAAATTACACGGTCTCGGGTATGACTTTATTTGCAGCATGAGAAGGGACTAATACAATAACCCAGGAAGCCTGACTTCTATCCCAGGAAAAAAAGGGCTGGGAGTCAATAACATGCCCAGACAAATGATGTCACAGGCTGTTACCTATTGCTCTGAGGGCCTACTCACCTTTCTTCAAAATTATTTGCTTTCTCCTTACCTGTTTACATATTCCCTTCTCTTTTTCTCTTATGAAGTAGGTATATACGTTTCTAGATCACATTCAGTTTGGGGTATTTGGTTTTCTTTCATGTAATGCCCCCATATACATCATAAATTTTCTTATCTGCCTACTCAGTTTATTTCGGCAACCCTATTATCAAATGCTTGGAGGGTGGAGGGAGAATTTTCCATTACCTACGTGAACAAAACCATTTCTGATCTGACTCTTAAGTTTTCTCAATTGCTATGGAATGTAAAAGGAAAATAAAAGTTGGGACCCCGGTTCACCATGCCAAAAGAAAAAATTAAGCTGATAGTTGAGTCATGCAAGAAGCTGCTTTTCCTTTTATTCCTAAGCAGATAGCTACAGATAAAATGTTAAATATGTTCACAGATAGCTACTCTATGTTCACCTTATTTAGTGTAAAATGCTGCTCTACTGAGTGCCAGAAGAATACATAATTGACTGTTCCCTTATCTGCTTCTTTTCTCTTGCAATATGTGGATTATTATGCCCTCTCTCTTTCCCCTTCAGCTCACTTTTCTCCTTTAAATATTGAAGCCTTCAAAGTTATCTTTGGAGAAAGACACAGACCACAGACTGTTTATGTGATTCTATCTTTATTTCTTCAGGGGAAGTCCTTAGCCTTAGCAAAATAAACTTCTAAATTGATTGAGACCTGTCTTAGGTATTTTTTAGTTTACAGAACAAAACAGAGGGAAGAGATCTAACTGAGAACTAGAAAATCTAATATTGGTTATCAGAAAATTTTCCCAGACAGGACATTTTCAGAGCACTATTTTGCACACACATACACATATACAAATCTTAGAGTATTCCTTCAATTTCTGAACTATCAAATTGGTGAGGGAGAAAGTTAAATCCCCGTATATACATAGGGTACATAAATTATTATAGATCTGAGATTTTAATGAATTGTGGAATTTTAAATGAATTTCATTTATTTAAAAATTCATAAATTCTCTTCATGAATTTCTACTTGGCTGCACTGGAAGGCATGTTTAAGTCAGGATCTTTTACAGATAAAGCAAGGGAAAATAGTTTTATATTTTTAACAGATAATTCCAATAGGTGCTGGCAATTAACATGAACTATGCTCATTAGCACACCTTAACTCCTCCCTCTTAATCATCACCAGGAAATCTACTGTGTTCAATGTCCTCCAACATTTTATTGATGATGCACCTCAAGCTCTCTTCCACATGGACTTGAACACAGATGCAGAAGCCAAACAACAGGGTCAGAACAAATAGAATCATACAATTATCAGCATTCAATCCACTTAATTTTGAATTGGTGCATACTCTGTGCTATTATCTGTTTTTTTTTTTTCTCATAAAACACAATGATAGCGGGTCTACCAATTTGCAAATTGCCTCAGTTATGCAGGCTGTTTGTTGCCATACTGGCAAAAAATGAGGGAAGAGATGGGTTTTCTTTATGTTCTCATATAAAATTTATTTTGAAAAGACAGTGAATGCCTCTTTTCAGACTTTCTACAGTCTCATATTAACCTCCTTTGAGATTCAAGTCTTATACAACAAACACTAGAGTATTATGCATATAAATAATGTGCTTGCAATTTATACATTTGATTATTAACCACATCATGTAATTGTTATTTAGTATTTTCTGTTTATCAGTAAATGACATTAATATAAGTGTTCCTTGATCATATACTGATAGATTTACCTAGTAACCAGGTAATTTTTGCTAAGCAAATCATTTCAAAAACAATACAATAAACCTCCTGCCTCAGACAGCAATTCAAACAGTGACACGAAATATTTTCTGGCACTATTCTCGTTAGTCTTTCTCCAGTTTTGGCTAATAGCAATTCACAGTCTCAGCTTAATGTCTGCAGTGATGCACCCTGATGAGTGAGAGATTTTCTCAGCAAGGGTCTTATTAGCATTTTTCTGTGCTTGGCAATAAGCAACTCAGTACTCCCTGTAGCCTCACCCCTTCATTGCCCCCAGCAGAAGACTCTGATTTCTTTAAAGAAAGAAGCATTCTCTACTTGCTGTACAAAACATTTTTTTTTGTTAAATTTAACCTACTAGAGACAGGTGAAAGACTGACTTTCAGCATCTGCACAAGAGACTATCTCCAAGAGTTCTTTGCATTAATATGTAAAGCAATAATCAGTAAGTAGTACCTTTTGACAAACAACAGGTGGCTTTTCATTCTAAAAGAAGCAGTATCTTATTGTGAATCAAAGGTACCCCATGGTTCTGCCATCACTTCACTGTACCTCCTACCAGCTCAGAGCATATAGATATCTTCACAGACTAGAGCAGCTCCACTCTCTCCAGAGTTGCCTTGCATGCTTAAATTCAACTTCAATGGTCTGGCAAGTCACTTCACCAGTGTATGCTTTCCTTGCACTCTCAAATCACAGGGGGCTTTTGAACTGAAGAGACAGGCTTCCTAATCAGAGAAAAGACACCATAATAGAGCATTCTTTGTGAGAATACTCAACACTGGAATAAGCACACACAATGCAGATTTCCCTTTGCTTTTACCCCATACTTACTACTCAGAACCATGTGCTCTGCAATGAAACACTCCTTATTGAATGAACATGTAATTCGGCTATGAAAAAACTTTTAACCATTGAACTATATTTACTTGAGTACACCAGCAAGATTAGATGTGCCAAGATTATATCTGGACCTAAATGAATAAGAAATTAATTTCCAAAGGATAAAATACCAATACTTCAATTTTCCCTGAGGTGTCAAAGACTTTATTAACAGGTGTAAGGCAAACGAAGGTGAGTTCAATTATGTATTTATGCCATATGGAAACCAACCCAGAGGTTCCATAGAGAATGAGAGACACTCCCCCTATCTGTTGTGCTTAATTCCATTCCCAAAACAGGCATCACTACAGATGTGTGAATATTGTGCCTTTCTTCCATTTAGCCAGTAAATCACTGAGATGGGCTACTGTATTTTAACCAGTAAAACCTTAGGATTTACAAATATTTATAACCTATATGATACATACTTGGTTAAGCCTCTCTTGATTGTGTATGTGTGTGTGTGTGTGTGTCCAAACACACTTTTAAATGAAATACATATTGTTTTCATCTCTACTTCTATTTAATTAGCAATTACATTTTGCATAAAATGATAAATTTTAAAATGCTCCCATATTGCCAAAATTTACCGATATTCAGAGATACGTTTAGTGACTTGAAGTGCTAGATTAATTGCAGAGTGGAAATTAGTTTATTGTAGAGAATTAAAACACAAATAAAACTCTAAATGAATATATTCAAAGCTGATTGAATTGAGAGTATTTAGTTTATAAATAGGCAAATATGCAAGTTACTTCATTAGAGATGGGGGAAAGCAAAATTAACAAGGGCACATCAGGGACAGAATTATTTCCTTAAAATTATTTAGAGAAAAGTGAGATGATACCAATTCTAGAGTAAAGAATCCAGTAAACTATGAAACGTAAAACATAAATTCCTAACAAAGATGACTAAACGAGAAATAAGATGCAATTATAAACTTGATTAAAAGATTGTTGGCCTCATCATCTTGGAGTGTGAGGCACAAGAATATTTTGACACTCTTTAATCTTACTATCTTTTACCTTCAGACAGTCTTTACAAAAGTAATGATTTGATAATTCAACACCAGACCTAAGATTAAGAAAGAAACTATAATTACATTGAAATTTATCAATGTTGACTTTATTTATATCCTAAAAAAAATCAGATAATTTACAACAGGCAGTGTTTACATTTTTATTTTATTTCTGTTGTTTCTATCCAAACTAGGGCTTACACTTTATCCTTTCTAAAATGAAAAAAACAGAGGCCGTAAAAGTTTAGATGAAGTTTATTTAATGTTATTCAAGTAAAGATCCAGGATAGTGCTTAATGAGTGGAGAAAATAATTTTCCAATATGCCAAGGTAACTATAAAAATATTAACTTAATAATAAGTAATGTTTATTTAGTTTCCACTCTGTAGTAGATACTTTTTGATCGTGATATTCTGTCTTTAGGGCGGCTTTTTTCTAGTGGATTTTATTTCCATCTTAAAGGAGATGAAACTAAGGCAAGTACAGAATGAGAAGTCTGTGCATTTCACACAATAAGAGTCAAATGCAATCGTTAAATTAGTCAGGATTGAAATAAAACACACTCACATACTAAAGTTTCATTGTAATCATCCAACAGGTTCTTCTTTACTGCACAGATAAAACCAATTCACTGAGACAGCAGGATTGCAGAAGAGAAGAAGTTTAATAATTGCAGGGCCAGACAAGTGACAGGACAGGCGACATTTCTCAAATCTTCTTCCCCAAAAGCTCAGAGGTTTTGGAGAAGGAGGCCAGGAAAGGAGCAATGCTGACTGGTTGGGCCAGGGATGAAATCATAGGTGGTTGAAGTTTCTTCTTGTGCTTAGCCAGTTCCTGGGTGAGGGTCACAAGATCAGATGAGCCAGTTTCTTGGATGGATTACTAGTCGAGGTGGTGCTACCTGGTCCATCAGAATGCAGGGTCCGAAAAATACCTCAAATACTAATCTTAGGTTTTACAATAATGATGTTATTTATGGGAGCAATTGGGGAGGATACAATCCATGTGACCTCTGGTTACATGACTCCTGATACATAATCCTAACCTTGTGGCTAATTTGTTAGTTTTACAAAGGCAGTTTTGGTCTCCAGGCAAGGAGAGGGTCAGTCTTGGAAAGAATCTTTTATCATCTTTGCTTTAAAGTTAACCTATAAACTAAATTTCTCCCATAGTTAGCTTGGCCTATGCTCAGGTATGAGCAAGGACAGCTTGCAGGTTAGAAGCAAGATGGAGCCAGCTATGTCAGACTTCTCTCACTGTCATAATTTTTGCAAAGGTAGTTTCATGATGTCATCAGGGATAGAGAGAATTCCCCATATTTTTGGCTATTCTCTGAACACTGAAACAGATTCCCTTCAACAGTTTACCAAAATACTCTGTGTGCTGGGATGGCATTGGAGATAATTAATATTTTTACTGAGCACTGAAACATTTCTGTATTTAAGTCTAGGTTGTTCCAGTAAAGAGAAGACTCAAGTAAGGAAAGGCTGTGTACCCTGATAAATATAATGATGTTTTAAAAGGAACAAATCAGATTACAGTATAACATGGATTAAAGTTGCCTGTACTCTATCTACCTATCATCTATCTATCTATCTATCTATCTATCTATCATCTATCTATCTATCTAATCTATTTACCTACCTACCTATCTATATTTTTCAACCATTTAATAGTAGGAAATAATGAAAGCTGATGCACATCTCTTGTTCAAGTAATCGGTGATATTGTTAATGTAAACCATACCTGCAAACATACCATACTTGAAAAAAATGTTTAAGGATTCTGGGAGAGCAAACATTGTAATTAAAATGAATTTATTTCCAAAGTAACTTGTAATAGTTGTAACATAGTCACATGTAAAAGATAACAGAATGGCAAAAATAAGTAGTTAACACCACATCCAATGATCTCAGCTGGTGACTGTTATTACTATGTCTAAATTTACTACTTAAGCTGCAGTGGCTATCTATGCAGATAATTCACTTGGATAAATCAGCCACTTAATTTAATATAATTACAAATCCGTTGTTAATCTAAATGTCCTACCACCAAGAAAACATCTTAACCTTCTTTTATGCAGGAAAACATCCAGTTGCATTAACAAATATGCTTTAACGCTAATGAAGAGTGTTGTCTAAGATTGTTGTCTAAGCTGGTTTTATACTCAGCATGGGTAAAACAGATAAGTGGCTCGAATAGTTAGCACAATGATCCCTGCCATGTTCTTAAAGTACCAGCAGACTAAATATTATAATTTAATGTATTTATGCAAGAAAATTAAAATTTAAACTTGTTTGCATGCATGGACATTATTTTATTTTTGTACTATGTAGTAATTGTTCTGATCTGACAATTTCTATGGAGTGTTTTAAAATTTTTAGAAGCTTGACTTTTTTTTTTTTTAAAGTTAATGCATTCCCTTAGCACTTAACCCATATTTAATACAAAGACTTAGATGTGTTTTCTTCCTTTCAGATTTTAGGCAAGTTTGTTGAGACAATTCTGTTTGTCATTTCTTAAACAAAAGTGAAAATTTACCAAAATACTCTGTGTGCTAGAATGGTATTATGGAAAATTAATATTTTTATTTTTATTGCAAACATTATTATAATCTGTTTAATTTTTGTGATTAACAAGTACTACGGCTCCATTAAAGTATAGATTCATTTCATTCACATCTTTCTAAAGGACTAACTATAGATTGTTTTATTTTCTAACAAGCAACATTTGCAAGAATGCAGTTTGAAATGAGGTAACATGGAATTGGGCTATTTTCCTTTTAACTGTGTTCTAACTTTGAATTACTTTTGTATGTTCCTTGTAAACCTTATTTTGCCACAGATTGCTTTCTACCTGTCTTTTTTATTTTACACCAATTTTGGAAATCCAGGTGCCTTTAAGAGTCCATCAAAGAAATTAGATCATCTCGGCAGCTAACATGCTTGGGACTGCTTTATATACGTCCTTTGTTTCACAGTGCAAAATACTTTTAACATGGATATCTAGCCAATAGGTGTGAACATACATACAAAAAATGAAACACCAATATTTGAATACATTGAGAAAAGGAGACTTCCTGCTGAATATATGGTAGGTAAAACAGCAGGCAGAGTCACATTTTTGCCGTCTGTGCATTTTAAAATATAAATAAATAAAGTTTCTTAACAAATAAAATGATTACTCAACAGATGGAGTGAAGTTAGGAAATTTAGACAACATCCTCATAGAGTAGAATGTTCTAATGTAAGCCTAGTTTACAATAACAAAATTTGGTTTACCCTTTAGAGTTTTGAAAACAAACCACAACAAAATTTCTCAGCCTCATTTATTCTGTCTTCTTGTTGCTTTCCAACAGGATAGTTTCAATCACGGGGAGACTTCTGCACTCTCTTTTAAAACAGCTATTGCTTTCATACTCTCAAATGTCAATGCATTTCAAGATTTATATAAGTTAGAGGGAAAAGATTATATTCTGAAGTTGTTTTATCCAGGGTTTGTGAATATGATAATTTGCATAGGAAAATTGTGTGTGTGTGTGTGTGTGTGTGACAGAGAAAGACAGAGAGAGAGCACATTCTTTTTCTCTGGTCTCGAGTTCCTAGTAAACACCAGATTGAACTTACATATATTTGAATCTCTTGCCTCTTGACTGCTTCTTTGAACCACACTGCCTGCTCTTGACATGTGATTGGCAACGAGTAGCCAACCATATCCAAGCCAAAGAAGGAAAGATTTATAACTGTTTAATAGAATACTATCATAAAAAATAAATCTGTAGAAAAGTAAAGTGAAAAAGTTCACTGGAGCATTTTGCACATAATTCCGCAAAAAAAAAAGTTAAACACACAAACACAGATAACACACTTTTTGTTTTATTCATACATAGATTATCTCTATAAGAACGAGTACATAAATTCAGCTGTAACGCGTGTGACTTTTAAATGTCTATGATTTCTAAATATTATAGAGAATGTGCTGCATTGCTATGTGAAGCTGTAGGCCAGTTTGTAATTTTTTTCCATGTAATAAGAGATAACTTTTAATCACCCAGAGCCCTAGGTACACTATATGTATGTAAAAGTTATCTGAGGTGTAATTAGATGTAAAATTGAAATCCAGTAAAATATTTAAACTTTCATCACTTCTATGATCACTTTAGGGCAATTAAAACTAATTAAAAACACAGAGAGAAAGCAAGTACACATCTGGTTTGACAGTGAGAGCCATGGGATATGTTTATGTTTCTACAACTGATTATTAAGGTTCGAAATAGAACAAAGACCTTTGTCCCAAGCCATTGTTAAAGCATTTGGCACAGTCTTTATTTGATGCTTACCAAGTAGTACAGTGATGCTCTACATAAACACTCATAATTAGTGGAAGCCAGTGACATTCCCACAACAAATTAAGAACTGACAGACTCAGATCAACGATTTAGTATTGCTAAAAGAAAAACCTTAGGCAAATTAAATTTCACAGAGTTTAACTGGACAAAAACATGATTGGAATCAGGCAGCCCTCCCAAACCAGAACACGTTTAGGGAGACTCTGGCATTGCCATGTGGTTGGAGAAGATTTACAGTTAGAAAAGGAAAGTGACTTCCAGAAAATGGAAGTGAGGTACGGAAACAGCTGAATTGGTAGCAGCTTGGTGTTTGCCTTATTTGGACAGTTGGCTGGCTGCGAGTGGTTGAAGCATAGCTTCTGTGATTGGCTGAGACCAAGCCATGTGTTAAAAGAGTAGATTACGGACTGTTTACATATCCAGTTAGGTTACAGTTCTCTATTTACAGAGAAACCTGTAGGCCAAACTTAAAAGGAAGCAGCTTTAGACTAAACTTAACATTATATGAAATTCTTAATTATGCTGCTGATATTTAATATTTAAAAAAAGTAAATAATTGAATGTATTCAGACTTCACCACTTTTTCTGTTAATGTCCTTTATGTGTTGCAGGATCTAATCCCAGTTCCCACATCGCATTTAGTTGTACTGCCTCCTTAGCCTCCTCTGACGTATGACAGTTTTTCCGTCTTTCCTTATTTTTCATGGCCTTGAGAGTTTTGAGACATATTTTGGTACGCATTTTGTAGTACGTCCCTTAAATGAGGTATGTCTGATGCTTTCCTCATAGAAGCTAGACTCTTAAATTCTAGAATACCATAGTTTTTTTCTCATTATCTCACTTTGTTTCTCAGTAGTTAGAAGTTAAGGAAATAAAAATATTTTTCCCAAAAATATATTCCTTTGATATATTTTTAAATGAACAGAAGATTGGAGTGGCTCTGAAAAGCTGTCTTTTGGAGAAAAAAATTATCTGTAGAGAATCTTTATTAATGCATCCAGGCTTTCCATTTCTTTCCCCAATCTAGAAGAAATTAATTGAGAGTCTGACACTGTATTAGTTCATTTTCACACTGCTGATAAAGACATACTTGAGACTAGGCAATTTACAAAAGAAAGAGGTTTAATGGACTTATAGCTCCACGTGGTTGGGGAAGCCTCACAATCGTGGTAGAAGGCAAGAAGGAGCAAGTCATGTCTTACATGGATGGCAGCAGGAAAAGAGAGAGCTCGTGTGGGGGAAACTCCCATTTTTAGCACCATCAGATCTCAAGAGACTTATTCACTATCATGAGAACAGCATGTGAAAGATCCACCCCCATAATTCAAATACCTCCTACTAATTTCTTCCCATGACATGTGGGAATTGTGCGAGTTACAATTCAAGATGAGATTTGGGTGGGGACACAGCCAAACCATTTCAGGCACCATTAAAGATCTGAACAGGAACACTTACCATCTATTGTCTCTGAGGCCTGCTACCCATGAGATTTCACGTATACATCAGACAACCTTTGCTAACCAAGCCTCTTCCTTTCTTCCTCCAATAACTTGTCTCACCAATAACACGTCTCACCAATAACACCAAGGATCTTGACCCCTACAGCAGGGAAAGAACAAAACTGAACAAACTTTGACTCCTTTCTCCTGCTACACTCTGAATAGTCCTGGATATTTCACTCCTAATGTTAGATGTATGGAGTTTTTCCCACATGTCAATTCTCTAGTGAGATGTCCTATAATTCAATTCTGACTCTAATTGGAGTTAGACTCCCATCCCACAGGTTAAGGGCTCAGTCCCACAAGACTGTGGCACCCCACTTTGGATACCAATATGGACTTCTGGAATTTCTGACATAATAGCTCTAAATTAGGGTTTACCAGGAAACCTTCCTCAGGTTAATTGAAGGAAATGAAAATATTTTACGTCAAAATATACTTATTTAACATATTTTGAAAAGGCTGTTCAGAGGGGTTACAGACAAAAATAGACCTGCAAAGCTATCTTTTTGTGTGTGTATTTCTTTTTTTTGGGGGGTGGGTGATATTTGCATCTGTAGGGGAAATAAATGAAGTAAACAACACATGCATACAGTTTGTCTCCAAAGATCCTCTTGTCAGGGTATAGGAAAGATTGAGAGTTGGACACCTTTATGTTCTAACCTAGAAACATTGACCAGAGGTTACTATCTATTGTCTCTAAGAACTGCTATCTGTGAGGTTTCATCTGTATAACATGTCTTTTCTCCTCTTTTCCCCCACCCATATCCTGCTTTGTGGGGATTCCAAGCCCTTAATCTTTCTGTAAACTCAAAATGATATAGGCCAGGTGTGGTGGCTCACACCTGTAAACCCAGCACTTTGGGAGGTTGAGGGAGGAGGATCCTATGAGTTCAAGACCAGCTTAGGCAACACAGGGAGACCCCTGTCTCCACACACACACAAAAAGACAAAGTTATCTGAGCATGGTGGTACATGCCTGTGGTTCCAGCTACTTGGCCACTGAGGTGGCAGAATTGCTTGAGCCTAGGAGGTAGAGGCTGCAGCGAGCTGTGATTATGACACTGCACTCCAGCCCTGGCAACACAGCAAGGCTCTGCCAAAAAAAAAAAAAAAAGTTTAAAATTGTTGCCCTTCTTTGAGTTTTTATATTTTGTATTACTCTGGTGCACATGTTACATGTAATTAAATTTTTATACCTTTTTTCTGTTAATCTATCTATTATAAGTTTTATAGACATAAATTATTGTATCTCCAGGGGAAAAACTTAAACTTCCCTACATCATCATTTTCTCTTTGCCTGCTGCCACCCATGTAAGACATGACTTGCTCCTCCTTGCCTTCCACCATGATTGTGAGGCTTCCCCAACCACGTGGACCTGTAAGTCCATTAAACCTCTTTCTTTTGTAAATTGCCTAGGCTCTAGTATGTCTTTACCAGCAGCGTGAAAATGAACTAACACAGTGTCAAACTATCAATTAATTTCTTCTAGATTGGGGAAAGAAAGGGAAAGCCTGGGTGCATTAATGAAGATTCTTTACCGATATAATTTTCCTCTGCAAAAGACAGCTTTTCAGAGCCACTCCAATCTTCTGGTCATTTAAAAATATATCAAAGGAATATATTTTGGGGAAAATATTTTTTATTTCCTTAACTTCTAACTACTGAGAAACAACGTGTGACAATGAGAAAAAAAAATTGTGGTATTCTAGAATTTAAGAGTCTAGCTTCTATGAGGAAAGCATCAGACATACCTCATTTAAGGGACATACTACAAAATGCATACCAAAATATGTCTCAGAACTCTCAAGGTCATGAAAAATAAGGAAAGATGGAAAAACTATCATAAGTCAGAGGAGGCTAAGGAGGCAGTACAACTAAATGCAATGTGGGAACTGGGATTGGATGCTGCAACAGATAAAGGGTATTGTTGGGGTGATCAGACCCAACACCAGGTGGTGGGGGCAACAAAGTCCAACGGAGTCAAAGGATTGAGAAAAAGACAGTTTGAGAGAGAAAGGTGGGACACCAGGGGCCCATTGCAATCATGGAGGCTGCGAAGGTCCTGAGCTGTGGGTCCCCACGCTATTTATTGGTAATCCAACAAAGAAACAGGTGGTGAGAATGTGGAGGTCATGTTGCATTAAGCACATGATTTATAGCTGTCATGGTTTAGCATTTACTCTGCTACTTGAGAAAATGGAGAGCAAGTTCTTTTAACTCAAGATACAATTGATCCTGGGAGAGCAAGGAGCAAGGAGCCAGCAAGTCTAGACACACTCCAGAGCCACGAGCCCTGGATTCTATCCAAGCCACGAGGAATTTTATGCCCTGGGCTTAGATTACGGTGTGTCAGGGTAGCCTTCCAACCTTTAGCACAGAGCTTGATGTTGCAAAGGCCACAAGGGGTTTTAGACCCTGGACCCCGGACATGTTCCAAGACTATTCTATATTATGTCAGACATGAAAACCCTGCCTCAGCTTCTCCCCAACATTCAAGTTTTTCCCAACAGATATTAATAGAAAAAGTGTTTTACTTATATTGACCTGTTTATTTAAAGAATATTATAAGTAATGCACATAAACAGCAAGATGACTGAGAAGACTAGGGTAAGGTATGGGAGAAAGGATACAGAGCTTCCATACCCTCTCCGGAGGTGCCACCCTCCTGCCACTTACATGTGTTCAGTAACCTGGTTGGTCTCCAAACCCTATCCTTTTGGGGTTATATGGAGGCTTCATACACTGAGAAATGATTGATAAAATTGTTGGTCATTAGTGACCTACCTGGAGGTCAGGATTGTGGCAATGAAAGTTCTAACCCTCAAATCACTTGGTTGAATTTCCCTGACAACCAGCACCCATCTTGAGGCTATACAGGAACACACCAGCCATCAGTTTTCTCATCAGTATGCCGAAACAAACAAACAAAACAAAAAAACAAACAAACAAAAAACCCCACACTTATTAGTTTGAAGATTCCAAGGATTTTAGGAGCTGTGTGCCAAAAAAACAGAGATCTAATATTTACTTCCGATTATATCACACTCAGTTACATTTGCTATTTTTTCCTGTTCCCTCCTAGCTTTAAAGTTTGGCCAGGCATGGTGGCTCACGCCTGTAATCCCAGCACTTTGGGAGGCCAAGGCGGGCAGATCACAAGGTCAGGAGATCAAGACCATCCTGACTAACTCGGTGAAACCCTGTCTCTACTAAAAATACAAAAAATTAACCAGGCGTGGTGGTGGGCGCCTGTAGTACCAGCTACTTGGGAAGCTGGGGCAGGAGAATGGCATGAACCTGGGAGGCAGAGCTTACAGTGAGCCAAGATCGAGCCACTGCACTCCAGCCTAGGCTACAGAGTGAGACTTCATCTCAAAAAAAAAAGTTTGAGTGAGTGACTCAGAGCTCACGATGGGTCCTAGACCCCATCATCTTTTTTGTATCTACCTCTCTTCTTTGGGGTTCTTAGGAAGTCTTATGGCTTTAAGTAACCCCTATATAGAAATAGTTACCAAATGTAACTCTAGCACTCACTATGGCAGAGGTAACTGGCTGGGGCCAGCATGGTAGTTGGTAAAAGAATTTACCAAGACAATCATAGGTAAGTAAAGGCAGGGTTATTAGAGGGAGTAAGAAGACACACGGTGCAAGAATACAATGGGTAGTGCAGCAGAGAAGGGATTGTCTACCAAGAGGCAGGGGCTGGAGGGAAGTTTTAGAGGGTTGTGCTGGAGGGATATGTGCAGATAAAGTTGTGCTGCTGTTGCTACCTGCAGAATGAGGTATGTGGGAACAGGGTGTTATGCCAGCAGTTTGTCTGTGATTAGCTGTCTCTCAGAATAATTGTTCTCCCCCACGTGGGGCCCCTTCCTCATTGTGGCTTATCTTGTCAGGACTGCACACTTACTTCTCTAATGAATTCCAGATTCATTTTTCAATGGCCTGCTTAACAGTTTTTGAATGTCTGAAAGACTTGCAAGGACAAGGTTCGGAACTAAACTCCTAATCTTTTCTCAACCCCACTCCTTGTCAAAATATGTTACATCTACAGTTTTCTCCCATCTCTCTCAATGGTTTCTCCATTCATCCAAGTTCTCAATCCATAAAACTTGAAACTAGAACATATTAGCATTAATAATCATCATAATAAATCTCAAAATTTTAAACGTCACACGACATTCTTTATTTAACAAATACCCAAGTCCCTAATTAAAATGTTTAATTAAAAAAATGTAAAAAAGAGTAATTCAAAATCTAACCTGTTGGAACTCTAAATTATTTTGAACCTTAAAAGAATGTCAATTATGGAGCCTCAGTCATGTGACAAGCAGCTTGTAACCTAGCCAGCTGCAACCTTTTAATTACAGGTTAAGCTTTCTCCCTTATCTGCATTGTTTTGTCAAATGTCGTGAAGGGCCGGACAGAACCAAGAAAGACCCCTTCTCTCTCCACGGTTGACTTTCATTATAGATTCACCTTCCTCTTAGGAAAGGAAATGAAAACCAGCTATAAGGAAAACAAGCTGCACAGAAAACCCATCGTAACTAACTAATTTGTTGTAACTCTGTAAACCAACTTTGTATAGAAAATGTTATAATCCTGTCAGGTGTCTTTGTCTCCTTACTATATAAGCAAGAACTTAGCTTTTAACTTTGGAGCACTGACCCTCTTTCTCTGGAGATCATGCATTCTGGAATGACCATTTCCAGCTTTTCACTTGAATAAACTCTTTAAAACAGGATTCTGACTCCTTTAATGTTTTCAGGTTGACATGTCCAAAGTTTCTTTCTTAAGGCTCCCAGAGAGCCAATTTTTTGTTTTAAGTAAAATTGTGTGTGCTTCTATATCCCATTAAACTACCGTAACTCCTAGATTTTAGGTCAATTGCAGAGGATGTGATGCTAAAATGCTAAACTTCCAGGCCCAGAAGTTTTTCCTAAACAATCTTTTCTTTCTTATTTTTTTTTAAGTGGATTCAAATGTATTGGGAAAGGAAGTCATCATTTATTAAACAATTATTAGCTGTCAAAATCTGTGCTTGAGACATTTATATTTCAAGACCGCAAACCTCAAGGCTGGGTCCAGGAAAGACTGACATTATTGGATGTGCTCAGAACAGTATAATTTTCAAAGAGTGACCTTCAGGCTGGTATTTGCCTAGCTGAGTCACACTACGAGGCCTGTCAATAGACATCCAGACATGCCCTGCTGGGAGATAAAGTATGTTCCACTGTTGCTGGAAAAACATTTATCTTGAATCTAGGGCATCAGGTCTACCTATTACAGCAATTGGAGTGCTCAATCCATCAAATAACACCGTAAAATATAGTCTTTTGATTTTCATAGTTGGTACAAATGTGTATGAAGCATTCTTGATGATTCTATCTGGAGCATTAAAACATTTTTCCCACAACTCATTCAATCAAGTCAGTCTTGGAAGAATTTTTTCAGACAAGAGTTGCTAGATAAATACAGACACCCAGTGAAATTTGAATTCCAGATTTAAAAATTTTATTTTAGCAATGCAATATTTAGGATATATTTATACTAAATAAATTATTCATTGTTTTACTGAAACTCTAACTGGGAGTCCTATATTTTTGTTTGTTAAATGTGGCAATTATAATTCTAAAAATAAAAAGACTCATTCTTGAAATTTTCATTTATTTATTCATGAAATAATTATTTATCAAGCAACTAGTATGTAGCAGCAGTGCAAATGTACACTCAAGTTCCAGTGAATAAAAGTTGGTTCAGTTCTTTAGAGAGCTTACTGTGTAGTAGAAAAGAGACAAGTAAACAGGTACCTATAAACAACATAATAAATGTAACAAGTGTTCACTGGGTATCAGGGCAGCTAACTGTAGACTTATGTTGGTCATTAATGGCCAAGAGTTAATGGGGGTTAATAGAACATCTTGGAACAGGATCATCACTTCAGTTAATTCCTAAAAGATAAGTAGGGTTGAACCTGGTAAGGCAGTCATAGGGAGAAGTAAAATATGTTGGAAAACATCATATCCAAATACGATAGGAAAAGATCTCCAATTTGAATAATGAACACTATATTTCAAAGTTATCAAATAAAAATAATTGCTGAAAACAGCTTGGAGCTCTAGGTTTTATATCAGTCAGGGTCCAGTTGGGAGACCAAAATAAGACCAGTTTTTGAAACGAAGCAAATTTAAACAATTTTTTTCGTAGCTATACAGTTGCTAGCTAGGTGACTGAAAGGCAGAAGAGACTAAGGTGTTACAGGTGTGACAACTTCAGAAAGCAGTTCCCACTCCAGTCCCCCGCTAAAGAACTAAGAGAAGGGTCTCCACGGAGCTGAGACGCCGGCCTCTGAGGAAAGAATTCTGCTTTCTCAGCTGGTGGTGTTGTCTCTGAGGAGAGTAGATAAAGGTGATTCTACAAGGGTTGGGAAAGCTGCAAAGTAGACTCAGCTGATATTGTAGAAAGGAATTGCTATTTCCAGAGTGAGTAAGCATTGCTGGAGTGAAGTTTACAAGAAGGACACACCAAATGGAAGTCTACAAGAAGCAAACAGGAAGTGACAATTCCCTTCTTCCTCTTCCAGCTTTTCTGGCTTCTACTGCTCCCCCTTGGCAGAAACTAATGGAAAATCTGTAAGCAAAGTAGAAATGTGGTTTGCAGAGCCCTGCTTCTGCATGATAAACAGCACAAAATAAAAATTTGGAGCTGAAAAATAATTACTTGATAATTAGCAAACTTTATTATTTTTTTTCTCTTCAACTCTTAGTTTAAGTTCCAAGGTATGTGTGCAGGATATGCAGGTTTGTTACATAGGTAAACATGTGCCATGGTGATTTGCTGCACAGATCATCCCATCACCTAGGTATTAAGCCCAACATCCATTAGCTATTCTTCCTGATGCTCTCCTTCCCCTCTGCCTCAATAGGCCCCAGTGTGTGTTGTTCCCCTCCATGTGTCCATGTGTTCTCATCGTTCAGCTCCCACTTACAAGTGAGAACATGCCATGCTTGGTTTTCTGTTCCTGCATTAGATTGTATTAGTAAACTTCATAATTCAGATGAAAACACCCGGTACACACTGTATTTTATCATGTATGTTTTTCTCTTTTAAGTTTTGCTTTTTCTCTACAAGCTTTCCCATTACATCATGGGAAAAGGTAACCTCTTTAAATGATTCTTTTCATTTATAATCAGATAGATATTTTTTGATACTTGCAATTTTCACATGCCTTACTTTATTGCCTTGCAGAATTCTCTCTTTTGCATGTCAATATGTTAAATATTTATATTTATCCTGCATTTTATTTGTTTCTACTATAAGAAAAATTAACAAAACTATATTTCACTAGTAATTTGTTTAATTGTAAGTAATACAATTCTAATGTTAGTCAGCTGGCACAAACTCACATTGAAGCATTTTTCTCTTCATGCCACAAATTGGAGTTCTAAATAAATATAAAAGAAAGCATGTTTTATCCCTAAAACTAAAGAAATATAAAAAAGTTCTTGATATTTTACATATTGATAGGGTAAACTAAGAATAGATTTGAATACTTTCAAATTTATACAACAAAAAGTATCTACTACTATTACTGACAATGAATGTAAGGAGCCATTCATGACCAGCCCCACCCCCACTCTTGCCCCATAAACTTTGGATCCAACCTTTGGGACAATCATAGGTATAAACAGCAATGCTAAACATTGAAAAGCCTTTCATAAAATAAATTACAATAAAAGATATATATCTCTCATGTTTAGTGCAGACTTATTTTTGGTTTCACATTGTAATTAAGGCCACAAATAGAAATTATTTTCTATATGTTAATGAAAAAAATAAACAAAATAAATTTATGGTAATACCATTAAAACACATTTAACTAAAGGCAAGTGAAAATTAGAACTCATAGGCATAATTAATTTAACCTGAGACTCATAACAATAAGCCAAATAAAACTCATGACAATGAGAGTGAAAATGAAATGCAGAAATTAAATCTAAATGATGGTTAAGAGAAAAGGTCAAAAAGAAAAGATTTTGTATCTTCTGGTTTAATATTCAACCTTCTGATAATAATATAACCAGCATTATTTTGAAGAAACTGAAGATGATCCCTATACTCATAAGATTTTAAAATTATGTTAACATTATAGTTTTTAAATATAATCAGAATCAATAAAAGAAAGCATATTGTGTAGCAGTCCAATTAATGGGTCACAGGTGGTTAAACATTTTGTAGTAATACTAATAGTTGTAGAGATGGAAAACCGAACAATTATCATTGTCTCCTACATAGTATGAAATGTTGGATAATTTCTTTGCCCTAATTGAATTGTTTTGCATACCAAAACTGGCTATGTAATAAATTTCCACTCCTTCTAAAAGCCACTCATGATCATCAGCATTGCTCTATCATAATACCAAGAAAATATGAAATATGGGGAGGGGGAGATTCCATCCACTAATTCATCAGAGTAATTAGCAACACGTTTAGAACTTCTCTACCAAATAGATTGGGGGGATCAAATATCACTGTTCTTGAGGTAGAATTGCTTAGAATGATGGATCACACTGCTAATTAGTCACTATCCCCATCCATGCCCATTAGAAAGTGCAAATCAGTTCATTCCGAAGTTTCCAGTATTTTCTGGAAACAGTACTTCTCTGACTACCATGTGGAGAAAATGCCCTAGGAATTAAAACAGATGCAGAAAAGGCTGAGTAAGTTAACATATAAACATTTAGATTCTGTGTAGATTTAATACAACTATTTAGTTTGATAGAAGGAAAAATATGTGGCTAATAAAATTGTCAGAATAGCTTTTATGTTCTTTATGGCTTAGGCCATAAAGGAAGAAGCATTAAGGTTTCTTTTGTGTCTTATCTTAAGCAAAGTCATAATTTATACAGAACATTTATAGTAGTTAAATATGTCTTCTATTTAAGAATATAGTCTCACTCTAATATAGACACAGTGTAAGTCAAAGAAATATATTCCGTTACCCAATTTTTTTGAATGGTTTCTTAAAAGTGCAGTTTATATTGAATTATGCTCTAGGAGAGTAGTGAGTTTTTTAAATGTTTACGAATATCCATCCAGACATAAGTTCACATAATACTATTTTACAAAACCCTAAACAGGATATTCTTAGGAGGGAAATATTTCATTTAATGAGCATACTTGAAAAAAATGTATTTCATATATGTTATTATTGCTCTCTTCTGAATATTGAACTATCAAACTGTGAAATAAGTGGGTTCCTGACTCCTTCTGTGTCTGTTTCAGTGACTTTATTTAGTCAAGTAATAATATGAAATCCAACATGATTTTCTGTGTGGGAGATAGAAAAAACAAGCAAGAAAATGGAGGAGAAACAGAAAAAGAAGGAAGAAGCACAAAGAAAGCATGAAGCATTTACCAAGGAGTATGTCTAATCCACAAGAATATTCATGAAATAAACACAGACATCCCAACCTTTTCTGTGTGAGAGGCTATGATCTGTATTGATTTCAGTTTACAAGTGCACAAGTTCTTTCTCTCTCATGCTCATTTTAGAAGGTAACATAAAATCCATAAATAATATCAGAGAGTCAGTCTCACTAGAAGCATCCTGAGAACAGCAGCACATTAATCTTATGACTGTACATTGAGCTGCTCAGAGATATAAAATTTAAGATGGCCTTCGGAGGATCTAAAGAAATCAAGCTCACTCACTCATGGGTGGGAACTGAAAAATGAGAATACTTGGACACAGGAAGGGGAACATCACACACTGGGGCATGTTGTGGGGTGGGGGGAGCGGGGAGGGATAGCATTAGGAGATATACCTAATGTAAATGACTAGTTGGTGGGTGCAGCACACCAACATGGCACATGTATACATACGTAGCAAACCTGCATGTTGTGCACATGTACCCTAGAACTTAAAGGATAATAATATATATATATATATATATAAAGAAGAAATCAAGCTCATGTTACTTCACCCTCCTCAGTCCCTTAGAGAAATCTTCAAAGATATTAATGTTAATTCAAGAATGCGTATGCAAACAAGCACATACATGTATACAGTCAGAAACACACAGAGATATGTATGGCTGGGAAGAGGAGCTGAAACATAAGTGTTACTTGAAATAGTGAGCAAATTAAATATTTACAGAATTAATAGTAACACTGTAGCCACTACTATAATTTTGGCTCAAGCCATTATTTTCTGGTGGCTTGTTCCATTGTCAATACGTCTTTTGTGACAACTGCTGCTACTAATACTGCTCTTTGAGACATGATCAGCAGTAGGGAAGACACTTGATACATAACGTGGGGGGTAGAGACACAGATAACCAAAGGAAAGCATGTCGTTTGTAGCATAAGTCCTTTCAGGTTCAATGAACAAAAAATAAAAGTTTCTTCACCCCTGATTACAAAAGCACAAATCATTAACAGCCTTCAAGTATTTCCTTCACTTACAGTAATTTTTTTTTTTTAAAAAAAAAAAGGAGAAGAAGGAACAGGAAGTATGAACACAACTGTTTTGTTTAAGAATATACATATACCTAAAGGATTATAAATCATGCTGCTATAAAGACACATGCACACGTATGTTTATTGCAGCACCATTCACAATAGCAAAGACTTGGAACCAACCCAAATGTCCAACAATGATAGACTGGATTAAGAAAATGTGGCACATATGCACCATGGAATACTATGCAGCCATAAAAAATGATGAGTTCATGTCCTTTGTAGGGACATGGATGAAGCTGGAAACCATCATTCTGAGCAAACTATCACAAGGACAGAAAACCAAACACCGCATGTTCTCACTCACGGGTGGGAATTGAACAATGAGAACACTTGGACACAGGATGGGGAACATCACACACCAGGGCCTGTTATGGGGTAGGGGGAGCGGGGAGGGATAGCATTAGGAAATATACCTAATGTAAATGATAAGTTAACGGGTGCAGCACACCAACATGGCACAATGTGTACATATGTTAACAAACCTGCACGTTGTGCACATGTACCCTAGAACTTAAAGTATAAAAAAAAAAAAAAAGAATACACATCTTAAAGACAGCCTGGGGAGGACCAAAATCAGGCCTGGGAGCAAATCACTGAACTAGATACCACTGAATTGGTCCTTTCTGGTTTCTGTAACAGAATACCAGGGACTGAGTGGCTTAAACATCAGAAAGTTATTTTCTCACAGTTCTGGAGGCCGGAAGTCCAAGAGCAGGGCACAAACGGAAGTGTTTCAGGTGAGGCTTCTCTAACTTGCAGATGGCTGTTTTCTTACTCTGTCTTCACATGGCCTTTCATCCCCTGGTGTGCTGCTGCTTCTTCTGATGAAAGGACACCAGTCTTATTGAATTAGGGTCCTTATGATCTCATTGAACCATAATTACCTCCTGAAAAGCCATATCTCCAAATATAGTCACATTGGAGGTGAAGCTTCAATGTATGCATTTTGAGGGGACACAATTCAGTCCATAATAGGCATCCAGGGGCTTAAGTAAGTGGAAAGGGTTTGACATTGGAATACCTGTTTTGAGTCATGGCTTTTCCACTTACTGCCACTATTGACTTTTGGGGACAAATTTCACTCCTTAGTATTCGGCATCTCATCACTAAAATGGATATTTCCTTTTGTGATTTTTGTGAAGTTTAATCAGATGGATCATGTACAGTACATGGTGCCGGTTGGATACATTAAAATGAGTCATAATTGGTATATGCAAGTATTAGTTTATCTAGATGAAGTTTGCAGAGGTGAGACTTTCTAATTTATTTCTTTAGTCAATTGGACAAAACAATTGGTTTGTACTTTCGTTTCTTTGTCAATAGTATGGGGAAAAAACCTGCCTTTCATGTATCAAAGTTATGGTGCCAAATCAATATGATAATGCCTGTATAGCGTTCTGAGTTTTACAGATTTAAACCCTATAGAAAATATATATTTTAATACTAATAAGCAGTAGTGTGTATATATATATATGTATACACAGCAGTAATGTATAAGCACTAATAACTAATGTATTATAAGTAATGTATAAGCACTGCTTATTAACTAATAAGCAGCAGTGTATATATATGTGTGTATATATATATACATGTATATACATGTATATACATAAAAGCTTAAAAGTAATTTCTTTATGAATAAGAATTCACAATGAATTGGTATGGACAGGATATCCATAAATTATTGTACTGCACTATTTGCTATGTAGGGTATGCTTTTATTTTGTTTTATTTTGTTTTTGTTGAGGTATATTCTGTTTTGATTTAACATGAAAGCCTTTTCAAAAGGTGAGAAGAAAGAAGAAAGGGTTTTAATGTCATCTTATCTAGATTCTTTCCTGTTTAACTATTCTACTACCTGGTACTATTAAGCACTGATTCCCATGTTGGACAGAAGAACCTGAGGATAAATCCTTGCTTGACAGGAAATTCTATTTTATATTTGCATGTGCAGAAAAAAGAATAAATTTATAAAAAATCAGCAATTACCAGCCACCTGTTACTTATTGGTTTGCATAAGTCGTAAATGAATTTTTCAATCATTCTTTTTATCAAATTAGCAGCATAGCATAAAATATATTTTTATGACTTTAAAAAATACAATGAAAAAGAATATATCAGTGCACTAACCTAAAAAATAAGAAGTTTGAAGTAAAAATTAGGAAAATCAACTCAGCTACATTAATTAGTCATTTCTTAAGAGGATTATTACCTTAAAAACATAGCTAATGTCTAAAAATTACTCTCTGCAAAAATCATAGAAATACCACATTATGTTTTATTTTAATTTTAAGTAGATAATGTTTAAAGTTTTAGACTAAACTATTTTTAGTTTATAACAGACAAAAATCTGAACAATATAAGGAACCTATTTTTTATGCTTGGCTTATTCAAACATAACATAACATTTTTATTATAGCTTTTGTCTTATTCTTCTCTTTGGATAGTGTGGAATATTCCAAATATTATCTCATGAACATTTTATATTAAGAAAAACAGATGAAAAATACAAGGGTATATAAAAACTGTTTTGCAGTATAGTTATAAAATTATCTTTCAGAGCTTTTTTCCACATTAAAATATTTTTTAAATACATACAAATATTTTGAATAAGAGCCTTTATGTTATTTGGATAAAAGTCTCCGTGATTTGCAAATAAAAATAAAAGAAATTATTAATAAATATTTCTGTTGAATATCTATTTTCAAACCGCAAAAACATGGCAATTTAGTCCTTTAAGATACATGTTTTAGTTATTAAAGATATCTTCTTTAGATGATTTTTTCATCTGGTTTATATTTCACTTTCATTTAGCCAAAAATAATAATAGCAGATATGTTTATAGATATAGCCATGTAGGATACTAATTTCTTTTGAAATCACAGACTACAGAAATTTTTTTTTTTTTTGAGACAGAGTCTGGCTTTGTTGCCCAGGCTGGAGTGCAGTGGTGCGATCTCAGCTCACTGCAAGCTCCACCTCCCGGGTTCACACCATTCTTCTGCCTCAGCATCCCGAGTAGCTGGGACTACAGGCGCCCGCCAGCATGCCTGGCTAATTTTTTGTATTTTTGGTAGAGACAGGGTTTCTCCGTGTTAGCCAGGATGGTCTTGATATCCTGACCTCGTGAGCCACCTGCCTCGGCCTCCCAAAGTGCTGGGATTACAGGCGTGAGCCACCACGCCCAGCCAGAGATGCTTTTAAGTCTCACAAATGGAGTGTGTGTGTGTGTGTGTGTGTGTGTGTGTGTGTGTTGGGGGATGTGCATGGATATGGGGTGGGTGGGTGTGTGGGGGTGTTGTATGTTTAGAGATACTCACTTTTCCCAGATCCTGATATAACTGCTAATTCATTTCTATTACCTGATATCAGAAAGCTGATTAGATGCCAGAAACCTGATATTTGATTTGTAAAAAGAACACCTTCAGCACAGAAACATGCACCAAATTATGTACCTTTCTTTCCCTTGATGATACGAGTTTTTAAAATATCTACATAACTCCGAAGGCAAGTCTGTAAAAACATAAAATAATAATAAAATAAAATACCTACCTAAGAATAATTTCTGCATGCAAAATAGACCTAGGAAATATTTATTTTTTGTATGAATGATTGTATTATAATTTTTAAATTTATAAATAAAAACATTTATTTAATTCTGTTTTTAATCTATTGAATTGAATCAGTCACTTTTGAGAGGTTTTGGAGTAGTTTTATCCATCTGCAGACTTAATACCTTCACACATTCTAATACGCACTATAAACAATATATGTGATTTTATTTTTAAGCAATAAAGTTTTGTGACTATGGTGAACTTTATTTTCTCAATAATGTTATAATTGTATCAACAAGTTTAGAAAGAGTTCAATCTAAAATCCTAAGTTTAAATCAATTCTGCAATTGAACCTGTAATTGGTAGCTATGTATTGCAGTTTAAGGGCCACAATTCAATTCTCTTAACATTATAAGAATACAAAATATCACATATGCAAAGTTTCTTTTTTAAATCTCAAATACAAAGGCCATGATTTCCATTTTCTTTATCATTGAAAACGTTTAACATGTACAACATGCTGTTTTAATATACATAAATATAGTGAAATTAATACTACAGTAAAGCAAATTAATTTGCACATCATGATCCGTAGTTGCTTGTGTGTGTGTGTATGTTCAGAGCATATAAAATATACTCTGTTAACAGATTTTCAGTATAGAGTACAATATTAACTATAGTCTTCATGCTGTATATCAGACCTCTAGCCTTTTTCATTCTACATAACTTAAAGTTTATTTTCTTAATGTTTTACACAGTATTTAAAATTAAAAGACCCTTAATCATTCAAAGAAAGTAGTTCTATCCAACTTATCTGAAGATAATACAGGCAGAGTTTTAGGCATAAGATCAGAGCAGCAGACACCAAGAGTGTTTCCCATACTATCAGATTGTCATATTGAGTCTTTTTTGAATAGGCTTAAGATCTTGAAAGAGAGATGTTCTAATTCCCTTTCTTCTAACTCCAGTTTGGAACTTTTAGGTTCCAGGTTGAGCAAGCAATTGGATTTTGCATTTTAGTGGCTCTTAAAATACATAAAGGTATTTTTTCTAACTCAAAAAAAGTCACTTTTTAATACCTATAAAAATATAAACTTCATTGAGTATTTAAAACAATATCCAAATAAACTCTAGGTACAGTGTACCACATGTCATTGTTTTAATTCCAAGTTTTGTTTTTTTTATTTTGAGTTGGAGTCTTGCACTGTTGCCCAGGCTGCAGTACAATGGCATGATCTTGGCTCACTGCAACCTCTGCCTCCCGGGTTCAAGCAATTCTCCTGCCTGAGCCTCCTGAGTAGCTGGGATTACAGGCACCCACCACCACGCCTGCTAATTTTTTGTATTTTTAGTAGAGACGGGATTTCACTATGTTGGCCAGCCTGGTCTCAAACTCTTGACCTCGTGATCTGTCCCCCTCGGCCTCCCAAAGTGCTGGGATTACAGGTGTGAGCCAAGTCTTAACTTTTTTTTTTTTTTCTTTTTCCATTGTATATGACTTCTGCCTAGGCTTCTATTGGCTCCGTTTCTTCAAACTTTAGAGCACATGCTGCCTGAACACAGACTGGGGAGACGTCTCACAACATAGATTAGCTGTTGTCAGCCCTTAAAAAAACTGGATCCTGTTCCTTGTTGATATTGATTTTAGTAGCATTCTTGAAGAAAACTGGTTAGACCACTGGGAGCCATAATTCTGTAATCTGCTGACACACACACTGCCAATTGCCTAATGATGCATGGTAACAAGACCGTTCTCCCAATAGACTTTCTAGAGGTAAGCATTTGCTCAAAGTAAGTCCAAGGATAATTCCTTTTTTACAGACTATAATTGGTAACGCTATTCATTTATTGAAGGATTCTTCCTGTAGTTGGATGAGTCTTTATAAGACCTGGATAAACTCAGTTACAGTTTCTTTCTTTTAGTGATTGACCATGGACAAAGCACTAACAAACCTAGTTGCTATTCCCATCTGAATCAAGACATATTTGGGACCATTGAAGATTATTCCAATTCAAAGATACTATTTTATGAAGCCTAAAAATATTTGACTATATGTTTTATTGTCTTTTTAATAATAACATTTTTAAATTTACTAGTCTTAATTTACCTATTTTAAAACCTAGGACTCACAGTAAAAGTAGAATAGATCACTTGTATTTTCATCTTTAAATATCATTGGGTTTTCTTATATTTTTCAACTTGAGCACTTGCTATAAAGCAGGTGCTTTGTTAGTGCATTTTAAATATGCATTATGTTGCACAAAAATATTACAATAGAAATATTTGACAATACCCAAGTATAGATTCTAATGTATGCATAGAAAAATTATACATTGATTAAACCTATACAAAAGCTAATGATAAAACTTTTTGAGAATGTGTTTTATATTGTTTTAAAGAATCCTTCGGGAAAGCATCCAGACCAATGTAGGGATCACGTAGAAGTAATTATAACTCAAGAAAAGTCTGGGTCATGGTAAGAGATGTGTGTTCCACACCAGCAGTAATGAAACTAAACTCTTTTAGGTTAAGAAAAAAGAAACTGAGGTTTATGGATTGCTATAGAAAGATAAGCAAAAAAGAATGATAATTCCTTGCTCCTACTGAATATCTGAGTTAGGGCTTCCTTATGGAAATATAAATCAGAAATTGTTAGAATGCCAATCTAAGATCTGAGGAGTAAGGAGGTTGTAAGTAGAAGGTGTCATAGGGTATCTTTGGAAAACCTTGCTTGATTGGTCAAGAACACATTGCCATCTGCCATGTGAGCATCATTTATTCATCTGGGAAAGTGATAGACTTGATGAGTGTTCCTAGCATACCATGATACATCAGTACCCAAGTCATTCCCAAGAAACGATTTATGTGTATTATATCAATCAGAAGGAATTAAATCATGAGAAGTTTTTCAGTTTTTACATCTTATTCTGTATCATGAGGAGTTTTGCATGCTTGTCATTTTTAAAGATTTTGCTTGGAGAAATAAAAGATGTTGATATGTGAATGCTCTGAAAGAATATATTATTGGATAACAAATTCAGTGTCATTTATCTAAGGCATTAAAGAATGCAGCATTTCATCAAGGCTGTGAGTCAACTATGTCTAGGCATTGTCTTCTGTGTTTGGCTGTGGATGAAACTCTCTGGGTTATTCTCTAAAAATTAAGAGGAGATAGAGGTACTGAGGGAAGAAAGAATTCCTCACCCTAAAAACTTTTGAAAAAAATTCAAGTGCAACCATTACATAGCAGAAGTCTAGGAAATGAGAATGGTTAATATCAGATCAAAATCTTAAATATAAAATAAAAAGTAATTATTCACTGCCTTATGAAAAGAACAAATTAATTTTCTTTAGAGCATGGCAAAGACAATAATGTTTCCTCAGACAAATGATGATAATGACGACAGTAGCAATCAAGTAAATAAGAGAGTTTCTTAGCAGCACGTGGTAGGGAGGAGACGTTCAATCTCTAGGAAACAGCTGAGAGAACTTGAGGGGAAGCAATACCACATCAAGATTGAGAACAGAAGTTGACAGCTAAACAAGTTTGAAGCTCTTCTCTTATCTTTGCATCCTTCCTCCAGGCAGTCTGTCTTGCTTTCAGGAAAGGATTACTATTTCCAGAAAAGCAGATTTGGTGTACACATGAAAAGCATATGAGAGGATGTCATGCAGTATTTCCACCAAGCAAATTATTGTCTCATTGGTACGTTGTCTATTCCTGTAGAGACAATGGATAGAGGAATAAAGCTGAAATGCAACCATTTATCTCAATCTTCCAAAACCTTCTCATATGAACTTAAGGGGGCACCTAAGACCAGGTTTTCTTAAAAAAATTAAATAAATGGTTTTTTTTTTAAATTCAGATGCAATGAACAAAGAAAGAAGTAGATGGGGCATTTATCCCATCAACCAAATTTGCCACCTTTTTCCTGAAGGAGCATTATTTATCATCTCCATTTTTACCTGTTGTGGTAACTGGAGAGATGGATAGAAGTAGCTAGCAATTGGCCAGTATTACTGTCTCTTTTTGAAACATGATTTAGATATTCATTGATCTTCATTTGCACATATTCATTCTTTAAGAAATTAGTAAACCATCTTTAAAACATGTTGGCTGTATATGACAGAAATCTGAAACTATGAAAAAAACAAAATCTTTTCATAGTGTTTTCTTTCTGTTCTTATTATCTGAGGTAGATGACCTGGCAACCTTGTTCATCACCCATAGGGCTATTCAGTCAGAGGTAATAAATGACATGAGACTTACTTGTGAGTCTTTCTCAACTGAAATTAAGGCTTACTTTTGTTTGCCTCAGCTTCTTTTGCTTTCCGCATGAAAGTGACAGAAGTTGTGGCAAACTTCTGAAAGTGTTTAGTAACACCAACAGCTAAGTAGAAATTTTGAAGAATTTGCTTGGTAACCAGCTGAAGTGTGTTACCTTTACTTCCTCATAATACTATACTTAAATTCACATACTGCATGCTCATTCTTCCTTATGGGCTAGGCTAAGATAAAACTCTTAGGAACATACAATTTTAAGAAATTCTCACCCAGTGTGACACGTGAAAATTGATTAAAGTCTATGAAATATGTCCATATAGGATTGCAGCAGAACGGCAAAAATGTAATCATTATTATTTTTTAATACTCATTTTAAGTTTAGTCAATTAATATTAAATAAAATTTAGAAATTTTTTGACTGTGTTTAATTTCTTACTTATTGAAAAACATTGCTTCATAGAAAATCTAGATGACCTTGAGTTTGGCAATGACTTTTAAGATACAAGACCAGATAAGGTATACTCAGTGAAAGATATTAATAAACTTGACTTCACTATAATCAAAAATGTTTTCTCTGTAAAACATACTGTTAATAAAATAAATAGACAACCTACAAGCTGGGACAAAATATTTGCAGAATACATTGCTCGATAAAACACAGATATCCAAAATATACAAAGAACACTTTAAAAAACCTTAACAGACACCTCACCAAAGAAAATATAAAGATGGAAAACTATATGAAAAGTTCCTCCATGAGGAAAATGCACATTAAGGCAACAATGAACTACCATTATGTACCTGTTAGAATGGTCAATATCCAAAACATTTTGGTGGCTTTTAAAATACATACTGATTTTATATATTGACATAAAATTGACAACTGACAGCACCAAATGCTGGCTGGAACTCTCATTTGTCTCTGGTAGGAATGCAAAATTGCGAAGCAACTTTGGAAGACAGATTAGCAGTTCCTGACAATATTAAATATGTTTTTACCATATTTAGTAATAACACATCTTGGTATTTAGCAGCAGTCACACACCTTGGTTTTTACTAAAATGAGTTGAAAACACAGTCTACGTGCATATTTATAGGCACTTTATTCATAACTGCCAAAACATGCAAACAATCAAGATGTCCTTCAGTAGGTGAATAAAGAATGTATGGTATATGCACACAATGAAATATTATTCAGCACTATAAAAGTGCTACGATGCCATAAAAAGACATTGAGGAAACTTAAATGCGTATTACTGAGAGAAGACAATCGGAAAAGGTTGAATACTGTATGATTTTAACAAAATGACATTATGGAAAGGCAAAATGAGGGAGACAGTAAAAGAATCAGGGGTTTCCAGGACTTGAGGAAAAGGGAGGGATAAACAAGTGGAACACAGAGGATTTTTAGAGCAGTAAATCTACTTTGTATGATACTACAATGGTGAACACATGTCATTATGCATTTTTCCAAAACCATAGAAGTTACAACACCAAGAATGAATCCTAATATAAACTATGAACTTTGGGTGATAATGATGTGTCAATACAGGCTCATTGATTATAAGAAATATACCTCTCTGGTGGGAGATATTGATACTTGGGGAGGTTATGCATATTTGGGGGCAGGGAATATATGGAAAATATATACCTTCTGCTCAATTTTGCTGTAAAGCTAAGACTGCTCTAAAAGATAAAATTTATTTAAAAACACAACAAAACAAAAGCCCACAAAACACAAACAAGAAGTGACTTATTTAACTTTTTCAGGAACTCTGAAAACATTCAAGAAGTTTCATCTTTGAAAACATTTTAATAAATACAATACAAAGTAAAGAAAAATGTGGCTTGAATTTTATTGTAAAATTCAAGTTTTCTAATTTTGTTTTAAAATTAAACAATACTGGCCTATAGTTCTTTTAGATTTTTATCATGGAAGGGAAGACGACCCAGGATACCAAGTAACAAACAGCAGCTAATTTGTTTTTTACCAACTTTTAACTTTTTAATATATTTTTAAATAGACCTCAGGTACACTGAAAAGAATTATTTATTATTATTAGCTATGGAACAGTGTCATTATTAGTTCAAGCGTAGCCCTCTTCTAGTCATTTATGGGTTACATTTATTTAAGCTATATGTTGACCCACACATGAACCCACAGCCCAACCAAAAAACAAGGACATTGACAATAACTTGCTTGGGCAGAAATCGTGGCTTCACGAGGTTATTCAATTATAACTTCTACCTATTTTGCAGCAATGCAGTGCTGGATTTATTTTTGCTAGTATGGAAACATTAAGAACAAGTAAGGATAATTTTAGATGAAGAGAGATATCTCAAAGGTAATTTGCAAACATTCCAGACACTGTTCTCTTGTTGTAACAGATCATTTACATTCTAGGTAGGAATGCAAAGTTTCCTGAGGAATCTTGCTTAAGAACAATGGACTGTGGTCACAGCCTGTGACTTCCATCTGTGTCTTTTCTCACAACAACAATAAAAAAAGCAAAATACTTGAGGAGTGTTCAGTGACTTTCAAGATCATAGGAAGAATGTGACAAGTGTCTGAATATTTTTCTGTTTCAGGCAGCTGGATGAGACAATATCTCTTTCTTGATCTTCTCTGCGTGAGATACTTTACCATTTGAGTGGTTATTGCCACACAGCAGTCAGCATGTGACTTTTATATTGGCATTTTCCGAACTCAGGTAACAACTGCTGACCCCTGATTTAGACTATGCTGCATGTTGTTAGAGGGCCAATGCCTAACTGTTGTCAGGTCTGTCACCGTCCCAGAAGATGAAACTGTTGTCCTAGCTCCTGGAACTATCTTCAAGGAAAAAAAACTGTCATTTTAATTATGAATATAATATGAAAAATGTAGACAGTCTAGAGAAATTGTAGAAAGAAACGTAAGTCACCTACTACAGCAACTGGAGTGATACTCTTAAAACCTGTCATATTATCTCATCCCTCTTACCACTTTATTTGATGTTTTCTTATTCTCAGACAACAGTCTTGGTTGTAACAGTGACTTAAAAGGGCTACTGTTGTCTTGCATTGCTAAACTCATCCCCTGCTAGGCACAAGTTGGCTCACTCTACACTAGCCACAATGGCTGTCTTAGTCCATTTGTATCCCTAAAAGGAATACCAGAAGCCTGGTAATTTACAAAGAAAAGAAATTTATACCTCGCTCTCAGTTCTGCAGACTATACTTGAAGTTCGGCATTAGCAATGGCTTCTGATGAGGGCCTCAGACTGCTTCCACTCCTGGCAGAAGCCTGTATGTGCAGATCACGTGGCTGAAAACAAGAGAGAGGAGAAAGGGCCAGACTCTTTGACAACAAGTTTTCATGGGAACTAAGAGTGAGAACTCACTCACTGCCATGAGAATGGCACCAAACCATTCAAGGGGATCTGTCCCTGTGGTCCAAACACCTGCCATCATTCCTCATTTCCATCACTGAGTACCAAATTTCAACATGAGAGCTGGCAGGTACAAAAAAACCACACTCAAATCATGGGACTGATCTCTTGGCTATTTGGCTATTGGAAAATGTTCAAAGTGGGATCCCTTGGCAGTATCTCTATATTTACTGCTCCCTGTCAAGGTGCATTCTCACTTCAGGATATTTGTAAGTGCTGCTTCCTTTCCCTTTATTCTCTCTCCTTGTAGAGTTGCCTACATTATTCACTCGGTCACCTTCCTTTTTTTTTTTTTTTTTTTTTTTTTTTTTTTTTTTGAGGCAGAGTCTCGCTCTGTTGCCCAGGCTGGAGTGCAGTGGTGTGATCTCAGTTCACTGCAAGCTCCGCCTCCTGGGTTCAAGCGATTTTCCTGCCTCAGTCTCCCGAGTAGCTGGGACTACATGCTCTTGCCACCATGCCTGGCTAATTTTTGTATTTTTAGTAGAGACAGGGTTTCACTATGTTGGCCAGGCTGATCTCGAACTCCTGACCTCATGATTTGCCAGCCTCAGCCTCCCAAAGTGCTGAGATTACAGGTGTGAGCCACCACACCCGGCCCACTGGGTCACCTTCTTAATCAATATGCTCAAATGTTACCTTCTCAAGGAAGCCAGCCTTTCTGCCCTATTTAAAATTGCAATCCTATTCCCACTCCCCACACATGCAAACTCACAGACTCTTGTCCTTGTCTACTTTGCTTTCTTTCTAAAATGTAGTATTTTCTGACATACAACATAATTTAATTATTTATTTGTTTATGGTCTCTCACCTGAGTGTGAGAAGTTGGAACTTGATGTATCCCCAGTGTGTAGAAGAGTTTTGCTACATAATTACTAATCAATAAACATTCAACAAGCGTTTTTGTTTCAATTCTTTTCTTTTAAAAATATCATCTTTTTTTTCATTTGTGTTGTTATTTCTTGTCTTTCAGAGATGTATGTGCTATCCAGTTTTCTGGAAGCTCCCCCCAGCCCTCTTCTCTGTACCAGACAAGAGCAGAAGTCACGTATCCCAAGGTGTCAGAAGCCTTTGCTGTTTAGGAGAAAGCATTTTGACATAGTCCAATAATTTTCGGTGCCTGATGACTCATTGTCTGGCATAACTTTTCTCAGCACTTGGCAGCATTGTGAAGCAACTGTTCTATAACTGATCCCACCGTGATGCTGCCACACCCCATATCCTAATGTAAGGAGGTCTTTCTGTCTGTCTGATTCTTGGGCTCTGGTATCTAAGTTGCATGAGGCTCTCTCTCTTCCTGGCTTACTGACCTAGAAGGAAAACCTGCCTTATGTCCCCTGCTTGGTTGGGATGCATATCACATGCAGAATTTCTTTCAGTGATTTGCTTGTTCTCTGATAGAATATAAAAAACTTGAGTTGGCTCCCGCCTTGCTACACTTGCAAAATGATTACAGCTTCTCCTGCTCCAGTCCTGCAGATTTACCTCTTTCAACTTATGTGTGTTTCTCTAGGATTTATCCTTTAAGCCTTTGGAATATGCCATGTTGTTTACATGATAAAAATATGAAAGCAAAAGAAAAACATGTGACTTAATAGAATTTAATTTTGCATCTATTACGAATGCAGCCCTGCTACAAATCTTTGGCTGTTATTTGGAAAGATGAGACTATCTGGGGCCATGGTCAGGGTTGTGATATAGATTATGAATGTCTCCAAATAGCCGGAGTAGAAAGGTGGCATCAAAGGCATAACAGTGTTTTCTCCAGAGGGAAACATACAACTGCCAAAAAGGAGGATCATCTCAGCTGCGCTAATCTCCTCTCTCCTTTCTTATCCCTTGTGTAATCTGGCATTGTGGCCCTGCAGAGCTGTGCTGGCATTGCTTCTAATGAGCAGGGAGAGAAATATCTTTTTATTGTGCTCTTGTAGCACTGAAGAAATTTCAGGGAACAGGTCCTATAATAGTCTAGCCTGTCTGTGAATGGAGGGTAAATTCTACTTTGACAGAAAAGCTTTCAATCGTTTAGGGTAAATTCTTCCTCCATGGTCATGAATTTACCCATAAATATCGGAATAAATGTAACATTTTCTATATCCTGCACAATAATTACCTCTTAAATCTGTATTTAAAGATTGTGGATTAGACACATAAAAATATTTTGATTCTTTAACCTAGACTTCTGTGGTAGATACGTAGATTAAAGTAAAATAAATGAATAATAAATTCAACAGTTGTCTCAAATTTATTCTTGCTCGAAAATATGGAAGAGTCACATGGGTATATAATGTTAAATGAACCAAATCGTTTAATGATTCTCTCAGCACATGCTTGTATAATTCAGATTTTCTCCTGTGCCTCTTCATGGTTTAGATGGTATACAAATTCTTAATCTCTTCATTACATCATCAGCATTCAAGATAATGAGGTTTTGACATGTCTAAAAGGGAATAAACCTAATGAAGAAACCACACACACAAGTCAAATTACATTTAGATGTTTTTCCTACTTATCACCAGAATTGAAGGTGTAATTTAATATGGATTTTTGATTAAAAACAGATGGCTCACATCTGTTCTCAAAATGGGAAAAAAGTATTTTAAGTGAAAATTGTAAGTCACTGGGATAATATCTGATAAGGAAAGAAATGCTGAATATATTTTGATTCTGTTTCCATAGATTGTCTCTGAATAAAAGTAATTACATTTTTAGAACAATATCCTTATAGGAATCATGCCCACATTCCAAGGGATTTCAGAGATTTGTTGTGCCCATTCTCAGGCAACATAGTCTTGTCCAGGCACATATGAGAAGTTTCCAGAATAGACCTAACCAAGACCCAAGGAATAAGAGGTTGAGAAACTTGAAGAGAAAGTGAATTTCACATAGTTTTGATGAAATAAGGTCCTTTGTTAGAGACAGATTTTAAAGTGGACCCCATGATCCCTGCCTCCTGGAATTCACAGCTCTGTGTCATCACCTTCCCTGGGGTATGGCAGGAACCATGAATGCTTCTATTCAATAGAATATGGCAAAGTTGACAGGATGTATGTGATTACCATACATAATTATGTTGCATAAACCTGCAGCATTTATACTGGGAAGAGAATGTCTTCCTTGTTGGCCTGGAGGAAGCTAGCTGCCATGTTGTACTGCTGCATTGAGGAGGCAGTGAGATGAGGGTGGCCTCTGTCCAAAAACTAGAAAGAAACTGAGACTGCTGTCACTTCACAGCCTAAAAGTAGTCAAATTCTGCAAACAACCACATGAGATTAGGAGGTGATTTCTCCCCAGTCAGATCTCAGATGAATTTGAAGCCTTGGCCGACACCTTGATGGCAGGTTTAAGACTGCAGCAGAGAGCCCTGCTAACCAAAGCCTGCACTCCTGATCTGCAAAAGTGTGATATGATAGATGGATGCTATATTAAGTCTCTAAATTTGTGATAATATTATTAGGTAGCAAGAGATAACTAATACAGTCATTTTTTCCCATTCTATACCTAATGAGATATTCATTGTCTTTTTAAAAAGTCAATGCTTGGCGATGGTGTTGCAGGAGACAGATGAAGATTCATTTGAATGTTTCAAGGCTGCAAAGAGATGTCAAGCCTTCTCTTCCCCTTTCTGGAATGGTGGTAAATAATTTATCCAAAAGCACCAATGCTAAAACTTTTGTAGGAAGCCATGGGAATAAAAGTGGTCCACAACTTACAATGGTTTGATTTAATTTTTAAACTTTAAAATGGTGCAAAAGTGATATGCATTCAGTAGAAATCACACTTTGAGCAAACATCCAACCATTCTTTTTCCCTTACTGTACAGTATTGAATGGATTACATGAGATATTCAACACTTTAATATAAAATGTGCCTCATATAAAATTATTTTGCTCAACTCTATGCTAAAGCAAGTGTTTTGAGCATGTTTAAGGTAGGCTAGGCTAAGCTATCAAGTTCAGTAGGGTAGATATATTAAATGTATTTTTAACTTACCATATTTTCAACTTACAATAGGTTTATTGAGACTGAAACTCATCATAAGTTCAGGAGCATTTGTATAAGTTGTCATGCTTAACAGGGTGGTGGTACCTTGTAAGAAATAATCTCTTTACCTCGTTGATTCAACTTACATCAAGAAGAGTGAAGATACATAGGTATGTCATGGATAGTGAAGATGGCCAGGGAGTGGCTCATGCCTATAATCCCAGCTCTTTGGGAAGCCAAGGCAGGAGGATCACTTGAGCCCAGGATTTCGAGACCAGCCTGACAACAAAGCAAGATCCTGTCTCTACGAAAAATAATTTAAAAAAAAAAATAGCCGGGTGTAGTGACACATGCCTTTACTCCCATCTACTTAGGAGGCTGAGGTTGGAGGACTGCTTGAGCCTGGGAAATCGAGCTTGCAGTGGGCTATGAGTGTGCCATTGCACTCCAACCTGGGTGATAGAGAAAGCTCCTGTCTCAAAAAATGAAACAAAAAAAAGATAGTGAGATATACAGGAAGCATTCTTCTGCTCTGTAGGGATTCTATGAATGCAATATTTTTGCAAGCTGCTGAGAACATAAAGGAACATAAAGAGCAACATCTCTGAAACCAAGGGTCCACATTCATTTTAGAAGATACCACCTCGAGGCACAGGTAGGCATGGGACTAAGAATACATTCCAAATGTGTGGCTAATAGCAGATTATTAGGTTGAAAGCAACAACAAGCTATGATAACTTTAACAGTGAAAATTCTTATTTGGTGATTAATAAATTCTAGAGTAAATCACATATTAATTCATAATGTATTCATTATCACTACTTAAAATTGTATTTGTAATTTATCAGTTTCATTTTTAAAACTTTTAAAAAGTATGATATATATAAATTATTTATTTTCTAGATTATAGAATCAATTATAAGTATGTTTTTTTCAGATGTGTGTTCAGTTAGGTTAAGGATTTAGTATGCCACTGTATGAAAATAGAAATTTTATATAGGCCTTTTAACTTATTTAAAACTTTTTATTTAGCTCATTTCCTCATGAAAACATCTTGTCTTTACGGTACTATAAATTATTTTCTTGTCATTTTTGTTTCATTTTCTCCTTTATAGAGAATGCCTACAAGATAATGGATTGATGTACACAATACCATCAATGTAATTTGTATAACTTTTAGCAGATATGCATTTAAGATTTTTTCCTCAATAACGCATGGCAAAAAGTTAGATAATTATAAATTGTTACATGGGAACTATAATGTTATGGAAGCTAAAAAGAAACAGAAAGTGATCAATAATTTTGTTGAGAAGACAAGAAAGATATCGTTTAAATTTTATAAATCAAATGTTGTATATCATCACAGTATTAAACTATACTATTCAAAGTATCATCTAACACGACTAGTCAAACTACACAACAGGAAAGAAAAGATACTGCAGAGATTGCAGATGATAGCCTGGTGCACAAACTCCTAATCAAATCATAACCCTCTTCATAACTCACAGTCAAATCGACTTTGGCATTTGGCTTTCTGTCTCCTCAGGCATTGATGTGAGTCTCCATGCACAGATCTCTTAAATGGGGAGGAATAATGGATTTAAAAATTGAAAATAATGCATGACCCATGGAGAATAAGAGTCAAGAGCTATGTTTCTTATTACAAACATTTTTTTTCACATTTGTGGTGTCTCCCAAGAATGTACTGATTTCACATAAAGCGGTAATGATTTTCTGCATGCTCACCCCTCTGCATTATCTGCCTTTTCATAATTGATGTGTTAATTAATGGACTCACGTGCTCAATTCTGACCAGAAAACACAAGGGGAAACCTTGAGAACAGAGAATTTGGAAAGTCATTTATTTCTTGGGTATCCACAACTACCCTCTCGTTCTGTTCCTACTCCTTTCCTGAATACATCTCATCTATTTATTGCAAAGTTTATTGTTTCTTGCCTTTGTTTGAACAGAGCCACAAATATAGATACCCTACAACCCTATATGCTATTTTATACTTTAAAAATATTTAACAGAACAAACTTTAAAATGCCTCATACAGGGCAAAAGCAGGAGTGTAGGAGAACTTAGAAGGAAACTGGAACCAACACTGTAAATCCCTTGGCCTTTCTTTCCATGTTTTTTTTTTTTCTCTCCTGGTTTCTCTCTCTCTCTCTCTTTCAGTTATTTTCCACTTCTAGAAGAGCATTTTTTGCTTCCCTAGATTACAGGGCAAAACAGGCCTTTCTATATAGATGCAATACTCAGATTTTGTCTTATAATTTCAGCCATGTGAACTGGCCAATTGCTCCTAATTACAAATTTATGGAGATACAAGGTGATGAACCAGCTTGGAAAAAGGTCCATTGCTGGTTTAACTAGAGATGGCCAAGAGAATGAGCCAGGGTGAAATATGATAGCTCCGAGCAAATTTCCAGATAAATACCAGCCTGACTATAGTGTAATCTGATTTCACATATGAATCAAGAAATATTATTTTAGTAGCATGATTTTAAAAGTGTGAGCACATTTATCCTTACATCTTTTGCTACTGCTGTTTTGAACACAGCAGTGTGTAATAGCTTTAAGAAAGGAATCTGATTTTGACCTCTTCGCTTTCACATTCATAAATGTGAAAAGTGAGAGTCAGGTGCAAACTAAAGTTTTATCCTGTTTGGCTTTGTTTCTTTTGCTTGGCAATGTTGATTACTTTTTGGTTCACTGAGTTCTCAGTGCAATGTAATAGGAGATGTGACACAATTGCTTGAACCAGGTTATTTTGTAAGCTAATGAAATAGTTGGTAAATAGTAAATGGAAAAATGACACATGAAACACAAGAAGAGAAGCCTTTAAGAAACAGACAAATGTTTACAAATATTTTATTTTTAGAAGACAAATGGGCTAGGTAAGGTGCAGGTAACTCTTCCTTCTCTCATTAAATCTATATTACCCAATAGGCTTTTGGATTTAGACTTAATATTGTGTTCTGAGAAAACTGAGGTTACCCCAAGACATGGAAAAGCAAGCACAACCAAAACAATCCAGTCACATTCACCTTAAAAGTAGTTTATTATAGGTATCCTATTAAACTCATTCATTAACCTTTCTCTTTATTAGAAAACAATGTTGAAAATCCATAATAAAAGTGACTACAAATATTTTAGAAATTAGTTATATTTTCATTCTGTTTTCAATTCCTTTCTATAAATTACTATAGTATTGTAATCATATAAAAATAGGATAAGATTTAAAAGCTATTAATACAAAATCTGAAAAGAAAATTGAAACATACATTTTTAAGTGACTTATTTTTCTGAGTTGATTAAAGGCTAAAAAGATATACTGAAATTATGTAAATTATCTCCTATGCATAGAGCAATAAACTTAAGTTTTAATTCATTATATGTACGAAAAAATTACCATATTTTTGAAGGTAAATTTGTATGCTTCACTTATTGTTAATAGTCAAATGTGTATCATAGGATATATCAAATATAACAGTCACATTGAAAAAAAAAGCCTGCTTAAAAAAATCGCTTATATTCTGATTTTGTGCTTGTTGACTATTCACTGAATGAGTTTAATTTTAAACTGAAGCATATTCAAAAATTCTGAAAAGAAAATGGACTCCTTTTCATTTTAAATGTCATTGAAATGAAAATACTGTACTGAAGTCCTCGATAAGTGATTTCTTTTCATAAGGTTAAATATCTGCCAAGAATATTAGCAGAGTTTTCTGAAAATTGTCATTTAAGTGCTATCACTGCCAAAAAAACAACACAAGGAAATGAAGCTGGTATTATCTGAGAATCACAAGGTCATGACATGGAATTGCTGTGATCCTGTTGCAGCTGGGCCATCACTACTAAGGTTTATTTTAAGCAATTTGATAAAGCAACTTTTATTGTTATTGTTTAGTAATATGCTTACATACTTGAATACTGCCCTATAAACTGATAATCTAGTGGATGAGATATAGTATAAACAGATCATTGTCAGGCAATATGCTAAGTGCTGATAGAAGAATTAGCGAAGCCCTCTGGAGTAGGAGACTAAGAGCCTCACAGAAAGACAATTCTTAGATTGCATTTGTTTTAACTTTTATGTTAGGTTCAGGGGTACATGTGCAGGTTTGTTATACAGGTAAATTTAATGTCACAGAGATTTGTTGTACGGATAATTTTGTCACCTGGGTTATAAACATAGTACCCAATAGGTATTTTTTTCTGATCCTCTCCCTCCTCCTAACCTCTCCCCTCAAGTAGGCCCCAGTGTCTGTTGTTACCCTCCTAGCATCCATAAGTTATGGTTGTTTAGCTCCCGCTTATAAGTGAAAACATGTGGTTTTCACTTATAAGCAATTTGATAAAGCAATTTTTACTATTACTGTTTAGTAACATGCTTACATACTTGAGTACTGCCCTATAAACTGATAATCTAGTGGATGAGAAATAATATAAACATATCATTGTCACACAATGATCCTAACGTACATTCCTAACACACAATGAATGTTTTTCTGTTCCAGGGTTAGTTTGCTTAAGATAGTGGCCTCTGGCTCCATTAACATTGCTGCAAAGGAAATGATCTCAGTGTGTTTTTTACTGAGTAGTATTCCATGGTGTATATGTACCATATTTTCTTTAATCTACTGTCGATGGGCATTTAGGTTGATTTTATGTCTTTCCTTTTGTGAATAGTACTGCAATGAACATACACATGCATGTATATTTATGTAAACAATTTATATTCTGTATGGTATATACCCAATAATGGGTTTTCTGGGTCGAATAGTAGTTCGTTTTTGGTCTTTGAGGAATTGCCACACTGTCTTTCATAATGATTTGCTAACTCATTTACACTCCCACAAACACTGTATACATGTTTTCTTTCTCCACCACTCGCCAGCATCTGTCATTTTTTGGCTTTTGAGTAATAGCCTTTTTGAATGGTGTGAGGTGTATCTCATTGTGGTTTTGGTTTGCATTTCCCTAATGATCAGTGATATTGAGCTTTTCTTCATATACTTGTTGGCCTTCTGTATGCTTTTTTTTTTGAAAAATGTCTGTTCATGTCCTTTGCCCACTTTTTAGTAGGGTTGCTTAGTTTTTGTTGTAAAAGTGTTGAAGTTCCTCATAGATTCTGGATATTTGAACTTTGTTTAATGCAGAGTTTGCAAATATTGTCTCTCATTCTGTTGGTTGTCTGTTTACTCTGTTAATAGTTTCTTTTGCTGTGCAGAAGCCCTTTATTTTAACTAGATTCCATGTGTCAATATTTGTTTTTGTTGTATTAATAATTGCTTTTGATGTCTTCATCAACAATTATTTGCCAAGTCCTACCTCCAGAATGATATTTCCTAGGTTATCTAACAGGGTTATTATAGTTTTAGGTTTTATATTTCAGTTTTTAATCCATCTTGCATTGATTTTTGTATATTGTATAAGGAGGGGGTCCAGTTTCAATCTTCTGCATATGGATAGCCAGTTATCTGAGAACATTTTATTGAGTGGGGAGTCCTTTCCTCTTTGCTTAATTTTTCATCTGTGTTGAAGATGAGATGGTTGTAGTTTTGTGGCATTATTTCTGGGTTCTCTATTCTGTTCCACTGGTCTATGTGTTTGTTTTTCTACCAGTAACATGATGTTTTGGTTACTGTAGCCCTGTAATACAGTTTAACATTGGGTAACACAATGCCTCCAGCTTTGCCCTTTTTGCTGAGGATTGCTTTGGCTATTCAGACTCTTTTTTGGTTCCATATGAATTTTAAAACAACTTTTTCTAATTATGTAAAGAATATCATTGGCAGTTTAAAAGAAATAGCATTGAATCTGTAAATTTCTTTGGGCAGTATAACCATTTTGAGGATATTGCATCTTACTATCCATAAGCATGAAATGTTCTTCCATTTGTTTATGTCATCTCTGATTTCTTTGAACAGTGTTCTATAGTTCTCATGAAAGAGATCTTTCACCTCCCTTGTTAGCTGTATTTTTAGGTATTCTATTCCTTTTGTGGCAGTTGTGAATGGGATTGTGTTTCTGATTTGCTTCTTGAGTTGGATGGTACTGGTATATAGGAATGCTATTGATTTTTGTACACTGACTTTGTATCTTGAAATCTAGCTGAAGTTGTTTATCAGATTAAGGAGCTTTTGCACAGAGACTATGGAGTTTTCAAGATGTAGAACCATGTCATCTGCAAACAGGGATAGTTTGACTTCCTCTCTTTGTATTTGGATAGTTTCGATCTCTTTTTCTTGCCTAATTGCTCTGGTTAGGACATCCAATATTATGTCAAAGAGGACTGGTGAGAGAGGGCGTACTTGCCTTGTGCCAGTTGGAAAGGAGAATACTTCCAGCTTTTGTACGTTCAGTATATAATGCTGACTGTAGGTTTTTCACAGATGGTTCTTAATATTTTGAAGTATGTTCCTTGAATATCTAGTTTATTGAGGGTTTGTAACAAACAATGTTAAAATGTATCAAAAACTTTTTACCACCTGTTGAGATAATCACATGGTTTTTGTTTTTAGTTTTGTTTATGTGATAAATCACATGTTTTGATTCATGTATGTTAAAACAACCCTGCATCCCAGCAGTAAATCCTACTTGAATATGATGGATTAGCTTTTTGATGTACTGCTGTATTCAGTTTGCTAGTATTTTGTCAAGTGTTTTTACATCAATGTTCCTCAAGGATACTGGCCTGAGTTTTCTTTTTTTGTTGTGTCTCTGGCAGGTTTTGGTATCAGAATGATGCTGACCTCAAAGAATGAGTTGGAGAGAAGTCCCTCCTCCTCAAGTTTTTAGAATAGTTTCAGTAAGAGTGGCACCAGCTCTTCTTTTACATCACGTAGAATTCAACTGTGAAACCATCTAGTCCTGGGCTTCTTTTTAATGGTCGGATTTTTATTACTGATTCAATTTCAGAACCCGTTATTGGTCTGTCCAGGAATTAAATTTCTTCCATGTTCAATCTTGAGAGGATGTGTGCCCAGGAATGTATTTATTTCCTCTAAGCTTTCTCATTTGTGTGCATAGAGATGTTCATAGTAGTTTCTGTTTTTTATTTTTATTATATTTCTGTAAGGTTAGTGGTAAAGTCCCCTTTGTCATTTCTAAATGTGTTTCTTTGAATTGTTTACCTTTTTTTCTGTATGCATCTATCTTACTATTTTTTTTTCAGAGAACAAGTTCCTGAATTCATTGATCTTTTGAGTGGTTTTCACGTCTCAATTTCCTTCAGTTCAGCTCTGATTTTGGTTATTTCATGTCCTCCGCTAGCTTTGAGATTAGTTTCCTCTTGCTTCTCTTGTTCTTCTAGTTGTTATATGGGGTCGTTATTTGAAATCTTTCTAACTTTTTGACATGAGCATTTAGTACTATAAACTTACCTCAACACTGCCTTAGCTGTGTCCCAGAGATTCTGATATGTTATCTTAGTTCTCACTAGTTTCAAAGAATTAATTGATGTCTGCCATAATTTCATTTTTTACTCAAATGTTATACAAGACCATGTTATTTAATTTCCATGTAATTGCTTGGTTTTGAGTGATTTTCTTATTATTGGTTTCTATTTTTATTACACTATGGTGTAATAAAATGCTGAATATTGGCCCTCAGTCTCTTCTAGCATGTAGGATTTCTGCAGAAATGTCTGCTGTTGGCCTAATGAGGTTCACTTTGTAGGTGACCTGCCGCTTCTCTCTACCTTCCTTTAACAATTTTTTTCTCTCATTTGGGCCTTGGAGAATCTGATAATTATGTGCTTTGGGGACAGTCTTCTTGTGTAATATCTTGCCACCGTTCTCTGCATTTCCTGGATTTGAATTTTGGCCTTTCTAGTGATGCTGGGGAAGTTTACATGGATGATATAATGAAATGTGCTTTCTAAGTTGCTTGCTTTCTACTCATCTCTTGCAGGGATGCCAATGAGTCATAGATTTGGTGTCTTTACATAATTCCATATTTCATGGAGGTTTTGTTCATGCTTTATAATGATTTTTCCTTCATTTTTGTCTGACTGAGTCATTTCAGAGAACCAGTCTTCAAGCTCTGAGGTTCTTTCCTTAGGTTGATCTACCCTGCTGCTAATAATTGCAGTTGCATTATGCAATTCTTGTAGTATATGTTTCAGCTCAGTAAGATCAGTTTGGCACTTTTGTGGATCAGTGATGGCTATTTTGTCTATCCGTTCTTGTATCATTTTATTATAATTCTTACCTTCTTTGGATTGGGTTTTGATGTTCTCCTGAATCTCGATTATTTTCTTTGCTATCCATAGTCTGATTTCTATTTCTGTCTTTTCAGCCATTTCAACCTGGTTAAGAACGCTTGCTGGGGAATTGGTGCAATCATTTGGAAGAAAGAATGCATTCTGGCTTTTTGAGTTGCCAGAGTTCCTGTGCTGTTTCGTTGTCATTTGTGTGGGCTGATGAATTTGCTGTCCTTTTGATAGATTTTTTTTCTCTTTCCTTCATTGATGCCCTTGGGGGTTTGATTATGGTATAGAGGGAGTTCGGTTGACTGGTTTCGATTCTTGTCCACTCCTGGGTCATGGAGGAGCCCTCTGTGATTACGGTCTCTATGCCCACAATTCTTTTGTTGGTTATTCTGGTCCATGTGGTCCATGTGTCTCCCTCAGGCAGAGGCTATGGCTGGCAGACAAGCTGTATCTTTGTTAGGTCAACGCTGATAATGGTGTTCATGTGCTTCCTGGAGGAAACCCAGGGTTGCTCCTGTCCACAGAATTCAGGTGGAAGCAGGACTGCTGCGTTGGAAGATCTAGTAGATGTGACCCATCTGGCTATGGGAAGTGAGGGTGGATGGAGTTACATGCCTTGCCAACTGTGTATTTCTAACGCAACAAGAGGCTGCATTCCTCAGCAAATTCTGTCAGAAGTAGGACCACTGTACTGTTAGCTCCCGCAGGTGTGGCTTATCTGGCTATAAATGGCAGGGGTGGATGGGTGTGCCTACCCTGCCATCCAGAAGCTTCCTGGGACAACAGAAGGCTGTGCTCACTGGCTAAGTTCTCACAGAAGCAGGACCATTGGGATAGAAACTCTAGCAGGTATTGCCCACCTGGCTATCAGAGGCAGGGCTGAGTGGGGTCACCTGTCCTTGTGCCTGGGTGCTACCTGGGACAGCAAGAGGCTGCACCCAGTGGCTGAACTTACATAGAAGTGGGGTGCTGGCCCAGAAGCTCTAGCAAGTGTTGCCCAGCTGGGTAAAGTGTCACAAGCTCTGCTATCTGGGTGGTGGTGTTTTCCAGAACTACAGGAAGCTGCACCCTCTAGCTGATTTTACACAGAAGCAGAACCACTGAACTGGAAGCTCTAGGAAGCAATTGCACACCTTGCTACCAGTGGCAGTGGTGGGCTGAGTTGCATGCTCTGTTGTTCTGCTGTTCCTGGGACAACAAGAAGCTGTTCCCTGTAGCTGAGCTCAGACAGAAGTGGAGCTGCTGAGCCAGGAGCTCTAGCAGGTGTTGCCCACCTGGCTACTAGTGACAGGGGCAGGTGGAGTCATGCACTCTGCAATTCAGGTGTTTCCTGGGACAACAGAAAACTATGACTTCCAGCTGATTCACACAGAAGTGGCACCACTGGGCCAGAAGCTCTAGCAAGCATTGCCATCCTGGCTATCACTGGTGGGGGTAGGTGGAGTGGCTAGTCGAATTTGGGCTGAAGGGGGACTGCTGGGCCAGAACCTGACACCGAACCCTGTCCAGCAAGGAGGGGTGGAGCAATCTAACTGCTCTCACGTACTGCAACTGCAGCCTCTACTGAAGCTATGATGCTGGTGCTGCTCTACTCCAGGGCCAAAGTTTTGTAGAGGTCCTTTGGACTTGAAGGTTGCCCCTGCAAAAAGTCCAGGTGGCTCTTTGCCTCAGTCCAGGAGTGCAGTGGAGGGGGACCCAGGGGATTCTCCTGTTCCCAGGGTTGCACAGGTCCCTGTGGAGAGCTTGAATCTCTGTGGGGCCTCTCATTTATCTTTTCTTGTGTTGGAGAGGTTCTCCTCCTCCACACTGACCCCAGACAGTCCGGTGCCCAGCTTTGCTCCTATCTGATTTCTGAGTTGCCCTGCTGCCTTCAGGGATCCTGATGTCTTCTTTTATATGATTGACCTGAAGGGTCAGTGTTCACTAGCCCTTTTGTTTCCTCTCTGTGAGAGGGGCACACAAAACCTGCTTCCAGTACACCGTCTTGCATTGTTCCCAAAATATCTGGATTGAATTTTTAAGGTGAGGAGGACTTTGGTAAATCAAGAATTTTCTGAGAAGAGGGGAGCAGGGAAAAGGCAGAAATGTTCTAACAACCTCAGAGAGTTAATAGAAAGATGTTTAGTGCAGCTAACAATCAGACATTTTGCCTTAAAGATCCATTTGCAGTCATAGGGAATTTGTATTAGAAGAGCCTTTGCTCACAACTAGTAGACTAGCTCATGATCAGCAGAGGAGCTGCAAACTAAATTGGGGTTTTTGGGGAGAGGGTCCCAGATATATTTATTTTCACATAATTATTCAGGAGATTCTGATGCTTATTGCAAACATAAAATTATGACTTCAAAGCAGTATTGTCTAGTATAATTATGTGATTTTTTAACGTAAAATTTCATGTCACAAATTTGCTTTATATACAGGCCAAACCTAATCCCACTATGACTGTGAATGTATGAGGATATAAAGTTGATATTCAAACAAACTACAGTGTTCCCTGATGTCTTTTGTGAGAACAGGGATTTTTTTTTTTAATGCTATATTTCTGAGGTTCTATTTTTTTTTTTGAGACGGAGTCTTGCTCTGTCACCCAGGCTGGAGTGCAGTGGGCACGATCTCAGCTCACTGCAACCTCTGCCTCCCAGATTCAAGCAATTCTCCTGTCTCAACCTCCCAAGTATCTGGGATCACAGGCATGCGCCACCACTCCCAGTTAGTTTTTTGTATTTTTAGTAGAGATGGGGTTTCACCATTTTGGCCAGCCTAGTCTCAAACTCCTGACTTCAGGTGATCCTCCTGCCTCAGCTTCCCAAAGTGTTGAGATTACAGTCATGAGCCACCGCACCTGGCCTTGTTCTATTTTTTAATAGTTTTATTGAGCGATGATTAATATACAATAAAACAGACATATTTAATGTGCACAACTTGATGAGTTCGGACATATGAAAACACCTTTGATACCATCACTATGATCAAGGTAATAGACATACCCAGCACTTCCGTGTGACTCTGATTTCTTAATCAATCGTTTTTCAAACTACAAATTGGAATTTGATTCTGATAAATGATTAGTTTTATTTCAATTATAAATCAATATGTTATTAAGAAAACAAATAAATAAGAAAGCTTATTAAAATATATTGATTGTGATGGTCTGTTGTATTTTCTATTTGGCTTGACCTGAATTTTTGATTAATATACGTAGAAGCCGTGGACCAGCACCTTTTTCATGAGGTCATATTCTTTGACACAAGTTGAAAGGGCTTCAAGAATGTTTTTACAGATAGTTTAGATTAGTGTGAAGGGACCTTGGAGGCCACTTATTTTAACTCATTTTATAGGTGAAAAACAGCCTTAGGAGGAAAACAAAACAAAACCTCGCTGAAGTTGACCTGCTTAGTTAAGAAAAAAATGGGAGGAGAAAACTCAGAGCCCTTGACTAATCATGTAGTCTTCTGCAAATGAAATATGTAGCCTCATATAAAAATTTTTTCTTTGTTTTTTTTTTTTTTTTTCTTGAGACAGAGACAGGGTCTCTGTCTGTCATCCAGGCTGGAGTGCAGTAGTGTGATGTTGACTCACTGCAACCACTGCCTCCTGTGTTCAGTAGCTGGGGTTACAGGCATGCAACATCACACCTGGCTAATTTTTGTATTTTTAGTAGAGACAAGGTTTCGCCATATTGACTGGCTGGTCTTGAACTCCTGGCCTTAAATGATCCACCTGCCTCACCTTCCTAAAGTGTTAGGATTACAGGTGTGAGCCATTGTTCCCAGCCTTGGTGAGGCTTTTTAAAATAACATGATAATCGTAAACTTTCTATAGCAGAAATTGTGTGAGGGACAATTTCACATTTCAAAGTAATTGCCAAGAAACCAAAAAACAAAAACTCACAAGACTTTATTAACAAAATCTGTTTTTGAGAAGGTGGAATATATTATGTATGAATTCTGAGGTTTGAAAAGTAAACTATTGTCAATGCATTTCTTAAATTAATAACATTTAATTTTTTTACAGACGTTTCAGCTTCACAGTAAAATTCAAGAGGTTCACAAGGTTTCCACATACTTCTTGCCCCCCTTACCAAACACACATAATCTTCCATACAATGGACATTCTGCACCACAGTGACACATTTGATAGACTCATTGAGCCTACACTGACAAATCATTATCATCTAAAGTCCAGGATTTACATTAGGATTCACTTTTGGTATTTTACATTCTATGGGTTTCGACAGAAGTACAGAAGTATAATGACGAGTATTCACCACTGTCGTATCACAGAGTCATTCTAGTGCTCTAAAAATTCTCTGTGCTCTACCTCTTCATTCTTTCCTCCTCTCTAACTTCTGGCAACCATTTATTTATTCTTGTACTGTCTCCATAGTTTGTCTTTTCTAGAATGCCATTTAATTAGAATGATACAACATGTAATCATCTGCCATTGGTTTCTTTCACTAAGCAATACATATTTATGTCTCCTATAGGTCTTGTCGGGGCTTGATTTCTCATTCCTTTTTAGCACTGAATACTATTCCATTGTCTGTATGAAGCACAGTTTGTTCATCCATTCAACTACCAAAGCACATCTCAATTTTTTTAAGTTATTGCCAATTATGAAAAGAACTGCTGTAAACATCTGTGTGAAAGTTTTTGTGTGGACATGCGTTTTTTTAATACTTATTTGGGTAAATACCAAGAGGCAGGATTGCTGTATCATATGGTAAGAGTGTGTTTAGTGTTGTAAGAAACTACCAAACTGTCTTCCAAAGTGACTGCTCCATTTTGCATTCCCATCAGCAACAAATGAGAGCTTCTGTTTCTCCACATCCCTATCAGCATTTGATGTTGTCAGTGCTTTGGATTTTGGCCATTCTAATAAATGTGTAGTGGTTGTTTTAATTTTCAGTTCTTTAATGACAAGATTTTTCAATGTATTTTTAATCCCATTCAGACTCTTTGGTAGACATTTTAGAGGGACTTGAGTTTACAAAATATTAGTTAAATTTGCCAACTTCTCTGGGAATGTGTTAGCTAGTGACTTACAGAATAATCAAATGCTTAAAACTTACAAAATGTATGTATTACCTATTACTAATTTATTGCTTATTATTTTACCAGTTGGCCCAACATTCCCAAGCTGAGCTTCCAGCAGCAATTATACCTTCCTTGTGGGGCCTAGAGGCAATAGAACTGCTTTACCTAACTCTCCTCCTACTTCCTCAGGCAGGAGACCTTAGACATCTACAGTCTTTACCACTAGGGTCCCTCAAAGTCCTTCCAGGCACTAAGCACGATATCATGCTTAGATGGAGTATATCATGCTCCAGCAACAAGAAGCCACAACACTCCTTCAACCCAGAGGCTAAACTGCTGTTGAACCACTCCTTCCCGGTGACCTAACATCCCAAAGCCCAGCTGTCAGCAAAAATTACGCCCTTCCCTATAGGACCAAAAAGGAGTGAAAGTGCCCCAACTACCTATCCCCAACCTGCTCAGGCAGGAGCTGAACCTGCACAGATGGAAATCTGGGGAAACAGTGATTTGGTAGAACAACTCTATCTACCTCTCAGGCACAGTTGTGCCCTTCTTTTAGGAAGCTGAGAAAAAACTGTGCTTAGCCACCAAAGGAAACAGTGCTTTGGCAGAGCCCTGAATCACAAGAAAATGGTGGCTGGGCTGCCCAGAATAGTCACACCCGCGTGGGCCTGAGCTGAAGTGGCACATTGCCCACTGGGAAAGCAGAGCCTTGGCTGAGCTGAGCAGCTGCACATCCCAAGGCTGAGCTGAAACATTGTGTCCTAAAAGCCAAACAACTCTAGTATCTTGCTTCCTGGAGATGGACTAGCCCCATGGAATTTGAGCTGCTGAGATGCTCCTCTCTCCAGGACGTGGAGTTACCCCTTTACTGCCTTATGCACCCAGGGCCCGAACTGTAGCCAAGCTTGCCATTTCTTGGATATTTGTTGCTGCATCTGGCTTCAGAGTCTGGGATACTGCTGAACCCCAAAATGCCAAGATCTGGAGTCACTGCTACACAGTACTCCTTGTCACCAGGGGTTAAAGTTGCCATTGAGCCCTACTGATTCAAAATCCTGAATTCCAATGTCCTGTGCCCTAAGCTCAAATTTCTAGAGAACCCTTCTTCCCCTGGAGTTGTGCTAGGGCTGTTCTCTGCCTCCCCAGAAGGAAAGTCACATCTACAAGCCACGCCCCTGAAACCAAGTTGATAGAGGGTACCTCAGATCCTGGTGTGGGATATCTACATCCAACCCTGCCACAGACATCAAACCTGACATGCACTCCAAGACGGGCGCCTCAATAGGTTCATAGGACACTCAGACTAAGTCCCTGTCTCCACTGCTGCTCCAAGTACCTGAATCTGGAATCCAGTGCTGTGGCAGCTGCTTATAGGAAATGTCAGACCTGACATCAAGAGGGGTGCTCTTGTCAAAGTCTCCCCCTTGTGGTGAATATGAGAATAGAAGATCCCAAAATCCCTTGCGACCAAAAGCATTAAAAACCTAACCTGCTGTCACTGCTACCACAAACTTCTACAGCCTAGGCCACTGAGGTGCCTGCATCTATTACTGAGGTTGAAAACAGCTGAAGAGCATGAAGACTAAAACACTGTACTCACCTGGAAAAAAAAAAGTCACCACATCCTTCCTAACTGGCACACTGAGACTCATCTTCAGGTAAAAGTCTATCTCTGTGAAAACCACCCTAGAAAATTTGGAAGAGGGTACTGTTATTTGTTATGCTAGATGAACAGACATCAACACAGAAACACAAGAAATATGAAAACAGAAGGAAATATAACACAACCAAAGGAATATAAAAACTCTCTAATAAAAGTCCTTTCCAATGTAAAGGAAATCAATGAATTGCTAGAAAAAGAATTCAAAATAACAATCTTCAGAAAACTCCACAAGATATAAAAACAAAACAAAACAAAAGATAGATAATTCAACAAACCTAGGAAAATAATTTACAACATGAACAAATAATTCAGAGATATTAAAAAAAGAACAAAACAGAAATTCTTCAGCTAAATAATTTAATGAATGAAATAAAAAAATAAAACAGAGAACTTAAGCAGAAGACTTTATCAGACAGAATAAATAATCTCTGAGTTTAAAGATGTATAATTTGAAATTATCCAGCAAGAGGGAAAAAAAGAATAAAAAAGAATGAAGAATGCCTATAGTACTATGAGACACTATTAAGCAAACAAATACCCGTATTATAGAGTTTCCAGAGAAAGAGATGGAAAAAGTCACAGCAAACCTATTAATTGAGATATAGCTGAGAAACTATTCAAGGCTGGGGAGAGATATTGTCACTGAGATCCTGGAAGCTCAAAGTTATCTCAATAAATTCAACCCAAACATGTCCTCTTTGAGGTACATTATAGTCAAATTGTCAAAAGTCAAAGACACAGGGAGAATTCTGAAAACAGGAGGAGAAATGTTTCAAGTCACATATAAGGAAATCTTTATTAGACAAAAAGCTGATACCTCAGTAGAAGTCTTACAGGCAAGGGAGAGAATGGGATAATATATTCAAAGTACTGAAGAAAAAGAAATTGCAAGCAAATAATATTATCCCTAACAAAGCCATTATTTAGAAATAAGGGAAAAGTATAATCTTTCCCAGGAAAGCAAAAACTGAGGGATTTTGTCACCACTGAACCAGCCTTACAAGAAATGTTCAAGGGCATCCTGCATCTGGAAATGAAGAGACAATAATCACCATCATAAAAACACGCACAATGTAAAACTCACTGGTACAGCAGATATACGAAAGAAAAAGAGGAAAGATTAAGCATTTTAATTACAGAAAACAAAATAACAATAGTAATAAAAGAGGAAGAAAAGAAAGAGTATACAAAACAAACAGAAAACAATTAGCAAAATAACAAGGGTAAATCTTTACCTATTACCTTAACACAATACAGGCCATCTATGACAAACGCCCAGATGACATAATAATGAACGGGGAAAAGATGAAAGCTTTTCCTCTAAGAACTGTAACAGACAAGTATGCCTTACTTCTACCATTCTTTTTCAACATAGTGCTATAAGTTAAAGACAGGGCAATTAGGCAACAGAAAGAAATAAAGGGTATGCAAATTGAAGAGGAGAAAGTCAAATTATGCCTGTTTGCAGGTGACCTGATATTATATATAAAAAACACAAAAGACAACATCAAAGAACTCTTAAAACTGATAAACACGTTCAATAAAGTTTCAGGATATGAAATTAACATACAAAATTAGTAGTATTTCTATATGCCAACAGTAAACTAGCAGGAAAAGAAACCAATAAAGTGATCCCATTTACAGTAGCCACAAAAAAATAAACTAAAGTGCATAGATAAAAAATTAACCAAAGAAGCAAAAGATCTTTACAAGGAAAACTAGAAATCAGTAGTGATAGAAATAGAATAGGTCACAGAAAAAAAAAAAGTGAAGCACATCCCGTGTTCATGGATTGAATTAATATTGTGAAAATGAAGGTAATGTCAAAAGTGATCTATAGATTCAATAGAATCCCTATTAAAATACCAATTATATTCTTCACAGAAATAGGAACAACAATCCTAAAATTCACATGGAGTCACAGAAGACCCCTGGTAGCCAAAAAGCATCCTGAGCACAAAGAATGGACCTGAAGGCATCACAATTCTTGATGTCAAAATATATACTACAAAGCTATAGTAACAAGAATAGCATGGTATTGGTATAAAAACATAGACCAGTGAAGCAGAATATCAAACCCTCTCAAAAAATCCACACATTTACCGCTAACTGATTTTTGACAACAAAATCAAGAACATTCATTGGAAAAAGGATGGTCTCTTTAATACATTGTGTTGAAAAAATCCGATATCCATAGACAAAAAAAAAAATGAAACTAGATGCCTATCTCTCACGTTGTACAGAAATTAAATCAAAATAGATTAAAGCCTGAAATGTAAGACCAGAAACTATGGAACTAATAGATGTAAACCTTGGGGGAATGTTTCAGGATCATTGGTCTGAGCAAATAATGTTTGGGGCTTAAAAAAGCACGGGCAATAAAAGCAAAAATAGACACTTTTTTTTTTTGTCTATTACATCGAACTAAATATATTCAGTACAGGAAAGAAAACAATCAACAGAGTGAAGACACAACCTGTAGAACGGAAGAAAATGTGACGGAGAAATAACAAAAATATATAAGAAACTCAAACAACTCAATAGCATAAAAACAACAAATAATCTAATTTAAGAATGGGCAAAAATATCTGAATAAGCATTTTTAAAAAGAACACATACAAATTACCAACAGGTACATGAAAATTGCTCAATGTCATTAATAATCAAGGAAATGCAAATAAAACACATGAGAGATTATCTCAATCCAATTTACATGGCTATCATCAAAAAGACAAAAAAAATTACAGATGCTAGTGAGAACGCAGAGAAACAAGAATGTTATTACACTGCTGGTGGGAATGTAAATTAGTACGAAAAGTATGGAAAACAGTACGAAAGTTCCCTCGAAAAACTAAAAGTAGATCTACCATATGAGCTGACAATCCTAATACTGATTATGTGTCCAAAAGAAAAGAATTCAGTGTATCAAAGAAATAGCTGCATACTCATGTATACTGCAGAACTATTCACAATAGCCAAGTTATGTAATCAATCTAATTATACATCAGTGGATGAATTGATAAAGAAAATGTGGTATTTACACACAATAAATGTTATTCAGCCATAAAAAAGGAATTAAATATTGTCATTAGAAGGAACATAGATGGAACTGGGGGACATTATGTTAAGTAAAATAAGCCAGGCACAAAAAGACAAATATTGTATGTTCTCACTTGTATGTGGGAGGAACAAAAAGTTGATCTCATGGAAGTAAGGAAGAGAATAATGATTATTTGATCCTGGGAAATGAGGGGAAATTAAGAGAGACTGATTAATGAATACAAAAAGTAGAAAGAATGAATACAGTTAGATAGAAGGAATAAATAGTGTTTGGTAGCATACTAGCATGAGTATATTTAGCAATAATTTATGATTTTTCAAAATAGCTAGAAAAGAAGAGCTGAGATGTTTCCAACACAAATAAATAAAGGTTTAAGGTGATAGATTTCCTTATTACCTTGATTTGATCATTACATATTGTTTGTATATATGTATGTTTGTATCAAAATATCACGTTACTCTATAATATGTACAATCATTATGCATCAATCGAGAAGTCAAAAAACAAGTAGAGAAATCAGATAAAAAAAAACTATGAATGCCAAAAGTGCCTTGTAATGGTGTATGATGATGTTTGTAATGACAGTGTCTACAAAAGCAGTTGATTTGTAGTTTCCCAGAATTTTGTAAAGGTATCTGCCTCCTCATACTCTAATTGAATGTATTATCAAACATTCATCATTTGAGGGAATAGAATATTTGTTTTAAAAAATCGGCATTTAATAACAAGTGTATTTGATGGTCTTTTTTTTTAACATTCATTAGCTCCATAAAGTCTATAAAGGCATTGTACTTGAACTAAAAAAAATAAATAAATAAATAAACACAACTTCACAGAGACAGGTCCTTCTCATCTTAAAATTCATAGGGAAAGGAATAGAACCCAGAGTGAAAAAGAGATATAAATCTCAGACTTTGACAAATACGAATAAAAATAAGTGGATTTATATAAACTTGGACATAGACTAACAAATGGAAAGTTAGTATAAAAAATAAATACATAATGATCTAAATGCAATCATCTTTTTAAAAAAGGGTTGGTAGGGAAAGGAGCTGTGTTACATAATGTGACTTGCAACTAAGAGTCCCTAAAGAGCAATCATGTAATCAATTCAAACCTATGGGAGGAAAAGACTTGAAGCATTAGCATGGTATTAAGATGAAGGCTCAATGACTGCAATGTCAAGAAAACTACTATTGACTTCGGCTAACTTCACACATACATATGTACATATATATGTGTGTGGGTGGGTGTGTGTAATTTGTGAAAATTTGTGCACACTCTGAGAGGGAGATTAGTGTACCAAAACTACTTTAGGGAGTTTTTTAGGATAACATAGGTGAAAAATAAGATGGAGTGATATGGTTTGTATCTGTGTAACCACCCAATTCTCATGGTGAAATGAAATCCCCAGTGCTGGAGGTGGGAATTGGGAGAGGTGATTGAATCATGGAGGCAGTTTCTCATGGTTTAACACCATCCCCCCTTGGTGCTCTCATTGCAATAGTGAGTTCTTGGGGAATCTGGTTGTTTAAAAGCGTGTGGCACCTTCCCCCTCTCTCTCTTTCTCCTTTTCCCAGCCATGTGAAGTGCCTACTCCCCCTTTGCCTTCTGCTATAATTGTAAGTTTTCTGATGGCTCCCCAGAAGCTGAGAAGATGCCAGCATAACGCTTCCTGTACAGCCTGCAAAACCAATTAAAACTTTTTTTTTTATAAATTACCCAGTCTCAAGTATTTCCTTATAGCAGCGAGAAGACAGACTAATACATTGGGCAAAGGGAGAAGTTGAGCCGTGATACATGCTAAGTGATGGACTCCAACACCCACATGGGGATTTTGGAAGACAGCATGGCCCTTCAGGATCGTCTAACATTTTATTCAGGAGTCTCACATTACACCAATCTCACTCACCGCTAGAAACCATCTTTGCATACAGACATCTCTGGGAAGGAAACATCACCTTGGGCAAGCTGGCTCTCTACTGTTGAGACAATTTCAGAGGAAGGCCAACAGCTGACAACACTTTGGGGCAGTGCTTCAGCAGCTCTGGGAGAAAATTCTGCATAGTTGCAGTGAAAAGTTTACTACACATCACAAGGTCTTCTGTTCACTATCTTCTTCTGAGATCTGATTGTTTATATGACTCCAGGAACCACTCCTCGAGGACTGTTGGATGGATTGCTCTTCCTGGGGGAAACCTAAAACAAGAGACATTACAGCCCACATTGACACAACTGGGCTTGAGGCCTCAATGACTATTAATAGTAGAATGTCCCCATGCCATATGATACCATCATTTCCAGGGGATTAAAAGTAGTAAGTATAAAAATAACACAATATCATAAAAATAAATAGAGACAAAAATATGAACCATCTAAACTGGTGAAATTGTTTAATGTCATACACAAAGGCACGAATAAATTTCTTAAAGAAACATTAAGATCTGAGATAAACAAAAATACACCTCAAACAAAAAGTCAACTTACAAATGTCACTCATTATCAACACTTATGACAGTAAAAGTATCTTAAAATCCATATTACAACTCAATTTCTGATAGAAACATTTTAAATGTAAAGGAGTGGACAATTCTTAATGTAAAAACATTTAAAATATTGTTCTCTTAGTCAATTTAGTGCTTCTCAACTCCAATTTCACCCTTTTGCTGGCTCTTTGTAAATGGATCTGTGCCCTTTTCACTGTTTTTCCTTGCCAGCTTCCATTAAAGCTTTGCCAGTAAAAGACAGTGGAGAAATATTGTAGGAGAAAACTTTTGCTGCTTGGTCCTGGTGTAACTGCTTTTGTGGTGCACAGGGCATCCAAGGCCACAGCTCCCACAGCACTTCCAAATTTTCTAGTACCTAATTTCTGCAGTTCACTGTGGCCAGCAGCTTTCAGTGGCCAAGAGCTTTCCCCAGCACTTCCTCAGGGCAGATGATTTCTAGCAGAGTGCTCCTAGCAAGATAATTGTCAGGGAATAGCTGTCCCTGGCATCCTAGATTGTGAATTTCCAGCCAGTTTCATCAGCACAACACCGTAACAACTTCCTTGCCATGACCGTGCCCCCTCCACAAAAGTCTAGATCTCAGCCTTGGGTTGGCAGTAGGGGGTGGAAATTCTTCCTTGGGTTCTCTATCTCAGCCCAACTGGTAATGGCTCTTTTTATATCTACTATGCCTACTTCCTTAAATTAATATTTACTCCATACTAGTCAAACCCTCATTACTCTAATTTCCTGTTATAGTTAATAATTCTTCTTTAAATTTTCCCTTAACTAAGTGGTTTCTCTTGATTAGACCTAGACTGATACAGAACATGAATTTTTTAAAATGTCATCCTCACTGATTCTCAAGTACATTTATATTAAAAACAGTGTGGATACTGTTCAAGATATGGAATCTTGAACAAAAAAACTATCACAGATTTTTTGTAAAATTTTTGTTCTTTAATGATTATAATCATTTGCATAGCTGGATATGATAAGAACTATAAATACACTAAAGATAAGTGTATAAATTGCTATAACAATTTATAAAAGCATTTACAATTTTGAATCAAAAATTTTTTAATTGGGCACTTTATTTTAAAATTTATTTTAAGAAATAATAATATGTATAAGGTAGCATTTAAACCATTACTGAGGGATGAGTCTTGAGCTAAGAAGGCTATATCAACTTACTTTTCAAAACAACCTCAGTGAGATTCAATTTATATGCCATACAATAGCAGTCCCCAACCTTTTTGGCACCAGGGACTGGTTTCATGCAAGACGATTTTTCCATGGATTAGGGGTGGAGGGATGGTTTGGGGATAATGTAAACACATTACATTTATCATGTACTTTATTTCTATTATTATTACATTGTAATATATAATGAAATAATTATACAATTCACCATCATGTAGAATCAGTGAGAGCCCTGAGCTTGTTTTCCTGCAAATTGTTCCCTGCAGATTGTTCCCATCTGTGGGTAATAGGAAACGGTGACTAATAATCAGGCATTAGATTACTATAAGGAGTGCATCACCTAGATCTCTCACATGTGCAGTACACAATAAAGTTTGCACTCCTGTGAGAATCTAATGCTACCACTGATTTAACAGGAGGTGGAACTCAAACGGTAATGAGAGCAATAAGGAGTGGCTGTAAATACAGATGAAGCTTCACTCATTTGCTGTGGCTCACCTCCTGCTGTGTGGCCTGGTTCCTAACAGGCCATGAATTGACATTAGTTCATAGCCCAGGGGTTGGGGACCCCTGTCGTAAAATTCACCCACTTAAAGAGTACAATTCAATGTTTTCAGGTATATTTTCAGATATGTGCAACTATTGTCATGATCCATTTTAGAACATTTCATCATCTCAAAAAGAAACTTCATGTCCTTACTTGGGTATTTACAATAATATTTGCTTATTAAACTAACAACTTAAAACAAAGAGAAAAAAGCGAGTCCTTCTTGGCTTTAGAAGTTAGTCATTTCAAGGATGAACCCAAGGTTAAGAAAATAAATTATGAATAAACATAAATAATATATTTTCTTAAGTAATTTAAATTAGATTTTAACATTTAATGAATTTAATATTCTTAAGGCTTTCAGTGTCAGGTAAACTAAGGAACAGACAAATTCTTGTTAAGCACTCAAAAAATTAATTTAACAAAATCTACTAAACTTACCCATTTAGCAAATGTTATGTTCTCTTTATCATGATAACATAGTAATTTTACAAACTGACATGTCTTTCAACTTAAAATCACAAACTGAAAAACAATTAATATAATTGAAAATGCAAGCATGCCTAATCTTACATTTTGGTAAATTTTACAAACACTTTAAGAAAAGTTATTCACAATATCTAAATTTGCACAAATATATGAGACTATGGATATGACTTATTTGTAATTTTCCAAAGTTGCTATATTCACACAAGGGTAACCACGTTATTTTGTCAAGGTATTAGATTATCTTCCAAAGCACCTATGGTTGAAGTATCAACTCTGTTAAGGATGCTATGGGCCAGAGAATACAGACCCAAATGCAGTAATGGACTAATTGTAGACAATGTGGAGTGTGTGCTAGGTGCTGATGGTGAACGTGTGTGTTTCTGTGATGACGTTTTGGAAATTTTACTTGACTGGTATTCTCCCTCTGTCCTAAGGACTTATGACCATAGGGCATTTTTGTTTGTGTTATTGCCTTTTTCTTTTTCTTTTTTTTTTTTTTTCAGACAGAGTCTCACTTACTTTGTATTCTCTGGCCCGTAGCATCCTTACCAGAGTTGATACTTCAACCATATGTGTTTTGGATGACAATCTAACACCTCGATAAAATAACATTGTTCCCTTGGCATGAATATACCCTTTGTTGCCCAGGCTGTAGTGCAACGGTACAATCATAGCTAAATCTTTTAGACTATGCATGCTAATTGGAGCTGTCTTCTATTTTTTTAAAGTTTGTGATTATCTGGACTGCTCCGCTCTCCAGCCAATCTTATTTTCTTATTATCTTATTATCCACCTTATGGATAACAATCTTATTTTCCTTTCATTAACACTGACCTATCTAAATCTTTAAACTTGCAAAATACTTTGGCCCATAGTAGAAATGGACCAAAACATGCTAAAGATTCTAATTACAGTTCTAAAACTCACTTTCTGTGTAATCTCAGAAAAGACAATTCAATTCTGTATAATTAGGTATATTTATTTCTTATAAAATTTTGGAAACTATAACAATATTTTTAATTTGAGAACCATCAGTCACTGACTCATACAAATAAATCAAATGTAGAGTGGCAAAGATAGAAGATTCCATTCAGAAAATATCTTTGTTGTTATTACTCACATTTACTCTTAAAATCTCTAACAGTATCTCCTGAATTTTATCATGTAAAAATTTTGTAATAAAAAAGGCCCAAAGCATAGAGATTCTGGTCATACTCTAGAATCATTCTGATTCCTATTTTCATTCAATATAATACCACAATCCAGTTGTTTACTAAATATCTACTTAGTGCTTGCTAAATGCATGAAACTGTGTTGATGAAGGCCAAATAATAAGATTTTATATTCTTCATGTTCATTATTTGCTTTTGATTTTCACATTTCATATATGGAATTACTTAATATGCACTACAATTAACAAAGAAGGGAGTAACTCATTTTAGGAGTCCAACAACTACAGCATGCATGAGACCTTGGGCACTGCATGGGCTTGTCTGAGGTTTAATACCTTAATCTTTTATAGAAATAATTTTTTCTAAACTTGTTGAAAATTTAATCAAAAATATACTGTTGATAAAAGTGATTATGCAGTGTCAAATAGGACAGAAATAATGACTGTTTCTGATTTCTATCACAGATACTGTAGTCTTCTGACTTCCCAAAATTTTCTGCTTTTTCATTGTAACAGAACTTAAAGTTTATTTTGAAATTATGCCCAGGCAAAAAAATTTATCATCCTGTTGCACCCTTAAATGGGGGAAAGACTGCAGGCTTGAGCCCTGTGTTTTCAAGTGCCCAGTCCTGGCCACCGCTGACCATGCTCCTTATGGGATAAAGGCTTTACAGATTCTAAAGGTATGTCCTTAGCCCACATCTGCTGTCTCATCCATGCTACCCAGCATCTTGGAATTTCCTATTCAGATCAACCCATGACTGCCCCAGGGATTACACATGCCTTATGGAGCTTTCCTCTTAAGGACAATCCAACAGAGATTATGTGTGCCCCAGGACAAACGGGTGCCAAGATTTGGCTCTTTACATAGGATATGGTTGGAGGCTGGAGAATGTGCACAGGTGTTTATTTTAGAGTCCTTATCATGCAAAACAGAGATAGGTGTAGAAAAATACATGGGGTGAACCACCGCCCATTAGAAAAGGGTGGGAGGGTGGTATACTTTCTCTGCACTACCAAGATCTTGGACAAAATTCTGAGGAGTCACAGAAGTCTCAAGTTCTGTCCTTATGTGTTGTCATTTATGTATGTGAAGCAAGTTCACCGTGCACTGGTTACCAATTTGTTTGAGTCTGGTGAGACAGAACACACACACCTATAACAAATTATGTAATGTAGGTTTTTTACTTATAGCTAGAGAACAACAGACAAGAAAAGTCCAAGATTCATTGAGAGCTGGTGCCCCAAGGCTTGGGAAATCTACTCAGGTCAGATGGAGTCAGCTATATGGGCCCCATTTGCACCACAGAAGAGGGATTGTGGAAAACAACCCTTCCTGGGTTTTGCACCCTGAGCGTAATATGACATGCTAGCCTAAAGCACCGTAGGACAACCTGTTTCCAGGAGAGACTAGAACAGAACCTGGGCTGTTCCAGGTGCTTGTTCCAGGTACTTCCACATGTTCTATGGTTATTCTTGAGAACTACAAATAAGAAAGGGAGTAAATAGAGTTGGTACAAGGCCATCTGGAGAACTGTCCTGTAATGTATAATTCTCAAGGTGAGAGACTAAATCTCATCTTACTCAACAATCTTTTGGCTAGTTTTATCAATTTTAGATATGTAACCATATGAAATGTAGGCCTCTACATTTATATTCTTGCTCTGGGTCCTACTAACGTCAGAGGCTAGCCAGTCTGCAGCCTTCCTTGTGATTACTTGGGACTGCGGGATGAGATGTAAACAGTGAACTTAAAATGGAAAACGTCTGTTTCATTTTTCTTCCCCAATTGTTTTCTTCTCTCCTTCTGGTCTCAAAAGACACTTACATCAGACCACTTGATTTTTCCCCACATGAGGCTCTGTGTTTTTTTTTTTCCCATTTATTTGTTGTTGTTTATTCTTGTTACTCAACGTTTAAAACCTCTGTTCTCAGGTTACATGGTAGCTATGAATCTACTTTCAAATCACCCACAGTTTTTTAAAAATTTTGTTTCTTCTATTGGACCCATTAGGTTGTGTCCGGAATTGGTGGGTTCTTGGTCTCACTGACTTCAACAATGTAGCCGCGGACCCTGGCGGTGAGTGTTAGAGTTCTTAAAGGCGGCGTGTCCGGAGTTTGTTCCTTCTGACCTTCGGATGTGTTCCGAGTTTCTTCCTTCTGGCGGGTTCATGGTCTCCCTGGCTCAGGAGTGAAAGCTGCAGACCTTCGCAGTGAGTGTTACAGCTCTTAAGGCAGCGCGTCTGGAGTTGTTCATTCCTCCCGCTGGGTTCGTGGTCTCGCTGGCTTCAGGAGTGAAGCTGCAAACCTTCGCGGTGAGTGTTACAGCTCATACAGGCAGCTGAACCCAAAGAGTGAGCAGCAGCAAGATTTATTGCAAACGGCGAAAGAACAAAGCTTCCACACTGTGGAAGGGGACCCAAGTAGGTTGCCGCTGTTGGCTTGGGCAGCCTCCTTTTATTCTCTTATTTGGCCCCACCAACATCCTGCTGATTGGTCCATTTTACAGACAGCCGATTGGTCTGTTTTACAGATAGCTAATTGGTCCGTTTTGACAGGGTGCTGATTGGTGCATTTACAATCCCTGAGCTAGACACAAAAGTTCTCCATATCTCCACTAGATTAGCTAGATACAGTGTCAATTGGTGTATTTACAAACTGTGAGCTAGACACAGAGTGCCGATTGGTGCATTCACAATCCCTTAGCTAGACATAAAGGTTCTCCAAGTCCCCACCAGATTAACTAGATACAGAGTGCCCATTGGTGCATTCACAAACCCTGAGCTAGACATAGGGTGCTGATTGGTGTGCTTACAAACCTTGAGCTAGATACAGAGTGCTGATTGGTGTATTCACAATCCCTTAGCTAGACATGAAGATTCTCCAAATCCCCACCAGACTCAGCTCAGCTTGCTTCACCCAGTGGATCCCGTACCTGGGCCGCAGGTGGAGCTGCCTGCCAGTCTCGCGCTCTGCGCCCGCACTCCTCAGCCCTTGGGCGGTCGATGGGACTGGGCGCCGTGGAGCAGGGGCGGCGCTCGTCGGGGAGGCTCCGGCGGCCGGCGCAGGAGCCCACGGCGGGGTTGGGGAGAGGCTCAGGCATGGCGGGCTGCAGGTCCCAAGCCCTGCCCCGCGAGGAGGCAGCTAAGGCCCGGCGAGAAATCGAGCACAGCAGCTGCTGGCCCAGGTGCTAAGCCCCTCACTGCCCGGGCCGGCGCCGCTCTGAGTGCGGGGCCTGCTGAGCCCACGCCCACCCGGAACTTGCGCTGGCCGGCAAGCAAGCGCCGCGCGCAGCCCCGGTTCCCGCCCGCGCCTCTCCCTCCACACCTCCCGGCAAGCTGAGGGAGCCGGCTCCGGCCTTGGCCAGCCCAAAACGGGGCTCCCACAGTGCGGCGTCGGGCTGAAGGGCTCCTCAAGCGCGGGCAGAGTGGGTGCCAAGGGGGAGGAGGCGCCGAAGAGTGAGCGAGGTGAGGGCACGCTGTCACCTCTCAGGGTAAGTTTTACTTTTTTTGTTATAAAGAACATCCAAGTGTGCTTAAATTATCTCGTGTGGTATACTACAATAATAAAATAGCTGCTTTAAATAACTGATTTGATGATTCCAATAACTAAAATATCTTACAGCTGGCCTATGTTGATTGATATTTCCTTGAGCTTTGATAAAATTTTTCTGGTTCTTTGTATATCTAATGATTTTGGATTTTGTATATCTTCTGGGTACATTTATAACATCCTGGAGAATGTTTTTATTATTATTTCTTCATTTGGTGCATAAATCCATTTAGGTTTAAGCCACAGGTTGTATCTTGCTTTCTGTAAGTGATGGTTTCAATCTCAGTGCAGTTTGGAGAGCCTTTGTTATGCTGCTTTGGATCTGTCATGTGCAAGTGTTACTCAGCGGGTAATTGTAACTTTGACCATTGTCTAGATCTTATTTATTTTTCAAAGCCCTTGTCACTCTGCTTTGAGCTTGTCTCATGTGTGTGCCATTCAGGGGTAAATCTGAGTTTGGGATGGCAACTCAAATTTTAGTTCAATTCTCAAAACCTTTGCAGTGTTATTTTGGAGTCTGTCTAATGCATGCTCTGGGATAGCCTAGAGACTTGTGTGGGTTTATATACAGAATTAAGGAATCCCCTTCTCCAACTGCTCCCCTTCCAGGATTCCGACCTTTCACTCTCCAGGCAACAGGGGACCTTTTTTCTTATTCTGTTGTCCAGAAAAATAGGGTATACATCAGTGTTTTAGCCATCTACGCCATCGTTCCCCTGAGCAGCAATGTGACTGAATCCCACCCTTAGGAATCAAGTTATGAGAGCTAAAATGAGAAGAAAAATCTGGAAATTCGCCTTTGCAGACTGCTTTAACTTTTAGGTTCCCTTTACAATCTGCCCACTTGAGTTTAACTTCTCGGAGTCCTCAATTGAATTTTAGTTTTTTATCAGCAGGGGGCATAGGATGCAGTGCAGGGGGCTTGTCCAGTTTTAAGAGAACTGGAACTTGGCCACTTTTCTTTATACCCAACTTAGTTGGCCATCCATGTGTACCACCAAAAGTTCTGTTTATTGAGAGAATTTTTCCTCACTGCTTTATTTCACGACCACACCCGATGTGGCTGTAGACCAGCTTCCATTTATTTCCTTCTCTAATATGAATATTGAGCTTACTCTTATCAGTTAATGAACCAAGCCTGGGCTTTTGCTTTTTTCATCTATTGATCTTAAACTTGTAACTGGCTCAAGCCTGGCTGTTTGCCCCACAGATGCTGAAAACATACGTGAGGTGTGGTGAAAGAAAAGCAGTTTTAGTACTCAAATCTAGCAGTGGGGGAATCGCCAGACTGCCTTCAAAGCATGAGCTTCCAAATTTGGGGGCTGAATGAAGGGGTTTAAAGAGCAAAAAGTGTGGGAGCAAAAAGTGTGGGAAAGGAGTGGTGCAGGTCCGTGTGTCATTTCCATGGTTATCTTGAGTAATTGCCCCTCTGGAGGTCCTGATCAGGCAATCCTGACTTCAGCGGGGTGTAGGTGGGCTAACTCTCCCTAACCCCTATCAAGTGGTAGGATTCTACAGCTGAATATTTTTGCCTGGTTTGTTTCAAAATTGACCCTGGAATTTCTAAGCAAGCACATAATTAGGCAAGCAAGCACTGTTCACAGAAGTGCCTGGTGGGAAAGGGAGAAAGAAAAAAATTCAAGTATGTTTCAAGGCTGAAAGCAAGAAAAGAAAATGAGTTTTAAAATGCATTTTGAGGCAGGGATACTCAGTTACAAAGTTACCCTCACTACTCTGAAGTCACATGTGTTTATCTCTCACTTTCGAGGGTACATGTTGTCTTACCGAGCCTAGCACATTATTTAATACTTTTGCTCATCTGGTTCAGATCAATTCAAGGATGTGTCAACTTAGTGAAATTTTCAGTAGTCTGGGTTATGTTTGAATATTCTCTCTGAAGTAAATAAAAAATCACTACATTTCAAATCTCCCAAAACAAGCAAAGATGTGTTAGGCTGAATAAAGGGCCCCCAGAAACATCTATGCTGAAATGTGCAGAATTGATGAATATGTTACCATATGTGGCAAAAGGATTTTGCAGATATGATTTAGGTTAAGGACCTCGATATGTGAAGATTATCTTGGATTATCTTGGTGGGGCCAAACTATTCATGTAGGTACAAAGAATCTTTCATATTTGTGGAGAAGAGAGAGAGAGAGATCGTGAGGAAGCAGCTTTGAAAAGATGCAAGCTAGCTGGCTTTGAAGATGGAGGAAGGAGGCCATGAGCCAAGAAATGTGGGCATCTTCTGAAACTTGGAAAAGGCCAAAAAAATGCATTCTTCCCTAGAGCACTAGAAAATAATGCAGCCCTGACAGCATCTTGATTTTAGTTCACAGGACATATATGCAACTACTTACCCATAGAACTGTAAGACGGTAAATTTGTGTTGTTTTAACTTTCCCAGTTGGTGACAATTTGCTGCTATAATAGAAAATTAAGACAAAGTACAAGGGCTCATATCCCTTTTCAGTTTTTGGAGAGTTCCTTTGATCTAGTGTCTTTAGGCTTTGGCCCTCATGCGCTCTATCAGCTCCTGCAAGTTTATATCGGCCAGTTTCTGCAGCTCCATTAGTGTATAGATAGGGTCCTTTTGTTCTCCTTGAGCAGGTCCAGCATTGGGTTACGCTGTGACTTAACCCTACTTATCAGCATAGTGCAGGCACTGGCAAACATTATCCTGTAAAGGGCTAGATAGTAAATATTTTAGGCTTTGTGAGCTAGGAAGAAAATTCAAGGAGAATAAGCAGGTACTCATATAATGATTTAAAATTTAATTCTTCTAAAATGTAACCATTTAAAAATGTAAAATTTATTCTTAGATTGCACATCATACTAGAACAGACTGAAGCCAGATTTACTGTGTTGGCCAGCTATAGTTTGACAGCCCCTGGCATAGTGAGAGTGGGGAATATGGACAATTAATTACAGAGGAGAGACTCTGCAATTCAGGGGATGCTAGTTCTAAAGTAGAGTAGAGGACCAGGCTTACTGATTCGTGGTGTTCAGAAGACCTGGGATCAAACTTTTTAAGTGCAAAAATGAGATGATGTCATCTCAGAGCCCAACCTAGACCCAACCAGGGCCTTGAGCTTGACCTAAAACACCTGCCCAGTTGGACTTCTTTGGGGCACTGTTAATTGTTTACTGACTTGAAGATTAAGTTAACCCAACCAGGATCCAACCAAGGCCTTGAGCTTGACCTAAAACCATGCCCGGTTGGAATTCTTTGGAGCTCTGTTAATTGCTCGCTAACTTGAGTTTAAGACCACAGGCTTTTTCTCAGTATTCTTTGTTCCTCTAATCACCTTTTTCCATTCGGTTTATCATCCAATAAAGTAAATAGGATCTGTTTATCAGCTGCAAGGAAAGTCTTTTTGATTTCTCACTTAGATTTTAATGGAAAGATGAAAAAAGCATCTAGAATATTTTTGTCAGTCAATAAATCTTGGATACTCCCAATTTTCTTCAGTGAGAATAGTTTTCTAGCATCTATTATGTGAATGACCTTCAGAATTCACCAATATAATCCCATTTTCTTAAATTCATAATGCTAACTAGGAAGCCATGTGTTTAAGATACAGAAAGCAGATGTTCTTGCTTTTGCCAGTCACTGCAGGGTGCAGGGGCTTAGGTTGTGGATTCCTGATTGGGGCAATCTATCACACCAAGGGCAGAGAGTAAGCTAACTACATTTCATACTTTCTACAGTGAAGCATTTTAAAGTAAATTGCAAACAAGTCTTCTCCAGTAAATAGTTCCGTATTTTTCTTTATAAAAAATGAATATTTTTTAATCTTAGAATATTTTCAAAACCGGTATGATTAGTAGTCATTCCTAGTAAGATATAATATTTAGACCTGGGGATCTGCCTATTTATATTTTCCTCCCCTACTCACTCCCCAAATATCTTTTCTCTTGGTCAGTTCAAATCAGTCTGCAGTTCCATATTATACTTTGTATCCAGCTGTTGTATTCTTAAGGTTTTTATTTTCAATCTTTAGCACATTCTTTTCTCAGGTTTCTTTGATTTCCTAAAGAATGAGATCCTGTTTTTCCTTAAAATTTTCTACTTTTTAGTTTGTCTGATTCTCTTTAAAGTATTGTTTAGCTACTTCCTATTTCCCTGTAATTTCTCTAGCCTGAAAGTCAAGTTCATCAGAGAGAAGAATTCTAAATAACCAACCAGATTTAGCTACCTAAGCTAAATATCTCTGAGAGAGATTGATTGGTGGTATAGCAAGGCGGTTGTTAGGCAAATGCATCCCACCTTAGTGACCTTCAAACTTGTGCTACTATAGGAAAAGGAGGAACTGTTTTATTAAATTCAGTAATACTCCAAAACAAAAAAACAACACACATACACACACACACACACACACACACACACAAACAAAAAACAAACAAGAAAAACCCCCAAAAAACCCACCCCTGGTCTTCCCTGCCTACCTCTGCACTCAAAAATGCTGTAACATACAGTTGAACGTGTTCTATTTCCTTCCCTTGGCAACAGTTATAGTGGCACCTCAATCAAAACCCTGTAGCTGGTATGCATTTTGAGCTGCAAAGACTGCCAGACTCTATGTAGTGGGGGAAGAGTTTTTAGTGGCTGAGAACAATACATGTTAACACATGAAAAGGACTTTACAGGAATCTCATTAGTATTTTGGGAGCATTGAAATCTGAGCATGAAATTTAAATTCCTATGAGAACATGTGGGATGTGGAGATGTTAAGATTTCTACACTGATATTATTGTCACCTTATTTTTATTATATACAGCAAAAGCCTATGCATATTTGAATAATATACACATAAAGTGCATTTGCCCTAATATTATGAAAAAAGTAGAAAACTAAAATAAGCACTACAATAAAATGTTTGAAAGAAATAAAGTTATTGGGATGAAAAACATAAATAATGTTAATGTAATTAATACATGAATGTAATAAATATATTAATATTGTAGAGGATCAGAATATGCCACTCCAAAATAGGTTATTTTACTTAAAGATTTTTTAGCTGAAGGCAATTTAAAAAATAGCAGACACCAAAAAACTCTCTGCCCTTTATTCCTTTATTTGCCTAAAAAACAAGACATAAATTCCATGTGTGTGTACCTCTCTTCTATACCAGGAAGAGGAAAGCAACTCTTAAACCTTTAATCACTGGGGACAGCACTAGATTCTTATCAACCTAGAGACAGCACAGAGAGAGAAGTTTATGAACAAAAGTTATTAAAATAACTCATCATTTACTGTATTAGTTTCCTTCCATTTGTCTGCCGTCTCACAGTTTGCTGCCTGTAAAAGACTAACCTGTTTTGTCTTATTACTTCTCTACAAATTTATTGTTCCTTGTTAAAATGCTATATACCCCTAGATTCTAACCACCTCTCTGAGTTACTCCTCACTGACTTTTTCCCATATGTTTGAATGCTACATGGTAATCAATTCTGTTTCTTTTTCTCTTGTTAACCAGTTTTTGTCGGTTTGCTTTCCAGTGCCTCACCTGCAGAACCTGGGAGGGTGGAGGAGAGAGATTTTTGTTGTTGTTGTTGTTCCTCCCCTACAATATAGGTGAACTAGAGTCATTTTGCCATTATCCTTTTTTTTAATGTAGTTTGTCACTTCTTTCCAATAAAGCAGAACCAGCAATGTACTAGGCTTATGGTTCCAAATTTACCCTTCTGTATATTGGTCTGTTATGCTGGCCAAATGGACTCTACAAAGTACATTTCCCTGATTCCTATGCCAACTTCTCATGGATTAAATTCTATCAGTAGGGCACTAGGGAGAAAACTGAAGGTAGAATAGGGAAGATGGGCTTCTCTGTTTTCTTGGCATTCTTGTGACGCCATCGGTAGCACTTTTCCATCCCAGAAGCACTTTACCCAGCATTGGCACATTACCCCACCTGTGACTGTTGGTTCTGGCCTCCAGCATCATTTGACATTCTGTAAACCAGCCTCCTTTATGTGTATTTAGTGGTATGGACAGCAGGAAGATTGAATCCTTTGCTCAGAAGTCTGAATCTCAGTGACATGAAGTACCTCCTGTAAGCATTTTTATTCTGGGAACCCGAGATTATTTTATTAGGCCTAATGTTGATGGTTACTTTTTGCATTTATTATTTCTGAATTATCTTCATCTTCCCTTTGCAGCCAATTTATATATTAAAGTAGTAAGAAATTATAAATTAAAGACCTTCCATTGAACTTTCTATTTTTTTTCTTTACCAAACTTAACTGTGTCATAAGGGAAATCTTGCAGGTATATGACAAGATCATAAAACTCATATATCCAGAAGTTTCATAGTAGTATTTTTTTAAATCTAAATTTCTTTTAATATCTGAATATTCAGTGGGTATAATGTGTCATGAATTTGCAATTGTGCTAAGTGTTCTTAATTGCATGATCTAAAATGTCATTATAAGTTTGTAAAACTGGAGGCAAAAGAATTATCTTTCTACCAGCAAAATTACAGCTAAATACAAATAGGTAAAAGAGGAGTATAATTACTATTTAATTTAAAGCAATCTTTCAATTAGATAAAGTATTTTTATACACGCCTTGCTTATATTTTCGGATGTTTATAGCCTGAGTTATATGTGGAGACCTTGGAGAGAAAAGGAGCAAGGATTAGAGATAAAGAAAATGTCCTTCTTTAGAATGGATACACTCTAAAGTTACTTCAGGTTAAAATAAAGCGTCAAGTCATATTAAGTTGAATAAGGAACTTAGAGTAAATCCTTATATTTGCTACCATTGTAGACAGGAATGATGGCAAAATTAGATTAAATCAGATGATAAAAGTGAGCCCAGTTAATGGTAACCACAAAACCTCATTGTTTAGAAAGCCTGTTATTCTGGAAAAGCAAATGTCATTTAACATATGTTTTTATAATAAACCTTTTCAAGTCAATCAAATCAATTCATTTTTTGAATCTAGAGTATATATAAGTACAACATATGAGTTGTCAATAAGGGAATCAGGCAAATACTAAGAACTATTAACCCAGAATGGTACAAAAACAATGGAATGAAATGAGCTTGCAGCAGCTTTGCAGAAAGACATACACAACACACACACACACACACACACACACACACACAGACACACACAAACACATTTAAACACAAATAAGACTTTCAAAGCAACATGAAACATTTTTTTTTAAAGCAAATCTCTTGGCCGGGCGAGATGGCTCATGCCTGTAATCCCAGCACTTTGGGAAGCCGAAGCGGGCGGATCAAAAAGGTCAGGAGATCGAGACCATCCTGGCTAACACGATGAAACCCCATCTCTACTAAAAATACAAAAAATTAGCCAGGCATGGTGGCGGGCGCCTGTAATCCCAGCTACTCAGGAGGCTGAGGCAGGAGAATGGTGTGAAGTTGGGAGGCAGAGCTTGCAGTGAGCCAAGATCTCGCCACTGCACTCCAGTCTGGGCGACAGAGTGAGACTCCATCTCAAAAAAAAAAAAAAAAAAAAAGTGCCATTGTTTCTATAAGTAAATGTTTAAATGTCTCCTGAATGTGAACTAGTGCAAAATATTTATAGTCAAATTTAAAATTAGGAAGCGTGGATGTTTAGAAACAACCTCTGTGTGACATGAAGACTGTTTGACAGCAATACTGTTTATTAACATGCTAACAAATGGGTTAAAATGTGGAATGGTTCAATAACATCAAGAAGATTTTAGAAAAAGGTGTATGAAAACAACAAAAGCAAAACCTAGAAACTGTAGATGTGAATAAGGCATGAGAAAATTCCAAAATAATTTAAATTCGTAGTAAAACTAAATGGGATAAGAAGATGAGGGATCTTAATTTGGAGGAAGTAATAAAAATATCAGAATAGTTTTCAAACTTTTTCTTCAAAATAGCTTCAATACCAAAAGGAGTGGTAGAGTGACTGATTTTCCCAACAGACATTGAGGATTATAGGAATATGGCCAGCTGTAAGTACAAATAATAAGCAATACCCTGTACTCTAATTGAAAATTTAAAAATTTATATATAATCTGTAAAGTAACCAACTGATATATAAACATTTTCAAGTACATAATATCTAATTAATGAATGCTTGTGGAAAATGCTTTATATTTATCCTAAGACTTAACGTCCACTTTAAAAAGCACCATGTGGTTACTATCTGACAACAGAGATGTTCTTGCTAAGGGGAAAGGGGCAGGTATTGCACACAATGATGCTTACGAATATGTCTATTAAAATTCTACTTAATTTTACTTTTCTGGGGAAGACTATACAAATTCCTCAAATACCATGCCAGGCCTTATACATTCTTATAACTTAACCAATCCATGTATCCATTTTTCACATTAGAATAAAATGCACTGGACAAAAACATGTAAATGCTAAGTGAAAGAGAGAAAATCTGAACCAAAGTTTTCAGGCTCCAGAGCTACTGTCCTTTTGCCAGAAGGGCAACAACATTCCTGTTCTTTCTTCAGCACAGGGTTTGATAACATTTTTAGACCATTTTCAGGAAAAAATCTACCCTATACCTTTTGACGGTGTTCATTGCATACAAGTTATCTGTAATTGTTACCAAACATGTAATACATAGTTTTTATGAAAATGGAGGTTTACAAAGTTAATTAAAATCCCTGTGGGTCTAGTCATTTTTGTATTTTTTTATACCTATAATCTTCTGGGACTGTAAAAATGTCAACACTTAACTGTTAAAGTAACCATCCCAATAAAAATGCAGTGTCTAAAGAACGATACATTTAACTGCGTATGAAATGTGGCATGTCATTAAATATCTGTGAAATAATAAATTGCTACTACCAGATGGTATTCCGTCTGACTGCCATCAATAAGGGGGCACCTTTGGTGGCACCTGAGATGGCAGACCTGCTTAATTATAAGGCTGTATTTGGACATATGCCAAGAGGGTAAAAAAGCTAACAAGTCAGCAGTTTACAAACATAATCTTGATAGTCTTCAAAATTTTCTATTTTAAGTCTTAAGAATTTTTTTTCCACGTGGAATTAGGTGAAAGAGAAATGCACAAGGATTTGCAGTATTTAAATTACTTATAGCGACAAACCCATGAATCATATTTCCTATATAAGAATTCACTCATATCTTAATTTTTTAGGAATATTTTGGTGAATAAAAATTATAAAATTTTATATAATTTTAAATGTAAGTCTACATCAGGGGACAAAACAATTATAATTAAGAAAATTAATAGTTTCAGTTTAATATATCCTAATTTTCTACCTTCACTCTTGTTTCTAATTCTCCACATAAATACCATTAAGAATTTAGAATTGCTTGTAAAAAACCCTTTTGCAGCTTTTAAATCATAGATTTATTCTTCTTATATGAAATTACATTTTTCAGTTTCAAATCATATGATAGAAAAAGAAAATATTTATTAAAGTGCTGTGATTACATAGTAATAAGTAACAAGAAAGAAATGCAGGTGGGAGCACAACAAATAATCAAATGTAGTACGTGACTTTCTTTTATATGTTAAATAGCTTATAATTTGCTAGCCTACAAAAACTTTCCCCTAACTTATAATGGAAGCCATGGCTGTGTGAGGTTGGTAAAATGCTAAATTTTTTGTTTTAATTAACCAATAATATAAAGCAATTTGAATGTTGTTCTTAAGTAGTGTATCTAGCCCTAAGCTTAGCATACAAAAACAAAAGTGCTTGTTAAATTTTCCTCTACTTCAGAACTAAAGTTAGTCTTTAGCAAGTGCCGATATTGATAGTTAGCTCCTAAATGACACAATTCAAACTTGTTCACATGATTTGAATAAAGTTATAACTGTTTGGTTTTGCAGAATGGAGTAAAAATATTTGAATGACTATAGAAATAGTAGGCTTTCTATATACAGAAATCAATACAATTAGTAGAAATTTCTTATTGCTAAGTGTTAAGGACTTATATGTGATCTCAGAGCAACTTACCTTGGGTAGATGACTAAGCAAAGCTCAATTGAGTATTTAGAAGAGTGGGGATTCAAATTCACTGGGTCATATGCCAACATGTGTACCAAGTCAGTAGCCCAAAGACAAAAGAGCTTTCTCTATGGGTATGACTGGTTTTACAGTTTTTTAAGATGTTAATCTCTCATTTTTCTATAAATATATGTTTCTGTTTTGTAGTAGGAATAAGCAAAACAGATCACACAGGTACATGTCAGTTAACACCTCTGTTCTCTAAAGGTGAGGTGTAGAGGAGATTTACACAGCATGCACCACTTATATTTGCCTTCATTCAGTTCTCAACAACCTTTAAAAGCAGTTCTGCTGGGTGGACCAGAATAAGTAAAGTAGCAACAAGGGAGTAGAGAGTCAGAAAGGCATGATTTATTTCATTTTATTTTTATTTATTTATTTATTTTTGAGATGGAGTCCCACTCTGTCGCCCAGGCTGGAGTGCAGTGGCCTGATCTCGGCTCCCTGCAACCTCTGCCTCCCGGGTTCACGCCATTCTCCTGCCTCAGTCTCCCGAGTAGCTGGGACTACAGGTGCCCGTCACCATGCCCAGCTAATTTTTTGTATTTTTAGTAGAGATGGGGTTTCACCGTGTTAGGCAGGATAGTCTCGATCTCCTGATCTCGTGATCCGCCTGCCTCGGCCTCCCAAAGTGCTAGGATTACAGGTGTGAGCCACCATGCCAGGCCAGAAAAACCTGATTTTTAAAGATCACACAGATAAAATCTCCTGCGACTGATCAGCAACATTTTCACTCTGCATACATGTTATACTTCGTAACACTTTTAACATTTGTAACATTTCCAAGTTTTCAATTAAATAATAACAGTCATGCTGTCTTGAAATGACAAAAAAAACAAGGCATTAACATTGCACTGGTCTTTTCTTGATATGTTCCTTTAGCCATTGGATCTTTGCTATTTCCCTGGTTTCCATCACAAGAATGCCAGGTAATATTGCAAATGATAGCAGCATAACCTTTGCTTCTTATCCTGAATATCAACTAATATCTGATTTATCACTCACTGTTTACTTCCTAGCCTTTGGTAAAGAAATTCATCACAAATTTGAATATAACAAGGGAATAAGGGGGCAGGGGTCATTTTCAGTAACAGACTCCCTATTTGATCAGATCTATTTAAAGTAATCAAAGAAACAAACTTATGCCTCACTTTTTTTTTTAATTAACAGGGGGCTACAGGTATTTTGTGGGACTGTGGTACTGTTGCAGGATGCTTAGCTATCTTGAGATCCCAGGTATTAAATACCATTAGCAGGTACCAACTGTCATCGTCTTATCATAATGACAATCAAATTTGTCATGGCTTAGAATGACTACTAGAAATATATATATGTTTCCTCATAGTCCTCAACACTATGCTAGTGCTGGAAATGCAGCCACTGGCAGATCTGGCCCCCAGACATCACTGCAGAGCCTCTGAAGAGTCAGGGTCTGCTTTAATTTATGGTGCTTTAATTTTATTTACTGCTTTAATTTAATTTACTGTGTACCACAGTCCCACAAAATACCTGTAGCCCCCTGTTAATTAAAAAAAAAAGTGAGGCATAAGTTTGTTTCTTTGATTACTTTAAATAGATCTGATGAAATAGGGAGTCTGATACTGAAAATCACCCCTGCCCCCTTATTCCCTTCTGCAGAGAAGCTCTCTTCTCTTGTCTGCCTCCATGTTAGATGTGTGTTTTACCTTCTGCCAAGATTGTGAGGCCTCCCTAGCTGTGTGGAACCATAAGTCAATTAAACTTCTTTTTTTTTTTCTTTAATTGCCCAGTCTCAGGTATGTCTTTATCAGCAGTGTGGAAACGGACTAACACAGCAAATTGGTACTGGAGGGGGGCACTCTATAAAGATACCCAAAAAAGTGGACGTGACTTTGGAACTGGGTAATAGGCAGAGGTTGGAACAGTTTGAGGGCTCAGAAGAAGACAGGAAAATGTGGAAAAGTTTGAACCTCCCTAGAGACTTAAGTCATTGAATGGCTTTGAGCAAAATTTTGATAATGATATGGACAATGAAATCCAGGCTGAGGTGGTCTTAGATGGAGAGGGGAACTTGTTGGGAATTGGAGCAATGGTGATTCTTGTTATGTTTTAGCGAAGAGTCTGGTGGCATTTTGCCTTTGTCCTAGAGATTTGTGGAACTTTGAACTTGAGAGAGATAACTTAGGGTATCTGGTGGAAGAAATTTCTAAGCAGCAAACTATTCAACAGGTGACTTGGGTGCTGTTAAAGGCATTCAGTTTTATAAGAAAAGCAGAGCATAAAGTTCAGAAAATTTGCAGCCTGACAATGCAATAGAAAAGAATATCCCATTTTCTGAGGAGAAATTCAAACCAGCTGCAGACATTTGCATAAGCAATGAGGAGCAGAATGTAAATCCCCAAGACAATGGGGAAAATGTCTCCAGGGCATCTCATAGGTCTTCATGGCAGCCCCTCTCATCACAGGCCAGGAGGCCTATGAGGAAAAAGTGGTTTTCTGGGACAGGCCCAGGGTCCTTGTGCTGTGTGCAGTCTAGGTACTTTGTGCCCTGTGTCCCAGCTACTCCAGTCATGGCTGAAAGGGCTCAATGTAGAGCTTGGGTCATGGTTTCAGAGAGTGCAAGCCCCAAACCTTGGTAGCTTCCATGTGTTGTTGAGTCTGCCAGTGCAGAGAGGTCAAGAATTGGCATTTGGGAACCTCCGCCTATATTTCAGAAGTTGTATGGAAACGTCTGGATACCCAGGTGTAAGTTTGCTGCAGGGGTGGGGCCTTCATGGAGAACCTCTGCTAGGGCAGTGTAGAAGGGAAATGTAGGGTCAGAGCCCCCACACAGAGTCCCTACTGGGGCACCACCTACTGGAGCTGTAAGAAGAGGTCCACCGTCCTCCAGACCCCAGAAGGGTAGGTCCACTGACAGCTTCCAACCTGTGCCTGTAAAAGCTACAGATGCTCAATGCCAGCCTGTGAAGGCAGCTGGGAGGAAGGCTATACCCTACAAAGTCACTGGGTTGGAGTTGTGCCAGACCATGGGAACCCACCTCTTGCATCAGCGTGATGTGGATGTGAGACATGGAGTCAAAGGAGATCATTTTGGAGTTTTAATATATCACGGCCCCTCTGGATTTCGAACCTGCATGAGGCCTATAACCCCTTTGTTTTGGCCAATTTCTACCCTTTGGAATGGCAGTATTTACCCAATGCCTGTACTCTCATTATATCTAGGAAGTAGCTAACTTGCTTTTGATTTTACAAACTGATAGCCGCAAGGGACTTGACTTGTCTCAGATGAGACTTTGGACTGTGGACTTTTCCATTAATGCTGAAATGAGTTAGACTTTGGGGGACTGTTGGGAAGGCACAATTCATTTTGAAATGTGAGGACATGAGATATTGGAGTGGCCAGGGGCAGAATCATTTGGTTTGGCTGTTTCCCCAACAAAATCTCATCTTGAATTCCCACATATTGTGGGAGGAACCCAGTAGGAGGTAATTGAATTACGGGGGCAGGTCTTTCTCTGCTTTTCTCATGATAGTGAATAAGTCTCATGAGATCTGATGGTTTTAAAAAAGGAGAGTTTCTCTGCACAATCTCTCTTCTCTTGTCTGCCACCACGTGAGACTTGCCTTTCACCTTCCACCATGATTGTGAGGCTTCCCCAACCATGTGGAACTGTAAGTCTATTAAACCTCTTTCTTTTTTAAATTGCCCCATCTCAGATATTTCTTTATCAACAGAAAATGGACTAATATATCCAGTCTTGGTCTCGGGCAGTTCTTTTTTTTTTGAGACAGAGTCTTGCTGTGTCACCCCAGGCTGGAGTGCAGTGGTATAATCTCTGTCTCCCAAATTCAAGTGATTCTCTTGCCTCAGCATCCTGAGCAGCTGGGATTACACATGTGCATGACTACACCAGGCTAATTTTTGTGTGTTTAATAGAGACAGGGTTTTGCTACATCGGCCAGGCTGGTTTCACATTCCTGACCTCAAGTGATCCTGCCTTGGCCTCCCAAAATGCTGGGATTACAGGCATGAGCCACTGTGCCCAGACTCGAGCAGTTTTCTATAGCAGTTTGAGAACAAACTAATACAGTAAATTGGTACCACAGAGAGTGGGGCACTGCTGTAAAGACACTCAAAAATGTGGAACTAACTTTGGAACTGGGTATCAGGCAGAGGTTGGAACATTTTGGAGGGCTCAGAAGTCAGGAAAATATGGGAAAGTTTGCAACTTCACAGAGACTTGTTGAATAGTTTGATCAAAATGATATGGACCATGGTGTCCAGGCTGATATGGTCTCAAAAGGAGATGAGGAACTTTTGGGGAACTGGAGTAAAAGTTACTCTTGGTATGTGCAAAGAGACTGAAAGCATTTTGCTCACCCTGGATATTGGTAGATCTTTGAACTTGAGAGAGATGGTTTAGGATATTTGGTGAAATAAATTTCTAAGTGAGAAGCATTCAAGAGGAAGCAAAGCATAAAAGTTTGGAAGGTTTACAGCCTGATTATGTGATAAAAAAAGCAAACCCAATTTTCTGGGGAGAAATTCAAGCCGGCTGTAGAAGTTTGCGTAAGTAGTGAGGAGCCAAATGTTAGTCATCAAAACAACGGGGAAAATGTCTCCAGGGCATGTCACAGACCTTTACAACAGCCTCTCTCAACATAGGCCCAGAGGTCCAGGAGGGAAAAGTGGTTTGCTGGGCCAGGTCTAGGGTCACTCTGCTGTATACAGCCTTGGGACTTGGTGCTCTGCACCACAGCTGATCCAGCTGCACCTAAAATGGTCCAATGTACAACTCAGGCTATTGCTTCAGAGGGTGCAAGCCCCAAGCCTTGGCAGCTTCCACATGGTGTTGGGCTGTGGGTGAACAGAAGACAAGAATTGAGGTTTGGAAACCTCTGCCTATATTTTCAGAGGATGTATGGAAATGCCTGGATGTCCAGGCAGAAGTTTACTGCAGGGGCAAATCCCTCGTGGGGAACCTCTGCTAGGCCAGTTCAGAAGGGAAATGTGGGTTGGAGCCCCCAAACAGAGTTCCCACTGGGGCACTGCCTAGTGGATCTGTGAGAGGAAGGCCATCATCCTCCAGACCCCCAGAATGGTGGATCTACCAACAGCTTACAAATGCTGAACACCAGCCCATGAAAGCAGCCAGGAAGCGAGGCTTTACCCTACCAGGCTACAGGATCAGACCTGCCCAAGGCCATGGGAGCCCACCTCTTGCATCAGTGTGCCCTGCATGTGAGACATGGAGTCAAAGGGGATCATTTTGGAACTTGAAGTTTTAATGACTGCCCTATTGGATTTTGGACTTGCCTGGGGCCTGTAGCCCCTTTGTTTTGGCCAATTTCTCCCATTTGGAACTGGTGTATTTACCCAATGCCTGTACCCACATTGTATCTCTGAAGTAACTAACTTGCTTTTGATTTTACAGGCTCATAGGTGAAGGATACCTGCCTTGTCTCAGATGAGACCTTGAAATTTTGGGCTGATGTTGGAATGAGCTAAGACTTTGGGGGATCTTTGGAAAGGGATGACTGTGTTTTAAAATGTGAGAATGTGAAATTTGGGAGGGGCCAGAGGAGGAATGATACGATGTGGCTGTATCTTCACCCAAATGTCAGCTTGAATTGTAGTTTCCATAATCCCCATGTGTTGTGAGCAGGGCCTGGTGAGAGATAATTGAATCATGGGAGTGGTTGCCCCCATGCTGCTGTTCTCATGATAGTGATTGAGTTCTCATGAGATCTGATGGTTTTATAAGTGGCTTTGCCCCTTTTGCTCGGCACTTTGCCTTCCTGCCATCATGTGAACAAGGATGTGTTTGCTTCCCCTTCTGCTATGGTTGTAAGTTTCCTGAGACCTCCCCAGCCATGCAGAACTGTGAGTCAGTTAAACTTCTTTCCTTTATAAATTACCCAATCTTGGACAATTTGTAGCAGCATGAGAATGAACTAATATACTTATATATAGAGAGAAATATGTATGGTGTATCTCGTTTATAATATATATAGTATAATATATGGTATATTTCAGTATGTGTGTATATATATATATACACACACACACATATATATATATATATATATATGGTAATCATTGTAAGCCATGGATATATTATATATTTAAACATATCACATATATAGTGTGTGTTAAATATTTTTTATATATATTTACATATGTGTGCGTATAGATAAATATGTGTGTATATGTATGTTTGTGTGTAACATATGGATGTTTTTTAGAAATAATTGACAATAGGTTTGTTGTCATTTCTTTTTTAAAGAATCTCGTTTTCTTGGCTGCTGTCTGGAGGTCTAATGACATTACAGAGACAGATAAGATAGTTATTTGGGAGAACATGCTATTATAATGAATCAGCATCTGTAGCTGGCATTTTCACCTCATTACTCAGTTGGAATCTAATAAAATACTTCTTTTTTCCCCAAACACATTTTTATTTTTCATTTGAAAACTTAAGGAAATGTAAGTGAAACTAAAATAATAGTTAAATAATGATAATAATAATATAATCATATGCTATACCCACTTTCATTTTTATTGAGTTATATTAATCAAGAAGCCTATGTATTTGTTTTGTTCATATGTCATGAAATTTCACATGCCTTGGTTGATTCTAGAAAATCCGCTAATATTAATGTTCTTTCCTATTAGAATTCCCTTTTGTCTCATGGGCCTGATTACCATTTCATAGAATCTCATCTCTTACCACTGTTTTACCTGCTGTGTTCTTGCTCTCATTATTTTCATAATAGGTCCTCTGTTAATTTACTAAATATGTCAGTTTATACTTTTCAATACATATAATTCATTTTTAGGATAAAATATCCTGTAGGAAAAAAAAAAGTGTAAAAGATGTTCAGATTTTTTTAGGCAATAGCAGTTCATGAATTAAGTGGGCATATCCATCAGATGAGAGAACCATCTCAATGATCAAAGATGAGTTGACTTATACAAAGTGAGACATATTTAAAATATTTTCATATCAACTCTTGTTAGATTTTTCAACAAGTACAAGCTAGAATTGTTATTTGAATCACTGAAATCAGTTATGACAATACAAAAATCATAAAACATATAACTTATTTTATTGTGTAATTTTGATATTGATAATACGTTTTGCTTTAAGCTGACATATTAAGGAGATAAAATACATAATTAGGTTGGAGGATAAAAGTTTATGACTGTCAGTCCAAATTTTACACATGCCAATTATCTATACAGTTTCAGAGATTTGAAACTCCATTTTTCTTTTCCTTTCTCTTGCTTACTATTTAGCTATTGTTTTAGCTCCATTAAATAGAGTGCACATTAAAATAAGACAAATTTCTCTTAATTATATAATGCTTTTGTAATTATTTGTATATAATGATATAATTACATAACACTCATCAAAATTTAATAAACCAGAGGAAATAAATTATATTTTAAATGAGGTTTATCTGTGTCATTAATTTACCTGCTTGTTAAATTAAAATTTGATTCTAATTTAAACTTTATATTCAGAAATCATTCAAGTCTATTTCCCTGACCATACATAAGAACACACTAAAATTGCTAAAATGCAATTTCATGTCTATTTCACCTTTAGAGAATAGAATTAGCAGTGTCTCCCTCAAGTATGATTTGATCTCATTAGATTTTTAGCAGGGGAAAAAAGAATGGAGAGGGGATGTTAAGTGGTAAGATGTACAGTTTTAGAATAAGAAAATAAATGTACCAGATTAATGCAATTTCTAGGTAATTATATAATCTATAGAGCTATCAATCTATTCTTGATTTTTACGATGGGAATCCTAATGAAAAATTATCTAGTATTTTTTGACTTTTATATATGCCTCAGAATAGTCAAAGGTGAATTTTCATCCGTTATTCACTCCATCATCACTTCATGAATATGATAACCAGACCAGTTTGGTAGTAAAAAAAACTCTTTTAGTTCCCCCTCAAGGACAGAGTTATGATTATTATTTTTTTTTGAGACGGAATTTCACTCTTGTTGCCCAGGCTGGAGTGCAATGGCAGGATCTTGGCTCACTGAAACCTCTGCCTCCCGGGTTCAAGCGACTCTCCTGCCTCAGCCTCCCAAGTAGCTGGTATTACAGGCACGTGCCACCACACCTGACTTTTCTTTTTTTTTTTTTTTTTTTTTGTATTTTTAGTAGAGACGGGGTTTCACCATGTTTGTCAGGCTGTTCTCGAACTCCTGACGTCAGGTGATCCACCTGCCTTGGCCTCCCAAAGTCCTGGGATTACAGGCGTGAGCCACCACACCAAGCCGATCATCTGTTTTTTAAAGTGGAAAAAAACAGATATTCTGAAAAGCCTGAAAGTAAGCAAGTACGCAAGGTATCTTTATTTGTAATGATCAAATCAAGATAAGAACATAACCTAATTTTTATCAGAAGTCATCAGAGCTTGGTGTGTTGAGAGAAGAAGCTAATAGGGAATCTCCTAACTCATTCCTGTTCCCCTGTGCACAAGACCATCACTCCTAAATTCACCATCCCTGCAGGTACCATTCCATGTCTTGGATGAGGACAGGTTAATGGTCACAAACAATGGACTCCACTCCAGATCTGTCATAGAAATAGCTTTATCAGTGCCTGTGAGGATTGGCATCTGGTGTTTTGGAGATTGTAAGCTTTAACATGTAAATATCTATTCATGTATCCTAACTTAGAAAAGAGGTAGTTGACTTTTCTGCCTTTAAAGTGACTAGGAAAAGAAAGAAAAGAAGCAGACACTATAAAAACAAACTGAGAAATAGGGAGCTCCTCTTCTTCCTCATCTCCTGGTTCCTCATGTCCTGGCTCAAGCACACTTAAACACACACACACACACACACACAGATATATATCTAGATATCTATATAGACAGATACATAGATATCTAAATATACATAGATTGATAGATTGACATTAACACACCGACATCCAGGGAAGAGGTTGAAGTCCAAATAATTAACAGATCTTGGACTTATTGCCAATGATGGGAACTATGTCTTCAGCTGTACTTGATTTGCTTCAAGACAGTAAACAATGCAAGATGTTATACAAAAGTTCATACCAACTGAGAAGACTTTAGAAATCTTCTTGCTTCTGAAGAAATAGGCTATATTAATTGACTAGGGCTATCATAAATAATACTACAGATAATGTGGTTCAAATAATGTACATTTCTTTTCTCACAGTTCTGGAGGCTAGAAGTCATTTGAGGACACGTTCCTCGGCATGCAGATGGCCCTCTTTTCCCTTTTTCTTCACATAGTCTTTCCTCAGTGTGTGTCTGTACCTTAATCTGCTCTTCCTCAAGGATGGTCTTATTGGATTAGGGACCTTATTTTACCTTAATAACATCTTGAAATTCCCTGTTTTTGAATACAAATTCTGAGGTACTGATGGTTAGAGCTTTACCATATAAATTTTGGGGAGAACACAATTCAGCCCATGACATAAATTTTCCAGTGATTCTCAACCAATACATAAGTAGCATTCATTATTGAAATGACATTGAAGCCACTGTTACTTAGAATAATTTCATTTTCATGAGAGACTATTTGAAAAGTTATATAGATTAGGATTTTTTATATGAAAAGTTATATAAATTAGGATGATCAACACAGGGTCATCCTAAGATTTTCAAGGTAAGCCTTAAGGTTAATCTATTGATGTGTAGTAAACAGCCAGAAAACTTAGCTAAAAACAATTTGACATTATTTCATTTCAGTATTCTGTGGATCAAATATTCAGAACTGGCACAGTTGGATGGCTTGTTTCAACTTCATGTGTCTGGTGCCTCAGCTAGGATGACTCAAACAAAGCTTGAAATTCTGGAGGCTGACTGGATTGATCTCTCTCTCTTCTCTCTCTCTCTCTGCTAGATTAAGCTTCCTCTCACTATACTTGCCTCAGGTTAGTCAGATGTCTTTCATGTCAGCTTGAGAATTCAAGAAGGAGACATGGGCAACTGTCAGTTCTCTTAAAAGTATGTCTGGAAGGATCATAGCATCACTCGATCATACCCTATTGGTCAAAGCTGTCACAGGTTAGTTTATATTAAAAGGGATGCTGCATAAACCCTAGCCTCCAAGAGGGATGAATACATTGCAGCAATTATCAATCCACCAAAATCCACCATCTGGCAAAAATGATTTACATTTTTTAAATATACAAATGTTCCATCTCATTATAGCCTTTGACCTAGGCTCAAGCTCCTGGATGTCATTGTCTAAATCATTGTCTAAGTGCAGATCAACTGCCTTGGGTGCCACTCCTCAATTACAGGTCCTCTCAGTCTGCAGATTACTAACTGGAGGAGGTTTTTGCCCCTCTCTTTCACACATTTCCAATATATTATGTGAGAAAGCACAGAATAACTTCAGTAGACACTCCCACCTAGCATTCTGGGAAACTGGGTATACCTGACAGTCACTGGTCCACAGAAGTTCTGAAATCCAGTCAGACACATGTCATCAGTTAGTTGATAAGTGCCAATTCTCCTCCTTGGGAATAATTATCTGTTCTTTCCTGGGTCATTTTTATTTTTTCATAAGAAATGGACCATGCTTGCAGCTGAATAGCCTTCTCTGCTTGCTTCTTGTCCATTGGATTTTAGAAATTCAAATTCCTTTTTTATATTATGCGATCTCTATTTCTTATTTTAAACTAGAGAAGACTATACCTATAAAATTGTCTTAAAATCATTGAGGATTTCTTGATAAATTTACTGGGTATACTTTATTAGAAAGTGCCACATCTACAAATATCTTTAAGACAGTTAGTTACTTCTCTACTTTGAGCTCCCTGTTAGGTTGCTGTAGGACAAAAGCCTTAAGTGCTTTAGTGCTGAGACCAGCTCCGTTGTGGAGACCCTAACCCAGTGGCACTAGAGGTGTTAAAGACACACACACACACAGAAATATAGAGTGTAGAGTGGGAAATCAGGGGTCTCACAGCCTTCAGAGATGAGAGCCTTGAACAGAGATTTACCCATGTATTTATTGACAGCAAGCCAGTGATAAGCATTGTTTCTAATAGATTATGGATTAACTAAAAGTGTTCCTTACAGGAAACAAAAGGATGGGCCGAAATAAAGGGATGGGTCTGGCTAGTTATCTGCAGCAGGAACATGTCCTTAAGGCAAAGATCACTCATGCTATGGTTTGTGGTTCAGGAACGCCTTTAAGCGGTTTTCTGCCCTGGGTGGGCCAGGTGGTCCTTGCCCTCATCCTGGTAAACTGACAGCCTTCCAGCGTGGGCGTCATGGCCATCGCGAGCATGTCACAGTGCTGCAGAGATTTTCTTTATGGACAGTTTTGGGGCCAGTTTATGGGGGCCTGTTCCCAACAGCTTAGAAGTCCTATTGTTAAATATGTGTTCCTGTGATATACATTCTAAAGGTATTTAGAAATATTATTGTCTCTGAAATTGTCTGTAAAGTCCTGATTAAGAATTCGTGATCGCCTCCTTGGCTTTATCTTTAATCTGATAAATTGAAAATATTTTGTATGTAATTTTTTTCTTGAGAGTTTTTTAATTTTGAGAATGTTCTGCTAAGAAAGACATGAGAGAAGATCTAGCTTTATTTTTATACCCTAAAGTTGTGGTTCATAAATGATGCCCTCAAATCCCTTAGAATACTTTTTTTCTAGCTGAAAGCTTCTATGAGATATTGTCTTAAATCTTTCTAAGTTCTCAACAGATTGACTTACTCTTACACCCTTGAGATTTTTACACTGAAGTCTTGAAGTGACATAAAATTTATACTTGCACTGAGGACTCCTGTTCATTTTCACTTTGTTAGTCTTTTGCTATGCAGAGAGAATAAAGAATAAGATACAGTTTTAGGTTTGATCTCAAGAAGTCTTGAGTTAGAAATATTTCCATCAAATTCTCCTTGAAAAATAAACAGATCCTTTTGTAATTCACTTTAAGTATCTTGTAATTTATCATAAAATGCTTCAAGAGGACAATTGGCACTTTCTACATTCTGCTTAGAAATAAACCCATGCAAATCCATGAGTTTATTAGGCGTACTATTTTCCTTATAACAAGAAGCAACAGTTCTTCCAAACTTTCTACCATATAAAAGCAAGGTTCCTTTTCACTAGTCTCCAAGAACATATTCTTTGGTGTCTTTCAAGTTCTCACTCAGTCTCCTCAAGGTATTTCCAAGCTTTGAATAACAGTTTCTTCAAGATCTGTCTGTCTGTGCCAGCTACCCAGTTCCAAAGCCAGTGCTCTGTATTAAGGTTTTTGTCAAGATATCACATCAATTTCAGGACTAAATTCTGTTCTGCTCAACTACTGTGTAATAAATCACCCCAAATCTTTATAGCTGTACAGCAATATATTATTATTATAGTTCGCAATCCCACAAGACAGGAATTTAGAAAGGGCAACAGTAAGTATGACACATCTCTCCTCCAAGATATCTGAGGCTTCTGCTGGTCTGACTCTGCAGGGTAGTTTTGGAACACTGAACGAAGTCCAGACATCTGTTTCCATCTCTCCACACAGGCTCTCAGTGTGGCTGAGGGTAGGCTTCATATTGTGACTTAAGGCTCCAAGAAGAATGTAACAGAAATTCTCAGTTCTCTTAAAGAGTACCCTCAGAACACTTTTAAAATCACTTTTGCTGCATTAGTTGAAGAAACCACAAGCCATCCCAGATTCAAGTGGAGGAGTTACAAACCTTACCTCCTGTATGAGAATTGGCAAAGAATTTAAGCTACTAAGTCATGAATGCTCAGATGCCTAGATGAGAAAGCTGCTTGTTTGAGGCATTACTACCACCCCTGCCACTTGACACTCACGAATCTGGACTACTAAATCTGGACATCCCAATTTTATACAAATGTTCACATTCCATATTTCACTTGATAGCAATAAAAAATAGCAGACAGGTAGCTTTCATTTAACGTCTATCTTAGATATCTGATATGGTTTGGCTCTGTGTCCCCACCCAAATCGCATCTCAAATTGTAATCCTCACATGCCGAGGGAGGGACCTGGTGAGAGGTGATTGGATCATGGGGCGGTTTCCCCCATGCTATTTTTGTGATAGTAAGTGAGTTCTCACTAGATCTGATGGTTTAAAAGTGTGTCTCAGTTCCTGCCCACCCCATCTCTCCTGCCACCATGTAAGACATGCCTTGCTTCCCCTTTGCCTTTTGCCTTCATTGTAAGTTTCCTGGGGCCTCCCAGTCATCCTTCCAGCTAAGCCTGTGGAGTAAATTAAACCTCTTTTGTTCATAAATTATGCAGTCTCAGTTCTTTATAGCAGTGTGAAAACAGACTAATACAATATCGCACAAAACATATCTAATTTCCGTGCAAAACTTCACCAGGGAGGGAACCCAGGAAAGGTAGTTATTATCTTTCTAAATTTCCAGGCTAGAGGAAAGGCAGAATGGAGGCTAAGACAGTCAATTCTTCATATTTTCTTTGAAGGATTTTCTTGAAAAATTTATTGAGGCCTGTTGTAATGAGACCTGTAGTTAAAGTAAATTATAACTTTGAGAGTCATTGCAGAGTGCAGCATAAAAATCAGGTACATGAAATACAAAGTTAAAGTAAATTTCTTTGTTATGTCTTTATTTTCTGTAGATGTAAGAAATAGAGGAAATAGACAATAAAATACTAACAGAGAGTTTCAGTCTCACGCAAAAAAAAATATTATTACAGTATTCTTATTGATGAGGAATTTGTGCTATAAAACACATCTGCAGTGCTTGCCAAACTCCCCTGAGAATAAAAATTAGCTTAAAAATGATAAAATCATCAATTCTCCAGAACTTTCTTCAAACTGACTGAAAAATAATTTGTGTAGAAAAGTGCTGAGAAATGTACTATCAAATGTCCCCGGTGATTTTTATCATATTAAAGTTTAGGAAAAATTATAGAGTATAATTTTCATTTTATTTAATCTACAACTAAATTTGACTCAGCCTTTAGCTGCTGGTGGAATGGAGCCATATGGTTGATTTAAAATATGTATTTGATGAACGAAAGATTAGTAGTAAGGTGATCCTCTAGAAGCTAGTTCATTCACTGTATGTGTTATCTAATGGAATATAAACCCTTTGCTAAGATGTTTTTTATTTATCTGAATACACCTGTGTTTAGACAGCATGATACGCTTGTGAATGTAGTTTGTTTTACTCTGTGTGTAGCAAGTTACCATGCTCAGCAATTTATACTCCAGGGCTATGCCAGACACATTCAAATCAAGGTGGCTGTACTCCACTAGTGGCTACTGCAAGTACTCCAATTTCCTCTATCTTTAATATTAGAGATTTTGCTCATTATTATGGCATTTAATAATTAGTTGCCATGGCTGAAAATATTGGCTTGCTAGCGTAATGAATTAAGAGTTGGGCTCTTATTTACTGGTATCAGTGTTAATCAAGATAAGATTTGGATAAATTATTTTAAAGATACTCTTTTATGTGGCATAAGGAAGAAAATAATCTAGAAAACCCTTTGGCTCTAGCTCACGGCATGATCTCTGTGTATTTCATTGTCCAAGCATGAATTCAGATGAGTTTGTTGTCTGTTGATGACCATAAGAGTAGCTGAATTCTGCCTAAATAATACTGTTTTTTAAATTGTTTTTAAATAAAGTTTCTCTGTAAAGTGTGGCTGGAAGACCTAAAAAGATAGAACGTTGGAACTAAATTAAGCTTACAGAACAACATATGTGACTCTTTTTGCACTTACTTGATAATATTGTCACCTGTGGCAAATTTGCTCTGTGACCTGCTTTTATTTAAGATTGGTGAGAAAGTTGGGGAAATTATTCAACCTTCACTTACCTTCAGCTTTTTAAAAATAACTTTATTGTGGTATAATTGATATTGCACATATTAAAAGTGTACAATTTGATAAATTTATATGTATGTACGGTTTTGAAATCATAAGTACAACCAACATAGTGCATCTATCAAGCACCTCAAAATATTTGTTTGTGTTCCTTATTCTTCCTTTCTGCTAGTGTGCCATTCCTAGGCAGCCACTGATCTGCTTTCTAACACTAAAAATTAGTTTGAACTTTCTAGAAAATTTTGTAAATGTAATGGCAGTTTATGAACTCCTTTTTTCTCACTTCTTCCATTCAATGTAATTATTTGGAGATGCATTCATGTGGTTTGTGTATCAATAATTAATTTGTTTGTATTGCTGTGGAGGACTGCATTACAGATACACAATAGAGTTCATCCACACACCTGCTACCTGTTCAGGGACATTTTATTATTTATCACAAAGTTTTTGTTACCATTTTTGTGGAAGTCTTATGAACAGATTGAACACTTAGAAATTGAATGGCTGAATTATTTGTTTTCATATGAATTATATATTCGATTAATATTTTTAAAAATTGCTCAAGTGTGGCCGGGCGCAGTGGCTCACGCCTCTAATCCCAGCACTTTGGGAAGCTGAGGCGGGCAGATCACGAGGTCAGGAGATTGAGACCATCCTGGCTAACACGGTGAAACCCCGTCTCTACTAAAAATACAACAACAACAACAAAAAATTAGTCGGGCATGGTGGCGGGCGCCTGTGGTCCCAGCTACTCTGGAGGCTGAGGCAGGAGAATTGTGTGAACCTGAGAGGCGGAGCTTGCAGTGAGCCGAGATCGCGCCACTGCACTCCAGCCTGGGCAACAGAGCGAGACTCCATCTCAAAGAAAAAAAAAATTGCTAAAGTGTTTTCCAAAATAATTGTATCTTTTTAATATTTCCACCAACAGAGTTTGAGAGTTTCATTTCTTCTACATAATCACCAATACTTGGTATGGTCAATCTTTTTAATTTTAATTATTCTAATAAGTGTGCACTATGGTTTTAATTTGCAGGTCATTAAAATGTTGAGCAATATTAACTGGTGATGGTGAGCATTTTCTGTGTTGTGTCTTATATTCTTGGTGAAGTGTCTGTTCAAATATTTTGCCCAGTTTTTAAATTAAAAACTAGGCCGTTTGCTTTCTTAGTGAGTTTGACTGATTTTTATACATTCTGATACAAGTTTTCAATTAGCTCTAATTAAATGTAATTAATTTTGTAATTTGTCAGTATTATTTGTTCTGTATTCAGTCTCTTAAAAGTATCTTTCAAAAAGTAGAAACTTTTAATTTTTATGAATTCCAACTCATTTTTTTTGGTTTGTGGATAGTGCTTTAGTGTTATGGCTAATTAATTTTTGCTTAACACAAGGTCACAAGGATTTTCTCCTATTTTTTTTTCAGAAGCTTCATAGTTCTAGACTTTTGACTTCAGGCGTAGGGTTCTTTGGAGTTTATTTTTGGATATGGTATGAGGTACGAAGTTTACCTTTTGGGCCTTGTGGTTGTTCAATTTTTCCAGCACAATTTGTTGAAAAGGCTATTATTTATTCACTGATTTGCCTTTCCACGCTTGTTGAAAAACAAATTGTCCATATATGTGTGGGCTTATTTCTGGGCTCTTTATTCTGTTCCATCAATCTATTTTCCTATATTTATAACTAAATACAAAATTATGTTGATTACTTAAAATCCAATAGTATTAATCTCCCAAATATGTTATTTTTTTTAAAGTTGGTTTGTTTCTTTGAGGTACCTTGCATTTTCATATAAACTTTAGAATAAAGTTGTCAATTTTTACCAGAAATTATACTGTCATTCTTGTATGTATTTCTGTGTACCTAACTTTTTTGTCTTTAGGTGTTTTTATGATTTGCATGCTATCATTAGTTTTGAGTAAACTGACAATGTATCTTAGAGTAGTTTTTATTTACTTTTTAATGATTCTCATGCTTGGATTTTATTTCTCATCATGAGTTTGTGGTTTTATACATTTTAACATATTTGGAATATTTTCAGTCATTATTTATTTATTTATTTATTTATTTTTCTGTTTTTTTTTTCCCTCTACCTTTTCATTCTTCTTTGGAAACTAATACTACAGATACATGAGAAAGTTTGAGGCTGTCCCAATATGCACCGAATTTTTTCCTTCTTTTCCTGTGTTTCATTTTGTATATTTTTGTATTGTTACATCTTCAAGTTCACTAAACCTTTCATTTGCAATTAATTATTCATTTGCAGCTTTAAATTCTTTCAGTATATTTCTCATTGTGTGTGTTATAGTTTTTACCTCTAGAAGTTATAAATGAATTTTCTTTAAACCTTCCATGTCTCTGCTTAACTCTGAAACTATGGAATATTGTTACAATAATTCTTTTATTTACTTTACATTAATTTTAACACCTACGTTAGTTCTAGATTGATTGCATTTTCCTGCTTCATTGCATGCTTTTTCACTTTGGAATGGAAACTTGTAAATTTTGACCTTGTAAATTTTACCTAGTTGCATGCAGATTAAATTTCATTCCCACAATTATTCTTGATCTTTGTTCTAGGACCTAATTAAGTTACATGGAAAAGTTTGATCCCTTCAAGTCTTACTTCTAAGGTTTATTAGTAGGTAGGACCAAAGCAGTGTTTATTCTAGAGCTGAATATTTCTCACTATTGAGGAAAGACCTTTCCATGTAATCTTTTCAATATCCCACAGATAAAGAGGCTTTCCCATCTTGATAACTGTGATGGTTAATTCCATGTCAAATTCACTGGGCTAAAGGTGCCCAGGTTAAGCATTATTTCTTGGCATGTCTATGATGTTGTTTTCAGATGAGATTAGCATTTGAGTCAATAGACTCAGTAAAATACATTGCCCTTCCTATTATAAGTATGCATGATCTAATCCACTGAGGGCCTGAGCAGAACAAAACATGGAGGAAGGAGGCATTCACCCTTTTGCTTTGTGTCTGCCTGCTTGAGCTGAGGTTTGTCATACCATCTCCTTCTGCCCTTGGACTGAAATTTACACCATTGGCCCCTTCTCTGGTTCTCAGGCCTGGTGACTCAGACTAGAATTACACTACCAGTTTTCTTGGGTCTCCAGATCACAGATGTCGTATTATGAATATATGTATGTATCCTTCATATATATATATAATGTATCCTGTCAGTTTTATTTCTTTGGAGAATGCTGACTAATGCAATGATGAGAACAGAAACTTTTCTAGGCCCTCTTTGAATGCTGAACTACCTTTTCCTCTAATCATTTAGGCTAGTTTGTTCCATGACCTAAGGCAATTTTCTCATATATATATATATGCTAATTTGTATTCTGCTGGATTCTCAAGGCATTAGGGTAGGACTTCTGCAGATTTTCCATTTCTCTTATTATAGAACTCTTTTCTCTCAAATATTTGTTACTGCTTTAGTCCCCTAAATTCCCAGCTCCATCTCCTCAACTCACGGACACCATCAGGCACAACCTGGGTTCCTCTTCTATGCCATGGCCAGGAAACATTCCTAAAGGAGTAACCTGGGCAATGATAAGGCTCACATCATTTATTTCCTATCTCTGAGGGATCACTTTCCTTTATTGCCTGTTTTCCAGCCTCTTAAAACCATGGATTTGATACCACTGAAACATAAGAGAAAGCAAAACTAGATTTTTTTTTTTTTTTTGTCGAGAATCTCATAGTGGTGTGGGAGTAAATTTATGAATGACGCTAGCTGGCTTCTCTGATAAAGCAGCATGGATTTGGGCTTTGGGGAATTTCATCTTCTGCTTTTCTAAAGAGTGTAAAGGTCAAAGTGAGCTTCTTGCACGGGCTGTTTTTCAAGAGTCCTTAACTTAAATAGTCAGTATACCAGAAGAGCATATTTTAGGCCCTTTATCACCTAATACTGAGGAGCATTAAAATGATTAAGAAGTCTAGGAAAGCTCTCTGGTATCACTCACAGAAAATGATATAATTAATATTTATGAACTAAATTGGGGCCAAAGACAGAAATTCCAAATTATCAGTGGAATGGTTGAGCAAAAAGATTTTAAATTTACTGATAAATCACAACAACCAGAAAAAAAATCCCACCAGATTTATGTTATATATTTAATATAGTATGGTTAGATAAAAGAGTATGTGTGGCCAATCAACTTCTTCAAGGAAAATAAAAATAAATTTATTTTAATTATCACATCAGTGAAATTTTCTGTACATTTCTATTTCATTCATGTGGCAAATATTCATTAACTGTCTACTGCAAGGACAATACTCCTATCATAGGTGTTGGAAATACACCATTAAAACCCCCAAGCCCCACTCTTGCTGTTAGGAAATTATTTTCCAATATGAGAAACATATGATAAGCAAGTAGTAAATATAAATAACTTAAAGTAAAGTGAAATAGAATACAGAGCAAAGAGAATGAGGGGAGGTAAGTGGGAGGAAAGGTTCTTTTGCTTCATATTTAACTGTGTAAAGCAACCAATTGAATCCTCTAAATTTAGGAGGTATTTAGGAATCCTGTAGACAAAAAATAATTAGGTCTAAATACTTTATTATAAATTTGCTATTTTCTAATGCTGAAGATGTAATCTGAATTGGAGAAAACATTGAATTAAAAATGTTAGTAAACCACATATAAAATGTACTGTTTCTTTCCTCAGTTGTAAAGTTAGAACCTTATTACACCAAAACAGAAACAAAAACATTATTACCTTTCCAATTTAAGCTTTGAGCCAGCACTTAGTTGCAAGTTTTCTCTGCGTATTTTCCAGAAAATGCAATTCTTTTAAATCATGATTATAACTAACTCATTATATATCTTAGATTCTAAATTTTAGTAAAATGCCTTGTTTTACTTTGACTCAGCAATATACTTGTACCTATGACTTGTATCAAAGGCAAAGAAAAAAAAACAAGTTCATACTTTCAGGAATGTAGTCGAAAACGTGTAAAATAAATTGTATGTGAGGGAATATAGTCCAGATCTGTATTTAGTTATGTGTTCATCAAGTGCAATTTGACTCTATGTTCTTGAGGCAAGTGATATGGGTTTGGCTGTGTCCGCACCCAAATCACACCTCAAATTGCAATATCCCACATGTGTCAAGGGCAGGGCCAGGTAAAGATAATTGAATCATGATGGTGGTTTCCCCCATAATGTTCTCGTGATAGTGAGTGAGTTCTCACAAAATCTGATGGTTTTATAACTCTCTGGCATTTCACCTGCTGGCTCTCATTCTCTTGTCTGCCACCATGTCAGACATGACTTTAATCCTCATTCACCTTCCATTATGATTGTGAGGCCTCCCTAGCCATGTGGAACTGTGAATCAATTAAATCTTTTTCCTTTATAAATTACCCAGTCTCAGGTATGTTTTCATTAGCAGTGTGAGAACAGACGAATACAGCAAGTACTTAACAGAGTTAGAGAATAGGCATTAAACCTGAATGACAGGAATGCATAAGCAATGACTTGGGATTTCATGTGTTGTCTCTCTCTCTCTCTCTCTGTGTGTGTGTGTGTGTGTATGTGTGTGTGTGGTGTGTGGGTGGGTGCATCTGTACTTGGGTTAGAGAAGAATATAATGTTTCTGGTGCTTGAAGGAATACAAGAAATAAAAGTCTATTTATATTAGTTTCCTACAACTGATGTAAGAACATACAACAAACATAGTGACTTAAAACGCATAATTTTTTATAGTTTTGGAGATTAGAAATACCAATGTTAGTGGCAGTGGGCTAGAATCAAGGAGGCAGCTGTGTTTCTTCTGGACTTTCTAAGGGATAGTCTGATTTCTTGGGTTTCTCCAGCCTTGGCTCATGGATGTTTCCAGGAATTCTATCACTCTGACACTTGCTTCTGTCATCACATTTCTGTCCTTGACTCTAACCCTCTGGCCTCCCCCTTACAAGGACCCTTGTCATTACATTGGCCCACCCAGATAATCCAGGATAATCTTCCCATTTCAGGGTTGTTATCTTAACCACATATGCAACATTTATTTTGCTACTTCAAGTAACATAGTCACAGGTTCTGGGGATGAGGACATGAACATTTAGGGAGGTTAATTATTCAGCCTATCTTATAATATTATTAATGCAAATTTAGATAAGTTCTCTCTTCCATGTAGTTCTGCCGGTTACTGGAAATATTGGAAGTGCAGCTACATGTTTAAATGTGACTATCTGGGGAAATTGTATGTGTCTTACAGATTCATATATATATATATATATATATATAAGCAGTAAGATTATTCAATTATGTTTTCAAGTGGTTCAGAAAGGAAAAATAACCCATTAGCTTTTTCCCAAGACATTAACAATTGGTAGTAAGTATATTAGGACATTCTTACGGGAAATGTTACTTTTCCATACTGACTCTCAAGTGACAATATGTATGCTAGAATTCAAAATCAAGTATAATTCTTCACATGCATTATTTATTCGAAATAAGAAAAACATATTAGCTTGTTCTTTTCCTACTTGCAAGAAATTAGTTATGAAAAATCACATTTTCCAAAGGAACAAAGAATTTATATCAACATAATTATGATTTTTTGGAATATAAATCATATTCAATTATATAGTTACAAATATGATACTGCTATATTTTGCTTTGTAATTGAGAGATTAAAATTTTTATTCATCTTATGACCTTTCATGAAAGACTTTGAAAAATGTAAATAAAGATAGAACCTCTTATAGTTTCCACTGAAACTAGAGAGGAAAATAACCCTTAAGCACTAAAAATTGTGTAATATTAATTTGAATCATAGACTACATGATATTGATTTTTTGATAGGTCAAAAACATTTGAATGTTGACAATAATAATCATATTAATATCAAGTTCACTCTCAAGCAATGGGATTACAAAAGTAAAACGGAGTGAGAGATCTGTAGTGAAGCATTCTGATAAATTATAGTATGAATTCCCAGTTCCCTTGTCAGCTCTTTCCTCTATTTTTTTACAGAATCTATTGAAAATTTGCGTGATAGATAAAGCTACAAAAGTGAAAACAGTGCAATGCTGCCAAAATAATTAAAAAATTATAAATTTCTTGGGAAATTTATCATTTGTGTCAATTTCAAATTTCAGATTATTTATATGTTTGAAATACTTCTTAATATGTCAGATAGTGGGCGACATACTTTATGCCATTTTACCCATAAACTTAGAAACAGCATATTTAAAGAAATAAAGGTGGTAACTATTCTACTGTAGCCACTTTTTAGCTGTCTTGTGGTTTTGAGGCAAACTGGGTTGAAAACTATCTATATGGGGAAATTGTATGGCAGATCTCTTCAGATCCCATCTCTAAGGAAGACTGAATTTGAGACCCACATAGAGTCAGATAAATGGTAGTGCAAGTCAAAGCTGAAATCTTTAGGAAAAGAAGATAGAAACACCAGTGTGAAGCTATACATGACACATAGCAAAGGTTTAGAAAATACTACAAAGAAAACCAGGGAAAAGAGACATTATTAGAAAGAAGAGAAAGATGGGAGGCCAAGGCAGGCCGATCACTTGAGGTCAGGAGTTCAAGACCAGCCTGGCCAACATGGTGAAACCCTGTCTCTACTAAAATTACAACAATTAGCCAAGCATGGTGGCACATGCCTGTAACCCCAGCTATGCGGGATCCCAGGTTCGAGGGATCCCGCATAGCTGGGCTTATAGGCGTGTTGCGAAATCAGGCCACTGCACTCCAGCCTGGGCCACAAAGTGAGGCTCTGTCTCAAAAAAATAAAAATAAAAAAGAAAGGAGAAAAAAAAAGAGATTAGGTAATGCAGGCTTATAGGGCAGTATAATTTGGAGCTGTTGCTGCAAGGACAGAAAGTCCAACTGAATGGCACCATTCTGTATGCAATGATGGAACTGATGATGTTGTTTTCTATATTAAACAATTATTTAGTTCTTCATGATGGTTTACACTGCAACATTTGTGATTGTTTTAGACGCTTCTTTAGTTTCCTTTGATCCCCACAAAAGTATCCATACTTCTTTAATTTTTGATACGAACTGTGTCATTCTTACTTCCTTGCTACTTTCAAGAGCTGTAGTACCTCAGTATGATAAAATAGCTATGCCCACAATGCTGATATAAAAACGGTTAAAATAAAATGGGCACATTAAAATGTTAAAGAGTTTACAAATGAACAAATGTCTATTGATGATTTAGGCAGCACAGTGGTCCAGGCCTCCATGATGAAATGTGAAGGAAAAACCTTTATAAGGTGTTCATGGAACAAGGTGTTCAAAGGAAATATTTGATCGATTACAGTGGAAAGTCCCTTGTTAGAAGTTATTTGGCAGTTTCTGATTAGGAAAGTCCCCAGTTAAAGGGCAGTTGGTAGTTTCTGGTTAGTTACACTTAAGTTTTTATTTCTTGGGCTATGACTATTCATTCTGAAGTGGGTCTTGATTTGATTAAGTTAAAACCTAGAGCCAAGTCAGTCTAATAGTCTCCCAATTAATTATTCTAACAGTATGAATTATTCTTACACTATGAATAAATGATTAGCCAATTATAAATCCATTTCAAGTTAGAAGAAGAATGATATGAAATATGGACTAATTATATATAAACATATTGTATAAAGAGATACATATATATATACACACGTGTATATAGTAGTAAAACATTGTACATTACCTAAAATTAACTCTATGGCACTGTTTAAATAACCACAAAATGCATTATTTTAGATCATTAAATATGTCGTATTTGTCTATATCTATTTTAAAGTGTTGGAATTACAGATTATTTTTTCATGTCTTTCCTCTATTATGTATTTATGCTACAGTGAATACATTTAATTTTAGTTATATAATTATCTATCTTTTTTTTTTTTTTTTGAGACAAAAATCTCACTGTTGCCCAGGCTGAGTGCAATAGCATGATCATGGCTTACTGCAACTTCAAATTCCCAGGCTCAAATGATCCTCCCACCTTAGCTTCCGAAGTATCTAGGACTACAGAACTATGCCCACATTCCTGGCTAATTTTTAATTTTTATTTTTTTCAGAGATGGAGTCTTACTATGTTGTCCAGGCTGATCTCAAACTCCTGGACTCAAGCAATTCTCCCATCTTAGCCTCCAAAATGCTAGAATTATAGGCCATCATGCCCAGTAAATATATTTTTAAAATACAACAGTGTGAATTTGGGTTATTTCAAAATTAATATATTAAAGCCTTAGCCACCAGTACCTCAGAATTACTGTATTTGGAGACAGGGCCATTAATGAATTAAGTTATAAATGAGGCTGTCAAAGCAGGCCCTAATACAATAAAACTGATGTCCTTGTAAGAAGAGGAGATTAGGACATACAAGAGAGATACCAGGGATGCATATAGACAGAGAAACAGCAGTTAAGGACACACAGTGAAGGTGGCCATCTCTGCAAGCCAAAGAGGGAGACGTCAGAAAAAACAAACCTGTGACACCTTGATTTTGGATTTCTCCTCCAGAATTATTAGGAAATCAAATTCTATTGTTTAAGCCACTGATATGGTTTGGCTTTATCCCCACCCAAATCTCATCTTGAATTGTAGCCTCTGTAATTCCCATGGGTTGTGGGAGGGACCTGGTGGGAGATAATTGAATCGTGGGAGTGGTTTCCCCCATACTGTTCTCATGGTGGTGAATAAGTCTCCTAAGATCTGATGGTTTTATAAGGAGAAACCCCTTTCACTTGGCTTTCATTTCTCTCTTGCCTGCCACCATGTAAGACATGCCTTTAGGTTTCCGCCATGATTGTGAGGCCTCCCCAGCCATGTGGAACTCTGTGTCCATCAAGCTTCTTTTTCTATAGAAATTACCCAGTCCTGTGTGTGTCTTTATCAGCAGCATGAAAATGGACTAATACAGCCACTAAGTACTTTGTTATGGCAGCCAAAGCAAACCAATGCACATATAAATCTTTATTAACACCCAAACTTTCATGTGTTAAAATATATATGAGAATAAAAATACACATATATATTATACGTACACATTAATTTAAAGAAATATAATATAGCCAACTTAACACATCAGGAAACAAACCAACATTTCTATGAAACATCTGTGAGTCATGAAAGATATTAGAAAATTAAGCTATGAACATTTTGATTTATTTACTAAGAGAAACCACATTCAGCCCACATGAGACTGAAACCTTAGTTTTAATATTTGTTATTTAAATACATCTATACTAAATCTGTTTTAATTGTCACTTTTTAGCATTTGTGTTGTTTTTGGATTTTGAACATGCTTTTTAAAAAATTTGGCTTAATTGAGTTTAGATAATTAAGTTTGAATATTAATAATGATAGTTCAGAAAAAATCATTTATGTGAAGGATTAATTTTTTAATTAAAAATTTATTCACTACATGGTTTAATTATAACTTCTATAGGACAGTACAAAGAAATAATAGCCCAGAAAAAGTAAATTTAAATATATATTTACATTTAATTACACCATCAAAATATAAATATTACTAAAATAAAAATTTCAGAATATAAAAATGAAGACAATTTTCTATGATCACCATCTTTGTTGCCAGTCGTCACAGTAACTGTATCTATCTTTATTGTTTGAGTGTGTAGCTTTCTGGTACATTTTTTTAAGCATTTGTTTACATAAATCATGGATGTATAGGTCATATGTGAGAAGTTAGTCATATACAGCCACAGAGCACATTCAGACTATTCAAATGAATATGAGTGCTATTGAACTGTCAGAGTTGATATGACTTTCATGCCGAGAAAAATTTTTATTCTTGGTGGAAACCTGCCTCATTACTAAAAATCCTACTTTTTGTGCTTGTCTGTCTTCTTTGTCGTAATTCTCTAAGAACAAGGTTATAGAAAGTAGGATTGGTAGAGGAAACGAGAAATTCCTCTTTAGCACAGTCCTCAGGCCAGTGTGTTCAGGCAGTCTTCTCAGATCAGCATCACTGCAGGACACATTTTCCTTTGAATTCCATATCAAAAACACTCGAGAACATTCCTTAGTTTAGTCTTGTTTTGTCACTGGGAGTGTGTTTCTGGGAGAGGTCTATCCTGAAGACTTTCCTTCTCCTGGGACTCACAGATTGCTGTGTTTGGGATTTAAGACAAGCAGACCTTAGTTTACGAGCTCCAAACATGACAAGCAGAAACAAAACTTCGAGCCAACTATTACCAAACTTTCAGAAGTTTGATTCAGTCTAAGTATGCATGTCCTGTGGGTTACGCTTGTGCTCATGACGCATAATCACATTATAAGCCACATTTCTCTATGCATCTTTCTATATGTCATAGTTTTTCCAGGTAATTTAATGTCCTGGTGATATCTTTGAGATTTTTTTTGACATAGTCTTTTCTTTTGCCATTTGAAAGGCATTTGACGACCAAAAGGAAGCAAAACATCCCATTCTCCTTCTCTTCGCCTTGGTATGAAGAAGGTTCCAAAGAAAATGCATATTTTACATTTGTTTTCTTAAAAGACATTTTAACCAAAACAAATTAAAAATTTGAAAAACTTAACCCAATAACCTTTCTCTCACAATTTTTGTTTTCCCATCTTATGCTCTTTTATTTACCTCTCCTTCTACCCTTCATTTTGACTTGTTTGCGTACCCTCCTATGTGGCTAGAAAACCCAGAATCTCAATTATTTACTGAAATAAAACCCATCAGAGCCATGAAAAGTCCCGCATAATTATAAGCCTTTGACTCAACTATTGTTTTTATCATTATAAAAAAGCCTAAGACAGAAATTGAGAGAAATTGAGAATAGTTATAGGAGTAAAATCCTAGATCTCTCAGTACTATACCAACCAGTTCATATATCAGTGAAAACCTCAGATGTAAACAATTAGTTTGGAAAGACAAGAATAGAAAGGGCCTGATCATATCTCTGGCTAAACCCACAAAAATTCTATTGGTCCCAAACATGTACAATAGCCTCTTAAATCACATAGCCTAATAGATAAAGGAGTCATCATACCTTGGATTTTTTCAAGTGATAATTCTACTCTTTTAGCAAAGAACCCAATGACTGTGGATATAAATTTGTTCAAGATCTCAGGCCTGTACTTAAAATAGTCATTTTTTCTTTCTCTTTAGCATCCAAACCAAGCATTTTGTTATTTTCAGTGTTACCTGGGGCTATAAGTTTACCAATATATGAAGTCGACCTTCTTTAGTCTCCCTTAAAGTTATTCGATACTAATTTTATTTTCATAGAAAACAATAACAATATATACCTGAGCAGTCATGTCCCAGGTTTTTGTCAAGGCACTCTCCTAATTTATTCAGCCTTCATCACATATTAAGAACCCAGGAGATTTCTTGTAGGTCAAAAAATGAAAGACATAATCAAAAGAGTTACTTTATTATAAATTAGATATATTTTCAAAACTACTTCATTTGAGAATTAAACAAAAGATGTGCTTGTTTTTATGTTTGCCAGTTTCTCTGAATGGAAAACTCAGACTAATACATTCCTGAGGATCGTCTTTCCAGGGAAGGGTTTGTGTCGTTGTAGAAGCCTTTGCTCACAAGTAGTTAGAAATCCACACCATATTAAAAGGGAACGCGAGCCTGAGTTTTTCTCCCCATGACACTAAAGGAACACCGTAAAAGAGCCTAAGAAACACATGGAATTAGATTTCTATTTCCCTCCCCCCAAAAAATGCTGTGTAAGTATGAATAAAGCAGCTTTTAAGGCTACCCTGCAGTTTCAGGAATGGTCATGTCTGAGGCGCAGATATGAGACACAGTCGAAGGTGGCAGAGGCCGGGGAGAGTGGATTTTGATTTTTTTCTGAGAAAATAGACATTTCATCCTCCAGTACTTCAGACAGCAAAGAGTGAAAAAGCAGGCCTTCAGCTGAGAGGAAACGGATTTTCTCCTATTCCCAAGCACAACCGGTTGGCAGCCTTGGGTCAGGTTTCTTCACGATATGAAGTTCAGCAAGTGATTCTGATATGAGTCAATGGGCTCCAACAATAACCAGTTCTTACTTCATTATGATGACGTGCTATTATTTATTTCTAAATATTTGTTTGTTTTTTCTTTGATTGTTCATCTGTTTTTAAATTACAATCTAGTGATGGCTGAGTTTTAAGGAATCGAGGGATGGGAAAGGTGGTTCATGACGAGTCTTGTGGAAACGCATCATGGAGGTGAATGTTGGAGGCCTGAGAATTTAAAACACAGCAAGCAGTGGTCAGTAGAAAGTGGAAAAAGCTATAGTGTGGAGTAAGTATACTGCTGCTCAGTTGATATGAGCAATAAAGGTACCATGTGAAATAGATAAGCATATTTGTGAAATCCCAGAAAATCCTGGTGGAGAGAATTGGAAAAAGACTACACTTTATGGCAAAATGGATAGATGTTTGTCACGTGGTTGTTCCTCATGGGTGCTAATTTTATATATATGACTTATAAGTGGAAGAAATGTAAACTGATAATTTAGAAAGATTCCTGAGATATTATGTAGCGTTAGCTTAGATGACAAAATTATGAAACTAGGTTTCATTTGAACCGAACTTACTCTTTTTCTCTCCCATCACTGTAGGTGAGAAGATGAACACTGAATGGCCCTGAATGGCATGATTATAGTTTTAATTTTGTAATTTTCAGACAGTTACGAATTGTACAAAGTGTTTAGTGGGACAGCGAATATTGTTTCTTTTTTTGAATATGTCCGATGTATTGTACAAAGATTTTGGTGACATAAGTCTCGATTTTGTTATATATCTCCACCTTGTTTATGTGCGTAATATAAACAGGACAACACACTATAGCATTTCCAGTATAAATACTTAAGCACAACCGCGTAAATGTACAAAACAAAATTCAAACTGGTTAGGACGTAATGGAGGCGAACTAGTCAGGTAGACATTTATTCTGAAATTTTGTGTGAGTGAACTTCTAACATAATGAACTGCAGTGGTGATGTACATTCCTTGGTTTATGAGAATTTGATTGCAGTTTTTATTAGAATACAGAAAATTCTTTTTATGTGAAGCAACTCACCCAAATTATATTTTTGTATGTCTATTTCTAAGGTGATTAATTTGTCCTATATTTCAACATACAATTTTTGAAATAAGTTGAGGTCTTCTGCATAGCAGTTGAATTTTGACTGAGAAAAAATTACCTGTGCTGTAATCAAAATGCTTTTACCCATTTTTCCAATTATACTTCCATCTTCCAAGTTTGCTTTTGCCTTTACTTCAAAACTTTTATTTCATTTATATTAGATACTAGAATTTTATAACACTGGGCCATTCTATTTGTGGCTTTCTCTTACTCCTAGGATGTAGTTCTGTGAGTTGCAAACTAAAAGCCTGGTATGTGTAACAGAGTCTCTCATCCTAGATAGTACTTGAATGTTAATATTTTTTCTTAACTCTGACAATTTGTGAAAATCTCTGCTTAGTTTTTTTTTATTTTTGCACCTTTCCCTTTTGAAAAGGGAAATGATTTGGTGTAAAATGTTGCTGAATATTAAACTCAATTATCTGTGTGTCCCTTCTCATTGGAATATCAGCCCTACAATGCTTTGATGCATTGAAAATTTCCTAATGCCCTCAAAAAGATTTGTTTTTATTATTTTACCTAAGATTGCTAGTAGTTCTCAATGAAATGGTGAATCTGCAATAGATTATGGAAGGCCATTTGTAAAACACCTAATGATCCACTATTTGTAGTATCTTCTTTCTTAAACAGTATCCTTTCTTTAGGGCTGGTTTGGACCTAGTGACTATTTCCAAACAGAGAGAATACACCCAAAGTGATAGGATGTGGGGACACAGAGCCAAAATATATCAACCTTATACACATACTCTGAAGGTAATATTATACAGTATTTTAAATAATTTGGTGCATAAAACAAAGTTTCTGTTAAGTACCTATGTGTGGAAGTCTCCACTTGTGGCATTACATTGACACTCAAAAAGTTTCAGATTTTGGAACATTTCAGATTGTGGATTTTTGGATTATGGATGCTCAGCCAGTACTTTGATGGCAGCCTGAGAGAACTTTAAAGTGAAGGACCCAGCTAAGATATACCAATTTTCTTAATGCACAGAAAGTGGGTAAACATGCATGTGTGATATTTCTTAGGCTGCTAAGCGGTGGAGTAATTTGTTACAAACAATGGATAAGTGATATGGTGATGAACAATTTTTGGGAGGGGAACTCAGGGAATTTCAAATTTGAATTCCTCTCTTAATTGGCTAAATCTTATCACTCAGAAGTCTCTCTCTCCTGTGTTTGAGTTACTCAGCAATTGAGAATGTTTGCTTATTAATTTATTATTTAAACATTAGCCGAGAATAATATTCTTGGTTCATGCTCTTTTATTTTCTCCTGAGAATTTTGTAAACATTTTTCTGTTGTCTTGGTACTTTGAAAGCTCCTATGAAGAAAACTGAAGCCATGCTTATTTCTGCCTTTACCAACTACCAAAACACATGAACTCTTTTCTTTACTTACTTATTAAAGACTTCTTGAATTCTACAGAATAACTTGTTGAAAGTTCTATGTTAACTTTTGTTTGTTTGATTGATTTATTTATATAAATGTTGGATGTTATTTGGAGCTTCACCTAAAGTTCCTGTCATTCCTAAAGCTTTCATGCATTACACCTTAGGAAATTTTCTATTTCAGTTTTTCTTCAAATTTACTGTAATTATTTTTCTATTAACCCTGTCATATATATAAGAGTTCCAGCTTTTTCTTCATTTATTTGATTTCCTACAATGATAGTGTTTTGTCTCTCTATTTTTGTAAACTCACCAATGTCTCTTTTATCTCAATTTTTTTATTATTTACTAGTTAACTCTTAATTAAATTTTTGTTGAATTTAAAGTGTTTCCAGTTTTAAAGCATTAGAAAGGAATTTGTTTTTTCAATTTTAAGTTCAGGAGTATATGGGCAGGTTTGTTACATAGGTAAATTGCATGTCAGAAGGGTTTGCTATGTAGATTATTTCATCACCCTGGTAAATAGCATAATACCTAACAGGTAGGTTTTCCATCCTGACCCTCTTCCCACACTCCACCCTCAAGTAAGCCTTGGTGTCTGTTGTTCCCTTCTTTGTATCCATGTGTACCCAATGTTTAGCTCCCACTTATAAGTGAGAACATGTGGCATGTGGTTTTTGGTTCCTGAATTAGTTCACTTAGAATAATGGCCTCCAGGTCCATCTATGCTGCTGCAAAGGAGATGATTTCATTCTGATTTATGGCTGCATAGAACTCCATGGTGAATATGGACTATATTTTCTTTATTCAGTCTACCATTGATGAGCATTTAGGATGATTCATGTCTTTGCTATTGTGAATAGTGTTGTGATGAACATACGTGAACATGTGTCTTTCTGTAGAATTATAATTATGTTCTAATAACCTCATTGTTAGAACAATACCCAATAATGGGATTGCAGGGTTGAATGGTAGCTCTGTTTTAAGTTCTCTGAGAAATTGCCAGTGTTCTCCACAATGGCTGAATGAATTTACATTCCCAACCAGCAGTGTATAAGCATTCCTTCTTCTCTGCAACTTCACAAGTATATGTTATTTTTTATTTTTTTAATAGTAGCCATTCTAACTGGTGTGAAAAGGTATCACATTGTAGTTTTGATGTGCATTTCTCTCATGATTAGTGATGTCGAGCATTTTTTCACATACTTGTTGGGCGTATGTATGTCTTCTTTTGCAAAGTGTCTATTCATGTCTTTGTTCACTTTTTAATGGGGTCGTTTGGTTTTTGCTTGTTATTTTGTTTAAGTACCTTATAGATTCTGGATATTAGACTTTTGTCACATGCATAGTTTGCAAATAATTTTCTCCATTTCTGTAGGTTATCTCTTTGAGGTTTGTTGTTGTTGTTGTTTTGCTGTGCAGAAGCTCTTTAGTTTAATTAGGTCATATTTGTCAATTACTGCTTTTGTTGCTATTGCTTTTGATATCTTTGTCATAAAATGTTTGTCATGGCCTTTAGGACAAGAATGATATTTCCTGTTATTTTTCAGGGAATAGTTTTAGGTTTTACATTTAAGTCTTTAATACATCTTGAGTTTATTTTTGTATGTGCTTTAAGGTAGGTGTCCAGTTTCAATTTTCTGCATATAAACAGCCAGTTATCCAGCATCATTTATTCAATGTGGAGTCCTTTCTGCATTGCTTGTTTTTTTTTTTTTTTTTTTTTTTTTTTTTTTTGCTCTGTTGAAGATGAAATGGTTGTACTTATGTGGCATTATTTCTGGGCTCTCTCTATTCTGTTCCATTGGTCTATGTGTCTGTGTTTGTACCAGTACCATGCTGTTTTGGTTACTGTAGTCCCGTAATACAGTTTGAATTCAAGTAGCATGATGCTTCCAGCTTTGTGTTTTTTGCTTACTATTGCCTTGGCCGTTCAGGCTCTTTTGTGGTTCCATATGAATTTTAAAATAGATTTTTCTAATTCTGTGAAAAATGTCACTGGTAGCTTGATAGTAATAGCATTGAATCTGTAAATTGCTTTGGAAAATACAGCCATTTTAACAATTTCGATACTTCCTATTAATGTACATGGAATGTTTTTCCATTTGTTTGTTATCACTAATTTCTTTCAGCAGTGTTTTGTAATTCTCATTGTAGAGATCTTTCACCTCTCTAGTTAGCTGTATTCCTAGATATTTTATTCTCTTTGTGGTTATTGTAAATTGGATTGCATTCTTGATTAGGCTTTCAGGCCAGACATTGTTGGTGTACAGAAATGCACCAATGTTGGTGTATAGAAATGTTGGTGTACAGAAATTTTTGTACATTGATTTTGTATCCTGAAACTTTTCTGAAGTTTATGAGATCTAGTAACTTTCGGGCAGAGATTGGTTTTTTCTAGGTATAGAATCATATCATCTGCAAACACGGATAGTTTGACTTCCTCTCTTCCTATTTGGTTGCATTTTATTTTTTTCCCTTGCCTGATTGCTCTGGCTAGGAATTCCAGTATCTTCTTCTATAGGAGAGGTGAGAGTGGGCTTCCTTGTCTTGTTCTGGTCCTTAAGAGAACTGCTTCCAGCTTTTGCCCATTCAGTATGCTGTTGGCTGAGTTTGTCATAGATGGCTCTTACTATTTTCAGATATGTTCCTTCAGTGCCAGTTTGTTATGGGTTTTTAACACAAAATGATGTTGAATTTTTTCAAAAGCATTTTGTGCGTCTATTGAGATGATCATGTGGGCTTTGTTTTAGTTGTTTTTATGCAATGAATAACATTTATTGATTTGTATGTGTTGAATCACCCTTGCATCCCAGGGATAAAGCCTACTTGATCATGGTGGATTGGCTTTTTGGTGTGTTCCTGGATTTGGTTTGTTAGTATTTTGTTGAGGATTTTTGCATCTATGTTTATCAAGGATGTTGGCCTGAAGTTTTCTTTTTTTGTCGTTGTGCCTCTGCCAGGTGTTGGTATCAGAATGATGCTGGCCTCATATAATGAGTTAGGGAGGTCCTTCATCCTCAGTGTTTTGGAATAATTTCTGTAGGAATGGCACTAACTCTTCTTTTACATCTGGTAAAATTCAGTTGTGGTAGAATTCAGTTCAATTCTGGTAGAATTCTGTGTGGTCTTAGGCCTTTTCTGGTTAGTGTGCTTTTTGCTACTGAATCAATTTTATAACTCATTCAATCCCTTTTCAGGGATTCAGTGTCTCCCTGTTTCAGTCTTAGGAAGTTGTATATTTCCAGGAATTTATGCATTTCTTCAAGGTTTCTAGATTATATGCATAGAGGTGTTCCTAGTAGTCTTTGAGGGATTTTGTATTTCTATGGAGTCACTGGTACCTTTGACATTTCTGATTTTGTTTATTTGGATCTTCTCTCTTTTTTTTTTTATTATTCTGGAATTCTATCAATCTTATTTATTCTTTCAAAAAACTGCCTGGATTTTTTGATTTTTTGTTTGTATTTAGATCTCAGTTTCATTCAGTTTGGCTCTGATGTTTTGTTATTTCTTGTCTTCTCTTAGCTTTGGGGTGGGTTTGCTTTTGTTTTCCTAGCTAGGTGTCATGTTAGGTTGTTATTTGATATCTTTCTAACTTTTTGAGGTGAGCTTTTAGTGCTAACAACTTTTCTCTTAACACTGCTTTAGCTGTATCCTGGTAAGTTGTATTTTTGTTCTCATTCGTTTCAAAGAATTTCTTGTTTTCTATCTTAATTTCATTGTTTACTCCAAAGTCATCAAGGAGCAGGTTGTTTAATTTCATGTAATTGTATGGTTTTGATGTTCTTAGTATTGACTTCTGTTTTTATTGTGCTGTGGTCTGAACGGACGGTTGGTGTGATTTTTTGTTTTTTTTTTTTTTTTGTAATTTGCTGAGAATTCTTTCATGGCCAGTTGTGTGGTCGATTTTAGAGTATGTACTATGTGAACATGAGAAGAATATATATTCTGTTGTTTTTAGGTGGAGAATTCTATATATGTATGTTAAGTACATTTGGTCAAGTGCTGAGTTCAGGTCCCAAATATCTTTGATAGTTTTCTGCCTCAGTGATCTAATACTGTCACTGCAATGTTGAAGAGCAGTATTATCTTCTTTCATTCCTTCTCGGATGGATTCTTTGCATTTCTTCTATGTGCTAGATAATTTTAAATTTTCATATTTTTAACATATTTAAAGAATTTGTATTATGCTTAACATAATCAACTTTCACCAAATAATCTATTATCAAATTAATTTTCTTTTACTATCATTACATTATATTTCATGGAGTTTGATTCCTTCTAGTTACAAGTCAACAGTTTTATTTACTTTTCTGTAGCTTGAATGTTGTGAGTAACTCAACCATATTTGGGTCAATACTTCTTGGAATATTTTGCTACTGTTCCTCATCTGTTACTTTGTTACATTTCCTGCACAAAGCATGCTTTTGTAATCCAGATAGTAGAGAAATATTTGTATGCCTTTTCTCTTCAGATTTTTTCCCTGTTTATATGAAATCCTGGTGTGTTTTTCTTGCTCTGTCTGTATTCTTTCAGTTTCAGCAGTAAATCATTCTGCCTAATTATCAGAAGAGGAAAAAGACACCCCCCGACAATAAACAAATAAATAAATATTCCCTGAGGTTAGCAACAGATTTAAGGATAGTAGTGAATCCTTGGAATCTGTTGAACTCATCAATGGATCCCATTTTAATGTCCTGTGTTGGGAGTCTTCTATAATAGCCATTCAGGATTTCCTCTTCCTGCTCTTTTGTCCTATTTATCACTGCTTTTTATTTTATTCACGTTAAACTTGGTTTTCTGCTGATCATTAAAAAATTGCTTAGCTGCTTTCATGTAACTTTACTTGGGTATCCATGTATCACTTTTGAGATTAAGAAAATAATAAAATTAACACACAAGTAACCATGTCTATGATAAATACTAGATAGATATAAACTGCTTTATTTTTAGTGGAAATACATAAAAGCAATAATTATACTTATTATTATTTTGATTATCTATTTATCCTAAGGATAAGGCTTTCATAAAAAAACTAAAGATAAATGTATTATTTTTACATTATTGAGCATTCCATATGATAAACTCCAGATTTAAATGTCAGTGCAAATTCATGCAAAGTTTAGAATATAGAATTTATACATAAAAATTAAAAATTTCAATTTATACCATTATTAAAGTATGCATACACAATACATGTATAAATCATTAATTTGACATTAAAAAATGTCATTCCAGAACAAAACTCTGCAATTTCTTCTATTAAAATTTATTCATTACAATAATTAAATGTGTGTTCCAAAAATGCCTATTAAACTAATTATAGAAGAAAATAAAATCTTAAATCAGAATTAACTTGAAAGAAAATTGAAATAAAACTCACTTTTTAATTCAGATGTTATAATTGGCTGAGTTATATATTTGGCAACATGGAGTCCTTTCCCATTAATCATGTAAGTTCAACTATCCAGTAGAAAGAGCCAATGAAACTTTACACTGTTAATGAGATTGAATTATTCAAATAACAACTTGCAAGAGGTATTTCTGTGTTAAAATACATTCACCAATGTTTCATTACTCATTTTCATTGCAAAATGAAAGAAATTTATAATCATAACCCGGTATCTTCTGAATATTCACTGATATATGAAATAATATGTTTATTTCTAAATTATTATTTGCATTGCAATTAGTTAAAATTAAAGGTAAGTGTGCTACAGATACTTTCTCTATTAGAATATTTAATTATCAGAATATATACTTAGTTAAATATTGTAGAGGAGCTGAACTAAGAACATGAGAAATTTGAGCGCCGTAACCTATTGACTTTATTCCTGTAGTAATAAGCTGAATTTCTGATAAATATAGTAGATGTTTAATTAATGTTGCTCAAGGCTGGGCACGGTGGCTCATGCCTGTAATCCCAGCACTTTGGGAGGCCGAGGTGGGAGGATCACCTGAGGTCAGGAGTTCAAGAACAGCCTGACCAACATGGCGAAACCCCGTCTCTACTAAAAATTAAAAAATTAGCCAGGCGTGGTGGCAGGTGCCTGTAATCCCAGCTACTTGGGTGGCAGAGGCAGGAGAATTGCTTGAACCCGGGGGGCGGAGGTCGCAGTGAGCCGATCGTGCAATTGCACTCCAGCCTGGGGAACAAGAGCAAGACTCTGTCCCAATCAATCAATCAGTCAATCAATGTTGTTCAATAGATATTAGTTAATGACACTTTCAAATAACAAAGACTTAGAAGTAATAAACTTAGTAATAATAACTGTAGCAACTATGTATTAAGTTCCTGTGATACTCTATAAATTCTAGCTAAGGGTTATAAATACAAACTATATTTTTATCTATCATCTATTATCTATGATTTATGTTCTGCTAACAATCTTGAGAGACTGTTATAATCCATATTTTTAAAATGAAAAAATGAGGCTCAAGGAGGTTAAGTTATTGCTACATGAACCCACATTTTTATGTATTAGAATCAGATATCTAATTCAGATCTATTTGACCATGATGTGTATGTTCTTTCTGTGCACCATCTTATATTTATTTCTAATTGCTCTAATGTTTCCTGGTAATATTGGTAGAGAGTTTATTTATTCTTAATGCTACCATTTGTTAGTCAATGCTGTAGTTGTTTTTACTTATTAAGATGCATACTCTCTAAAAATTATGAAAAATAAGAAATCCAGTTTCTGATGGGGTTAAAATATATACACATGCACACTCTCATGCATACATTTACTTCTTCTTTTTTTTTTTCGAGACGGAGTCTGGCTCTGTCGCCCAGGCTGGAGTGCAGTGGCGTGATCTGGGCTCACTGCAAGCTCTGCCTGCCGGGTTCACACCATTGTCCTGCCTCAGCCTCTTCGAGTAGCTGGGGCTACAGGCGCCCGCCACTACGCCCGGCTAATTTTTTTTTTGTATTTTTAGTAGAGATGGGGTTTCACTGTGGTCTCGATCTCTTGACCTCGTGATCCACCCGCCTCGGCCTCCCAAAATGCTGGGATTACAGGTGAGAGCCACTGCGCCTGACCACATTTACTTCTATATATACATTATACTGGTTAACTTTGAGTAACTTTTCTCTTTAATTATAGACACCAGGCTATGTAATTATCACTCTAGTTAGATTGTGATTTGAATATGAAGTGAAATTCACCTCTGTAATCCTAATCCTAAATGCATTATATTGCCACGGCATGCTATGTTGAAAATGCTGCTGTATTTAAATTTTAGGCACTTCATCTTTCTGGTTTTCAAAGTGAACTTGCTTGTTGTCAAACAAATGTTTAGCTAAAAAAAGAAAAAAAAAGTGTTTCACATCAACAAAAATCTTCATGCTAACCTTCAAACTCAAATTCATGATTAGGTTTTAGAATATTTTAACAGAGAAAAGTTAAACATGTCAAGATAGGCGATAGATATTTATGAAATACACAAGTATATATAAATGTATATACACACACGCACCACATATTTGGGTTTTTAAAAAGTATTTAGAATAGTTATAAAAATAATAATGAGATGCAGTGACATTCTATCTCAAATTACAGTTTCAATAAAGCAGAGAAACAAGCAATGCTGATTTTTCTTTTGAGCAAGCATGGATGAAAACAAATTAAACCCAAAAATAGTAGGTTTATATCATTCAGAGAAGTATACTGTTGCGATTCATGGTATGAAATATATATTTAATTCCCCAATATTAATTTTAACATTAATAAGCTATAGTCATGTACTAAGTAAGGATGCTTTGGTCAACAATAGACCCAATATATGACAGTGATCCCATAGGATTATAATATCACATTTTTACTCTACCTTTTCTATGTTCAGATATGTTTAGATACAAAAATACTTCACTGTGCTACAATTGCTTGAGTATTTAGTACAATAACAAGCTATCAATGTCTTTAGCCCAGGAGCAATAAGATATACCATATAGCCTAGGTGTGTAGTAGGCTGTATTATCTTGTTTTGTATAAGCACACTCTATGATGTTCACACAATGACAAAATACTCTAATGACACATTTCTTTGAACGTATCTCCATTTTTAAACAATGCATGGCTGCATCTCTAAAACAAATGTATTTATATGTGAACTTGACAACAACAAAATTACTTTCATACTTCTTATCAAAGATACATGAGGAAAATACCTACTTCATCCCGTTCCCCAAATCTAGCTTGATCATTCATCCTGCTACCATATACAGTGTTTTTATCCTTAAAGGAATAAAGACTAATAATGGAGTAACTTTGGGAAAAGCTAGTAGGCCACACCCCCTCTCTTTCTGGTAAAGTTTTGGAGTGTTGTTCACACTGAAAGATAATAATGACATATACATCACACTGTGAAGAACTGCCTGAAATACTTCTTCATTGTTTATTTTCAAGGATTGTCCTGATCATGGTCTCTTCCCTCTGGTTTGCTATTCGTCTCTAAATACGTTCAAATCAGTGCAGTGTTATTTTCTTTTCTTTTTTTTAACTTACAAGCCGTCACACTGCCTCTCATCTATAGTGATTGCTACAACATTCCTAAAATTTGGAAATAATAAAATTTTACAAAAATTTTCTGAGAATGAGTGTTTCTCTTAGTATTATAAGTACTTCTGGAATAGTAGAGGGAATAACAGGAGATCTAATCCATAGCTTTTCATCAATCTGGTTTCTTTGGTAGAGAATGGCTTCAATATTATATGATACATTTTAAGGCACCTAGAATCAAATGTCAAATATCAGTAAAATAACACCTTTAAAATACAGATCACTGGATAATGTAGAATTTCCAGTTCTTCATATTTTAAGTGATAAAGCCATAATTAATAAAAGGTTTAAGTTACGAATCAAATGTGAATTGCATTTCAGTGACTCAACTTTGTATTACTTTCTTTTCTTAATATGACGTGCGTAGCTACAGGCCTACTGACAGTGACTAATTTTTTAAAAGTTCACATATATTTGGTCTAGATAATGTTTCTTGTACTTTTCCTGCAGCCTCTGTTTTGCTAAGATGTTACGGTCATGTAGTAGCCAAAATCAGGTTGTAATTTTTTTTAGTACAGGGCTTATCATATATGATATAGGTTAAAATGTGGAAACTAATCCAACTGTTTCTTGAAGTGAAAACAGTGATCAACTGGAATAACACTTTTAAATTATTATTATTGTTATTTTATTTATTTATTTATTTTGAGACAGAGTCTCTCTCTGTCGCCCAGACTGGAGTGCAGTGGCGCAATTTCAGCTCACTGCAACCTCCACCTTTGGGTTCAAGCAACTCTCCAGCCTCAGCCTCCTGAGTAGCTGGGACTACAGGCATTTGCCACCACGCCCAGATAATTTTTGTATTTTTAGTAGAGACAGGGTCTCACCATGTTGGTCAGTCTGGTCTCCAACTCTTGACTTTGTGATCCACCTGCCTTGGCCTCCCAAAATTTTGGGATTACAGATGTGAGCCACCACGCCCAGCCCACCTTTAGATTATTATATCCCACTTATTAATTAAAATATTTGATGACAACCTTTGAAGTACAAGAAAAATGAATACATTTAAAAGAGTTTGTTGGTAACCTTTTGCATAATGAACACCTTTCTTTTACAGAAGGATTAGCTAGAAATTTTTAAATGATAAAAAGTCAAACACTTAGCAACGTCATACTTTTTAGTTCTTCATTTTAATTTTCATCTAAGGAAATGACTAATAAAATTCAAATGTCCTAACACCTATTCTATATTTTTCCATCACCATAAATCTCCAAAATTATCACAACATAATTACACATTTTTTTAGAAAAACATATTTCGAACAAAACGAGTAATATTTATCCAGATAACTTATTTGTGTCTTGCAGGTGAAGTGAAAAAAGGAAAGAAAATGATATCTTTTTTTCCCCATTTCCTACAACTTTCTTTACAAACTTTCCTTTCAGAATAACTAAATGCAACTGCTTGGACACTATGCACAGGACTAAGAGGTAGGACTAAGTCTCGCAGGAAATAAATGAGAGAAAAGCGTAAAGAAGGCAATCCGGTGGGCAGGATACAATAGTGTGCATAGCATTCTGAAGCAGTTTTTTACTCTCTGAAAAACTGGAAGGAAATAAATCTTACCACAAAAGAACTAAAATGTTTGCTCCCTATATTCTACTTTACATCAAACCCTGATTTGATTCATCATTCTCTTTGTCCGCTGTTCTTCAGCCAGCTGCCCCTTTCACTCAGAAGCAGAATTCTAGGTCTGTAACTTTCAGATATCCAGCCAGCTTTATAATGTAATATTTTCAGCATCACATGGATGTCAACTCTTCACTTTGTTTGTTCTTTCCCCTTTTATCATTAGAACAGCTCAGATGCTGACTTTACCAGCAGAAATGCAATGCATACACCATGTGTTCAGTCCTGATAATGACTATCAATGTTTAATTATATTTTAAATTCATAACAGAAAGAAATTATTAATGAATTGTGATCAGCATGCTATGTAAAATCTGTAACAACTTGGTGCTGACAAGTTTGTTGAATTTTATGACAAAGTTACCAGATTGAAAATCGGTCATGCATGCCCAGAAAATTTACACAGTTCTTTGCCCAACATAAAAGAGGTTAGTCATTTTTTCACATTTACGTATGGTTCCTTGCTCTGCCCTAGATTAGCTTCCTGACCTTGTTCAAGTCATTTATCTTCTCTAGAACCTCACTTTTCTGTGTTTTAAAATTAACATAAGATTAGATTTTATGATTTCTAAAGTGTCCTTGAAGTGTATTATCTTGTGTTTCTATGGCTGAATAAAGGCATCCTTCAAAAGGGTGTGATGAAATAGACATAAAATAGACATGCTATACACATGTCAATATTTGACATAAATGTCTTTGTTTTACTACTGATCTTAAGTGTTTATAGGCCAAGTTTGTCTAAGTGATTATTGTGAGGATTACAAATAACAGTCACATGGGAGATTTATGCAAGGCACAATGTGTCATAAAATACCCCTTTTATTATTGATAGGCATGTTTTCTATAAAGAAGAGTGAGAAAATTTGCTCTGTGTTTGCTATTTTGTCAAATCTTCATTTTAATTGAAAAAAATGACTTCAGAAACTTATCTTATTGCCACTAATTAAATTTAAAATCTGATTTATCTCTGATATCAGAAAGTGAAAAATTCAATACTGAACAGAAACTGTAATTTAATTTTTCATGGTTATAATGCAATTAATAATTGCATACTCTGTGGTAATTTCTTTTTTTAACTGTTGCATTTAGAGAGTTTATTTGTGTTTTTCTGATACTTTATGCATTTGTTCAAAATAAACTAAATATGCAAACTAATATGTTCTTAAAATAGCAATATCACAATGACTTAAATGAAGGTTGGCCGTAATGAAATTATATATTCTAAATTTCAAGATAAATACTGATAAAATATATTCGTTCAGTCAACAAATGCTTAGTTGGCACATCTAAGACCTCTTACTAAGAAAAATAGTTACATTACTGTCATTACTGTCTTGTTTAGCAAAATATTTCAAAGTAATATATAATTATTTTATATCCAAAGTCCTGGGACAGTACAAAGAAGCATGATCATATTATAACATTTTTGATTTAAAATGAAACTAATTAATTGGTAAATTTATGTACATTGCATATCTATTCATAATATGCGTATCCAATTTTATTGTTTCCTTGTGTTTTTTTTTTTTTTTTTTTGGAGACAGGGTCTTACTCTGTCACCAAGTCTGGAACACAGAAGAGTGAACACAGCTCACTGCAGCCTCCACCTTCTGGCTCAGAGGATCCTCCTGCCACAGCCTTACAAGTAAATGGGACCACAAGGATGTGCCGCCATGCTTGGCTAGTTTTTAAATTTTTTGTAGAGATGGTCTGTCATCATACTCCCCAGGCTACTCTCAAACTCCTGGGCTGAAGCAATCCTTCCGTCTCAGCCTTCCAGCATGTTGGAATTATAGGCATGAGCCACTGTACCTGGCTGGATTTTTTAAAAATATGCCTCTTTATGAGACTTTAGATCAATCTCACCATATTGTTTCTGTTATTATGGACTATGATCTTCCTTTAACATGAAAGCAATGCTATTTCTTCTTGCCAAAAATTTATAGGACTCAGCCCCCATTGTTCAAAACCATCAAAATCAATGTTTGCTAATGTATTAATACACATTTACTGTAATTCCTCTATTTTCTGAATATCTTAAATCTGTTCATATAATACTTACATCAGTGCACTTTATGCCATATTTTAATGACAGCAAATTTTTCAATACAATTCCCTCATGATTTCATTAATTTATTTTTATTCTTTCAACATACTTGAAAGATATATATTCATGAGGAAAATATTTGAAATTATGATGCCCTCTAGATTTTCCTAGCAAAGCATTATTTCCATTTTTCTCTAGTTCTCTAGTGTTATTCTTCTATACTTCCTAACTTTTCTTCCACTTCAGAAGGATGTGTATTCTTCTTTTGTTTGGTGTAGTGTTTTATATATATTCATTAAGTCAAGTTGGTTAATAGTGTTCTTCAAATTTTCCATATCCTTGCCCACTTTGTGTCTACTTTTACAATTCATCAGAGAGAGAGGATTAAAGTTTGTCAGTTTAGCTTCATATACTTGGGAGCTTTAGTATTTATATTCTCTTGATCAATTGATCTTTTATTTTATGAAATGTACTTTTAAAATCTCCAGTAATTTTCTGGTCTTGACCATCTATTTTCTCTTAATTCTAGTATACTCACAACAGGCTTCTTACCTATAGTTTTTGCATGTATTTTTTTTTTTTGGTATTACTTTCAATTTGTTTGTGTCCTTAGGTATCAATTGTGATTTTTGAGGGGAGAGGGGAGAATAACTTAGAAGGTCTTATATTTTTATCAGTTCTTACCATATCTGCCTTTTAGTTAGGTTTGTAGGCTATTTACATTCAAGTAGTTATTGATGATTTAAGTTTCCTTGTTGACATTTAATTTCTATGTTTCTCATTTGCTCTTTGTTTTATTATTTATGTGCTGCCTTTTGAAAGTTGAATCAAATATTGTTCATTGTTCCATTTTATCTCCTCTGATGAGTTTTTTAGCTAAGCCTATTTGTGTTATTTTATGATGGGTCCTTTAGAGATTTCAGTACACATCTGTAATTCATTTGGTTTCTATTACAAGAATTATATTACTTCATCATTTTTAATAATTTTATAACAATCTATCACTACTTAACTACATTTCAAACTGTTGTATATTTATTTATATATTTCTATTTTTGCAAATGTTATAAAATGCACATTTTTTGGCTTTGCTTTAGCAGCTAATAATCTTTAAAGATACGTACATTGAAAGAGACTAGAGTTTCTCAACCTCGCCACTACTGGCATTTTGTACTGGATGCTTCTTTGTTGTTGGGGAGAAGTATCCTGTACATTGTAGTATGTTCAACCCCATTCCTGGTCTCTTCCCAGTTAGATATAAGTAGCCGATCCTATCCTCACTCCAGCCATAACAATAAAAATAATGTTTCCAAACACTGTCATATGCCCTCTATGAAGAGGGGGACAAAATTGCCCTCATCTGTGGTTGAAAGCCACTTATCTTGAACATAGATCATTTATGATTACTAACATATTTAGACTTTCTGGTCTTCTTTCTTCCTGGGTTTCTGTGTGACATCATTTATTTAAGCCTATAGAGCTTCTGTAAGATAGTTCTTTCACTTTCCTAAAGATGACAGTTTTGTCTATCTGAATGGCTTTGCTTATAGATTGACAGTATTTTTTTGCCACTAACAACAGCAAAAAACCGTCATAAAAATATAAGGAAAAAATATACATAAGGACATATTCAACATATCAACAATGTAGCAGTGGTCTTTTAAAAATTGGAATGTGAAAATAAAATATATTATGTAAAATAGATGAAGAAAGGAGCTTAAAATAATGCCCAAGAAAATCAATATGTCTTAGGTTGGTATGAGAGATGCTCTAGGTGCTACTCCACAAGACAGAGAAATGATGGGGTGAGAGATGACAAAACTACCCATATCTGTATCTTCTTTATCTCACATTTTTTTCTTTCATTTTCTTCTAGTTTATTGCAGGGAAAGATATTTGCTTTCTTGTACAAGTATCAGGAGGCATCACTGTGTATGACATGACAACTGCAACACTGTATTGGACTCCATGTGGTACAAATGGAACCTTGGAGGTGGATTGAACCTCATTCTTTATTGCTAAATTGAGGCTAATTGTGAATGTGATCCCCTTGCCAAGTTTCAGGGACATTCTTGTAATTTTTACCTCTCAAATCACACTGGAAACTGGGTGAAGGAAGAAGTCCTGCTATAACAATGTTATGGCCAGCTCAATGGTAGCCAGTATTTCTGAACCAGAATATTCTACTGGAGGAAGAAGGATATGGATAAAAATTATTAGAATATGAAAGAGGGGGACTATGAGAGACAAGGGAACAGAATTCAAAAACAGATCATGATGTCAGGAAAAAAGTAGTAGCTCTTTACCTGAAAGAATATCTACAAAAAATAACAATATGCTTAGGTACTTTTGTCTCATATGTAGCAACAACACACAGCTCATACTGGAAGAGGCCGCATGACTATTTTGTCTGGAGAAGATAAATTAGATGCTTATTGATTTTAGGCCCTGCCTAAAGACTGACTGCATTGTATAATCCAGAGAATAGCTGTAACTTAGCACCCATTTATCTCTGAACTGATTGGCAGCAAATTGGAGCTATCCTTTGGTTCCTGATTGACAATCTTATCACTATTCATAATATTGTGATTTATATAAAAACATGAATATGTGATCTTCTTCACCATTTCCTGCGAAACAGCTTAAATTCCTTGGAGTTTCCTGGAAGTTATAGAAGTGTCTTTTGCTCTAATTAAGCTACTCTTTAAGGATTACTGGATAGCCTGAGGTGAGGTTTGGTTTCTAGGGAAACTAACCATGTGATTAGAGGGTTGGAACTTTCACTGTCACTTCTGAACTTCAGGGAGGAGAAGGCAGCCCATGATTTAATCAATCACGCCTATGAAATAAGCCCTGCATATAAATTCAAAAAGATTGGGTTGGGGAAGAGCGTCTGAACTGCTGAACACACAAAGGTGCCTGGAGGGGGTGCACCTGAGGAGGAAATGGAAACTTCATGCCTTTTCTCTTAGGCCTTACCCTACGCGTCTTTTTGGTCTGGATGTTCATCTGTATACTTTGTATTAATAATATTCTTTATAATAAATAGATAAATATAAGTAATTTTATTCACTGAGTTCTGAGGGGTGCTCTAGCAAAGTAATCAAATCCAAGGAAGGGATTATGGAAACCCCTGATTTATAGCCAGAAGTTGGGCAGAAGTACAAGTCACAACCTGAGACTTGCAACTGGCAGCTCAAACAGGGCCAGTCTTTGCAGACGAAGACTGAGCCCGTAACTTCTCGTATTTGACTCTAACTCCACGCAGACTGTGATAGATAATGTCAGAATAGAATTAAATTATAAAACACCCAGTTGGTCTTTGCTGGAAAATAGATTGATATGTAGAAAGAGCAAAAACCAAAGTCACTCATCTACTGTTGGAGGTGAAGTACTGTGTTGAGTGGGGAGTGATGTGGGAGAGTAGAGAAAACAGTTTGGTTTTTCCTATATCTCAAATACCTTTGAACCTCTCAAGGATAGATGCTGCTGAACAGATTGGAGTGTAGGTAGGGATTACGGTGTTCTGATGTTAATACAGTTACCTAGGTGTAATGAGAAGCAGATTGCAGTCACCTGCAAAGTACAGTAGAGATTTCTTTGTTCTTCTGACAATGGCAAATGTGAATGTGGGTGCAATGACTTTAAGAAAGTGTCATGGGAACTTGAGAAGGCTCAAGGGGATTGGTCTGGGTTGTGCTGAATGGTTGCATATTTTTTAAGGCTGGGATGGGTCTACTTTTTTGAAGCCCTTTGATATTCTACAACTGAGCTATATATTGGGATAGGATATATTAATTGATAGTTTCTTGGGTCAAGCAATACTTTATGAAGCAAATGATATACCCAAATTGTACCCAAGTTATAAGTGGTGTCTCAACTTATGGCAGCAATATTTGTGTTGGCTTATTCAGCAGTGACCCAACCAGTCTATGCATAACTTGAGTAAATTGATGAATTTATCAAATCAAACATTTAATTACACATTTTGTTATCCAAGTCAGTTTGGATGTTCTTGGTCATGCAAATGGGAACACTGATAGATGAATTTTGTTGATGGATATAGTCTCCTCCTTTATGAGGACAATTTTGATATGAATTTCCTTACTAGTTTTGATGTGGATATTTTATTGTTTTATTTTAGAAAGTCATTTTTTTTTCTAAAGCAAACCAATAAACCACAACAAGGAGGCTTTAAGTCCTTCAGGAAATATATTAGGTTCATACTTAAAAACACTCAATTTTTAGGAAATTATCCATAAGAAACAACCTGCATCTTTATTGCTGTCCTCAAATACTAGATTAGAATGCAAAGGGATGGCAATTAGGTCATGGAGCTCATCTTTAACTAGAAAAATAACTAGAAAGGGCAAAAGATGGCTTTTATGAGCTGTCAGCTTTATTCTGTTGGTGGAGTGGGAAAGTACTTTGGTGATTTCAGACACTGAAGTTAAATCACTGGCTATTTCTAGGCACTGAATTGGAGGAAACTGCCTTGGGCAAATTGCCATGTGTTGTGTTAAAGCTAATAGGGTTTTACACTAAGAGCCTGATGAAGCTTGTTTAAGTAATGGATTTTCCTTTAGGCTATTAGAAATCCTGAGATACTTGTACCTAAATAAGGAAAAGGTTGAGGAAAGGATGGGGAAAGAGAGGGAAAAGGAATGTAAAATTCATGAGCAAGAAAAGAAGTAAAAAGTTGAATAAATAAAATCAGATACAAAATGTTACTTTGGCTCTCCTAACAGTAACCTAGAGGGGATTTATCTGTGTTGTAAAGTGCCCATTGCATATGTGTTTTATTATTTTAATACCATGTGACACTATTTATCTTGTAATTATGTTCCTCTCATGTTAGTTTTCATTTTATGAAGCTAACTAATAGTTTTCATCGAAAACATTTTTAGTTTTTTAAAAAAGACTTAAGGCTCCCCTTTTGCTCTGCATATTATAGTAACCATTTAATAATCATATTAAACACATTTTAAAATAAATATTCTAAAGGATTATTTATAAATTATATAATTATACAAGCTATAAGAATTTGTTAGGCATGTAATTTTAAGTGTGTCTATCTAGATTAAAAATATTTTCTTTAATATATTGGATTCGCCATTTTGAACTACTTTCCAATTAAGTGTTTGGTTTAAGTGTTTGGTTTCGTATTACACCTAGAGATCCCTGTTATATAAGTCAAAAAGTCATGGACATTTATTAAGAGAACAAATAGGCAACCCAGAGAATACTAAAAGATATGTGAGATATATATATATATTTTTTCAACAAATGACTCATATCTCAAATAAATGTGAAGAAATCCTACAAATCCATAAAAGAATGATAGACCAAGACACACCCCCTCCCTCACAAAAGCAATCTGCTTGAATAGGCACTTCAGAAAATAGAATGTCAGAATGGCCAATGACATATGAAAGTGTATCCTATTTAACTGTTATGGAAATATAATTGAAGACTGCACTCATATACTACCATTACACATTCAAGAGCGTTCTCCTAGTGGCCTTGCGCCAACCCAGTTATCTCCCTTTTCCACATGTGTTTCTCAAGGATAACAAAGTTACTTGTTCTGGTGGCTTTGTAAAATGTCAGTTGAACTGTGATTAACCACGTTTCTCAGAATTCCTTTCTCTCTGTGTTTTTGGATAGGGTGGACCACAAGACATATTTTCACATAATATTTGAAGTCAGAAGAGGAGCCGCAATCATTTTGTTTTTGCTTTCAGAAGTTCAGACAGGCATTGTAGTACCTCACACATATTACTACTTTATCTGCAGGTTTATCTACTTGCTGGGGGGGAGCAGAGGGGATTGCAAATGCAACCGCCCTGTATTCCTCTTCAGACTTTGTAACTCCTGAGTCATCTGGATGGTTAATGCCAGGAGAAAGGGTGCCAGCTTCTCCACAAGATACCACAGCATGAAGGTTGGAGTGAGTAAGAATTGATGCAGATCCCAGGGCACCTTTGTGGGGTCCACTTATACCTGTGAGTTCTGGCTTGCCATAGCCCTCATCGACTTTATGTCACCTTCCCTTCCTGACTGCTTGCCCTGTGGACTTCAAGCCCTGGCATCAGACATGAAGACAAGAGCCTTACACAGATGGGTTAACCAGCTCCCTCAATCGTGAAAGGTCACATCTTTAGAATGAATCACTTAATATATCTAATAGAACACTGTGCAATGTACTGGTCAAGTTTATTTCTTGATCAGTGTGTTTGTTATGCAGGTGTGTTCCGTTTTTGAAATAAACTAGCTACACCTTTATAATTTGCATATTTTATATATGTTATTTAATAAAGGATTATTTGAAAGTTATGACTTATTCAGAATGAAATGTCAGGCTTCATAATTATTCACTTGTATGAGACTAAGAAAAGTGAAAAAGAATACCTGAAAAATTGTTAACATTGAATATGCTTTAATTAATTATGAGAGCTATATAACAATCTTTATAGGAAAGACAGTGTAAAACAATGTCTCTCCTTTGTGATCTTTAGAATTATGTGCTTACTGAATTAGGTTACTGAAATCATTGTAAATTGACTCTATCTATTATAGCTGGATATTTATTTTATGAATTAACATTACATCAAATGAAGTTGGGTTGCAATTTTTAAATATGCAATTAAAGCATCTTAGCTGAATTCTCAAGATGACCTTTAGATTAGCAATAAGGAATGTAAATAACTTAAGGTTATTATAATTCCAACAGTCTTGGGTCCCTGAAGCTACATCAGTAGGAATTTATAGAGAAAGGAAGTGGAGGAAATGGAGGGATAGAACTAGAAAAGAATGAGCTAGAAGACAGAGCTACAGCAAATAGGAAGAGCTTGGCTGCAAAGTATTAGTAAATTTCTAAAACGCCCTGGAAGAGATGTTTCCTTCAGAAAATAATTATAGAGATTCAATCTGCATGTTTATCTTTTTAGAAATTTTGTGGGGCATTGAAGGCTTGAAATCATATAAATAAGTTGGAGAAGGAGTGAAGTAGAAACAAGGAAAAGGACAGGAGGGAATTGGAGGGAATTAGACGGAACCATATATGATCCATTTTGTCAATTTAGAGAATGAGCAACCAGTGAGTAAAATGTAGGGATTGGAAGCCTGACTTCATCTACTAGAGAAAAAAATTCAGCAGAAAGCTGATATTTTATGGAGTCCCTGCTATGTGCTAGATAGTTTACATAGCTTAAAACTTTAATGCTTGAAGTTTCCTCAGAAGTGGCGTTTTTTTCCCTATCCCCACTACTAATACTCATACACTTGACTTTGGAGCTGTGGGAAGAGAGGCTCAGGTAATGACGCATAACCAGTCCAAGTTACTCTGAGTCAAGAAGTGGAGCAAGTCCTCAAATTAGGTTTCATATGATTTCAAGGATCATGTTCTTCTCACTGCAGCCTACTCCGTTCACGACTCCAGGTAAGTTTCAAAGCAAGTACCCACAGAGAGTATTAAAAAGAAAATCCAGGCAAAGTCTGCTCATATGCCCTGGATCAGCTGCTCCATTGTAAGAAAAAGAAATATGCATGATCTAGTTCAAAAGCAGAAAACCTCAGTACCTAAGGCTTCTGTTGTACTCCTTGATCTGGTAATGATATTGCTATAAAAGACATTCTACATTGCAACAGAGGAGGGGAGGATGGCAGAAATTAATAGCCAGCAGTAGTGATTTTTTTTCCTGTAATTTTGAAATCTTTATAACTTTTGCCATAATTTATACTTGAAAATGTATATTGTCTTTAGTAAGAATTCATCATTTGGTATTAAACCATAATTTATTTTGAAAAACAGATTTGTAGTCCAGGTTGGGGCAAATTAATAATATGTTAATTTTTTGTGTTTCATGCTGTTTTCCCTCAATTACATCAATTGTGCCTCCTTTACGTTTCTTGAGAGCTAAATTTTCAGTGCAAAAATGTTCTTTAATAGGTATTTTCCAAAAACTGTCATTGAGATACTTTTGCTTCATTGTAGAGCTGTTTTGTTACTTTAGAAGTGTCTGAATTCAAAGTCGAACTGTTGGAAAATAATAGAGTCCTAATTTAGAACTTGAGCTCAATATTCAGACTGAATTGAAACCCAAGCTCCACCAATCTCTAGCTGCGTGACTTTGAACATGTTAATTAACTTATATGAATGCCAGAGATAAAGCTGAGGTTTCTCTCACCGGGTTGTGTGGAAATTAAATGAATAAAGAGGTATGATTAGGGCATATGTTTAATATTGACAGTTATTTTGGTTTAAGGTATTTGGTTGCTTTCCTAAGAGTCTTGCCCACGTTTCGTATGGGGCTAAGCTTTGTTTAAACAGCAATGTGAATAGCCCCAGGGTATGAGTTATGATTATTTTAAGTCCCTTATGGTAAATTCATTGTCCTTTATTAAACTAAGGATTGATATGTGATCCAGTACTGGCAAGCGAATGTGAGAGAAAGGGTAATAGGAGGAATTATGGAAAACAGTATCCTTAATGGTAAAAGAGAGACTTAAAGGGAAAGAAAGTTCTTTAATATTTTCCATTTCTTTCCTGCATTCACTAATATTTCATGAGGACAAAAGACTTGAAAATGCAATATCCTACTACCATCATGAAGGACAAATATCCAAGGGTAACAGAAGGCAGAATGAAAGGCCTGAGTCCTTGATGACATTGTTGAATCACCAAAACAACACCAGGAGACCCTGCCTCCAACCATCTTAAGTAAGATATACACAATCTGTGAGTTAAAGTAGAACATTTATTTTTTAGTATACTTTAAGTTCTGGGATACATGTGCAGAATGTGCAGGTTTGTTACATAGGTATACATGTGCCACGGTGGTTTGCTGTACTCATCAACCCATCATCTGCATTAGGTATTTCTCCTAATGCTGTCCCTCCCCTTGCCCCCCACCCCCTGACAGGCCCTGGTGTGTGATGTTACCCTCCCTGTGTCCAAGTCTTCTCATTTTTCAACTCCTACTTATGAATGAGAACATGTGGTTTTTGGTTTTCTGTTCCTGTGTTAGTGTGCTGAGAATGATGGCTTCCAGCTTCATCCATGTCCCTGCAAAGGACATTATCTTATTATTTTTTAGAGCTGCATAGTATTCCATGGTATATATGTGCCACATTTTCTTTATCCAGTCCATCATTGACGGGCATTTCAGTTGGTTCCAAGTCTTGTGAACAGTGCTGCAATAAACATATGTGTGCATGTGTCTTTATAGTAGAATGACTTATACTACGTGGGTATATACCCAGTAATGGGATTGCTGGGTCAAATGGTATTTCTGGTTTTAGGTTCTTGAAGAATCACCACATTGTCTTCCACAATGGTTGAACTAATTTACACTGCCACCAACAGTGTAAAAGTGTTCATATTTCTCCACATGCTCTCCAGCATCTGTTGTTTCCTGACTTTTTAATGACAGCCATTCTAACTGGCATGAGATGATATTTCATTGTGGTTTTGATTTGCATTTATCTAATGACCAGTGATGATGAACTTTTTTTCATTTGTTTGTTGGTCTCATAAATGTCTTCTCTTGAGAAGTGCCTGTTCATATTCTTTGCCCACTTTTTGATGGGGTTGTTTCTTTTTTTCTTGTAAATTTGTTTAAGTTCCTTGTAGATTCTGGATATTATCCCTTTCTCAGGTGCATAGATTGCAAACATTTTCCCCCATTCTGTAGGGTGCCTGTTCAGTCTGATAATAGTTTCTTTTGCTGTGCAGAAGCTCTTTAGTTTAATTAGATCCCATTTGTCAATTTTGGGTTTTGTTGCAAATGCTTTTGATGTTTTAGTCATGAAGCCTTGCCCATGCCTATATACTGAATGGTATTGCCTAGGTTTTCTTCTAGGGTTTTTATGGTTTTAGGTCTTACATTTAAGTTGTTAATCCATCTTGAGTTAATTTTTGTATAAGGTGTAAGGAAGAGGTCCAGTTTCAGTATTCTCCATATGGCTAGCCAGTTTTCCCAACCATTTATTAAATAAGGAATCCTTTCTTCATTGCTTGTTTATGTCAGTTTTGTCAAAAATCAGATGGTTGTAGATGCGTGGTGTTATTTCTGAGGTGTCTGTTCTGTTCCATTGGTCTATATATCTGTAATTGGTACCAGTAACATGCTGTTTTGGTTATCGTAGCCTTGTAGTATAGTTTGAAGTCAGATAGCATGATGCCTCCAACTTTGTTCTTTTTGCTTAGGATTGTCTTGGTTATACAGGCTCTTTTTTGGTTCCATATGAATCTTAAAGTAGTTTTTTCTAATTCTGTGAAGAAAGTCAATGGTAGCTTGATGAGAAGAGCATTAAATCTATAAATTACTTTGGGCAGTATGGCCATTTTCACAATATTGATTCTTCCAATCCATGAACATGGAATGTTTTTCCATTTGCTTGTCTCCTCTCTTAAATCCTTGAGCAGTGGTTTGTAGTTCTCCTTGAAGAGGTCTTTCACATCCCTTGTAAGTTGTATATTTAGGTATTTTATTCTCTGTAGAAATTGTAAATGGGATTTCACTCGTGATTTGACTCTCTGTTTTTCTATTATTGGTGTATAGGAATGTTTGTGATTTTTGTACACTCTTTTGTTTCCTGAGACTTTGCTGAAGTTGCTTATCAGCTTGAGATTTTGGGCTGAGACAATGAGGTTTTCTAAATATATAATCATGTCATCTGCAAACAGAAACAATTTGACGTCCTCTCTGTCTAATTAAATACTCTTTATTTCTTTCTCTTGCCTGATTGCCCTGGCCAAAACTTCCAATAGTTTGTTGAATAGGAGTGGTGAGAGATAGCATCCTTGTCTTGTGCTGGTTTTCAAAGGGAATGCTTCCAGTTTTTGCTCATTCAGTATGATATTGGCTGTGAGTTTGTCATAAATAGTTCTTATTATTTTGAGATACATTCCATCAATACCTAGTTTATTGAGTGCTTTTAGCATGAATGGGTGTTGAATTTTATCGAAGACCTTTTCTGTATCTATTGAGATAATCATGTGGTTTTTGTCGTCGGTTCTGTTTATGTGATGGATTACATTTATTGATTTGTGTATGTTGAACCAGCCTTGCATCCCAGGAATGAAGCCGACTTGATAGTTGTGGATAAGCTTTTTAATGTGCTGCTGGATTTGGTTTACCAGTATTTTATTGAGGACTTTTGCATCGAAGATCATCAGGGATATTGGCCTGAAATTTTCTTTTATTGTTGTGTCTCAGCCAGGTTTCCATATCAGGATGATGCTGGACTCATAAAATGCGTTAGGGAGAAGTCTCTCTTTTTCTACTGTTTGGAACAGTTTCAGAAGAAATGGTATCAGCTCTTGTTTGTAACTCTGGTTGAATTTGGCTGTGAATCTGTCTGGTCCTGGGCTTTTTTTGGTTGGTAGACTATTAATTACTGCCTCAAATTCAGAACTTGTTATTGGTCCATTCAGGAATTTGACTTCTTCCTGGTTTAGTCTTGGGAGGGTGTATGTGTCCAGGAATTTATCCATTTCTCCTAGATTTTCTAATTTATTTGCGTAGAGGTGTTTATATATCTGGTGGTAGTTTGTGTTTCAGTGGAATCAGTGGTGATATCCTATTTATCATTTTTTATTGTGTCCATTTGATTCTTCTTTCTTTTCTTCTTCATTAGTCTGGCTAGCAGTCTATCTATATTGTTAATCTTTTTATAAAACAAGCTCCTGGATTCATTCATTTTTTGAAGGGTTTTTCCTGTCTCTATCTCCTTCAATTCTGTTCCAGTTTTAGTTATTTATTGTCTTCTGCTAGTTTTTGAATTTCTTTACTCTTGCTTCTCTAGTTCTTTTAATTGTGATTTTAAGGTGTCGATTTTAGATCTTTCCTGCTTTCTCATGTGGGCATTTAGTGCTAGAAATTTCCCTCTAAACACTGCTTTATCTGTGTCCCAGAGATTCTGGTGTGTTGTATCTTTGTTCTCACTGGTTTCAAAGCACTTACTTACTTATGCCTTAATTTTGTTATTTACCCAGTAATGATTCAGGAACAGGTTGTTCAGTTTCCATGTAGTTGTGTGGTTTTAAGTGAGTTTCTTAATCCTGAGTTCTAACTTGATTGCACTGTGGTCTGAGAGACTGTCTGTTAGGATTTCCATTCTTTTGCATTTGCTGAGGAGTGTTTTGCTTCCAATTATGTCGTTCATTTTAGAATAAGTGCTATGTGGTGTGGTGCTGAGAAGAATGTATATTCTGTTGATTTGGGTGGAGAGTTCTTTAGATGTCGTTAGGTCTGCTTGGTTCAGAGCTCAGTTCAAGTCCTGAATATCATTGTTAATTTTCTGTCTTGTTCATCTGTCTAACATGGACAGTGTGGTGTTAAAGTCTTTCACTATCACTGCGTGGGAGTCTAAGTATCTTTATAGGTCTCTAAGAACTTGCTTTATGAATCTGGGTGCTCCTATATTGGGTGCATATATATTTAAGATAGTTAGCTCTTCTTGTTTCATGGATTGCTTTACCATTTTGTAATGCCCTTGTCTTCTTTGATCTTTGTTGGTTTAAAGTCTGTTTCATCAGAGACTAGGATTGCAACCTCTGCTTTTTTTCTTTCCATGTGCTTGGTAAATATTCCTTCATCTTTTTATTTTGAGCCTGTGTGTCTTTGCATGTGAATTGGGTCTCCTGAATACAGCACACCAATGGATCTTGACTCTTTATCCAATTTGCCAGTTTGTATCTTTTAATTGGGGCATTTAGCCTGTTAACATTTAAAGTTATCATTGTTATGTGTGAATTTGATTTTGTTGTTATGATGCTAGCTGGTTATTTTGCCCATTAGTTGATACAGTTTATTCATAGTGTCAATGGTCTTTACATTTTGGTATGTTTTCACAGTGCCTAGTGCCAGTTTTTCCTTTCCAAATTTAGTGCCTCCTTCAGGAACTCTTGTAAGGCAGGCCTGGTGGTGACAAAATCTCTCAGCATTTGCTTGTCTGTGAAGGATTCTATTTCTCCTTCACTTAGGAAGCTTAGTTTGGCTGGGTATGAAATTCTGGGTTGAAAATTCTTTTCTTTAAGAAGGTTGAATATTGGCCCCCACTCTCTTCTGGCTTGTGGAGTTTCTACAGAGAGATCCGCTGTTAATCTGATGGGCTTCCCTTTGTGGGTAACTTGACCTTTCTCTCTTGCTGTCTTTAACATTTTTTCTTTCATTTCAACTTTGGTGAATCTGATGATTATGTATCTTGGGGTTGTGCTTCTCAAGGATTATCTTTGTGGTGTTCTCTGTATTTCCTGAATTTGAATGTTGGCCTGTCCTGCTAGGCTGAGGAATTTCTCCTGGATAATATCCTGAAGTGTGTTTTCCAACTTGGTTCCATTCTCCCTGTCACTCTCAGGTACACCAATCAAATGTAGGTTTGGCCTTTCACGTAGTCCCATATTTCTTGGAGGCTTTGTTTGTTCCTTTTCATTCTTTCTTCTCTAATCTTGTCTTCATGCTTTATTTCATTAAGTTGATCTTCAATCTCTGATATCCTTTCTTCCACTTGATCAATTCGGCTATTGATAATTGTGTATGCTTCACGAAGTTCTCTTGCTGTGCTGTTTTTCAGCTCCATCAGGTCATATGTATTCTTCTCTAAACTGATTATTCTAGTTTGCAGTTTCTGTAACCTTTTATCAAGGTTCTTAGCTTTCTTGCATTGGGTTAGAACATGCTCCTTTAGCTCAGAGGAGTTTGTTATTACCACCTTCTGAAGCCTACTTCTGTCAATTTGTCAAATTCATTCTCCATCCAATTTTGTTCCCTTGGTGGTGACAAGTTGTGATCCTTTGGAAGACAAGAGGTGTTCTGGTTTTTGGAATTTTCAGCCTTTATGCACTGGTTTTTCCTCATGTTTGTGGATTTATCTACCTTTGGTCTTTGATATTGGTGACCTTCAAATAGGGTTTTTGTGTGGGTGTCCTTTTTGTTGATGTTGATGATATTGCTCTCTGTTTTTTAGTTTTCTTTCTAACACTCAGGCCCCACTTCTGCAGGTCTGCTGGAGTTTGCTAGACATCCACTCCAGGCCCTATTTGCATGGATATCACCAGCCAAGGCTACACAACAGCAAAGATTGCTGTGGAAACTTTGTCTCAGAGGGCCACCTGCCAGATGCCAGCCAGAGCTCTTTTGTATGAGGTGTCTGTCAACCCCTGCTGCTAAGTGTCTCCCAGTTAGGAGTCACGAAGTCAGGGAACCACTTGAGGAGACAGTCTGTCCCTTAGCGGAGCTCGTGCTCTGTGCTGGGAGATCTGCTGCTCTCTTCAGAGCTGACAGGCGGGAACATTTAAGTCTGCTGAAGCTACACCTACAGCCAGCCCTTCCCCCAGGTGGTCTGTCCCAGAAAGATGGGAGTTTTACCTATAAGCCCCTGACTGGGGCTGCTGCCTTTTTTTCAGAGATGCCCTGCCCAGAGAGGAGGAATCTAGAGAGGCAGGCTGGCTACAGCAGCTTTGCCGCACTGCGGTGGGTTCTGCACCCAGTTCGAACTACCCGGCAGCTTTGTTTACATTGTAAGGGGCAAACTGCATTTGCAAGCCTCAGTAAAGGTGGACACCTCTCCTCCCACCAAGCTCAAGCATCCCAATTTGACTTCAGACTGATCTGCTGGCAGCGAGAATTTTAAGCTTTTTCGGCCTCATGGGGGTGGGATCTGCTGAGCAAGACCACTCGGCTCCCTGGCTTCAGCCCCCTTTCCAGAGGAGTGAATGGTTCTGTCTCACTGGTGTTCCAGGCACCACTGAGGTATGACAAAAACTCCTGCAGCTAACTCGATGTCTGCCCAAATGGCTGCCCAGTTTTGCGCTTGAAATCCAGGGTCTTGGTGTTGTAGGCACCCGAGGGAATCTCCTGGTCTGTGGTTGTGAAGACCATGGGAGAAATGTAGTATCTGGGCCAGCTAGCACCATCCCTCATGGCACAGTCCCTCACAGCTTCCCTTGGCTAGGCGAGGGAGTTCCCCAACCCCTTGTACTTCCTGGGTGAGGTGACGCCCCACCCTGCTTCTGCTTGCCCTCTGTGGGCTGCACCCACTGTCTAACCAGTCCTAATGAGATGAACTGGGTACCTCAGTTGGAAATGTGGAAATCACCTGCCTTCTGCATTCGTCTCGCTGGGAGCTGGAGACTGGAGCTGTTCCTATTTGGCCGTCTTGCCCGCATCAGTAGAACATGTTTTATACTCACCATTTGTTGAGTGGCTGTTTGAATTACATCTAGTGCAGCCTAATACATGCAACTTCTCCTTCTATGTTTCTTAAATATATTTTAAAAACCTAGAACATTTTAATGGCCTATTCACTTTTTCAGTTAATAGGCCACAAGCATGAGAAAATAATAATAACAAAAAATCAATGTTCTAAAATAATGTGCTTATTGAAGTTTCTTCCTTAATCTAATAGGTCTGCATAATGAAAACCACTTATTTCTTATGACAAAGAATTAGTTTATTAATTTGATTATATTTTATAAGATTATTTTAAAATAAAATTGTTCATATTTTGGTTTGGCACATCAATACTATTTTTTTAAATATTGATTTAGTATTTTTGACTTTTTTAAAGAAAGAACGAGACACTTGTATTGAATTCAAGTTTTGCTTTAGCAGATATGTCAACTGTCTTTCCTGTAATTATAGCAGTTTACCTTTATTTGACATGAACAGTGTGCTAGTGACATGCTAATTACTTTGGGGGTATTACATCATTTAGATTAAACAATACTAAGAGATATACATTCATTATTATTTCTATTTTTATAGATGTGAAAACTGAAGGTTAAAAATGATATATAATTTAACCCATGTCACCAACCTAATCAACATTACGTTAGGAAGCATAGACTGACCACAAAGCTAATGTTCTAAATGAACACAATTTACCGTGATATTGGTGGGCCAAATCAATCCCCTGCTTTATGCCATAAAGTACATTTATAAGCAGGAATTTTAAAACAAAGAAATGCAGATAACCAACATGTATGTTAGGACATGTTCACTGAATTAATAGGAATTAATAACAATACTATTTCTTGCTTTTCTTACTATACATTTGATACTGCCAGTGAGAAATTGCAATAAACAGTGAATGATTGCAAAAAACCCTCTAATAAATTGATAGAGTGATTGTAAATTGGAATGAATTTTCTGGAGGGCAATTTTGCAATACCCCAAGAGTCTTTAAAAATTTTATAAGTAATTGGTTCTTCTAAAAATGCGTCTTCAGGGAGTAATAATAGCTTTGATCACAGTTTATATATACCAAGATATCTACTAACAGAAGTACAAATGAGTACAACATGGCACATCTATACACTTTAATATATTACTTAAATGTACTTTTTACATCATTAGTGATTTTGGTAATGTTTACTAAATGAAGCAAACTTTAAAGATATAATTCCGTTTATATATTTGTGATGAGTTATCAATATTCTGAGTTTGTATATATTTACAGTGAGATAGTGAGGAAAGAGGGAGAATGTTAGTCAACAAACTCAATTGTACACAAAATATAATATTACTTTCTCTTTCAACTTAAATTTTACCTCTACACCTTGTGTTCCACAAAGGACATTAATCTAGACCTCATTTCTTTTTGTGGACTCTTCTAGGGTCATGCCACATACCTGGGGGTCTCACACAGAGCAGAGACCGACTGGGAGGATAGAGATGGCAGAGGAGTTGGGTTAATGTGTGGCTGAAAACTGCCATACCATGAAAAGTCTCTGAGAATCCTAGGTTGATGTGGCCTCTGACTATTTTCTCATTTGAGAGACAAACCCATAACCTCATCTCTACCACTGTTTCTCTAATTTTAGATATTGAAAAGGGTAGAGAGACAAGAGTGTCTTTTATCAATCAGGCTATTCATTTTATAAATATAAAAAGAGATCTATTTTTATTGCTATTGCTTGTTTGTTTGCAATTAAAAGAAATTTAGAATTTAATACAAGGTCCTTAAAGATAATTGTACACAAAGTTTCTTTCTTCAGTATTCCATGAAGTCAGAGAAATAAATCTCATCAAAGAAACCCTTCATTGATCTCTTTATTTCCCCTGCTATTCCTCCAGATTGTTTGTTTTGTTTAGTTTTCACTGACTTACAGTTTCAGTTAAGTTTAGTTTTAACTATAATACTTTGAAACTCTGTCTCATCGGTGTTCTCTGATGTTTCTGAGCTGTAATTCCTGAGAGCCCGTTTCACATCTCCATATCAATGATGTAACAAAATTATGAGTATAAACATGTATGGATGTATATTATCACCTTTATAAACAGCCCTTGATTATGATTGTTTTGCACATTGCTAGATAAGACCTTTTTCTATAGTAGGTAGGAAATTTTTAAAATGTCAAAAATGTAGTAATTTCTCACTCAGACTTATACTGTCAGGTGAATAGAAAAGTTTACCTTTTACTGGATACTGTATTAGGCCATTCTTGCATTGCTGTAAATAAATACCTGAGACTGAGTAACTAATAAAGAAAAGAGGTTTAATTGGCTCACAGTTCTGCAGGCTTCAGAGGAAGCATGGTGTTGGCATCTGCTCAGCTTTTGGTGAAGCCTCAGGGAGCTTTCAATCATGGTGGAAGGTGAAGTGGGAACAAAAGGCACATTACATGGTCAGGGCAAGAGCAAGCAAGAGAATTGTGGGGAAGGTGTCCCACACTTTTAAATGATCAGATATTGAGAGAAATCACTATTGTAAAGACAGCACCAAGCCATGAGTGATCTGCCCCCGTGACCCAAACACCTTCCACCAGACCCCCACCTCTAGCATTGGGAATTACAATTCAACATGAGATTTGAGTGAGAAAAAATATCCAAACTGTATCAGGTACCTTCCAAAATTCCCATAGTTCTGTTCTTCGGTTATTTCTCTTTCTTCCTTGCTGGATCAGTTCTATCAATGGCTCACTGCGTACCCACAGTTCTAAAGCTCAGAGTGCGATGGCTGCTGCCTTCATCACTATGTAAGAACATTTCGCTTCTCTCCATGCACTTCCTGCTAAGGAGAGGTCACAGGCATGAATGGGCCTGTGATGGCTTTAATTTCACCAATGGCTACTTTAAAGGGCTAGAAAACACAACCCAGAACTTAGTGACTGTGGGGGTCAAGAGAGTTATCTACACCCCATACATATACAGAGACAGAAGACAGGAAAGAGACAGCAGATTAATTGCTCAATCTTCCTCCCCTCCCTTCCACTTACTGTGAACTGTTCTGAAATGCAGTAATTCCAAGCAGCCTCTTGGGAGGTGCCTCCAAGTGTTACAGTTGTGTTTTGATACTAAGCCGTCACAAGCTTGGCAACACATCACTTTATATTTTATCTTCCTCCTACTTTACTGCACTCCGTTTTCCTCTTCATTCTTACTTCTCTGGCAATGCCCCCTGCAAAATAATTGTTAACATACAGGTTCTTTGCCTCAGGCTCTGTTTTTTTGTAGAACTCAGAGAATAGTTTCTGTTTTCCATGAGTTTTGTTGACTTCATTCAGATGCAAAGAAATAGGTATGAGTTGTCTCTGCTCTTAGAGTGCACAAATATTCTTCTTTTCTTCCCTTTTCCCCCAGACACTGTCTCTATATTTGTTCCCACTCCACTGTCTGGGACCTATGCCTTTGCTCAAAAGACAGAATTTCAGTATACCAGTTGATCCAATGAACAACTGCTAGAATAAAGAAAAAGAAAAGGAAGGAAAATAATGTTTACTATATCAACTTTTTTCCCCTACTACAAATATGTGCAAACAAGTAGAGACTCATAAAGAAAAAATAGGATTAAAATATTCTTTTTTTGTTTTTTTAAATGAGCACTAATTACATTACTTAAGTAACAAATCACTGATTTTGCCACATTATTTTGCTATGTTACGAGAAAGGAAATGATAGGGAAAGGAAATAAGTCATAGATTCTTAATTATGAAGAAAATTACAATGAAATGAAAAGAGCACATGGGATTATACACAAAATAAAAAAGGGGAGATTGGGAGGTGAGAGAAACATGCTGGAGCGTGGGATGCTGTCTTAAATGTATATTCACCCCCAATCATTAACTTTAGGCCAGTTATTTATCTTCTTTGAATAAAAGATCTAAAATGAGATAAAGTTTTTCATTCAAAAGTATTACTTACAAAATCTAGTCTCTCTGACGTAGAAATCAAGCAGCAATTTAGTGCTTATTGTGTGATTCGTAAAGAAAGACTGGAATGGTCCTCCTTTGTTTATGTGTATGTTTGAAGAGGAGGCATGTCAATGCTTTTGGGAAAAGGTGGGAGGTTATGCTAAACATATTCTGGCATTGCAAAGACATATCACTAGAATATATCTCTGGGTTTTCAGAACACGTCTCTAGGAAGGCAGAGTGTCAGTGAACATAGGGTCAAATGCCCCAAAAGGAGTATTCACCAGAAGAGATGGAAAAGTTTGGGCTTTACTCTGGCTCAAAATAAGCACCCAAATCTCAGAGACAGTGGCTGTTTTGGATATGACTTATGATTGCCCTGTGGAGCTTTTCCTGACCCTAAGGAAGAGCCAAAATAACTGGGCATGTTATTATTGGGGTTCAAACATGGGAAACTAACAGGTAACTCAGCCTCAGAAGTTTACATGGCAAGAATATCACTGTAGCAGTAACAATCAGTCCTTGATCTCTCCAGAACAACAGGCAATAGCAACAGGGAAATGATTAGACTCCCCTGTTTACCTGGGCATTGCAGTAGGACTTGAATAATGTCCGCATCCCTTATCTTAGGAAATTGGGGCAGGGCACAGTGGGTCACACCTGTAATCCCAGCTACTCGGGAGGCTGAGACAGGAGAATCACTTGAACCCAGGAGGCAGAGGTTGCAGTGAGAGGAGATTGCGCCATTGCACTCCAGCCTAGGAGACAAGAGCAAAACTCTGTCTCAAAAAAGAAAAAAAAAAAAAAGAAATATACTTCAAGAGGAATGTTCTGGAATTTTCCTAATAGGAAAGATTGACTGTGATAGAAGTGGATGATTTACCATCAGTAGTTAAAAAAAAAAAAATCAATAACAAATAAACAACCAACTGTTTTAAACCATGATTTAGAGAAGCAAGTCATAGCGGATGCATTTACAAGGATTATACTTTAGAAATCTGTGTGTTCTTCCCCTGTTTTGTCCTCACAGCATCCAGCAAATCCATTTCTTGTAATAGATTTCAATAATTATTGATAGAAATACTTAAAATAGTATTTAGTATTTTAAAAAGATGTTAATTGAAAAAACATACTAGATCATATAGAATAAATATGTTAAATATAAAAAGAAATACATGTTATCTTATCATCAGATAACAATCCCTGTTAATAGTGTCTTTATTTCTGGTATCATTTTACTCATTTTTTTTTCTTAAAAGTTATACCTTAGATATAAGAATTGGAACCCAATGATGTTTTATTTTTGACATATAGAATATCTTTTATGTGTGGAGAAATAATCTATAGAATATCTCTGTTTCTTTATAAAGTCCTTATAAATTCCATAAATTTTGCTTATAAGTCATTTATTTGGAGTCAGTCCAATCTGAGTATTTCAGTTTGCTGGGGCTGCCATAATAAAATTCCAGAGTTTGGAGAACTTAAATAACATAAATTTATTTCCTCACAATTCTGGAGGCTAGAAGTGCAAGACCAAGGTATCAGTGGGGTTAATTTATTTTGAGGTCTCTCTTGTTAGCTTGCAAATGGCTGTATTTTCCCTTTGTTTTCACATGCTCTAACCTCTGTTTCTCCCTGTGTCCTACTTTCCTTTTCTTATAAGGACCACAGTCACGTTGGATTAGGGCCCATCCTCATGACCTCCTTTTGACTTAATTACCTCTTTAAAAACACTATCTCCTAATACAACTGCATTCTGAGGTACCAGAGCTTAGCATTTCAACATATGAACTTTGGGGTACACAATTCAGCCCTTAACACGGAGATAAACTTTTGGCTTCACAGTTAAAGAGCTATGTGACATTAGGCAAGTTCTCTTTCTGATCCTGCTTCATTATGTACATATTTGAAATGCAGCATGTGATATGCTGTAAAAAGGAAAAGATAAGCACATATAAACCACTTTATAAAATACTTGAGACATGTCAAATAGTCATAAGTGTTGGAGAGATGCACATTTCTCAGACAGCTGCACCTTTCAGTAAAAATGTAGCTTTAATCAGAATAGTGTGGGCCGGGCGTGGTGGCTCACGCCTGTAATCCCAGCACTTTGGGAGGCCGAGGTGGGCGGATCACGAGGTCAGGAGATCGAGACCATCCTGGGTAACACGGTGAAACCCCGTCTCTACTAAAAATACAAAAATTAGCCGGGCGTGGTGGCAGGCGCCCATAGTCCCAGCTACTCGGGAGGCTGAGGCAGGAGAATGGCGTGAAGCCGGGAGGTGGAGCTTGCAGTGACCCGAGATCTCACCACTGCACTCCAGCCTGGGCTACAGAGTGAGAATCTGTCTCTAAAAAAAAAAAAAAAAAAAAAATAGTGTGAATGGGGATCCACACACCATGCAGTAGTGACAGTTCAGCATGAGAATTCTGAGTGTTATTATGCTGATTTGTTTTCTCTTTACTGTCCCTATTTATCCAGATTTCCACAGTACTGAGAAATGCTATTCTGAATTGACATATAGTCATTAGTTTATAAGCACAATGGAATCAGGGATTATATCCATCTTGTCTACCACTATAATTGGAACATCTGGTACGGTGCATGACAGGTACTCAGTAAATAACTACTGAGTAAATTAATAAATTATCTTTTTTCATACCCTTAATATATCAGAATAGAGATATGTAAATATCTCTTAAAGAGATATTCAGTTTATAGTGCTCATCATGACACGTGTTCAGTAACATTTGTTACTAATATGACTTGAAAAACAAAATTTCCATCAAAATGGAGTTTTATCCCATTCTTTAAAAAAATTAAGTAGAATTTTACATAGAATTTACATAGACAAATATGTGATGTTGATCCAAGTATTTTCATGTATAGGACAAAACCTTAGTAATATGAATATTTGAATCTTCAAGATCCATATACAAAATTATACCTAATGTGGAGACTGATGGAGATGTTGAAATCTTTGGGTATACCAGCTAGTCATTGAGACTGATTTCTCTTTGAAAGTGATGTAATTGTCTAATAATGATTTTCTTCATTTTTTTAAATTACCTTGAAAGACTGTCCCTTATAAATTTCAATAGGCTTTTAATATGTCTAGCAATTATTATTATTGTAAATTAATATATTGGCATTCAAGCTTAGTATTAGATTTCTTACAATTTGTTATAGGCTTTGATTTTATGAGTTTTCCTCTATGAAAATAATTAATTCTCAGTGCTGACAAAATCATGTTGTGGATACTGTAAGGCTGAATATCAACCATAAGGAATTAGAAAAGTCATTTAAATAATAAATACCTCGTTTAAGATTTCAGACGAGATTTTCTTGTTTGTCTTTCCTTTAAACTTACTGCATGTGTTATCAGAGAGAACCAATTCTTTCTTAATTTTTTAAATGATTTTCTGCGATTTTTATATTTGTGTCAGTTTATACATACTTTTATGTAAATGTCCTCTATTAGATAAATTTTAGATATATGTAACATAAATTATAAAAATAACGTAACTTCTTTTGGCATTGCAAGTGTGTTTTTAACATTACTTAGTATCTGTCATCTGTAAGTTATGAAGTATATGTAAAATTTGTTGTCATCCTCTTAAAAATTCTTCAGGAAAATCTTATGTATTCCACTTTTTAGATGAAGAAACAGAAATTTAGAGTTTAAGTGACAAGTTAAAGTTCACACAGCTATTTAAGATAAGACCTCAATCTAACTTTATGTTTTTGCAATTCCATAGCTCTTCAAACTTTGTTCATTTCATACGAACGTAAGCCATCACCTGCTAGGTATATGTGATTGACTTGAGGCTTTGCATAGCAATGTGTGCTGTCACTCATTTGACAGATGTGATTATTTTGAGAGCTTTAAGCTTTTAAAAACTTAGAATACTCATATTTACTTCTAGTAAAATGTCTACATTTGGCTCTCCCAATCGGTGGGTCCCACATCCATGGATTCAACCAACTGTGGATCAAAAATACTCAAAAAATTAATAATATTACAGTAAGAAATGATATAAATTTTAAAACTACAATATAACAACCTTATACATAGCCTTTACATTTTATTAGATTTTACAAGCAATCTAAAGATGATTTAAAGTATATAGGAGGATATGTGTACGTTACATGCAAATACTACACTATTTTCTATTAGGAACTTGAGGATCCCTGGATTAGGTACCCATAGGGATCCTGAAACCAATCCCCTATGTATATCAAAGAAAGGATGACTGTAATCACTGAAATCAAATAAATGACTTGGATTTTAATTGTATTCACCTCCAAAGCTTTAATGAAATTTTTATTTTGGATAGTTAAAAACAAAATAAATATTTTTGAAAAAAATCCTATTGGATAAATAATTTTCTTCCCAAAAGAATTTTAGCCACTATGTTTCAAGGACAATTTGAAGCATCTACTTGCAGTGTTATTGATTGTATTCTCATTTTAATATTGAAAAATGCTTTTTCTTTCTATGCCATTATTTAAGATCTACAAAGGTTTGAAATACTTCCTACTTTACTGTTCAACATGGAATACTAAAAGCATATATTTATTTACCTCCCTTCTTAAAATCTAAGGCATACAAAAATAATCAAAAGTAGTTCTTAAACTTGTGTGAAGAATGGGACAACAATAAGCCAAGCTCATTTTTTAAAGGTCTAAGGCAACTGGGCTCATATTGAGTGAGTGATACATTATAGCATTAATTAGCCCCATTAGGAACCCGGAATTGGGCAAGTCAGTGGAGGTAGAATTGTTTCCTCCCTGTTGAGCCCTGGAAATGGTTGAAGTCAGCAGGTCCAGTAAGTGGGAATGGACTAGTTAAATTTCTGAATTTTAATAGAAAAAGTGGCACTAATGACATGGGTGTACAGGTTAAAGCAGGTGTATCCAGTCTAAAGACCCCAAGTAAGATTGAACTCCTAGTGTGGGTATTCACAGTTTAGAATTACGCCACATTTATTCTGGGAAGACAGGATAGACAGTGGAGAAAGCATAAATCTGTGCTCCCAGCCCAAATATCATGAAGTAAAACCAATAGGTTAGTGTATTTCATAGAAGTCAAGGTCAAGCTTTACATTTAAGGAAGAGGCCAAATGCCGAAACAGAGTTTCACAAGGAACAGCAATTCTAATCAAGCGTCTATGGCAACCAAGCCATTGTTTTTGTATTTTAAAATATAAAAACACAAATAAGAAATGTATGCCTATGAGGAAATTTAACAACCCAAAAGATAACTAACATTAGAAGAGCCTAAAATAATCCATGAACATAATACAATTTAGATAATTCTAATTATTATTTTAGAAAGATTCATGAAAAGGTAATATCTATCAAATAATAGGTTACTCTGAGAAAAAAATAATCAGAGAATATGAGGGTATTTTTGGAAGTTAAGATAGTATTATTACCGTGAGATACCAAGTTAAAAAGCTTGATGTAAAACTCTAGAAACAAAGAGTTGGGGGGAATTTACAGCATTTGAAAAAAAAAGTTTCATAATACTAATGTATTATAATACTAATGGAATACTGTATTAGTCCATTTTCACACTGCTATAAATACATATTTGGGACTGGTAATTTATAAAGAAAATAGGTTTAATTGACTCGGATTTCTGCAGGCCGTATAAGAAACATGGCTAGGGAGGCCTTAGGAAATTTACAATCATGGCAGAAGATGAAGGGGAAGCAAGCACATTTTTACATGGAAGGCGAGAGAGAAGGGGGAGACACTACACAGTTTTAAACAACCAGATCCCATGAGATTTCATTCACCATTATGAGAACAGCAAGGGCGAAGTCTGCCCACATGATTCAATCACCTCCCACTAGGCCCCTCCTACAACATGTGGGGATTACAATTCAACATGAGATTTGGGTGGGAACACAGAACCAAATCATATCATTCTGCCCCAGGCCCTCCCAAATCTCATGTCCTTCTCAGATTTCAAAACACAATCATACCTTCCCAACAGTCTCCTAAAGTCATAACTCATTCCAGCATTAACTCAAAAGTCCAAGTTCAAAGTCTTATCTGAGATAAAGCAAGTCCCTTCTGCCTATGAGCCTGCAAAATCAAAAACGAATTAGTTACTTTCAAGGTACAATGGGGGTACTGGCATTGGGCAAATGCTCCCATTTCAAAAGGGAGAAATTGGCCAAAACAAAGGGGCTATGGGCCCCATGCAAGTCTGAAATCCAGCAGAATAGTCATTAAATCTTACAGCTCCAAAATAATCTGCTTTGCTGCTATGTCTCACATTCAGGCCACACTGATGGAAGGGGCAGGCTCCCAAGGCCTTCGGCATCTCCATCCCTGTGGCTCTGCAAGGTACAGCCCCCAAGCCTGCTTTCATGGGTTGGCATTGAGTACCTGCAGCTTTTCTAGGTGCATGGTGGAAGTTGTTGTTGGATCTACCATTCCGAGGTCTGGAGGATGGTGGCCCTCTTCTCACAGCTCCAATAAGTAGTGCTCCAATGGGGACTCTGTGTGGTGACTCCAACCCTACATTTCCCCTCCACACTGTCCTATTAGAGATTCTCCATGAGAGCTCTGCCCCTGCAGCAGACTTCTGCTTGGACATCCAGGCCTTTCCATACATTTTCTGATATCTAGATGGAGGCTCCCAAGCTTCAGTTCTCACCTTCTGCACACTGACAGGCTTAAAACCAGTTGGAAGCTGCCAAGGCTTGGGACTTGAACTGTGAGGCAATGGCCTGAGCTGTACTTTGGCCCCTTTTAGCTATGGATGGAGCTAGAGTGGCTTGGACACAGGGCACCATGTCCCATGACTGCACAGAGTAGCAGGGTCATGGGTCTGGCCCACAAAATCATTTTTGTTTTTCTTCTTCACTTTCAGCCCTGTGATGTGAGAGGCTGCAGTGAATGTCTCTGAAATGCCCTGGATGAATTTTCCCCATTGTCTTGGCTATTCACATTTGTCTCCTCTTTACTCATGCAAATGTTTGCAGTTGGGTTGAATTTCTTTCCTGAAAATGGGTTTTTCTTTTCTACTACATGGCTTGGATGCAAATTTTCCAAACTTTTATGCTCTGCTTCCTTTTTAAATGTAAGTTCCAGTTTCAGATTATCTCTTCGCTCGTGAGTATGAGCAAATGCTATTAGGAGCAGCCAGGTCACACTTGAAAGCTTTGCAGCATAGAAATTTCTTCTGGGGGCTGGGTGTGGTGGCTCATGTCTGCAATCCCAACACTTTGGGAGGCTGAGGCAGGCAGATCATGAGGTCAGGGGATCAAGACCATGCTGGCTAACACGGTGAAACCCCATCTCTACTGAAAATACAAAAAAATCATCCGGGTCTGGTGGCGGGCACCTGTAGTCTCAGCTACTTGGGAGGCTGAGGCAGGAGAATGGCGTGAACCCAGGAGGCGGAGGTTGCAGTGAGCTGAGATCATGCCACTGTACTCCAGCCTGGGTGACAGAGTGAGACTCTGTCTCAAAAAAAAAAAAGAAAGAAAGAAAGAAAGAAAAGAAAGAAAGAAAGAAAGAAAGAAAGAAATTTCTTCTGCCAAATACCCTAAATTATCTCTCTGGAGTCAAAGTTCAACAGACCTTAGAGCAGGGGCACAATGTCAGCAATATATTTGTTAAAGCATATCAAGCATATCAAGAGTGACCTTTACTCCAGTTCTCAATAAGGTCCTCATCTCCATGTGAGACCTCATTAGCCTGACCATCTCTGTCCATATCACTATCAGCATTTGGGACAAAACTATCCAACAAGTCTCTAAGGCATTCCAAACCTTTCCTCATTTTCCTGTCTTCTTCTGAGCCCTCCAAATTGTTCCAACCTCTGCCCATTACCCATTTCCAAAGCTGCTTATACATTTTCAGGTATCTTTATAGCAATGGCCCACTTCTCTGGTACTAATTTTCTGTATTAGTCCATTCTTACACTGCTATAAAGACATACTTGAGATTAGGTAATCTATAAAGAAAATAGGCTTAACTGACTAAGAGTTCCGCAGGCTGTACAGGAAGCATGGCTGGGTGGTGGGGTGCCTGGTGGGGAGTGATTAGGAAACTAATAATTATGGTGGAAGGCGAAAGTGAAGCAAGCACATCTTCACATGGCCAGTGAGAGACAGAGAAGGGAGAAGGGCTACACAGTTTTAAACAACCTGACCTGTGAGAACTCATTCACTATTACAAGAACAGCAAGGGAGAAGTCTGCCAGTAGGATTCAATTACCTCCTATCAGGCCCCTCCTCCAACATGTGGGGATTACAATACAGCTTGAGATTTGGGTAGGGACACAGAGACAAACCATTTCAAATATCTATGAAGTTTGCAATTTGTCTAAATAAATATTACAGAAAAAGAGAGAAAGAGGGACATGGAAGAAATAATCAAAAAAACAATAAAAAGTTTGCAGAGTGGAGGAAAAATTCCAAAGCTTCAGATTGAAAGATCTTACTGAATTTTAAACAGCATGATTCATAAAAAATGGATGGCATTTTTGACATGTCTTTTTCAGAAAATTTAGAACACAAAGTTACAAAATTTTTAGAGTAACAGTTCATCTACAAAAGATAAAACTCAGAAATTCTACCATATTTTTCATCAGCAACACTATTTTTTGGAAAAATATTTGTGAAAACATGATATTTAACCAAAATCCATGCATTCTCAGCAATTATTCCAAACATGAGAGCAAAAGAAATATATTTTCAAATATAACCAATTCATTTTGAGACCAAAAAAATGAGAGAGAAAAGAATGTATTCTATAAAACAAAAATCAAATTCAAGAAAGAGATTTATAATTCAGGAATATAAGGAAAGGAAAGCCTTGAGAAACATGGCTCTAAGTAAGAACAAGGAGTCCCAGATTGGGAGAAAACCATGTTGAAGAAAAGAATAGGTGCATTGTTATTGCTGTATTTAATTAATAGAATGTTTCTCAGACATTGCTATTACTCCTCTTAGTTTCTTCTTTGTTTCTCTCATAATATTTTACTTCTAGCACATGATAATCAAGCAAATAACTATATTTATTGGCTTTCTTGCAACAAGTTGTGTTCATATAAATAATGTCTATTGTTTAAACATCTTAAATAAGTTAACACTGAAATTATTGAAGCTATATTATATATGCAACTTCTTTGTGGCATGCTTGAAAGGCAAGGCTCATACCCTCTTCTCCCACACCCATCTCCAACAACTAGAATGTGGATATTATAGTAGCTGGTACAACTAACTATGTTAGACTGCAAGATGCAAGCCTAACTATGACTATAGAAGAGAAGTAATACAAAAGTTCAAGTTGTCAAAACCATGGAGTTAGCATATTAGCCTTCTTTCCTTAGGAATAGACTGTTAGTTGCTGTGCATCGCTAATGTGATGTTAAAAAACTGGATGTTAGCAATACAGTAAGGGCATATGATTCTTCTGTCAACAGGAAAGAAAAAATAGAAATTTCAGGAAAAAATATGTTAAAAAATCAGGTGCAAATGTAAAGCAAACAAAAATATGGACTGATTTTGAAATATATGGAATGCAACAATGTGACAGGAAGATCTGTTCTTCACATTTAGAAGTGATCTTAATTTACATATAAATATAAGAACATATTTGAATAAAAATGATTATATTATGTTTATTTTCTACAGATCTAAGTAGTCACTTCTGTAATGAATAATAATTTTACGTTATTTCTGTTTCCTTGTCTAAATGTAAAATATAAATACAGCATGGGGACAAGATTTTTATAATACATAAATGTTATACAGCTTTTCAAGGTAAAAGCAAAACCAAAACAAAACAACTAGAAGGATTTGAAAGTTAGAGAAACATACTAGAGATGGAGAAAAGGTTAAGAATTAAAATGTGCTCATCTTACTTAGCCAAAATGTACTGCTGTGCAGTTAATTAAGAGAAATGAGTATAAATATATTATACAAAAGATTAAAGCAATAAATAGTGGAATTGAGAAAAATCTTATGGATATTACTGAGAAAGAGAAATAGGGTTTATTTATAATTCATTTACAGTTCATTTTTCATAATAGTTCTCTTTTTTCAATAGTTAATTGAAACTGTCCAAAGGTAAAGTACCAATAAATGGAATATATGTACATATGCCTATACACGCACAAATATATATAATATATTATAATACTATTATATATAAAATAAATTTGTGTGTATGTATGTGTATCTATATGTAAAACAATGCGAGTAATCCACAGATGAACCAAGAAAATAAGGAAGTTAAAACTTGTTGCCTCTGGGCAGTGTCACTGGGGATAAACGTGACATAAAGCCTATGTAACACTTCTTTTGTATTATGTCCATGCATTTATGTTAAAATAAAATGCAACCATTCATTGCTTATTGAAGCGATTGTATTCTGAGAAGTGCATTATGAGGTGATTTCATTATTGTACAAATGTCATGGAGTATACTTAGAGAAAACTAGATAATATAAATATATTTTTATATATAAAATGTATATATATTTAAATTTATATATGTATATTTTCAGATGAAAAACTAAATGTCCAAGCACCATTACTTAATATCAATTATTGTCCCTAACTTGATCTGCAATGCTAATAGCAAGTTCCATGTATCAGGTTTCTCTATATGCTCCATTATAATCTTATGGGACTATCATCATTCTTCAGTATCCCTAGGGAATCAGATCTAAGACCTCTCTTAGATACTAAAATCTATGGATGCTTAAGTCCCTGATATAAAATGGCATTGTATTTGCGTATATCGTATGCACATCCTGTCATATACTTTAAATCATTTCTAGATTACTTATAACTGCTAATACAAAGTAAATGTTAGTTTTTGTACTGTATGGCATAGGAAATGATGGCAAGAAAAATCTATTTACAAGTTCAGTACAGACACAATTTTTTTTACTCTCTTTTCTTTTCTTTCTTTGAGACGGAATTTCGCTCTTGTTGCCCAGGCTGGAGTATAATGGCACAATCTTGGCTCACCGCAACCTCTGTCTCCCGGGTTCAAGCGATTCTCCTGCCTCAGCCTCCCGAGTAGCTGGGATTACAGGCGCCTGCCCCCACACCCAGCTAAAGTTTCTTTTGTATTTTTAGTAGAGACGGGGTTTCTCCCTGTTGGTAAGGCTGGTCTCGAACTCCTGACCTCAGGCGATCCGCCCACCTCAGCCTCCCAAAGTGCTGGGATTAACGGAGTGAGCCACCGCCCCCGGCCAGACACAATTTTTTTCTATATTTTTGATCTACATTTGGTTGAACCCACGGATGTAGAAATCCTGGATACAGGGAACCAAATGTATTTATCTTGAAGCTCAAATTGTCCTAAATTTGGCTAATGGTAGCTTTTTTCAAGCTGACATCTGTGTCCTTTGAACATGCCCCATAATTTTTTTTTAACACATTTGGCTTTCTGATAGAAATGGTGTTTCTAGTATCACTATGAACTTTTGCTTAGAATCAGCCATTTCTCTGAGGAGTCTTTTACTTAGTTGAAAATGATATATGGAAGCTAAGATGTGGCAAGAGAAGGTGGACTCAGTGCTGTTAGACTTTTGCTGCTCTCAGACCCTCTCCTGGTACAGTAAGGACTATATGTGTATGTGTGTGTATATGTAGGAACACACAAATTTAAAACCATATGTGTGTGTGTTTATCCACAAGTCTATACAGATACCTCCAATTTGATAAAGACTACATATGATATACAGGTGTTCTGAAATTTCACGTGAACACCAGTCAAATCCTGTAATCATTTTGTGAAAATATTTGGATTAATTTTTATTTGTTCAAGATGGAAAAAAATTATAATAAACATTGAATGCACACAAGTTCCAGGAGGTAACTAATTTGTTCATATGTATCGCCATTTCCATAATCATAGCTTTTAAATATATGTATACAAGTATAAGTTGTTATAATTTAGTTATTTTATTATTAATTTTATTTGTATATTTTACTCATAAAGAATCAGTAGAGTATATAATGCTTGACTCATTTTATAATGACTTGGTATAAAAAGCCACAAAAACAACATATACAATGATAGAAAATTCCAGCATCAATTGTTTTCTGTGTCTTCATCATTTGAAGCTTCTCCCACTTTGTTTGCTTGTTGAAGAAAGAATACACAACTTTATATAATGTTTTTTTAATTTCACATAGATACTGTGTTCAACAAAGGCATTGATTATTTTCTTCTACTTTTCTGTAATTTTTAAAAAAATATCCAATGTTTCAAAATTATAATTATATTCTGATATGATTTAAATAAAGCAATCTAAATGCAGTTTTTATTTCTTCCCTTAGGGATGATAAAAAGTAAAAAGAAGTCTTTAGTAATGACATCGTTCCCAGTGCTATTATATTCATAGTCTAGTATAACATTCCATCTCATTATGATTTTATACAATGTGGTGTTTTAAAATATCAGAAATGATATTGATAATTATCGTCAATATTTTAAACATCTATTCAGAATGGTACTTTAAAAAAATTACAGAACGCTGATGCCAATAGAAAGCCAAATACTAACATAAACTTAGAACTCTGATATACCTGCTCTAAACCTTAAAATTTGAGAAATGATAGTGATTCATCTCTTATGGATTTTATGAACTTGTGATACTGATTTATATATGTGTAATATTCAAGGACGATTTAAATTTACATATTCTTTTCAAATCTTTAGGCAATTTTCAAAATTATTTAAAATGTTTTACTGCTGCCAGAATAAGTATTCTAAAATACTTTATTTCATGCATTTATTCACCTCTTTATTTATTCCTGTATTCATTTCTTCATTTACTCACATTATGCTTTTTTACTGGCTACTTCTTTTCTTCAGACACTGTGCTTTTGCTGGGTATTTGAAGGTAATGGAAGATTATTTATCCCATAGGAATAACTCTTTTTTTAAAAAAAAAAAAAGAAAACTATAAATAGTAACTGATTTTGTGCAAAGGCCACTCAATATCATTCATAAAGTAGCTACAACTCTTATAACAGCCCTTGATTTCTAATATTCCTACAAAATTGGACAGTCCAGTTTTTCCAGGAAGAGGTCTTGCTGTCCTCTGTTTATCGTATTCCCATCTGCCTTTTGGAGTTTGCCAGTGTGTTTCTCAACCTGGTTAATCCATCTTGCTGATCTTCATCTGCAAAACTTTACTCCTTTAACAATGCTTTTTTTTGAATTTTATTTACTTTGGAATTCCTTGGTGATCTCTCATATTTCAACTCATTCTCAGTAACTCATAGTTTAGCAAACAGTTGTTCTTTAATGAGATGGGCATTTAGTATATGAGAATGTGCACCATCTTGCATTAGTCAGGGATTTTTAATTTTATCATTCATTGCCTTAATGGAGCCTCATAACTTGGGTTTTCAGAAAATTTATTATACTGTGTCTTTGCCTAATATTAAGGAAGAGAATACAGGCTTCAAAGAAGTTTGAATGAGGATTTGCTTGGCTGGAAGTAGAAGTAAAGCATAATGAAGTCTCTGTAAGTATCCTTATTCCACTGCCTCTTCTACCTATAGAAAGTAACCTCTGCAAAGGAACAGAAACAGCTACCCTGAAATATTTACATCAATTCCAAATAAAAGCACAAGAAAGCAAAACATTTTCAGGCTGTAGTTTAATTCCATAGCACATTTCACTGTAATCATAAAATTCTCAAAACTATGACTTCTTGACACCTGTAGTAAATAGAAATTAGACTAAAAAAACAGGTAAATAGAAGAACTAGTAAGAAATTAGATGTAAAAAGAATTTAGTTTTCTACTGTATTTTTGATGTTTGGGAGAACTAGGAATGCTAATTTTAATGAATGAATGCTGAACTCATCATACACACTCTGAGATAAGATATAAAGTTATCAACATAACTATCTTCGCTATTTCAATAGAAAAGAATTGAAATATGTGAGAAAGACAAACTTTATTCAGAAAACAACATTGCAAATTGAGGTAACAAAAAATTACAGTACAATGTGAACTACATTTCTTTTTTATTCTTTTTGAAATTGATACATAATATATGACATATTTGTTAGATACCTGTGACATTTTGTTACATGCATAGAATGTGTAATAATTAAGTTGGGGTTTTTGGAGTAATCATCACCTTGAGTATTTCTCATTTCTATGTGTTGGGAATATTTCAAGTTATTTTTTCTAGCTACTTTGAAATATGCAATATATTGTTGCTAGCTATCGCCCTATTATTGCTATCACACATTAGGACTTATACCTTCTACCTAACTGTATGTTTGAACACATTGACCAACCTCTCTTCATCCTCCACTCTCACTGCTACACACTTCTAAGCCTTAAGTGTCGATCATTCCACTTTCTATTTCTATGAGATAACCCTTTTAGCTCCCACGGATGAGTGAGAACATGCAATATTTGTTTTGTGTGTCTTTCTGTGTCTCTCTTTATTTCACTTAATATAATGAAATGAAATTCTATTCTGAACTACATTGCTTTATATGTGCTATTCTAACAAATAGATTCTGGGCAAAGGGAGTTTGTATGTGTGTGTGTGTGTGTGTGTATGTGCATCTGTGTGTGTACGTGTGTGTGTGAGAGACAGAGAGAGAGAGATGGTTTTGTGTAATTTATTTTCCAAATAATATTTAGCATCTCCAACCCAAATTTTAGGATAAGTTTAACTTCTGTTATTTGTATGGCAATTGAAATAGAATTACCATGATGGCCTAAAAATGCAAGCATTCATTTATTTCCCATTTTCTCTTCATCCACTTGGAACTGCAGTGCAAACTGGATGTCATTTTAAAACCCATAATTGTAAAGCTAAATTGTCAGCCAACTCAGTATGATATTTGAATACATATGGAGAAAATGTAATTAAGAAATAAGAAATTTTTATAGAGATTATGTACTCTTTAAATATCTTTGTCTAATTTTATAATTTATACTATAATACATCAATGGGATAGATCAACTGGTGTAAATTTTCAATATATATCAACTGATGTCCTTAGTTAGACATAATTAAATATATAATGGAATATAGTTTTTTGCTTATCCCTATGTAGCTTTCACTATTATGGAAAATAGAGTGAAAATAACACCAGTACTTAGTATCATTGATAATATGTGTCATTTCAACTTGAATTCAATAATTTTTGATCAAGTAACTTTTAAAAGTTTTCAAATTTTATTCTGACATTTACTTAATAATTCATAAACATGTGCTAAAAGTGTTTATATGTAAGCAAGCTTTGATATTCCTTGGCTATGGTTTGTGAATTTTTGAAACGAATAAATATTTTCAAGGTTTATATGACTAAAGAAAATAAATGTAAAGAAAAAGAAAACAGAGGTAAGGCCAATATTTTAGTTATATGTACTTATAAGAACACACTATTTTGCCTAAAAGTAAGGATTACATCTTGTTTTCTAAATCTAAAAAAGAGGAATAATTTCTTGTTGAATAATTTTACTTTTATTACTCTCTATTGCGGTATTGGCAAATTTTACTTTATGACATAAAATGCATGTTTCTGTTAAGGTTCTTGCAAAAACTTGAGTGTTTCAGTTTCAATATGCTATAATCGATATACATTTGTTAATATGTCATGTTGTCCTATAGTCTTTACAATTGCAGAAACTATTCCCTTTGAAACTTCATCACAGTAGGAATGAGCGCACAGACATATGTGTTCATCCCTTCTGCAACAAAAAATACAATACATAAATTGTAATCTCAGAGAACTACTATGATTCTTCAAGATTTCTCTCAAGAGCCTCTTTATACATGTAGGTGGATGTGGAGTCTCTTGCAGATGACATCATTCTACTTGTTATATATTTTCTATACGTCATGACGATTTTAATCTTGGTTTTTCCAAAATGTTTATCTCCCCACACCCCATTTTTGTTATTTTGAGAATTGTTCTACATGGATATGGTTGAGAATCAGAGAACACTCCATCGATACTTTATGGTAATTTGTTCCAGAATTCTTTGGATAGAGCCTTGGTTCACTGTTATCATCTGTCCAAAAACAAATCTTTATGGATCGTTCTTAAAAGTTTATTTTGAACCCAGCATGCGTATCAGTGACTTACTTGTATCAGTGGTCATTTGTATACTTGGAATCCAGACAGGTACATATTAACAAATAGAGAATGCTGGCATTTAAAGGCAGGTCAATAACAACAGGAAGAAAATGAGAAATAATCAGATTTCAGATACAGAGCTAGAGCTCTGACAACATCATGTGAGCCTCTGGAAAAGGCTGACTGAAGCCAGACATACTCGTGTACCATCAACTTACATAAGCTAATACATATTTCTCATAGATACTTGAGATCATTATAATTTGGAATAAAAAGGCATCTCCAGTATTTTACTCTGAAGCTTACTCCAATTACTTTTCCATATAATTATGTCATAAAACATTATTGGCTTTGTATTAGAGTTCTCCAGAGAAACAGAACCTATCAATAGATAGATAGATGATAGATAGATAGATAGATGATAGATAGATAGATAGATAGATAGATAGATAGATAGATGCATAGATACACAGAAACATAGATTTATTATAAGCTATTGGGTTCACAGTTATGGAGGCAAAAAAAAGTTGCATGATATGCTCTCTGTAAGCTGGAAACCCAAGAAGGCTACCAATGTTGTAGTTCAAAGGCTTGAGACCTGGAATGCCCATGATTGCAGATTTCACTACAAGGCTGAAGGCTGAAAACCAGAAGCGCCAAGGGCAAGAGAAGATTAATATTTCAGTTCAGAGAGAGAGAGAAGAGAGAGAGAGAGAGAGAGAAAACGCAAATCCAACATTCCTCTGCATTTTTGTTCTATTAAGGCCCTCAACAGATTATATGTTGCCCATTCACACTAGGCAGGGTTATCTGCCTTATTCAGTTTACCAATTTAAATGCCAGTCAACAAATACTCTCACAAGCACACCAGGAAATAATGTGTAAGCAGATATCTGGGCATCCTGTGCCTCAGTCAAGTTAACACATACTATTGACAATCACAGGACTCTACTGTGATTAATGCAATGATTGTGCCATACTAGGAACTTATTACATGTTCAAAGGAAAAAGTAAACATTGATTATAATAAGAACCATTTTAATTAAGATGTAGAGTTTCTTTATATATTTCAAAAGTGGAGTGTAATAAAAACAGATAAGTATAATTAATAAACAGAGCTTTTAAAATGGACCACATAAAGTTTGTTTTAATATTAAAGATGAATATAATAGAACACTGTACATAACTATTTGCTTATAGATTCAAATATATGCATATATAAATTGTAGCAAAATTTAATATGTCAAATTTGGGTGAAGAAGAGATAGAAAACTAACCATTGAAGTCATTGAAATACAATAAAAAAGTAAACACCAAGACCAACAATTTTGTAAAATAAGTTTTATAAAAGAATTTTAAACCATCTGAGAGCATACGATCCCCAAATTAAATAAACTATTTGAAAGCGTGGATGGGCCAATAAACAACAAAAACATAAAGCTATTAATTAACCAATAAACAACAAAAAAGTAAAGCTATTAATTAAATTGCATAACCTTAATACCTAAGAGCATCACAGTATATAAAATGTAAACTAGAAACTAATCTTACAAGCATTAAATTAGCAATGTTGAATATAACTTTAACAAATAGAGAATGCTGGCATTTAAAGGCAGGTCAATAACAACTTTAAAGCATAGTTTTTTTTGTAGCAATTTGAAAAATTATGATCAAGAAGGGTTTGTCCCAGGAATGTAAGAATAGCTCAACATTAAAATACCAATTCGTATAAAATGTCATTTTAAATGAATAGAGAGAAATGATCAAAGCATGAAAATAGTAAGAAATTGAAAATGTGCTACTAAGCCACAATTATGATAAAAAGTAAACTATCACAAAATTCAAATAAATTTCTCTGACAGATTACAAAAGTATAAACCATAAAGGAAAAGAACCTGACTACTATTCCTGCTTATAGGGCCCCAGTTGGCTCATATTTGCTACTGTCAATATGGCTGCTAATAGTTATTATCTTTATTTACTTTTTCCTTTGAACATGAAATAAGTTCCGAATATGGGACTGGTATTGCATTAGTCACAGTAAAGATCTGTGATGGTTAATTTTATATGTCAACTTAACTGGGACCCAGTATACCAGATATTTGATTAAATGACTTGATTATATTGCAATTAAAATGTGTAGAAAAACAAAAAGAAAACAAATATAAATGAGTAAATCACAGACTGGGAGAAATTATTGTCAATTTCCAATTAGAAAATATATACAGAATAATACACTCCAAATCAGTAGCAATAAAATAAATAAGCCAATAGAAAGATACACAAATGAATTGGACGATTTACAGAAGAGTTAATACAAATGCTAAAATAAAGTATATGCAATACAGAGCCTCAGAAAGTACGAGGAATTTTGAAGGGAAAAAAATCATTTCAATCTCTTCAAAGCTACAAAATGTTAAGCCATAAACAATATCAAGCATAATTAAGGACATGCAATAATGAGAATCAATATGCCCTTCTAGAAAGTGAGATTCTACATAATTGCATTAGAGTTATATATCTATCATATTTAATTTCTTTAAAAATTTGATGTGAATTTCTCATAAGATTGAGATTTGGTAAAGCTGGCAAGTGGAAGTATGATTGTTTCCATTTTTTACAATAAATAAAATATTAAAAAATAAAAAGGAAAACTGATTTCAGAGTAAGACTGGCATTAATATCCATAGGGCCCTTTTAGGAGATGAGGTCATAGTAGGAATCTCTAGATAGCTACATTTCCAGAAGTCAGTCAAACACTTAATTTCAAAGGATGTATCCCTCTCAGTATAGTTATAATCACTGATTGGGTGAAAAGAGAGGGATCACATCCAAAGAGTGGAGAGGTGGCTAAATTAAAGACTCAGGAACATAACCTGGGACTACTGTTCCTGGTTAAAGGTCCCCAGCTTGTCCCGTCTGCTACTGGCAATAAGGCTGCTGGTAGTCAGGTGCTGCATAATGGCATTTCAGTCAATAATGGACCACATATCTGGCACTAGTCCCATGAAATTATAATACTATCTTTTTAATGTACCTTTTTGATGTTTAGATATGTTCAGATACACACATACTCGCCATCATATTAGGGTTGCTTCCAGTATTCAGTAGAGTAACATGCTGTGCAAGTTAGTGACCTAGGAGTAATAAGCTATGCCATATACCCTAGGTGTGTAGTAGGCTGTGGTATCTAGGTTCCTATCAGTACGTTCTGTGATGTTCGCACTCAACAGTGAAATCTTCCAACAAAGCATTCTCAGAATTTATTCTTATCTTTAAATGACACATGACTAATTATACCCAGGCCTGGATATAATGGTTCAAGAGTAAGGAAGCATATGTCTGTAAGTCAACTCTTCTTAGACTTCACAGGTTGGCACTACAGTTAGAAATTTAGAGAAATAAAAGATACTATCCTGATTCATGGAAAAAATAATTGAGTTCGTATAAAAGCTAATTACAATTAAAATATTTATATTGCTGACAATTATTTTGATAAATGGAAATTAATATTTTAGGTTGTATATTATTAAAGTGCTAGTATTTTAATCCAAGTATTATGAACCTTAAAGGGAAATAAAAATGGTATAATTTTTTTTTTTTTTTTGAGACGGAGTTTCACTCTTGTGGCCCAGGCTGGAGTGCAATGGCATGGTCTGCCCTCATCGCAACCTCTGCCTCCCGGGTTCCAGTGATTCTCCTGCCTCAGCCTTCCTGAGTAGCTGGGATTACAGGCATGCACCACCACGCCCGGCTAATTTTCTATTTTTAATAGAGACAGGGTTTCTCCATGTTGGTCAGGCTGGTCTTGAACTCCCGACATCAGATGATCTCCCTGCCTCATCCTCCCAAGGTGCTGGGATTACAGGCATGAGCCACCGCAACAGGCCAAAAATGGTATAATTCTTAAATATGTATCTGTCTATGCCAATAAACAATTGTAAGCCATATTTTTATTTAGGTCATGCATCTCATATTTTCCATAAAAATTATATTATATCATAATACTTCCAAATAAAATAACTTCAGATTGCCCCATCTTCTATAGACATTCAGTTTTTTTCTACCTCTGAAGAAAGAAGAGTATTTTATTCTTTGATTTGTGAGTCAAAGAATTATAAATTAATTCAAAACTGGCTTTGCCTGAAATGCCTTTGAAATAATGTTATTAAAATCATATGGCATATAATATAGATGAATTGAACAGATCAGATATAATATTGTTTTATATTTCTAAAATTCTAGTGTATATATGAGCCAAGTTCAATGTGGTAAAACTTTAAAAAATCACCTACAGCAATAAGTCTGATAGATTTTAGATTTTACAGGATTATTTTTTAATATAATTTCTAAAACTGGAAGATTTCCACTGAAATCTATTTGCCTGTCTTATTCTAATGTAATGTTCATTTCTGTGATACTTTGAACTTCTGCATAGCATTCATTTCACTGGATGATTTAGCTTATTCTTTTCATAAACTATGGGTTCTTGACATGCCTTTGATTAATTCAACTCACACATGGTCAGGCATATAAGTTAGTGACGTGTATGTGTGTGTGTGTATGTGTGTATATGTGTGTACATATGCATTTATGTGCACTCACCAATATGTTAAAATATCTAAAATAAGTGTTATGAGAAATTGTATGTTTCACTACACATACACATATTACATAGTATAAATATTTAGCTATTTTGTATTGTATTCAGGCAAGGGGAACCATTAATGGGTTGAATTGTGTCCTCTCAAGAAAAGGTATATTGGAGTCCTGGTCTCCAGAATGTAACCTATTGGAGACAGGATATTTATAAAGGGAATCAAGTGAAAATAAGGTCACTAGTTTGGACCCTAAACCAATATGACTAGTGTCCTTATAAATAGGGGTGATTTAGATATAGACACGCATCATAGAGGAAAAACAATGTGAACAGAGACCAGGAACACAACCGTCTACAAGCCAAGGGGCCTGGAACAAACCTTCCTTCACAGCCCTCAGAAACAACCAAGATTGCTGATGTCTTGATTTCAGACTTCTAGCCTCCAGAGCTGTAAGACATTACATTTCAGTTCTCGAAGCCACTCTCTTTGTGGTACTTTTTATGGCAGCCCTAGCAAATGAATACAGAAACTTACAAAAACAAAACAAAATATTATTTGTTCCTGTTCTTTATATCTAGAACCTCTAAGATTTTCTTACACATGGAAAATGCAATAGCTATTTTTTCATAATTATAGCACATATATAAAATCATTTTATTTACATTATTTATTACTCAGCAAGAAGTTGAGAAGTCAGACATAAAACACATTAATTAAATGTAAATATGGCACCAGAGTAGTTCATTTTGGGGCAAAATTATTCCGTGAGAACATTATTTGTACTCCACAGAAGAATGGGATCTCCTCAACTTTTTCTCCCTGTAATGTGTACTCATATAATATCTGCTATTCATTACGCCACTATGAAGATACAGTCTAGATGTATATGGGCAATCTCAAATTTAGTACATGGTGAGAATTTAAAAACTGACCAGTTCTTCTTCTTTGATATATTCTTACAAATCTTTCCAGAATTATTGCCTTTATAATCAAATAAAAACTTTAAAAATTATTTTCATAAATCAAATGTGGTTATTAATGGTATTTTTATGTGACTTGTACAACTACAGTCTCGAGTATGTAAAGAACCATGTCTTTATATTTCTATTACATTTTACAGAATAGTAAAATCCAGTACGGTGTGGGAATAGGAGCAGACTTCTCAGCCTCTAAATATTTAAAATATAATTGTGGCCCTTCATTTTTATTTCAAAACTTAAACAAAATACTGTACGTGGAAGAAATCTTAACCAAGTTGTAGTTGTTCCACTATGATGATTAGAATGCTTAAAATTCTTTGAAAACTAAACACTAAAGGTTTGCATAGGTTTGTTGGACTGCTTCCTGATTGTTGGCACACTAAATCTGACATGGTTGTAGAAATAATATAGCATTGCAATTTACTGAGTATATTAAAAATAAACATTTCTCAAAATGTAATTGCACAAAAGTGAGATAAGGTCTTACAGAGTCCTGCCTTTCAAGAATTATCATAAATATTTTGTCATAATTATCCACATTTAATATATATCTAACTTAGCAGACTTTAAGAATATTTATAGCATGGGTTCAAGAATTTTTACATATTCTAATTACATTCAAAATTAAATTGTACCTATATTATCTAAAATTTCTTCAAAAATAAGAGAAAATAAAAAAGTTTCTCATTTAACCTTTATGGAGAAATTTTATTTCACATGAGTATTCCTGTCCTTGGCCTTAGAGATAACAGCCCTTTACAGCCTATTTATTTTCAGCCTTTGTATTATTTTTATGATAATAGCCCTTGTGGAATAAAATCTCAAGCCACTATTGAGTAATATATTATTCTTTAATATTTATTGAATATTCAATTGGAATAGCTGATAATACACTGAGACAAGAATTAGAGAATAAGTATGTGTTTAATTATATTTTTAAATGGTAATTCTAGCAATGTAAAAATCGAAAGAACTGTAAAATTCATTAAGTGCAAACAAAAAAGCTAGGTCGAGAGAAGTGTATCAGTAACAAATTAATTAATTTGAAGCCAGATACTTTTTATATATTGCCTTAGATTTTATGTTGAAATACATTTCCACTTGAATATATAGCAAATTCCGATTTATCCTTAATGGAGAGAGAGTAGTTTTCTGTTTTTAAATCAAAGATAACGATTATTTTAGGCTTACTTTCAGAGGAGGTTGCACTAACAAACGAAGTTAGTTTCAGTGTTTCTTACTTGGTCAGGCCTCTAGGAGTTACAGAATATTCTACAAGCGAAGGGAAGTAGGTTGCAGTCAGAAGGCATTTCTATGCTAGCATTTCTGCTGGATTGTAATCATTTGATGTGGTTTTTATTTCTTATTTTAAATAAGTATTATATTTACTAAAAGTTTAATTTTATAATTTTATATCTTTATTTCTTAAATAAATCATCCCCAAATTATATAAGCTTCATGCTCCACTAACTGGATCTATACTGGGTACCTGGTGTTCACATTTTAAAAAATAATTTGATTGAAAAATGTTTTAATACTTAACTACTCTAGTAAATAGAATTTAATTATATATAATTACTTTTTAATACTTTAAAACTTTCCATACCATTTGGTTACCATTGTGAATATCAATATCATAGTAACATACTGAAAGTTTTTTAAAAGGTGGAAACATTTTGGTGATCTGTGATAAATTCACAGTCAAGAACTTGAAAACACACATACATATACACACACAAAATAACAATTTAATTAAGCTTTTCATATACTGGTATAAAATAAAATTGTGAAATTGTTTTAATTCTAACATTATAATGAAAAGGAATTTGCGTGTGGTGGGAAAGGCAGCAATAGGTTAGCTTGCAGTAATCAAAGTGAGGAATTCAACTTAAACAAAATTGTGCTGTAATTTGTCATTGGAAGTGGCATAATTACATTTGCTAATGAGCATTACAAACCTAAAAGAAAAATGAACAACAAACATACATGCACAGTGCTCAAAATCCATCACTTAGGCCACACTTAAACACACATGAAATAAGAGCCAAGTAAATTTATAATTTCCTTAACAGATTCACCACATCAGAATCTTTAATGAACAAGAAATCTTTTATCCAGTTTTGCAGATTCTATATGTAAGAAAGTATAAATTGCACAGGTAAGCACTAGCTGTGGTACACCTAACATACATTTAACTGGAAGCACTTTTTTTGTCATGATGGCCCCAGTGCTGAATATAAGCAGGTAAGCCAAACAGTTGGCTAATTGTTTGGTAATTAAATGTTCACAAATCTTTGTATGTGTGTATATATGTGTACATATGTGCACATGTGTGGTTTGTGTACATTTTCATCTATGCAGATACTTAACTGACTCATGGAATTTCCCTGTAGCTGACAATTCTTAAAAAGGCAAAATCATGAGCATATTACATTGTGTTCATTTTTAGTTTTCATTTCCCAAGGCAAATTGCTTTGATTATAGCAGTAAGAAGTTTAAGCGTTTTTCTGTTTCATAATACTTGCATTTTATTCCAAGAGTTTTGGCTCAGCAAGAAACTATTTGCAGAAATAGAATGGAAAAAATATGCAATTTGCTCATCAGTTAGAGATGAATTGTCATCGTATATTTTTGATATTATAGCCGTTCTCTCTTTCTTTCATACTGGCAGGATGACAGCCATTTTCTTTCTTTCTTACTGGCAAAGCCTGAACTTGTTCCGGTATATACATCACATGCATGTGATTCATGGGCAAATCCTAATTTTTTAAGTCAGTTATATGGTGGTCCTGTTCCCTTGAAGGTACATGCTTTTGAGATGGACTTGTTATCACTTTCTGACATGTGATATGTGATGAAGGTCTGCTGGGGGTGGTATGTCTTCTTAAAATGTCTCCCACCACTTAAAAAGTACAGGAACATATAATCTTTTTCTTATCCCAGAAATAATGTCTTGATGTGGCATGTTGCAAACATAAAGGAAAATAGCCTGAAGATCAAACCAATGCACTGAGCATAAGACACTAGAAAGATGAAAAGCTCTTCTGATGATAGCATGATGTTGACAAAATGCCTAATTAGTAGACTGAATAATATAAATATTCTAGAGCTTCTTGCTATATGTGACAGTGAATGTTGTCATTGTTTAAACCACTTTAACTTGCATTTTCTACTACATGCAGATCAATGTTTTCTAATTGAAATGCCTCTTAAGTATGACCCAGTGTGTCTGTGTACACATTTCTATGAATTCATTCTCTACTCCTCCATTTTTTAAACAACTAAAAGTAACCAGAAAGAATGTTATTTAAAAAAATCCTGAAAAATATATTTTTAAAATCAGAAAAAATGATGTATATTTGGCTTCATGACATTTTTAGACCTAAAAATAAATATTGAACAAAACCATGTTATTAATAACAAATAATAAATTTTTTCCTTAATGACTCCTCTTTTAACTTTCTCCCAAGCTCTACAGAAAGATACCCCATGCCAAACTTATATAATCTATGCATCTTTCAGAAGACTTTAATAAGAATTCCTAAAGGAAATTTTTTTTTTAATTTCTTATGTCACTTCTAGAGTAACAGTCCCTTAATAACTCCAAACACATTGTATCTATCTTGTTGTGAAATAATTTCTTTTTCTTGTGGCCATATCATCAAGAAATAAATCCTCAACATTTATTTTCAAGACTTCTTTTTTTTTTTTTTTTTGAGATAGAATCTGGCTCTGTTGCCCAGGCTGGAGTGCAGTGGCACGATCTTGGCTCATTGCAAGCTCCACCTCTCGGATTCAAGTGATTTTCCTCCCTCAGCCTCCCAAGTAACTAGGACTACAGGTGTGCACCACCATGCCCAGCTAATTTTTGTATTTTTAGTAGAGATGGAATTTCACCATTTTGGCCAGGCTGGTCTCGAACTCCTGGCCTCAAGTGATCTGCCCGCCTCGGCCTCCCAAAGTTCTGAGATCACAGGCATGAGCTACCACACCAGGTCTATTCCCAAGACTTCTATAATTTGAATTTACCTGGCCTAGTGAATTTATTTACATGATAGTACATTTTTAGAGTAACAACCCTAGATGTTATACAAAATAACGTATGATACCATCTACAGCACCCATTGTCTAAGGAGCATGCATATTGTATTTGAATATATTCAGTAATGGGATACTATGCTTTGTTATAATGCCATTTCTAATGTTTCACTCTATGTTATTTATTATTTTTGCTGGAAACCAAATTACGTGTAATTCCTATCCAGTTGTTTTGATTTTTCCCTTTGGCATCATCCATAACAACATAATTTTTTTTCATTATAGTCCTTCACATGTTAATACCAAGTTTTATATTTCTTCTTAATCTTTTATTTCCAGAAAAACTATCAGTATTGTAACTAAAAATTATTTCACAGAAAAAGGGAATAAATATAATTTTAACTTTCACAAAAATTGCCTTATCTTTGATTTATTCCATATGATATCTAGATTTTCTTCACTATACTGATTACGAAAGTTTACATTTTCTTTGTGAAGCTTCAAATGTGAAATTAAGAGTAAATATGAAAGTAAAAAATGTATAACATTGTTGACAAATAGCACATCTGAGCTGGCTGCAGTAGGATGCCTAGAGTCCCAGCTACTTGGGAGATTGAGGCAGAAGAATCATTTGAGCCCAGGAGTTCAAGTCCAGCCTGGGCAAACATAGTGACCCCTGTCTCTAACGAATTTAAAATAATTTTAAAAAGTATATCCTAGTAGTGCTGTGTCTCACACTGGCTTCCACATCATTCATTCAAGTAGCTTTCATTTCTGTTACTTACAAATTAATTTTTTTTTCTACCTCAGGAAGTTTACTTATTCTCTTTACCAAACTGGAAGCACTTTATCTTTGCTCTCCAATTAAGTCAATTCTATATATCCTTAAAACTGGACTCAAGTCATATTTCCTCTATAAGCATTTCCTCTTTACTATACCTAGATGAAAATTCCCCTTTTCTGAAGACCCATTATTATTAAGCTTGAATTACAAAATTTTTACTATTTGTATTCAATACTTCTTTCTCCCTTTTCCCTTCTCAACTCTACCCTCCTCCTTTGTCTCTTTTTTCTGTCTCTCTTGATGTCTGTCTTTCTCTTTACCTCTACTTCTATCTATCTTCCTTTTTTGGAAGTTTTATTTTTTTTTGTATTTTAAAAAATAGGAGCAGCCCCATGCTTCTTTGACCTACTTCATTTTCAATGACGTAGCCCTAGGCCTTTGCCATATACTCAACAATATGAGTTACTGTAACAATAACTAAAACGTATTTATATTTCTGAATCGAAGACAGTGTGATACAGAAACAAGGAACATGAAAGAAAATACACTTTTTCAAGGTCCTAGTCTGCTAAAACCCTGACATTTAAAGGATTCATTTATTGAACAAAATAGAATTACCTAATGCTTTGTAGCACAGTGATTAAACTCCAGGGTCTCTACAAACTGAAGAAAGGTAAGACCTTTCTTCCTGACCTGAATGTAGGGCAATCGATAAACATGATGCCTAGGGACAAAGATCACTAGACTTAAGTACCCTTTCCCATTTATGCCATCATTTATGCAAGGAAACCTACTCTAATTTGCTAGATGGACCCAGTTAACTCTATCTTGAAGTGTAGCTAAGAGCCAATTTTCCTAACCATGAGGAAAAATCAATTTATATTCATAGAACAGGATCAGCTAATAAAGTATTTTCTGCCTGGTAGATGTCATGAGTTAAGTACTATATTACGTGTACCTCATTAAGTGCCACCACCTCAAATGTCATTTAGGTAAGTGGTGATATTGGAAACCCTCCAGAGTGTAAAATAGCTGTATGTGTCTCATAAGCTAAGTCTGGGAAATGCTAACATCTGTGCTGAATCTGCAAAAATGCTAATGCATTTGATCTAATTTTAAAGAAAAAAGAAGTTTCATATCTGTGTTTTAGTTGTAGTTCTACTCACCAGAGTGATGAGTTAAATGATTATGTAAGAGCACTCTTCCTTTGACTTTTCACATTTGCTTCATTGTTTCTAAAATGCATGCTAATGCTATTTCCAGAATTTCAGTCTGAAAGGAACCAATGAAAGTTTCATCTTGCTGGAAGAATGAGAGTATATAAAAACATGATTGTCCATATATTTCTATATCATTTAGAGACTGCATGTTATGAGTACGTTTTTATATATATTCAAATTAATTGTGAAGAGAGACAATAACTTGAAATATTAAACTTTCTTATTTTCCAAACCATGTAGCTTGTAGGTAACCTTTTCCTGATTCAATACAGGGCTAGACAAGAAGAAGGGAGCATGGCATGATGGGAAATATATGAACCCGGGAGTTAGAGCAAATCAGTCAGTGATGCTTACATTACCTGCAGAAAGATCATTAAATCTGGAACCTAAAGGAGAAATAAAAACTTCCATTTAGGTTTTGACTTGCAAGAGAAACTGCTGAGAATTAAAAGGGACGAACTGAAAGAAACAAGCATTCAGTTTAAGGTTACAAAAGTAGAATTGTAAATAAAATATAAAATGAGCTAGATTTTCTGGTTTCAGGGAAATAAATGATGGACTCTTTAGGTGTAGGTCTGCTTTAGAATTTGAAGCCAGAAACATTATAAACACTTTGACCAGTGCCCCCAAGTATAATAATGGCCTATCATTACAAGCCACGTTCACTGCAGGCTGCGTGTCTTCCATCAATGGCTTTCTATAATTTGATTTTAAATTTTTTAACAGAATAATGACTGTCAGTGCCCCAGAAACTGACTGAAACCCATCTGAAATGCTGTAACTAGACATGTATTTTTAATAACCCAGTCACTCAAATCTTTACACTTAATTTAATCCAAATTAAATGCTCAGCTACCTGATACACAGAAGATCAAACGCAGTGGAGAAGGGATGGCCTTGGCATTAATACTGAGTGGAACTCCATGATGGCAAATCCTTTCGCCTGATAAAATATGTTTCCCCAATATGTTTGTATTCATAATTTTTACCTTAAAATATGTTTATTTTTAACCATTTAAAATATCATTGTTAATATTGAAAAAAATGATGAAACATTTCCAAAAGTAAATATTGAGCTCTTTTACTCAAAATCACTTTGTGAATTTACAAGAAAATTAGCCATATTACTAATGCATTTATCATTCAAAGTGAATTTTTTGAGTTAATGCTTTCAACCTCACACCCCATCTCGAAATACATTGTAATGATAGACAAAATAAAAATATATCTGAATGGAAAATCAAAATTTAACTTCTTCTGAAATAAGAAACAAAGATTGGGAGCTTAACTACTAACTTGCTGGATATATGGTTCAGAGACCATTCTAATTTGAATTGCTAGTAAATAAAAATTAAAACTAGTCTGGAAAAGGGATCTCAGAAAAGACATGCATTCTCAAATTAAGATTATGAATTGAGAACAGGCACGATGGCTTAAGCCTATAATCCCACAACTTTGGGAGGCTGAGGCAGGAGGATTGCTTGAGGCCAGGAGTTAAAGACCAGACTGGGCAACATAGTGAGACCTCATCACTACAAAAAAATTAGCCAGGCGGGGTGGCACACCCCTGTAATCCCAGCTACTCAGGATGCTGAAGTGGGAGAATCATTCGAGCCTGGGAGTTTGAGGCTGCAGTGGACTGTGATAATGCCACTGCACTCCAGGCTGAGTGACAACGCAAAAGCTTATCTCTAAAATAATAATACTATTAATTAAGTTAAAAATAAATAAAATATGTTGCATTCAGTTCTAGATGTGTGGTCATAATACTAACGTATATTAATAACAAGAAAGCATTAATAACATGAGAATGATAAAAAGTATATTACTTAAAATCAACCTTAACATACAAACAGAATGAAATGTTACTATCCACAGCCTTCAGTGGAAGAACTACCGAGTGTTGTATGTCAGCAAAAGTGAATCCAAAGGAAAAAAACTGCAGAGCAGGAAAAAAGGATAATTGTAGCCATTGAAAAGTGAGTTTGTAATCTTAGATATTAGTTCTTATATCTATATATCTTTACATATATATTTTTTTCTATACATAGTTCTTATATCTATAGATAATATTTCTGGGAATGGATTTTAAAGTGTTTTAGAACAAGGAGGCCTGTCAATGTTGGGTCAGGAGAAATTCACCAGTGTGGAGGCAGTAGTGACTGAGAAGTGTTGCCCTGCATATTAAGGAATATAATGGTTGTCAAAGATTTGTGAGTTCCCTGGTGTCCTCACCAATCCCCCAAAAGAAAAAAAAAATAGACCAAAAGCTTCATGTCCAAACCACCAATAGCAAAGACATATGATTCCATAATTGTACATCTATTCCACTAGAGATAGAGAAGAATAAGCTAACCATTGGAAAGCTGTAAACTTGTGTGCTATTTGTAATTTTATTTGAAATTTCTTTTTTTTGGGGGGGGGGTTTCTTTTAATCATTCGATTTTCTTTATTTTATTTTATTTTTTTATTATTATACTTTAGGTTTTAGGGTACATGTGCACAATGTGCAGGTTTGTTACATATGTATCCATGTGCTGTGTTGGAATTTCTACTAGAAAAAAGTGTGGATTATTTTCTTGTATTCCTTGTCATCCATTCCCCAAATTTATCTGAGTTTCATTTCAGTGTCATCGTCTCATCTTTCTTCAAAGGACCTACCAAAATCAGGTTTTAAAACCCACAATTACATCTGTTGACGAAATGTGGTTGAGGCCATCGTGCTTTATGTCATAGATTGTCGCTGATGTAATGTGCACAAAAAAAACCAAATCAGAAATTATTCCAGGAAAGCTTAGTGTCCCCCAGAGGAATACAATGTTCTTACTCTGTAAGCAATGACATTATTATTACTGCTTTTGTTAACCTTTTTGTTTAGGCTGCCAGTAAGCTGAGATTCAAATATGTGACCCAGCCATGCTGTCTTTGTCTCCCTTTCTGTCTCTTCAGGTGTATAACCCCTATTCCAATCTGTGCTTAGTCCCTTGTTTTGCTCTTCATACATTCATTTTTATTCTTTCTATATAAACTCTTTAAATCATTTGTGACATGAAATTAGGGTAGTGATTAGCTCCTTTGCTTCTTAATTCACTTAAGCAGAGAGTAGGAGACAATTAAAATTCTTACGTCAAAGTGGAGTTTTCTTGAGGAGGAGGAGCTCAAGATGTGATTCAACAGCCTCGGGTGGTAGGACTTTGCAGGTGCCAAAACATCAGAAGCACAGTGAGTTGGTTGTTGTAGCTGCTGCTGGGTGAATCAAGTCAAGAAAACTCTAGACACAGGCAAGACCTGGAGAATCTGAGGCATCCTATAAGTGCGGTTGTATACAACATCCAAACAGTGACACATAAAATATTTTTTAATTGAAGTATATTTTATCCCCCCCGAATGATTTTTCCTCCCTAACTAACTTTCATTTACTTAAGTTTGGCAATTCTATATCAAATTCTATTCCTGTTTTTTCCCCTCTGCTTCCCCTCCATTGTTCTTTTACAGTATCTCATGCCCTGTTTGGCTTTAACACAATCACCACATCTGCAAGTACAGATATTCTGCTTCCCCACCAGAATATTGCAGTAGCCCCCTAGCAAGTCTCTCACCCGTAATCTCCTCCAGGTCGGCTTCACACTATGTATTATTTCCAGAGCCATCTTTTAAAAAGACAAAACAAACAAACTCCAAATTATTTCCATGAAACTCTGGAGGTTTTCAGTGTCGATCCATTGAATCTAGTCAGAATTCTTCACTCTTTCAGTCAAGGCCATCTCCAATGAGGCTGTAAATCCCTTTATAACTACATCTGCTGCCACTCTTCTTCCCCACACATACTCTTTCTGTTCCTGATACAGGGGCCTTCTTTCTGTTTCTAAAATAAATTAAACTTGCTCTTGGCCCGTCCTACAGCAGATCATTGCGTATTCTCTTTCTTCTCTTAGAAGATTATTCCCTCAGAGATCAGCATAGATCCATCTTTCACGTTTTTTTTCAGATACGTCCTTAAAATATGTTATCTGAAAAATACCTTCCTTACGTACTCAATCTTTGCTTCCAGGCTTTCGTTTTCTACAACATTTGCCACCAACTGATAGGTTATACATTTTTTTATTTGTTTATTTTCTGGGTGCACCCACTGGAACTTTGTGTCCATGGTTCTTCATTATGCTTAATAAATTGAAGTTATTAATGCTATTGTGTCCTGGCTTATTTCTTTCTGTCCCCCTTTATAACATTTATTTCCAGAAAAATCTACGTACTCTGTTTGTTCTCATTTAAATAGGCCCTATGCTTTCTTACATCTATACCTTTGTCATATTTTATTTATGGTTTCTTCCACAGGCATAACATATAATTGAAATTATTTTAATTCTTCAAGTCCCATTTCTTTTCAAAATTTTTTCTGATTCTACCATTGTCACTATATATTTTCATAATTTTCAATAGGCATAAATATTTTCATGACATATCATATTACTTATTATTTCATAGTGATTTCTGACCTTCCTTTGTGCCATTAAGTAGATTACACATTTTGTAGTAACAATGCCAAGTATTAAATTTGGTTATAATTCTTGAAGCTTCTAAGACAAATAATAGGGCTAAAAGGAATCTAAAATATTTGGGCATATGTTAGAAACAATATAGCTCTTTAACTGGCAACATTATTTTAAACACTACTAGAATATATTACATTGCTATTTCCATGTTAAACTGAGGATTCATCAAAAGTTGGCTATTTAAAATATATAAAGCACATATTAATTTGCACTGAATCTGAGCCAGGGATTGTGAAAAAATGTATATGCACATGCTCACAAATTCATAACCTTAGTGGTAGGCAGGATAACGTACCCCCCCCCACACACACACCCAAAATAAACCATGTCTAAATTGTAATCCCTGGAGATTCGGAATATGTTATATTACATGGCAAAATGGACTTCAGAGATATAATGAGGGTTGTAGAACTTAAAATAGAGAGACAATTCTGGACTACTGGGGTGGGCCCAAACATGAACTCAAAAGAAGAGAATATCCTTTAGCTGGAAATGGTAGACATGAGGCAGAAGAAGAGGTCTGAAAGATTTAAAACATAAGAAGAACTCAAGCCACCAAGCTGGCATTGAAGATGAAAGTGGTTGTGATTCAGGAAATTAAAGAAGCTTCTAGAAATGAAAAAATACCCTCCGCTGACAACCACCAAAGGAAAAGAACCCTTGGTCTGACAACTGCATGCAACTGAAATCTTCCCACAACCTGAATATGTCTGAAAGCAGGTTCATATCCAGAGTCTCCAGAAAGAAAGGCAACCTTGCTGGCACCTTGATTTCTGCCTCATTAGATTCTAAGCAGAAGACTCAGCAGATCTATGCTACCCCTGGACTTCTGACCTACAAAAACGGACATAATAAATTTGTGGTGTTTTAAGTTGATAATTCTGTGGTAATTTGCTATAGCAGTGACACCCTATATACCTTACATTCTAATGGAAGAGAGAAAACCATACCACCTACTAAAAAAAAGCAAATAAGTAAAACACAGATAGATGTGAGTAAGTACTATGGAGGAAAAGAAAGCAGGAAAAAAAAGGCATAGAGAGTAATGAGTATGGGGAGTGGTCAAGTACAGAGTTCAATTAGAGCAAAGAATGGTGCAGGAGTTAGGGGAAAGCCTATATGAATATTTTCAGAGGAGGGTTCCCAGAAAATTTGCAGCTGGTGAAAGTCTTGATATAGGAATGCAGCTGGCATATTCAAGAATCTATTCCAAGGCCAATGTGACTAAAATAACATGAGTGATAGAAAGAGTAGTGGTGTATGAGTTCCAGGAATGGAGAGGAGGCAAATCAGTTTAAACACTTTGGTTTTGACTGTGAGTTTGAATGTAGCAGAGGGTTAAAAGAAAAAGAATGATTTCCACTTCAAGGGCTCACTGTGGATACTGGGGTCAGAATAATTGAAGGAGAAAAAGAAAAGAGGAGAGAGCAGCTGTAAGGTAATTGTGTGATATAGGAAAGAGATAATGGGAGCTAGCAGCAGGCTGGAAGAGCAGCAGTCGAAGAGGCAATAGGTGGTGAGATTCTGTAAAAGTATCCCTAGTATTTATGGAGAGATGGCATATGCGGTGGGAGAGAATGGAGTTAATGACAACTCTAATATGTCTGCTCTAAGACCCTGGCAAAACTGGCTTTTGATTAACTGAGACAGGGAGCACTACAGTAAGAGAAGAATTTGTTGGGAGAAGGATTAGGAGCTGACTTTTGGGCATGCTGAGTTAGCTATTGTTTATTAAAATGGATATTGAATACACAATGCGATATATTACTGGTATACAATGGAGATGTCAGAGCAGTAGAGAAAACTTGAGAATCACCAATGTAGGCAGAATACATAAAGTCACTAAATGTGATAAAACATCAGTAGAGTGAAAATACATAGAAATGGGAGAGGTTGTTGGGCTGTCCCTTAGAGCAGTTGGGTGTTATGAGGTCAGGATGTGAGGAAGAGCCAACGTGAGAGAGCGAGAAAGATTGGCCTGAAGGGTATGTTTCAATTCAGAAAATGATCAATTGTGCTGATTTTTTTTCTTTCATTTTCTTGAGTTTTTAAAATGGATATGTATTATTCTTCACATATTTTTAAAAGTAATGCACTCATTTACTTATTACCAAAACCAAATTCAGTAGATATTTTTTTCTTGATTCGGAAATGTTGGACTTCTGAAAATGGTATTTGATTAGTTTACAGAGTAATAACGTATTTGAAAAAAAATCAAAACCAGGGAAATTTACCTACTTAAAAAAGAGTAAACAATTCCAAAAAGGAAATTTCTCCCCTTAAAAATGACTGTCCATCCTCAGTAACTGATGCAAGTATTGAGAATTTTTGTTTTCAGAACCTGAAGCCAATCTCTTCCACATGAGCCCTAGCTCCTTTTAATCCACATGAAGATTCCCAAGCAAGGGAAGAGATATCATATCATAAGAACAGTATTTTGTATGTGGTTAGTGATCAGTTGGTGATTCTGAAAAGAATTATTTTGATTGCTGATTTGATTGTTACCTACTTTTTTATGATCCCAAACCACCTTTAATCTAAGCTTGAGTTTTTCTGATCAGTGATGTCTTCTTGAAAATATCTCATGTAAGAAATTCCATGACTCCACTTTCTCCTGGCTTCACCCCTAAATTTTTGGCTCATTCTACTTGAACAGTGTGTTTTCCAATTTTATCTGTTCTCATTCTAGGTTTACTCTGAAGCATTCGATATTGCTGGTAACACCTTCGTTTTGATTTCATTGATGTTTGACAACCACATTCATTGACAATTATTTCTCTATCTTTTTTCCAAAATCACTGCCTCTTTCTTTTTCTTCTACTGCGTTCTGTAAATTCTAATTTCCAAATAGTCTTATTTGTATTTGTTTGGATGTTTATTTTTATTGAGAATTACTCCCAAATTATCTACCTCATTTGTGCTTTATTACCTGAAGTGCAATTCACTCTTTAACTACAAATGGGACATTTTAATTGTTTAATTTCTATTGTTTTAAGCTGAACATTATGTATACCTGATGTTATCACGTGCTGCAATATTAAAACACATATTAAAGAAGTACTTGCTGTCATTTCTCTTTCAGTTTCTATCTTTATTACCACAAAAATTATTATTATTATTTTATGATTATTATGATTATTACTACTTTAGATGGGGATCTCAGTATGTTTCCCAGGCTGGTCTCAAACTCCCAGGCTCAAGGGCCTGCTCCTACCTCCAGAGTAGCTGAGATGACAAGCAAAATCCACAGCACCTGGCTAAAAATCACTGTCCCTGAAGGTATCTTTCAAGTGTATTACATTTTTTTTTTTTTAACACCATGGTAGCTCCAAGAATCTTATGCAATAGTGTGGTTGGTCTCTTCTGTTTCCAGGCATTATTTATTTCCAATTATTTTCTCTTAAAATAGCTGGATATGTTCTCAAATCATGATTTTAATCGTAAAACATTGTTGTTGAGAGACCTGTTGTGGTTTCAGAATATTTATGATCTTAAATGCAAATACAGCTTACAGTTTTTAAATGTCCCTCACACTCCGGCATGTTCCAAATTTTAAGTATTTTCTTTTCGATAAACACCAACACTGAAGTGATAGGGATTTTTATTAAACTCCCAACATGCCATTCACACATGGATGTGGAGATCTAAGATCAAGGTGCCTGCTTCTGGTGTGGGCCTTCTTACTGTATCGTCACCTGGCAATAGGTGGGAGAGAGAAAGACCAACTCCCTCAGTCAAGTCGCTTTTTAAGGATGCCTAATCCCATTCATGAGGGAGGACCCCTCATGGCTTCCTCACTTCTTCAAGGTCTCACTTCTTAATACCGTCAAAATGGCAATACCTGAATTTTGGAGGGGAAACATTCAAGCCATAGCATTGTGTCTCAGCCTTTATGAATGGGACACATTTTTCTGAAGGTCATGTGTAGGGACCCTAATTAATTCTACATTAGGAGTTTTATGTCCACAAATTACTACTCTCTAAATTAATTTTAAAATATTGGAAACACTGATTTTATTTTGTGAAAGTAAAGTAAGGCATCCAAATTTATATATTATTATATGAATTTTATTTTTCAACTTGCTGAGACTTGTGCAAATAAAGCACATTTTTAATTGTTTTATTTTCTTGAAATTTAATTTAAAAGGCGTAGACTCATTTTGTAAATCTCTATGAAATAATTTCCTCAATTTTAATGCCATTATTCAGAAGGAAACTTTAATAGAAAATATTGAAATTATTTGACTAGATCAAACATTAAATAGCATAGACAAAGGTGACCTCTTAATGATGCCTGAATGGGAATGGCATTATCAATAGCTCCTTTAGTTAATCACTGAAGAAAAGCAGAATTGATAATTCTGCTATTTTTATCATCTTGATACAGATAAATATCTATTTGGCATGTATAGCTGATCTGAGAAAAAAATAAATACAGAAGAGTAGAAGTTTTTTTCTTGGGAAAGATGACATTTATTCTTGCCATTTGCTGATTCTGAAAATGGATTTGATCAGAGTGATTATTGTCAATGATTCCAAGTTAGTTTACATTTTGTGTTTCAAAGCATGTGATATTTTATACTTTGAATAGAACCAAACTAATGTTTAGGAGTAAATGAAATATTGAGCCCTAAAAAGTTATGCGAACAAAATTTTCAAAGTGATTTTCTCTTTCTGTTCTCTCTCACACACACTTGCACATCTCATGTCATAATCACAAAAAGGACACAAATTATACCCATAGATGATCTCACATTTGGGATCGATATCATGCCTTGATTTTGTGTCAGATGAAGTCAGTTTTTACATCATTAATCGTAGATTGTACTTTTAAAATAGTGTACTTTTTTTTTCATTTAAGTGCCTCAATTTTCTAAAGCAAATCATTTGAAACATTTTAAAATCCCTATGAGAGACAGATTTAGCAACTGAGTTAATGACAGTGAGTATACAGAAATCCCTTCCTAAGTTATTCCTTTTAAGTATCTGTAATAGAAATGATGTAACTGCCCTAGTAAGGTAAAATGTGCATAGCAGATTTTGAGCAACAAAGCCATGGAAGAAATTAATTAACTATCAATAGCAGAATTGCTAGATCTTAAGGTCTCGAAGTATATGAATCTATCTATATAAATCTACATCAGCATTTCTATAATTGATGAATAGAAACAGGAATAAAATACAGCACAGCAACCTGTGCTAAGAGTAATGACTTTGAATAAAAATGGGTTGCAGAAAGAATATTATCTTTTCGCAGTACTTGAAAATTTTCAGGAGTGATATTCATTCTATTCAAATGTTTTGCAATTGCTCCGAATGGCACTTACAAGGCAAAGCATGAGAAGTGAATTTGTCTTCAGTTTCCATCATTTATTTTAATTTTTCCTTTTTAAATGGCCTTTCATTAATTTTCCTCTCCTTCTATCCATTGTATAATTTCAGAATTTCAAATTACACTAATAATATTTGAGCAGACATCAACGATAGAGAGGCCCTGTTCCTCAGTTCTTTTATGTTTCTTGTAGCTGCTTTGGTATGTATGAAAACCTAAATAATAACTCCGAAGGCGTTGTTTCTGAACTCAGGTTCTGGAGTCTGTTCCTCTCTTGCAGCTTTTATCTGGTGCGTACCTCAAGTGATAACAAATTCTGGCATTAATTATATTCTGTCACTTAAATATACTTACAATGATCATGGAGAAATCATGCTCCAATAACATCGAAGCTTATAATTAAGTTAAAGTTTAAATATGTATTTTATTAAAGATTGGAAACTAAAACAGAAAAAAAGCTTTTAAAACCCTTGCTGGATTGCTGGATTGCCTGCAAAACAAATTCACTCTCTCTGTTTAAATAAAGTTGGATTTTACTTTCACCATCATTTTCTGGTGCAGCAGCTGAGACTTTGGAAATTGACAGTTTTCGTTCACAACTACATTTATCTTTTTACTCCACGACCTTTGACATATTACATTTTTGCTCACTATAATAAATCCATTTAATACCTCATTAGGTTGTTTTGAGAAGTATTACATTTATTTAACCCTTGTTGTCGTGGCATATAAAAATGGAATTGCTAAGTTGGAATAATTTTTAACACATAAATGAGAGTGATTTTAGTATAAAAAATTGTAGCAAATTAACATATTCAGTGAAATACTTTACGTATTTTCTTCCAGAAACTAACAACTTCAGACAATGGGGTTTTAGAAATCCTTTTATAAGTTTGGAACAAAACATGAAAACCCCCAGCATGTAGAAAAATAATATAAGACATGCCACTAAACATCAAATAAAGTACTCTTACATTCCTTTTGTATCAGCTACAATCCAGTCCACAAAGCTTGGTGCTATGATGTGGTTGTATTCCATAATAAACTCAAACTCTATTGAATTAGTCTAGGACAAGACAATAAGTATAAGTTAGCATAGAATATAAACTCGCTAATGAACCACAGCAGAAACAGGACATTTCAAACAGGTAAAAGTGATCTACAGTAGAAACATGTCAAAATATTTGATTTAAACTGAGAAAAGTTGAAGTTTGTGCTTAATACATGCACAACAAGTGCCACACATGTTGTCTTTCCTACTGTCCCATATAACGTTGGCATATATAAATGCAGTAACTTTGATGTGTTCTATATTAGACATGTTTATTTTTGTTTAGACTAGACACAGCAGAGAAACATTCAAACTAGTTTGTTATGGGAAACATTAGATTTTGCATTATAATTGTAGCTTAACAATATGATATTTCTGCCCCAATTATTATGAAATACACTAACATACCTAGATGAATGGCTGTAACTTATGTCAGATAAGAAGATATGTTAATATACAAAGCTCTTCATGTGTAACATAAATATATGTCACATAAAAGCATCAGATGGTAGCAAAAGGTGCTCTAGACTACAAATGGTACCAGAAAAACTGGATATCCTCAAGCAAAAATGACGCGAGATCCTTACTTCATACTGTAAACAAAAATTAATTCCAAATGAATCATAGACCTAAATATAAGAGCTAAAACTATGAAACTCTTAGAAGAAAATATGGGAGTAAAACTTTGTCACCGAAAATTAAACAATTGACAAAAAGTCAATTAAAATGAAAACTTTTATGTTGCAGAGAACATCAATAAAGTGAAAAGAAACAGACCATACAGTGCAAGAAAATATTTGCAAATGATATATTCGATAGGAGACTTGAATCCAGAATATACAAGTAATATATAAAGAACAATGCAAAAAAAATTTAAATGTAGTTTAAGAATGTGCAAAAGACTTGAATAGGCAATGGGATTTGAATATATATCCCAAAATAAACATATGCCCAAACACAAATTCATACATGAATGTTTATAGCTATACTATTCATAATAGTCAGAAACTTGAACAAAAACAAATGTCCCTCAAGTAATTACTGGAGAGACAAGAGATAGCATGCTCATGCAATAGAAAATTATCCAGCAAAAAAGGAATGAAATACATTCTACACCATGAAAGAACCTTGAAAACATCATGCCAAGTGAAAGAAGCCAGTCATGTAAGTTTACATATTACATCACTCTATTTATATAAAAGGTTCACACTAGGTAATTCCATAGGAACAGAAAGTTGATTAGTGGTTTCCAGGGTCTGGGTCGAGAGAAGGGGAGAGATCAAGAGTGACTCCTCATAAGTATGGGTTTGTATTTTTTAGTGTTAAGAACATATTCTAAAATCTGATATTGATGATTGCACATTTGTGTGATATACTAAACACCAGCAGGATATACATTTAAACTAGTAAATTGTATAGTATGAAAATTATATTTCAGTGAAACTGTTACTAAAAATCGTGTCTAAGCCAGAGATCACCAACCCTTTAAAATAAATGACCAAAAGTAAATATTTTAGGCTGTATGAGCTACATATGGTGTCTATTACATATTTTTCTCTTCTCTTTTATTTTTTACACATCAAAACAGTATAAAAATCATTCTTTGCTTGGTAAACATACTAAAACAGGCCATAGGCTAGATTTGGCCTGCAGGCTGTAGTTATTCTACTCTTGATTTTTTAGACAATTGATTTTCAAACATTGTTGGGCACGAGAATCCCCAAATCACCTAATAACTTAAAAGTACAGTTGCTGGAAGCTTACTCAGATATTCTCAACTAAGATGTGAAAAGATAGCCCTTGAGGGATCTTTATTTTAAGACTATTTCTATAGAGTTCTTAAACACACATACGAAAAGAAGACTAGGAAAAAATTATTCTAGTACAATTATTACATTTATTATATTTCCGAGGGCTCAACTCATCTAAGTCCTGTCCAAGATTCCTTTCTTAACTAATGATACAAGGGATGTTAGAATTATGGCCTCCTATATGCTGTCTATATCATGTAATAGAAAGTGTTTGATATTTGTATTACAATATGTCAGTATATTTAAGTGCCTTTACTATTTTCCCTATTTTTAGTGAAAAACCACACTTTTCTGATTTTTTTGCCATTATATTAGCATTCTTCAAAACAGGAACTGGAGTTAGTCATATGAGGTATTGCAAATTTGTTTAGAAAATGTGAAATACTGTGTTTTCAACTGTATATTTTCAATACCCGTTAGCAAGTTAGGATATTTTGTCTTTCTTGTGGAGAAAAATCTACTTAACTTTAACACCGGGTTTTCAACATTTCTGCACCCACCCCCCACCCCCAACTGCCATGCCAGCTAAGGGCATCTCACTTTTTAAACACTTGTTAGTGAGTCTCTAAGTCATATACTTTGAGAACTCCTTTATTAAGTTATTTTATTAGTGATTTTCTATGCTAATCTATCTGTCAGTAGCAAGTATGGATGCTATTAAGACAAAAGTTGTTACTTAGTATTAATGAAAATGTGTGCTGAAAAACAAGAAGAGATTAATAGGGGAAAAGCACATTCATAAAAAATTAAAATATGAATATTACAACTCTAAGGCCAGATCCAATTCATTTGTATCTCAACAGGAATCTATGAATTTAAGAGGAAACTAAATAAATGTTTTCTGCATCATTGAATAAGGACGATTTCTACATCAAGACAATAATATGGAACTGAAATCTTAGCATATCTCATCTTATTAAAACAAAGCACAATCAGTGAAATTCTCTCAGGGATACTTCCTTATAAAGTGTGTTACTGCTTGAATACTTCCAATTTCAGATAAAAATAATAGAGAAATTATATGTAAATTTGGAACAATGCAAACCATGAAGTAAACTGGACAGTGCTATGAAACTTAAACATATAAGTAACCCTTAGGATTTTTGGAGGCCAGATTTGAATTTTCAATAACTCTAAACTAGTAAGGAACATAGTTAAAAAATGTATTTTGAAACACAGAAAATAGAGAAATGTATCTATCTTAATGTTATGGTGCCATTTATTGACTTTTTTCCACATTTGTAGTATAGCAAGTTTCTTTTATATTTATTAGTAAAAATAACAGCTATTTCAAATCAAGTGTTTTGCCACATACAATTCACTAGAGTGTTACTAAATATAATGTAATTGATCTAAAGGTACTTTAAAAGTTCACACAGCTAGTACAGTGATGCATGTCTGTAATCTCAGATACTGGAGAGGCTGAGATGGGAGGATAACTTGAGCTCAGGAATTTTAGGCCAGCCTGGGCAAATAGTGAAAACCTGTCTCTAAAAAATAAAGAAGCTCCATGTAGAAACAGAAACCCTGATAACACGTATTTATTTCAAATTAGTAACCATAATTACTCATTCTGTATTAATTAATTTCACTACTGAAGTAGTGAAATGGATATCATATATTCTTAGATAGTTTAGATTGAAAAGATCCCTTTCTGTAGTTGAGCTTATTGAAGACTTAGAAATTTTTATAACTTGTTGTCATACTTATTTGAGGGATTATATAGCCTACAGAAATTTTGAAGATGAAATTTCTTCTCCTTCCTTTACTAGTTATCATAGTCACCTACTGTTTCATCAAGAGTTGGAAATACAACATATTTATAGGAATCATATATGACTTATTATTTCCCACAGTAAGTAGCATACAATTTGCTCCATAAATATGATTTATATAGTTTCTTACAATATGGCAAACTAACGTGGACTGCTGGCTTCTTCTTCATAATCTAAGTCTGCAAAATCAAAATAGGGGCAAGGACTTGAAAGAAATAGTTAAAATATTGCTTGTGATATTCTCTTACTAGTCAATATAATTGGCACCAGGCTGGTGGTTACAAAGGCTCTGCATATTACCAGTTAATAACTCCACGGTAAAATGACTTCTTTGAGGAACATTACCAGACATGTAAGTAGGCTATTTGTAAGACATAGATAAAATTAACAAACCACACAATAAAAGTAAAAAGTCTTTGCTTGTAAATTTTTTTTTTCTTGTAAATTTGTTTGAGTTCACTGTAGATTCTGGATATTAGCCCTTTGTCAGATGAGTAGGTTGCAAAAATTTTCTCCCATTTTGTAGGTTGCCTGTTCACTCTGATGGTAGTTTCTTTTGCTGTGCAGAAGCTCTTTAGTTTAATTAGATCCCATTTTTCAGTTTTGGCTTTTGTTGGCATTGCTTTTGGTGTTTTAGACATGAAGTCCTTGCCCACGCCTATGTCCTGAATGGTATTGCCTAGGTTTTCTTCTAGGGTTTTTATGGTTTTAGGTCTAACATTTAAGTCTTTAATCCATCTCGAATTAATTTTTGTATAAGGTGTAAGGAAGGGATCCAGTTTCAGCTTTCTCGATATGGCTAGCCAGTTTTCCCAGCACCATTTTTTAAATAGGGAATCCTTTCCCCATTTCTTGTTTTTGTCAGGTTTGTCAAAGATCAGATAGTTGTAGATATGCGGCATTATTTCTGAGGGCTCTGTTCTGTTCCATTGGTCTGTATCTCTGTTTTGGTACCAGTACCGTGCTGTTTTGGTTACTGTAGCCTTGTAGTATAGTTTGAAATCAGGTAGTGTGATGCCTTCTCAAAATTAGGCAAAGGATATGAACAGACACTTCTCAAAAGAAGACATTTATGCAGCCAAAAGACACATGAAAAAATGCTCATCATCACTGGCCATCAAAGAAATGCAAATCAAAACCACAATGAGATACCATCTCACACCAGTTAGAATGGCGATCATTAAAAAGTCAGGAAACAACAGGTGCTGGAGAGGATGTGGAGAAATAGGAACACTTTTACACTGTTGGTGGGACTGTAAACTAGTTCAACCATTGTGGAAGTCAGTGTGGCGATTCCTCAGGGATCTAGAACTAGAAATACCATTTGACCCAGCCATGCCATTACTGGGTATATACCCAAAGGATTATAAATCATGCTGCTATAAAGACACATGCACACATATGTTTATTCTGGCAGTATTCACAATAATAAAGACTTGGAACTGACCCAAATGTCCAATAATGATAGACTGGATTAAGAAAATGTGGCACATATACACCATGGAATACTATGCAGCCATAAAAAATTATGAGTTCATGTCCTTTGTAGGGGCGTGGATGCAGCTGGAAACCATCATTCTCAGTAAACTATCGCAAGGACAAAACACCAAACACCGCATGTTCTCACTCATAAGTGGGAACTGAACAATGAGAACTCATGGACACAGGAAGGGGAACATCACACACCGGGGCCTGTTGTGGGGTGGAGGGAGGGGGGAGGGACAGCATTAGGAGATATACCTAATGTTAAATGACGAGTTAATGGGTGCAGCAAAACAACATGGCACATGGATACATATGTAACAAACCTGCACATTGTGCACATGTACCCTAAAACTTAAAGTATAATTTAAAAAAAAGTAAAAAGTCATCATAACTTAAAGCATTCCAAGATATATAAATAATGTAAAGCACAAAGGCATTTGTAAAGGAAAGCCAATTGAGATACTACATGTGAGAAATATGTTATAATAAAAATACAATAGTTGAGGTAAATGACAAAACGATTTTAGCCAAAGAGCATTTCTCTAACTCTTCCTGTGTTTATTAAGTATACTAAAAAAATACATTTAAAATTAAGCAACTTACTATATAATTTAGAAATCAAACTAATGACTACAGTCTGAATGTTTGTATCACCCCAAAATTCATACCTTGAAATCCAAACCTTTAAGGTGATTGTATTAGCTAGTGGGGACTTTGGGGGATAGTTAGCCTGACAGCAGAGTCCCTATGAATGTGATCAGTGCCCTTTTAAGAAGAGAGCTCAGGGAGATCTCTCACCGTTTCTGACATGTGAAGACACAGTGAAAAGATGGCTGTCTGTGAACCAGGAAGTGAGCTCTCATCATCACCCTATTTGTCAGTGCCTCAATCTTAGAATTTCCATCCTCAAGAATTGTGAGACATATGTTGTTTATAATCCATCCAGTTTATGATATATTGTTATATAAGCCTGAATGTACTAAGACAGCCTGTAGTCAAAAAAATGCAAAATTGCGTTTGTTTATAGGGTGTAGGAAATGACTGACAAGGACATAAGTGAATTTTCAGGTAAGAGAAATTTTCTGTATCTTAATTACAATTGTGGATACATAGATGAACATATTTACTTCAACTCATTTAATTATAAACTTCGGATTTGTATGTTTATGTGTATTTTAACTTGATGCAATACAAATTAAAAATGCAAAACAAAATAGATAAATTAATGAGGTAATTAGAGAAATGAGAGAGAAAATTAAACACAATATACATTATTTTCAAGAGACAAGTAAATGAAAAATATGAAGGTGATCTTATAAGGAATGACAAATTGTAAGAAATCACAACAAGTCTACCTGGACTTACGAAAGAGTGGGAAAATGAGACAGAGGCATCACTAGAAGAAAAAATGATGAAGAATGTTTTAAAATTTTAATTCAAATGCATAAGAATACCTATAAATCTTGATCAGGGTAATCAAAGTAAAACATGTAAGGTCAAATTTTAGAAAACCTAAAGCCTATATTAAGTTTTAGAAAGAATGTAAAGAAGAATATAAAAGTGTGAAAAAGGAAACATTAGTTTACCTGTAATGATAAATTATACTAATATTTCAAAATCAAAAATAAAATTAGAAAAATGGAGTTTTATCTTCTGTAATAAAATTACATAAATGTCTAGCTAGAATTCTGTACCCAATGCAAATATATCTTAAGAATTTTAGCTAGACATTTTTACCAAAGGAAAACAGGAATAATTTTCTCATAGCAAAATCTCATTAAATAGAAATGAATTAAATAAAGAAATAAATAATGACATTTAAAAAATAAAATTATTTCATATGGAAGGTCAGATTGAAGAATAAATAATAGAAAAATGTACAGGATGACATAAATAATCATTTTTAAATGACATTAATAATGATTTTGATATTAAAAATAAATTGAAATTAAAACATAACAGCAAAAAAATACTATATGCATTAACAAGGGGTGAGTGAGATTAAAGTACTTTACCATTTTTGTGTTAATCAGAAAATTAGTGGAATACTAGCAGATCCAAAGCCACTTATTCACAAATATCGAAATAAATGAACTCTAAAAACACGTATTTTCAACAAAATTAGTGCCACCTCATTTGGTGTAAAATCCTGAGCTAAACTGATATAAAGCTAATAATAATGTTTATCTATCTAATATAGTTGAATTGCTAGAGATTTCACTAGATATTAATGGATTTTAGAATTTATATCTTACCCAAGACATTAGAACTGTTAGAGTTAAGCTGAAAACAAAAACAATGCTGTTTTTGTTTTCCTTATGAAGCTGGGTGACTTTTCCACTCCTAGAATTGGCCATAGAATTAGGCTCACCACAGCAGACAAACTATGCTGGAGGCAGGAAAAAACAAAAAGCAATGATGCTTTTTAAATAATCAAAATGTTACAACTTGAGGAGCGTCATGCACATGCCTAGATATCACCAGAAAATATTATCTGAATCTTGGGACTGTTCAGGAGGCTGAAGACATAGAAAGAGCCTTTCTAAAGGTGGAGTAAAATTTCCTCCATTGTGCTCAAGGAATAAAGCAGCGGTTTCACCTACAGATAGATGCCAATATTTATTCTGCACTGGATTAAGAGATTAGACATATAAACTAGAAAAATATCAAAGGATAGTAATGATGTTCTGTAGTCTTTCAGGGATGAGCTTGCAAACATCAGATAACCTCTCTCAATCAAAAGCCCAGGAGCCTATGCTTAAGGAATAGAAGCCCAGGAGCCTATGCTTAAGGAATAGAAGCCCAGGAGCCTATGCTTAAGGAATAGGAATGAAGCAGAGTATACCAAGTATTCCTCAAATTTTAGTCTAGTACTGATCCAACTATATCCATGTTTGGAGAGTAATGATCATACTCTCAGTCTATCTGCATGACAGAGGAAAAAAAGAGGCTTTTCTAGTGAAAGAAAATATTTAAAGTCTCTACAGTATAAAATTTAGAGTTCCATAAAATTACTAGAAACTCAAATAGACCAAAATGTGACAGAAAATTTTGAGAAAAATAATACTAGGAGCTGTGAAAATTGTCAAGAAATTGGAGTAGCAAGAAAAAACTGACTATAACTGTGCCAAATATGGTGAAAATATAGATAATGACTGGTGGCTGAAATAGACAAAAGAAAGGAGAATTTTTCCAGAAATTTAACAGCTTTAAAATAATCATAGCCATATTATAGAATGGAAAAATACAGTATCTGAAATTAGCTAGTGTATAGAATTAACTGTAAGTGGGCACATAAAAAATATAAATTGACAAGCTAAAATTTTCCCAACCTAAAGAAGCAAGAGAAAAAATATCATAGAAAAAAAAACAGATAATGATGAAAGAGCATTCAAAAAGGTAATAGATGAGAAAAACAATTGATTCAGGATCAGTAAACATAACTATAGAATAAATTATTAAAAAAAAAAACTTAAATTTTCTCAAAGAGTTTTCAGTGAGCCAAGATTGCACCACTGCACTCCAGCCTGAGCAGCAGAATGAGACCCTGTCAAACAAACAAACCAACAAAAAAATTAATGAAAATCAAAGTTTTGGCAGGGCTTGGTGGCTCACACCTGTAATCCCAGTACTTTGGGAGGCCTAGGAGGGTGGATTACCTGAAGTCACAAGTTTGAGACCAGCCTGGCCAACGTGAGGAAACCCCATCTCTACTAAAAATACAAAAATTAACCAGGCATGGTGGTGTATGCCTGTAATCCCAGCTACTCAGGAGGCTGAGGCAGGAGAATTGCTTGAACCTGGGGGGCAGAGGCTGCAGTGAGCTGAGATTGTGCCACTGCACTCCAGCCTGAGTGACAGAGTGAGACTCTCTCAAAAAAAAGAAAAGAAAATCAAAGTGTTTTTTTCTTTTTTTTAAATCATAAAAATAGCTAAAAGAAAATATGTGTTTTCACTGATGGCTGACTTAAGAGCAACTGTGCAGACAAGACACAATGGAAAGTGTTCTTTTTCTTTCCCCTACCAACTTTTATTTTAGGTTCAGGAGGTACACGTGCAGGTTTGTTACATTGGTAAATTGTGTGTCATGGGGTTTGGTGTTTGTATTATTTCATCATCCAGCTAATGAACACAGTACCTGATAGTAGTTTTTCATTCCTCACCCTCCTCCCACCCTCCACGCTTATGTATGGCCCAGTGTCTACTGTTACCTTCTTAATGTGCATGTGTACTCAATGTTTAGCTCCCACTTATAAGGGAGACTACACGGTATTTGGTTTTCTCTTCCTGCATTAATTTGCTCTGGATAATGACCTCCAACTGCATCCATGTTGCTGAAAAGAACATGATTTTGTTCCTTTTTATTGCTGTGTATGTAGTATTCCATGGTGTATATGTGCCACAGTTTCTTTATCCAGTCCACCATTGATGGGCATCTAGATTGATTCCAAGTCTTCGTTATTGTGAATAGCGCTGCAATGAATATACGTGCACATGTGTCTTTGTGGCAGAAAAAATTATATTACTTTGGGTATATACCCAGTAATTACCTTGCTGAGTCAAATGGTAGTTCTGTTTTTAATTTCTTTGAGAAATCTCCAAACTGCTTTCCACCGTGAATGAACTAACTTACCTTCCCACCAACAACATATAAGCATTTCATTTTATCTACAACCACGCCAGCATCTGTTATTTTTTGACTTTTTAATAATAACCATTCTGACTGGTGTGAGATGGTATCTTGTGGTATTGATTTGCATTTCTGTAATGATTAGTGATACTGAGAACTTTTTTCATATGCTTGTTGGCCACTTGTATGTCTTCTTTTGAAAAGTGTCTGTTCATGTTCTTTTCTATGTTTAATGGGTATTTTAATATTTTTAATGTTTAATTTTTGCTTGTTAATTTGTTTACATTTCTTATAGATTGTGGATATTAGACTTTATCAGACGCATAGTTTGCAAATATTTTCCCTAATTTGTAGGATTTTTGCTCCCTTGATAGTTTCTTTTGCTGTGCAGAAGTCGCTTAGTTTAATTAGGTCCCAATTTTGTTTATGTTGCAATTTCTTTTGGCATCTTCATCACAAAATCTTTCCCAGAATCTATGTCTAGAATGGCATTTTGTAGGTTTTCTTTAAGGTTTTTTTATAGATTTAGGATTTACATTTAAGAGATAATGGAAAATATTTTTAAACATCAGTAGTGGAAAAAAGGCACATTTAAAGTTGCTGCAGATATTTTAAAGATAAATGATACTTTAAAATTGTATGCCAATAAATGTAATAAGCCCCTTGGATCAAAATGAAAAAGAATGCATTAGAGCACAAAAAATGAAAAGTACAAAAATACAATAATTGATAAACTAAGTATTTATGATTATTAACATCTTAACATGTGTTACATAAAGAGAGAGCAAAATTTAAAAGACAAACTACAACTTGAGGGAAAATATATCCAACTATTATACCACATAAATAACTAGTAACAAAAGAAACTCATACAGTTGATAGAATAGATAGAATACCACAGGAATAAAATAAGCTAAAAATTGGAACAGACGTGACAAAACAGTTCACATAAATGGTCCCTAAATGTATAAAAACTTTTCCAAACGTTTTAATGATCAGGGAACTGATACTTAAAACCACATTCATTAGATTATACGAAAAAATGCAAAAGTTAAAAAAATAAAAATGGATCAGTCTAGGTTTTTGTAAATAGTTTGAATTTTGGAATTCTCGTCTGCTGGGAATAAAAATTGGCACTATCATTTTGGATTGTCTGGCATATTATAACCATCTCATATCTCATCACACTGCAATTAAACTATAGTACAATACATGTAAACTTTGGTAAATGCTATATTGAAAGGCATTCAGATATGCTCGTGGACATGCATTGTTTATAGAACCATAAAAAGTGAGAACAGCTCATATGCCACAAAATAGAAATTACTAAAATAAAAGATAAAAATGCATTGTTATATTCTAACCCTCCAAACTTTGAGTAGGTGCTGAATGAATGGGATAAGAAAGCTTTTCATATATCTTGCGGAAAGGCCTTCCAAGCAGAAGGATTAAGTAAAATAAAGACACAAACGAGTGACTACATTGAGGAAATCAGAAGATCTAGAAGTGGTCACAGAATTTCAGCAGAGTGTGAGGAATAAAACAGTGGAAGAGAAGGTCACAGTGGTAGTGAGGGAGAGAAATTTCATATAAATCTATGTTGCTTATTTTGAGAAGAGAATTCACCGTATAATTTTGAGCAGGAGTGTGACATCATCTGGCAAGTTTTAACAGAATCATTTCAAAACAAAATGATAATAGGAGAAAGGATGTAAATGTGTTTTCAAGAAAAATATGTCTGCAGAATTGGAGTAATCCTATTGAGTCATAACAGTCAGAACAGGATGATCTCTTACAACAGAGAAGTTGTAAAAATGGCTGAATTATGAATATAATTAATAAATGAATATGCAGTACAAAGAATTAAGATGGCTCAATATATTTGAGATGCATGATGATTCTATTTTCTGAAACAAATTCTAACAATATCAAGGACATAACATTTGTATATTTCTTGCACACATATTAATCTGCTCTGTATTTTCTTGGTCAGGAAAACCTCATTCAAGCAGAGAATGAGGAGTCCCACCTCTTTCTATATTATGGCACTTCCTTTTCTGCATGTGGCTTCCAAGTTTGACCTACGATGATCTCCATCCCAGCCACAAGAGCAGAAAGGAATAAGGAGGACTGCAAGTAGTGTTTATTTACAGGCTAGGACTTGAAGTGATACACATCACTCCTGTACACATTCTAGTGGCTAGAATTAGTAACATGATCTCAATTACCACAGTGGAAATTGTGGTGTATTTTCTGTAAGAGGAAATGGTTTAGTCAGATGGCCAGTTTCTATCACAGCTTAAGTAACTGACTGAATGCAAGTGTAATTTCCCAAGAAGAAGAATGCCAAAGGAGTTGGTTACTGTGAGAAAAAAAATTAGGACTTTCATTTTGAACATGTAAAGCTTGAGAAACCTATTAGATGTCCAAGGGGACATTTTGAAAAGGCACTTGATGCATATGTCTTCAGTTAAGGAGGAAAGCTAGGCAGCTCATAAAATTGAGGACAAACCAGCATCCAAATGATACTTAAAATAATCTACCCAAGAAACATTGGAAGGGATGAAGACTGAAGATGGCTCCATGTTATGCTCCAATGTTTGAATCCTGAGAAATGAGGGTAAATCAACAAACAAATCTGTGATAGTAAAGGGTTAGTGGGGCCATTCACAATTTTTTTGTTATTCTTTTAAATCTTGTTGGTCAAACAGGAGGGACAATCATCAGTTGAGAACAAGGCTCAAGGTGGAGGCATTTGAAAAGGAAAGAGGAGCGTATAGGAGAATGGAAGGGTAAGTGGGCTTGCAGAAATACAGTAAAGTTGACAAGAATAGTTGATGCCAATCAATTAGCAAGGGCATAATTGGTGTTATAATTTCTAGATTCAAAATAAGGCTACTCAACAAGTTTTTAGATTTTATTTACCCACATTTTACTGCCCTGCTGTGGACATGAATTGGGATTTTTCAAGCCTGCATCATTAAAAGAGTGATTTGTGGCAAGATAGTTGTACTTTATGTAAAGTCTCAGAATTATGAAATATGGGATCCAAACTGGTGAGTGGAAAATTCAGATGCTGAAGGAACTGTTGCATAAAACAGTAAGTTAATAGGATTGGTAAATTTAAAACTTCATTGCTATACATAGAAGATGATGTAAATGAAGAGTTTTAATTCTTTACTGATGAGATGATTTAGCAATATAATTTTTTATTTTTCCACATTGATCAATGTATGAAATGCAATAATATATGTATATTCAAACTATTTACTAAAATCCTAGATTCTTGCAATGGCAGAATATTCATAAGAATTGATATAATTTGCAAATGCACCTGTAGTGCAAATATATTATTTTTGTTACAACACAACTGCGTTAGATTTATTGTTTTGTCCTTCTCTAACTTTAAAAATAAAAATTTAACATGTTTCAAAAGATTTTCTAAGATCCTCTTGAGCTGTTATTCTATTATCTCTTATGTGTTTTTAAAATATAGCACTTTTCCTTTAACATTTTGTTTAGTAAGGAGAAAGAGTCTGGGGCAGAGAGTGAAAGAAGTATATCCTGTGAACTCATATTTAAAATCAAATTTCTTTAAATCTTTAGTTTTTATTCTGTAACAATTTCCTGCAAAACATTGGATTTAATATGAATTTAACAAATCAGTAAATTTGTGTACACTGGTGTAGATTGTATTCCTAGTAGTTTTAAACTGCTCCCATCAATAGAAATATATATTCTTAACAAAGCACAAACTTTTTTCTTCTATACAGTAAGTAAAATTTTAACCGTATTTACATAGGTAGATTTACAGTTTATATGTATTTACAGTGATATATATATATATTCTGGTGTGTGTGTTTTTACTTAGAATTACCCTAAATAATGAAAGTTAACTGGCATTTTTCTTTTCCACTTTCAAACAGCTTTTTGTCTTGTCTTGAACTTGAATTTAGAAATGGCAGAATCTCAATAGAGGTAGAGGGTAATTTCCCACAAGACCTGGCTAATTTATAGCTTTCAACACACCAATGACCTCTGCAATTTGGCAGTTGCTTCATTAATTCCTCTACACCTGCTCCATTTATCTTATTAAAAAAAAGACAGATAAAAGGCACAATTCTCTTTCACTGCAGCCATTGTGAAGACCAGTTCTTCTTGTCTTTCTGAAGCAAATTGTAACCAGCCTTATGAAGAACGAAAAGACAGCAGTGTCAGATGGATGTTACCAGTTTGTCACTGAGATGGAGAAGCCTTTGAAAGGCCACATAGTTCTTGGAAGAACTTTTTTCTAGCCTTTGAAACGTTATGCCTTTCCAGAAAGACTGTAGTTCTCAACAGGGACTGCCATTTCATTCACACAATTTTAGAATTAAAAAAAAATTTAAAAATAGAGATTTTTAAATAATGTTTTCTCATACATAATAATAAATTGTATAGGCACCTTGATGATTATCTATATGTCTATCTATCTATCTAAAATAGGTAACCTAAACATAGTTTTAGATTACTTATATTTTATATATCTATAATACCAAGCAATTTATTTCCATAAAATATTAGCTGCAATTTCAATACTTGTAGTAGGATGAAAAACATACTTTCTACCAATAAGGGATTAGATTAATTAAAAACAAAACATTTTTCTGTCAAATTTAGTGAACAATTTATTTAGCTAGTTGACTGTGCAAACATTTTTTTCCTTATGGTATTTTTTGTAGTTATTTCTATCTTCATAGACTGTAGATTCCAAGAAAATAAATTTGCGATTTGTGCTTTTGATCCTCTTTTATGAAAAACAGCTTGAATTATTGGTGTCTAGTAGGCGAGAAGGGCATTTTGAAAAATAATTAAAATATTTATCAAACTGCACTTTAAAAACTTTTACTAATTTGCATTTATTGTCATATATTAAAAGTGGATAAAAACTTAACTCATATATACATTTCCTCTCTGATATTCTTATTTATTTAGTATAGATCATTGAGAATTGGTGATCATTACAGACTATAAGTAGCTAATTCTTTGATAAGGTTTCCATGCCAATGTTGCCAGGAAAAAAAAGATTAACTTACGAAGAAGCTATCTGCTTTCTTGTGTTACCAGAATATAGTATGCATCAAGCTCACAAATTCATTCCACTGCTATCAGCAGACACTGAATAAGAAAATTTCAGTAAGTCACATCACATCCATAATCATTAAAACAGGAATAATTAAGAACACATCCTCCAAATTGATACACCATTGAGATTTCTGTATATTTTAGTCTATATTACTCAGTTATAAGCATCATAAAAACATAAATAACATGTTTCAGATGCTACTAAACATTGCTTATGAGATTTTAAAAATAATTCATAAGTTTTAGTAAATAACTTAGGAAAAGTTTTAAACATATATGCATGTCAATAATGCATTACTCTACTGTCTATTAATACAATTTCCTAATTTAAATTAAAATACACTATTAATTGTGGTGGATATCAACAGAAATAGAAACAAAGACGGAGAATACTTCTTTCATATGCAAAGTATAATAAGACATTGATACAACTATTGGCAAGATAGTGTTTCATTTTATGATTTAGATAAATCATTTTATTATTAAGGAAATTGTAATTTATATAAATGGAAACCGGTTGATGGGCAAATTGTCTTTTTCTGTGTGAGACTAGATGCTTTTTCAGAAATAATTACCATCAAATGATTGCTTTTGAAATAATTAAAATTTCAAATAGTTATTTCCAAATGTATGGAGGTTCTATTAAAATGTTCTTAAAATACTTTTTGCCATGTCTAGAGGTTACTTTAGGTGTAGTGATTGTATAAAGAGAAATAATATCCAAAACAAATAGCTGAACTAGTGGACAGGAATGAAGACTAGAATCTTGAATTTAGAACAAGGGTGAGACTCTTGGCAGATAAGTTATCTATTGCTGTATAATAAATTATCCTACAATTTAATGGCTTGATGTCTAGAAGACATAGCACATTGACAATTCTCTCTCTTTTTTTTTTTGAGACCAAGTCTCACTCTGTTGCCCAGGGCGGAGTGCAGTGGTGCAATCTCGGCTCACTGCAACCTCCACCTCCCTGGTTCAAGGGATTCTCCTGCTTCAGCCTCCCGAGTAGGGGAGGCTACAGATGCACGCCACCATGCCTGGCTAATAATTCTTTTTAAAATTGACTTAACACTTTTGGAAACTTTGTGTTTCCATGTTGAATTTAAAGTCTGCTTGTTTTAATTTTTGTTAAGATAATTGAATGTGATTTTTTTCTCCTTCTATTTCATTTAATTTGTTTCTGCTTTCATGATGGTTACCTTCCTTACATGTTTTGAATGTTTTAATGTAACAGTTCACTTTCTGCTAGGATTCTCTTCCCGAAGGTTTGCCAGTGAGATGGCACAAACACTTTCCATGACTTGGCTCTTCATTGTTCACAGCTCTTAAGCTGATTTTGTGTCAGCAGCTAAGCTCTGGGCTCTGAATCATACACTCAGTTCATTTTCAGCCTTGAATTAAGAGACAAAGATCCAATTTTAGATTTTGTAGTAACTGTTTTTACCTAAAATTGTGAGGAATCAGCTTATTTCCAAATTCGGACATAGGTGAGTACAATTGTCACAGCCACCTAGAAACAGATCTAGGACCCTGTTTATCAGGATGATTAGAATTGGACCACAAAGATTCTCTGCTCAGTGAGTTGTAATACTTTAGGCTTTGTTCCTCATGAGTTTTCCCTTTGTGGACAACGGAAATAATATATATATATCTGTATATCTATCTATCTATCTATCTATCTATCTATCTATCTATCTATCTATCATCTATCTAATCTATCTACCTATCTGTGTTCTAACTTTTCAATGCATTTTCTCAGAAGGTAGAGGATATTCTCTTTGAAGAGGGTTCATAAAAGGTCTTGTAATAAAGCAGTCACTTGATGTGAGTACCCATTCATTTATTACTAGATAAATATTTGTGAGCTTACGATAGGCTTGGTGCAAGTGTAACAAACACTGGTTAGGAAATTCTTTACTTTAAAAATTCTTTAGTTCAATTTTTCCAGAAGTAAACAGTAGTTTTCCAATGCATCTTTGGAAACAAATCTGTTGAAGACAATAAAAATTACAATACAATTCAGATGGCTAAATTAGGCTTAAATAATAGATTACTTACTGTCATATTGTTTTTTGTTTTTCATGTAATAGGGATTGATTCATAAATATGTAAATCAGAAACTTAATGGAAGTTATTTAAGTAGTTTAGAAAAGGAATAATGAGACGTTTCCATTTATTGGAAAATGAAAAAAATTTTCTAGGAGCCAAGATAATTGAGACCTTAAAAATTCTTACTCAAATATATTTGTTGCATTATGAATCATGGGAAATTATTGGCATCAACTAAACTAGGTTCAATGATAGCTTATACAGTTAGGTTATGGAACTATATGTTACTCATAAATAGCCTAATGATAAAAATGATTGAAGAAAAAACTTGAGTAGATTATACGTTAAAGTGCCTCATGGATGGCTGCCAACATTTTCAGATTTCATTTCTATATAGTACAATAATTTAATGAGATCTATAAATATTACAAAACATTTTCATGGGGAAAATGTATCTAATGTTCTAAAGTTCAAAATATCAGTGATAGAATAGAAGATTCTAATACATGAAATGTTCAGCAAGTTCATGAACTTAAATGAATTCTTTTTGAAGCTAAAATACAGAAAGTAAAGTAAAAACGGTATTCTGCTGAGTTATTTTTCCTTCATTATAGTAGCAATTGTTCTATAGATTTTAGTCACAAGTTTTAAGTTAGTGTTATAAAATGCTTATTAAAATATTATACATTTAAATAGCAAATTAGGAAACATTTTAATACATAGAATGATGAAAGAGCTAATTTACTTAATATCAATAATAAGAACACTTACACACTGTTGGTGGTAGTGTAAATTCATTCAACCATTGTGGAAGACAGTATAATCATTCCTCAAAGACTTAAAGACAGAAATATCATTCAACTCAGCAAACCCATTACTGGGTATATACCCAAAGTAACATAAATCATTCTATTATAAAGACATATGCATGCAAATGTTCATTGCATCATTATTTACAATAACAAAGACATGGAACTAACATAAATGTCCATCAGTGCTAGACTGGATAAAGAAAATATGGTACATACACAACGTAGGATACTATGCAGTCATAAAAAAGAAAGAAATCCTTGGCAGGCATATGGATGGGGCTGGAGGCCATTCTCCTCAGCAAGCTACCACAGAACAGAAAACCAAATACTGAATGTTTTCACTTATAAGTGAGAGCTAAGTGATGAGAATACATGGACACATAGAGGGGAACAACACACACTGAGGCCTCCCAGAGAGTGGAGGGTGGAAGGAGGGAGAGGATCAGGAAAAATAACAAATGGGTACTAGGTTTAATACCGGGGACACAAAATAATCTGTACAGTGAACCCTGACAGAAGTTTACCTATGTAACAAACCAAACAAACGAATGCACTGCTAAACTTAAAAGAAAAACTAAAAAAAAAAAGAAAAAAGAGAAATAAATGTCAATCTAAACAAACTATAGAAAAATATAAGAGCTTTTTTTCACAAAAAAAAAGGCTGAGGCAATTTATAAATATGTCTCCAGCTCCATTAGTAATTTAAGAATCATTGAATTTAAATTACAATTAGTAGGTATTAGGAGTTTTAAGACTACTTTAGATAAAGAAAACTCCTAGTCTTCTTACAGTTTCTGAAATTTTGTTGTATAAACTAGAATAATTATTAATTTCTAAAATATTAACTTTATTGCTGTTAAAGTTGTGGGTTGTAGATTAAAGAAAAATACAAAGTGACTTGCAAGCTTCTCTCTCCTCAATGTCGTCCTTGGGACAGTTCTTTAAAACAAGCATGAGTTTACAGTGCAGGCCAGTCTACTCAGTTTGTGTCTTCTTTGCTCAACAGAGCAAAAACATACATAGAAATATTGTGAATGTTTTCTAGATTACATCCACTCAGCCAACCTACAGGGACTAACATCAACATGAATGTGCTTCGGAACAATTGCTTCTCAAGGAATCTGAGTAAAATAAATGTGTCACTGTCATATGTGCCAAAAAATAAAAGTTGATAATGCATGATGCAGGGGGAAACAAAATGTACTCTTATGCATTTCTGATAAGTGTAATACCTATTTGGGGGTAATATTTATAGTATCAAACTCAAATATGAATGTATTCAATGACACTGATTATCCCACCAATAGATTATGTATGTGCTTATCCATTAGGTATGCAATTCTTTTGGACAAAATGCTTGAGCTTGCTTTTTAAAAAAACCAAACCTTTAGAATACGCTTTGATAGAGATAATTAATTGTCTCAATCAAATTGTCTCTAATTGTTACAAAGAGAGACAATTAATATATATTTAAGTATAAAATTGTACTTTCTATCATTGGTCCGGGATTGACAAACACGTCTTAATAGCTAACTTTACAAAAATGTCCTTTATAGCATTGTTTGCCTATTTCAATTTTTCTTATTTTTATACACAGTTAAGTAGTTTCAGGTACATACCAACTTCTGCCCATTTGGACTATTTGATATATAAAGTTTTTATTCAAGTAATTTCAAAGACTTCACATTTGGTTTATTATGGAAACCAAAATAATAAAATGTAGTTAACAGAATGAGATCCAATGAGTAGTTTAAGAGTTTCAGAATCAATAAAAAAAAATCAGTCCATTGAAGCATACTGTGAATTCTAGAATTTTGACTTTAACTTGTGCTACACTCTTATCTTTGTAAGTATCCAGCTGAGCTGATCAGAGGACAAACTTTAAAAATGGCTGTACATTCAGATAAACTCCACAGGGAAGGAAGATTGTGAAAAGTGATTTCCTAATGTTCGAACTTTGAGACATACATATAAAATTGTGTGAAATGTGACTATCCAGAATATCCAAAAACCTTTAAATTCTATAAAGGTCTTCTGCTTATTTATGAAAAATGCAAAAATATATGGCTAAGAAACAAATTTCGACCTTAATAAAAAGTTTCACTAATTTTCAGAAAATTTCTCTTCTTTTGCAACCAAGAACGTCAAAAATTGTGCCAAATATTAGAAAAAAAATTTGAATTACAACCAAGACATACTAATGTATTCCATTATTCAGTTATCTTTTTTAAAAGTATTGTTACTTAAAATTACCAATGCATAATTGTTCTCTCTTTAAAGTGCAGTAATAATGAGAAAAAAATCAATCCCTATTTATTCTCATTTTCTCACCTATGTTGTCTCTTTTACTAGTCCCATCACTCCCATTTCCTCTATAAATATTATACACCTCTCGTGATACCCTTTCAATTCACCAGTACTCCTTAAGTTCAATCTACATAATTAACTATTTTTCTATTATTCTACTTTTTCTATTTAGATTGTATAATTGTTCAAAATTGTTGCTGCCTTTCCCTGTGGTAGAAATTTATATCTATACCCCATGGGCATATGGTGTGACCATATGAGTTATAGTAAATAGGCTTTAATCTATTTGAAGCACTAAAATTTGAGTTATTTCACACTTTATGTATCTGTTTTAATTTTTACATTTAAGGCATTTGGATTAAATAACATTTTCTTTTGAGACCATAAAAGGTAAAATATTTTCTTAAAAGACACTCAGCAAAAATGGGCAAATTCTAAGAAAAACACAGTTTTAATAAAAAATATATTTCTATATCTGAAACTACAACTTCAATGTCCGAAATAAAAATTAGTACTTTAGATAAGGCTGATTGGAGGAAAACAATTATGGATAAAAAAGGAAACCATAAGGACAGGGCCGGTAATTGGTTGGATGAAATAAAACTAAAACCTGGTTCTTGTACCCAATTTCAGTAAGTACATGGCTTCAATCATAACATAAATATATTCACTAAATGATAGAATACAGTTATAAATTGTGAATGACCAGTTTCAAAGGAGAGTGGATAATGTAAAATATCTTTTACAGCCTTATGCAATTTAAACATACAAAGACATGTATTACTGTATCATTCCAATACATGAGTAAATTTAAGTTTCCAGGGAGACAAACTTGTGAAGATTCATCCTAGCTTCAAGGCATGTATTCATTACGTTTTGATGCCAACTGTCCTTACCTTCAATTTCATGAAGGAACCACTAACAAAAACAGTGGATGTTTTGTTACAACAGAATTCTTTATGATTTTGGAATAAATGAAAAAAACATTGCTAAGAAATGATTGATCTACAATGTTGGAAAAATCAATGTGTTTATTTGTTCCTCAGTTTTGCCATGGGAGAAAATGTGTTGGACTTTGTAAGATTATGATTTAGCAGAAGTTCACTTAAAGGAGACAGCAAGAACAAAATACAAAGCATGTGAAGTAGTAGTTTTACTAGATAACGTTTGTACCTCTCTGATATCTTGTTTGTTTTATCTAAATCTACCAATATGGACTACATATTTAATAGTTTCTTCTTTTTAGAACAGTTTGAAATAGAAAAAAACTAATGAAAATGAAATTTACAAGTGGATAAATTCAAAAGTTATATGCAAAATTAAATTTATTATTTTTCAAGTTGATAAGGTAATTCTTTGCAAATTTGGGTACAAAATTGTAAATTCTAAATAGAAGTACATAACAGAAATCCAAGAAAGTTACAGTCATATTTTCATTATGACTTAAACATATGTAAATTAAGTCTGTTGCAATTAACTCGTGTGTCTTATGTTTTATGTTAATAACAATGCATACACACACCGACTCACACACTCACCGCATCGAAGTCAGGTTCCGTAAGTGCTAAATAAAAACTGGCAGTGACACTCAATGTGATTTAGAGATGACTAAATATTGTAATACTTCAAATTCAACTAGAAATATAAAAATATACGTTTTTAAGTGAAGAAACATTTAGAATAGATATAGATCATTGTATAAGAAGACATGGATAATGATAATGTCAAATTAACACGAGATTAATAATTTCAAAAAAACAATACCACAAAACCATATTTCTGCCAGAGCATTTAGAACTTACAAATGTATATCTTAATTATAAGAATTTACTTCTTCAGAATTTTTTTTTACACCGAATGCCTTGAATTTTTGTCATATTTTTATTTTTTTCTGTTTGGATTTCCTTACCTGGGTTTAGCCAAAAGACAGAAGACATTTTAATAAAAATATAAAACAATTGACTGTAAACTGCCTACTTTTTTCTTGTTCTCTTAGAGTTGCTTACTTTGGGAGGTATTTCCCAGAGTTGTTTGTTTAATGTATGTAATTCACAGTGTGGAGATGTTTAAATGCTTGCCTTTTTTTTTTTTTTGAATTTTTGATGCTTAGTGGAAAATAAATCACATAGAATTGTTTTCCAAAACCAATCTAATCAAGTTACTCTATCTCAGACTTTCCACGTTTTCTTTGTACTTAGAAGAGGAAAAAAAAGGAAAAGATATTTAAAAATCTGGGTCGGGCGCGGTGGCTAACGCCTGTAATCCCAGCATTTTGGGAGGCCGAGGTGGGCAGATCACTTGAGGTCAGGAGTTCGAGACCAGCCTGTCCAAAATGATGAAACTCCTTCTCTTCTAAAATACAAAAATTAGCTGTGCAAAACTTGTGCCAAATATTAGAAAAAAATAGAGTGGTGGCACATGCCTGTAATCCCAGCTAGGCTTACGCAGGAGAATTGCATGAAGCCAAGAGACACAGGTCAAAGTGAGCTGAGATCACGCTACTGCACTCCAGCCTGGGTGACAGAGCGAGACTCCATCTCAAAAAATAAAAATAAAAATAAATTTAAAAACTAAAAATCTGTAGGGAATCACTGAAAAACTTTCTGTAAATTTGTCTTTCCATTAGACACAATTATCTTCACAAAACTGAAATAGCAATGCTCCATTGATCTTTATGCACAGCCTTGCATAATGACTCTATAGCTTCATGACTAAAATAGCAGCCATAGAATTAAGAGAAATTCTACATTAGTCTGTGAGAGATGATAATTATACATTTAGTTTAATTGGATATATAAATTTTTAATTGACTTTAACAAGTAAACAACATTCTTTAAAATAAATTGTTTGATGTGAATACAGAAATACTATCCTTGATTAGCAATACTTGTATTCTGTTCATTGCCTGGTTTTATGAAACTGACCAATATACTAATGTGGCTCTATATAAAGCTCTGTTTAAATTATTTTTTCTTTTATTGTAATGGTTCATTTATCCTTATGGACTGCCTACAGATTCTTCAGACCAATAGTTAGCAAGGTACCAGCAGTCAGAGAAATGCATTGGACCATCACAATACTACTCACTTACCCCTTGCCCACAATCTCACAGTAGTTTTTAAATCTCTTTCGTTGATTTACAACTCTGGTAAACAAAGTCTAGAAAGTAGTGTCATAGTTTATAAGCTCACCTCTTAGAAGAAAGTTATTTTTTATTGACATATTTGGCCTCTAGTTCAGATACACTGTGATGACAATTTGACTACATTGTTCATAAGACAAAGAACAATGAGCGTGCTTTAACTGAAGATGCTGGTTAGAGTAATTTATTCCCCTCTCTGCCTATTTGGCATACAGAAAACCATAGGAAAATGTGCTACCAAGTACAGGAAACAAAAGCTGTGTACTAAAGGCTATAGACAGATAGGTAGATAGATAGATGATAGATAGATAGATATGTCATTTAATATTAACTCCAGGCATATGATATGATTATAGTTGTGATCTTTATTTTAGAAAAGAGAAAACTGTCAGGTGAGGGAATACCTAGTACCACAGAACTAGTCAGTGACAAGGTCAAAGTTCAATTTCATAAAGAATTAAGCAATTAAGTAGTTATCAAGTATCTATATACTTATTAAGAATATATAATATATTTGGACAAGGTCTAAGTTCAGTTTCACAAAGAATCAAGCAATTAGTTAATTATTAAGTATATGTATACTTAATATATATGCTTAAGTATGATGTTAGCTGTGGGCTTGTCATATGATATTTATTGTGTTTAGCACCATTCTTTCTAAAGCTATTTTGTTGAGAGGTTTTATGATAAAAAAATACTACATTTTGTCAAACATTTTTTCTCTATCTGTTGCAATGATCATATGAGTTTGTCCTTTATCCTGTTAATGTGGTGGTTAATGGATCTGCTTATTTTGAACTATCTTGGATCCCAGGGCTAAATTCCACTTGATCATGGTGAATGATCCTTGAAATGTAATGTGAATATGGTTTGCTGGTATTTTGTGAAGGATTTTTGCATCTATGTTCATCAGTAATGTTGACCTGTACTTTCTCTTTTTTTTGTAGTGCCTTATATATTATTAATAATCATGTCTCATGTTTTGTTTTTCATTTTACATATTTATTTGAGTCTTCTTTCTTTTTTAGTCTAGCTAAAGGTTTGCCAATTTTGTTTAACTTTTCAAAAAAGCAATTCTTAGTTTATCTTTTCTATTATTTTTCTAGTCTCTATTTTATTTATTTGTCCTCTGATCTTTGTTATTTTCTCTCTCTTGCTAACTTTATATTTAGTTTGTCCTTGTTTTACTAATCCTTAAGGTGTAACGTTAGGCTGTTTATTTCAGATTTTATTCTTTTTTGATGTAGGCATTCAGTGCTGTAAACATCCCTCATAGAATGGCTTTGGCTGTGAGAAATTTTCTAAATCTCATGTAAAGTAGTTACATAACATCTGGCAAAAACATCATTCTTGATTATGAATTATTAAAAATATTACTCTAAATGACAGAAATGAAATGAAATACTTGTAATTTCTGTCTTTATTCAATATTTTATTCTAGGTTTTACTAAGAAGTATAAAATAAGAAAATAAAATAACAATACAAGGAACACAAAAGGAGTACTAAGCCTATTATAATTTAACACAAAGTGATTGTGAATATATAGATACAAAAAAAAAACCCACACAACTAAACCCGACATATACCCAATTAAAAACCAGTGAATTAAAGGAGTTCCCTGAGATAAAAATCAAATTTTAAAAGTAAACGATATTCTATATACCAATAAAAACTTAAGATGTCAAAATGATGGCATTTGAAATAGCATAAAAATCAATACCCATAAATCTAATGAAAACTGTGCGGTACTTCCATTATGAAGATATAAAAAAATTAAAGAAATTAAAGGAGGTGTAAATAATAGAGGAAAATAAGGTGTTCATAAATAGAAGAAACTCAACTTTTTAAAAATATATTTTTTTCGAACAGACATGTAGACCCTTATTATAAACCAATCAAAAGCTTAGTAGTTATTTTGGAGGAAATGGACAAGCTGATGCAAAATCGTAAGTGGAAATGCAAAGGGAAATAACAACCGAGATGAGCTGGTTTTTGAAGTAGAAACAATTAGAAGATTTATAATACCAGATATTAATAGTAAATAGCTATAGTTGTAATAAAAATGTGCTACTCATGCAAGGGTAAACTAATAACTAAATGAAACAGAATAAAGTTTAGAAATAGAAACACATATGCATGGACATGAGTTATAACAAAGTAGGCATTACAAATCAGTGGGGAAAGAGTCAGGTGAATTTCTCAACTAAGAAAACAATATTCACTCTTCCTGCAAAAAGAAATCAGTTCTGAGTGGAATGAGTATAACATACTTATTGTGGCCAGGCACAGTGACTCACACCTGTATTCCCAACACCTTGAGAGGCTGAGGCAGGAGGATCTCTTGAGGCTATGAGTTTGAGACCATCACGGGCAACATAGCAAGATCCTGTTTCTAAAATAATATGGAAAAAAATTAGTTGGACATGGTGGAATGCATCTGTAATCCAGGCCACTTAGGAGGCTGGGGTGGGAGGATCACGTAAGGCCCGGAGTTTGAGGCTGCAGTGAGCTAGGATCACACCACTGCACTCCAGCCTGCGTGACACAGCAAGACCCTGTGTCTTAAAAAATTAATTAATTGAATAATTTAAATATCCATCAAAATATTAACTTTAAAATTGTACATTCTCCAGCAGAAAGCTTAGAGTATCTTCTTAAACTATGAGAAGTAAAAAATTATGAGCAAAACAAATTAATAAACTGAATTATTAAAATTAAGAGTGTATGTATATCAAACACCTTTTAAGGGGATTAAAAATGCTATGAACAAAGTGGGAAAAGTTAGCTTTAACATATACAATCAATCTCCATTATCTATAATGTGTAATGACTCTAAAATTCAACAAGGAAAATAGAGAATTAGGAAATGTGCAAAACCTTTGAATGGCATTTCCTTCCCCAACGAACAGATATCTAACAATAAACACATGAGAAGTGCTTACCTCTTTAACATGTAGGGGGATGCAAAATGAAACCTCAATGCTATATAACTACATGCCAACTAGAATGATTAAATATAAAATGGCTTACAATGAAACTTCTACACTCTACAACATAGATTAGTCCCACAGATTATTGAAAAAAATAAACCAAACAAAATAATGGTATGCAGTGTATGTTTTTATTCAAAAAATATAAGTGATGTGAACCAATGGTGCTATGTCAGTGTAACAATTAAATGATTGTTGGGGGGTTGGATATTTCTGGGAGATAAAGGAGAGTGCCTCTTGGATATTTTTAATGTTCTATTTTTTTACCTAGAGCTTTGCATGAAATCATCTCCTTGCTCTACATGGTAGTGTTTATTTAGTGCCAGTTCATTACATTGTAAACTTGCAATTTGTATACTTTTAAAATACGCATATTTTACATTATTAAAAATTTATATAAAAGAAATCTATTGAGGTGAGTTTGTAAACTTTTTATACGGTTCTGTCACTTGTTGCATATATTTTTGAGCACATTTTTAACAAGAATAAATAATTTTTGTTATATATGTCCTTTAGTTAACCGAATTATTATCTGAGGACCCTATTTATCCTCAATAATACTCCTGGTTTCAGTAAATTTCACCTGATATTAACAGCTATATTAAATTATTAGTATTTTCCTGATTTTATTTTTTTCAAATTTTTACTTTCCGTCTTTCTGTATCCTTATATTTTATGTGAATCTCTTATAAATAGAATATATATTTATATTAAACCCAACATAGATTTTTTGTTTCAACTCAATTTTGCAGTTTCTGCTTTTCACTGGACAATTAAGTCCATTTATATATTTATGATTATCGCTATACTTGAAATATTTATATTGCACTTTCCTTGCATGTCTCTGCAGATGATGTTGAACCTTGTGTAGATTCCCTTAGATCCTTTTTAGCTCTTGTGTTTTCCCTTGGATTTAGCAATAGCCTGCATCTGCAGCTTGTTTGAAGGACTATGTTTGGAGGACTATGCTCAGGCCATTGGAGCACACTCTGCCTGCTGTTGCAGAGCTTGGAGCACCTGGGAATTACTGAAATGTAACTTACAACCCCAGAGCTCTCGTGAAAGATTACATTGAAGATACCGTTAATAAGGCTTTACTTGAAATCAGATCTTTGCTTGGTTTCCTTCCTTTTTCTGTCTTGCTTCCCCCATTTACTTACAGCGTTCCTTTGATATTTAGAATATCACTTACACAGGAATATTCATCGTAAGATCAGCTTCTGTGCAACTGGACCTAAGAAAATCACTTATGTTCCTTTCTTATTTCCTCCTCTCCTTCATTCTTTTTGACTGAGGGTTTTTGTTTTGTTTTGCCTTATTTGGGTTGGTTTGTTTTCAAAATGTGTTTTTCTCATTCCTTGGTTTGGAAAGAATATACTCCACTTCTCATTTTTTAGTGGTAACCCAAAATACCAAACTGATTGCCTAGTCTTACAAAATCTAATATTAAAACATATCTTTGTCCATTTCTTATATGATAAAAGAAAGAAAAAAACAAACAAACAAAAAACCTTACAGGCCCAGCACGGTGGCTTGCACCTGTAATCCCAGCACTTTGGGAGGCCGAGGCAGGTAGATCACGAGATCAGGAGTTCAAGACCATCCTGGCTAACATGGTGAAACCCTGTCTATACTAAAAATACAAAAAATTAGCCGGCCATGGTGGCGGGCACCTGTAATTCCAGCTACTCGGGAGGCTGAGGCAGGAGAATTGCTTGAACCCTGGAGGTGAGGGTCGCAGTGAGCCGCGATCTCACTACTGCACTCCAGCCTGGGCGACAGAGTAGGACTCCATCTCAAAAAGAAGAAAAAGATAAATAAAAAAATTTTACAAAGGGTAATATCAGGCACCACACTCACACCTTCAAGTAAGTTTTAAATTTTTTTTAATTTCCATTTTATTTTTACTGTCTCTAAATAGTAATGCAGTATTAATATTTGCAATAGTCAACCTCTGGATTTCTTCACATGGTTTTCAATTTCTCTTCTCAGTAATGTTTATTGTTCAATTTTGTATCCTCCTTTTATTAATCTTTTTCACTAAAAGACATCCTTTAAAAATTGTTTTTGTGAGACATTTTGTGAGTATTGTCTCTATCATCCCCCTTTGCTGAATGAGCAACTTTATTTTCTGTTTTGATCCCTGACTGAGGAGATAGATTTCAAGATCACAAGTTTTATGGAAGTGTCTGATTTTGAATGCACAAGCTTGTGTGAAGTTTAGTTCTTGTCAACCTAAAACCAAGCCACTAAGAGCTAATAGATCTGCAAATCATATTAGGACTAGTGAGGTAACAATGTTTGCTTACCACTTTGTTAATATTGCTTTTTTTCTTTTTGTCTTAAGGAGATGTTTCTGTGTTTTCACATTTGTGTGCATGTTAGAGTAATTATAGGTGTATTTTTTTCACGAACCATGTGTACATAGGTACCTAATGATTGCCTTTGTTCGTATCTGTGGCATGATTCTCAAGAAGCCTCACAGTCGCATTGTCGTTATTTTAACAAATTTACCACAGTCTGTGTTCTTGCCACCTGTCCTAACATTTTAGCAGCACCAAAGTGTCACAGTCTTTTCTAAGGGACAAAATCAAAACTATGATAACAGAATGCTTTTTCAAAAAATATTTTTACTGTGAGAAGTAAAGTTCACTGGCACAGCCAATCTCACATGTATATGACGAGCTTATCCGCTTCCTAAAAGGAGCAATAAGTTGCTTGGTATGTATGTATGTAAGCAAATTGAGTTAGCCTGTTTTCATATTTAGTGGCGGAGGCTAAGTCACATAAATGCATGCGTATCCTTCATAGGGTATGGCCAGCTAGTGATGCCAATTTGTTTGTCAATAGATTGAATTATCCTTTTAAAAAGGTCCTCTTAAATGAATGTTAACAATGCTCATTCTTTTCCATGATTTTCTGGTTGAATAGTTCCCCTACCCCACCATATATATTTCTGTTTTATATATTTGTTTCAGATTAGGACCCAGCACAGTTGCCTGGAAATTGTTTTATTTTAAAACATATATATTTTTAATCCAACTAAATATATTAATTTAAAAATTCAACTCTCAGGAAAAAATTCACATTTTTATTTTATCATTCTAGAGAATATACTTTATAAAAATTATTTTCTTGCCCAGAAAGAACTGTCTAAATCTTTACATTTCTTATTGTGTATAGGTACTAAAGAAAAAGCAACTAGAACTAATTTAATGCCAATGATTTTCTGCATAGCAAAGTTATTTCATAGTACCTCCTTTAATCATTACTACATACAAATATTTGTAAATTATTTTTACTTTAGAAATTAAACCATTCTCTAAGAGGCAAGAGTTCTGTGATCAAATCAGCAAGTGTCATATGATCAAATGTAAAATGTTACTACAACTCATGCATGCAGAACACTAAGCAGACTATAGAGTTCATAAGAAGTTTAAATGGGTATTTCAAACATTCATCATAGCATTGCTGCTATTAAGAACTATCAGCAATAATATTAGCTACCCCACATATTAAAAAACTATCAATTAGTGAAAACCCAAACACTGATAATTACTTCATTATCACTTTCATAGAAGATGTGCTTATTTGAAACATGGCATTGTTTTAGGACAACTGAAGGAAAACTGATTTACTGTATCATTATGTTTTGTGAGGCATTTGCCATAATGGAATAAAATGAATGTTTCTGGGTCATAATATACTGTTTCAAATTAATAGTTACCTAACCACACAGCAAAAATAGATAAACGGCAAAGATAAAATTTACAGCTGTGTCATAAAAATTTTTAATTTCAGGATTTAATTACAGTTTACACTGCACTTTGGAAAACTTTGAGTTAAAGGGTTACAATTTTTCTTCTTTAACAAGAGAGGTGACCTCAGCCTTCACTAAGTGCTTAGTGCAAACATTTAGCACAGCAAAATTGCAATAGCTTCCCAGGAGAAAATGAACTGGCATTGATGCCAATGCCCTTTATAAAAAAGGAACTTCAAAACACATTTTACTTTACTAAAAGAATGAAGATAGAACTGATTAACTCCAAACTAATCAAAAGAGTTGGCCAAAACACTAAGCAATATAATCTCAAAGGTTTTTTTAAACAAAAGTAATCAAGAATCTGTATCATGCTAATGACTTTTATCATAAGGCTCTGAAATCTCTGTACACTTAGTCAAAGGTGTTATTTCAAGATATAGGTTGTCCTTAGTCTCTATTGTACTATGTACTTGCCTTACACAATGATACTGGTATGGAGTTCTAAAGATTTTTTTCAAAAGTTCTCAGCTTTAGAATTTCAGAGGATATAAAGGACTTTAAGTTCTTTTTTAAAAAAGAGTAGCAAAATAACAAAGTTCTATATAATCATACATGTGCATTTATTTATTTCTTTATTCATATATTGATACATGTGATTTGATAAAAGATCATAGGACAAAATAAAAATTAAGCAAGATCAGTACCAATAAATAAGTTGAAATTATTTAGTGCTTTTAAGAGCCTCTTGAGGCTGGACGCGGTGGATCAAGCCTGTAATCCCAGCACTTTGAGAGGCCCAGGCAGGCGGATCACTTGAGGTCAGGAGTTCGAGACCAGCCTGGCCAACATAGTGAAACCCTGTCTCTAATAAGAATTAGCAGGGCAGGCATGATAACGGGCACCTGTAATCCCAGCTACTCTGGAGGTTGATGAGGGAGAATTGCTTGAACCGGGGAGATGGAGATTGCTGTGAGTGGGGATCGCACCACTGCACTCCAGCCTAGGTGACAGCGAGATTCCGTCAAAAAAAAAAAAAAAGCCTCTTGCATTCACAATATAAAGTGTTCAGAATAGGTAGATCAATTTCTAGTGCAATATTTTTCTAAATATCATCATATTCCTTAATGGTTACATCATAGTAACTCTCATATAACTAAATTTGATCCATATTGTACATTTAATAAAGAATTTCACAGAACAGATAGATGCATCCAAATGTAAGCTTCTAGTTTCCAACTGAAATGTTTTTAAAGAAAGTTAATATGAGCGTTTGTTTTAAAATGGTCATGCTAAGTAGCCTAAAGCCATTCATGTCTTTGGTTATTGTGAGGAAGGAGAAGGGAGAGGAGGAGGAGGAGACAAGGACTAGGATCAAGATGAGGATTTTTGTGACAAACAAACGTGTCTGACTCTCTCAACCCCAGCTTCAAAATTGTAAGAAGATACATTGTATTGGCAGAGGTTAGAGAAAGTATATTCTACTTTTTTTTTTTTTTTTTTGAGACGGAGTCTCGCTCTGTCTCCCAGGCTGGAGTGCAGTGGCGCGATTTCGGCTCAGTGCAAGCTCCGCCTCCCGGGTTCACGCCATTCTCCTGTGTCAGCCTCCCGCGTAGCTGGGACTACAGGCGCCCGCCACCGCGCCCAGCTAATCTTTTTGTGTTTTTAGTAGAGACGGGGTTTCACCGTGTTAGCCAGGATAGTCTTGATCTCCTGACCTCGTGATCCGCCCGCCTCGGCCTCCCAAAGTGCTGGGATTACAGGCGTGAGTCACCACGCCCGGCCTTATCTTTATGTTTTATTGTTTGTTTTGTTTTGCTTCTTTAGAGTTAAATTGCTCCTTTCTCTCCATTCCCAAAGTGGAAGTGTAGATGACTGATTTTCAATCCTTCATCTTTTTTAATATATGCATGTAATGCTATAAATTTCTTCCTAAGCACTACTTTTGCTAAATCCTAGAAGTCTTGATACATTTTTATTATTTTTTAATAGTTTGAAATATTTTTAAATTTCTCTTGAGACATTTTTGATCCATGTATTATATAGCAGTGTGTTCTTTAATCTCCAAATATTTGGTGATTTTCCAGCTATCTTTCTATAATTGATTGCTAGTTTAATTCCACTTTGGTCTCAGAACATACTTTGTGTAATTTTCATTCCTCGATTGTTTTAAGGTGTTTTATGGTCCACAATATGGTCTATCTTGCTGATTGTTCCATGTGAAATTGAGAAGAATGTGTATTTTATTGTTGTTGAATGAAATACTCTTTTCAATGTCAATTGGGTGAAGTTAATTGATGATGCTGTTCAGGTCAACTACTATTCTTATTTTCTACTTGCTTAATCAATCAGTTGCTGAGAGAGGTATTGAAGTCTCAAATAATGATAATTAGTTTGTCAATTTCTCATTGTAGTTTTGTCCGATTTTATCTCATATAATTTGATACTCTGTTGTTAGGTACATGTACCTTCAGGATTTGTTACAGTATTCTTGAAAAACTGACCCATTTATCATGACATAACAGCCCTCTTTGTCACTGTTAATTTTTCGTATTGTAAACTCTACTGTGTCTGAATTTAAGAAAGCAACCATAGGATTATTTTTATTAATGTTAGGGTTGTATATCCATCTCCACCTTTTTATGTTTACTCTACCTGAGCCTTTACTTTATAGTAGGTTCCCTATAGAAAACATCTAGATGGGTCTATGTGTGTGTGTATATATATATATATATATATATATATATATATATATATCTCAAACCTCTCTTTGTAGTCATCTGGAGATATAAATCTCTAGACTACTAGACAACCACTGTATCTGCATCTTCTCTCTCTTCTTTATTTCCAATATTTCTATTCAGTTAGATGTACAGTCTATTTTCTGCAGATATTTCTTCCCAGTGTGGGTCCCTGTCATCTTGGAAAGGTGTTTTTGTTGGTTATTTTGAGAATTTGCAGCATCTCCCCATGTAGTACTCTCCAAACTTTCTATGGTAATTTTGGCATCATTTACACACTGCAATCTGTGTGATCTTTTTTCTGCTTTGGTTTTCTTTTTAAAATCTACTTTCTGAATCCTCCACTTTTATTTCTTGTGTATGTGCGTGGGGAATGACTAAGGACCTGTAGGCAATTTCTTGATTTTCTTTAAGTTCGGAACCAGCACAATAGCTTTTTCTTATTTTGTGTTCCCCTACACAGTTGTTAATCTTGACTAAGCCTTTCTTATGTCAGGATCTAAACCTATGTTAATTTAGTGATTTTACTTACAAGTTATTGAATTAATATTTCTTTTTTATTTTTATTTATTTATTTATTTATTTTGAGACGGAGTCTCGCTGTGTCGCCCAGGCTGGAGTGCAGTGGCCCGATCTCGCCTTGCTGCAACCTCTGCCTCCCAGGTTCAAGTGATTTTCCTGCCTCAGCCTCTCTAGTAGCTGGGACTACAGGAGCACGCTGCCACACCCGGCCAATTTTTGTATTTTTGGTAGAGATGGGGTTTCACCATATTGGTCAGGCTGGTCTCAAACTCCTGACCTCGTGATCCGCCCGCCTCGGCCATCCAAAGTGCTGGGATTATAGGCATGAGCCACCGCGCCCGGCCCATTATTGAAGTTTTTGTGCACATTCCTTGGAATTTTATGCATATACAATCATATCATTACCAAATAGGGCAGTTTTATTTTTTTATTTTCAATCAATGGGAAAGATACTATGTCAGGACAATGTTGAATAAGAAATGATAACAGATATCCTTGCCTTATTCTTGATCTAAGAAAATATAGTTATTAATCATTAAATATAACAGCTATAGGTTTCCTTTTATCAAGTTGAGGAGGTTTTTCTCTTTCTAATTTTTTCAGTTGATAAAATTATGTAATTTTTTATTCTAATTTATTAATAAAGTGGATTATATTGACTGATTTTAAATACTAAACCAGCCTTGCATCTCTGGAATAAAAGCCCCTGGTCACAGCCTATAATCAATTTCATATTTATATTTTATTTGCTATATATTTTCTTAAGGATGTTTGCACCTATGTCATGAGGAAGCCTTGTCTGTAGTTTTCCTTTTTTGTACTGCCTGCATTTGATTTTAATATGTGGGTAATACTGGATTCATAAAATGAGTTGTAAATTGTTCTTTCTTCATTCATTTTCTAGAAGAATGGATAAAATCAGTGTTAATTTTTCTCTAAGCTTTAAAATAATTCTCTGGTACAACCATTAGTAACTGGAGATATATTTGGGGAAGAAATTTTGAAGTACAATTTATTTAATTGCTACAAGGGAATTTAAATTATTTATATTGGTTGAGTCTTGGTAGCTTGTACTTTTTAATAAATTGATTATCCTCTCAGTGGCTGAATTTATGTCTGTAGACTTGTTCTTAGTGTTCCCTTCCTATCTGTTTACTTGTGTTACATCTGCATTTACATATACATCATATATCTATGTATTATCTATATAGAGAAAGGTAAGTATATTAGGCCCCCAAAATCACTAAGCTAAGCAGAAAATTCAAGTTGGGAACTGATTAGGACAAAGCTGCCTCTCATTCTATTTAAAGTTATCTCTCTGCTCACTGAGATAAATACATATATGATTGCCTCCTTTGGAAAGGCTAACCAGAAACTCAAAAAAATGTAACCACTTGTCTCTCATTTATCTGTGACCTGGAAGCCCCTCCTTGCTTCTTTCTGCCTTTGCTTTGAGTTGTTTTGAATTGTTTTAAGTTGTCCCACCTTTCCAGACTGAACCAGTGTACTTCCTACATATATTCATTCGTGTCTCATTCTTCTTACATACTTCTGACATATATTGATTGGTGTCTTATGTCCCCCTAAAATGTGTAAAACCAAGCTGTGCCCCGACCACCCTGGACACATGTCCTCAGGATTTCCTGAGGCTGTGTCACGGGCATGTGTCCTCAACCTTGGCAAAATAAACTTTCTACATTAATGAAGACCTGTCTCAAAGTTTCTGGGTCTACATATATATATACACATATATGCATATATGTGTGTATATATATACATATACGTGTATTTATAGACCTATATACATACATATATAGACATATATGTATATATATAGACCTATATACATACATATATAGACATATATGTATATATATAGACCTATATACATACATATATAGACATATATGTATATATATAGACCTATATACATACATATATATAGACCTATATACATACATATATATAAAATTCTGTGTCACTTGTGCTAAAATCTTGTCAGCTGTGTTGATCTTTTTAAAAAATTCACTCCTTGCTTTATTGATTTTTCTGTTTTCTTTTTTCAATTTCATTTATTTCTGTTATTATCTTTATTATTTCCTTCATTCCTCTTGCATTGGGCTTATTTTCTTCTTTTTTCACTATTTTTTAACTTAAAAAAATGAAAAAAATAAAATAAAAAGCCAGAGGAAGGTATTAATGCAGTCCCCCGCTACTACAAATTATGCAGTCCAGGTTTCCACATGTGGGGACATCACAGAGGTGAGCACATCTGGAATGCAATGGATGGAAAAGCCTTGCCCTGGGGAAACCACCCTTGTGATTATGATATCTCCTCTGCCATGTTAAGTGTATATTTTTTTCCATAGTTTCTTAAACTGCAAGCTTAGATGGTTGATTCATGATTTTTCCACCTTTGTGATGTAAGCGTTTAGTGCTATAAATTTCCTTCTCATCACTGCTTTACCCGCATCTCAGAAAGTTTGCTGTATTCTCTTTTTATTTTCATTTACCTGAACATATTTTTTGTTCTTTGTAAGACTTTTTTAATCTCTGTATTTTTAGAAGTATCTTGCTTAATTTCTGAGTGTGAAAATTTTGTATGATTTCCCTGCTATTTAACTCTTACTTGATTCCATCAGCATCAGAGAACAGATTCGGTATGATTTTATTTTTTAAAATAATGTGTTGAAACTTGTTTTATGGCCCAAAATATGGGCAATAAATGAAATAAGAGTCTCAGGAGAAAAGGAATGCTAAACAGAACTTGGCAAACTCAGATCTGAGGAGAAAGATAGAAAGCAATCAAGACATCTTCAGTGTCAAAAATTTAAGTATATTGTTGCTAATTACCTGTGTTTAATGTGTTTCTTGTTCTGCATTATGCTGTTACCGTCTTTGTTTTTCCCTTAAATAAAACGTTTTTGTTATTTCAAACAGCTTATTACACTTAAACTATGAGCACTGAAGGAGAATGCCTTTCCACATGCAGTGCAAGAAACAGAAAAAGAATAGCCACTGGATCCTACGTAAGTACTAACTGGCTACTTAGAGCTGATAATTATACATACTAAGTGACAGGAAAATGCACTCTCACACCAGTGCATCAAGATCTACAGAAATTTGTGGTACTTGTTAACACATTATATGACATAGACTGGAACATAACCTGCAATCCTCAGAACTTCCTAAAAGAAAAGAGCTTGACACAGGTATGTCACATGTAAAGTGTAAAATAAAAGTATTAAGTTTAATGTTGGGTTTTCATTATAACATGTAAATACATTAATCAGGTAAATAGAAATTTAACAGTTGATTTGGCTTCTGTTTCCTTTGAACCTCAAATTAGTTTTGAAATATAATTAAATAACCTTCCATGGCAAGAGATCTTTTGAACCTATATTGCATGTTTGCATTTTAAAGCACCATTTCTCAATAACATGTTTGAATTCTTGACATAAAGACACATAGAGAGGCCTCACATATACAACCTGCCATCCATCTATGAAAAAAAGAAGAAAACTTATTTTAGCCAGCATGCTATCAGAAAACCATATTTCATACTGATGGGTCATAGCAGAAACACACTTTCAAAATGATTTTAAGGAAAACCCCAAGGCATGTTTGCTGTGTTTAAAAGGACTAGGAAGTACAAAAATGAAACAGGAGCCATAAAGTGTTTGATATACTTTATGAGGCCAAAATTCCTCTGTGGCATTTATTCCAATTTCTACAAAATAACTTAGAAATTGGAAAATCTTTGCTATCAAGAAAAACAACAAAATGGTTGAAACAAAATAGAAAAATATTTTCTTGCTTTGAATATACTATTTTCCTATTTAAACCATATTTATATCTTTAATACCCTCATTTAACTTAATGTTAAACATATACCATGTGTCCTAATGTTGCTGAGAATTTTCTAAATTTGTTTGCCAATATTTTTCACTATTACTGAAATATTACCGAAATTACAAATCTTTTCAATATTACATGCAGTACAAATTTGTTACATTTGAAAAAGAATGAAGCACTTAAGGTACATTTAAAACAAACTGAAAATAAATGTTGGAATAGTTGTAATAAGTAATCAAAATGAAGGTGGAGTTTCTAACTAAAGAAGATTTTTTATAGAGAATGACAAACCATGCAGTGAATTGTGCATCTGTTTGAAAAGATACTTGATGGAATTGCTTAATAAATTCAAATTCAGTACTAGTGCTAATGTATTTGATAGTAAATCATGTTTCATGAAAAAATAAAACATAAAACCCGATTTTGTCATGGTTCATCCACTTTTAAAATAAGTTTAGGAGTACAAAAGTAAAAAGAAAGTTAGATATTCATTTTTTTCTGTTTTAGTAGATCATTTTGCTAAACTAGATTTTTTCTGTGACCTGATAATTGAGACTAAATCCTTGTGTTAGTTGGCTATGGCTACAAAAATCCTGCATAATTATTCTAAAAGTCACTGCTTAAAATAATAATCATTTATTGTCATTAATTTCCAGATCCAATGAGTGTTAGTTAATATAGATTGAGTTTAGTTTGGTGGCCCTGCTGAGCTTTGTAGTCCTACCACATGTGTCTGGGGTCTTAGCAGAAACTAGTCAGAGTTCAACTGATCAAGTTATGGCTCTCTGAGTATTTTTTGCCCTCTTCAGGAAAACAGACTACATCAACTATGTTTTTCTCTTAAAAATTTCAGATGTTCGGGAATAGATGCAATAGTGTAATAATTTTTCAAGCCTGGGCTTACTTTTTGAATGTTCATTCCCAAAGCAAATTCTATATCTAAACTTTAACTGTAGGGGTGGAGAACTATTTCCCAATTAAGGTGCATGGCAAAGGATGTGATTGTGTGATCTCGTTACTGAGGGAGGGTAGACCTTTGAAACAATAGCCCATTCTAGTTTATGCTCTAAAATCAAAGCATAACTAGGCAGTGGGTATGTTTACTTGTTATTCTAAGTAGATCTACCAAGATCTTGTCACATACATATTGGTAGGATCTTTATTAAAACCCCAGGATGACTGATAATAGGATTCCTGATAAAAATAGGTGATGATTATATACAGGGAAGAGTAGTCCCTATATATATGAACCCTATATATAAACCAAAGAACCAAGTCTCATTGTCCGATTGTCCGACTTCGTTCTTTGATTTATATAGTGGCATTGATGATACACTTTTTTGTGATTATTTAAACAGGGAGATAAGCCAAATGGAAAAGTATAGCAGAAAAAAAAGACTCACTTGTCAGCCTAAATGCCTTTATTTCATAAGAGAAGAGCACATTGGTCACTGCATATGCTAGCCATTAAGTGAAGCCATTAAGAGAGCATGCTACTAAGAGAAGGCCCTCTGCAGTAGCTAGATCACAAAAAAAGTGGAAGTTGAGAAGAGGTAGAGGTCAAATCAGAGTACTTGGGAACCTAGGAAATGGGTAAATCCCTCACATGGAGTTTTTCTAAGAACTCATAAATGTGAGCAACAAGAAACCAAACACTGGCCATATGCTGCATGGAAAGTATTATCAGGTAAGCAACAACAGCCAAGAGGGGAAGAATTTACCACTAGTCAGGTAAAATTTTCAGTTTTCCTAATCTTTTTTTTTTTCATTTTGACTATCAAATGCACCAAATGTTGAAAATATTCTTACAAGGAAATTGAGATAAAAGGAAAATAATTATCATATGCCCAATCGCTGTTTCCTAAGGTATGGCACCTCTCTGAAATTTGAAGATAGAGAAGAGGATAGGGTATTCAACTGGGTGAGCAAATTGAGTTTTTAACTCATTGATTCTGAGAAGACTAACTTTCTAAAACTATGTTTCCCAAAAGTTACAGATCCTTTCCAAGGAATGGGAAAGGGAATGTAACAAAGCACAGTCAATGCAATAATTGGATGAAATTAGAACATCACAGTTCTATCACTTTGAGAGGTAAGAGTCACCTTGCCCAAGAATGGATTGGCTGCCTGAATTGCTGCATTAAAAAATGCAACAATCAAGTTGTAAGGCAATCAATTCACTAGAGAGTTGAATGTAGCAAGTCAAGTCCCTCGCCTACCATACTGTATATATGCTTAGGCCTTTGTGCCTGAACGTGGCAGAAGAGACACCGATGTTTTCCAACCGTGAATATTCAGCTGGCAAAATAGAGTAGAAGTCAAGGGGCTGCCATTTTATTATGCTATTGGATCTACCCCAAGACAACAGCAGGGAAGCGTTATTAATTCACCAGTCATGGCTTAAATTCTCCAGCCTAAAACAAAGAACCTCTTCTCTAGACTCTGAAGCCCTTCCCTGCTAACCAAATATGACCGGAAGCAGGGACCTATACCTCTACAATCATCCTTTCTCCTTGTATGTTCCTAATAGTAGAATTGTCCCTACAATTCATAGTGTAGGATTTCCCCCAGAAAATCTAATTTATTCTTCTTCCCCTGACTGGCAAAAACATACTTTTAGAATAAAGCACACCATCATTGTGTTCACTCAAATTTGACTCCCACTTGCTTCTCACTCTTGCATCCAAATCTGTGATTAATACTCTCTTATTTTTGTTCATTTCAGTATGTTTCCCTTTATCATAGCATCCATATCATTAACTTGTGAGTCAGTATGTCCATTTGTTTGTATGTTTTATGTATATACTGTATTTTTTGACTCATCCATCATTAGGGTTTGACTTCAGCAAATGTGTTCAATACATTTATGTTGCTAGTGGCTTTCAGGGCACCTGAAACATTGTAGAAGTTCAATATATTGGGGTAGAATGCAGTAATTTAAGTTTACTTTTTTCTTTAAGCATCACTATGTGACAGCTACTGTGCTGGGTGACTTACGGATGTACTCATTCTACCTTGGACAACAAACTTACTGTATTTGTAGGGTGTCTTTCTAATTATCTACCTAGCGTCTATCCCTGCTTACTTTCTGCTGCCAGAGGCTCTAGTTTGTTTGGGCATCCACCACTATCAAGTCCTTGCTGACCTCAGCTAAGCACTGTGGTTTCAGTACACCTACCAGAGAGACTGGATTAGATGTGAAATGTGTGATGCAATTCTGTTCAGGGAGTAATTAGTAGGAACTTTCTGTAGGCCTTCTGGGAAGGGTTTCTTTAACTTTATAAAATAGGAAGCAAAAAATCAAATGTCAAAATTGCTATCTCATGTTGAGTCAATAAATGTTACTAAATTAAAAACCAGACGGAGGCCAGGTGTGGTGGCTCATGCCTGTAATCTCAGCACTTTGAGAGTCTGAGGCAGGCAGATCACCTGAGGTCAGTAGTTCGGGGCCAGCTAGGCCAACAGGGAGAAAGCATGTCCCTACTAAAAATACAAAAATTAGCCAGACATGGTGGAGCACACTTGTAATCCCAGCTACTCAGGAGGCTGAGGTAGGAGAATTGCTTGAACCCAGGAGGTGGAGGTTGCAGTGAGCCGAGATGGCACCATTGCACTCCAGCCTGGGTGACAAGAGTGAAACTCCGTCTCAAAACAAACAAAAAACAGATGGAATGTTAAAATGGTGGTGCAAAAAAAAAAAAAGTGAAAGCAAAGTGAGTCCCTGATGAAGCAGACAAGTCACAGCATTAAATAGTTCTGGAGCCACACTTAGTTCAGGTATTCGTATAACAACAAGACAATAATTTCCCATTAGGTTTAAGGCGCTTATGTGATTAATTTCTTTTTTTTTCTTTTTGCCAATACAGGCAAAATTATTCATTGTAGTATTTTGGCCAACATTTTATATGTGGAAATAATGAAGTCTAGTAAGTTTCAGCGAATCATTAATCCATAGGTTAGTAGCAGAATAAGAATTCAAATACAAGTTTGTCTCTTTAAGCAAGGATTTTCCATGAGGATATAGAAATTGTGAGAGATCTCAACAACTAGTAAGTAGCTTCACATTTCCATTGCCAAAGGCTCTGTTTTTATAGCATAGTTACACAAGAAAAACAAAAATAGTGTATCTCACACATTCGATTATTTATTGATCGATTAATGCATAGTAAACATACATACTTCCAGGGTACACGTGTGTCACATATTTGTAAAAATCTAACAGTTACTGCATTAAATTGATACCAATATAAAAACAAATCCAATCATCAATGTTAACGATGTGAAGAGCATTCCAATTTGTAATTTAATAAATGATATAGTTTTTTTTTTTTTTTTTTTTGTGAGACAGAGTCTCACTCTGTTGCCCAGGCTGGAGTGAAGTGGCATAATCTCAGCTCACTGCAACCTCTGCCCCCTGGGTTCAAGCAATTCTCCTGCCTCAGCCTCCTGAGTAGCTGGGATTACAGGTGTGCACCACCACGCCTGGCTAATTTTTTTTTTGTATTTTTAGTAGAGACGGGCTTTCACCATGTTGGCCAGGATGGTCTCGATCTCCTGATCTCATGATCCCCCCATCTTGGCCTCCCAAAGTGCTGGGATTACAGACATGAGCCACCACACTGAGGCAATGATACAGCTTTTATATTTGGCTAGCCTAGGCATAAATGGCTTACTCAAAAGGAATAATTTTGATAGTAACCTTCAACTTTGCAAATAACGAGGTTAATAATTTACTATGTAGTATGCTAAGATTTCCAAAGTTGATTTATTGATAACAAACTGAGTTGACACAATGTAACAAAAGGGAAACGTGGGCAGGATCACTCAGACTTTGTGTATAAAGTATTGTTCATTCCAATACAGAGTTATTAACAGTGTATTACTCTGTACGGGTAAGGAAAATGATGCCCTATGGAGAAGAATATACAAACACTAAAAGAGTATATTCGTAGAAGAAAAGAAAGCAGATAAATTACTTCACATTTTAGAATGATAAAAATATTAAGAAAAATGAATTTGAAAAAGTCTCATTAGAATTAAAAAACTAGGCAAAATGTATCAAGAAGATATATGTAATAAAGCATTCTAGACATATCTCTTTTTCAAGTGATCATAAATCAAATACTAAGAGGAAGATCAGAATGTTTGGTGGAAGTAAATGGCAGACTGGTTATAAATTTGGGATATACATCAAATAAGGAAGAAAAGGAAGACAATTTTACACATAGTTAACTGTATGAAAAGGTTTGCTTCTGGAAATGATATTAACTCCACAGCAGTGCTTATCACTCTGTAAATGGATCATCGAGAAAGCAAACGGTTTCTGTTAGACTGTTGCTGGCTCCAAACTTCCAAGCAAGAAGCAGAAACTGCATTTGCAGTATTCCCCAGAGCATTTCCTACTTCTATCACTTTGGTCTTGGCTGCACTGACAGTGCAACTCTGCACAGTCCTTTTCTTTATGAAAAGCTCAAAGAGGGTAATAGAGTACAAGAAAAGAAAAGAATTCACTTCTAGGTTATGTTCAAACTATTTAACATTGAATTCTACCAATGAGAAATCTGCTGGTTTGAAGCAAAGTCGAGCTAAGCAAAATAGATGAGTTCTTTGAGGTAAATGGTAGAACTCTCTGTAGGTGCTAGAATTTCATGAAAGAATAGTTAGTACATGCAGGCAAGGGATGGGAATTGTTCTATTTAGCCTGAAGAATATTCAGTAATAGCACTACAGCCAGAATAAGAACTCAAGAAAATTATGTGTCAAATTGTAAATAAAAAATTTTCAATGAATATGTATTGCTAAATCCCTTACATGTATGAATCAGCTGTAAGAGTTTATCTTTCCTTCTACACAATAAATAGAAATTCAATGCAATAAACAGTAACCCATGTTTAGCTAATAGTTGCCCTACCACAAATATACTAGTTATACCAACAGGGATGCCAGTCGATCTAATAAAAAAAAGAAAACTTGATAAGGGACACATTAATACTAAATTGTTGACATTTATTTGAGAACAAAATGCTGAATGCCTCTTCCAAACTCCCATCAAACACTTAGCTTGTCCTAGAAGCAATTTTTCATATGGACTACTGTCAGCTTCTTGATGATTAAATGAAAATATTTAATGCTATTCATTCCATATTACTTGGTTATTGAAATAATTCAATTTTTAAAGAATTTCACTTTGTATTAAGCATCAAATGAAGACATTTTGCATCTCACCTAATGGACACTGCAATTTGTTGTATTATGTTTTCAGGGGCAACACAAATAAATCTGCCCTTACAGAGAATTTTACACATTAAGAAAAAGGCAACTATCAAAACAGAACTCAATGGCATTCTACTTTCAGGGGAATAAATAATTGTGCACACTAACAGTGCAGACTGCAGAACTCTTGCAAGAAATAGATGTGGGGCAATTATAATGAAACTTTATCAATAGGTTCAAATAAGGTGGTATAGCCTCATGAGTACTGCTATTAAATTAATCCAGATTGAAATAGTAAAGCTTTCCATTACACCCAAAATCATTAGAGTTGGGGCTATAATCTGTCTGATACATTGATTTAGTAGCAACATAAAAAGGACTGAGGAAAACTAAATAAACAAACATAGGAACACCAGAAATGTTTAACTGGCTTCCTTGTTCTTTTGTTGCAACTTCCTTGATCCTGACATACTCAAAGAGATTAGTGCCACATTTGTGTGCTCACACATGCCTACATGGGTGTGTTGCACAGGCTTGTAAGTTTATGACATTAATAAATTTTCAATGGCTACAATTTGAAGGTTTACATTGTTTCAAGTGAAAAAATATTAAATTTTCGAACATAAACATATTTTTCAACCTCATATAATTTAGTATGCTTGTTTCAGGGGGGTATGCAATAGGAGAGAGATAAAACTGGACTTGTCAGTCTATCTTGTAACAGTAGTGAAGTTTCAACTAGAGGGCATGCTAAATTCAGTACCTTTAGATATGGAAAAGACTTAAATATAAGAATACAGTTAATGTTATTCTTTAGTTTGCATGGACAACATTTTATATTATGCAATGAAAATATTTAAATTGCTGGCATGGTTTGATCACAGTAGTAAGAAATTCAAAGTAATTAAAGACATACTAGATTATATCACTGGAGCATCAGCCTGTTCCATTTCATCTCCATTAAAGCAGATTGATTCAGTGACAGATTTATAGAAACATTATTTAAGGTTAGAATTACTTTTGTGGAGAAAAATGGGTATAAAAAGAAGTGAAACATTCTTATTGTTGTGTATTATTCACAATCTAAATGCTCCATTAATCACAAAACTGCACTTTTTCCCACCATAAACAAACTTGAGTGTTCACCTTTTAAAAAATACACATTTCATGTTCTTAAGAAGTGAAATACTCACAACTCCATAACATTCCCGAATAACCGTATTAATGTTTCTCATGTGTAACTTATAAGAATTGAGAAGGAAAATAAGAAAAACATCATTGTTTTATTTTTCTCTTATTCTTGCTGCTCTATGTGTACCTCATCACAGCTGTGTCAGTGATTTATGAAAAAATTTGTCTGATAACTGAAACAAACCTTCAACACTTTCCTAATTTCAATCAAAAGTCACACAGGTGGTAATGCAGCTGTGATTCTATAATAATACCTCTTAAATTCAATAAATAAACGCTGTGCAATTTGGGAAATAGTTTAATGTAACATTTGACACCACTCTTCCAACATCCACCAAATTTAATTAAACGTCTGTAATAGTAATAGTATATTTTAATACTGAATAGGATGAGAATATATGTTACAATGCTCCTAGAATTGCCATACATTTTACAGAAATTTCCTGGTATTAAGTCCCCTTGCCTCCAATAATTAAAGAAGTAGGATTTTAAAAAGAACAGCCCCTAACTATCTGAGTAGATTTGCAGAGTTTATACTACTACTTACATTTAGAAAGTCAATATGTATCTTCTTCTTCATAACAGAACTCTAATGATTTAACATAACCTATTTTCCCAACAACATTGGCATACCAGCCCACCAACTTTTCCAAACAAGCCAAATTATGCTAAAGTATGTTATTTACCAGCTTAGATTTTTCAAATTTGAAGTCAAACTTTTGGACATCCATACAGTAATTTTCCAGTTATGTACAATCATGAAACATATTTAACAAATTCTGAGTCTCTTGTCCTCCTTTACTAAGTGTCTGTTTCTGTGATATATATTTAAAGTAAATTTTAATACTCAAAAGTGTTTTCAAGAAGGAAGTTTCGTCACTATTGTGAAGGGCAACATTGGAGAGCAAATGAATTGTGGATTTGTATTGAGAAGTTGGAGATTGTAATTTGGCTTTCATGGTTGGAGTATCTAGAGAGAGTGCCAGGTTTACATTCATGAAATGGACATGCTCTCCCTACAAGAAAGCTACATAGTTTAAAAATGAATAGCAAAGACTTCAGTATTGAAATCACAAATAAATTCGTTGCTTTCTCCTCTTATATTTTAAATATTATCTGTTAGCTTTTTTCCTCTAAAGTAAGGGATTAATGTTAGCAATATCTGGTTTGTCTTTTCACAAAGCAGGATTATGCTATGAGGATTACCACAAAAATAGGTGTTAAAAATACCAGAGTTTGTTGCTCTTATGCATTCCTTTGGGAGAGATAAGACGAGGAAATCAATTAACATCAAAAGTAGTAGTTTAGTTTAGGTTTTCAAAGAATAGGTAGTTCAAGTCATTATTTGGAATTAAGAACATAAAGTAAGATCTTGGTCAAACCTCTAATATTGTAACATGTATAAGATATGAATGTGTGGAATAATTGAAAAGTTACCTTATTGCTAAGAGTAAACTTGTATCTGAATTGAAAAATAATGAATCAAGACCATAAACCTTGTATTTATGGCTTTCTTCCAACCTATAAGAATGCAAGTTTGTTTATACCAGAATATTAAAAATATAATCTTGTTGTTTATTTTATACAGTATTACTTACTTAACATAGCGTTCATGTTTCACTTATAGGAAGAGCACATTGTGTCAAGTGTTATAAACAGAATGTTATTAAAAGAAGCTAAGGGTATTGTGTTACATTATTAAGTACAGGTTTGTTGAAGAAATGTGTTTAATGTTCATGTACAGGAGAGGTGAGTTGTGTTTAGACTAAAGATCATTAGAAAGCTTATAATTATAATTAATTATATAGCAGGCAAATGTTTTTTGGTGGAGGGGGGTGATGCCTTTATATATTGATTTTACAAAAGCAGAAAACTCATCTATCCGAAAAAGGAAATCAGTAAATGGTTAGAAAAACCTGCCTCAAAGCGTAGAAAAACCTATATGGTACAGTAATTGCTGTTCAGATTCTACAAATAGTTTTTTTAAAAAAGATATTGCTGTGCTTCTAATTATACTTGAGGATATCTTATTACATGCTACAGAGCTTCTGAATAATTAAATGTAATCGGATATAGTATCTAACTTTAATAATCAGTGTCAGGTGCTAATATGCTTTCCACTTGGTGCATGAACTTCATTGCCATTGGAAGACATATTAACAAAAGTTGACTTGCTAATCTTATTATTGATTTTTCATATAATATTTGAAGGCTTTAACACACTGTAGATTGAATCTCCATTGAAAAAAATGCTTATACTCATCAATCTATGTATATATGATGTCATACGTCACATTGATGTTTTTAAATGTATTACATGAGCCATTGGTCATTGATATGGTTTCGCTCTGTGTCCCAACACAAATCTTACCTTGAATAGTAGCTCCCGTAATCCCCACATGTCATGTGTGGAACCAGGAGGAAGGTAATTTTTAATCATGGGGGGCAGTTACCCTCATGTTGTTCTGGTGATAGTAGCTGAGTTCCCATGAGATCTGATTTTTTTTTTTTTTTTTTGAGGCAGAGTCTCACTCTGCTGCCCAGGCTGGGGTGGCGCAACCTTGGCTTACTGAAAGCTGTGCCTCCCAGGCTCAAGTGATTCTCCTGCCTCAGCCTCCCAAGTAGCTGGGATTACAGGCATGTGCCACCACCACCCAGCTAATTTTTGTATTTTTAGTAGAGATGGGGTTTCACCACGTTAGCCAGGCTGGTCTTGAACTCCTGACCTCGAATGATCCACCTGCCTCGACCTCCCAAAGTGCTGGGATTACAGGCGTGAGCCACTGTGCCCAGGTCAAGATCTGATGGTTTTATAAAGGCTGTTTCTCCTTTTGCTTGGCACTTCTTCCTGCCATTATGTGAAGAAGGACATGTTTGCTTCTTCTTCTGCCATGATTGTAAGTTTCTTGGGGTCTTCCCAGCCAGGCTGAACTGTGAGTCAATTAAATTTCTTTCCTTTATAAGTTACCATTATAAATTATTAGGAGCATGGGAATGCAGTAATATAGTCCTGCTTCTGCTGAATCTTCCCATATGTCCAGGCAGTAGAAGTATGAAAGCACCTGGTATACCCAAGAGATAAACCACCAAACAATTTAAATGTACTGATATTTCATGTACATTTGAAAAAATAGCTAAATGATTATATGACACTGTTTTAAGTCTACAAAGTGTATGAAATACAAACAAGTTGCTCAGTCAGGACCCTGTGAGAAGCAGGCTCAAACTCATTTTTATTTTGATGTGTTTTTTACTTTAGCAAAATAATTAGATAGTATTAGAACCAACGACCGCCCTCTTCTCAGACCCCAGTTTACTCATCTGAGTTCTTCTTATATTGAGGCTAAATCCTGAGCAATATACTTCCAAAAACTTTCTGACAGTCTAGTTCGTCTTGGAAACAAATAGACGCCTCTTCCTGCCTTGGAGTACAATTTGTTGCAGAAAAGTTTGCTTCAGTGCAGAGACCCACCACTTAAGTCCACTGGGATAACATCATTTAGTCGTTGCGTTGTGTTGTACAGAAGTCTATCTTGCAGTTTCACCTGTTTGTTTCCACAATTCCCAATCAATTCATTCCTGGTTTTCTTATTTATGTCAAACAGAGGATTGAGCAAATTTGCTAGAGTTTTGACAAATATAATGCTGAATGCCTCATCTTTTATATTTGTTGCCTAATCCTATTCTAATTTACAAAATTCATATTTATTTATCTATCATGGTATAATACATAATGTTTTGTTCCTTTTCCATGATGAAGATATTGGAAATAGACTATTTGTTAAATTGTTCACTGTATGGATGAATCATGGATAGAGATAGGGAGCATCTGCTGTTGATTGAAAGGTTAATTGGTTAATTTTAAGATAATTTAGTAAATTGTAATAAAAGCAGGCTCTTTAAACATGTTTGCTAAAAAGCAAACATGAAGATAGACTTTTAAAAATACCTGTGTTCAGTAAAAACAGAACTTGGGCAAGCTGTTTTTTTCTTTTATAAAAATCTAATATCTTCGATTCTATTTCAAATATCCTTTTTAAAATATGATTTATTTTTCTCTTTTATTTCTTCAGACAGTTAATGCACTACTGCTAATATAACAGCAAAGTTTTGACTTTTCTAAATTGGGGTTTTCCTGTAACACTGTGAAAGTAAATTTTTTTAATGTCTTAATTAGCATCTTGTCTGTCAAGACACAAATTGAGCAAATCAAATCAACATAATAATCACCTAATCAGATGCTTAATTCAACTAGAAGCATATGCACACTTTGGTAACTGTCATTTGAGTGTGCATGTATATCTTAGCAGCACCACCTTCTACTCTTTTAAATTGATTCATCAATTTTCTCTGTTTAATTATGCTGTATGTTGTAGTTTATGATGCCTCTCCTGGAATGGTGACTGTCTGAGCATCAGTTTATGTCTTCAAATGTAACAGTGTGCCTCTTGGAAGGAAAATCTTCTATCCCCATCTTTCCTACTATGTTAATCTCAATTACAAAGAAAACAGTTGATTTTTTTCAGAACCTATAATTATTGCTATATACTTATTCGGTATTATTAACGCCAAGGAGAATAATGAGATAGTAATGTTAAAAGGTTACTATAGTTTCATGACTTCAGTTTCAACAGGTAAAAACAAAAATTACAAGTCATCACTCTTGTCCTTGCAAGAAAAGACAAAACATAAGGAAAATATGTGACTTCTTAGACCCCTTGGAGAACTGAGATCACAGGGCAACTGCCATCCTGAAATCTGGAGAGATAGATGATTCCAGAGGGCCATATTCAATATCTGTTGAACTCAAACAGAAGCTGGTGGAGCTCTAAACTTGTGGAAACAATAAAATAGTAAATTTTAACAAATTGTTGAAGATTGAATATGGGCTAAAATGTGAGCGCAAAACTCCGAGATCCTCAACATACAGGCTGCCAAAGTTTCACCAGTTTTAACTTCAGGAACCCCTGGGAAGGGGTACACGTTCTAACTAGGAAGAGCTGAGAGACATACCCCGTTGCTTTGGTGGGGAAGAGGAAGAAAAAAATATTGTGAAATGCTCCCACGGTGTTGTCAGTAACAAGGGTCTGTGATCTAGAGGAGAAGATATAGCTAGAGCCTTATCCTACCAGGAAAAGGTACATTTATTTACTCCTGTCATCTCTAGATTTCCTATCTCAACAAAAATAAAATAAAATGAGAATTATTTATGAAGGTCACAGGGCCACTAAAAGACAGATTTAATCACAAGATTATAGCATTTTTCTCCTACTTCACAGTTTACCACCATATCAACAGGGATCCAGTATAATAGGATTTACAGCTAAAAGAGCTGAGAGACGCAGACTATTTCTGAGGGTAGAGCTTAAAGAAATCCAAATTTCGCAGATGAAACAAAAATAATACTAGAGAAGTTTAAAGCCTTTGGCACCTGAAATGATTGCAAATATTAAACACAGCTAACTCCTAGTCAGAGGAGGCTTTATATTATAAAGCCTAAAATTCTTTTTTTTTTTTTTTGAGACGGAATCTCACGCTGTCTCCCAGGCTGGAGTGTAGTGGAATGATCTCGGCTCCCCACTGCAACCCCCGCCTCTCGGGTTCAAGTGATTCTCCTGCCTCAGCCTCCCAAGTAGCTGGTATTACAGGTGCCTACCACCATGCCCAACTAATTTTTTAAAAAATATTTTAGTAGAGACAATGTTTTGCCATGTTGTCCAGACTGGGCTTGAACTCCTGACCTCAGGTGATCTGCCCGCCTTGGCCTCCCAAAATGCTGGGATTACAGGAGTGACCACAGCGCCTGGCCACCCCTAAAATGCTAAAGGCCTATCTACTTCACTTCCTATTGCCTGAAACATTATGACTTTCAACAAAAATTAGAAAGTATGTTAATAGACAAGCACAAACTGTCCAAAGAGACAAAATGTGTACCAGAAGCAGACTCAGATATGACACAGATTTTGGAATTACTAGGTAGGAAATTTAAAATATCTATGATTAATGTCTTAAAGCCTCTAACAAAGTAGTGGACACCATGCAAGAACAGATGGGTAATGTAAATAGAGAGAAGCCAACTCTAAGAAAGAATCAAAAAGAAATATTTGAAATAAAAAACACTCACAAAATTGAAGAATAGCTTTGATGGACTCATTCGTAGTCAGAGAGTGGCCACAAAAGGAATGAGTGAGCTTGAATGTAGGTCAATATAAACTTCTCAAACTAAAATTCAATGACAAAAATAAATAAGTAAATAAACAAATAATTAAAAGAAAATGAACATTGAAGACCGGAGGCACAATTTTAAAAGGTTTTCTTCCGCATATTGGCCTATGAGAAAGAAAAGACAGAAAAGTAACAGAAGAAATATTTAAAGTAATAATCTGTTTGAGACCAGCCTGACCAATATGGTGAAACTCCACTTCTACTGACAATACAAAAATTATCCAGGTGTGGTGGCATGTGACTATAGTCCCAGCTACTCAGGAGACTGAGACGGGAGAATTGCTTGAACCCGAGAGGTGGACGTTGCATTGAGCCAAGATCGCGCCACTGCACTCCAGCCGGGTGACAGAGTGAGACTCCATCTAAAAAGTTTCACCTAGTCTTATACTATTCAAACTGCAACAAAACAAAACAAAACAAAACAAAAAATGTAGTTACAGAAAAAAATAAGAAAATCTTAAAAGAAGCTGGGGAGAGGGAACTTAACATTTAGAAAACCATGGATAAAATTATGGTTGTGTCTTCAGAAACTGCCCAAAAAAAAGAAAATAGAGTTAAATAATTAAAGTGTTGAAATAAGAAAACATAGTAATTTGGGATTTCAAGCAAGTAAAATAATTTTTCCAAAGTATACTTGAAATAAAGATAATTTTAAACAAACAAAAGCTGAGGGAATTTATGGCCAGCAAACCTGCTCAGCAGGAAATTTTAAAAGGAAGTCATCTTTGAGATTGGAAATGATTAAGGTCAGAAACTTAGATCTGCACTACGGAAGGAAAAGTGCTGGTTAAGAAATTAGTGAAAATACATTTTTTTAATTTAAATAATCTGTGAGATACTTGTTAGTTAAAAAATATAGTAATAAGGTAATGGGTAATTATAGTATATGAAAAAGTAAAATGAATGGTATCCATGACATGTTGAATGTAAGAGAATAATTGGGACTGTTCTGTTATTACAGACCCATACTACATGGAAGCAGTATAGTATTATTTAAACTTAGATTTAATTGTTTAAAACTTTATATTGCAACCTATGGGAATCTCTAAAAAATTTAAAAAGATGTATAATTCTTACGCTAAGAAAAGACATAAACTGATGCTTGTAAAATGCTCCATGAAAACTAGAAAAGACAGAAATGGTGGTGGGGGAGGCAAAAAAAATCTAACAAGTAGCAAACAGTTACAGCAATGTAGATATTCATCCAAAAACATCATTAATCATTTTAAATGTGAATGATCTAAATACATTGATTAAAAGACACAAATCTGCAGAGGGAATAAACAAACAAGACTGCTGTAAGTGTTATACAATCACCCCACATTAAATATAAAGGTGCAGTTTTTTTTCTAAAACTAAACAAATAGAGAAAGGTATAACATGTTAACAATAATCAAAAGAAAGCTGCAGTATCTATATTAGTTTCGTGAGAATACAAAGCAAGCATCAGAACCCTAAAATCTGATAGTACTAAATGCATATATGTCAGAATTATATAATACATTAATGGATGGTAAATGAAGTGTGCCAGGCTTCTCACTATTGGAATCATAAAGATAACCAAAGAGAGGAGGCTAGAATTTCCCAGTAGTAATGAATTCCAGTTGGAGTCATTAGTATGAACTCATGCTTACTTTATATAGATATCCTTGGTTACAGACAAATTTCCAGATATGTACCAGTATATATATATATACATATATATATATATATGTATGATCCTGAGACTGAGGCAGAAAATATACAAGATGACCCTGGAGCATAGTGTAATACCAGACATTTCTGAAAAAAAAATAATCAAACAACAACAACAAAAAGTGAAGAGGATATGTCGAATGGAGATAGAAGTCTGTAGAATGGACTCCCAGTGGCCAAAGCTGGAACACTTTGGGGAGCAAAGTACAAAAAGCAGTATTTTGAATTATAACCCAAACTTTAAATATTCACAAGTTCATACTTATATAAATGATTAAGTAGATAAATAAAGAAATAAAGATGGGAGAATAGAAATCTCTCATGCAAAAATTCCAAATAATTTATGTAGATAGTCATCGCTCAGAGAGGAGGAGTAAAACTCCCTCTATTGAAGTGTGGACTCCATGCCTTTAGTGTGGGCTGCATATAGTGACTGGGTGGAAAGGGTACAATGAAGAAATTTACAGTGGGAAGATCTACTTCAGCCAGGTGATCAAGAATAATACCAACATTGATGCCATGTTGGTAGTATGTATCCCTGATATGACGTGATGAAATAGGTTATCTATGTTTGTTTCCCTCCTCAAATCCACAACACTAGTCTAATGCAGAGGAAAACATCAGGGAAATACCACTTGAGGAACATTCTACAAAATTCCTGACAAGTACTCTCAAAACTGTCAAGGTCATCAAAAACAAGAGAAGTCAGAAACATTATAGCCAAAAGGAGCCTAAGGAGATAGACCAACTAAATGTAATGTTGTATCCCAGATGGGATTCTAGAAGAGAAAAATAACATGTAGGTAAAGAGTAGCTATGTAAGTGAAGTATGGACTTTAATTTATCAATATTGGTTCATTAACCATAACCAATGTACTATGTTAATGTAAAATATCAATAATAGAGAAAACTGGGTACCAGGCATGAGGTAACTATTTGTGCTGTATTTACAATTTTATCTCTAAATCTAAAACTCTTCTAAATTAGCTTATGTTTAAAAATGCAAAAAAAAAAAGGAAAAAAGAGAATTGAGCAACATAAAAAGGAATATATTTGATATTGGATGGAAGGATATTCTGAGCATCATCTATCATGATCACTAGGGGTGAGTATTTTTATATGATTGGTTAGGTGAGTGTTTCTAGTCCTTCTCCAGGCTTGTTTACAGATCTCTTTAATTATTATAAACATGCAAGGAGGGCAGAGTTTCTACACAGAAGAGTGTTGACTTTTTGTGTTACAGGATATATGAGTACCAGTGCTTTTCCCTAATATCCTCAAATAAATCCCAATATTCTTGACTTTCTAAGCTCACAGTAGCAAAATAATCTTCAAAACTCCATATCATAAAACAGGTATGTCTGCCCTACAATAGTATCAGTAATGTGCACTTATGTCTGTACTATTGAAAGATTCAAGAGTTGAGAAAAAGAACTTCTTAGCAACTTTAATTTGGCATCTCTGGAGATAGTTTTATGTATTTATTTTATACATATTTAGGTATTATCTACTTTGTGTCAGGCTCTCTTTCCTAGAAAACATGAAAGATAAGGATTTGTTCTTATTCAGCTTATATTCAATGGGGGACATATGATTATGGTAAATGAGATACGGCTCCCTATAATAATAATTGCAATAAAAATTAAAATAAGTAAGTAGTTAGAGCTACTTAGTGAGCATAGGATATATTCATAGCATGTGAGTGCATCTCCAATGAAGTAATGTTTGAGCTGCAAAACAAATAATGAATGGCAGCCATGTGAATATCTGGGCAAGACTATTTTAGGCAGAGAAAATTATAGGTACAAATGCACAGAGACTGCAAGAAAAAAGGTTCAGTGTGGATGTAGGGTACAGTGAATCTGTCATTTTGGAAGCAACTATGCAACCAATTAGATGGCATTGCCAAGACTTAATTAAGAGTTTTATTGCAGCTGCAGTGAAAAATACAAAAGAAAGAGGAAACAAAAATGTTTTCCAGCCAGTGTGAAATAGAAAAGAGCAAATGATAATTATTAATACGTATTTCAGTTCATGTTTTCTTAAAAGTTATACCATATGGCTTAGATTTTCATTTATGCTTTTGTGGATTTGGCCACTGCCAGCCAAACCTTTGCAAACAGTAAAACAGTAACAAAAATCCAAAAGTATGCAAAGGGCCAGGCATTGTGGCTCAGGCCTGTAATCCCAGCACTTTGGGAGGCTAAGGCAGGCTCATGGCTTAAGCTTAGGGCTTTGATATCAGCCTGGGAAATATGGTGAAACCTCATCTCTACAAAAAAAAAAAATAATAATAATAATAATACAAAAATTAGCTGAGTGTGGTGTTGTGTGCTTGTAGTCCTAGCTACTTGGGGGTCTGCGGCTGGAGGATCATTTAAGTACAGGAGGTTGAGGCTGCAGTGAGTCAATGATTATGCCACAGCACTCCAGCATGGGTGACAAAGCAAGGACCTGTCTCAAAAATAAAGCAAAAAAAAAAAAATATATATATATATACAAAACTCAGCTAAAGGAAGTTTTACCTACATAAAACTGAAAAGGTAGTGAAAAAATACTGTTGATACAATTTTGAGGAAGATCATAGCCCTAAGAACAATGAGAGCTAGCAGATGGACTCTGAAGAGCAGAAACTTTGCAGGGAAGTGGCAGTTCCGTCAGTGAAATTCCAGCCGTTTGTGTCATATTTCTCTGTGATCAGAAGAGTGGCCCAAAGGAAAGTTCCATGGCTAATTGCCATGAACCATGTTTAATTTAATAAATCACAGCTGCAGTGCTCTCTCACAGGGAAATCTCTTGAGTCTGTATTGCTTGAGGGGGTTGATATCCATAAAACCAGAGCATTTTCCTGCCTGAACATTAACTTAAAGCTAAAGTGTCTCGAAAATAAAAAGGTTTCATAACTTTAGGTACGGAATGCAATGCATTTAATTTAAGAGCAACATTTAATTGCCATATGAGTTATACTATTTCCTTGGCTCAAGATAAGCATATTTTAATTTTGAAATGAATACGATGTTGGCCTTATTAAGAAAATGTTTATATTAATCCAAAATATATCAACCAGGATGTAGCATCTAAAACTCATATAGTGCTCTCCTCTGCAAATGTAAGCACTATTAATATTGCCTCAGCACCTAAAACAGTGCCTGGGACAGAGTATGCATGAAATGTTTGTTAATTAAATAAATGAATGCAAGAACTGCAGAGAGGGTCAACTATACATAAATTTGGAATTTATTCACGCTTTTTCAGTACATATTTACTGATAGTTTATTACAAGGTCATGAAAAACAATGTTACATATACTTTGATGTAGTAAAAAAATTAAATTTTTAGAATCATAATATGATAAAAGTATATTGGGAAAGTTTGCTGCATAGGGAACAAAGTAGTTGTGAAATGTGAGTGGAGCACTCGATGTATCTTGCTTTTGTGGCTTGAATTTTTTTTTTCCTTAGTAATAATACATTTCTTTGCTGCTTACTTTTGTAAAATTTGTAAAGAAAATTTGAATAGTAGATAGCTTAGGAAACTTAGGCTTCTTTGTAAAAAGAAAGTTGGCAGAGGTATTTTATGCATTACCAGCATTATATTATCATCAGATCTTGTCAAAAGCATTTCTTTCCAAAATTGCGTAAGACTCAAAACCAGCTATTGTCTCCTACAATCATGGGTTTCAATAGACAGAAAAGAAAAATAGGGCATTCCAGCATGGACCAATTGAAAGAGAAAAACTTGGAGGTAGAAAAATAGGGTTAAGTGCACAGAAAAAGTACCAGTTAAAGTTGCATGCAGTTATCCACGTGAAGGGTAACTGCAGGAAGAATTATATATGAAGCAGATAGCATAAATACTAAGGTAGTAGGCAGAGAGGATTGTGGTTAATTCAGAAGTCTATTGAATTTTAAGGAGTAGGAGGCAGTCATGGCTGATTGTGTTTCTTTCCTATTAATCTGGAATACGGAAAGGCAAGAAGCAGGAACAATTACAAGTGTCTGTTGTAGTCATTTAAATGAACCTATACATTATACATTATAAGTTATATTCAATAAATTATAATCTATAGGTTATAACATTTTTGAACAAGCACTTACCACTATTAATTTTTACAAAACATTAATCTCATTAGTAACAAATCACTGGGGAAGAAAGAATTCTAGTTAAGTAAAGTTAAGTAAATTCTAGTTAAGAATTCTAGTTAAGTCAAATTTTTTCTTATATTTTCTAACTGAACTTTTTGTATCTTGTGCAATATTACATAGTATTCATATTATAGCCAATGCATGGCCATAACATTTAAAGGCATAAGAGGGTATTACAGAGAACATATGTATGTATTGTCTGTTTTTGAGTTTCAACTTGAGAATGTAGCTCTGTCCTTCACGGAATAGAGTGACTGTGATGGTTAATTTTAGGAATCAACTTGACCAGGCCGCTGAATGCCAAGATACTTGGTTCAACATTATTTCTAGGTGTGTTTCATGGTGTTTTCAGAAGAGATTAACATGTGAATTGGCCAACTGAGTGCAGGTGGCCCTCCTCAGGGTGGCTGGGCATCACACTATCCACTGAGGGCCTGAACAGAACAAAAAGGTGAAGGGAGTTTGAAGTTTTTTTTCTGCTGTACTGGTTGAGCTCAATACTGATCTTCTCCTGTCCTTGAAGAACCAGGTTCTCATGCCTTCACTCTGGACTAGAATATACACCATTGACCCTCTGACTCTCAGGCCTTTAAACTACACGACCAACTTTCCTGAGCCTTCAGCTTAACAGATGGAAGATCATAGAACTTAGCTCCTTAGTCACATGAGCCAATTCCTCATTCTTTCTCTGTCTCTCCAAATGTGTGTGTGTGTATATATATGTGTGTGTGTGTACAAATACATATTTGTACACATAACTCCTGCTGATTTTGTTTATCTCAGCACTGGCTAATATAATCTCAAAGAATAACTGTGAATTTACTATGACCAAAACTTTTCAAAATACTATTAATAATGTAATAATTTGTCTGCCAAGTTTTGATTTCTGCACTTTTTTTTGCATTGAGTATGAGGTATATCAGTGTAATCAACCGAGTTATGATTAGGAGTGATTTGTTTATCTTAACAAATATGTAGTCCAATCTATGTGTCTGAAAATAGGAATGGCAGAGGACTTAGTAAATCATGTAAGAATTATTCTTAGTTTTACTCTTTGGTTTTGATAATGTCTGTCTCTGTAATTGAACTCTACAAACCACAGTTCGGTTATCTTTTCTTCCCAATAAAGACAAGAATAATTATACAGTGATTGTCACAGTAGAACAAAGATCTAAAATTTGGGGGCTCAGTGTATAACCTTACAGACAAAAGTGTAAAATAAACCTACGATAGTAAACTTATCTTAAAGTCAAAATTTACATATATGTCTTTATAGACCAAAAGAAGAAAGAGAAAGGTGTTCAAATCATCATACATGTTTCTTATTTTTTTTTCACTTTAAGTTTTAGGGTACATGTACACAATGTGCAGGTTTGTTACATATGTATCCGTGTGCCATGTTGGTTTGCTGCACCCATTAAATCGTGATTTACATTAGGTATATCTCCTAATGCTATCCCTCCCCACTACCCCCACCCCACAACAGGCCCCGGGGTGTGATGTTCCCCTTCCTGTGTCCAAGTGTTCTCATTGTTCAATTCCCACCTATGAGTGAGAACATGCAGTGTTTGGTTTTTTGTCCTTGTGATAGTTTGCTGAGAATGATGATTTCCAGCTTCATCCATCTCCCTACAAAGGACATGAACTCATCATTTTTTATGGCTGCATAGTATTCCATGATGTATATGTGCCACCTTTTCTTAATCCAGTCTATCATTGTTGGACATTTGGGCTGGTTCCAAGTCTTTGCTATTGTGAATAGTGCCGCAATAAACATACGTGTGCATGTGTCTTTATAGCAGCATCATACATGTTTCTACTTCTGACTGTAGTGGAGTGTGTGAATGTGTATGTGTGTAGGTAGGTTTAGAAATTTAATCAGGACTTCAGTTTTTCTTAGATTTATTCAGACTACTTTAATCTATAACTATAATAGTTTATACATAATAAATGTTCATAATATGAACCTTTCTTCCTTTTCTGTCTTTAGAATTTCTTTAGAACCCAATGCCAAGACTAATGTAACCTAAATATATCATTCTGACTTTAGATATCTACAGCAGCACTACATGAGCACACATGAAAATATTCCATGGTTTTTAGTTGGTGAAGTCATTTATTTTTACTTGCTATAATTCTTCACAGAATTATTTGAAATCATTTCAATCACACAACATCTCAGAAAAGTTTTTGTCTTGCACATTATTAAAAATATATGACTCAAAATAATTACTAGTTATAAAAACCTATTTATACACCTTAACATATAAGTAAACTGAATCCTTTCAAGAAGAAAATTTATATACCTTAACATACAAATGAACTAAATCCTTCCAAAATGGAAATATAAGGGAATATTTGATTCAAATCAACTGTGCACAAATCTAAGTTAAAACTTAGGATTTTGGTTCTGAAATTAGAAAATTATTGATACGTAATAACCTAAAATGACCAATATATTTTAGTTTTTATTAATGCAAGACAATCATATATTTCCTGTGGTTCAGAACTTGGTTACTTTCAAATAATGTTTATAATCTTTTTTTCCTAGTGCCTTATGGTAATTTTTCCTTTTTCTCTCTCAAATGAGTTCCAAGCTGTCTCAGTAAACTGATATCCTGTTCCTTTCTGCTTTCACAAAGAATACTTTACTTAAAAACCTTCTGATGTTTTTAAATACATCTTGCACATAATTTGTTAGTTTTAAAGTTTCCATAATTTATGGAGCAAAAATATTAAGGTCTATTGTAGTTCATCACAATCATTTAAATTTCTGGCAGGCATACAACCAGATTATAAATGACTCTGTAAGAGAATTTTATAGATACATGAATTTTATGTAAGATTATATTTGAGATGCAGGTATCTCTACTTCAGAGAGTACTGATATTCTTGCTATGCTATCTGAAATCAAATCACAAAGATGATCACCAAAGAAAGTGAGGCATACTTTTGTCTGATTTTTTTTTTCTTTTGAGACAGAGTCTGGCTCTGTCGCCCAGGCTGGAGTGCAGTGGCACAATCTGGGCTCACTGCAAGCTCCGCCTCCCAGGTTCATGCCATTCTTCTGCCTCAGCCCCCCGAGTAGCTGGAACTACAGACGCCCGCCACCGTGCCTGGCTAATTTTTTGTATTTTTAGTAGTGACGGGGTTTCACCGTGTTAGCCAGGATGGTCTCGATCTTTTGTCTGATTTTTAATACATAAATCCCATTTGAAATGATTTCACCAATTAAATATAGAAATCATAAGTACATAATATTCATCTTTATATTCACTTTCTGAATATTACCACAACCATTTGTAAGTCCTTGACTTTTGCAGATGTGAAAAATAAGTAGGATTTTCTTTACATTTGAAATTTCAAATAATTTTCAACATGTTTTTCCAGCAGCAGCCCTCCATCTTTGATATACTCAAATAAATAGTAACAGAAATCACATATAATTTGCAATTTTAATGTAGAAAATGTTCTTAAAAGGACTTATCAAAAATTTAATGTTTTTCCAAGTTTAATCAATAGTGCCACCAGGTGGTTACATTAATGGAAGAAAAGAACATTGTTAAAATGCTTTAATTTTGTTTAAAAATGTTGGGGCTTATAATTCACAACAAAGTAAAATAATGACTGTACTGAATGCTTATATTTAATGGAAAGTAATATGAAACTTTCATTAGCTAACTTCTATTTCTTTATAGCAAATTATTATTAATTACCTAGTTTCATAAAGACTTGGTAAACCATTTAATCCTGATTTGTTGCATGTAATCCCTTCCTCATAGGTAAGCACAAATCTTAACTTTCAATTCTACCAATTTATGCAGAGATGCCAACAGTTCAAAAATAACCAATGAGAAATGCACAGAATGCATCACTAGTTATGTAATATAAATTTACCTTTCTCACTGAGATTTTTCCAAAAGTGCACCTTAATAAAAACTCATGATTTTTAAATTTAGGTAGTATTCTGGTTTTGTAAAAATTAATAGCAGCTTTATCATATTTTTACCAATGGTCATAATTTATGAACCATGCTTATTGCAACATTAAATTTATTCATTTTCCTTTATTAAATGCAAGTATTGTTTTTCCTTCTGTTTCCTTTCTTGTGCTGCTATAGCCTTTGGCCATTAGTAGCATTCCCTAGACTTTCCACCATCTCACCCACTGGAAGAGTGACTTAGCTTACTGCTGAGTTTGGAATAAGGAAGGAACTAGGCTTACATATTTCTGCTTTTTACTCTTCTAATAGAGGTCTGTCCTAGCTGCAGATAGCCTATTTTCTGAATTACTTTCAGTTATTAATATACTTGTTTGTATAAGTCTATGATCTTCCAACCCTGCTGATGACTAGTTCACCAATACTGCCTAATTATAGAGAAATGATAAAACACACAAGACCATAAATACAAGCTATCAGCATTTTTGTTAACAAAGATTTGTTTTCGTGTTTGGCTACTTACACTTGCACCGATTTCCCAATTAGATCACCACTTGAGTGGCGAAGAAAATAAAGAGGAACAACACATACATTTAATAAACATAAATGAATAAATTTGGATGTTCCTTTAAGAATGGCCCCAGCCAACAACTGGACTGTCCTCATTCCAGAAGCTAACATAATAAATATTTGCTTCTTGAAACCGCTAAGTTTTGGCATAATTTACTGCTCAGAAGTAGATAACTAATATACCCATGTACTAATGACTAACAATGAGAAGCCATCAGGTCTACAGACTTGCCAGGTTGAAGTGGTTAAACCTGTGGCTTCTTCCTCCTGAAGTGGCCTGGCGGGACCAGCTACCACAAGTCAGAATTGCAATGATGATAATGGTTATGCAGCCAACTTTGATGGTGAGAGGGAGGAGAATAGGAGGATCAATTAGCGAATATCTCACAATTTGTTGCAATCCCACTCCCACCACCAAAAGAAAAACCCCAAGATGTGATCATTTCACTTGGACTGTCTCTAGATGTCCCCAAGATAGAGCAGTCAGTTTGGTTTTTGAGAACTGTGGCCAGCTGGGAAATGTACCTCTGATATTTTCTGTCTTTCCTCAGCTGTCTCTTCCATCGGCTGCCTCTTCTTTCTTTCCCCTGGTTTCACTGGCATTACATTCCCCAATAAAGCTTTAACCCATCTTTTGCCTCCACCACCCTATTTCGGGTAACCTGCCTGCAGCAAATATATTACTTAATTATACTTCTAAAAGTACAAGTTCATGTGGAAATCTACCAAAACCTAGTTTTACTAACTTTAGAATTGCTAAAAGTTATATGTAAGTTATATATAATATATTTGACTTATTTTAGCCATAAGAGAGCTCTAAGGAATTTGACAATTCAGATTTCCCCCAAATATTTGTAAACATAATTGTGGAAACTTAGAGTTTTATGGTACTGCTAATATAAGGATATCATGAGCTTTAATCTAGTTATTTAGAAATAGAAGGAATATAGTCCGAATCCTGAGGTTGGCCATGAAAAAAAAATACCATGTACCAGATGGATATCTAAATTTACATAATGGGATAGAATATCTACTGAAATTTTGAGTCAGATATTTAAGACATAATTTGCCAGCCACATTCTGCATTTAATTTAAGGTTGAAAATGAGTAAGAGTTGGCAGCATCTCTGATGTATAACACATTTACATGAGAAGAATGCACATCGATGCTTTTATTTATTTCTATATGCTATATTGGCTGCATCTGCCATAAGATTAGAGTTGCTAAGTAATGTGAAAAATTATATTTAAAAATGGCAATAACAAAAGCAATCATATATCAAGTTTCAAATAAAAGATACTTAGTTTCTCCTTAGTAGACACTAAATTACATTGAATGATGAAAATATATTGGCTATGTACAAATTAGAGAAAAACCAAAGGACAAAGAAGGATGACCTGAAAAAGAGAAACTGTGCCAGTTGCTGCATAGAGGATGTGAAATATCTATGGTCTTGATCTTATGGAGCCTTGGAGATGCAGTAAGTAGTAAATTATGCCTAATCGGAATAATTTGTGAGAAAATTCAGAAAAACTAATTCAAGCAAATTAACATTTTCAAAGTGTGAATGATTCATAGGATTATTATACTAAACTACATCTTGGTTCCAACCACATAAGTCAGTTTTATATTTATACGTTTACATACACAAACAATAGCCTGCTAGGGCATATTCTCGGGGTGATCTTGAAATTTTTTAAGCAAATTTTGTTGACAGATATAAAATAATCTTAAAGCAGTGTTTATTTGAGAATAAATATTCTAAACTGCAATTTACCGTTGATAGCCATTCTTAAAACATTGGTTCTGAATCTCTTATAAATGTAAATGTATAACTTTTATTAAATATTTTGGAAAAAAATCAAATTTACTGTGTATTGCTTTAAGTTATTTATATTTTAAATTTTTTGCCAACTAGAACTATTTGTTTTGATGAGATAACTATTCTGGCACTGGTTATTCAAATTATTTAATTAATTTATTTGGTTTTTTGGCAAGATTATTCTGTATTGATTTAAACAATAATCATTGAATTAATTTGTAAAACATCAGTGTGTAACTTTAAGCAACGTTCATATCACATCAATGTTTTATTACAAAAAATAATTTATAGCGATTTTTTTCATGTAATGTGGGTCATTGGCAAAAATAATAATCCTCCTGGCTTCATAAAATTAAAGGGTTCCAAATCATTAACATACAAAATTAATAATAAACCATTTAACATAGACACTTGAGGGAGACCAGATGTTTCTGCCTAATTAGAGAAGGCTCAACCCTAGATGATAGTGTATTTCAATCACCTTTTTAAATAAGCATAAAGCCAGCACACAGAGCTTAATGCAGCCCACAGTGACACTACTAGGATTAAGGAAGCCTCAGTAAAATGTCAAAATCATGCAAAGGTGAAAGGGGGAAAAAGTAACACTATCATATATAAACTCTTCTCTCTTTTTGTCCTATAGGAAAGTACAGTTGTTCTTTGTTGTTGTTGCAATTGTTGTTGAATAATGAATAACATCTACAAATTGAAATTTGAGCAATGCAACTAAGCAGGGATTAAATGGTAATATTTAAACTTAGGTGCATGTATTAAAATCTTAAATCTAAAGAAATGTAAAAAGAAACTATGAAAATAAAAGTTGAAAAATAAAAAAATCATAATTTTGAAAATATTAAGTAATTAAGAATGTTATCAATCCAAATGCTAATGAAAATATGAACAAACTGTAAATCTCAAGCTTGATCATAAAAAAGTAAGAGAAAATACACACACAAACAAGAGTAGATATGAAGAAGCAAATGATATGAAGATAAAAGAGAAGTAATAATAGTTTAAAAATTCTAGAACATGTAGTAAGACATGGCAAACATTTCAATAAAAAATAGATAATTATATAACAGGAAAATCTAAATGGTCAAAAGAATTACCAAGAAGTTTTAGTACATGTTTCCTTAGACCACATCTACTTACTATAAACCTACATACACTTAAGGTTTTTTTATGGTTTACACTTAAAAATAGAATTGTTTTTTGTAGATTGAAAATATCTAACTTTCTTGCATATTGCTCACTTTCTCTTTGACATGACTGTACTTATTTCCTTATATTCTTATATCATAAAATTCTTTTATACTATCAGATTGTTTAATTTTTTCAAAGGTTCTGAAATGGTATTTCACTACCATTGTAGTTCCCTGATACCAATTAGTATGTACTTCTTTTCATAAGTCTTTTATTAATAATTTCCAAACAGTTTTTTTCAAAGTGGTAGTACCATTTTCATTGCTGCAGCAATATATGACAGTTCTCTCTGCTCACATTCTTACCAACACTAGTCAGTTTTTCTCTGATTTTGTTTTAATTTTAGCTCATCTGGTGGGGTTGTAATAGTATTAACTCTGATGTTGACTTTTTTCTCTTGGTTAATAATGACTTTGAGCAGCTTTTAATGTGCTTACTCTTGACATTTTGCACACCACCTTGCTAATATATAGATACACAATGAGTTTTAGTAAATCTACCTTGTATATCAATCTTAACAAATTGAAATATTAATTTTAACAGTTTGTCTGCATATTCCTTTGGATACTCTGCCTATCAGTTACATTATCTGTGAATAGGGACAATTGTTTCTTTTCTTAGTTCGAATGCCTTTTATTTTTTCTATTTGCCTATTCCACTAGCAAGCACCTCTAATACAATATTGAATAGAAGTGGCAATCTTGGGCTTTCTTATCTTTCACCTTGCCTTATAACTCTTTTTGAAGAGATATTGTACAAAGTTTTAGCATTTAGCATGATGCTACTTGTGGGCTTCCTGTAGAAATTCTTCAGCAGATTGAGGAAGATGTCTTCCATTTCTAATTTTCTGAAAGCTAATATTATAAAAGAGGGAAAACTTTTATCAAAACTTTTTCTCCATCTGATATGGTTTGGCTCTCTGTCCCCACCCAAATCTCATTGTAACTTGTAATCCCCACATGTCAAGAGCGGTATTTGGTGGAAGGTGATTGGATGATTGGGGAGTGGTTTCTCCCCATGCTGTTCTCATGATAGTGAGTGAGTTTCATGAGATCTGATGGTTTAAAAGTGGCAGTTTCCCCTGCTCTCTCTCTCTCATTCCACCTTGTGAAGAAAGTACTTTCTTCTCCTTTACCTTCTGCCATGATTGTAAGTTTTCTGAGGCTTCCCCAGCCATGTGGAACTGTGAGTCAATTAAACCTCTTTCCTTTATAAATTACCCAGTCTCAAGTAGTATCTTTATAGCAGAGTGGGAGTGGTCTAATGCAGATAATTGGTACCAGCAGGGTGGGGTACTGCTATAAAGATAACCTGAAATTGTGGAAGTTACTTTGGAACTGGGTAACAGCCGCAGGTTGGAATAGTTTAGAGGTCTCAGAAGAAGATAGGGAGATATTGGAAAGGTTGGAATTTCCTAGAGACTTGTTGAATGGCTTTGAACAAAATACTGATAGTGATAGGGACAATGAAGTCCCGGCTGAAGTGGTCTCAGGTAGAGATGAGGAACTTATTGGGAAGTAGAACAATGGTCACTCTTGCTATGCTTCAGCAAAGATACTGGTGGTATTTTGCCCCTGCCCTAGAGATCTGTGGAACTTTGAACTTGAGAGAGATGGTTTAGGGTATCTGGTAGAAGAAATTTCTAAGCAGGAAAGCATTCAAGAGGTAACCTGGCTTTTTCTGAAATTATTCAGTTATATGTATTCAAAAGGAGATGGTCTGGAATTGGAACTTATGTTTAAAAGGGAAGCACAGTATAAAGGCTTGGAAAATTTTCAATCTGATCATGTGGTAGGAAAAAAAACCCATATTCTGGGAAGGAACTCAAGCCAGTTGGAGAAATTTGCATAAATAACAAGGAGCCAAATGTTAATAACCAAGACAGTGAGGAAAATGTCTCCAGGGCATGTCAGAGATCTTTACAGTAGTCCCTCTCATCACAGGCCCAGAAAATTAGGAGGGAGAAATGGTTTTGTGGGCCAAGCCCAGGGCCCCACTGCTCTGTGCAGCCCCAGAACATGATGCCCTGCATCCCAACCGCTACAGCTCCAGCCATGGCTAAAGAGGGCCAAGGCACAGCTCAGGCCATTGCATCAGAGGGTTTAAGCCCCAAGCACTGGCAGCTTCCGTGTGGTGTTGGGTCTGTGGGTTTGCAGAAGACAAGAGTTGAGGTTTGTGAACCTCTGCATAGATTTCAGAGGATGTGTGAAAAAGCCTTCATGTTCAAGCAAAAGTCTGCTGCAAGGGTGGAGCCCTCATGGAGAAACTCTGCTAGAGAAGTGCAGAAGAGAAATGTCGGGTTGGAACCACATATAGAGTCCCCACTGGGCTGCTGTCTAGTGGAGCTGTGAGAAGAGGGCCACCACCCTTCATACCCCAGAAAAGCAGACCCACCAATAGCTTACACCCTGTACCTGGAAAAGCCACAGATACTCAATGCCAGCCCAGGAAAGCAGCTGCAGGAGCTGTACCTTGCAGAGACACAGAGGTGGAGTTTCCCAAGGCTGTGGGAGACTACCCCTTGCATCAGCATGCCCTGAATATGAGACATCGAGTCAAAGGAGATCATTTTGGAGCTTAAGATTTAATGATTGCCAGGCCAGATTTTGGACTTGTATGGGGCCTGTAGCTCATTTATTTTGGCCAATTTCTTTCATTTGGAATGGTAATGTTTACTCAATGCCTACAAATATTTACTCAATATTTGCAATGTACCCAAATTGTATCTTGGAAGTAACTAACTTGTTTTTAAATTTACAGGCTCATTGGCAAAAGGAACTTGCCTTGTCTCAGATGAGACTTTGGACTTGGACTTTTGAGCTAATGCTGGAATGAGTTAAGACTTTGGGGGACTGTAGAAAAGGCATGATTGATTTTGAAATGTGAAAAGGATATGAGATTTGGGAGGGGTTGGGGTGAAATGATATGGTTTGGCTCTGTGTCCCCACTCAAATCTCATCTCAAATTGCAATCTCAGCATATCCTGAGATATGATAGTTTAAAAGTGGCAGTTTTCCCTGTGCTTTTTCTCTCTCCTGCCACCCTATAAGATGTACCTTGCTTCGTCTTACACCATGATTGTAAGTTTCCTGAGTGCTCCCCACCTAGCTATGTGGAACTGTGAGTCAATTAAAACTCTTTCCTTCATAAATTACCCAGTATCAGGTAGTTTTTCTTCATAGCAGTGTGGGAATGGACTAATACACCATCTGTTAGAATAAACATATTTTTTCTACTTTATTCTATTAATGTCATAAATCAATTAATTTTCAAATGTTAAAGCAAATGCATCTCTGGGGTTAGCCTTCATGCTTTTGTTTTATTATTTTTTATATATTGCTGGATTCAATTTCCTAATATTTTACTTTGGATTTTTGTGTCTATTTTCATGGAAATTATTAGCATGTAATCTTATTTTCTTCTAGTACTCTTAGAGGTATTTTTCTTTGAATTTTCCTGCTTAGTATTTTTTGAGATTCTTGAATATCTGGATTTTTAAAATATGACATTTGGATGATTCTTGATATGGTTTGGCTCTGTGTCCCCACCCAGATCTCACCTTGAATTGTAATAACCCCCACACACCAAGGGCAGGACCAGGTGGAGATAACTGAATCATGGGAACCACTTCCCCCCATGTTGTTCTTGTGATAGTGAGGGAGTTCTCATGAGATCTGAACGTTTTATAAGGAGCTTTCCCCTTTGCTCAGCACTTATTCTCTCTCGTGCTGTACTGTGAAGTGGTGACTTCTGCCATGATTGTAAATTTCCTGAGGCCTCCTCAGCCATGTGGAACCTTGAGTCAATTAAGCCTCTTTCCTTTATAAATTTCCTTTATAAATTACTCAGTCTTGGGTATTTCTTCATAGCAGCATGCAAACAGACAAATACTATATATATTATATACACACATATATGTATACATATACACACATATATATATAAACTATTAGTATGTGTGTGTGTGTGTGTGTGTAGTTCTAACTTTAATATGGGGGGGTCAAGTAGGAAATTTTTTGGAAGAAAATTTTGGGAGCAATTACACATATTTGTGGTAATGACCAGTTATAGGCACTGTTTCAACATGATCCTGGGTAAAACATAAGTGAGAAAAAAAAATGGCTGATACAACTTTACAACTTTAGGTAGAGAATGATTGCCAATGGTGGGATTTTTTAATATATTTGTAAAGAGTAAATAAACTATATTGCTTGTACAATAAAAAGAAATATGAGTATCAAAGCATAGATACCTTTCAAATATATGAATTTTTAAAAATAACTTTACTTAGTTTTATAAAAATTACACATGATCTTTCATTGAACTTTTATTACCTGATTCAATTTGAAATTAATTTCACACTAGAAATATGCAGTCTGTCTTCCATATGGATGTGTTTTGAAAAATACCAAATTATCTGCAGCTTCTTAGTTTACTAAAGTTTTCCTGAAGCAGAACAGGATATATAAACATATTATATCAAAATCATGTTTATAGTAAATAAAGCTATTATTGCCTCATTCTGCAATTTCTGTTCTACTTTCCTTTCTGGTTTTCCAGGCTCCACTCTCAATCCCCAAATAAACGACTGAGACTAAATGTTTAAATGGTCATTTTAAATACTTCCTTTCTACCTAATACATATAATACATATAGATAGATTTTTTCTTTTATAATTCATAAATACCCCATCTGATGGAAATCTAGCCAATACAACTTCCAATTTTGCAATGTAACTTCTATTTTCCTTTTCAGTTTCTTCATTTTACTGTGTCCGTTTCAACTCTGGTTCCATTTATTCAGCAACTGGCTCATCTAATGTTCTATCCAAAGATTTTTCCTGATTCCTTCATGAATTAAAAAATACAGTCTAAAACGCCTGGTTGAAGTTCTCTTAGTTGGGCAAATTGATCATAAATATTTAATTCAAGAAACACATAATTATTAACTCATACATTTTCATTCATATAATGGTTCTTTCTGACATGACAGTGTCAAAATTTTATTCTAAGGGCCAAACTGTTCACATACAAGTGGTTGGGAAACTTTCTTCATTGAATAGATGGCAAGTAGTTTATAAACATACTCCTCAGAACAGTGAGTAAAAGAAATTATCTGTTTTATTATCTCATTTTGGGAAAGCTATTATCTAAACTATTATTTTTCATATAACACAGAAAATATTCCAAGAAAATAGATTGTAAGCATGATTCACTGAGTAAATGTGGCAATTTTTACATATTTTAAAAATAGAAAATAGTATTTAGATTTATAAACTTGTGTAAATGCATTAATCAGTAATATTTCAGAAAATAAATACATAGGTACATGATAAAACAAAAGAGACATTTCGCTCTGCAAACAGAAATCACTTTACAGCATCTCAAACTTTTCCTCTAGATATTATTTTCATCATATTTATGTTTACCTTTCCAAGTTAATTTTATTCATCCTATAGCATTTAAAAAATTAACTTTGTATTATTTTTGAAAATCTGGTTTATGAAAGTGAACATTTGCCTGTATACATTTACTATATTTTTCAATACAATATATTTTTTAACACAAATATTGTATGTCAATACAATACATACATACAAGTGACCTTGTATGTCACTTTTTACAAAATAATTTACATGATTTAATATAATAATGGGATTTAGTTCTCAGACAGATGGTTAGAACTCCATATTCCTTCTTACAGTATTAACATTTTTAATAACCATCCTGAATGACATTGTTCTCATCAGACTCAATTTTGGAGATAATCCAGTAATGTGAAACATGACTGTCATATTCTCTATGACACTTCAAACTGCAATAAAAGCATGGAAATGAAAAATATATTTTAAACCAGAGACACAAATCAGAGAAGACATAATCAATGTAAAGTCTATCTTAGTGTCAAGAGTTTAGAGACCACAAATGATGTTACAGATTCAACTCTCAACACATCATACACCTAAATTAAATGATGGTTTTGAACACAAAGTGAGAATTGAGGGCAGAGAAAAATTACAGCTAGATAATTTTTTAAAGTTTACTAGAAATCTGCCTATTTCTTTATTCAAAGAAAACAAATTCTATCCATATTCTGATTAAGTCAAATCAAATAGAGTAATTTTACGTGGAAATTTTGTAAATGGTAAGATGATGAGATGGGTGATGGAGGTGCACATACTTAATTTTATTAAATAGGAAACAGTCTTGCTTTAAAACAAATAATCACATCTGCAAATATAAGATAAAATTACTTTTATATGAATAGAAGTCCATTCCCTAATCTTAAGTGAGTAATAGCTCCCTAAATGACATGGAAAAGGGAAGGGTGGTTGTGCCTATCTCATTCCTGGTATAAGGTAAACATTTCAGATGTTTATTTATTTTACTCAATATTAGTTTTCTTACTTTAAAATTATCTTTAATTATAACTTATAATTTATACTAGTTATCTATCACTTAATGAATTTGCAGTCAAGATGTCAGCTGGGTTTACAGTCATGTGAGACCTCTTGTGGGGCTATAGGGTCTGCTTCTAAGATGGCTTAGTCACATGGTTTTGGTAGAAGGCCTCAGTTTCTTGGTACTTAGGCCTCCCTGAGGGCTGCTTGAGTGTCTTTATGGCATGGCAGCTGCTTTCCTCTAGAGTGAGTTATCCCTGAAGGCGAGCAAGACAGAAGGTTCAGGGATTCAAGGTCTTTTATGACCCACCTTGGATGTCACATACCATTACTTCTGGCATATTCTGTTCTAAATTAGCAAGTCCAGTTCAGTCCATAGTCAGAGGTGAGAGAATTAGGTTGTACTTTTCTAGGAAGAAGTGTTGAAGGATGAGTGGACATATCTTAAAACTATGACAGGGAAAACACAGTGAATTTGTATGTGTGTAATAAGTGGATGCAATACTTAAGAAAGGCAGGGAGAAACAGAGATGATAGCTTCAAGTGACCATAAGTGGTGACTGTACTGCTTTTTAAGAAATGTGGTAGGCCATGCTAACTTCTAGGATTCTTATTTTGCATAATAGTGTTCAAATAAGAATCAAAGATGAATATTGCTAAAAATAAAAGAGATTATACAGTATATAACTAATATGTAGTTATATATATTAATAATTTCAGAAGGCAGGACCCCAAAGAACTTTGTGATCCCTATGAAGATGTCCAAAGGGGAGGTTTGCTGATTGATGCTATTTTTCTTCAAACCATATCATCTAATATCTATCATTCACAAAAAGCAATTGGCAATGAACCTTTTTAGTGCATGTATGATTAGCTGTATATGGACTCTGGGTAGATTCAAGTCATGAGGCATCTGCTCACATTAGGCTTTCATGTCTAGGTTATATTAAACACATTCTTTGAGGTTATAAAAGCTGATGTACTCACAAATTATCAGGAAAAGTAAATAATCAGTCAAAATCCATGACTGTCTGTTAACATATGATTTAATTTGTCTTTCTGTGATTATTTATGTGCTACAACTAGTGAAAATGTCAACGAAACAAGTTTTGCTAGGCACTGTGGCTCATGCATGTAATCCCAACACTTTGGAAGACAGAGGCGGACAGATCGCTTGAGTGCAGGGTTGGCGATTAGCCTGGGCAACATTGCAAAACGGTGTCTCTACAAAAAATACAAAAATTAGCCAAGTGTGATGGCATGTGCCTGTGGTTTCATTTATTGATCTACTGGGGAGGCTGAGGTGGGAGAATTGCTTGCCTCCAGGATGTTGAGACTGCAGTTAGTCAAGATTGCACCAATGCACATCATCCTGGGAGACAGAGTGAGACCCTGTCTCGAAAAAAAAAAAAAAGAAAAGAAAAAGAAAAAAAGATAATTTAAATGCTAAATGTGTTAGAATAATAACTAGGCTATAACAATAAGTCTAAAAGTACACTGGATTATATAAGATAAAAATTCATTTCTGTATCATATAACACTCTAGCTAGTCCAAGCAGGTGGGGACTTTGCTGCACAGAATTGTTTAAAACCCTAGTTAATTTCATTTCTTTGCTATCCACAAAGGTTTCCTTTATACCTGAATGGCCGAGCAAGAGTCAATGCCCTTGCTGTGTCCAATAGGAGGCACGTGTAAAAAAGAAAGGAAATCTCTGGCAAGTGTGTGAGTCGAGGACGACTTGGAAATTGCACACTTCATTTCAGCTCACATCGATTAGTGTGAACACAGTGACATAGCCACACCCTACCACAGGAGAGCCTGCCAACATAAAGAAAGGCAGCCAGCTGCCCACCTCAAAAATCAGGAGAGCTCTACTTCTACTACGAACAAGGAGGTAACAGATAATCTTAGCCATCTCCACCACAGTAAGAAAATGGAGGAACTAGTCTATGAAGAAAACTATAAAGACTGAAAGCTGATTATTAAGAGCTAGGTCATTTTTTGTCATACCCAACTAAAACAGACTGGAGAAGCCATGGGGAATAAGCACTCAGGGCACAACACATTGATCCAAAAATGTGTTTCTCTGCAAGGCTGGCAGCTAAGAAGGCCTGCTGTAACCTGAAAGTGGTTTTATCCGATGACTACTGAAACAACCTGCTGCAACTTACACTCAGACTAGTTTTTCTGCTGCGGTGACTTAGCAATCAGAGCTTGCCAGCTCCTCAAAATATTATTAGTGCCAATGAAATTTCCCAAAGAACCATGTGTAACATTTCTCCTTTTTATAAAACCTCTGGTCTTTTCTTTATCCTTCAGAGAGCACACTTCACTTACACAGAAGGCTGTGCCTTCCCAATCTGCAGGTGGGTTTTTGTTGTTGTTTTTGTTATTTTAAAACAGAAAATAAACTTCTCTTTTTCTTCCACAGATCTTACCATCTTTTGTTTACAAGGCCTGAGATAATTTAGCCAGAAAAAAATAAGTTTGGTAATTTAAATATCTAAACAATGCCATGGATAAAAGAATACAATTGGTCCTATTAAAATTTATTTTTTCCTGGCCTGGATGAGCATTTGCTATTGAAACCTGAAATAGTTCAGTTCCATACACAGTAGAGGAAGCACTTGGCAATAACTTAACCCCTCCTCTGACGATTTGTGGCAGCTTTTACCAAACATTCTGCATTCATGGTGCCCTAAGTATTTCATCTTTCACAGCACTCCTAGAGTAAAAGAATTACCTGAGTTGCCGGGTGTGGTGGCTCATGCCTGTAATCCCAGCACGTTGGGAGGCCGAGGCAGGTGGATCATTTGAGGTCAGAAGATCGAGACCAGCCTGACCAACAGTGTGAAAACCCGTCTCTACTGAAAATACAAAAATTAGCAGGACACAGTGGCGCACACCTGTAATCCTAGCCACTTGGGAAGCTGAAGTAGGAGAATTACTTGAACCCAGGAGGCAAAGGTTGCAGTGCGCCGAAATTGTGCCACACTGCACTCCAGCCTGGGTGACAGAGTGGAACTCCCTCAAAAAAAAAAAAAAAAAAAACCCGAATTACCTGAGTTATGTTTATTAAGTACTTAGTTCCAAATAACTTAAGAATTTATATACCAACAATTCTGTAGCCTTTTGAAAAAAAAATACTTCACATTAATGGAAAGAAAGCCAAATATTTTTATTTCATTGCCAAAAAAATCACAATTACTTACTAATGGGATATGTGTTCTTGCAGCCTAGAAATGAATTCACAAAAACGTGACATCTTCTAAAGAAATATAGTATCAGATAATGTTGAAACTGAGTTACCTGGAGTAAGTAGTGTCCGTGATATTTGGACATGCCAAGTATTGCTATCCTTCCCTTGAAACTTTAAGACATTCTATGATGTCCCTGTGACTGCCTTGACATGCAGTTTAGGAACTGGAGGCATATGGAATGCAATATATTAATACCAAATAGTATATTGGCAAAAATATAAATGGATACAGAAAGAGTCTAGAGAAATGTATCAGTGACTAAGCCATAAGAAGGAAAAATGATGATTTTTAGAAAAAACATTCACTTTGGAAATAGAAGGTCATTAATTAGCAAAACAATTGAAGTATCATGTAGAAGGGAGGGGAAAGACCCAGCTTTACCTATTTACAACATGTGGAATCCTTGTTCTTAAATCTACATTCAATTATTACTAGGTCTAAGTACATTAATAACAGTCTTATTACAAAAAGCAAAAGAAAATGAAAGCATATTAGTATATTTAGAAAATATAATAAGGAGAAAGTTTATTTAAAAAGTAGCTAAATAAATGTCAACTTAGAAATCCTTATAAAGGAATTATAAATACAAAATAAATAAATTAAATAATAACACTATATTTAAATATTAAGCAACTGGAGATATATTAAAACTGTTTAAAGAAACAAAATTATGTAAAGTAAACCAAATAATTTAGAACATTTGAGGATTAGGAATATGAAAAGAATGGTCTAAGAAAAAAAAATTAAACAATGTAGCCAGAAAAGAAGCAATGAAATAAAACAGTGCAAGACATAACAAATAATTCTAAGAGCAATGGGTACCTGTATGTAATGAACTGCTGTTTCAAATCATCTCCTATGCCTCTAAGCAGACTGCTTAGTGTGGAAACTACAAAGAGTAGAACTAATTATCTTTTGCCTTTTGTCTTGCCTGACTAATGATCATTCTGTTTGAAATACTGTGTATCTGAGGAGACAAACTCTCTTAGTAAGTACTTTGGATAGCTCAAATTATCAGCATAGTAGCAGTGCTGGATACTTAAGTACAATCACTACTTAGTTGTTTCCTTCATGTATTAGAGGGAACAATGTTTTGCTTCATGACTTTTGTTGTAAAAATAACTATATTTGGGCCACGTGTGGTGGCTCATGCCTGTAATCCTAGCACACTGGGAGGCCGAGGCAGGTGGATCACCTGAGGCCAGGAATTAGAGAACAGCCTGGGCAACATGGTAAAACCCTGTCTTTACTAAAAATTCAAAAATTACCCAGGAGTGGTGCCGGGTGCCTGTAATCTCAGCTACTCAGGAGGCTGAAGCACAAAAATCGCTTGAACCTGGGAGGCGGAGGTTGCCGTGAGCTGAGATCACGCCACTGCACTCCAGCCTAGCCAACAGAGAAAGACTCTGTCTTAAAAAAAATAAATAATAAATCATAAAAAAAGTATTTGGTTATTTTATATACATTGAGGTTTAGTATATTTACAAATATGTGTGTACATATGTGTGTATAAGTTTTTGTTTGTATCTATGCACACACAACTTTAGCACAGTCATCCATATTTGATCATTAAACTATACAAGGGAATAGAAGAAAGAAAATTTCTTAATTTCTTTCCAATAATATAGTTAAGCTAGTCAGTATTACTCGAGGATGAATATGTAGATGTTTGTGACATCTTTTATGATGTAGAAAAGAAGAAAAATCTGGCATTCTGAGTTCTGAAACACAAAGTGAGCTTAAGTATTTATATCATTGAATCTCAGTTGCTTCAGTTTCATTAGTGTGAGGCAAATTATTACGCCATCTTGAAATATAACCAGTGGGGGATTTCTCAACAAATAAAAATATTGTTTTGATACTAGGAAGGCAAACATGAGAAATAAAATATATCAATCACAGTTCGATTTTTTGTCTGCCAAACATTCATCTATCTGTAGTCCAACCATCCATCCGTCCGTCCATTAAATCTTTAATGAAAACAAAACAAATACCACCTAACATAAAGCATTTATATCCAGAATTACTGGAAGTGAACTCACTTTCATCTCCAAGGGGAATCAGTATACATTTTATCAATAAGGGGTCAGACCCTCAGTCTAGAATCTATGACTCACATCCAATACTAGTCAAAATATTTTACTACAAAACATGATTCTCCATATTATTAAGCCTATGTGTAAGCTTTTAAAATTAAGAACTATTGACATGATGCATTTACATGAAGGGCATGTACATGAGTTTAATGAGAAAATTAATGACATGCACAAATATACTAACGACTAGGAAGGAAAAATACAGATCAGGTCTACAGTCCTCATTTTTGCAACCCTTCACAATCCTGTATCTCCTCTTTATTCTCTGCAATATTACCTAGTCTATTAACATCTTCACCTTCCGTCTTTAGGTAAAATTCTATATTTTTTCACGTCTTTGGGTGATGTGGGCCATCATAAAGTAGACTTCTTTTAATGTTTACTTTTGGACATGTTACTATTAGGAGGCATGTCAGAGAATTTTCTGGGCATCATGTTTCCTGATTTTGTTTAAAAGCAGCACTTTTATTACTTTTGCATAGTCGTAATCAATAACTGAAGATAGTACTTTGTACTGTTTTACCTGTTTTTTTTAGTAAGATAGAGATACTGAAATGGTAAAGTATCTGCCTGATTTTAAATGGAACTGATTTTGTAGCATTTGGCAGGAGCATTTCTCTATTATATACCAAATGCTCTAAAACAAAGAACCTAGAGCCATGAGGTAAGTTTAAGAAGACGATTTCTGCAAACAAGTACCTTAGTACAATGGTAAGAGAGGAATTCTTCCTAGGGCATGTATTACGGTGTTGCAGGACTTTCCCTTAGTTCAGCTAAAGACGGGGGTCCTTGTCACACGGCCATGAAAATTTAGGCTTGCAGTTGATTGGAAGGATGAGTAAGGCTGGGTTTTATTGGGTGAAAAGGGAAAAACCGGGTAACATGGACCCTCCACATAGCCAGAGTCCCTGCTGGTGTGCTTCCTGTCTTGCACTTTGAATTCTAGGGTCCACCCAGGAAGAGGAGGAGCCAGGCTCCTCCCTGCTGCAAATGAAGTGAACCTCTGTGGTTCCACTCCAATGTGAGCTCCCCGCAGTGTGCAGGTGGGTCAGAGACTGCAGGGAGCCCTTCCCACCTGGCCTCTCAATGGTAATAAGAGAACAAGAAGTACCATATGTTTGTTATTCAATGCATAGAGAACATTTTGGCAGGCAACAACCCTTGTTGCCTGCTTTCTCTCCTCTTTGATATTGTAATTGAAATATCTGTAGGTTATTCCATGTGAGACCACCTTCCTTTGTGGGATGGAGAATATTTTTGCAGTAAAGGTATATATCTTAATTAGAAAAAATGCTTGGGATGGAATACTGTGGAAATATATATGGTATTAAGAAAGACCATGCATAGCTGTAGACGAAGAAGCCTGTAAACTAATTTTTTAAATGTGAAATCTACATTACGTTTGCTCATTGAGAACAACTTGCATTCATCTATACAGTGGAAAATAGATTTACAATGAAATTACCACTAGATACAATTTATCCTCATTGTGTTGGTTTCTGCCAAAGGAAAATTAGGGATGTGTCAATGATCATGACTCCATGAGTAAGACACTCATGTAGCTGCCCTCCATCCAAGTGTTAAGAGACCCACTGACCAATCACAGAGGACAATTGGAAGGAGAATGTTTAGATCCATATGGCAAGTCAGAGTCTTACCCACAGAAAGATTTTTTGATGAGCACTAATATAAGAAAAATCACTCTCATGTTCTAGGACTATAAAGAAAGAATTATCCACACATCTCTTCTCCGAACCCCCTCATAATAAAATTCCCAGGTGCCTCCCTAAGTTAAATGGTGTTTTCCACCCAAAACATTAGCTATTGCCACAAATAAGTGTAAATCAACTAGACTAGGCTATTTTTTTGCAACCAATGTACCTTGGTACTTAAATTCTGTCTTTGTGATTTATTTTCTACATGCCAAAAGACATTAATAATTAGTGAACCAATAAATATTCTCTCCTTCTTCTGAATAACAGAAACTCAATTTTAACTACACATATTTCTTCCCAGAATATGGCCTTACATCCAGACATGTCACATTTTGAGGGCCTTTCATTTCTTGTAGCGTTCTCTATTTGCCTGTAGACAAGGTGTATAGCCTACTTCTGTGCCATGTCTTTAGAGTAGTTTTCTCAGTAGAATTGCTCTTTCCGGGTCCTAGCATTATGTGGAATCCAGTTCTCACTTTTGTATGCAGATGTCTGTGCAATCATATTCTGTCCCCTGCGGATTCAAAATCACAGATACCAAAGTGCTTAGTGAATCTAGGACAGTTATCTCCAGGGAGTAAACAGGTTTAGTTTTATCTATCTCCTGTGGGTTTTCCTTATATTTCTGTCTCCTGGATAATTTTTTTTTGGCTTTTGATATCAGCAATGTGCTTATCATTTTAAAATTATTTTACTTCCTTTTAGTCATTATTTTGGATTATTGTTTGTGGTATAATTTTTAGCTCCTTCCAGCAAATCTCTCATTTTTCAGTGTAAATTCAAGCTCCATTTATGTCATGATTTAAATTGCTGTCATTTTTTGGTTATAGAATTTTTTTCTTTCTTTCTCTCTCTCTCTTTCTTCTTCCTTCCTTCCTTCTTTCTTGCTTTCTTTCTTTCTTCTCAAGATGTGTAGTTTTCTCTAAGAACCAGGGCTCATTCTAACTCTTTGTACAAAAAAAGGAGGTATGTAGAGGATGCTATAATTCCATAAATTTTAAGCAAATAAACAAAGCTAAAAAAATGCATAGCTTTTATAAAGGGCTATGTCCTATAAAATTTAAACAACTGTCCAGCTGGTAGGAAGTGGAACTTTTCAAATTCCTTTCCCCAGCTTTTATTACAGAAACTTTTGGGAAGTTGGAATTATTTTGATTATCCTAAAAGGAGTGATAGGTGTTCTTAAGATTTAATTTTCAAGGAATTGAAATTGTTAGATTCAGATTTGAAGATATGTTTGTCTTTTTCAAAGGTAGGATCCATGGCCTATTTCTCTCTATGGGTGCTAAGATGTGGGTGTGGCTTATCCTTCACCTGCTGACTAGTAAATAAAAAATGCATGAGAAGTGATTGTTGCCTTCTCCTCTCTTTTCCTTTCCCTTTTGAAAATTCTAGTTAGAAGTCACATGAGCTTTCTGCTTGCCTATTCATTCTTTTACTTCATTTCAAATTTAGTACTTGAAACTAACTATGCTTATTAAAGTAAAACCACCAGCCAGATAATACCATTCTCTCCAGACTCTCTCCATTTGTTGTAAAGGAAAGAGTTAAGGCAGAAAAGCACATGAAATAGCCTTATGAAAACTCAGCAATCTTTGGATAAAATCTTAATAAATGCAAAGTCTACAAGTTTTAAAATTTGTTTAAATCAAAAAATTATTTTTTACACAGTGTTTTCTTTCTATACATTTTTAATTTAGAAATTTAAGGCTTTTGGAAGCAAATAGTATTTCTGAGAATTATGCAAGTGCTCATAGTTTTGTTCATTTTTGTTAAGAGTTTTAATAAGGAGGTTGAGTTTACTCAGAATATAAATTTTGTTCAAATCTAATTATTTCATTAATTCAACACATATTTGTTCAGTGCTTGGTAATTTTAGGGACCCGGGAGTAGAACCGTGGTAAAATCAAAGCATCCTTGCCTTCATTGATCTAACTCCCCAGAGGTTGGATTTGGGTGTTAATGATGTTATTGGGGGGATGAGAAAGTGCATATTCATTACCACCTTTTACTTGCAGTCCTTTGGGCTCACACACTACATAGCTTCTAGTGATCATGTGATTATCCATGCCATAATATTATTAGTTTGTCTGCACATACATATACACACACAATGATATTAAATGAGTGCCAAAACCAAATATCATTTATCTATCATCTTTATTTTTGGAGGTAACATAGTGGCTGGTACATGATAAGTACTTCATTAATGTTTATTGAAAATTAACGGGCTGAAAACAGAAAACTTCACTGGAAAGATTAATTACTACTACTTAAATTTTGTTTTGCACACAATTTGCCCTCTACATTTCAGTTTAAGCTTCATTTCAGTTCAGATTTAAAGACCAAAGGTGTGTGGCAGCAATGCTCAATGCAGAGAACCACTGCCAGAGCATCAGCTGAGCTGAGACAGATGTAATGGATCATGGCCTTGAGGAAGCGGATGAACACAGAAGAACTCGGTGTAATGAGAATCTGCAGAGCATAACGTCAGCAACATGCATTGGATACAAGCTGCAAGAAATGAAGAAGCAGTAACAGACATTGGGAAAAATCCCTCTTTATAGCAGTTTTATGATAACTTCACTCTTGATTTAAGTTTTAAATTTTGAAAGGAATATTTTAAAGGGACTAATTGCAAACAATTCTGCCTGTTGAGATTTATCTTTAAAAACTGTTCCTACCTGGAATTCTTTTTAAAAAAAGTATTCTGTCTATGTAGGTTACAAAGCCTGCTATTGTTACTTGCACTGTATTTCCAGGTAGCTTCAGATATTCATCTTGTAAAACATTAAGTGATAGAAGAACATAGACAATAAATATACATTTTCCAATGCTTTCTTTAAGGCCAAAAAAGATGAAATAAGTTCGGAATTATTTGCATTTGCTCTTTTCTATTATTTTGTTGAAGAATCTATATTTCTAATTGTGGCTAAGGTTGAATAGAATTTACATTTTATTTCCTAAATGTATAGTTTTTAAAATTATTAATTTACTGTTGTTTTTTAAAGAAAATACTTTCTGTCTCTTGGTAGATAAATTTTCTTCACACTAACAGTGAAAACCACTTTAAAATGATGTAAAAAGCTATACCAGAGGTTTTCTTTAAATACAAATATTAAACACAAATTATTTAAGAAAACTTGAATGAAAAGTACTGTTAAATTTCTACATCAGCAAAAAAGTCCTTTATATATATAAATATATATAAATAAATATATAAATTATATATATGTATATATATTTTTGCAAGTAAGGAGAAAAGGAAGAGGAAAGTAGATATGAAGAGGAAAGGCCAACTAATGAATGTATATAGAAAACCCAACAAGCAAGATAACAGAACATTTAACAACTGGAAAGAAGGATTAATATAAGAAGATCATATAGGAATTTAACAATGAACAAAGGGAAGAAAAAAAGAAAAAGAAAGAAAGAAAGAAAGAAAGAAAGAAAGAAAGAAAGAAAGAAAGAAAGAAAGAAAGAAAGAAGAAAAAAGAAAAGAGAAGAGAAAAGGAGGAGAAGAGAAGGGAAAAGGTAGGAAGGAAGAGGAAGCGAGGGGAGGGGAAAGGGAGGATGAAAATCTTTGCTACAATTATTCATAACCTCAATGATTTTCAGGATTCAGTACATTCCTTACTTGAAATGGTCCTATTTGAATCTGTGGATCATTCCATGTCTTAAAACTTTAAAATTGGCTTAACTAACACAGTCATTGAATTACGTCTCAAAAAGACTTTCCCTTTCTGGATTCTGATGTGTCTGCCATGCTTATCACATCAGTTTTCCTCAATAACTCTTCTTCTCTGCTCACTCTGTATAATTTATGGTCATATGGTCCTGGTATCACATTACAAATCAATCCAGTGACAATCCTTAAATTCATGTCTGCCACTGTGGCATCACAAAAGTAGTTCTTATTGGCCATGATCATCTTAATATTACATGCAGGTCCAGTTTAACTCTACTACACACATTTTCACAGGTACCATTTTGGTTCAAGTACTCACCTTTCCTTGCCTGGAATCCCTCCTTATGATTCTCCTCATTTTCATATTTTCCAATTAAAAAATATTTTTATGATCCGTCCAATTTATCCTCCAACCACTTTCAGCCTTTTGGTGCATCATCATTATTTCCAGAATAAACTCAATTTTTGTAGCATAGTATATAAAAAGCTCCATTAAAAATTCCTGACTGTTTTTCTAATCTTAGTTCCTATAATATCTTGCACTGTTCTACTCTTTTCCATCCTCTAACTTTCTTGGACTAGTTACAGTTCTGTGAAAGAAAAAAAATGCAAAAGAAAAAACTAATGACTTTTTCATAATGAAGAAATTAACCTCTTCAGAACTTCCACATGATAATTTATGTAACCATGGATGTTCAACAATTTGTCATTTTAAGAATTGTAAATTAATTAAATCCTGCACTTTGAACCTATTTGATGATTCAGACACTAATGAGAAAGCACATTTAGAAAGCCATCGTGTGTCAGGGGAATTAAGTAAATTCGTATGTCTCTGTTAGCATAGTTGAGTAATACTATTTATTTCCTCTTATTGGGAACTGCAGAGAATACAAATCATGACCTCTCTTTCAGGGTTGATTCTGATTCTAGGGATTAATATGTTAGAACATAGAATAAAAGGTAATTCTTTATATTAACAAGAATTTCCACTGAGTTTTTTGCAAAATTTTAAATAGAGGTATTATATATTATTGTATAAACATTTAATTATAAAATAGAGGTCACTGTTTATGCTTCACGTTCCTAAAATAACATCATTAAAAATACAATACTGATTGTATAATAAAACCTGCTTCCATTTATAAGTTGACCAACTTTGTAATTGCAAAATTATCAACGAAATTGAGTAAAAATGCTCAGAAGAGATTATGAAAACATGAACGTTTTTTCATCTCCCACAGCATTTTAAATATTACAAGCCATTTCTCTTTCAAATAAAACTGAAAATATTATGAAATTCCCAAAGAAAGTATGGCAAAGTATAATCTAAAAGATGTGCTTACCTCATGCTGAGGGAATGCTGAGATAACTATAAAAACTTTAGCTTTTTTAAAAAATAATTTTTTTTAGGTTATTGATCTACTCCTGGTTTGAGTATTATAGAAGTATTTCATCATCTTATGTGATTTTTCACACTTACACTGTCATTTAGCTAAGCTTAAGTGCATGGGTCCTCTTCTATTCTTTTGCCTTAACATCCATGACAAACTAAATTGGTTTCCTAACATTCCCTGGAGACTGCAAAAAAGAAGGGACTTGTTTTACTCATAATATCCAAACAATACACAACTCATGGCAACTATTAATTTCCTTTTTTTATTTTGATTTTTCTTCCTTTTCCAATGCCAACTTCCAAGGTAATCATATGCACAAATAATATTGGTTACATATATTAATAATGACTTTCAAAAAATTATTCTCCATAAAATTATGAATGCTAAATATTCAAAAAATAAATATAGAACAGCCATAATCAGAGATATCTGCTTGAAAAGATCTCCACTTTCAAGTGTTGATCCAGAATATTCATTGAATCACAGCATCGAATATGTTAGAATATTTAAGGTAGCAATCATATTGCATTCAAAGAAACTTCTGACCTTTAGAATTTAGCTGGCCAGAACTTGAAGATTGCTTTTACACTCAAGCTAATAAAAGTTTTTGAAGAAAACATTGTGAATTTTATATTTTTATAGCTGACAATTCTGGAAATACTGTGATTTATTTTAATAACTAAAAACCTTGAAAGATTTTAATATTGAGTATTATTGTTAACACAAATAGAGACACTAATCCAAAAGAATACATAAATGTTACACAATTATGGATCTAAAAATGTAAAAGAAGAATCTTAGTTTTTCATTACATATGGCACTTCAAAGATAGAGAAAAGCTGCAAGTGATAATACAGGCATAAGTATATTAAATCATGTATATTTAACAAGGTAATTTTCTGCTATGCATATACATTTTCTAAGTTTTAGTTTTCATTTACCAAATTATAGAAGAGTGAAAAGCAAACTGGGTAAAATAAAGCTTATTTTAAAATAAAGTTTTTAATATTTATTTGAAACATTTGATGAATTTTAGAAATTAATACTACTTATTTTACATTATTGGCATAGAACTATTATTTGACACTTATTGAGATTATTTGAGAGTTATTGATTTACTTGAGATTTAATAAGTGAATTTTTAAAAGTGTATTTTTGATGATACATAAACAGAAATTAATAGTATTGAGTTGTTACTAAATCTTCTGCAATAGTTTTCTGAAACCTTTTTCTATTTATAAAATAGTTTCATGAAAAATTAAAGTATAGGTTATAGATAAAATGGGGGTTGTTTCAGAATTACAATATCAAGAATAATGAAAAAAATTAAAGTTAAAATTTTACATTCACTTATTTATTTTGCTGGTATGTTTTTTATCATTTTTTAATTTTTTTATTATTATACTTTAAGTTTTAGGGTACATGTGCACAATGTGCAGGTTTGTTACATATGTATCCATGTGCCATGTTGGTGTGCTGCACCCATTAACTCATCATTTAGCATTAGGTATATCTCCTAATGCTATCCCTCCCCCCTCCCCCCAACCCACAACAGTCCCCGGAGTGTGATGTTCCCCTTCCTGTGTCCATGTGTTCTCATTGTTCAATTCCCACCTATGAGTGAGAACATGCGGTGTTTGGTTTTTTGACCTTGCAATAGTTTACTGAGAATGATGGTTTCCAGTTTCATCCATGTCCCTATAAAGGACATGAACTCATCATTTTTTATGGCTGCATAGTATTCCATGGTGTATATGTGCCACATTTTCTTAATCCATTCTATCGTTGTTGGATATTTGGGTTGGTTCCAAGTCTTTGCTATTGTGAATAGTGCCACAATAAACATACGTGTGCATGTGTCTTTATAGTAGCATGATTTCTAGTCCTTTGGGTATATACCCAGTAATGGGATGGCTGGGTCAAATGGTATTTCTAGTTCTAGATCCCTGAGGAATCACCACACTGACTTCCACAATGGTTGAACTAGTTTACAGTCCCACCAACAGTGTAAAAGTGTTCCTACTTCTCCACGTCCTCTCCAGCACCTGTTGTTTCCTGACTTTTGAATGATGGCCATTCTAACTGGTGTGAGATGGTATCTCATTGTGGTTTTGATTTGCATTTCTCTGATGGCCAGTGATGATGAGCATTTTTGCATGTGTTTTTTGGCTGCATAAATGTCTTCTTTTGAGAAGCGTCTGTTTATGTCCTTCACCCACTTTTTGATGGGGTTGTTTGTGTTTTTCTTGTAAATTTGTTTGAGTTCATTGTAGATTCTGGATATTAGCCCTTTGTCAGATGAGTAGGTTGCGAAAATTTACTCCCATTTTGTAGGTTGCCTGTTCACTCTGATGGTAGTTTCTTTTGCTGTGCAGAAGCTCTTTAGTTTAATTAGATCCCATTTGTCAATTTTGGCTTTTGTTGCCATTGCTTTTGGTGTTTTAGACGTGAAGTCCTTGCCCATGCCTATGTCCTGAATGGTATTGCCTAGGTTTTCTTCTAGGGTTTTTATGGTTTTAGGTCTAACATGTAAGTCTTTAATCCATCTTGAATTAATTTTTGTATAAGGTGTAAGGAAGGGATCCAGTTTCAGCTTTCTCCATATGGCTAGCCAGTTTTCCCAGCACCATTTATTAAATAGGGAATCCTTTCCCAATTTCTTGTTTCTGTCAGGTTTGTCAAAGATCAGATAGTTGTAGATATGCGGCATCATTTCTGATGGCTCTGTTCTGTTCCATTGATCTATGTCTCTGTTGTGGTACCAGTACCATGCTGTTTTGTTACTGTAGCCTTGTAGTAGAGTTTGAAGTCAGGTAGTGTGATGCCTCCAGCTTTGTTGTTTTAGCTTAGGATTGACTTGGTGATGCAGGCTCTTTTTTCATTCCATATGAACTTTAAAGTAGTTTTTTCCAATTCTGTGAAGAAAGTCATTGGTAGCTTGATGGGGATGGCATTGAATCTATAAATTACCTTGGGCAGTATGGCCATTTTCATGATATTGATTCTTCCAACCCATGAGCATGGAATGTTCTTCTATTTGTTTGTATCCTCTTTTGTTTCATTGAGCAGTGGTTTGTAGTTCTCCTTGAAGAGGTCCTTCACTTCCCTTGTAAGTTGGATTCCTAGGTATTTTATTCTCTTTGAAGCAATTGTGAATGGGACTTCACTCATGATTTGGCTCTCTGTTTGTCTGTGATTGGTGTACAAGAATGCTTGTGATTTTTGTACATTGATTTTGTATCCTGACACTTTGCTGAAGTTGCTAATCAACTTAAGGAGATTTTGGGCTGAGACAATGGGGTTTTCTAGATATACAATCATGTCATCTGCAAACAGGGACAATTTGACTTCCTCTTTTCCTAATTGAATACCCTTTATTTCCTTCTCCTGCCTGATTGCCCTGGCCAGAACTTCCAGCACTATGTTGAATAGGAGTGGTGAGAGAGGGCATCCCTGTCTTGTGCCAGTTTTCAAAGGGAATGCTTCCAGTTTTTGCCCATTCAGTATGATATTGGCTGTGGGTTTGTCATAGATAGCTCTTATTATTTTGAGATACGTCCCATCAATACCTAATTTATTGAGAGTTTTTAGCATGAAGGTTGTTGAATTTTGTCAAAGGCCTTTTCTGCATCTGTTGAGATAATCATGTGATTTTTGTCTTTGGTTCTGTTTATATGCTGGATTACATTTATTGATTTGCGTATGTTGAACCAGCCTTGCATCCCAGGGATGAAGCCCACTTGATCATGGTGGATAAACTTTTTGATGTGCTGCTGGATTCGGTTTGCCAGTATTTTATTGAGGATTTTTGCATCAATGTTCATCAAGGATATTGGTCTGAAATTCTCTTTTTTGGTTGTGTCTCTGCCAGGCTTTGGTATCAGGACGATGCTGGCCTCATAAAATGTGTTAGGGAGGATTCCCTCTTTTTCTATCAATTGGAATAGTTTCAGAAGGAATGGTACCAGTTCCTCCTTGTACCTCTGGTAGAATTCGGCTGTGAATCCATCAGGTCCTGGACTCTTTTTGGTTGGTAAGCTGTTGATTATTGCCACAATTTCAGAGCCTGTTATTGGTCTATTCAGAGATTCAACTTCTTCCTGGTTTAGTCTTGGGAGGGTGTATTTGTCGAGGAATGAGACGGAGTCTCGCTCTGTCACCCAGGCTGGAGTGCAGTGGCGCAAACTAGGCTCACTGCAAGCTCCACCTCCCGGGTTCACGCCATTCTCCTGCCTCAGCCTCTCCGAGTAGCTGGGACTACAGGCGCCCGCCACCACACCCAGCTAATTTTTTTTATTTTTTATTTTTTAGTAGAGACGGGGTTTCACCGTGGTCTCGATCTCTTGACCTCATGATCCGCCCGCCTCGGCCTCCCAAAGTGCTGGGATTACAAATGTGAGCCACTGCGCCCAGCCAACTGGTATGTTTTTTAAAGCAACTGTTTATGTGTCGATATTCCCAGATTTGATGAGTGCATATTTCTTTAAGCTGGTTCTTGTATCTTTATACAGAAATATTGATAGCAAAGTGTTTTTTTTTTTTTCCTGGTACGAGAAGAAGTCCTGGGCTCACTATGTGACATTCATGTCCACAACTGAAATCAGCCACTTCCCCAGAGAGCCGTGGTTTATTTTCATATAGGAGTATGAAAGCCAGATTCTGGCCAGTCTGAGTGCCTGCTCATTGTTCACTTGGTGGAGAGACTAGAGGTAAAATTATATAGACGTGCAGATATATACACAAACACAGACACATAGATCTGGTCAAAGATTTGGAGTATGAAAATGAGCTGATGGGTGATATTTAAATTTTGACTTTTTATCAGCATTTTCTAGCATGTCTACTACTTAAAATTTTTATGTAAGAAAGGTACATTTTTGTATTGTAATGTAATCATCACAGATGATTACATTATCTATGTGTAATCATTTTGTATTTAAATATCTATAAACACAAGGAAAAGCTGAAATTCATTTTTTTAGTTACATTGCACCTCATAAACAATTCACAACTAGCTTTCAAGATTTATGTTACTTCATTTCAAGAGTAAAATACAATCTATTATTCAAACAGAAACCACGTGTAACATAAAAGGTTAAAAAATCTGATTAATAACTAGCCTTAAATTCATAGGTTAATATTTATGGCTTAAGCCTGAACTAGTTCTTAGATATGAGGTATCAATTGAGTGATAAACAATAAACTAAAAACTTGAGGAGAAATTTGTGAGTATAGCAAAGACTTTCAAAAACATATATTTGCTAGGCACTGTACTTCTATATATCACTTATATGTAGTCTTAAGAATCCCAGCTGCTGAACATTTTCCTGTTTTACAGGAAAAGAAACAGAAGTATTCAGCAGATTAAAATCTATTTAAATATTACTGTGATCTAAAAACTTCCCAAGTCTATTGAATTGAGATCTAATATGTAAACTTTAAAACATTGTTATTGATAATACATAAACATAAATTGTATTGATTTGTTACTAAGTGTTTTTACAATAATTTTCTGAAACTATTTTTTTTAAATTTTTATTTTATTTTAAGCTTCGGGGTACATGTGCAGGATATGCAGGTTTGTTACATAGGTATACATGTGCCATGGTGGTTTGCTACACCTGTTGACCCCTCACCTAAGTATTAAGCCCCCCACACATTAGCTATTTTTCCTGATGTTCTCTTTCCCCCCAAGAACTCCCTTCCACTTACAGGCCCCAGTGTGTGATGTTCCCCTCCCTGGGTCCATGTGTTCTTATTGTTCAGCTCCCACTTATGAATGAGAACATGTGGTGTTTGGTTTTCTGTTCTTGCATTAGTTTGCTGAGGATAATGACTTGCAGTTCCATCCATGTCCCTGCAAAGGACATTATCTCATTCTGGTACAACAAGAAGTCCTGGGCTCACTATGTAATGTTCATGTTCCATAATTGAAATCAGACACTTCTGATGTGTGCATAGTATCCCATGGTGTATATGTACTACATTTTCTTTATCCAGTCTTTGATTGATGGGCATTTGGGTTGATTCCATGTCTTTGCTATTATGAATAGTGCTGCAATGTACATACACATGCATGTGTCTTCATAATAGAAAGATTTATATTCCTTTGGGTTTATACCTAGTAATATGATTGCTGGGTCAAATAGTATTTCTGGTTCTAGGTCTTTGAGGAATCGCCAAACTGTCTTCCACAATGGTTGAACTAATTTACAGTCCCACCAACAGCGTAAAAGCATTCCTAACTCTCCACAGCCTCTCCAGCATCTGTTGTTTCCAGACTTATTAATGATTGCCATTCTGACTGATGTGAGATAGTATCTCATTGTAGTTTTGATTTATATTTCTCTAATGAAGACTGATGTTGAACTTTTCTTCATATGTTTCTTGGCTACATAAATGTCTTCTTTTGAGAAGTGTCTGTTCATATCTTTTGCCCAGTTTTTAATGGGATTTTTTTTCTTGTAAATTTGTTTAAGTTCCTTGTAGACTCTATATATTAGACCTTTGTCAGATAGATACGGTGCAAACATTTTCTACCATTCTGTAGGTTGTCTGTTCGCTCTGATGATAGTTTATTTTGCTCTGCAGAAGCTCTTAAGTTTAATTAGACCCAATTTGTAAATTGTTGCTTTCGTCGCAATTGGTCTTCATGTTTTTGTCATGAAAGTTTTGCCTGTGGCTGAATGGTATTATCTGTATTTTCTTCTAGGGTTTTTATAGTTTTGGGTTTGACATTTAAGTCTTTAGTCCATCTTGAGTTAATTTTTGTATAAGGTGTAAGGAAGGAGTCCAGTTTAAATTTTGTGCATATGGCTAGCCAGTTCTTCCATCACCATTTATTAAATAGGGAATCCTTTCCCCATTGCTTGTTGTTGTCAGGTTTGTCCAAGATCAGATTGTTTTAGATGTGCAGTCTTATTTCTAAATTCCTTACTGTGTTTAGTTGGTGTGTGTCAGTTTTTGTACAAGTATCATGTTGTTTTGGGTGCTGTAGCTTTGTAGTATAGCTTAAAGTTGGGTAGTGTGATGCCTCCAGCTTTGTTCTTTTTGCTTAGGATTGTTTTTGGTATACAAGCTATTTTTTGGTCCCATATTCTGTAAAGAATGTCAATGGTAGTTTGATGGGAATAGCATTGAATCTACAAATTACTTTGGGTAATATGGCCATTTTCATGATATTCTTTCTCTCCGTGGGAATGGGATTTTTTTCCTTTTATTCCTTCCTCTCTGATTTCCTTGAGGAGTGGTTTGTAGTTCTGCCTGAAGAGGTCCTCTACTTCACTTGTTAAGTGTATTCCTAGGTATTTTATTCTCTTTATGGCAATTGTGAATGGGAGTTCCTTCATGATTTGGCTCTCTGCTTATATGTTGTTGATGTATAGGAATGCTTGTGATTTTTACACATTGATTATAGGATCATGTCATCTGCAAACAAAGACAATTTGAGTTCTTCTCTTCCTATGTGAATATCCTTTATTTCTTTCTCTTGCCTGATTGCCCTGGCCTGAGCTTTCAATACTATGTTAAATAGGAGTGGTGAGAGAAGGCATCTTTGTTTTGTGCTGATTTTCAAGGGGAATGCCTCCAGCTTTTGCCTATTCAACGTGATATTGGCTGTAGGTTTGTCATAAATGGCTCTTATTATTTTGAGGTATATGTCCTCAATACCTAGTTTATTGAGAGTTTTTCACATGAAAACATGTGGAATTTTATCCAAGGCCTTTTCTGCATCTGTTGAGGTAATCATGTGGTTTTTGTCTTTAGTTTTGTTTATGTGATAAATTACATTTATTGATTTGTGTACATTGAACCAGCCTTGCATCCTGGGGATGGAGCTGCCTTTATCAAGGTGAATAAGTTTTTTGTTGTGCTGCTGGATTCTGTTTGTCAGTATTTTATTGAGGATTTTTGAATCATTGTTCATCAGTGATATTGGCCTAAAGTTTTCTTTGTTGTTGTTGTTGTTGTATCTCTGCCAGGTTTTGGCATCAGGATGATACTGGCCTCATAAAATGAGTTAAGGAGGAGTCTCTCCTTTTCAGTTGTTTGGAATGGTTTCAGAAGAAATGGTACTAGCTCCTCTTTGTACCTCTGGTAGAATTCACCTCTAAATCTATCTGGTCCTGGAGTTATTTTGGTTGGTAGGCTATTTATTATTTCAAAACTTGTTATTAGTCTATTCAGTGATTCAACTTCTTCCTGATTCAGGCTTGGGAGTGTGTATATGTCTAGGAATTTATCCATTTATTTTAGATTTTCTTGTTTATTTGCATAGAGATGTTTATAGTATTATTTAATGGTTTGTATTTCTGTGGGGTCAGTGGTCACATCCCCTTTATCATTTTTTGTCTATTTGATTTATCCCTTTTTTCTTCTTTATTAAGCTGTCTAGTGGTCTATTTTATTAATTTTTTCAAGAAACCAGCTCCTGGATTCATTGATTTTTTGAAGAGTTTTTCATGTCTCTATCTTCTTCCGTTCAGCTTGGAGCTTGTCTTTTTCTTGTCTTCTGCTAGTTTGGGGGTTTGTTTGCTCTTGATTCTCTAGCTCTTTTAGTTGTGATGTTAGGAGGTTGATTTGAGATCTTTCTAGCTTTTTTATATAGGGATTTAGTGCTATAAATTTTCCTCTTACCACTACTTTAGTTGCATCCTAGAGATTCTTTGTTCTCATTAGTTTCAAAGAACTTCCTGATTTTTGCCTTAATTTCACTATATACCCAGGAGTCATTCAGGAGCAGGTTGTTCAATTACCATGTGAGTGTGTGGTTTTGAGTGAGTTTCTTAACCTTGAGTTCTAATTTAACTGTGCTGTGGTCTGGGAGGCTGTTTGCTATGATTTCAGTTCTTTTGCATTTGCTAAGTGTTTTTACTTCCAATTATGTGGTCAGTTTTAGAATAAGTGTCATGTGGTGCCAAGAAGAATGTATATTCTGTTGTTTTTGGGTGGAGAGTTCTGTAGATACCTATCAGGTCCACTTGATGCAGAGCTGAGTTCAAGTCCAGAATATCTTGCTAATATTCTGTCTCATTGATCTGCCTAATATTGACAGTAGGATGTTAAAGTCACTGACTATTGTTGTTTGGAAGTCTCAGTCTCTTTGTAGGTCTGTAAGAGCTTGTTTTATGAATCTGGGTCCTCCTGTGTTGGGCATATGTATATATATTTAGGAGAGTTAGCTCTTCTGTTGAACTGAACCTTTTACCATTATGTAATGTCTTTCTTTTTCTTGTTTAATCTTCATTGGTTTAAAATCTGTTTTGCCAGAAACTAGGATAGCAACCCCTGCTTTTTTCTGCTTTCTATTTGCTTGGTACACTTTCCTGCATCCCTACATTTTGAGCCTGTATGTGTCTTTGCACGTGAGTTGGGTCTCTTGAATACAGCACATTGATGGGTCTTGACTCTATCCAGCTGGCCATGTGTCTTTTAATTGGGGCATTAAACCCATTTATATTTAAGGGGAATGAGAATAGCAAATGCACTTCAAACAAAAGTCGTTGTCTTATTATGAAAATAAAGTCTCTCAAGTAAACACTTTCAGGAGAATATCATATTTGGGTTGGCATATTTTAATAGTTCAGAAAAGTCAGAGTGTAGATAGGTTGTATCTGATGCAAACTTACATAATTAAATATCATATTTCAGGGAATAAACCAGATTATCAAGGAATCACATTTTCCATAGTTTCAATTTGTATGAAATAGCAATGAAAAATTGTTTTTATTTTTCTTTTATATATGAAACCCAGTATAAATTAAAGTTTGAAAGTACAAATTAAACATTTGCCTAAATATTTTTTATAATGTATATTGTTGAGAAATGAAAGCAGGCTATGTTACCAGAAATCCTGACTTCTAGTAATGTGTAATACAGCCATCTGATACTGATGGATATTTTTTACTGGTTTACCTAAGATTTGCTGAGTCCTTATAATGAATTCGGCAAAGCTCTGTGAACAGGAAGACAATCAATGTTCAATAGGTAAATGATGTCATTAATAAAAATATATTAACAAACCAACTTCAGGGTGTGATAAATGCTGTGAAGGGAATAAATATGGTGACAAGATTAAGTGTAAGTGGGTAGTGAATATTTAGTTTCACAAAATAGCAAAGGAGATGAAGAAAGATTAGAACTAGGTATTACATTTGATGTAGTTGATGTGAAGCAAAGGAGGCTAGGACAGTTTATTTGCTTGAGTTTGCAAGAATGTGGAGCTATTTTATTTATTGCAATGGAGAAGATTGGGAAGAGTTCTGATTTGTATGTTTTTAACTTGAATATGCACTTGTGACACTCAAACGAAGTTACTATGAAGGCAACTGGCAATATGTGTAGAGTATATAGTCATTAACAGTATTCACATGTAAATCTCCAGGCAGCATAGATGTATAAATATGTAAACTCGATTCACGAACTTCTTGTCATTATGGTACAAATAATTCACATTTGGTTGCACCTCTCCCTCCAAACAAGCAACACTGTTAGATAAACAGAAAGAACAACTGAACAAATATTGATGAGCTCTGAAACGATACAAATATTTCTGTGCTCCACAAATGGAATAGAAACACTTAGTGGCAGACACTGTGGAAAACTGAATATTGGTATATGCTAGATTACAGGTTCTAAAGCAAGACATGGATAAAGGGGAATAAAAATAAGCCTAAAGGGACAATGGCCTGATCCTGTATTATCACCTGAAACCAGACTTCCTGGTCTTGAAATGGGACTGAAAACAAAAATGCTGCCAAACTTTTTAAGGATTAAGGGATCGTGAGTTTACTGCACACCTTTGTGAAGCAGAATGTAGCCATATGATCTGCTGATCTACTATATTTGTCCTTGGATGTGAAGAAAATAAACCACACACACACACACAGGAAATAAAAAGAAAGAGGAAGGAAGGGAGGGAGGGAGGGAAGAAAGGAGGGAGTAAGGAATATAATCCACATTGGAATATGAATCTGTTTCAAATAAAATGTATTTAAGGCCTGATGAAGATTCTGAATTAACGATATGATGTTTTTGAAAGATAAATGAAGCTACCTGGAAGTTGGATTGTGAAATAAGAAAATATTGCTAATTTGAAGCTACCTGGAAGCTGGATTGTGAAGGGCAACATGTCAGAACAAAAAATTAAAAATGAAAAGAGTGGGGAAAGGCAATGGTTAAGAAAATATTGCTAATTTTTAAAAAATTAATAAAAAAGATATCTCATATTGAATAAATACTTTATAAATCAAATACGAAAACAGAAAATGACAGTGCACTGAATTCCATCAAAGAAAAAAATTACTGGATGAATTAAACAGATGAGGAAGAATTTATTCAAGATTATTTCAATAGGGGTCAAGATTATTGGAATAAAGGTGCGAGATTCAATTCAGTTGAAAGAAAAGACAGGAGAGTTCTTGAGCTTTGGGTTAAACTAGTGGAAAATTTAGGGGTGAGTTTGGTTAATGTGATTAGGCCACCTACGTTTGCTAACTGTAGCTTACTGAAATTAGGCACTTATTCACCCACAGAAAATGAAAGATGATGACTTTTCAAAAGCATGGCTCCAAGGTCCTTGAGAAAGACACTGCTGGGCTGTAAAACTGACAAAAAGGCTAGGAGAAGATTTGTGTCTTAAAGGGGTAGAAAAAGAGTTAGTCATTGCAAGTCTTCTCATATAAATGCTCTAAGAAGACAGTTCAGGGGCCTGTAGCAAGAAATTTGTCATCTGTTTAGTTAAACTGAGGGTGAACATTAATGCCATCCTGGTGAATTCAAAGAGAATAATCTGAAGAGCAATAGAATAAAAAGTACTGGAGACTAACAACACGATTTTGCCACTAAGTACACTTAGGGTACGCTCCACAGGCAAAAGAATGCAATTTTAAAAGAAAGAAACAGGAACAGGAAGCAGGACTGAGCAAAGAGCTTGGTAATTTCATGGATAAGTCTAAATAAGAAGGGCCCAAAAAACAGGCCAACACAAAATAAAACTAATTTCTAATAGGTTAAAAACAGTTATGAATTAGTATATCTAACAACTAAGATCAAATGTGTTAGTGGGTTCAACACAATTTAAGTATTAGAAAATTCTTGTATTTTTCTTGTGCAAGAGCAGAGTGGCATCACCTTTATATTTTAAATATCAAATGCATACTAACATCTTATTGATCAGAAATAAATTTATATCTTTCAAACAAATAAGGAAAAAAGTACAATATCAAAGACTTGATCATCTCAACAGAAAGCAGCAAAAGAATAAAATGGTAGTAAAGAAAAACAAAGAATGGAAAAAATATACAGTATAAAATACATTTTGAACATGTTTATTATTTGGATATTATATGTATGTAATAAATATAGAATAGCAAATACAACAATGATAATATAATTTTTTCTCCAAAGGAAAGGGCATAATATAACTTTTTGACTTCATCTATTTGGGCTGCAATAATCAAATAATTTAAACGGAGTAGCTTATAAACAACAGAAATTTATTTTTCACCTATTTGGAGGCTGGAAAGTTCAAGATGAAGGCACCACCAGATTCAGTGTCTGGTGAGGTCCAGCTTTCTGGTTCAAAGACGATTCTTCTGACTATGTCCTCACCTGGTAGGTGAATCATAAGGATCTTATTCCCCTTCATGAGGGCTCCACCTTCATGACTTAATCATGTCCAAAAAGTCCCTCCTCCTAATACCTTGAGGGTTAGGATTTCAGCATATGAATTTTTGGAGGGCACAAACATTCAGTCCATTGCAACCTTTTCTTTCTCATACAAATACTATCTGATGCAAAAACACAAATACAAGTTCCAAATCTGGAAAGTGGTGTAACTTCTGAGCACTTATAATGAGGCTAGTTCACCAGAGGAACTGAATTTTTAATTTTATTTCATTTTAGTTAATTTAATTTTAATTTGATTTTACAGTACTTCATGTGGCTAGTGTCTGCCTTATTGAACAGTACAGTTCTAGAGTAGAACTGTATAATAAAAACTACATAAAAATGGAATATGGTATAATAGAAAGAATAGATCTTTGAAAGTGTCAAGTCTCTGAGAACTCAAGTGTAGAAGATATTCAGGTGTCAAGGGAAAGAATTGGACTTGAAATGACCTACTCATTTTTCTGAAAAACAATACAGATGGAATAATTATGCAAATCAGCAAATTTTTATTAAGAACTAATAAGCAGGGACCTGGGTGATAAGTTAACCTACACATATAGAGTTTACATTCTGTTGGAGAAAAAGATAAACAGGTATTTAAATAACATGAATTCATCAGAGATAATTCCTTTGAAGAGGCCAGTGTTAAGGTGGTCATTAATGTCTTCTCTGAGGAAGGGATGAAAAAACAATCTCGAATGATGTAAAGGAGACAGCTAGCTAATAATAGGGAAGATCATTATAGTGGGGTAAAATATGAAATTGATAGGCTTTGGGGACAGAACACAAATTGACAGGTTTGAGACAGACAGAAACATTATGTAGGTTGCAGCTAATACACAATGAGGAAACTGATGAGGTTGGACAGATCGGCCGCAGAGAGACCTTATCGGACATTCTTGGGCTTGCAGAAGATGGGACGATGAGAAGCCATGTAATATTTTATTTTTTAATTTGTGTAAATTTAAGGGGAACAAGTGCAGTTTTGTTACCTGGATATATTGTATAGTGGTAGTCTGGACTTTTGATGTATCCATCACCTGAATAATGTACATTATACCCATTAAATAATTTCTCATCCGTCACCACCTTCCCATCCTTCCAAGTGTCCAGTGTTATCATTCCACACTCTATGTTCATGTGTACACATTTATTTATCTCCCACGTATCAGTAAGAACGTGTGGTATTTGACTTGCTGTTTCTGAGTCGTGTCACTTAATATAACGGCCACTGGCTCCATCCATGTTGCTGCAGAAGACATGATTTCATTCTTTTTTATGGCAGAATAGTATTCCATGGTGTATATATACCACATCTTTATTCAATCATCTGTTTCAATATGAAAGTGAGATGGTCATCTTGCAGTATTTATTTTCTTCAAGTACTTATGGAGCAAATATTGTATGTTCTGACTCAAGACATTTTCAAAACTTTTGGAACTTGTTGATGGGAAGATTTTAGAAGAACAAGAATAGAAGCAAGCAAAACAATTCCTTCACTCAGCAAATAATTATTTAACAATTACTATGAGCCAGGCACTATTCAGGACATTGGGAACACATCAGACATACACTGTAATACTTCAAGAGGATTTCAATATTTCTTATTGTTTTCATTTTATTCCCAAACTAAGAGCTATAAAATGCATGTATAAAAATTAGTTTCCAGAAGAAAATAGCAGCACGTATTATATGTAAATTAACAACATGTAGGTAGATATAGACAGAAAAGAAGGAGAAAGAGACAAAGAAGGAAATGAATGGGAAGAAGAAGAAGAAAAGAAGAATTTGAAGGGGAGGGAGAAGAAGAGGAAAGGAGAGGAAATGGGAGGAAGGTGAAGGAGGAATAAATCTAAACCAAAACCAGAAGATAAGTCTTGGTTTTATGTTGTTTGTACATGTGTGCTTACAGTGCTTGAACAATCAAATAATCCAGTACCTTCTGGTGCTATGTCTTAAATTTACTAATGAACCATAGGATGCAATTTTGCCCAACTTCTCTCTCACTACACTTCCTATATTCACCTTACTTTTTTCATGTATTCACTTTATTTATTTATTTATTTATTTATTTATTTATTTATTTATTTTTGAGATGGAGTCTTGCCCTGTTGCCCAGGCTGGAGTGCAGTGGCATGATCTTGGCTCACTGTAACCTCCATCTCCCAGGTTCAAGCGATTCTCCTGCCCCAGCCTCCGAGTAGCTAGGACTACAGGCACCCACTACCACGCCCGGCTAATTTTTGTATATTTAGTAGAGCAGGGGTTTCACCTTGTTGGCCAGGCTGGTCTCAAACTCTTGGCTTCGTGATCTGCTCTCTTCGGCTTCCCAAAGTGCTAGGATTACAGGCGTGAGCCACCACACCTGACCGTATTCACTTCCTTTGACACAACCGTTGGAGATTTTTGGCACCACTCTCTCTAGGAGGTGTTTTCATTTTTATCTACTCATTCCCTCGAGAGGTCTATGAATAGCTACGGGGGCCATAACATTTGCCTAATCAAATTCTGAATCATTTTGCCTTTTGTTGAGATGGGAAATACGCTTCATGATACTAATGAAATCACAAAAATGATTCATTAATAGAAATATATGTTTCTATTAAGTATAATATAAAATTAAATGTGAATTCAAAAACGTCTCTCACATTTTAAATTTCATTTATTTATTTCAGTGTTGCCTAAAGATCTCTTCTGCATACAACATGCATTTGCAGGTTATGTCTTCTTGTTATTAAGAAGGATTCTCATCAAGTCCCATGTTAAGATAAACATGTTTGGTTTTGCTTTCCTGTCTGCAGAGTTGAAATGGACACTACACAATTTAAGACGAGTTTCATCTATGGCCATACTACCCTGAATGCATCCAATCTTGTCAAGACAGAGTTTTTCTGCTGTCTATCTCTATTTTATCCTAAGAGTTGTATGCATTTCCTGTACACCTTACATCAATTTTTTTTTTTTTTTTTGAGACGGAGTCTCCCTCTGTAGCCCAAGCTGGAGTGCAGTGGCACGATCTCAACTCACTGCAACCCCCACGTCCTGGATTCAAGTGATTCTCCTGCATCAGCCTCCCAAGTAGTTTGGATTACAGGCATGCACCACCACCTCCCAGCTAATATTTTTGTATTTTTAGTAGAGACGGGGTTTCACCTGGTGGGCCAGGCTGGTCTCAAACTCCTGACCTCAGGTAGATCCACTCACCTCGGCCTCCCAAAGTGCTGGGATTACAGGCGTGAGCCACTGCGCCCAGCCACTTACATCAAATTTTAAAACATTATTAGTATGATAAGAAAGTAAAAGAAAAAGAAAGTAGCATCTATCTCACTGAAACAGATATTAGTTAGGTTGAGAAACAGGATGGCTTTTCATGTGGAGTTTAAAATGCTGTCTTTTCCAATTAAGTTCATATTGTTTTGAAATATCTGCTTCTTCAGTTTTCTTTTCTAATTACAGAGCAATATCACCCTTCAAATATCTAAAATCCATTTAAATAATAGGTTACTTTCTAAAATGTTAAATTTATCATCTCTATTCTCTTTCAAATAAATAACTCTTTAAGTCATTGATTCAATGTTTTAAAACAGGGAAAAATACACAGATGATCTTGATCAGAATTGGACTTACAACCATTTCATAAAGGCATATTAATAAAATATTTATGAATATGAAATCTACTCTTCAATAATTAACATTGATCTCTTTTAAAATATCAGAGCATTGGATCCAGGTTGATTCATAAATGAATGAATTGTTCCTTTTTAAAGTGAGTCACTGGTATATTTGAATGAGAATATTCCTCAAATGGACTCTAGTGACCTTAAATGCTCACTAAAAATATGAGTAATTTAATCATTTGTAAGAAAAAGTCCATTACAATGCCAGGATAGAAGCCACAAAGAACTTTATGTCAGGATAATGCATGTCTTAAATTGAACATGAACATCCTGAAAGTTAGTACAGTCAATGGAGCAATTATGTAATGTTCTCAGTTGGAATGATAATCAGGTCTCCATTTACATTTTCTAACAGCTAGCGTAAAATATGCACAGTATTTACCAGTGTACTTAATTGGTCCCAAAAAGTCTCTTGGAATTCTCCCTCCATCTGGATCACTTGTTTTTAGGCAGATACTTTCCTTAGTTTTTTGTAATAGTATCACTTAATATATGAACGAATAGGAGAAACATCATACATTGATAATTATATGACATATTCCAAAAAAAAATAAGTGAAGCCTTTAACCATGTTATTCTCTCCAAGGGAATAAAGAGAAATTAAAATTAATTAAGATCAGTTTTTTAGGCATATTATGAACTTCTCAATAAAACATAAGCTTAGTTTCATATTGTAAATATTTTGGACTTTTATCCCACCAATCATCAAGACAGCAATTTCTTCTTCCTAACTAGAAATCTTCTATCCAACATTTGAAAAGGGTAATAGTAATAGAATAAGGATAATAGTAATATCTAGATCATAGGATTTTCATGGGGATTAAATGAGAGAATAAACACACAGTGCTCAATTAAGTTTTTCTCTTAGATTAAGAAGTTTTTCACACTTTTTGCACTTAAGACTAAATTCACAATTATAGCCCCATTTGCCCAGATAAGCCTCAGTTTAATCCTCTTGTTCTGGAATTCTATCTAGTAAGTACATCTTGTCATTTTCAAAAGAGTTTCAGTTGGTATGATAAATGAACAAATAAAAGCTTTAGGATAACCAGAATAGCTTTTTTATTTTTTATTTTTTCTGCACAGTGCATATACAGATGCACTGTATATGTGGATCTGGATCTGGATGTCACATATAAGGATCTGGATATCACATGTGTATCGATATGGACATGGCTATCACATGGATAATGGTTGTTTTTGCACAGTTTATTGTTTTTCCACTAATTTTCAATGCCACCTGTGTCATATATCTGGTTGTCATATATTTGTACTTCTTTCATTACACCATATATTCTGTTTGCTAGATCGATTGCTTATTTCACACTCATATTATACTTTTTAATTACTATAAATTTATTGTATATCCACAAGTAGATTATCTCACTCAACTTTTGTAGCTTAAAATATTTTGGCTATTGTTTTCCTTTTGCTTTTCAAAACACAGTTTTGAATTAATTGGGAAGCTTCATCCTGCTGAGCTTTAACTAAAATCTCATAAATTTTATAAATTGTAAAAATGTATTTTCTTCTCTTTTTGAACATATTAATCTCAATTATGATCATCTTTAAATATCTATAAATAATTTTAAAATTATTTTCTCAGCAGTAGTCTTACACACATTAGTTACTTGTATTGCTGGGTATTCTATAGTCTTGGTCCATATTATAAATAGTCCTATAGAAAATACTTGTTTTCTAATTGCTTCTGGCATACAAAAATGTAATTAAATTTTTCATATTATTTTACACTGAAATAAATTAATAAACTTTCTTATTTATTCTAACATTTTATTCGTAGATTAAATGGAATCATCTAAGGAGAGAATTACATTATTCATAATAATGACAGGTTTGCTGTTTTCTTTTGTGTTCTCACACCTTTATCTCTTTTGAATAAGACCACCAGTATATTGTTGCATAGAAGCATTGATTTTGTTCCTGTTTTAAGAATTATTCTAATGTTCCAACATTTAGAATTAGATTATTGTGGAATTTGGTGTATACATTTCATCCATTCCAGAATTTGACCTCTATTTATGGTCTTACAATAATTTTTATTAAAACTGGTTGAATTGTATCAAATGCTTTCTCTGCCTGGGCTCAGGAGTTTGAGACCAGCCTGGGCAACAGGGTGAAACCCTTGTCTCTACTAAAATGCAAAAGAAATTAGCAGGGCATGGCGGCTAGCATATGCCTGTATTCCAGGTGCTCTGGAGGCTGAGGCAGGAGAATTGCTTGAACCTGGGAGGTGGAGGTTGCAGTGAGCCAAGATCACACCACTGCACTCCAGCCTTGTGACACAGCAAGACTCCGTCAAGGAAGGAAGGAAGGAAAGCAGGGAGGGAGGACTTTTTAATAATTTCTCATAATTTGAGAAATATTCTGGTTATGAAGCTAAAATTGTTCAGTCAGAAATTGAGAGGCATCTGAGATGTTACTCATTTGATATATATCCTCTGAATCAGGTTGGATCTTTGTAATTCTCAACAATAACAGTAGCCAACACTGCACAGAGTAATACTAAGAACCAAATGGTTACACCTGTATATACAATGCAGTGACATCACAAGGAGTGGAACTCTGAAATTATTAATCTCAGAGTTTATATAGGTATGGAAATATCTGCCCCTCTTCCCCTCTGAAAAAAGAGGGAGCGATTATTTTTACTATGAAATGTAAGCAAATCCTTTCTTAGGGATTGAGAGACTTGTCTCTATCCCAGGATATGGGCATCTGGCAACAGAAGAGATGAGAAGGTAGCATTACTCTTTGAATGAGATCAGTATTGGCTCTATCATAAAATATTAGCTCCAAGTTTAATACCTGCAAAATATAAAGAGCAAATGTTTCAGGCAGAAAGGAGTATCTTCTGCCTTTATAGAATGCTGATTTTTGTTGCTTAGAATGTTAGGACCCTGTGGGACCATTAGAAAAATATAGATAGATAGGTAGGTGGATAGATAGATAGATCGATGATAGATAGATCCAGGAAGAATAATCTTCTAATAGAAATTCTGCCTCCTAAAGGCAGAAAGTAGAACCTAATTTGGGCCAAGGCAGGGACATGCAACTTAAACTCTGCCATCAGAGGCATCCAGATGGTATTTTATCTGGGAACAAAAACATGTAGAATTAGATGCTACTCATAATCGATTCCTGGCATAGCAGGTAGAGCTTTGTAGTGGGACGTCCGACTGTTAGAGGCTCTTTACAGGTACAGAGCTCCTATTGTTAGTGGTCCACACTCAATATTTCACTGTACACTGGGATCACAGCAGCAGGCAGTCTTATCATTAAATCCAATTTTCTAACTTGGTGGCAGACTCTGTAATCTCACTATACTTTAAAAGATTAATGGTTTGAGTACAAAGTTTCAGCTGTATACATCATCAAGTTGTAAATTGTTTCCTAAATAATCTATTTTTTCTCATTTTGTTTACCAAATATATAAATGACTGACAAACTGTGTTTAAATATCCAAGAAATGTAGTAGCTTAGCCAATTACATTAATATGTAAATTAATATTTGACAATTATATTTTAAAAATATCTTTGAGATCTTATTATTAGGTTCCTTATTATTTGGAATATGTTCTTGATAAATTGTTGTTCCAGTGCAGAAATCTTTATCATTTAAAATTTTTGAAGTACTTCTAATTGTGTCTGATAGTTATTAATATTCCCCAGCTTTCTTTTGACTTATGTTTACCCTTTTCATTATTGTCATAAAAACTTGCTATGCCATATATATATATATATATATATATGTGTGTGTGTGTGTGTGTTTGTGTGTGTGTATATATATATGTGTGTGTGTATGTGTGTATATATAAATATGTGAGTATATATGTATATACACTTTTTTTTCTTTTGGGGGGGTTATGGAGTCTCGCTCTATTGCCCAGGCTGGAGTGCAGTAGCATAATCACGGCTCACTGCAACCTCCACCTCCTGGGTTCAAGCAATTCTCGTACCTCAGCCTTCCAAGTAGCAGGGATTACAAGCATCCACCATGACTCCTGGCTAGGTTTTTGTATTTTTGGTAGAGACAGGGTTTCACCATGTCAGCTAGGCTCGTCTTGAACTCCTGACCTCAGGTGATCTGCCCACCTTGGCCTCCCAAAGTGTTAGGATTACAGGCATGAGCCACCATGCCTGGCCCCTATTCATTTTTTATTCCATGATCTTCATGATTTGTTGAGAATCTATCTTTCTGTCTATGTATTATCTTTTTATAATTATGCCTTTTACCTCTAGTGAATTTTAAGAGACCTTTTTTTCTTCAGTGTTCTGCAGTTTTACCAAGTATCTCAATGTGCTTTCAGTATAGAAGAGTATGACTGTTTTGTGCTGTTATGCATGGAATTGTGCTTTTTTTAAGAGAAGCCAAATCTCCTTACAAAGTTGGGAATATCCTAAATAGTTAACTTTTGAAATATTGCCCCATAGCTCTATGCTTGTTTTCTTTCCCCTTTTAGAGATCTACGTGAACAAATGATAGTGCATAGGTTTATGGCTTCCATATTTGTCAACCTTTGCTTCACTCTTTTATTTATTTTTTGAATTTTTTTCTATATCCAGCTTACAGTTCAATAATAACTCTTTCATTTTTAAGATTTTATTGTTTTTATTTTTAAGCCATGCTTGTACTTGGTCGTATTTTAAATATCTTCATTAATAATTATGCTTATTTAAATAAATTTTTATATATAATTTCGTTATATGAATGTTTTGGATATAATTGTGCTATTTATATGTCTTCTTATTCTTATAGTTAATTGGTAATCCAAAGTCTTTCAATGTGTTTATGTTATATGGCTTTGTTTGTGGGAATGTTTTGAACCTGTATTTTGGATGTTTACACCAAAGAGGTTTTGCTTCTACTGCTGTCAGATGCTTCAGTCTATGTACCATGTTACCGTAAATGTCTAGGCTGGAGTTACCCTATAGAAGGCAATCTAAATTTGAACACTGGGTTATGATAGACCAAAGTTCATTAATTATCAGAGAGCGTTACTGTTGTTGTTATCATTAGGTCATTTTCAATCACGTTTGAAGGAGACGTATTTCTTTTTTTCTTTTCTTTTTTTTTTTTGACAGAGTCTCGCTCTGTCGCCCAGGCTGGAGTGCAGTGGCGCGATCTCGGCTCACTGCAAGCTCCGCCTCCCGGGTTCACGCCATTCTCCTGCCTCAGCCTCTCGAGTAGCTGGGACTACAGGCGCCTGCCACCACGCCCGGCTAATTTTTTGTATTTTTAGTAGAGACGGGGATTCACCGTGTTAGCCAGGATGGTCTCGATCTCCTGACCTTGTGATCCACCCGCCTCGGCCTCCCAAAGTGCTGGGATTACAGCATCCCCGGATATGGGTATTCCCGGGGGTCCTGGAATCAATCTCCTGCGTCAAATGAGGTTGACTGTATTTTTCTCTGTACGACACATCATAGCCTTCTTGTGCTTGGGAACAATAGGCAGAGCTTTAGCAATATTCTGGGGTGTGGGAGGCATTTTAAACAGCCGTATCACCAACAAAGAGCACTAAATAGACTGTGAAAAAGATCCTTGTTTATGGCATGAAAAATGAAATAACAAAGTAGAGGGTTACTTTGTTTAACCTCAGCTGGGAGCGTGCACATTGAGAGAATCAAGTTTTTTTATTCTGTGCATGTTAAAAAAAAAAGACCAGGAAAGCATGAGTGAGTGTGGATTTTCGAGATGACACATAAATTTAATGCATCTTGGAGAAGTTGCAAATATGGAATTCACAAATAATGGGGTTTGATGTAGACATATAGATGTAGGTATGTATTATACTGGTATTTCAAATTAGCAATAATGAATGCCACAGTGTCAGAAATAATTAAGCATGTGTTTTGTATTTTCAATAAAATGTATCCAGTCCTGATAAAGACTTGATAACTCTCATATATTGTTGTTAGAGTAAGTTGGTGTAATTTTCTGGAAAGTGATTTGGCAACATATGTTAACAACTTTTAAAGATTTATAAAAATTAATTTAGTAATTATCCTCCTGGTAAGCCAATCTTAACAAATTTCAAGTAATGAAAATAAAATTTATATACAGCTGACCCTTGAACAACACAGATTTGAACTTCGAGGGTCCACTTATCCATGAATTTTCTTCAGCTTCTGCCACCCCAGCTACAGCAAAACCAGCCCTTCCTCTATCCCTTTCTCCTACTTAGCTCACTCAGTGTGAAGCTATGACCAACAAGGTTGATGACCTTTATGATGATCCACTTCAAGTTAATGGAGAGTAAATGTATTTTCTCCTTCTTATGATTTTCTTCTTCTTATGATTTTCTTAATAACATTTTCTTTTCTCTAGTTTACTTTATTTACGAATGCAGTATATAATGCATATAACATACGAAGTATGTATTAATCAACTGTTAATATTATCAGTAGGGCTTCTGGTCTACAGTTGACTACTACTGGTTAAGTGTTTGGAGAGTTAAAATGTATACATGGATTTTCAACTTTGTTAGGTTAAGCCTCCCTAAGCTTTGCATTGTTCGAGGGTCAATTGTACATACGTCATTACTGTGCATTAAAATTACTCTATGAAGTTTGGAAAGAAATAAAGTGTCCATCTGCAAGATAATGCTTATATAAATCATATTTATTCATGTAAACATTATTGAGTAGGTATCATAGATTCTTTGACAGTAGTTTACATTTATTAGTATAGGAAGCTTTTTCTGACATAAAGTTAGGACATAAAGTAACATGAGTATAATATTATATATGTAGTGATCTCAGCTATGTAAATACTTTATAGTAACTAAATAAAATATTTGTAATAATTGCATACAGGAGTATGCTTTCTGTACTACTTTTAATTTGTTTTTACCATAAGTACTTCTTTACTAATTAGACAAAATTAATGGATAAAATGGAGTATAGAACTGCTACCCGGAGAATAATGTTTAGATATTTTTTAAAGTCCTTGTTGATAATGATAGTTTTTGTGATAATAGATATTGAGGTATGTGCTCAATGATATCAATCATCGTGAAATAAAAACACTTGTGAGATTGATGTGGGAAATAAATGTAGAATGAATCACACATAGGGAATATTTTCTCGGCCATTTTGTCTCATTTATACTATAACTGCAAAATCTCAGAGTACCTTCAGAGACACACAATGTGTTGAAGTTGGACAATGTATTTTTAAATGAATTCTTGTTTATACAAATAAAGAAATGCAATGTTCTTGCTTTCTGTGCATGCTAAAATTCTGAAAAACAACATTAATTTTACATAGTATATTTTAAAAGAAATAATTTTGAAATATTGTTTGTGTGCAAGAAAATATACATTTCAACAAAGGGGCCTAAGCATTATTAATAAATTATTCAGAAAAGAATTGCAGATCACCTTTGAGTTGATATAGTTGAATAAATATACATCAATTGTCTTTAATTTTTTTATAGTTTTCATGTTAAACAGACAATATTCACAAACCTGTTGTGAGAAAATCTGCTATTACTTTAATGATCTAAACAAGACTTCACAAGAAGAAAGGAATTAGTTGTTTACAGATTTTAAAAGTATTTACTTTGTATGTTACTTTATGCTTTAATAAGTTATGGTTTGTTAAGAGGTCTTAACGAAGTAGATGACCAATAAATATTTTATTTCTGTGAATATCCTGCCAGGTACAAACATAGTTCTCTCTATTAAAATTGATTCCCTAAGGAAATCACTCTGCCTGTGGACATAAAATTAATTAGTGCTGAATTTCACTTTTATGGCAGTGTTTGCTATTAAAGTGTAAAAAGAAAATTGCTAAAAATTATGAAGAAAGACATTTTTAAGAATTAACAAAAGAAGTGAAGGAAAAGTAAAATATGTATCAAAAAGTCAATTAACATAGAATTTAAATTCTATCAAAAAGTCAATTAACATAGTTTTTAAAGAATATGTTAGTTTTTCCTTGAATATTTCTAATAAGTTCTAATATCTTTATAAATTTAATAGCTTTAAGTCCTACAAATGCTGTCAGATATTTAAAAATTATAGTTTAAAAACAATAGCATATTTTTTTAAATAAAATAGGTTTGTGACAAAAAATAATTTTGAAAACAGCAAATTTACTTGGAAGACATAAAACTGAAATTGTATTCTTTTGAAGTTCTCTAAATTTATATTTTGTATTTAAAATGTTTCTTTCTTCATCTTATTTTTCTAGTTAACAATATGTTAAAATTGCCTAATGAAAAGTAAACACCCCTGAGTCAAAAAAAGAAAAGCAATGTCATTTATAGATCATTTATAGATCAGTTCAAAACAGTGATATAGGTATATCAAAATTAATTAAAAATTAGTAATATAAGTATTCAAAATTACAAATAATATAAGTAATTCAAAATTAGTGAACAGAGATGACAGTTTTATAAATTAATTTGAAAAGATTGTTGATGTTGGTATAAGAAACAATAATTTTTATTATTTCCAAACATACTCAATGTTTAGTCTGAATGCTTCCCCGCCTTTTTGATGAATCATATCTTTCTTGTAAAACTACTACCCTTCTTCGTTAGGACATAGTTAACTGCAAAATTACCTTATTTGTCACTCTCTGTTTTAAAAAACGTTAGTGTCTAATAAGAAATAAATCACCCCAAATGTATATCTACATCTAAATATATGGAGCTTATTTTTGGAATATGGCTATTTTTTCCTTGAGTGCTATTTTCTGAATTTAAGTGACCTTGCACCAGAGATACTACAAACTTATTATCAAGATTTTCCAGAGCCATTGGCCATTTTACCCATCTGTGTGTGACTTTGACATTGCCAATTATATCTTGGCTGGAAAATACCATTATAGTTGAACAAACACCATTAACAGAAAATGTTCAAATTATTCAGACTGTATTTATGAACAACACATTTTGACTTAAGCTTTCCAAATCTTTGCCACTATTTCTTTTTTTTTTAATTGTTATTATTATACTTTAAGTTTTAGGGTACATGTGCACAATGTGCAGGTTTGTTACATATGTATCCATGTGCCATGTTGGTGTGCTGCACCCATTAACTCGTCATTTAGCATTAGGTATGTCTCCTAATGCTGTCCCTCCCCCCTCCCCCCACCCCACAACAGTCCCCAGAGTGTGATGTTCCCCTTCCTGTGTCCATGTGTTCTCATTGTTCAATTCCCACCTATGAGTGAGAACATGCGGTGTTTGGTGTTTTGTCCTTGGGATAGTTTACTGAGAATGATGGTTTCCAGTTTCATCCATGTCCCTACAAAGGACATGAACTTATCATTTTTTATGGCTGCATAGTATTCCATAGTGTATATGTGCCACATTTTCTTAATCCATTCTATCGTTGTTGGACATTTTGGTTGGTTCCAAGTCTTTGCTATAGTGAATAGTACCACAATAAACATACGTGTGCATGTGTTTTTATAGTAGCATGATTCATAAAGCAAGTCCTGAGTGACCTACAAAGAGACTTAAACTCCCACACAATAATAATGGGAGATTTTAACACCCCACTGTCAACATTGGATAGATCAACGAGACAGAAAATTAACAAGGATACCCAGGAATTGAACTCAGCTCTGCACCAAGTGGACCTAATAAGACATCTACAGAACTCTCCACCCCAAATCAACAGAATATACATTTTTTTCAGCACCACACCACACCTATTCCAAAATTGACCACATAGTTGGAAGTAAAGCTCTCCTCAGCAAATGTAAAAGAACAGAAATTATAACAAACTGTCTCTCAGACCACAGTGCAATCGAACTGGAACTCAGGATTAAGAAACTCACTCAAAACCGCTCAACTACATGGAAACTGAACAACCTGCTCCTGAATGACTACTGGGTACATAACGAAATGAAGGCAGAAATAAATATGTTCTTTGAAACCAACGAGAACAAAGACACAACATACCAGAATCTCTGGGACACATTCAAAGCAGTGTGTTGAGGGAAATTTATAGCACTAAATGCCCACAAGAGAAAGCAGGAAAGAGCCACTATTTCTTGTGGTTCCAATTTATTTCCCTTTTCGCATTGTGATATTAGGAGATGGAGAATATATAGGTACATTTCTATCCACACATCCTGGCTCATGACTCTCAAAGCTCTCATTAGTCTTTTCTTATAATGTTGGGGCACTTTGGGCCCCAGAAGCAGGCCTCAGAAAACAGAATTTCTCTTTCTGACTTTCTCCAGTCCTCCTTTTACCTGCTCCTTTTACTCCGAAGGGTGGAAATCTTCCCCTACCTTTGTACCTTGGAGCTGGCCATACAAAAATTTCTCTAACCTACCTTGTTTGATCATAGGTCATATGAGCTGTGTTTCAGAGGAGGTCCTGCCCCATACCATGAAGAAAGGAATGCTGCACAGAGGCCAAGAAGAAATCTCCACCGACAGACCTTGCTGGATTTTCCCACTCACCCTGTGACTATTAGATTATACCCCTTTGTCCAATTGCATTTGTACACAGTTGTTCATGCTTCAATCATGCCTATTCAATGAAATTTCCATAGAAGGCCCAAGAGGACAGAGTTTGAAGAGCTTCCAGAAAACGAAACACGTGGAGGTTCCTGGAGGATAGCAAGCCTGGAGAGAACATGGAGGAGAGAAGCCTGGAGGGAACATACCTTTCCCTATGCATCTCTTCGTCTCTACCCTTTAGAATATCTTTCTTAATAAACCCGTTTCCTGGAGTTCAGTAAGCTGCTCTAACAAGTTTATCAAACCCAAGGAGGGGGTTGTGGGAATACCAATTTACAGGCGGTTGGTTAGAAGCACAAGTTAAACAACCTGGGGCTTGTGATTGAGATTGGAAGTGGGGGCAGTCTTGTGCGACTGAGCCTGTGGAATCTGATGCTATCCCCAGAGAGATAGTCAGAAGACAAATGGAGGACAGCAAGCTGGTGTTGGCTGAATAATTGCTTCCTTGCTTGCTGGCAGGGAGAGATCCCTACACATCTTGTTGTATAAGTCTTGTGTTGACTGCTGTGATGTGAGAGCAGAGGAAAAACAGTTGGAGTTTTTTTTTTCCTAACGGTAGTATAAAATGTATTCAAAATACAATAAAAATATTGCTGAATTAATATAGTATTTTCAATGATACATTTTGTTTGACTTGTCATATCATTTATGCCACAGCACAAATTTTCTGTCATCATACTAAAGCTCTTAACATGGTTTTAAAACTCCTGGGGTTATAAAAAATGTAAGCTCAGCTAACTTTTTATTTCATTGCTGATGTTATTAACAATGCCAGATTAATTTTGCTGTCCGCAACATTGAGCAATCGTGTAGTTTTGCCAAAGACAAATGTTATATGTAATTTGAAGGTCAGGGAAAGTGATACAATCGTTTCCAAGAAGCATTAATATCACTTCACCCTTAATCATCTTGTCTTAGAGTGAAAACTTAAAAAGTTTAAAGGAATCAGTTTTAGAGCTAAGAAGGCTCAGTGTGTTTTGGGAAAAGGCATATTACTGTTACATTTACATGATGCTGAATTGTCTTGAGATGAAGCCATTTGGAAAATGAAATAAATCTATTACGTTCTTTATTTCTGCATTTTACTGCTGTTAAGAAAATAAAACATGTCTATTTCTGAAGTTTTCTTCAATAATAAGTAATAATGTCAACAGAGTCTAGAATAGTATAAATATCTGATGAGAAGTTTTCTCCACTTCAAGAAAGAATACTTACAGTTATTTCTAATTTTCTGTGTTTTCTATAATTTTATCTTTCTTAATTGAGGCTATCCAATTATATTGATTAATTGGCATGATTGTTGGCATAATAATTTAGGATATTTCATAGTTTCTATGAGTTTAAAATATAATAGTTTAAGGCAGCTCAGCATTTTACTGCCTCTTATATGCACTACGCTTATTATGATTTGAGATGTATTTGATGATTTAAAAAATAAAGTTAGTTACAATATTCTCTGTGGTATGAGATAGTAATTTATCTTTTTAATAAAGAAGCAAAAGGAGAGTGCTACTGTGACCTCTAACTTTGGGGGAGTGAAACAGAATATGCAGCAACACCAAAAATAAGAAATTTCTACTGAATCTTCATTAAATAAGGCTGTTGTATAATTCATCTTATTACTTTGGGCCCCAACATTTTAGGTACAAACATAATTAGGCCTTTATATTTCCTTTAAATATATTCAGTGATTCTTTTTATTTTGAGGCTAAAATGTGGCTTCACATATTAGGAATATCAGAAACCAAAGTTTGAATGAAACGCACACACAAACTACAAGCACTATCAGGGATTGTCTGTCATGCAATGTTGATTACCTCTACGGCTCTTTAACTCTGAGGAAAATATATGTGCTATTTTTGATGTTGTAGCCCTTCTTCTTTCTTTATGCTCTTTCTAGTTGATCTATACCTGTATATCATGACAGCCCTTGTCAGACTGTACTAGTTATAGACATATTTGTCTTTCCAAATTGCTCAGCATTTTGTTTGTGAATGATACGTTCACTATTCTGTAGTCTTATTCTTAGTTCCTACTGTGTGAATCCAGAAAGTTATGCAGTTCGAGTGCATCACATGGCAACATACCACTTTCTTCTGAAAGTGGGTATTACTGAATTTCTGATACAGCTGATATTAAACCTTTCCTTGATTATGTAATATGAGAAAAAGGAGAAGTTGAGTCTTATCTGACATTTTTCCTCATTACTTAAAAGTCTTTTCCTATTGCAACTATCCACACATAGCACACTATTAAATCTCGCTTTCGACATTACTGATAGTAATTCTGGTTCCTTAACTTAGAACTCTAAGAAAACGAATGTAGGCTTAGTTGAAAACAAGTGAAAGAAGATCAATATACATTTGAAGTACAGTAACTTGAGCATATCTTTCCTATTCATCTCACTGAACTTGGATTTCTCTAAATATGGCAATATAAACAGGCAAATTTTAGATTACTCACCAATCTCTACAGCCACTTTAAATTCAAGTACATTTACTATGTGTAGAGGAAGCACATGTCTAATAAAAGCCTTTTGTGAGATATTGGCCCTCTGTTTGAGAGAATTTAGGACTCTTAATAGAAATTTATTAGTCTATGAATATGTACATGCTCAAAACTGATATTTTCTCCAATGTGCAGAGGCTGCTATGTGTTCACCAAAACCTATTTGCACTTTTGGGACTTATGGCTAGAACTATAATTCTAAGCCTCCCTTATAGATACATGTGTCCATAACCAATTACCTGACAGGGTTATCTGCCATGTACTTTACTGCTTCTAATTTGATACAGACAAATTTGAAGCCTAAAATTGAATTAGTTCAAAACATGGTGAAACCCCGTCTCTACAAAAATACAAAAATTAGCTGGGCATGATGGCGAGTGCCTGTAGTCCCAGCTACTTGGGAGGCTGAGGCGGGAGAATCACTTGAACCCAGGAGGCAAAGGTTGCAGTGAGCCAAGATCATGCCATTGCACTCCTGCCTGGACGACAGAGTGAGACTGTCCAAAAAAAAAAAAAAAAAAAAAAAAGGAAAGAAAAGAGAAAAGAAAAGAAAAAAAAGAAAGAGAGAGAGAAAGAAAGAAAGAAAGAAAGAAAAGAAAGAAAAGAAAGAAAGGAAAAAGAAAAGAAAGAAAGAAAAAGAAAAGAAAGAAAGAAAAACATCAGGACCTGGATCTCTTGATCAAGCAGTTCCATTTGGCCTTGAGATGAATAAGCCACTCAGGTTTTTTTTATTATTACTAAATTTTCAGCTGTAAGGTTTATACATGTAATATCAAATTTGCCCCAGGAGGGTAGTCATGCTGCAATACATTTCTAAAATATGAAAAATTGTTTAGCATTAAGACAACCGAAACACTGACAGCCACTCCTTTAGTTATGAGGAAAATGGTTTATAAAAGAGTAATGGTGTTCATATTTAATTTGTCCTTTTTTAGGAAGGCATTATGTGGAGTGACTATTTCAATACATAATTGGCTGGTTTGCTGGAAAAAGAGAGAAAGGCATAAAAAACATCCAGAGATTTTGAGCAATGAAGTCTTTGGAAAAGAAAATGCCTTTAGATACCAAACAGTAAGAGATAACTCTGAAAAGAAACTGGAGGAGGAGAGGATGATGAGGACTCAGGTTTGTTACAAAGATCAGATTAATAGAGTACCTCTGCCTACTCACAAACTAATATCACGGGTAATCTTAAGTTAGCTGCCATTAAAATGAGAAACCATGAGATATGGTTTCAGAAATAAAGCAGGCTTGGAAATTATATCTAAGACAAATTGTGGGTATATCCCTCTTACATGGTCTGATTAGAAGCAAAAATCAGAATCCTACTAATAATCAAGAAAATTGCCTGTCCAAAAATTACACAAACTTAAACTACAAATATCTTTAGCTTTTGGGGTGTTAGGAAAAACAAAATAAAACAAAACAAAAACTCTTAGTCTCCCAAACACTCACGGCAAGTGCAGCCATATGTGGAAACAGACACAAAAAAAGTATAATCTATGGTGAAAAGAAGCCATTAAGTTTGTATTAAAACCCTGCAATGCGAGGACAGTCCAAGAGGACTATTCTGTAGAGAGAAAGTAGTCCAAAGAATTTAAAGCTTAAACTGGGAAAGGTCAGATAGAGTGAGTTTTATTTCAGTAATTTCTCACTGTTCAAAATGTTGTCAGACGTGAGAAATGTAGACTGCATTAGACATGGGACAGCATTCAGCAATTGCAAAACTAGAGCCACATTTTAGCAGACACTCATTGATCAATTTCAGTTTTACAAGAGGAGTAGGAATAGTTGTTAGAGTCAGTGATCATTTTTTTGGTCCATTAGCTCTTTCGATAAAGCATATTTGATGACCAGAAGGGTAGTCTGTAGTCATCTACAATGCGTTCACCTCCAAACCCTTTACCTGCTCTTTCTGGAAACATAGCTATACCACATTCTCAGTCTCTCTCAATTACGTGGGGATGTACAACATGCATGTTGCAAGGTGTGCCACGGTAAGGCCCAGTCTGCAGAAACATGTTACCAGCAAATCTCCTAGTTCTTTCCTCCTCTTGCTTGATACAGATAAGCACAGGATTCTTAAAATCTAGACGTTAAAGACAATGGAACTAAAGGTGATAAAAACTTGGGGTACCTGAATTACTGCCTGGAGAAGTATTTCTTGCTCATCAAGAATAACCATTTTTATTTCAAGTAAGAAAGAAATAAATCTCTGTTGAGTTAAACCATTATAATTTTGTAGATTATTTACAAAGGCAACTTTTGTAAATTATGTATTTTCTGCAGGCAGCTGTCAATTGGTTGCCTAACACTTGTACTCTGTTCTATGTCAGTAATCTGAGTGCCCTGCATTCGGGTGATTGGCATCTTCTATTCTGATTCTCTGGTGCCTGAAATGCAGCTTTGAAACATGTTATATTACACTGTATTGGGCAGGAAGGGAGCTTCATGACTAGAGTGTTTGAAACAAAAGATTTGCTTCCCTCATCAGGAAGAGTCATGGATGCTACTATGGTCTGAATACTAGCGTACCTCCAAAATTAATATGTTAAAACCAAATCACCCAATGTGATGATACTAGGAGGTGAGGCATTTGGGAAATGATTGGGTCATGAGGGAAGAATACTCATGAATGGAACTGGTGTCCTTATAAAAGAAACCCTTGGAATGTATCTGGCCCTTTCCACCATGTGAGAACACAACTAGAAGTTACCATCTATGAACCAGAAAGTGGGCCCTCACCAGGCACTGAATCTGTTAGCACTTTGATCTTGGACCTCCAGCCTCCAGAACTGTGAGGAATAAATTGCTTATTAATTACCGGGTTTGTGGTATTTTGTTACCACAGCCCAAAAGGATGAAGACAGGTACTACTCTCTTTCTTATGTATCCCTGTTCCTGTAACATTTTTGTAAGTCCACACAACCCTGTATGTATTATTATTTGCAATGTCTATTGAATGCTTAAGTAGAACTGTTCCTTTGATACCCATTGATAAGAAGTATTCTAATTGTAGATTCAGTTCAGAATACGAATACTTTGTTTCCTCCAGCCTTCTGATTGATGCATTTGGCCCACAGGGACATGACAGTCAATTGAAAAAAAAATCTGAGCCCCTTAAGTCTTTCTGATCTCATTCTTTATTTCTAGCTGCTCATCTACAGTTCCAGCCAGCATGGCATTCTATGCCTTCTTCAAGTATGTCAAGTGTATTAGTCCGTTTTCACTGATAAAGATATTCTTGAGACTGGGCAATTTATAAAAGAAAAAGGTTTAATGGACTCACAGTTCCATGTGACTGAGGAGGCCTCACAATTATGGCAGAAGGTGAAACGTATGTCTTACATGGTAGCAGGCAAGAGAAAATGAGAGTCAAGTGAAAGGGATTTCCCCTTATAAAACCATCAGACCTCGTGAGACTTATTCACTACCACAAGAACAGCATAGGGAAAACTGCCCCTATGATTCAATTATCTCCCACTATGTCCCTCCTACAATAAGAGAGAATTATGGGAACTACTATTCAAGATGAGGCTTGGGTGGGGACACGGCCAAACTATATCTCCAAGGTCACTTCAGCCTTAGAGTTGTGGCACTGTTTACTCTGACCTGTTCTTATTCCTCATTGTTACATGGTGGCTAACTTTTGACCATGCAGGTCGTAATTCAAATGTTAACCCAAAGATCTTCCCACTCTTTGTAAAATTCTCCAATTAATCTCAGTCCTACAAAGGTTTTTTTTTTGTTTGTTTTAATGATTTTAATGATTGTGGTTTGAATCCAGTGCTGAAATGTGGCTTTCTCAGTATTCCTATGCACTGTAGACTGAAGTGTTCATTTACTAGCAAATGGACCTACTGAAAATCCATAGGGCCAGCACATTGGGCTGTAATGTATATTCCTACTTCTTAAGATCTAGTCCAGTCCTTCTTACCAATTTCAATGGGCAAAATGGAGAGAGGGAAAGAGGGAGAGGGAGCCAGAACCAACTGATTCTGCTGAGCATCAGCAGTAACCTTTACCTACCATCCCCTTGGATAACTCACTTGTACCCCTAGTTGGGGGAAAGAGTGGGTAAGGGACTTAGAAAAGCACTGTAAAAGTCTCTCTTTCATAGCTCTCTCCTCTATGATTGCATTAATTGAAATGGTTGCAAAAACAAAGCGGATTATAAAGGCTAACATGACTGGCAAGTCCAGGAATAATAGAACTGGCTTCAAACTCATTATTGTAAAGACTCTCATATTAATAACAAAAGGACTCAATTTTCCTTCATGTCTTAATGCTTTATATTTTCTATTGGCTCTGTTGGCTGCTTATGTACGTTTTTATGTTATTCGGTAGTGGGTTTTATTAGTCCCAGTGCTCCTTTCATACTTGGAAGGAGAGGACTGTCACTCTCTCAAAGTCCCAGCAAAATCTCATTGCATCACAATGGCTCTGACGGCTCATTTGAGCATCCCTGAACCAATCTGTGAAGCAAGGAAATATAATGGGATTACTTGTCACCTATAAGCACACACGCTTTCCAACAGCTATGTTCTTGGGGGGAGTTGTAGTTGTCCAGGCTAAATTATATTAAGATAAAAAAATAGAGTAATGAATTATAGATATTCAAATCCCTATTTTTGACCACTAAAGAAGTGAAACATTTTTTCATGAAATTATGAAAAGCAAGGTAATTCATGTTTATCTTTCCTCGTGAAATAGAAGTGTCACATTGTTAACCAAACCAGACTGGTTTGGTTCTGATCACCCTAACACTTTCAGGTGCTAAAATGAGAACATGGAGGCTCATAGACTCTAAATATTTAAAATCAATAAACTGATTTAACAAACTGTTAAGTAACATATGTTCTGTTCTACTACCTTGAAAATATTATGTAACATTACATTAAATATATACATATATTTAAATAAATGGCTTTTATATTACTGAAATTGGCAAAGATGACTTACATATTTTTATTTTGGCTATCATACCATTCAGTTGATGAGCTATCAATGTCTGAATAAGCAATAAAATAAAGACATGCATAATCGTGTTATACTTAATCAATTAAATTTTTATTGCTTTTAATTGGATAAAAGTAATAATTTGACTAATTTTATTGATTTATTAATCAAAATTTGATTAACAGATTGCATTAATCAAAATTTTCATGTGAGTTTTTTACACTGAGTAATTTAAAATAACAAAATAAAATAAAATTTTACATATTTACAAAATTTCAATGTTTTTATCAAAATATAAACTATGAGAAATATAAAAAATCAAAAGTATTCTTAATAACATATTTTTGTGTAAAATGTACAGAATTATTAATTAAAATTAAAGACAAAATGCCAGTTATAGTGGATGGATATCAACATATTAAATCATATTTATTTATGTAAAGCTTAATTATTTTTTAGTTTATTAATTTTTGTTATATATTTTCTAGAACAGAACTGCTGCTATATTTTTAAAAATTTAATGTCAATCTATTTGCTGATGTAAATAATTAGTATCAGGCTTTATATGTTATTTTCCAAAACTACATATACAGCTTTGAATAACATGCATGTTACCCTATTGAAAATGATCCTCACTGGCAGTGTACAACTCTTATGACTATTCAGTAACTCATAAATTCCTCTTGCTGGGTCCAACTGCAGTACTCATAAGGGTATCTTTTAAAATAAAACACGTGCAAAAATATTGCAAATTCATAAAATATCATTTACTGCTAAGTTAGAAGTTATCCACACATCTTTCATACTTCTGTGGGAAAGTGCTTAGAAAAGCACCCTCACAAACATCCCTTTAACAGGAACATGTTCCATACTCTTGAGTTGACCTCAGCCTTCATGCTTTCTGAACTTGCCAAGGTAATCACTTTAAACTCTCATTCGTTATTGCTCGCATTAAGCTCTGTGGTTTGTGTCTTACTCAGATCAGGGTTTATAACAGATGCTTTTTAAAATGCCAATGCAGTTTTCAGCCACAATCACTGAGTCAGGGTTTAAATTCAACATCTGGCACTATATGTCAGCACCTGAGGTAAATAACACTCTTAGTGATGTACTTGTCTGGCCCAATGAACGTGTTCATTTGAAACTGTCATTGGTAGATGCCATGATTTATTATAGCTTGTGCTTCTTCAAAATATTCTACCAGCCCTTGTTCAATAAAATATTTAGACTAATAACAATGCTAGCTTTTCCAACACTGTCTTCTCGGGTACTGGAAGGAGAAAGTAGAAAACAGAGACTTGAGTAATGAAATAGAGAATACTGAAAGAATGGAAGTCATTTACTGACAGAGAGAAATAAAACAGCGATCAAGAAATAAGAAATAAGACAACCAAAGGCTGCTACCACTGCTTCTAAACTTCCTGTTTGTTTGTTTTAATGAAGACCAAATCACTTGGGCTTACCTAACTGACAGGCTTATTAACCACTTTCACCACCAACACTCATGTGAAACATGTGTCTGAGTTTTTATGAAATATGATTTCCAGAAGCAATTGAAATAAGAAAATGACTACTTTCAGCAACATGATTGATAGAATAGAATGCAGTTAAATGAACCGGTATATTCTTAGAATAAAGAAAATGAAGCTTATCTTTAGGATAAACAAATAGAAATAAGTTAGAATTGTCTAATTATTAACAGCATATAGACAAACTTCTGGTTTTTGAAAGTACACTATATTTAAGATATCTAAGTGATTTGTAATATTTTGATTGTGTCATAATGAATGAATAAAAATGCAAATAGATGTTTTACTAGACCAATATGTTAAAAAATAAAAACTTACCCTTCGTACTAAAATCGTTACAACTTATATACAGAATACGTGATTTTATTAGTGGCCCATCTATTTGATATATTAAAATATTATACATATTTATTCATCTCTTTGCCTCATACTTTTTAGATAGCTCTCTCTTTTAACTATTTCAGAAGCTAAACTTTCTTATTAAGTACTTCCTTGTGTAATATATCTTATAAATAACAAACTCTCTGTAGTAGTATTGTGATGATGCTTCCAGGTTAGCCAATAAAGGAAACTCAGAAAATATGCAAAAATTAGTTTTGTATTAAATTGTATTTTAGTTACAAAAAGTACTGAACAGAAATGTCAACTATAAACATGAATTGGCAGAATTTGTACCAGCAAATTAATGAAATTACTAATATGTACCATTAACTTGCGGTATGTTGAATGAAAAGCAAAATATGTTTTTTACTTCTACATTGTATACGATTATACATGCCAAATGAGCAGAAAGTTGGCATGAAAATATTAGGTAATACACATACACACACACACACACACACATTTATAGGTTCACGTTATGTTAGTTATCAGTGGAAGATCAAATAATCTTGTTTCATTGCCAGTATGATCAATCATCAAACATGAATCAGGCTTTTCCAGCAATAATCTCTTTCTAACTTAGTGACTTAACTATGCTTAAATATGACTGGTTTATTTCATTTTTCACAGTTTTCATCTGATATGAGTGTTGTTTGAGTGTGTGTGCATGTGTGTGTGTGCATTAGAAATTGGTGTGAGTTTTAGTAAATCTATTTGGTATTAGTAAAGCTGAATATATTTTAAGATACATCCATGTAACTAAAGAAGTATTATTTTTTCAGTCCTTATTTTGATAGGAAAATATATTTTTACAACTCCCTGGTCCCATTCTTCACACTTAAATCATTTTTATAGTCTTGATAATATTATGGTGAAGGCATTTTTTAATCAATGATTATCCATTAAAAGTCATTAAAGCGTATGATTGGCTATATTTTGTTGTAGAGGGTTCACTAAAAATTTGAATAAATAAACTTGCTACAAGATTATCAGAAGTACCAGGAACTGTCTTAAATGTATTGAGTGCCTTTAATGCCAGAAGTTAGTAAAGAAAAACAGGAAGTTGTTTAAAGGCTTTAGTTATTCCGTGATCTCCTATAAATCCATTGCTATGCAAAGTCATGCATTCCTCGGGGAGCAATGAGTCTGAAATATATCTTTGGTTTTGAAAACAGTCCATTTTAAACTGTGCAGATTTAAACACCAAAATGCTGAACTCCAATTCATGAGACTAATGCTCTATTGTATAATCAAATTTATGAACAACAAATCATGATTGATTACTTTTAAAAAATCAATAAAAGTATTTCTAGATTATGTAGCTAAAAGGTAATGGTCAACAAGTTCTGAAAGCATAAAATATTTCTAAAGCTACTTGCAACATATGCCTACTATGAGTTACATATATGTGTGTGTGTGTGTGTATATATATATATAATAGTCTGTAACTATTTCTATAATGTCATGTTATATTAAATCCATTTGATAGATATAAATATTAAATATATATATTGAATGCAACATAACATAGAAATAATGTTTAACAGGCTATAGCATTTTTCTTCTTTAACCCACGTTTCTGTAGTGGAATGGCTAAGAAATCACTTGCAGTTAATAATATAATGGCACGTAGTGGTTTTAGAGATCTCAGAATCTATTTACTGAAAAAAGAATGTCCTACAAGAGACCTTAAAATATACTGCACAGATACACTTCCTGTTTTGGTGAGTATTTAGTAATTTTAAAGTGTCATGTTAAATAGGTGCAAATACAGATAATAAAATTATCTACAAGAGTACAAATTATAAACTATTTATTAAAATCTACAAAAGAATGTCTTTACTAAAATAACCCAATCATTTTGTATAGAGTCTGTTCATTTTTATCAGTCTAATATATTCTGTTGTTTCTTTTAGAGTTAGACTGTTTGAGGATAGGAACCTACATTCCATAATTCTATAAACTAAAACATAATTCCACTATTACGTCAGGATTTTCAGGAAAATATTTTGTATGTGATATTGTGTCAGTCTTTCCTTCAAAGTCACTGTCTGGGAAACCCTATAGAACTGAGTGGAAGCTGATGTCACCACTGCATAGCCTTTTTCAAGACCTGTCCCATAAAAACTAAAAGACTGAGGCACCAGAAACATCCACAATAGTAGTCAAGAGACAAGTCAACCACAAATAATACTTGACAGAAACCTGAACAGTATGAAATCAACAACCAAAAGGCCTGGTCATTGGAAGTAGGACATAGCTAGTTATGCACATATAAAGGGATAGATGGCAGATGCTTGTGGAAGCCTATTTTCTTTTTAATGTCATTTTGAAATCTGAATGTGTCTCAAATTTCCATTCTTATTTCCCAACATGGAAGGCATAATTACCTGTTGTAGACTCTTTTGCATCTAGGAGCTAGGCATATGATCTAGGAGCTGTCATTTGGAGGTTTCCACTAAAAATTCCAATTCAGCAGAAAGTCAAATAACCCAGTGTGATTTGTAATCAAATACTTTCATGAAGTGAGGTGAGGTGGAGACCCAGGAGTGGTAGTGATAGAAGCACTGGACACAAAACCCCATATTAGGTGTCCATAATGACACAGAGAGAACACACATGTACTCCTCTGTGATAATCATTTGTCCCTCTTAGAAATAAACTACCCAATATCCTTTAATACATTTTTGGATTAAATGAAGTAAATATATTTCCTAGTTAAAAATATTCCTCACCAAAGATACACAGGTGGTAAATAAGCATATGAAAAGATGCTCAACATTTTACAGCACTGGAGAAATGCACACTAAAACAACAATGAGATACCACTCCATGCTTATTAGAATGGTCCATATCCAAGACAGTGACAACACCAAATGCTAGTGAGGGTGTAGAACAGAAAGAACAATCGTTCTTTGCTGGTAAAAATGTGAAACATTATAGCCACTTTGGAAGAGAGTTTGGAAGTTCCTTATAAAACTAAATACACTCTTACCATATGATTGTACCTTGGTATTTATCCAAGGAGTTAAAAATGCATGTCCACCTAAAATCCTGCACATGGATGTTTCTAGCAGCTTTATTCATGATTGCCGAAATTTATAAGCAATCAAGATGTCCTTCAATACATGAATGGATAAACTGTGGCACAATGAGTCAATAATGAAATATTATTCAGCATTAAAATTAAATGAGCTATCAAGCAATGAAAAAACATGGAGGAAACTTACATGCATGTTACTTAGTGATGGAAACCAATCTGAAAAGGCTTCATACTTATGATTCCAAAGATATGACATTATGGAAAAGTCAAAACTATGGTAAAAAGAAAAGTGGGTACCAGGAGGTGAGGGGGAAGAAGGAATAATTCGGCAGAGTACAAAGACATTTTAGAGCAGTGAAAATACTCTGTATAACAATATAATGACAGATACATGTCATTATACATTTGTCCAAACCCACAGAATGTGTATAACATCAAAAGTGAAGCTTAATGTAAAAATAATAATGATGATGATGATAATAATAATAATAATATTGACTGAGATAGTATGATGCCATGTAAATATATAGATACGTATTTGTAGAAAATATTTTTACCTCCCCTTCCAAATAAGATAGATAAATGTGTGTTTCTTTGGTAATAGGTTAATATTAAAATGAAACTCACAATAATATTGCCTGTATAATTCTGAGTCGTTGAGAGTGACTATTGGTTTCTTATGTCTTCCTTGATGTAAACACACACACACGTGCACACACACACACACACTCAGAATTTGAAAACCAAGTGAAACAAAGTGGAGCTACACGTTCCCCACCTTAAATGATAAAAGTGATCTAGGATCTCGAAGGAGAGTAAGTTTTCCACAGTTTCTTGTTAAAACTCAAAATACTTTAGTGTTGCTTAAAAAAAATACAATTGTGTTTGCTTCCTGTCTTAGTCTGTTTTGTGTTGCTATGAAAGAATGTCTGAGACTGGGTAATTTACAAATAAAAGAGGTTTATTTAGCTCGCAGTTCTGCAGGCTGAGAAGATCAAGGGCATGACCCTGGGTTCTGGTGAGGACTTTCATGCTGCATCACTGGATGGGAAAGAAGGTCAGAAAAGAAGCAGATGAGTGAAGAGGGAAAAACTTGAAGGGTGTCCTGGCTGTATAACAGCACGCTGTCACAGGAACTCATCCGTTCCCAAGATAATCCAATCTCGCAACAGCGAGAACTCGTTCACTACCACAAGAACAGCATCAAGTCATTCATGAGGGATCAGCCTCCTTTACTTACAAATCTCCCACTAGGCCCCACTAACTAACATTATCACATTGGGGACCAATTTTCAACATGAGTTTTGTGGGGACCAACAAACCATATTCCATAGCACTTTCCTCATAGTCTTATAGTTTATTTGTTGCCTCACAGTGGGAGTTTGACTGCAGGAACAAAAAGTAAATAAAATTAAAGAATATGTGGTGGGGACCAAGGAGAGAGAAATAGTTCACCAAGTATTTATTTTGGAAATTTTCCTCAAGCTTTTCCTATTTGATTTGTCTTGATGTGTAATAAAAAAAAAAACTATCATGAAAAGACACAGTTTCTTTTCTTATTGCCACATTTTCTTATTTCTAATATGTACATTTTTTCACATTTTTGCATTTCTGAAAGAAAAATCAATTAGATCAATGAGTGTGTATAATACAGTCTTATTTTTTTTCCGAAATACCTACTACTGTGAGTCTTCCTATCTTAAAAACAAGAAAATAACAATTTGAGTAATAAGCTATTCTAACAATGAAAACATGATAGAATATGTAAATTGTATTTATAATCGTGTTACCAAAAGTCAGCATTAATTGACAATGTTGACATACGTATGAATTAAAGTCCCCAAGTGGAATTGCAGCACTTTCCACGCCACAGCAGATTAAAGATGCTGCCTTCTCTGAAACTGTAATACACTCACAGAACATGGGGTTATTCAACACTCTAATTTTGCAAAATACTCTGAGCTCTAGTAAACAAGAGCAAGCCATTTCCAATATTTGCTATGTAAGTTAATCTTTTTTAAAAAGCAGTTTATATGCCACATTAATAAATAAATTAAAAACAGCCTTATATTTATTTAAAAATAAATACAAAACTTTCAGTTTATGTTTTACTATATGGTGGAATACCAGTGTCAAAAACAATTTTTAACAGGAGAGGAATTGGTTTTGCGATTAAGTGTCTGGCTGGATTTTGAATACAAATACAATTTCTATTAATTTTATTGTTATTTTTATTGTCATTAAACATCACACATTTAAAATTAAAAAGAAATAAATCCTCTTTAGCTAATAACATAACTTGAGGTCCAAATTGTTACTATACTATGCCTCATTTATGTTGCTAAACTATGTTTCATTTATGTTACTATACTGTTTCATTTGTGTTACTATACTGTTTCATTTATGTTACTACACTATGTTCATTTTTTCTCTTAAGTAGACTAATTTAATATTACGATTTAGTTCCTACTTATGCTCTGAATTTGTTTTTTATACTTAGTTATTTTTACATTGTTTCTAATAAAATCTAATCTAATCGGTAAGGAATATTAAATTTAGTCTTACTATGTTAAGATCGCTTAGCTTTCTTGCCCCACAGGATACTGAATATGATTGGCATGAAGGTTGTGTGTGTTTCAGTGCCATCAAAAGAGTGCTCTTGCTGCCCACACTCAGCAGAGGCAGGTGACCTCCATGACATCACACTTTGTATTGGTTGCCTAGGGATGCTGTGACAAAGTACGATAAATTTACTGGCTTAAGCAACAGAAGTGAATTGTTTCACAGTTCTGGAGGCTAGAAGCCTGAGGTCAAGATATTGGCAGGGCCATCCTCTGTTTAAAGGCACTAGGAAAAATCTGTTCCAGTTCTTCCTCTTTGCATTTTGTGATATGCTGGCAGTTTGGCATTCCTTGGCTTTTAAACACATTACCCTGGCCAGGCACGGTGGCTCACGCCTGTAATACCAGCATTTTGGGAGGCCGAGGTGGCCTGATCACCTGAGGTCAGAAGTTTGAGAACAGCCTGGTCAACATGGTGAAACTCCATCACTACTAAAAATACAGAAATTAGCGGGATATGATGGTGTGTTCCTGTAATGCCAGCTACCCAGGAGGCTGAGGCAGGAGAATCTCTGGAACCCAGGAGGCAGAGGCTGCAGTAAGCTGAGATCGTGCCACTGCACTCCAGCCTGCACGACAGAGCAAGACTCTGTCAAAAAAAAAAAAAAAAAAAAAAAAAAAAAACAACAACCCATGTTACCCTGATTTCTGCTTTGTGTTCATGTGGCATTCTCTCTACAAACATTGTATTTATAAGGACACTAGTCACATGAGCTGAAATCTCACACTAATAGACTTGACAATTACATGTACAATGGCCCTATTTCAAAACAAGGTCACATTATGAGTTACTTGGGATTTGAATGTCAGTATTTGGAGGACGCGATTCAGCCTAGAACACACTTCCAGAAAGTAGGCTGTGGCGCTTTCTTATTTACTCTATAGATTCAAAGCCTTATTTTCTCCTGGCATTCTTAGAAATTGTATTCGCTTTCAAAATTTTGAAGGCTTCTAGCCAATGGATGACAAAGACTTGCTTTTTTTTCTGATGCAAAAGAATTAAGGAAAAAAAACTTTAAAATAAGAATGATTTCCAATCATATCAATTTCTTAGCGTCCTTTTTACGTCTGTTTCTTGTGCCTGTATGTGGCATTGGGGAGCACTGAGAAGACTATGGTGTTAGGTGCAATACAGGTAATTGATGATGGAGGAGTTGGAAATTACCTATAAATGTAAAATTACTCTCACTAATTTTGTTGGAAAAAAGTCTTATTGTCAAAACTTTTGTTACTGATAAAATTTTCTGGATATCTCCGATTACCTGCTATTGCATGTCAGTCAACATCCCTTTCTATCTACATCTTAAGAAAGGTAAAATACAATTGATTCTATACTGAAAAAAAGAAGACCTTGTAAATCTGCAATTCAAACATTTCTTCCCATAGGTTTTTCCTTTTATGGCAATTTAAACTTTTAAAAATAAAGTTTATGGTTTTTTAAGTTTAAATAACATGGCATATTTTTAGTACTTATTTAAAAATACATAACATTTAAAATGAACTGGTATAGTAGCTCTTAAAAATTACAGAGACAATAGTCTAGTTCCTTCATAGAGAATACTTTTTTTCTGAAAACATTTTGCCCTGAAAACACTTCTGTGGGGCACCTAAGTGACTACAGTTCATGTCATAAAGATTGGAAAAGCTCATGCTCAAGCATCTCTTTCATTACACAGCCCATTAATCAGGAAATCGCTGCCTAGTTCTAGTTCAAAGCTTTTGATGTTAGAATGTTGTGTGTGTGCGTGTGTGTGTGTGTGTGTGTGTGTGGTTGGTTGGAAACTTCTGTTTTTCTTTTTTTTTTCCTTACATTCTCTTCACGTCTTGATAGCCTCAACAAAATTACTTGTGTCTTTTTGGATGTAATTGTTGACAGAGTTGTGCTGCTGAATTATTATGTTCAATAAACTCTGAAGTTTTATCAGTGCCTGTGTGTATGAATCTATATTTATCCTGTCATATCCATGTGTCTTCTGAAGATGGTAACCAGTGAGAGTAAAACCATTGTGCAACTAGCATGTCACCTGACCAGCAGTGTATGTCTTTATGAATTTAATACTCAGTATAGTAGGAGAAATCATTGGTATTTCATTCCCCTGGGACAATTCGTTCCCTTTTTCCTGATGTAAAATTTTATTTTTACCTTAAACCACTGTTTTATTTTTAAATAATTTGCTCATTTTCTTTCCCTCTTTCATTAATCATAAAAGGGCCTTAGATGATAAGCCAGTCTCTTTTATAATATCAAGGGGTACATACAGCTGGTGTGATAGAGGAAGTCATGGCTTTGTTTTATACATATAAGACTGCTATGGGGAATATAAAAAAGACACAAATCCTACCTCTTAGACATTTCAGGTAGACAGCAACTCTGCATATTAATTCTACACCCTTGATTATTGCATTTAATTCCCCTCATCAGTCCAATGCTAGATCATTAGCTTAATTTATTTGTCTACAATGATACATATAAATTCTATTCATAAAATAACTCTACCCCTTCAAGGACTTTAATTGTATTTATTGTATTATTCCTTAGGTTGAAAAATGACTGCAACTTATAAAATTATTGCATTAATTTCCTTTATGTTGGAAAGGCTAAATAAAACGCACACAATTGTACCTAATAAAATATATGTAATTCTATTTTACTTGGCACTGGTTTATATAATAATATAATTTCCAAAATAGAAGGCTAGTAAGTGGATGTTATTCTTGTAGTTTGAATTTTCTTCTGGCCGTTCTCTGGATAACTTACGTCATCATTAAAAATGTTCTTCTTGCTTTGGAATACAGTGTTTAAGAAAATTTCCTGTGGCTGCATTTTCTCATTTCTGTCATATTATTTGTCTTATCCATGAAAGCTTCTGAAAACACATTAAGTTCTTCTATGGTTCAAAATTCTTGTGGGCTATATGTTAAGTATACTATAGCTACAAATTAAACTGAAAAACACAGATTCCTAACCTTAGTTCAAATATAATAGAGGGTCTAAACAGTACGAAAAAAATTCAAATAAATATTATGAACACACACACTATATAAATATGTACACATATAAAAATAATTGAATTCAAGTATTATTCAAATAAATATTAGGAACAAATAAATATAAATATTCAAATGTGAATAAATTTTATATTTATATATAAATTCAAATAAATATTATTAACACACTATATATATAAATATGTATTTAAGATAATGGTTTATCCATTTATTCCAGCTCAGGTTCGTAGATGGCCAGAGCCTATCCAGAACACATCCTCTCTCTCTCTCTCTCTATATATATATATATATATGTATATATATATGTTTATATATGTTTATATATATTTATAGATATGTTTATATATATTTTGTGCGTGCACATGATATTTATTTGAATTTATACATAAATATGTTACTTGAAAACTCTGAATACTTCTTTCTCCTCAAAATTCATGTGTTAAAATCTTAACCCCGAAGGCGATGGTATTCAGAATGAAGACTTTTGGGGAAAAGATTAGGTCATGGATATGGAGTCCTCATAAAGAGTCCCAAGGGAACTTATTTGTCCCTTCTGCCATGTGAGGTTACAGTGAGAAGACCTCTATCTATGAAGCAAGAAGGCCCTCACCAGACACCAAATCTGCCGGTAACTTATCGAGGATTTTCTAGCCTCGAGAACTGTGAGAAATACATTTCTGTAATATCCGAGCTTCCCAATCTAAACTATTTTGTTGTGGCAGCCTGAATGGACTAATACATGTATTAATATGTGCACACATATATAAAATATATACATACACAATATATTATGTGCACACATATATATTTTATATATATTTATATATATAAAATATATATTTTATATGTGTGCACATATTAATACACCATATTAATGCACATATTAACACATAAAATATATTGTATTCATATATACAATATATTTTATATTATATAATTATAATTAGAAGTATATAATATGTAATATTTACACATGTTATATTTAATTACAATTATATTTCATATATTACAATTAAAAGTATATGAAATATAATATATTATAATTTATTATATATTATATAGTTTATATTAAATAATAATATATGTAGTGTATATTATATAATACATGTAATATATTATACAAGATATATTTACATATACAAAGTGTATTATATATTGTGTAATAATGTAATAATATATGTAATATATACGTAGTAAACCCTCACAACCGCTACAATAGATACGAGAACTTTGATTTTAAGCAAAACAGCATATAACAAAACCAACTTTTTTCATAGGCTAATTGATATAATCAAGGGCTAAGTTCCCATGGCATATTTGTAGTCACAGAAACATCTATACACTTCTAAATAGGTAACAAAACACTACTAATATTAAACATTAAAATGAATGTAACCTGTACATACATTTAAGATAGATAAATACAAATTAAGATCATGATTTATCCATTTATTCTAGCTCAAGGTCGCAGGTGGCCAGAGCCTATCTGTACAGCTCAGGATGCAAAGCAGTAACCAGTGCAGGTAAGAACTCCATCCCATGGCAGGTGCCCTCACACCCACACCCACACTCACTCATCCTACATTGTTATGGCACAATGTACACACTCCAATGAACCTGATATGCACATCTTTGGAAAGTGGGAGGAAGCCAGAATACGCAGAGCAAACCTGCACAGACACGGGAAGAACATGCAAACTCCACACATACTGTAGCTCCAGCTGGGAGTCAATTTTTTTTCTCTTCAACATTATAATGAGATGACATTGAACAAAATGACATATTTGAAGATCACCTGTATGTATTATGTATGCATGTGTGTATGTGTGTGTATGTGTTCAACTAGAAATAAAATTAAAACTTGATGGAAAATGTTATCAAGAAATAAGAATCATATCAATAACACCTGGGCACGTTTGTCCAGGATACGGCTGCACCTCAGCAGTGTAGAGTGTCCCATGAATCTGGGAGTCTTACTTCTGAGCTGACAGGTACAGTCCAGACTTCTGAAGGGGAGTAGTAAGGCTGATATTGAAAAGACCAAAATAAGCTAGCTAATAAAGCCAACTGCCACTGCCAGAGTGATTGAAGAGCCACTGACAAGAGGAGAATACAGACAGGAAGGAGAAAGTTCCTGTCCCTCCTCCTGCCTCCTGTCCCTCCAAACTCTCTCCATTGTTCTCTATTTGCATAACCTAAGGAGAAGCCAGCTGGCATAGAAGAAAGACAGTTTGCAAAGTTCCATCCTGGCATCAAAAAGTAGGGTATAGATCATCAGGTTTAGAGTTGAAAGAAAATAGTTTAACAGCTGGCCGACTAATAATAAGCCAAGAGCTTTATTGATGTAGCAGCCGCCGCTGCCTTCACCACTGCCTTCTGTCTTTGTCCATGCGCTTGTTCTTGTCAAGCTTGTCAATATCCCCCTGGCAGTAAGGCAAGAACAGTGTTCTTTGGGCCTTAGCCATCATCTCAGTGCCTATTCACCCATCTCCTCTCTAGCAGTGTCCTTGGCTAAGACTAATTCTCAATCTAGTGCAGACTCTGGAGCTTGAGGCAATTTTTGTAAGATATCAGTTTTTGCCAAATTAGTCATTAAAATTGATGACCCTTTCTAGTTACAATTTTGTCTACAAGTATTTTTGAATGAAAAATTGATGTAGCTGGACCAACAAAACAAAATAAAAACAAAGAAAATTTTGGGAGAATGAGCAGGATCTAGGTCTAACTGATATGAAATCATTTTATGAAGAAAGAGTATTGTCTAAAATTGGCCAAGAAATAGACAAATTAATAAGTGAGGGAGATTACAGAGTTCAGAATGGTAGGGATTATTTCAGTGTCATAATCCAAAAAGTGTGTATTGGTGTTTTTCATGAGGTTGTCTCTCTTATAAAAATTAAAATTATATAAGACTGGAATGAGACTGTTTTGTGTCAAATTTGGTATTCAACAGTGAACAACTACTTTGAGAAAATTCATATAACTACTCCAAGGATGAGTTTACTCACATTAAAAAAATGGGAATTGTAGCAGTAACTCAGAAGTTTGGAGGATGTATATTCATATTTTCCGTATTTTGAGATATTTGACACATTATATAACATGGATCAGACTTCACAATTAGGGGGGCATGATTGTTTTAAAAAATATAAAACTGACTAAAATTAAAAAGAGAATTTATGAAGTTCAGTAAATTAAAAGTCAATAGACTGGCCAGGCTTCAGTTACATTATTTAACAAGAACCCAAGGCTTTTCTTTTTCTCCAGATCTCTGAGCTCTGCATCCTTCATCTTTCCTTTATTCCTTACTTTAGCAAATTTTCTTCAACAGTCTTGGGCTCATATACATACTGATCATCGTGCACAAAAAACAGCTTTTTCCGCAAGCAACAAATAAAAGTCTCATAATAGTCTCTGCTGGGGCCATACTAAGTCAAATACACTATCCAGAACCAGCAGGCATAAACGGAATATCATAGTGGATTTTCTGAAAATCTCAGAGGAAATGTGGGTTTTTATTAGACTTTATCAAAATTCTCACTCTGAAGAGACAACCATAATATTGTTGCAACTTTGTGCATAAATAGTGATTACAAAAGTGATAAAATAATGTGAAAACTTGCCCAAAGAAGACCAGTCCTGAGTAGGAGCTAAATGCCAGCCTATCCCATGTGGAAAATCATCGTAACAGTAAAACCAAAGAATTACTATTAAAAAATCAACTTTAGTTTTTCCCTGCTTATTTAAACAATATTTAGGCCCAGAATAAAAAAGAATTACATTTATTCACTTCTCATTATGTGTCAGTTGATGTGCTACGTTATTAATAGAAATGGTGTGATCAAATCCTAATAAGACCCATCCAAAAGTAGCTTGCAATCCAAAAACTTGTTTGAAAGGTTAGGAGAAAATATAAGAAAAAAAAATGAACCGACGAAATCCATCTATAAGTAGAACCATTGGCTAAATGGATATATGAGCATTCAACTTCAGTGAATACGGCGAATCAGGATCCAAATAAATTTACTCTCTACTATCAATATATGATATTAAGGAGATGGCAGTGTATAGTTTAGTCTTTAAAAATCTTCTTGAGTATTCATAAGAAAGGAGAGACATGAAATTCCTGGAGGAGAGGCAGAGACAAGGTTGAATGTTTCACTGGACGACAATCTTATGTTCATATTTTAGTATTCAAACCTAGAAAACAATATTGATTATATCCTTTTATTAATATGTACTACTAGTTATTCTGTGTTTATAGGATTAGTGTAAATTACTCATTAACTCTAACTTTGGAATGTTATTTAATAGAAATGCTTAAAATGTCATAGATATTTTAATGATGTACATGTACATTTAGGTAATTGCTATAGTATAATACATATTAGCAAGTTTACAATAAAATTATTATCCTTATAAAGAACTATGTATCCTATCTCATAATTTGTTCTTTTTGTTTTGTGCCACACACTTCTACATCCAAGCTGTACAACATAATAACTATCTTGGAATAGCTATGAAAGATATTTTGCTTATGTGAATATCTGTAGATGTATCTATCTGATGATCCCACTTATTTTAAAATATATTAGCCTCTTCTTATTTCAAACTTCATAATTATATTTTTGTTAAATTATATATAATTACATAGCATATATGTACATATATGTATATATATAATTTTGGCATATATGTATATGAAATGGTGAAGTTCAAAGATGGATAAAATTATCAAGGAACTGTATATATATATATATATATATATAACTGCAGATTAGTTTGAGAAATGGCTACATTTTAAATATTCTAATAATGAAAATAGCAATAACTAAAATGCTTGCTGAGGAGGCATTTAATGTCTATGTTTTTATACTGACTATTTTTATGATTTCATTATGTCTATTTCCTGATGTTGTATTATATGTTATGAATAAAAAAGGAATATGCAAGTTTCCCTTTAGCCTAGGTGGAGATGTGCAGTAGCCAGGTACATTTATTTATGAAGTATAGAGCGTATGAAGTCATTTATTATACACCAAAATTTTAAGAACACAATACTTGCATTAAGTTATACATTCAAAGGGCTTGTAAGTCACATGTTGTCTACACTGTAATGGTCAATTTTAATGTGTTAAGAGAGAGAAAACTAAAAAAGCATGAGTATGATCTTAACTACTGAGGGCCAAACTCCCTGTAAAGTTGTAACAATTAAGATTCTCAAGCTAAGGGAAAACCAAAAAGGAAATCAGTTGCTTAAGACACAGTTGCTCCTAGAGCAAATCATGGAACTACCTGCTGTTTGCAAATTATTTGCTTGCAGTTTTATAGAGGTAGTTACTAAAATTAGAATGTTTTTCCAGTACAGCATCCTTTTATCTTCACAAAGGCAGATGTAAGTGCAGCCTGTATTACGTTGTTTAAACGCTGCCAAATGCTTTAGCTCACCTTTGTCATTTACCTCTTTGTGCTCTTCTTATTAGATTTAACCTACTATCGAAAAATCAGGGGAAATGTGGAGGCATATGGCAAGCAGCAGATGTAGATCATTTTCTGTTTCTCTTTTTCCAGGAACAGTGAAATACACTATATTTGTCTACTTAAATTCAAGGTCCAACTTTCCTTAATATTACGGCGTATGAACTATTTGGTGTTGATTTATTTCTGTTTCTTCTTCCAAATAACAAGGATGGCTTCTGTATCTTACTTTTCCTTTCTTTGTTTCTTTTTGTTTTTCTTTATATATTGATGGTCTTACAATAAACGCTTTCACTATTGAGATTCTCACAGATTATTAGCATTAGGAAATATAGCCATGCACAAAAACTGTTTTTGTACCTTACGTACAATTGGCACACATTTCGGTAAGACATAGAATATGCTTATATATTCAACTTAGTTTGTGATGAGGAGCTGATACTAAGAAATTCAAAATTTCGGATTCTTGCAAATACTTGTAGTATATGTACGTACTTGCATCCATTATCTTTCACGAATTATTAGTTTTGGAAAATTCTCATAATAAATGTGTTCTCTTCATTAAGTGATTTCAAAAGCATATATGAGTATATATATACCTTCTCTTAGAAGTCTCCTCTAGAAAATATAACATGAACACCAGTTGTCTGTGACACAATAATAGAGTTGATGCCATTAATTACCCCCTTGGAGGTCCAAATATGTAAAATTAGGGACACAGAAAACTTTTATCCCCCAAAGCAATCAGACATGTAATTAAGAAGTTGGCCACATTGATGCATATAAATAGCCCACAACTGAAGAAAAATGATAATGTTAATGATTAGAACTGGAGATGTCAGCCTTAGCATACATATTTATTCATTCTCTCAAAACTGGTCAATATTCCCTGGTTACTTTTTATGCACTAGGTTGTGATATATTGGTATCTTAGAGGAACTGAATGTCTAGTGAAAGGGAAAGCTATATAGTAAATTACTGTACAATGTAATGTAAGTAACAGTAAGTGCATGAAAAAAAGCTAAGGACACAGAAGACAACAACTAGGATAGAGAAAGGTGGGAGGACTTCAAAAAAAGGGCATCATCTGAGTTTTTATTAGCTGTGTTAATTTAGTGTACAATTAACTGGATTTTTATCTAACAAGTTTTCGATCTACTAAATTTGTAAAGCAGATACTGTCTTTCTGTCTACAATAGTAATAAGGCAAAAAATGAATAATCGCTTATGTACTAGTCCCTCAATCTCTGCAAATGGCAAAGACTCCACCTTCTCTTAGCCTTTGTAAAGCAATTCATTCGGGAGAATGTGATTAATGGGAATGGATCTGTGGATCCATTTACTACCGTTGATAATGAATCTGTGGTAATTTACTACTATTTGCTAAGGTAGGTAAATACAGAGGCATGCTGCTCCAAAACTACTCATTTTTTTTTTCATACCGTTCTGCAGGACTCGATGCATTATATTTGTGCTAAATGGAGCAGAGTAGGGTGGAAGTGGTTGTGGTCTTCAGTTGGCTGGAACCTAGATTCCAACTTCATAAAGTCAGTTTCACTGTTGTTGTTTTGCCATTGCTAAGATGATTATGCTTGAAGATGGAAATTAAGGATCTATTCCTAACAAATTTGCTCAGAAGAGCTAATAATAACCAAATTCTTATATCTACTTAGTAATCATCACTGAACCTATATGAGAAAAAAATGTGTGTGCTGCTTTATGATAGTTCATGATGTTGCAATTGATATTCCAAAAATACAGAAAAAAATGTGCATCTTACACTCTACTGATTAATGCATATAATGCATGATGTAATAAGTGTTCCTGATTCTACCAAGATCATACTATTACCGGTGAGTTTGGGGTAAATCTTACCATTTACCCCATACCATGGGAATTCTTCCCTTTTTCCAGTTCTCAGAGGGAATGCTTTCTGCTTTTCCCCATTCAGTATTTTGTTGGCTGTGAGTTTGTCATAGATGGCTTTTATTACATTAATGGCTTTTATTACATAGATGGCTTTTATTACATTATCTCCCTTGTATTCTGATTTTACTGAGAGTTTTAATCACAAAGGGATGCTGGATTTTGTGGAATTTTTTTTCTGCATCTACGAAATAATCATATGATGTTTGTTTTTAAATCTGTTTATGTGGTGTATCACATTTACTGATTTGCATATGTTAAACCATCCTTGCATCCCTGCTATGAAACCCACTTTATCATGGTGGATTGTCTTTTATGTTGTTGGATTTGATTAGCTAGTATTTTGCTAAGGATTTTAGAATCTATGTTCATCAGGAATATTAGCCTGGTTTTTTTTTTTTTTTTTTGGTTATGTCCTTTCCTGGTTTAGGTATTAGGATGATACTGGCTTCATAGGATGATTTAGGGAGGGTTCCCTCTTTCTCTATCTTGTGGAATAGTATCAGTAGAATTGGTACTAACTCTTCCTTGAATGTCTGATAGAATTCTGCTGTGAATCCATCTGGTCCTGGACTTTTTCGTGTTGGTAATTTTTTAATTACCATTTCAATCTCGCTTCTTGTTATTGGTCTGTTCAAGGTATCTAGTTCCTCATGATATAAGCTAGGAGGGTTGTATCTTTCCAGGAATTTATTTATCTCTTCTAGGTTTTCAGTTTATGTGCACAAAGGTGTTCATAGTAGCCTGGAATGATGTTTTGTATTTCTGTGGTGTCAGTTGTAATATCTCTGTTTCATTTCTTATTGAGCTTATTTGGATTTTCTCTCTTTTTTTCTTGGTTAATCTTGCTAATGGTCTACTAATTTTATTTATCTTTTCAAAGAACCAGCTTTTTGTTTTTTTTTGTTTCAATTTTATTTAGTTCTGCTCTGATCTTGGTTATTTCCTTTCTTCTGCTGGATTTGGTTTGTTCTTGTTTCTCTAGTTCCTTGAGGTGTGACTTTAGAGTGTCTGTTTATGCTCTTTCACACTTTTTTATGTAGGTGTTTAGGGCTATAAACTTTCCTCTTAGTGCCATTTTTGCTGTGTTTGAGAGGTTTTGATAGGTTGTGTCACTATTGTCATTAAGTTCAAATAATTTTTTAATTTCCATCTTGATTTCATTTTTGACCAATGATCATTCAGGAGCAGGTTATTTAATTTCCATGTATTTACATAGTTTCAAAGGTTCATTTTGGAGTTGATTTCCAGCTTTATTACACTGTGGTCTGAGAGAGTGCTTGGTATAATTTCAGTTTTATTAAATTTATTGAGGCTTGTTTTATGGCCTGTCATATGGCCTATCTTAGAGAAAGTGCCATACGCTGTTGAAAAGAATGTATATTCTGTGGTTATTGGATGAAATGCTCTGTATATATCTGTTAAGTCCATTTGTTCCAGGGTGTAGTTTAAATCCATTGTTCTTTGTTGAGTTTCTGTCTTAATGACCTGCCTAGTGCTGTCAGTGGAGTATTGAAGTCCCCTGCTGTTACTGTGTTGCTGTCTATCTCACTTCTTAGGTCTGTTAGCAATTGTTTTACACATCTGGGAGCTCCAGTGTTAGGTGCATGTATGGTTAGGATTGTGATTTTTTTGTTGAACTAGTCCTTTTATCATTATATAATGCTCCACTTTGTCTTTTTTAACTGCTGTTGCTAGAAACTTTTGAATGGGAAAAGGGATAGTCAGCAGAGTAAACAGACAACCCACAGAATGGGAAAAAAAAATCTTTACAATCTATACACCTGACAGAGGACTAATATCTAGATTCTACAACGGACTCAAACAAATCAACAAGAACAAGGCAAATAATCCCATCAAAAAGGGGGCTAAGGACATGAATAGACAATTCTCAAAAGAAGATATACAAATGGCCAACAAACATATGAAAAAATGTGCAATATCACTAATGATCAGGGAAACACAAATCAAAAGCACAATGTGATATCACCTTCTGTTAGAATGGCCATAATCAAAAAAATCAAAAAATAGTAGATGTTGGCATGGATGAGGTGAATAGGGAACATTTCTGCACTGCTAATGGGAATGTAAACAACCACTGTGGAAAACAGTGTGGAGAAATTGCTTAAAGGACTAAAAGTAAAACTACCATTTGATCCAGCAATCCCACTACTGGATATCTACCCAGAGGAAAAGAAGTCACTATATGAAAAAGATACTTGCACATGCATGTATATAGCAGCACAATTCACAATTGCAAAAACAGAGCCAACCCAAATGCCCAACAATCAATGAGTGCATAAAGAAACTGTGGTATATATATTCAATAGAATACTACTCAGCCAGAAAAAGAAATGAATTAATGACATTCTCAGTGACCGGGATGAAATTGGAGACTATTATTCTAAGTGAAGTAACTCAGGAATGGAAAACCAAATATCATATATTCTCACTCATACATGGAAGCTAAGCTATGAGGATGCAATGGCATAACAATGACACAATAGGCTGGGTGCCATAGCTCACGCCAGTAATCCCAGCACTTTGGGAGGACGAGGCGGGTGGATCACCTGAGGTCGGGAGTTCAAGACCAGCCTGACCAACATGGAAAGACACCATCTCTACTAAAAATACAAAATTAGCCATTCATGGTGGTGCATGCCTGTAATCCCAGCCACTCAGGAGGCTGAGGCAGGAGAATCATTTGAACCCGGAGGACAAAGGTTGCGGTGAGCCAAGATGGTGCCATTGCACTCCAGTTTGGGTGACAAGAGGGAAACTCTGTCTCAAAAGAAAAAAAAAAGACACAATGGACTTTGGGTACTCAGGAGGAAAGAGGGGGAAGGTGGCAAGGGATAAAAGACTACATACAACTAGGGTACAGTGTATACTGCTCAGGTGATGGATGCACCAAAATCTCACAAATCACCACTTACGAACTTACTCATAAACCAAACACAACTTGTTCCCCCAATAACCTATGGAAATAATAAAATAAAATAAAATATTCCATGGATGATAAGTATGACAATTAAGAAAATAGAACTAATATCATTAAATGTTAAAATATCTACCAAAAAAAAAAGAGAGAGAAATGAGTTGCAATGGAAAGGCAAAAACCTCAGAATAGAAAACACAGTATCAATGAAAAAGAGCAAAGTTGGGTGACTGACATTACCCTATTTCAAGACTTATTATACAGCAATTGTAATCAAAACCGTGTGGCACTGGTGAAGAAACTGGGCATATACTTCAGAGGAACAGAATAGGGAGCCCCAAAATAGACCCACACAAATATAAATAAATAGTCTTTTACAAAAGAGGGAAAGGCAAATGAAAAGAGAGAGGTTAGCCTTTTCAACAAATGGCACAAGAAAAATCAAACTTATACATACAAATAAATGAAGCAAAAGACAAAAATTATGATTTTCATTAAAGTTAACTCAAAATGGTTCATGAATCTAGATGAAGAATTAAAAAAAATTAAACTTCTAGAAGATAACATAGGAGAAAATCTAAGTGACTTTGGTTATGGCAAATGTTTTTTGATGCAACCACGAAAGCACCATCCACAAAAGGGAAAAAATGTAAATTTGGACTACATTAAAAATAAAAATTTCTGCTCTGTGAAAGATACTGTTGAGAGAATGAAAAACCAAATCACAGAATGGGAGAAAAATCTTTGCAAAACGTGTACCAGAAAAGGGACTGATATCCAAAATAGACAAATATCTCTTGAAACTCAACAACAATGGCAATAAAATACAAACAATTCAATTAAAAATCTGGAAAATAATCAGAACAAACACCTCATCAAAAAAGATACAGATGAAAAATAAGCATATGAGAAGTTGCTCTGTATCATATGTCATACATACGGAAAATACAAATTAAACCAACGAGATGTCATTACACATTAGAATGGCCAAACTCCAAAACACTGTCAACATCAAATTTTGACAAGACATGCATGTGGAGCAGACACTTGGATATTTTTCTTTGTTTTTTTTGTTTTTGTTTTTGTTTTGTTTCCTTTTCTTTTCTGGTAGGAATGCAAACTTGTACAACCACCTTGGAAGTTAGTTTGGCAGATTCATACAAAGCTCACAAAAACTTTATACAAAGTTCTCACCAATATGATCCAGCAAGTACTTATCCAGATAAGTTGAAAAATTATGACCAGCTAAAAACCTACACACAAATGCTTTGCCTTTTCTTATAGCTACTTTTTCTTAATTGCCCCAAATTAGACAGAACCAAGATGTTCTTCAATAGTTAAATGGATAAAAAACTTTGTTTTATCCACACAATAATATATTGTGATAAATAGGAGCTATTCAGCCATTAATAGCTTAATAATTATATATATAATATAATATATATAATATATAATATATATATAATATATATATATATATATATATATATATATATATATAGTGATAAAAAGGAGCTGTTAAGCCATTGAAAGGCACAGAGGCACCTTCCATGCTAAGTAAATGAAAAAGCCAATCTGAAAATAAAACATACTGTGTGATTTCAGCTACATGATATTTTGGAAAAGGCAAAGCATAAAAGACATTCAAACATCAGTGGTTTCCAGGGATTTTATTAAAGGGAGAGAGGGATGAGCAGGCAATGGACAGGGATTTTAAGGCATTGAAACTATACTGTAATGATGCTGTTATAATGGATACATGCAACTGTACATTTGTCGAAACCCATAGAATGCACAACACAAAGAGTGAACCCCAGTGAAAATTATGGGCTTTTACAACAATGTGCCAATATTGATTCATCAATTGTAACAAATACACCATGTCAGTGAATGCTGGAAGAGGGGAGTAAGGTGATACATAAAACTTCTCTAAAACATAAAGTCTGCATATTTAAAAAATAATATGTAATATTTCATGTAGAATTGGTAGAATCAGTATATATAATCCTGTATATCATTAAAGAGTAACAATGTATTCCATGTGGAATTAGTTTTTTCCACGTGAGAACAAAGTCTGGTGATTCAACACATCAAATACTGTGATTGACTACTTTGGAAATGGTGAAATTCTTGTCCCTGGAAGTGTTTACGCAGAAGGGTGATTATAATTTTTTGGATATGTTGCTAAGGAGATCCACACGCACACTGATAGGTAGGAGAAAATGAACTCCCTCAACATATCCAATCATAAAGTTATATGACTTTAAAAGAAATATAATCATCAAATTGCCAATATTGAAAACTAGTAACTCAATTACTCCTGTTGACTTTTTATTTATGATGTAGGAGGACCAAATTATGACTCCCTCTTTAAAAATAAGTAGACAAATATGCAATGTGTGAACTTTGCATCCTAATTCAAGCAAGCAAAATTAAAATAACATTTAAAACAATAAGAAACATTTGAATTTTGGTTGGGTGTAAGATATTATTAAAATGTAATGGCTGGGCGCGGTGGCTCATGCCTGTAATCGCAGCACTTTGGGAGGCCGAGGCGGGCGGATCATGAAGTCAGGAGATCGAGACCATCCTGGCTAACACGGTGAAACCCCGTCTCTACTAAAAATACAAAAAATTAGCCAGACGTGGTGGCGGGCACCTGTAGTCCCAGCTACTTGGGAGGCTGAGGCAGGAGAATGGCGTGAACCCGGGAGGCGGAGCTTGCAGTGAGCCAAGATCGCGCCACCGCGCTCCAGCCTGGGCGACAGAGCAAGACTCCATCTCACAAAAAAAAAAAAAAGTAACGAATATTGTTGAGTTATTAATGACATGGTGGTAATGTAAAATCAAAATATTAAAGTTAACGAAGCATACTAAATTACTGTGGGGTGAAAAGGCAAGATATTTCAGATTTGCTTTAAAATAATCTGGCAAAATAATGTACCTATATATCTATAGGTTGGGGTCCCTCAGGGTCAGCAGTTACTTGACTCTCACGAGGAACAGTCCCTCGGTCTGGCAGAGGGAACCCACATCCTGGAGGAAGGGGCCAGGCTCCAGCCCGGCCCGATGGCCCAGTTGGGGTACATGTAGGTTTCGTTGTAAGTCAGGGGTACGTGACGATCGAGAAGATAAAACATCCAACACAGAGAAATGGAGTGATCACAGCCCAGCTGTACTTCATCCAGGGCCCGGCCCGCTAGCCGATCATGTTCTCAATGCTGTCATAAACGTTATCAACACCATATATCCAGGCAATAACTATACAGTCAAAGAATGCAGCCCCCAAAAGGCACACACCGCTAGCTGCATAGTAGTCAAAGACACAGATGCCAACCTCCATTACCATTGTCAGCCCCAGCAGGTAGCTGATGCTGCACACGAAGGCGATGCAGATTTCCCGACAATAACCTTTCCTTAGGAAGGATGGGTGAAGAGCAACCAAGGACGTGATCTGCCCTTCGACTTCAACAAACTGGTCATCCAGTCCAAGCAAGAGAAGCACAACCACAACTACAACAACAACAAAAAAGAAGGGACCGAAAATGTGGGCAGCGGTGTCATTGTCACAGCTTTGGGGTAGGCAATGAAGACCAGGCCAGGCCTGACTCAGACACATCAGCAATGTCCACCCCTTGCTCTCGTGCCATGAAGTCCAGGATGGAAAAAATTTTACGAAGCCAGACACAAAACTGGTACTACTGTTCAGGCATCCCAGCAGCATGCAGTCCTTGTACGAGCTGTAGTTGTACTTGTTGTAGCTCCGTAGAGAGGTCATGGCTCCCAGGCAGATGGCCTAGAAGAATATCTGGGTCGTAGCGTCAATCCACACCTGTGGGCCCTCGAAGCAGGTGAGGTCAGGATACAGATAGAAAGTGATGCCTGCACCCATGCCAGGCAGCATCAGCCCTCGGACCAGCTGCCTCAGGAGCATGGCGAACTGCAGCGTGGCTGTGAAGTAGACGACCTTCCCGGTGGACCTGACGTCCTTCTAGATGCAGAAGAAACAGGCTAGCCAGACAAAGAGAAGACAGAGAGAGAGGTCCCATTTCAAAGAGCCCGGATGGTGGATTCCAGGGGACAAGCTCAGCACGTCGCGCCCCTAGAACTCAATGACAGGGGAGGTGAGGTTGGTGGAGCTGATGGTGATCCAGACACTCTCTTTCGTGCGCGTGGTGTCCTCCATGCAGGGGGGCGTGTTCCAGCTGTGGTTGCAGTGTGCCCTGGGCAGCTCCTTCTGGAAGGACTGGAACAGGTAGTATGTAGCCCAGGCCAGGATGACGATGTAGTGGACATTCGGGAGGGGCGCAATTACGATGGAGGCAGAGCTGATGCCAGAGAACAAGTGCCAGATCTTTTCCCAGTATGCGATGCCCCCTTCAGAGGTGTACTGGCCTGTGATGATCTCCAAGAAAAACACAGGCAGGCCGCTCCAAACAGGAAAGTATGAGAAATTCACCTTACCATGATTGTATCAGAGGTATGGGAAGCGCCAGACGTTGACCAGGCCCACGAAGCCGCCAGCCACGGAGGTCACCAAGTCGATCTTGCTAGACTAGACCACTTCTGCCTCTGCGGAGGTTTTCCCTCTTGTCCTCAGACCACGCTCTCTGACTCTTCCCCAGCGAGGGCTTCAGGATGTCCTTGTGGAAATCTTTCAGACACTGCAGCTTCTCCTCGGTGGCCATCTCTTCGCTTTCCCACATGGAGATGAGGAACTAAGGCTCAGAGACGTTAAGCGACTTAATCAAAGTTGCACAGCCAGAATGTGGTGGTAGAAAGGTTTTTGGCACATGCTTGAATAATGATACAAAAAAGGAAGGGGTCTGTCTGTGTTTATATAATTTTTTCCTTTCCCTAAGAAAACACACAAAAATAAATAATGAGATATAGAAATTAGCATTAATAGCTACTTCGGATGGTATTTTACCCAGGTTTGCACTAATTATTCCTTTGTGGAAATGAATTTATTGTTATGCAGCTTACAGTGAAAATGTTAAAGAGAGATTAATATCTCTCAACCACAAATTAAATGCCTGGGGGCCATGACCTCTCTAAGGATCTAAGAATAATCTATCAGTGAAACAAATATAAGGATTTAGAATGGTATTCTTGTCTATACTTTGTAACATTTTAAAATATAGGGCTTCTATTTCAAATATGAATAATTATTTTTAACATCTCATACCATATGGCTTTTTTATTATGATAGCACCAATACAATTTATGTCTGTAATAGACTATGTTTTAAGCTCTATAATTTTAAATAAATTCTACAGAACAATATAAGTAATTAATATTCCTTGGTATTCTTTTCTCTGATATACTCAATGCAGCCTTATAAGAATAAAGGGAAAGGTAACTACATAGATAGTAACATGATTTTTAAGCTCTGAATTAATTTGAGAAGGATAATAATAGAATTAATGATGGAAATTAACAAACTTATATACCTCAGATTGCCAGTAACACCTGTCTTATTAAAATTTAAATTAGCCTTAATGAGCTCCCAAATAAGACTCTTTCATGATTCTATCTATTGTTGTTAAGTATAATGTATTTTAGATTTTTTTAAATGTCAAATTATATTATTTTCATTTTTTCTTTGGAAATGAATTTTATCCACTCTTTCCAATTTTCTCTTTGTCTGTTATGAGTTTTATATTTATTTTTATAAGATGAGAAAAAATATATATGGAGAGTGCCTAATCCTAACTACCAGACAACCAGGGAATGTTTGAAATATGTATTATCCAAGAATTCCAAGTATTAATGGGCTGCATGAATATAGGCCTCTGAAGAAATTTTTATGATGGAATATTGTGTTGTCGCTACATTATTCTTCACTCAGTTAAGTAATACTTTTGAAATTTCTTGTTCTAATCTTTTCTTTTCTACGCAATGATTCTGTAGGAATTTGTCCTTTGCTTGCTTTACAGGGAGCTCAGTTTCCCTTGAAGAGTTCCTACTTCTTCTAAGAGCACCTCGTCTTTTTAGCTTTTATGAACCAAGCAACCTTTACAGAAGGCTACATAATTTCTAACTTTATCTTTACTCTCTGGTCAGGAGACACAAACGTTCCTATCTTTCAGCAGTTTGTAAAACTCTTACTTTATTGTTGAATTAATAACATCAAAATGTTGTGTTCTGAACAATGTTTTGACTTGTTCTTTGATTCAATCAAGAGAGTAAAACTAGATACAGAGTCTTTGTGATCCAGTTACTATGAATTCTTTTTCCTGAGATGGGTACCAAAGAGTTTACCAGCACACTTTGAGCCTGGTCATTATTTTAAAAAAGGTTAAAAACAATTTGTATAAAAATCCATGCTACCTACTTTTCTCATGTTTCTTTATAATCGTAACTGGGAGTACTATTTTCACGGCTTGTAAATTAAACATTAAAATTAAAAGATACACCTAAGTTCATGTTCTCAAAGTGATAAAATGAAAATAATGCCAGCACATAATCATTGATGAAATATGGGCACAGAGTAGCAAAGAACTGGGAGCAAAATAGAAATCTAGACAGAGTTTCGAGTAAAGTATATGTTAGAAACTTCAGTTTTAAGAGTGATAAGAAAGTCACAATGAAGGTTTATTATTTTTTTGCATGTAGGAAGAAATGTACGTGTTTTTGCTTTGTACCCGCTTTTGAATAGAGGTACTTCATCTCTGGATTTCAGTTTTGCCAAAAATTATAGACATGGATATCAGTCAATTCTGAGTTCCTGGCCAAGCATGGTGCCTCATGCCTGCAATTCCAGAACTTTTGGAAGCCAAGACCAGAAGATAACTTTTGGCCAGGAGTTCAAGACCTACCTAGGCAACACAAGTGAGACCCCGTATCTACAAAAAGTATTATCTGGGCATGGTGGCACACACCTGTAGTTCCAGATACTCAGTAGGCTGAAGTGGGAGGATTGCTTGAGCCCAGGAGTTCAGGGTTGCAGTGAACTATGATCATGCTGCTGCTCTGTAGCCTGGGTGTTGGAGCAAGACCCTGTCTCTTAAAAGAAAAAAAAAATCTATGAGTCTCTTCTGTGCCAGGTTGTGTCTTGGAATATGAGGTACTAGTATTAACAATTACAGATTTTTTCCGGATCATTAAAGGCACTCTGGTTTTTATGAACACTATGGCTTATATAACTGCTTGTTCTTATGCATCAACTCTTGGATCCTCTACATTTTTCTTATGATGCTGCCTTTAACACATCACTCTGTGAAAAGGCCTTGAAACTTATAGTAATAATTTGAATCAACATCTATTCCAGCTAAAAATTGCAAAAGAGTCTGACATTAAAAAAATGAAATTATCTATTTAATGGTAGACGAATCACTTAAGAGATGACATTACTGGTACTAAGATGAAAGGAGAAAAAATATTCAAGAGGAGGATTACCTTTTGAATGTGTATTTTCATCATAAATAAAAAAGTAAAAGGTAAATATAGGGAAAAAAGAAAATTCTACTTTCGTAGGTACAAATTATTATCTTCAGCCACTTTTAAAAGATAAAACATAGTTCAAAGCAGCAGCCCTCTGAAAAAAGAGAACTGTCACATTGCTTTAAAAGACTTGAAATGTATTATCACAGAAAGATTTTATAAAATTATCTTCCCTGTAGTTCTTAGAATGAAATGGAAAAATAAAATGTCTTAAAGTGATCAGGAAAGGAGATAGACTAATTGCATTCTCAAGGTCTTTCCCAAACCTATAATTTTATGAATACTTCATTAGCTGTAGTCATATTCAATGAAAACTGTCATAAAACAAAATTTATTTCGTGGTCACAGAAGTTACACTTTTACACACAGTACTTCTCTTTCTGACAATTTCAGAAAAATAATTACATAGTCATATGTAAAATGTACTATTTGGTAAAAGTAAAAATAAGTTTAACATTGACCTTCAAATATTTAACTAAGATACAACATTTTTACATGGGCTCTATTTGTTAGAAAATAATAAAGCAGAAACAAGCAGGCAGTATATGTGAATACTATTCAATTTCACTAAAATTCTTATTTATCCAGAATTGGATTTCCTTTAATAATGCTTGAACATATATTTTATAATGCTTTCTATTTAAGTGAAATGCTTTTACATATGTCTCTATATGAAATTTCATTTAAATGACCTCTAGCCCCTCATTCCAAAGAACCGTGTGGATCTACCTGAAATACATTACCAGCCACCAGAGCAGGTTGGTTGGGGATTTTGTCATTTAAAAACAAACAAAAGAAGCACCATTTGGTATTATTAATACAATTTTATTTGCAAAAAGTACAACTGCAGAAAAGTTAATCCAACATTACTTCTTTAAAATGATCCCTGTTATTTCCAGTGCAAACTAAATATGCAAATGTATAACTACACTTGCACCTGTGGAAAGTGTAAACTTCTTGAGTAGAAGCTTTAATATTGCATTTTGCATAAGAGTAACGATATCTTCATATTATATAGCACCGTATTACTTCCCAGAAAACCACAATATGTGGTTTATGGAACTGTGAGCATAAGTATACAAATTGTTCTAAATTATTGCTAAAATTATTAACAGATGATCCCTTATTTACATGCAGGTTTTCCAAATCAGTGGCTACACTCTCTATTATTTAATATTTTGAAGAAATTGCAGCAGTTTGTTTTATAGTGAAGGCTGAATCCTTTACAGTAACCTTTGTAAAGATATAATCATCATCATTAATTTGAAACATTATAAATATGTAATGAGATAAGTGAAGATGGCTTTAAATAATTAGAGGAAAACCTCAAACTGTTCCATTTCCTGGTCAATCAATAAGAAATGATCCTGAACAAGAGTCAGATGACCTCTGAAAATTTTATCCTTTTAGTAATTATGCCGATGTTAATAAAGTTAGACAATCTACACTCAATTTGACCTTATAATAGTATTATAATTGAATATTAAATTAAAAGATGCAATTAAGATTTAAACCAAATGCTTTCATATTTTGGAGCTGAAATATCTTTTAAATCTAAATTATTTTAGAATTCACGTCTCTTAGTCACCTAATTAAAAGCAATAGTAAAGATTAAAATACAATAAACAAAGAGTAAGATGGTGCTGCTGAGAAGCAAGGAATGATTTGTAAAGAAAATAAAATTTTTAACCTATAAAATTTGTATTTTAAAGATATAAATACAATAATTCTACTATTGTGTTGTGATAGAAGGATTCATTATTTTATCAATGTTCAGGCATTTTTATTTTCATATGATATTTTTTAGAAAGAATCTTCCATCTTCTTGTCAAGAACGAAATTAATTAATAGGCTCTTTTTATATTGCATCATGTAAAAGCTTTATAATTAAAACATATTTCTAACATAATAAGCCAGGCACAGAAAAATAAAATTTACATGTTCTCACTTATTTATGGGAGCTAAACATTAAAACAATTAAAGTCATGGTGATAGAGAGAATGATGGTTACCAGAAGCTTGTAAGGGTAGTTGGTGAGGGGATGGGGGGAATTGGCGAAGGTTAATGGGTACAAAAAAATAGAAATAATGAATAAGATCTAGTATTTGATGGGAAAACAGGGTGACTATAGTCAGTAACAATTTAATTGCACATCTTAAAATAACCGAAAGTGTATAATTGGATTCTTTGTAACACAAAGGATAAATGCTAAAAGTTATGGATACCACATTGGCTCTGATGTGATTATGACACATAGTATGGCTGTATCAAAATATCTCATGTACCACGTAAATATATACACCTGCTATGTATCCACAAAAATAATGAAAAAATTTAAAAATAAAAATTAAATTTCAACTGATAGTATAAGGAAGAAATAATATAAAATGGAATATACCATATTCTTATACATTTTAAAGGATAATTTAAGGGATAACAAAATAGTATTGCTGGACACCAATGCTTTGTATTTGACAAATACAAAGGAACTTTTTTGAATAAGTTCATACATCAAACAGAAGTGAATACCTACTCCCAACGTATCACATTTTATCTGAGAGGAAAATGGAATGGTCCTTTCATAATCATATTCTTTAGGCAAGACTGGACATTGCTTCTCTCGCTTAGTATCATGACCTTCTTTAACTTTTGAAATGAATCACATTGATGATATTTAAATACATCTTTTCCTTTTCATTTTGGGTGGGCTTTTGTCTATTTTTCTATAGAAATATTATGACATAGCAAAGTTACTCGTTCTTATGACATATTAAAAAGTATATCTTAGGTTCAATCCCTTTTGTGTTTTAGATTTTTAAAAATACGTTATTGAGAAGGAAAGAGCCCGATCCTTGATGTGCTATAGTGGACTAGTGAAATGTTTTCAAGCCCACTTGTTTTTAAAGTGAAAGAAGGCTGGAGGTAGCATTACCTAAGAGGATTCTGGATTAGCTACACATAGGCTGGCATATGTCAAAAAGTCAGCAAAGTTTTTAGAACATAGTGCCAAATAACTAACTTTCAAATCTGCTGAGAATGTTTTTCCTCTTTCCCTTGGGAGACTGGTACACACAATGCTAATTTCATGTGAATGAGACATAAATAGAAGCAAATTGTGAGATGCTTCCTATATCGAGATATGGTTACTCAAAGAGACAGATATGGCTGTTAATATGAATGACGTAAGGAAGCATTATGATTGTTACAGGTGGGATAAATAATTTAAAGGATAAAGTCACCATATTTAATCATTATATTTTAGTCCATATAAAATAAAGGTGAATTGTTGGATTTATTACAAAATGTAGCTTTGTTAAAACCAATTAAATAAGAACTGAATTAAGGGAATTTTAAAGAACAATTTTCTGTTCAGAGTTTATAAACTCAAGGTAAACTATGTTATTATATAGCATATATGCATCATAATATAGTTTGTTTTTTATTTTTGAGAAATACAAACTGGATATCTATAAAAATACTGTGACAATATATTAGGTGGCACTTATAATGTAAAAATAATTTTGCTGCTGCTTTTTTTCTCCTAAATTAGAAACTTAGTTTTTTTGTTTGTTTTGGTTTTGATACTTGGACATTAGAAAACATGTGAGTTCTAGTTGGCATTTTTGGTAAACTTTTCCATTTTGAGTTCATTTTTATGCTGCTTTCTAATTTCTGAAAATACTTCCCACATGACATATTGCATACATTTGGTATACAGTTAATCCATAGATCAATGTACACTTTTCTTGGCTGAGAATCATTTTCTGTTTTGCAGATAATTTTAAAACTTGCCATTTTGAGAAAAAGGGAGTGAAGGTCAAGTGTATTAACTATCATTTTTAAAAAACCATACTAACAAACTTGCTTGCCAGATAATGCCACCCTCAAATAGGCCTTAGCAGCAGAGTGACTTCTGCTCCTTGAGGGCTTCAGGCTCCGCCATAAATTCAGAGCCATGTTCACTTACAAAGAATTGATTTCCAGCTGAGTGGGCAGAATCAATGGATCAACTGTTACAGATTTTACTACTTGTACCCTTGGCCAGAGCCTGTGATTTGTGTTTACAATCTATAAGAGTTCTCAGGCCCTTCAGATCTGCCTGTACCTAAAAAATATTTATAGTAAAGCAATACTTTTAAAGCAATACCTCTGCCATTAACATCACAGCCTATTTATCTGGGTATTTTAATACATATTAGGTAATAATGAAAGTACTGTAAATATCTTAATATTTGTCTATTCACAGAACTAATAATTTGAATCATTTCTAACCCTTAGCCAAAGAAAATATACATATATATATACACATAAAAAATGTATATTGTTAGTGAAGAAACTAAAGGAACATGGTTATTCTTAAGTTTACCTGAAAAGAAAATGCATACAACACTGATATATAATTTTTTAAACATTTTTATTGAAAAAGATTGAGAACTGAATAAACAGTGAAATGTGGTCTTAAGGCTGAGGAAAGGCACTTTTTAGACAGACATTTGCTTTCTCTTCAAATAGAATATTATGGTCTTAGATCTTTTTTTCTTTCAGGGAAACATTGATAAAGAACAAAATGTATGTTAATGAATATAAAAACTAGTAGTGTACAATGAATAAGATATTGAAAATTAAATATCCCTTTTAAGGAGATAACTTAAATAAATTATAGTATATTTATGTAATTAAAAGTTTAAATGATTGAGACAAAAGTATTAAAATGTTAAATGAAAGTGATGTCTGTGTATGGACCAGGTAGAATCCTTTAGAGATAGGTAAACTATTAACAGGCAAAAGAATGTATAAAATGATTGCTTTTAGCTTATTTGTTGTCTTGAAACATAAGCACATAAATTAATTCTGGCGGATCATACTTCTAAAATTTGCTATTTCTTAAGGATTGGGTTGGGTAGTGGTCTGGGTCAGGTATGCAATTGAACATTTACTTTATCTTTTACAATGTCTTGTATCGTCTGACATTTTATATCTACAACGGGTGTTAGGGTTCTCCAAAGGGGCAGAACTAATAGGCTATATGTATATATAAAAGGGAGTTTATTAGGGAGAATTGGCTCACACGATCACAAGTCCCATGATAGGCCGTCTGCAAGCTGAGGAGGTAGGAAGCCAGTAGGGACTTAGTCCAAGTCCCAAAGCATTAAAAGTGGAGAAGCCCACAGTGCAGTCTTCAGTCTGTGGCTGCGGGCCCAAGAGCCCCTGGCAAATCACTGCGGTAAGTCCAAGAGTCCAAAGGCCAAAGAACCTGGAGTCTGATGTTCAAGGGCGGGAAGCATCCAGCACGAGAGAAAGATGAAAGCTGGAAGGCTCAGCAAGCCAGCTTCTTCCAACTTCTTCCGTCTGCTTTCTCTAGCCCGGCTGGCAGCTGATTGGATGGTCCCCGCCCCAACACTGTAGTAAGTTCTTCCTCTCCAAGTCCACTGACTCAAATGTTAATCTCTTCTGGCAACGCCCTCACAGACACACCCAGAAACAATACTTTGCATCCTTCAATCCTATCAAGTTGATACTTAATATTAACCATCATACAACCAGAAAATGAAATCAAGATTTTCCACTTTCAAAGTGAAATAAAAATCCGTAACTGTGATTGCTTAAATGCATGTGCCTGTGTTTATATAAGCAGCCAAATAGTAATACCAAAATGTGTATTTGTTTAGCATATATATAAATTATTATAAGGGTTAATATAGATTTTTTTCTGTAAGAAAATGGAGGCTTTCACTCAGTTGTTAATAAAATGTATTTTTGTTCTTTTTCTGAAGAATTTTGTTCTGTTCTGTTTAGTTTTTTTCTTTTGGACAGTCAGTCTTTGAACTAACTGCATATTTCTCATTGTTAGATTTAATCAAGTAAATATTGTTTCCCAACTCATGCAGGTATGTTCCAATTCATGGCATAAATTATGTTTACCAGACAAGCTTGTCTCTATCTTAATTCCTTTTGTTTTTTTCCTTACCCTCCTCTCTACCTTGTGTCATTAATTTCTGTAAATAAACTTTAAAAAATTGTTAAAACAGTTTTAGATTTACTGAAATACAGCAAGATTGTGTACAGAAAATTTCCATACACTCCACACCCATTTTCTCCTGTTATTAATGTCTTACAAATAGTATGGCACATGTGTCAAGATCATTGAGCCAAAATTGGCACATTATTATGTAGTCTGTAGTGGGTTTTTTTTCTCAGTTTTCTTTAGTTTTTATCTAATGTCTCTCTGTTGCAGGGTTACATACAGAGTATTACATGATATTTAGTCATCATGTGTTACTAGGCTCCTCTTGACTATGATTGTTTATCAGAGTTTTCTTGTGTGTCAGGATATTGACAGTTTGAGAGTATTGGTCAGACATTTTATAGAATGCCTCCCAGTTAGAATTTGTCTGATTAGTTTCTCATGATTGGACTGAGATTATGTGTTCTTGGGAGGAAAACCACAGAAACAAAGACGTACCACTTGTATCACATCGTATTAGAGAACACACTATCACACTACCAGCATGATATTAGTCTTGGACAACTCGTTGAAGTAGAGTTTATCAGGTTCCTCTACTGTAAAGTTTTTCTGGCCCCCAGCCCCATTGCATACTATAGTCTTTGAAAGGAATTCCTTTATGTGTCATCCACTCTTAAGGAATGGGGGGTTATAGGCCACATCCTTGATGGGGGAATATCTATACAATTTGTTTGGAATTCTTTTTTTATGGGGAGATTCGTATCTTTCTGTCTTTATTTAGTGAATTATTTATTTATAACAGTGTATTAGTATGGACTTGTGAATATTTATTTCATGTTTTGGTTTACATTCTAATACTTACATTTTTAGGAAGTGTAAATACATTATGAGATTTTACTATAAGTGCAGGAATGGGAATCTCTTGAGTTGGGTCCATTAGGAGACACTCAATGTTTGGTTAACCAAGGAATATATGTATAAACATGAGAGTTCACATGCTGTAGGGGTTAATGACAAGAAAAAAAGGTAACATCAATCTGACATCAGACAACTTTATTTTAGAGAAGGCAACGTACCTAAAACAGAAACTATTGGAGCTATAAACTGGTAGGAAAACTTAATGGTAATTTTGATGAATTGCTGGGGGCTGAGTGTGGATTGTCATGAAAGCAAGAAACTCCTGGGGCCTCACAGTCTTGAGGTGGTACCATGAACATAACAAGAGGACAAGCCACAGACTGAGAGAAATATTTGAAAACCATGTATCTGATAAAGGTTTTGTATCCAAAAGTATACAAAGAACTGTTAAAACTCAACAATAAGAAAACAAACAACACAATTAAAAAATGGGCAAAGGTTCTGAAATGACACCTCACCAAATAAGACACACAGATGGAAAATAAGCATATGAAAAGAGGCTCATTATCATTTGGCATCACAAAAATTGCAAATTAAAACAGAAATGAGATATCACTAAAAACCTACTGGATTGGTGAAAATAATAATAATAACAAAAACAACAAAAAAATAAAAAACTGACCATAGCAAACACTGGAAAGGGTACAGAGCAAAAACAACACTCATTGCATTTGGAAATAAAGAATGGTACAGCCATTTTAGAAGACAATTTTGCTGTGTTTTATACAGCTTTGAAACATGGCCTCTTAATATGACCCAGTGATTATGTATCTAGGTGTTCAACAAACTGAATTGAAAACATGTTCACAGGCCGGACACAGTGGCTCACACCTGTAATCTCAGCACTTGGGAGGCCGAGGCAGGCAGATCACTTGAGGTCGGGAATTTGAGACCATCTTGACCAACATGGGGAAACCCTGTCTCTACTAAAAATACAGAATTAGCCAGGCGTGGTGGCGCATGCCTGTAATCCCAGCTACTCGGGAGGCTGAGGCAACAGAATCACTTGAACCTGGTAAGTGGAGGTTGCAGTGAGCTGAGATCGTGCCATTGCAATCCAGCCTGGGCAAGAAGAACGAAACTCCGTCTTAAAATAAATAAATAAATAAATAAATAAATAAATACATACATACATACAACGTGTTCACAAAACACCTATGCATGACTGTTTCTAGCACTTTATTCTCACCAAAAACTGGAAAAAACAAAGATACCCTTCAAGAGAATGACTAAACAAACTTGGTATATCTATATGTAGAATATTATTCAGTGATAAAAAAATGAGATATCAAGCTATAAAAACAGAATAAATCTTAAATGCATATTGCTAAGTGAAAGAAGACACTCTGAAGAAGCTATATACTTTGTGATTCCAATGATAGGATATTCTGAAAAAGGGAACATTGTAGACAATAAAGAAATCAGTGGTTGTCAAGGCTTTGGGAGGGAGAAAAGGAGAGTTGAATAGGTGAAACACAGAGGAATTTTCAGGAAGGTGAAACTATTCTGTAAATAATATAATGGTGGAAACATGATGCTATTCATTTGTCAAAATTCACAGAACTTTACAGGGAAAATAATAAACTTAATGTTCAAAAATTTTTAAAAAAGTCTTTCAAGAGTTCAGAAGATGGAAGGAGAGAATGTAAAACATGTTAAAAAAAACTAGCTAAATTACAAATCTATAAAACAATTTTACTGATCTTTGAAAATGAGTGAAATTTTGAAGACTAAAAGTTCAAAAAATTTTATATAGGTACTGTATTCACGTTGATAATATTGTTTCCTATGGACATACTGTTTAACAATTCTGATACCACTAGACATTAGTTAAATGAATGAGGGGTGGTGGGAGCCGTATTTCTCACAGTTGGAGAGGAAGCTGCAAATAAACAAGGGGACAGGGCTAGAAAGATCCTTGTAGCAATGGATCAGAATTGGAGGCATTGCTATTAACTCATGCCCACCTTAATATGGATACAGATGGTTACATATAGACACATTTGTAAATATTTGTATATACATGGTTAATATACACACACATATTTATCTGATGTCTGCTCAGTAGGACTATAAGCAGTGGCACCACCACAGCAATGAGCATATCTAGTACCACAGATCTTGGTATCTAATACCACTCTCTAACAAAGAAACCAGGTCCATGAAGAGATGGCAGATTCAGGGACAAGGAAGACACAAAGTAACCCAGAGCATCTTGTAGAAAGCAAAAGTAAAGAAGTGTTTTCACATGCACACAGACACAGAGAGGGAGAGAGAGAGAGAGACAGAGAGAGACAGAGACAGAGAGAAAGAAAGAGAGATAGAGAGAGAGAGATTTTTTTTTTAAGGAAAAAAATGGTAAAAGGTTGGAACCACGATAGCTACTCTGAGAGTGAAAACAAAGGAACTGATAGGGAAACATTACAGAGAAAGACTGTCAGTTTTTGACTTATTTAAATGTGAAGACTAGGAGGAAGAGAAGCGCACTTAAAGTGCTATTCTCCATTTCAAACTTCCGTGATATCATCCTAAAAAGCATGTTATAGCCTCCTAGTATTACAAGACTAATGTTTCCCTTTAATTTTTCTAAACACAGACTTTTCTTTCTGTAAGTAGTACTTGTAACCTCTCCTTCTTCACTGACAGCTTCTACTTTGTCTTTATTAAACCCTTTCAAACTCTGACACCACTCCAGTATGCCTCGTTATAGTAAATGAAACCTTTACCCTAGGAGGGCATGGAATGAGAGTGAGAAGCGTGGTGAGGAAGAACACATTAGAGGGCTAAAGGAAGTCCACCGTGGCTAAATTGAGAAGGTCAAATAAAGATTGGCTCTGGAAGCAGTTGGATAACCAGACAAGAAATTGAATACCTGTCTGAATGTGAATTCTATTTACAGTGACAAGAAAAAAATAGAGGAGCCACTAAGTGTAGTTGTTGGGAGGATAGATTAGTTCAATTATAGACCCGTTCATTTGAGATGCCTGTGAGAAATCGAACAGAACAGATATAGGAAGAAGTTGGATATTCAGGTTTTCAGTTCAGGAAATAAACAAGAGCTAGGCTTATCATTCCCTAGGCATATAATTGAGGCCAATGTTTAGGTACTTCTCTTATGCTCCCTCAAATCCTTGCATGATCTCCATTGCTCCTTTAAGCACATGATATAGTAATTGACCCTTTTTCTTTTTTCATTAAACTCTATGAGTCTTAAGGGTACTTTTAAGAAATTCTTTGAGGGCAGGATTTGGTCTTATTCATCTTTATCTCTCCAGCACATTGTAAAATATTTATTTAATAAATAAATTCATCCTTTCACATAAATTGCCTAAGTAGAAATTCTGTGGGTTAAGAAAAGTCAGCCATAATTAAGGTGAATAGGTATTTTAATCCACATATTATGAAACATAAAGTAACTTCTGAATATTTACATGATTTACTCACTATGACATAGTAAGAATTTGCAGAGTTGAGGGTAGTAATCATCTTTTTACTTTTGTTTTTTCTTTTGGCTATAAGTGTTTCTTAATAATACTACGGAGAGTTTAATTTTCAACACCTCTCTTAAGATATGCATGATTCATAGTAGAGTATGGCTTCATCAGGCCCTTTAGTTTATTATTAATACTGAATGCTACAAAATATATATAACATTGTAAATTAATTGTTTCTTCTAATGTGTCTAGAGTAAACTGCACTAAGGATATACAGGCTTCAAATTTCTTTTAAAGTGTGGAAGCTGCATAGCCAATATCCACTTGGGAAGGAATGAATCCCAGTCTAAAAGTCCTTATTTCCAAGACACATGTAATTACAGTCTCTTACCAAATACCACGTCGGTGTTCAACAATTTTATTTGTAGAGCAAATCAAGAAGTCAAACAAATCAAACTTTTAGGGCATTATAATTTAAGTATGGGTTTCCTAAGTATGTTCCATGGAACCAATCATTCTTGTATAAAACGTGAATGAGATGAATGCTGCCAGAAGAGACAAAGGTCATAACACCCTGGTGCGGTTGCCTTGCTGATCCTCTTTTTCATCCTGATGTAATAAAAACTTATCAGTAATAAAAAGTATTAAAAAGAGCTGACAATTTTCTAGCCAATTTTCAATTTAGAAAATGTCTAGAATATACTGATGATAATTTCTCTGTAGGAATATTTTAAGCATTTTGGAGAAGAATTAATTTTTATAGAGATGCAGGTAATCATTGCTTAGCAAATAATTGCTGATGTGTGGTTAATCACCAGTTGTTTTATACAACTAAAATAATTTTGCATGTTTTTATGTAATTCTATTTTTTAATTAATTATTCCTGTTGCCTTCCTAATTTAATAAACTTCATCAGCACTTTTCACAGCATGACAGATGTTTTGCCTATAGTAAGTTGTAACCAATGGATGTAGCATTCAAAGTTATTATTTGAATTTTAATCATAATTTTAGTATGGTTCCATGATTTTATTTTTTTCAGTATTATTACCTTTTCAGCAAACAGGAATAATACTGAGGCAATCCTATAAAATTTCACCTAAATTTTGGAGACAGGGTCTTATTCTTGATCACCCAAGACTCAACTAGAAGTGATTTTAATATATAACCACTGGTAGGGTCAATAAACTTTTGATGGCTTTGCAATTCATTCTTGTGTATAAAATAGGACTCAATGGTAAATTGTGTAAATGGTAAATGTTTTAAGAATTTATATATAGTACTTGAAATCTATTTCCTTCTTCCTACCTTGCTGCCACCTCTACATCTTAACTGCTTGCTTATTCTTTAGTCTATTTTTTGTCCGTCTTCTTTCTTTCTCCTAAATACCTAGGTTACCCTGTCCTACCTGAATATTTACTTATGTAGCTACCTCCTAATAATACCAGTAACAGATTAAACATCTGTATTTTGGGCTTCCATTGTGTATTACTGAAGATGGACAAGAAATTAATAGATTTTAAGTGTCAGGAACCATATTAAGTACCAATTCACACACCTGTAACAAAGCAAGCATGAATTTATGTCCCAGGTTTGCCATCATTTCCTATATGAGTGCCAGCAAATTATTTAACATATCTGCCTTTCCTTTTTTTGACCTGTATGTGGTGGTCATTAGACAACTTATTGGCTATTGGTTAAAAAAGACAATGTACAAAAAGCATCATAATATGGTGCCCAGGAAATATTTTTCAAAAGAATATGTTCCTATAATTATGATTTTGTCATTATTGTTTCATTGCTTTTAACGACGATTTTATCTGTTGTGTTTCTGTAGTTAAGGTACAAATATCTGGGAGAAGTTATCAATTTTAAACCTTTTTCTTTAGCCTTAGTGATGAAGCAGAAATTCACAGGGAGAGTTTAAGGAAAAGGAGCACAGCATAAGGAAGGTGTGACTTATGGTTAAGAAATGTGGTCCATAACATATTTTTATGTCATCTAACTATGGGAAATATTGAAGCACACTCTTTAATATTATAGATTTATTTTTACCTCAATACGAGTATTTGAGCTTTAAAAGAGCAGGAGATTACTGGTGTACTTTTTGAGCTTATTTTAGCAAAATGTTTACATCACTTAAGTGGAATACATTAAAAATACATATTTAATACTTCATCAAAAGGAGGAAAGGATTTTCTTATGAAAATATTTCTGCCAGGTGATTTGTTTGTCAGGAATGGTGAATGATACATGCGAATCATCTTCCACACGTAGTTATTCTCTCCCTTCTGATTAACCAAACCTTACATTGTTCTGCTCAGAATTTTTTTTAAACAAATGTCCAATTAATCATTTAATACATAAATAATAATAGTTTACATGTATTGCGATTTTGAATGGTAGACCCAAGCATCTACTCAGTAGTAGGGCTGGGTTTTGAGCAAAAGTGTGCGTTACTTTAGAGTTCACATAAGCTATGATGCCTCTAACTAAACTATACTATCTCTCAGAAATTAATTTTCTCGATTTTTTTTTAGTTTTTGTTCAGAACTATACTCTTAGAGACATGAAAAAGAAATATGCGAAGTACGTGGATACACAAAAAGTCCAGATGCAGAAAAACTTAATATTGGACAGCAAACTAAGCAAAAGGCGACACTGAAAAAAAAATCTAAAACTGATTTATGTAGAATCTACCTGTTCAAATATATGCGGTGTGTGTTTCTGTGTGTGCAAGTATTCTTGAAATGCACTGCCTTAGCACTATAAAATATACAATCATATTTGTTTCTTTTCCTGAATGTAACTGAACAAAAGGTTCAACACTGACATTCCATTTGGATTATAAGGGGAAGGACATTTCAAAGACAAAAGCCCATCAGAGAATACAAATTGCTTCTAAGTTCAAATGTAATAACCATTTGCAAGAATGATTTAGGGGATATCACCTGCCACTGAGATTGCATTCACTTCAGGAAGACATCAAAGGAAACTAGAGTTCTCACCACATCGTGATTTATGGATTTGGCTTGAACACTTGTAATTACTCCCTTAGCATGAGAGGATGAGTACAGATGCATGATCTCCACCAAGCTCAAATTCCAGAGAAAGCAGGGCACTTGATTCTTTTTTGCTGATGGATTCTCAAGGGTATTCTAGTAGTAAATAGGTCAAAATATCATTTCATGGCTCACTCTGTAATGGACAAAACTGTGTTAAGACGGCTACTGTTTGTTTGTTTGTTTGTTTGTTTGTTTAATACCAGATATTAACCTTAGAAATTCCCTCTGGTAAAATTTTTGGGAAAAAATGTGCTAATGAAATAAATGTTTCTATTGAGAATTTTTACCTAAACGAAAGAGTTGATTATGTCTAAGTAAAATTAACTAATATTAACAATTATAGAGATGTGAAAAATTTCATAAGACTATAGGATATTTCCACTTTGAGTAAAAAGAGTAATCATTGTTTTTTCTATCTATAATGTCTACAAATGCAAAAATTAAGAAATGCTTTTCACCTTATTTACATTCAAATGCCATGTCAATTTCATTTGGATTTTCTGTCCAGCTAAAAGAACTAGTTAAATTTAGAGGTTGCAGAAATTAGTTTAATGCACAAATTTCTAGAAAGCTACAATCTACTGATGTTTTATTTCTACCACGATAACAAATTTATTTATGGCCAATTCCTGCATTAACAAAACAAGGCATGAGGGAAACTCAGAGAAATTCACATGGTTAGTTATGTTTTATCCATCGAGTAAATTTATTTGAAACGTAATCTTATTATTCATTATTTATCAATCATTTATTTGTTAATGTACACAAGCAAGGTTGGGGCTCAGAACACGATACCCCAAAGTATGGTACTTTGACATGCTGAGTACGTCGAACTGAAAGAGATTGCAAGAACCTCGGAAGCAAGGTCTTTTTGACCTTCTCTCATCTTCATGTTTGTCATCCCTATATCTCCCCAAAATCATGTCATAGCAGAATTCCTCTTCCCCAAGACAGGTGTATTAGTCCATTTTCACAGGGCTACAAAGAATAACCCAGACTGGGTAATTTTTAAAAAGAGGTTTAATTGACTCATAGCTCAGCATGGCTGGGGAGGCCTCAGGAAATTTACAATCATGGCTGAAGGCGAAGGGGAAGCAGACACCTACTTCACAAGGTGGCAGAAGAGAAGAGAAATGAGAGCACAGGAAAAACCACCAGTTGTTTTTTTTTTTTAATTGTACTAGAACTTTTTTTTAAATTTTATTATTATTATACTTTAAGTTTTAGGGTACATGTGCACAACATGCAGGTTTGTTACATATGTATACATGTGCCATGCTGGTGTGCTGCACCCATTAACTCGTCATTTAGCATTAGGTATATCTCCTAATGCTATCCCTCCCCACTCCCCCCACCCCTCAATAGTCCCCGGCGTGTGATGTTCCCCTTCCTGTGTCCAAGTGTTCTCATTGTTCAATTCCCACCTATGAGTGAGAACATGCGGTGTTTGGTTTTTTGTCCTTGCGATAGTTTACTGAGAATGATGGTTTCCAGTTTCATCCATGTCCCTACAAAGGACATGAACTCATCATTTTTTATGGCTGCATAGTATTCCATGGTGTATATGTGCCACATTTTCTTAATCCAGTCTATCATTGATGGGCATTCGGGTTGGTTCCAAGTCTTTGCTATTGTGAATAATGCTGCAATAAACATGTGTGCATGTGTCTTTATAGTAGCATGATTTATAATCCTTTGGATATATACCCAGTAATGGGATCACTGGGTCAAATGGTATTTGTAGTTCTAGATCGTTGAGGAATCGTCACACTGTCTTCCACAATGGTTGAACTAATTTACACTCCCACCAACAGTGTAAATAGAGTTCCTCTTTCACCCAGCACCACATAAAAGCAGTTGTTTGAGCTTTGACGCTTGCCTCTCCACTTGGTGTGGTGTTGCAGACCCCTAATTCCCATTGATGTGATCACTCTTTGGTCACACAGAACAGAAGATCCCAGAACTGGCTCAGTCGCAGGTCAGGCTCCTTAGACTGAGAACTAATATTATGTGTCCAAAAGCACCAGTTGATAATGATATCAAAAATTAAACAAACCTTATTAAAATACCAGCATGAATTTTTATTGTCATTTTTTTTCAGTTATTTTCAGACTGTCTTCCTCTACTTCCTTGTATTCCATAAAGGAATGTAGGGAGTATCAGTCTTTTCTGTTACCTCTACTTTCAATGTGAGGTGATCGCTATTGGAACTGCAATCTTGGCCTTTCCACTCCATATGACATATTTGGGGGCAGAAATTAAGCATGGTTAGCTCAGCCCTTCTCTTCTCTTTTTGCCTTTAGGTACCAGCTGTCCTTTGTAAGTCTGCACTCCACACTGTGCATATACAAATGTCTATTTTGGGGTTCAAAACATCATCATAATGACAGTCCATTTCTGCTGTGCATCAAAATTCATTTCTTCACTTACAACATTTTCAGTAATGAAAGTGGTCATTTTATCTCTATTGCTGTTCCTTTAACTATCTTAAATAACTGCAAATTCAAGCTAAAGAAAAAATTTAACAAAAGTAGTCTTATTTAAGATCTAGTATAGCATAATAGTTAAGAAAGTGAACTCTAGAAATACATTTCTCAGCTTCTAACTACCCTTCAGACTTCTAAATTTCTGTTTCCTACTGAATATGTGATCTTTGATTTAACTTTGATTTTTTACCTGTAAAATTCAGTAATAATTAATTTTGCTTATAGACTTTTGTAGATTATATATACATACACATTTGTATAATATGATCTTCCCTACTTTCTCTGTAGAGACTCCACATTTATTTTATCTCAAAAATAAAGAGATCATTAGTCAAAAAGAAACACATTGATAATTATAAATTAAAATTCATTAATCAATTCATTCATTAATCAGATATCCCTTGTACAACTATCTAAACGCTTTCTCTGAGGAAATTGGGTCATGAAAACATAAATATGTTATCTGATATCATACAGTTGGAGAAACACCTACTAAAATTTAGGTTTCCTGATGCTACAAATGGAAGCACAAGATATCTTAAGATAAAACATTAGCTTAGTGATGAAGTGCTGAGGGCTCAGACATCTTCAGTTAAAATCTTGCTCTGATAGTCAGTTGTATAAGACTTTTAATTCTCTGTGTCTCATTTTTCCTTTTTACAAAACATATAACCACACCTAGGTTGAATCTTTACTGTTAAGATTAAATGAGATGATTTGAAAGACTGTGTGTGTGTGTGTCTGTGTGTGTGTATGTGTGTGTGCATAGATATTAGCAGAAAGAAATCACCTTGTGCTAGGACAGGAAAGTTAAGATATAACAAGCTATTTGTGAGGCATGAATAAATAAAAATACAAGTTTATTCTGATTATTTTATAAGTGCAATTATCTTGGCATTTCAAATAATATTCCATTATTTACAAAAATTAAGCAGAACTAACTGAGTTATTTATATGGATAATACCTCCCATGACTAATCATTGTAAACGTAATAAATTATTGCTATGGGATATGGTGCAATTGAATTGGACTTAAATTTTTATATTTAACATCTACTCATAACACGGCCACGGAGGAACATGTATCTTAATACCTACAATACTTCTTGCAATGATGTTGCCTAATGAAGTCTTTATGAAGTTCACATAACTGATAGTTGGAGGCACAATATAAACTTTCTGATGACTTTTCAGTTATAATTTAAAGTGATAGAAATATGGCACTGAAATGAATGTACTGAGAGTATTATTCTGATGACTCCATTACTTCCAGTAGATTTTGACACTGATAGTTTTTAATCACTTAGTTAAAAGGAGGGAAGGAGAGAAGAAAATCCCCCTCTTTTCACCTTTGACAATGAAATTATGATTAAAAGCTGATTACCTGCGACTGCAGAATCAATCATTCTTAATACGTACTCTCAGGAGAAATTAAAAACATCGAAAAAAGAAATATGAAATAGTCTCATGGTTACTGTCTGACAGAAAATATCTAGAGGCAATACTAGGTTTTTCGTAATTTCATCTTATGCCAGGAGACATGTCATGTAAACATGATTGCTAAATAGTGAAGATAACACTTGTCTGTTAGGATAACACGTGTCTGCTGCTGAAACAAATCACCTAAGATATTGGCATAAACACCTTGCCTATTTGTTTCTTAGTCAACAGGTTACATTAGATGTCTCTCCTGAGGAGTTTCCCTCAAAGTACTAACTCCCTCAAAGTGATAAGTTGTGTGCAATAATCTGGCCCTCCTTAAAGCCCAGGAGGACTGGAGAGAAGGAGAGAGCTCATGATTTTTAGGAGATTTTGGAGGTCAGAGACAGATTTAACTGGAATTAGTATAGGAAACTTTACCCTTATCCAAAGTGCTGGAACTAATCAGTATCCAACTACATTGCAAAAGAGATTGGGATATGTAGTCTTCTTACATTTCCTGTGAAATCTTCCTGTCAGACCAAGTAAAAGAAATGGGATTAAGGGGGATCTAGTCAATCTTGACGTCATTATATATTGACAGTAATTGCTCAAAATAATTTTTATCATCTATTATTCTGACTATGAAATTATATTTGAAAATAAAACACTATTAAAGTAATATATTCTCATGTGAATACATTTTATTATTTTAGATTTTAAATGTATAAGTGAAGATATTAAACATTTAAAATCTTAGAAAGCCCAGTTTGTCTCTGGCTCAGGATTTTTTTATATTTGTTTATGCTTTTAGTGTCACTAACTCCTTATTTTGTTTCTATGAATCTCAATACTCTTCTGAACCTTCTACCTTCAACATTTTTTTTAAAGCAACTAGTACTTCTTGATCACATTTTTAATGGCGCTTGTGAAAAAAATTGTGTTTCTTTTTCTTTTTTCAAGACAGAATCTTGCTCTGTCACTCAGACTGGAGTGAAGTGGTGTGATCTTGGCTCACTGCAGCCTTCACCTCCCGGGTTCAAGTGATTCTCATGCCTCAGACTCCCATGTAGCTAGGACTATAGGTGTGTGCCATCACGCCAGGCTAATTTTTGCATTTTTAGTAGAGTTGGAGTTTCACTAGGTTGTCCAGGCTGGTCTCGAACTCCTGGCCTCAAGTGATCCTTCTGCCTCAGCCCCACAAACTGCTGGGATTGCATACATGAGACACTGCCTTGCCCTTTTGTTTCTTAAAAAGTAGATTTGTATGCTCCTGATTTTTAATGTCTCCATTAGAACCTTCTTTAATAATTAGAATCAGAATTGAATGACACCAAAACTTTTTTCTTTTTCCTCAATTTGTATGTGCTCTTAAAGTAATTAACTTTCTGATACCAAATAGTGTTAGTTGCAGAATGTTTTATTAGACAGGCAGAGAGTAACTTCTAAGGTTAAAAAATAGATCATCAAAATTGCCATATTTTGTATTTCTCTACAAGCAAATTTCTATCTGAGTTTTTGACAGGAGGTTATTAGATAACAACTACTTTTCAAGCAACTTCACACTGACTCATGGTACTTCAAATAATACATTTTCTGAAAACACTGTTCTTAGGAAAGAGGCTTGAAATTATATTTCATCATTCATAGAGAAACGTGGTATGAACATTTGGAAACTATGCATTTTCTCCTTTCTATCAAATGAGTCTCCAAAGAACTCTCCAAGATTTTATCAAATTTAATATTAACGGTAGCCAGGAGGAAAGCTTTATAAGTTCAACAGAAAAATGTTCCATAATCCTGGGTAAACAATCTTTTTGTTTTCAATGTGCACAAAATGTCTTTAAATATTTCACTTGTAACGTTAAGTAGTCTGCCTCTTTTATAAGGAAAGTTTTTATATTTATTTGTGTGGGTGTATATCTTTGTTGTATTCGTTCTTTCTTTATGTAGTTATTAAGGCCTAATTCAATTCTTAGCATCTCTTCCTGAAAATGTGAGCACTTTTCAATCAGTATTTTCTTTCATTTACGATTACTTTAATTATTCCCTAAGAATTAATTCTTTCAATAAATATATTAATATAAAGGTGATTGACACAAAATGATTCTTATCTAAACAATCTAAAGATGGAAATAATCTACAAGGAAGTATTCTCATCTAAACAATCTAAATGATAGAAATAATATATAAAGACGTATACTAACTGATCTAGTATGCAGAAGTCCCTGTGTGGATCTGTTATGCTCTAGTCTCAGGACCTCCAGAGCAGGCTTCCATTTTATTTGAAATAGAATTGGGTACCTGGGATGAAGATCTATGGGTCAAGACATGTTTCAACCTCTTATTCACTCAGCAAACAGCAAACCCCTCTTGCAACAAAGCACAATTAGAGTGCAGACTCTTGGGAACTGTACCCTCAAGAAATGAAGACAGACACTTACAAACATCACACACTTAGATTGTTAACCTAGAAGACTAAAGTTCAAGGTAGAGGAAGTAAAAAGATCGTGCAAGCATTGAAAACGTGCACATTTTTGTGGAAAAGGAAAGAAGATGATGGCACTCAAAATGAGGAATTTAAATGGGAAAATGTCAAATAGAAAGTGATTTTTAATGACATGACAAGATATCATCATATCCTGGCAGATGAATGTTTTATGGTGCCAGGTTTCCAAAATGCTTTTTCATTCAGAGTGGCCACTGGAGCTATAAAACTTTGCAAGATTCAAGGATACTCAAGATCCATGCACATCAGATATGTATCCTCTGCTCATTTTTAAAGGTAATGAGAAGTAAAATAATCAAATGAGCTTGTTTATCACTTAGTTTGGTGATCAGGCCTCTATGTAACTGATGACTGGATTAAGATGTATGACACACATACTTGATACGGTTTTTGCCAAAATAGCTCAAGAGGATTATAAAATAGGACTTTTGGCACCTACTAATTCAACAACCAGGGATTAAAGAATTTTGTAAACAGTGATTTCTCCTAGGGTTGAATACATGAAAAAAAGCTTAGGCAACAGCAATGTGAGTGTTTCAATTTCCCATCCATGCAGTTTTATTGAACATCTACTCCATACCCAGCAGTGTGGTAGACACTTCAGAAAGGAAAAAGATCCCTGTCATCAAGGAACTATGACCACAAAGATAAAGACAGACTCGTAAACAATTAAGGGCAGGAAAATATGACTAGTGGGATGATATGAAATGAGTACATCGAGAGCACTTTCTTATAATGAGAAAATTATTTCTATCTGAGTAGTAGATGTGTAAAAAGAAAATCTCAGAGAGGATATAGCACTACTCTTTTTAACATTCTTCTTTATATGTGTTTGTCAAGGTGAGTGGAGTTTCATATAGAAAATCACATTCATTTGAATTTACTGGGGGTCCACTTCTCATGTACCTATTCATGTATTCAACAAATGCTTACCGAGCACCTACTTTGTGTCTATCATAAGACATATGTATTAGTCTGTTCTTGCACTACTATCAAGAAACACCTGAGGCAGGGTAATTTATATTTATAAAAGAAGTTTAGTTGGCTCATGCTTCTGCAGGCTGTACAGGAAGCATAATGTCTTCTGCTTCTGGGGGAGGCCACAGGAAGCTACCAATCATAGTGGAAAGCAAAGACATGGCTAGCGCAGGAGCAAGAGAAAGGTTGGGGAGCTGCTACACACTTTTAAGCAACCAGATCTCATGAGAACTCACTATCATGAGAACAGCATCAAGAGGATGATACTAAACCATTCACAAGAAACCCACCCTCATAATTTAATCACCTCTCATCAGGCCCCACCTCCAACACTGTGGATTCCAACTGGACATTAGGTTTAGGGAGGGACACAGATGCAAACCACATCAGTCATGTGTATTGGGATCTGAAAATTATAAAAACATGTTTCCTGACTTATTAATGATTAATATGACTAGATCTTAAAATATTTCAGTGCAGTTACTAGAACCACTTGACGCATTCTAACTTAAAGGCATACCACTTTGAGTAGTCTGAATTTGACAACATATAGCTAAAAGATGCTGAGTGTGTGACTCCTCGAGTCTACAGTCTTGAGTGTAAATGTCCAGTGCTGGAAATGAGCGAAGTATTTTGGAAGGCTTATCAGACCACCATAAAATTGGAAGATGCCCAGGAAAGGGAGGAAGAGACTACTATTGCACTGCTGTCAAATTCTGTTCATTTTTCTTCTTTCTTTATCCTTTTTTAAATTTTCTAGTTTTTTCTTCATATGTTAGCCTTTTCCACATAAGAGTGATTTAACATGGATGAGTTTGATAGCACTCTTCTCAATGGAAAATACCTGTAACTTAGTTAATATTAGAAATGCAACCCTGCGTTACTTACAGGCTGGAGGAAAAGACATAGTAGATTTCTCCATGTATTTAACTTAATGGTTAATAAATAAGACCATTTAATACTAGATCTTATTGATCATCAAATAAAAATATTTAAGCTGAAAGCTTCCAAACAGGAATATACAATAAAATATTTTAATAGCATGTATTTCTGAATACATTTATGTAGAGTTTTTACAAGTTTGTGTACAAAAGCTCTGCTTAATGTTTACAGGAATTTTCAATCTATAGCATAATGTTCTTGTGTTTATGTGGAAAGGGTATAGGAAATGTTATCTACAATATAAAAGTACCACCTGTAGACTTAGTCTAAAAAAAATCATGATTCTTAAATGCATTTCTACTTAATGATTGGAATGGAAGTTTAAAAATAATATTTGAGTGTACATAGGAACGTATAATGTATCTTTGGAAGGGTGTATGTAATAACAAAATTAGTAGTTTCATAATAAAGTTACATTAATCACTCTAGGACAGATGTAAATGCATGTATTTAAACCATTTCACTTTTATGGTCACACTTCTAACTGCTTTAGGGAAACTGTTTACATGTAAGTTTAAATTAGAGTAGTATTTGTTACTATACCCACAATTTCCATTCCAACTTAACTATAGAATCATCTGAGTATTTATCAATTATAGTGATACAGAAAATATACAAACTGTCCAAATCCTGAATGATTGAAACAACATAAAGCACCTGCCTTGTCCTACTGCCTTACCTGTTTTGCAAAAGGTAAGCAAATGTGCAAACTGAGTGTATTGTTGTATTTTAGGATAATATTGTTTGATAAGCTTGATTGCAAAAATGTCAAATTTTTCACTACTTTATACCAATGACTTTTGAAATACGACTTTTCAACAACTTCTATTTTTAGGGTTTTTTTTCATCACCTCTTAAATCTGCATTGGCTTTGTCACTTGCTTTGGCCAATAGAATTTGACAGGAGTGGTTGTGTGCCCCTCTCACACCTAGGTGTCAGGAGGCCTTGTACACTTCTGCTCAATCTCTTGGAAAACTACCCAGTTTTCAGAAGAACAAGCCAGGCTTGCTTCTTGGAAGGATTTAAAGGCTGGTTGGATAGTGACAAGCTGGCCCAGCTGAGGGCCAGTAAGTCATCTTTTATAAGCCATCTTTTTAGAACACCAAATGTTGGGGCCAATTTTTAAAATTGTTTTTGTGGTAGTAGATAGCTGATATTTCCTTGATTAGATACTAAGATGATTATAAAAAGCTGGGTTGATTATTCTTATATGTAAACTTGACTGGGCTAAGGGCTGCCCAGAGAGCTGGCAAAACATTATTTCTGTGAGAATGTTTCCAGAATCTGTTAACATTTGAATCAGTAGACTGAGTAAAGAAGACCCACAGTCACCGATGTGGTTGGGCATTCCAATTCCTTGAGGATCTAAATAGAAGAAGAAGGGCAAATTTTCTCTTTCTCTCTCCTTAAATTGGGATATCTGTCTTTTCCTCTCTCATACATTGGAGATCTTAGTTCAGGGGCCTTGGGACTTTGGAACTTACAGCAGTAGTTCTTCTAGTTCTCAGTCCTTTGGACTTGAACAGAGGTCAGATGATGAGACTTCTCAGCCTCCATAATTTTATGAAGCAATTCCCATAATAAATCTTTCTCTCTCTCAATATATGTTTATAGACTTGTAACATGTGACTTCACATTTTTTAAAAACATAATAAGAAAACAATTAATCTAGGAGAGAAAACAAACATATATGCTAATCAAGAATTTACTACAAAATATTTTATTCTACAGACATCTCCCTAGGGAGTAGACATTATCTTTTGCTTGCTAATCGTATTTTCCTGTAATTGAGCATGGATATTTACACATTTTGCTTTCTACTCCCCAAAGTTAAGTGAATAATCTTAATTATCCTGCAATTTCTGTTTAGCTATACAGTATTTTGCCAGCAGTCTAACTATGCCAACTTACTTTATGTTCTTATACTTAAAGGTAATATTATGATTAAAAACTAGTCATTTTCTTTGAGAGTTTTGGGATATTTGTTTAATTAACAAGAGCTTATAAAGTATCTAGTTTCTATTGTACACTATATATACTATGTCTACACACACACACAAACACACACACCTTGTTTTACTGTAGTTTGCTTTATTGTCCTTCACAGATATTGCATATTTTACAAATTGAAGGTTTATGCCAGCTGTGTGTTGAGCCAAGTTTACTGGCATCATTTCTCTAACAGCACATGCTCACTTTATGTCTCCGTGTCACATTTTCATAGTTCTCACAATATTTCAAACTTCTTCATAATTATTTTGTTTTTTATAGTAATCTATGATCAGTCATCTTTGATGTTACTATTATAATTGTTTGGGGGTACCATGAACTGTTCCGATATAAGATGGCCAACTTGATTGATAAATACTGTGTGTATTCTAATTGCTCCACTGACTTGCTGTTCTCCTTTCTTTCTGTCTTTCCTTGGGCCTTCCTCTTCACTGTGACACAAAAATATTGAAATTAGGTCAATTAAGAATCCAACAATAACCTCTACACATTCAAGTAAAAGGAAGTTTATACCAATGTTTTAAAATGACTGAGCGTATTGAGAAAATCATGTCAAATTCAAGATCCTCTTACACCAGACAGCCAAGTTGTGAATGTTACGAAAAAGTTCTTGAAAGAAATTAAATTGCTACTCCAGTGATCACACAAGTGATAAGAAACTAAAACAGTCTTATTGCTGATATAGAGCAAGTTTGAGTGGTCTGGATAAAAGATCAAACCAGCCACAACATTTACTTGAGGCCCTAACTCTCTTCAATTCTATAAGGGCTGAGAGAGGTAAGGAAGATGCAGAAAAAAAAAAAAGGTTGAAGCTGGTAGAATTTGATTCAGGTGGTTTGAGGAAAGAAGCCATCTCCATAACATAAAAGTATAAGGTAATGTAGCAAGTGCTGATATAGAAGCTGCAGCAAGTTATCCAGAAGATCTAGTTAAGATCATTAATGAAGGTGGCTACACTAAACGACAGACTTTCAATGTAGACAAAACACCTTCCTACTGGAAGAAAATACTGACGAAGACTTTCACAGCTATAGAGGAGAAGTCAACGCCTGGCTTCAAAGCTTGAAAGGACAAACTGATTCTCTTGTTAGGGGCTAATGTAGCTGATGAGTTTTAGGTGACGCCAACACTCATTTACCACTCTAAACATCCTTGGGCCGTTACAAATTATGCTAAATCTACTCTGCTCTATTCTAAGAATTGAACAACAAATCCTGAATGACAGCATGTCTGCTTACAGCATGTTTAACTGAATATTTTAAGCTCACTGTTGAGAACTGCTGCTTTGGAAAAAAGATTGTTTTCAAAATATTACTGCTCATTGACAATGAATCTGGGGACTCAGAAGTTCTGATGGAGATGCACAAGGAGATTAATATTTTTATGCCTGCTAACACAACCTCCATTCTGTAGCCCATGAACCAAGAAGTCATTTCCATTTTCAAATCATATTTTTTAAAAAATATATTTTGTAATGCTATAGCCGCCACAGATAGATTCTTCCAATACACCTGAGCAAATTGAAAACCTTCTGGAAAATAATTTACCATTCTAGATGCTATTAAAGACATCCACAATTCATGGGAAGAGGTCAAAATATCAATATTAATGGGAATTGGGAAGAAGTTGATTCCAAACTTCATGGTTGAATTTGAGGAGTTCAAGACTTCAGGGGAGAAAAAAACCGCGGACATGGTGGAAATAGCAAGAAAAATAGGATTCAAAGTGAAGCCTCAGGAAGTGACTAAATTGCTGGAATCTCATGGCAAAACTTGAACAGATGAAGAGTTACTTCTTATGAATGAGGAAAGAAAGTGGTTTCTTGAGATGGAATCCACTCCTGGTGAATACACTATGAACATTTTTGAAATGACAACAAAGGATTTCAAGTATTACATATATTTAGTTGATAAAACAGCAACAGGGATTTAGATGACTGACTTCAATTTGGAAAAAGGTCTACTGTGAGTAAAATGCTATCAAACAGCACTGCATGCTACAGAGAAACCTTTTGTAAAATGAAGAGTGAATCAGTGAAGCTAACTTTATTGCTGTCCTGTTTTAATAAATTGCCACAGTCATTCCCATCTTCAGCAACCACTGCATGGTCAGTCAGCAGCCATCTGCATTGACACAGATCTTCCACCAGCTAAAAGATTATGACTCAATGAAGCCTCAGATGTTAATAAGTTTCAGCAATAAGGTCTTTCTAAATTAAGGCATGTGCGTCGTTCCTTTAAACATAATGCTATTACGTACTTAATAGACTGCTGTATAGTGTAAACATAACTATTTTATGCACTGGAAAACCAAAAAAAATGTGTGATTCACTTTTTACAATATTCACTTTATTAACAGTGATCTGAACCAGTAATATATCCAAGGTATGTCTGTATAAAAATTGTTAAAGCAATTCTTATGGCCTGAGAAGGACTCCATACTTCAATATTTGAGTCCTTGTGGATGAACTGTAACCTAGCTTAATAGTCAGACAAAATTGAAAACCTAACTTAGGAGTATGGATCTGTAACAATAACAGTTTTGGCCAATCCCAGCAGCCATATTTCAACCACTCACAGACTGCTCAGTGTTCAATCTGGGTTCAAATAAGGTAAAGGCCAATCTGTAGCCACTCCAGCTGTTTCTGTACCTCAATGCCAATTTCTGTACCTCATTTCCCTTATTTTGTCTATAAATCTTCTTGCACTACGTGGCTGTGCTGGAGTCTCCGTGAATCTGCTGTGATTCTGTGGGCTGACCGATTTGCGAATCATACGTTGCTCAAACTCCTATAAATTTAATTCGGTGGAAGTTTTTCCTTTATCAAAAATCATAGGGAGCTTAGATTGTTCAAGATACTATTCTAAAGGGTTTTATAGGTACTAAGTAATTTACTGTTTACAATAATCCTGTGAAGTGTCTCTCCCCATGTTACTCAGGTAAAAAGACATTAAAATTATGACAGGTATTAAGTGTCATAGTTAAGATTCGAGCACACACATTCTGTTTTCAAATCTGATGACTTCAACATTTAGATATATTCTATATAGATTCATGCATATAAATAAACAAAAGTTATTTCCCTAAAGGTGTCAGAGACAAGCAAACGATTAAAAGACAATTTCTGTTAACATCTTGCTACTCTCTACATGTTATAGATAATAAAGAATAGACAGAAATTCTGGCTTGGCAGGGAGAATAATTAAGAAATATTGCCTGGAGGAGGTGACATATAAACTAACCAGTCACCTGCGAGATGTAGAAGTCAGGGGTCCAAGTGAGGGAAGATACAACATATGCAGAGGTAAAGCAGTCCAAGTTCATGACAGGTGCATGAAGTCAGGTTGAAGCCTGAGAATCTGATGTGAAAGATCAGGCTAGATAAGTCAGCAGAAGGCATTATAAAATTCCTTGGATGCTATGCTGAAACTTTTTGTTTCACTTAGATCTGATATGCATTTTATAAATGTAAACCTAGGAATAGTTTTCAAACTGAAGATGACAAGTTAGGTTTTTGCAGTAATTGAAATGAGAAAAGATAAAGAGCAGTAAGTAGTAGAAGTGGCAATGATAACAGGTTGGATTGAAGATGGATGTAATAGGTAGAAAATATAACTTGGTGCCTGGTTGAATGTGGAAGAATGAAGCCAGGATGGTGGCTTAGTTTTCTGGCTTGGACAGTTGGGCATTTTTTTTTTTTTTTTTTTTTTTTTTTTTGAGGCGAAGTCTCGCTCGTTCACCCAGGCTGGAGTGCAGTGGTACAATCTCGGCTCACTGCAACCTCCACCTCCCAGGTTCAAGCAATTCTCCTGTCTCAGCCTCCTGAGTAGCTGGGCCTCAGCTAATTTTTTTGTATTTTTAGTAGAGACGGGGTTTCGCCATGCTGGTCAGGCTAGTCTCAAACTCCTGACCTCAGGTGATCCGCTTGCCTCGGCCTCCCAAAGTGCTGGGATTACAGGCGTGAGCCACCGCGCCCAGCTGGGCATTTTGTATAAGATTTTAGCATTTGCAAGAAAGAAAAATTACAACTTAGAGACTAAAGCCTCGTGGACTTTAGAGTGTTGTTGTGAAAACTAAGTGGAATAATGCATGTAAAGTATGTAAATCAGTCTACTTCTATAATATGTAGTTAAGAATAAAATTTAGAAATCAGTCATTTTTATGCAAACAGAAGCAAAATATTATATTTTGAATAATCTTTTTTGTTTTGAGACAGATTCTTGCTCTGTGATCCAGGCTGGAGTACAGTGGCATATGCATAATTCACTGCTACCTTGACATCCTTAAATTCCTGGGCTCGCGTGATCCTACCACCTCAGCCTCCTGTGTAGCTGGGAATACAGTGTGTGCAACCCTGCCTGGCTAATTTTGTTTTTAATCATGTCGTAGAGACGTGGTCATGCTGTGTTTCCCAGGCTGATTTCAAACTACTGGCCTCAAGCAATCCTCGAAACTTGGCCTCCCAAAGCTATAGGATTATGGGCATGAGTGACCATGCCCTGCTAACATTCACTTTTTTAAAGATTTTAGGTTAAAGCATGTTGAGATGTCATTGAAATGTCCATTGTGCACATGGATATGCAGAAAGATACTTTTCATCTAATTAGCAGATAAACGGAAATTGCTGCAACAGGACAAGTTTAGAACATGCAGGAAGATACAAAATCAAAGGTACGGCCAAGGACTGGACCTTCAGAATACTATTTAAGATAAGAAATAAAAGTGTCCATTGAGGTTAGAGATGGAAAACCTGTATTTCCGTCTGCTAGGAATAGCTTTGGTGGAGTCAGAATTAGCTTCGTGAGCATGCAACCTGTGCAGTCTACAGGGCCCTGCTCACAAAAGGTTTGGTTTAATGGTCTCTTGGTTTATTGCTGTGCTGCTACTGTCTTGAAATTCTTAATTTTATCTTTGAACATGTAGTTTTTAAGTAAAGTGCATTACAAAGTTCAGTGCAGTTTGCTAGTGCTGCCATAACCAAACAATCCAGATTGGGTGGCAAAAACCACATACATTTTTTTTTTTCAGTTTTGGAGGCTGTAAGTCTAAGACTAAGCTGGCAGTAAGTTTGGTTTCTCCTGAGGCCTCTCTTCTTGGCTAATCGATTTCTTCCTTGCTGTGTCCTCAGATGGTCTCTCCTCTGCGCACACGCATGTCTGGTATCCTTTCTTTTTTTGGTCATTATCAACATTTTTAATTAACACATAATTATTATACATATTTATGGGGTACAGTGTGATATTTTGATGCATTGCATACAGTGTGTAAGATTAAATTAGAGTAATTAGCATATCCATCACCTCAAACATTTACCATTTCTTTGTGTTGGAAATACTCAGAATTTCTTCTTCCAGCTATTTGAAAATACAGAATAAATTGTTAACTACAGTCACTCTGCCATGCTATGGAACATTAGAACTTGTTCCTCCTATGTCGCTGTACTTTTGTATCTATTAACCTTTGGTTATCTGTCTCTCCCCTTTGCTCTTTCCAACCTCTAGTGAGCATTATTGTATTCTCTACTTCTATAGGCAACTTTTTTAGCTTCCATATGTGAGTGAGAATATGCAGCATTTATTTTTCTATACCTAGCTTGTTTCACTTAACATAATGCCCCTCAAGATCATCCATGTTGCCATAAATAACATAATTTTATTTTTTCTTATGGCTAAATAGTATTTCATTGTGTATAGACACCACGTTGTCCTTATCTATTCATCTTTATGTGTCCCAATTCCCTCTTTTTATAAGAACACCAGTCAGATTGGAATGGGAACCTCCCATATGACCTCATTTTAACTGAATGCCCCTTTCAAAGGCCCAGTTTCCAAAGACAGTCACATTCTGGGCTATTGAAGATTAGAACTTTAACATATGAACTTGGAGCAAAGACAATTCAGCTCATAACATGAAGTATGATGGAAAAATGGAGAATTGTGTGAGCAGATGAGATATCTTAACACACAGTGTATGCACACACCTGCTCAGGCTGGCAGGCCAGCAGGTGAGGTGAGTACAGAGCAATTGGCTTGGTGGTGTAGTTTGCAAGCACATGCCTCCAGGCAGGCGAGGCACCCAGGGAGCTGGGGATCCTGTGGAATCACTCAGGTCCAGATTGCAGAATCAGCTGTGGTACAGAGGAGAAGTTCCACATGCCAGCAGTTCTGAGATCCTCTATCCCTGGAACATCTCCACTGCTGCAGGATAAGGAAGGTATGGTGTAGGCAATTCAAGACTACCTTTCCTACCTTCTTCTCTGTTCCACTATTTAATATGATGTTAAAACCATGTACCATGGTCATTCACCTAATTTTTGGCTCCTATGAAAGTGCTTTTTTGTGTGGACAGTTGTTCAATTTGGTGTTCCTACAAGGGGGATGATCACTGGAGGCTTCTATTTGGCCATCTTGTTCTGCCTTTAAGACTTAATTTTTAAGAAATAATTATTCCACAGGAATCATCAGTTCTATGTATTAACATTTATATTTCAAAATAATGTATTGGGATTTATGCATATATTATCACTACATATAAAATACTATTAACAGCTCCAGGAGAGTTGCATCAGCAGAGATCGAATGGTTAAATTTTGTTTGCGATCTTCCATTTGCCAAGAGTGGCATAGAAATAGACAAGGCAATGGACCAGAGAAATGAAGAGGAACAAAACATCAAGGGAAGATGGGGCTGGAGTGGGTAGAGGAACTACAGGGGAGCAGGTTGTTTTAAGATGGAAATGTATAGAGCACATTTGTGGTCTTCAGAGAGTGATCTGGTGGAGAAGGAAAATCATTATTGTAAGAGAGAGAGATGATGGCAGGAATGAAATATATAGAAGGCAAGATATGAAGGACTCCAGATCATAAATAGAGGAGATGGTCATTTCCCATAATGGAGACTGCTGGGGCTAGTTATGAGAGATGCTCAATAAGAAGTATCTGCTAAACCCAAATCGTTTTGGGCACCCTAAATCCCAACTCCCCTGACAGAGCCTAACCCAGACTAGAGGAAAAGGTGGTGAAAAATAACCTACAAGCTTTGGGCTTGGCAGATATTACCAGTCAATCACAGTGCCCTTTGTTACGTAGTAAGATTGTGGGATTTTCTTTGGTAAGCTGTATGTAGCATGTTTTAGAGCTTACTCGTACCCACCTCTAGACAGATTGTTAATCGTGAACAATTTTGCAAGCTGCTTGTTAAAAATTAACATTATTTAAAAATTATAATTAACAATGAAAAAAACAAGTATGGGGAAGATGTGAGCACACTGGAACCATCACAAGTCGCTGGTGGGAATCTAAAATGGTGCAGCCACTGCAGACAGCAGTTTGGCAGTTCCTTAAAAAGATAAATATACAGTCCCCATCTGACCCAGAAATTCTACTCCTAGGTATGTACCTAAGACATTGAAGACATAGGTTCACAGAACTTGTACATGAATGTTCATGGTAGCATTATTCCATGATAACCAAAAAGTGGAAACAACTGAAATGTCCAACTGATGAATGGATAAATAAAATGTGGCATATTCATAGAATAGAGTATTATTTGGCTGTAAAAAGGAATGAAGAAAGAACTGATGTATACTGCAACATGGGTGAATCTTGAAAACATACAGAATAAAATAAGTCAGACACAAGAGGCCATATATTGTATGATTTTGGTTATATGAGATAATCAGAACTGGCAAATTCATAGAGACAAAAAGTAAATCAGTGGTTGCCAGTGGAAGGGATTGAAGAAATGGGAAGTGACTGCTAATGGGTATTGAGTTTTTGGGGGGATGATAACATTGTTCTTAAATTAGATAGCAATAATGATTACACAAGCTGATGAATACACTAGAAACCACTGAATTGCATACTTTAAAATAATGGCTTTTATAGTATGTGACTGACATCTTAATAAAAAATTGTAATAAAAAACTTACAATTCAATAAGTTACATTAAAAACAAAGAGAATAAATACCACCACCATCACCCTGTTTTTTAAAAAAATGAAGCTCGGACACACTATTCATTGTATTTATTGTCATAGAATGGAAAGAAGAGATTGTAGGGAACAGGGCAGGTGAATTGGTAAATTTGGCAGTAGGTATCTGAAAGAAGGACTATGTCTTTCCCAGAGATAATACACAAATGATTAAATCAAGAAACTAATGCATTGAATCTGTAGATGCAAAGGAATTGTGACAAGGGGTTGAGTTCATTGTTTTTGACTGTGTTGGCAGTGGATGGATGACAGAGTGCTTATACTAGGAAATGGACACGGAAAGTACTGGGAATTCACGTGAATATTGAGTAACTTTGACATACATGATTACAGGACATATGTGTGTGTGTGTGTGTGTGTGTGTGTGTGTATGTGTGTGTGTATTTTTTTTTTATGGAGTCTCCCTCTGTCGCCCAGGCTGGAGTGCAATGGTGAGATCTCAGCTCACTGCAACCTCTGCCTCCCGAGTTGAAGCAATTCTCCTGCCTCAGCCTCTCAAGTAGCTAGGACTACAGGCATGCACCACAATGCCCAGCTAATTTTTTTGTATTTTCAGTAGAGATGGGGTTTCACCATGTTAGCCAGGCTGGTCTCAAACTCCTGATCTCAGGCAATCCGCCCACCTTGGCCTCCCAAAGTGCTGGGATTACAGGCATGAGCCACCGTGCCCAGCCTAGATTTTTATTAATATATTTCTGCAGAGTTTCATGTGTTTTTGTTTTGTTTCATTTTCCAGCAGTGTCCTGGAGCTCAGGGTGAGAGTAGGAATACTGAGCAGTTAGAATCTTGTGGTTGAAGTTGTTTTGATATAGTGTGGAAGAAAGACAATAGATACAAGTTGGTGTTCATGAAAAAAGTAAAGATAATTGTTGAACTTTATGCATCCTAGGTCAAGTATGACGAGAGGTAAATAATGAAAAGATATGAAGGAATAATTAACTGAAAGAAAATGGAGAAGTCAATGGACTCGAGTCTTAATGAAGTCAAAAATTATGTAAAGTGGGAGAAGGGAAGTGAGAAGCCATGAAAGAACTTATGGATCAGAAGTGTAACACTGAATTCAAAATTTTAGAGGCAAAATAGATCTCAGACCTATAATGTTTAATCAGTGCAAATAAGGTTGAAGTGGAGAAAAAAAAACCTAAAACTGAATTTTTATTCATAATTTTGCATAGCTGAACAATGTATGACTATATTTATTTTCTTGAATAAATCTGGAATTCCCTAAGTTAACGATTGCTATATTTCTCATTTCCTTTATTTTCAGTGTTTCTCTCTGAATTTAACACAAAAGTTTTCTACAAAGAATTTAAACTCCTTAATATTTTCAACTATATCAGGCTAGGTCTCAGGTTAATTTTCCCTTGCAACAAATAAATTATTGAAAAACTTTGAACTCATCTACATGTGCAAGAATCGGGAAATATTTAGTTAATGGCAAGTCTTAAAGTGATGCAAATATTGTGGAAAGGTACACACAGTAAAAGTCTGTACCTTGATGATATGTGCTTGAGAAATGTTTGGAATTTAGAGTCAGCTTGAGAATTCTTGAAATTTCTAAACCATGAAATGTTTAGCCTAAGGCAAATAGGTGGCATGAAAATGGTGAATCAAAAAAGGAGAAATATAGCAACTGCAGTCCTATATTGGATATCGATTGGAGCATATTTATTGGATGCAACTATCCAACTCAGGAAATTGATAGTGGAGAGGATATGTTTGCCTAGTAAATTCTATGGCAGCCCCAAATATCAGTATTGAAAAGTGTTAGAAAAAATCATAATGGAAATGAGAAAATAAAAAAAGAAATTCAGATTTAATAACAGTTTTAAAGAATTTAACTATGAATGCTTAAAATTTTAGAAAGTAGAGAAAATTGACCAAATGATGGAACAGTTTAACTTGAAATGTAAATATATAGCTGAACTTTCCTGAAAGAGAAAAATAAACCATTAGAAGAACAGTCCAACTACTGGAGAAAAAACGGCAGCAAGATATTTTACTCAGAATATTTATTTTACCCAGAAGCTGAATAAAGATGCTATCTTGAGGGGCACAGAGCACGGTAATTGGTTCTTGTTAGGCTGTTAGGGTTTGAATCAATGGCAGCTTCAAGAATTTTCTGGGGCTGATTCTGCAGCTGAAACAATTGTTAGGAGAAGAGAAAAACCTTTCCTTGGAAGCAGTTTTTACAGACCCTAAACAACTCTATAGAAAAAAACAGCCACTGTGTCCCATAACTGAATGCTCTAGATGAAAATAGATAAGGGAAGTTATGTCACTATACAGAGCCCACCATCAATACAGTAATGAGGTAGCCATAAATATGGGCTCAAATAGAAAAGGGATTAAAAGATTCTGAGGGTGCTGGAAGAAAAACAAAAGTTCCTGCAATAAAACCTCTTAATCGGAGCTGTCCACACTATGAATTTTGAAATTTTGCAGAAAGCAGCAATATCACAAATGTCACTTTGAGAGAAGAGACAGTATGAAAAGATACTCCCACACATACTGCCAACAGTAATTGTATTAGTGAAAAATTTGACTTCTTGATGGGAAATTGAGTTTTATTTTAAGTGGACTTTCATCATCTGGCATAGCCTGGCCTCTTGGCAAGCTAAAAAATAGTACTTTCCTCATAAACTGCCTTTGTTCAGATAAAATCAAGTTTCTGCTTTGGTATTTTACAACAGGAAGTATTGACTTTGAGGAGCATTTTTTTTCCAAGAAATAACCACCTTAAATCGTTGATAGTGGCTTGTTTTCTAAGTCTGGTGTGTGTAGGGCTAATGCTATGTTAACTTTTTTTAAATCTGATTTGCTGTTTGGGTTCTAAACAATGAGCAAGTTGAGACCATTTAAATCCTGAGGCCTTAAAATAATCACTGTGACACTGTGGAAGACACAGCTGCTGAAGGAACCAGCACCCAACAATCACATTCTAGCTGAGAATTCACAGAAGAAGAGATGGGAAGGATTAATGCAGGCCTTGAGTTTCATCAGTCTCTTAAAACACAAGACACTAATTAGATTTTGATCTTTGATACCTTGGGTTGTGTCTAACTTAGGACCTTAACTTGCCAGGGAATTTAATCTTCGAACTTCATGTTTCCATATACATTTATAATGAGAGGAGCTTTATATTCATATCTGTGGAATCTCTATGTTGATAGCAGTATATTATTGCAGTATCTTTATGATGTCACTTGCTCTTTTTGCACAACTTCATAAAGGACATGTTGGTCAATGTATCTGGACATAATTTGCAGTGAGAGATGCAACATGGAGTAAACTTTTGGCATAATAGTAATGTGGTAGATATACTTCCCTGTCAAACGTTAAATGTCTGTTGCCAAATGATATGCCCTGTCCACCTGTGGTCCCAGGTGGATGCATAAAGGAGCATTTGGTGATGTTCTTTTGTGTAGATACACACTAACATCTTATTTTTGGGCACTCTGTGCTCCTCTATGTCCCCTGTCCAAGACAGCAGAAGTTGTATCATGTAATTTGGAAGAATAAACTGGGCCAGTTCATCAATCTCTTTCCTTTACTTTGCTCTTCTCAGTGAGTTTCTTTAAGAGAGCATGGATTTTGCTATGCTTTTTTTCCTTCCTGCCAGAAATGTTTTTTGAAAAGACTCAGCCCTCATTGGGCAGAGAAACCTACTTTTTGTCAGTGCTACAGTGATGAGTAGAGTAATTCTGTCTCAGTTAGCATTTGGCATTACAAGGGCAACGTGCCCATCAGCATATGTCACATTCTTCAACATAAGCATTGTCAGTAATAAAGGTAAATTTGTTTTTCATAGCTGTGCTACTCTTTTGTATCAATTGTTCAATTGGTTCAGAGCTGTAATGGGGCCTGCTCAAATCCCTAAAGCATTTAAATCATAAATAAAATACATCATTTAAAAATTTTCCTAGTGTTCTATGATTTCTGAGGATTATTTTTACTTACAGTCTTCCATTTTTGTTTTACTGATGTAATGCATTCTAGTGCATTCTTTTATATAAACAGAGCGCAATTATTGAGGCTTTTTTGAACTCCAAGCATTTTCCAATTCTCTTTATTTTTGTTTGTTTTATTTGTTTTAGCAACTGCATTTTATGATAGAGGTTTCCTGATATGTGTGATGATTCTTAGTTCTCTGTTTATATTTAAAAACGAATCACTGAAAACTAGAAAGATAGATATTTTAAATACTTGTGAGCTTCACTATGTGATGATAGGATAGGAAATGAAGTCTTTTGTTGGAGAGCCATAGATGCCTGTGTTTGTAGATCTTTCCTCTTGAACCAATCATTTTTTATAAATATCAGTGTTCTAAACTTTCCTTTGGGTTTAGAAACGTGGATGCTAGCTTTTAGGAGCCTAAGTGGGCTGGAATATATTTTACTACACAATCTATGGACTTTCATTCATAAGCAAAAAAATAGTGCCTGAACTCTGCCCTTGGTTGGCTAAGTGTCCCCAATTTCAGAGCTTGTATGATTCATTCTTTCAGAAATGAGCCTTTCCAGCAACCCTCTTCCAGTGTAGCAAATGTATAATAACAAGACTAAATGTGTAGGGGGAAAAACCTAACTCTCATTTACTCACACATCCAATCACCTCTACTTAAATGCTTTTGGCCCCATCCTGCTCTATTTATCTTCAGCATTCCCTGGTGAATTCTTCCTCTAGTCTTTGAGTCTTTAAGTTCCAAAGTAACAACCTGCTTTCTTCTTGTTGGCATCTCTCACTCAGGAAATTAACTTTTGCTTTTCTCTGCTCTGCTATGTGAATTAGCAGGTAACAGACCGCTTTCTATTTTCTAAATAGCTAAATAGACACTTATGAATCTGTTTTGTTCTTTCAGTTATGGTCTTCTCTCCCATTCTCTTTGTCTTCATATCACATAAAAACATTAAAATGCATATTTTAAGAGAGAATGGAGGAAAACACATTTGTTCAATCTCAAGTTTAGGATAATAAAGGAACTCACGTTTCTTTTATTTATTAACAAACACATCTAAAATCAATTTTGGTGACTATCAAATGAAATAAGGAATGTATAGCTTTCATATAGCCATTTACTCGTATGTCAGAGATACTCTAGGCAGTAGAAAGGTAATAAATGCTCTACCATTGTTTTTATATGTATCTTTTTTTTTCAGGAAAAAATTTAAAGGGGAAACTCCTTTACAATACAGTTGACCCTTGAACAATACAGGGGATGCAGCACTACACCCCCCACCTCCTTCACAGTCAAAAATCTGGATACAACTTTGACTTCCCCAAAACATAATTACTAATAGCAGAAGCCTTACTGACAACATGAACAATTAACACAGATTTCATGTTATATGTATTATAAAGAGATTTCAAAAAGTTGATGGAAAATGAAATTAAAAGATAAAAATTAAAAGTATAAACTTTATTTCTCAGCATAAGCCATATCAAGTTTGAGACACTTTTGTAAGTGATGATACCAGTCATTTAGTCCATCCATAAAAAACTGAGGGTGTTGGGAATAGAAGCATGTCAATACATTCTTTTATGCATTATTAACTGAAGAAAAATGGGCGCCTTTTAAATAATTTTTAAGATTATGAAACTAAAAAAAGTTAGAAAGGTGAATGCCTAATGCTTTCCTTCCCATAGAAGCTCTCACAAAATTGCCCTTGTTTGATCAAAGGAACGAGCAAGAGATTGTCATATTGAAGAAGGGCTCTCCAGCAAAGTTTTCCCGGGCATTTTTCTGCTCTAGCTTTGGTTAACTTTCTCTAAATACTCTCAAAATAATCAGACACTGTTGTTCTTTGGCCGTCCAGGAAATCAATAAGCAAAATGCCTTGAGCATCCCCAAAAACTCTTGTCTTGACCTTTGCTCTTGACCAGCTTGTTTTTACTCTGATTAGACCACTTCCACCATTACTTTGATAGTGCTTTGTCTTCAGGATCAGACTGGAAAAGCCTCATTTCATCTTCTGTTATAATTCTTTGAAGAGACGCTTCAAGATCTTGATCCCATTTGTTTAAAATTTTCATTGAAAACTCTATTCTTGTCTGCAGCTGATCTCGGTGCAACTGTTTTGGCACTAGTCAAGTGGAAACTTTGCTTACCTTTAATTTTTCCATTAGTATTGTGTCAACTGAGCCAGTTGAGATGTCTATGGTGTTGGCTATTGTTTGTGCTAATTATTCATCCTTTTCAATGAGGGCATGAACAAGATTTTTTTATTGTAAGCTGATGTAGATAATCTGCTTCTATAAGCTTCATTTCCAACATCATCTCATCCCTTCTTAAAATGAGTTATCCATTTGCAAATGGCTGATTTCTTGACACATTATTCCTATAAACTTTTCAAAAAGCATCAATGATTTCTCCAATTTTCCACCCCAATTTCTCCATAAATTGGATCATTGTTCTTGCTTTAACTTAGCGGAATACATGTTGCTCTGATAGGGGCTTTTTTCCAATTGATGTTTTATCTTTAGTGGTCTCAAACTAGATCCTGTTCAGACATGTTATAACAAGTTAATATGAGTTTATTTTGATGAAGTACAGTTTTGAAATCCATGCATAGTTTTGTCATAATATGCATTTTCCACGAACTTCTTACAGACTTCCCATAAACTATATTCTTACAATAAAGTAAGCTAGAGAAAAGAAAATGTTACCAAGACAATCATAAGGAGGGTAAAATATATTTCCTATTCATTCAGTGGAAGTGGATTATCATAAAGCTTTTCTTCCTCATTGTCTTTATGTTGAGTAGGCTGAGGAGGAGGAAAAAGAGGGGTAGGTTTTTCTGTTTCAGAAGTGGCAGAGCTGAAGAAAATCTGTGTAAAAGCGAACTCTTGCAGTTCAAATCCATATTGTTCAAGGATCAATTCTGCATAGTTCTGTATGTAGATTTTGGAAACTTTTCAACACCCCTACCAAACTAACTTACTTACTCACATAGGACTTCTTACTTATCTTATTATGATAAACAACTTAAACTACTGCTAGCCCTTGTTCAGTCTTACGTTCTTCTTGATTATAAATTTCTAAGATAATAATACTCTTATCTTGTCCACCAATATAATCTCAGTTTCAAGCAAACACCTGGCACATAGTATATAATTTGATTTTCGTTGAATAAATAGCCTGTGTCTCTTCCATCCCTTTAGTGATTAATTTAGCTTATTGAATCATTTTTTTAATTTATACTGAATTAAAAGTGTGATTGGAAGAGTTAAGTCTATGCTCAATTTTTATCTAAAAAATTAAATTAGTTAATAATGTTATGCTACTTCAACTTAGATTTGCTGAGTTTTTATGGTAAACAGGAATTAAATAAGTTAATCTACAGGAACTTCAGAAAAATTAAGACATTTGTATGGCATTTATATTTTGCTTTCTGCATTGTAATAGATGCTGTGCTCAACTGTGTTTTTTGGAAAGTGGGACCTCAAGAAGAAGCTATCATTAAAGAACTGAGGGCTGTGTGCGGTGGCTCACCCCTGTAACCTCAGTACTTTTGTAGGCTGAAGCCGACGGATCACATGAGGCCAGGAGAACAGCCTGGCCAATGGGTAGAAACCCCCATCTCTACTAAAAATACAAAAATTAGCTGGGCTTGGCAGTGCACACCTGTAATCCCAACTACTCTGGTGGCTGAGGTATGAGAATCGCTTCAACCTTGGAGGCGGAGGTTGTAGTGAGCTGAGATCACACCACTGTATGCCAGCCTGGGTGACAGAACAAGACTCTGTCTCAAGAAAACAGAGAGAGAGAGAGAGAGAGAGAGAGAGAGAGAGGACTGAGTATCTCAAGCAACTCTGCTTACATAGGAACTTTGCCTGCATGCATATGAATTGCAGAAACCTAAAATTCATCTTGGCAGTGTTTTTGACATGATACACAAAACACATTCCTGCTGTCTATAGAAATTTAGACAATTCCTGAATTTCAGCACCTTGAAGACATATTCTCGTATCTTTACTCGTAACTACAGAATGAGTTTTGAATACTCATTGGCTTTTTTTTTCGAATTTAAATCATGCCATCACTTTTAGTTACCTTTGCACCTCCTAGATGTTTTAAGAATTACTTACAAGTGAAAGAAACCAGTGACAAAATACCATATATAGTATTTACTCAATTTCTGTGAAATATTGATTAGGTAAATCCATTGAGACATAATGGTTGCCTACATAGTAGGGGAAATGGGGGGATGGGGATGACTGCTGTTAAATCAAGTTTAACCTAAAGCTTCCTGCTTACATATTTTAAGTTTAGCCTAAAGATTTTTCTGTACATTGTGAACTATAACAAGTGGAGGTAGAAACAGACCATAGCCTACACTAGTGCCAATCACCAAGTTTTGGCCAATCAAATGTACCCAACTGTTCAACCTGTGTTCAAAAAGGCAAACACCAAGCTGTAACCAATTCAGCTGTTTCTATACCTCACTTCTGTTTTCTGTAGGTTACTTTCCTTTTTCTGTCCATAAATCTTCCACCACGTGGCTGCGCTGGAGTCTCTGAGCCTGCCCTGGCTCAGAAGGCTGCCCAATTCATGAGTTGTTCATTGCTCAATTAAACGCCTTTAAATTCAGTTTGGCTGAAGTTTTTCTTTTATCACTGCTAAAGAGTATGGGTTTTTCTTTGGGGTGATGAAAATATTCTAAAATCAGATTGTAATGATAGTTGCGCAATTCTGCAAATAGGCTGATAATCATTGAATTATATGCTATAAATGAGTGAGCCTTATGGTATGTAAATTATATCTCAAAAAAGATGTTTTAAGGAGAGTGACTCAAGGCTGAAATTTCTGATTACAATTAGCATACATTTATGTTTCGATTAATGTGAAAAATAATTGCTATTGTGTGGTTTATTGTTCCTTTATACATTAACTTGATGCCACTGTTAGTGAAAATGAATTTTGCAGTATATAATGCTGTCAAACATGTAATTGCTTTTTCTACACCTCCAGTTGCTCTTAGAACATAAGTAAATCAGTGTCCTAAAATTCATTTGCATTATTTAAAATTAAGATTGATTGTGTGCAATAATAATAAGACTTTATAATTTTACAATGTAACATTTAGTTACTAAATTTTCACTATTTGCCACATATCAGGAAAATTAAAAAGCATGTGTTCGACACCTACTTAGTGTCACATATTATTATAAATATTATCTTAATTTATCCAAATGTTAACTCCTTAAGGCAGAACCTGGCCTTTGTGCATTGTTATATTGCCAAACTATCTATTAGAACATTATCTGTTACAAAATAAGCTCTAAATAAATATTAACTGTCTGGTGACTATTTTACCTTCCTAGAGCAGCTGGGGGAATGATTATATTTTCTTTAATATTTCCAAGATATTTAAAGTTTATTTTAAGTTACATTTTGAATTAGCTTAATTATCTTCAAGATCTATTGCTGAGACATAGAATTCTCACTGTAATTAAACAATGTTTGAAATGCTTTATATTGTTTTAGAAATATCAGTGGCAAGGATTAACAGTTATATTCAGAGTTACATGAGATGAGTAAAACCCACCGGCATGCTAATCCCCACTCTCCACTCCAGGAAAAGGAAAGTTACTAGTATCTTTGTTTCTGGCACTTTAATCTTTCACATTCTATTAGAATATAGAAAGAGAAGAGGGTACAAAAGCAAAGTCAGGATCATTATTTGTTGGAAAAAAGAAGAGATGATAAATCCTCCATTTCAAGATATGTTTTTGGCACTGAGGTAAAATTTGCTGACAGTACTGCTTGATTCTGGGGATGAATTGGGGAAGGGGCTGACTTCAGCATATAAGTATATCAAGCAATCTTAGGCAGGGTACAAAATATATTTTCTCAGTCAGGAGTTTGTCAAGCACAAAGTCCAAATATACTTTTGTTTCCTTTATCAGCCTTTGAGATTTTATTATAAAGCAGGCACCAAAGTTGCCAAAAGTTAAAAGACCTCTATATTCACATCTTGAGCATCAAAGGTGATAGAGTTTTCCTTGGTGCTTGAGTCTTTTGTAGCTTTGAAAGCAAAAACACCAGTGAATGCCATAGGTTCTTACAGTGAGGAGAAAGAGGCCAGTTCATATTTTAAATGTTTAATTTTTCAATGCCCCATGTGATTCTTTAATATTGTTTTCTTTCTTTCTTTTTCTTTCTTTCTTTTTTCTTTCTTTCTTTCTCTCTCTTTCTTTCCTTTTCTTTCTTTTTTCTGTCTGGCTGCATTCTTTTCACATTCTTACTATAATTTCCACAATTAGCATTATTTATTTTGTGCAGTGAGCGAGGAGAAGGCATGACTTGTTTGAAAAATATATTTTCTACAAAAAATTAGCCAGGTGTGATGGTGCATGCCTGTAATCTCTGCTACTCGGGAGGCTGAGGCACAGTGATTGCTTGAACCTGGGAGGCAAAGGTTGCAGTGAGACAAGATCGCACCACTGCACTCTGCACCACTGCACATAATATGTGACACCACATCCAGGCGTAGCCTGGATGACAGAGCAAGACTCTATCTCAAAAAAAAAAAAGACACACAAAAAAAGAAAGAACATTTTCTCCATATATGCTTATCAGACTTTTTCATCTTTGCTAATCATCCAACTTCTGGAGATTTATAGATATACAGTAAATATTGGATTTTTTAATTTCTTTCTTCATGCTAAATCTTTCTATCTTTTATCTCCCACATATCCCCCATATAATATATTATAATGTTCATGAAATAATCAGATATTTATATTTCATTTTCACACTGGTATTTTTATATTTACCTACAATACTATCATTATCAGATATGCAATAAATCTTTTTGTGTCTTTAAATTTCCTTATTATTTTTATCAGTACAGAGTAAGATACAGATGACATTAGAACTATAGGGAACACAAATGCCTAAAGTATAAATAAATGCATAACATCAAAATACAGATTTTAACAAAGACCCATCTTTTATGGACTTAACAAAAAATATTTTCTTTTTTCCTCCAATCAATAATTGTATAATGTTACTTTTACTATATTGCCTTCTCATTCTTAAAGGCATTTATTAGGAAAAGGGAATGAAAAACATTTTTCTGGAGGACAATTCTTCATGGTGTTTCTCTACGTCTTATGACTGATTTTGTTCAAGACTATTTTTTCAAGGATGTTTTTATAACAAAAATTCTAGGAAGACAAAACCTTGTTTCTAAAGAAAAAATCTCTTAGAAGACAGAAAAAAAAAAGGTAGAATTATTTCCAAGTAGAACATCAAAGATAAGTCTGCTATTGGGCAAAGATTTAGTAGTTTTGCTTGCGGTCTTTTTTTATAAAATTGGAGGTTTTCTAAGATCAGAGTTCCTTAGCTATGACACAAACCCATAGATTTCAGTATTCACCTGGGCCCACTTCTGCACCTTCCCGGTGGGATTTGTGGGACAAAGGGACTGAAGCAAATCTGGAGCTCATACTGCTGCTGTGCCATAATTAATAAAGTTCTTTGTCTCTGACCCAGGAGTCTCATGCCTTCTGCCAGTTTCCATGAAATTGTGACAGCCAAACGTGTTAGCTTGCCAGTAGAGTAAAATCTTAGACCGTTGACAAACCTTGGCAATTTTTGAGACGACTGGAGGATGGAATTATGACAGAGACAGAGTTTTCTGAAAGAGGAAGAACAAGGGCCCTATGTGGGCTAAGTTATGGAACATAAGAATACTCCCTGGAGCCCCAGTTGCGGCCAAAGGGAGTGGGGTGTAGGTAAGGTCCGCCCCCACTACCTTGAGTTTTAGTAATGCTGAGGAGCAGGATGACTGCACCAAGTCACATAAATGAGCCTTTTTCTTATGATTTACTTTTCGAGGAAGGAGGTATAATAGATGGTAAAGGAGTCAAAAGCTGGTAGAGGGCTAAACTGAAAATAAAAGAAGCTTGAGTCATCTCTCTGCATCAAGTGAAAAACAAATGTGGCAGGCTTATTGGTGAGGAGGTGCTCCCCTCTCCATGCTCCCTGATCTCTTGTTCCCCATTTGCCCCCAACTCAACTGCTTTAAGAGAAAGACATGTGTAACCTTTACTCTATAATAAAAGTTGAACCTTTTTTTAAAAGATAAAAGTAAGAGGTGTAGTTTAATGCCTGAAAACCATGGTACTTAGGACATCTCTCACCTACTAGAAATTCCACCTCACATCAAAAGCACTGGATTGTGGTGCAACTTCTTAAGGCAAAAGAAATCTGCATAGAACCATGTCTCTGTTCCTTAAATTTCTTTTATAAGGTAAAATCCTGATAACATAAAGTTGAGCATTTTAAAGCAGCAATCCCCAACCTTTTTGGCACTAGAGACTGGTTTTGTGGAAGACAGTTTTCCCATGGTCAGGGCGGGTGTGGTTTGGGAATAGATGATTCAATCACACTACATTTATTATATACTTTATTTATATTATTGTTACATTGTAATATATAATGAAATAATTATACAACTCACCATCATGTAGAATCAGTGGGAGCCCTGAGCTTGTTCTCCTGCAACTAGACAGTCCTATCTGGGGGTGATGGGAGACATTGACAGAGCATCAGGCATTAGATTCTCGTAAGAAGCTTGCAACCTAGATCCCTCTCATGTGCAGTTCACAATAGGGTTTCCACTCCTATGAGAATCTAAGGCCACCACTGATATGATAGCAGGCAGAGCTCAGGTGGTAATGCTTGCTGGCCCCCTGCTCACCTCCTGCTGAGTGGCCCAGTTCCTGACAGGCCACGGACTAGTACTAGTCCGTGGCCTGGGACTTGGGGAATCCCTGTTTTAAAGTGTATAATTCAGTGGCATTTAGTACAATTTCAGTGTTGCAACAACCACCTCTATCTAGTCCAAAGGACTCTCATCATGCCAACAAGAAACGGTTCCATGGAGCAGTCACTCTCCACTCCCTCCTCACACAAGCCCCTGACAACCGTCAACCTGCTCTCTGTCTCTGCATTTCCAGCTTCTGAATGTTTCATATAAATGTGATCACACAATGTGTAACCTTTGTGTCTGTTTTTTTCACCTAGGTTCTTATTTTTTGTGTCTAAATTGGAGCATGTATTAGTACTTCATTCGTTTTTATAGGTGGATAAAATTCTAACTATAGATACACAAAAAAGAAAAATAAGAAAAAGGCTAAATATTCTGAGGAACTTTGGGGAATGGAGGGTGTGATGTTTAATACTGAAGGTTGACTCGATTGGATTGAAAGATGCAAAGTATTGTTCCTGGGTGTGTCTATGAGGGTGTTGCTAAAGAAGATTAACATTTGAGTCTGTGGAGTGGGAAAGGCAGACTCACTCTCAATCTCGGTGCACACAGTCTTTCTAATCAGCTGCCAGTATGGCCAGAAAATACAGGCAGAAGAACACAGAAAAATTAGACTAGCTTAGCCTTCCTGACTCCATCTACGTCTTTCTCTAATGATGGATGCTTTCTGCCCTCGAACATCAGACTCTGAGTCACTCAGCTTTAGGATTCGGACTGGCTTCCTTGTTCTTCAGCTTGCAGATGGTCTATTGTGAGACCTCAACTCATGATCATGTGAGTTAATACTCCCTAATAAACTCCCACGTGTAGATAGATAGATAGATAGATTGATGATAGATAGATAGATCCTCTTAGAGAACTGTGACTAATACAGAGGTAATTACATTTTATGGCTCTGTGGATACAGATGCCCAAGACTTGAAAAACGAGAGGACACTTGGATTCTACTCATAGATTCGAGCAAGGTTTATAATGGAAGGAAACAAAGCAAACATGACCTTGTATGTGGGGCTCTTTGGGCCAATTCAATGCACTCTGTTTTGTTGCTTTTACACTTGAATACATAACAGGAATTGATGGGTTGTATGTTTGAACTTCTTCATCCCATAAATGTCATAGAGTCAAACTGATTGAGGCAGAGCTGTGAGAGAGAGAGAGAGAGAGAGAAACTAGTGAGACAGTCTTCTTTGTCATTTATCACCAGTTGGTGGGGCGGAATTATGACGAGGACCTCCACCATCTCATAACTAATGCTTTCATTATATAGATGACATCCTCAGGATTTGGTAAGTTAGAAGCAGCAGTATCAGCTGTCCTGCCTGTAATGTTAACATACCTATATTGGCAGGGGTGACTGAGAAAACCCAACAAAATTCATGGGCCAAATAAAGTTTTGGAGGATTACATTGGCAGATTCATGTCATCCATCCAGCAGTTTAGGAAAAATTGCTGTCTTTTCAGACCCCTACCATCAAAACGAAGGCCTAGCACTTTGTTCATCCTTTTGTGTATGGAGACAGAACAAGCCTTAGTGACTGATAATTTTGTTGATTAGAACCTTTGGCAAAGGGAGGCAACCTCCACCCCGAGATGATCCTTGGAGTTTTGGACTTAGAGGTTTCCCTAACACAGCTACCAAGTACACCTTCTTTTAGAAGCTGCTATTTGCTTGCCACTAATCTCTTGTTGAAAATGAAGGCCTGACTCAGAGAGGCCATGTGACTTCCCAGCCTGAATTTCCATTTTGTGCTAAGTCTACTAGTATTCCATGATTAATAAGATGTGAAAGCTTCCAAAATGGAATTAGTGTATTGAAGACCACACCTGCTTTGCCCCAGTGGCATTTTGGCTTTACATAAATAATTGGGTGCTATCCATTGGGGTTGTATGGGGAGTTTATGCCCCACTCCACGTACTGAAGCAAAGCTGTCCACTCAAAGGGGCACATGATTAGGAAGCAGAGGTTCCCCTAAATACCTGGGCCTGGATCACTGATGGTTGGATGAAGCTACAACCAGATGTCTATTAGGATGCTGGAACCATTCAACCTCAGTTCCAGCTCTGCAGAACCAGAAATAGATGAGGTCACTCTGTTCAGAAGGTAGAACTATGACTCTTCTCCTTTTGCAAGTAATCTATATGTTTGGTCTGTCACATGGAAAACTACACACTGTTAAATTAAAAATCACTCCTCTTAAAAGCCATCAACTATGCAAATAGATTAATTTCTGACTGAACCACTGGGGTCATTCATATAGATTCCCATGAAAAAGAAAGGCCCAATATCTGACGAGATGCTTGGAAATCAAATTTCTAATTGAGTCTGACTCCAATAATAATAATGATACCTGTTCCATAGGGTTATTTGATAATATTTTTAAATATTTATTTTGTAAGCATGTGTTTTATAGACTTACACTATGCAGACACTACTCAATGGTTGTTTTTTTTTTTTAACTTTCAGAAAATACATGAGAAGAGTGTGCTTTGAAGCTAAGATACATGGCTTCAGTTATGTTTTGAAACAAAGAACTTTGTTGTAAAATTGTTGAGTCCTTTATTGAATGACTCAGGTTTTAATACAGCTGTAATAATAACTAACATTACCAATGTGATTATAATCTTCCTGTATATTACAAACTATATTTCATGCTGGGTGATGGAACTTAGGGCTTACTGTGAGATGGATCTAGCTTAATATTCTGAATTGCTGGATATTAACCTCCAGCTCATGCAGCTGCATTGTTTTTTTTTTTTGTTCGTTTCTACCAAGCACATGGACAAGTATTCATATTCAGCAAATCTTCCTCACCCTAGAGAATGGTTGATATGTTGTATCTTAAATGCATTATGTGCATAAAGTTTATATGCATAAGAAATTTGAACATGGCCTGAAATATGATTGAGTTAGCTGTTTTTAATATTATCATTGAATTTCTTAGCACAGCCATACCTGTATTTTCTTTCTGAGTGTTGGTAGAAGGTTTCATTATTATTTCATTCATAAAATTTTCAATCATTATCTATAAAATATAAATATTATTTTAAAATTGAGCACAATATTATTATTGTTGAAAAGCTTTAAGCTATGAACTTTTTCTCTGTTGACAATAGTAATGTCATTTGTGGGTTGTAGCTTGTCCACATAGTGGGGATTGCAATATTTCTGTCAACTTCTGCTTTAGTAAAGGGAAGAGCAATCCTGGATAATCTTTTATTGTTTTTGTCCATCAAGGCTAATTTGCATTCATTTAATATCAAATTTTTCCAAATTTGAGTCATGTAGTTTGCATACTTGCTTTTTTCAAGCACTCAAGTAGATTTATTTTCTATAAAATCTCTTTCACAGTTCAGGAAGATTCTGGAAGATAATTTTTCATTTTAACTTTCGCATTTGAACTATTGATGCTAAGAATGATATATTTTAATTTCTCTACAAATTTTATATCTGTTATTCTTAAGTGTAAAATGTTTAAGTGTCATAAAAATATGGTAAAGTACAGAAAATATAAGGAGACATATTTAAGATCTGTTACTTTTTTAATATAAAAATATACAGAAATATATCTGCACAGATATGGCTACACAAAGAAAGAGGTATCACAACATACTTCCATTTGGAGGAGGTATGTCCTGCTGTAACCAAGTTTTTATGTAGATGTAATCTTAACGTTGACATTTTCTGAAAGCAACCATGATTTCTTTTTTTTTTTTTTTGAGACAGAGTTTCGCTCTGTCACCCAGGCTGGAGTGCAGTGGCATGATCTTGGCTCACTGCAAGCTCTGCCTCACGGGTTCACGCCATGCTCCTGCCTCAGCCTCCCGAGTAGCTGGGACTACAGGCGCCCGCCACCACATCCGGCTAATTTTTTGCATTTTTAGTAGAGATGGGGGTTTCACTATGTTAGCCAGGATGGTCTCGATCTCCTGACCTTGTGATCCACCCGCCTCAGCCTTCCAAGGTGGTGGGATCACAGGCATGAGCCACTGGCCCGGCCGAAAGCAACCATGATTTTAACAGGCCTAAGATATAACCTCTCAACCATTCTGTAGGGTAAGGAAGGTACACTGAAAATGAAAACTTGTCCATGTTCTCGCTAGGAATAAGAAAGTGTGATGCCGTATGAGCTGGAGTCGAATAACCAGCAATCTGGGCTATGAAGCTAGAATCATCTCACAGTAAGCCCTAAGTCCCATCACCCAGCATGAAATACAGTTTGTAATACACAGGAAGATCATAATCACATTAGCAACGTTAGTTATTATTACAGCTGTCTTAAAACCCAAGTCATTTAATAAAGAATTCAACAATTTTACAACAAAAGTCTTTCATTTCAAAACGTAATTGAAGCCATGTATTTTAGCTTCAAAAGTACACTCTCCTCATGTATTTTCTGGAAGTTGATAAAAACATTGACTAATGTCTGCATAGCATAAAGTATATAAAACACATGCTTACAAAAGAAATGCTGAAAAAATAAAAGTTGTACTTTTTTTTTTATTGTACTTTAAGTTCTGGGGTACATGTGCAGAACGTGCAAGTTTGTTACATAGGTATACACGTGCCATGGTGGTTTGCTGCACCCATCAACCCGTCATATACATTAGGTATTTCTCCTAATGCTATCCCTCCCCTAGCCCCCCCACCCCCCGACAGGCCCCAGTGTGTGATGTCCACCCTTCTGGGGGCCAAGTGTTCTCATTGTTCAACTCCCACTTATGAGTGAGAACATGCGATGTTTGGTTTTCTGTTCTTGTGTTAGTTTTCTTTGCTGGCCAAAATGATATAACAGGAATTGGATTCATCCTTCCACCTAAACAAATATAAAATCAGACAAGATATACAAAATAATTGTTTCAAGATGTTGGACATCAAGCAATACAGTTTAATGATCTCTAAGAGAAAAGAAACAAATGAAGTGAGACTTGCAATTTGCCCAACTTCATGTCTGAGAGAGTTTCTAGGCTACAGCACCAGGCAGGGTAATTTATGTGGAACCTGGTGGATTCCCTGAATTGAAGAAGGGGAGCTGGGAATCTTGGAGGGACAAGAAAGCTATAATTTACAAAGCAGATTCTGGAGAGGAGACAGCTCACTCAAAGGACAACTGTACAGATCTGCAGAGAGGCATCACAGGTTTTCATCTGAGTGGTGATTAGGGAGTACTTCTGAGTAATCTATCCAAGTCCAGAAAAGTGACTATTAGAACGAATTAGAGAGCTGTGTCAAGAACTCACACAGAGTGGAAAATCACGCCATTTATCGGGCAACAGGTAGACTAATTAGAAGATAACTATCCTCAAAAGAATCAATATTTTTCCAGTATTGAACTTAACTTTACCCAGATCAACACTCAAAAATATTTTTAAGGATATAAAAAATATTCACCACTTAGCAAAATAAAAATTAGTGTCTGGCACCCAGTAAAAAATTACTAGCCATAAACACTGAGAAGGGAGAAACACTGTAAGGTTTTACATAATGTATGAAGTGGTATGATATAACTTGAAATTAAACTGCGATGTATTAAAGACGTTGCATTAGTCAATGTTCTCCAGAGACAGACTAATAGGAGGTAGATAGACTGGATAGATGATAGATAGATAGATAGATAGATAGATAGATAGATAGATAGATAGATAGATAGCAGGCAATTCACTTGGGGAATTGGCTCACATATTTATGGAGACTGAGAAAAGTCCCATGGCAGACCATCTACAAGCTGAAGAATCGGGGAAGCTGGCAGTGTGGCTGCCCAAGTCTGAAGCCCTTAGAACAATGGAAGCTGATGGCCTCAGTTTGAGGCCAAAGGCCAGGGAACCCAGGAGGGTGCTGGTACAAATCCCAAAGTCCAAAGGCCAGAGAACTTGGATTTCTGATGTCCAAAAGCAGAAGAAAAGTGTCCCATCTCCAGAAGTGAGAGGGGAAATTTGTTTTTCCTCTGCCTTTTTGTTCTCTCTGAGCCCCAGCCAACAGTATGGCATCTGCCCACATTGAAGGCAGATATTCTCTACTCAGCCCACCAATTCACAGATACACACAGAGAGAATGCGTTACCACTGTCTAGGTATCTCTTAATCCAGTCGAGTTGACATTCAGAATTAAACATCACAGATGTTTCCTATAAATACTAAAACAATTATCAAAATAAGCATAACAGCTAAGAAGCCAACAAAAGGGATAAAATTATATAGAATAATTAATACAAAAGAAGGCAGAAAAATGGAAAAGAAATAAAAAATACCAGATGGAGCAAATATAAAATAAATATTGATAATAAACTTAAATGTAATCATATCAATAATTGTGGGAACAAGAGTTTAGACACACGCCTTTGCTCAAGGAAATTCACAGAAACCGCCACTGCTATACATCTTATTGAATGAATCATGAGTTCACCTTCCTTGATTAATCCTTTTCCTCATCCTTTCCTACCCCTCTCACCTGCCCTAAGAACAAAGAGCTTGTAAACCAATAAATTAGGTGGAGCCGAAGAGCTCTGAGCCATGAACGAGCCTCCGATGCTCCAGTCCCCTGGACCCGCCTTTTAAACACTTATTCCATCTCTTTCTAATTCCTTTGTCTCCGCCGAACTCGGGGTACCCGCCAGGTGGTGTGGGGCTGGTTTCCCCAACAATAATCACATTAAAAGTAAATATTGCAAACTATCTTATCTGTAGGTCTTTTCCCAGAGATCTTAAGCTTAGCCATGCCCTCATTCATGCCCTCTAATTTGTACTCATGTCTACTTAACGAGTATTTTTTTCATTTTTTCACATATTTTCCTAAAAATGAAAAAATTTCATTTTTTCACATATTTTAGGTTCCATTTGAACCTAAAACAGAGGTTCAAAATATTGTTTAACTCTTTTCTTTTCATATTTCACATAAATAGGCTTAAAGTAAATATTAATACATATATAACAAATAAAATGTTTGAAGTATTGTGGGATATTAAGGAAAGACAAAACAGCCATTTAAATCTCTGATTATTATAGTTGGTGCTAGGATGGAGAAGGTTCTAAAGTTCTTGGTAAGATAAAAAAGTGACCTGTAAATAGGGGTTAAACAATTTTTTGTTTGTTTGTTTGTGATGGAGTTTCTCTCTTGTTGCCCAGGCTGGAGTTCAATGGCACGATCCTGGCTCACTGCAACCTCCACCTCCCAGGTTCAAGCAATTCTCCTGCCTCAGCCTCCTGAGTAGCTGGAATTACAGGCATGCACCACCACACCCGGCTAATTTCGTATTTTTAGTAGTGATCTGCCCACCTCGGCCTCCCAAAGTGCTGGGATTACAAGTGCCTAAATAATTTTTTTTAATGGAAGGTGATATAGACATATGACTTTAGCTTAAATAATGGAAGTTTTTACTCAAGGATGTCAATCCATGAGTTGGAAGGAAATGAGAAGCAGGAGAATGAATCTTATTGGATATGAAGTTTTGGAGATGAAAAGAATCTCCAGTGAAGAACATTGAAGAAATTCATGGAGTGAAATATTACAGAAATGAAAGTAAAATATATATCTGGAGATATTGAATTGAAGCATTTACTTTTTTTCAAGTATGTCATTACTTCCAAATGAGGATTTATCTTTCATTTCATTTAAGATGAATGTGGGAATCAATTTAGATAAGTAGAAGTCAATATCGCATTATCCGTATCGGCTTCTTTCTAACTTGAGACTCAGTTAAGTATTATTCTTTCATGTCAAGAAGTTCCCTGATATCTTACCTCAAGTAGGAAATGGACTTCTCTGTTAAGGCTGTTGCAAACTTTTGTTTGCCTTATTTTGTTTTTTAACTCATACAAGCAATAGTCAATTAAAATGCAGAACTGACTATTTCTTCTCTGGCACAAGTAAAGTAACTTCCACAGTCAGAATTACTACTTTAAAAATTATTCGCACACACCATCCACATTATTTTTATAGCTTACAATACATTATTATTCTTTTAGGAGATATCTGTATTTTTCTTAAAAAAATGTTTAACTACACATGGCATAGCTAAAGCAATTCAGGTTGCTCGTATACATGAGAATGAGAAAAAGCACATTCAGAAATATTTGTAACTGAAAAGATAAGCAAAAGTCCAGCAAAAAGGTCTTGTCTTTTGACACCTTTTGATATTGTACAGTTAATGAGATACATGTTAAGCCATGCTTATAGGAAGCATGGAAGCTTACATCTAGATTTAATATACTTTTTGAATAGCAAAACTATATATTGCCCCCTGTAGATGATAACAAAAAATGAAAAAATATATTAGTGAAATAAAATATACATGAACAAACTAGTCAAATAGAATGAAAAAAGCATAATAATTATATTCATTAGTAATAGAAATTTATGTAATTCTAATCTATTAAATTATGTGTAATAAAGATAATAGTTTGAAATGAAGATAATAGTTTGAAATGTGATAGTTTATATTTAGAAATAAATGTAGAGGATTAGACTTTTATATTTTGGTTTAAAATATGAAATATATACTTTTATATTTCTTTTACCAGTGAGCCTTATTCTCTTCTGATAATTCAGAAAAGATCCTCATGGAAGTTTTTGTTAGTCCATTTACTCTGAAAGAAATAAAAATTCTTTAACTTGAAAAATTCTAGTTTATTTAATTAGTCTTAAGGCTAAATGTATGAGTACTTAAAGAGGTTGTATCAGTCTATAAGCTATTTAATATAAGCCCATAAATTAATGCCTTAAAATCAATATTTAATGTACTGTTTAAGTTGTACATATCTTATTAATTTTCAATTTAGTAATTCTTACCAGTACAGTAAGTAAAAATATCCTAATAAATTATTTATTGCAAAGATAGTTTACAAAGAAAACACTCAATTGCCCATTTGCCAGGTTGTAAAAAGATCAAACATCAGGGTGAATATTTATGAATTCATGCATTTGGTGAGACAGTGAGCAGATATAAAGAATAACATTGTAGATAACACATCTGTTAACAAAAGAAAAATACCTTAAGGATTTTTTCTAGATTAATAAGGTAGGCTTTGGGGTCAAATGTTTTGTGTTCAAATCATGGCTTATTCAATTAATAACTCTGAAAATTTGGACTAATAAATAACGATTACAATCATTTTTTCACATTTGATTTGGAAATATTAGACCTTACCTAATAGGTTTTTGGGAGGATTTAAAAAAGTCAACTTGAAATATTTACATAGAATTTAGCACGTATAAAATACTTTTCACTAATGAAGAGTATTATTTATTGCCTTTTCCCGTTCTGCATAATCCTAAGATTTCAGAACTCTATCCTTGGTACCTGCCACTTCAAAATGATCACCCTAAAGTGAAAAGTTTCCATTTTAAAGCTCTAAGATATTAATTATTTCTAAATCATCCAAGCTTAACAACCGTATTTCAAATGCCTGTAATTTAGTGCTGCCTGAATATTCTAAAGCATCCAAATTCAGCAATTCCAAATCTGTCTTCATAATTTTCTCCCTCAAATTAACTCTCTCTTCAGTCGTCCTAATTATTAATATATTGATATCTGGAAGGAATCAGAAAATGTAAGCTCTGATTTCTTTTCACTACTTTCTGCTTCCAAGCCTTTTGTATCAAATTGGTTACCATGGTCTACAGACTGAACTGTGTTTTCCTTAAAAAAATCGAATGTTGAAGCTGTAACCCCCTATGTGACTATATTTGGAGATAATTTTAGACGGAATTTAGCATACATGAGATAATGAGGGTGGGACTCTCATGATGGGATTAGGGTCCTTATAAGAAGAGGGTCAACATATTGCTCTCTCTCCACCATGTGAAAGCACAGTGAGAAGGAGGCCATCTGCTGGCCAGGAAGAGAGCCCTCACCAGGAGCCAAATCAGCCAGCACCTTGATATTGGACTTCCCAGCCCCTAGAACGATGAGAAATAAGTTTGTTTAAGCCACCAGCCATGATTTTTTATTATAGCAATCTGAGAATAGTAAGACACCGTGTCTTTATTATTTTTTCTTAGAGATCTACTTAATGCAGATTAATTCAAGTTCTCTGAATCACTAATTCAACTATCGCTATATCCTTCTCATTGATCTCTCTGTTATCTAAATCTTTCTAGTCCAATTGATCTATTAAAACGCCAGTCACTAAAGGGGTCCCTCCAGAAAATAAATTGGTCTTATCATATTCCTCTGCAAAATGAGTTTCTGTTAGTTTCCTGATCTCTATAGTAAAAACAATCCAAACTCCTTCCTCTAATATTAAGCAATCATAAAATGGTTAAACATGTACATTTTTCACTTCAGCAGTGACTAGACAATGATGAAACTATTATAGTTATTATATCAGTTATCCCTGCTTAACTTAATTGCTTAAAACAATGTAGTGAATACTGCTGGTGCCTCAACATAATTTCCTTTGGTGGTAGATGTGCCCAATCTCCAGCTGCTGTGCATTTTAGCTGATCATCCACAGCTGCCTTTTCTATGGTGACTAGCCAAAAGGGGGTGGGCCTTCTATAACAGCCCTAAAGGCTACTACTCCCCATACCCTTTTCCCAATCTCATTTCCCTTGGAGGAAAGCTGTCTGCCAATAACTGACTTGCACTAGGGCAGGAAATAGCCACTCCCTTTCCTCACTGCAGGATTCACTTTGTGGTGCTATTTGTGTTTCAGCTTCCCCTTTGGATCAGAATGCCTGTAGTCCCCAGCTGAGGGACACCTCTGCTTAGCTTTATTCATTAGCCCTATTAAGCTTCCTTTACTTCTCTTTATGTGACCGAATTCCCTCAATACTTACTTGATCAGGAAAACGAGTCTCAGGCTTTGCTTCTTGGAAGCCCAAACTAAGAGAAGCAATACTACTGATTACAATTCACAAGTCTGCAGTTCAGTTGGATGGTTCTTTGGGTCCTGGCTGACAGTGTTATATTTGCAGTAATCTCTGGGTGAAGGAAGTGGCCCTGCTCTGTCACGTGATGTGGATAGACTGGCTGTCAGCTGCTTTTGGATGGCTCAGCTTCTCTACAGTTGGTCTCTCACCTCTCTTCAACAGGCTAACCTAGACGTGGTTTCAGCAGCTCATAGAGAAGCAAGGGAAAGACGTGCAAACATCCTCCTAAAGTCTTGGAAGTGAATCCATCACTATTAACACACTCAATTGGAGAAGGCAAGTCACAAGTAGCAGGTCACAAGTCAGCTTATATTTTTATGGATGATCATAAAGCAGATGTGCTTTGGTGTTTGAAACTTTTATAACCTCCTCAGCTTATCCTGTACATTTGGTCAAGAATGTCTTCAAAAGTAAGTGATGAGTAGAGTGGGAATCTTATTGGAGAAGAAATCCAGAGCTTGGCAATTGTAAGTTTGCATGCTAATCCCTCTTACTAAGTTGTATAAGTTTCCCTCAGAGAAAGGATCAGTCCTACTAATTATTGTGCTGACTTTATTTGTCCATTACTCAAACATTTATTAAAATCTGATTGTACCAGTCATTCTACAAGGCACTATAAATTTAAATTCAAATCCATTTTCTTTTGCATATTTTTCTTCTCCACTTTTTTTTTGAATTCACTTTTAGTTGACTTCTCTTTTTTAGAGAGAACATCACATTCATTTTACTGTCAAACTTTTCAAAGTTATATTACAAATCTCACTTCCATCAGTCCAGGCTTCATTATAGGTTTATTGTGAAGAGGCCCTTTTAAGTTGAACAATCATATTAACTGACAAAGCAGGGGCAGGAGTAATTAGAGCATGAAATATATACCGCAGGGTCACCTCACATCTTCAGTGTAAATCATGATTCAAAACACTAACTCAGCCATATTTTGACAAGGAGGGTTCAGATAATCCCCTTATCTTTGGGGCAATTTATCATTTGGCTTGTAAGAAGTTGTGCATATTGGAAATTTATAAACCTGCAAGTGCATTTTGGCCTACATGCGATCTTTTTTTTTTTTTTTTTTAATGTGGAAAAATATCTCTCTGCCCTGCATAATATTTTCTTTAAAAAACACTTCTGTTTATGTTCTGCTTTCCTGAGAATGAAAAGAAGAAAGGATCATACTCTCTTTTTAATATTTATTTATTTATGTATTTATTTATGTATTTATTTATTTATTTTGAGACGGAGTCTTGCTCTGTCGCCCAGGCTGGAGTGCAGTGGCACAATCTCGGCTCCACCTCCGGGGTTCACGCCAGGACTACAGCCGCCCGCCACCACACCAGGCTAATTTTTTGTATTTTTAGTAGAGACGGGGTTTCACCATGTTAGCCAGGATTGTCTTGATCTCCTGACCTTGTGATCCACCTGCCTCGGCCTTCCAAAGTGCTGGGATTACAGGCGTGAGCCACCGTGCCCAGCCCTAGGATCATACCCTCTTAATTTGCATACATGAAATATAATTTGGAAAGATCTGATACTAAGACAAGTCAAGTTAGCTGTTATTATTTCTATCATTTTTCTTATTAAACCAGGAAACTTCAATCTGAGGCTACTTTTAGAGGAAAACAATGAAAGAGTACTCAAAACTCATGTAAATGACAAACTGTGATAACTCCGCCTCAACTCCCAAATTCTTACGCTTGTCATGAATGAGTTAACGAGTTTCCCAGAGAGTGATATAAACTTGATTAAACAATATTTTTGAAAGTTCCTACCAAGGGCAAATTATAAGATAGTTCACCTTTAGTCCAACTATAAATGGAAATATCACTCATACGCGATTGAATTTTCCATTAAAGAGGTTAGGTTATCCGGATATAGCATATACTAGAGTCATAAAAAAGTCCATTAGGAGTCTAGACTTATAATTTGTATTTATGATTAAGTAAAAGGAACATAGGTTTTAGAGTTAGACAAACATAGGTTTTGTTTTTGGATAAGCTGCTTACCCAACTGGGTACTTTGGCAAATGATTGAACTCCCCCCACCCCAATATTCTGTTCTGTTCTCTAAAAATGTGGCCACTGGTACCTGCCTTAAGAGATTATTGTGAGCCAAGGAACAATCTGTAAAACACATGTAGCTCCATCACTGTCATAGAATATGTACTCTTGTCATTAGTATTATTATGGTTATTAACGTACTGATACTATTGTTGAAAAAACAGCTCAAAGGGATATTTTAACATGAAATATTATTTTAATGTGTAATTCTTACATAAAAAATAAAGTTATAGAGAAATATTTTATAACCTCATTTGATTTAAAGAAAATCAAGGATAGCCTTTGGAAGAAAAGATAGATTATTTTTTCTAGCAACGTGTTGCATACTCCAAAATGTATGTAACTTATGTTGGCCTTCAAAGCAACAACAATTGCGTAAAACAAAATGATATTGTTTTGATATTCTAACCTGAAATGACTTTTGCCCAGTCAAGTAAATTGTTACTATTGTTTATTAAACTGTATCCTAGCAACTTTAGTTAATGCAAATCACTAATTCTCAAAAGCAGTGAAAATAGAAAACAGAGCTCAATGTATGTTAAAGACTTAAATGTGGCATTTGTTTGATCCTACTTACCAGCTTGAGTAAAACAAAATCAGATGTTGAGTTTAACATTTCCCTTTTTGTGAGATGCCTTAAGTTAATTACTTATTTCTTTTATTCTCTACATGAAAGTATATGGAAGCAAACATTTAAAAAAGTAAAAAAATAAATAAATAAAAGTAAAGAGCCTGGCATGGTGGTTCACACCTCCCAGCACTTTAGGAGGCCGAGGTGGGCAGATCAATTGAGATCAGGAGTTTGAGACCAGCCTGGCCAACATGGTGAAACCCCGTCTCTACCAAAATTACAAAAATTAGCCGGGTGTGGTGGCATGCACCTGTAGTCCCAGCTACTCGAGAGGCTGAGACAGGAAAATCACTTGAACTCGGAAGACGGAGGTTGCAGTGAGCCAAGATTGCACCACTGCACTCCAGCCAGGGCAACAGAGCAAGGCTCGGTCTCAAAAAAAAAAAATAGCAAAACAGTGAAAAAGAGATTAAGAGATTATATAGAATCACTCTATTAGTATAACATTTTAAAATCTTATTTTCAGTTGTTTCTTCTAGAATTATCAAATACTAAATGCACACACACATAAATTAATGCACTACCATAGGATTTGCAAAACAAAATAACTTCCATGGAAGTAATCATGGCTAATAATAATGTTTAAAAGCGATACTGGAAAACATGCTATATCAAAAAATATTTTTATGTAGGGATATAATTTTAATAATATATTAGGCTTACATACTTTTTTAAACTTAGACAGTACCTCTCTACTTCATAAATAAACATGGCAGCATTATTATTTAATACAAAGTTGTGGTCATAATACTTTACCAGAAAAAAACCATCCATTAATTAGAATACAATTTTTGTAGGAATAGAAAGAAAGCAATTACTAGGATTTTATTGCCCGTATATATTTTCATGTTATAGATTATATATTATTATAATTATAACATTATAAAAAAGTAAATTTTATAAAGATATAACTACTACAAGAGAAATATAATGTATAAAAAACATTTTTCATCTCATTAGAATATGTTTTATTGATTAGTACACTGTTGAAATTTAAAACATGAAGTTCAAATTATAGATTCTCATGTATTTCATAATTCACTAACATGGCCAATCAATCCTAGTCAGTGAAGTATTCAGTCGCCTTTCCCAGTATATTAAGACATTTTCAAGATTGGACAAAATAATAATTACTTGAGAGCATTTTGTTCCTTTTGAGATGTAAATTGTATCATCTGAAATAAATAAAACTCGGTGTTCTAGAAATTTCAAAATAATTGGCAGATGCACCCTATAGCTTTTCTAAGATCTTGGCAGACATACTAAAATTTTATTAAGTGAATGCTTTTCCTTTACAAACCATCTTCAAACATTTTAACACCTCCACCATTAAGGCAAAGTATAATTTTTGAATGGCATTCAGGTGATCACCTGCAAGTAGTAGGAACTGTAAGAAAAAACATGATCAAAATCTAGGAAATAATGCAAGAGGATATATGTAAGTCCTTTCAGTGCCACTGCACTATCAACAGGCCCTATTACAGTAATAACCCAAGGATTATTTAATTTTCTAGAAGAATGGATATTTTTTTTTTACTTTGTGTACCAATTGATTGGTGCCTAGTCACTGGGAAGTTACATGTCTACTTGTAGGTATCTGCCTAGTAGGAAAGGTATCCCCAAAGATTATGGTTTTATTACCACTTGGAATATGAACCTGCGTTACATTTAATCTAGTGATCTTAATCTAATATTCCACTTAAATGCCTTTCCTAATAGACTATGAAAACACTTGTTCCTCAAATGTTCTTGAAATCAGTCTTCCCATCTAACTGGTCCTCTCATTAGTTAATGAGTTCAATAAATCTTTGACATGTATTTATTCTATATTGCATGAGGATCATGTTTTTATAATTGGAAAATTATAGTTAGAATAAATTTTATAATTGGATCATGTTTTATAATTGGAAAATTATAGTTAGAATAAATTTTGAAAGAAGAGTGACTTCCCAAATTAAAAATAAAAATTATTGTATAGTTTTAGAATATAAGAACTGATGTAGACAAAAAGGAAGTCTCATTGTTTTTAGTTGATTTTATTTAAGCCTATACTATCTTTCAGATAAGTTAAAGTATCATTTTGGTTACTATTATTTACTTTGCAATAATTCTTAATGTCATTCGTAATCTATTTCTTATCAATGCGTGTCTGTTCACAAAATATCTATTTCACTCTGTTCTTACAGTTCAGAATAAAAAAGACCCTAGAAGGAGAAGGTATCTGATTGAAGAAGTCTGATTGCTTCTGGGAAGTGAAGTGGAAGTCTGGCCGTGAATGTAAAGTGCTGCTGGCTACAGCTCTTCAGAGCAATTTTTCTTGCCCTGTCAGGTGAGTTCAACAAAGTAGAAAAGTTATGGTCTGTCTAGAGATTCGACTTGTAAAGGATGTTTACTTGTAAGGCTATCTGACTGCACTTAGTGCACTGAAGAACAATCCTTTGACCTCATGATGAGTAAAGGAGAGACAGAATGAAATGTTGCATTCAGAAGGCACCACTCTGTGAGACGTATGGGCTAGCGTGACAGAGATATTCCCCTTTAATTATCCAAAGAAATCCCATTGTTAACTTTATATTAATAGAGTCCAGAAAACAGACAGTGATTCAGAGGTAGAACAAAAAACATAAAACACAAATATTTGTGTAATGTCTCAATGCATTGAGATTTTAACATAATAAATAGGTTTTATTTATAAATTTACAAATTGTACATTTGCGGCCACTTTTATATGTAATCTCATATTTCAGCTGTAAAAGGAGGACACTAATACTTATTGAAGAGTTAATTTGATATATACTTCTCTTAAGATATACCTTTTCAATCATTTCAAGAATATATTCACTCTAATTACTTAAATTGTAATTCATTCTAAGCTAAATTTATACATCATATTTGACTATAAGACCCACATTCTTTTCACTACTGAATGTCTCTGAAACTAGGTTGCTGTATTAAAATGGATAATGTATCAGAAATTAATTGACAGCATTTTGTCATTCTTAATAGTGTGGAATATAACGGTATTTCGTCTGATGGCTCCTTGGCTTTAATATATAACAGTTGTTGCACCACTGATTTCTCTAGAAATTCTACCCTGCTCACTTCATCAATGCTCTTAACCTTTATTTTGTTCCCTCCTTGTAGGATGAGTCTATAATTTATCTTCCAACTCACAACTCTTACGAAAGTGAAGAGGGTGCTGAAAATAGTTGTGCTAAGGTATTAGGTGATAAAAAGGCCCTGTCCCAATTAAACTAGAACTCTCTCCCCAGAGAAGGGGATACTGCTATACACACATGGCTTCATGACCTGCCTTAGTGTGCAAACATATACACACAGGCACAGCCCATCCAGGAACTTCTAATTAAGATGTATGACCTGTGATGGCCATCCTAAGAAATTTCTCTTTTGTTTTTAGGAGAAAAAAGTCTTAATAAAATATTCACTTTTGGTGTCTAAATAGATGTTGGATAAGTTCTTAAAATATTTTTTAGTGATGTAAATGTACTACCTCTAAACTTGTTTAAAATTGTCACTGGCAGGGCTCATAGTATTTACCTATTTATCTATTCATTCATTTTTATATAATTTTGTTTTACAAAGTGTAGAATACACACTAGGTTATTATTATAGAAGGAATAAATGAATTTGAGTTATTTAACATCATTTATTTCTTCACTGAGTATGGAAAACAGACTTGAATGAAACTCGGCTTGACATTAATTACCTAATGATTGTCTTAGGGTCAGGATGAAAGATTTGAAAGCTAAAATTGTAAAGAATTGGAACATCAAAAGGAGTTTATTGCTTTATAAATACCATTAATTATATATTGTGTTATTAATATTCAACATTTCTCCCAAATATGTAGAGAAATAACATTTTAGGAAACAGCCTATTGGCAGTAACCGTTATATAGAAACTTGTATTATTTAGGAAAATCAAGATATTATAGAAAACGGGACCTTATATATGAACACTTCAGAAACTGAGTCTGGTAAATGATAAGATGAATTTTTTTTCATTCCAGAAAGAGACTAAATAAATTCTGTCGTATTTGGTAAACTTAGATGCCACATGTATCTTTTTTGAGATGGTTATACTAGTGATATTGGATTTCATACATAGTCAATGAATAAAAAATAATCTGTGTGAATGTTTGATTCAGATGTATTTTATGCAAATTTAAGTAGGGTTTCAGTAAGCACTGAAAATATAGCATTATTCACTATTCTAAAATCTGGTTGACTGGGAAACTTTAACATATTTCAAAAGACTGCATTTTGGGCTGGTTCTTTATACTCAATAGAGTTTCCATTTTATAGTAGAAGGAATGATAAAAATAATCACAAATCTGTTGTTTCATGAGTTGGAAATTTTGGGGGAATTCTAAGATTTCCTTTCAAAAGTCTGCATCTCTGTGATTTTTTTTATCAAGCCATTTCTTGTGTCATCAAATGGCAGTATTCAGGATGTGAATAGTTTCCTATTAGAGGTAGAATATTGTGGGTAGGAGCCCTAAATGGAAAATCTAGAGATCACTATTGAAATTATAGATCTTCACATTTTGGGGGCAAGGCATGAATCATTGAGTTGGTCAGTATCATAGTCTAAAGGTCATGATGGTCATTGTTGGGGATAAATATCAAGTATTCACTAAAGCAGGTGGTGATTCTGTGGGTCCCCTGAGAGGTATAGCTAACCAAAACGCAACCTCCAACCCATGGGCAGATATTTTCATTCTTTACAGCCCTGAGATTAAAGAAGTTAGGGCTGGATGCAGTGGCTCACGCCTGTAATCCCAGCACTTTGGGAGGCCAAGGTGGGTGGACCATCTGAGGTCAGGAGTTCGAGACCAGCCTGGCAACATGGTGAAACCCCGTCTCTACTAAAAATACAAAAATTAGCCAGCTATGGTGGTGGGTGCCTGTAGTCCCAGCTACTCGGGAAGCTGAGGCAGGAGAATCGCTTGAACTCGGGAGGTGGAGGTTGCAGCAAGCTGAGATCACACCACTGCACTCCAGCCTGGGTGACAGCGTGAGACTGTCTCAAAAAAAAAAGAAGTTAGGTGATTCAATTTTTTTTTTTAAACTAAGTAATGCAATAACTGGAGGAGAAGAGGACAATGTGGCATTCACTATCATGGAGGTTTTAATAAAGACAGGTAAAATAAAATAAATAAATAAATAAATTTTCTTAGAATCATTTTATAAGAAAGAAGAAAGAGTAGATTTGGACATAGGAGAATGTGATTGACCTCATCAATGACGATAAATGAAATGCATTCTGCTCATTTATCTGTACCTCTCACGGGACTTTCCTTTATAAAACATTAGTTAATTTGAATATTTATGTTTTTAGTTTCATACCAGCTAATTCCAGAAAGAAAAAAATTTCAAATGGATATAGACTTTGCAGGTGGGTTTGGATAAATTGAGGACACTGGCACTTCCAAAGAAGAAGGAGAGAAAGAAAAAGCAGTATGATATAGTGTTACTATCATTACTATCATTACTATATTACTATCATTACAACTATATTACTATCCACCAGCTTATGTCTATAGTCTCTAGCCTCTGACATAAACTAGAAAATACCATGAATTATGCAGTTCAGAATAACCACAAAGTAAATCAGTACCTGAAGAGTAATGCTATAATTTGTGGAAGTGAAATTCCAGAAAAATAGGCCAGGTGTGGTGGCTCACACCTGTAATCCCAGCACTTTGGGAGGCCAAGGTGGGCAGACCATTTGAAGTCAGGATTTCCAGACCAGCCTGACCTACACAGTGAAACCCCATCTCTACTAAAAATATATTTTAAAAAATTAGCCTGGCCTGGTGGTGCATGCCTGTAATCTCAGCTACTCGGGAGGCTGAGACATGAGAATTGCTTGAACCCAGGAGGTGGAGGTTGTAGTGAGCCAAGATCATGCCATTGCACTATAGCCTGGGCACCAGAGGGAGGCTCTGTTTCAAAGAAAAAAGAAAAGAAAAGAAAAATATCTGTTGAATATGGTGCTGGATACCTCAGTTGGTTGTAATGGTGTATTTTCTTAGAAATATGCTAAAATTTACTATATATACATTTAAATATAAAGTTACAGGAATGTTTTCTGTGCAGTAGAGAAAATTTGCATTGTTAATCTGTTTTTATTGGCATGATTTATAACTGATTTTCTGGAATAGATGACAGATTTTCATTGATCCATACTCACTAGGTTTTAGATCTCAAAACTCATGAGTAGTAGTTAGAAGAGCTAAAAAATTCTGGGAAAGAGGATGAGTATAAGGAGAGAGACTAAGTAGCCTGAGATAAGAAATTCGATGTCTTAACCATTATGAAAATAGAAAAGTAATTTATATATATATACACACGCTATATATATACACATTCAATATATATGCACAAAATATACATTAAACTTGTATATTGAATGTATAAAATTGTATTTTATATATTTACACACACACATACATATAGAGCAATTCCAGGAGAGGATATAAAATGTGTACAAATACTCTTGAAGCTAATTTAAACATAAAACACTTTTTGTCTAATGTAATCTTATAAACTAGTAATCCATCTTCAATCTGTTTTAAAAATGTTGCTTTGAGTGGAGGAATGACAGCTGAAGAATACAAATGTTATATAGACATATGAAAACATATATATGCTTACAACTGGTGCATATAGATTTATTTCATTGTTGTATGAAACTATTATTTATTAAATCATGTGTATTGATTGCATTACTCCATAAATATTTGCCATTATTTTTGCTGTAAGATCTAAGTGTTAAGTCATATTGAAATCTTTCTCTATTTCTACTTTTTTCAATGTATTTATCTGTTATCATATTTCACACAAATATAATTATGATCACAAAATTTTTATGCCTGCTACATTTTACTAATATATGATGTTTCTCTTTACCCTTTTTGTTGATTTATAATCTTCAATGTTGCTTTTTATTATTTTTTCCTACTCCATATGTCATTGTATTGAAGGTGCTTGTTATTGATTTATTTCTTTTTAATTGAAAAAAACTTGTTTTTTGAATATTACATTATAGAGTGTTAGACTTTAATCCAACAAGAGAGTCTTTATCTGTTGATCAGTCAATTGAGTCTTTGCTTTGTTATTCTTTTTCTTTCCTTCATTCCTTTTTTTTCCTTCCTTATTTTTTCCTTCCTGTATTTTTTAGCTTAAAAATTTTAATGACATTTTATGCTGCAAATCTTTAATTACATATCTTTTTCAAAAATGTACGAATTTTCCACCCAGTATTCCAGGGCGGAATCATATTGGATTCAACAATGCCAATAAGTGCCTCCAACATATTTTTGATAACTCAAGTACTAATTCTTATGCTAATAGAATACGAATAAAAATTCCTATACTGATGTATTTTTTAAGCCACCTATTAAGATCAACATTTCTATATTCCATTTCCATACAGGTGTGCTAGTTTCTGACTTTGTAACTATAAAGTGGGTGATCTTATCTTATTTTTTAAAATGTGGGTACAGAGTAGGTGTAGATATTTATGGGGTAGATGAGATGTTTTGATACAGGGATGCAATGTGAAAGAAACACATCATGGAGAATGGAGTGTCGATTCCCTCAAGCATTTATCCTTTGAGTTACAAACAATCCACCTTCTTTAAGTTACTCAGGTATCAATATACATAATTTTCTTGAATTTTGCCTACCTTGAATCTTGGCTGAAATAGTGTAGTTTTTATTAGCATTATCCTGACAATGTGTGCTTTCTGTGAATCATATTTATATAATACTGAAATCAGACCAGAAAGTACGCACTTAACTACTAATAATTTATTCTACAATATGTATATAATACAGACACACAATTTATTTGTCTACATCTATAGCTACATCTATCGATTTATTTATATCAATATTTATACTATTATTCCGTCTTCTCTTCATTGCCACATTTTGAGGTCTCAGTTTTGGTTTGGTGCTATTCCTTTTTATTTGCTTACGTAATAATAGAGATAGGAAAATCCAAAGTGTTTTCTCTACTCTTACACACTCAACACAGAATATTTCATTCACCTCTAGTCACCAAGATGTGGTGAGCTGTCCCCCAACACTGACCTAGTAATTCTCCAGCACCAGCTGGATGTCCTTTAATTAAATCCCATTCTGACACTATCGATCCAGAGATAGCGACAGATCTCATAGGCTAAGGGCTCAGTCCCACAAGAGTGCCCCCTACTACAGATGTTAATCACAAGTCATAGGTTGTGACTTGTGCTTCTACCTAATTGGCTATAAATCAGGGTTCCCATAATCCCCTTTGGGGGATAATTTGCTAGAGCATCTCCCAGAATTCAGGAAAACACTTCTTTATGTTTACTGGTTTATTAATACAGGAGATAATAAAAGATATGGATGAACAGCCAGATGAAGGAATACATAGGGTGAAGTCTGAAAGGGTTCCAAGTGGAGGAGCTTCTGTTTCTATGGAGTTGGAGCATGGCACTTTTCTGGCACATGAATGTGGTCGTTTACCCCGAAGCTCTCCTAAGCCCCATAGTTCAGGGATTTCTGTAGAGGCTTTGTCATGATGGCAGGATTGATTGTTAACTCCGTTTCTGGTCCCTCTCCCCGCTTTAAACAATGGGAAGTGTGGCTGAAAGCTCTGAGCTTATTATCATGGGTTGGTCTTTTGGTGACTGGTCTCCATTCAGGAGCCCACCAAGGGTCATCTCATTTGAGCAAAAGATGCCCTTATCACCCAGGAAATTCCAAGGGATTTAGGAGCTCTGTGTCAGGAACTGGTACAGAGAACAAATATTAAAACCAAAGATTAAAATGCATAACACTGAGGAAACTACAAGAGTTTTTGAAGTTCTTTGCCATCTGTGCCAGGAACTGGGGGCAGAGATAGATAGATGATGATAGATGATAGATAGATAGATAGATAGATAGATAGATAGATAGATAGATGATGATAGATAGATAGATAGATAGATAGATATTACATAGATGGGATACTTATGTAATACACTTGAATTATTGCATATCTTCAAATACCTTTCTGCATCTGAGATGCAAATAATATATTGAGTAAATAAATGATATAACCACTGGTAATGCAAATATATTTATTTACTGATGACTTATCCTTACATATACAGTTAAAATTTTTTTCTTTATCATCATCATTAATTTTATCAGACTTTGCCCAGTTAGAAATTCTTTCTCATCAGTGCAGCCTAGGACTGACCCAGTGAGTATTCTCAATATGAAAATACAGTTCTTCATTTAGTTCAAATTTTCTTCAATCAATTGTTTTGTTATTTCTGATCCTCCATCTGCCCCCTTTGCTCCCTTTGAAGCTCCTATTCTTTTCCTTCAAATTTTCCTAAACCTGTTAAGTCATTAACGTTGGTCTTAATTTTCTCTCATTTAATCTAATTTCTGAATGCATCTTCCTAAATGCTTAAAACAAATCAGGTGTCCATCTGCCTCTTTCAGCAGCTTTTTTCCCTTGCCATGTGTTTCCAATTTTCCATCTTATTTTTCTCTCTCTTCTTCCTGAGGCCTATCAGAAAAGCTGCAATTTCATTTTGTCAATGAATCTAGACTTCGATTTTAATGTTTACATATGTTTCACAGCTGGAACCCTCAGGATCTTAGAGGTACATGGGACTCCTTCCCTGGAAGGCTACAGATGAAAGACTCTCACCACTACTGAGCTAGATAAATAGAAGAGGGCTTTCTGCTCTCAGATACTGTTTTACTTCCAACCATCCTATCAATGAAGAAGTAGCTCACTTCTTGTTTTGAATCCAGACACATTGAGGCCCTTCTGAAAAAATCAACCTTCGATCTTCACTTCCAACACACTCTCACCAGAGTCCTATAGATCTCCGGACACCAAGCTCAATAAAGGAAAAATCATACAGCATTAAATTTCATTTAAAGAGATAAGAATAAAAGTCATGTGGACGATGAATTCGAGTTAGTAAATCTAAAAGCAGAGATAACATTTTGATAGATACTGAAGAAATAGGATGATATTTGATAATTTGGAAATGAACTATAGAAATATACAATATTGCAGAGAAGATTTAGATGTTTAATCTCTTAGGAGGTAAAAGAAATCATGGCCAATTATTAAATATGAAGGATAAGCAAACCACAGTTACCTGATATGATGTTTAAGATTATTTTTTGGAAGTGAAGTAACAAGTAAGTTTGGTGCCAATTTATGAGAAACTGAATAATATACATTTGGGCAAAATTGGCAATAGAACATACTGTTGATTATCTCAAATCTCTTACCCAGAGTTGAATTTCCATGTATTCATTAGCTCTGCATTAAGAGACAAAACTTGATAAAATAATTAAAAGAAAATAAGGATCATAAAGATTATCAGCAACTTTGTTTCTGAAGTAATTTAACTCTTTAGAAAAAAAAATCACTGCTTACTCTGTACTCATTTAGTTAATAAATATTTGTTATCTTTATACCATTAACACAAACTGCATAAAGCAATGTAGAATCAGAGATGAGGCAGTCTCTTTCTTCAACAATTATAGTCACATAGATAACTATTATGAAACAAAGTTCGGTGTTAAGAGAAATTCTTGGGATGTTATTAGAGAGAGAAACTGAAATGTGGATTGTGAAGTGGTACTAGACATGATATGGAAAAGATAAAGAGAAGTTGATTAAAGAAAACTCTAGGACATTTCAGGAAGAAAAGAACATAGAGTAAATAATTATGACAAGAAACATCATAGTATTGGTGAAGCAATACAAGTATCTATCCAGAGATAGCGGCAGATTTCATAGGCTAAGGGCTCAGTCTCACAAGAGTTCTGCATGGTTAAATATAAAGTACAAAGCTAGGATTAAAAAAAAAAAAGTTGACATAGATCAGTAAGTACAAAGTTATGAAAGAAAATTGTTAAGTTTGAGAATTTGTACATAAGGAGGAGCTAAAAAACAATAGAATGTTTTGGTGACAGCAACATGGTCAGGTTTTTTTAAAAGGTAGATCACTTTCTCTGCTACAGTATAAACAGATTCATGGGAGATAAGACTGGATACAGCAGAGGAATGTAGGAAGTTACTGCATTTGATTAAGAAAGAGATTCTGGAGAGGAGGCAGAGCAAGATGGCTAAGTAGACTCCCTCTAAAGACCATCCCCCCACTACAGGAACACGAAACTATTCACACAGAAACTATTCACACAGAAACTATTCACACAGAAAGCCACCTTCATAAGAACCAAAAATCAAATGAGCGATAACAGTACCTGGTTTTAACATCAAGAGGCACTGAAGAGGGTAGGAAAGACTGTCCTGAATTGCGAACAGCAACCCTCGTTCATCCCCTGGCAATAGCCATACAACACAGGCAGAGAATCTGTGAGCTAGCGGAGAAAGAGTGCAGTGATTGTGGGACTTTGCATTGAAACTCACAGCTGCCTGATATACTGGAAAGCAACACTGGGCAGAATTCAGTCAGAGCCCACAGAGGCAGCATTTAAACCAGCACTAGCCAGAGGCAAATTGTCCATCTAGGTGGTTGAAACCTCAGTTCTGGCAAGCCCCAACACCATGTGCTAAAGCACATTGGATCCTAAATAAACATAAAAGGGGGCCAGGCACGGGGGCTCACGCCTGTAATCCCAGCACTTTGGGCGGCCAAGGTGGGCAGTCACAAGGTCAAGAGATCTAGAACATCCTGGCCGACATGGTGAAACCCCGTCTTTACTAAAAATACAAAAATTAGCCAGGCGTGGTGGTGGGTGCCTGTAGTCCCAGCTACCCAGGAGGCTGAGGCAGGAGAATCACTTGAACCGCGGAGGCGGAGGTTGCAGTGAGGGGTGATCGGACCACTGCACGCCAGCCTGGCGACAGAGCGAAACTTTGTCTCAAATAAATAAATAAACAAATATGAAAGGCAATCTAGGACACAAGGAGTGCAATTATTGGAAAAGTCCTGGTGCTGTGGTGGCTTGGAGGCAGTAGACTTGGAGTGCCTGTGACCTACTGAGATACAAGCAAGGGCAGCTTAGGGAGTGCTTGTGTCACCCCTCCCCCAGCCCCAGGCAGCAGAGCTCACAGTTCTGGGACATTCTCCTTCCCGTTGCTTGAGGAGAGAAGAGAGAGTAAAGAGGACTTTGTCTTGAAACTCAAACACCAGCTCAGCCACAGAAGGATAGGGCACCATGCAGAGTCCTGAGGTCCTCATTCTGGTCCCTACCTTCCGAATGACAGTTTTAGACATAGCCTAGGCCAAGAAGGAAATTTGCCGTCTTGAAGGGGAAGGACTCAGTTCTGCAGTAACTTATCACCCCTAGTGCTGTCTCATGTTAGAATTATCCGGAGATTTGGTTGTTTGAAAGTATCTAGCACCTCCCCCTTCACTCTTTCTCTCTCTCTTGCTAGCCATGTGAAGATGTGTCTGCTTTCTCTTTGCCTTCCACCATAATTATAAATTTCTTAAGGCCTCCGCAGAAGCAGAAGACTGTACAACCCACAGAACGGAGAGTTGATTAAACCTCTTTTCTTTATAAATTACCCAGTCTCAGGTATGTCTTTATAGCGGTGTAAGAATGAACTAATGCAATCACCAATGTTGGAGATGGGGCCTGGTGAGAGGTGACTGAGTCATGGGAGTGGATTCTTCATGAATGATTTAGCACCATCCCCCGACGTTGATACTGTATAGTGTGTGAGTTCTCACAAGATCTGGTTGTTTAAAAGTGTGTAGCACATGCCCCGTCTCTCTTCCTCCTGCTCTGGCCACGTGTGACATGTCTGCTTCTCCTTCACTTTTTGCCATGATTGAAAGTTTTCCGAGGCCTTCCCAAAAGATGGAGCAAATGCCAGCATCATGCTTCCTGTAGAGCCTTTGGAATCATGAGCCAATTAAACATCTTTTCTTTATAAATCACCCAGTATCAGGTATTTTTATAGTAATGCAAGAGCAGACTAATATAGTCAGTCATGTCATACAAATTCAAGGCTACATTACTAGCTAGAGACTTTGATGCCCCACTTTCAACATTGGACAGATCTTTCAGACAGAAAATCAACAAAGAAACATCGAACTGAATCTGCATTATGGAGCAAATGGACCTAATAGATATTTACAGAGCATTTCATTCAATGCCTACATTATTTTCCTCAGCACATGCATTATTCTCATGGAGATACCATATATTAGCCCCAAAAAAAAGTCTTAAAAAAGTAAAAAAAAAAAAAATGAAATCACATCAGGTATCTCCTCTACCTACAATAAAATAAAACTGGAAATAAATAATAAGAAGTTTGGAAACTATACAAAAACATGGAAATTAAACAATATGCTTCTGGATGACCAGTGAAAAAATTAAGAAGGATGATGGTCAATGAAAAAATTAAGAAGGACATACAAAATTTCCTGAAACAAATGAAAATGGATATACAACTTACTAAAATCAACAGGATACAGCAAAAGCAGTACTAAGAAGAAAGTATTAATATATAGCTCTAAGTGCCTACATAAAAAAAAGTAGAAAAACTCTCTCTCTGTGACTCACTTTTCCACTGGGGATTCATGCAACACAGGCCATGGGAGTACAGTTTATATTTTTCTTTTTCTCAGGTTTTGGAGCTAATTTGGGGAAAGGCTTGGAGACTCCAAGAGAAAGACACTGTGAATACCTGCAGGCATTTTCCCAGTCCTGTGACAGACAGCAGGATGCCAGCTTTGATCTGGGCTCGTACACAGTCATTCTTTGGCAACCCAGCAGTGTGTCTGTGCAGATGTTTTGGTATTAGTCCAGGGACTACAGTACTTGCTATGGAGCTGGCTAGTAGCTTCCACAACCAGAATTAAGTGACAAGTGTGGAAAGTGCTCCAGGTGTATGCCCTGAAATGGTGCTCTCTCTCATTACATGTGGAGCAGGAAAGCCACTGCTGCCATAGTTTCTCCTGGGTGTTGAGGTTTGTAGCTAAGGCCAACTGGGCAACCTGAAACTAGTCTGTGTGTGACATTCCTGGCTGTCTCGGCCTGCCTCTCCAAGAACCTGGTTCAGTGGGGCCTTCTCTGCTCCATGCCCAGGCATATGTCCAGACACTAAGAGTGCCCTTTCACATGAATTAAAAGCTTAAGCTGTCCCACTCTTCTGGTGCATAAACTGGGGTGCAGCGGGACCCTCTCTCTTCTGCACCTAGGCAGATATTCAGGCATTCAGAGCACTTGCTCTCCAGGATCAGCAGCCTGAGCCACCCCACCATTCCTGCACATAGATTGGGGACTGGCGTGGTCCTCCCTGCTCCATGCCCAGGCAGATCTCCAGGCAGTCAAAACACTCCCTCACACAGGGAGGAACTAGCCTGTGTGTGACATTCCTGTGTGTCACAACCTGCTTCTCTAAGAACCTGATGCAGTGGGGCCCTCTCTGCTCCATGCCCAGGCTTAACCCTCCTTTCCACCTTAACCCTCCTTTCCATAGATTGTGGTGCAGTGAGGTCCTCTCCACTCAACACTCAGATAGAGATCCAGGCATTCAGAACACTTGTACACCTGAACCAGCAGCCTAAGTTGCCCATCCCTCCTGTGCAGAGATTGTGATCCAATGGGGCCCATCTGTAGGTGGGCATGGCCGGTCTGGCCTTGCCCATATGGGTCCCCACCTTACAGGGATAAGCAGGAAACTCAGACCACTGTGCACTCCATAGATTAGCTCATTGCCTGCAGCAACAAGACTTTCTCCCAGTAAACAATGACTATATGTTTACCCATTTGCATTGGCCACAGTTGGCTCTTACCCATCAGCTCAATCTGGTAGCCTGTAGTTTGAACCATACAGCCCAATATAAAACCAGCCAACATAGGTGCATAGAGATATAGAAGCAAAGCCAAAAGATCCCACCCGACATTCTGTGCAGTCATATCCTCTAGGAAAGAGGTAGAGGTAGGAAAATAATAAGACAGGGAAAGAAAAAAAAGAAGAAAAATGCCAACTCCATAAAAACAGTTACAAAACCTAGAAGTGCCAGCATCTCCAGATGGGAAGGAACCAGCACCATGTAAAATCTGAATGCTGTGACACCACCATGGGATCATACTAGCTCTCCTGCAATGGTCCTATACCAAAACAGAAACTCAGACATGGTAGACAAAGAATTCAAAGCAAGGAAGCTCGATAAGATTCAGGAAAATGTTAAAAATCAGCAGAAAGGAACTTCTAAAGCAATCCAGGAAATTAAGGAGGAGCTAAATATCTGGAAATAAATCAATCAGAGCTTCTGGAATTGGAAAACTCACTTAAGATATTTCAAAATTCAATTGAAAGCGGTATCAATATACAAGAGTAAGCAGAAGAAATGATTTCAGTGCTTGAAGATTGGTCTTTGGAAGTAATTTGGTTAGATAAAAATTTTAAAAATAATTAAAGAAAGGGACAAGGTGTTTGAGAAATATGGGATCATGCAAACAAACAAATAAAACTGTGTATTCCTGGCATTCCTGAGAAAGGAGGAAAAGTAAACAACATGAAAAACACATTTTATTTGAAGGAGTAATAAAAAAATTTCTCTAGTCTTGCTAGAGAGGTAGAGATTCAGGTATAAGAAATCCAAAGAACATCAGTGAGATAATATACAAAATAAACAACGCCAAGACATATAGTCACCGAGACTTCCCAAGGTCAGTGCTAAAGAAAAATCTTAAAGTTAGAGAATAAGGTCAGGTCATATACAAAGGAAACCCCATCAGGCTAACAGTAGACTTCTTAGGAGAAACCAGAAGAGATGGGGGCCTAGTTTCAGCATTCTTAAAAAAAGGAAAAAGAATAAGAAATTCCAACCAAGAATTTCATACCCTGTAAAACTAAGCTTCATAAGGAAAAAAGAAATAAAATCTTTTCCAACAAACAATTGCAAGAGGATTTTTTTTTACCATTAAACCAACCTTATAAGTCATCTTCAAGGGAGTTATAAATGTGGAAACAAAAGAACAATACCCACCACCAAAAAAATCTCCCGAAATGTAAGTACATAATCCACAAACTCTATAAAGCAACTACACAATAGAAACTGAAAAGCAACCTGCTAAGAAATCCATAAGGTGATCAAAACCTCACATACCAATCTTTTTTTTTTTCTGAGATGGAGTTTTGCTTTTGTTGCCCAGGCTGGAGTGCAATGGTGTGATCTCGGCTCACTGCAAACTCCATCCCACAGGTTCAAGTTATTCTCCTGCCTCAGCCTACCAAGTTGCTGGGATTACAGGCACCTGCCACCACACCTGGCTAATATTTTATATTGTTAGTAGAGACATGGGGTTTCGCCATGATGACCAGGATGGTCTCCAACTCCTGACCTCAGGTGATCCACCCACTTTAGCATCCCAAAGTGCTGGGATTACAGGCATGAGCCACTGTGCCTGGCTTCACATATCCAATATTAACTTTGGAGGTAGACAGTCTTATTGCCACACTTAAAAGGAACAGAGTGGCAAGTTGGATTTAATAAAAGATCGAACTGTCTGTTGTCATCAAGGGACCCATCCCATATGTAACAACATTTATAGGCTCAAAGTAAAGGGGTGGAGAAAGATTGAAGTCTTAGGGGTCCTAAATATATATGTACCCAACATTAGAGTCCCTGGATTTATAAAACAAGTACTTCTGGACCTAGGAAAATACTTAGCCACACAATAATAGTGAGGGACTTCAATACTCCACTGACAGCATTACAGGAATCACCAGGAGAGAAAACCAACATAAATTTTGAACTTAAATTCAACATTTGACCAATTTGACCTAATAGACATCTATAGAATATTCCACCCATCAACCATATATACACATATATACATAACCAAGAATACACGTTCTTCTCATCTGCATAGAGTACATATTATAAGATTGAGCACATTCTTGGACACACAATCTTAATGAAATTTAAAAATTTAAATCATAGCAACCGTACTCTCAAATGACAGTGGAATAAAAATAGAAATGAATTCTAAGATCTCTTAAAACCACACAATGAGTTGGAAATTTAACAAACATCCTGAATGACTTCTGGGTAAATAACAAAATTAAGGTAGAAATTTTTAAAAAGTTGAAACTGGCTACCCAGTTTTCCCAGCACCATTTATTAAATAGCGAATCCTTTCCCCATTTCTTGTTTTTGTCAGGTTTGTCAAAGATCAGATAGTTGTAGATATGTGGTGTTATTTCTGAAGGCTCTGTTCTGTTCCATTGGTCTATATCTCTGTTTTGGTACCAGTACCATGCTGCTTTGGTTACTGTAGACTTGTAGTATAGTTTGAACTCAGGTAGCATGATGCCTCCAGCTTTGTTCTTTTGGCTTAGGATTGACTTGGCAATGTGGGATCTTTTTTGGTTCCATATGGACTTTAAAGTAGTTTTTTTCCAATTCTGTGAAGAAAGTCATTGGTAGCTTGATGGAGATGGTATTGAATCTATAAATTACCTTGGGCAGTATGGCCATTTTCATGATGTTGATTCTTCCCATCCATGAGCATGGAATGTTCTTCCATTTGTTTGTATCCTCTTTTATTTCGTTGAGCAGTGGTTTGTAGTTCTCCTTGAAGAGGTCCTTCACATCCCTTGTAAGTTGGATTCCTAAGTATTTTATTCTCTTTGAAGCAACTGTGAATGGGAGTTCACTCATGATTTGCCTCTGTTTGTCTGTTATTGGTGTATAAGAATGCTTGTGATTTTTGCACAGTGACTTTGTATCCTGAGACTTTGCTGAAGTTGCTTATCAGCTGAAGGAGATTTTGGGCTGAGACGATGGGGTTTTCTAAATATACAATCATGTCATCTGCAAACAGAGACAATTTGACTTCCTCTTTTCCTAATTGAATACCCTTTATCTCTTTCTCCTGCCTGACTGCCCTGGCCAGAACTTCCAACACTATGTTGAATAGGAGTGGTGAGAGGGCATCCCTGCCTTGTGCCAGTTTTCAAAGGGAATGCTTCCAGTTTTTGCCCATTCAGTATGATATTGGATGTAGGTTTGTCATAAATAGCTCTTATTATTTTGAGATATGTCCCATCAATACCTAATTTATTGAGAGTTTTTAGCTTGAAGGGCTGTTGAATTTTCTGAAAGGTCTTTTCTGCATCTATTGAGATAATCATGTGGTTTTTGTCTTTGGTTCTGTTTATATGCTGGATTACGTTTATTGATTTGCATATGTTGAACCAGCCTTGCATCCCAGGGATGAAGCCCACTTGATCATGGTGGATAAGCTTTTTGATGTGCTGCTGGATTCGGTTTGCCAGTGTTTCATTGAAGATTTTTGCATAGATGTTCATCAGGGATATTGGTCTAAAATTCTCTTTTTTTGTTGTGTCTCTGCCAGGCTTTGGTATCAGAATGATACTGGCCTCATAAAATGAGTTAGGGAGGATTTCTTCTTTTTGTATTGATTAGAATAGTTTCAGAAGGAATGGTATCAGCTCCTCCTTGTACCTCTGGTAGAATTCGGCTGTGAATCTGTCTGGTCCTGGACTTTTTTTGGTTGGTAAGCTATTAATTATTGCCTCAATTTCAGAGCCTGTTATTGGTCTATTCAGAGATTCAACTTCTTCCTGGTTTAGTCTTGGGAGGCTGTATGTGTCAAGGAATTTGTCCATTTTTCTAGATTTTCTAGTTTATTTGCGTAGAGGTGTTTATAGTATTCTCTGATGGTAGATTGTATTTCTGTGGGATTGGTGGTGATATCCCCTTTATCATTTTTTATTGCATCTATTTTATTCTTCTCTCTTTTTTTCTTTATTAGTCTTGCTAGTGGTCTATCAATTTTGTTGATCTTTTCAAAAAACCAGATCCTGGATTCATTGATTTTTTGAAGGATTTTTTGTGTCTCTGTCTCCTTCAGTTCTGCTCTGATCTTAGTTATGTCTTGCCTTCTGCTAGCTTTTGAACCTGTTTGCTCTTGCTTCTCTAGTTCTTTTAATTGTAATGTTAGGGTGTCAATTTTAGATCTTTCTTGATTTCTCTTGTGGGCATTTAGTGCTGTAAATTTCCCTTTACACACTGCTTTAAATATGTCCCAGAGATTCTGGTATGTTGTGTCTTAGTTCTCGCTGGTTTCAAAGAACATCTTTATTTCTGCTTTCATTTCGTTATGTACCCAGTAGTCATTCAGTAGCAGGTTGTTCAGTTTCCATGTAGTTGAGCAGTTTTGAGTGAGTTTCTTGATCCTGAGTTCTAGTTTGATTGCATTGTGGTCTGAGAGACAGTTTGTTATAATTTCTGTTCTTTTACATTTGCTGAGGAGTGCTTTACTTCCAACTATGTGGTCAATTTTGGAATAGGTGCAGTGTGGTGCTGAGAAGAATGTATATTCTGTTGATTTGGGGTGGAGAGTCCTGTAGATGTCTGTTAGGTCCACTTGGTGCAGAGCTGAATTCAATTCCTGGATATCCTTGTTAACTTTCTGTCTCGTTGTTCTGTCTAATGTTGACAATGGGGTGTTAATGTCTCCGATTTTTATTGGTGGGAGTCTAAGTCTCTTTGTAGGTCTCTAAGGACTTGCTATATGAATCTAGGTGCTCCTGTATTGGGTGCATATATATTTAGGAGAGTTAGCTCTTCTTGTTGAATTGATCCCTTGTTTGAGGCAGATGCCTTTCAAGGGGATGCTGATTGTTTTTAAGACTCACAGGTACCATCCGTCATGTCTTCCTGACCCAGAATTAAATAACCAGCTTATTCTCAAAAGAGTAAAGATAAATCACAACCTGAAAGGGGATAGAATAAAAGCCAAAAGATCTGCCTGATTTTTCTCAATTTGTATCAACCGAAACCTGGAAATGCATGTGGGGAAGAATTCTAAGTGTGTTATTTTATGAGGAAAAAATATTATAACATTATATAGGATTTAATTATTAATATGGGTTACCGCTTGAGCAACAATGAGTATCTCTAATAGTTCACTTGGTGAATAACTGAAATCTGGATGCTATGTTGGCCTACATTAAATAGAATGGAAATACTAGAACTTAATTGGCGTGTAAAGCAGGGGAAAAAATGAAAGTGCTTAGGAAGAGGAAGTAACTACAGTAGATTCAGCATGGATTATTCACTTATCCAAGCTAATCGTGTTTCCAAGAAAAGCTCAGAGAATATTTCCTTCACCAGTGAATTGAGAAGAATCCAGAAGATAGTCCATTTATAAGTGACTTGAAAAGTTACAACGATTAGAACAGTACCAACATGCTTGGAAAGGATAGCCCTATAATGGCTGTCTTTGTCAGGTCCACGATAACAGGTGTTACGTCTTAATGTAAGTAGTGGTAATGGGATTGTGCAGTGGTGTAGGCCAACAACTAATAGCTCTTACCTGTATCTTTAAGGTGGGTATGGTTAGCAGTGATCACAATGTTTTGGTCTGCAGAGACTTGACGAAGTGAGTATTCCAGGTGTTCCTGGCAATGAGAACAATAGATGTGATGGCTTTGTTATGTGCCCACTTGGCTAAGCTGAAGAGTATTTCCCAGAATTCCCTTTTTATATGCTTCTAATAAGGGTGCCAGAAAGGCAGGAAGCAACCCTTTTGTAGGATATGCATGGATAGTCTAACTCACCTCATTAGCATAAAGCAGCAGCTAGGTCTTCAATTCTCTTCTTGCTGTACCTTCATTTATTTTCTCTGAATCTTAGGCCACATGTATTACATGCTACCTCTATGACAAAGGACTCTGTCACCTTAGGCCACCTCTATGGCAAAGGACTCTGTTTTTGAGGATGCCCTCATCACTAATGTCAGTGGTAAAAAGAAGAAACATGACTTTCAGTCTGTCCTCCTGTGGTTCCAGACTTCTTGTTATCTTTTCTCCCTGCCTGTCTGTCTGTGGACTTTGGCCTCCAGCATTTGATATCGAAATATCCTTGCAAAGACTGCTTAGTCAGTTTCCATTTCCCATAAACCATTTCCCATAATAAATGTCCCGCTGGTTCTGCTCCTCTGAGTGAACCCTGATTGAAACAGAAGGAATCAAGTAAAGTATTTATTAAGTAAAACAGGGAAAACATAGATTAAAAACAAATTTTCTACGTTTGAAAAATAATATCTCCTTCAAAATTCATGTTAAAATTTAATACCCAATTTAAAGGTATTAAGAGGTGTGCCTTGAGGGTGTGATTAAATCATAATGGCTCCACTCTCTTGAATGGGATTAGCACTCCTATAAAAGGGCTCAAAGTTCCCTTTCCATCCCTTCTTCCATGTTTCTCCCAGCTGGAGGATGCAACAATAAGGTCCATCTTGGAAGCAGGGAGCAGCCCTCACCGAACATCAATCCCACTGGCACTCTGAACTTGGATTCCCTAACATCCAGAACCATGAGAAATAAATTTCTGTTCATCATAAATTACCCTATCTCTGATATTTTGCTATAGATCCACAATCAGACTAAGACAAAATGTAAGTGGGCTGAAAATACTTTAGGGAATCACCAAGTTAAAGAATCAAGGACCTCTAACCTACTTCCCAGATGTGATTCAAAAGACAGATTCTAGAGCTCTTGGAATGAAGTAGAAACTGGGTTCCCCCTGAAGGTAGACCATAGAAACAAACCTACAAATATGCAATGAAAAGCGTCTTTCCAACTTTCCCCAAAGAAACCTGTGAACATTTTCCAAAGTAAATTGCTTTGAATATCCAGACCTTTTAAGTATTACTCAATACACTGGCTCTGAGCTGACATAAATTTTTCATACTTCAAAAGGCCGCTGCTGTCCATGACTCAGAGTGGGGGCTTATGGAGGTCATTTGAGAAAAGGAATGTTGGCCTGAATCCATCTGTAAGTGGGCACAGTAAATCTGCAAAACCATTCTGTAGTTACCTCCCCAAGTTCTGAATGCATAGTTGAAATATTCATACTACATAGCTAGCAGAATCCCCACACTGTTTCCATGGCCCATGGTGAAAAGGCTCTTATGGTACAATAAAAAAGTAGAGGTCTTTGATCTCATTTTACATGAATAGCAGAAAAAAAAAGTTATATGTCATTTGTAGTACAATCACAAGGAATTATGCCACCATCAAAGATACAAGAAAAGTGAGTTCTACTTTATTTTCACTTAACATGCCACTTGGGCTTGTGAAGAAATATTGATGCTATATTCTAAAGGGAACTATTGTAAACCTAATTAGCAATTGCCTCCAATTGCAGCTGTTGTTTCAAATGTTGTATATATATTGGAGCAGATAGTATGAAGCTCCGTAGTTGGTATAAACCTATTGTTCTGGACTGGACACGGTGGCTTACACCTGTAATCCCAGCACTTTGGGAGGCTGAGGCAGGCGGATCACAAGGTCAGGAGTTCAAGACAAGCCTGACCAGCATGGTAAAACCCTGTCTCTACTAAAATTACAAAAAATTCACCAGGCATGATGGCGTGTGCCTGTAGTCCCAGCTACTCAGGAGGCTGAGGCAGGAGAATTGCTTGAACCCGGCAGGTGGAGGTTGCGGTGAGCTGAGGTCCTGCCACTGCCCTCCAGCCTAGGTGACAGGGTGAGACTTCACCCAAAAAGATAAAAAACAACAACAACAACAACAACAACAACAAACTATTGATTGGCAATTGCTTGCATCTCTGTATTAGAAAGGACCACCACAAAGTTTGCTTTCATACTGTGTGGAATGCAGCACATCTTCTCTGTATTACCTCAGGAATATGTCGTCTCTGTTCTGTTTCATAAAATAGTGCACTGTGTCACTTTTTGTGTCAAAACATAGTACACTTGCTCACCTCAACTGTGTCACCATCCCTCAGAATATATTATCTTATTATGTCAATAATATCGCAAAACTTGCATCTGGTGAGCAAGATATAGCAAATAACCTCTAGATGTATTTGTAAAATATATATGCCAAATGGTGGGAGATAAAACCTGTGAAAATACAGAAGGGATGAATGTTACACATGAGGTCAACAACAAGATCTTCCCTTAAGTAAGACATGTCTAGCTGAGTGACTAATATTCAAAACTGCCATTTCCCAAGAGGACCAGTCTGACACCCAATGTCCGTTAAATTATATTGAATTCCTCTCATCACCTTGTGGAGAAGGATACAGACAATAATCCATCTTCACTGAAATAGTGATTCAGTGAATCACTAAAAACATCTATCACATATTATATTACAGATGCTTTTAAGTTGCCCAGAATTATTTTTAGCATGACTTTAATTGGTTTTGTTTCATACTCATTCAACATCATTGTATTCACACATCACTGCCCCTTAACAATGAACCATTTTACAACTGAAGCAGCAAGGGAATGGACTTGACTATCATGAAATTCACTGGTCTTGCTATGTACACCCTCCCTAGAAGCGATAGTACTGATAAAATGTTGAGATGAGCTGTTAGGGGCTTGTTTACAACCAATGCTGGTTTGATGACAATAACTTGTCATGCAAAAATGACTACTATAGAGCTGGAAAAGGATCCAAAAATATTGAAATTAATGTAAAAGTCTTGGATTCTGGTCTTCACCCTATCCCTAATTAGTTGGATGTTACTAAATAAATCAGTATGAATTTTTGTATTTTTTTTTTTTTTTTTGAGACGGAGTCTCGCTCTGTCGCCCAGGCTGGAGTGCAGTGGCGCGATCTTGGCTCACTGCAAGCTCTGCCTCCCAGGTTCACGCCATTCTCCTGCCTCAGCCTCCCGAGTAGCTGGGACTACAGGCACCCGCCACCACGCCCGGCTAATTTTTTTTGTATTTTTAGTAGAGACGGGGTTTCACCATGTTGGCAAGGATAGTCTTGATCTCCTGACCTCGTGATCCACCTGCCTCGGCCTCCCAAAGTGCTGGGATTACAGGCGTGAGCCACCGCGCCTGGCCGAATTTGTGTATTTTTAAAAAGAGAAAATTGGAATATGTGTGTCTAGAAACATCAAAAGTAGCCAAGGTGTTCCAGAACAACCTAGGCTAAAAGGTAACAACATTAAAAAAAACATAATTTTTAAATATAATAACCTTATCTCAACATTCGAGAGCCTTCTGTGGATGTCAGGTGTTATGTGTGTTTATTAGTAGGTATCAGATAACCATAGCTGATTTTATCTATCATTTCACTTGTTTCTTATGTGAACAGTTTTTGACGTGTTGAATTTTTGACCATTAAGTCATTTTAATGTATTTTTGTTTTCATTTCTATATATTTAATTTGTATTTATTATCAAAGTTAATAATAAATCTTAATGGTTTTGGTCAAATTTCATGCTTTAAGAAAGTCTGGAATATTTTGTATTTACTATACTTTTAAAAAGCTTGATGATTGAAAAAATAATGACTATACAGTAAAATCTATGGTTCTAGTGAATAATGAGAAATTATTCTTTCATTTATAATTGATTAAAATATGATAGAAATCGCCTATTTTTGTCATGCACATGAAAATCAGGTTTGAATAATTATGATGGCAAAAGGAACAGCTGGTAAACATTCCAACATGAGCATAAACCTAATAAAAGTGTGAAGCTTTACAAGTCAATGTTTGCCTATGTAACAAACCTGCACATGTATCCTTGAACTTAAAAGTTTTTCTTAAAAAGTCAATGTTGGTATGGGACTTTTACATTTTTAGGAAAGAGCTACTAAACGAAATTAAAATATATTAGACAAATGTATTCATAATGAAGCAGAAATAAAGATAGCAAGACAATCAAAAGCAACTGCTGTGAACATTATAAATCATACAATTTGGACTAATTATGAATGTCTTTGACAATACTATGTACTGATAAGCTTTCAAAGCAGATCAACCTTATCAGCATGAGTGAGACAATCCTGCAGTTTATTTTTCCTCTGCTTCAAATATTAACCCCATTGAATTTTTTTTTAGCATTTGTACCCCACCAAAATGCTTTCCATTCAATGGAGTTTCACTGTTAGTTCTAAAATACTAATATTTAAAAGTACAGAAATAAGACACTGAGATATTATTTTACCCTTTCTACAGTTTATTTGCCTCCAAAGGAGTCTGCTGTAATTTAGAATGACAGGTTTTTAAATAGAAGTAATCCTGTTATCTGCTTAGTGAAAATTTTATTGGAATAGTTTCTAAATTTAAGAAATGAATACATATATACGGGATTACTAGTGTCATCAGATTAATAATAGATAAAGTCATAAACATGTTGGCTTCACTCAATAAAGTGAGCTTTTGAATTTTGAAGGAACAGTGGTTTGTAAATTTCTATTATCTGAAGAGCTCTTTTCTTGTGTTTTTAAAAATACAACATGTGACATGAAGAAAGGCAAAGTTACTCTGGTTAAAGTTTGTATGAAAGTTGTGTAATCTATGCTACTGGGCTCCATCCTCAATGGGTCCTTATACAGACACAAGAGACCCAATGGCTTGGCAGAGAAGTATGAAAACTCTAAGTATTTTTAACCATTTATATTTGTAACAAAAATAGTTGATTAAAAATGTATAAGGATATGGATTTACCCTCATGGCCAGACACACACATACACTCCTCCAGTGAGGTCCAATTGCATGAGTGTCCTTATCTCCATGAAGGAAAAGGATGCATGAGATGCTCCGCATGGCGACACACATCTGTCCTGTACTACCAGCTACTCAGGACGCTGAGGCAGGAGGCTCACTTGAGCTCAGGAGTTCAAGGCTGCAGTGAGTTATGATCATGCCATTGCTCTCCAGCCTGGGCAATGGGTGACAAAGTGAGAATCCATCTCAAAAAAAAAAAAAAAAAAAAAGGCACAATGGTGAAGGCAAAGAGTAAGGACAAATAAAATTGGAAAAAAATGTTTTAGAATCTTGTCTCGAATTCTAATGCATATAGCGGCATATATATCTCTTCTTAGCATTTTGGAGAAAATGGAAGTATAATTGTGACTTATATTTAAAACTTCTAGATCAGCATTGCTTAAATTGGTTATTCCTCTCTATTCCTTTGATCAACATGATTGATAATATCACGTGTAAAAATGTCCCATCTGTGTTTGCAGTGCCCAATGGTTCTGATATGATATTAAAAACTGTAAAATATCTAAATTTTTTACCTTATTTGCAAATTAATAAGTTAGCTTGCCATAGTTTCAGATATGCACAATCTTTATTAGAAACAAATAATAGTTTATTACTCACTGCAACACCAATAACCAGAATATTAGTATTTGCATTTCAATTTTCACCAGCTGAGGCAAAAAGAACAAGTGACACCTGCCCACAAAGTGGATTATATTATAGAAGAGAAACACTAAGTTTACAAAATCCACATTTTTAATGCTGGGTAGTATGCACAGACAGGGGAGGCAAATTTTACTTTTAACTTCCTGGGATCCTGCCTGGGCCTAAAAATTAAATTGACATAAGGTAGATTAACGGAAGAAAAGCATACAAATTGAATATAAGTTTATATGACATGGGAACCATCATAATGAAATAAAGACTCAAAGAAGTAGCAAAACTTAAACGCTTTTATATTAGGTTGAACAGAAGAGAGAATTATGAAAAAGTAACTGAATTTTCCACAACAGGCTAAAGGAATATAATAATTACTTTAACAGTCTGTTTATACAGAAGTTTCTTAGCTCTGATTTCTCATTGAAGAATATTCCTTCTTTCTGGTATAGGGAGGACATCTTTTTTTTTTTTTTTTGAGACGGAGTCTTGCTCTGTCACCCAGGCTGGAGTGCAGTGGCACAATCTCCGCTCACTGCAAGCTCCGCCTCCCGGGTTCACGCCATTCTCCTGCCTCAGCCTACCAAGTAACTGGGACTACAGGCGCCCGTCGCCACACCCGGCTAATTTTTTTTATTTTTAGTAGAGACGGGGTTTCACTGTGTTAGCCAGGGTGGTCTCGATCTCCTGACCTAGTGATCTGCCCGCCTCGGCCTCCCAAAGTGCTGGGATTACAGGCATGAGCCACTGCGCCCAGCCTAGGGAGGACATCATTTATACAAGGAGTTTTCTTCTCAGGTTTTTATGATGAAGGAAATTACAATGTCTTTCTTGTATCTGCTGTTTTTCAAGTGCTAAAGCTCAAAAGAATCTCTATACCAAAATGGTATATTTTGGGATGCATATCCTGCCAAACTTGCTCCAGAGAGACCAATGAATGCATGCATGCCACTTGCTCCAGAGAGAGGTACTTTATCCTTTAACATTTTAAAAATCCAGGGTTTGCTCTGAAGTGAGGTGGGGTGGGGTCGAAGTGGACACTAGATCATCCAAGGCTGTTTGCTATACAGACATCCTTGAAAAGATAGATCAGAACAAAGCAGTTAGTTATTTTCCATACAAGATATACAAAAATGTAAGAAACCCATGGATAATTGTCTCCTTGTGATACCAATTTTTTAACCCTTTCGAAAATACTATCAGGGAAATGTAAAATGAAAAGAGTAAAATCAAAACAGCAATCTTTTAAAAAGAGCAACATCTGCATATCAAATGATTGTAGCAAATCATTATTTTGTGAAATTATAGCAAAACCATCTGTTCTAGACAGAAGGTGAACCCAAAAGGAACACATTCTGTGGGTACATAATAAACACTTTTAATATATTGAAAATCCAGTTATTTGGCTGTACCCATTATGTTTCTAAATCCCTCTGTTCTTCCATTTCATGAAGTACACTGGTGTGTGTTTGTCTTAAAAATGTCCCTTTCCATTAAACAGGAAGCTCCATGAGATGAAGCACCGTGTTGATATCAGTGACAAGTGGATCCTAAGCACCTTGCACACTGCCCAGCACATAATCAGCATTTGACTAATGTCAGTAGGAGAAATAAATACCACACAACAGATTACAAGACGATGATGATATTTATAAAGTTTAAAATTATTAAATTGGCATTTCTTAGAGATTCTATAGATTCTAAAAATACTGAGTTTTGCAATGAGTCCTATTCATTCTGATGCTCACAGTGCAATGTATAAACACAGCACCTGACACATGGTACGTGTCATTTTAAAACTTGAAGGCTGTAAACAACCTCTTGAGAAAACTAAGATCAAGAAAAATGTAAATTTGCAGAGTGTTACAGAATTCCAGTCCGAGTTAGTGGCTAAAACACAAATTTCCACATTTTATGCTATGGTTTATAGAATCATTATTTCTTCTTTCTCTAACTTAAAGGATAGCGGCTTGTCTGACAACATTACTTGAGTATTAAAATCAATGTTGTGGAGGCATCACAATACCTGACTTTAAACTATACTACAAGGACACAGCAACAAAAACAGCATGGTATTAGTATAAAAATAGACACATAGACCAATGGAACAGAATAGAGGACCAAGAAATGAAGCCATACAACCATCTGATCTTTGAAAACCTTGACAAAAATAAGCAAACGGGAAAAACCTCCCTAAATAAATCATACTGGGATAACTTATTAGCCATATGAGGAAGAAGGAAATTAGACATCTACTTATCACCATGTACAAAAATTAACTCAAGATGGATTAGAGACTTAAAACCCCAAACTGTAAAAGAAGAAAAATATTTTTAAAAAATTTTAAAAAAAAACCAGATATTGGCAACGCTGCAGAGAAAATGGGACACTTATACACTATTGGTGGAAATGTGAATTATTCCAGCCATTGAGGAGAGCAGTTTGGAGATTTCTTAAAAAATGGTAGTTGACCATTTGACCCGGCAATCCCATTACTAAGTATATACCAACAGAAGGATAAATTGTTCTACCAAAAGGGCATTTGTACCCGTATGTTCATCTCAGCACTATGTAAAATAGCAAAATGATGAAATCAACTCAGGTGCCCATCAATGGTGGACTGGATAAAGAAAATGTGGTATATATACTATGTGGCCATACAAATACACAAATACACAAAATTATGTCTTTTGCAGCAACATGGATGCATTTGGAGGCCATTATCATAAGCGAACTAATGCAGAAACAGAAAACCATGTACCACATGTTCTCACTTATAAGTGGGAGATAAACATTGGATACTCATGGACATAAACATAGGAACAATAGACACAGGGGACTATTAGACTGTGGATGGAGGGAGGGGAACAAGGGCTGGAAAACTACCTATTAGGTACTATGCTCACTACCTGGATGATATGGTTTGGCTCTGTGTCCCCACTCAAATCTCACATTAAATTGTAATCCCCACATGTCAAGGGAGGGACCTGGTGGGAGGTGATGAAATCATGGAGGCAGATTTTCCGCCTGCTGTTCTCATGATAGTGAGTGAGTTCTCCCAAGATCTGATGGTTTAAAAGTGTGCCACTTCCCCATTCACTCTCTCTCTCTCTCCCCTACTGCCATGTATGATGTCCTTCCCGTCGCCTTCCACCATGATTGTGAGTTTCCTGAGGCCTCCCAGCAATGCAGAAATGTGAGTCAATTAAACCTCTTTTCTTTGTAAATTACCCAGTCTCAGGTAGTTGTTTTTAGCAGTGTGAAAATGGACTAATACACTTGGTGACAGGTTCAATCACACCCCAAACCTCAGCATTATGCAATAAACCTTTTTAACAAACCTGCACATGTACCCCATGATTCTAAAACAAAAATTAAAAAGGAAAAAAAATTTAAAAAGTAAATTAAATTAAATGTAAAAATCAATGTTAACAGGGATAACAAGCCAAATTGTCACCAGTTTGTGGTAAATATTTTTTCTAAAATTAATTTTGAAATGGAACATATCTGATGCAAGATAACTACATTTAATTACTAAATAGTAATTAAGATTTAGAGATAGTAAAAAAATAAATAGAATTTTTCACAGAAGACAAAAAATATCCAGAAGAGTTGTCAAGGAAGGACCCCAATCTTCTGGAAGATGCCAAAGCACAACAAAACTACGAAACATGTAACTAGGCATGAAAGCAGGTTGGCTTGCTATGAAAGCATGGTTATTCCATGGAAAGTGGACAATGAAACTCAATGGACCAGGGCCAGATAGTTTATTAATCAAAGCACTGTGTACATCAGGAGCATAAGCAAAGACCCTACCTCCATGTCTCCAAGGAGATACCACCAGCCCAGATGGATATTAGGCATACAGTGGGCTGTGCTGCAGGTGAGAAATGCAGTCCCAAGGCCTAACACTTTTTGAGCAAGGACCAAGCATCATAGCAAGCAACAAATATTTTCACAAGCAACAAGCAAGCCAGTACAAAGGGAGGAGCAATTATAAGGTATTTATACTTCAGTTGCTTTGAATACTTCATTACCTATGTGACTAAATGCAGAGACTGGTGAGTTTCAGGAGACAGACAAACCTTGCAGCGTAACACAGTTACTGCACAGTTACTGCTGGGATGCTCAAGGACCACTGAAAATTGCCTCATCCAACAAGCCTTTTAGCCATCACCCTTTTCAAATAACAGTAACGCTAAACATATTTCTCTGAGTATTTGCCACTAGCAAAGACTCTTTGCGTGACCAAACATTAGTCATGCTGCAGAACCATCTCTTAGCACCATCTATGCACTTTCTTGTAAAATCTTGTTTTAGCAAAATTACAAGTCAGTTTAACAAGCATCACCCCTCACCTTTAATATCTGATCACCCTCATGATCTGACTGGGTTCCTCATTCTCTTCAATTAGCCAGTTGATATCTGATCGTTCTGGCCTGTCTTCAGCAAAAATACTGTTAGATCGGTTTAGTTACACTCCATCTTACCCCTGATGTTTCCTCTTAGTAACTTTCTATCCACTGATCCCCACCCTGCCGCTTGGCTATAAATTCTTATTCTCTCATGCTGTATTCAGAGTTGAGCCCAATATCTCCCTGACTGCAAAATCCCATTGCAATGGTGCCTATTATCTATCATGATGGTCCTGAATAAAGTCTTCCTTTCTGTGCTTTAACAAGTATAATTAAATAATTTTTCTTCAACACCACCAAAAGATTCACCTTCTGATTTATTTTAAAACAATGTCTTACTAAAGCAATCGTTCTGATGCATACTGAATTGAGAATGATAAGTAATCTTTATATTTCACAATCCATTAATTTCCGATGAAGTGAAACCCTATAGTAGTGACATTATAATCAATATCCATAATATTAGGAAATATTAACAATTGTTTTTACATACCTGCCTTTGATATTCTACAGTCACTGCTTATGTATACAAAAGAGAATCAAAACATTTTATTTATATGACTAATTATATCTTTAAAATTCTAGGCAAGAATAAGATAGCTAAACCCTGAAGATCACCAGTAGTATTTTTTCTACCAAATATTGGAGAATATCACGTTGACTAGATAATTCAATAATTTGGGGAAATTATCTCTAACCATGACTTTTAAGGTTAAGTAAAATATATGAAAATCTGCAAATATGTTTTTAAATGGACCAGCTAATTGATATAGGTTAACATCATAATCACATAATTGTTAACTCTATAATTGATTCTTAATTGCTTATATGCGTATTACATTCATTGTTAATCCACATCATAATAAAATATTATTAAGTTAAACACTACAGTTTAAATTTCTTATAATGTTATGACCAGTGTCTTATTTTATTTTTAATAAAACGCTTGGGTAGGTATGGTTTTGTCATACCATTTTAGAAATGGTAGAGGCTGGCATAGATGATAGTTTTGCCTATTACTTCGGCAGTTATTTAAAGGGTTAATGTATGTATCTCGTATGCCAAATCTGAAATTTAGATTACTCTGCCATTACCATTGGATCCTGCTCACTGGAGCCTAGAGAATATGTTATACTGAGCTGGCAGCTCAGCTTTCCTTGGTTGGGTAAATATGCAAATAGTTAATGATTTGTTTAGGAGACTCAATCTTTTAGGATTCAGCAAAATAAAACTTTAGAATAATGAAGATTGTTATGTACCATAGAGAAGAACTTAATAAATTTAAGAAAATATGCTTCCTCCATATATAGAGAGGCCATAAGCACAAAAAACACTTAAGCACTATGAAGTAGATGACCTTGGTCCCCAATATAAGTCCTATTATTTTTAATTTGGCAAAGATTATGATAAATATGTTAGTTTCACTGTCCTGATGAAAATTTGATTCATTTTTTTTCAGGAATAAGAACCCGGTTTAGGCTGGGAGCAGTGGCTCAGACCTATATTCCCAGCACTTTGGGTGGCCTAGGTGGGAGGATTACTTGACACAAAGAGTTTAAGGCAAGCCTGGGACAAATAGCAAGACCTCATCTCCACAAAAAATTAAAAACTTAGCCATGCATTTTAAAAATTTAAAAACTTTGCCCAAGAGTTTAGGGTTACAGTGAGCTATGATCATACCACTGTACTCCAGCCTGGGCAACAGAGCAAGAACTTGTCTCTTATAAAACAGAAACAGAAAACCTGGTTCAATTCTAATCAAAATTCAAGTCAGATAGTTCCCTAATTGCCAAAAAGATAAAGAGCGATAGACTGTCGTTCTGACCTCAAGAAGGCTTATAGATGGGAAAAAAATAGCAAGCAACTAAAAAAAAATAAAAAATTGTCTATTGCATAACAAATGATCTTCCCTGTATAAGCTTACCAGTTTCACTCACTATTATCAGTGATAGAATTTCTTCAATTTTTTTGTCTCGTATTCTCAAAATAATTACACGATTTAAGATACATACCACTTAATTCTAAAAATATATGGATATTTTATCCCAAAAACATCAACTACAAAATGATAATGATAAACCATTACATGCTGTTAGAGAAACAAAAGTTGTTGAAACCTTCCCTCCATTTATAAAGTCATTCAGCAAAGGCATTTTAAAGAAAACTACTGACTGGCTGGGCGCAGTGGCTCACGCCTGTAATCCCAGCACTTTGGGAGGCTGAGAGGGGCAGATCACAAGGTCAGGAGATTGAGACCATCCTGGCTAACACGGTGAAATCCCGTCTCTACTAAAAAATACAAAAAATTAGCCAGGCGTGGTGGCAGACACCTATAATCCCAGCTACTCGGGAGGCTGAGGCAGGAGAATGGCATGAACCCGGGAGGTGGAGCTTGCAGTGAGCCCAGACTGCGCCACTGCACTCCAGCCTGGGCAACAGAGCAAGACGCCCTCTCAAAAAAAAAAAAGAAAACTACCGATTGACAGTTTTACTTCAATTTTTGCTTGCTTTCACTATATTAGAACAGTCTCAAAAACATCTTGGTGAAAATGCCATTATTTTCCAGTTTACTCAGGTCTTGTGACCAATTAAGTGTTTAAATAGCAATGCTGATATTAAATTACAATGCAATCCACATGGTGAAAATGGAACACAAGCAATGCATTTGCTTTGTTTTGCAGAAGTCATTATAAAAGATACATCTATTAATAAACAAAATATTTCAGCTACCAGCATAATTAATAACAGAACATGTAGGCTAATTTATTAATTAATGAAACAGATTTTAGTATCTTCAGCAAAATAAATAAAAACTTAAACTCCTGGAATAATCCCATTTATTCTAAAACTTCAAGTATAGCAAAAATAAGTAATTCAATTAGTATCATTGTTTCTCAGTGCTATCATTGATATTAATAAAAACTCATAAAACTGTAGTAAATTCTGGTTCATATTTTTGCTGATACCACTAGTAAAATGCAATTTTCTCTGAATCTGACCTTTGTTTTATTGCAGTCCAAAATGTAGTTCTCAATGAAATTAAAGCAAAGGAAATCTATAATGTACTTTTTTATTCAACTCCACACAAGTTTTAGATCCTATCAAGTAGGAAATTGTGTCCAAATCATTCATTTTACAGTATTTTATTATAACATTATAGATTTCTAAAAAGCTATTATATTAAAACAAAATCTAGTTTTAAATTTCCACTTATGCTTTTATTGTCCATAAAATTTTCAATTAATTTTATTGCAGCTCCATTAATATAGTTCAAATTATTTCCTAGCAGTATTATAATAATTTTGACGAAAAACCAACTTATTTAAGCTTCCCCATCAAAATTTGAAATATATCTCAGAAAATTCACAAAAATAACCTAGAAAATTCATAGGAAAGTTTAATTATAAAATCCAGAAATATTATGAAGCAGAGCTCATAGATATATTAGTAGTTTTCTGAATGGAGATCATTAAGTGTCTTTTTTCTTAAGAAGGTATATTTCCCACATGATCCTCACTTCTTTTTTGACCTTCAAGCAAAACAAAAATTGAACATAGGTATTCTGTAAATATTGGTGATTATTTACAAAAAGAATGGCTCACTTAACCTCTTTTCCTAGCATAGCATTCCATAAGTATCAATACACTTCCAAATTTGGCACATATATATGAAACATTTCTAACATCGTATAACTCAAATATTTGTGGCAATCACACACTTGATATTTGGATTAGTGCATCCACAGATGTTTATTGTAAGGGAATGATCACTGAGCAATGACTAAAACGGCCTGAACTCCCATCTGGTCGCTGCTATTTACTGACCTATGTGATTGTGAGATAAATTCTTAACAGCACTTGGCATAAGAATTCAAAAAATATCTGTTGAATCAAGATGGAAATTAGACTAATGGAAACATGTTGCAGAAAGAAAAGTGATATTGTATTAGTTTTCTATACTGTGTAGTAAATTATCACAAACTTGAAGCTTAAAATAGCACACATTTATTATTTCTTTGTTTCTATAGGGCAGAAGTCAGGCATACCCTAGCTAAGTTCTCTACTCCATATTTCAAGGCTGAAATTCAGGTGTTGGCTGGGGCTGTAGTGATCAGAGCCTGGACTAGAGAATAATCCATTTCCAAGGCCTTCATGTTGTTGGTGGAATTCATGTCTTTGCAACTGTTGCCCTGATGTCCTATGTTCAGCACTCGGCACTCTCAGTACTCAGTGGCCACTAACGTTTCCTTTCCACGTGGCTGCCTCCATATACTCTCTCACAACATGGAAGCTTCTTGAAAATTAGTAAGAGAGACAGAGAGAAAGGGATAGAGAGAGGGAGAGAGAGAAACTCTTACTTCAGAGATGATCCATTTTCTCTTTGAGTTCTTTTATCAGTAAAACCAGACCCACCTAGATTAAACTCCCTTTTGATTAACTCAAAAGCAACTTAATTGGGATCTTAATTACATCTCCAAAATTTCTTCATCTTTACCGTATCTCATTGATGAGAAACAATTAACATTCTAAGGGAGAAGATAATGGAGGAAGTGAACATGAGAGGGTGGGGATTACTGGGGTCATTTCAAGGTCTACTTGACGAAGACGGAATTGTGATAATCAAGTATAGAAAATATTCAACTTATTCTTTTTATATATGAAAAAATAGAGAAGGAATCCAATGAGGTCACAGTGTCCTAAGGTCAAATAAGATAAGGGCTGGGATGAAAGTTAGTTAAAATGCTTAACAGAACACCGAAAATAGACAAACGTTTCCTTCATTTGAGTTATCTTACTTTGCCTAGATATCTGCTACACTCGGCCAGCTGTCACTTATTGTAAGAAATAAATATGAGGGGTGGGGACCGCGGAGAGAGAGATGCAGGTTGCTCCAGGCAAATTCACATTGGTAATTCGTGCTTGAAAACTGTCCCCATTGTAAGATGTTGGGCTCATCTGGGCAATAATGGCTCTTAACTCTACTTTGGAAGTGACTTTTATTCCTTACAAGAATCAGTTCAGGATAAATAAAAGTATTTATTTGCAACAACCCCTCCCACCACCCTAGGAGAAAATAGAAGTGTTTTTATTAAACCCCATGGGAGAAGGGGGGTGTTCTTCCAAATTACATTTGAACATTATTTATTTTTTAAAAGCCAACATAGTTTGGCATTTGTTTTTTTTTTTTGCTAAAATAGAAAGATCTGAGCCCATTGTAAATGTGGCAAAGAGCTTTCATCTTTTCCAATGGAAATTTAATCTTACATGTGCTCTTCAGAATGACAGAGTGACACCTTTGAGCAAAGGTTGTTTATCAAGCATTTGTTAAAGGACGAGGTAGGCCAACAGTCAGCAGCCAGTTTCTCTTTTCCAAAGTTTTGGGCTAAGCAGAGCTCATGTAATTCCCAAAATCTACCCCTAAAGTATAAGAACAGGACAGAAAATTACATAATTGTATATTTTTTCCTGCAAGAACCTTCTCTCTAATATAGCATAAAAATTGTCAGATAATCACATGAAAAGTAACGTATAATTTATTTGAATTATTAATTATAACAATGAAAACCTAGAAAGTTATTCTTTGAAAATAAATGTTTTTACTAAGCATCTATTATGCACTATATAATATTCTAAATTCTTGGGAGAAGTGGAGAGAGTACCTTAACCCAAATATCTAATAATGGAGAATCATTAGGCATCTTATACTATGTTCACATTGTTAAATGTTAACCATTACAGTGCTATTTGTGAAGAATTCCTATTAACATTTTAAATTGAAATTTTAAATAAAAAGAGATTCAAATTAATATTTGCATAGATAAATTGTAGTATATTTATATAATAAAATGTGATACAACAATTGAAATAAAGAATCTAGAGTAATAAATGTTGACTTGGATAAATCTCAAACACAATGTTAAGCATAAAAAATAGGTTGCAAAAGAATAGTTTTAGCATAATCATATAATACTACACAGCAAAAGTATAGAAAAGGCACTTAAACAATAAAAACCAAATTCTGTTTAGTGTTTAACTATGTGGGAGAAGGAGAGAGATTTGGGAAAGGAGAAAAAAGACTTCAATCATTTTTGTTAGATTTGTTTCTTCAGCTTCATGGAGGCACTTGGGGTATAGTAATACTTTCCTCAAAACCTATTTGCATTCTGAAATATTTCACTGTTAACTTAAAAAACAAATAATTTTTTGTTCCCATATATTAGAGAGAATATGTAATATTTGTCTATCTGTGCCTGGCTTATTTCATGTAACATGCACTTTTAAAAAATTGTACTTTTAGAGACAAAGAGTAGAATAATGGTTACCAGAGGCTTAGAAGGGTATTGTTGTGGGGGGAGACAGAGAGGGGTTCGTTAATGGGTACAAAAATACAGCTAAAAGTGATAAGACCCACTGTTCAGTAGCACAACAGGGAAACTAATAGTTAACAATAATTTATTGTGTCTTTCAAAATAACTAAAATAGTGGAGTTGGGATGTTTCTAACACAAAAAAATAATAACTGCTTGAGGTGACAGATATCCCAGTTACCGTAATTTGGTCATTACACATGGTATGCTTGTATCAAAATGTCAAATGTACCCCATAAGTACATACAACTATTATGTATCCACAATAATTGTAAGTTACAAATAAAATTGTAAAATATAGGAATAAAACTACTGGTAGAAAAAAACAGCATATCTTTTGAATTTTGTTACTATCTATATGTGCATGTATTGGCTATGTAATTGGAGAAAAAGCTATCATTCAAATTAGTCTAAATTAATGACCATTGTACTTTTCAAGGTCATTCAGTTACTAAATTATGTTAGTATCTAGATTTTTATATTTTGTGCTTATTTCTGTTAGTGCTTTTTATGTTTACATGGTGAACATAATTTGTATTTAACAGTATGTTTAATTATGTCTCAAAACATATCTGTATAATTTTATGTCTCTAAAATTTGAAAGTGCTGTCAAAATTTGTATTCTCTAAATTTCTATATCTTGGCTTTAGTTTATTTAGAAAATAATTATGGAAATAATATCATAATCTTTTCTATTCTCAAAGACAGGTCTCACTCTCCTGTAGATGCATGTGAAATATTATGAACGAGGATGTTTTATTTTTATGAAACATAATTAACTCCTTCAATCTCCTTTTCTATCAGAGTAGTTGGTAGAAGGATACACTATAAATAACTTGTGCCTTTAGAAACACTTGTTCTTATTTAGGGTAATACTAAATTTAGTACACGTATGTTTCAACCAGTTGGAGGGTGAAATTTGAAGTTTATGTAGATTAAATTCAGGTAGATGTAAATACAAAAACCTTTGTTAAGAAATCTTAATTGAAATAGGAAATTAGTTATGGTTTCATGTGATTTAAGTTAGAACCTGTCTTCTTTTTAATGTTTCTGTTCTCTTCTTCCTGAATTTGATTAATGATGGGCTTCTGAAGCTGATTCAGTTCTGAAATACTTTCTGAAAACAGAAATTACATTAATAGTCAATGACTCCAGCTGCTGGTTTCTCTTCTAACCTAACACATATGCTTCATGATCACCAGACACTGCACACCAACGTGGAGTCTGGGTTCCCCCGCAGTGTATGAGATTTCACAACTGATCCTCCCTGTTGTTCAACTCAGTCTATGTTCTTGCTTCAAGATCAGGTAGTTTCATTTAAAAACTTCTCTAGGAATGAGACACTGGTAATCTTACCTTTTGGAAAGATTATGTTCTCCAATCCCCCTTCTAGTAAAGTCCTACTGTGGCTTCTTCACTCCCGTAGTTCAGCAGGATGGAGTGATACAGCTCTTTCACTCCTGCATTTCAGCAAGTTCTGAGCTCTTGTCTCATGACCAAGAGGAATGAGGTGTGCAGACACTGGAGAGTGAGTAAGGCAGAGGAGAATTTTATTGAGTGACAGAAAGAAAGCTCTCAGGAGTAACAGGGAACTTGAAAGTGAGTTGTTGGCTGCGAGGTGGAGTCCAGGGTTTTTATGGGCTTAGAATGGGGAAATGTATGCTGATTGGTTTGTGGGTAGGCTTGGAAAAAGCACCATTCAGAAAGAGGTACAAGAGTGTAAAGAATCAATAAAGAGCTGAAGTGAAGGCTTGGCCCAGGACCTTGACCCAGAACCAATCAGGGGCTGATTGCACCAAATGGAAATGGAAGTTCCCACCCTGGTCCACGGACTCTGTCCAGGATTGGTAGTTTGGTGTTACACTTCAGACTGTCCTTGGCTTGAAGGTTGAGTTTCATTGGGCACCTGTCCCTGTCTGCCCAGGAATTTCTCTGCTTCCTATCACTATCAGTACCAAATTATAAAAATCTCTCAATGCTGAATATCACTCATTTTTTTACCTCTAACTTCTAGTTCTACATTTAATAATATATTTTATCTCCTATACTCCATAGTGATACCAAGACCAATAATATAATCAATAATAGCTACCATTAACTGAATATTGAATATGTTCTAGGAGCTTTAAATATATTCTTTCTATTGCCTTAATAACTCAAATTCAATGTTATTTACCCTGTTTTACAGATGAAGAAGTTGAAGTTGAAATTTGTATAAAACATATCCAATTCCATAAGCGAATGTATGTTTTATCAAAGACTGCACAATTTCTACTATGATATAATGCCTGCCATCAAAAATAAAATAGCAGCGATGGCCCCAACAAAGTTGTTTCTCTCTCTTTCTTTATTTTAGCATTTTAGAGAAGGAGGATAAAATGAACAGGGTAAGGCAAAATGAATCTAAAGAAAAACAGAGAAAATTAAAAATAGATGAAAAATAGGGTAGAATGTTCAAGAAATATCAATGTTGAAGAGTACATTTTAGAGACTACAAACACTAAGAAATATGCAAAAATATTAAAAAATTGTAAGAAATAATGAAACTTCTTTCATCAATTCCTTAGGAAATATACACCCCAATATTTTTTTTTTTTTTGAGACGGAGTCTCTCTCTGTCACCCAGGCGAATGCAGTGGTGCAATCTCGGCTCACTGCAAGCTCCGCCTCCCGTATACACCCCAATATTGTAAATTAAATGTTAAATTAAACAGAGTGTCTAATCTTGAAATGTGGACACTTTTCTTAAAGGATAATGGAAGGGCTGTTCTGAGGTCAAGAATTCTTAAGCCAATCCTCACTATAAATATTTATTTTCTGAATTGTCCTTCATACCTCCTTAAGAAGAATTGAAAAATAATGAATATATTTAACTCCTATATTTTGACTAACTTTAAAAATTCTTCTGTCTTTAAGATTTCAAGGCAATTAAACTAATAAAAGTGCACATCACTACTCTTGCAGAAAAATCTTTCAAGATAAAATCATAAGGATATTCTTTGCAATTCAATCCCAATTATCACAGGATCCTTTCTACACAGGAATTGATTTTTAATCCTTTGGAGAAGTATATATGTATCATGATTTCTTAATGGAATACAGAAATATTATTAAACATGTTAATACTTTTTAGCTCTAGTAGAGATAGAAATGCCAGTTAGATATGTATATTATTTAGTATTTATTGCTTTCCCTTCCAGTATTATGCACCATATGCAACTGATTTTATAATTATTAGAAAGTCAGAAATAATAAACATTTAACCTGTTAACTATTATTCTATCAATAAGCATTACCTGTAAAATCACTAAATCACAAGGACAAGAATTTTAGCTTTATCTGATAGTTAACTGATGTCCTTGGCAAAGACAACTAGTCTCTGTGTAATCATGTAGTATTTTAAATTATCAACTTATATTATTTTCACCTAAAATGATTTTTACTACTTACCACTTTTGAATCCCACCCTAAATTTAAAGTCTTTCATCTATAAAGATGAAGTTCAATGTTATTTTTGGCGACTTAATTTTGATCAAAATTATATTCATCAAAATTATTTTCTTTAATTTTTTTGTTTTTTCCGAGACTGAGCCTCACTCTGTCACTCAGGCTAGAGTGCAGTGGCGTGATCTTGGCTCACTGCAGGCTCCACCTCCCGGGTTCACGCCATTCTCCTGCCTCAGCCTCCCGAGTAGCTGGGACCTCAGGCGCCTGCCACCACTCCCGGCTAATTTTTTGTATTTTTGGTAGAGACAGGGTTTCACCGTGTTAGCCAGGAAGGTCTCAATCTCCTGACCTCGGGATCCATCTGCCACCTTGGCTTCACAAAGTGCTGGTATTACAGGCGTGAGCCACCACGGCCAGCCAAATTATTTTCAAAATTATATGATATCTTACTGAGTAACCTGTTAATGACAACTTGATTTCTAAAAAATTTTCATTAGACCTTAAACAAATACAGCCATGCCAACTGTAATTTACTATTACAATGTTTAAAAGGGACAAAATGATTATTTTGGAGATGTTTAAAATTATTCAAATAAAAATGCTTAATATGTAATATTATAATAAATATTGTATATATGTATTTCACATATGCAACTTGGAAAGAATAAAACAGAACCCATTACAAAACACAATAAACAGAGTATTACCAATACTACATAAGCACGCCATCCAACTTCCTGAGCAGCCCCTCCTCCCTCTTCTGAAGAGCAGATGGCCAAGCTGATGTTTTTATCATGCCCTCAAGATTCTTTATCATTTTGTGACTTATAAATATATATATGCGTACTTAAAATATGTTTTATTTATGTTTATAAAAACAGTAGAAAATTGTATGCAGCCTTCTGTGAAATTTTTCTCTCAATTTTATATTTCTACAATTTATCATGATTGAAGTATGTATATTTGGCATTTTTAGTACTGTGCAATATTTCATCATTTTAATGATCCACAATTTATTTATTCATTCTCAAACTGATGAGAATTTAGGCTGTTTGTAGTTTTTTTCCCCTCATGAGTAATATTGCTCTGAACAGTCTTCTTTTTTTTTTTTTTTTTTTGAGACGAAGTCTCGCTCTGTCGCCTAAGCTGGAGTGCAGTGGCGTGATCTCGGCTCACTGCAACCTCTGCCTCCTGGATTCAAGTGATTCTCCTGCCTCAGCCTCCTGAGTAGCTGGGATTACAAGCGCATGCCACCACGCATGGCTAATTTTTGTATTTTTAGTAGAGGCGGGGTTTCACCATGTGGTCAGGCCAGTCTCAAACTCCTGACCTCGTGATCTGCCTGCCTCGGCCTCCCAAACTGCTGGGATTACAGGCGTGAGCCACTTCACCCGGCCTGAACATTCTTCTTTATATCTGCTGTTACTAAGTGCAAAAGTTGATTTTGTGCATGAGTGATATTTATGAGGCTTAAATTATGTTCATTATAGGTTAAGGTAACTTAACAAATGGACCAAAATATGTAAATGACTCAAATATATTAAACCTCTCTTTCTTGCTTATGTATCAGTTCAAAGCAGGTGCCTGATCTCCATTCAGTAATTCAGAAATCAAGGTTTCTTTCCTCTTGTACCACATAATTATGTGTGTGTGTGTGTATGATTATCAGAAGTTCAAGAGAACATGAAGGTAGCACATCTATCTCCCAGAAACCTTGGCTCAATAATGGTGTACCCCACTGGGATGAACTGAATTGTATTTCCACAAAATTAACACATTGATGTCCCAAATCTCAGTATTTCAGAAAGTAACTATATTTGGAGATAAAAATGAGGTCATGAAGATGGAGTCTTAATCCAATATGACTGAAGTCTTTATAATAAACTGTAAGATACAGCAGACATGCACACATAGAGAAGAATGGCTGTGTCAAGACAGAGTGACAAAGTAGCATCTGTAAATCAAGGAGACAGGCCTCAAGAGAAACTGAACTGGGGATGCCTTGATCTTGGAATTCTAGCCTCCAAAACTATAAGAAAATACATTTCTCGTGTTTAAGACACCCAGTCTGTGGTATTTTGTGGCCATCCCTGGCAAGCTAGTACATTCGCTGTTGCTCTTATTCCAATAGTAAAGAAGTCACATGGCTTTCCCTACCACAGTGAGGGCTGGCATATACAGTCCCTAACTGAGTGCCTATTACAGTCAAAATACAGTCATTGTACTACATCTCTGTCACAAAGATTATATGAATTTACCAGCCCTAGAGAGTAATGCTGTATTTTGTACTCAAAGAGATTGTTCATTTTTGTTCCTATTTTCTATTCCCCTAAGTGCATGAGAGAATGAATCAATCTTTATCTGCTGTGACATTTTGTATTTCAGGCTTCTTATTTGCCAATTGAATGGGTATAAAATGGCATCGCATTAGAGTCCTGCTTCCAGCTTCCTTCAATGTCAGTGACTTTAGACATCTCTTCATATGTATGTTAGCCACACGCATTGACTATTCTTTAAAGAATGTGCTCATTTACACTCCCCAGTAGTCTACTCATACATTTAGCATTTTTATTTTTGAATTCTGAGGTCTTTATAAAACTATATGAATCCTCTTAACTATCTGTAGTACAAATAACTTCTGCCAGTTTTCACTTTTATTAAAGTGTCTTGGATATACAAAAGGCTTTAATTTTAATATACTTGTGTTTCTCAATTTCTTATGGCCATCATACATTGTACTCTAACTTCAAGTTCTGAAACATCTTGATTTATTTATTTTTTCAAGGAATTCCAATTTGCACATTGGCCATTTAATCAGTCACAGGATTGAGAAGGGAGTACAAGAGATACCTCATGGAGGGAGTGAGAGAAACCTGGCAGAATGGAGAGGGTACACCCAGTGGCAACTTAGAGTACAGAAAAGAGCACCCTGTAATGCTTGCCAGCCTTTTAACCTCTCTAACCACACATCCTCAAGCTACTGGAAATATCAGTTAAATTAGGATGTGTGTCAAAGACAATTTGATTGCTCTATGATAAAACAAATAGGACCTACAGAATGCTGTTCATACTATCCATGATTATAAAAACAAGGAATATCACAAAATATGAGTAATTGCATTACATAAAATCGCAGAAGCAAAAACAAACGGCAAACAACAGACAACTTCCTTAAAATCATTGAGTTATTAAAGAAAATAATAAAATTACTTATATAAAATCACAGCACAAAATAACTACCTAAAAGATGTGTAATGTAAAGATAGTAACAGAAGTCAACAAACTGAAACACAGAAAGATACAAACTGAAAGAAACAGAATGAGTGCAATTGAAAATCAAGTTGCTGTTATGAGGAAAAGCCTTCAGAAATCATAGCGAACATAGAAGGAAAGTCAAAATATTAAATCAATATACAGAATATTATTTATATAAAAATCAAAAATGATGCAACATAAGGTAATTGATGTCCCTGAAGTAAACAATACAAATGATATTCAGAGAGATACCTTGGAAAAAAAATTTTAAATTATATAGAAACTAAATTCACAGGAAAAATATACAGAACAATTTTTTAAGAATTCAGGATATATCACATACCAAGAAAGTTGATAAAGATAAGCCAAAATTGAGATTCATATTATATACACCAAAACCAGTGAACTTTAAAGTAAATAATTTTTAGATCATAAGTAGTAAGAAAACATTAGCTATAAGGGTAAAATCAAGCTAGCCTTTAGATTTCTCTACAGAAACATTCTTTGCCAGAAAATAAGTCAAGCAGTGATTGCCAAGTCTTGAAAAAAAGGAAGTGTGATCCAAGAATATGACACCCATCTCAATAGTCGTAAAAGAATTAAAGCAACTGGCTGACATTCTGTAATATAAAAGAGTCAGAAAATATAAAATGAGTAATTCTGAAGAAAAATTCTTGGTGATTAAATTCAATGACCTAAAAAATAATATAAAGAACTTGAGGATGGAGAAGCCTTGGTGATTTATTGGTAATGAATATTAAATTTACTTAAATATAAAGACAAGAATAAATCCTGGTGGAAATATAACTGGATAATATAGTGTTATGATTGCTATCAAACTTAAAATAGTCTGGGCAACAAAATTAGCAGGTCAAGAGAGAAGATGTTGAAGAAATATGGATGCTAAGAGCTTGACATCTTTCATTCCAAGGAATTATTAAATTATTTCATATTGAAATATATATAAGTGTAATTTGGATGCTTTTTAAATTGAATTTATGTTTTCTTGTTTTTTAAGATAATTACTGTTTAAGATCTTTATCCGTTAATAAAGTTAAAAAACAGCAAATAATTTGTTGGAGAAAGGTTACAAAACAGTTATAATAAAATTCATATTTAGAAAAGATGTGAAGGAACACATATGTTCATATATAAAAGAAAGGTATGCATGTCAATGTTGTTTCTAAATAGTAGATTCGTCAATTTTGATTTAACATTTTAGTCGTTTTTTCTAAAATCACTAAGTAATGTTCAAAATGAAACAGGTTAAAGAAAATGTAGGCAATTATGATGAAAAGGTTAAAATACATAAATATAAATGTTAAATAAAAATTAACCAAATCTTAGAAAATTATTATTTTTTTCGGTCTTAAAACTGTATGGAAACATTGTGTGGTTGGCTATTTTACAATATATCAGACAGCAGTAGTTCCTCCTTATCCATGATTTCAATTTCTACAGTTTCAGTTACACATGCTTTGGGTTAACCTCAGTTCAAAAATATTAAATGGAAAATTCCAGAAATAAACAATCCATAAGTTTTAAGTTGCATGTTGTTTTCTGCCGTGTAATACTATCTTGCACCATCCAACTATGTTCTACCCAGAAATGATAAGATTCATATTCCTTTGTCCAGCAGCTCCACACTCTCTAAGCTGCTGCCCACCTGCCCCTTAGTTAATTGGTTGTCGTCTCAGTTTTCAGATCCATTGTTGAGGTATCACAGCACTTGTGTTCAAATAGCTCTTATTTTACTTAACAATGGCCCCAAAGAGCAAGAACAATGATGCTGGTACTTGGGATATGCCAAAGAGAAGCTGTAAATTTCTTCCTTTAAGTGAAAGGGTGAAAATTCTTGATTTAATAAGGAAAGAAAAAAAAAACTTTACTACAGTATGTTGTTATAATTTTTCTAATTTATTATTATTGTTTTAATATCTTACTGTGCCTAACATACATTAAACTTTATCATAGGTCTGTATATATAGGAGAAAACATAGTGGATATAGGATTCGGTACCATCTGTGGTTTCAGGCATCCACTGGGGGCCTAAAATCATATGTTCCACAAATAATGGGGGACTCCTGTATGCACATTCAAGCTTGATAAAAGCCCTTTGCCGTGGAATTAATTCTTACATAATGAAAGTCAAGGGCATTGCAGACCGCGGGTGCCAGCAATGGACGTTTCTCATTAATGTGTACAGACTCACTACACAAAGAAACATTCTCTTTGCCTGGTGACAGCTACTTAGTGGCTGCTTGAAACCTCAGTGGACTTGTACTACATTTGTTATTCAGTCTAAGTTCTGCAGTATTAGAATGAATTCTGCCCTCTTAATACATTCATTGTCTTTGATAAGCTAAAATACACAGGAAATTGCTCACTTTGGGAGAAGGATTAACTAATTCAGGCCACAAAATTCAATTTAGTAAGGGAAAGGTCACTTGTAAACTATATTCTGAGCATCTGATTGAAAACCCTGAGTCAGGTACCAACTAATCAAGACTAATCAAGAGAGAGGTTTTGTTATTATTATTTTCTTTAGAATAACAAATGGTTTGGATGAGATATGACTTTTTTATTTTACTGCAAATTTTCAAGGATGTCTACCTAGATTTTTGTTTATTCTCTACACTAATACGGATGACACTCTAGTTCCCTTGAATATTTATACTTCATTCTGGTTTTATAAACCAAGCCAAAAAACCTCTACAAATAAAGCAAAAAGATGTTTCATAATTGCTATCCCCTAAAAATGTCTTGCACCTTTATACATATCAAGAATAATCTAATTTTCTCTCATTGAAAATATCTCCCCCTCCTGCTCACATCACAGTGTTCAAGGTATTTGTGTGCCAACTTTTCCCAGAACACCTGGTCAATCCTTTACTGCCAGATGGACCTGCTGATGCAGAACAAAACAGGGAATAGTTGTAATAAATAATTCTGTGGGGGATATTGTTGTTAACGTTATTGGTCCAGTCTGCCTTGACTAAAAATTGTAGCAATCCATAGCCTCCATTTATCTGTCTAGAACTAGCAAATTATTCAGAGGTGTCAGAAGGCAAGGTGATAGAATGAAAGAGTACTGGTTTATAAATCATGGGATTGTGCAGTCTCTGCTACTAACTTTGTTTCTTTGGGGCTCACTTTTCTATCTCTAAAATGAGTGAACTCAAAATTGAGAGAATTGAATGAGATGTTTCTTGTACTTTACTCAGGTTTATAGTTCAAAAGCACAGTGTGAACATTGAACTTGTTGACAACAGAAAAACAAGAGACTTTTAAATGGCCTATATTTTTAGGTTAACAGGTGCCTTTCCCTATCATCTTCATTCTCAAAAAAAATTTGGAAAATAGTCATATTATAATAAAGTTATATTATTTTAACCAACTTTTGTGAATAATTACTGCTGGATGATGATTATTCATGTTGTAACAGCTGAACATCAACTGTGTTACTAGGTGCCAGGCACCATGGCAGGAGCTGAGACCCTTGAGCCCCACTAAGCAAGACTGAAATGTAGGGTTAAGGAACTCACAGAAGTGCACCTGCTCAACAGATAGAGAAAAGCAGAACATAGATGGTTAAATTGGTTAAATGTGGAAATGGAAGCTTCCTGACAAGTGTAAGCTGAGCTGGCTCTCACTTGGCAAGAGAAAGAGGAGTAGCATGAGAATTTAATGTAAGGATGTTTCAAATGCCAACAAGTGGATGTACAAAGGAATTAAATTACAAGAGCTTTTTTTATCAAGTAACTGAAAAATTAATAGAAGAAAAATAAAATGTCGCATAGACAAAAATTAAATTCACAGAGGCAGAAGCAAATTTTATAAAAGATAAAAGCTAACACTTAACGAATCAGTATTAGTGGATTTCCAACTTCAGCTGCAATTTTAAAGAGCTTAATGGTCATCACTTATATTCTTCTAACAAGAAATGATTGTACAAACTGAAAATCAATGGTGGTTCTTGAAGAGCTGAGGTTGTTGGGCAAATTGTTACCTTGAAATCTGGAAATCCTTAAAAAAGTGCCCATGCAGAGAATCAGAGCTGAGATCTGCTTACCAGGAGAAGAATCTCATAGAACCTTAAATGAATGTTACCAAAAAAAGGGGGTTCATTTACCTGGAGTAACAAATGACTCTCCCCACAAGAATGCAGGTTTTGATCAATAGGAGTTTTATTACTCTCCACAAGTAAGGAGTGCATGGGGTGTATTCTCCAAGGCAGTGTCTCCTTGAAGGAGGGTTTCCTGGGGCAGTGAGAGGGGAGAGGGTGCATCATTGCATGTAGAGGAGAGGTCCCAGTGGGGCAGATGCAGTAAGTCATTATGCTGGCACATAGGTTGCATGTTATGATAATGAAGCTGTTGCTCTTCATAGGGTGGAGATTTTAGCATGATAATAGGAAAAGTTTACTTCGGTTAATATGTAATTTGCTGAGATCTGTTAGGAGCTTGTTCCAGCCAATTAGGTGAACACATTCTACACAGAGTTTGGGGAAAAATGAAACCACCGTTTAAAAAAATTATTACAGTGAGAAAATTATGGCAGTGAAAGAGATTTAACCTAACTGACTCCATCTTACCTCTAACCCTCAACTTGCCTTGTTATCCTGGGCATAGGCTGAACTAACTTTGGGAAGAACTTCGTTTATAGTTTAACTTTGAAACAAAGACTGTAACAGCCCTTTCCCAAACAAGCCCCCTTCTTGCCTGTGATCAGATTGCCTTTGTAAGACTAACACATTAGCCACAAGATAAGAAATTATGGTTTAGAAGTCATGCAGCCAGAGACCACTAGATTCAGAACATCCCCAGTTGTTCTCAGGAATAATCACTACTGTAAAATCTAAGATTGGTGCTTAAGATACTTTCTAGGTCCTGCATTCTGAGGCACCAGCTGGCACCACGCAGACCTGTAATCTGGCTCAACCAGTTCTGTGAATCCACCCAGGAACAGAAGACAGAAAAAAGTACCCACTTTGACCCTCCCAATTTTGTCACCGACCTGACCAATCAGCACTCCCAACTCCCTGGCCCACTGCTCACCAAATTATCCTTAAAAAAATGCAGTCTCCAAATTTTGGGAGAGATAAATTGAGTAATAAAACTCTGGTCTTCCATTTAGCTGGCTCTGTGTGAATTAAACTCTTTCTCTATGGCAATTCCCCTGTCTTCATAAATTGGCTCCATCTGAGCAGTGGGCAAGAACTCATTGAGTGGTTACAAAAACAGGCTGCAAAGCCATAAAACAGACTGGATTGCTCAAGTTGATTACATTCTTATAGTTCCTGGAGACTCTCCCTGTCTTCTTACACTGATCGGAAAACATGAATGGTAACTTTTTCACCAGAAAGGAGTCCCAGTCAAGACCCCAAGAGAAGGTTCTTGGACCTCGTGCAAGAAAGAATTGGAGGTGAGTCCATAAACTTAAAGCAAGTTTATTAAAATCATAAAGGAAAAAAGGAATGGCCACTCCACAGGCAGAGCAGTGATGTAGGCTGCTCAACTAATTATACTTATGGTTATTTCTTGATTATATGCTAAACAAGGGGTGGATTATTCATGAGTTTTCTGGGAAAGGGGCAGACAATTCCCAGAACTGAGGGTTCATCCCCTTTTTAGACCACATAGAGTAACTTCCTGACATTGCCATAGCATTTGTAAACTGTCATGGTGCTGGTGGGAATGCCTTTTAGCATGCTAATGCCTTATAATTAGCGTATAATGAGCAGTGAGGACAACCAGAGGTCACTTTCATCGCCATCTTGGTTTTGGTGGGTTTCGTGGGCCTCTTTAACGACTTATATCTTGTGCCCACCTCCTATCTCATCCTGTGACTTAGAATGCCCAACCTTCTGGGAATGCAGCCAAGTGGGTCTCAGCCTCATTTTATCCAGCCCCTATACAAAATGGAGTTCCTCTGGTTCAAACACTTCTGACAATCTGAACAAATTAACAAATTACTAGATGCAAAGTGTGGACTAGTGTAAGGATGATAAACTAGGGGCTGCAGTTTTCAGGTGGGTGGGATATATATTTATGGACAATCTCTCCAAGAATCCGTAGTAAATATCTGAGAATAATCTCCTATTGGTTCTGGCAGAGAGAGGGGAAAATAAACAGTTCTGAAATACGCCCAAAGTCTTCTCCATAACAAAGGCTTACTCCCCAGAGAAACCATAGAGCCTATTCCACCTTAAGAAAAGGTAATTTCTCCACTCTAAAATCCTCTAGATTTTCTGTTTCACCTAAGGGAAGAAGAAAAGCTAAGAAACACTTGTGAAAGTCACAGCACAGGAAAATAGATAGATACATTAAAAGAATGATATTTAATAATAAGATTACACACTTTCCTCTACCCCACAATTTACCCCAGGCCAGTAAAGACTCAGTAGAAAAACAGTGGATTATAGCTGAAATAGCTGCAAGACACACACTTTATGAGAGTAGTACTTAAGGGACCCCAAAATCAACAGGGGAGACAAAAATAAGGTCACCAGAGGAATTTGAAATCTGTGGTACATATAACCCCAACATTAAATACAGCCCAGCGCCAAGCCAGGCTAACATAAAACCTTTCATTAAAGCCTGTTTAGCTCAGTTACTGTTACCCGATACATCATGTCCAGCTTTCAACCAAACATTATTAGGTATTGATATGGTTAGGCTTTGTGTCCCCACCCAAATCTCATCTTGAATTGTAATTCCCATAATTACTGTGTGTCAAGGAAGAGACCAGGTGGAGGTAATTGGATCATTCGGGAGGTTTCTCTATACTGTTCTCATAATAGTGAGTTCTCACAAGATCTGATGGTTTATAAGTGTTTGATAGGTTACTCCTTTGGTCATTCTCTCTCCTGCCACCTTGTGAGGAAGGTGCCTGCCTCTTCTTCCCTTCCGCCATGATTGTAAGCTTCCTGAGGCCTCCGTAGTCATACGGAACCGTGAGTCAATTAAACCTCTTTGTTTTATAAATTACCCAGTCTCGGGCGGTTCTTATAGCAATGTGAGAATGGACCACTGCAGGAGTGTTAATTTCTTTTTTTAAAAAAGCAAGCTTAAGAACCAAACTTCAATAAAACACACACTTTGGGATTATCAGGCAGGACATTTAAAGTAACTACTGTTAATTTGTTAAGGGCATTAACAAACTTTATAGTTATTAATCTGACTATAGCCACAATCATTTTAAATGCAAATAGTCTAAACATGCTAATTTAGAAGCAGAGATTGTCAGAGATAAAATAATGAATAAACTACACGTTCTTAAACAATCAATAAATAAAAGAAGAAATCACATTAGCGTGCTATTGAAACCCAACAAAGACATTATAAGAAACCTATAGACCAGTGTTTAATGTGAACATTGATGTAAAAATACTAGCAACCAAACTCAGCACCACATTCATTCAAAGTACTATACAATTTAAGAAAATACTAAAATTCAAATTCAAAGTATTATACAACTTGAGATTTGTTTCTGGAATGCAATAATGACTCATCATATATAATTAATGTAATACACCACATTCCAAGTATGAAAAAAACACACACACGGTCATCTCAACTGATGCAGAAAAGCATTTGACATAATTGACACTTTTTATGATAAAAACAACAAACTATGAATAGAAGAAAACTACCTCAACCTAATAAAAGTCATATATTTTTAAAAACCCACACTGATCATCATAATGGTGAAAGACTGAAAGCTTTTCCTCTAAAATCAGGAACAAGGCAAGCATGACTAGTTTTATCCCTTCTATTCAGCATAGTACAGGAAGTTCTAGTCAGAGTAATCACACAAGAAAAATAAATGAAGGCATCCAGTTGGAAATAACGAAATAAAATTATCTGTTTGCAGATGATATGATCTTATCTCTAGAAAACTCTAAAGAGTTCAGAAAAAAACTGTTAGAAGTAACACATGAATTCAGCAAAGTAGCAAGATACAAAGTTACCACCAAAGAAGTTTCATTTTTACATAAAAATAATGCACATTCTTAAAAGAAAGTTATAAAAATAATTCAGTGTATATTAGTATGTAAAGAATACAATACTTAGGTATTAACCAAGGGGGTGAAAGTTTTGTACAATAAAAACTGGAAAAGAATGCCAAAAAACATTGAAGAAGACATAAATAAATAAAAGCATGTTTTGTATTTATCCATTGAAAGATTTAATATTAAGCTGTTTATACTACCCAAAGTGATCTGCAGATTTAATGCAATCCCTATCAAAATACCAATGATCTATTTTGCATAAATAGTCTCAAGAGACTGAACAGTCAAAATAATATTGAAAAAGAAAAAAAGCTGGAGGGTTCGTATTTCCTGATTTCAAAATTCACTACAAAGCTACAGTAATCGAAATGTTATGGTACTGGCATAAAGGCAGACATATAGACCAATGAAATAGGTAGAGATCCTAGAAATAAACATTTACATATACAATATCAAATAATTATTGATGAGAGTACCAACGCTATTCAATGAAAGAAACAATAGTGTTTTCAACAAATGGTGCAGGGAAAACCTGGACATTTACATGCAAAATGGTAAGTTGAGCCCTTTTGTAACACCATATATAAAAATGAATTCAAATGGTCAAAGACTAAAATGTAAGACTGAAACTATAAAACTTTTCCGGAGAAAATGTAGTGCAAAGCTTCACAACACTAAATTTGGCATTGACTTTAAAAATATGACTCCAAATGCGCAGGCAACAAAATAAAATATAGACAGTTGGACATCATAAAAATTAATAAAATTTGTGCTTCAACAGACACTATCAATAGAGTAAAATGGTAACCCATAGGATGGGAGAAAATATTTACATACCATACATCTGATAATGGGTTAATATACAGAATATGTAGAGAACTCTCAAAACTCAATCACATAAATCAAACAACAAAATTCAGAAATGGGCAAAGGACTTGAATAAACATTTCTCCAAAGAAGATGAAGAAGGACACATGGTCAATAAGCACATGAAAAAATGTTCAATGTCACTAAACATCAGGAAAATGCAAATGAAATCTACAATTAGATACTACCTAGTATCCATTAGGATGACTACTTTAAAAAATAGACAAATGAAAAACAGAAAATGAGCACTGGAAAGGATGTGAAAACACTGAACTCTTGTGCACTGTTGGTGGGAATATAAAATGGTACAGATGTTACTTCAAAAATTAAAAATAGAATTGTCATATAATCCAGCAGTTCCTATTCTGAGTACATACCCTAAAGAACAGTTTATAGCAGCATTATTCACAATAGCTAAAATGTAGAAGCAACTCAAACATCAACCAATGAATGAATGAATAAACAAAATGTAGTAAATGTAGTAATGTATTATGCAGGTAATACTATTTAACCTTAAAAAGAGAAGACATTCTGACATACGCTACAACATACATAATCTTGGAGGGCATTATGCTCAGTAAAATAAGTAAGTCACAAAAAGCCAGTATTTCATGAGTCCACCTATATGAGATACATACAGTAGTCAAATCATAGAGTCACAAAGTAGAATGGCCATTGGCAGTGGCTGGGAAAATGTAGAGTCATTGTTTAGTGGGTATAAAGTTTCAGATTTCCAAAAATGAAAAATGTTAGGAAGACGGATCTTAGTGATATTTGCACAATATTATGTATGTATTTAATACCATTGAACTGTACACTTTAAAATGATAAGATGGTAAATTATATGTTGCATCTGTTTTACCATATTTAAAAATATTGGAAAAAATACTGCAACAAAATTCTACCAAAAAAAAGAAAGATTAAACACTATTAAATTTTACAAACTACTAAAATTATGCTGTTTCCTAAGTCTCAATAGTCAAATACCTGATATCCAAAATTAAATAATTGATATGCAAATTTTGCAGCATGCAAATCACTTTCACCTCATCTGCATTTCTTAACTTCCACAAACAATCCCAGGTAAATGATGTGTTAAATTTTGAAGGAAACAAACAAAAAATATTTAGCTAAGGATTAATTTTTATGAAACGGAAGAAACTACACTAAAACAGACCTTCTAACTCCAAAAGTCAGTGTTAATTCCATTATATGTTTTTTACATTTCTTTCATTTAAATGTAAATACTACGAAACAGGAAAAAATGTCTTTATTATATGAAAATTTAGGCAAAACTTGTATAAGAAATTAAAATTTCTGAGATATTAATTTAATTACATGTGTCTAAAAATTAATAAATCTATTAAGAAACAATTTTTTGAGGAAATGGAAGAAAATAATTTTAAAAGAAACCAAGACTTCTCCAGTCTCATGGAATAGTCATAATTTGATGATAATATTTTGAATAAAATATTAAGTTTTATTTTTATTGCTGCTTCTGCTTTACTGCTGAATGTTAAAAGCTGATACTGGTTATGAGCTTGCGGAAAACAGTTCAAATTACATTCAATAACTAAATGACAAGGGGTTGTATTTCATGAACTCAAAAGTTGTCTTCCTGACAATACAACGTTTTTATTAACATCATCAAGACTGTATCAACAAAGCATTAAATAATGGGACTTGCATTATTATACATTGTTATTTTCTAATGTATCATCTGCACAAAATAAATGACATTATATATTATCGTGAGGATTGGTGGCTGAAAGCAAACAAACACCTGTAGTTTCAATGAATTTAGCTATCAACAATGAGTTAGGTTCCCGTTGTGCTCAAGGCACACCTGGATTTTGTGAGAGCTACAAAAGAGTAAAAAGCTCAATCTCTACCTATCCTCAAAGAACTTTAACTTAAGTATGAAAGATGTCATCTAAATAGATGGCTGGAGAAAAGGCAAAGTATAAGAAGAGTATTTAACGTCTAAATGTCAGAACTCAGGAGAGGGAGAAATGCCAGTTAATCAGAAAATTTGTCTCATCCCGAGGGTGTGCTGAAGAGAACACAAGGTTTTAGATCTTTACCAAAACAGTGACAGCAAAATTTAGCTACGTATAACCGAAGTACAATGTCCTGGGACCTCTTGTGCTCTGAGTTGTTTAAGGCTCAAGCTGCAGCTACTGTTCAAAGTCAGGAGAGAACAATAATATTAATATGGTTGCCCCCCATATGGCTCCTGTTTTGCATCTTGCAGTGGATGGGTGATGTACTTACTGTATTGTACCATGCCACCTTTTTCCCTCATAAATAGCGTGTCTGCTGTAGGTAGCTTTTGAAAATAATTTATTATCTTTACAAGAAAACTAGAAAGAACTTAAACAGAAAAATCTTGGTTAATAAAGAAAACAGGGACTGTCCAATTCAACAAGCCTGTTTGACTCTCAATTCCAAAAATGTCTATCTGTTGACACTGAGCATATTATTTAATCTCACTCAACCTCAATTTTTTCATGTATGAAATGAAAATGATGCTTTTGTGATTGTTACTAATGGCTATTGGTATTAAATAAGAAAATAATAAGTTAGGTATCTGGTAAGTAACATTCGGTACTCAATAAGTGTTCAATTCATTCTTTCCTTGCGTTTAATGAAATTCTCAGCCAACATCATAACTCAACTTTAGAGTCTATGACTCTGTATAGACCAAAGAGTAAAAGTCAACATTATTGTGACTGCAGTTGTCTCATATTCAGATCAATATCATTGGTATTTCTGCCCTCATCCTCTTCTTGCCCATTAAATTTCATTATTCAGTTTTATTAAAAAGTATACATGCTGATACAATTAGTGTATTTGACAGGAAAAGTTGAAAATATTAGTAATAATAAAATTAAAACATAGGTTTAAATCATTATATTTTATAATTAGAATTTTAACTTAATAATTTCTAATTATCACTAACATTTTGATTTAGTTATTCTTATTACTATTGTACATTACTTTTACATTCCTATGAGGCACTTTTACTGATTGTTAACAATTCACACTTTAATTATACTTTTAAATATTTGTCAAATCTCTTTTTTTAACTAGGATAAATAATTTTTGTGAAAATTTTGGTCAAAGTTAAAGTTTTTTTTATTTTATTTATTTGTACTAAGGCCATTATATTATCAATTTCATATAATACAATGGCATCTTTATTTGAAATATTAAAAATTGATTTATTATATAGCATGAAGTAATTAAAACTTATGCTCTTTATTATTAAATTATTTTTAATTTTTTGGTAAAGCAATATTTTTGGTTTTTATTTTAATAAAATTTTAAATTTAATTTGGCAGTTGCTCTTAATAGGATTCATTTGTGTTTATTTTTCTCATTTTGCTACCATTAATATTAATTAGATTTAATTATATACTTTCTTGGTTGTATGTAAAATAGTGACATAGTAATGTTTAGAAAATTTACAGTTTTTACAAATATGAATATTTTAAAATTCTCTTATATCATTATTTTTGCAGGTGTCTCTGATTGATTCATATTTACTATGGTAAATATTATTTCCTAACTCAGATGGTAAGTGGGGGAGTTTCAAAGAATTCTACTTGGTTTTCCCCACTGTAATAGTGTAACCTCATTGACTAAGGAACTAATAAAGAGATGTTGCAAACTGCCAACTATATGCCCATTTTGATTTACAGTTGGAACCCAAAAAAGGATCACCAGATGAATCCATCAAACAAGTGGATCCACTAGCCAGACCTGGGCCAGGACTCTTATTTATTATTTGGCTCTCATATGACCCATTCTAGTAAGGGATCCATGTTAATGCTTCACATGAACGGTATAAATGTTAGCCTGGATCCTGTGTTCAATCGTCCTCAAAACTTGGAGGAGTTTCTTTTTTCACTGTATAATTACCTGACAAATGGCTTTAGATTTCCTAAGGGAAAGTCTGGGGAATTATCATATATTTAGTATTGCAGGAACTGTCCTTTTAGAGACAAAACCTCTTCCTTTGTCAGTGACAATCAGGTTGGAAAACTGGCTCAGGTCTAAAAATTGATAAGGAAATTACAAATATTAGAGTGGTTGCCCATCTATTTTTCCCTTAAGGATACTGTGCTCTCTAATCTTCCCCACAACTCTCTGTGAGTTAGGCTCCCTGGCTATCCCTCCGACCTTGACTCATATTACAATTTCTACTGTCTTGCTTCAGACAGTAATATACTGCCAGCTGGCTTCTATAATTTTGGAATTCTGTCATTGTCTCCATTGCTATCAATGAGTCCAATTCTATAATAGAGTTTTCTAAAGTTAGCTCTTATCTACAGAGAAGATCCAACACTGAACTTCTTATGGGTGCTTATTTTACTGTTTTTATTGTTTTGGTAAATTTAGGCCCTCCTAGAGACAAGAGTTCTTTGTGGAGTTTTCTGGCCTTACATTGTGTATTCTCTCTAGCTTGCCTATTATTCTGAAACTTTTCATTTATTCTTTTATCATGTGACATGGCAATTTTGGCAATTCTCATAATAGACCCTCACTCTGTCCAAGGTTTTGAAATCTATGGTAGCAACAGGAAGGAAACATGCCTGGGGAAGGTAACAGAATGTTAAATGTTTAATTCTAGGAAAATGTTTCAAATATACATTAATTAATTATCCCTTATTAAACTATATATTCTGCCTCCTTTGATCTAGAAAGTTAATATCTTATGATAGATAGATAGATAGATGATAGATAGATAGATGATGATAGATAGATAGATGATGATAGATAGATAGATAGATAGATAGATAGATAGATAGATAGTAGAGATAGATATTCTTCCATTTCCTACCAGTATATGTTGTTTAGGTCCTGTGGTTCCTTCATGATATTTTGTCTTTCTTAATTGGTGAAATTTACCTTGAAAAGTTATTTGTCAATATGGTCTGATGTACAGGAAACTATGTAGTAGCAGATCCTTGAAGGGGTGTATGCATTATCTCATCATGCACATTTTCATGGAGCAGAGGAGAGTGCTAGCCTTGAAAAGAGAGAAGTTGGTCATTTCAGCAGGTACTGGAGTATATAGAAAGTCAACATTTTCACATGTAACACTAACTAAGGCCATAATCTTAGGATATCAGCGCACCCTAGATGGAAAGATCAACCTTCTCCCAAGCTCTCCTGTTCTTATTAAACCTCAGACCTGCTCCTCAGCTTTATTTGCTTTCTGACTGCATAAGATGAGTATCTTTATACGCTATGAGGGAGACTTTCTAGATTTCTCACCCAGACTTTAGGTGATAATCACACTCAGGCTTTCATTATCGTTGCTCAAAACATCAATTACCCCCTGCAAAAGCACACAATTCTATTATCCTTATAAATATTACTCCTTACCTATATCACCAAGCCCTGATAATTTAACTTTAACTCATATATAGGATATAAGACCTGTGCCTGTGAAAATTTAAACAACTGCACTACTACTATGTGTCAGAATATATCTGTGCTCCAATTACTACTAGCAATAGACTTCCTATTGTTACCTGACCAATATATGACCCAGCTAGAAAATTCCAATTAATATTATACTTTTTTTCTCCCACTTCTTGTACCAACAATTGAAAGTAAAGTTCCTTAGGATGTGGACCCAGAGAAGATTAGCGTATGAAAAGTTGATCAGAGAGGGCTTTCTTGTGCGATTAGAAAAAGATGTAGTATTATGTCAAAGGATAATTTAGGGTGCAATACAGCCTCAAATAAGGTGTCAGCCAAACAACAATGGCCCTTGAGAGTTATTTCAAAATGAGGCAAGAAGTAGAACCTTTATACCACTGGATCACAATATTTGAATGAAGGCTGCCCCTTGTAGGTGGCTTGTCAATACCCATGGTAGCACTCTATAGCCAAGGCACTTTCCATAGAGAGTTGCCAGTTGAAGGCTATCATCCAGGTACATGATAACAACTAGAAAAATAAATTCTTTAGTCTTGAAGGGATATGCCTATGGCAAGTGAATTATAACATCCACTATAACAAGCCACAAAATCTGTGTGTTTTTAATGGTGCCATGCTGTCAAATAGACTACCACTTTGGTCACATATGACTGCTGTGATTCTTGAAACACATGGTTTACTTTTTGTAGAGGAATTATCTTTTTTACTGTTAAAGTTCAACCCATCTCACTGAGTTAATGTGAAATTAAAGGAGATGGGTTAATGTTTGGCAGCATAGAACCTGTATTTGAAATCACAAATTTACAGGTCTTATGACAGATGAGTTTATTTATCTAAAAATGTATAAAAATGTCTCTGCTTTTAAATTTATATTTTAATTTTAAATAATAATTTCAATTTTATAAGCTGTAAAATTGTATGATGTGACAAAATATAGCTAATTTTTAACTGAATTTCCTTTTACTTCTAACATTATCATTAGACTATAGTTCTCAAATTTGCCTGCAATTAGATTTGTTCTAGTCAATGAAATAAATACACCTAGTGGATGTATGCTATGTTTAGACATGACTCATATAAAAAGTCACACATATTATTTCCCCATGTTTATTCTTCTTGAAAGCCACTCATTGAAGTTTGTGGAGCTACAAGATGAAAGGTGTTTGAGTATTTAAACCGCCAATTGGAGGAGAGCTGTTTTCATGTCTGGAAGAGCTATTTTGGACTGCTCATGAGTAGAAAATATATTTTCATTTTCTTAAGACGCTAATTTATCTGTTAGTCAGCTAGTGCTCCCTTGATTAATGGAGGTTATACTTAAAATTTTGTTTTATGTCTGCTGAGTACTTTTAGCTATTTTTTCCTTTTAAATATATATAAATTTCTATAGTGCAGCTAGCTGTATTTAGCTTCCACCTTGTTTAATTTATTGTTGTTTTTAAAAGATAAACACCAAAAATTTATATTCATTTTCCATTTTAGAAACGATTTTTGTTCTCTTTCCCCATTCATTTATGTTTATGAATATCTTTTTATCAGAATTTTTATATTGGATTATTAATTATATATATTTTGTTAATAATTTTTAAAGTAATTATTAGTCTGGGAATGAATCACAATTGGCTAATGCTTTTTTGAATGTTAATGTACAGAGGAAACAATGATTAATTCCATTTGTAGTTTGGGGAGGTCAAATTTGAGATAATCCTTGAAGAAGGAAAAATATTATACCAGGTAGATAAATAACAAGCTGGTGTATTTGTGTAGCAGTGAGAGTTCCATGGGATAAGAACACTCTGGTTTGTAGTATTTGTCTGTCTAAATAGTTAAATTGAGATATTATACAATATATCCAGAGAACCAAGGATAGTACAAGGTAACGAGGGTGGAGAGGTCATGGTAGAGTGCCTGGGATGGGTGATGTAATTTGTTAATGATTTTCACTTTAAAGTTTTAGATTTAGATGTTGTATATCAATTTAAAATTTATTTTCTATATTTTTCTGTCTTCTTTTTTAACCTCACACTTATTAAAATGGCTATTATCAAAAAGACAAAGGATAACAAGAGTTGGAAAGTATACAAAGAAAAGGAATTTTTTTGTAAACTATTGGTGGGGATGTCAATTAGTATAGACAGTATAGCAAACTATATTGAGGTTCCTCAAAAAGCAAAAAATAGAACTATCATATGATCCACTTCTGTATTCCAAAAGGAATTGAAATTAGTATATCAAAGAGATATCTGTCTTCCTATCTTCATTGCAGCAATATTCACAATAGCCAAGACATAGAATCAAGCTAAATATCTATCAATTGTGGAATGGAAAAATAAAATGTGGCATATATGCACAATCGATGACTTAGCCTATTTTGTGCTTCTGTAACAAAGCATCAGAGACCAGGTAATTTATAGTGAACAGACGTATATTGGCTCACAGTTCTTGGTGCTGGAAACTCAAGATTGAGGAACCAGAATCTGACAAGGGCCTTGTTGTTGCATTGTCTTATGGTGAAAAGCAGAAGAGCAAGAGAAGGTGAGAGAGAGAGAGAGGGCTGAAGTCACCCTTTTCTTAGGAATCCAATCCTGAGATAGTGGTATTAATCCATTCAAGAGAAGGATGCCCCATAACCCAAACCTCTTCTATTAAGTGTCATCTCCCAATGCCCCTGCATTGATAATCAAGTTTCCAATTCATGAACTTTGAGGAACACATTCAAATGATAGCAATGAAATACTATTCAGGCTTTAAAACTAAATTTGTCATCTGAGTCAACATGGACGAACCTGAAGAACATTATGCTAAGTGAAATAAGCCAGTCACATAAAGATAAATACTATAATATAATTTCTTATAAGTGTAGTCTAAATAAGTCAAACTCATAGAAGCAGAAAGCAGAAAGGTAGTTACTAGAGAATGGAGGGATGGAGGATGCAGGGTGGAATGGAGAGATGAATCTCAAAAAAAATACAGTGTATATCATAATTGCTTTTTTATTTTTTGAAGAAACACATTGGAGACACTGTTCCTTACCATTCAGTGACACATTTGTTGAGAGTGACCTTATAACTTATTGTGCTTTTCGCTATTTTGAGAAAGAGGTGATAGTCATAAAGTGCAAAGTTTCAGTTAAACAGGAAGAATAACGTTTTTGAGATCTATTCCACAGCAGGGTGACTATAGTTAATAATAATGTATATTTCAAAATTCAATTTCCTTACTTTAAAAATAGTAAGTATATGAGGTGAGAAATGTGTAATTTTCTTGATTTAATCACTCCACATGTATATTTATATAAAATATCACATTGCACTCCACAAATATATAAGACTATTAGGTCAATTAAAAATACAAATAAGAAGGCATCATTGCTCTAGGAAAAAAAGGAAGGAATTGACACAATCAGGCTTGCGTTATTGAATGTTGTAGATAAATAGGTGTAATAAAGAATAAGGGGGCCAGCCCCTCCACACCTGTGGGTATTTCTCGTCAGATGGGATGAGAGACTGAGAAAAGAAATAAGACAGAGACAAAGTATAGAGAAAGAACAGTGGGCTCAGGGGACCGGCGCTCAGCATATGGAGGACCCACACCAGCACTGGTCTCTGAGTTCCCTCAGTATTTATTACTATTTTCACTATCTCAGCAAGAGGAATGCAGCAGGAGAGCAGGGTGATGGTGGGGAGAAGGTCAGCAAGAAAACGTGAGCACATAAGTTCAAGGGAAGGTACTATGCCTGGATGTGCACGCAGGCCAGATTTATGCTTCTGTCCATCCAAACATCTCAGTGGAGTAAAGAATAACAGAGCAGCATTGCTGCCAACATGTCTCGCCTCCCGCCACAGGGTGGTTTTCCTCCTGTCTCAGGATTGACCAAATGTACAATTGGGTTTTATACCGAGACATTCCGTTCCCAGGGGAAGGCAGGAGACAGAGGCCTTCCTCTTATCTCAACTGCAAGAGGCCTTCCTCTTTTACTAATCCTCCTCAGCACAGACCCTTCGCAGATGTCGGGCTGGGAGACGGTCAGGTCTTTCCCATCTCACCAGGCCATATCTCAGGCTATCACGTGGGGAGAAACCTTAGACAATACCTGGCTTTCTAGGGCAGAGATCCCTGCAACTTTCCGCAGTGCATCGTGCCCCTGGTTTATCGAGAATGGAGAATGGCAGTGACTTTTACCAAGCATTCTGCCTGTAAACATTTTATTAACAAAGTACATCCTGCACAGCCCTAGAGCCCTTAAACCTTGAGTCCATACAACACATGTTTTTTTGAGCTCAAGATTGGGGCAAAGTTACACATTAACAGCATCTCAGGGCAAAGCAATTGTTCAGGGTACAGGTCAAAATGGAGTTTCTTATGTCTTCCTTTTCTACATAGACACGGTAACAGTCTAATCTCTCTTTCTTTTCCCTACAGGTAATATTAAATAGATTCCAATAATCCAGATAAGAGATCATAAAGATCTGAATGAGGGTAAAACCAAACCAACATAATTTGAATGTTAAGTTTTGACATGCTGTATTAGGTCATTCTTGCATTGCTATAAAGAAATATCTGAGACTGGGTAATTTATAAGAAAGTAGATTTAATTGGTTCACAGTTCTGCAGGTTGTACAGAAAGCATAGTGGAATCTGCTTCTGGTGAGGCCTCGGGGAGCTGACAACCATGGTGGAAGGTGAAGGGGGAACAGGCAGGTCACATAATGAAGGCAAGACCAAGAGAGCACTGGGTAGGTGTCGTAACTTTCCCACCAGGCCCCACCTGCAACACTGGGGGTTACATTTCAATATGAGATTTGGGCAGGGACACACATCCAAGCTATATCAAATGCCTTCACATCACATGATAATTTTTCTTGTATTTTTTTTTAACAGAAGTCGTTTAAAGAATATGTTTTTGTATTTATTGAAGAAACATCTTGGAAGCACTGTTCCTGGCTATTCAGTAACACATTTTTTGGGAATGTAATTTATAATTTTTTGTGTTTTTTGCTATTTTGAGAAATATTGGGAGAGTGACATAATTAAGCTGAGACAATAGAGATAAGCAAAAACGTTTCTGTGAAAATAGGATACCTATAAGCATAAGTAAAACTAAGAAAATAGGACACATGTAAGAATGCATGGGTCAGTGACTGCTAGAATTCTAGTACCAAATAATTTCTCCTCTGAAATTTTATGAATTTTTAAACCAAAAGAAGTATAATAATCCATTGTCATTTTTCTTTTTTAATACTTATTTTCTAGTTGTTTTCCTTTTTTACTCTTTCCTTCTTCTTTTTCAGCTTTTCTGATTTGTCAAAGTCTTTATATTTTTATATAAATGCCCCATTTTTAAGTGCCTATTTTCATTTCAAAGTCTTAATACAATGAACTCTTCTATTGAGAAACAAATTCTGATGACCTTCTTTATTCTTCACAGTGCTATAATAGCTACGTGTGACTTGTGGTGAGTTTGTGTTCTTTTCGAAGAGACCATAAATTAGCATAAATAAGGACATTTTTATGTATGCTAATTTATACACAACTTAATTATATGAGACAGTGTAAATATTAAAGTTTAGAAGTTCACACTGCTAGGTTTTTCTTACTTTGAAAATATTATGGAGTTTCCACAACTTTGAATCTTTTACTTTGACCTAAACTCCAAGTACACAAACGCCCTCACCAATTCAAAGTCATGATATATAGAATGAGAGAGAACATGGGCTAGAATTTTTCTTTAAATAAATACTAACATGACCAGACTATTTAACTAAAATGCTAAATTATTGGCCCTCTAGTAGATCTATATTTAGCACGGAATGAATGGCCATGCATTTGGTACTAGGGTAAGATATGAAACGGGTGATTTATCCCAGTCACTGAAAATATTTGAATATTAAACACCTTATTTAGAAACAGCATACATCTATTATCAGGTTGATTTTGTATAAGCCAGTAAGAAGAAGTACAAGGTCATCTCTCCTTGATATTTTACATAAAACCAGTAATATTCATTATTTGACTTTCTAAGGTGAATTCTGCTAGTATGTTACAAACTGGTATAGGGTGATAATAGCCAAAATATAAAAGAGTAATTAGTGGTACCTGTTATTTTAGAATATTTTGACACTTTTATACATGACTATTCTTTAAATTTTACAATAAATGAATATAAAGGCTTTAATTTTGATACCCAAATTACCACTGGAGTTTAAAGCCTGTGTAATCATATTCATTTATTTAGTTCTTCAAAATTAAATCTAGGTATTTGTGAAATTTGTATTGGAGGTAAATATAAGAAATTTCTAGAATTACAGAAGAAAATGTGTCAAAATGGCAAATATACCTAATACATAATACTCCAGTCTATATGTTAAGATGAACTTGGACGTTTATTTTTGGTGTTTTCACAGCTGTTCAGTTTACATAAAAATTATTGGCTATTTCTGTTTAGGACCAATTTTTGTGCCTTATTTTCTATTAATATCTCACACCAGAAAACAAATGGCACTTTATCTTTACTTAAATTTTTGCTAACTCAGTTTTGGTTTTATGAAGGTATTTAAGAGGACAAATCATATCCGACTTCATTGCAACATGAACCCACTGGGTTTTATAATATTTTCATATTCATCCTTATTCCTGAATCCATAGATTCAAGATGCAAGACAGCCTATAAAAAGTCCAACACTTGACAAGGAAGGCCAGGTGTAAATCCTAGCAGTATATTTGGATATAGTGATAAAATAAACTTCTTTGAATTCTCCTTTAATATCTGTTACATTTAATTCACAAATTTGTACCTATGCTATAACACAACAATCTTTAATCTTATAGAATGATCAAAAATCTATCATTGCAGAGATATTAAATAAGCCAATACTTTGGGAGGCCGAGGCAAGCAGATCACAAGGTCAGGAGTTTGAGACCAGCCTGACCAACATGGTGAAACACGTTTCTACTAAAAATACAAAGATTAGCTGGGCGTGGTGGTGCACACTTGTAGTCCCAGCTCTCAGGAGGCTGAAGCAGGAGAATCGCTTAAACCCAGGAGGCAGAGCTTGCAGTGAGCCGAGATCACGCCACTGCACTCCAGCCTGGACGACAGAGTGAGAGACTCTGTCTCAAAACCAGCAAACGAACAAAAAAACAAATAAGCCAATAGATGAGAAATGAAAAAAATTAATTGATGAACTTCAAAATTGTATCACACTTTCAGAAGTATTCTTCAGTTCTCTAAAAATATTATAAAAATAGGAGAGTAGGATTCCTAATGAATGATATAGTCAAAGAGGGAGGAACTAAGAGAGGAATATATTAATATATTGTAGCATGAAGACTGAAAGCAACATAATGGGGGATTCCATGATCACTTTTCATGGCCGATTTCCTATTACCAATATGGCAGATAACAGAAGTTATGAACGTCGTTACATGGTATTCTCACATTCTGAACATCTTGAAAAAATACATCACAATAACAGTTCATTCCTCAAAGGAGCAAAAGCATGTTATCACTTTAGAAAGAGTAAATTGAAGATGTAAGGGAGTGAAGCTTTCTGAGATGTTTGAAATGAAACATCCCAAAATATTTTGCAGAATTTGGGAGACACTTAAAAATATATAGTGTGCATTATAATTGCCAGATATGTAGCTCTCAGATGCCAAGTAATAGAAGGAGAGATAATTTTGTTTATTTAATTTTGCTTTGTTTTACTGCTTTCACCTCCTAAACAATGCATGCGAACAATAAGCTGTGTTCTTAAAAAAAAAAAAGTTTTAGATGTTGAAATAAAAGCCTAATTTTTAATTGGAAAAAATATTTTTTTTTTTGGCATAGCTTGAACTTTATGACTAAAGTTTAGTATTGATGAACTTCTCTTTTATAACTCAACTAAATGTGAAGAATTAGAACTTTACTAGGTTGAAGCTGATTTCAGAGGGAGTTTAAAAAGAGGTTCACAAATCATTTTCTTAGTTTCAACCAAACCTTGAAGGCTTGAATTTAATTGAAAATGTTAAAGTTTCATTTCAGGCTTCAGAGATCAAATCTTCAGAGTAAAAAAGGGCAATTTAAAGACAATTACGGTCTTTGCAATGTAATATGAAATCGTCCTTATTTTCAAATTAAGGATTTCCATATTAAGATCACCTCTAGATAAGTGACTGGTAAATAGTACGTTGCTGACATGAATACCTGTGGGTACCTTTAAAAGAGCTATAAGTTAATCAGTTTCCTACCACATGCTGGCCCTCTAATGAAGAATGATGCTCTGCCTAAATTTAAAGGGACTCAGTGCTCTGATCCTACAAATTGATTCTAACTATAGACACATTTCTCTCTAAAGCACAGCTATGGTGGTAAAAGTTTTAGGCTTGTAGTCAGAAGGCTGACATTCAAGTCTTATTTGCACTAATTTACTGGCTGTTTTATCTTGCATATTTGTTTAAACCATGTGGGGCTCATTATCTCCAAACCTGTAAAAGTAATATTTCTACTGGCAATTCTTATAATGGACCCTATAAATTTTTAGTTCTCTTTCCCTTCAGACCGTGGTATTGAGGATAAACTAGAATTATCTATGTCACAGCAATTGATAACTTATACATCGCTATACAAATGTTTAAAAATGGCATTTTTCAGATCTTATATACGTAAACTATAACATTAAAGAATGATCAATGATTGTAGGCTAATTCCACTGTAGCCTGGTTAAATTTATGTATCCATTTGGCTGGTGCCTAGATATATGTTCAAACATTACTCTAGATGTTTCTATGAGGATATTTTTGGTTAAGATTAACATTTAAATTGATGGATTTTAAGTAAAGGAGATGGCCCTCCATAATGTGAATGGGCCTCCTCCAATCAGTTGAAGGTTTGAATAGAACAGAAGAATGATCTCTTGCCAGCGAAAGGGAATTCTTCAGCAGATGCATTTGGACCTGAACTTCAGTATCAGCTTCTCCCTGGTTTCCAGCCTGCCAGCCCATCCTCAGAATTTTAGACTTGCAAACTTCCATAGTCATGTGAGCTAATTCCTTAAAGTACATAAGTAAATTAAAAAAATCCCATTTGTCCTGTTCTCCAGAGAACTTTGATGAATATATAGTAAAAAAAAAATCATATTAAAACTGATAGAAATTGAATTTATGTAATATTGAAATTTTATATTTAGGAACACTATTATCTTTTGTAAGATACTTATGTTTTAAATTGCCTTAGTATTCATTTTTAAAATTATAATCTATGGTAGATGGTATTTACCTTCTCAAATAAGTAGAATTCTCAGAATATGGTTCTTAATCAAAACAAGTCATTAACCCATATCCTAGGACAGGATTTTACCTGTTCTCCCAAGTTTTAACAGGGTCTGCCACTTGAAGACACACTCTCTCTACTCTTCTGAATACCATGAAACATTCTTTGCACAGAAAGAGTTCTGTCTAATTTGTTCCTCAGTTTCTTTCATGAGAATAGGGCATCTCTATTTAAGGACCTGGCTACTGTCACCCATTATTACCAGTTTCATAGACCAAGTATTATTTGAGATCAACCCTTAGTCATTTTGTCCCCAAAATAACATCTGCCAGAAACAAAATATTTGAATCCAGTCATTTCTAAACATTACCCTCATCTTTTCATTCCTTTGGAAGCCATTCTTCCCAATCTCATCTAAATTTTATGCCCTCTTATTTTCTTATCTTCTTAGAGCACAGAAACTTCCATTTCCTGGAAGCTCCTAAAATGGATTCCCCTTCAGTCCTTTCCTCTGCTTTATGGAACGCTTGTACCACTGGAAATAAACTTAACCACTTTCTCCTTTTTACCACAATTTTCTGTTACCTGCTTGCTTTGACTAGCACTTGGTCTTCAGCTGAGAACACATTCCTTTGTGGTCCTCTCCTGTGGAATTTTTCCTATCATACATGATCTGGAGAACCAGGAGCAGATTTAGACCAACTGGCCAAAGTCCTTTCAAGGCAAGATCAAGATCCATTTAACTCCTCTCGGTTGGGTTAGTTACAAATATTCAGCATTCCCACAAAGCTATATGGATATGTCTATTTTCATAGTTATTCAAAATTATCTATGAATTAAACTATTTTCACTGTCAATTGTGATTTCTTTGAAGGAAGAAAGATGTGTTGTATTTTATTTTATAGCTTCAAAACTTTTCAATAATACCTAAATAGTGAATGATATATAATTATTTTCTTACATAATATCAATGAATTAACATATGTATGAGTAAAAAAATAAAATATTATCTTATTAGACATACAGTTACATTTATTTACTGGTTAATTTACGTAAACAATGTCAAGTTTGGTGAACATCTAGGATTTTACTGTAGTTGTAGAATGTGATTACCTGGAAGTATATGTGATAGAATAGGTTTGAAATAAGATCAGATGTATGCTGTTTCCTTTTTCTTTTTGAGAAAGAGCCTTGCTCTGTCACCCAGGCTGGAGTGCAGTGGCACAACCTCGGCTCACTGCAGCCTCCGTCTCCCCAGTTCAAGCGATTCTCATGCCTCAGCCTCCCAAGTAGCTGGGATTACAGGCATGTGCCACCAGGCCCGGCTAATTTTAGTATCTTCAGTAGAGACACGGTTTCACCGTGTGGACCAGGCTGGTCTCAAACTCCTGACCTCATATGATCCACCTGTCTTGGCCTCCCAAAGTGTTGGGATTACATGGGTGAGCCATGCGGCTGGCCTTCAGATGTATTTTTAATTTGTGGTTGTATTAGTCTGTTCTCATGCTGCTAATAAACACATACCTGAGACTGGGTAATTTATAAAGGAAAGAGATTCAATGGAATCAGAGTTTCGCATGGCTGGGGAGGCCTCACAATTATGGTGGAAGGCAAAGGAGAAGCACAGTCATGTCTTACTTGGTGGCAGGCAAGACCATCAGATATTGTGAGATGTATTCACTACCACTAGAACAGTATGGGGAAAACCACCCCCATGATTCAATTATCTCCACCTGGCCCCACCCTTGACACATGGGGATTATTACAATTCAAGGTGAGATTTGGGTGGAGACACAGCCAAACCATATCAGTGGCAATTCTTATTGTATTGCAACCTAGGACCAAATGGAAAGACATTTTTGTAAAGGTTTGAGAATTGGGAAAGGCAATAACCAACACCTGGCAAACTCAAATTGCAAAGTGGTACCATAAAGCACAAAACAAGGCTCAGCATTCTGAAAGCCTGGGAAAGCACTTGCAAATCTTTTCGGGCCTACGGAAAAGCCCACTGAGAGGGGAAAGAATGAACTGAGAAAGGGATGAATGACTCTTAATCTTCTGTTACTGTGGCAGTGACACACAGACCCACGGGCAAACATGAACATTCTAGTGTAAAAGAGGATAATTCTACCCCCTTGATTGGAAATCCGGGAAAAGAAAGTCTTTCAAAATGCTTCACAGCCACCTGAGGAACCAGAGTTAGAGACAAAAAGAGTATGTGGTTTTAAAGTTAGAGGGTAGAACTTGATTATACCCTGCAGGAATGGTCATGACTCAGGAAAGTAGTTAGGCTAGGGGTATACTTACAGGACCTAGGCATTGGAATACATCTGTGATTTTTTTAGAACATATAGTGTTCTAAGTTCAACACACAAAGGTAACAAGGACAGGGCAGTATATGCTTGGGCTTGCTCAGTACGTGTAGTGAGAACAGAAATGGAAAAGTAGGAAATGCTGTAACAGTAAAAAGTCTGTCAAGAAACTGAAGAAGAGCAGTTGATACTCCTCTCCACCAGCATTTTAATAATACTCAAACTTCCTCTGCAGCCTTGGGGTAAAAGTCAGAAAGAAGAGAATTAAGAAATTTGAGCACAGTAGTTGCCACACTTAAAATTTATTCCTTTATTTTTATTACCTTTTCTTTTGTTTTATCTCCTCCCTCCCTCCCTCTTTTCCTTCCCTTCCTTCCTTCCTTTATTCCTCTCTCTCTCTTCTTTTATTCTTTTAAAATATACTACAATAAATTTCAAACATTATAGCATTACAACTTGTTTTGGACACTCTGAGAAGAAGGACAGACTTCCACCCAAAATTTGATCCAGATGTCAATAATGATAATGGTACAGACACATACACACACACACACACACACACACACCCCAAGATGGTATGAAAATATTTATTACTAACAGAATAAAGCATTTTGAGGACAAGACACCCTTTCCAAGCTGGTCTGAAAAATGGCTTGAGAGAGTAAGGAAAAGAGACTAGCTTGGAGATGTCATTGTGTTTAAGAATTGGGAGTGAGGTGAGGGTTCCCAGGAATATCCAAGAGGCTTGAGTGTTTCGAATCTTCTACCAGCCAAAAGAGGAATGTTGTCAACCTGCTTAATAGTGAGGCCTAAGAAGAGAAGGGAGCAGTGAGGTTTGTAAGATGTGAGCAATCAAACATCAAAAAGTAGAGTCGGGCAGTTCTATATTCTAAACATTTCATTCCATAATACAACCACACTTTTTTGTCAGACATAACAACAAAAATAGCATTAACTCTTTACATCATCTAACAGTCAGTCTATACTCAAATCTGTCCAGTTATCTCATTCTTCCTTACATTCGATTTGTTAAAAAGTCAGAGTTTCTCAAGGCCTACAAATTGCATTTTAATGTTTTGTAAGCCTGTTTCATTCTTGCATCTTCCTCTATCTTTTATACTCATTGCTGATGTCAGATGTTGTAGAATGTCATATTTTATAAATTTTTCTCATCGGTTGTAGTGTCATTTGACTTATCCCTTTAATTCCATTATTTGTAAACTGTAGGTTACATGTAGAGGCATGATCATATTTGAGTTCAACATTATAGACAGAATATTACATAATACTTTATACCTGACACTGTATACTTTACATTTCATCAAATCATGAGGAATATGCTATCTGCTTGTTCCACGTTAAAAGATTCTAAGACTAATTGCTGGTTCAAGAGGGGACAGTCAGATATCCACATTGCAATTTGAACCGTTTATTCTGCAATCTCCATGTAATCTGTGGGGTATAATTTAGTATAGTGTAAATATCCAGGTCCCCACACTACTCCAGCAAGTGTTTCTTGATAAGGTATCCTGTCATCTTGATGTTAGTAAAACAATGGTCAAGTCCTATCTCAGCTATTATTTAACCAAACCATGGCTTTTGGCACAGATTATTTCTCCTTTTTTCTTGTAACGAATTCTTCTTTTTGCTTTCAGAGCCCTATTCTTGTTTGATTCTTTGTTTCCCTCTCTGGCCTCCCTGCAGAGGTAGTGCTAGTTTCTTCACTTCTCTTTAACTTTTTTTTTTTGAGACAGAGTCTCACTCTGTCACCCAGGCTGGAGTGTAATGGCGCAATCTCTCGGCTCACTGCAACCTCCACCTCCTGGGTTCAAGTGATTCTCCTGCCTCAACCTCCCAAGTAGCTGGGGCTACAGGCACCTGCTACCATGCCTGGTTAATTTTTTGTATTTTAGTAGAGATGGGGTTTGGCCATTTTGGCCAGGCTGGTCTCGAACTCCTGACCTAAGGTGACCACCCTCCTCGACCTCCCAAACTGCTGGGATTGCAGGCGTGAGACACCAAGCCCGGCTGTTCTCCCTACCTTCTAAACATTGGAGAATACTAAAAGTTAGTACTGGAGCTTCTTTTTTTCTATTCTAGAGCAGTCAGTGGTCTCAACTGGAGATGACTGTTCTCCCATGGGACATTTGGCAATGTCTGGTGACATTTTGGGTTACCACTGCTGGTATATCGTGGGTAGAGGCCTGGAATGCTGCATAAGACAGCCTTCTAAAACAAAGAATTATCCACCCTTCCATAGCAATATTGCCAACATCGAGAAATCATGATCTAGAATCATTTTTTGGTGACCTCCTTTATTTCCATGGATTTAAATATTACTTAAAAGCTGATGGCCTGGGCACAGTGGCTCCCACCTGTAATCCTAGTATTTTGGGATGCTGAGGCAGGTGGATCACCTGAGATCAGGAGTTCAAGACCAGCCTGGCCAGTGTGGCAAAACCCAATCCTTACTAAAAATACGAAAATTAGCCAGGCTTGGAGGTGTGTGCCTGTAATGCCAGCTACTCAGGAGGCTGAGGCAGGAGAATCGGTTGAACCTGGGAGGTGGAGGTTGCAGTGAGCCGAGATCATGCCACTGCACTCCAGCCTGGGCAACAGAGGGAGGCTCTGTCTCAAAAAAAAAAAAAAAAAAAAAAAAAAAAAAAAAAAAAGCTGATGATTCCTATATTTAAGTCTTTCTTGAATTCAGACTCATAAATATACTGTCCATTCTTTTTCTCAACCTGGATGACTCATAAGTATTCAAAATTTAATATGTACACAAAGATTTCCCCATTCCCATCTCTTCCAAAGCATTTCTACTTGCAGTAGAAGCCAAAATATTTTAAAGCAAAAAAATAAAAAACATTCTCACAGAAACCCACGTGTGTTCTACCAGGATTTCCTGCTAGTTCCACCTTCAGAATATATCCAGAATCAAACCGTTTTCATCACTTACACTGGTCCAAGCTATCCTCATCTCTCGTTTATGTTAAGGCAGTAACCGTTGTCTGGAATCTATTCTTTTGACTTCAAATATTTTAACTCAATTTCTCTTCTATGTGATCATTTCTAAATCACCTGGTACATTTCTAACTCTTGTCAGTTTTCAAAACATTATGTTATACATATATTTATCTCATTTGTAATGTAACAGGCATGACTATCTTTTATATTTTTTTTTGAGTGTGGATTTATATTACTTAAGTTATCTGCACAAAACAGAGTGTGGGGTATAGTAAATGGTTAATAAGTTAGTATTTTCTTAACAGTGAATATGGGAGTAAACTCTGCAATTTATATTTTAAAAATTCCACAACATAGAATTAAATTTTAAGGTCAAAGTATGTCTCTTCTGTTTTAGAAAGTGATGCATAAAAAATGTCAAATGTTGTTACGTTGGGTGGAATTATTGCAAGTTGAATTTAGTACATATATATATAAAGAAAAAATTAGTCTAGATCACCTCATGGATTGTAGTAATTGATTTTAACAGCCTATTATCAGCAACAAGATACTTTAGAGACTGGATATTTGTAGATGAACTGAATAGCATAGAAGTTACAAAGGTTTATTTGTGCTTACCAGTTAAAGCTGATCATGTGTAACTTTAATTAAATGTGGGAAAATGTGTTTTCTTAATGCTGCAGGGTAATTGGAAAAGATAAAAAGAACATTTGATAATGAAACGTGCCTCTTTTTCATACCAAGGGACAAATGCAAAATGTTTTGAATCATATATTTAATAAGTTGCATTTATTTTAATAGAAATTACGGCCTCAATGCTTCTTTAGCTATCAAAATACTAAGGGGACCTTACATCCTACTGAATATATTACATTCTGATATCAGTAATTATTTCTATCACTAGTATAATAGCTATTCTAATTAAGGTTAAGTTTATTGCCAGACTCAAATTATTCTTTTTGGAAAATACAGCTAAAATTCCTCATGATCATTCATTTAAAAAATATCTCATTTTGACATCTGTGCCTCAAGCAAACTGATAAGATCTAAAATCTAAACATATTTACATTTTAAAAGATTGATTATAAGTGAAAAGCAGTTTAGGTGGAAATGTTTAAAGACATCATGTTGACTTACTTCTGTTCAAAGTAAACAGGTGTTTTTATCAAAATGTAATAAATTGACATGATCATTTACCACTATTTTATTATTTTAATGTATTTGTTTTCACTGAATGTGAAAATACTAACAATCTTAATTTTTGTTATTCATGCTTTTTAATCTTTCTCTGGCACAAGATTTAGAAAATACAAGAAATGTATTTTCATTTTCCTTTTACCTAAGAAAGCATCTGATGATGAATATATTGATTATGGACTCTAATTTCAAATAATTTTATCATGATCTATTAGTGTCTTAAGGCTGCTGTAATAAAATATCACCAACTGGGTGACTTAAAACAACACGGATTTTTCTCTCTCACCAAGGAAGTCAAAACTATGAAATCAAGGTGTCAGTAGCAGTAGTTTCTTCTGGAGACTCTGAGGGAGAATCTGTTCCATGCCTCTCTTCTAATTTCTGGTGATTTTCAGCAATCTTTGGAATTCCTTGGCTTGCAGATCAGTCCAATCTCTGACTCCACATTCACATGGTTTCCTAAGCTCCCCTTCCTTATAAGATTGCCTGAGTAGATTCAGGGCCTGCTCTAATCCAGTATAGCCTCATCTTAACCAATTATATCTATAGTGACCTGATTTTTAAATAAGGTCACATTCTGAGGCTTTGGGTAGACATAAACTTTGGAGGACCATATTAAATTTGGGGGACACTATGCATTCCAGTACAATATGCTTTTTCCAAAATTCATCTCTGTCCCATGTGCAAAATACCTTCACCCCATCCCAACATCCCCTAAAATGGGAACATATGTTCAAAACCAAGTAGCCCTGTCAGTCCATTTTCTACCAGTAGAACTCTCAGAGTCTGAGAGTCTTTCTTTCATTTTATTCCACATCTGTCTTCTTTAGTCCAGTTTGGCAGTTTTTTAATTGGTATAACATTCTTAAAATCCTGTGGGTTATCTCTATATGTCAAGGGGATCCATGTTGTTAGATACAAAGATTCTCCATAGATCCTTCCTGGATGACCTCAACTGTACTCCTAGCTTCTGATGAGATTGTTTATTGAATACATGAGTGTCCCAGTTTGTGTTGTGTTGCTATAAAAGAATACCTGGCACTGGGTAATTTATAAAGAAAGAGGTTTATTTAGCTCACCATTCTTTAGGCTGAGCTATTCAAGGGCATGCACCTGGCTTCTGCCAAGGGTTTCTGTACTGTGTCACCACATGACAAAGATCAAAGGGGGAGAGAACACTTATAAAAAGGAAAACCTAAAGGACGCCCTGGCTTTATAATAATGTACTTTTGTGGGAACAAATCCATGCCTGTGAGAACTAATCTAGTCTCATGAGAGTGAGAACTAATTACTGCAAAAACAGACAAGGTATTCATTAGGGATCTGCCCCAATAACCGAAATGCCTCCCAATAGGCTTCACCTCTCAACACCACCATATTAAAAATCAAATTTCAACATGAGTTTTGCTGAGAGCAAACATACCATATCTAAACCATTGCACGTAAGTCACACACATAATTTCTCCAGTAAAAGTTTGTCTAGCCATCCGTAGGTGTTTTCTCAAGAGCACACTGTAACATCTTTTGCAATATAGGCTGAGAATTTTTCAAATGATCATGTTCTGGTTACTTTTTGCTTAGCATTTTCTTCTTAGTGTATTTCTTTCACCTTGCATTTTAATATAAGAAGCAAGGAGAAACTAAGACACACCTTCTATAATTTGCATGGAAATCATCTCTGCTAAACATAAAAACTCATTTCTTACATCCAATATTAGAACACAATCTAGTCAATTTTTCCACTACTCATTAACAAGGATCACTTTCCTCAAGGGTTTATTAATATTCTCTTCATTTCCATGTGAGACTTCACCAGAAACACCTTTAACTTTTATTTTTCTACCAATATTCTGTCCATGATGATATATGTATTCTTGAAGATGATAGAAGCTTTCTCTACAACTTTATTCACTTCTTTTTTTAAGTCCTTATCAGGATCTCCTTATTTGAATTTCTAACAGCCTCATTGAGGCAACCTAGGCTTTTTAATCATACATCTAAAAACTCCTCCAGCCTTTACCCGTTAGTGAATTCCAAGATCATCTGCATAGTACTAGGTATTTGTTTTAGCAGCACCCCACTTCCTGGTATCAAAATCAATATCAGTTATGGGGCTTCACAGAAACAATAAGAAATAGATGTATAGATTTAGATTTGAATATAGATATAGATCGACATAAAGAAACTTATTTTAAGAAATTGGCTCACACAATTGTTGGGGCTGACAAGTCGGAAATCTGTAGGGCAAGCCAGCAGCTCGTCAACACAGGTGGTGGTTGATGATACAGTCTTAAAGCAGTATATTTTTTCTTCTCAGGGAAAGCTCAATTTTTGCTTGTAGGATCCTCAAATAATTGAAAAGAGTCCTACTCATATTATCAAGAGTAACCTCATTTACTTAAAGTCAACAGATTGTGTATGTTAATCGCATCTATAAAATACTTTCATAAATTATTGTTTGATTAAATAACTGGGTAAAATAATCTAGCAAATTAATATAAAATTAACTATTACACATAATATTTAACTTTTACTCTTTTTTAATGTACGTATTAAAGTTTATTGTAAAAGTACTCCATATTTGAATAAGTTGTTTTAGACAAACACATCTTCACAAACACCTATATTGAGGCAAAAAAAAATCTTCTAACATTGAAGCTATATAGGATGTTATCGCTATTGTTTCTAACACTGAAGTTGTTTAAAATATCATATTTTGTCACCTATACTTTGTCCTCAACTTACAACGGTTTGACTCAAAATTTTTCAACTTCCTAATGGTTGCAAAAGTGATAAGCCTTCAGTATAAAGTGATCTGATATTCTAGTAACGCTGAGCAGTGGTAGTGCTCACAATAAGGTCAGCCTCACAGTAATACTCTACAGTGTACTGTGTTACCAGATGATTTTGCCAGCTGTAGGCTAATGTAAGCATTCTGAGTACATTTATGATAGGCTAGGCTACACTTTGGTGTTCAGTGGGTTAGGTACATTAAGTGCATTTTCAACTTACAACATTTTCAACTTATAATAAATTAATCAAAATGTAATTCCATCATAAGCCAAGAAGCATCTTATATATTTAGATTAATGTATTAGAAATTTAAACTGAATTAAGCCTAAGAACTTTAGTGCATTTTGTCATTAACTTTGTTGTTGTTAATGGTCCCAATAGCTGTTTGCCGTAACAATCTTTATTTCAGGATTCTTGCTAGCCCTATTCAGTTATTTTGGATACAAAATGGATTCATGAGAAGCTTAAGTTTTATAACAAATATTGAAAGAGAAATAGTTGTTTCATAAATACTTACTCTATACAAGTATTCTAACCAGTCTGTATGTATGTTCTGTGACATAAAATACAATCGTTTTCTGAAGGCATCTAAAATTATGGAAGTTTTTGTTTAAAATTTAGCTACTTGACTGGGAAGATATTGGGTAATAAAAAGTTATTCACTAACTATGGCCTCTCATTTTGCAGAATTAAGAACACTCAATATTTTATTTAATACATGTTCATGTGCAGATATTGCTTATAAAAATAAACTTTAGTGTGGTTTAGTTTATGTATATGTTTCAAATAATATATATCATTTGAAGCATTTTACAAAGTGCAAATAAGGAAACAATAAATGGATTTCCTTTTGACCTTGTTACTTTTCTAATTACTGTACCTGAATTGGTCATTTGGAGAGTAAATGTTAATAATTTTGCAGGTCAAGTGCCTCCATACATTACATAAACTGCTTACTGCTTGGCAAATAAAATAGATGAGAAGTGCAAGGAGAGTTTCTAGAAGCATGGCTGATCAGAGACATTATAGAAGCACTATTGTTGCATTTTAAATCACATCATGGTAAAATAAACATAATAAATAAGCATAAGGAATCACTAGACCTCTGGATGGATATCAAATAATTCTCATAATTATGCTTGCTCCTTGTGAGTGGCTCTGATGGTATTATAATGCTTGCATCAATATCTCGCTGTTAGTAACTTTCATGTATTTATGTGGTCTCTTCATCAAAGGAACTAAAACATTCATAAATAACAAACATTTATTAAATTCCTACGAAGGTCCTCAAGATGTTATGAACTCTTATATGGATATAGTTAGAAGGGATGAGTGAGGGGACATTACATCAGTGTGGTTGTCTAGGTTGTCTCTAAGGAAAAAAAGAAAATGTAAAATGTCTAACTCCACTGATGAGTCCACTCCACTTACAATCTGTCATTCTGGACAAGTTAACTCACTCTCTTGCCTCAATTTTCACACTGCAGTATGAGAGTAATAGCACTATTCACTTCTTAAAGCATAATGAAGTAATTGAGATGATATAAATGAAACAATAATTTAGCTTGGAATAAAATAAATAATCCTTAGATACTAGCTTATAACTTTCAACATTCACAGAATTTATGTTTTTAAGAATATTTTAAAATCTTTTTATTTCAAATATATTTTAAATTTATGTTTTTAAAAATATCTTTATTTTTAAAATAAAAAATATTTTTAAAAACATCCTAAAACTTTTTCAAACTCAGGTTTTCATTGTTTTCCCATTTACCAGTGCTATCCACAGTGCTTGCTAAGCTCCCTTTGTATTGTAAGCCAACACTCACAACTATTTCAGAGAACTTCAAATAACAGCCTTAAATGAAGTCTACTTATTTTCACTATGCTATTTTTATCCTGGTTCCCCTCCACCACTTTCTAGGTGCCCATTAAACTATTCGTTTGTACTAGGGAGAAGGAGTCATCGACTGAGGTTAGGTACTCTCCTTTTCTCCACTATCATATCAAGACCTTATTCTTTTACCACCTGTATTTAAATTATCTCACAAATGATGCATGCTCTCAATCTATTTCCTTTCTACTTACACCTGATACTGGACCCCTGTCGGTGGTCTCAAATGTGACCACTTTAGAATCTTCTGACTTACTCTTACTCCAATGATCATTCCAAGTCATTTCAATATTCATTTAGGTAGCCCATTCAACCTGGTGACATATCAAATAAATAAGTGCTATAGAAAATAATAAGGTAAGGGAAGAAGTATATTATGCAGCATGTAAACTAGAAGAAAAAAATCTAATTTTTTTTTAAAGAGGGAATTTAATGTAGCAAATTGATAACACAACTGGTGGAAGGGACAGGAGCCTAAATAGAAGACTCTGATGCCACCAAGAGTTTTTATAGCAGCAAGGACATAGGGACAAAAGGAGCAGGGGGAATTACCATAGCCAAACAGCCAAGTTTACCCAATGTATTTTTTCCCATGTTTGGCTGTAACAAATTACAGAAAACTTATTGGCTTAATACAACAAACATTCATTATTTTACTATTCTGGAGTAAGAAGTCTCAAATCAGTTTCATTAGATCTAAATCAAGGTTATGGCAGTGCCATAATCCTTCCAGGGGTTCTAAGAGAAAATTTATATTCTTGCCTCTTCCAGTTTCTAGAGCTACATTCTTCGACTGGCAATCCCTTCCTCCATCTTCAAAACCTCAATAGCATCTTGCTTCAGTTATCATATTGCCTCCCTCTTCTGTAGAAAAATATCCATTCAGCCTCTCTCCTACAAGGACACTTGTGATTTAGGGCCAATCCAAATAATTGAAAATGATCTCGCTGTCTCAAGATTATTACCTTAGTTTCATGTGCAAAGTCCTGCCATATTGCTGACATTTACAGGTTCCAGGAATTAAGACCCAAATTATTTTGAGTAGCCATTTTTCATTCTACCATAATCTTCCCTCTAGTGTCCAAAGATTAATGTTTATTTCACATTCAAAATGCAATCACCCCATCCCAATATCACCAAATGTCTTAACCTATCACATTATCATTCAAGTCCAAAATCTTACGTAAATGTTATTAGCTCAACAGTCCTAACTCTCATTATCTAAATCATCCATCCTAGAGCAAAATCCTTTTTCCATTTGTGGACTTGGGAAATGAGAAAGAAAATAATGTGCTCCTAAAATACAATGGAGAAACAGGCATTGGATAATAATATAGTTATTCCCATTATAAATGACAGAAAACTAAAAGAAGAAAGGAGACTCCAGTCCTAAGTAATTATGAAATCCTACTGTTTAGTAGAGTCCATTAGATTTCAAGACCTGGCAGCAAACCTCTGTGGATTTTGGCTCCATTCGCTAGACCCACACCTGCATTCTCTGGTTCCAGGATCTACCCTCTGATCTTGAGGATCTGCTCATGAATTATCCTCCTTTTCCCTTGAAAGGTACACATGTTTACTGCTGAGAAGTTTTATCCCTCTTTCCTGCATATGGAAATTTGGGAGTCTGACAGCCTGCCTTTCTTTATTTTGTTTCCTTTATTTTTTTCAGGGCTAACTGGCAGTGTTTCTGCTGACCTAACATCTCAAGTACCTCGTGGATCTCCTGTGTAAGTCATGGGGATTTATTCCATTGAACAGGAGTGTCCTCCCAAGATGTTTCCTGGATAATACCATCTTTATTTCTGGTTTATCCTGAAAGGACTCAGGAATCATATTCTTAATGTCTTTAAAGAGCCCTCTGTGTGAATGTAGATTATGATCTTTTAATACTGTGAAGCACTATTCAAAAGTTGTTTGGTCACATCCTTGAATTTTCCTTTCAAGCATGCTTTTTGGATAGTGAATCTCCTAATTTTAGCATCTTTTGAAAGTTGGATAGTATTCGAATTTCTTGGCCAAGCATGGTATCTTACGCCTGTAATCACAACAGTTTAGGAGGTCAAGATGGCAGGTAGCCTGAGGTTAGGACTTTGAAACCAGCCTGGCCAACATGGTGAAACCCTGTCTCTACTAAAAACACAGAAAAATCAGCTAGACGTGGTGTCATGTTCCTCTAATCCCAGCTATTCAGGAGGCTGAGGCAGGCGGGAGGTGGAGGTTTGCAGTGAGCTGAGATAGCACTACTGAACTCCAGCCTGGGCAACAGAGTGAGACTCTGTTTCAAAACATAAAGAAATAAATAAAAGAATTTCTCAGGTCATCAAGTTCTGGTTTATTTTTAACGGTTCTTTCTTCAATTTATCTTTTTCCTTTAACATTTTACTATAAGCAGCAAAGAGAAGCCAGGCTGCAACTTCAAAATTTTACTTAGAAATCGTCTAAACTAAATATACAAGTTTATTGCTTACAAGTTCTGTTTTCCACATAACTAAGACCAAAGTCACCCAAGCTCTCTGCCACTCAAGATTCTTAACTTGATCATACATGCAGAGTCCCTTTCGCTTTAAAAGATAACATTCCTAGGCTCCAGGTTATTATTTCAGGTCATTATTAAGACTTTATACCCAATGAAAGATAAATCCATCGTTGGGTCTGGCTAAAAACCACTAATATCGTTTGAATATTTGTTTCTTCCGAATCTTATGTTGAAATTTGATTCCTAATGTTGGAGGTGGAGCTTAGTGAATGCTGTTTGGGTTCTAGAGGTGGATCCCTTATGAATGGCTTTGTGCCTGATAACCAGTGAGTTCTTGCTCTATTAGTTCCCACAAGAACTGATTGTTAGAGACAGCTAAAAAGAGCCTGGCACCTCTTACCCCCATCTTTGCTTCCTCCTCTCACCGTGTGATTCCTCTTCCCCTTTGCTTTCTGCCATGAGTGAAAGCTTCTGTGGGCCTCCCCAGAAGCAGAAGCTGGTGTCATGTCTCCTGTACAGCATACTGAACCACCATAAGCCAAATAAACCTCTTTTCTCTATAAATTATGCCACCTCAGGTACTCTTTCTTTTTTTTTTTTTTCTGGAGACAAAGTCTCGCTCTTTCACCCAGGGTGGCGTGCAGTGGTGCCATCTCAGCTCTCTGCAATCAGTTATTTCTTAATAGCCGCACAAACTGGACTAAGACAGCCACACAGAGAAGTCAATGTCTGCTAGAAAGACTCACTATGATAAAGAGAGAGAAAAAGATTAACTTGGCCTCTCTTATTTTTCTGGTCTCCAAAAATCCTGTTGGTCCCTCTCATGAAACAAACCCAACTGAACCCCAGCTAGCCCAGGAATCTGGAAAACAGAGCCTGAAGGGATCAGCTTTCTAGACATAAACTACAGAACAAAAGAGAATCCTAATGCAAACAATTCCAGGATTGATTCAGGGGGTCGAGTGAGCCAGGCAGTGTTGTCATTTTATTCATAGTAGTCAAGAAAGGTAGCATTTGAGCAAAGATATGAAGAAACCAAAGGGGCAAGTCATATAGTTAACTTAAGTAAGAGCATTTATTTTTTAGCAGAAGGAACAAAATGTAAATCACTTAAGGAGGAGGTTCCAATGATTTTGAGGAAAATCAAGAGGGCATGCATGGCTGAACTTTAACAACAAATAGGGAAAAGGACATAACAAGATATAAGACTGCCGTGTATGGTTATAAAGATTCGGTCTGCTGGTTCATCTTATATTGTGTACTACACAATTTATATTCTGCACATGACAGCCTTGAGGCCAGATCATAAAGTGTGTATGTATTTATGTAAATTATGTAAAAGCAGGTAGGTATTTTACAAAATTTAGATTTTCCTTTGAATGAATAGGAAGTCCTTGGTAGATCTTGATCAGAGAAGTGACATAATGCGTTATTTATTTTAAAGGAAGTATTTTGATATCTCTTTTGAGATGCACTAAACTGTAGGGTGGAAGCAAAAACAACCAGTAAGGGCCCTAATGCAATAATCTAAGTGTAAGATCATGGTGATTTCAACTAGTATATACAAGATAAGTACTGGCTGTATTGTAGATATATTATTGAAAGCAAAACCAGCATCATTTGCTGTGGAACTGCATGTGTAGTGTGAAAGTAACTGCAGAATCTAAGACGACTTCAAAGTTTTTAGTCTGGTATTTTAAAAATGTAAGATTTTATTTATTAAGGAGAAGCTATGAAGGAAATAGTCTTTGGAGGCCCACCCAAATTTCATCTTGAATTCTCATGTGTTGTGGGAGGGACCCAGTCGGAGGTAACTGAATCATGAGGGCAAAGTCTTTCCCATGCTGTTCTCATGATAGTAAGTCTCCTGAGAGCTGATGGTTTTAAAAAGAGGAATTCCCCTACACAAGCTCTCTCTTTGTCTGCTGCCATCCGTGTTAAGACGTGACTTGTTCCTCCTTGCCTTCTGCTATGACTGTGAGGCTTTCTCGGCCACGTGGAACTATAAGTTGGGTTAAACCTCTTTCTTTTGTAAATCGCCTAGTCTTGGGTATGTCTTTGTCAACAGTGAGAAAACCAATACAGTGACTCTGTTGAATGGTGAATGTATCTATAACAAGGGCAAGAGTAACATCAGAGTGTATAAGTTAAGAGGCAAAATAATAAATAATTGAGACACTTTGGTGAGCAGATAGGTAAAGTGAGGTGAGGGCAAATTAAGATGAAGCAGGACACAAGAATCTCAAAGGATATACTATTTGTGTATAGTGTTGTTTTAATTATTGAAGTAATGGGGACATTTTAAAGCAAAAAAAAACCCGAAATGCCTTCAATATTGAATTCCTTATAAAATAAAATGAAAAGCAGTCTTCAGCAAAAACATAACAGGAAACGCCTTATTACTAGATTATTATCAAATTTAAATTAAGACAGGAAAAGAAATTTTAGGAGATGAGCCTGAGCTAATTGAGGAGTTTTTTAGTTGGAGGGAAGAGTAGAAGAGTATAAAGGTGACTTCATTGGTGAAAACCTACATATTGGCAAGAGAATAACAGTACAGAAAAGAACATATGAGAGCAAATTACTTTGTGTTGAGGCAGAATAAAATTGGGATGTTGGCCGGGCTCGGTGGTTCACGCCTGTAATCCCAGCACTTTGGGAGGCTGAGGCGAATGGATTACGAGGTCAGGAGTTCGAGACCAGCCTGGCCAACACGGTGAAACCACATCTCTACTAAAAATACGAAAAATTAGCTGGGGGTGGTGGCAGGCGCCTGTAATCCCAGATACTCAGGAGGCTGAGGCAGGAGAATCACTTGAACCTGGGAGGTGGAGGTTGCAGTGAGCTGAGACCCTGCCACTGTACTCCAGCCTGGGCAACACAGCAAGACTCCATCTCAAAAAATAAAATAAAATAAAATAAATAGAATTAGGATGTCAGCAGTGTTATATTTAATTCTGAAATCTTCTTTGGTAGGGCAGTTACTCAGAAACAGAAGAATTCAGTGTGGCTTGAAAGGATGAACTGATGGATTCTATTTTTCCAAATTTTATATTCCCCAAATTCTGGATACTGCTTCTTTGCCAGAAGGTTTACTACTATCAGTAGTGTAGCAAGAATCACTCATTTCTTCATATCTGTCTCTTTATGTGAGCCCTCATTACCAATGTCAGAGAGGTCTAATTTGGAGCTGGTGAGCACAAATGGCTACATGATACTACATCTTTTCTATCTAAAAAAATAAAATTCTCTTCCCATCTCTCTGCTTTGTTTGGAGTAGGAACGTTTAGAACATGTCCCTAGAAAGGTTAGCACCTGCAGCTGAAGCTAGAATGGGACCACTATTTCAGAACACCAGTATGTTTATTTTGACACATTGTAATATTCTCCTGGGAGGAACACTTCAGCTTATTTCTGTTTATTACCTTTATTCTAATATCTTCTGAGATATATCTGTTGATTTGATAACAAAGAATATACTGATAATGACATTGCTATGTTTATGACAACCAGGCCAGAAGTACCTACAGGATTTCTTAGCCTATTTGATAGATCCTACAACAAACAAGCTTTTATAAAATAATTATTGTATTAGGCTATTCTTGCATTGCATAAATACCTGATACTGGTTAATTTATAAAGAAAAAAGATTTAATTGGCTCACAGTTTGGTAGGCTTTGCAGGAAGAATGGTACTAACATTTGCTCAGCTTCTTGGGAGGCCCCAGGAAGATTACAGTCATGGTGGAAGGCGAAGCAAGAGCAGATATGTCACACTGAGGAAGCAGGAGAAAGAGAGAGAAAGTTGGGGGGGATGAGGTGCCACACACTGTTAAAGGGCCAGATCTTGTGAGAAATCACTGTCTTTTTTTCTTCTTTTCTTCTTTTTCTGATTTTTAATTTTTGTGAGTACATAGTAGCTGTATATATTTATGGGGTACATGTAATGTTTTGAGACAAGCATGCAATGTGAAATAAGTACATCATGGAAAATCGGGTATCCATTCCATCAAGCATTTATCCTTTGTCATTTACTGTCTTTGAAGTCAGCACCAAGCCCTGAGGGATCCAACCCTGATATGATTTGTGTTCCCACCCAAATCTTATGTCGAATTGTAATCCCTGATGTTGGAGGCGTGGCCTGGTGGGAGGTGATTGGATTATGGGGGCATATTTCTCATGAATGGTTTGACACCATTCCCTTGGTGCTGTTCTTGTGATAATGAATGAGTTTTCATGACATCTGGTTGTTTAAAAGTGTGTGGCACCTCTTCCCTCTCTCTCTCTTTCTTGTTCCTCTTCCTGCCATGAAAGATGCCTTGCTCCCCCTTGCCTTCTGCCATGATCAGAAGCTTCCTGAGGCCTCCCCAACAGCAGAAGTCACTATGCTTTCTGTACCGCATTCAGAACCATGAGTCAATTAAATCTCTTCTCTTTATAAATTACCCAGTCTCAGTTATTTCTTTATATCAATGTGAGAACAGAATAATACAGCCTCCATAACCCAAACATCTCCCGTCAGTCCCCACCACCAGCATTGCAGATTACAATTCAACATGAGAGCTGGATGGGCATCAATATCTGAGCTACATAATTCCACCCCTGGACCCTCCCAAATCTCATGTATTGCAAAATACAGTCATGCCTTCCCAACCGTCCCGAAAGTCTTTACTCATTTCAGCATTAACTCAAAATTCCACAGTCCAAAGATTTATCTGAGAAAAAACAAGTCCCTTATACTTATCACTCTGTAAAATAAAAAACAATTTACCTACTTCCAAGATACAATGGACGTATAGGCATTAAATAAACATTCCCATTCCAAAAGGGAGAAATTGGTCAAAGTATGGGGCTATAAGCTGCATACAAGTTCAAAGCTCAACAGGGTAGCCATTAAATATTGAAGCCTCAAAATAATCTCCTTGTAATTGCCCAGTGGGTTCACCTTGCCCTCTGCCTAGACAGAGCTGATTTATCAAGACAGAGGAATTGCAATAGAGAAAGAGTAATTCACACAGAGCCAGCTGTGCAGGAGACAGAGTTTTGTTATTACTCAAATCAGTCTTCTAGAGCATTCATGGTTCAGAGTTTTTAACAACAATTTGGTGGCTGGAGGAAGGCCAGTGAGTTGGGAGTGCTGATTGGTTGGGTCAGAGATGAAATCATAGGAAATGAAAGCTGTCCGCTTGTGCTGAATCTGTTCCTGCGTTGGGGGCCACAGGATTAGATAAGCCAGTTAATAATCTAGGTGGTGCAAGCTGATCCATCAAGTACAGGGTCTGCAAAATACCTCAAGCAATGATCTTGGGAGCAGTTTAGGGACTGTCAGAATCTTGTCACCTCCAGCTGAATAACTCCTATACTATAATTTCTAATCTTGTGGCTAATTTGTTAGTCTTACAAAGGTAGTTTACTCCCCAGGCAAGAAAGAGGTTTGTTTTGGGAAAGAATTGTTATCTTTGCTTTAAACTATAAACTAAGTTCCTCCACGGTTTGTTCAGCCTATGCCCAGGAATGAACAAGGAATGCTTGGAGGTTAGAAACAGGATGGAGTTGGATAAGTCAGATCTCTTTTACTGTCTCAGTTACAATTTTGCAATGGCAACTTTATCCTTTGACTCCATGTCCCACATCCCAGGCACACTGGTCAAGGGGTGGGCCCCCAAGGCCTTAAACGCTCCAACCCTGTGGCTTTGCAGGGTTTAACCCCAGGCCTGCTATCATGTGTAGGAGTTGAATGCCTGTGGCTTTTCCAGGTGCAGAGTGCAGGCAGCTGGTGGATCTCCTATTCTAGAGTATGAATTATGGGGGTCCCTGTATTGGTCTGTTATCACATTGCTGATAAAGACATACTGGACACTGGGCAATTTACAAAAAAAAAAAAAAAAGGTTTAATTGGACTTATAGTTCCACGTGGCAGGGGAAGCCTCACAATCATGGCAGGAGGCAAGGAGAAGCATGACCTATCTTACATGGATGACAGCAGGCAAAGAGAGAAATAAGGAAGACACAAAAGCAGAAATCCCTGATAAAACCGTCAGATTTCATGAGACTTCTTTACTACCATAAGAACAATATGGAAGAAACTGCCCTCATGATTCAATTTTCTCCCACCAGTTCCCTCCCACAACATGTGGGATTGTGGGAGTACAATTCAATATGAGATTTGGGTGGGGACACAGAGTCAAATCATATCATTCCACCCCTGGCCCCTGCCAAATCTCATGTCCTTACATTTCAAAACCAATCATGCCTTCCCAACAGTACCCCAAACTCTTAACTCACTTCAGAATCAACTCAAAAGTCCACAGTCCAAAGTCTCATCTGAGATAAGGCATGTCTTTTTCTCCTATGAGGCTGTACAATCAAAAGCAAGCTAGTTATCTCCTAGATAAAATGGGGGTACTGACATTGGTTAAATACAATGTTTCAAGTGGGAGAAATCGGCTGAAACAAAGGGGCTATGGGGCCCATGCAAGTCTGAAATCCAGCGAGGACGTCACATCTTAAAACTCCAAAATGATCTCCTTTGACTCCATGTCTCACATTCAGGTCACGCTGATGCAAGTGGTGGGTTCCCATGGTCTTGGGAAGCTCTGCCCCTGTGGTTTTGCAAGGTACAGCCTCCCTCCTTGCTGCTTTCATGGGCTAGTGTTGAGTGTCTGTGGCATTTCCAGGTGCAAAGTGCAAGCCATTGGTGGATCTACCATTCTCGGGTCTGGAGGACCCTCTTCTCATAGCTCCACTAGGTAGTGTCCCAGTAGGGACTCCATGTGGGGGCTCCAACCCCACATTTCCCTTCTGTACTGCCTGAGCAGAGATTCTCCATGAGAGCTCCAAGCCTGCAGCAAACTTCTGTCTGGACATCCAGGTGTTTCCATACATCCTCTGAAATCTAGGTGGAGGTTCCCAAACCTCAATCCTTTACTTCTGTGCACTCACAGGCTCAACACCACGTGGAAGCTGGCAACACTTGGGGCTTCCACCCTCTGAAGCCATGGCCCAAGCTCTACATTGGCCTGTTTCATCCTCTGCTGGAGTGACTGGGATGCAGGGCACCAATTACTTAGGCTGCACTTTGCACAGAGACCCTGGGCCCAGCTCACAAAATCACTTCTTCTCCTAGGCCTCTGAGCCTGTGATGGGAGGGGCTGGCTGAAGACTTCTGACATGCCCTGGAGACATTTTCCCCATTGTTTTGGGGATTAATATTTGGCTCCTTGTTTCTTAGGCAAATTTGTGCAGTCTGCTTGAATTTCTCCTCAGAAAATGGGATTTTCTTTACTATCACATTGTCAGGTTGCACATTTTTCAAACTTCTATACTCTGCTTTCCTTTTAAAACTTAGTTCTTTTAATAGCACTCAAGTCACCTCTTGAATGCTTTGCTGCTTAGAAATTTCTTCTACCAGATACCTTAAATTATCTATGTCAAGTTCAAAGTTGCACAAATCTCTAGGGCAGGGGCAAAATGCTGCCAGTCTCTTTGCTAAAACATAACAAGAGTCACCTTTGCTCCAGTTTCCAACAAGTTCTTCATCTCCATCTGAGACCATCTCAGCTTGGACCTTATTGTCCATATTGCGATCAGCATTTTGACTAAAGCCATTCAACAAGTCTCTAGAAAGTTCCAAACTTTCCCACATTTTCCTGTCTTCTGAGCCCTCCAAACTGTTCCAACCTCTACTTGTTACCCAGTTCCAAAGTTGCTGCTACATTTTTGGGTATCTTCCCAGCAGCACCACTCTACTGGTACCAATTTACTGTATTAGTCCATTTTCACACTGTTGATAAAGACATACCTGAGAGTGGGCAATTTACAAAAGTCAGAAGTTTAATACAGTTTCAAGTGGCTGGGGAAGCCTCACAATTATGGCGGAAGAAAGGGATGAGCATGTCCCATCTTACATGGATGGCAGCAGGCAAAGAGAGAAATGAGGAAGACACAAAAGCAGAAAACCCCTGATAAAACCAACAGATCTCATGGGACTTATTTACTACCATGATAACAGTATAGAGGAAACTGCCTCCAGGATTCAATTATCTCCCACAGGGTCCCTCCCACAACATGTGGGAATTATGGGAGTACAACTCAAGATGAGATTTGGGTAGGGTCACAGAGCTAAATCATATCAGCTCCCTTATCACAATTCCACTAGACAGTGCTCCATTGGAGACTCTGTGTGGTGTCTCCAACCCCAAAAATTCCCTTCACACTGCCCTAGTAAGATTCTCTGTGAGGGCTCTCCCCCTGATGCAGGTTCCTGCCTGGGCACCAAGGCTTTGCCATGTATCTCCTGAAACCTCAGCAGAGGGTGCTTGGCCTCATTTATTCTTGCACTCTGTGTACCAACAGGCTTAAAACCAAATGTAAGTCATCAGGGCTTAAGGTAGCTTGTGCTCTCCAAAGCAGTGGCACAAGCAGCATCTGGGGCCCTTTGAGACAAGGCTGAACCCAAGCAACTGGGATGAGGGAAGCAGTGTCCCAAAGTTGTGAAGGCCAGTGGGGCCCTTGTTCTGGCCCAGGAAACTATTCTTCCCTCCTAGGCCTTAGAGAATGTGATGGGAGGGGTTGCTGTGAAGGTTTCTCATATACCTTCCAGGCCTTTTCTTCCTTGTTTTGGCTGTCAGCATTTGGCTCCCTTTTAGTTATGCAAATTTCTTCAGCAAGTGGTTGCTTCATACCCTGCTTGCATTCCTGTTGCTAAAAAAGCTTTTTCTTTCTCTGCCACTTGTAAGGCTGCAAATTTTTCCAAATTTTTATGCTTTGCTTTACTTTTAAATATAAATTTCTAATTTGAGTTATTTTCTTGCTCCCACATGTGAGCTTAGGTTGCTAGAAGCAGCCAGGCTACCTCTTAATGCTTTGCTGCTTAGAGATATCTTCAGCCAAATACCCTAAATTATCACTCTCAAGTTCAAACTTCCCAAATCCTTAGGGCATGAGCAGAATGCAGAAAGCTTTTTGCTAAGGCATGACATGTGTAACCTTTATTCTAGCTCCCAATAAATTCCTCATTTCCATCTGAGGCTTTGGCAGCATGGACTTCACTGTCCATATCACTATCAGCATTTGGTCACAACCATTCAACTAGTTTCAAGCTTCAAACTTCCTTTCACCTTCCTGTCTTCTTCTGACATTTCCAAACTCTTCCTACCTCTGCCTGTTACCCAGTACCAAAGTTGCTTCCATATTTTTAGGTATTTTTATAGCAAAGTCCCAGCCTTCTGTACCAATTTTTTCAGTTAGTCCATTCTTACATTGCTATAAAGAATAACCTGGGACTGGGTAATATATAAATAAAAGAGGTTTAATTGGCCCACAGTTATACAAGCTTTATAGGAAGCATGGTGGGTGCTAGCATCTCCTAGGTTTCTGGAGAGGCCTTGGGAAGCTCACAATCATGGATAAAGACAAAGCAAGGACAAGCACTTAACGTGGCAAAAGAAGTAGCAAAAGAGAAAGAGAGTGGGGGGAGGTGCCACACACTTTTAAATGACTAGATCTCTTGAGAACTCACTCACTATTACAAGGTCAGTATCAAGCTGTGAAGGGTCTGCCCTCATTACCAAACCACCTCCAACCAGGCCCCACCTTCATCCTTGGGGACAAATATCCAGACCATATCAACTATATAATTCCTGATGTGGCTTTTTTCATCCTACATTTCCCACATCATCATCTCTGATCTTAATTTAAAGGTATAGATAAGGCTCAGGCAGATATGTATTGACATTATATATTTTATTATGCAGTACATTTTAGAGCAAAGGTTAATAACCATAAGGATTATTGTTTTAAAAAGTGCATGCAATAGTCTTCTTCCCTATATTTATGCTGTTGGATATTGTCCTCATCCACAATGCTCTACTGCATGGCCACCTGACTTGTTTTGGCCAATGGGACAGTAACACATGCCACATAAGCACAGACTTGAAAATAACTTGTATGTTGGACCCTACCCTCTTTTGCTGCTCTTGGAACACTTTGGCCGTGTTGTGAAACAACCAAGCCTGACTTATTGCATGGTTAGAAACCACAGATTGCAAATCAGTCACCCCAGCTGAGGTCCCTAGACCAAACAACCTTCCAAGTAAAGACATATGAAGACAGTTATGCAGATCATGCAGCCACAGACTGACCTGCTAGCTGACCACAGACACACACGTGAAAGAACCCAGTGGAAATTAAACACAGACCATAGCCCAGTCAACCCAAAGTATCAGAATCTATCTAAAATTATTGGTCTTTTAAGCCACTAAATTTTGGGTAGTTGATTATACAGCAAAAGCCAGCTGATGAAGTAAATAACATAGTAAAAAGTATTATAAAAATTGATATATAGATACAGTTAACTACTATTTACCATTCTACATCTTCCAGATCTTAGAAGTCAAATATATTAAAATATGTAATATAATTTGCAATAATGAGACCTTTTTAAAAGGTACTTTAGTACATATATTTAATGTTTTTTTCCAGAAATAAAATATAGGTCTTCCAATACTATTATTAGTATTTATTCACTGAATGGGAACACATGCCTTTTTGTAGCAGCAAGAAAATTACTACAACAGTACCTTATGCTATTTTGTTTTTATTACATTTGTTATAATGACATATTGAAGTATAAATAAGAAAATGATTTGGATATTGTTTATCTTCTTAATATTATTCATTTAGAAAAATATTTATAAGATTGTAAGACAAAAAGCAATCATATTAGAAAGCAATAAATAACCCAATTTATTACAATTTTTACATAGAGTTTCTTTATCCACTCATTGATGAGCATTTGAGTTGGTTCCACGTTTTCGCAATTGTGAATTGTGCTGCTATAAACATGTGTGAATAAGTATTTTTTACATAAAATGCCTTATTTTCCTCTTTGTAGATACCCAGTAGTGGATTGCTGGATCAAATGATAGTACTTTCAGTTCTTTAAGGAGTTTCACACTGTTTCCCATAGTGGTTCTACTAGTTTACATTCCCACCAGCAGTGTAAAAGTGTTCCCTGTTTATCACATCCATGCCAACATTATTATTTGTTGATTTTTTTTATTATGGCCCTTCTTGCAGGAGTAAAGTGGTATTGCATTGTGGTTTTGGTTTGCATTTCCCTGATCATTAGTGATACTGAGCAATATTTCAAATGTTTGTTGATCATTCGTACATCTTCTTTTGAGAATTGTCTATTCACGTCAGCCCACTTTTTGATGGAATTTTTGGGTTCTTTTTTTTTTGCTAATTTGTTTGAGTTCATTGTAGATTCTGAGATTCTGGGTATTAGTCCTTTGTCATATGTATAGATTATGAAGATTTTCTCCCATTCTGTGGTTTGTCTTTTACTCTGCTGACTGTTCCTTTTGCTGTGTAAAAGCTCTTTAGTTTAATTAAGTCCCAGCAATTTATCTTTTTTTATTGCATTTTTTTGGGGGGGTTCTTGGTCATGAAATCCGTGCCTAAGCCAATGTCTAGAAGGGTTTTTCCAATGTTATCTTCTAGAATTTTTATAGTTTTAGGTCTTAGATTTGAGCCCTTGATCATCTTTATTTTTTAATCCAGAACTTAAAAGACATTTTCTATGTGTGAGGTACATTTCTAAATGTTTTACAAATATTACACCATGCAATCCTAATAACCAGGTATTATTGCCTCTATTTTCAGAGATTATAAAAATTGAAGCATGAAGGGATTTGATACCTTCCCTAAGGTCTCAAACTGAAAAAAAAAACAAAAAACTAGAATTCAAATACAGGTCATCTTGCTGCAGGCCGTAACATGAAGAACCCTAGCCTGCTGCCATGGTAAGGAACCACAGATTACCAAATGATTATGTTGTGCTGTTTCTAGATGCCTTAAGAAAGCCTTTTTCAATCATCTACTCAGGGATGGCAGATGCCCCTTGTAAATATTTTCAAAGCCATCTGCATCTTTCCTTCATAACTTTATCATAATTTGACTTATGTTTACTGTGGTTCTTTCCAACAATTATCTGGGAATTCTAGAAGTGAAGTCACAGTCTTCACTACAAACAGGAATTGAATACATATTTTTGAAAAAGAATTTCATAATTGTTAATTAACTTTACAATTTTTAATGAAAATTTATTCAAAAGAATGCTTACCTCTGTTTCTTATTATTATCAATTGATCTATCTTTCATAGAAATCCACCTTACATACACCTTAAAATGTATATACTTGGCCAGCTATATTATCCAGCACCAAGATGCTTTTATTTCTAGGACCACTCCATATATTTATAGAAAAAAAGTATATTTGGTTGAGTTACTATAACAACCCTTTAGTTAAGTTTGAGACACAGAGAATTGTGATTTGTGTCTTTGATGGAATACTATTTTCAGCCACAAGTATTAAAAATAGGACATTTTTGCATCTAAAAATTACTTGAAATAATAAGATAAAAACAAGTATTACATCTTAAATTTGTCCATCTACCACTGAAACATGGAAATAAACAGAAATCTATGCTTGCCATTAGTACATGTACATATGTTTACAAGAGGTTCAATCTAATCTTAGGATAATTTTTCCAGTAATATTTTATATTTATAGTATATTGAGTTATATTCAAAAGTATAGTGCAGAAAACTTGCTATTAGGATATTTCATAACTTCATGCTTAAAATAGGTTGACATGGTTTTCTTACATTGGGTCCTCAAAATAATACCAAATGTAGTAGATTTAGAGGAACATTAGAAGTAGTTCTCTATAAGCAAGTAGAAGTTTCTCATTTTTTTCCTCTGCAGTTGAGATAATGTAATGATCTATTTTAAATATTTTGTAACATCCATATGCCAGGTACCCTGCTAGTGATTCCAAAATCAAATGTCTTGCATATTTTTCTTGTGTAGTTTGTGTGTATAAAACATTAACAGCAAAATTTAAAGATAATATTTGTAGTCAAAGTATGGGTCATTCGAAATTTGAGAAATTTCTTTCCATTTCCTACTCAGACATGAATAATATTTCAATAAGTGATAAAAATAAGATAATAAAAATTATAGAAACATCTCACTATGGAAGAAATAAACTAATTTCTAATTTACACTACTACTGTTCAATATTGGAAAAGGGAAAAATAACACGTAACAGGAAGGAGGCATTGTAACGACTATGCATGATTTAGAAGTTACATTCACTGAATTATGAAAAGCATAAGTAAAATGTAATTCTAAGCCTTGGGTAAAGATGGGAGGAAAAAAATAGAATAATAGGTGTGTATGGTAAAGTAGAACAAAAAGAGATGGTTGTTTCTTTGAAATTTTAAAGCAATACTAAGAGCAACATTATTATTCACCCTCTGGGACAATGCAGTAGATGTAAGCTTTCTTACTCCCTCTGTTAAGTACAGCTAAAAACACTGGAACTTAAAAATAATAAATAAATTCAGAGTCTTCTTAAATGTCTTTTAAATTATTATTTACTTATAATTTTAATTATACTAATTAATTTATGTATAAATAAATAATAATTTAAAAGACACTTACGACTCTGAAATGTGGAGAGAAGTTGGACCCACTAGAGACTTGGATTCAAAGGAATGACATAGTGGTGAGCCAAATGGATTTTTTTTTTCTTTTCATCATGTATGAAAATCCTGAAATTGAGGAAACCAGCAATCTGGAAACATCAATGAGAACAGACAGAGAAATATCCCCCCAAAAAGCCTCCTTTTTTGGAGCAAAAGAGCCAAGAAAGAGGTAGCATAGCAGGAGAGACAACTTTTAGAGAATAACATCTTTACTCAGGTAAACAACATAGAAAATATCTATGGCCCAACTTCCATCCTTGAAAAAACAATCAAGTGGGGCACCTACAATTTTATCCTTGCAAGACTATGAGTAGACACTCTGATTTCATCTTTGTGACAGTGTTAGAAATAAATAACCCATGGGTTAAAGAAAAAAAAATCTTAGATAAAATTTCTAAAACTTACATTAAAGTGAATATAAATGAAAATAAAACATTAACATTTGTTGAAGGAAGCTAAAGCAACAAAGAGAGGAAAATCTATGCATATATTAGAATAAAAGTTTCCAATTCAGAATATAAGGTCTCATGAAGTGCCTAGAAAAGAAAAAGAGCAAAATAAATCTAAAGGAAGCATAACTTGCTTTATATGTATTTTCTTGTAACTCTATTGTTATGCACCTTGACTATTAAATGCTAATATCCTGGATGTGATACTGTACTACAGTTTTACAGGATGCAACCATTGTTAGATATCTTGTTCTGTTTACTCCCTTTGGTCCAACGTTCATCAGAGACACATTTTTAAAACAAAAAAGAAATTGAATAAATAAATAGAAACTTAGATCATTTCGATATCTGAACAAACAAAACAAACCAAAAGTCTAATTTGAGTAGAAAAGCAAATTACAAAAGAAATTTTCCGTAAAATACCACCAGTTAATTTTACATTTAAAACCTATACTCTGTATTGGTTTTGACCCATACATTTAGTACAGTTAGTGAAATGCATAGGAAATATAAACATCAGACTTAGACTAGTAGCTTTGTGACAAGATAGGGGGAAGGAAGTTGATGGATTAGGAGATAAATCTGTATATTTAACATTTTTGTTCTCTGAAAGATGGCAGAATTTTCACTTTACTACCTTTTTGAAAACTGGTGTAAAAATATGTTCGTATTTATTGTATTATTACTTCTATATATTTGAATCATAAATATTAACTCAAAAGTTTTCTTAAAAAGTCCTTAGTATCTTTATTATTGATGCAAGATTTCCTTTTGGTGCTGCTTTGCCAGCTGGAGGCCAAAGTGGCTGGCAACGTGTCCGCTCAGGACTCGCTCAGGCTGTGGCTTGCCACAAGAGGTGCCCTGCTGACTCGGCCCCTCAGACTGTGCCCATCTTGCACTCCAGCATGGATCCTGTGGCCACTACGACTGCGCGCTCAGCCCGCGGTGAGAGTGGGTGTGTGAGCATGCGAGTGCAGGGTCCAGTCGGCCACTCCAAGCGCTGGCACAGGAGTGCAGAGCTCTGCGCAGGACTTGTGGCTGGATCAGGCATGTCCACAAACAACTCCTATGGGGCACTCTGGCATCCAAACAAGGGGAACACAGTGGCACCCGAACAGGGATGCCAGTGACCTCGAAGTCCCAAAGTGGGTGTTACAGCATGCTAACAGCCATTTCAGTCCCACTGCCCCACTCTGGCCCATGACTCCTGCCTAGGCATTTGATTACCTCTTGCCACTAACATTGTTTACTATTCATTATTATTATTATCTTTATTATATATTAGCACTTATTATCTTAAAAATTTGAAGCCTTTATTACTGCACACATGATCTGTCTCCATCTGACCTGAGTTCACCCTCCAGTTTCTTCCCCAACCTTTTTAAACCTTGTCCATTCCTGGATATTAACCTCTAATACAATGAAGAAATAAATTCTTAATTTACATGATAATAGTTTGCTTCCTGTACCTTTATCTTTTTTGTTTCTTTGCTTTACTGTCCAAAACAATTTATTCCATTGCAACTTTTATTAAATCCTCTAATGATAAGAACTGTCCCACAGTTGAAACTTTTGAATGTAGCAAGCATTTCTGACACTCCTCTTCCCAACACATTGTGTTATTAATATTCATCAATATTAATGTTACAGTGAATGTCAACAGAAAATGTTCTGGGCTAGACACAGATTAATTATTATTTACATTTTAATAACTATTGGTCCTTTTTGCCTTAATTTTTATCTTTAGTATGATATGAGGAGAGCCAAATGAAAAAATCTCTTATGTAAGTGGTCAGATCCTTCTTACGCAAGACAAAAATAATAAAAAATGAATTGTTCTTTGCTTTTAGAAGACAAAAAGACTATTCTACCTCCTCATTTTCTGAGAGTGCTTCTTGGAAAAGTACAGAGAATGGACCCTTACTCCAGTCCTTTGGTAAGAAAATATATTTTCCAAAGGGCTGATAAGTCCAGTATCTCCAGCCAGATTTGTCTCCAAGGTAATGGGCCTCATTTGCCCTTGAAATATAAACAAATATCTTTGGAGTTAGGTAAATTTCCATGGAGTTCTTTTACTATGAATACAGCTGCAAATTAACTTGCAAGTCTGGCTATAAGACCAAGATTCCACTTTTTCAGGAAAACGTTTTGAGAAAGCCATGACTGTGCAGATACGCAAAAATATTTTCTCTACACTCAATTTCAAACCAGGAAAACTAAATTTAAGTTTTTTAAAAGACAAACCTTAGACAAATTAGGTTTCACAGAGGTTAACTGAGCAAAAAATGATTGGAGAATTGAGCAGGCCCTTATCCAGAATAGGTTCAAAGAGACTCCAGGGTTTCCACATGGTTGAAGAATTATGAATAGAAAAAGAAAATTGACATACACAAAACAGAAACAGCCAGACTGGTTACTGCTCAGCCTTTGCCTTATTTGAACAGAATTTGAGCTTCTGATCAGCTGAAACATGGTGATTGGCCCAAGAGAAAATTACAGTCTGTTTATACATCCAGTTAAGTTTCAGTTCACCAAGTACAGAGAAACCTTTAAGCCAAACTTAAAATATGTAAGGAGGCAGGTGTAAGCTAAACTTAACATGTTTAAAGAAAGGAATGGAAAATCATAAACTGAGCCTATAACACATTGATACTTACTCTCTTAAAGTTCCTGGCCAGGCCTGAGAATTAAATTGACATATAAGATAGATAAGAGGAGAAAAACATCCACATTTAATATATAAGTTTACATGACATAGAACCACTCATAAAAAAATGAAGCTCCAAAGAAGTGGCAAAACCCAAAAGATTTTATATTATATGGAATAAAGACGCAACTGTTGAAAAGTAACTAAATTATGTGGGGAGGATAAAGGAAAAGAGGAATTATTTTAACAAAGTCTGATTGTGCCGAAGTCTCTTGACCATGACTTCCCTTTGAAGAATGTTTTCTCCTAATACAGGAAGGGCACCTTTCACATGGGAGATTTCATCTGTTTTCAAGAAGCAATGGGGAAATTAGAATGCCCTTCTTGCATCTGTTGTTTTTCAAATGTCTTTAGTTTAAAATATTTCTTATACCAAAACAGTATATTTTTGCAGGCATATTTGACCACCTTTTATTGTGTATACAAGCACTTTTTGAAGAGATTGCATAACAATAATAATTGTACATGCTTGGAAACATTTGGAAGTGGACTAGGTCTCTTATAAGGCTAACTTTGTGTGCTTGTTATTGTCTGGTTTCATTTCCATATCTCGGGATGGCATCTTGTAATACTTCTTTTCATTCCATTTCTTTTATAGACCCAAGGATGCGACCTGTTTTCATCTCCTTTGCAGGCCTACCTCATTCTGTACCTTTTCTTAGGGCTCTTATCTCTTCAAAATTTACTACATTACTAGGGTACAATGTCTCTCAAGTCCTGAAAAAAAATCAAAGATTTTTTTACTGATTATTACAAAGAAATAAAGAAGGCAGCCGGGCACAGTGGCTCACACCTGTTATCCCAGCATTTTAGGAGGCCGAGGCAGGTGGATCACCAGAGGTCAGGAGTTTGAGACCAGCCTGGTCAGCATAGTGAAACCCTATCTCCACTAAAAATACAAAAATTAGCTGGGCATGGTGGCATGTGCCTATAATCTCAGCTGCTTGGTAGATTGAGGCAGAATAGCTTAAACCCGGACGATGGAGGTTGGTTGCACTGAGCTGAGATTGCGCCATTGCACTCCAGCCTTGGCAACAGAGCAAGACTCTATTTCAAAGAAAAAGAAAAAGAAAAAGAAATAAAGAAAGCAACAGTTAAATAAAGAAAGGATATCTAACGAAGTTTTGTATTGGATATTTGTTTCTGTTTGTTTGTTTGCTTATTTGGTTAAGCATTATTTAAGTGCCACTTCCTCATTCTTATGATCTTGGTGGGGCTGTCAGAATTGGGACCCAAGATTCATGTTTAATGACAATTGAATTCAGCATAATTGCTGAAATGAGAAGTAAGACAAAGTATGAATATGACCAGTGATTTAATTATTAAATTTATTTGAAATATAAATATATAAAAGCAATAAGATAAAGTATGACCATGACCAATAATGCAATTATTTCATTTACCTGCAATATAAATACATAAAAGGAGTAAGGCAAAGTATGAATATAGGCCAGGTGTGGGCGGCTCATGTCTGGAATCCCATCACTTTGGGAGGCTGAGGTGGGAGGATTGCTTCAGGCCAGAAGTTTGAGACCAGGTTGGGCAACATAGCAAGACCCCCATCTCCATTAAAATTTTTTTTTAATTATGAATATAACCAATGATGTAGTTATTTCTTTTATCTGAAATATATATGTGTGTGTATAAATAATTTTAAAATTTATTTGCAAACTGATTCAATCAATCTGTAATATTTAATTATGAGCTAGATATTCTTTAAAATGATACGTTTTTAGATTGACTAAAAGACTACATATATAGGCCTTATGGGCTTTATTTTTGCTCCAGGAATATTTCTGGAAATTGATATAAAATAAAACTATAGGCATAAGAGTGGTGTGATGTAGAGAGGAGGGAAAGAAGTGCACACACCTTTGAACTGGTCCTAGCATGAGATTTATGTTAGCTTCAAAGAAGTTCAATGCTCAGATACACTCTGCAAGATGTACAACAAGAGAAGAACAGCTGGGCACCCACAGGGACCCAAATTGATACCAACTGAGTGACACACAACTCTAGCAAAAATGCAGCTGATATGCACAGGAAAATTATAAATAAAATTTACTTTGAGGTTTTAGAACAATTGTAAATATTTCCATGGAATAGGAAAAAATATCTAATTTTACCAACTAGACTCAAATTAATCTCATAATTTTACATTTTATTCACTATACTAATTAAAATACTTTAGTTAAAAAACATAAAAATGTTTATAGATTACCTAACATACAAAAATGTGTAATAATTAAAAAACAAACTAGAAACTATCAAAATCTAAAAAGTAATTTTATCTTGTGATTCTTTATGCACCTCTGGGGTTCTGGATATTTATCAAAATTTTTTACCCCTAGCTTTAAGTATAATTAAAATTTCTGTCTTTATCATTCAATAAATAACTATCTGCCTTTGTCTTTTACTAAAATTGGCTGGAGGAAGCATTTGACAGAACAACTGGTTGACCATTTATCCATTCAATTAATTGCACTGGCACTGTCATAATTTGAGGTAGCAAAATCTATTGCGTGGCATAAAAACCTCTTTATATGTCCAATTCCTAGCTAGTGTAGTTGATCAAAATTGCATTTCTATGATGTCAAAATAGCTCCATGCAAAGTGAAAATTTTAATTACATGTAAATTACATCCCTTATATATTAATAGCTACCCATAGTTTTAGGACTAAAGGTGTACAGTGAAGCTTGACTTTGTGTTGTGTAGCCACCGAAACTTTCTAACACCCTTTATATATTTGTAGAACTAACCAGCTGAGTCCATGCCTTCCCAAAGTATAGGCCAGAAAATTACTTTGCATAGTTCACAGGTGTGTGAACTGGCTTCTGTAATCTCATCAGTGAGTGAGATTTTGAGTCAGAAGCAACAGTGGAGCTCATTCTGGTAAAAGTGGGGGAAGAGACTCTCCTTTTCCTGTTTTAAAAAATTATTATTTTGTAGAGTCAGAATCTCGTTATGTTACCCTGGCTTGTCTTGAACTCCTGGGCTCAAGCAATCCTCTCACCTTAGCTTCCCAAAGTGCTGGGATTACAGCCATGAGCCACGGCCCAGCCGATGTGCCTCTTTCAGACACAGCAGTGGCAGAGACAGAAATGGTGCCATTTGGTTCCCAGTAGCAATGATGTTCTTGTAGTGGCAATGGAGTATTATTCCCAGCTAGGGAGGCTCTATAATTCTCATGACTTCATGGTGATAAGGTATATTATATAATATCCTTCTACATGTTTCCTTTTTTGTTAACAAACTAGAATAGGTTTTGTTTCTTATGACTAAGAAATTCATTGAGTAGACACATCTAATAAACTTCTCTTATTATACACAGAAAAAAAGTGGGACTGATTTTATTTTACCCACTTAACAGGCAGGAACAAACAAAAGCAGGATTAAGGCCATGTCTTTCAAATGCTAATTCTGTATATTCACATGAAAATAACACACATAATGTTTTTTGTTTGTTTTTAATCCAGGTGCTTTTAAATATCTAAATATCTGGATATCTTACTTAACACTTTCAAAATAAATTTATAACGTTGTTACTTTGCTTATTTTGTCTTATTAACATAGTTAAAATTGATCAAGAAATAGAATTCCTTTGTGGCTTCGAAGCTACAAAGAAAGAAATAGACCATATTTCTTAGCAGTTATGCCAGTGAAAGCTGATCAGACTTATAACGATTTGCTACATAAAGAAGGAGGCTAGGTTTGCCTATCTATTCAATAGACAGATATGGGGGGTGAGCGCTACCTACTTTCCATTACTCTCTGGGCCTTTTAACAAATGTTATAGTAAAATGATCCAAAAAAATGTTTCCTTTGGGTCCACAGTTACTACACTTTAAAGCTATTATTTCTTTAAAGAGAAATGATGAACTACAGAACATTTTTATAGGCTCAAATCGTCCTTCTCAATAAAATATGACTTGTTCCCCTGACCTCAAGGTCAGTGTCTTGGGTCTTTTTAAAGCTATGGATGAATGAATTTTTGAACTAAGAATCATATTATGGTAAGCATCTTTCTCCTTGAATACTTCTCATTCAGCTCTCAGCTCTCTAATTCAAGGAACATTAGATTAGAAACACTCAAAATTCTCAAAGGTTATAGCTGCATATGTGAAGAAAAATGATCTTAAAGATAGCTAAGGACTAAGCTACATATCAAAACTAACACTTGAACTGCTCTGAGAAGCAAAATGGCTGCCCCCACACTCTTTAAAGCAAGTAATATAACTCACAGGGGAGACATGATTAAAGAAATCACATATATCATGGCCATAGCAGTCCAAGATGTCCTTTTAGGATTGTCCCCAAGGTATAAGTTGCAGGAATTTATTATTCAGATTTAAGTCACAGGAAATGTAGATTATGCCTCTTACATTTAAAAGCATAATTCATAGTATTTACACATCTACAATATTCAGGATTGTTTTTTCTAATTTCTTAGTTTATTAGTTATTTTCTTTATAAATATTTATCACAATTATACTGCTTAAATTGCCATGTTAGCAACTAGGGGGTCTCAGTGATTGATCTAGACAAAGACCCTTTATTCATGGATCTTACATTCCAGTGAAGAACAACAAAATTGAAAAATATATATAACACTATGATTATAGTTGGAGAAAGGTAATATGAAAACAAATAAATGTGGACCTAATACAGGCCATTGTATTTAAACAAAACTTCCATTTAGATGTAATGTTTGCACTAAGACCCAAATTGTGAATGAGATTTAGCTGGATAAAAAAATAGGGGAAAGAAAAGGACACATTCAAATTGTACTTAATATTAGGCACGACTTTGAAATCTGGTAAATTGATTTTATGACTTGACAAGTCATGTGGCTTTTACTTTTCCTGGCTTATTTCTTATATTTATTTCATTGTAGTAACTCTTTTTTTGCATTCTTCCTTTTAAATATTTCTGAAATCTTTTTAGTTTTCCTTCCCCAGTGCCATTGCTTTGGTTAAGATTATTGATTTCTTGCTGGACTTACTATATCGATCTTCCAATTGATCTTTCCATTCCGGGCTTTCAGCTCCTAGTTACATCTCCTTCTCCATTCTCAGTTCATCTTTCTCACTGCTACTGGTGGAAATATTTTAAACATGTTTTGACGTAATCAATGTTCACTGTTACTTAAGACGCCTCAACATCACGCCAAACATATTCGCCCAGGCTGGGGTGCAATGGTGCAATCTCTGGTCACTGCAACCTCTGCCTCCTGGGTTCAAGTGATTCTCCCACCTCAGCCCCCCTGAGCAACTGGAATTACAGGTGTGTGCCACCACGTGTGGATAGTTTTTATATTTTTTGTCTTACTATGTTGCCCAGGCTAGTCTGGAACTCCTGACTGCAAGTGATCAGCCCATCTCCGTCTCCCAAAGTGCTGGGATTACAGGTGTGAGCCACTGTGCCAGCCCTGGCTCTATGTTTAATTCTAGTTCTCTTGCTATTTTTACCACATCTGCAGTTGCTTCCTCCTCTGAAGTCTTGAACCCTTCAAAGACATTCATGAGGTTTGGAATCAACTTCTTCCAAATTCCTATTAATGTTGATATTTGGACCTCCTTTCATGAATCATGGATGTTATTAATAACACCTAGAATGATGAATTTTTTCCAGAAGACTTTACATTTACTTGGCTCAGATCCATTAAAAGAATCACTGTCTATGGCAGCTATAGCATTACAAAATGTGTTCTTTAAATAATAAGACATATACACCATGGAATACTACATAGCCATAAAAAAGAATGAGATCATGTCCTTTGCAGGGACATGGATGGAGCTGGATACCATTATCCTTAGCAAACTAACAAAGGAATGAAAAACCAAATGCTGCATGGTCTTACTTATAAGTGGGAGCTAAATGATGAGAACACATGGACACAGAGAGAGAGGGGAACAACATACACTTGGGCCTTTCAGAGAGTGGAAGCTGGGAGGTGGAAGGGGATCAGGAAAAGTAACTAATGGGTAGGCTTTATGCCTGGGTGGTGAAATAATCTGTACAACAAGCTCCTATGACATAAGTTTAGCTATGTTACAAACTTGTACTTAACCCTGAACTTAAAAGAATTTTTAAAAATTAAGTTTTAAACAATTTTATACTTAAAGACTTGAAATCTGACATTATTTCTTAATCCATGGGCTGTAGAATGGAGGTTTTATTAGTAGGCATGAAAACAAAATTAATCTCCTTGTACATCTCCATCACAGTTTTTGGGTGACCAGGTACACGGTCAGTGTGCAGTAATATTTTGAAAGGAGTATTTTTTTCTGAGCAGTAGGCCTCAACAATGGGCTTAAAATAATTAGTAAATCATGTTGTAAACAAATGTACTGTCATCAGGCTTTGTTCTATTTAGTAAACACAGGCAGAGTATATTTTAGCATAATTCCTAAGGGCCCTAGGATTTTTCAGAATGGTAAATGAGCATTGGCTGAATTAGCCCCTAACTAAAAAGTCAGTCTGTTTTTTTAAGCATTAAATCCAGGCATCAACTTATCTTTTAGATAAGCTAGAAAGTCCTAGATGGCATCTTCTTCCCATAGAAGGCTGTTTTGTCCACATTAAATATCTGTTGTTGGTGTAGCTGCCATCATCAAAGATCTTAGCTAGATTGCTTGGATAACTTGCTGGAGAGCTTCTATACCAGCATTTGCTAATTCATCTTATACTTTATATTATAGAAATCATTTATTTTCTTAAAATTTAAGAACCAGCCTCTGCTAGCTTCCAACCTTTCTTCTGAAGCTTTCTCACCTCTCTGGAACACACAGAATTGAAGAGAGTTAGGGTCTTTCTCCAGATTAGGTTTGAGTTTATGGGAATGTTGTGGCTGGTTTAATCTCCTATCCAGACACCTAAATCTAATTTTCCATATCAACAATAAAGCTATTTTTTTATTTTACTATTTCTGTGTTCACTACATTAGCACATTTATTTTCTTTTGAGAAATTTTTCTTTGCATTTACAACTTGGCTGTTTGACACAAAAGGCATAGCTTTTGGCCTCTCTAAGTTTTTGGCATGCCTTCCTCACTAAGCTTCAGTCATTTCTAGCTTTTGATTTAGAGTGAAAGATGTATGACTCTTCCTTTCCCTTGAACACTTGGAGATCGATGTAGGGTCATTAATTGATCTAATTTTAATATTGTTGTGCCTCATGGAATTGGGAGTTCTGAGGAGAGGGAAAGAGACAGGGAAACAGTCAATTACTGGAGAAGTCAAAACACACACAGCATTTATAAGTTAAATTTGCCATCTTATATGAGCATAGTTCGTGGCTCCCCAAAACTTACATTACGAAGAGCTAAGATCACTGATCACAGATCACCATAAAAGACATAATAGTAATGAAAAAGTTCGAAATATTGCAATACATAGCAAAATGTGGCAGAGAGACATGAAGTAAGCACATGCCATTGGAAAAATGGTGCTCTTCAACTTGCTTGATGCATGGTTGTCACAAACGTTGGATTTGTAAAAAACACAGTATCTGATAAATACAATAAAGTAAACTGCAATAAAATAAAGCATGCCTGTAATTTAAAATTATACATATAATATAATATGTAACATTTTATTCTTAAAAACAGTAACTACAGAGATTTTAATGATATCAAATATTTGCACACTTTTCCTATGAGTTGAGTTTATTTTAATGTGCATATTGAACTTTTGAAATATTATTTTGCAACAACCTCAAATGCATGGCATACACTTCACAAATATGAGTCAGGCAGACTAGTTTATACACCATGCTCAGCATGCACACAACTGAATTGTTAAATAATTTATACCAACAGCTAGGTGATGAAAATAACCGGCAAATGAAAGCTGTTTTCCTATTCAGATTGCATCTACTGATCCAGATGAAAGAATTGCTGAGAAAAGGGTCTGGCAACATTTTCGTTTCACTTAGCATGTGTCTGCCTCCCCTCCCCTCCATTTTTATATTCTTTTTTAGTTCTTGTTTTTAAATGCAAAACAAAATCAATTTAAAAGCAGTAGGTGAAACTTTTATAATCCTGGATTTTTTTTGTAATATGTAAAATTCAGTTTATATACGTGTATGTGTGTATGTGTGTGTATGTATGTTTGTGTGTGTATGTGTGTGTGTGTGTAAACCAGATGGTATTTCACCATTACTTTGCTCATTGTCTTTATAGTATTTTTGGCACAAGGATACATCCAATACTTGTTAATTGAATTTGTTAGGCTTACATATATTGTTTACATTGTTAGCAATATTTTTAATTCCTATTTGAGTGATTCTGATACAGCTTAGCTCTTTCCCAAGCTCCTTTCCAAGCTCTGTTCAGAGAATACTTATTTACTTGATATTAGGACATTCTTCTGCAGAGAAGCGGGCCTGTCTTGAGTTAATACGTCACTGTGAAGGGCAGAGTAGGGAATACTGTGGAAAAACAAAATTTAAGATGGTAGATTTCTGCCTCTGAACACCATAAAATATGGGGTCTAGACTTAAACTCATTAAACTCAAATGCAAACAAACAAACAAAACATCAAAACAAAATATATAAAGTAATAGGTTTCAGTCTGTAGATAACAAGGTTCGTTCTGTGAACCTCAAGAGAAGGAAATGAGTTTGGAAGGCACTACAGCTTTCTCAGATGTCTGCCTGCAGACACATTTTTGGCTCCTGGAGCACAAAACAACGTTCTCAGATGAGATCAGGCACATTTGGGTGGTATGGCCTTAGACTAAAACAGTGATCTCAGAGAGAGTCTACTAATATATTTAGTTGAGATGACAGAAACAAAAGTTTAGGAAGGCTGTAGTGTATGAACGTTGGAGGAAGAAGTTCTGGAAAGATTAAATGTACCCAGAAAATGTTTCAGATATCTTCATAGAGGTCCTCTTGTATCTTTGTTGAACACTAAGTTCTCTGTGTGTATGGTGAAATTCTATAAGATCAGGCAAAAATGACAGGGAAACTATGAGTTGAGTAATTCCCAAAGGTTACAGAGAGCATGTACATATTTGAGCTCCAGCCTTATGGTTTATCCAGGGCATTTAATAGAGAAACTAGAAGGGTACCACCTTGGTAGAAGTGCAAAACTATATAAAGTTTTATTGAAACAATAAAACAAAGCATGGCACAAAGCTTCCAAATGGTTACACTGGTAAGCAAATAAATTCATTGCACACAAAAACAAACTTCAATGCTCTTTAAAGGAATACAGCAATTCAGACACTTCACAATGTACCTTGTGGCTATACTCATGAGGCAGGATCAATTCCTGCTACTCAAAATTAATTCACAAGTCAAGGCTGATGATGTCACACATGCACCAAGAGAGTATATAAATATTTATTGACTCTGGTAATTTGAATCTCAGTATCCACTGAATGTCAATTGGTACATCTTAGCACTCGTTAGGAGTTAATTGATATAACTTCTGTTGTAGAGGCACAAAATCAATTGGAAAAAAAAAAGATGAACAATTGTCCCATCGTCAAGAAATACCTGTTGACCCTGTTAGCATTTACAATGTTAAGTGGTGTTGAGAGGGTAAATAGATATTTATTGACAATGGGACAATGGTTAATGTCTTTTTTGTTAGATTCATTTTGAGTATTTTGTATGTCTTGAATGAGTGTGGCAAGTGAACCTCCTTGGAGAAGAATTTCATCAATGTAAGGTCATACTTATGTTTTTGTAGAAACTGAGGTGTGATAATTTAAACCACATTATTAAGACCTTGAAGATTGTCTAATTGCTACACTTATAGCAAGTTAGAGTTAAGTTAGATAATCTATATTGTAGAGGCACAAAGTCAGTTATCTTGATAAAGAAACAGTTGGAAGCATCGCACATTATGATTTTAAATTATACCACAAAACAATAGTAATAAAAACAGTGTGGCACTGGCATAAAAACAAATACATAGAACAATGAAACAGAATAGGGAGCCCAGGAACAAACTCAACTGTATATGGTCAGTTAATCTTCAATAAAGCCACTTCAATAAAGACACAATGGATGAAAACATCTCTTATTGAAAAATTGTATTGGAAAAACTGGATATCTACATGCAAAAGAATGGAACTGAATACTTATCTTATCCATATACAAAAATTAACTCAAAATGGATTAAAGATATAAACCTAAAACTTGAAACCTTAAAATTCCTAGAAGAAAACATTGGAAAAAAGCTCCTTGATGTTGCCTTTGGCAATGACTTTTGATCCCCAAATGACCCTAAAAGCACAGGCAACAAAGCAAGAGTAAACAAGTTAGACTACATCAAACTAAACAGTTTTTTTTTACAGCAAAGGAAATAATCAACAAAGCGAAAAGGCAGCCCACAGAGTAAGAGAAGATACTTGTAAACCATATATCAGATAAGGGGTTAATGTCCAAAAAGTGTAAGTAACACACACAGCTCCACAGCATATAACCAAAGGCAAACAATCTGAAGGGACATTTCTCTGAAGACATAGAAATGGCAAACAGATATATGAAAAGATGTTCAATATCAGGGATTCAACAGAGAAATGCAAATCAAAAGCCACACTAAGATATCTCCTCACACTTTTTAGAATGACTACTATAAAAAAAGACAAGAGATAACAAATGTCAGTGAGGGTATGCAGTAAAAAGAATTCATGTATGTTGTTGCTGGAAATGTAGATTCATGTTGCCATTATATGGAGGTTTCTATAAATAAATTTAAAGTAGAACTACTATATGACCCAGCAATCCTTTTTCTGGTTACTCTGGTTATACAAACAAAAGAAATAAAATCACCACCCCATAAAGATATCCATCACTCCATAGAGATCTAATGTACAGTGTGAGGACTACAGTTAATAATATTGTATTACATACTGTTAATTTGCTAAGAGAATAGATTTTAAATATTCTCACCACACAAAAGAAGAGAAAGGTAACTATGTGAGATGATAGGTTAATTTACTTGACTTTTGTAATCAGTTAACTATATATGTATATCAAAACATCATAACGTATTCTTAAATATATAATGGAAAAGTCAAATGTCACTTTTAAAATTTTTCTATTACATAAATATTTTTGGTGGATATTGGATTTCCATTGGGGGTCCAATCATAGCCTTCTAATATATATATATAAAATAGAGAATACTTATTTACTTGACATTAGGACATTCTTCTGCAGAGAAGTGGGGCTGTCTTGAGTTCATACGTCAGTGTGAAGGGCACAGTAGGGAATACTGTGGAGAAACAAAATTTAAAATGGTAGAATTCTGCTTCTAAACATCATAAAATATAGGGTATAGACTTAAAGGGTCTAGACTTAAACTCATTAAACTCAAATGCAAACAAATATATATATATATATATTAGATAGAGAAACTAATTATAAAGATCTTGTTCATGCGATTTTGGAGGCTGAAACGTCTCATGATTAGTTGTCTGCAAGCCAGAGACCCAAGAGAACCAATGGTGTAATTTCCCTTCTAAGTTCACAAGAAAACAAATGTCACACTCAAAAGCAGTTACACAGAGATTACTAATTCTTTATTTAAAACAGTAGCAATTCAAGTCTAGTAATTTAAAAAGAATAATGCATCATGATAATGTAGAGTTTATTCCAGGAAGGCAACGTTGGTTTAACATTTTAAAATATTCAGTTTTTTGAATAATCATTTGAACAAATTAATGTGAAAAGCCATAAGATTATTTTATAGATTCTTTCATGAAAAAAGTTCTTAGCAAACTAAAAGTAGAAGGGAACATGCTCAACCTGGGAAAAACTTATATGAAAAGCTCCAGAGCTGAGATCATTTTTAAACATAAAAGACTGAATGCTTTTCCCCTAAGTTTGAGAACAAGTCAAGATTGTCCATCCTTATTACTTTTAGGCAATATTATGCATTGGGTCTGATTCAGTACTATAAGGAAAGCAATGAAAATAAAAAGCTTACGGAGTAGAAACAAATTAGAACTATCATAATTCAGAAATAACCTGGTTATGCATATAGAAAATCCAAAGTTATTTAACCAAAAAGGTATAAGAACTAAAAATTAAGTTTACCAAGATTCCATAGTAAATGGATATTAGGTTAGAATAAAATAATCAACTTTATTACTAATATATTAGAAACAAAAAATTAGAAATTGAAACAAAATGGCAATGAAACAAAATATATAAAGTTACATTTAGTAAGATAAGTTCACAAACAGTATGCTAAAAACTAAAAAAAAACCTGTAACTAAGTAAAATCAAAGAACAATTATATAAATACGTATTCCATGTTCATGCATGAGAAAATTCAATATTGTAATGAAGTCAATTCTCTCAAAAACGATCCATGAGAACCACAAAATTCTCAGCATAAATAATTGTCCACACTCATTCTCCCCACCCTGCATTAACAGACTTGACCAAACTCTAGGGTGACTTCTATTGGCCCAAGCTCATCCCTTTAGAATGACCATATACTCCTTAACGTGCCTGCCTAAAAAAGCCTAACTGCCTAAAGTATTTAGTGTTTGTTCTAGCAAAAACATGACTATAGGCTCCTGATTACCTTTTCCTGAGAGCTTTACTTCAGGAAATTTTCAATTTGAATTCTTTCTCTGCCCCTTTGAGATATAAATTTTCTATAATTCAGGAAACTTCCTTCCTTCACGGCAATGTAGACCTTCTTTTAGCATGCACCTTAAAATATTTCCAGCCTCTAGCCATACCTAGTCCAAAAGCACATCCACATTCTTGGATATTTTTTACAGCAGCACCCTCACTTCTCAGTGCCAGTTTTCTGTCTTGTTTTACATTTCTATAAACAAAAATACCATAGATTATGTGGCTTTCAAGCAATAGAATTTTTTTTTCCAGTTCTGTAGGTTAGAAGTCCAGGATCAGGGTGCCAGCATGTTCAGGTTTTGGAGAGACCCTTCTTTCAGGTTACAGAACTTGGTCTTCTCACTGCATCCTAACATGGTGAAAACCCGCTCTCTCAGCACTCTTATAAAAATACTAATCCCATTCATGAGGATCCTGAGCTCATGACCTCATCTGATCCTAATTACTTCCTGTAGGCCCCACCTCCTATTACTATCGCATTGAAGGGTAGGGTTTCAACATATGCAAGTGGGGAAGGGATCACAAACGTTCAGTCCATAACAACGTAAGGAAATTCTCGCTGAACAAGGTAACACTATAGTGACATTTTGTTTGCAATTAAAAATAATAAAGATGCATTTGTAATTTCTTTTAAATTCAATTTAGATAATAAGATTTCTTACATTCTCAAATTTTGATAAGCTTGGAAGGGGTAAGAAAAGAGACAGAATTTTTTAAAATCATAAGGGAATAAGAGGATAAAGTTTAATTTAAGAGCTACTTGTTTTGGAAGATTTTTTTCCTAGATGGAGTACATAGATGCTATGGATTCTTTCCTAATACTTTATTTTTCCTATCATAAAATGTACAGCCATTTATAATGACTATTTGTCTATAGTCTCCAATAGAAAGTTAAAAGTTTCATAAGAATCCATATCTATCTGTCTTGTTAAATTTCCTGCATTCAGAGTTTCAGATTGTTGAGTAACTATCAGGCAATTAGAACCTGAATGTATGTTGAATGCATGAATTATTAACAGCCATCCCCCATAAAAAAAGAAAGAAAAGTAAAAACAATGGATGATAGATTTGTAAATTCACAATCAGTTCTTGGATAAATGACTGTGTGACAGCACATCTTCATCCCATGACTGCCCTTCATCAATTTATGTTGGGTGAAGAAGTGTGGCATAGCTGTGGCTCCTTTTTTATTTGCCACTGTGGGTTTAACTTTTCTAAAATCAACATTTCCTTACTTCCCAGAATTCAGGATCCTATACCCAAAACCAAACTCAAACTCTGAATTCTACTCTTCTATCCTTGTTCCTCTCATCATTTGATAAAACATAGAAAAATACTCCTTTGGCATTTTGACTTAAATATATGAGCATCTCAAATTTAGCAGTAACAAAAACAAATTTAAGATGTGTGCTATGGCCCTCACACTTACTACTTTTTCCTCATGAGTTAATGGAAACTTCATCTTTCATTTTCTAGACCTAGAACCATGACTCATTCTTGTCTCTACTTTTTCCTTCACATCTCACATCCAATTTATTAGCAAATACTCTTCATTTTATCTTTAAAATATGTCCAGAGTCTAACGCATTTCCACCTTTGGTCTACTACCACCCTAGCCCAAACACAATAATCTCTCAACTGGATTATTGCAATAGCCTGTTGGATGGTCTCCCTTCCACCTTTGCCCTCATAAAACCTACTTCCCAGAGAGCAGCCAAAATTATCCTATTAAACTGTCAATCAGAACATATCACTCCTCTGTTCAAAACCAGCCAACAGCTTTCATCTCACTCAGAGTGAAAACCTGAATTTCCAACCATGACTTACAAGGCCTTGATGATTAGATTCCCCATTATATCTGTGATCTCATATTCTAATATTCTCCCCTTGCCTCACTCTATACAAGTCATACAGGCTCTTGGACTCTGTCACTATTTCCTTAACATGCTAAGCATACTTTCACGTCATTGTTATTTTTTTCTGTCTGGGCTTTCTCCTTAGATGTCTGCCTATTTCAGTGCTTTACCTCCTGAGCTCCCTGCTCAAATTGTATCTTATTAGTGATGCTTTTCTGATGACCCTTTATAAAATCTCTCCCATTCCATTTATTCTCTACTAGTCTAATTTTTCTGTATATTTCCTTTAAAAAGTTTTAAGATTTATGGTATTTAATCCCACTAAAAAGTAATCTTGAGAATGGAGAATTTGTTTGTTTGTTTACTGCTGTAAGCAAAGTAACTAGAAAAATGCTGGCTACATAGTTGATGTTTTATACTGAATAAATAAATAGTCTCTGATATGATTGGGCTCTGTGTCCCCACCCAAATCTCACCTCAAATTGTAATCTCCACGTGTCAAGGGAGGGACCTGGTGGGAGGTGATTGAATCATGGAGGCAGTTTCTCCCATGCTGTTCTTGCAATAGTGAGTGAGTTCTCAGGACAGCTGATGGTTTTAAAGTGTGGCAATTTCTTTCTCTCTTGCTCTCTCTCTCCTGTCACCTTGTGAAGAAGGTACCTGCTTCCCCTTTGTCTTCCACCATTATTGTAAGTTACCTGAGGCCTCCCCAGCCATGCGGAACTCTAAGTCAATTAAACTTCTTTTCTTTATAACTTACCCAGGCTCAGGTAGCATCTTAATAGTAGTGTGAAAATGGACTAATACTATCTCTAAGCATCATACAAAGCACCTGTCTATGATATCTATTCAGCTAATTGCTTGATGCAAAGTTGATTATGAACTCGACTTAAAATTCCTAGCCTTCATGGGAGAAAACTAGAAGAAAATATGCTGTTTACTTTTGATCTCTATTATTCTCTTACTTTGGTTTCTTGGTTTGCTCTTTTCTTTGCTAAAAATGTTAATTTCAAGATAAGTTTACATTTTTTCTTCCAGCCCGTCGGTTTGGCGATATATTATGTATTGTGTTATATCTATAAACAGTAGCAAGTCATGAACATGATGGATACTCTTATTTAGCTGTGTATACCCATTTCCGTATGACTTTACACAAAATGCAATGCTTATGCACTGTAAATCTAAAGGCAATAATGATAATAGAGCCATTGGAATTTGGTTATAAAATTAACAAGTAATAGAAAAAGTAAATTTTTGGCTCATTATTCATTCTTTCATTCATTAAAATGTATTGACCTCTCTTGTGTGCCAGCCTCTATGTTGAGTACTGAGATCCAGCATAGAACAGGAGACTTGTTTCCTGCATGAAACCTGGAGTATTCTGAGGATTAAAGATATTAGATCAACAATCAGAGAAGAGAATTATTTAAATGGTTATGCAAAAAACTGTAGAGAGTCCTATGGAAATACACCAGTGAAATAGAATATGCACAGAATGTGATACACCGTACAAGATAAGTGCATCAAAACCATATATTTGAACTGTGTGACTAGTATATGACAAACCTAGAGAGATTTGAATTGTGCTTCTAAAATAAAATGATTACTTTGCAACTTGCGATAAAAAAATCCATCAATGGATCAATCAAAATGGCAGTGCTGTCAAATTATGTAATATAGCTATAACTAAAATGTATATATTTTTATACATAATCACAGGAAACACAACTCATAGTCAATTACGTTAACATATTTTCCCACTCAAAAATGTGGTATGAAAGTATTTTGAAAGTTCAGTGTCAAGTAGATAGTTTGTCAGGTGTTTTTACACCACACAGAATAAATCTTATCTTTGCTAGACAAGAATAAGTGTGCTAGTTCTTTTGTATTTTGACTTTTAAGTTTGAGGCAGAAGTGCCACGGAAATCAACTTCTGACTAGGGGAGATAAAATAAACTCTCCAAAGAGCTGAGCCTGTCAAAGTAGATGAAAAAAACATCTCTCTCGAATGCTCAAATAATAAATGCTGCATACATAAGTAAAATTCAAGAAAGCTTCAGTTCTTCTCACTTTGAAATTAACTTTTCTTGTTCAAGCCAATGCTGGATTTTAGCATCTTTACTTAGTCACCCTGGACAGAAAAAATGTATTTGGATCTATAAATATTAGAGTTTTCATTGATGTGACACTGAATTTCTTTTTACCATAATGAGGTGGATTCTGGTAGAAAAGAGATGAATGAAGAATACTCAGGATTTGGTTGCTATGGAAACCAGCAATGTCATTGCCTCGTGATCAGACATTGAACTGATTTTTTTTTTAATGCAGAGGCATATATCCTGATTTTTGTTACTTATAAGTGAATAATCTACCATATTATTCTTTTGCACTGAATTCCATTTGCTTTATCCCAGGAGTCTCTGAATTACTATCGGTTATATATTAAATAAACTTGAAACCATTTTGTTAGTCAGTTGTGTAAAAAAGAATAACTCCAAGTTGTCAGTGAAGCCCAAAGTTGTATCAGAAAACTGTTTTAAGAAAGGGATGACATAAAAATTTTTGCCTTCAAGCAAGTAGTTTCTGGTTATTGTATCTAATTAACATATGCCTATATGTGGACCTGCACATGAATGTGTATAGTGTATACAATAAGGTGCATTTCTGGAAATACGTAATTTTAGAAACTATTAAACCAGTGAGTCAATAATATCAAGATCCTTTGTATTGATATTGATATTGATATATAAAATAATACAAAACCCTGGTATTAGGGCATTATTGACATTATTACCTAAAAATGAACAGAGAAGATCTCCCTACAAGTAAAATAATGTGTACTGCATTTTTGCACAAATATTAATATGAAAAAATTTATATCAGTTAAATGAATTTTATACATTAGAAAACATTTTGCATTTAGTCTTTGAAATGTGGAACATCAATGAAGCAAACTCTTGGAAAATGTGTATTATGTCAATAAATTTAAAAATGTTTTTTTTCCCTCCAAAATTTGTTTTCTCAGATCCAGGACATAAAATAGCACATCCACTTTATCCCATATAGTATTTATTCTCTACTTGGTCACACATCTTCAAATCTATCCTAAAGTATTTGCCACAAAAATTGCTTTGGCTATAGATTCCTACATAAACCTGGACATGTTTTAAAATAATTTCCAGACATAAGCAAACTTGTAGGTAATGTATTTCTTATTCATTGTCTAAAAATTTAATATGTATTTAATTACAATGATGTTAAATAAAGTCATGGTTGAATGAAACAGAAAGCCCTTTCATTTTTTTTTTTATATGAAAATTTTCAGGAGGCTGTGGCAGGAGGATCACGAGGTCAGGAGTTCGAGACCAGCCTGGCCAACATGGTGAAACTCTGTCTCTACTGAAAATACAAAATTAGCCAGGTGTGGTGGCACACACCTGTAGTCCCAGATACTCAGGAGGATGAGGCAGGAGAATCCCTTGTACCCAGCAGGCAGAGGTTGCAGTGAGCTGAGATTGCGCCACTGCACTCCATCCTGGGCAATGGAGTGAGGCTCCATTTCAAAAAAAAAAAATTCATATTAATACTTGTGTAGGAAAGAAACTAAATATTATAAGATGACTTTAAGAAATTCTCTTTCTCACCATACCTACTTCATTCTTAATCTTGCTCCCAAACAACAAACTCTTTGATTAGTTTCTACTTTTAGTTTGAATATGAGTTCTAGTTGGGCAGAATCTAAATCTCCTTTCATATTTCATCTTGAGTCTGAGAGTGGGGAAAAACACACGTGTAGTGGACAAAAGAAAATCAAAGGTATTCCTGTTCCTTGTCTTAGTGATAACATTAATCTTTCAATCTAGAAACTTGATTGTCATTCAAAATTCTACTCTTTCTGACGCCCCACATCCAATCTGTGACTAAGTTATGTTTTATTAAAATCTGTTTGTCCTTTCTTTATTCTTGCAATCAATGTCAGAGATTGGAAATTTGTTTTTTTTCTCTTTTAGATAATCACAATAGTCACCTATTTTTCATCTTGCTGGTTTTAATCATTTTTTAATCTTTCATCCAGCCCACTGCCAGGGTAATCTGTCTAAAATAAAAATCTTACCTGTAACAACCTGATTAAAATATTTTACTTTCTCCTCAAAAGCATTATTCACCTTTCAATATTAGTATTTGGTGAAAAGGAAAAAAAAGTCTTTGTTTTAATAAGCATAACTGTTTTGTTATGAAAATAAAGATTTCTCTTTTTTTGCAGGACTTTTTGACACCTTTAGTATATTGATTTAGTATGTTGATTTATCTTGGAAATCTCTAAGAGTAGCGGGTAAAGTATGAAGTTGTTTTTCCCTGTTGTCTTTGAGCAAATAATTCTGTGTGTGTGTGTGTGTGTGTGTGTATCTCTAGCTTATTCTGCAGGAGATTTCTGCATGTCTGAATTCGGTGGGAAATACTATAATCTACAAAAAATGTCACATCTTGTTAAGTTAACCCTTCTTTTTCAGGATTGTTACCTCTCCAGCTTCATCTTTTCTAATTTCCTACTTTATATTCCACTTAAAGTTTTAGTTTATAATAAAAGTTCAGTTGTATTAGTAAAGTTAATTAATTCTACACAAAATTATCTTATGCTTAGAAACTTTATGTGTTGTGGTTAAATGCATTAAACAAATGGATAAATAAATAAATACATGCCACATGTTCCCACCTTTCCCTGAATGCATGCCACTTTTTAATGAGACTTTGCAGTTCCTTTGATTAAGAGGTAGATGTATTTGTTATCCCTGAATCTAGGCTGGCCTCTTGACTGCCTGTAGCCAACGTTTTGGTCAACATGTTAAAGTGGCATTATACCAAGCCTAGGCTTGAATAGGCTTTGATTCCATTATCCCTCTTAAATTCTTGCCAAGCCTTTATGTGAACAAACTTGGGATAGTCCCCTAATGTTGACAAACATGAGGCTGAGTCTCCTCTACCATCCCCTTCCCTCAGTGAAAAGCTAGCCAACTCCTCAGAGGCAGAGCTGGCCCAGAACTCTGTAAATGCATGTGGTAGTTCAGTTAAGAACAGAAGGATCAGAAAGCTAAGCCAAGTCTAAATTTCCAAATGGAAATTGTCAATAAAATGAATTGAGGTCTACATAATTGAGAGCAACCATAAAGAGCTGATGTTTTAAGGACTAAGCTGGGTGGTCTGTTACATAGAAATAGCTAAACAATATTCCTATGTACTTCCCTTTGACTGCCACATTTATTCCACACTTTTTCATATAACAAACTCTTTCTCAGACTCAATTAGGAAAACATTCACTAGAAAGATCTGATGTGGCCCCTCTTTCCTGGGCTCAGTGTATCCATTCATACCATTATATACAGAGTGTTGCCATTACAATAAAATTATGTTTATAGTCTGTATTCCTCCAAGATGATGTTTCCTAAGGACAGAACCTGTTATTAATATGCTTAGTCCTTATATCCACAAAGTTCCCTGCTCATAATGGAATCTCAGTATTTGATGAACTTAACTGAGGATGAGATAGTTATTTTTCCTAGAGTTTTATTATAATAAGTAAATACAACACAGTCACTTGTTTATATCCTTAGGTTAATTTTTATTCATTCACATTCCCTGACAGCCAAGTTTCTAGTGGATATATTTTATAAATGCATTATTCATTGTGTTAAATAACACTTAAGTCATAAAGCAAAATTTTACGTTTGGATTCTCCTTGGAGCCTTCAGAAGAAACAAACACAGCCACCCCTGGCGGGAAGACTGACACTGAAAAGGCATTTGCAGTAAGGGCTGAGGTAACCTCCCTGGGTTTCAGTGGCAGATGCGGAGAGGCACAGGGTAAAGGATGCCTACTGCTACCCTTGCACCCCTCTTATTCTATAGGCCACAGACAGCAATGTGGTTGGAACACTGACGGATCAGAGCTAAATCACAGCTCACACACGCAGCTCATGTTCCAGGCTCAGAATTGAACCACTGGTAGATCAGAATCCTGCATATTTCCAGATTCTGACTTAGGTGAGAGTCACCCCAAATCAGTGTATCAGTATCATCCCAGTGATGAATCTCTGTGATCCCAGGAAAAAATTCTTTGCCAGCCACACTGGCCACACTAGCCGGGGAAATGAACTATTCTCCAAACCACCCCTCTGGATCTAGCCTGGAAACGTAGCCAGGGGCAACATTGTAAACATGAGTATCAGGTATCCTTGGGGCATCCAGTGAACCATAGGTACAGGGGAAGTCTAGGGGTTGGGAAGAGGATCAGAAAGTATCCCATTGGGGCCCAGTCTACACATGGGTGCAGGTCATGGTCCCTGTTTTTATCTAAAATGTATTGTTAAAATATATTTAAAGACTAATTAAATAATACACTTAAATAATTATTATCACAGTCTTCTGATATCATTCAAAGACAGGTCTTTCTTGATTTTGCTTAAATGTAGGATTTATACAAGGCTATTGCATGAGTGTAGTAATTTCTATAGTCTTTGCCTGAAATTTCCTAATTGTTTTTAGTTTATAATGATAACCAGAAATCTTACTTTTCTTTACATGGAGTCCCCTACTAGGAGCAGCCTTCCAGACCTTAAGATGATGTGGTCACCAAATGTAGGCCCTAGCCAGAATGGATTTTATGACCTACCTGCCAGGTGATACTACAACTCTTGGAGTGAGAGGAAGGAGGAAAGAGGCTCATTACTTGGTTTCATGCCACATTTAACCACTAGAGTTTTCTGATGAGAGTGATATCATTTGGCTGGGTCTCACCCAAACCTCATCTTGATTTGTGTTGTGGGAGGGACCCGGTGGGAGATAATTGAATCATGGGGGCAGTTTTTCCCATACTATTGTAGTGAATAAGTCTCATGAGATATGATGGTTTTATAAGGGGAAATCCTTTTCACCTGTTTCTCTCATTCTCTCTTGTCTGCCACCTTGTAAGACATGCCTTTTGCCTTCTGCTATGATTGCGAGACCTCCCCAGCCACATGGAACTGAGTCTATTAAACCTCTTTTCTTTATAAATTATCTAATCTCAGGTATGTCTTCATCAGCAGCAAGAAAACAGACTAATACAGTAAATTGGTACTGGTAGAGTGGAGTGCTGCCATAAAAATACCCCAAAAATGTGGAAACAATTTTGGAACTGGGTAACACACAGAAATTGGAACAGTTTGGAGAGTAGAGAAGAAGACAGGGATATGCAGGAAAGTTTGGAACTTCCTAGAGGCTTGTTGAATGTCTTTGACCAAAATGCTGATAATGGCATGGAAAATGAAATCCAGGCTGAGGTGGTCTCAGATGGAGATGAGGAACTTGTTGGGAACTGAAGCAAAGGTGACTCTTGCTGTTTTAGCAAAGAGATTGGTGGCATTTTGCTCTTGCCCTAGTGATTTGTGGAGTTTTGAACTTAAGGGAGATGACATAGGATATCTGGTGGAAGAAATTTATAAGCAGCAAAGCACTCAAGAGGTGACTTGGATGCTGTTAAAAGAATTCAGTTTTAAAAGGGAAACAGAATATAAAAGCTGAAAAAATTTGCGGCCTGAGGATGCAATAGAAAAGAAAAACCCATTTTCTGGAAGAAATTTAAGACTGCTGGAGAAATTTGCATACGCAACGAGGAGCCAAATGTGATTTGCCAAGACAATGGGGAAAAATGTCTCCAGGGCACGTCAGAGACCTTTGTGGCAGCCACTCCCATCACAGGCCTGGAGGCCTAGGAGGAAAAAATGGTTTCATGGGCTAGGCCCAAGGCCCCTCTGCTGTGCGCTGCCTAGGGACTTAGTGCCCTGCAACCTAGCCGCTCTAGCCATGGCTAAAAGTGACCAAGGTACAGCTTATGCAGTGGTTTTAGAGGGTGCAAGCCCCAACAGTTTGCAGCTTCCATGTGGTGTTGAGCCTGCAGGTGCACAGAGGTCAAGAATTGAGGTTTGGGAACCTCCACGTAGATTTCAGAGGATGTATGGAAACGTCTGGATGTCCAGGTACAAGTTTGCTACAGGGGTGACTTTACCACCTTTATCACTCAAGCCTGATTTACAGCTTTCTCATGTCTATTTCCTTACTGCTTGTGCATCAGTGTTCCGGCTACCAAAATTTAAATCACATTCCTTGTAGAGGGTCATCTCTTTTCCTATTCTCTTTGTCTTCATGGAATTACATTTTTGTTAGGGAGTTTGGGTATGGGTTAATTTTTTCAGTGACATTTTAGTGGAGATTAGAGAGGAAATGAATTTAAATGCATGTGTTCTCCTGCACATTTAACAGTAAGTCCTTCACTTTATAATGAGAAAGTTAAATCTCAGAAATATAAGCTGACTTGTGCAAGATCTTACAAATTTGGATTGAGAATTCAGGTTTGCAATTTGTTTATTCTATATTCTTTCAAATATAAAAAATGATTTGTGCCTGAGTGTGGTGGCTCACGCCTGTAATGCCAGCACTTTGGGAGGCCAAGGTGGGTGGATCACAAGGTCAGGAGTTCCAGATGAGCCTGGCTGACATAGTGAAACCCCATCTCTACTAAAAATCCAAAAAAAGATTAGCCTGGCATGATGGCAGGCACCTGTAATCCCAGCTACTCCAGAGACTGAGGCAGAGAATCACTTGAACCCGGGTGGCAGAAGTTGCAGTGAGCCAAGGTCATGCCACTGTACTCCAGCCTTGGTGACAGAGTGTGACTCCATCTCAAAAAAAATGATTTGTGTATTTAAAAATGTATAATTTTTTAAAATTCATGGTGCATAGGTGATATTGCAAAAACCTCCCAGTCTCCTTTTCCTGCAAAGCTCTAGAACCTGAAAAGCTTAGGCTAAGATCACAATTACTTATAAGAGCTCCCCTAAGCTGCATGTTGTATTCTTTCTAAATTAAATATCTTAAAGTAGTACAATATGACAGCCGTGACCTATATGTAACCATGGAAATGTAAAGTCATACTGAAACTGATAGGTCCCTTCTTAATGCTTAAGATAAATTCACAATAGCAAAGACATTGAATCAACCTAAATACCCATCAATGATAGACTGGATAAAGAAAATGTGGCACAAAACCATGGAATACTATGCAGCCATAAAAAAGAATAAGATCATGCCATTTGCAAGAATATAGATGGAGCTGGAAGCCCTTATCCTTAGCAAACTAATGCAGGAACAGAAAACCAAATACTACATGTTCTCATTTATAAGTAGTGAGCTACATAATGAGAACACATGGACATATAGAGGGGAATAACACACACTGGGGTCTTTTGCAGGGTGGAGGGTGGAAGGAGGAAGAAGATCAGGAAAAATAACTAATTGGGATGAGACTTAATACCTGGGTGATGAAATAATCTGCACAACAAACCCCTATGAAACAAATTTACCGGTGTAAAAACCTGCACATGCACCCCTGAACTTAAAGTCAAAGTTAAAAAACAATAATAATTTTAAAAATCCTGACATTGCACTGTAAAAAAAAGATTGTTTCTTTCTCCATGATCCTTGATTCAAATCTACTCAAAACCCATTTTGGAACTCATCTCAATAGTGTGGTTCCTGGTATGCAAGTTGAATTCTAGGATTTAGAGTTCTAGTGTAGAACTTGGAATGGAGAAATGCCACATATGGAGAATGTGTTGTAAGCCTATGCCTTTATGATAGATAACTACTAGAGCTCTATGTTCTTCATTATTTTAGTCCCACTTTCTATGATTAAAAAAATATTTTAAGCTTTTAGAAATGTTTTCTTTTTAATTATTTATATTAATGCTTCAGAAATTAATTTTGTAGAATATTCCATGATATTTTGTTTGTTTTAGAGTGTTAGAGTGGTGGCCAGAGACAGAGAAAATAAATCATATGTGTAAAGAAGTTTAAAAATTATCTTTTAAAAATAGTAAGTGATTTTAATTTAACATTCAATGAGAATATAAATATGAAAATGAATTTACTATAACATTCTGCATGAATATGTGATTGTAAATAAAAATAAAATGTACAAAGGGTAGAATGATGGTGAACCTAAGTAGAATATATTTCCATGATCAGAAATCAGGATGTGTCCCTTGCTAGCTCAGGCTGGGTTTTGTAGAGGCCAACCTGAGATAAGGAATTTTGTTCAATGTCTTACTGATAGACTACTCTCAGCAGAAGAGATGTGAGGGACACAGCTATGAAGAATATAAGAATGCTAAACAATGGTGTAGTCTTGGGATCTCACCAGCACCTGAGAGATAAGACAGTCCCACCTGGAGGCAAGAGAACAGTCTCATATTCCAATGAAAAGCAGGTCTACAGGAGGGTTTTCGGGAGGCTGTAATTTTCTGGGCAAGTATCTCCAACCTGGCCAAGGGCAACCCTTCATACAAGGGAGAATCTGTGAGCTGTTATGAGTCAACTCTCACAGCGGCTGGGAGATGGGGAATGGGACAGGTACCAATATCATTCATTATACTTGCCATGTAGTAATGTATATATGTTACACCTTCTGTGTCTTAGCATAAATGCCGTGAGTCTGTAATGACAGTAACCTACATTCACTGGGCTGAAACCACCTCAAGAAAGTAGACTGTTGACATCAACTATACAAGTATTATGTATCATATACATTCTAGAGACTGTAGAATTACACTTATATCCCTAATAAAATAAATCAAAACTAAATAAAGTCAAAACACTAGGAGAAAAGGCAGTAGGCCTTGCTGTTTAAAAAAGAAAAGGAAAGATAAGAACAAAAAAAGAGCCGGGTGTGGTGGCTCACGCCTGTAATCCCAGCACTTTGGGAGGCCGAGGTGGGTGGATCATGAGGTCAGGAGATCAAGACCATCCTGGCTAACACAGTGAAATTCCATCTCTACTAAAAATATAAAAAATTAGCTGGGCATGTTGGCGGGCACCTGTAGTCCCAGCTACTCGGGAGGCTGAGGCAAGAGAATGGCGTGAACCTGGGAGGTGGAGCTTGCAGTGAGATGAGATTGTGCCACTGCACTCCAGCCTGGGTGACAGAGTGAGACTCCATCTCAAAAAAAAAAAGAAAAAAGAAAAAAGAACAAAAAAGAATATCCTCTGATACTGTCACTAGTAAAGAAAAATCTATTAGTATGAGAACAAATTCACGTGGCTCATTACAGGTGTTCTATCACGTTCAGATTTCTTTCATTCTAACTGTATTTATTGAGCCTCTACTGAGGACATCAATGTTCACTGAAACTCAGAATGGGGAAAGTTTTCACCAGGGAAAATATATTTCATGTTCTTCTTACTTTAGATGTGAGGAACAAATTTCAAAGCTGAAAATAACAGGTAAGCTTTGAAATTCCCTCACAAAATGACTGGGATATAAATTGGCCTATTACCCTTCTAGTGTATACTCAAATACCACAATCTAGAAAACTGGACCAGGTGTGGCAGCTCACACCTGTAATCCCAACACTTTGGGAGGCCAAGGCAGGCGGACCATGAGGTCAGGAGTTCGAGACCAGCCTGGCCAACTAGTGAAACCCCATCTCTACTAAAAATACAAAAAAAGTAGGCAGGCATGGTAGGTGCCTGTAATCCCAGCTACTCGGGAGACTGAGGCAGAAGAATTGCTTGAAACCAGGAAGCCGATGTTGCAGTGAGCTGAGATCACACCACTGCACTCCAGCCTAGGCAACAGAACAAGACTCCATCTCAATTAAAAAAAAAAAAAGAAAGAAAAGAAATAAAGAAAGAAAACCTCAGCTACCATCCCCACGCCACCACCACTTTATGTTATCATTGAATTTTTTTGTCTAAGCAATACTAGTTTCTGGTCAGAAAATGTTATGTATTTTGTAATGTATAAAGAAATGAGAGAAGAGGAATAGAGAACATATAAGTGATACTTTTAGTGGAGTTAGCACTATTCTCTCCAACTGAAATCCAAATTAGTTATCATTTCAAGCAAGCCATCCATCACCACGATGAATGTGCATTTGCAGAAAGTGAAATGTCAGAAGATGCTTTTTCAATCAGATTACTCTGTTTCCTTTAAAAATATTTAAAGCTTCACTTTGTAAATTAAATATAAGTGCTGATATGTTCTCATTGTAAAATGCAAACTCTTTCCTCTTCCTTCAAAGGCAAATGGATGCATGACTGATCAAAGCGGTTGAGAAGACAGAGAAGTTATGTAAGGATAACTGTGGGCGCTAAGCCCTCCCTTAATTTCTTTCTGACCTAGAAATTACAAATATTCCTTAGAGTGTGCAATGCTACTTTCCGTAACTCTACAGAGCATTCAGAAGAACTTACTTATTTTAAAAATTGCCAGTAAAAATATTACTAAAACTTCTTCAATATTAAATAAGTGATATTAAGAAGAAAATAATAATATTTGAGTCACATAAAACTATGGCATACATACTTCAGACATTAATAATTATATAAATTTTATAATGATAACTAACATTATTTAGTGTTTATTGAGCACACTCATAAATACTTTTGGATATTTTTATCATTTATTTATCATAAGAATTTAGGCCATGTGTGGTGGCTCACACCTGTAATCCCAGCACTTTGGGAGGCCAAGGTGGGTGGATCACAAAGTCAGGAGATTGAGACCATCCTGGCTAACACGGTAAAACCCCATGTCTACTAAAAAAAAAAAATACAAAAAATTAGCCAGGCGTGGTGGCACACGCCTGTAGTTTCAGCTACTCGGGAGGCTGAGGCAGGAGAATCGCTTGACCATGGGAGGTGGAGGTTGCAGTGAGCCAAGATTGTGCCATTGCATGCCAGGTTGGGTGACAGAGCAAGACTCCATCTCAAAAAAAAAAAAAAAAAAAAGGAATTTTAAATGGGAGGTGCTATTATTATCCTTATATTGCAAATGAGGAAATTGAGGCAGAGAGGCTAGTAACCTGTGTAACCCATATTAAAACTTAGATGTCTGAGTATGGATACTGCAGCACTCACTGTAATGCTTCCACAGTATATATTTTCATTTTCTAATAATAAAAAGAGTTAATTTCCTAATAACCTAAATCCTTCTATGAAGTCGTTTTAAGGAAAACATATTCTTTCCATTCATAAGATGCTTTTAGATGTACAGTTTCTAATGTTATTTTCAAGTATACAATTTAGTATGAGATGTTTCTTCCAGTGAAGGTAAAGATGAGTCCATGAAAAAGAATCAGGTAGGTAGCCACATGGCCTTAACAGCTACAAGTGAGAAATGACTTAGCTTTGTTAATGGAGTATTAAGAATGAACACAGAATAGGAATCGCCAAAGATAAGCAGAATCTACATTTCAACCGGGTGTTAACTCTGGTCAAAAACAAGTACACACCTCACATATCATCAACTTACTTTATGTAGTGAAAATAATTTGTCCAGTATGTCTCAGTACAAGCTTCTGTAAGATTTCCTTTGTAATAGTCTTAGCAAACATCAGGCAGAGGAAGAGAGAGACAAAACGTTTATGAGAAAAAAAACAGAGACCAGGTAGTTTTGATTGAGCATGACTTCAATATAAAACCAAAATGCTGTGGCTGCTAAATGTAGTGTGAAACTGCAGTAGGAAATAGAGATGAGATGAAGCGCAAGCAATGACCATGCCAGCAGCTTCTGAAATATTGTATTCAAGCCTTGGAATTGTATTTTGCAAGAGAATAGAGAGGTGTAGACTATGTAGTGAAGAATCCAGAAATATTATTCTAAGGAGAGCATACATTCAACTGCATGAGATTCAAACATTTTACTGAGTAGTTTAACCTCCCAAGTTAAGTGCTTTTCAGAACATTCTCATCCATTATCACACTTAATCTTTACTATGATTTTTCAAGGTGGGCTTTATTCGCTCATTTACCAAAAATATGCATTGTTTTCTCATCTTATTGATTATAAAACTAGGTTTTAAAGAGATAATTTTTAACAGAGACTCACTAATAACAATAGCAGTAAATTAATGGCAACAAAAATGATGATATCCGCCGGGCGCGGTGGCTCACACTTGTAATCCCAGCACTTTGGGAGGCCGAGGCGGGCGGATCACGAGGTCAGGAGATCGAGACCACGGTGAAACCCCGTCTCTACTAAAAATACAAAAAATTAGCCGGGCGTGGTGGTGGGCGCCTGTAGTCCCAGCTACTCGGAGAGGCTGAGGCAGGAGAATGGCGTGAACCCGGGAGGCGGAGCTTGCAGTGAGCCGAGATCGCGCCACTGCACTCCAGCCTGGGCGACAGAGCGAGACTCCGTCTCAAAAAAAAAAAAAAAATGATAATATCCGCTACCATTTATCACTGACTGCTATGTGAGTCACTTTCTAAGTGCTTCATATATTTTAGTTTATTGCATTCTCACCATAATCCCTAGAGAGTGTTACTAATTAATAGAGAAGCATGAACATCAAACCGCGTGATTTAACAGTGAAGCTTAAGGCCACTTTACTTGAATTCAAAATGGATACTTAGCCAGGTAAGAAGAATAGCTCTGTGATTTACTTGCTGTTCAATCCCTTCCTTGTTTGGGCCTTGGTTTCTTCCTCTGGAAAGTGGAGACAATGGCTATGTTAAAATTCTGCTGTAAAAATTATTAATCTTCTTGTCAGTGATCACTTTTCTCTCCTGATGATTCTGCCTGTTCTTGTTCAGTATGGCATTTTCTTTCCTAAATGTATTTCTGTGGTATTCACAAGTTCCTTTTCCATCTCACTGGATTGTTCCAGTAACCTACTATTGACATCTTGTTTCATAAAATGTGATGATTTGTAATTTTCTTCAAAATAAAAAACTGTTTTCAGGTTTTCATTCTATTTTCTGTGTTTTGTTTGTTTTTGTTTATTTGTTTTTTTGTTTTTTCCCCTAAAACCGCTCTTTTCAAATATCTTTTTTTTTTTTTTAGATGGAGTTTCACTCTTGTCCTCTAGGCTGGAGTACAGTAGTGTGATCTTGGCTCACTGCAACCTCTGCCTCCCTAGTTCAATGATTCTCCTGCCTCAGCCTCCCAAGTAGCTGGGATTACAGGCACCTGCCACCACACCTGGCTAATTTTGTATTTTTAGTAGAGACAGAGTTTCGCCATGTTGCCCATGCTGGTCTTGAACTCCTGACATCAGCTGATCTACCTGTCTCGGTCTCCCAAAGTGCTGGGACTACAGGCATGATGTATTTTGTTTTTCATATCACACTCAGAGATTTTGAATTAGGCCACTTTTCCCCCCATTTATTTAATGTATTGGGTCTTTATTGCCTGTACCAGTCATTTCCTTAAAAATAGTGTGAGTTACTTAAATGCCCAAGATTCAACTTACACGGTCATCTCCCACTTCTTTGACTTCCCACTGGCATTTCCCTCCCACAAATTCCTTCCCTTCACTTGAGCCACATTCCCCATTCCAGAGCCAAACCCTGGACAATGCCATCACTTGAAATTCTAAGTTACTGAAATCATTAGTTCATACATTCTACTCACTGATAACTACCTCTACTTCTGGCCTGTTTGCACACTTACTCCCTTGACACCTGTAGTTTCGCACTGTAGCTGAGCCAGTCCACTGTTGAATTGAACTCTTCTTTACCACCATGCATACTTATCCATTGTCTACAGTTCTCTCCCTATTAAGTAAACCCTATTTATCAATTCAGTTGTTTTCACGCCGATAGTCCAAACATTATTCTTCCCCCATTGGCTTTTATTGTTACTTAAAAGCCCTGAATCTTGTGAAGACCTAGAAATTTCTCCATTATTTGAACTTCCCAATATCTCAAGTTTCAGCTCATATTGCTCTTCTATTTTCTTTCTGTTGCAGCCATTCTAGGATTAATTATATGTCCTTGTAAAATATTTTTAACTCGTTGTCTTTATACACATATTTCTCTATCTAGATTGACTACTTTCCCTCCCTTTTAAAAACTATTAATTGAAGCTTCTGTCTTATATCCTGTGCTAGGCATGTGAAACACATCAATGAACAAAAGAAAGAAAAATCTTACCTCATGGAACTTAGATCTCAGTGGGGTAGGTACAATAATCATGACACATAAATAAATTAAATAATGTTTTAGAAGGTAATAAGTACAATAAGAAAGGGGCAGGGTAGGACTAGTTAAAGGAAACAGGAGTACTAGAGTGTCTTAGGTTATACTTTAAAAATAGGTGAAGGAGTTAGCCATGAGAATATTTGGAAGAAAAGCATTACAGCAGAGACAAGAGGCAGAGCAAATACCATAAGGCTAATATTGATTTTTCCTTCCTTAGCTAAAATAATTTCCTTGGCTAAGAGATCAATCAGCTCCTAGACTAGGTAAAATATGCTTTGCTATTTTTTTTTCATTTTATCTAGCACTTTGCCTACAGTAAGACACTTCACACACTGAATTACTCTGTGGCTGTCAGCCTCAATAGTCTGTGTTGACAGCTGTCATATATGTTCTTCTGGAAGCAAGAAAGATGAGGAGATGAAAAGGACTGTGAAGAATATGTCTCAACTCACTCATTAGAGCATCTCTCAAGTGTTGCTAGATGGCCAGATGCCAGATGACCATTTACATATTATTGGCCTGAGCTAGTAATATGGATATGCCTGGATACAAGGAAGGTTGGGAAAAAAAATATTTATTATCGATGGCCATATGCCTAGCTAAAACTGTGACAACAGTGGAAGAAGGTGAGTACAACTACCAGAGAGTAAATAAGACTTTCAAACAGAATTTCAGAGACAAATTGATTTAGGATCATAATAATCTAAAGATGATTTTAAAATTTCAGTTACAAAAAAAAGTCTCTCAGTCAGTAGAAAAGAACATGAAAGTGCGGGGAGAAAAAGCAAGTAGCAGTTGATCTGGTACACCATCTTATATATAAACATATATAAAATCTGTTTTGTAAAACAATCAAATTTCCTAAAATTCCTAATTTTGCTTATGATTGATTTTGGACACAAATTCTACTTAAAACAAGCCAGTTTATTAAATAACTTAAGACAAAACTTTGGATGATACCTTGGGATATTTTTTCTCAATATCATAAAGACTTGAGAATTTCAGATCTAAAAAAGCATTCCTTCTCCATCTCCCTGTCACCATTGGGTGTGAACACATGTCCAGCCATAGTAAAATACACATAATATAATTGCCAACATTTAGAATGCTTGCTGTGTACCAGACATTATTCTAATTACTTTAATATATCTATTCATTTAATTGTTACAACAACTCTCCCAGGTAAGAATTAGTATTATTTTTATTTTAAAGAGAAATGAGAACAAAGCATGTCAGCAACTTGTGTAAAGTCACTCAGATAGTAAATGAGCCAGGATTTGAATGTAAGTCATCTGGATTTATTATTATATACTGAATATAAATGTATACATTTACAAAAGCACACATATATACACATATACATATAAACACACATATATACATAAGCACATATGAATATACTCAGGCCTAAACTTATTTTATTTGATTTGCCTGATTATTTATTATGAATAAATATAAGACATATCATAAATTTGTAGGCATGAATATATTACATGAAGACACATTTCTTTCCTTGTTTTTAATGATTTAGAAGTGTGCTATTAATAATTTCAGCTACTAAAATTCATATTGGAGTTTTACTTAGCGGTTGATGTAATTAAGAATTTTAAAAATTATAACTAACACAATTCCAAATAATTGATGTCTCTCATGGCTAGTTATATTTAGATAATTTATTCCCGCAGTGTGGTCTTGTTACAAATGGTTAGAAAATGTGAGAAAAATTTTGATACATATGTATTTTTAAAAAAGACCAAATTTAAATTTATATTGTGCACAGAGGTCTTGGTCTTGCCATGGTTCACAGCTGACACCCAATGTATAAATGAGTGAATGAATCAGCTATGACTTGAATTGGTCACATGAATACTGAGAAAACAAGTGACAGATGACTTCTACTTCATTTCAAGAAATTTTATTAACATATAACCTTGTAAAATATATTTCTAATCACGTCAGTTTTAAAATGGTGTATTTTAAATTAAATTCATTAATATTAAAATGAATCTCATCCTTGTACTTAATGTCTGTTCTTTGGAAGAAGCTGTAAGAGTCACCTTGAAAGTTTTATGTGAAGCAAGAAGGTCTGTACTTGAAGATGTAAGGTTATCTCCTTTCTCACCAAAATTTATCCTAATTATCTTTTAATTGGTTATTTCAATAGGGTGTCGCAGGAATCCACAGTTGTAAAAACTTAACTCATTAAGGACTTCATTAATTATATTGTCCTTCAAGACTTTTCAGATATCTTTCTCTTTTATTTAAACATCCTAAAACATCTGACATGGAAAAAAAAAAAGAGCCTAAAAAAGCAAAACCTGAAAGAGAAGACAAGACGTAAGGTTGCATATTTTGTCATTGAGTGGACAGCTACATTCATCATAAGAACTCTGGAAGCAAGGCATGTAGTTATACAAGACCAAGTCTTCATTGTCCCCTATAATTTCTATGTTGAGAAGTGTTCCTGCTTATCTGTTTTCTTTTTATCTTTCTTTAAATGTTTTGGGTTGGGAAACAACACACTGTTATGGAAAGAACATTGCTCATGATGACACATTAACATTAGCATGAATCTCAGCCACGTGGTTTCCTAGTGTCTCAAGAGATTAGGGAAATATATCCAGTGGATATAGTTTTGTGCTTTTTCCGGAGTTTAAAACAAGTTTATAAAGACACTGAAATTCTAATATGACAACTTGACAATGATAACAAAAAAAGACAACATAGTTTAAATATGCAAAAAATTAACAATATATTTGATAGAAATGTTCAGTCAAAAATTTTTGATGGGGTTTATAAAAGGAAATATACAACACCTTGTGGGAAAATAAATTACTGTAATTAAGTTAGTCCAGCATCCAGGGAAGAGTTCTGTGAGGAAGCTTAGGTATTTTAAGGTTTACAGGGAGCGTATCATTAAAAGAAGTTCCATGCACAGGATATAGTATATGAGCAAATTGCGAGGTAAGTGAGAGTATGGCATATTCAAGAAACTGGAAGGTTCACAGTCTAGTAAAGAATGTAAGGAAGGCAATAGTTAGAAGAGGGTGATGATACAGGTTAATATGGAGGGCCTTGTAAATCCACGTGGAAGAGTGCATGCTTTTATATTAAAGAAAATGGGTAAATAAAATTTTTGAACAATATAGTGATATATCAAACTTACTCTCTCATTTTTGGATGAAGACCCTTCCTGCATATGGAACATGTAAATGGAAGAGGGCAAGATTACAGGCAGTTAAGCCAGGTAGAAGGGTGCTTATCTCAGTGAGAGATCATGGTGGTTTGCTCCGGAATTGAGAAAAGTGAACAGATTCTGGAAATGTTTACAAATCAAAATCTGGAAGACATAGCAATTGAATGCAAGGAAGTAGAAATTTCTACCTTGGCTAACTAACTGGATGGAAGAGGGTGCTGCAATTTAACAATTTCAGTTTCTTACCAACCTATCTCACATTATGTATATTTACCAATTTCACATAAATGCTACTTTCACATAGCTTTTACAAATAACTTAAAAATACACCAGCTGCAATCAAGACATGCACGCACACACACGCAATCAAAAATATAAAAAAGAAAAAAGGAAAAGAAAGAAAGAAAAATAAAGCACACACCAATTTTTCTCACATCATGGGGTGAAGCAATCACTTTGTTCTGTGGATGGGTGTGCCCATATAGTGATCATTCCTAACCCTTAAAGATCAATATCCCATTATTTGTTAGTAATCATATCTTTCCAATTTTTTCTTTCTGCTATTTTCACTATAACTGCTTAATAATTTCATTGGAATTTCTAAGTCTTCTATCTCTTCCTTCACTTTTAGTCTATTTACTACTTTTGGAAACCAATTTATTTCCTATCTAACCTAATATGTGGCCCATCACTTCAAACATTGCTCCTGTCTTTCAGGTGCTGGAATGACAGTTACTTTGTTGTCTCAGAAGTTTTTTCTTACCTCTGCTGTAGGTAGGGTACCTCACACATTCATCACCCCAGCATCTACAAGACTCACCTGGCATTTACATAATAGGCAGGTTGAAGTTCTTCAGCCATGCACACAGAGAAACACTATCCTCTGCTTATGTGAATAAACCAGATGATCTTCAATTACACTGGATTAATCAGATAATGAGAATGAGCAATTCAAACAACCTTTGTACTATAAAAATCTGTTATCCAATCTCTAGCTTACAACTTAATATGTGGTTTCACTTTTCAAACTGATATTATCCCCCTTTCTAAAATGAGGTTAATACATTTCTTCTTTGGTTATGTCATAGACATCTATGAAAAAGTAGTAGAGAATGAATGCAAATGTTTTGCAAATAATCTACAAAATTCATAACTATAGCTTCATCAGTATCAACATTCACTGTAATACTATGTCATAATTCAGATATTTACTTTTTGTTATTTTATTTCCTCCTCTGTCATGCTTTAAGGTGCTTGGTGGTCATTGTTCTCCCTGTTCGCATTTTTTTTAATGCATCCTCCCTGCCCTTACTCTCCTAGTTCAATATATGAAGAATTTGAGAAATGAAAGCATAATGACTCTTTCTAGTTATACAGGCATTTAGTTCTTGAAGCTAAGCCAGAAAATAAAAGCAGTCTTCCTATCTGCAGCCTAGTACAATTTCCGTGAAAGTTATAGATATTAGAAATGATATTTATACTGCTTATAATTTATATACTCAGTACACATAATATAGGTAGAAGACTGTAATGTGAAGATCCAGTGCAAAAAACATGGTTTACATTTATGGACAAGTTAATAATGCAGCTTGTTTAAATGCTTACTATAAAGGATAGAATTATTTCACAGTTGTATGAATCATGTGTTTTCTCAAATATTAAATATTCAAACTTTAAGGAAAAAAACTAAATTAAATATTAAACACAGGCAAGATAACAGCATCTGCACCAATTTCGATCTCAAAAAATTGGGAAGAGAATAAAGTCCGAGCTCTAATGCTTTCGATATGTTTACGATTTGGAAGGTGACCAATTATTTTATCATCACTTAATATGTTTTACAGCAAGATCTAGACATTCTCTCCCAAAGCATCCAATGTACTCTTAGCTCTTAAGTAGATATGTTCCTTCACAATATACTTGAAACTAAACAAAATACATCATCTTCAGCACTTGGAAATTTTTTCTCAACTTTTTAAACTCATGTATGCATTTAGGTATTCAACGTATAAATGTCATAACTTAGGGCAATAGAACAATAATTATAAATAAATTCATTTAGCAATAAAGAAATACATATTAAATTAACAAAAATAGTTCAAATTGTAAGCATTCCTTTTATTTGGTATAGTTGAATACTCTATTAGAAAGTAAGATCTGAAAGTATGTCAAATGGAGAGTGTAAGCAAAGCACTCCAGTGGCCATTTTCATAACTGAAATATACGTCACTCTAGGGCTTATGCCACCATTCACTTTAATTTAATCAGTTTAATTAAATCACATAGTGTTATAATCCTCAAGAGGGGAGCTGCTATACTTAAACTCCATTAGAAATACTTGAAATGCGAGTATTTTTATAGTGTATGCGAAGAGCTGCTTGAAAATGCAGTATAAAAAACAGAAGCGATCATGCAATGATCACCAGAAATGCTATATTTTAAACTTTAAATGTATTTTAACCAGGAAAATAACAAGAAAGTGAGACACGTAAATAACCAGAAAGGTAATAAATGTATTAGAGAATCACATAAAATGATGTAGAGCACCTTGTGAAGATCAAAATAAGAATGTGTCTATGTGGAATATATTTGCTTTTGAATGATATTACATATGTCTTTAAACACACTGACATCCCTATTATTTGGAACAATAATTTCTCAATTTCCAGTTAGTGCTTCACATTCAGCCTTTCATTTATTCTGTGAGCATTTGCTGAACACCTGTTATTTGCACATGACTGTGTTAAACACATGCCATTTGTTACCTGGCATCTTTATTCATCTTGCCACATCTATGTGGTGTTCAATTTTTTCAAGTAGACATTTATCCTGATTTTGTGGTAGACTCTGTAAGGGTGACCTGAAGTGAAGATTGAGTTGAGCATGAAGGAGGTCACGGGAGCTGTGTGCCAGGAATAATTTAAGAGCATGGCATTGGTTAGTCTGTCAAAGATCAGACTATGGAGAGCAGTTAAGATAGTTTAATTCAAATAGCAGGAGTTTAGAACAGACAAATTACCAAAAGGATTGAAACCTGGGATGTATAGATATTTGGATTTTAACTTGCTGGGATAAAGCATTGAATCCAACCAACTTCTAATCTGGCAATCAGCACTAAAAAAACCACAAACAAATAAATAAATGAAACATAATGAAATTAATATTTGGTAACAATATTTGCCTCTCTAAAATGAATTCCCATATTATCATCCAAATCAGAGGTGCCATAATGAAGGATTTATTTTTATGTTTATCCTCTGCTTAATTACAAGATACGTACTTTATTTAAAAATATATGTAAACATATATACAAATATTTACATATTTTTAAAAGATGTCTTTTTAAACTTATGAAAGCATATATATAATTTTTTAAACTTTATATACATAATATATAAACTATCTACATAGAAAAGCATACATTATCTTTTAAACTTTTGTTGCCCATAGTCTCTATTTCACTTAGTAGATTATCACAGCTTCATTAGATGCAACCACGAATTATGTGTGTTTCATACTGTCTTCTTGAATGTATTAACAAGGATATTCTTTTTACCACAGGTTGTTTTCCATCAAAACTTTTATTAGTATTACCATAATAAAAACAATATTATTTTCCAACAACTAATTTCTTAACTATATTTAGAATAGCATTCAAAATAATATCAGGTATTTTCTTTCAGAAGCATATATTAATACTTTGACAAATTTTTTTCGATGATGTAAATTGTACTTAAAATCAAATGACTTTTGGCACTCACTTAACTTGTATTCTACTTGCAGTCTTCAAAGGCACTGATGTAAAACTGCGTATTAATTCTTTGCAAACTTCTTTTGTTGTTTGAGCCAACGTATTTAAAAATATTAGTAATGTACCTTCAATGTATACACAAGAAACTTTGGAATTTAAAATAAGCCAAATTAATTTTTAAAACATTCAGTTTTTCTATATAAGAAACTTCAGCTTCACAGTGCTGGGTAACCGTAAAGCTAGCAGTGGCAGGTGAATTACACCATGACGTTTGCCTATAGTTTGCTCAATATAACTATAAACTCTAAAATAGCTTCTGACGCCTCCTCACTAGATCTGTATCTTATGACTGTTGTGTCTCATTATGGCCCTTACGGTGGAATATAAATGGCAATAAACATTTTTGCAAGTCATATACTCCTTATCAACTTTCTTTAAAAATGTAAATGCAGTTAATTTTTTTTTTTTTTTTTAGACAGAGTTTCGTTCTTGTTGCTCAGGCTGGAGTGCAATGGTGCCATCTCGGCTCACCGCAACCTCCACCTCCCAGGTTGAAGCAATTCTCCTGCCTCAGCCTCCTGACTAGCTGGGATTACAGGCATGTGCTGCCACGCCCAGCTAATTTTTTGTATTTTTAGTAGAGACAGGGTTTCTCCATGTTGGTCAGGCTGGTCTTGAACTCCCGACTTCAGGTGATCTGCCTGCCTCAGCCTCCCAGAGTGCTGGGATTACAGGCGTGAGTCACGGTGCCCGGCTGGTTAATTTTTTATTATGAATTTTTGGGAAGAAGACCACAGAAGTGAAGTGCTGTTCTCATTGTATCATAGCAAGTATAAATACAATCAATATTAATTATCACTGTTGATATTATCCTTGCTCACCTGGCAGAGATAGTGCTTATCGGATTTCTTCAATATAAACTTACTCTTTCCCCCAGGCCTGCCCCTGCCTTTCCATATGGTAATCCTTGGAAAGAGGTCACTATGTGCAACCCATACTTAAGGAATGAGGAGTTATGCTCCATTTATTTAAGGGCTGAGTATTCCCATGAATTGTTTTTCATGTTTTTACAAGAGAGATTTGTGTATTTTCCCTAATTTATTTTTTCAATAATTTATATTATCATGAACTCTTAAGTATTTATTTTATACTTTGTGTTACAGTCTAACACTGATTTATTTCATTGGTCACATCATCCCAGCTTTGGCCATTGAGAACTCTTTCAGTTGACCCTGTTTCCTTTTGTCTTTCCCTCATTATTGTGCATTTTGTTCTGTTATTTTTTTCTTTATTTTTTCAAGAAGGCCATTTTTTTCTGGCACTGAAATATTTTTCAGTCACATCTTGTATATCCTTTACCCTGCCTTAGAATCAGTCATTTCTCCAAAAAGCTCTGTGCCCTTTAATTGGAAAGCGACATTAGAAACCAAGATCCGGGTACTAGATATACTGTTCTGGTGTGGCATTGCTCCAAGGTCCTCTCAACTGACAGAGCAAGACGATGTATTGATTCCAACCCTTACATTTACACACTCTTATAAATGTAACTGTTAGTATCTATATTGAGAATTATGTTTCTCACACTTGAAGTGTGAAGTTATAAGCAAGTAAGGGAGGATGCTCGAATGATCTACGTGGTGGTGGATTAGAGTTGAAGTCATTACTGGGAACGCATCCTCCCTTGCTTGCTTATAACTTCACACTTCAAGTGTGAGAAACATGATTCTCTAGATTGCCTACACTTACCTAATTGTTAAATTTCAGTGTATATGTGTAGCGGTTTCATAATCCTTAGCCTGCACGCATGTAGGGAACAACATTTCCTACTAGAGTTTAGTGCTTATGTGCAGTTCTTTTGCGTTTAGTTTTACAGACTCCACTCATTTCCAGGTTATGTAAGTCAGTATCTTTTCCCTAATCTTTAATGAGATTATACTTTATACATTCTTAATAGAGTAAGAATCTTTTGTCACAATGATACATTTTGGAAGACAATTTGGTGGTCTTTTTTTTTTCTTACAAATATAAACATAGTCTTAGCATGCTATCTAGGAACTATGCTCCTAAGTATTGCACAGCTGATTTGAATGCTTATGTGTACACACACAAAAAATCTCGACACAAATATTTATAGCAGATTTATTCAAAACCAACAAAGAATGAGAAACAACCAACTTCTGTCCAGAGCACGGACACTTGACAATGTGTCCTTAAAAAGCCAAACTTGAAAATATTTACTTTCTTTTCCATACTTGAAATTTCCTTCTGTATTTTGTCTATATGATAAAACCATGTTCAGAAAGTCAAGAAACAGTATTTAATGTGAAAAACTGCCACAGAACAGTGAAATAGATGAAATACAGATCTACATCACAGAGTGACAATCCTACTACAGGAAACACATTCCGACAACTTTTGTACTCAACAGTAGGCTGCTCAGACTGTTTTCTAGGAGAGTTTTTGTATTTTCTTGTCTTCATTCTGTATATTTCATCTATAATTTTCTGATTTTATTTTATTTTATTTTATTTTATTTTATTTTATTTTATTTTATTTTATTTTATTTTCCCTCTGATCCTTGGACTGCTGGCCTGGTCGTTCCCTTCTTCTCTGTATCACGCTGTCAATAGCATGGACTGCGGAGCCGTGGATGGTACATCAAATGACTGGCAGAGGGAGCAGCAGGTGATGGTAGGAATATTTTTTCTACCCTCACCTGAGATAGTAAGAAGTCAGCAGTCCCTGAGAGTTGGATTCTGAGTGTAATTCTTTTTATCAGTAGGCACCTCTATGCCATACTTGAAAATGAGGTGTAGTTACTCAGTAATGATAAAGTTGTCGAGAGTGACTGTCTTTCAGATTTAACCAAGTTAAAGTAAGAACTCTATTCACTGCACACGAGTCTCACATGCAATTATATGACATCATGCCAGAAGCTTGAAGCGCTAAGTAAATGTTACCAAACCCAAGGCAGAAGCTGACAGCACTAAGTAAATGGTATCAGTCCCAAAATATGTTCTTATGCCATCACTAAAAGTAATTTGTTAGAAATCTAAAACACACACACGCACACACACACACACACAAACAAATACCAAGTGACAGACTCCCTGGACAACAAGTGTGCATGCAATTGTCACATTAAACAATGTACACATCTGGGCACCTTATATAAACACAATGGCTTTCTAAGGAAAGAAGTTCATGCTAGAGGGAAATCACTTTTATCTCCTGATCACCACGGTGGGTTAGGCTGCTCACTTTTAGGAAGAGGTGTTTTGTTCTTAGCACCGATATACAAAGTTGGATATCACAAGACAGTCAGAGTAAAGAGCAGATAAAGGAGTGAAACGAGGGAGGACCAGTACTCTTGAGTGTGTCTGGAAATAGGAGTGGCCAAAACCATGTTGATTCCGAGCAACATGCTCTTTGTGACCAGAGAATATTATTAAAGAAGATTATTAAAGAAAAAAACTTCTCAAATATATTTCTAAGATTTTTGTGTTGCCATACCATACAATTTCACTTTTAGCTGTCCCCTCCACACAAAACTGGTAATTTTCTTACTTTACAGAAAGTTTTATGAGGGCACTTCTTCCATGTTATGTGGGCTTATCTTTTGTGAAACCAAAACGGTCTTGCGTTTTATGTATGACACACAGAGCAGTATTGCCACTGTTGTAACAGAGGTCTAGGAGACAGAAGAGGCCATAGGAATAAAGAATGTTAGATCACTTAAGAGACAGCTCTAGCTCTTTGGGTTTCACAATGGTAAAAGTATGTAAGTACCAGCTGTGAGGCTTTAGAAAAGCAAAGTGGGGGCCGGCGCGGTGGCTCATGCCTGTAATCCCAGCACTTTGGGAGGCGGAGGGGGGCGGATCACGAGGTCAGGAGATCGAGACCATCCTGGCTAACACGGTGAAACCCTGTCTCTACTAAAAATACCAAAAAATTAGCCGGGCGTGGTGGCACGTACCTGTAGTCCCAGCTACTCGGGAGGCTGAGGCAGGAGAATGGCGTGAACCCGGGAGGCGGAGCCTGCAGTGAGCTGAGATCGCGCCACTGCACTCCAGCCTGGGCGACAGAGCGAGACTCCGTCAAAAAAAAAAAGAAAAGAAAAGTGGGGCACAGGGATTGGACGGAGACGAACAGGCTTCCTGGTTAAAGGGTAATCTGAGCATATCGGTATGAGCACCCACTTTCCAGCTTCCCGAAACAATAGTGGGACTTAACTAATTCCAAGAGAACTTCTTGCTTTGGCAAATGAATACAGCTGTCTTAGTCCATTTTGAGTTGCTGTTAAGGAATACTTGAGGCTGGGTGGTTATACAGAAAATAGATTTCTTTGGCTCAGGGTTCTGCAGAGATGATGCTGAAGCAAGGTGCCAGCAACTACTCGGCTTCCGGGAAGGACGTTTGTTCTGCATCAAAATTTGATGGAGAAGGTCAAAGGGAAGCAGGCATATGGGAAGAGGGATGAAACAGGGGGAAGAACCTCACTTTATAATAACCCACTCTTGGTGGAGCTAATCCATTCCCCTGAGAATCCAGTCCCACAAGGGCAAGAACTCACTCACTACCATGAGAACAGCATCAAGCCATTCATGAGAGATCTGCTTCCCTAACCCACCCACTTCCTATTAGGCTCCACCTCCCAACACCACCACACTGAGGATTAAATTTCAATGAGACTTGGTGGGGACCAAGGAACCATACTTGAACCATAGTAACGGCTAATTTCATCTCTTCATTAGATGCATTGCAAGTTACTCTGCTAACATGACTTACACATCTGTCCTGTCCCCATTGCCCTGGTCATTAAATGAGTCCTTATCTTTATAAAATAGTTCAATCTTCACAGCAGATGGAGTTATTATGAAGATTAGTGATTCTCAATGTTGACAGTGAATGACTATCATTTTAGAAGGTTATAAAACACATTATGACTGGTACCTTTCCATCCTCATACCCACATTCTCATTTACTTCATTTGAGCACAAGACCTAGATATTAATATTGAAGTAAAACAAAATCCTCCAAAAGACTTCATGTAAACCCACTGTTAAACAGTGATCCTCAAACTTTAGCTTCCATCATTAGCATTTGGAAGAACCTTACAAATACTGATCACTAGGTCCCATTTTTAGGATTTCTGACTCAGTATGTCTGGGGTAGGGCCTAATGTGCATTTCCGGCACATTTCTAGGTCATGTTAATGCTGTTAGTCTACAGATCATATTTTGAGAAGAACTGATCTAAATTAATGCTTCAAACTCTAATATGATTACAAATCACCTGGGATCTTGTTAATATGCAAATTTTAAATCATAAATCTGGGCTGAGACCTAATATTTTGCATTTTCAACAAATTCAATGGAATTAAATAGCTTCCATGAATGTTAATGGTCTATTTTTAATAAACATTGAGACAGACACAACATCACTAAAAGCCACAGGTAAAATAATACTAGCAACCATTTTTAATTTGTCTAGCTGAATGCTTCTATTAGTCTATAGAAGCACAATACCTGCACTATATTACTGTAAGATTTCCAAAAAGAAAGTGATTTTGTGTTTGAGAAAGTTTAATAATAATAAAGTCAAACTACATTATTTACTGCAGTATTTCTCACAAGTTTTAATGCATATTGCAAAAATCTTATAAGAAAATGTAATATGAAAAGTTATCAAACTTTTTTCATCTACAAAATGTTTTGACCAAAACTCTTATTAATACTGCACCATACTCTAAATTACATGGAACCCAATTTGAGAAACATTAATATAGTGTTTTTACCTTCCTCATTCATCAGAGAGCTTGACTCACGCAGAGCCGGTTTCTACAACTAAGCAGAAAGGTGTGTTTTTATTTTCTTTTCTGCACATTTAAAGAAGATGATTAGTTTTTGATTCTTGATAGCACTGAGGAAGTAAGAATAACACAACTGTCCAGGGAAAATAACCCGTGCTGACATACTCATTAGGGTTTTGGCTTTTTATCTTTATTTTTATATTCCTGGCATTTATTACAATTCCATAAAGTAGCTAAAATAATGTTGAGTGAATGATTAAATCACTCAAATTACAGAGTTTGAAGGCTAATTAATGAGATAATTAATGTAGCAGCAACTTATAACTTCAAAACCTCTAAAATACTCATTGTTAATTAGTGTCACTATTGTTTTAATAATGTGAGTGATACTACCAGTATAAGTAAAGCTTATACTCGGGGGAAGGAGGCAGGCAGAATTAACACATAGATAAGGAATTACACAAGTACAGCTTTAGGCTTACACAAACAAGGTATAATCCATTGGCATTTAAAAGAGTGCCTAGGAGCTGTCAAGCTCTTTCCATCATTGGAACTATCTCTTATTAATTAACATGAATGAAACAGAAACATAGCATAGAATGTAACCCAAATTTCAAACATTTTATCTATAATTATTTAGAAACAATCTAAGTTATTAAATGAAATGTAAAAATATGATTTCATGAAGTTCTGTAAAATTACTAGTATTTCATCTTTTCCTCTGGTGAATGAGTTATATGGTATCACATAGAGCATAGAGCATGGAATTTTTGGTGTAGCATATTATATATTCATGTCTTTGCTAATAAAAGTCAACTGTCCTTTTACTTACAATTTGCATTAACGGCTCATCAATATAAACGAAAATGATTTATTAAAATATTACTGAGTAGAGACTGAATGGCTCGGGGAATTGATTGGTAATGGGGTATGTAGTCTTTCATTTCTAGGTCACTGATTTGAATTACATCTTGGCAGAGAGTAGAGGCTATTCAGGACATATGGTGTGTGGAATGGGGTGGTGCAGCCAGTCTCATTTTCATTAAGTGCTGTCCATTTAGGTTTCACTATTTCAAGGAAACTGAACTTGACTCTAAAGCCTGTATCCATGGATTCAAAACATCATTATACATACATGTGTAAAAAAATTTATAAGAGAGGTTAATAGCACTAAGAATAGGAAAAACATTATCCACTGAAACATTCTTAATATAAAAATACTTTGCCTCACCTATATGGGTAGGTTTAACATGCATACGAATAAATATTTCAGGATGATTTAGTTGAACACGCCCTTTTCAGGTTATTTTATTCCTCATCTTCAGGAGATACATAGCACCCTTGAAGTTAGATTTTCAGTATATATTTCTTCTAAGGTAACATTAAGATATTTTATAGAAGTAAAATTTAAAATCCTGTAAGAACCAGTTATAGATTAAAATAATAGAATATTATCACTAAGAAAAACTGAGGAATCTTTTAAACTTTGTTTTATATGGAAAGGAAAGATGACAAGTGTAAAGCCGAAACTACTTCCCCAATATAATACAGCTGCCCTGTGATGTAGTACAGATGATCTGTGCTATGGCTGAAGCATAATTTCCAGACCAAAGCTCTTCTCACTACTTGTACTATCCCTTTTTAAAGATGGACTCCTAATTCAAATGGACAGCATTATTTCTCATTCTTCTCAGGTCAAGACAAAGCAATGAGAAAACAAGTAAAAAAGATTTACAAGAAAAATTTGAAGGTCTTATGATTATAACATGGAATAAATCTAAAATTTGTAGTTACACTGTTTGTCATAATAAGTGAATTTATCAAGGTTCTGAAATACAAGCTCAATAACAATTTTATATTTATATATGAGAAACAGAAATTGAGAAAATGCTATTTAAAAAAAACAACCATTCAATAGCAACAAATTTAACTACTTAGTAATAAACCTACCAAAGTATATACAAGACCATACAGAAAATAGATAGATCATTACTGAGATACATTATAAGATACGTAGATAAATGATGCCATGTACATGGATTGAAAGGCTAAGTATTGTAAAGTTGACATTTCTCCTAAAATGGATTTTTTTATTCAGTGCAATTTCAATCAAACCACAGTGAATTTAGAGAAAAAGGAAAACAGCATTCATTTTAATATTTTATGGCAATTATTTAAGCCAAGTTTAGGAGGCACAAAAAAAATCAAGTATTGACTTTTTAAAACATGTACTTTAAAGTGAGTCCCGACTCGGAAATTTGCTTTAACTAATAAAATGTGAGCAGAAGTATACTCTCTGTTTGCCTTGAAGGGTAACAACTAAAGAGTAACAATGTCTTCCACAGACAATTGTAGAATTTAGTTTGGATGACTGGAAGAGGGATGAAAGTGTATTCATATCATCACCATTCTATAGATAGATGTACACAATGATATATGAGTTTTCTATTCTCTTAGCAGAGCAAATTTTTTAAGACATCCATTGAGACATACCAGGTTAGCAGGTAGATGAGGGCAAATGCCGGTTTAACAGACACAAAATAATCTTTAGGAAAAATACATAAATCTTTATGATGAAGAATGAGAAGATTTGAAATACAGTAATACAAAAGTCATGAAAGAGACTTTTATATTATTACTGTATTATTCTAAAGAATTTGTTAATAATTTGATAAAGAATTCCTTTAAAGTCAGTTACTACATAAAAACTCAAAACTGTGATTTCATTCATTCTAAATGCTAGAGTTTCATTTTTTCTACAAAAAGTTACATTAAACTTAATTTCCTTTTGAGATCTCTATAAGCAAGACTAATCCTTTTTATTATAGTACAAAAATGGCTAATGAATACACCCTTCAATCTTTGTATTAATTATACACTCTATGTGTGCTTACAGTGTCCAATTTGCAGAAAGCGATTTTCTTTATTTAGGTTTCTGAAGGGTGTACATATTAGTATAATAGGCAACATACTGAGATGCTAATAGCCTATATTCAGGGCATTCTCCATCCCCCACTTCATGGCTAAACTATTTTTTAGACATATTTTGAATCATTCGAATTCTGTTAAAACAACTTCTATCCTTTGAAGATAATAGTCATGTTGAGAAAAAACTTCTAAATATATACTCATTAAAAGTATTCGCAAACGTATTTCATGTACACTGATGAATATATCTTTTTCTAGATTTTGTATTAGTTATCCAGTGGCAAAGACTTAGATAATATGTCATCTCCAAAGGCATAATCAGTGTTAGTATATTAATATCATCTTACCTATAATTATATAGATGTATTTTTGTCTATCCATTCTAATATAAGCTATAGAGTGACAAGATATATTTTGTACAAGACAACAAAATTCACACTTTTAGAAAATACAAGGATATATTAATTTTTCAATTCACAAATTTGAAAGAATAATTTATTTCATTCATTATTTATGTTATCCAATCTCTATGTTATTTTTACAATTGCATTTTGTACATATGCTGAATTCCAAACTTTTTATCATTATTAAATAAAAGTAACATAGTTTTTATTAAGTCTCTTATTTAATCTCATCCTATACTTATCTTTATATCAAATGTGACAGTACAAAATATACTTTTTGGTTAAGCATTTTATAATTAATTTTTAAATTTTATTTCTTTTTATTTATAACATTGATTATACACAATTAAGAAAAGTCAAAGGTAGTAGAGTTAATGAATGAAAAATACAATTTCCTCAACTAAACCTCCGGAATGTAACAATGAATATTACAAATTCCTTGACAGCAGGCCCTCATTAAAAAGATTCTGGAATCTTCCTTCTTTGGATTTTAGAAAAAACTATAGTGGTTGCTAAACATTTATGGTTTTTCTTAAAAAAATGAGTTTTATTTACACATCAATAATATAATTTTCGTTTGAGTTTGTTATTATTTAGTTGCTATTTCCTGGGAAGATTTTCGAAGGGAGAATAAAATTCTGACAAAACATCTTCATGTATATCAATAGTTTTATATCACTTACGTCAAAATTAAGACAACCTTTTAAAGTTTAGAACAACTAATTGGCAGTTGGAGTGTAAGAAATAATTAGAGATGTCAAGAAAAATTTTTACTCTTTGTACAGCATTTTAAAACATAATTTTCTTTGAAAAAACATTCTACATAAATATATTTCCTGGGTTGTTGTCTGTCTTCTCTTCTACACGTAAGACCAACAGGAGCCTCTGACATTTTTCACATGATAGGCTGGCTATCAAATTGGAAGAGACATGAACTAAAGCTTGCTTTAAGTTAACTGGGTATAATTAAAGGGACAATTAAACTACTCAAAATTTCTATCTTTAAATGTCCATCGATGTGCGTATACAAATAGAAAAATATGCACAAACACACGAAATGGCACCAGAAAGCATGGTTAGAATTGAAAGAATTACTAAATTAGGAAGGAGTTTGTAAAAATCAGGTTATCAGTAAGATTGGCAAAAGAAACACATTTATGGCTAATGAGAGCTGCCTCACATAAAATACCATATTTCTTTAGGTCTAAGATGTTATTAATTGCAAAATGTCCTATTGTTTAACATTTGATTTCTTGATTTTTATGATCATCAGGAAAGAAAAAATATTTGCTGTTTAAATCAATAAAATCAATGCTTTTGATTGTAAGACCCAATCCAATTTCAAACATGTCAATATATGAAAATATACGTGGCTTAAAACTAATGAAGTTTGGTAATATGTAAACATATGAAGAACAAGAACAAATAACTTATTATCGCCCACAACTAGAAGAGAGGAAAGCCGCATTAGTATAAAAAAGGACGCTGGAAAGAAACTCAAATAAAAGTACTTTTTAAAATTTGTAATACCTACAAATGATTACCTAACATTATATCTCAGCTGATGCTTTAAATAAACCTTTGAACTAAGCTTAATACAGTAGTCAGTGAGCCAAACATTGAAAATATAAAATATAACTATTTGTCAACAAATGGAGCCCATCAGCCTGGTCCATTACAAGAAAAGAACAAGGAACTGATCAAGAAGTCCTTGTCCTAAACCATTCTAGCCCATTAAGTTTCCATTTGCCTCATAATTAGAATTCTTCCAGTATGTATTGTATTTATAAGGACATTGTAAAAAAGGTTTTTGCTATCTTCTTTGCAAAGCCTCACTTCAACAGATGTGTCCTCAAACCATTGGTCTAGGCATCAAGCAGCACAATATTTAGGGGTTTCACACCTTGCAGAGAAATGTTTGTTGAGTTCTGAAAACATAAAAGCATCAAGTATTATATATGTCAACCTGGCCTCTGATTATTTATATGATATATAATTCTGCTAGCACACTCACCTCTGCAGGGAATTTTCAAGTCTGCCAGCCTTTCTACAGTTATTCACAACTGCCACTGGCAAGGGGAACAGGGAGGCTACCTGCTCAGCCCGCCGTGGGGTGCTAAGTTAGCTGTATGGATGCAGCTGTCTTCGGTACAACAGAGAGAAAAATGGAAAACCTCATTTGACCTTATGCTTATCCAACATCTGATTCAGTTTAGCAGAAACACTTCGTAGGAAATAAATGCACACAGGTAATTTACAAACCTAATACTTGTATCTCAGTGGAGTCATTCTCAGCTGGTTAGAACCCAAGGAAAGGGAGAGTAATTAGCACCATTACAACACTCATAGAAACCAATTAGCACTTAAGTAAACTTAATGTGATTTTCTAATTGTCGTGATGGTTCTAAGTCAAATTAAATCACTAAATCAAGCAATTCAATATTTGCTAGTGGACAAGTATATTTTTTAGAAACAATTTTACTAACATGATGAATGAAGGGTTTTCACTCTTTTCTCCAAAAGATAAAGTAAACGTTAAGAATTAAATAACACGAATGTTAAAAACTAAATAACATGGCCGGGCGCGGTGGCTCACGCTTGTAATCCCAGCACTTTGGGAGGCCGAGGCGGGCGGATCACGAGGTCAGGAGATCGAGACCATAGTGAAACCCCGTCTCTACTAAAAATACAAAAAATTAGCCGGGCGTGGTGGCGGGCGCCTGTAGTCCAGCTACTCGGGAGGCTGAGGCAGGAGAATGGCGTGAATGCGGGAGGCGGAGCTTGCAGTGAGCCGAGATCGTGCCAGCGCACTCCAGCCTGGGTGACAGAGCAAGACTCTGTCTCAAAAAAAAAGAAAACAAAACAAAAAAAAAACCGAAATAACATTCAAGTTAGTCTTCTTTACCCCCAACAGGTTTTTTTTTTCAGTTCAATATTGCAAAAGTATTTTAATTGTTCCTTTAGTCATTCATTTCCACTAAAAAAAGATAAAATTACCCTAATGCATTATTACTTGAATCTTGAAAAGTAAGAACAATCTGAACATTTTCAAGTAAATACTTTAGCACAGAGAGTGAAATATTTCTTTCCACTCTTTGCCCGTGGCTTCATTTAAAAGTCCTATTAAATACTGTTCTTGTCTGCTATTTTTCTCCAAGCTCTATATTCTTTCCAGATCTTGAATATTTATTGAAAAGCAAAAATGTGGTCTTTTTTTTCAGTAGATGAATATGAGGGAGAATAGATAAAATGTATTCGCAAAATGGATACAAAGATGACAGAAAAGATAGAATTGCCAGATAAAACACAGGATGACCAGTTAAGCTTGAATTTCAGATAAACAACAAAACATATGTTGGTATAATTATGTCCCAAATTTTGCATAAGATACACATGATAACAATATTTTTTCACCATAATTCAAATTTAACTGAGTATCCTGTACTTCTATTTCCTTTTTTTTTTTCTTTTTTTGAGGTAGAGTTTTGCTCTTGTCGCCCAGGCTGAAGTGCAGGGGTGCAATCTTGACTCACTGCAACCTCTGCCTCCCAGGTTCAAGCGATTCTCATGCCTCAGCCTCTGAATTAGCTTGGATTACAGGCACGTGCCACCACACCTGGCTAATTTTATATTTTTAGTAGAGATGGAGTTTCACCGTGTTGGCCAGGCTGGTCTTGAACTCCTGACCTCAGGTGATCTTCCCGCCTCAGCCTCCCAAAGCGATTACAGGCAGGAGCCACTATACCCAGACTTATTTGCAAAATTTTTAAAACTGTATATAGCAGTAAACTGAAAGATTATTTACAGTGGAATTCCTAAGGTCAGGTTTCCTTCAACATGCTTATATGTTCTTTTCATTTTTAATCCTCTTATTCTTGGATTTATAATGTTAGAAATAATTCATTTTACCAAAGTAATTTTTGTTCACATCTGAAAAATCATAAGATTGAGAAATAAATCAAGTAGGATATTAATTTTATTTTGAAATAGTTAAATCCACATGTCTCCTGTATATCATGGGCTTTCTGTCTATAAATCAATAAGTTATCCCAGTGTGAACTGGGATGATAAAAGACTCTCCAAACATCCTCTGGATATTCCCAAACTTTTGTGTTTGTGCTTCAGGCCTTCAAAACAATTTACCTATTTGGTTCTATCTCACATGGTTTTTTACAAGAAAAGTCATATGAGCAATTGATATCATAAATTTTATAAATTTAACTGAAAATGCATAGTGTCAAAATGGATCCAATATATTACACAATGTGTAATGTTTGACCAGCCAGCCCGCTCACTTCTGGCCTGGTACTGAATTTCTTTTCAACAGATGTCATCCCGTTATCGCTCTAGTGTTTTCTGTTTGTTTGTTTTGTTTTGTTTTGTTTTAAGTGGACTGGTCTATTCCTCGTTCCCTACATTTCCCTCAGTAATTATGGGATTTTTTATAAATAAAACTTTGTCTATAATTTTTGTCTATAATTTTGTCTATAATTATTCTCCAGGAGGAAAAGCAATCAATAGTTTCCTAAATTCGATACACAAAGTTTTCACTCAAGTGATGTGTGAGAAAATAATGCACATTTATTTGTGACACCTGGGACTCCACTAACTTATGGCTCAAACACCTTTTGCTACTTTTCCCTTCTGTGGAATTGAGAGGAAGAGGAATATGAGGAATGGGAGGAAGAAAAAGATGCCATCTTTGTGATGATCAAATAGTTAGACAGAAACATGGAATCTTCAGGAACTTTTCACATTAGTGTATTTTCAATGGAATGGTAACAGGAAGTCCATGGCAAAATTTAAAAATTTGAGGCTGTATATAGTTTATAATGCCAAATCCTGAAGATATTTTTATTTGTCTTTTCCTCACTTCTGATGTTTTTTCTTGCAGAATTTCAGTGGCAAGTCTAAACATGACTCAAAATCTGCTCACCAACTGCTGGCACTGCACTCTCTATGATTATCTCTAGCATGTAAGTTTGTTATCCTGAAGGCTCACGTGCCTCAGTGTTAACATTTGAAAGAGGGCTGCCAGGCCCAACAAGAACAGAGATGCACAGGCAAGCAGCCAGCTGGGCATAGGACATTCTGTGGTGGTATATGTGGGCATATGAACTAAGACTGATAAGCCTAAAGACTTGGTTGGTAGTTGGATCACTTTGAGGTTTAACTGCTGCATATGCATGATGAACCTGGCAATATCATTTTTTCATAAATTTTATATAGATTCAAATTCTAATGCACTACATGCAATTTGTCATTTATGATGACATGTTCACATGACATCTCAAATGAAAGTATTGGCACATGTTTCCATGGAGAATTAGCAGAATTATAATGAGAGATTCCAGGGTTTTAAAGGTTATCAAACAAATGTTTGCTTACTTTGGGATATGCACTGGTCAAGAGAAATCTACTTCGCATGCTCTAGGGCAGCGTTTCCCATCCTGGCACTGTTGACATTTGAGGTTGGTTAACACTTGTTAGCTACACATCATAGGATGTTTAGAAATATCTCTTGTTGCTGCCCACTGACTGCCAGCAGCAACACTCCCAAAGTCTCATGAAAGTGTGACAATCAAAAATATCTCCAGTCTCTGCTAAATGTCCCTGACAGTGGGGAACAAAATTACCCCAGGCTAATAATTTCTGGTCTAGAAAATGAGCAAAGTAAGATTTTTTATTTTATTGAAAACTTTTTAATAGACTTCATTTTTTAGAGAAGTTTTAGATTCACAACAAAATTGAGCTGAAGTTACCGAGATTTTCCCTGCACTCACATTTGCACATCTTTGCTTGCTATCACTGGAGAGGTATCTCACATATTGTTAAGGTTGATGAGCCTACATTGACATTATCATGTGAGCAAAGTCCACAGTTTAAATTAAGGTTCACACTTGGAGTTGTATAATTCTATGAATTTTAACAAATGTATAATGACAGTATCCATCAACATGGTATAAAACAGAGTAGTGTCACTTCCCTGACAATATATTTGTGTTCCTCCTATTCATCTCTTCTTTCCCCTAAACCCTTGGAAACTACTGATCCTTTCACTGTCTCCATAACTTGTCTTTTCTAGAATGTCATATAGTTGGAATCATACAGTGTGTTGCTTTTTCACATTGACATCTTTTACTTAGTAATATGCATTTGAGTTTCCTCCATGTCTTCTCATAATTTGACAGCTCATTTCTCTTTAGCACTTAATAAAGCTCCCTTGAATGGCTGAACTCCAATTTATCTGCTCATTGATGAAGGACATCTTAGATGCTTCCAAGTTTTACAATTATGAATGAAGCTGCTATAAACATTTGTGAGATTTTTGTATGGACATGCTTTCAACTCATTTGGGTAAATAACAAGTGGTGTAATCGCTGGAACATATGGTAAGAGTATGTTTAATTTTATAATAAATTACTAATCTGCCTTTCAAAGTGTCTGTACCATTTTGCATTTGTACCAGCAGTGAAGAGTTTCTGTTGCTCCACATTTTTACCAACATTTGGTATGGTTAATGTTTTGTATTTTCAACATTTTAACAGCTATATAGGGGTATCTTATTGTTGTTTCAATTTGCAACTCCCTAATGACATATGACATGGAGTATCTTTTCATGTGCTTATTTGCATTTTGTATATCTTCTTTGGCTAGGTGCCTGTTCAAATCTTTTGTCCACTTTTTTAGTCGTGTTGTTCATTTTCTTATTGAATTTATGAGTTCCTTGTATATTTTGGATAACAACACTTTACCAAATACATTTTTGCAAATATTTTCCCGTAGTTTGTGGCTTATCTTCTTATTTTCTTGACAACGTCTTTAGCAGAGCAAGTTTTTAATTTTAATGAAATCCAGCTTCTCAATTTTTTTCCTTCATGATTTGTATCTTTGGTGTTGTATTAAAAAGTCGTCAGTATACTCAAGTATATCTCGGCTTCCTCATATATTATCTTCCAGGAGTTTTGTAGTTTTGCATTTGACTTTTAGATCTGTGATCCATTTGACTTAATTTTTGTGGAGGGTGTGAAACCTGTTTCTAGATTTCATTTATTTTTATTTTTTGGCATATGGATGTCTAGTTATTTCAGCGCTATTTGTTGAAAAGACTATCTTTACTGCACTGTGCTGTCATTGGTCTTTTGTCAAACATAAATCGACTATATTTACATGGGTTTAATTGAAGGCTTTCTATTCTTTTTCATTGAACTATTTGTCTATTCTTTCACCATTACCATATTGTCTTGATCACTGTAGCTTTATAGTCAGTCTTAAAGTTGGGTAGTGTTTATTCTCCTTCATATTGTGCTGGCTATTTGGAGTTTCTTGCCTCTCCATATAAACTTTAAAATAGTTTGTTGATAGTCACAAAACCACTTACTAGGATTTTGATTGAGATTACACAGAATCTATAGATAAGTTTGGAAGAACTGACATCTTGACAATATTGAAGCCTCCTATTCATAAAGAGAGTATCTTTACATTGATTTAGTGCCTTGATTTTTTTCCATCAGTTTTGTAATTACATAAATTTTATTAGATTTATACCTAAGTATACATTTACAATTAATCTAAGTCTATTTTGACATAACACTATACCTCTTCATAAATAATACGAGTAGTTTTTAGTAAAAAATATTCCTAATTCCACCATTCCTTGTGTCAGAACTTAGCAATTCTTACTATTCTTTGGATCACTCATTTCTCACCGTCATTCATTTTACTTACACATAAGCATACATAATTGTCACATTGTTGCTATTATTATTTTGAACAAACTGTCATCTGTTAGATCAATTAAGAATAAGAAAATAAAGGTAATTATTTTACCTTCACTTCTTCCTTCTCTGACGATCTTCTTTTCTTTAAGTAGATCCACTTTACTGATTTATATTACATCCTTCTGTTTGAAGAACTTTTAAGATTTCTTGTAAGGCATGTCTACTGGTCACAAATTCCCTCAATTTTTGTTTGTCTAAGAAAGTTTTTATTTTCAAACAACAATTTTGCAGGGTACAGATCTTGAGATTGGTGGTTTTCTACTCTCAATACTTTAAATATTTCCATCAATTCTCCTTTTGTTTGCATAGATTCTGAGGAAAAGTCAGATGTAATTTATAATTTTGCTACTCTATAGTTAGGGTGTACTCCCTAATCCCCTCCCCAGCCTTCTTTAAATTATTTTTATTCTTTTATTTTATGCAATTTGAATAAAATACACTTAGGTGTATTTTTCTTTTTCTTTTTTGCATTAAACTACTTGGCATTCTCTGAGTTTCTTGGATCTGTGGTTTGATGTCTGACATTAATGTAGGGAAATTCTTCGTCATTATTACTTCAAATATTGCTTCTGTTTCTCTCTTTCTTTTCCTTCTGGTATTCACTTTACATATATGTTATACCACTTATACTTGGCCCACAGTTCTTAGATATACTTTATTATTTATCCAGTCTTTTTTCTCCTTGCTTTTCCATCTTTGAAGTTTCCATTGATGTCTCAAGCTCAGAGATTTCCATCTACTCATAGCCTATCAAAGGCATTCTTCATTTTTGTTACAATGTTTTCATCTCTAGCATTTAATTTGGATTCTTTTTTAGAATTCCCATATCTCAGCTGACATTGCACATCTTTTCTTGCATGTTGTCTATTTTGTCCAGTAAAGTCCTTAGCATATTGAAAATAACAGCTTTAAATTCCTAGACTGATAATTCCAGCATTTCTGCCATATCTGAATCTAGTTCTGATGTTTATCTATCTCTTTAAACTGTGGTTTTCACCTTTTAATATACTTTGTAATATTTTTATTGATAGCAAGATATGATGCACTGGGTAAAATGTACTGTAGTAAATAGGCCTTTAGTAATGTTGTGGTAATGTTAAGGGGGGAATGGGGAAGCATTCTATAGTACTATAATTTGGTTTCAATTTTTTAATAAGCCTGTGCCTTTGGACTATGAACTTTACATATGATTCTCAGCATCGTCCTCCACTCCCTGTTAGTGAGGCAGGATGACTGCAGAGAGCTGGAGTTGGGTATTTCCCTTCCGATCAGTTAGGCTCTTTAAAAAATCTAATAATTTAGGCTGGGGTAAAAGAGTGTCTTGAGGGTGGATCTTGTTAGGAAGAAAATAGTGCTCTGGCGTATTTTAGTGTTTTTATTACCCCTCCTCCTGCAGGAAGGGTGTTTTCTCTGATACTTACTGTGACAACATGAGCACCTGGAGGTAAAACTCACACAAGTTTGCAGGCCCCTGTATGAATGGGTCCCCCTGGAGTGTTTAAGTCTCAAACTTGTTCATACTGAGCCTCCAGCAATTTGTCTATTACAGTTTAGGATTTTCCGCCCTGGTACTGTTTCCCATGGAGGTTTCTGCTCCAGTAAGTTGTGATTCTGCTCCAGTAGGTCGTGATTCTCTGAATTCACTTGTTTGTCTCTGCAATTTTGATGGCAGTGGTTTGCTATGTTACCTCACTTCTCTGACAGATGCAAGAAGAGTTGTCAAGTTTTTCAGAATGTTCAGCTTTTTACTTGTTAGGACAGATTGGCAACTTCCAAGCTCTTTACATGCCAGACTGGAAACCAGAAGTTAAGGTTACAATTTTGTGTGTGTGTGTGTGTGTGTGTGTGTGTTCATTTATATGTTTTATAATACAAACTTCTCCTTCCTTCTTTCCCATAATATAATCTGTATGAAACATCAATTAAAGTCATTATAATGTCTGTCACTTTATCTACTCATAGGCAGGAAATACATTTTTCTTCACTATTTCATGAAAAACCATTTTTTTCTGGTGATGAAGTTAAGCTTTGTTTACTGACATCCTAAATAATTTAAATTACTATACTTTACAAACATTAGTTAATTTATACTCATACTGTGAAGAAAATATATGTTATTAAAGCATTTTTTAGTAACATAAAATATTATAAGATTAGGTGCATTGTTCAGCATGGAATCTATATATGCCATTTTATTTTAAAAAGGTTATATAATTACTCAATGCTTTCCAGAGTTGAATTTAATAGTATCACAGAATTTTAGTAACAACCAGAAAATAGGACAGGACATATTTCAGTAAGTATGAATGAATATAAAAATTATTTTAAATGATATTTAACAATTAAAATGCAGATTGAAGTAAGCTAAATATTTTAATTATATAAAAGAGTATAATTAGAATTTGACCTAATGCTTATTTGCTTATTCTTTTTTTTCTCCAATTATATCCATGATTTTAGGGTCCGAAGTCCATTTACGGGTATTCACAAGTAACAAATGTATAGGCAGTTATCTATGCTGAGAAAATCATAGTTGCTTTTAACTAAATTTTGTGTTGCCTTTGTTTTTCACAAACTTACAAAAAAAAGAACATTTTTCTTGTAAAGGCATGTCAGCCAATAAATTATTTTTATCTAGATTAAAACTTTATAAAGTTGGTATTTCTGAAAAGCCTCTGTTTAAAATGATTTTTCTATATTTTTCTATAAAGAATCTCAGAGAAACTTGTACCACATAACTGTTTAAATTACAACAGAAAATTAAAAGAATATAAGAAGAAAACATTGATTAGAGCTCACTTAAGAAGTTCCTGACAGATCAATACTAAAATATAACGAGAGTTTAAAATGACTAATCTTTTTATTTTTACAAGGGCATTTAGAGTGTCATCTGAATCTGCTCCAGGCTAAATGATGAGAACACATGGACGCATAGAAGGGGAAAACACACTGGGATCTATCAGAAGGTGGAGGATGGGAAGAGGGAGAGACTCCAGAAAACAAACTAATGGCACTAGACTTAGTACCTGGGTAATGACATCAGCTGCACAACCAACCCACATGACACAAGTTCACCTATATAATAAACTTGGAACATGTACCCCTGAACCGAAAATAAAAGTTAAAATAACAAAAATATATACAAATAAAATAAATGCTAAAAATATAAAAATTAAAAGAAAAACCTGCTCCAGAATAAAATGGTTGATGCTCATATATGGTTGACACAGTTATTTATTTAGCTAAATATATACTGCTGTAATAGATTTAAATAATAGTTGATTAAAACATAAGTAAATGTATTTTTATGAAGTAACTTTCTGAAAATGTCTGTGATTCCATTTTAGACTAATAACCACATATCCATTTCCAAGATGTCTTTAGTGTAGCTTATAAATACATATGTAGCAGTTTTCACAGTCCTTACTTTATGAATCCTTTCTTATAAAATGTCACAACCATATTTAAGTCACCTAAAAATGGTGACATATGTTCTCTGTGGAGCTTTAAAATACAAGATGTCAATTTTTTATGTAAGGCACTAATATTTAGGCACAAAAGCAAAATAATGGTTGTTCACTTCTGCCTAATCCAGCTACATGAGGGAGTGTGTCTAAATTTTTTATGCAAAATTCTCATTAATGTGATTATGATAATTAAAAAATGTGATTTGAGAAAACAGGAAAAAGTGACATCTATTCACTAGAATATTTAATGACATGATCATCTTCTTAGCATGCCCAATAAGTATATAATGAAATTTGAAATTAATTTCAGGTTAAGAAGTTCCAGGGTAAAAATACTAGTTGTATTAGTTTTCCATTGCTTTCTAACAAATTTCACAAATGTGGAGGCTTACATGGCTTAAAACAACATCCATTTATTAGGACGAGTTCTGCGAACCAGATGTCTAAAGAAAAGTACAGCTGAGTTCTTTGATGACAGTCTTACAAGGCTAAAATCAAGTTGTCCATGAGATATTATTTATTTTTGAAGATTCAAAGGAATTATTTTTTCTCCAGCTCATTCAGAGCATTGGCCAAATTCAGTTCCTTGCAGTTGTAGAATTGAGGTTTCCAGTTACTTGCAGGCTAGCAGCTGAGGATCATTATTGAATTCTACAGACTGGTCCCACTCCTTGTCATGTGGCCCCTCCATCTTCAAAGCCAGCAATGGAGAATCTTCTTCATGTAATCTCTCTTATGCTTTGAGGTTCTTCTCTAGGAAGAGCCTTTTGAAGGCTACCTGAGAGTTCAGGTATACCCAAAATAACCTCCCTGTCTTAAAGTCCTTATACCATATAACATAACCTAATGATTGGTGTGACCAGCCCATTGTATTGTCAAATTCCGGTAATTACATAGGGACCATGCACCAGGAAGTGGAATCTTCGAGGCAATCATAGAATTATGTCTACAAGACTGGTTGAGAGCAAATAAAATGGAGAATGATTATAATAAATATTACACTAAAAATCATATTGTGAACACACACACACACACTCACTGAAAATAATTACATCAAAAAGTGCACAGTATGCCTGTAGTCCCAGCCTCTTAGGAGATTGAGGCAGGAGGATCACTTGAGCCAAGAAGTTTGGGACCAGCACGGGAAACACAGGGAGAATTGATCTCTAAAAAGATTAAATTAAAAATTTTAAAATTGGCCTGAAAACCAAAAGGAAAAAGCTCACAGCTCTTATCTGCAAATGACATACATTTTTTGTTTTCTTATTTCATTATAATGATTTTATACTTTAACAGTATAAATTAAATAAGCATTACTTTAATCTTCCAACATTATTGCATTGCGGACATTTTTGGTCTTATCGTATCATTGCACTTACACAGGTTGGCTTTTATTTAAGAAAAATAAAATATTCTTAATTCCATTAGTAGAGAAAAGCCCATTTGGGGAGTTTAATTTATTAATGCAAACTATGCATATTTATATATTTTTAAAAAGTATAGTTTCATTTTGATTTAATGAAAGAGAATACATTAACGTTATATAACTACAATGATAAAATTACATGTAATATTGACTTCTAAAGCATACCTCTAAAGATTACATATAATACAAAAGAAAATATTACTTCCCAATTGAACTTTTTAGTAAATCTTAATTTTCATATTTGGTTTTAGTGTATTTCTCTCTATTTACCTCTTGGTTACATCTATCAATCATTCTGATTTTTATGAAACCCAAGGTTGACTTCATTCTGCCAGCCACATTGGGCGGCAACATTCTGTTGGCTTCCTCCACCTACCTATCAGATTGAATATGTTCAGGAAAGTAAACCTCATCGTCCATTTAACTATAGGGAAACTATTAGAAAGGTAGAAATGGGTTGAAATCATATTGCTATCTAAAGCCAAATACAAGTGACTTTTCTTTATACACTATAATTAGTTATGTGTACTAGTGCCACTAAACAGATTTTAAACTGCATTTCTATAATAATATGTCATAATATATTTATTACAGTTCAAAGATTGTTACTTTTTCTTTTCATTTTCACACTATAATTTTTTTTCAGAATTCTCTACCATTACAAATAAACAAGCAAACAAACAAACCTCACTCAGTAATGAATTAGAAAAGCAAATAAGTCTTAAATGTAATTAGTGAATAATATTATTTGAACTGTTTTGAGGAAGAATTTTTTCCTAAAAGCGTAAGCATAACAGGGCATGGATTTCAACAGATGCTTGCTTACAATAAAGATGGATAAAGAAGAAATTGTTAGTAAAGCCAAGGTACAGTTTTACTGATCATTTTATGAGGGATGAGAGACTTCCATAAATAAAGGAATAATCAATTTTTCCCTTTGCAAGATAATTACTAGTCCTTGCTTGTTAACATATAAAAACACTACAAAAAGGTAATTAATTGTTTTCATTACCTAAGATTGCTTCCTAATCACCTAGTTATTCCTAATTGAGGAGGAACCAAACAGGAGAAAAAAAAATGGATAACACCCTTATGCATTAACAAGAGTGTTCTATAACAAAGTCTTTTTTCTTTAATGTGTATTTCTTATTTTCATTTTCAATTAACTGCTATTTTAAACACAGGGTCTTCAAAATAATATTTTTCATGAGACAAGAGAGGAGAATATAAGAAATGAGGCAATATACAATTCAAAAAAAGGGCAACTGGAAAGAAACAATGGTGTTTGAGTATTTATTATTAAAACTAAACCTGAGGTTTTAACATTGAAGTATTTTATGTAAATATGTAGACTGTTTAGAAACAATGGTGTTTGAGTATTTATTATAATAATTCTCATGGAAAATACTTTTCACCAAAAAATTCTTTTGTTTAAAATTAGTTCTCTAAACTCAAACATGCATACCTAAATAATGAACTTATTTTACACCTCTCCATTTTAGTGATTTACAAACTAACTACATAATAGAAAATAAATCCTCACTTAATATTGTCAGTAGGTTCTTAGACATTGTGACTTTAAGTGAAACAATGTATAACATAACTACTTGTTTTTCATGAGTGTTATAGAAAATGAAGTTGAAGAAAAAGATGTCCTTTGAAGACATGCTGCATATTGTTTCTTTTAAAGTTTCAGTTTCCAAGAAGCTATCAATGGTGTTAAATAAAGAATTGCTATATTTAATTTAATCAGTGTTTGCCTGTGTTGGAAAGGGGTTTTGAGACACTATTTCATTCTGTTCACCCTCTTGCTCTCTGTCCTATTTTCTTGGATTTCTCAGTATATAATATTATGAATAAAACTGGAATAAATTAAATGACAACTCAATAAAAATATTTGTCCCCCAAAACTGATATTTCTGTAGAAAATATTTGTTATTTTAATTACATTTTTAAAACAAAGTGTAAATAATAACTTCCCAGGTGCTAGTGCTCTTGATACTCTTTACTCTGCTCTGATTGTTCCAAAATGTATATGCTGTAGTCAGAATGCTTTTGTCCCCATATAATTTATTAATACTACTCTGAATTATGGAGCCTAATAATAATACCAGGTAATGGGAGAAAAAATAAAGGAAATAATAAAAAACAAAAACAATTTAGCAATGTCTTTATCTGTTTTGTATTACTATAACACCACCTGAGACTGGGTAGTTTATGAACAATAGAATTTTATTTGGCTCATGGTTCTCGAGGCTGAGAAGTCCAAGAGCATGGCCCCAGCATCTGGTGGTGGCTTTCGTGCTGCATCATTCTATGGTGAAAGATAAAAGAGCAAGAGTGAAAGATCAAACTTTTATAACAAACCCACTTATGTGATAAGTAATTCACTCTCATGATAACATTAATCTATTTGTAAGGGTAGAGCCCTCATACATTAATCACCTCTTATTAAGTCCTAGCTCCTAAGACTGTTACATTAAGGATTAAGTTTCCAATACATGAACTTTGGGGGACATATTTAAACCACAGTAAAAAATCTTACAAGAAATTTTAATTATTTAAATGTATTTACTTTCTTTTGGTATCTATTAAAGAGAAATAAATATGCAAGGCTTTATAATGCATAAAACATTAACATTCTGGCCAAAGAACTTCAAATATCAAATTAATTGTTGCTCCAAAAGGCAGCACATTGGGAAAAAAAAAAAAAAAAAAAACTCTCTTCCCATAACTCTGATGAAATAATGGTTGGCCTCCCCAGACATTTCTACCCAGCTTTGTTTAGAAATTCTGATGCTCTTACAAAAAAGATAGAACTCAAGATCATTAAAGTAAGATTTAATGGAAGTTGAAGTATCTTCTATAAATCAAGCAAGGCTTTTGCAGAATCATAAGTCATATTAGTGAAGGCAGCTATAACATCAATATTTTGGTTGTCAACTTAAAAATGTTGAACAGATTACTATTGGAAAGAAATTATTTAAGGAGCTGTGTTAAACCAAGTGCTTTCTTTCAGAAGAATGGGTGGAAGAAAACAAGTTAAAATTTGGGAGTTGAGAGATAAAATTTTAGTTAATAAAGTGTATATACGTAAGATATAAGGACTTAATTATCAAAGGTTTCGATAGTTTAAATATTAATTTTATAGGAAAATCAGTTTGTCTTGGAATAATTTCTGATACATTTGGCACTCAATAAATAAACACGACGAGTGAAAATTTTACTGTTCAAAAGCTGAATTCCTTAGCATACCAATTAAATAAATACCATCAAACAGGCTTTCAGAATGATGCTGGGACTTATTCTTCAGCTCTATAGGAAAGATGACTAAAAAATTTTAAAAAATCATTGAGAACATAGTGTTCTTCAGGGCTGAGATATTTGTGCAAAAGCATCCAATTTCATGTTACCAACTTTGTAAAAAAATGTGACAGTTTCTGGCTTATAATGGTTATTCTGACATCTTTATGAAGATAGAATTTATATGTAAGACTCCCTATTAAACACACAATATAAATATACTTATTAACCAATGGTATGCCATATTCTGCTTCATTTAATCTATTATCTGGTTACACACACACATGCATATACACACATATATAACTGTATATGTGTGTATATGTACATATGCACACAAAAGCTAAATGAATACATATACACACTTACTTGGTTTCTATTTTCATGTATGGAGAAATATGATCTGCTTTAAAATATGATAATTAAGAATATGAAATTTTTAAAATATATAAACTAGCAGAAAATTGCAAAAGCACTTTTTACAATATTTATATCAAGCTACTTTCATATCTATTTTAATTTTTTACAAAATGTTTCATTGAAAATTTATTATAAACCAAACCATCAGAAAAGTCAAAGAGGTATTTTATTCTGGGTATCTTGGTAATTTGTGTATGTTTAGGAGTTTGAATACAAATAAACTACATTTGCCCTTGTCTTAGTACGCCAACATACATAACAAGTATGTTCAAGTATATATGCAAACATTTTACCCATGCCTAAGCTTTTGTATTTGGATTCTCAGAAAGTCATTTTGTTACTTCAAAATCAGATAGCTTCTGGAAAAATAAATGACACATTGTGATCTTTACAGGCAAATGTAAAATTATAATCAAAGTGACATTAGATAAAATTTCTTGATGTAAAAATAGGTTATGTTTAAAAATTATTTTCAGGAAAAGTAACTAGATAATATAGTCACTATATTTTGTTTTGTTTTGTTTAATTATTAGAGCTTAATGCAGTGTTATTTCTTAATTTGAAGTAGCGAATGTGAGACAGCATTTCAATTATATACATTTATCCAAAGATATTTTGAAAATTAAGAACTGTGCTTTCCCTTTTGTTTAGAAAAATATATATTAATTTCAATGATCATCCGCAGAAGAAACATTTAAGAAGATTCAGAAGAGTTTCAATAGTTTTTTTTAGCTCAAGCCTGGAAACTGATCCAACAGTCCCATACACAGCTCTCTTGGATAAACATAGAAATTGACTGCTCCAGTCTTAAAGCTTGAAACTTACATTTATTTTATCTGAGTTTCATCCTCAAGAAAGGACCCCCTAGATCTCTCAAAAGTATCAAGGTCTGAAACTCATGAGATCACTGCATCCAGACAATGAGATGCTGGGATCCCACGTTTTGTTTCCTTATCACACCCTAGCTCCTGTTTTCTGACAAATTATTACATTTTTTCCCTGCTGTGAGAACCGCTAATTTTAGTCCTTCGAGGAGACAGATTTGAGACTGAACTCCCATCTCCTTGGCTGCAGCACCCAGTTAAAGCCTTCTTCCTTAGCAGTGATTTTTGTCTTCGTGATGGGCTTTCTATGCAGCAAGTGGCAGGATCTAGACTGAACCCCTGGTGTTTCAGTAACACCATCACAGAAAATTTCTGCGTTAGAAACGTGAATTGGTGGTTTTTTTCCCCCTTCTTGGCACAAGCCTAGATATAATCTGCCACCAAGGCAACTTGCATTTAAAAGAGACAATAATAAGCTGCAGTGGTCACTTTTAATTTCTTATACTATCTGATATAATACTGTATATCCACCCAACAGACACAGCATATTTGTCTATTCTTTTTGCATGAATTAAGTTCAGGAGTTCAATACCAGCTTGGCTAACATGGTGAAACCCCGTGTCTACTAAAAATACAAAAAATTAACCAGGCATGGTGGCGGACACAGTAATCCCAGATACCAGGGAGGCCGAGGCAGGAGAATCGCTTGATCCTGGGAGGCGTAGGTTGCAAGGAGCTGAGATCATGCCTCTGCACTCCAGCCTGGGCAACAAGAGCGAAATTCTATCTCAAAACAAAAACAAAATCAAAACGAAACAAAACAAAATAATTCCAGAGCTGAACAAAATCTTGACCAGCTGTGCGATTCTTTCTCCTCCCTCTTCCTCCCTCTTCCCCTTTTTCTCCTTCCTTCATTCCTTTCTTCCTTCTTTCCTTCCTTCCTTTCTTCCTTTCTTTTGTTCTTTCTTTCATTCTTTCTTCTTCTCTTTCACAGGGTCTTGCTCTGTCACTCAGGCTGGAGTTCAGGGGTGTGATCACGGGTCACTACAGCCTGGACTTCCCAGACTTAAGCAATCCTCCCACTTCTGCATCCCAATTAGCTAGGATCACAGGTGCACACCACCATATCTGGCAAGTTTTTATTTTTATTTTTTGTGGACAGGAAATCTCCCTATGTTGCCCAGGCTGGTCTCAAACTCCTGGTCTCAAGTAATCTTCCCAACTTGACCTCCCAAAATGCTGGGATTACAGCCATCATGCCTGGCCCAATTATTTTTTTATTATCCCACTAGTTGATTGTGTAGCTTTGGTATAAACACCTTTTTAAATGATTGGAAACCATTTAAATGTTGTGATTATAATATTATAATTGTGTAGCTTTCATATAAACACCCTTTTAAATGATTGAAAACCATTTAAATGTTGTGATTATAATATTATAACATTGATATCTTAATGCATTTCAAAATGATATGCCTACAGCACTCATCAACTTGTGAGATGTGAATGGTTTTATTACCATTTTACAGACATAAAATTGAAATTCCAAGGTTAAATAACTTGTCCAAGGTTCCACACCCTGCCAATTGTAGTGCTATTTTGGGGTTCAGAAATTAAGTACTACCTTGCCTATGTTTTTGTATCTCCTCAGCCTCAGAGCCTCTGTGGTTAAAGGCATTTTTCTCTTCAGTTAAGGAAGTTGCCTTTCAAGGTACTTCAATACACAATTATTGTCCAGTGAAGGTCAAAATTTCTCCTTGTAGTTACTCATCATAATTAATTCGACATCAAAATACTATATTAATAATATAATATTAATTAATAATTGCAAATTAGCTCTGTATTAATATTACTAAGGCATTGATATTTATTTCATTTTTATTAAATCTTCATTATCTAACAGCTACTGAAACAACCTACTGCAATTCCACGTATAGTTTTGCCCACCACAGTCACTTAACAGTTAGAGCTTACTAGCTCCCCAAAACTTTACTAGTGCCAATGAACTTTCTTGAAGAATAATACATAACATTTATCTTTTTATATAAAACCTCTGACTTTCTCTTTGTTCTTCAGACATACAAAAAACTACCTGGTCTACATGTATGGCCTGAATTGCAATTCTTGCTTCCCGAAATAAAACATTTTAAATTTAGAGGTTCTTTTCTATATTTTATTCAACTTTGACTTTCTTGTGCCTTTATTCAAAAAAAACAATTAATAACGCTTTTTAAAAAAAAAAAAATTCATGTTATGTACTGGGATACAACCGTAAAGAAGATAGATGTGATTCCTCACCTAATGAATGTACATTCTTCTGATAGTGATAGATCACAAAGAAACAAATACTGTTGCTGAAAATGCTAGTAAGTTGTCTGAAGCACATAACCAAGACTCTGAATAGAGAACAATGAAGCCAGAGCAGGACACGGGATGCTTTGGATCACAAGTGCTTTAGATCAGGAGAGCATATCTAAAATGTGAAAGATGGCTGGGGGTGGTGGCTCACGCTTGTAATCCCAGCGCTTTGGGAGGCCGAGGCGGGCAGATCATCTGAGGTCAGGACTTTAAGACCAGCCTGGCCAACATGGTGAAACCCTGTCTCTACTAAAAATACAAAAAAATTTGGCCAGGTGTGGTGGTGGCCCCTGTAATCCCAGCTACTCGGGAGGCTGAGGCAGGGGAATCACCTGAACCTGGGAGGCGGAGGTTGCAGTGAGCAGAGATCATGCCATTGTACTCCAGCCTGGAAGACAAGAGTGAGACTCAGTCTCAAAATAAAATAAAATAATAAAAAATAATTAAAAAATAAAAAAGCATGGAGGGAGCCAGGCCTTGAGTTAGCTGTGGAAAAATATTCCAGGCAGAGAAACTAGTAAATACAAAGAAAGTCCTCTCAATCCTGATTACCCAGCTTTCAATAGATTTCTTTTCACTATGTGAGGGTCAAAGATTGAGACTTGATACCAGGAAGAATTTGACCAGTATTCTGTTTTCATCTACAGCTTTTCTTCTTGTTAATATATTTTTATCGATGCAGTTCAAAATAATTAGTCTCTGTCAGTATAACCATTTCTTTTCCATATTTGGGCACAATGAATACATGCATGATGTAATATACAGAGCATATACAAAGGATAACCTATATAAGCATGTTTAGAGAGGAACCATAGCAAAACGGTTAGGATGATGGATTCTAGTCCCATACAGATAGAGTAGACCCAGTTGGATCTATTTAGATAAATAGAATATATTTAAATGAAATATAATAAATATAGATTAATATTTTTAAAACTTGTAATTTTAACACATTTTATTAATTTGATTTAATATAATTAATTTAAATTTAATAAAATTGTATTTAAAAGTCTAATTGAATTTAATTTAAATGTGCTCAAGATACATTTTCCAAGTAGGAGAAATTTTTATTTTTATTTTTGTATTTCTTTCTTTTCATTTTTAAAATTTTCTACAGTGTGACTAACTCTAACTATAGGTTAGATCCTAAAAGAAAAGTAGGCCAAGGAAGATCCTAAAAGAAAAGTAGTAATAGCTGAGAGGCGATGGAGGGACATAGCACCCCTGAAAAATAAACAACAACAGAAAAATCTTTAGTCAATAGAAGAAAAAAAGCCCATGAGGTATAACGAGACCAGAGATTCACAGAGATGGAACCCAGACAATGTAAAAACCAAATATAGAAAGCCTGTCTGTCTAGTACACTTTTGTAGTCGATATGGGTGCCATAATAAAAGTAGTAGCTTGGAACCAGGAGGTCAATAGCTGGGGGATACGTAGAATCCCAAATCCAAATGTCTGTTTTCTATGATTTCCACATGGGCTTCTAGGAAATAGATAATGTGACTGACTTGACACTTTGAAGAAGAATTTTCAATCCAAATGGTCTTAACAAATGCATCTCATCATCATATCACTTTCTTTTGAAATCAGAGTAGTTATGTATTATTTTTCTATGACGAGGCTTGGTATTGTAGACACAAGAATTTTTTAATTCAGTTGATTATTATACAACCCCATTTAATCTTTGTTGTTATATTGACTGCCTTTCCAAAACAAATGCTTTATTTTTGCATGGTCTTTTATTTTTAAAGACATAACAGATTTAAAAACACAAATAAACTAGTTATATTTCCCTCTTTCAAATTAATTGCCCTTCTTGTCAATACTAATGAACATTTTTCTGACTTCCACATGTATCTTTCTAAATTTATTTATTTGCCAATGAAAAGAAAATCAGATTTTCATTCACCTTATTCTTTTATGATCATTACTACTCTATGTTGTTTGCTCCTAGATAGACACATGAAACTTTATGCTAATCATGCTCTCCTTATTTTAACAAAACATTTGTTTTTTCTCATTTAGTTACTGAACAAATTCTAAGATTGATACAACACTTTGGGTGTTCACAAATTCAAAATTGGTATCAGTGAATCAGAAGTTGTTAAAATGGCCCTGGCTCACAGAAAACTGTGGCTCGGCAAGAGAAAGGATGAGTGGGTAGGGCAGGAGAAAACCTTTGGTACTTCGTGGACTATCTGGCCAGCCATGGTATGGAGCCACAGTTGTGCTACAAGAAGTTACTGAAGGTAAATGTTACCAGTGGAATTTAGTGATGGATCAAACTCCCACAGAGCTGGTTCACTGGGCACACAGGGAAATGCAAACTAATAAGAAAACAGTGAAATATTCAGCCTCTTGGTTATTGTTTTCTGCAATAGCTAAAATGAAGTGAAAAGAGAGTGCTGGGTCAAAACTTGACACTATACCGAGCTCATATTTCAGCCAGTCTGAACTTTGGCAAAATTCCCCAAGGGCAAATTTATGCAGGGACAAAAGCAAATACTTCTAGAACCTGTGGTTATCAAGAAAATAGTCAATCTGAGGAAAGGACAAAACCAAGAAACATTTTTTTAAGCAGACAGGGCGGGTCTCCAGGGTATAGGAATTTAATCACCTTGAGCAATCAGCCTGTTCTACAGCCTCCTGCTTTGCAGTCTAGTTTTTTCAAAACTCTGTGTGGAATGTGGTCACCTAGCTTGGTTCAAACCGGCTCCTGACAGATTCCAGCAATTTATGGATTAACCCACATAAACTTTCCTCATTACCATGCTAAAATCTCCACCCTGGGAGGGACCGTGGCTTCATTATTATAACATCTGACCTATGTGCTGGCATAACGACTCACCACATCTTCGACACTGGGACCTCTTCTCTACATGCAATGATTCACCCTCTCTCCTCTCCATCACCCCATAAAACCCTTCTGTCACTTTCTCTCAGAGACACAGTGCTTTGAATTGAATAATACTTTCAGTGTCCTCCTTACCTGTTCCAAGTAATAAAATTCCTATTGATCAAAACCTGTCTTCTCATGGAGAGTCATCTGTTACTCACTAAATGAAGGAAACTTGCTTTTTTAGGGGAGTAATATATTGAAACCAGAGGGTATAGTGTGAAGAAGTTGTTTTATTTTGTAGATATATTTCATCAGCTTCCTCAGGAACATTTACTAAAATGGATTGTGAGACAATCAAATTTAGGAGCAGTGCTTTTGGTTTTACATGCTGCAGAGTTGAAAGAGCATGTTTGGGTTGTTGCAAGACCCACCGCTCACCATGGAACAATCAAATATAGTTACACACAATCCAGACACATAGAGGTTATTCTTGAGGGAGTTACCAGCCTAGTGGACTGAAAAACAAAAGCCACTAGAACATCTGTTTACCAGGAGAAGGGAGATTTTTTGACTCCCTCTGTAAATGCCAAGTGGAATGCCTTAGATGAAGCAGCTGATACGTTTCATATGGAAGCCATGTGGGACTGAATTTATGGTGACCAAAATATTCACCTGCTGAATATGCCTTTTATGGCAAATGCTGTGATTAAGGGTGCCCCTTTAACATGGATGCCTCATATAATCTTGCTGTTGCAAAACAGAAGGACTGTTTAGGAAGCCTTGCAGATTTGTTGTTTCAGATTTCCCTCATGGATCTTAGAGATACGGCTGCAAATACTAGAGTGATTAACAAGAGAGTGGAGAAATGCCAAAGGGAAAGTCAAGGGATTTATTCTAGAAGGTGGAAATTATTAAACAATTATTAAGACATAAGGTGTATAAAGAAGAAATTAATAAAAGTAAAAAAAACATGAGTTCATGTCCTTTGCAGGGACATGGATGAAGCTGGAAACCATCATTCTCAGCAAACTATCACAGGAACAGAAAACCAAACACTGCATGTTCTCACTCACAAGTTTGAGTTGAACAGTGAGAACGCATGGACACAGGGAGGGGAACATCACACACCGGGGCCTGTCAGGGTGTGGGGGGCAATGGGAGGGAGAGCATTAGGAGAAATACCTAATGTAGATGATGGGTTGATGGGTGCAGCAAACCACCGGGGCACGTGTATACCTATGTAATAAACCTGCACGTTATGCACATGTATCCCAGATCTTAAAGTATAATTAAAATAAATAAATAAAATGTTGATCAGATATCAAAAAAAAGAAATTTGTTCTATGGATGCTAGCATGCATTTATACAAAAAATGCATAACACGTTTAAATGCCACATACGAATCTGAATAAAGGTGGAGATCTGAACAACAACAACAACAAAAAAGACTAACTGAAAAAAAAGGGGAAGTCATGGGACTGGAAATCTTTTTTTTTTTTTTTGAGACGGAGTCTCGCTCTGTCGCCCAGGCTGGAGTTCAGTGGTGCGATCTCGGCTCACTGCAAGCTGCGCCTCCCGGGTTCACGCCATTCTCCTGCCTCAGCCTTCAGAGTAGCTGGGACTACAGGCACCCACCACCACGCCTGGCTAACTTTTTTGTATTTTTTAAATAAAGACGAGGTTTCACCTTGTTAGCCAGGATGGTCTCAATCTCCTGACCTCGTGATCTGCCTGCCTCGGCCTCCCAAAGTGCTAGGATTACAGGCGTGAGCCACCGCGCCCGGACGGGACTGGAAATCTTTAGATTCTTATTTTAAAATGAGATAAGTGAAATAAAATTGTGTTTATGGTGTTAAAACAAAAGTCTTAACACAATACTATTAAAGGTTTGGTGGACCAAAGGGAGTCCCTGCTGGTTCCCCAACATTAAGGGGTTCCAAAAAGTTTTGCTCTGTTTACCCCAGTTTGGAGAAATTTAAAGAGTCAGAAGGCAGAGATTATGATGAGAAATTCGATCTGAAATTGCCTGGGGCAATAGTCAGGGAAATTAATCAAGATAAAGATTGATAGACACGCCAGTGTCCTTTATCTCAACCAAAGCCTTTTTCGCAAGAATGGGTAAAATGGCCTGAGGATGAAGAAGTTCCTGGGACTAGAATATAAAAAAAGTAAGGGTTGATAGTGAAGCAGGATCTTTCCCTGACTCCTAGGCAGGATTCTCAACGGGGGTGCCTCCTCTACTCAACCCTCTGCCCTCAACAGCTCCCCGGAGGAAGCTTGCTAGCAAACAAGTGCGGGAACCGGAGTCAACCAGCAGTGGAAGCAGCCAGCTGCCTCAGCACCAGCGACATCAAACTCCATTCACTTGGACCTGCTGCATTCCACCCCTCCACTGAGGGAGAGCGCAGGTGAGTGGGTGCAGGAATTGGAGCTGTTGCTTTGGGGCACTGGCAGGAGCAAAGGACATGCAGGCTCCACTGTAGCATCCAGGTGTGGGTGCCTGCAACTCCAGAAGCCCCAGAGGGCGTGTTCCAGTGCTGTTTTAGCTCTGCCATCTGCAGATGGCTTAAGTGTTAACAGCCCAGTGGGCCCTCTGCCTCTTTGTGTGAGGCGGCTGCCCTCCGCCAGCAAGGGCAAACGGCCAATATGACAGCTTTTTGTATCTCCACTTGTGGCTCCTGCGCTCTTGTCCAGCATCTAGGAAAAATGAGGTTGCACGAATAAATTGAAGGATGGTGGATGTGGGGGATTTTATTGTTAATGAAAGTGGCTCTCGGCAGGAAGGGGAGCTGAGAAGGAGACAGGTCGGCAGGTAATCCTCCCCGGAAGTCTGGCTGTCTCTGGCTGGATTCTTCTTCAGTGTTAAGCCACCAAGCTGCTTCTCTCCAATGTCCAACCACAGTCCTGTCTACTGGCTGAGTCTGGGGTTTGTATAGGTACAGGATGGTGTAGGGCGGGACCATGGGTGTTTTGGGAAAAGGCAACATTCCAGCAGGAGAACAGGGATATAAATTCCCACTTTGGGCCAGTTTCAGACTTGTCGGCTTCAGGGTGGGTTTTTGCTGGGTACCTGCCGTTTTTTGCCTAGAATTTCCCTGCCCCCGTCCCTATCAATAGGATTATGAAAGTTAGAATGTTAAACAGGCTTTAAGTAGAGAAGTTGTATCTCATTTACCTAAATGCTTTATGGGAATGAATATTATGTCTGACTGGGGAATATTTTCCCTACCTAGCTAGTACTATAAAATAAAAGGCATGTAAATCCACCCTTCAAGCTATATTAATTGAATGTGCTAAATGGGAACCAGTAAGATTGCAAGTTCAGAGAGCGTAAAATAGAAACTGGAGTGCTGGTATAAACAAATTTTCTGTTTGATAGCCCTATGTGAAATATAAACTGCATCTCATGGCAAAAGCCTGTGACTTCCTCCTAGTGATCACCACTGGGATTTTGAACTAGAGAATTTCCACTTGAGGGAAATTTACTACCTTGCTATTATAAAACAAAACTCTAGATTAAGACCCCAAACTTCCAGATGAGATGGACTCCCTGTGGCTGATAGAGATGCTCTAAATTTAGAAGTAGAACCAGATGCCATAGCACAGTCAGAAAGAGTGGCTAGGCGCTGTAGGTTCTCAGACAAACATCCTGTTTTACACCCCTGAGCGGAAAGAGTTCCTGCAACCAGAGCCAAAATAAATTGCTACGAAGCTCCCCAACAACCATTTAAAAGAAAACATCTGACAAAGGCTTCTGGTTTTGGACTTGGAAAGCACCCAGTCAGAGTTGGACTATTTCAACAACTTAGAACAGACCAAGTTGAATATTTCATTTCCATTAATAAAACTGATTGAGAACCTAAACAGAAACTTCTTCATTTTAAGCCAAACTCTCTATTTGTTCTTAGGAGCATATTTTTCTTTTATACCAGAGGCTGCATTTCCCCAATCTAAAGATAATTTTTTAAAGCAAGTAAAGCTCTCTCTTTTTCTTGCAGATCTCTTTTCTTAACATTGCTGAAGCTACCCCTAGGACTGAAACATATTAAATAATGAAACTGGAAATTTTTATGATGTCTTGGGTAATGTCAGAGAAATGCTCTAATGAGGATAGAAATGCCCAAGGAGTTTTACAGTAAAATAAAAAATGATTCACACAGGAGCTTGCTACCTGGGGAATGCAAAGGAGAGATGTTAAGTAACAGAAAGCTTCTTTTTCTTCCAGAGCACATTTTGGAGCTTCATGAGGAGTTGCTGAATTCTATTATCACTTGCGCAGTGTCCCATAAACACCTCTCACCTGACTGGCAAAGAACTGCTTAGTGTGTGCAAGACAGTTCCAAAGTAAATAAACAACATTCTGTTTCAAAGGATGACACATTGATGAAAAAAAAAAAAGGTAAAAACAAATCAGCTTGGTGGGCTGAATAGCATGCTGAAGAATTGAACAGTGACAAATGCCCCTGTGTTTGGGTTTTTACTGACTCATGAGTGATGGTCAATGGCTTATCAATACAGTCAGAGAGGAGGACAGTGGAAACCCGGCCTGTTAAACTTATGGGGCATGGCTTTATGGAGCTTGGAGTGGCAGATTAGAGTAGGACATTTCCATGCCATCAGAGCAGCCTCCTTCCAGGTTTGGAAGGTAATTCAAGTTGATAAGCAGATATCCTCATGTGCTTCTTTGAGGTGACTACCTAGATCCATGAAATAAGTGCATATAGTGGTACTGCAGCAATGCAGAGATGGGCTGAATCTAGATGTGTTCTTCTTGTACCCTCTAAGCCACCAAATGCCAGTAAGAACTGTTCTGTTCATCAGCAAGAGAGTCAGAGACTGCACATAACTGTGGAATAGATTTCCTAGCAGAGATGCCCTGAACATAGCTGGCAAGTAAGACTAATGCTGGTGTCCCTGGGAGGTTACATATGGGTCTTGACAGGAATAGACATTGATTCTGCACTGGACTTTGCTTACCTACTGGTTGATGAAAATGCTCAGAGTGCCATTTAAAAAAAAGAGAGAGAGAACACTAAATGTTACATGAATTTGGATAGCCAGAGGCCAATGATCATTTCTTCAGACCAAGCAACATACAGTTCAGCCAATAATGTCCAGTAATAGACAAAGTGATATTTTTCTTAGAGAAGTAAAATGAGCAATTAGGACATTGGTTTTCTAAAACAAGGGGCTGTAAAAGCATAAAGGGCCAGTTTACACACCTTCACAAATGCGTGTTCAGACTCAACATGAGTTGATAAGGGGAAGAGGGAGTAGGGAAGAGGAGAGAAGAATGCTGGTGTAACTATGCAATTCCTGCCAAAGGAAGAGTATGATGATATAACGATTGTACTTTTTTTCTTTCTTACCCATATTACGTCACCATGGCATTGCAGTAGAGAAAGAGTTTAATTCACTCAAGTCCTGGTCTATGTCCAATAACTAGAGTTATCACTCAAATTATTTTCTCAGACTGCTTGGAAGTTAGGGTTTTATGGACAGTTTGGTGGGCATGGGGCTAGGGAATGCGTACTGCTGATTGATCGGGGATGAAGTCATAGGGGTGTGGAAAATGGTCCTTGTGTCCTGGGTCCACTTCTGGGTGGGACCACAGGATCAGTTGAGTCATGAGTCACAAGTCATGCCAAGGTTAGCCTGAAAATCATCTCAAATAAACTCATCTTAGGTTCCACAATAGTGATGTTATCTATAGGAGCAAATGGGAAAGGCACACATCTTTGACCTCTGGCCGCATACCCCATGAAAAATAAGAAATTACAAAATCTATGCCCATCATTGACCTCTGGCCACGTAACTCCTGAGCAGAAAAAGTGTGCAGAAACTATGTCTTGGTAGAGTTCAAACCACTCCCATAATCCTATTCTTGTGGCCTTTCATTAATCTTACAAAGGCAGTTTCAGTCCCAAGACAAGGAGAGGATCAGCTATAGAGATGGATTATTATCATCCTTGCTTTCAAATTAAACTATAAACTAAATTCTTCTCAAAGATAAATTTGCCTATGCTCAAGAGTGGCCAAAAAGAGCTTGGAGGTTGGAAGCAAGATGGAGTTAACTATGTGAAAGGAAAATAAATCTTGGGGCCCTAAAATCACTAAGCTAAAGGGAAAAGTCAAGCTGAGAAGTGTTTAAGGCAAACTTGCCTCCCATTCTATTTAAAGTCACCCCTCTGCTCACTGAGATGAATGCGTATCTGATTGTCTCTTGGGAGAGGCTAATCCAAAACTCAAAAGAACACAATCATTTGTCTCTTATATACCAATGACTTGGGAGTCCCCTCCCTAATTTGAGTTGTCCCGCCTTTGCTTCAAGTTGTCTCACCTTTCCGGACCTAACCAGTGTTCATCTAACATATGTTGATTGATGTCTCCTGTCTCCCTAAAATGTGTAAAACCAAACCATCCTCTGACCACCTTGGTCACACGTCGTCAGGAGCTCCTGAGGCTGTGTCTCAGTTGTGCGTCCTCAACCTTGGCAAAATAAACTTTCTAAACTAACTGAGAATTGTCTCAGATGTTCGGGGTTCACAACTATGTCAGATTTTGTACTGCAATGAATTTGCAAAGGCAGTTTCAATTGCTGAGTAAGTGTAACAGTTTAAGAAAGTTTAACATTAATTTCCAGAGTGGTTGAACCATTTTACAATCTGGCCAGCCATGTATGAAGCATGCAGTTTTTCCATATCCTCAACAATTGCTACCTTTTATATGGGTACTAATTTCATTCATGAGGGCAGAATCCTTATGCCTTAATCACTTCCCAAAGGCCACATTTTTCATAATGTTATATCAGAGTTAAAACTTCAACAGGAATTTTGGGGGGAACACCATTATTTGAATCATAGAACTATCCCTTTGATAGAACTATCATAGAACTATCACTTTGATGAAGTGTTTGTTTAAATCCTTTGTCTGATTTCTAATTGGATTATTTTCTGATAATAGACAAAGGGGACATAAGTTTGTTTGCCATCAGAGATTTTGTGTCTGCTTTAAGGAATAGATATTCTGGATTATTATAATGAAGACTGAATTTCTTAAGATAAAACATTGTTATAAGAGAAAAAAATTCAATCTCATTGGCTTCACATAGTAGGATCTGTTCTCTTATTTAAAATGAGTGTTTCTGTTCGATGTGTAACTTTCCTGTAAGCTACGATGTAAGGACCTATGCACCTTTGAACTTAGGATTTTGCAAATTTCTATAGATACCCTCCAAACTTGACATGTTTTCCTGCATTAATTGTATAGAAAGGAGAAAACATAGAGAACAATTTACAGAAATGGTAATGGTCTAGGCCTGAAGATGACATACACCCTCTGCACATACCCCACTGGCAAAAACTGTCACACTGCCAACTACAAAAGAACTTAAAGATGTAGTCCAGATCTGTGTCCAAGAAAAAAATGTTCTGTGAACTCAAAGAAACCTCCGCCACATTCCCTGTTTTCCAATTATTTATGCCAACCTTCTTCTCATACATAGAGCCATTCAGCAATTATCACTAACACAGAGGACCTGACATCTTATCAAGAGGAGCCTGTTATCCTAGGTAATCCTCAGTTCTCTCCATTAAGATGTAATATTCATGACCCATTGTCCTTCGAAGTCTGTCAAATTTTATCTTCTCTCAATAAATATACAAAACTAATTTGAGGACAGGATACCTATCCCCAAAGAATGGGAAGAGAAGAAGGCATATAGTAATCAGTGATTCGGAGAACTCATAATATCCTGGCAAGTCAACATGGAAAGTTTTCTCAGCCCTGCAAGTGGACAAAGTCCTGTAATTAACCCTATTATTACTCTCTGGGAAATACTATATGGTCCCTTGTTTTCAGACACCCCTGGACAGTTTCCTCTTTGGCTAGTAATTTCATATTTATACATGTGTTTAGAGTTGCAGAGATGCCCGCCATTTGGATAGTATAACATTCACATCCTCTTTTATTTTTTGTGGCAACTTTAGAAGGAAAAAGAGATATTTTAAGCCTTAAAGAGTGAAATGTTTATTATCTCGGGTACATTGTTTTGATGGGAATGTTATTCCCTATAAATTTACCCTTCTTCTGATCTGTATTATTTTATTTCATTTAATGTGCTGATAACTATACCTAAAGTTCTTCCTAGTATTTATTGCATCCTTAGAATAAAAAATATCATCTGCTTTAAGACACTATTATTTTATGTACTACTAAGGAAAAAATGCCTGACTTATTCTTTCTTATAACTTATTTTATATGTTTCTCGAAAGAATTATGTTTGACTTATCTAGATACAAATTTACATAAAACATAATACTTGCACATATTAAAAAGAATATATGAGTAAAGTAAATTGGTTAAATTATTCCTGAGACTCATTCAAAATTAGAAACTGACTCTTCTGAATTTCAACTCAGAGTTTTTCATCTCCATGTTCTTTCATGCAATACTGGGATCTGTGTCATCAAAAGTGTTGGTGACATAGCATGTTTCAAGAATGTTCAAATCATGTCTTCTGCAGATTCAGGCCACAGAACCGAATCTGCAAGTTTATATGTGTATAAATGGGTAGCAATAGCCATTTCACTGTTGCCATATGGCCAGTAGAAATTAATAGGTGCATTCTAATTCCAGAAATAATAAAATGAGTGAATCTGCATTTTGCCATTGGTGAAAATGGAAATCCTCCTCCATTTTATTACTTTTGTTTTCCCACATCCCTTTTTCTGAAGAGAAGATTTTCTGTGTTTTTCTGAAGCCAGAGGATCAGGTAAATCTCCGTAGATCTGGTATTCTCTTTTTCTTGTTATAGCTTTCTAATAAAAAAAAAAAAAAACACCAACACACACATTGCACATCAACCCCTTTCATCCACTTGCCCCAGAGCTACAGGCTCATTAGTTATGTGGCATTTTGCTGCTGTGTAATAAGGTTCCCCCCCCCTTTTTTTTTTTTTTTTTGAGACGGAGTCTCAGTCTGTTGCCAGGCTGGAATCCCAGCTCACTGCAACCTCTGCCTCCCAGGTTCAAGAGATTCTCCTGCCTCAGCCTCCTGAGTAGCTGAGATTACAGGCACGTGCCACCACACCCAGCTAATTTTTGTATTTTTAGTACAGACGGGGGTTTCACCATGTTGGCCAGGATGGTCTCGATCTCTTGACCTTGTGATCCACCCGCCTTGGCCTTCCAAAGTGCTGGGATTACAGGTGCGAGCCACCACGCCCAGCCGGTTTTTCACATTTTTAGCATCTAATATCAGTTTGCACTCATTCAGTAGTTGGATGGGTTATTTATGTTCTTATCATTTAGGTATGCACCTGCACACTTTTAATGGCAGGGTTTTACTTCAAGGAACATATTTCTAACTTAGTTAAGGATTAACATACATTAGCTGCCACTCAGTGGTTTTATGCTGATTTATACAAGTCTTCTGCAAGTGATGATTTAGGGCCATTTTGGGTCTTCATCTTTACCATTCATCTTTCAAATTCATTGTTTGTTAATGCATTAACATGGTAAAATAAAAAAGATATAAGCAATCAAATGAGAAATATTTCAAAGATACAGGCCTAGGGAAAGTATTCTCTTTATTCGCTGAACTAGCACTCAAACATAAAGTCAGCCACATTTAACTGCACAGAAGGCTAGAAAATATAGTGTAAATACATGTTGAAAATAAAGAAGAAATGTGTTTGACACATAGTACTATCTAACCTAAAAATCTACTGACATTAGGATACACAGAAAAAAGAAACTACCAAAAGAATAAAAAGAAAGTTATTTAGCCACACATGGCTCTGGTATTTTGCTCATTTCTACTGAAAATAAGTAGGAAGTTTTCAATTAAAAATTATTTGTATTGAAAGTTATACATTATAGTTAAGAAACAATTTAACTCTCAGGTCAAATTTTGGATTTTTCTAATTTTATAAAATCATTTTATATTCATAAAATAGAATACTATAGATATATTTATCATCTGGCATCCTTAGATACAAAATAATTAGACAATGAGTTTAGAAATACAGCCGTACCACTTAGTAACATATACCATTTAATTTTTATGATGTTAAAACCTGAACTTTAGCTTTCTTAGCTTTCTGAACTACTTTTTCTTTGGCAGTAAGATCCCTTTAATAAGCATTTGGAGCAGACTTCAATTCCAGTCCGGTTCAGTACATAACTATAAGAACAGGAAAGCTGGAGCCCCACTTATTTGAAATGCCTCTTTTTCCCCAAATGGCTTTCTCTGAAGCTCCTAAGAAATTGCAAACCTCTGCAAAACAGTAATGTATAATATGGCTCCAGAGAATTTGGGGCCCTATCTGAGTACAGAAAAAGCGAGAAAGCTTGGAACATGGCAAGCTTACAGGAACACCAGATATTTTTATTTTATAGATGCTGTTTTCAGTAGTAACAATGACAGTAATGTAACAATAATGAAAATAATGTTTTCATTACTTTTCCCATACCATTGAAACTCTAACCAGTTTGAAGGATTTTGGGGGGCAATAATTTTAATGTTACATTGAAGAAAACATACATAACAAACACCCATAGATACATAATTTTCACTGGGAAAATTTACACTATACAGTATAAATATGTGGATTTAAATGTATATGTTTCTTCTATAAAACAGTGCCATTTATTTGCCCCTTTAACTATTATTCATTATTATAAATTCCTTCTATGAATAATGGTTAACATATTAGGAGGAAGTATATAATGCGACTTATTACAACAATTAGTACTAAAAAGTCTTTAGCAAATGTATGTTTTCTGTTTAAGCATTTAGTTTTGGTCAATTAATAGCCTTTTGCTAGCCACTACTGGAAATAAACTATGCCATTATGAGGTAACCAATATATTTTCAGGATTATGGAATATGATACTGGCTTAAATTCATACTTTAATTTTTATACCTTAAATTTATACTTTAATTATTTTATCAAATGACATGAATGTCTCTTATTCATGACTATTAGAATTCCAAAAATCAGTGATGTTAAGATGTCTCTAAGTCTCATTTTTGCATATATTATCATTTTTTTTTTCAAAAAAGTTAAATTAGAATGTGGTTCAACTGATAATAATATTTTGGCATCAGTATGTTCTTGGCTAGAAAAAGATAAAAGTAGATTACAGAACAAAGTGATATCAAAATATAGCTAAAAATAATTTACTGGAATGCAAACATATTTCTTATACTGCCAGGAATACGTTTTTCCTCCCGCCCTCATTCCCCAATCACTTCTTCAGAAACGTCTAACATTTTGACAAGAACATAGGAACTTAGTTAATACATTTTGTTTTGGGAATAGAAATAACTAGTCAAAAGAGGGTAGTTATTAAAAAGATTAATTTTGTAGAGGAGGAAATAAAATATTAAGTAACTAGTTGTATTGTCCAACCACAGGGGCTTAACAAAAATAAGTAAAACGGTTAACAAATTTCTTAAAAGGAATGATGAGTTGATTTTTCTAGTCTTTTCTCATTCTGCTCACCACTGAGTCATGGGATTAATGTAAATGGTAACAGAGTGCATGACTTTTTCATTTCTTTCATTTTTAATTTAAAAAGATTAAGGCACAAGTATTCAGAGAGGTAATAAAACATAAGTGGCGAGAGTACATGCCCTAGATGCCAACACTGAACTCATTGAAATCTTAGAACAACCTCAACATGCTAAGTTTTCTAATGTAAAAAAAAGTGTTTTCATAGGTTTGTCATGAAAATAAAATAAAATAATAAATGGAGCTTAGGTCTGTGCCTGCCAAATGACAGTTAACACATGGCCACTACAGTAAACAAACACAGTCCCCAAAATCACGTCCCCATGCCTTGAGAAACAGACCTTCATGATTCATTCATGTGAAATACATTGTGAACCATTTAGAATTCTGTGAGTCTACAATTATTGCTTTGATTATAGAACAATAAAATCACTTTGGTGCAGTGAAATAGCTCCTAAAACTATTTTGATGTTGAATAAACTATAAAAATAGATTTAGACAAAACTCCATCATGAATATGTTTACATCTGTCCTACATAATGTTATCTAATTTTGAATATTAATGGGAGAAATCTTCAATAGTATTGAAATATAAGATTGATCCTCTAATTTCTAGGATCTCTTATTGCACAAAAGGTAAAATACTGAGTAAACAGCAGCTTAATAACATATTCGTAGTCTCACCTAAAATTCTTATTTAGAACATTTTGAAACATGCATATCAGTCATTCTCATGATGATTGTGTTGTTTGTAACCATGATTGTAATTATAAACATAAAACTTAAAAACTTATGAAAGACCAAGTACTTTGCTAATTGCTTACATATTGCCAGTTATATGTATTATTATTCATATGTGAATAACTTAATAATTTATTATTAATTATTGAATTTATTACAATGATATGATTTCACTATTGCTATTGGCACTTTAAACATGTAGACACAGAAGTATTTTCACCAGTTTCATAGCACTATTAAGTGACAGAGGATTAAATGCCACATCTATTGGAGTTCAAAGCTGTTATTAGAGTTCAAAGTTGTTATTATTATTATCATTATTTTTTAGACAGGGTCTCCCTCTGTCACCCAGGCTGGAGTGCAGTGGTGTGGTCACAGCTCACAGCAGCCTTGAGCTCCTGGGCTCAAGCATCCTCCTACTTTGGACTTCCAAGTAGCTGGGACTATAGGCATGGGCCACTACACCCAGCTAATTTTTGTATGTTTGTAGAGACTATGTTGCCCAGGCTGGTTTAAAACTCTTGGGCTCAAGTGATCCACCTGCCTCTCAGCCCCACACAGTGCTGAGATTACAAATGTGAGCCACTGTGCACAGTCCAAAACTGTTTTATATGAAAGTATGATTACTTGCTTGGATGGTTCTAGTCAAGGTGATGGAAGTGAAGATAACCTCTTATTCTTCTATTTTTAAAAAGAAGCTTATGTAAATAAAGAAACAGGTTGCATATGTATAGTATATATCTTGCTATTAATATAACAGACAATAAAATTATAACTAAAAGTAATTTGAGCCATTTTTTAAAAAACAGACTCCTGTCACAACCCAGTTCTCCTATGCCTAGAAATGACCTGCAAGAATGGACAGATCAGCCCAGAGAATCTGGAATTCACACTTCCTGTGCACTCGTCCATCGCTGCCCATGTGAATTTTTCCTACATTACTCAATTTTGGCTTCATTTTATAACATTATTAGTTATTATTTGTTGATTGCCATGTGCAATGGATGTATTGTGATTGTTATCTTAATATACATTTTGTAGAATTTGACATTGTAGATTACCTTTCCTTCTGGAAATTCTTCTCCAAAGTGATTTACAGAATATTTCTTGCTTTATTTAGGATAGACTAAGTTTCTTTAATGTAGAAATAAAAAAAATAGGTTTATAAAAGATAAACATTTCTCTCCCTCATGTAAGTTCAGAGGTAGTCAACGTTCCAGGGTCAGCTTTATGAAGTTGTCCATAAAGCTAGATTTCTCCTTATTTATTATCCTACCATTTCCTTGCTGTTGTCTTCATTCAGGTGATCAAATCTGGATCACCTCTCTGTGTTCATGTTCCAGCCTGTGAGAAGGTGAAGAAAAGCCTCCTTGCAGTAACATATTCTATCCCTCTACTGTTGACCAAAATACAGTCACATGGTCACACTGTCCTTTCAGGCAATTCAAAAATTACAGCATCCCAAAAGGTGGTCACAAGTCCATCTAAAATTCACAGAGTTTCACTTGTAAAAATGAATGGATATTGGGCTAAAACTAGCAGTCTCTGTTACACTCATGTTTTCATCTTTTCTTCCTAGAACTTTACGATTTGAATGACTTTTGAAATTTTGTTTTCTTTACTCATTCACCATAGAAGATTTTGTTTGTCCTCCTAATTCTCATTCCTTGTTTAACTTTTTTCCAACCCTCTGTGGTGTGTCTACTCCATATTTTCTGGAGGAAGTGCTAGGAATGACATTTCTTAGTCTTCATTACTGCTTGGTTTCTTTAATATTATACCATACATTCATATATGCATGGGGCTTGAAAAGTGACATTAACTAAACAAGCTTAGTTGGAGACTATGATTCTTCTACTTCCACTGCTTCTCTTTTTTCTTCAACTTTTAAGTTCAGGGGTACATGTGCAGGATGTGTGGGTTTGTTATATAGGTAAATGTGTGCCATGTTGGTTTGCTGCACAAATCATCCCATCGCCTAGGTATTAAGCCCAGAGTCCATTAGCTATTCTCCCTGATGCTCTTCCTTCCTCCATGCCTCCCCTTCAACAAGACCCACTGTGTGTTGTTCCCCTCTCTGTGTCCAAGCATTCTCATCATTCAGCTCCCATTTGTAAGTGAGAACATGCGGTGTTTGGTTTTCTGTTCCTGCATTAGTTTGCTGAAGATAATGGCCTACAACTCCATCCATGTTCCTGCAAAGGACATGATCTTATTCCTTTTAATGGCTGCATTATTATCCATGGTGTATTTATACCACACTTTGGGCATTTATGTTGATTCTGTATCTTTTGTATTGTGAATAGTGCTGCAATAAGTATACATGTGCATGCATCTTTATAATATAAATATAATATAACAATTTATGTTCCTTTGGGTATACACCCAGTTATGGCATTATTGCATCAAATGATATTTCTGTTCTAGGTCTAGGAGGAATTGCCACACTGTCTAACAATGGTTGCACTAATTTATGTTCCCACCAACAGTGTAAAAGTGTTCCTATTTCTCCACAGCCTCACCTGCATCTGTTGTTTCTTGACTTTTTAATACTCACCATTCGGACTGGTGTGAGATGGTACCTCACTGTGGTTTTGATTTGCATTTCTCTAATGATCAGTGATGTTAAGCTTTTTATATATGTTCATTAGCCACATGTATGTCTTCTTTTGAGAAGTGTCTGTTCATGTCCTTTGCCCACTTTTTAATGAGCTTTTTTTCTTTAAATTTGCTTAAGTTCCTTGTAGACTCTGGATATTAGATCTTTGTCAGATGGATAGATTGCAAAAAATTTTCTCCCACTCTGCAGGATGTCATTCACTCTGATGATAGTTTCTTATGCTGTGCAGAAGTTCTTTAGTTTCATTAGATCTCATTTATCTATTTTTGCTTTTGCTGCAATTGCTTTTACGTTTTCATAATGAAATTTTTGCCCATGCCTACTTCCTGAATGGTATTGCCTAGATTTTCTTCTAGGGTTTTCACAGTTTCAGGTATTACATTTAAGTCTTTAATCCATCTTGAGTTAATTTTTGTCTATGCTATGAAAGGGTCCAATTTCAATTTTCTGCATATGACTAACCAGTTCTCCCAACACCATTTATTAAATAGGGAATCCATTCCCTGTAGTCTGTTTTGGCCAGGTCTGTCAAAGATCAGATGGTTGTAGGTGTGCAACCTTATTTCTGAATTCTCTATGGTGTTCCCTTGGTCTATATGTCTGTTTTTGTACCAGTATCATGCTGTTTTGGTTACTGCAGCCTTGTAGTACTGTTTGAAGTTGGGCAGCATGATGCCTCTAGCTTTGTTATTTTTGCTTAGGATTTTCTTTGCTATGTGGGCTCTTTTTGGATTCCACATGCATTTTAAAATATTTTTTCTAGTTCTGTGAAGAATGTCAATGGCAATTTAATGGGAATAGCATTCTATCTATAAATTGCTTTGGATGGTATGGCCATTTTCACAATATTTATTCTTCCTATCCATGAGCATGTAATGTTTCTCATTTGTTTCTATTCTCTCTGATTTCTTTAAGCAGTGGTTTGTAGTTCTCCTTGAAGAGGTCCTTCACTTTTGTTGTTAGCTGTATTTGTAGGTATTTATTCTTTTTGTAACAATTGTGAATGGGAATTCATTCATGATTTGGTTTTTGCACATTGATTTTGTATCCTGAGACTTTGCTAAAGCTGCTTATCAGTTTAAGAAGCTTTTGGGCTGAGACTATGAAATTTTCTAGATATAGGATCATGTTGTCTGCAAACAAAGGTAATTTGACTTCCTCTCTATCTGAATATGCTTTATTTCTTTCTTTTGCCTGATTACCCCACCCAGAATTTCCAATTCTATGTTGAATAAGAGTGGTGGGAGAAGTCATCCTTGTCTTGTGCTACTTTTCAAGAGAAATGCTTCCAGCTTTTGCCCATTCAGTATGATATTGCCTGTGGGTTTGTCATATATGGCTCTTATTATTTTAAGTTATGTTTCTTTAATACCTAGTTTATTGAGAGTTTTTAACATGCAGGGATGTTGAATTTTCTCAAAGGCTTTTTCTGCATCTATTGAGACAATCATATGGGTTTTGTCTTTAAAGTCTGATTGTCAGAAACTACGATTGCAAACCCTGCTTTTTTTCTGTTTTCTATTTGCTTGGTAAATTTTCACTATCCCTCCATTTTGAGCCTATGTGTGTCTTTGCATGTGAGATGGGTCTCTTAAAGACAGCATACCGATGGATCTTGACTCTTTATCCAGCTTGCCATTTGTGTCTTTTAATTGGGGCATTTATCCACTTACATTTAAGGGTAGTGTTGATTTGTGTGATTTGATCCTGTCATCATAATGCTAGCTGGTTATATGGATGCTTCATATTTTCACTGCTCTGTGTACTTCAGTGTGCTTTTTTAGTAGCTGGTAATGATTTATCCTTTCCGTATTTAGTCCTTCCTTCAGAGCTCTTGCAAGGCAGGCCCTGTGGTGATGAATTCCCTCAGGATTTGCTTGTCTGAAAAGGATATTATTTCTCCTTTGCTTATGAAGCTCAGTTTGGCTGGATATGAAATTCTGGATTGGAAATTCTTTTCTTTAAGAATGTTGAGTATTGGCCCCCAATCTTTTCTGGCTTGCAGGGCTTGTGCTGAGAGGTCTGCTGTTAGTCTGATGGGCTTCCCTTTGTAGGTAACCTGGTCATTCTCTGGCTGCCCTTAACGTTTGTTTTTTTTTTCTGTCAGTTTGACTTTGGAGAATCTAATAATTATTTGTCTTGGGGTTGATGTTTTTGTGGAGTATCTTACTGGGGGTTCTCTGTAGCTTCTGAATTTGAATGTTGGCCAGTCTTGCTAGGTTGGGGAAGTTCTCCTGGATGGATTATCCTGAAGTATATTTTCCAATTGGTTCCATTCTCCCCATCTCTTTCAGGTACCCCAATCAGTCATAGGTTTGGTCTCTTTACATAGTCCCATATTTCTTGGAAGTTTTGTTCATTCCTTTTCATTCTTTTTTCTCTATTTCTGTCTGCCAGTCTTATTTCAGAAAGTCTTCAAACTCAGTTTCTTTTTTCCACTTGGTTTATTCTGCTATTGATACTTGTGATTGCATTGTGAAGTTCTTGTGTTGTGTTTTTTCCGCTCTATCAGCTCAACTGGGTTTCTCTCTAAACTGGATATTTTGGCTATCAGTTCCCCTATTGTTTATCATGATTTTTAGCTTCTTTGCAATGGGTTACAACATGTTCCTTTAGCTCAGCAAAGTTCATTATTACTCATATTATGAAGCCTACTTTTGTCAGTTCAGCCATTTCAGCCTCAGCTCAGTTTTATGCCCTTGCTGGAGAGGTGTTGCAGTCATTTGGGGGAGCTCTTTGAGTTTTCTGCATTGTTGCTTTTTGAGTTTTCTGCATCGTTGCCTTATGAGTTTTCTGCATTGTTGCATTGATCCTTTCTCATCTTCTTGGGCTTATCTGCCTTCATTCTTTGAGGTTGCTGACCTCTGAATGGGGTTTTTGTGGGGTTCTTTTTGTTTTTGTTGCTGTTTTCTATTTGTTTGTTTTTCTTTTAACAGTCAGACTGGTCTTCCATTGGGCTGCTGTTGTTTTCTATAAGTTCAACAAATAAATTGAAAACATGTTGTTTTATATATGTATATACACACACACACACTGCAAAATGGCTAAATTGAGCTAAGTAACATACATAACCTGACATACTTGTTAATTTTTTTGTGGTGAGAGCACTTAAAATCTATTTTCTTAGCAATTTGTAAGAGTATGGTGTTTGCTATTAACTACACATACTATGTTGTATAAGAGAACTCTTGAACTTCTATCCTTTCATCTAACTGAAATTGGGTATCCTTTGACCAAAGTCTCTTCTTTCTCCCTTCCCCACTTCCACTACTTCTTTATGTGGTTTTATTTACCTGTGACAGCTGTGAAAGAGATTTAATGTCTAGTCCCAAGTTTTGTGGGTACTGAAAAGCATAACATCAAGCATATATTTTATGGATATGGATTGTTCCACAGCTGCTATGGCTACAGTTATGAGTCAATAGTTTTTAAAGACCTGTAGCCATCTTTGGGTAATGGCAAAGGCAATTTACTGGTAAAGACACATTTGTAGGATCCCTTGATTTCCAATGAAAAATATAGTTGGTATTATACAACATTGGTATAGAAATATATCTGAAACACAGGGAATTCATTAGGAGCTTCCTAGTACAGTGTAAGTATGTCCAGGGATAAAATACAGTAACTGATTATATGAACCTCATGCAGGGAGGACCTGAAAGGATTCTAATTCTTTGAAAATTTTTCAGGTTACATCATCAGTAAAGCACCGTGACAAGCTAAGGGATTGATGAAGGACAAGAAAACATAAAATGAACAATTAAAAAATTACAAATACCAAATACAGTTAGTTTCATGACAAGGTCAATAAATGAAAGCTATAGAATTAACACATACTCTTTTAATAATACATTGTCTGTGTGTGTGTGTGCGTGTGTGTAAATTTTTTCCTCTGCAATTTTATATGAAGCATGTTGGTAGTACAATATGTAACTTAATATTCCATTCTTTGATTACAAGATAGTTAGACTGAGATAGAGGAGAAATAAACACTTGTCAAACTGGTTTCAATGATTCCTTTATTTAGAGAAGGAGGTAAGCAGTCTTACCATATTAAGTATGGTCATATTATCTTAGGTTGGAGAATACAGCTACTGTTTATTTATAGTTGAAAGTTTAGAAAAAAAATTGTATGTGTGGGGAGGGGGGACTCCAGTTGGCCAATGGTTGCCAAGTACTGTGGGAATAAAGATTATGTTACCCCAGTGTCTCCAAAGCTCCTGCAGTATGCTCTAATGCAATTTCATTTAGAAGGCTGAATATATTTTCCAGTCTCTCAAAACTTTCCTGTGACATAACTTCTGCTAAGCATATATTTATGCCTTAGAATTGAAAGGGGAAAATGAGCATAGTTGATGCAGGCTGCTTCTGCTTTTGCTCTTGAAATCAATGGTGCTGGTGACATTTGTGTTTGTCAGCGTGAGCTTTAACTTAGGTCTCATTAAATTTTACCTTCAAGGCTAGATTTTATCTTCAAAGGTGTTAAGTGCTAGGGTTTCTGCCATCTGTTTTGCTGATGTGAATACTAAGGTGGTCTGTGAGGCCACAGTTGTGATTGCAGCTTCCTGGCCATGGCAGATGCAGAAGATTTCATGGCAGACTGGGTCTGTGAGTTTTGTGTTTTGGGAATTCTGAAAGCTTATTTTGGAGGCTATTTCTTCTGGCATTATAACAATTGTGTGCATCACAACATCTAATTGGCTTAAATTCATTTCTCGTTTAACTCTCTAGCTCTGTTGCTCTACCATCTTCAATTTTTCATTATTAATTCTTTTTTTTTTTTTTTTTTTTTTTGATAGGAAGTCTGGCTCTTTCGTCCAGGCCGGACTGCAGTGGCGCTATCTCGGCTCACTGCACGCTCTGCCTCCCGGGTTCACGCCATTCTCCTGCCTCAGCCTCCCGAGTAGCTGGGACTGCAGGCGCCCGCCACCACGCCCGGCTAATTTTTTGTATTTTTAGTAGAGATGGAGTTTCACCGTGTTGGCCAGGATGGTCTCGATCTCCTGACCTCGTTATCTGCCCGCCTCGGCCTCCCAAAGTGCTGGGATTACAGGTGTGAGCCACTGCGCCCAGCCTGTTAATTCTTAAAGTCGTAATCTGCAGAATATTCTAGTCTCCTTTTCAGCATTCTAGGGAACATTTGTTTTGTATTTCTTTTTTTTTTTTTTTTTTTAATTTATTTAATTTTTTGAGATGGAGTCTCGCTCTGTCGCCCAGGCTGGAGTGCAATGGCGCAATCTTGGCTCACTGCAAGCTCCGCCTCCTGGGTTCACGCCATTCTCCTGCCTCAGCCTCTCCAAGTAGCTGGGACTACAGGCGCCCGCCACTACGCCCGGCTAATTTTTTTTTTTGTATTTTTAGTAGAGACGGGGTTTCACCGTGGTCTCGATCTCCTGACCTCGTGCTCCACCCGCCTCGGCCTCCCAAAGTGCTGGGATTACAGGCGTGAGCCACCGCGCCCGGACTTTGTTTTGTATTTCAAACCATGCATCAGGTAAACATCATGTAGGTATCTTTAACTTGTCAGTGTTTCCTGATATTAACTAGAATATAATCAACAGTAGTGTACATGAAGGTCAATTATTTTAAAATAAAACAAAAACCCTATGGCTTAAGTTAAATCTTCTTACATGAAGTCTTTGTAAATGGTGTTAAATGTAAAAATTTAAAAAATGAGAATTAACAATTTTCCAGATACCATGCATAGAATTGAAAAAATAAATACCTATCTAATTTAAGAAAAGTATACACCAAAATATATTGTTTATAAAAAATAAAATATTGTTTAAAATAGTAAAATAATAAATTGTGGATGCCAAGGTGTTTTAGTTATAGAGTTATTTAATAAATGACTCAGGTCTGAATAATGGGTTATTGCAACTAACTTCTTAAAGAAATGAGTTCCTGATGATCCAATCTTGATATGAAAGCTTCTATTTGATAGACATGTTTTTGGATCTATTTTCACCAGCTTCTGTTATTTTTAGCCCTGACTAATAAGTAACACATTGAACATGTGCTTGAATATGTTGTCAGAAAACAGATTTTATCACATTTACAAGGTAGTTTTCATGTTAATTTCCATTCTGAAACTGAGGAATTAATTTATTTGATATGTTTTGATTACTTTTTGACAACTGTGCAATTTTTTTAGCTTTTTTGGGATTTTCATCTGGATGTTTGGTTATATAGCAAAATAATTAAAACTTTTTTTCTAAATAACTGTCAAACACTACCAACTTTTAAATATTGATTTAATGTCAACAGTTTCAAAGTAATGCAGTAGAATGCATGCTAAAGTTGCCTTATTCATGAAATGGATTCCTGCAGTTTCACCTATAAAACCTACACAATTTTTACAACCTAAATCCACTTTTATTACATTCCCAAGGTCTTGGTCATACATTCACAGATAGCCATTTAACTACTAATATGTTTCTGGATATGTGCTAGGAGCTAAATATAAATTAAATGTAAATATATGTAATGCTACATTTTAAAACATATGTGACATTTTCATAAATATTTGAATGAAGTCTAATAGTAATAAACTAAACGTAACTTCAAAATTAGAACACCAAAATAAGCAGAAGAAAAATAGATAAAATCAAATAGTAAAACAAAGACCAGAAATAACTGAAACAGAAAATGGAGATTTAAAACAAGTTCTAAGTCAAACACTGGTTTACCTGTTACCTTCCTCCTTCCAAAAAACAAAACAAATGAAACAAAATAAAAGCAACAAAAATACCTGAAAGACAACAAAACAAAAACAGGGTCATAATTAGAAGAAAGTATAATTTATAAAGTAAGTAAATGTTTAAAATATATGTGAGTAAAAACCATGAAATTGATTATTTCTCTAAAAAATTAAATTTTTACTGATTCATAATTGTAAAGGACATTATAGGATGATTTAGGGAAGAAAAAGTACAGGCTGACTTCACTCATAGACAGAGACACACAAGTCCAAACTAAACAGCATACAGTAATTGCTTTATAAAATACCATTAAAATCAATTTTATTCACTTCCAGAAAAAGCCCTGTTAATATTTTAATTTCATGTTAAGACTGTCTATTTCTTTAGTTATTAGTTCTTTAAATAAGATTTTATGGTTCTCTTCCTTGAAAAAAATATGAATTTTATTTATTCTTACAAATCGTAGATTTGTAAACATTTATTCTTACAAATTGCAGATTTTGCTTTTTATTGTCAAGGGATTAGCTGTATCACTTAAAAATCTTATTGTTATAGTAAAGCTATAGATCTTTGTACAATGTGGTTATAATAATTATAAATAAGTCGCTTTATACTGGTTTTTATTATCATATGTCTTATTGATACATCTACAATTCTACAGTTTCTTAGATTTTCCAGATATATAATTGTATTATTAGAAACAAAAGTTATTTTTTATCTTTCAATACTAACTATACCCTTATTCCAATTTTTTCTTATTCTATTTATTAGAAATGTCAATATTGCATAATAATGCTGACTATCCATCTCTCATTGCTTAAATATTTTTTACAATTTAAGATATTTGCTCCATCTTTTGGAAAATTATGTTCATTATATTTAAGTAGATTTTGTTTATCTCTGTGATATTTAATGTTTTATTTGAAATGGCTGCTGTATTACATAAGCTTTCTTTGCTATCTATTGGCAATATTTTAAATACTTTTCTGTAATTGAATTATATTGTCAATTATATTATTTTCTCCTTTTGAGCCATATTGGCACTATTAGAATAAACAATCCCAGTATTTCTGGGTATTTCTCTTTTTTTTTTTTTTTTTTTTTGAGATGGAGTCTCGCTCTGTCACCCAGGCTGGAGTGCAGCGGCACGATCTCGGCTCACTGCAAGCTCCACCTCCTGGGCTCACACCATTCTCCTGCCTCAGCCTCCCGAGTAACTGGGACTACAGGCGCCCGCCACCACGCCTGGCTAATTTTTTGTGTTTTTGGTAGAGACAGGGTTTCACCGTGTTAGCCAGGATGGTCTCGATAGGTATTGCTCTTTTGAAAGACTATTGATTCCTATTTTTGTCAATTTATTTATAATTTTTTCTCTAATTTTATAAATGAGATTATTTCACAGCATTTAAAGTTGTGTTTAAAATGTCATGGTGTTAAATGAAAAGATGAGTTTAGATGATTTCCATATTTTCTCATTGGAGTATAGATATATATATAGAGATCCATAGATACAGATATGAAATAACAATATAGATAATAAAATTGGGCTCTGAATCCATCTATTCCAAGTATCCCTTTAAAAGTTATATCTTTATTAATGAAAGGAGGTTATGCCAGAATTCTCAAAGTTATTTGTGGAAAACTTGAGTGGGAAAGGCATTAAGTATCTCTTTGGAATCCTCATATTCTTGTGTTTTTCCTCTGTTTCCAAGTGTCCTGTCCATGGCTACAGTCATTGGCCCCATCTCCCACTGATGTTCCCTGAAGCCATGAGGATGCAGTGAGACTGCAAATATCCCAGCGTTGTTTTTAGCAATCTAATGTACCAGTATATTTGCTGTATTCTCTGTTGACATAAAGGACAAAACCTTTTCTCCGCATTGTGTGATACAAAGTCCCCTACCAACCCCTAGGGGATACCTTGTACTGGCAAGCTCTTAATCAGTTTCCTTCAAAGAACTCTTTAAGAATAGGTATTAGGGCTGGGAGCCATGGCTTACACCTGTAATCCTAGCACTTTGGGAGGCCGAGGCGGGCGGATCACTAGGTCAGGAGTTCAAGACCAGCCTGGCCAACATGGTGGAACCCCGTCTCTACTAAAAATACAAAAATTAGCTGGGCGTGGTGGCGTGCACCTGTAATCTCAGCTACTCAGAAGACTGAGGCAGGAGAACCGCTTGAACCCAGGAGGTGGATGCTGCAGTGAGCTGAGATTGTGCCGCTGCACTCCACCCTGGGCGACAGCGCGAGACTCAGTATAAAAAAAAAAAAAAAAAAAAAGAATAGGTGTTAGAAGAAATCCACAGATTCTTGATTTCTGCATTATTATTGAACTAAGAGAAACTTCGCTAGCTCTACCTTTATAACATTCCCAGAAGCCTTCACTTCCACATCCAAGACTCCACCATTTTCCCACCAATGTCCAAATCCTAGGACAATGATTTAGTTTCAAGGTAAAAAAATTTTTTTTTCTGCAGATGTATCTAGAAAGGCCTACAATATTGAAAGGAAAAAAAATCTTAGGACTGAAATATAAGTGAAAATATAAGTTAGAAGAGTTTCAGTAATAGTGGCAAAATAAAATAAACAGCTATCCAATCCTTTATTCCACATGGGGAATACAGTCTGTAATCAATTTTATTCTCTTACTGCCTTTGGCTTGGTTGTTCTGGTCTAATAATGAAGAAATGCAATAACTTCTTCATTTCACCAAGGGGGCATTTATTTCTTTACTGCGTCTGTCTTGTAACCCAGAATGGCCTCTGATTAGAAGTGGTTCTGTAAACAGATAATTTTGTTCAAGGGAGAAACTTGTGTACTTGACAGAAATTGCCAATTATTTCTTTCACTTCAGAATTCTGAATGATATTTACTAAGTTTAAAACAACTCCAATGCTGTTTTATAGAAGCTAACTTTAGACATTTACCTGAGTTTTCTCAGGTGCATAAACTCTTATAATTTTGTAGTTCTAGATAATTTTCTTACCAATCTCCATTTATTAAAATACGACAATGGTCTACCATTTAATGAGGTGTAAACATAATATTCCATGTATGTATAAAGCAAAATGTACCTTATTGCACAGACAATGAAAAATATCTGATTTTTTATTATATGAAATTGTCCAGAAGGAAAGAAGGTAGATGAGTCATGAAGGAGAAATCCTGACTAAATCCAGAAATAATAGCTTTATTGAAAAAAAATAAGGCTTGTAACAAGATAAGCAAGAATATATTACATGTACAGGTTGCACTAAGTTCACAAATAAGAGTCAGTAAGTCTTGAATAATTCTTCAAAAGCATCAAGTATAAGAAGGGACAAGTTGTCTTGCAACTCTGAACTTAGTGATCCTGAAAACATGCCTTAAATCATTTTTATTCTATTTCTCCAGCTTTTTTGAGGTATAACTGACTCTCTCTCTCTCTCTCTATATATATATGTATCTATCTATATATATCTATATATGTATATATATATCTATATATATGTATATATATATATCTATATATATATGTATCTATATATATATATATTTGAGGTATACAATGTGTTTTGATATTCATACATATTATAAAATGATACCACGATTGTGATGGTTAATATTGAGTGTCAACTTGGTTGGATTGAAGGATGCAAACTATTGTTCCTGGGTGTGTCTGTGAGGGTGTTGCCAAAGGAGATTAACATTTGAGTCAGTGGGCTGGGAGAGGCAGACCCACCCCTAACGTGGGTGGGTACCATCTAATCAGCTGCCACCGTGGCTAGATTAAAGCAGGCAGAACAACATGGAAGGACTAGACTGGATGAGTCTTCCAGCCTTCATCTTTCTCCCTTGCCAAATGGTTCCTGCCCTCGAACATCAGACTTTCAAGTTCTTTAGGCTTTGCCCTCCTGCAGTTACACCAGTGATTTGCCAGAAGCTCTGGGTCTTTCAGCCATAGACTGGAGGCTGCACTTTCAGTTTTCCTACTTTTCAGGTTCTGGGACTCGGACTGACTTCCTTGCTCCTCAGCTTGCAGATGACCTATTGTGGGACTTCAGCTTGTGATTGTGAGTCAATACTCTTTAATAAACTCCCTTTCATATATAAACCTATCCTATTAGTCCTGTCCCTCTAGAGACCCCTGGCTAATACAGTGATCAAGCTAGTTAACATTTCCATCACCTCATGGAGTTACCATTTGTGTGTGTGTGTGTGTGTGTGTGTGATGTGTGTGGTGAGACCATTTAATATCTACCACTTTAACAACTTGTAAGTATACAGTACAGTATCACTAATTATAGTCCAGCTTAGCTATGCCCATATGCAACATTGGAATACTGACTGTAAGGGTTTCATAAGTATTACGTAAAATAATGTATTTTAAAGCATTTAATATAATAACAAGGGAACAATTAAAATCCATTGACCTGCTTTGCTATCTAATATTTTGGTGTCTCTGAGAATTGTTGCTCTTTAAAAATTTGGTTGATAGTTAATTAGAGAGTAGGGTGAAGGCTGCGTAGGAGAGGAAAAGCAAGGTTACTGATGACATACTTTAGCTTTCATACTTATCAAGTGCTCATAAAATTATCTATCTGTGCATTGTACACCTTTTGAAAAAGGTTCTGAGAAAACAGTTTTCTCCACTGAATTAGTTTCTTAAATATGTTAGCATCCACTGATATCTTAGAAACATCTAGACTATAATTTTTTCCCTATAAAAACGTCCAGCTTTTTATAGGGAAAAAATTACTCAAATGCTCATTCTTTAACTCACTTCCGAGTGCCTGATAAATAGAAAGTGCTCATATATGCTAACAGCCTTTCTCTCTTTCCTCCCTTCCTCCCTTCTCCTTTCCGTTTCCCTGTACCTCCTCTTCACTCCCCTCTCCTTCCAGAGAAAAACATGTGAGAAAAGCAATTATAATGAAAAACTAATCATATTCAAGGAAGCATGAATGGAAATGGTTGAGCTAAATTGAATGATTTTAGTAAAGTTATAATGAGTAGTAACAAAAATTTTAAATACATAGCCAAGGCCAGTTAATGAAAACATTTTGAAGGCCAAATTGATGAGACTAAATTTTATCTTGTAAGAAACAAGAAATCATTGAAAGTATCTGAGGGTGAATGTTGGAGGGAAGTTGGAATGGAATCATAAGTTATTTCAAAAAGATTACTTCGAAAGAAAGGATGACAGATGGAAACCAGTGTAAATGATTAAGAGATAACCATGGCATTACTTTCTTATTATTTTTATTTAAAAAATACAATCACATGATACCAGTACAGTGTCGAGTTACAACTTTACACTAGAAGAAAAATGAGAACTTAAGGGACCCAGATGGTGGCAAAGCAAAAGGAGATGCGATGGCTCAAGCCTGTAATCCCAGCAACTTCGGGAGGCCAAGATGGGAGGATCATTTAGACTCAAGAGTTCTAGACCAGCCTGAACAACATAGTGACACCTCATATTTACTTTAAAAAAGGGGACGGGGGAAGAAAAGATGGGTGTAGGAGTCTTTATGGCGAAGAATACTTTTTAACTGCCCCCTTTTGGGAGAAAAGTGGAAGGAATCAAGGAAAAAAATGTAAAAATTTTACCAGTATTTTGGTAGGATTAATGTGTAATTTCCTACAAAGAAGAAATCCAAACACAAGCTTATTTAAGGCATAACATGATGAGCACAGTTTCCAATGTTAGAAAATGAATGTCAAAAATAATAAGGCTTAAAATGATATAATTAGTCTAAACATGAAGAGAACAAAAGAGTAAAATAAACAGCAACTAAACAAAGGCATGGGATTGACAAAGAAGAGTAATAGAGATTCAGAAAGAATATCTGTGTAAGCTGAAATCAAGGTAGGGTATTATTATTGAATATTAAAACAAGTAAATTTGAGATATAAAGACATTAAAACCTCACACAATACATGAAAGGAAAAAAATAATTGTCTGTATAAACATTTATTTCAAAAAGAGTAATATTACTTTTTCATGTATTATGTGGATTGTTATTGGGTAGATGATGCATAACTAGAAGTTATATGAACTATTTATGCTGTTTATTACCTCATTGTGTAGCAGCAGTGAGCTTTTATTTCCCTATTGGCTGTAAATGAAGAGATGCATCCATCCAAATATAGCAGAACCACAATGCAATGTATCCCTGGTGAACTAAGTTCTGTAATATATATTCAGCCTGAGAGCACACTTAAATTTTTTTCTATGCTACACAAATGTGTGCATTTTTTAGCTCACAAGACTCTTCCAGAGTATAGCAATATTAAACAACTTAAAAGTTGAGCAGTTTTATTAATTTCAATATCACATAGAAATACTATTGAATATGGGAGGCTGTTTGATTTCTAATAATTTATATAATGAAATTTATTTTCTTTAGGTAACTGCAACAAAAAAATTATTAAAAGGTGCATTTTGAAAACCATAGTACAATGTGCATTTTTCAAAAAAGAAATTTCTGTAAATCATGCTATTTTAAAATTTAACTTATCCTTTATGTCTACAGTAGAAATTACATCAATTGAAAAACAGCTGCAGAGTGGTATCAGTTAAAGATATCTATATATGCTATTATTTTATTGTATCATAATATTATGATCCTTATTTTTACATCATTTTGATTAATGCAATATATACAAACCAGGTCTCCACTATGTTTGATGACCAAAATTGGCTCATTTAATATTCATTTAATAAATGACAAATATGTTATTTTGGGTAGTATTAGTCACAAACAGAATGTCTGTGTCTAATATGAAGGATATGTAAAGCAAGGTTAAACTATAAAGATTGTAACATGAAGGATATGTAAAGCAAGGTATTAGTTAAACTATAAAGATGGCTGAGCTGACAAATAAAGGAAGGTAACGCAACCCAGGAATTAGCAACTGCTGGAAGTCTCCACTTCCACAAACTGCAAGGACATACTAGGGCCTGGAGCCCAGGATCACCAGGTAGAGGCTGGAGTCAGAGACTCTGTCTGTCTGCCAGATATGCCTCCTAGGACAGAACAGGAGGGGAAGAAGTAACCGTACTTCTTGGAATCACCTGTTTGCCAATCCCTAGCCAGTGCTTGCCATAGGCATCACCCAGAGAAAAGTAAGGTGACATGGGAGACCAATACAGAAAACCTCTAGCGTTCAGGCCCCTGAGACACCTAGCAGAGATGAGGAAGGGCAAGGAATAAATAAGGAGGCAAACAGACTTCCATGTTAAATGAAATTACAGATAAATCTACTAAGATGAATTCTGAGAAACATTCCATGTGCATTACTAGATATCATAAAAAATAAAAATATTTGAAAATTTGACCAGCAACTCAAAGTCTTAACCTTGATCCATGAGTAGGACTGCAAAAGAATGACAAAATAAATGCACATTATAACAACGTGAAATGGCTTCAACTCTTTAGCTACTACATACGTGTTGCAGTATGTGGTTAATAGGACAAAATGGGCTATGTTAAAAATTATAAAATATCAATTATCCTTCTTTCTATATAATACAGTATATTAATTTATTTTCTTTAATTCCATTTTAGCTTGAATTTTTCAAGAAGGATCCTGAAGTAGGGGAAAGACTATTTGTCCTCGACTAGAGCCTTCAGAGCAGATTTAGTGGCTAGTTTTTGTCATTTGCTAGTTTTGTGACTTTTAGCAAATCAATTACACCTCTGAGCTTTATTTTCCCTACAATAACAGTTACTGCACTGTATATCTCACAAAAGTATTGAGAGTTCAAAAATGAGCTGGAATTCACTTTAGAAACTATAATATCTCTTTCCATATGAAACATATTTTTTATTATTTTAATTCTCAGCAAATTATAGGTGTAAAATTTAGACTTCTTTTAGATCTTTATTACAATTCTAACAGACCTATTTTTTCTGGTTGTTATTATAAGACATTTCGCATTAATGTGAAAATAAAAATTGGATTCAAGTTATAACTGCCTAAAGCAAAATAATTATTTATGAAAGTAGGGTGTGAATTTGTCTTTGAGGAGAGATCATCCGGTTTACGTTTATGAGTATACTTGTATCAGAGTGTGTGTCTATGTGTGTGTGTGTGTGTGAGAGTGTCAGTGTGCACTTCCGTGTGTGAGAGAAATTTGGTTTAGCCTTGATCGAAGATATAAGACACTTTAAATTCATCCAGTGCTATTAAAGAATTGTACTTTAAATCAGTTTGATTTTATCAAGGCAATTTATTTTGCCCTCATACAAATGTAGGAATGATTTACAATGAGTGTCTTTATCTCATAAAATAACTAAATGAGTTTTCTGCTTCAAAAGTACTTAAATCATACCAGTCCTTCCATTTATGCAACAATTTATGCTTTCAGTAAAATGAGCACAAGCATAATATCAAAATCTGTTATTTTTGGTATCTTTTTTACATGCTCATTGTTTACAACTCAGTTTAGTCTAATTACTCTTTGTTGTATTTTCTAAACTCAGTTGCGTATTTATTACCAAAGGTCTTTTCTATATTACCATTATCATTAATCACTTGTGAATTACCTGGCTTCCTATGCATTTTTATAGCCTCTATTACAGTTGCTGTCTGGCCTTTCCTCAGAAGTAGCTAAGCCAAGTGATTTCAATTTAGTGTAGCTTTCTCAACAAAAGATTTCAAAACTATATCAGTCTTTTTTCTTGAGAAAAATAATCTTGTGTAGTTTTCACTGGTTACAATAATAGAACAATTTTTGGCTAATAGTAAAAGATGAAATTCAATAAAAATCACAAAAAAATTAAAAGGAAGCAGTAGAAGTTTGATATTTTTGCAACATTTAAAAATACCCCTCTTGATCACAATTACTTGTGGCTCTTAGGCATGGTGACACCAGGGCTGTCACATTTGCCTTTTTATTTTTATCTTCTGACAGTGACATGTCTTACAAAATGTGAGTAGACCTCACGGTGTCAGAATGCAAAAACAGTTACATCAGTGAGCTATGAGCAGTTGCTGACAGGTGTTAGAAAGAAACAGTGGCGATTTTCTTGAGTTTAAATGGAATATTTTTGGAAAATGACACTGCAGCAATGTAACAGGCATGCTGAGGCATCTTTGTAACTCATGCTATTTCCATACATTTTGATCTTTAATGGCAATAAAGTACAAAATTTTACAAAGTTATAAAATCTTAGGGTTATAGGGTAGGTTTAAAAAAAAATCTTGTCCAGGTCCCTTAATATTTAGTGATAAAAAATTTAGAGACACTGGTTCTGAAGCGCATGAGCTCTGGGTATAAAGTTGACTTGCCCAAATGCCGAGCAAGCATCAGCAGAGAGTCATGGGCATTTTCCAGAAGCTTCTGCGTATTCTCCTGAGAATCATCCAGTTTGCCTGCACGTAGCTGGTAGTCAAGGGTTATTAGAGCAGTTTTTTTCCAGCTTTCCTGAAAGCCAATAGATAGTTCTTCAACCACTCCTTCTCCAGTCTGCTTTTGGAGTTAAGTCCCAACTATGGGACTTTATTTAAGTCCCAACTTAATGTTAAGTCCCAACTATAATAACTTAATTTCTCTTGAAGTAACTAGAGCTGTTTGTTTTTCTGAAATAAACATAAGGTACAATGTCTTCTTTCTATTTGAATGTGTGGCCTACAAATTCCTGAGAGCTGAGTATTGATTTAGCTGTACTGAATTTGTAATTGGAATAATTTAAATGGAAAATATGTATTGAGTCAGTTTGGGGCCAAAATGTTGGATTTATATTTATATATATGAAATCTGAAATGAAATCTTTATACAACAAATACGATACAAATATAAATATCCTATAGCATACGCTGATATTTTCTGGCTCAATTAAATGTTTATAATATGCTATTGAACTTACATATGCATGTACAAACACTCATGCACACTAAATTTTATTAAATAGTGAACATGAGCTAATGCAGTTACAATTTTTTCACTTATTTACTCGTTTAGTTATCAAAATATTTCTTTTTATATATTATTTGTTTATTTTTCATCTAAAGAAACAGATATAGACAGGTTAAGTGACTTATCTAAGTTAACACATCATTTAAAGGATCAGAGGCAGAAATTAAGCCTACTTAACCTTATAAAAAATGCTCTTACCTACTATATGTTATGACTCCTCATAATCAGTTTAATGGTGAAGAGTTTGTTCCAAAAATCTAGTGATTTAGAAATAGAGTCCACGTCTGATATTTACATTATCACATTTTATACTAACAACAATCCTAAGATAAGAAATTTGGCATTTACTTTATGTTTGTCAGAAATTAAGAGTGATGTTAACCATTTTTTTCATATACTTGACAATTTGTATGACTTCTTTTGAGAAATGGCTATTTTGATCCTTTACCCATTTTTAAATCAGATTATTTTTTGGCCGTCGAGTCGAGTTCCCTGTATATTCTAGATATTAATATCTTGTTGAATAAATAATTTGCAAATATTTTATTTAATTCTTCAGGTTGTCTCTTCACTCTGTTGATTTTTTTCTCTATATAGAAGATTTTTAGGTTTAAATAATCCCATTTTTCTGTTTTTGCTTGTGTTGCTTGTACTTTCGAGGTCTTCATCATAAAATCCTCCTGCAAAACAACGTCTGAAATCTTTCCCCTGTTTTCTTCTAATAGTTTCATACTTTCTGATTTTACATTTATGTCTTTAATCTATTTTTAGTTTTTTTTTTTTTTGTATATGGTGAGAGATAGGGGTCTAGGTTCATTCGTCTGCACGTGGATATCCAGTTTTCCCCGCAGCATTTATTGAAGAGGGTGCCCTTTCTCCAATGTATGTTCCTGGAGATTTTGTTGACAATCAATTGGCTGTAAATACATGGATTTCTTTCTGGGTTCTGTATCCTGTTCCATTGGTGTATGTGTCTGTTTTTATGCCAGTACCATGCTATCTTGGTTGCTATAGGTTTGTAGTGTATTTTGAAGTTGATAGTGTGATGCCTCCAGCTTTCCTCTTTTTCCCCAGGATTGTTTTTTGGCTCTATGTTTTTTTTATGTGTGTGTGGTTCTATACAAATTTTAGAATTGTTTTTAAGATTTCTGTAAAGAATGTCATTGGAAATGCAAACCAAAACCAACTGAGATATCTTCTCATCCCATTTAGTATGGCAATTATCAAAAAGACATAATTTATTATACAATTGCTGCCAAGCATGCAGAGAAAGGGACACTTTTATACACTGTTGGTGGAAGTATAAATTAGTAAGCCATTATAAAAAACAGTGTGGATGTTCTTCAGAAACCTAAAAATAGAACTACTACATATCCAAAGGAAAGGACATACATATGCATATGTTGAACAGATATCTGCATTTCTGTGCTTACTGCAGCACTATTCATAGTAGCCAAGACATGTTATAAACCTGTGTCCATCAGAGGATGCTTGGATAAAGAAAATGTGCTATAGACACATTGGAATACTATTCAGCCACAAAAGGATGAAATCTTGTCATCAGTAGCAACATGGATGGAACTGCAGGACATTAAGTAAAATAACCAGGCTCAGAAAGATAAATATATGTTCTCATTCATATAGGAAAGCTAAAATAGTGATTTCTTAGAAGTAGTAAGTAGAATAGTGGTTACGAGAGGCTGAGAAGGGTAGAGTTTGGGGAAGATAGAGAAAAGCTGTTTAACAGATATGAAATTATAACTAGATAAGAGGAATAAGTTCTAGTGTTCTATAGCACTGTAGGGTGGCTATAGTTAACAATCGTTTACTTTATATGTTTCCTTATTGCTAGAAGACAGGATTTTCAATGTTCCCCGCACAAAGAAACAATACGTTTGAGGTGATGGATATGCTAATTACTCTGATTTGATTATTACACACTGTATACATTATATATTGTATTGAAATATCATACTGTGTCCTATAAATACATAAAATTACTATGCACCAATTGAAGATAATAATTTTAAAAGCAGTAAAGCAAAAAATAAAATAGAAAGGTGTTTTTATCAAAGAAGCATCAGCAAAGAAAATAATCAAGAAAACCCCTCAACCTCAACAAGAAGAGCAAGAATGGAATTCTGATTGACGTTGTTGTGTATGAGAAGCTGAATTAAAATTTTATTTTGGAAAACAGATAAATATGTATACTGTTCTTTGGAAATGTGCATTTTAACATTTTCTATTATATATGTTGAAAAGAGGAAGACTGACCTTAAAAAATGTAGGGGGTCAGGATGCAGAGATTTGTGGTTAATTGAAAGTCCACAGCAAATTTTCCTGCTTATATTCCTTTTTTCCATGGTATTCATGGTGTAAAACAATGTGAGGAAGGAAGTGTCAGGGATAAGAACAAGTGGAAGTATTTTGGAAGGAAAAGCATTATCACAGTATCACAGATGGGATTTTTTGAAAGGATCTCAGGTTGTCTTTGATGAGGCCATGGTTTGATGAATAGTTTCAGCTACTATTAGATTAATCCTGGTGGGAATGGGGGATGGAAGCATCATCTGCTAGCCATTTATGAGCTTTCTTTAAAGATTACTTAGTGCTGTCTCCATAACCTTCTTTGATTCTTTGAATAATGAGATAATTCTAGACACCTGCTCCTTGCAACAGCAAATCTATGTCCCACAATATATGTGGAGATACTCATAGATATATTCAACTGCTGTCATTTTTTATTGTGAATAGTGTAATGACACATTCTTCGATGCTATGTTTCCTTAAGATTTAAATTTATATAATATGTATATTAAAGTAGTTTTTGTCTATTTTGTTTTTCTCATCATCCTAAAAGACAGTAAGAGTGACATTCTCCTGTACAGCATTCCCATGCATTTCCCTGGGATCAGGTGCTGCCTCATTCTAGTTTATTCCAAAAAAAAATATGGCTGACAACAAGTAAAAATGACATTATTATCTGGAAAATATTGCCTTTGCTCTAAGTTATATATAGATATAACTTTGTTATACATATATATGTCTCTCTTTTGAAGTTTTGAAGTTATATATATGTATCAAATGTCAGTACAAATTATTTACTACATAATTCACAACTAAATATGGCACTGAAATTTTTCCCAATTTCATGTTTGAGAATCTCTGCATTAAAAATTAATAATTAGTAAATTGTATGTTTTGAGAGCTGAAATTCAATGGAAGGAAGAAAATGGTGTTATTGGTAAAAATAAAGCACAAACAATTATTTTAAACAATTTAAGAAAATTATTTTAAGTAACTTAACATGTATTTTTCCTGGTATAATAAATGCTGTGCCAAAAATAAAATCTAAAGACACCTAGATTTTTATTTTATCTGGAAAAAAAATTAAATAAGGCAAAATATAATGCTTTATAATATTTGGAAGAGTTGATTTCTTACACTGTCACATTTTTTATAATCAACTTAAACTTTTATTATATTTTTAGGATAATTCAAACCCATAGTAACATTAATTTTGTATATATATAACATATATATACATGTATATATGTTATAAATGCATGATGCATTATATTTATATATGACTGTATAAGTCATATAAATTATACATGTACTTATATATAAATATATGATCTAGAGATGCACACATATATTTTATATATATACATATACATGTCACACATAGCTATATCTATCTCTATCCATCTGGTTGTTTTCATACAAATAATCTTTACGTAGAAATATTTGAAAGAGAAAATTAACGTGATCGTGTCCTATTTCAATTATATTAGAATTTGAGTTAAACTGTTTTAATCTCAAAGAAAAAAACATGACTCTAGAAAAATATTTAAAGAATTAAAAAAAAACAAGAAAGTTATCCAAGGTGCACTTTATACTATTCTGAAGTTCAATTTGTTTGTTTTCAAGGTTCAAGGTCTTAATTTCAGAAGAGTGGAGAAAACAACCACCACAGCCAGAGAAACTAATCTTTGCAGAAATAAATTTAGTTTTAAAATTACCACTCAGAACAATACAATTAGGATGTAGTTATTGCTGTTTAATAAGCTAAAAACTCAATTGCTGTATTATTCAGATGAAATATAATCAACAGGTCCAAAGGTTAGTAGATTGCAAACACAACCTCAAAGTTTCCCTGCTCTACTCATTTTCTTCGCATTGCTACTTACAGCTTCTGTCATCAAGGGTGCAGTCTATTTTCCCACTGACTTTCAGTGTGACCATGTGATTTATCTTGCACAATTGAAAAGTAGCAAATGTAGCACAGCTAGAGGCTTGAGAAGTGCTGACACCTTAATGTTCACTCTTATTGCATTTGTAACCCTGTAATCATGGGAATAGATGCATGCTAGCCTGCCTGATGATAAGCCATTACGTGGAAAGGGGCCTAGTCAATAGCATTCTCAGACAAGGCCTTCATAAGCCAACTTGCTTCAGCCACCAATCATATAGCTTACCACAGACACAGACGCCAAAAGAACCAACAACTGAGCCCAACTCAAACTGCCAGGCTGCGGAATCACGGGCTGAATCACTGGCTGTTGTTAAAAGACACAAAATTCTGGAGTTGTTATGTAGGAAATTTAACTGACAGAAAGGCTAAAGATAAATAATAGCTCAACGTAAATCACATTCAAGCTCCTTGGATAATATATTACAGTGCATCCTCATAAGACATTTTGTAAAGGCTGAAGCTGCTGTGGTATTATATATAGGCAAATTTTGCAGATAAAAATACACACACATCACTAAAAGCTACCAGAATAGTATCTTGTAATGGGTCCTCACAAGAACTTTTATAGAAGCTGACTTCACTACAGAATCATATTTCAGAAAAATTTGCAGATATAAATTTAGATATAGATACACATGAGTACACATGTGTGCATACACAAAACAAATAAATAAAACGGAAAGCTACCAGAGTAATACCTTTTGGTGGATCTTCACAAGAATTTTCATACAAGCTGAAGTCACTGCAATAGCCCATATAGGCAAGTTTATATTTTGTCGATCTGTGTTTCCAAACCAAGTTTTGATTTGCTTTTGCTACAGTCTATTTTCTAGGTAACAGTGAATAAAAGATGCATGAAAAATAAGTGTGACCCATGAATTTCAATAGAGTTAAACATTAATTATATGTCAATTTACATTACTCAGGGAAACCCTTTCAGTGTATCGTTCATATGTACATATATGTGTATATGTGTGTATATAACTATGTCTCTATCTGCAAAATTTCATGTGATAACAAACTCATAAATATCAATGCTTCTAATACGAATATAAGAGATAAAAAAGCTCCTAATAAAAATCTAAGAAATGTGTTCTCAAATTTTTTTTACAACTCTTGCTTTTACATTTCCTTCTAGGTTTGCCTATACTCATTTCATCTTTATCTCACCTGAGCTTTTGAGATAATAATTTTATCTCAGAGAGAGATTGAAGTCCATTCTCTACAAACCTTGAAACAAAATTATATTGTTAGGTTTAATAAATATGATATACAATAAAGAGGAAGATGATAGAATTGTTTTGGAGGATTTTGCCTAGGCTACTGTGTTATTAATGTGGCTCATATATTAAATTGATAAGAAATGATAACAAAAGTAATGTTCATCAAATAAACTTGGCTAAGCATAAAAAATGTAAAAAAATTAATAAAGCAATTCTGTAGAAGGTAATATTTTTAATAGATAATACTTGATGGACAATATATTTTAAATAGATAATCGCAACAAATGAATATTGCTATATAAGTACTATTATCAAGTAAATTGGGTGGCATTTATTTTAAATTAACATTAGCAATCTATCAATTATAAAGCAATCTCTTGACTTGGGACCAAACTTTTATCCTGCATACACACAGAAATTTGTTTCTGGAGTCCTAGGTAATTGCCACTAAATAAGTGTATTAGTGAATAAAATTAGGCTGTGTAAATAAACATTAAACTGTAACCAAATACAGCAGAAAATACTAGATTCTTTAATATTAAGATCTATCCTTTTATTAATAATTGCAGGCTTATATTTGATTTCTAAGAGCGCTATATTTCTGAATCAGTACGTAGAAAATTGAAGACAAAGTTTTGCTATATTTTGTAATAATCAAGATTTCAAAAATATTAAAAGTGTAGTGTAGGCAGGACTTTTATAGAGTGGTTGAATAAGCAGAAGAGTGGCCCTTTTTTCCAGCCTTTTAACTGGTGAACATTTTAAAACACAATCATTTAAAGTCTGGAAATTGTCCAAAGGGCATATAGCAAATGGTAAAACATTCAATCAAGAAAATCTGTTAAATCTCAGTAAGAGCAGCAGCCAGGTGGGGCATTTGAGTCATAACCCACTGAGTTACTGCACTGCCCTCTCCCCGTAGCTTCATGTTTCATCCCTGGAGGGGCAGGTTGCCTGCTCTTCTCATCCTCTACTACCAACTGGACATTGCAGAAGCTCCACTCTAGGCAGCTGTGGTATAGAGGACCAGCTATGCCTTTTTGCATCCAGCTCCCACTCTCGGAGCTAAAGGTGGCCCCAGGTGTGGCAAGCTGAGAGTACTGGGGCCCTAATCACCCCACGCCATCTTTTTCAAAGGACATCAATTTCACATCATGAGGGGCAAGCCAAGAAGACCAGGGTCTGCTACTGCCCACAAACACAGGCACAGTTTCCGTCTAGTTTGTTTGGTTGCTATAACAAAGTACGTGAAACTGAGTAATTTATAAACAACAGAAATTTATTTTTCACTTGTCTTGAGGCTGGGAACTCCAATATCAGAGTGCCAGCAGTTTTGGTGTCTGGTGAGGGCTGCTGCCTGCTTCCAGGATGATGCTTTGAACATTGCACTCTCCCAAGGGACAAACACTGTGCCCCCACATGGCAGAGGGGAGGGAAGAGAGAAACTTGTCCCCTCGAGACCTTTTATAAAGCCCCAACCCATTCATGACGATGGAGCCATCATGGCTTCATCCCCTCCTAAAGGTTCTACTTCTTAACACTGTTGCATTGGGGATTAAGTTTCAACCTGAATTTTGGAGAGGAACATTCTTCATTCAAACCTAACGCAAACACTGCCCTCTACTGGAGTAGGGCTGTGACTCTGGAAAACGCGGTGTCTACCCTCAGCTCAGGTGTAGTATCATGTAAGTTCTGACCAGAGAGAGGTCAGGACTTAAGTATAATGAGCTCCTCAGCTTTGTTTGAGGGGACTGACTTTATTTAGAACAGAGAATGAAGAACTTTATCTAAGGGCATTGTCGAAAGTAATAAAGATCTTGGTGGAAAGCAATTAAGAGTAAAGTGGCATTTCAGTGATACTAGTAAAACAGCAGAACAGCCAGAAGTTTAAAAGAGAAAATCAGGGGAAAGGACAGCTGAAAGAGCTGTCCTGAGATCAGAGGCAACCCTGAGAATAGAGAAGGCTGTGCGCATGCGCTGGTTTGCACCCACGCAGAAGTGATCAAAGTGGGAAGCGGGAAGGATTTAAGGCATTCTTCATGTTGCACAACGACCCATCAATATAGGGGGAGGCTCACTGACACAAGGAGCTTAAACACGACTTCTAACCAAAGGATAATTGAACAATAAGCTACTCAGAACCAGAGGTAACTACAAAAGATCAAAAATAAAACCACCCACATCCATGGCTGTGGACGCTGTGCGCCTGTTCAAAGCTGCAAGGTTTATGAAGCAATCAGAGGGGGAACCTCCAAGGTACTAGTACTTGGCTAAGACCAAAAAAGAAGTAAATTCCCTAAATAATGATAGCAGTATCCAAGCCACATTCATAGTTGGCAATAAAGGGTTCGAATCTAACTAGCTAAGAGGAATACAGCACAATCTTTAAATAATAAGCAAATTTTACCGATAAAGAGGTAAACCCTGAGTAGACAGGCTAAAGATAAAAACAAGCAAAATTTAACTCAAAATCAATTATACACCTAAATGTGAGAATAACAATTATAAAACTCTTACAATAAAAGATAGAAGTAGTTTCTTCGGTTTAAACTCCGAAAAACACAAGTGACAAAGAAGTAGACCGATGGGGGTACATCAGAATGTAAAATTTTTGTGCTGCCAACAACATCATCAAGAAAGCGAAAAGACAACCTCCAGAATAGAAGGAAATATTTGCAAATCATATATCAGACAAGGGACTTGAATTCAAAATTATAAATACCTCTCATAATTAAATAATATGAAGACAAATAACTCAATATAAAATGAGCAAATGGTTTCAATAAACGTTTCTACAAAGAAGATATGTAGATTGCCAATAAGCACAAGGGGAGTCTCAACATAACTTGTCATTAAAGAAATGCAAATCCAAACCGCCAAGGGATACTACTTCAAAACCACTAGGAGGGTGTATTAGGGTTCTCCAGAGGGACGCAACTAATAGGATAGATGTATATATGAACGGGAGTTTATTAAGGAGAACAGACTCACAGGATCACAAGGTGAAGTCCCACCATAGGCCATCTGCAAGCTGAGGAGGTAGGAAGCCAGTAGTGGCTCAGTACAAGTCCGAAAGCCTCAAAAGTAAGGAAGCCAACGGTGCAGCCTTCAGTCTGTGGCCAAAGGCCCGAGAGCCCCCGACAAACCACTGGTGTAAGTCCAAGAGTCCAAAGGCCAAGGAACCTGGAGTCTGATGTCCCAGGACAGGAAACATCCAGCACGGGAGAAAGATGAAAGCGCAAACACTGGCAAGCCAGCTTATCTATCCCATCTTCTTCCGCCTGCTTTGTTTTAGCTGTGCTGGCAGCTGATTGGATGGCGCCCACCCACGTTAAGGGTGGGTCTTCCGCTCTCAGTTCACCCACTCAATGTTAGTCTCTGCAACACACTCACAGACACACCCAGAAACAATACTTTACCAGCTATCTATGCATCCTTCAATCCAATCAAGCTGACACTTAATATTCGCCATCACAGATGACTATAATAAAGTGACAGAAAGCAAGCATGGCCAAGATTGTGGAGAAATTGGGGAACTCTCACACATTGCTAGTGGGAATGTAAAATAGTTCCGCCACTTTGGAAAACAGCTTGTCAATTCCATTTCTAGGTATACATGCCAGAGAAATGAAAACTCACATCCACACGAAAATTTCTACATGAATGTTCATAGGAGCCTGCTTCATAATAAATACAAAGTAGAAACAATCCAAGTTGCCATCAGCCGGTGAGTGGGTAGTTTACATGTGGTATATCTATACAATGGAAGAGTATTTCACAACAAAAGGGAATGAAGTACTGACATATCACACGGCATGGATGAATCGTGAAAATAATATACTAAGTGAGAAAAGCAAGTCAGAGAAGATGACATACTGTATGCTTCTATTTGTATGACATTTCCAAATAGGTAAATCTATAGAGATAGAAGGTAAATTACTGATAATGAATATGAGGTTTCTTTTGGAGGAATGAATACCGACTAAAATTAGACTGGGGTATGGTTGTACAACTCTGGGAATATGCCAAAAAAATTGAATTGTACGTTTTTGTGTGTCAGTTGTATAGTATATAAATTATATCTCAATAATGCCGTGAAAAAGACTCTAGCTATTATTATTAATATTTTAATGAGGAAGTGAGCACTGCTTTAATTATCTGAAGCCAGAAATAGAGTATATTGTTTTCCCATTTCGGTAAATTAAATTTCTTCCATCAAGACAATTTCCAAAATAAACTACACCTAATCTAGCAGCTCTCAAATCAGTTTCTTAACTTAATACTAAAATATTCATGAAGATACAGACTAAATAAAAGCTCAATGTATAAAAATCACAAAGAAAAAAACAAGACTAAGAAATACATGCTGTCAAGAACTTTAAGGAAACTCCATTTTTCTTAAGGCATAGGGTTTGCATTGGAATAAAATATAATACAGAATTGACCTCGTAAAACATAGTCTAACTAAATAAAAACAGGAAGATACCCTATATCTCTTCCATCAGTGATGACAATGTCCACAAAACAGATCATTGGAAGGTCTGTGTATGGTTTGATGTAGGGATCAGGATAGAAGTAGCACAGGCTGAACAGATTGGCAATTGCACTATTTTCTAGGACATTACCTCCAAACAAAGGATTCACTCTGTGAAGGAGTAGGGATACGAAACGTATTGTTGCCAAGACATTGTAGGAAATACAGGTTTTAAAATATTCTGATAATGTAGAGCATTGAAGAAACTGGGCATGCTCTGCAGCTCACAACTGTAATCCCAGGACATTGGGAGGCTGAGGCAGGAGGATCCCTTGAGGCCAGGAGTTCAAGACTAGCCTGTGCAGGATCCTGTCTCTACAAAAAAAATTTTTTTAAAAATTAGCCAGGCATGGTGTGCACACCTGCAGTCGTAGTTACTTGGGAGGCTGAGGTGAGGAGTTCAAGGTTACAGGGAGCTAAGATCATGCAACTGCACTCCGAAGAAAGACTGTCTTAAAAATAAAAATAATTAGTTTGAGAGATGGCAGAGAAAGTCAGTAAGATCAAACAGACTCACGAAATAATGGAAGCCTACTAAAAACTGAACCTTGAATGAGAGATTTTCATTAGTGCTTTCTCATAAGCTGTGTACCAGAACTGCAAATGCAGTACTACATGGATGGGGACGGTGATGACCTACGTATGTTCAGAAAGAATCCCTTTTTATAGTATGCTTAAGGTAAAGCAGAAACAGGGGAGGATGACACTGCAAAAGTAAAATATTTCAGAAAAAGGGAGAAGAAAATAGCAATACCAGAGGGCTCAATGAAGGATCAAAATAAATGGTGCCATAAAATATTAAAAATTTTCAATACATGTAAATAATACACAACTGGATTCTTTAGCCAGAAACATGAGCTTTATTGTGTCTCCTCTCTCTTTCTTCTCTTCAGTGTTGAATCATCACAGAGTACTGTTGTAACCAACAGAGTTATACTTTTAAAAATAGCCCTCAAATCTACTTATTTTTTTCCATCTCCCGTTCACTGGCTCAAATTGTTATTGGTGGAACGCATCTGTACAGGTCTGCAGCAACGCATCTGTACAGGTCTGCAGCAACAGGTCTGCAGTATTAATTCTTGCTTCCTCAGTAGAAAGAATTAGACTGAAGGGTATAAGGCAGAAAAAGAAGACGGAGCCAAGCCTTTTTCTGGTGCTGGCTGTGACCAATTATTATTTTAGAGAGACTGTTAACAGCGGCCTGACCATCACCTGATGGTCATCTGACTTTCTTGGTGGGGGGGTGGGTGGAGTCCTCTCCTGCTCTGCTCACACCTGACTAGCTACCTCCTGTAACAAACTGAAATTCTGACAATTTCTAGAATTGCAAATATGCAAATTTCTTAGTCTAAGTTTTAGTTCACTCATCTGTAAATGATGTTAATAAGTATCTCGTCATAGAAATAACTTGTTCCAATGGAGTTTGGAGGAGAATTTGGTGGAACAGGTGGAACATTAATGATAAATCAATTAACAGAGATTAACAGAGTATATGGCATATAAGTAAGAATTTCATTAAGATTCAAATATCATTATCCATAAAATACGTAAAAAATGTCCTTGCCTTTTTACACAGCTCAGAAAGACATTCTAGAAATACCATTTGACCCAGCAATCCCATTACTGGGTATATACCCAAAGGAATATAAATCATTCTAGTATAAATACACATACACATGCATGTTTATTGAAGCACTATTCACAATAGCAATATATATATAATCTCCACAGTAAGGTATATTGGCCTGAGATTACTCTTGTTTTCAGCAACATTAAAGCCAAGTATAGTGCAAAACAAGAAGCTATACACTGTAAAAATTTTAAAAATTAATTATGATTCAGCACTTCAATTTTATTGAAAGTTACCAATGCTTTGAATGAGCAAAATTGTTGGCAAAAATGTTAAACTGCTTAAATATACTATGAAAACACAAAAGGCATAATATCATTCAGTATTTTAACAATTAGTAATATGTTGCTTAAAGAATTAAATGTAAATAATTGTATTTACATTTTAAGAACAGGATGTATTGCTTGTATAATACTGAAAAAATAAAAACATGTTTTTAAAATTAAAAAACTATAAACAATGAAAAGAAAAGGTGGAAAAACACAAATCTACAAAGATAGGAAGAACAAAATAAACACATTAAAACAATAAATATCAACATTTTAACTTCCGCAATAAAGGCCAAAACTTCAACTGGGGTTAAAAAAATATTAATCTCTAAATTGTATGACAGATGCACCAAAATCAAATTATTAACAGACAAACCCAAGAGAACGAATATTAAATTAGTCGTTCTAATTAAGAAGGAATACCAAATAAATCTTTCTTTTACATTTCAAAATCTGTAAACTGAAAACGTGCAAATAAAATATAATTTGAATCTTTGAATTCTTGAGCCATAATTGAGGAATAGTTATAGAATTCATTTTCTTTTTTAAAATAAAAGCAAAATTATATTAAATTCTCATCTTTTATAATGAGAAATTGGAGCTGGAAGTATGTCTCTATCTATATTCCCATATTGTTATATGAAGATGCAATACAACAAATAATAAAAATAGACCAAAAATTCATAGTAGGATCGATAGACTTACTAAGCTCTACCTATGAAGGACATTTTGGTAATTACTACTTGATTCTCTCTCTCTTTCTCTCTCTCATACACACACACACACACACACACACACACAGAGTTATAATTTGTGATGCGAATCAAATTAATTAGAGCAGGACAGGGCAAAAGTGAAAATGGGGTGTTTGTAGGCACAGACATATTTGCTACTGAGATAAAAAGAAAATGGAAAGAAATAGAAAAAAGGAGGAAAGCAGAGGGCCAGGTGGCCAGGTCCTGTGAGTGACGTTGAGTGAAGGGAAGTGTGTTAGAGGCAGAGAGAGGTTCAAGGCCACTTCATGGATGAGCGATGTGGAAAACAAGAGGAAGAGCAACACAGCATCTGTGAAGTACTGTACTTTGAGTTTCAAGAGACACAAGAATATCAGAATTATTTTAAACTACTTTTGATTAATGGATGGTTCTTTTTGAATGTTGAAATAGGGCCACATGGGGCTGGGAATTTCTTCTGGCTATATTTTGTGAGGTTATTCAGATTTTTGTGCTCACCTGTACTGGTTAAAATCCTATGTTTCTGCCTGGACCTCAGCAGAGGGCACACTTTTAACAGAACTGTCATCCCATTGGAGTTCAGTGGGAAAGTGGAAGAGGCATCCTGACCCAGGCTGACAGGTTTGAGAAGAACTCACAAGCTGGACAGGTATGGCAGTGGCATTGCTGAGCTTGGGATTGCAATTTTTGAGAAAATGAACATTTCAGCATTGGGTGATACATGTGTTAGAAAAAAATAAAGTTGAGGAGTAAATGTGGTTTCAGTAAAGATTTTGGGGAGCCAAAAAATGTCCCCTATGGATGAATTTACTAACTGAAAAATTACCTGTCATTTTGCCTCAAAGAAATTGCAATTCCTTATAAAATGAAAACCATTTCTGAAAGCACAGTAGAAGCTGGTGACAGATATTATGAGATTTGTTCAAAAATAAATGTTAAGATATATTTTATTGGGAAAAGTAGCTCTTCATTTGCTATCAAAGCATTCTAGAAAAATTAAATATAAAATATTTCTAAAATACAAATAGAAGTCAATATATTTAATTGTGTCTACAAACATAGGATAAGAAAGAACTTCATAAATATGACAAGAATGCCAGAACCCAAGAGGGAAAAATATGTACATTTGGTAAGTTAATGGAAAAGGAACAGGAAATTTTAATGAAAATATAATACATAAATAAACATGTAAGATGGTGAAATTTAAAAATAAACACAAACAGACTACATGTAAATATAGCTACAGATACAGATGTAGATACAAGTATTTTTCTATAAAATTGCCAAATATAAATAAAAAATATATATTTAATTTACATGTACATGTCTGCATATTTGGTTATCTATTATCTATCTGTGTATTGATCATCTATTCTGGAGTGAAATTTAGTAATTTGGAATGTGGCTAGGAGATTACACCATGTTTTTTTAATTACATAATGCAAGAAATTTTAGAAATTTCTGTTTCTATTTAACCTTTGCAGCAGTGTGTATGTGCGTGTGTGTGTGTGTGTGGGTGTGAAACAAAAATGGATATCTTCTGAAGAACCCGTATAAAATTTTAATATAATCCCTGAGACTTTTGAATATTCTCTGCTGAAGTTTCATAAAATATTTTCCGGCCAGGCGCGGTGGCTCACGCTTATAATCCCAGCACTTTGGGAGGCCGAGGCGGGAGGAATCACGAGGTCAGGAGATCGAGACCATGATGAAACCCCGTCTCTACTAAAAATACAAAAAATTAGCCGGGCGTGGTGGCGGGTGCCTGTAGTCCCAGCTACTCGGAGAGGCTGAGGAAGGACAATGGCGTGAACCCGGGAGGCGGAGCTTGCAGTGAGCCGAGATTGTGCCACTGCACTCCAGCCTGGGCGACAGAGCGAGACTCCATCTCAAAAAAAAAAAAAAAAAAAAAAAAATTTCCTACCTTCTTAAATTTGGAAATAAAATGAGTAAGAATGGGAAGGGTATTAACTGGGGGATTAGCTGCGTGAGCAATGGTGCAGGGGCATGGCACACTGAAGACCACACAAGATTGATCCTACAGAAAGTGCTACAGATTACATAAGGAAAATATTACAAGTGGGTAATGTAGGTTCAAAATATGAATAATTTGAATAATTCTTTTAATAAAATGCCCACTGCTATGCCTGAGTAGATGACAAAAAAATATAGCACTCAGAAATAAAGTTGAATATTTAATCTTCTTCTTTAATTTTAAGGGGATCAAAAATATAACATTCAGGCTCTCACAATGGAAATATCTGTATAGTCTACTACTATTAAACTAAAAAGAAATGTATATTAATCTATGAATTCAATGGTGCAGGCAATTAAACTCTACTCTTAGCACCCTTTACACAAATCTAGTTACTAACAAGGTATTCCTTTGTCCCACGTGTCATAGCTTCTTCAGCTACAGTGGCTCTGCCACTTTCTTGCCAACTGCAAGACGGACATCTCATATGAGGTCCCCCAGCAAATTAGGAGGTACATCATCATCTCACACTCTTGTGGTCTTTTAATCTATAGCTAACAGCTAGATGCTATCGTGAAAGCTGAGTTTAGGACTCACTTTTATGTTGTTCTCGTGTTTCTATAGACTAGCTAACAGATTTTAAAAGTATGAGAAAAATATATAGCTATTGCAATATAAATTCCTTTACTACAATATTATCTCTTTGTATGGAGAAACCCATTTATTCTTGTTTGCCCTCTTAACTGTACTCACATCTCCATAATCTTAGCAACCACTCATTAAAGAAGGCTTCAGGTTTGACTGTTCACTTAGTATAGAAATGTCACTTTGCTGCACTAAGTTTTTCACTGACATAATAGATTTTTGATCTGTTATGAGGCCTACTTTAGTTAGATTTAAATTCAATTACATATAACATATAAATTCAAACTAACAGTGGTAAAAATGGATAAAAGTTTATTTTTTCTTATAAATAGAAAAGAAAAGGTAGACATTTTGGAGGTAAACTACCTCAGGGCCCCTTGTCTTACTGTTCTACATTCTTAGATAATGCCTTATAACACAAAACTGTAGCAATTTCCAGGAGGAAATAACAGAGAAAGACATTCTTTTTTTATTCTTAAAGAGCTGTCCATGGACATATGATAGACTACTTTACATAAATTGCATTCAGAATCTAATAACATGGCCATACCTATTTGAAATTGAAGTTGAGAAATATAAGCTGTATTAAAATTGGAAATAATGCTGAACAAAAATCTGTGTTTTGTGACCTATGATGATGAAGAGTATAGATATTAAGAAAAAATTTGTTGTCTCTGACCAGGTTTCTATATTATTTACCTTCAACACACATCAAAGAATAAAATGAGCTCTAAATTAATCTTGTGGAGATGAACAAAAGGCTCCAAAACAATAGCCACAACTGTGTACTTAAGTACAGAACTTAATTTCAATTTTTAAAGGTGATCTTGGAATGAATAAGCTGTAAATTCTCTAACCCAATATATGTGTGATATATTTATTCTTTATCCAACAAATCTCAATTCTTTTCTTAATATTTAAGTAAAGATCCCTGTGGGCTAGGAAGAATGTTTGGATTTTTTTATATACATGTCACATTTGTGATAGGCAGAAAGTATGTCTCTCAAAGATATCCACATTCTAATCCCCCAAAACTGTGAATATGTCAATTTACACGGCAAAAAGAATTTTGGAGATGTGATTAAAGACCTTGAGATGGAAAGATTATTTTAGATTATTGCCCTGGGACCAATGTAATCGAAAGAGTCATTTTAAAAGGGAAGCAGGAGTGCGAGAGAGAGAGAGAGAGGGGAGATTTGAAGATGCTATATTGCTGGCTTTGGAAATGCAGCAGAAGGTCATGAGCAAGGGAATGCAAGCAGTCTCTGAAGCTGGAGAAGGTAAGGGAACAGTTTCTCCCCAAGAACTTTCAGAAGGAATGAAGCCTCACTGTCACCTTTATTTTAGCCAACTGAGGCCTCTGACCTATAGCAACGGTCCCCAACCTTTTTGGCATCAGGGGCCAGTTTTGTGGAAGACAATTTTTTCATGGACTGGGGTTGGGGGGAATGGTTTTGGGATGATTCAAGCTTATTACATATTTCGTGCACTTTATTTCTACTATTATTACATTGTAACACACAGTGAAATAATTAGACAACTCACCATCATGTAGAATCAGTAGGAGCCCTAGGCTTGTTTTTTTTGCAACTAGATGTCTCACCTGGGGGTGGTGGGAGAGAGTGACAGATCATCAGGCATTAGATTCTCATAAGGAGAGCACAACCTAGATCCCTCGCATGCACAGTTCACAATAGGGTTCATGCTCCTGTGAGAATCTAATGCCACTGCTGATCTTACAGGAGGCAGAGCTCAGGCAGCAATGCAAGCAAGGGGGAGAGGCCGAAAACACAGAGAAAGCTTTGCTTACTTGCCTGGCGCTCACCTCCTGCTGTGTGCCCTGGTTCCTAACAAGCCACGGACCAGTACCAGTTTGTGGCCCAGCAGTTGGTGACCCCTGACCCATAGCACTGTAGACAGAAATTTATGTCGTTTTAAGCCACTAAATTTATGGTAATTTGCTATAGAAGCAATAGGAAAATAACATACTATTGAACAAGTAAGAGTTAACAACTTAAATGTTCAAATAAAATTTAGTTTCTTTATTTTCTGAAATGTGCTTAATTTGTCTTCTGGATGATCACCTTATTAAGGTAAAGAGGAGAATTCAACTTGCAAACTAATTACATCTCAGTTTCTTCTATGTAAACTGTCTCATGATTATTGTTCATGCTTTCACATCATCCTTCCGCCATCACCTCCTACTTACCTCTAGGATAGTATCTGGTTATATTTGGGATGGGGTCTGATGGCAGTAACATAGCAGTGCCACAGATCCACTTTTGTCTCACAGTTTCTCTATTTTAATCACTGAACTGGTATCTATGAGATGGGACTGGTCTTAACTGGTTCTTTCTTCATAACACTGCAAATGAAGTATATTTGACTCTGATCACAAAGGTTGTGAACTCTGTTTTTTGGCTTCTAAATTTGCTGTTCGTGGCTCCTCTCAGCTCATATATGACCCTGAGCGTGCATGAACTTCTGCATTACCTATGCATCACTCCCAGTGTCTCAAGAGCCATGAGATCTTCCATAGACTCATTCAACTGAACACTTTCCTTGGACATTGATTCACTATTACTACATACAGGGTATTATGCCAAGCTGAATGTGAGGATGTGAGGCTTTATCATGAAGTGTACAAATCTCCAGACTCTTCTAAGCAAAGCCAGCCAGCATCTCTGATGCCCTAGGCTTCCTTGGACTATGTCTGTATATTTCTTTCATACCCCTATTAAGGGTCCTTTCAGAGAATTAGAAAAAAACAAGGATACTGATCTCTTAGATAGTAAAGGATAATAAATGTATTATCCTTTTTCTCTCTTTTTCTTTCCTCTATCTATGGAACAATAGTGAATAGGTTTTCCACCACCTCTGTCGGGTTGGATTTCCTTTTATATTAATAAAATACTCTGATTTCTCCCTTTTCTATATGAAGGTTGTCAACCTGCACTTCGGATATGGAAGGGTCTCTTAATGAACTTGAACCTCTCTTTTCTTTCAGGGAAATAGCTATCTCTTAAGATGATGCCTCTCTATGGTTTGAAAAATAAAGCCAGCTTGGAAACTTAAGTTACAATGACCCTTTTATTGTTGGTAGTTTTCATTCACCTTTCGAAGTGATAGATGCCATTTATTTAAGAGTTTAGATATGCACATTCACTGGCCATGAAAACACAATTCCAAATATATCAAAACGTACTGTTCTTATACTCATATTGTTGGAATAGAAACCACTTATTTCCTGTTTATGGTGACACTGCTCTTATTTCATTTATACCGGACTTTCCAATACAGTGGGGAAATAATTTATTAATATCTTCCAGGTTATTTTTTTCTATCTCAAAAAAATTCCAAGTATAAATGTTTAAAGCACAAATATCCAGGAAGGTAAATCCATTTTAAGATAATTTTATTTTGGACTTTATTTTATAAAAAACTGAGAGTGATTGTAGATTCTTGAAATAGAGAATGACATTTTGAAAACATCTCTTTACTAAGATTAATCTACTGGTCATAAGCAAAACAATTTGTGGGTGATTTAAAACATTTTTAGTTCCCATCATTAAATAAACATTTTAGGAGACATTAGGCAAAATTTTGACATGGCTGGAAGAGTATTTCATTCTGAAAATAGTATGTAACCAACCTTATAAATATACTTATTTTATTCATGCACTTAAATTATAATTAAGTTGAATTTATAATTTAAAATATATATATAAATTGTATTTCCTTAAAATTATAATAAAGTGATATCAAATATTCTGATTTGAATGACATGTGGTAAGGTTTAAAGGAAATTTCAATATTGCTAAAAACTCTGTGTTTAACTTTGGAGCTTCCTACTAAAAAGATGATTTAGTTGTAGAGTTGCTGCTGACAGTAAGATTTGAACATCTTATTGTTAAAACTTTCTGAACTATAGAATGAATAAAATGTTTACATGTGTATATGTATGTGTATGTTTAACCAATAAAACAAAATAACCTATTCAACAAGAACTTTTAATGCCTCTAGCATTTAAAACGAATGAATTTGCCAACTTTCAGCTGGCCAGTTATTAACAGAAAGATAGATTAATGACAGAGATTGTGTTTATGGAAGTGCATTAATATTAATTAAAAAATTGCATCCTCAACTTACTTTTATTTTCATGTATGAAGCTTAAAGAAAAATTTACTTTAGTTATTTTTTCTTACTTCTCTTTAAAACAGATGTCAACAGAGTAATACGAGCCAGCTCTGAAAATAGACATAAAGAAAATACAATATCCAGAGAAGGAATTATATATGAAAGTATATCCCATAAGATATTCATTTTATTTTCATTGTGATTACTGATGTCATGGACTCTTCTACACTTTTCCAAATTCATACAATCTAATCCTCAGTGTAATTACTGGTTGCCCAAAATGAACTCCTTGGCAACCAAGTCCAATAATTTCTGCCTCATTTCTATGACACTCATAAATCAATTATGAATTCAAATCATCAATTTTGTCTGCAATAGCATGCATAACAGTGATGAAAGAATGTAAATTTTCTTAAAAATGTCAATTTTATGGACAATTTCTGCCAATAAGTTTGGCTTATTATAGAGTACTAGAAGCATAGTTTCTACCCTGTAGTAATTTTAAAAACATCAATCTATGTTTTTCCTCTTTGGAAAGTTGAATTCTGCTAGATGGAACATGGAGGTTAAGTAAATTTAGTGTTTTCTATCATGCTTGACTCTTTTGAAACAAGAGATTTGACTTATGTTCTAACTTATTTGCGCAAAATTCCTTCTGCAATCCACTGTATACTTAGACCGATATAAACTGAAAGTGAGGGGTTCATTTTTGCCACGTGAGAAAATCAAGTTTGTGTTTGTTTTCAGAACATAGCTGTTAAAAAAGAAAATTTAAATGATAATATAGATGCAGATATATTAAATGAGGCTAATTTGAAAGGATGTGCCATTTACTTTTACATAGATTAATAAATAGGCATAGATATAAGAATTCATCTCTCTGTTAAATGTGTAAAAGTGTGTGTCACACATACAAACACACATACATAATAGACCTATTTTCCCTTTTAGAACTGCTATTACTAATTTTCCAGGCTCCATGATTAATTCAGGTATTATAAGTCATACATAAAAGTCAAGAAACATTTCAACCATGAACTCAAATACATTAAAACTGGCTTTAATGAAAAAATAAATTTAAAAAATAAAATTGGTTTTATGAGAACATAGTTTGGATACCTATACAATCCTGCATAACTAAAAGATTCATATAGAAGTATTTACTCTCAGTGCTTTTTAAAAGCACCATGATTTAATTTTTTTTAATTTTAAGGTTTTGATGACAATCACATCAATTTAAATATTCAACAGTTTGCAAATCACTAAATACTATTTAGTTTTAAAAACAGTAACACTTTCTTACACAGAAGCCAGTGATCTCAGATATTAAAGCCACCGATTACAAAGAAGAGAAAGTAGACCGAGGGATTCAGAAAAAAAAAAAATAATTGGCACATAAAGTCAAAACTCAGGAAAGAACAGAGGATGAGAACCTCCACACTTCATATTTAAATTGGAATAGGCAGTATGCTATCATACAAAGAACCCTGGAACTATAGTTAGGAGGCCTACGTTACAGTAGGAAATCTATCAACTCCTTACACTACACTGTGTAATGAGATTTGACTTAGGATCCATACTTGTAAAAGGAGGAAGATGCCAGCATCACAGGCTGTGTACCTAGCACAAGTGTATTTAGTGAAAACACATGTTGCTTTGAAGACCAAAGAAGACTCGTGTAAATGAATTTCACAAAACAAATATCCTTATGCATTCACGCTGCATAGTCTGATTTCCCATTTACTGCATTACAGATTTTCTGTCTCTTTTCAAGTTTTAAGCTCATAACTAAGTATGAGATCAACTATTGAGTGATATGTCCTGTTTGAGGAGCATTACTCAATGGCAACGCTGGAGATTCAGTTAAGTAACATAATTTTTTTTTTCAGCACTGAAGGGCAGAAAGAGCCAAAGAAACAAACCAAAACAAACAAAATGAGCCAAACCACAAAACAGCTTTCGGGATCTGATGCTGGATTTTGTGATAATTTATTAAAGTAATCAGAATTGGATAGTAAAGTATGTGAGCTATTTAAGTAACAGGGTATTATATTATTCATATTACTGCTTAAAAGTTAAAACATATTGAATAATATTAATAGTAGTTCAACAGGAAGAGGTTTTGTTATGCGTGTGGTTCAGAGCGTTTCAAGTGATCAATATCAATGAACGATAAGGGTTAAGTGTAAATTGTTTCCAGGGCTAAAGTGTCCACTTATCTACAAATAAATTTTTCTACTAGTTCGGCTAGAAACTCAACTTTTCTATCAATAGCAGGAAGAAAATTAGATTGCTTCCAAGACCGGCTTCCCCTTCTAAAGAAACACTTATCTTCAAAACCTGATTATAAAGTTCCCTTTGTTTAGGGCTTGATTCTATTCTCAGATATGGAAACGAATCCCGGTTCTGTGCCTTGAAAGTCAGTTATGGTAACTGCATTTCAAAACGCAGCAGAATGACTTTCCAAGGGATTAAAATGTATGTGTTTGTGAGAAAAATAAATTTTGAGTTTCCATGGCTATAGAAGATGTGAAATGGTTAAGCTCTGAGTGCTATCACAGCAAAGTTTTTCAAAAAGACTTGATGTTTTGTCAATATTGATTCAAGCTTCTCAGTGTTACTGAAGTAAAAATAATAAAGTTCTGTTGCTGCAGGGACATGAAGGAAAAAAAGTTTGATTGATTCTTCCATTATCCAATGACAGCTATTATAAAGCAGAGAATAAAAATGGCAATTAGATGGTTGGTCTAAAGAGAAAATATGTGAGACTGTGTAAAGAATTTTTGAGTGGAGACAACAGCCTAAATATGCAAAAATGAAAGAAAATCCTCAAAACCAGATCTGTATCACTCCAAAGATTAGAATATTACATTTATTGTTAGAAGTATAACAAATAATCTGTAACTCTTTTTCTTATATATTTAAATGCTACATCTGAGTTTAATATACAATAAAGATGTGGAATCATTTTACAAGTTTAATTTAATAATAATTAATGGCAGGATGAATTTGACTAACATTTTAAAATTAACAAAGGAATTTCACATTATTTTATTAGTTCATTAGAAATACTGAATAATTATGCTGTGACTGTTTCATTTTTCTATTTCCGATTTTACATGGATAAAGGTGGCATAGTTTAATGAACTATCAATGATGTTTACCTGGAGTCAATACTAGAATCTTGACTTTCTGAAAATAACTTTATATTCTATTTGTTTTTACACACACACACATATGTATACAGTAATAAGTTACTTTTGACAAATTTTACGGAATAAGTATACCAGATAGAGTAAAATTAAAATACATATGCAATTGTTTCAATATTTTTTAAAACAAGATATATGTATATCTTAACTAGCTAAATAAAACAAATAAAAGGTAAATTATATATGGTTTGTAAAATCATATCAGAATATCAATAGAATATTTAATAGGTTAAATATGTTAGAACATGAAAATAGTTTAAATGTGTAATCAGTAATTGTTTATTTTGTAGAGTTAGAAGAAAAGAAAGAAGAAAATAAAAATAAAAGAAAGCTAGCTTCACCTCCACCCAAATTTGGAAACATCTATTCATGCATTTTACTGATATATGTGTGACATGGCTTTGCCCTCATTTTATCTTTTCTCATTATCACAAGGTGGCTGCAGGAGCTCTAGGCATTGGCTTCAGACAAGGCAGAAACTGACCATCTCTACAATACCTGCTATGTGGATGTGCAATTTAAAAAAGTTTCTAATCATTCACAACAAATTTCCTCTTTCTTAACATTAATCAGAACTGAGTCACATGCTGACTGTGTAAAGCAGTGGTAGTGATTGGAGAATAGGCATCTTTACAAAGAAGACTATCCACTTTATATTACATGAAGTTCCATATTGATAATTCAGGTAACGTTTCCTTTTTAACAAGCAAGCCAAATATATACAATAAAAAAGAGATAAATTGTTTCTCTTACACACTCAATAACATTCAGGATTTTTCTTAGGAGAGAGGAAGTACTCTGCGGTATGCAAATGGTTCTCAAACTGTGGTTCCATGACCAACAGCATTATTATTATATGGGAACTTGTTATGAACACACATTCTCAGATCTTTCTTAGACCTAATGTACAAGAAACTCTGGGGCAGAGCCTAATAATCCGTGATTTACTAATTTTGTGGGTGATTCTGTCACACACCAATGATTTAGAAATACTACTCCATGTTGCTGCTTAGTAACAGAAGCAGATGGATACTTTGCCTATCTCAACACATAATGCTCAAAGTCATTATGGTCATCTCCAACCAGTTGGTGGGAAGGCAACCAGTCTGGAGAAACATGAGACGAAAGTTTACTAGACCCCACTTGGAATCAGTACATATAAATTCCATCCATTTTTCATTGACTAAAGTTCAGTCACGTGGCCATACATGATTGTAAGGTAAGATAGGAAATTGCTGTGTATGAAACATGACAGAATGTGTGTGAAGAAGAATGACATGTTTTGGTTAGAAATTAACAGTTGCTTTTACAACCTGCTTCTCTCTTTCCATACTGAACTTTGTTCACATTCGACTGTGTCTTACACCATCCTGTTAAAAGATTTTCACATGCACTAATCTTGCTTATAATATTTATAGGGATTCTTCAATTTGATTTGCTTTGAGTTGTTTAATTACTATGCAACCTCTGGATTCCATCTCAAATCGCATTTCCTCAGGAAATCAACTATATTATATCCTCTTCTTGCATATGCTTATAGTACCATATTGCTTTCTGTTATAGTTAATAGGTATCATGGTTTCTCCTCTACTTGAAGGCAAGGTCCAGGTCTGATTTTATTCACCTAATATCAACACACCTTGTATGATGCCTGGACATAGTAGAAGCTCTATAAATTGCTGAATAATAATAAAAATATTTTAACTATATATAATATATAATTTTATATGTATTTGAATAAATATATATGTATTTGAATTAGAATGGGCTACACATGCCTTATATAAGTGAAAATGTTTAGACAGGGAGTTTTTTCATAAAAATTAAAAAAATTGAAAATTTTTGCTTTCTTATATCAAAGGAAAAACAGCATAAAATATAAATGCAGGCAATGCCAATTTTCATTTTGAATCCTCTTTATTTTAAAGCATATCATCTTTACTTTAAATTTTATCTTTATTAGCAATTCTCTTCTTTTTCTTTCTTGACTAAAAAAGCAACTGTGCTTCAAAACCTAGCACCTCTCTTTCAATTTGCAACCCCTGTTGAGACTAAGGACAACTGAAAACAAGTTTTCCTTAGAAAAGAATATTGAATCCTGATGTGAAGGAGAGAAAAGTGAAGGCATTTATTGCTAAGGCATGGAGGCTGATTTGGAGTTTGAGATAATAACTTATACCATCTCTTTAGAATTTTTTACACCCCATTTCTGAGCTTTCTTTTCTCTGAATCTTAATATCTATAAAAATAAAATGATGTCTAAGGATCTCTGAAGTATAATTTTATATAAATTTGTATCTGATTGAAAATTTGAGTTCTTTTAGATGTCCAACAATGTATCTAAATGTTCCACTGCAATTCTTGAATACAAAGAAGCCAGAACACAGTAACACTTGTTATAATCATCACATACAGTGGAAGTATAAACTTTAAAAAAGGTCAGCCTTGTAGAGAAGGACTCTGCTGTTTGTCAGGCATCCATGGCGCTTTGACTTTTTCCCTCCTTTCATAACAAAAATTGTACATGAATTCCAAATGAGTGGGTATGAATTTCCTATCAAGATGATGTTCCAACTAATTAACCCATCCTCACTGTAATTTTAAACCTATCATCTTCGGGTTTTTTGATAACCTTCACAGGTTTATGTGGAAATGAAAGAAATGTCAACCCATATTTATGTTCTAACAAAAGGTGCTAGAAAAAAGTTATGACACCATCAGTGGTTTCATTGGTTTCTTTCTCTGTTAGCAAAACTTTCCAAAGAAGTGTGAATTAATGTTTAGAGAAACAAAAAATATTAACCACATGAAATAGACAGTTTTATGATAATTGCCTACCTGCTCATGCATCAAACCAATGAAAAGCAATTTATAATTTTCTAGCTATATTATATCTTACTCACAGAAACCAAATGTTTGAGCTACATTGAAAATGGCTACTGGACCCATAATTTTGGTCACAGCCTATGCCACAATGATTGATAGGTAAAACTGGATTTTTACTGTGAAAATTTCAATCTGTTTAGATCAGGTGAGTGAAATGAATATATCGATCAATTGGGGTTTGAATAACTCTAACTCTATACCGTAACTCTGTGTTGATACTCTGTAGTGATAGTCTGGACTTAAAGGGAGTATTTTTGTTTCTATATAGTTCTGTTTTCTATGCATGTTTGAATATAGAATATTCTGATAGAATCTCTAGGGGAAAGAAGTATTCCAGGAAATACCAATGGGGTACATTTTGCCAGATGACATTATGCCAGGCTAGTAAAAGGTAAATTTCCTTGAACAGAAAGTAATGTATTGTCTCACGTGTTTCGTTAAACTTTATTTAAATTGCATGCGATGTTTCCCAAGTGAATCATACCTTTACACATTTGATTGTTGTATTTTAAAACATTAGGTCTGTTTCTACATTTTTCATTTTGCTGTCCAATTTATTTTTTAAGATATTTCAGTTACTCATAGGAATGTAATACACTCTGTTACTTTCATTTTCACATCTTTTTTGTTCTCTTGGGATTGTGTGTTGGTGGAGTGGGTGAGGAATGATGAATACATGTACGTGTAAAGATGGCATTTTCTGATGCTGCCAAAAAATACAGAAATAAAAAACAGACTGTGCATGACAAAAAAAAGTATAATATACATAGAATCTGGATAAAACAATGTAAATTTGTTGTGTAAATACATTTTAAAAGCCTGAATAATTTCCAACATCATGTAGGATAAATAAATTAACATTGTGTGTGTATGTACATGTGTGTGCGCATGTGGGTGTATGTGCGCGTAAGTCTACATTAAAGTGAAATTATTTGGCATATATATCTATTCAGTAAGTCATTCATACATTAGGCAGACCTGGAACATCTTAATTATATTTGATATGATAAATATAAAAGTAAATTATATTAATTTAAACATTGGTTGTTAATGCCAAATTAGCTTTATCTTGTTCCTGCTACAGATGTTTTTTTTACTTTGTTTATCACTTTATTTATAATAGATTTTCAAGTCAAAATAGGAGACTACATAACAAAATTATGAAGTTGCTTTGGAACACCACAAAATTATGTTTCTTTTTACAAACCTAAGAGGAGCAGTGATCTTCAGCTGTTCCCTGGACCTCATGCATATGATTTGAAGATAATATTTTGCATGCCTAATTATGAGATTGAAATGCCTTGTCTTGGAAATACATACTGCTTATATGTTGAAAACAATAGACAATATATTGGATTAGTTAAGTGTAAGTGATCACGATGGGGACAGCCTATACAGAGGTCACAATACAAATACTAGAAAAAGTGGCACATGATTTTCATTAGTGTATTTTATTTAGCATATCCCTTTTTAAATAACACCCCTTCCCTGATACTTAAAAGAAGAGGTGCTGTTCTCTACTGTCCAGATAAAGAGGCATTTCTAATATGTTAGAATTTGCCACATTTTTTCACCATTAAAAGCCATCTACTGTAACATGTAGCAAAACCTTCAAGCTTGCTATCACTCGTCTGGGCTCCCTCCAAAAAGCAATTTATATCAGCTGGCAAAGTCATTAAGGAAACTGGTCAAAATGCAGGTGGGAAATGCAACCCTGTTGGGTAGAGTCTTAATGCATCTCATGGCAACTGCCAACTTGGGAGATGATATAAAATGTGTTAAAAATCTAAGTCTGCAGGTATATTTTTTAAAAGTATGTATACATGAGTTAAATATATTAATGATGTATGAGTTTATTTCAAAAATTATATGAAGCAAAATATTTTTTTCTGTAAAATAATACTGCAGCATGTCATATTCTCATGGCACATTAAATAAGGTTTTTATCTACTTATTGATTTCTAATATTCTAACTTTCCCTTGGCAAATTGCTAAAACATTATGATCTAGCTACCCTATCCCTAAAGTGATAAAGTTATGCAATATGCCTTCTCTTTTTTTTTTTTTTTTTGAGGTGGAGTCTCACTCTGTCGTCCAGGCTGGGGTGCGGTGGTGCGATCTAGGCTCACTGCAAGCTCCACCTCCCGGGTTCACGCCATTCTCCTGCCTCAGTCTCCCGAGTAGCTGGGACTACAGGCACCCGCCACCACACCTGGCTAATTTTTTGTATTTTTAGTAGAGATGGTGTTTCACAGTGTTAGCCAGGATGGTCTCGATCTCCTGACCTCATGATCCGCCCTCCTTGGCCTCCCAAAGTGCTGGGATTACAGGCGTGAGCCACCGCGCCCAGCCCTGCAATATGCCTTCTCTAATGAGTTTCTGGTAGAACAGAAACTACACTCACACGCACACACACAGGTTACACATACTATGTCTTCAAAAAGTCTAGATATTAACATTGCAACCTTGTCCTTCCTTTCACTATCCTCAGAAACCCCTTTCCAGAATGCCTGAAGGAATGCTTCAGGCCTTTTGAAAGTATATGCTCAGGAAGGTTGTGTCATGTAGAAATAATATCCCTTTTGTTGAATGGGCAGCCATGACCAAATCAAGTTTCTAAGGTTAGTGTTAGATCTCTAGAAAATAAGAAAGTATAATGAATATCTCTTATAATTATTTTTCCTTCTGTCTTTTTGATTTTTTCATCAATACCCTGCTGATGTGCATATTATTGGTATACCTTGTTTGCGCATAGGTCTCTCTAATAATAACCCACTCAGGCCAGTCTCTCCCTTAGGCATCATGGCTTTGTCTTTCCTGGTCTTTCTACTCTGTATTCTTTCTCCCATACCACTGAGAAAGGAAGGAAGGAAGGAAGGGAGGGAAGGAGTGAGGAAGGGAGGGAGAGAGGGAGGGAGAAAGGAAGGGAGGGAGGAAAGAAGGAAGGAAGGAAGGACAGAAGGAAGGAAGGAAGGAAGGAAGGAAGGAAGGAAGGAAGGAAGGAAGGAAGGAAGGAAAAAAGAGAGGGAGGGAGGGAGGAAGAACTTACATAAATATATTTTAAGTCCATGCCTTTCACACGCTAGTTATTACTAATAACAGTGTTCATCCCCAAAATGTCATGTATGCTGATTCATATAAAAATGTTCAAGCCCAAAGTGATATAACTCACAGTTTCCATTTCTAAATTTGTACCATTAAGGAATACGGACTTTTATAGATAACTTTCTGAGGTTTACATATTTTGGTAAAAAGGTGAGAGAATGACTTGTTGAATTATGTTATCACAAAAATCACAGTCAAGATGAATATTCTTTGACTAAAACTACTAGAATGCAAAAATGGAATCTCAGGCAGAAGAAACAGTGGTTAACAAGACAAAGAGGCATTCAGTTGCCTGGGACGACTGGGAAAAGGTCAGTGTTAAGGGAAATTGGAAAGGAAGACTAGTGGAGTGCTATGTCAGTTTGGTCACCCTTCGAAGCAATCATGAAGATTGAATAAGACATGTACCAGGTTTATTACAGTAAATACATGTGAAGGATGAAAGACTTAAGAAACAGGAACAGGTGTGGTGAGCCTTCAGCCACCTTCAAAAGGAGAGGAAGATTGAATAGGAAGAGCCTCAGATTGCAGCGTGGCTCTGAAAAAGACAGCCAGACTGAAGGAGTGTTCTCAATCAAAAATTTGATGTTTTGAGCAGTCTTGCATGAGGATTCCTACAAACTGAGGTTAAACAACTCTACAAACTGAGCTCAACATGCATATTTTTAATCTGAAATCAGATTACCAGTACAAAGGAAGGATATGGTTTTGCTATTGGCTGTATTCATCATTCTCTGAGTATTTTTGCCCATGTGTTTTTGCTCATCATTATTTCTCACAGCTGGAATGCTGCTTACGTTGAAGAAATAATACGATTCTGTATGTTTTATAAAGTGTTCTTGGATTTCTCCAAAATTATTAGAATTTAACATATCTACCTCTACATCTAAGTAGTATTGTTCTTATGTCTTTTATGTGACATATTTGCACATACATACTTTTTACTAAAATTTAGCCTTCTTTCTTTAAATTATTTCTGACACTGAAAAATAGTAAAAGCATAACAAATATGTTAAGTTACTTGGCATAAACTGTAAATAATATAAAATATCTACCTTTCAATGAAAAATTACAGACCAAGTAGTATTGATCAAGGGCCCAAAATGACTCAAAAAATACCATTTTAAATACTCTGGGAGTTACCCTTCTTGTTGAAATTTCTGCTGCAACAATTGCGAGGTTGGAATAATTGATTAATAAAAGTGTAATTCATGAAAGCTGAGTTATTTAACTCAGATTTCAGTGACATTATGTCTGTGAAAAATAAATTTAGAGTGAACAAAGGATTTGGCAATACTTGGATGTTCTCTGACTTTTCCAGGAACAGTTGCAGAAGTGAAGACTGAAATGCATTAAGCTCAAAGCTGTCAACCATGACAATGGTCCTAAACTAGAAAGGATTACAAAATAGAGAAACTATATTGACTGGACATAGAAACATATGCAAAACAAAAGAAAACAAAGAAAACAAACCATATATAATGAATAAAAGAAAAAGATATTTCATGACAAGGATTTACCATCAGATGATGAAGTCTGATATTTTTGGATATAATTGGATACTTTAATTAAGAGAATAAACATATATGGATTTTGACAAAGATCAGAGAAAACTTCCCGCAAAGATTCAACATCATTTCATACTGGAAGCCACAGATTGAGTATAGGTGATGTGTGTTTTGTTGGAAAGTTGGTGTGGACTATTCAGCTGATGAGCTAGTTGTTTGACACAAACAGCATTTCTGTACCCTTTAGAAACTAACTTTTGAAGATCCTGAGCTTGAAAATTAAGCAGAAAATTCATCACTTTACTTTTGCTTTAATATTGTGGACTTGTGACTGGTTTGTCTTTCCTATTCAAGAAAGTTTGATATGAATTATTTTGTTTTTAAAGGAACAAGAAAACTGAAGTTTACATAGTTTATTATGAAAATATGGACAAATTATGTTTGTAAAATTTGCTGTGATTCAATTTATCTAACAAAGCAAGAAGTGTAATATTTGATCTCCTGAAATTAACAACCTATGTTAACATCCTAATGGAACATGCTTAGCCTTTCCATCAAATATCAGGTCTGGCCCTAATGGCCTCTCAGTATTATAAGCAGGAGCAAAGAAAACCAGGTATATCCCAATATGTCATGCTCTATCCCCTTCCCACCTCCAGTGAAAAAGGGAGGTATTTAATAATTGAGCCTTTCATATTATGGGACACATATTTGGTTACTCTACTTTCATTTTTAACAGGCTTTTTGGGATATAATTTACATATATAAAATCCCTCCATTTAAAGCATAGAATGCAATGGTTCTTACTATATTTACAAAGTTGTATGAGCATTAACATGAACTAATGTTTCCCAAAATAAACCTTGCATTCATTAGCAATGACTCCCTGTTACACTCCCCGCTTCTCACGACACTCCATGCAGCCCCATTCCTAGGCAACCACTAGTCTACTTTCTGCCTTTATAGTTTTGCCTGTTCTGTACATTTTTTCTAAATGGGAATTACATATATGTTTAGACAGTTGTTTTAATTTAATGGGAATCAATGTTTTGTGCTTAGGTTATGCATATTTCATATTTGTGCAACAGGGCTTCCCAATCCTTTTCTCATATACTTTTTCTTAAAATAATTAGTTAATATTATTTGTAGAGTACATATTATGTAAATTCATGTATTTTACCTTAGTAGTTTTCTAGTGTGAGGCTTTGGGCTTAAACTATTCTAATTAATATCTCTTTAATAGCCAATGGGGAAAAATAGATGTTTCCAAGTTATTATCTACATTCAAAAAAGAAAATTACTCGTTGTTCTCTACTAACTAAAGACCATAAATACACGTGAATCTTCCTAGATCCAACCTATCAATTTCTAGTTGTTTTTCTGAGTTATGAATGGGTACTGGCCATAACATGGCTGAATAACCAAGTACCTGAGAGGAACAAGTTTGTAAACAATAATGTCTGTGAAAGTGGAATGAGAAGGGACTAGGGGAAGGCACCGAAAGCAGGTGGATCTTTGTGTATCCTATCACCACCCACCAAAGAGTATCTACTGCACGGAGCCACCAAAAACCAAATGGAAATAATGGTGCATTAAAAGTACACCAGCCAGCATTTGTCCTCAGCCACCCTATCCTCCTACAGTGAACCCTTGGTGGCTGGTTTGGAGGTTATGAATGACCGTACTAGCATTGCTTCCCCTCATGTGCTACTTCTTACATCAAGACTGATAAAATTATTCCCACTGCTGAATATCTGATCTATCCAGGATTGGAGACTGCCCCAACTCTCAATATGGTACCATTCTTTGAAGAGACCATCCACTTGATGTCTAGTTAATTACTTAAAACCCCTTTTATCCTGGAGAAGGCAATAACTCATGTTTTTGTGATTCATACGTATATTGCACGTGGTTTTGCCTCTTCTGCCCACGATGCCTCTGCCAGGGCTTTCTGAGTGCCTGGAATTCTGTAAAACTTCCCTTTGGACCAAAGGATCCTTTTGTAGCTAATAATTTTGACACTGGATGCATAAAAAGTGAAACCATTATAACCAATATATCTATATCTATATCTACATCTTTACATATCACCCAAAAGTTAGTGACCTAATTGATAGAATGTGGAATGACTTTTTAGCTAGGATGTCAGCCTGGAGATGGCACTTTGTAGGGCTGCCAATCTGTCCTCTGGAATGCAGTATACATCACGTGTCCCCAGTAGCTAAAACGCAAAGTGAAAGAAAGGGTGAAAGTAGGATTAACAGCATTCATTATCATTCTTGACCCTTTGGAGAAGTTTAGGCTACCTAACCTTGCAATTTTAGTCTCTGAAGGGTTAAATGTCATGGTCCCTGTGTGGGGTGGATTGTAGGTAAAAGACTCTATGACCATCCATAAAATCAGAATATTTCTTGTCCTAAAACTATGACTGCCATCTAGCAATTCTGGGCCTCATGTATATCAAAAATATCAAACCAAATAAAGGAGCTACCAGGTTCTCGGCAGTAATTATTACATAGAGCTAAGGTTGTCACAGCCTACTGAGGGGCAAGAAGCAGTAGATCTGAATATGAGACCCTCACTTCAGTGCTTCATAGTGTGTCCGTGCCTGATGATAGCAGCAAACAGCAACTGCAGTCCCAGCATTATACGCAGAGCTTGGGTACAGGCAAGGTGTTCAGAACTGCTAGTCAAGGATCTGGGAAATATAGAATGGGTGGTAGAGAGGGAGAATGATGTACATTTATTATGGCATCAGAATCAGCCAGAGCAACACAGACTGTAGCTGGTTTCACTAAGCTTTCATTTTATGGCTTTCATAGAAATTGTGGCAATTACTCTGAAGTAACAGAGTGTGGTTGGTATAGGACATGTATAGATTAAAATGAACAAGGAGTGAGTCGTAGAGTTGCTCACGCATATCTGCCAAGAACACTTCTGGATTTACTTGCAACTTTTGTACACAGTTTCCTGCATGCCAACAGCTTCCTACATTAATTACCTGTATATCTCTCTGCTCCTCTGACTGAGGCCTTTCTCAAGCATGACAAAACCACACTTTGCCGTACTCAGGTGCAACCTGGAATTGTGATTTTGTTCAGTCTCCTAGGGTTAATAGTCAAACAATAAAAGACAAGAGTCAGAAGAAAGCCAGCCTCCCTGGCTTCTTTTTTTTTTTTTTTTTTTTTTTTTTTTTTAGAAGGAGTCTCACTGTCGCCCAGGCTGGAGTGCAGTGGCGCGATCTCCGCTCACTGCAGGCTCCGCCCCCTGGGGTTCACGCCATTCTCCTGCCTCAGCCTCCCACGTAGCTGGGATTACAAGCGCCTGCCACCTCGCCGAGCTAATTTTTTGTATTTTTTTAGTAGAGACGGGGTTTCACCGTGTTAGCCAGGATGGTCTCGATCTCCTGACTTCGTGATCCGCCTGCCTTGGCCTCCCAAAGTGCTGGGATTACAGGCGTGAGCCACCGCGCCCGGCCCTCCCTGGCTTCTTAAGAAAACATTCCGATGTGGGTTACATAGTTTGCAAAAGGCTCACAGCATGAGTGAGCCCTAGTTGCTTTTAACATTGCTATTAGTTAATGAACCTGTTATTACTTTCCTTTTTTCACGTATCACAATCCCATGTGCCTCGCTTGTACTTCCTAGCAATATCTACCACATAAACTGCCTGATCAAGGGTTACTTAAGTGCCTACTTTTGATGGGAATTCAAATGGAAGCTATATATCAGTTTGAAATTATTTATACAATTTGATTCATCATTTTGATGGAGTGACTTTTAAGATAATCTTCATTTAAGAATAGATTTTTATGAAGCTTGTGTCATTAATATTCTTATTCCAAGCCCCAAAGCAAAAATATTTGTCAGAGACTGGGGTCCTGGATGGCTCTAAATCTCAATACAGAAGACTGATTTTTATTATTTCAGTTAGTGAGTGTGATACTCAGAGTAATTTCTCTTCTCCCAAAGATGTCTGTGTTCTATTCCCAGACACCTGTGACTAGGTTATATTACATGAAAAAGGGGAATTAAGGTAGCAGATGGAATTAAGGTTGCTAATCAGCTGATGTTAAACTAGAAAAATTATTCTAAATTATGCAGGGAGGCTAAGTGTAACCACAAGGGTCCTTAAATGTGGAGGACAGAGGCAAACAAGTCAGTGTCAGAGTGACGCTATGTCAGGGAGAACACTGCTGCTGCTGGCACTAAGATGGAAGGGACCAGAAGCCAAGGAATGCAAGCTGCCTCTAGAAGCTGGAAAAGGCAATTGCATACTCCAGGTAGTACACATTTCATCATAAGGCGTAACTTCTCTTGACTCTGTTATGGGCTGAACTGTGTTCTGCTGAAGTTTCATATATTGAAGTTCTAACACCCAGCACCTCAGAACATGTACTTGGAGATACAGCCTTTAAATAGATAATTAACTTAAAATGAGGTCATTAGGTGGGCCCTATTTTAATATGAGGAATTTAGGACACAGACTCATATGTGTATAGCACGAAAATGAAGACAGCCATCTATAAGTCAAGGAGAGAGCTTTACAAGAAACCAGTCCTGCTGACACCTTGATCTCAGACTGCTAGCCTCCAGAACAATAAAAAAAAAAATTATATTTTTTAATCCACCTAGTTATTTTGTTATGGCAGCCCTGTCAAACAAATATAACCTCCTAAATATTTTGTCATATTTCAGATATAATGATATACTGGTGCTTTTCCATTGCAATATTACATTTATGTAACTGATCACAACACAATTACTTTTTACATTTTTAGTACACCTCTGAGAAGTAGGAATATGAAGGTTGCATTTTTAGTAGAACATACAGAATTATAAATAGTTATACTTTTATAATAAACCTTTCTTTGAATACTTGTATAAAATCAAATACTACTTAGGACTCAGTTGATGTGCTGGAAGTTTGGAAGCTATTGAGTTACTAAAAATATTTGCTCTTTCTCTCTATTTGGAGGGCAATGATGATATAAAGCACCTTTCCCATAAAAAAGTGGCACCACTGGACACAATCTTTCTAAGAAGGAAGATATCCACTCAAACAGTTATTTTCCTTCTGAATTTATATTTTATTTTCAACCACATCTAAAGCCTCTAGAAAATGGTATTGAATGTTAAATCTCAAAGTATGAACAATTGGCACATCCATATATTAGTGATTTCATAATGTCTTCCAGAAAGTAACCTGGCTGATTTGCATGTTTTAACTAGTTGAATCTTCAAAAACTCAATAAACTATTTAGAATAACTGTAATGTGATTAAACAACTATATATGTAAGATGAATCTGGGTTATACTTGTAATTTAACCCTGTAAGTAATTCATTGCTTTAATGTTTCAACTTATGTAGAAAAAATTAAGATATGTACACAGTTTTTACATTATATTCATGCACATACACACACATGTTAAGGTTCATATAAATAATTTCCAGGTTAGTTGATTAACAAGATGTTTTTTATTTATAAAAACTATATCTCATTATTCTCAGTTATGTGCTATCAGAGATGGAGATTTGGATTTTGAAGACAGTGATATGTATCTAACATGCCCAACAATCAAGACTAATCAGGTAATCCAACACAATTTTATCTTGGCCTCTGATCATTCCTTTAAAACTTATTCTGGCTGGAAGGGATGGGAGTGGCCATCTTCACCTGTCCCTGGCTGAAAATCTGGGGCAAACCTCATGGCTAACAGAGAGCAGAGAAATTACGAGAAATTTTAAAAGGATTGTTAAGTGGCAGCATAAGCTTAAAGCCCTGATTTATTCAAAATTTTAATCACTAATAATACTCCTAATGAAAGAATAACAGCCATTTGTTAAACTAAATTCATGTGCCAGGCTCTATGTTCAGCAATTAATGATTACCTTGTTACATTTTCCTGTAACTCATTAAGGTATGGGCTACTATTCTCTGATTTACAGAAGATGATCAAGCCATATAGATTTTTAGTTACTTGCCCAAATTTACATAGAAAATAAGTAGTAGAGCTGGGTTCAAATCCAGGAGTATGATCTGAGCCAGCACAAGTACCCGCTACTGACCCCCTGCTAAGCCTCAATCTTACCATTTGTCCACTTTGTCTTTTCTTTAGAGAAGGCTGGGAAGATTGGAGTGAATTAATTTAAAAAGACTGATACACAGTGGACTAGTACATCAAAAAGACTAAAATATAGATGGTATTAATGCTTTTCCTCTGTTTAATCTGGAATTATATAACTGCTATAAGTATGAGATTAGAATAGTGTAGTTTGAATTCTGAATTCAGTTTGAGTGGCCTCACTCATCTAAGTGCTCAAGCCATTGATAATTATAGTACTCACCCTTGTGCTAACTTAAAAAAATTCACACAATTTATAAATTTGGAAAGAAGATTTTATTTTATATAAAGGTTTACCACCTACAAGTGGCCCTCCTGACAGGTTGGGAAGTGTGGCCTTCAGCTGTCAGCAGACACTTTGAAGGAGGAGGCACTGGAGAGGTAGCTTTATGCTAAATGGGCTGGCTAAACATATATATTCAGCAGGTTATAGGAGCAGCTATGAATATTCATGAAGGTGGTCCTAACACATGTGTACTGAATAAACATGCAGGTTACGTAATACCCATGTTCACCCCGAGGTCGAGACTTATCATTTAAAGGTATACAATTAGCCCCTATCCATATAAAAGGTCTTTTCAGGACACAGAGGAGCCCAAGTGTGCACCCTCTGTAAACTGGCTGGAATCAGTCCATAGTTAGTGATCTTATCACGAGAAAGTGACTGATATCAGTCTCTTGTCCAATCAAAGCTGTAGTTATGGCTTGCAGAACACAGGCTGCGGGTCTACGTCTGGTGGTGGCTGGGCTGAAAATTGTTTTAATATTGCTTGTCTTAGGCCAGTGCTTGTCTAGCTACCAGAGAAAAACAAAACAAAACAAAACAAAAACCTCCGGCAGTTAGTACATAGTTTATTCTTTAGGTGTAGGAGTGTGTGACTTTACCCTTGCCTTGGCATGGTCTTAGGTCTTATTTATAAATTGGCATCTTATTGACACAAAGAGTCCATTCTGTCAGTCTAACAATCTCTATTTTAACATGAATGCCAGCCAATGTCTGGAAAAGGGAGTGGATATAATGTGGGTGAGGCCTGTCTGACCTTCCATCCCATCATGACTAGGAATTAATTTTTAAGGTTTCCTTGGGATCCCTTTGGCCAAGATGGGGTCTGTTCATTCAGTTGCAAGACTTAGGGTTTTATTTTGTTTATAATTGTAACGATAATAATGAAAAAGTAGGGTAGAGGAAGAAAAAGAATATATAAATTTAATGTATGCAGACCTGTTTGTGTTTTTTATACCATCGATATGTTTTGCTTTGTTTTCCATTTTTGCAAGAGCCCATTGAGACTTATACTGTTATTATCCTATCCCTTTTACAGACGAAGAAACCAAGTGATTAAGCACCAAGTCAACTGCACAAGATGTTATAATAATATGTTCGGCTTAACTTGGAACCATTGCAGTATTACCTCAGTCAACTTTCTTTACTATAATTGAAAGTGAATGATTACTGGCTTTTTAGTTAATATCAAAAAAGATTCATTCCAATCTAGAAGACTGCCTGCAAGCAATGCGAACACGTGTGTCTAGTTTCTTTGCAGGGTCTCCCAGTTTCCCCTGTCTTTTTTCTTTCTCCTGATGCAAAATCACAGAATGCTTTGATGGCTCTGTGACCCAGCCAACTTTAGATTTTTCCCAGTAAGTTTCAAACAAAACCGAGATCTCAAACATTCCCAGGCACTGATAAAGTTATCTAGGCTTTTGCCCAAAGCACTGAAAGAAACTGGCCTTGGCCCTGAGCCAAATTCCTTAAACCTTCCTAAAAATGCCATAACTGGACCTCCCTCACTAGAGCCATATTTAGGTAGAACGTGCATTTCTCTCACTGTCTTTTAGAGGATTGCTGAAGCGCTGTGTAATAAAGGCTTTGGGCTGGTCAACCGGGTGTTTCGTGCTTCTTTGGAATCTCAAACAGCCCGATCTTGGGATGGTTTGGAGCACTCCTTTGTAGGCTCTTTTCTGCTGCCACTCATGAAATTATTCCAGACAAAGTACTTCCCCGTCCTTGCCCTGACATCTGGGTCACACTGAAATCTCTAGACCTATAAAGGGCATCAGCAAACCAAGTCCAGCCCCAAATCATGGATAGTACCTTCCACACACCATGGTTAGGAAGTTCAGCTAAAATACGGAGCAGGTGGGCAAAACAGAAGTAAGACAATGTTTTTCCTCCTGAAAATTCTTACCTTCCAATGTGGTTTAAGTAAAAAAGAAACAAGCAGAAGAAGATCCCCATCACCCCAAAGCCCTCAATTTGGAGCCTGGGTCTTGTAGGCACTGAAAAGCTTTTATTTAAAATGCAATTTATGACTGTATACCCGTGGAATTCCAACTTAGCGCCTCTCTGATTGTCCTTAGAATTATAAGCAGTAGAGGCTCCTCCTTGACGCAGTAGGCAGAAGCCCAGCCAGTGGCAATGCATAGCCATAATGTGTCCACAAGAGAAGTCAGGCTAGATGGCAAAAACAAGAGAGAATGCTGCCCCCATCTCCACAGCCACCACCTCTTTCCCTGAGAGACACGTGTGACGTGTGTCACCGAAGCCAGAGGGAAGACAGACAGATATATGGATACGATGGGCATGTAGGTAGAGGTTGTGATATGACATGTTACTTTTCTTAGCAGAATTTTTTTTAAAAGTTGTTAGTCATTTGGATTTTCAATCTCAACAGTTTATCTTCAAGACAGATTCCCTTATTTTGGAAATACTTTCAAAATGGAATCTTTTCTAACTGAAAAATTATAAAATAACCTCGTATTTTTCCTGGGGGAAATAAAAAACAAAACTGTGGTGTCATTGTACATGTAAATACAGATGCTGAAAACTAAAATGCTAAAATATTACCATTTTATTATGTATTGTTTGTATATTTAGCAAGCGTTTGCCTTTGAGAAATAATATTTTCACTCACATAAGGGAAAAGGGAGGACTGGTTTCCTGTTCAACTACTATGGCAGTAGAAGTTGGAAGGAGTAATGTCGCTCGTAGAAGCTGTGTAGAAAAATACGTAGCACAATAAACATGCTACAAGGCTTGTTAATGTATGTGTGGAAAATGTTTAAAGAAACCTTCCAGGCCATCACCAAATGTGCTGTGACCGAGGTAGGATAAGGCTGTGCAGCAGAACAACCAGTTCATCCAGAAACAGTCTGAATGAACATTTGCCACACATACGTTAACAAGCCTTGTAGCATGTTTATTATGCTACCTATTTTTCTACACAGCTTCTACAAGCGACATTACTCCATCAAACTAATACTGCCATAGTAGTTAACAAGAAACCAGTCCTCTCTTTTCTTTTATGTGAGTAAAATTCAAAGAAGTATAGGGTGAGTATAAGACAAAGAAGAACAAGAACTTTTATCTACAGTAAAATCTCCTTTACATTTAATTGGAGCACCCCAAACTCTGTGCTGAGCTGCTTGCACATCTCAGAGTACACCTAGACACAAAGTACATCCATGTCTGAGGTAGTCTTTGCCCTAAGTGAGGGCAGGGAGCTTGTAGTGGCAGGAATCAGATCTCTCCAACTGTTATTATGCTACTAAATTAATGATTATACTGATTTGTAAAGCTAAGATAATGTTTTATAAATTACATGTATCTTTCAAGCAAGAGCACTAAGCTGGATTGAACAGTGAACATATATATATATATACACACACACATAACATGAATAATATATTGCATAATATATGTAACATATATAAATAATGTATATATATAAGAAGAGAAAGAAAAAGAGAAATAATGAGGCCCACAGAAAATACCAGCATATAGGTTAACCTCCCTACCTCGCTTGTGGAAATCTCCATATTTTATTCCTTATCATTTCTCTCAGGGAGAATTTATGAACTGACCATTTAAGTTTACAATACAGAGTCAGGAAGCCCAGCAACCAGGGGGCACAGGAATGGGGTTGCAAATTCAAGGACAGTGCACAAACCCAGCTTGCATCTTTCAGCCAGTGGAAACAAACAAAACAAACAAACTCAAACTCTAGAAAAAAAATAGCAAATACAATGAAAGACAATCATATACATGTTTGAAAAAAAGATTTAAAGAATTATCTATTTTTCCTTTAGTTTAATTTAAAAAAAATCTTAGGCTTTCTGAGAAAAACAACAAGATAATTCTACAGATACAAAAATAGAGGTGGATGTGATTAGGACAGATTGTAAGGAACTCAGAAAGACAACATAATTAAGATTTACCACATTCACATTTGTAGGAAAAATGAAATGTGTGGTGCAGAAAATAAACTTGAAATTGTTCTCAGTTTATGGAGGGAAAAAAATGGAGGAATATAGTCGATTATAAAAAAAAAAAAAGATGAGAGAAGAGGAAGAATAGAGACCTAAATTGGAACTGCTCACAACTAACTTTTAATATGCATCTTTGAAATGTAAGAAAGATATAAATTTGAAATTCTAATTTTTTCTTGCAAATAGCTTCCAAATGCCAACATTTATTTTTTAGAATGTTTTAATATGCAAATCATAGTGAGAAAAATGCCTTTACTTTGTTTGATTGGGAGCAGGTTCTAAGCAAATCATGAAATAGACAAGGCAATATTAAGTATTGCTCCTTCTTACTATTGTTACTTACTACTATTGTTTGGCCGAAAGCTACCTCCATACATAGTAAAGTATTACCTAACTTAATGTGTAAACAAACTGCAACCTAACCTGAGAGTGTATACTCTTCTAACAAGTAGCCTAGTCTCCGCCACTCTTAATAGCCAAACCTTCAGCCAATCATAGGCTGACAGCTACCACAACATGCCCAAATAAGGCAAAAGCTAAACTGAATGCAATCAGGCTATTTCTGTAGGTCATTTCCATTTCTCTTTCTGTACATGTGCATGAACTCCTTGCGGAACAGAGCTCTCTGAACTGCTTTTTATCCTGAGTGCTGTACTGTTCCTGAACCATTTTTTTTTTCTGCTCAAATAAACTCTGTTAAATTTAACTTGTGGTTTTTCCTTTAATACCGTTAACTAATTTTGGAGGTTAAAATGTTTTTACGTTGGGAGGAAGCAGAGCAGGATGGACAAATAGAAGCCTCCAACAACTGTCCTCATTGTAAGAATACCAAATTGAACAACTATCCACATACACACAAAAAAAACCTTTATAAGCACCTTTATAAGATCCAAAAATCAGGTGAGTGATCACAGTACCTGGTTTTAACATCATATTAAGGAAAGAGGCAGAGAAGATGGTTGGAAAGACCATGTTGAACTGCTTAGACCCCCCTTCACCAGGTTTCCGGCAATAGCTGTATGATACAGAAAGAGAATCTGAGCACTTAGGGGAGGGAAAGAGCAGTGATGTGGGACTTTGCATTGGAACTCAGTGCTGCCCTGTAGCAGTGGAAAGCAGCATGAAACAGAACTCAGCAAGTGCCAGTGGAGGGAGCCGGTAGCCCAGCCCTAGCCAGAGGGAAATCACCCGTCCCAGTGGTTGGAAACTGAGTTCCAGCAAGCCCTGCCACCACTGGTCAATGAGCTCTGGGATCCTAAATGAACTTGAAAGGCTGTCTACGCCTCAGGGACTACACTTTCTGGGCAAGTCTTGGTACTGTGCTGGACTCAGAGCTTGTGGACTTGTGGTGTATGTGACATAGTGAGACAACAGCCAGGGTGGCTAAGGGAGTACTTGTATCATCCCTCTCAGCCCCACACAGCGCAGCTGGCAGCTCTGGGAGACTCCTTTCCTCTGGATAAGGAGAGGAGAGGGGACAATAAAGAGGACTTTTTTCTTACAATTTAGATACCAGCACAGCCACAGAAGAACAGGGCACCAGGCACAGTCCTAAGTCCCCCGTTCCAGGCCCTAACTCCCAGATAACATTTCTAAACACTCCCTGGGCCAGAAGGGAAACCACTGCCTTGAAGGGAAGGACACAATCCTGGCAGAATTCATCATCTGCTGATTAAAGAGCCCGTCGGCCCTGAATAATCAATAGTGACAGTCAGGCAGTGTGCACCACAGGCCCTTGGGTGAGACTCAGAGCTGTGCTGGTTTCAGGTGTCATGCAGCACATTTTAAGCTGTGGTGGCTACAAGGAGAGACTCCTTCTGCAATCAGAAAGGAAAAAGAAGAGTAAAGAGGATTTTGTATTGTAGCTTGGGTACCAGCTTGACCACAGTGCGGTACAGCACCAAGCCAACTCTTAGGGTCCCCGATTCTAAGCCTTGACTCCTGGATGACATTTCTGGATCTTCCCTGGGCCACAGAGAAGTCCATTCCCCTGAAAAGACAGACTCAGGAATAGCAGCATCTACTACAAGCAGACTCAAGAGTTTTGGAGCCTTAAGGGAACATTGGCAGTACCCAGGCACTACTCACTGCAGGCCCGGGGCAGTGGTCACCACAGGGTGAGGCTCCTCTGCTTAAGGAAAGATGAAGGAAGAGTGCGAAGGACTTTTTCTTGTGTCTTGAGGACCAGCTCACCTACAGTAGAATAGAGCACCAGGTTTCCTAAGGTTCCTGACTTGAAGCCTTGACTCCCAGTTGGCATATATGGGCCCATCTTTAACCAGGGGGGAATTCATTGCCCTGACAGTAAGGAAAAAAGCCCGGATGATTCACCACCTGCTGACTGTAGAGACCTTGGGCTTTGAATAAACATTGGCAGTAGCCAGGCAGTGGTCATTGTTGGCCTTAGGCAAGACCCAGTGTTGTGCTGGCTTTATGTCTGACCAGCACAGTCCCAGTGGTGGTAGCCACAGGTGTGTTTGTGTCACCCCACTCACAGCTCTAGGCAGCTCATCACAGAAAAGGAGATTCCGTTTGTTTGGGGAAAAGTACGGGAAGAGAACAAGAGTTTCTGCCTGATAATCAAGGAATTCTCCTAGATCTTACACAAGACCTACACAAGGCAGGACATCTTTGAGTCTGTAAGAGCCATAACATCAGGGGATTTGTGGTGCCCCCTAATGCAGATACGGCTGCAGTGACCAAAGATGTAGATCACAATAATCAAGCCCCTTCAAATAGGTGGAAAACCTTTCTAGAAAGAACAAGTAAAATAAGTCCAGACTGCAAAAATTATGATAAATAGCTAACTCTTCAAGGTCCACAAATATTTATCTCTTCAATGCTGACAAACATTCACAAGCTTCAAGGTCATCTATGACAACATGATCTCACCAAATGAACTAAATAAGGCACCAGTAACCAATCAGAGAGAGAAAGAAATAGATGCCGTTTTATACATATAATTCAAAATAGTTGTTTTGAGGAAGCTCAAAGAAATTCAAGATAACACTGGGAAGAAATTCAGAATTCCATCAGATACATTTCACAAAGAGATTGAAATTATAAAAAAAATCAAACAAAAATCCAGGAGCTGAAAAATACAATTGACATACTAAACAATGCATCAGAGTCTCTTAACAGCAGAATTGAGCAAGCACAAGAAATAATTAGTTAGTGAGGTTGAAGACAGGCTATTTGAAAGTACACAGAGGAAACAAAAGCAAAAAGAATGATGCACATTTTCAAGATCTAGAAAACAGCCTCAATAGGGCAAATCTGAGAGTTATTAGCCTTAAAGAGGAGGTAGACAGAGTGATCAGGGTAGAAAGTAGAACGGGATAAGAACAGAGAACTTCCTAAACCTAGAGAAAGATATCAACATTTCAATAAAAGACATTTATAGAATACCAAGCATATTTAACCCAAATAAGATTACCTCAAGACATTTAATAATCAACTCCCAAAGGTCAAGGATAAAGAAAGGATTCTAAGCAGCAGGAGAAAAGAAACAAATAGCATACAGAGGAACTCCAATATTTCTGGCAGCAGAATTCTCAGTGGAAAGCTGACAGCCCAGGAGAGAGTGGCAGATATATTTGAAGTGCTGACAAAAAAAAGTCCTTTAATTCTAGAATGTTATATCCAGTGAAAATATCCTTCAAACGTTAAGGAGAAATAAAAACTTTTCTGGACAAACAAAAGCTGAGGGATTTCATCAATGCTAGACCTGTACTACAAGAAATGTTAAAGGGAGTCCTTCAGTCTGAAAGAATAAGGACATTAACAAGCAATGAGAAATCGTTTGAAGGTAGAAAACTCACAAGTAATAGTGAGAACACAGAAAAACACTGAATGTTATAAAATAGTAATTGTAGTATGTAAACTACTCATATCTTGAGTAGAAAGACTAAAAGATGAACTATGAAAAACAATAATTACAGCAACTTTTCAAAATATAGACAGTACAATAAAAGTAGAAACATCAAAAGATAAAATGTGTAGAGTTTTTAATGTTTTCTTTTTGCTTGATTGTTAGTTTGTTTATGCAAATAGCATTATCATCAACACTGTCAGGTATTTGCAAGCTTCATGGTAACCTCAAATCCAAAAACATGCAACAGATACACAAAAAACAAAAACCACGAAATTAAAACATACCGCCAGAGAAAATCACCTTCATTAAAAGTAATGCAGAAAGGAAGAAAACAAGAAGAGAAGACCAGAAAACAAATTGAAAAATGGCCTAAGTCCTTACTTATCAATAATAACATTGAATGTAAATGGACTAAATTATCTAATCAAAACAGAGAGTTGCTGAATGGATTTTTTTCTAAAGGACCCAATGTTTTGTTCCCTACAAGAAACACACATCACCTATTAAGACACAAATAGACTAAAAATAAAGAGATGAAAAAAGACATTCCATACCAATGGAAACCAGAGAAGAGCAGGAGTAGCTATACTATCAGACAAAATATATTTCAACACAAAAACTGTAAAAAGTACAAAGAGGGGGCCAGTCGTGGTGGCTCATGCCTGTAATCCCAGCACTTCGGGCAGCTGAGGTGGGAGGATCACGAAGTCAGGAGATCGAGACCATCCTGGCTAACACGGTGGAACCTCGTCTCTACTAAAAATACAAAAAATTAGCCCAGCGTGGTGGTGGGCACCTGTAGTCCCAGCTACTCAGGAGGCTGAGGCAGGAGAATGGCGTGGACCTAGGAGGCAGAGCTTGCAGTGAGCCAAGATGGTAGCACTGCACTCCAGCCTGAGTGACAGAGCGAGACTCTGTCAAAAAAAAAAAAGTACAAAGAAGGTAATTAAATAATAATAAAGAGGTCAATTCAGTAACAGGATATAACAGTTGTAAATATATTTATAAATATATGCACTCAACATTGGAGCATCCAGGTATATTAAAACAAATATTATTAACCTTAAGAACAAGTTAGAATCCAATACAATCATAGCTAGAAACATCAATACCCCCTGCCCCCCAGCATTGGACAGATCATTCAGGTAGAAAATCAAAAAAAGGAATATTGAACTTAATCTGCATTATAGACCTAACAAATATTTACAGAACATTGTATCCAACGGCTGCAGAATACACATTCCTTTCCTCAGCACAGAGATCATTCTCAAAGATAGACCATACTTTAGGCCAAAAAACAAGTCTTAAAAATTTTTTTAAACTTGAAATTATAGCAACTACCTTTGGTGATCAGAATGAAATAAAACCAGAAATTCATAACCATAGGAACTTTTGGAAACTACACAAAAACATGGAAATTAAACCATATGTTCCTGAATGACCAGAAGGTCAATGAAGAAATTAAGAAGGAAATTAAGACATTTCTTGAAACAAATGAAAATGGAAACACAATGTACCAAAACCTATGGAGTATAGCAAAAGAAGTTCTAACAGAAGAGTTTATAGCAAAAGTGGTAAACCAAAAAGTAAAAAACATTTCAAATAAATTACCTAACGATGCATCTTAAAGAATCAGAAAAGCAAGAGCAAACCAAAAGTAAAATTGTAGAAGAAAAGAAATAATAAAGATAAGAGCAGAAATAAATAAAACTGAAATGAAGAGAAAATACAAAAAATAAACCAAATAAAAATTTTGTTTTTGAAAAGAAAAACAAAATTGAGAGACTTTCAGCCAAACTAAGAAAATAAGAGAGAAGACCCAAATAAACAAAATTAGATAAAGAAAATGAGACATTAAAATTGGTACTGCAGAAACTTGAGGAATCATTAGAAGATTATATGAACAATTATATGTCCATAAATCAGAAGACCTAGAAGAAATGGTTAAATTCCTAGACACATACCAAGGCTGAACTATAAAGAAATCCAAAACCTGAACAGACCAATAATAATTATTGAGATAGAATCCATAATAAGAAGTTTCCTGGCAAAGAAAACCCTGGGACATGATGGCACCAATGCTGAATTTAACCAAACATTTAATGAATTAATACCAATCTTACTCAAACTACTCTGAAAAACAGAGAAAGAGGGAATACTTCCAAATTCATTCTACAAGACCAGTATTAACTTGATACCAAAAACAGAAAAAGACACATCACAAAAGGAAAACCACAGGACGGTATTCTTGATGAATATTCTTGATGAATGCAAAATTTTTTAACAAAATACTAGCAAACCAAATTCAATGACAGATTAAAATGATCATTCATCATAACTAAGTAGGATTTATCCCAGGGATGCAAGGATGGTTCAACATATGCAAATAAATTAACATGACACATCATATCAATAGAATGAAGGACAAAACCATATAATCATTGCAACTGATGCTGAAAAAACATTGGACAAAATTCAACATACATTCATGATAAAAACTCTCAAAAAACTTGCTATAGAAAGAATATACCTTAACACAATAAAAGCCACATATGAGACACCCACAGCTAGTTTTATACTAAATGGCAATAAACTAAAAGCCTTTCCTCTAAGGTCTGGGGCAAAACAAGGATGCCCACTTTAACCACTGTTATTCAACATAGACCTGGAAATACTAGATACAGCAATCACACAAGATAAATAAATAATGGTTATCCAAACTGGAAAGGAAGAAGTCAAATTATCTTTGTTTGCAGATGTTATGAGCTTTTATTTGGAAACATCTAAAGACTCCACAAGAAAAATATTAGAGCTAATAAATAAATTCAGTAAAGTTGCAGGATACAAAATCAACACAAAAAATCAGTAGCATTTTGATATGCCATCAGGGACCTATCTGAAAAATAAATAAAAAGTAATCCCACTTACAATAGCTACAAATAAAATAAAATAGCTAGGAATTAACCAAAGAAGTGAAAGGTCTCTATAAGGAGAAGTATAAAACTTTGATGAAAGAAATTGAAGAGGACACAAAATAAATGGAAAGGTTTTCCATGTACATGGATTAGAAGAATCATTACGTTAAAATGCCCATACTACCCAAAGCAATCTACATATTCAATGCAATGCCTATGAAAATGCCAATGGCATTCTTCACAGAAATAGAGAAAAATGGTCCTAAAATTTATATGAAACCAGAAAAGACACAGAATAGTCAAGGCTATCTTGAATGAAAAGAACAAAACTGGAGGAATCACATCACCTGACTTCCAATTATAATACTACAAATCTATAGTAACCAAAACAGTATGTCACTAGCATACAAAGAGATACATAGACCAATGGAACAGAATACAGAACTGAGAAGTAAATCCATACATCTACAGTGCACTCATTTTTGACAAAGGTGCCAAGACATACATTCAGAAAAGGGCCATCTTTTCAATAAATGGTGCTGGGAAAACTGAATATCCATGTGCAAAGGAATGAAACTAGACCTCCATCTCTCAACATATACAAAAATCAAATGAAAAGGGATTAAAGACTTAAATCTAAGACCTCACACTATGAAAATACCAAAGGGAAACATTGGGGAAACTCCAGGGCAAATATTTCTTGAGTAATATCCCACAAGCACAGGCAACAGACACAAAAATGGGCAAATAGGACCACAGGAAGTTAAGAACCTTCTGCACAGCAAAAGAAACAATCAACAAAATGAAAAGACAATCCACAGAATGAGAGAAAATATTTGCAAACTGCCCGCTTGACAAAGAATTGATAACCAGAATATATAAGAGGCTCAAACAACCCAATAGGAAAAAACATAATAATCCAATTAAAAATGAGCGAAAGTTCTGAATAAACATTTATCAAAAGAAGACATGAAATGGAAAATAGGTATATGAAAAAATGCTCAACATCATTGATCATCAGAGAATGGCAAATCAAAACTTGAATGAGATGTCACCTCACCCCAGTTAAAGTAGCTTTTATCCAAAAGACAGGCAATAACAAATGCTGTCCAGGATATGGAGAAAGGCCACCCTCATATACTGTTGGTGCGAATTTAAATTAATGAAACCACAATGGAGAACAGTTTGGAGATTCCTCAAAAAAATAAAAGTAATACTACCATATAATCCAGCAATCCCACTGCTGGGTATATACTCAAAAGAAAGTAAATCAATATATCAAAGAGATACCTCCACTCACATGTTTATTACAGCACTGTTCACAATAGCTGAGATTTGAAAGCAACCTAATTGTCCACCAACAGATAAATAAATAAAGAAAATATGGTACCTATAAAAAATGGAGTATTATTCAGCCATGCAAAGAATGAGATCTTGACATTTGCAACAACATAGATGGAACTGGAGATCATTATGTTAAGTGAAATAAACAAGGCACAGAATGACAAATTTTGCATGTTCTGACTTATTTCTGAGACATGAAAATTAAAACAATTGAACTCATGGAGACAGAGAGTGGAAGGATAGTTATCAGAGGCTGAGAAGCATGGTGGGTGGATGTGAAGGAAGAAGGGATGGTGAATGGATCAAAAAAATAATTAGATAGAATTAATAAGATGTAGTATTTGATAGTTCAACGGGGTTATTAGAGTCAAAAATAATTTATTGTACATTGCAAAATAACTAAAGAAGTATAATTGAATTGTTTTAGTACAAAGAAAGAATAAATGCTTGAGATAATGGATACCTCATTTACCCTGATGCGATTATTGTGCATTGTATGCCTTCATCAAAATATCTCATGTACTCCATAAATATATGCATGTACTATGTACTCACAAAAATGAAAAATAAAAAGTTTTTAAGATGTTTTCATATTAATTTCCATTTTACAAATGTGCTCTCAGTTTCTCGAGTAGCTTTCACGAGTTAAAGATTTCATAATTTCTCATTCCCTTCAAAAGCTACCTGTCCTAACTTCTAATTACTCAAATACCTCCCCTCTGCCCTGATACATCTAAAGAAGTGCATTACAACTACATTGAATGAAAATGTCACTCCCACAAACAGGTACACACAGATAAAACATTTACATACTAGTGCAGGGATCTTCAGTATCTTAAAACAGGGCCTCAGATTTACTTATTTTAATTAATATGGGATAATGAATGAATTGTGCAATGTTAATATTTTCCAAAGTCACACTTCTTTATGGAAAAATTTTGTAAGGTGTAGAAAATCAGTATGTTTTAATGGTATTTTATCAAGTTGCTTTAGATTTTTACATTGTCCTTTCACTTTTCACCTATATTTTTATCATTATCAGAAGATTAGATTGATAAGCAATGATTAAGGAAAATAAAAATAAAAGTATTTGTACTTTCATGATCAAATAAGTAACTGATCTCACTATATATATACACACACACACACAGATTTTATTAAGAAACAAAATCAGGCAAAGTCTTTAAAATCTTCATATCTGTTCTAATTACCATTAATTGTCAAAAAACATACATTTTTCTTCTGAAAAATAATTGTCTCTTAAAGGAAAAATTGTATCCCTATTCACAAAATAGAGGTCAGAAATTTTGTATTTCTGATACCATACGTGTGTTTTTTTCTTTGTCATTTTTTTTCTTCCTCACACAAGCCAATTTTCTAATTCCCCAGACACCAAATAGGTGCCATATAATTTAGTTCAAATCTCACACTACCCAGATTCAGTGACCAGGTAGGTAGTGTCAGACTCCACAAGTTTAAAGACTCAGTCCCCATAACACTGCCCTCATGTCAGATGCCAGTCACAAATAATGGGCCTCCAGGGTACCTACACTTCTTTCCAACTTGGCTACAAAGTCAGAGGTTCCCACATCTCTCTCCTCAGTTTTAATAATTTGTTAAAGTAGTTCACAAAACTCAGGGAAACATTTACTTATATTTACCAATGTATTATAAAGAGTACAGGTGAACAGAGAAATGAAGAGGTACATAGGGTGAGCTCCAGAGGGTCTGGAGCTCAGGGGCTTCTATCCCCATGCAGTTGGGGTGCTCTACAGTCTTGGTATGTTGGATGCATTCACCAACCTAGAAACTCTACAAACCCTATAGTTTATAGATCTTTATGGAGGCTTCCATAAAAATCACAGGTAGCAAGATCGTTTATTATAGGCATAGCCATGATCATTTATTAACTCCATCTCCAGCCTCTCTTCCCCCTCTGATAGATGCGGGTTGGACTGAAAGTTCTAAGCTTCTTTCATCATAATTTAGTTTTTCTGGTGAACAGCTCTCATCCTGAAGCTATCTAGGAGCCCACCAGGAATCACCAGATTAGGATAAGTGATGCTCTTATCACCCAGGAAATTCTGGGGGTGTATTAGTCTGTTCTCCAACAGCCATAAATAAATACCTGAGATCAGATTATTATTTATTTATTTATTTATTTTTATTTTTATTTTTATTGAGACGGAGTCTTGCTCTGTTGCCCAGGCTGGAGTGCAGTGGCGGATCTCAGCTCACTGCAAGCTCTGCCTCCCGGGTTCATGCCATTCTCCTGCCTCAGCCTCCCGAGTAGCTGGGACTACAGGCACGCACCACCACACCTGGCTAATTGGCCTCTATGATCCAATCACCTTCCCCAGATCCCACCTCCAACGTTGGAGATTACGATTCAACATGAGATTCGGGTGGGGACACAGATCCAAACCACATCAAGGGGATTTAGGAGCTCTGTGTAAGGTGTTCCTGTCACCCTCATTACTCAGGAAACCTCAAGAGTTTTAGCAGCTCTGTGTCAGGAAGCTGGGATAAAAACCACATATGATTTTTTTTCTTAATGTGTTACATCTCCTCATCAGAGGAAAGGCAATAAAAGCATTGAACTGAAGTAATTTATATATTTCAACTTATTTTCATCTAGAGAATGATCTTTTAGAGATTATTTTTAAACATTATACCAGATATATTTTCTTTAGAACATTTCTGTATAAAAACATAATTCTCAGAGACCTGCACAGAGACTGGCATGTGTCCACTGCATGGAAATTATGGACATGATACTCAATCCATGTTTCTTGGGCAGTTTATTTTTCCTACTGATTTGTGAAAACTCCAGTGAAATAACATTACCACTGACAATTGAAAATGCCCAAATTATTTCATTAGAGCCTCTATTAGTCTGTTTTTACACTGCTATAAAGACACTACCCGAGACTGGGTAATTTATAAAGAAAGGAGATTTAACTGACTCACAGTTATACAATCATGGTGGAAGGTGAATGGGAAGCAATTCAGGTCTCACATGGCGGCAAGTGAGAGAGAGCGAGCATGGGGAAGTGCCAGACACTTATCAAACAACCAGATTTTGTGAGTAATCACTATCGCGAGAACAGCAAGGGGGAAATCTGGCCCCATGATTCAATAACCTCCCACCAGATCCTTCCCTTGACATATGGGGATTACAACTGGAGATGAGATTTGGGTAGGGACACAGAGCCAAACCATATCACAGCTTGATACACATTTTTAAAAACAAAAATATATTTTCTCTGCAAATTAATCAATGATTTAATCCTGCATTTAAATAACTATTTAAAAACATTTGACAAAATATACTATCACCCTCTTTAAATAACCATTACCTGATAGCCTGAAAATTCATTGCTGACAGAGAATGCTTGTCATTTGCTTTGGTTTAAACATGCCTAGCTCATCGTAAGTATTAAATAATTGTTGAATGAAATAAAATGTGGAATGAATTAATTAACTTATATCTCACTAGCCGCATTCTCTCTCTTCTCATCACCTCTCTCTCTCCAGAGGAACAAAACATTGTTGGAAAAATAGGAAGAGACATAAAAACTTTATAAATTACAGATTCATGATCTCTAATTTAAATTTGATTTTTGTTGTGGGTCATTGATCTTTTTATTAGTCTCTCATTGTCCTGCTTAAACTCTCATTTCTTCTCATGCCACAATCTTCACTCTCATTAAGCTGAGGTCATTTCCTAGTTTATTGAGAAAAGATCGTGATAATCTGTCATTAAATAGCTCATCAACTCTCATAATATTTTCCTCAATATATAAGTAATCTTAACTATTTTATTCCTACCTACTATATGAGTGAGAGAGAGAAAGCACTCTTCAAATAAATACAAAGTTTTCTCTATTTCAGTAAGGCACTGAATTTTTTCCTCTTTCTTTCCAAACACATTTTACTTCCCCACTACTGTGTTTACAATTCTAGTACTTTTTTTTGTTTTATTTTTACAAAGACAAATAAGTTAATGGTCATTGTTTACTATCCCAGTGTTTTAAACTGTACATTAATGTTTCTATACTTTTTCTTTTTTTTTTTGAAATGTCACTCTTTTCTCATAATCTTGCATTAAACTGATAGCAATGATATAAATAAAAATAGATCTACCACAGTGTTAATTTCTAGCAAGACAGTCATTAGCAAACCAGACACTTTGCAGAATTTCTTAGAAAATATAGGAAAAATTAGTAATGGAATAAATGAGAAACCTGGGTTAAAGGGAAAATTGCAATCTAAACCATGCATAGGAGAAGACACTGCGCATATTATAGGTGTTTCCTGACTGATACTTTTAGAGAATTAACTATTTTGAGGAACATGTGTGTTTAGTTTCTTCTAATGGAGGCACGTAAAAGACAAAACAGTTTGTGCTGGCCTGTGCCCCAGCTTGCTATTTTAAGGGAAAGATAACTAGTATCTCTAAGTGTTTTATAAACTACTTTTGAACATGACATTTCAAGTTAGCTTCTATATGCAGTGGGCTTGCATTCAAGGTACGAAGTCTTTTAAAAAAACAAACAAACAAACAAAATGGAGTCTCACTCTGTCACCCAGGCTGGAGTACAGTGGCTCTATCTTGGCTCACTGCAACCTCTGCCTCCTGGGTTCAAGTGTTTCTCCTGCCTCAGCCTCCTGTGTAGCTGGGACTACAGGCGTGTGCCACCATGCCCAGCTAATTTTTTGTATTTTTAGTAGAGACGAGGTTTCACCATGTTGGCCAGGCTGGTCTCGATCTCTTGACCTCATGATCTGCCCACCTCTGCCTCCCAAAGTGCTGGGGTTACAGGCCTGAGCCATCACGCCCGGCCGGTATGAAGCCTTTAACACTGGAATTGTCTGATGACAGTCTTGGGAACATTAAGAAAGAATGGTTAATTCTTGTTGCCCCTTTTTTATTGCAATAAAATACACATATCATACAATTTATAATCTTTACCATTTTAAGTGTATAGTTGATGGTATTAAATAAATTTATAAAGTTGTACAACCATCATCCACCTCCAGAACTCTTTATGTTGTAAAACTCAAATTCTACACTGGCTAAATAATAATCCCGCATTCCCACTGCCCCCAGTTCAGCCTGTGACAACCACTATTCTACTTTCTGGCTCTGTAATTTATAATAGTGGCCAAATGTTTTCTACAGAGTGGTACAATACAAGGTGCAGGAAAGTGGTAGGTCAGCATTTGTGCCGAAACAATCTGTGACATTCAGTTTCAAAGAATGTAACAGTATCAACTGGACAATGAAAGAAATAAGAACCACTGAGATCTGAGTACAACTTTCTCATTTAGGAAGAAGGTATCCTGGACTCCCAGGAAATTATGTGACTAATTTAAGTGAGATTATATAGCTACTCATCATTGTTCTGGACACACTTTGATATGTCCTAACTACCCAAATCCATCTTTCATAAGTGTAAGATCTGTTCATTATTCTCTATAAGGCATATTTCTTGTTTATATATTTTTAAATCTCAAATCTGTGATTTTTTTGCTTAAAGTATCACAAAATCTTTGGAGACATTTTTTGTTTTTGAAATTAACATGGCAAACTGCCATTTCATAGATTTATTCTCCGAGATTTTCTCAGGAGAGGCTTGATATGTAAAAAGTACTTACGGAGAATATGGAACATCTAGATCTTGAGTGATTCTGTAGAAAACTGTGCAATAGAGAAAATGTGAGCGACAATGAAAAAGTTCAACAAACCACAGGGGACGTTGACTCTGAAACTTTTAATGTCCACTGGGTTTAAGTCACTAGTTGAAATGTGTGTTGTGGCTGGGCATTAGCCCTGAGTAAAAAGCACCTTTTAGAATCTAGAAATTATTCTCCCAGAATGGTTTTGTCAATTAAGGATACATTTGGCAGCACATAACAGACGTTTCAAATAACACTGGCTTTAAAACAGAATTCCTTTTTTCATGGTTTACTGAGAAATCTCGAGATAAGCATATGGTGACAGTCACACAGAAGCTCACTGACATTACAGTCACACTCTCGTCAGCTATGTTCATGGTTTCAAGAAGGCTTCTGAACCTCCAGGCAGTAAAATAGATTCAAGAAGGCTTCTGAACCTCCGGGCAGTAAAATAGAGAAAGAAAAATGATGTGGTAGGATGTTACTTAAAAAATATTACACCTCATTTTATATATAGCATTATTAAATAAGACAGTGGAGTTTGGGAACAAAATTAGAACACTAGGCTGCTGTATGGAATATAGAATAAATAAACATAATCTTAACTTGATTTATATCAGAGTGGACATTGATAACAGGTGGGTGTAATATCAACTTTATAATAAAGGATGCAAGGCTTCTAGCTCCACCTTAATCCACAGGCAGAAAATCAACTCCAGTTGGACTAAATATTTAAATATGAAAGGTAAATTATAAAACTTTAGAGGACAATAAGAAATAATCCACAATTTTGAAACAGCAGGTGATTTCTCTAAAGAAACAAGCAAATAAAATATAAAGAAATACATTGATAAATCTATCAACATTAAAATTACAAATTTCTGTTTTAGCATATGTCATAAAAAGTAAAAACACAGTCATCCCCCCCTCTATATCCATGGGAGATTTTTTTTTCCAGGGCCCACTCTCCCTCTCCCCCTGCAGACACCACAATCTGTGGATGCTCAAGTCCCTTATATGAAATGGCAATAGTACTTACATATAGCTTACTACACATTCTCCTGCATATTTTAAATCATCCCTAGGTTAACTTGTAATAAATAATACAATGCCTACATATAATTTTATTTACATGAGCTCAACACAGGACTCAGCGTTTGACAAATTCAAGTTTTACTTTCTGAAATTTTGCAAAATTTTATTTGAATATTTTGAATCTGTAATTGATTGAATTCATGGATGCAGAACCCAGGGATTTAAAGGGCTGACTGTACAAATAGTAAATCAGGATGAGCTATATTAATCAAATAACTCATGAAACATTAGTATCTACATTACATAAATATGAAAAAAATCACACAAATTAAAAAACAAAAGAAAAAGACAAACAACCAGAAAAGAAGAAATGCAAGCATCATGAACTGAGATCCCATGGAAGAGACAGGAATAGTCTATAAACTTTTGACACCGGTAATACCCACAAAAATGCAATCTGAAATTAAAATTAAGTGCCATTTTGAAGTCTTTGATGTTGGTAGAAAACTAGAAGTTAGATTATGGAGAGTGTGAAGGAGGTAATGGAGGAATCGATCTGTTGCTCACTGCTGGTTCATGTGAAAGTGGAGCATTTTACTTTAGAGGGAGTTTGGTGTACTTAAAGTCTTAGCTCAATAAAGAGTGAAGGAAATAGGGAAGCGAGGAAGGAAGAGAGTAAAGTAACGTAGAGTAGCACTGAAACCTTCCAGGAAATGCTGCTGTTTGCTTGGTGAAGTAAATTTTCTCTGGAGAAGTTTTATGAACCCACTACACTGAAGAAAAGACTATTAAGAGAGACAGAGTGTGAGAAATGTGTTCTTTTAAGCCCTGTCTCCTGTCTTTTCTTGATCAAAAGGCATCTCAGTCTGTACAAAATCTGGGGCACTTCAGAGCAGTAGAAGGGCCCTTCAGGCCTTGTGTGATCTGGTTGGATTAGTCCCAAAACCTCTAGCTAAAGTGACAACTACCAAGTTGAGCACAATGAAAGTTTTTGGAGATGAGACAATGACTGAGGTCCTCCACTGAACAAGTAGCCAAGATTCTGACATCAGTAAATATGGGGAGGTATCTATTTTAGCCCAGTTCATCTACTAAAGTTAAATATATGCAGCCCGGCAACTCCAATTCTAAACAAACTCCTGTGTATATAATCTAGGAGTTATGTACAAAGGAGCTTTTCTTAGAAATAGCTGGGGTTAAAAACAAAAGAGGTGACAAACCAAACAAAAACCCGTTCACACCCCTTAAATGAGTGTCAAGAGTAGACCGAACGTAAAACGCAGAAAAAAAAGAAAAAACTGTAGTTACAGAAATCAACCTGAAGAAACGTCACAAAACCAATGTTGGAAAAAACAGCCAAGTCACAAACCGTTGCATACAACATGACTGTATTTAAATATAAATTTCAAAATTACTAAACTATGAATATTATTTCTAAACAAAAATTTCTAATATAAACAGGCTTTCATTTGTGGAATGAGAATAGTAGCTACAAATGAAAATTGTTCTACAAGGAGTTTCTGAGATACTAGGAATATAACACTTAAGACAGTGAATATTTGAGTGTATATTGTATTACTATTTATATTAATTATACCTTTTGTAAGTTATTCATTTATATAAACATTTCACAAAACCAAACACATTACATAGTTATCTAGAATAGTCAGTGAAGTGATTCGGGTTGCTAATATTTAAATAATACTTTATTAGTTTTGAATGTTTAATTATGTTAAAAAATAATGATTTAACCTAAAACTAGACTATTATAACTTTTTTATTAATTTTTTTGGTATTAGATTGAACTCTAAATAAATGTAATTCTAATTCTTTGGAGAAACTTTGGAAAGCAATAGTAAAAGAGTACTCTGGTTACCTTTTGATTGTTTAGACTTTTGGAAATAGCTTGACCCTCCAAATACACTTAGGAACTAATGTTTTGTTTTATCAATAAATTCATCAGATATCCTATTTGAGATGAGTTACATTGCTATTGTCTCTTTGCCAGTAAACAAATATAATTGCATACTCCAAATTGAATAGTTGAAAATCATACAAAAAGAGTAATTTGGATTTGCTTATTTGAGAATAAAATAGAACTATTTCCATTTTTTCATTTAAGTTTCTCAGATTATACATTTCACCTACTCACTGGACACACTGGTAATAATTGGGATAGACAAGCAGAATGCTTTTGGACAGATTGTAACTGATTGATTTGACAAACCATTAAAAGTATGACAGCTCTATTAAAGTCATTATTTTAAATAAAATAATTGAAAAATATATTTAAGACACTCTTCCAGTCATGTGAAAAATCTCATAAAAGTAAATAAGACATTAAATGATAAAACAATAAAAGAAAGGGTGACATCATTTACACAATAGGCCACTATGTTCCATGGACACTAAGTTTAAGAGTGTGAACGAGTCTTGATTCACAGAGTATGGGCAAATCACACAATACATTTGCAATTTCCCCTATTCATTCTGTGTGGGTGAATGTATATTTATCTTTCAAGATTAAATAAATAATATACATGCTAACTCTGATACATAGTTCATGTTTAATAAGCATCATATTCCTTACATTACATAAAATACTATAAAAAGTAATGGTAAACAACAGTGCATTAATTACAAACCAAATAATTAATCATTTCTATTGGTTCAAAGCATTAGACTTATGTTTATTTAAATTTCAAATTAATTTTTAAAACCTAAGAGAAGTGCGACAACACTACTAAAACTTTTTAAATAAAGGGAACACACAGGAAATCTGAATCTGTGAAAACAAATGACAAGTCAAATCTATTTCATTTGTCTACTTTTGTCTTCTGTTAGTCACTGCATTTTTGTTGGAGCTCACATATCCTTATATTCAAGAAGAAATAAACCATTAAAAATTTTTAAAAAATTATTTTTCCTACTACTTATTTTCAGCTATATGCGGTAAAGGAGGTTGATATTACACAGCTATACATGAGTCACTACCTCAAATGGACATTTGATAGTTGTCAAATTACATGTTACTCTTATTTATAATATTTCCATCTTTATTAATGCATTCAAAGACATTCATTGAGTTACTACCATACTTTGTAAACACCATGTATTTTATCTGCCTCTTTCTAGCCATCTCAAATGAACAATCTAAGTAAAAGTAGCTTTTTTCTAAGTAACTACTGATTCAAAATCATCTCCTACACACTCATCCCTTTGCTGACCGAATTTTTCCTCCAAGCTTCTATAATGTAGGAATTTTAGTGCTGATTCTCATTATGAAAAATAACGATCAAAGATAATGTGTGCATCACAATTTTTTCAGCTATAAATCCAAGTAGATTTTCTGCTGAAACAGGATACAGTGTATGAAGAAGGCATCACAAATAATTAGCCAAAACTAAAATAAAAACCTTTTATTAAAAATGGCTCTATTTTTGCTGAAAGCAAGCAAGAAAAATTTAACTTAAGTGTAGAATGGGTATTTTTTGTTGTTGAGATGATAGCAGGAGAGAATAGACTTTTTAAGCCAGATTCCTCAAACTTCGTCCTACTGAGAAAGCTTGGATTTCTTTCTTTTTCTGTCCTGGTGATGTTTTTTTAAAGAACACAAATAGACAATCTTTGCATGATTTCTCCTTCTAGGAAGAAAATATCTTGACATTTGATTTCGCTGTTTATGTGCAACTTTTTTTGTCATTGTAATAAAGTGACAAGGATTAAGGTATGCAACCCTGCACAGTATGAATTCAGCAATGGAGACGAATATTTGTTCAGCTTTTATTCACAATCTATTATTCGTGTGCTAATGGATTTTCCTCTTATTAATAGCTATATGGAGACTTTTCTGTGAAAGGGTCTAGGAAACACTTTATAATCAAAGGTTTCAAGATAGAAATTATATGCAGAGATCTTAATTATATTTTACCTCAATTTTAATTTAATTTTACTATTCTTACATCCAACTACTTAAGTAATTAAAATTAAAAAGCATGCAGTGAAAAGTCAGCCACTCATTTCTGTGCCTAACAGCACATTTTCTCAACATTGGCAACTCTCCCATCATAACACACCCAAGAGAACACTGTGTCTTAGGATTTCTGTCTTCTTCCAGATTTCTTTAAACGTATATGTAATAAAATACAAGCATATATTCTCAGTAGTCCTCCTTTCCTCAATAAAATACACAACTCTGTACATTATTCTGCTTATATCACTCAATAAAATATTTGAGACCTCTCTATATCAAAACAGAAATGGCTTCCTCATTGTATTTTATTGTGTTTTACTGTATCTTTCTGTATAAATTTGAATTTATTTATATAACCAGAACCCAAGCATTGACAACATAGTTGTTCCCAATCTCTTGTTAATACAAGCAATGCTACAATGAATAATTTTTTACTAATGTAATTTCATGCATGCAATTACATCTTTCAAGTGAGTTCTCAGATATGAAATGGTACATACATTAGAAAATGTTACAGATATTTCCAAACATCTACAGATATTTTCAATCCTAAGAATTGTACCAAGTTGCACACCCACCTTTAATATATTAAAAGGCTTGTTTCCCTAGAGGCTTGCAAAATAAGTGTATTATTAAACATTTTCTTTGTGGTCATTTGGATGTATCAGTTATTCTCTTTCATATTAAGTACAATGCTTCATATGTACACATACACATATATATATATAAATTGTAATTGTCATGCTTCTCTGTACTATGCTGTAGTGAAATTCACTTTGTCTTTGTATAGCTATGTAATTTCAAAAAAAAAATTAATTCAGTGTTCAGCTGGACATGGTGGCTCGTGCCTATAATCCCAGGAGGCCAAGGCAGGTAGGATTGCTTGAGCTCAGGAGTTGAAGACAAGCCTATGCAACACAGAGAAACCTTGTCTCTACTAAAAATTAAAAAAAAAAAAAAATCAATTGGGTAGCACACCTGTAGACCCAACTACTAGTGAGGCTGAGGTGGGAGGATTGCTTGACCATGGGAGATAGAGGCTTCAGTGAGTCGTGATCATGCCACTGTACAACAGCCTGGGAAATGGAGCAAGAACTTGTCTCAAAAAAAAAATTAATACGATGCTATAACTTGAATAAAAAAGGAAAATAAAATAAACTTTCAACAATCTTTGTGTTTTGATATGTCAGTACACAGATGTGCCTATATAAGAAATTATAATTAGGTCGTCAGCTGTGTATACAAAGTAGAATTTATGTCCTGCAAAGACAAGTTGTTTTGGTTACTCAGATACCTCCTGTGGAGTTTGTGTGGTTGATGTGACATTGCAAATTGTGGATAGCTCTTGATAATGTTGCAGAAAAAATTCAACACTTCTATTTATTTGCAAGGAAAAGTTATGTTACTAAGATGTTGAATATAATTTGAATCCCATTCTCTGTGCATTTTGTGGAAATACATAAACCTAATAGAGGTTCTAGGCTCATAAAATCGTAAACTCTTTTTAATACATGAATGCCTGGCAAGACATTTGGAAATTCTGTGGGACACCAGCTTATTTTTTTTCCCTTTGTGAATCTATGCCGTTTACTACAGGGGCTGTACATCAATGTTCCCTATCTTCTAAATATCTGAAGCCCCCTAAAAATACCTCCCTAAATTCCAATGTTCTCCATTGATAACTAGAGCTAGTATGATAGACAAAAATAGTATCTTAATGGAAACTTAATTTTTCTTTTTTTTTTTTTTTTGAGACGGAGTCTCGCTCTGTCACCCAGGCTGGAGTGCAGGGGCGCGATCTCGGCTCACTGCAAGCTCCGCCTCCGGGGTTCACACCATTCTCCTGCCTCAGACTCTCCAAGTAGCTGGGACTACAGGCGCCCGCCACCACGCCCAGCTAATTTTTTGTATTTTTAGTAGAGACGGGGTTTCACCGTGGTCTCGATCTCCTGACCTCATGATCCTCCCGCCTCGGCCTCCCAAAGTGCTGGGATTACAAACGTGAGCCACCGCACCCGGCCTAATTTTTCTTTATCTTATGAGTAAACTAAATATTTTTATAGGCTTAAACCCCATTTATGTGCCCCTTTCTGTGATCTGTACATTTATCACCTTTACCCATATTTATTGGGTAATGTTTTACTAATCAATTTCTGTATGATTTCTGTATTTAATAGATATCAGATCTTTCTGGTTAAAATTGCAAATCTTTCCCAGTTTTGTTTGTTTGTTTCAAACCTGTTTTGTTGGGTACTCTTTTTTAGCACTTTGGTTTGTGTGTTTTATTGTTTTCTTTTCTGCTTATTTTTTTTATTATCTTGATGTTATTTTTCTAACTTTTTCAATGGGCTTTTGTTTTCATTGTTATTTGATTATCAAGAGGAGTATTAAATTTTGTTAATTTAAGCTGCATCCTATATGTACTATGTTTATTTTTGATATGTTCTAAAAGTCTGAAATCTCAATTAATACTGCCTTTCAGACCACAGAATTGCTTAGAAAACATTTTGAAATTTTTTTTTTTTTTTTTTTTTTTTTTTTTTTTTTTTTTTTTTTTTTTTTTTTTTTTTTTTTTTTTTTTTTTTTTTTCTGTTGACCAAAAGTGTTTTAAATTTTTAAATTTGTATTTTGTTATAAATTTTTAATTACATGCACTGTAATGAGAAAATATTTTCCATACTACTTCTACTTTTTTGTGTATTATAATACATATGAATATACCACACAAAACTCTTTCAATACATAGATAGATGTTGATAAATAAATAGATATAGATATATAATTAGTTTATTATTTAGATATTTGTCACTACAAGTGTATTTCCTCAGTTCGAAATTTATTTATATTACATGTATCAATCACTAAAAGCAATAAAACAGTAACATGTTTTCTCATCTATAACCCCCCTTCTCTTCTGCTGACAATTTTAGTTACTAATATTAGGCCTTGTGTGTTTACCTTTATAATGTGAAATATACCTGTACTTTTATTACTCTATTTAACTCTGTTCTCAGGGATTGGACATTCAGCAAACTTAAATCTATATCCTCCTCCATTTCTTCTTTTACCTCATCAAACTGTAAGTAAAGTTACTAAAGTTAAGGCATACAACATTTTATTCAATTTTATGTACAGTTAAATAAGCTTTGCAGCTAAATACTGTCAGTATTGATAAGAATCATTTTGTCATAGTTTTCCCAGTCATATCCAAGCTATATCTTGTCCTTACAGTACTTACTTAAAAAAGAATCATGGCAATGAAATATTCTTAGTTTTTCTACGTTTATGCCTGTTTGTCTTGACATTTTGCTTACTGTGGAGGTCAGTAATTTCCTACTAACGATTATTCCTCCTTCAGACAATAGCCAGAAACTCTAGACAATTTTTACTTAACACCTGAAGACCCTGGATCATGAGCAAATGTAAGTAAAATTTGGAGGGCAGTCAATACTTTGAAGCAGGAACTAACAAGAAAAGTTTTTTTTTTATGTTTCTACAACTATTCACCTGAGAGCCACAGTCATTTCCTGTACCTAGAGGCTAAACCTGATGGAAAACCTGCATTCTTGCCAGATTTAAGAGCTAGAGGACAGTTTGAAGCAACCACAACAGCTGGAAATAAGGGAATTCACAGAAAGGAGATATTGTGAGTTGACAATTTTCTAAATCTCTTTTTAAAATGTCTCCAAAAACCTGTCTGATATACTAATACTGACCCAAGCGTGTGTGAGGCAGATTCAGTTCAACCCAGTTGAAGATAAAATAATTGAATTGAGACATGTTTCCAAGACACTGAGTTTGCTGGTTTTTGTCCAACCAAGCTAAGTACCCACTAAAACAAAGAAATGGAATTCTTCAAAGGAATATAGCATAATGCAAGTTCTCTATATTCAAGCTAAAATTTAGAATTAATCAACATGTGAATATAAAAAATCAGTGAAACATAATCAAGTCTTTAGAGGAAACAAAATCAAGCAAGAACAACAAATAAAAATGATCCCGTTATTAATATTAGCAAGCATAGCTATTAAGGCAATTAATATCATATTATCAATAAAGAAAAACACTCATTCAATGAAAGGATAAGATACTTCACTAGAGAGAAATATTAATACATACTTAAAAACGAAGCAAAAGGAAATACAGGATTTAAAAAATGAAGCCTCTGAAATGAAGCAGAATGGAGAAGACAGAGGAAGGATTCACTAAACTAAACGATAAGTCAATATAAATCATCTGATCTAATAAACTGAAAAAATAGAAAAACATAGAGTCAGCAAACTCTGGATCAAATAGGTTAATATATTTTTAAACTTGAGACTTCAGAATTAGAGAAAGAATTGAAAAGAAAAAATACATATTTGAAAAAATAGCCAAAAGTTTCCCAGATTTAATAAAAGGCAAATATTTTAGAAATTCAGTAAACCCAGTGACCTCCCCAAGCAGGATATTTGCAAGCGAAAGCAGTTCCAGCCTCAGCATAATTAAATTATTGAAAGCATACATTTGAAGGTCTTGAATGAAATCCAGTTTATCACAAAAAACAGAGGGCACAAGACCATGAAACAGCATATCTAAATTGATGAAAGAAAATAACTCTGAACCTAGGAATGTGTATCCAAAGAAAATAGTCTATAATATAGGCAAAAATAAAGATATTTTTGGTCAAAGAAAATGAATAAAATTGCTGCTGAAAGAAAAACATTTCAAAAAAAAGTTAAAGGCAATTATTTGGGATTAAGGGAAATGAATACCGTATAGAAACTTTGACCTTAAGGAAAAACGAAGAGCATCAGAAATGACAAATCTTCAGGTAAATATAAAACATAATTATCCCAGGTGGAAGACAGGGTGGCCATTCCTCAAAGACCTAAAGACAGAAATACCATTTGACCCAGCAATGCCATTATTGGTTATATACCCAAAGGAATATAAATCTTTATACTATAAAGATGCATATGTAGGTATGTTCATTGTAGCAATATTCACAATAGTAAAGACATGGAATCAACCTAACTTCTCATCAGCGATAGACTGGATAAAGAAAATGTGGTGCACATACACGATGGAATACTATGCACACATAAAAAAACAAAATCATGTCCTTTGAGGGGACATGGATGGAGCTGGAGGCCATTATCCTTACATAAACTAACACAAGAACAGAAAACCAAATACCACATGTTTTCACCTATAAGGGAGAGCTAAATGAGGAGAATGCATGGACACAAAGAGGGGAACAACACACACTGGGGCCTTTTGGAGGAACACAGGAGGGAGAGGATCAGGGAAAATACCCAATGAGTACTAGGGTGAATACCGAGGTAATGAAATAATTTGTACAACAAACCCCCATGACACAAGTTCACCTATGTAACAACCCTACATATGTAGTGGTGAACTTAAAATAAAAGCTTAAAAATCCCACAATTTTTCCTCTTAATACATGTAAAAATATATATCATTATTTAAACAAAACATATTAATGTTTTGTGAGATGTTTATAGTACATAGATGTAATTCTTCTGAAATCTAAAGCATAAGAAACGAGGTAGGTGGTAAATGGATTGAAATCATTGCAATGGTTTATATTGTACTTTTAGCGACGCAGTATTCACTCTAAGTCCACTTAATAATTTTAGGACACCCATAGTAATTTCTAGAGAAATCAAATTTCACAGTATTCCTCAAAATTATATTCTTGTATGTTGAAGATTTATATATTTATTAAATTTAGTAATAATAGAATCAAGTAAACACTGTAAATGGAGAAAATCTAAATATATACGGTAGGGACTTTAAAAATTTTAAAACAGCAACAAAACTTCAGTTTGCATTTTAAAACTACTTTTCTCTTTGCCTATATGTAGATTGTATCTTCATGTATTTTTTAAATATCTATACCATTATATAATGATAGTTCGTGTACTGATCCTGCAGTTGAGATGTTCTCTTTCACACTGATTTCTTGGTGCTTTGATGAATATTGGAATCTTCATTTGGATCTTTATGAATCGTCTCCAGAACAGGCATTTCCAACTGTTTCATTTCCATTTATCCCAAGAACTGACGCAATTTCGGATTTTTTTTTTTTCCTGTGGAGTCACAGTTGACTTTCATTCTGGGCGCTGATGTACCTTCTATTTTGCGACCATAAAACACTCTCAAGTGCCTTTGCCGAAATACAATTATTTCTACTGGGTTTTTTGTTGTTGTTGTTGATCAGCAGTGTAGCTTCTGGTGCAGTGGCTGCCCGGACTGAAATCAATGGGCTCTGTCTCTTTGTAGTCTTCCTTCCTTCTCTTCCTTCGTAAGGACTTCATTGAGGTATACTCTACATACCTGCATTTATTTTTACCTCTACGCTGCCATTTTATTTTATTTTTCAGTATCTATTCTCTTTGTTTCTGTTTTTTTTTTCCTGCTGCATCTTTTTTTTTTTTCCTGCACTAATTCATTTTGTCATTAAGTGTGATCATTCTACTTCCACCCCTTTCTAAGAACTGGTAGCTCATATCTGTCATGTGCTTATTCTCGTTCCCTCTCTCTCTCTCTTTCCTACTGTCTCTCTCTCCTGCTCATATTTTAATGGGTAAAATTTCCATTAAAAAATCGATTGCAAAATATTTCATCATAATTTTTTTCTGTATCAATATTTCTATATTTTCTGTCACTGTTAATCATCTTTAGTAAGTTCTGATTCTGTTTGTTTATCATCTATATTTAAAACAGCATTTTATCAATGGTTTTTAGTTTCTCTGTATTACTAATCATAATAAATTGCAGTTTTCTGGTTTGACAATTTGCAGGATTCCTGGGGTGAGCTGGGAAGCTGACTTTCTTCCCCTTTTTATGTAGTCTCAGAGGCCATATGGATGATTCTTTTCTGTTCGTTTATTTGTTTGTTTTGAGAAGAGGTATCACTCGGTCACCCAGGCCTAGTGCAGTGGCTGAATCTTGGCTCACTGCAGACTCCACTCGCAGGTTCAAGCGATTCTCCTGCCTCAGTCTCTTAAGTAGCTGGGACTACAGTCGCGCACCTCCACATCCAGCTTTTTTTTTTTTTTTTTAGTGGAGACAGAGTTTCACCATGTTGGTCAGACTGGTCTCGAACTCCTGACATCAAGTGATCCACCTGCCTCGGCCTCCCAAAGTGCTTTATAGGCATGAGCCACCACGTCTGACCTGGATGATTCTTTACACAGCCATGTTGGCAGGATTTCTCTAAATCCAGCTGGCTCAGGGTAAAGAACAAGTTATTTGGTTTCTACATCAAATCTGTAGCACGTGAATTTTTGTTGGGGATTTTTGAGGTGTTCTCCTGGCCCTTTTCATGCCCTCCCACACAGCTCATGTTCAAACTCAACTTTGAAAAGATGTACATGTATTTGGGAGTGTGTAAATTTTACCTTTCTCCCAGTTTTACTAGAAATGTTGTCCTTTTTTTGTTTTCTTATATTTTTATTCTTGCTATTATTTTAAGAAAGAGGAAAATAGTAACTCATACCTCACTTTTATACTGGAGTTCAATACTATTTTAGAGTCATATGTATAATTTTTGTTTTCCTCTTGAAATGAAATTAGAATACTATGTTCACTTCCTTTTTAAAAAATATATCATTTTAGTCTTCTTGCAATCTGGACCACCTCAATAGAAAACTACCTGTTTCATTACAGAGAAAGATTTCTCTCATATTTTGAAATAGAATATTGGACTTAATTGGGCATGTTTTTTCAGAGATATACATTAGCCAAATTATAGAAAAAAAAACAGAGAAACATTTATGAATGAATTAAATCCTCTGGGATATTTTCTTCCAATTTTTGATGAGAGCCAGTAAGAGTTTAAAATGTTCACATTGCATGAGAAAGTAGTTTTTGAGTGTTTAATAATGGCATAATTTTTTTTCACTTAGTGTACTAAGATTTTTCTGATAATATACTAAGGATCAAAATAACTCCTAATTTCGAGTTAGTAACCTAAATATGACATTTTATTTAGTTCGCTTAACTCACAAAATAAATAAACCCTGTTTTACAGAGACTGTATGTGTCTTGGAGGTGCATTTTGATACACATTCATAATATTCCAAATATATACTGCTTGTTCACATTTATAGCTCTCTCTTTGTAGAAGAGAGATCAATAATCATCACATTGAGATTTTAAAAGAGAAAGATAAAGAGCAAAACCCAGGAAACCTCACACTGACACATAATTGGAAATAGAATTTGAATGTTTTCCAAACAGACTATTGTAGCTTTTCTTACACACAGCACAGATTTTCATTAAATAGGTTCCCTGCTAATAAATTGTATATTTACTAGGGCTTTGTTTGCAGTGTCCCTATGAGATGATACATCAAGTTCAAAGGCATCAATAAAAGTGACTTTAATATCCAGGAAAATACTGATGCAGCTGTTTGTTTTCTAGCAGTGCCAGTGACTCATAAATAAAAAAGTAAGGCAGTCATATCTTGGGCAAAGTGGCCGTATTTTCCTTTCTATGGCTCTAACACCAGTAAATCAGTTCCTGACTTCAGATTTCTTAAAAATTTTCTCTGCTATTTCCAGAAAATGTTCAAGTCTAAAACAATAACACCAGCAACAACTTTATTTACCATATAGGTGATCTTTCCAGGTTAAAGGCAGTTTACATTCTAAGAATTATTATAGTATTGAATAATGTAAGAGTTTTAAGATCTTATTATTTAAAAAAAATGTTTTCTCCAATTCTCAATTGAAAGAACCAGCCAGTTAAAAATTCAATCAAGGAAAACAAAGCCTTAAAAACACAGAGATGAATGATATTTGAATTTAATCAGTCACTTATCAAAAAAGTCAGCATTTTTGTATATTTTTCTTTACAAAATTTCTGTTACATTTATAGAGGTGGACCTTATTGCCCCATGAACAAAAAGCATTTTTTGGTGGTCATGGAGTTGTAAATTGAGTCTGAACTAAATAAAAGAATCTCAACTCTCAAGCTAGAGCTGTATTAAGGGTATACTATTGTATTTCTAAGTAAGTGGAACTTATACTTCTCATGTCCATCTCAACTCAAGGCTTCCTAATGATGCCCAAAAGAGCTTGCTTCTATAAGTTCTAGGAGAAACTTACCTCTTCCTTAGTTTTACAGAAATTTCTCCCCACCCCATCTAGTACCCATACTTATGTCCCTCCATCCAAGCAGAATATTTCTCAGCTATCTTCTTAAGTTCGCATGACCTTTGAAACTTTCTCCCTTTTAATTGCAACTCACTTTTACTCTTTGTCTCTAAAAAATCAGATAAAAAATAACTTTGTATTAGTCATTATTTTATTATTAACTTTCCAGGAAAAATGAATAAACTGCCTCAAAACATATGTCCTTAATTTAAAAAAAAAAACTTTCCATGACTGCATTTGTTAATAACACAGCATATAAAAAGAGAAATTTGTTTTCCAAATGGTCTAACAGCTTTCTGTACCATTTTGTCTCTTTTTATGCTGTTCATAGTGAGATGTACTTCTCTACTTGTTTGTTGTTCTTGTCAGTATTTCTTTCTCTACACAATAAAAGGTTGAATATGAATTTATAGTTTAATGTGAAAATTATTTCCACATTTCCCATCTTCCAAAGATATTTTTAATTAGATGCTTTAGTGCTTGCTAGTGAAGTGGCAGCTATCTTACAGCACTTGGGGTCAAGATGCTTTCACAGTAATCATGAAATCAAAACCCACAGAAGCTGCATCATCTGCCTGCATGGTAGGACCCTTTTCTTACCACTGTTCTAGTAGTCATGCATTACCCCCTGCAAAGGTCTTGAAAATCATCATGAATAAAATCATTGTAATAGTGAATATCAGCCTTAGTGTAAGATAAATTATGTTGGCACCAAATACTTAATTTCAAATTTCTCTCGACATTTATTGTAAGGCAGTGCCTTATGTTTAATAGTATCTTTTGTTTCATTTGTAACAACATGTGATATGATACAAGCAAGAATATCTGTGTGCATTTTCTAAAGAAAGTCAGAACTGACAAGACTATTGGGTTAGAGAGGAGAAGCTAGTTACTGAATTATAAATTCCATAATTTGATCTTTCTGGTTCTCTTTCTCAGTGTACAATGAAGGAACATTAAAAATTTCCTTTCACCCTCTGGATCTGAGTGTTCCATTTCATCACATTATTGGCAGGCTTTTCAATGTTTTAAAACACTGAATCTTTAGGAGCACTGTATCTAAACAGAAAAATCAAGAAACACTGAATCTTCATCTATTTCTGTTCAAAAAATTTGTGTCACCAAATGTCCTTTTTCTTGGAAGCTTAATATAAAGACATCAATATGTACAGTTGTCACCTGGTTACTTTCATATTTTTTATGTGCAAAATCAAAGTGATTTATCTGTAGGCACATTTCAGAAAGAAGGTATAGAAGATGAATCTACCCACATAGACATTTAAAAAAATACGAGTCTTCCATTGTTAGGTTTTCAACAAAGAGACAGATTATAAATCTACCATTGGATTTAAGCTTTTTCAATATTCAGACATCAAATTTGAAATTATACGATGTTTTACAGTGATAAAGGTCTAGGGCATTTTGTAAAGATTTATAATAGATAATTTTAAACCTCTATCTTTTAATATTTAATTGAATTGACTATTCTGGGAATTCATCTCCATCCATATTTACCTAACTATGTCAGTTTCTAATGTAGAATAGTCTTAAAATAATAATACCAAAAATTTAATTTGTTGTTAAAATGTGTCACATACATTTCTCATTTGATCTTCAGTTCCATACAGTCTGAATGTAGATATCATTATTCCCATTTCACACACAGAGAAACACACTCAGAAAAGCAATGTAAATTGCTAATGTCTTATAATTAGAAAATAGCAACATCACGTTTTGGCTCAGGTCTATTTGACATTGTAAGTTCTAATATTTCCTTAATCATCCAGTAAAAACACAAATATTGGTTAGTTAATGTGCACATGTCTTAAACATGCATATGAAATCAATTACTCTTTTTGTTGCTCATATAACACTTGAAATAAAACCTAAAATTGTTACTATGTTCTACAAGATCCTACCAGTCTTCTTTTTTAATTTAATCTGTCCTCACTCTTCTTGCTCTCTACATTTAAAACACACATTTATCTTCTTGTAGTTTCTTAACATTCTCTTTCTTTGCCCTTTGACAGACTGTTTCCTAGAAGTAGAACAGCTTTTTCTTCCTCACTCACTCTTTGCCTAGTTATTCCTTACTCATTATTCAATTTTTACTCAAACAACTCTCTGCTTAAAGTATCTCTGTCTCAGATTATCATCTGATGTATATATGATCACAATGGAAAGTTTCCTCTGCAAGTTTCACAGGTGATAATTATATACTTATTACTGTAATTATCCTCTTGAATTTTGTTTGTTACTTAACTGTCATTTCCTTGTGGGCATAATATGAGTCGTATTATCCTTTCTATGGCTCTAATACCAGTAAATCAGTTCCTGACTTCAGATTTCTTAAAAATTTTCTCTGCTAGTCCCAGAAAATGTTCAAGTCTAAAACAGTAACACCAGCAACAACTTTATTTACCATATAGGTGATCTTTCCAGGTTGAACGCAGTTTATTTTCTAAGAATTATTATAGTATTGAATAATGTAAGAGTTTTAAGATCTTATTATTTAAAAAAATGTTTTCTCCAATTCTCAATTGAAAGAACCAGCCAGTTAAAAATTCAGTAAAGGAAAAATAAAGCCTTAAAAACACAGAGATGAATGATATTTGAATTAAATAATTGTATCCTAAATGCATAGCATTGTTTCTCACACATAGTAGATAATCAATTATTGATAAGAGAGTGAATGCATGAATAAATAAATACCTCAAATTCCAATTGTTTGGGGGGACACTCCCCTTCACATGGACTAGTAGTAATATTAGTCTTTTCAGGGAATTTACTTTCAAAATACTGTTTAAAGTCCCTAGAGGACTTAGGTATGGCCACAGATTGAGAGAAACTGTGAGGCTGGACTCTTAAATGTCTGGATTCAACAATACTTGAAAGAAAAATATATCAATGCTATTTGTTTGAACCTTCACCAGACATCCACCCCCACATACTCAGTTCTACCTGTGGAAATGATTTTGTGTCATTAATACTTGCGTATCTGGAAGAATAAGGAAATAGGCACCTATCTATGAAAATAATTAATTTTCTTTGAAAATTTTTCAACATGCTTCAAAGGAAAAAAAAAAGAATTCCTCTCTCTGTGTTATTCTCTGTGAGTAGCCAACAAAATGAAACCTCAAATATTATGCTTCATGATAAATAAACTTTGAAGAATGTAAAGCTATTGCATCATGAGGTGAGTGCAGGGACAGTCAGAGACCAAGAAAAGAGCCTTGGGAATTTAAAATATGATAACAAAGGACTGGAAGATAAAAATAGAGGGAATAGCCCAGGAAATAGAATAAAATAACAAAAACATGTAAAATTGGCTAGAAAATATTTTTGGCTTAATAATTATGAATAAATTAAAGTGGTACAACAGATTAAAACAAGTACAAAGAATCGAGAAAACAGAAGGGATAATATAAATTAGCAGGAAATACATTATACCCATATAATGTCTTTATATATGTCTTTAAAGAACCCGTATAGTGCTTAGAACTATATAAAAGTATATTTTTGTAAACATTATTAACACCCAAGATAAAGAGATGACCAAGACTATAAAAGCTTTCAAACAAAAACAAGCAAACAAAACATTGGTTAAAAACAAAGAATCAAAAATGACAATAAGATCAGACTTAATAGCAAGACGAAAAGGTAGACACAAGGGAGCACAGCCTTCAAAATTCTGAATGAAACAGTTACAGAGCATCAATTTAAATCCAGCCAAACTCAAATAAATACAAAGTTGCAAGAACATATTCAGATATTTAAACTATATAAAGAAAATAACTGTTCTAAAGAAGCTACTGAAAAAGAGGGTAGGCTTTAATCAAAATGAGAATGAAAAATAAATAAATAAATAAACCAGAAGAACACATGGACTCCAGGAAATAAGGTGTCTAACCAAAAAGAAGGCAGAGAAAGTCTTTAGAATAATGGCAAAGACAAAAAAGAAATCTCAGGATGACAATTATATGTCCTGACTACAAAGCAAACAATCTAGACTGGATGGCGGGTTATAGGAACTATACCTCCAGAAAGAAAATGACATGGTTAATTTGTGCTGTTTTTTAAAAACATAACACCACCGATTGAGAGGTGATTCAGATTTCTGGTGGAGCACTGAGACAAATTTGTGATAAAAACATAGAATAATATATTTAAAAAACAGAAAGTAGTTATTAACTGCAACACAAAATAAAAAAATTGTTCATATTGCACTAGAGACTTTAATTTCAGAAATTATTGACATTGTCACATAAGAGAAGCTCCGAATAGTGATATAACCAAAAAGTGAAATAATCATCCTGGGAGGATGGGCAAGAAAGAGTGATCATTGAAAGGTGAGTTATTGTATAATAGAGCTAAATCTTCAACTGAGAAATCTCAATACAGAAATCTAATACAGATAATTAAATAGGCTGGTGAACAAGATGAAATATGTGGTCAGTGAGGAGTAAAAATCAAAAGTGTGAAGTCATGGGTCAGGAGAACACTTTATGAGCTTTGTAGAACTATTTAGCATTTCAGTCTCTATCATTAGGGTACTATAATACAAATTATAAATTAATCAATATATATTTTTGAAAATCTACCATCAACTCACAGATGTGTTTCTCCCTCCTCCTTTAAATATCCAATGGCCTTCTTCTTATAATAATGTAAGAAAATATTTTTCATAGAATTATTAAAACAATCAATAAATGTAGAAAAGAAAGAAAATGGAGCTCAGACTATTCTCCTGTTTTTTCTCTTTTTTTTAGCAAAACACTGACCTAGAATATTTGTTAGACTTTATTTTTTGGAACTGTTTCAGATTTACAAAAAAAAAAAAAATGAGTAAATAGGTGAATGGAAATTACAGAGAGTTCCCATACGTGTCCCTTCCCTGCATTTGTCTTGCCTTATCACTGACATCTTGCATTACATTTGTTATAATGAATGAAGTAATATTGATACAATATTAACTAAGGGCCATAGTTTGTATAAGTTTCCCTCTTTGTGTTGTACATTCTATGGGTTTTGATCAATGTGTAATGTCATGTATTCACCATTTCAGTATCTTACAGAATAGTCTGTCAATCTAAAAATCCCCTGTCAATCGCCTATCCATTCCCTTCTCTCTTCCCCCTCAATCCCCTAGAATGGATTAATCTTTCTACCAACTCTATTTTTTGCCCTTTTCAGAATGGCATGTAGTTGGAATAATACAGTAACTTTCAGACTGGTTTATTTCGCCCAGTAAGATTCCTCCATGTCTTCAAATGGCTTCATAGTTCATTGCTTATTATTGATGAATAATACTGTATTCCTTTGTACAGATATACAATTTTGTTTGTCCATTCACCTATTGAAGGACATCTTGGTTGCTTCTGTTTTCAGAAGTTATGAAAAAAGCTTTTTTCTTCCAAGAAAACTTTTTGATTTTTTTTGAGATTTTCTACATCAATAATCCTGCCTTCCATCAACAAAGATTTATTTTTTCCCTTCTATTCTGTATACTTTTATTTTTTACATTTTATTATTGTATTGGTTCATTAGCTACAACTTTCAGCACTTTGTTGAAGAGGAGATGTGAGGAGGACATCCTTCCTTTGTTCGCTTTCTTAGGGGGAAAGCATTTTGTTTCTTCTTTTTTATTTTTTGTTTAGTTGTATATTTTTTTGTAGATGTTCTTTACCATGTTGATGACGTTTCCCTCTATTTTGAATTTGCAGTTTTTACCATGAATGTTAAATTTAGTCAAATGCTTTTTCTACATCTATATATGATCATATAATTTTTATTCTGTATCCTGCTGGATATAATGGATTACATTAATCGATTTTTAAATGTTGAATCAGATACATGAAACAAATCCCACTAGGTCTTGGTGTATAGTTCTTTTCTATATACTGCTGAATTTGGTCTGCTAATGTTTTGTTGACGATTTTCATATGTATGCTTATCAAAGATACTGGTCTGTAGTTTTCCTTTATTACAATGACATTACCTGGTTTGGTAGTAGGGTGATGGCGGCTTTGTAGAAAGAGTGTTATGCTGAATGTTTGTTTCCCTCAAAATTCATATATTGAAGCCTTAACTTGCATTGTGATGAAATTATGAGGTGGAGCTTTGGGAGGTAATTAGGTTTAGATGAGGTTAATTAGTGCCATTATAAGAAGGGAAAGAGACACCAGAGCTACCACTCTTTATTATGTGAGGATAAAGTAAGAAGGCAGCCATATTCTCGGCAATAATCGGATGTTCACCCGAACCTGACCGTGCTGGCACCCTAATCGCAGACTACCCAGCCTCCACAACTGTAGGAAATAAATGTTTGTTGTTTGAGTTGCCCAATCTCAGGTATTTTGTGTAACAGCTCAAGCTAACTGACAAAGAGTTAAGATGTGTTCCCTCTGATTGTATTTTCTGAAAAATGTGGTAGAGAATTGTTATCAATTCTTCCTTAGTATTTGGTAGAATTTACCAGCAAAACAGTCTGAACCTGTTATTTCCTATTTGGAATGTTATTAATTATTGGTTCAAATTCTATAGGATATAGAGGCTAATTCAGATTTTATTTTTCTATTTGTGTGAGTTTTGGCAGTCTGCATCCATTGGTAATGAACTTTTTTTATTTGATATATTAGCAATTTTTACCTTTTCTCTTTTGTTCTTGGTTAACATGGCAAGATGTTTATCAAATTTATTGATCTTTTCCAAGAGCCAGCTTTTTAAGGATTTTTTCTGTTGATTTTCTATTTATAATTTTAGTATTTTCTCCTCTAATTCTTAATATTTTATTTTTTTGTTTTCTTTAGGCTTTCATTGCTTTTTTTTCCACTCATTTTCTGAGGTGGAAGCTTGGATTATTAATTTTATAACTTTCTCCCTTTCCTAATATACGCATTCAAGGCTATCAGTTTCTGTGTCTGCACTGTTTTCACTGAATCTCATACATTTTGATAAATTGTATTCTTATTTGTATTTAGTTCAAAGTTTTTTAAATTTATTTTGAGACCTCTTCTTTGATCTATGTGTTATTTCCAAGTGTATGTTTAATCTTCAAATGTTTTGGAATTATCTAGGTCTCTTTCCATAATTAATTTATTTTCAAATTCTATTGTTGCCTGAAAGCATACTTTATGTAATTTCTCTTCTATTAAATTTGTTAAGGTGTATTTTGTGACTCATTATCTGGTCTGTCTTTGTGAATGTTCCATGTATGTTTGAGAGGAATATGTGAATATATGTATATGTTCACATACATATATGGTGAACATATACATATGTATGAATATATGTGTATGTTCACATACAAACATGAATATATGTATATATAGTCTCAGTTATCACAATTTGAAATCACATTTAACCACGTAGATTTTATTTTATTTATACTGATAAGCCTAATACAAATGAAAGAAACACACATTTTATTAGTAACCAGATTGAATAACCAGTTTTTTTCCAAATGTCAGAGGGAGATCATGCTTTTTTGCATTAAAACTGATTTTTCTAGAGCAGAGACTGTCAAATACACTGTGCATCTACTTTCAGTTCATCTCTTAGCAGGATAATAATAGTTTTTTTTCCTTTTTAAAAAAACTTAAAGCAGAATTAACTACATGTAGTATTTTTCTGAATAATACGAAACAGGGAAATTATGCATGTGGCTAATTGTGACAGGCGTGCTTATATAAATACAACCCAAACTCAGCTTTATGAAATCATGTCTTTCTATTAAAATGGATTGCATCAGAAAAGAAAAATGAAATATCTAAATCCATCTCTTTCCTCATGATTAGCGAACCCAGCCCCAGTCTCTCTTGAAACACCACCTGCTCTCTCAAGCACATTCATAGATAAGGCTTATCGAGACTGAAGGGGATTATATAGAGGCAAAAAGAAACAACAATAAAAGTAGCTTAATGAAATTCTATGACAAACTGGAAAAAAAGACCACATCATCTTTTAAAATAAAATCTGAGCTTCCATACACAAACCCGACAGCTTGCTGAGAAACACTTAGTTCTCTTCAACATATAACAATTCCATAGCTGCTGATGTAAACACAACCTTGCCAGAAAGTTGCAATTATGAGAAAATTGAAAAATGCCTTATATATTATAACTAATTTTATATAAACAAATAAGTGACTGACAAAGGTAAAATATAAATTACATGATTGAAAAGTTTGTTATGTTGATCTATTGATGTAAGTTACAATTTGCAATATTGCATTTTCTTTTTTGGTGAATAAAACTCAAAATGGTCCCTTCCACCTTGGCTTTATGAGTTTATGGCTTTATGAGTTTCTTTATATCCTTCCCATTTGTAAATCACATTCGGACTTTGTTAGGTTAGCATAAATATGTGACAAGCTGTAATGACATGTTTAACTTCTGAACACATAAGCATTAAACTATTATTATTTACCTCTATTGCCTATATTGTGTCCAATCCTGCACTCAAAACTGCTCTGTGGAATAAGCAATGAAATGTCACCCAAGTGATCAAAAGGTGCTTTATCGATCAGTGTAGGAGTTCCCATTTACTTTTTTCTCAGCTTCTGTGATGGTGGAAGCCAGTGTTGGGATAAAGCTTTGGTAGCCTGAGTTCCAAAGCCATAACGACGAGTAACACCCTGTGCTAACCCACAATGGGCATGTGATGTGAGCAAAAAATACACTGTACTGCTTTGAGCTACTGAAAGTGTCTGGGTTCTGTTTTGTTTTGAGCCATTGGTATCCTGAGTTTTTCTAATTGATATGAAAACTGAGCCTCCCATAGAAATACTTTATGTTTAAATTGTATTTATTAATTTATTTTTAGTGATAGGGTCTTGCTCTGTCACTGGGTCTGGAGTGCAGTGGCATGATTGTAGCTCACTGTAGCCTCAACCTACAGAGCTCAAGCAATCCTCTCACCTCAGCCTGCCCAGTAGCTGGGACTATTGGTGTGGACCACCATGCTCAGCTAATTTTTTATTTTATATTTGTTTTTTGTTGTTGGTGGTGTTTTTTTATTTTATTTTTCATAGAGATGAGATTTTACCATGTCGCTTAGGCTGGTCTCAAACCCCTGAGCTCAAGGAATCTGCCCACCTCAGCCTCTCTAAGTGCTGGGATTACACACATGAGCTACCATGCCAGGCCGAGTTGTTCTGTATTTACTCAGAATGTTCTTGCTGTAGATATCAACAATGCTTATTCTCTAATCTCAGTTAGCTGCTGTAATGCACCTTTCCAAGGGGGTCTTCTTTTACCACTCTACTAAGTATACGTCCCCTTTTCAGACTTGAACTATCTCATTATTTAACCTGATTTGATACCTGCTTGTGAGTTTCTCACCTACACTGTGCTGTGAAGTCCACAAAAGAAGAGATTTTCCCATTTTATCATTGTGCTGCTGGTCCCCAGAAGAGTTTTTGACATACAGTTGGTGTGTTTATGCACACACATGCACACATACACACATTATTAAGTGAATAAAGATTGTGTTGAAACATACAGGACATGACGAAAGCATGAATATAGCTGGTTCCCATGAATGGGCTGTATTGACAGCTGAGCAGTTAGCACTCATGCTCTGAGTTAGCACTCTTCCTGGTAAAGAAGATATCTGAAGTGCTAGATTTAGAGGTAAGCTTAGTTAAAAAAATTTTTTTAAAGGCAAATTGCTGCTAAGGTTTAAGTAATGGGAATGTATAGAACAGCAGTGATCATACAGGAAGAGACGAATTTTTTTTAATAGAAAAGTTTGTGAAAGATGTTCTTTAGGTGGGCAAGTAAATTATGAAGATATATCACATTGAATCCAACATTAACCCTGGATAAGTGAGAAGAAAAGTCTATGTTTGTCATGTGAGTAGTAATTATGATTCAACAACAAAAACAAATGAAAGAAAAATAAACAAAGCAAGAAACACCCAGAAAATAAACGTTAAATGTAAAGGTTAGGAGTCTGGAGTCTGCAATATTAGCTGACTACAGGACTAAAATAGGAGACCAGAACAGAAAGACAAATATCATGACGAGGAGAATGTTCTCAAATGGGACCAAAGCACAGAATCTCTGTAGCAAACCTTAACACTGATCATTAAAAGCACCGGATAACTGAGTTCTTCATCCAAAGGAAGCTGATTTAGTTTCTGTTGTAGCAAACCTCAACACTGATCATTAAAAGCACCGGATAACTGAGTTCTTCATCCAAAGGAAACTGATTTAGTTTCTGTTGTTGTTAGGAATTTGGCCGTAGTTGTCTAGAGGCCAGAGGTGAGAAGTTTAGTGAAAAAAATAGCTCAAGAACTCTAGTGAAGAACATATTTAGGCAATTAGTAACTTACATGGCATTAATTTTCTTCACATTACAAAATTATTTCTGAAGCCTGCGATGAATTATATAAATAAAATTTTAATTATGTTTACATTAATATGGCTTTGTAGCTTCTAGAGTATAAAGAAAGACTTACATATAAAGAAGATAATCATATGAAGAAATCTAATATAAAATATAATTATAAGGGGAATCATTATCACCTACTCCTTAATAACTGCTTTTATGTTCATTTTGACAGATAATTCCTTTTCATTCCTATTTTACCATAAAAATACTTAGAGAAAATCATGATCTATATAGTCTACAGTATTTGTAGATGGGTATTCATAACACTTAAGAGACTATGTAACTATTCATATGATAAGACTTCCAGGAAACTCACTTTGATATTCTAACTTTTCAATGTATATGTAAGATAAGTAAACCCTATTTATGTAAGATAAGTAAATCCTTAAATAGAAAAGAAAATTTATAACTGTTTATAAGAGGCTGACAGTTAATTATTAGAGCTGTTGTGAATAATATTTATTTGTAAATAGGTTAGTTTAACCTTAGTGTCATTATGGTATCCTCTGTATAACTGTTTAGTATAGCTAATATCACAGAAACGTTGTTTTAAAAGACTTATGACAATAATAAATATGCATACTTCTATCTTCACATAACCAAACCCAGAAGACATGTATCTATTCTAAAAGAATTATGTAATAAAACTCATGATTAGATAATAACATTATTCATTTAAAATTGTTATTAAATGAATGTGTCTACCAATGGACATAATGAGATACGCATTTGCTGCAATGCAAGCTGTATTTTATTTTTCATTGCGGTAATTTTCTGGGTGTCACAAAATAAGGAGTTAATTTTTAATATTAATGGACATTAAAATAAGAAGATATGGCAGTATCATAGGAAAGGAAATTAATAAAATTCTTTTTCCAATAAAATTATCCTAAAATATGTATTTTGTTTATTAAAAATACAGCAAATTATTATTACTTTTGACTATCAGGCTATAAACATTTTCCTGTACAAGTCATTTAAGTCTAAAAATGTATAGTGTAATGTAACATTTAAAGGACTATCTCTAAATCTTCTTTAAAAATCCCATTTATTAATGTAATAATTTATTGTTATTTATCTATCTTTGTTTCAATTTAGCATATATAGATGTTAAGCATGCACACACACACACACACACACACACACACACACACACTTGGCCTGTATTTTAGGCATTTTTTTAATGTTATGGCTGCCTTTGAAAGTCAAGTGACTTTGGCTTTTGGATTTTAAAGGCATTCTACATCTGATTTCCACTGGATATTTTATCTTTTAAAGTGCCCATTATTTGTTTTTTTTAATGAGTTAGAAGTTGACAGTCTTTTTCCTGCTCTCTTACTATTAAACATCACATCTAATTAGATACTGACATCCAACACTTAATCCAGTCATTCTCTGTCAGCATCCAGTGCTTAAAAGAAAAAATATTTTCTGAAGTTTCCCAGAAAATTGTTTTTGTCCTTGAAAATTCCTGTGCTGTGCACTGTGAATTAACTATGCAAGAACCCTACACAACCATCCCTTCCTTCCTAAATTCAAAAGCAAGAATGGCCATAATTAACAAACCAAAAAAAAATAGATGCTTGTGTGGATGTGGTAAAAAGGGAACACTTTTACACTGCTAGTTGGAATATAAACTAGTACAACTACTATGGAAAACAGTATTCAGACTCCTTAAAGAACTAAAGTAGATCTACTACTTGATCCAGCAATCCCACTACTGGGTATCTACCCAGAGGAATAGAAGTCCTTGTATGAAAAAGACACTTGCACATGCATTTTCCTAGCAGCACAATTTGCAATTGCAAAAATGTGGAATCAGCCCAAATGCCCATCAATCAATGAGAGAAGAAAGAAAGAATACACACACACACAGACACAACATGGAATACTACTCAGCCATAAAAAGGAATGAAATAATGGCATTTGCAGCAACCTGGATGGAGCTGAAGACCATTATTCTAAGTGAAGTAACTCAGGAATGGTAAATGAAACATTGTATGTTCTCACTTACAAGTGGGAGCTAAGCTACAAGGATGCAAAGGCATAAGAATGATACAATGGACTTTGTGGACTTGGGGGGAAGGATAGAGGAGAGGGATAAAAGACTACACGTTTGGTACAGTGTACACTGCTCAGGTCATATGTGCACAAAAATCTCAGAAATCATCACTAAAGAACTTACTCAGGTAACCAAACACTACCTGTTCCCCAAAAGCCCATTGAAATTAAAAACAAAAAGCATAGATAAATTAAGAGAAAATTGCTCACTGTTTCTCTCCTGCCTTCTTTCTGCATGATGCACGGACATGCTACCAGAGATGTGGCAGTTATTTTGAAGCCAGGGGGAAAGAACTATATAGTAGGAGTCCCTAACCCCAGGCCAAGCACTGGGCTGCCTGACAGGAGGTGAGTGGGAACTGGCCACACAGCAGGAGGCGAGCAGCAGAGGAGCAAGTGAAGTTTCATGTGTATTTACAGCTGCTCCCCATTGCTTGCATTACCACCTGAGTTCTGCCTCCTGTTAGAGCAATGGCAACATTAGATTCTCGTAGGAGCACGAACCCTATTGTGAACTTTGGTTAAGCCCATGCAAGGGATCCAGGTTGCATGTTTCTTATGAAAATCTAATGCCTGATGATCTGAGACGGTGAGGCTAGCACTGGGGAGTGGCTACAAATACAGATTAACATTATCAGAGAGGTTTGACTGCACATAGACCATAATAAATCAATTACTTGCAGTCTTGTATTGAAATCCTATTGAGAGGCAAGTGACAATTAAGCTGCATCTGGTGGCAGGCTTTATAGTGGCAAGTGAGTTGATGTACTTCAATTGTATAGCTGCATCTGATGGCAGGCTTTAAGTCAGAATCTGACACTTATTTTAGTCTACATGTGGCCTACCCATTATTTTATTTACTACTTCCATTCTTGACTCTTTCCTACACTGCACACTTGTCTCAGTTACAGTTTTGATTATGCCCAGAAGCTAATCCTAGCCAACATGAGTAAAAAACAATTTCACTGGAGAGCTTTTATGACAAGGGAGAAAGACCCAGTGATGAGAAAGCAGAAGACTCTAAGACTGAAAACAAAATGAAAGCTTCCTTTAAAAGAAAATACCAAGAATCTTACTTAAATTATGGGTTCATTGTAACCGGTGATTCACATTCTCCAAGTCTGCTTTGTATAATATGTGGCGACCGGTTATCTAACAAAGTAATGAAACCTTCAAAATTGCTTCACTACATGGAGACAAAGCACCCCACATTAAAAGACAAGCCTTTGAAGTTTTTTCAAAAGAAAAAAAACGTGAACATGAAAAGACCAATTATTGAAGGCTATCACTTCATCGAATGTGTCTGCATTGAGAATGTTATTGTAAGTGGCTAACCACATTGCTAAAGCTAAGAAGCTCTTTTGTAAGATGAAGAGTTGACCCTGCCTGATGCTAAGGACATTTGTCATGAACTTTTAGGAGAGGCTGCAGTTCAAAGGGCAGCACATGTTTCTCTTTCAGCTAGCACCATAACTAGACAAATTGATGAAATAGCAGAGGATATTGGGCACAATTGCTAGGATTAATGTTTTACCATCATATGCAATCCAGGTTGATGAGTCTGCTAATGTCAACTACAAAGCAACAGTGCTTGTTTTTTGGGATATATTTTCAGGAGGATGTGCATGAGGATATGTTACACCCACTTTTGTTGCCAGCCAACACCACAGCTGCAAAACTATTCAAGTCTTTTAATGATCACATCTCAGAAAAACTGAACTGGTCATTTTGTGTCAGTATGTGCACACACACGGAGTGGCTGCCATGACTGGACAGCTTTCTGATTTCAATACTTGGGTCAAAGGGGTCACTTCTGAATGTGAGTCTACGCACTGTGTCATCCATAGAGAAATGCTGGCTAGCCAAAACAATTCACCTGAACTTAACAGCGCCTTTCAGTTGTCAACCACATTAACCTACATGTCCTTAACTCATGTCTGTTTGCACAGCTCTGTGAGATGGACACAGAGCACAAATATCTTCTCTTATACATAGTAGTGAGATGCCTTTCTAAAGGTAGATCACTGGCCAGAGTTTTTGAGTCATGAGAGGTGCTCTAGAGATTTCTTTCAGAAAAACAGTTACAGTTGGCAGAACATTTCAGTGACACATAATGGGTTGCAAAACTTGCTTACTTGTTTGACCTGCTCAAAGAACTCAATATGTCACTTCAGGGCAGAACAACAACTGCGTTCAAGTCGGCAGATAAAATAGCTGCATTCAAAACCAAATTGGAATTATGGGGGCTATGACAAGACATTGGGGTTTTTGACATGTTTCAAACAGCAGCGATTTTGAAAGAGACTGAGCCAAGAGCTCTTTCTCTCAGCTGGTGCATGATCACCACTCTCAGCTTTCAGAAGAGTTTGAGCGTTACTTCCCAGCCAAAAAGACCACTGAACTGGGAAGGAATTGATCTGCTACCCATTTTTAAATAAGCCAGGTCAATTATCTTTGTTCGTTGTAGGAGAGGAGCAACTGCTTGAAATCACAAATAACGTGATCATAATAAATAATAATCACAAATAACGTGATCATAAATAAAAGTATGTTTGAGACAACTTCAAATCTCCATACGTTCTGAATTAAAGTCAATGTAGAATATCCTGAGACTGCCACAAAATCACTGAAAAGTCGGCTTCCATTTCCAACATCCTATCTATGTGAATCATGGTTTTCTTTAGTGACAGCAACAAAAGGAGATTACAAAGTAGACTGGACATAAGCAACACACTTCAGGTGTCACTGTCTCTGATCATCCCCAAATGGAACCATCTAGTTGCAGGAAAACAAGCTCAGGGCTTCCATTGACTCTACATTATGGTGAGTTGTATTATTCTTTCTTTATATATTACAATGTAATAATAATAGAAATAAAGTGCACAATAAATCTTATGTGCTTGAATCATCCTGAAACCATCAGACCCCACCCTACTGCAGTCTGTGGAAAAATTGCATTCTACAAAATCAGTTCCTAGTGCCATAAAGGTTGGAGACCACTGCTATACAGAATGCCAAGTGAGAGAACTAGAGAAAATAGTATATGCCTGGCCATGTTATGTATGATGAGTAAAACTTAATCTGTTTAAGCTGGTTTTTTGTTGTTGTTGTGCTTTCTGGAATTTGCAATAGACAGTAGTAACTGATGTAGACTGTTCTTCATCCCAGTGTTTCATTTTTTTTTGATCGCTTGTTTTTGCTTTTGGACATGTCTTATTATCAGGACTGATGAGGAACAAGATGACACTGGCATGGGTTGATCATCCCTACAGTTAGGAAGTACTAAGCTTTATCTGTTTCCTTCTCAGGCCAATCTGTACCTCTGCATTGATTGAAGACATCTTTCTTCCCATTCCTCCAGAAGGAACATTTAAGACTATTTAAAATGCATTGCTTCTGTTGGTTTTACGAGTTGGGCTAGGCACTATGTAACGGTGAACTTTAGAGAGGGAAAGAGTGGCAGTTAATATTTGCAAATTATCAACTATGTGCAGAATCCCTGCTGAATCATTTACATATTGTCTCATACTTATCAAAGCAATGTTTTGGTACCTCATTACTTTTAATACTTTTAATACCTCAGTAAGTGGAAACTGAGTCTCAGAGATATCAAGTGTCTGTCTTAACATCCCGACACTAATATAGAGTCAAAAGATTTTAAAGTAGTGGTTCTCAAAGTGTATTCTCCACAGCACTAGCATTAGTTTTGCCTGAGAACTTTCTAGGGATGTAACTTTTGGAACTCTATTCCAAACTCGCTAAATCACAAGCTTTGCGTTTGAGGCCTAGCAAACTGTGTTTAACAACCCACCAGATAATGCTGATGTATACTAAAATTGGAAACCCACGGTTGTATAGAAACAACTCCTAATATTTACATATCAAACACAACCTGACAATTCAGACTATAAGTCTTCTTTTTTAATATTTAGAAATTTATCTTATACTGTGGCTCTCAAAATAGGGGGTATATGAATTTATAACAACACTGCCGTTCAGATATTAGTCTAATGGGCTATGGATTTCAAATTAGGCCAATACCAACTCAGAAAATTTGAAGAATTTTTTAAATAAAATCCTGTGTTCTCAAGAGTTTATGGCAAGAGGCTTGATGTGAGCCAAAGGACCAAGAGCTAAAAGAATTATGCTACTGGAACTAATTTAGCATCAAGATGAAGCATTAAAATCCAGCAGGGATTATTGAGGAGCTTGTTTTATTTAAGAGCTTCTACATTAACCCTACTGAGAAAATACTAGTCTTTAGCTTAAAGCTTGGTTGCATGCTGGAAAGAAACAGCTTAATTGGACTTTTAAAATCCCAGAACAGGTAATAACTTATTTAAGATTGTCAAACAAAGTGCCACTCAGGTTATATCACTCACTTTCATTCGTAAACAGGAAGACTGAGTCTGTTCAGTGGATGATTTTAATTCCCAGCTTTTTAGGAAAGTAGAGCTTTAGGCTCAGACTTATAAAAATACATAATTTTTTATCCAAGAGTAATTTATTAACTTTTTATTTGCTTCCCTGATTTTAAGATTTTTGTCCCAGATCCTCTTCAAATAATCCCCAGACTAGACCTTTATATGTGTCTCTTATGACTGCCATATACAATTTCTTTAGGCAAAAATATTCTCTTCATCATATATAAAGCTGTCAGACACAAAAATATGTTTATTTTTATTTTATTTTATTTATTTATTTTTGAGACGGAGTCTCACCCTGCCACCTAGGCTGGAATGCAATGGCATGATCTCAGCTCACTGCAACCTCTGCCCTCTGGGTTCAAGCAAATCTCCTGCCCCCGCCTCCCAAGTAGCTGGGACTACAGGCATGTACCACCACCACCAGCTAATTTTTGTATTTTTAGTAGAGACAGGTTTTGTCATGTTGGCCAGGCTGGTCTCAAACTCCTGACCTCAAGTGATCTGCCCGCCTCGGCCTCCCAAAGTGCTGGGATTACAGGCGTGAGCCACTGCGCCCAGCCCTTTGTTTATTATTATTATTTTTTACATCCTTCTCTCCTCTTAACTAATGTAACATTTTAGTGTAAAACTAGCTAGCAGCATGTTCAGTTCATTAATTCCACTGAACTTTAAAAGCACCTACAGTTTGGTAATTATTATTAACCTTAACACATTATATTTTTATAGTTCTCCACAGTATTCAACAATTCTTAAATTTTATGTTATTTTCTGTTTATAATATTTCTCTTCATCTTGATTATAAAGAATTTGCTGATACAGTGTTTACATGCCTTTAAATCTTAAGTGCTGCATTCTATGTGGGGAAAAGAACTATGATTATTGAACATAAATTATAACCTTTTATTAATTTCCAGAAATAGTTTTTGTGTGATATTTTACAATTCTTTTTGAGGAACTCTGCCATTGTCTCCTAAATTAAACATTATTACCCTTTTAGCCTGTATGATTTGATTACTTCCTAAAAATAAAAAACAATCAGTGTGACTATTTACACATTTAAATCTCAAGTTTTCTCTTAGAATATTTTTAATGAGAAGTGATAGACTATTATGTTTGGCTATGCCCATGCATGTTTATTATAATTAGTTTATCCATTGATTCACTTTATTTCTATGTATGTATTGGGGGATTAAATGAACATACGTCAGAAATTGGAAATAAAAGACCAAGAAGATTTATTGAAGGATTACTAATATTACTTTACTGTGCTTTTTATCAAAGCCATTTTTTAAAATTATTTTTAAGTAGGGAAACTATTGTTACACATATAATAGCATATATCAGAAAATGTTTAGAACTTTGTTGTATGTTGAGATATATTTATTCCTCCTTTTCTCCTTTCCATTCCATTTTTTTCTACTTTATTTCACAATAATCAAAGGAAGCTGCATTTGAGACATGAGTCCTCTTTTAAAAGTAAACAAAGATTATATAAACTGTAAAAATGCTTAGAGAGGAGACTTCCCAAGGTGGCCAACTAGAAGCAGCTAGTATGCCTTGCGCTCATGGAGAAAAATAGAAAGAGGAAGTGAATACAGCACCTTCAACATCCTTGTAAACACATGGGATTCGTCAAGAAAATAACCCACAGAGAATGCAGGGAAGACAGGACAACTGCCCACCTGACGGTGACATGCAGCCAGGGGAGCCTCGCCTGCCCAGGGAAATGGTGAGTGAGTAAGCAACCCTGGGGGCCCACACTTCTCCCACGGTTCTTTGCAACCCTCAGGTCAGGAGATTCTGTTATGAACACGCTCCACCAGGGCCTGCAGTCTGACACACAGTGCTATGTGGAGTCTTGGCAGAGCAGCTGTTCAGGCACACGTGGAGCCCCAGGACCTTTAAATATCTCGGCTTCCCAGAAAAAGCAGCTGCAACTCCAGCAAAGTGAGAAGTTAGACTCCTGCGCATACCCCTAGGAAACAAACTGAATCCAGGGGGCTGAGCAGCTATGGTCTGCAGGCCCCCCTTACAAGGCCCCTCACAGAATAAGACCCACTGGCTTGTAACGCCAGCCAGGCACTGGTGGTAGCAGCATTACACTTCCCTGAGATGGGACTCCCAGAGGAAGGGGCAGGCTGCCATATTTGCTGTTTTGCAGCCTTAGCTAGAGCCACTGTTGCCTTTGGGCTCTAAGGAGTCCAAGGCAACTAGAGACTGGAGCAGTCCCCCAGCACAGCACAGCAGCTCTACAAAGAGGCAGACAGACTACTTTTTCACCTGGGTCCCGGATCCCATTTCTCCTCACTGGGTGGGATCTCCCGACTGGGGTCTCTAACTAGCTCCTGCAGGTGCATTTGGAGCACAACAGGTACGTACCTCCCTGGGATGGAGCCCCCAGAGGGAGAGGAAGGCCACCATCTTTGTTGTTGTACAGCCTTCACTGTAGATACCTTCAGGTGCTAGAAAATATGAGGTGACTAAGGACTAGAGAGGACCCCCAGAATATTGCAGCAGCCCTGTGGAAAAGTAGCCAGACTATTTGTAACATGGGTCCCCAGTTTTGTGTCTCCTCACTGGGCAAGTCCTCTCTGATTGGCTCTCCTGCCACTCCCCAACTGGGGCTATAGAGCCAGTATCAGCTCTGCAACTCCCTGAGACAGAGCTCCCAGTGGGAGGGATGGTGATACAGTTTGGATTTGTGTTCCTGTCCGATTCTCGTGTCTAATTGTTATCCCCAATGTTGGAGGAGGGGCCTCGTGGGAGGAGATTGAATCATGGAGACAGACTTCCCCCTTGCTGTTGTTGTAATAGTGAGTTCTTATAAGATCTACTTATTTAAAAGTGTGTAGCACCTCCCCTTTCTCTCTATTCTTTCTTCTCCAGCCATGTAAGACATGCCTGCTTCCCCTTCGCCTTCTGCCATGATTGAAAGTTTCCTGATGCCTGCCCAGCCATCCTACCTGTACAACTTGTGGAACCATGAGCCAATTAAATATCTTTTCTTTATAAACTACAGTTTCAGGTATGTTTTAAGGCAGTGCAAGAATGAACTAATATAGATGGGTTACCATGCTTTCTGTCTCACAGCCCTTGCCCTTGCTGTCTTCAGGCTCCAGAGAACCATGGGGATCAGGGGCTGATCTGGACCCCCAGCACAAAGCACCCACCTCATGGAAAAGTGGCCAGACTGTTCTCCACATAGGTCCTGGTCCTCACTTCTCATTGAGCAGGGCCGCTGAGCCTGGGACTGCAACACAACCACCCTTCTTCTGCCTGACCAATTTAATTAGAGGCAACCCAGCAGTTAAAGAAACACCCACACATAGAAATGAGAAAGAACCAACACAAGAACTCCAGCAACTCAAATGGCCAGGGTGTCTTATGTCCTCCAAATGATCACACCGGTTCCCCAAAGAGGATTCTTAACCAGGCCGAGTTGGCAGAAATGTCAGAAATATAATTCAGAATATGGATAGAAATTAAGATTATCAATATTCAAGAGTATGGCAAAACCCAATTCAAGCAAAATAAGAATCACAATAAAACAATATAGGACAGAAAAATTAGCCAATGTAAAAAAGGAGCTAAGTAATCTGATAGAGCTGAAAACCACTCTACAAGAATTTTTCAATGCAATCACAAATATTAACAGCAGAATAAGCCAAGCTGAGGAAGGAACCTCAGAACTTGAAGACTGGCTCTCTGAAATAAGACAGTCAGAAAAAATCAAATAAAAAAGAATAAAAAGGAACAAACAAAACCTCTGAGAAATATGGGATTATGTAAAGAGGCAAATCTATAAATCATTGCAATCCCTGAAAGGGACAGGGAGAAACATGCAAGTTGGAAAACACATTTCAAGGTATTTTTCCTGAAAATATCTCCAGTTTCCCTAGAGAGTTCAACAGTCAAATTCAGAAAATACAGATAACCCCTGTAATAGTCTCATTCGTGATTGATTAGGATTATGATTATGGTTATGATTATTTAGAAACAGAGTCTTGCTCTGTTGCCCAGGCTGGAGTGTAGTGGCACAATCTCAGCTCACTGCAACCTTCACCTCCTGGGTTCAAGTGATTCTCATGCCTCAGCCTCCCAAGTAGCTGGGATTACAAGTGTGCACCAACATGCCCAGTTAATTTTTTTTTTTTTTTTTTGTATTTTTAGTAGAGACAAGGTTTTGCCATGTTGACCAGACTGGTCTCAAACTCCTGACTTCAAGTGGTCTGCCCACCTTGGCCTCCCAAAGTTCAGGGATTACAGGTGTGAGCCACCACATCTGGCCTCAGGAAACCCCTGAAATATCCTACATGAGAAGATCATTCCCAGGACACATAATCTTCTTATTTTTAAAAGCTGAAATGAAAAAAAAAGTTAAAGGCAGCTATAAAGAAAGGGTAAGTTCCCTACAAAGGGAACCCCATTAGGCTAACAGCAGACCTCTCAGCAGAAACCTTACAAGCCAGAAAAAATTGGGGGCCTGTATTCAACATTCTTAAAGAAAAAAATGTATTCTCAACCAAGAATTTCATATCCAGGCAAACTACACTTATTCAGTGAAGGAAAAATAAGATCATTTTTAGATAAATAAATGTTGAGTGAGGTCATTAGCACCAGATGCATCTTAGAAGAGATATTAAAAAGAGTTTTCAATATGGAAAGGAAAGACCATTATCAGCCAATACAAAAACACACTGAAGTACAAAGACCAATGTCACTATAAAGCAACCATACAAACAAGCCAGCGTAATACCCAGCTAACAACACAATGACAAGATCAGAATCACACATGTCAATACTAACCATGAATGTAAATGGGCTAAATGCCCCTATTTATTTATTTATTTATTTATTTATTTATTTATTTTTGCAAAAAATAATACAATTATTTATTTTGGGTGCTTTTCTCAAAGAGGTATATTAATCTCTTGATCTCTTTCCTCTGTTTCATCTAACTCATAGGATATATACTGTTATAACTGTATTGTTTTTCCAAAATTAATGATAAATTGCTCCTCCCAATCCTATGATTTATGTAAAACAGATAAGAAAAGTTATGTCACATTATATTTTCTTTCTCCTAGAGTTAGAAAACTAGTATACAATTCCAGATCTTCTAACTACAAACTTATCCTCACTCAAAAGCTTACTGCTTTTCTCATGTAATGTCAAAAAGACATTGAATCTTGTTTTTAAATTTGTATCAACTTTTGTCTATTAAAGTTTAGTTAGCACTATAATAATGATAGAATATTTTCTTATAACTGCATTCATTTCTAACACAATACTGATATCTGAAGGTAGATTACATTCTATATGTCAAAGATTTATTTAAGTTTATGTGCTGATGTTTGGCACAATAATTGAGACACATTTTTTCATGGGTGAATCAGAAAGCAGAATTTCTAGTATTTTCTTTGAATTCTAACTTTGTCAAGAAAAAGGAAGATCAGATTGTCATACAGACTTGAACTTAATGAGAAACTGGCCAAAGACACGCTTTTAGCTCCATCAGGTCAATTTTTTTAAGTGACCAATTAAAGTAAAAATAATAAACTTATAATGAAGAAAGAGTTTAATTTGCATTATTTACCTTTGCATCTAATATAAATTAATGCTCTAATTTTTATGTTCCTGCTTTTTGAAAAATATAAGCTGATGCTAACACTTTTGATATCTGACTACAGAATCCAATAAATGGTTATGGCTTTCAGTGTGTGGAGATCCTATCCAGACATCTTCTCAAAGTCATAGGATCTGAGTGAGCTCATATCTATTCTATTGTATTGGAATTTCATCTTGACACTACGGTTTCAAGTCAGTTTATCTTATTTATCTTTATTTTTTAACGCTCATTATTCCATATTGTTAAGAATAGATCGAAAGAGGTGAAGGGAAATAAATGAAGACTTTTTTGAAGGTTATTGAAGTCTTCCAGGTAAGAAATGCTACCTGAATAAAGTAATAATTGGTCCAGTTTGGAATGTATTCCGAAGGAAGAGCCAAGGTTTAATTCCTGGGGAATGTGATGTGGCATATGGCAGGAAAAGAAGACTGAGCTTCTGCTTTGAGCAATGAAATCACCAAGGGGAAAAGCAGACTTAGGGGAATGGAAGAAGATCGTGGTTCTAGTTTTTCATGGGTTAATTGGTTGACTTTGAGATGCCTGCTAATCATCAAAGCATGGATATTGAACTGGCACACATGGGGCTGGAATTCAGAAGGGAGATATACCGGATGTATATATTTGGGAATTGTTGGCAGAGATTGTATGTAAAGCTGTAAAACTGGATGGGATCATTAAGTGTATGAGGCTACCTAGAAGAGAGCAAGCACAAAGGCTGAATCCTAACCCTAACCTTAATGCTAACCCTACCTCTAACTACTGAATGTTTAGAGATTGGAGGAAGGGGATGAACCAGTAAGAGAGAGCTAAAGGAGTGACAGCAAGGCAGCAGGGAAGCTGAAGAGCATGTTGGAGTCTTGCAAGCCAAGTGAAGGAAATTCATTCAAGCAGGATGGAGTGAGTGCTGCTGAATGTATGTTGATGTGGAACTGAGAAGGGAAAGGAAGAGCTAATTTAGTAAAATGAAGTAAAACGAAGGTGTAGCAGTTACCATGTACTGGTAGAGGTGAGAGCAACTTGAGCAGATTCAAGAGAGGACGAAATAATTGAAGAGAATGCATATTTTACAAGAAGTTTTGCTGCTAAGGGGAGCAAATAAGGAATGCATGGTGAGAGAAGCAAGGTAAGAGAGAAGACTTTTTTAAGACGGAAAAATAATCGTCCTTACATTGCATGCTATTGGAATTGATCATTGTAAAGTAAAATAAGCTGTGATACAGTAGAAAGTGGAAAAAAATTCTAGAATGCCAAAAATATTATTACAGGAAATTTTCAACTATTTAGCAGATGCAGTTATTTTGTTTTCTTTTTTAAGACTTTTAACCTGGGTTAAAAATAAATTTTAAAAGACTATTCTTTTCTCTTAAATAAATAATGTACTTCAAATTGTTCCAACCACGTTCTTCACAAGCTAATGTCTCCTTTTTTATTTAGTTTGTTCCTTTGTAAACAAAGCTATTTAGAGCTTTTTCAACCCTTTCATATCCTCATCAAAGTGTCTCTTTTGACTCTCCTATACAAAGACTCTATAGCAGTGCTATTACTGTGATATAAACTTTAATTATATCTATTGACATATTTGAGCCTACTAACAAAAGAAAAGAATAGGTAAAATAAATTGTGGAAGCATACTTTTCATTGGGATGAAGGGTATATTAATATACTTTCCCCGAACTCCTCATCTGTTTTAGATGCTGGTTTTAAATTGTGGTTTGAATTAAAAAGTGCCCACTAACTTTTAAGTAAATAAAAGCTAAGAAAAAGTCCTGCTAATTTTAATTTATTGCAAAGAAAATAATACAGGTTATTTTGTAGATAAAAGCCCTTAATATTTATTTAAAATGGATTTCAATGTTTTACATTTTTACTCTCTAATATAATAATGAATATCTTTAATGCACTTTGTATACTATTGACTACCTCCGTGGAAAAAAAGTAAAGTTGTTTACACATATTTTCTCTAAAATTCTATAAACTTAGCTTGTACAAAAAGTATTCATTTGGTTCTTTTTTTTTTTTTTGAGATGGAATCTCCCTCTGTCGCCCAGGCTGGAGTGCAGTGGCACCATCTCGGCTCACTGCAATCTCTACTTCCTGGGTTCAAGCAATTCTCCTGCCTCAGCCTCCTAAGTAGTTGGGACTGCAGGCACGTGCCACCATGCCATTTGGTTCTTATTAGATGCGAGTGATTGAGCTATGTGCAAGAGATACCAGGTGGTTTCACAATTTGAAACCATTGTGTTTTGTAAAGTGTTATGTGACAAGAATAGAAATAAATAGTTTTTCCCACAAATGGCATATTTCTTTTGATTATTAATTTAAAGTTTTACTTTTTTTAATAGCTGAGGGAGCAATAATGCTAATGTCCGCATGAAGAGGGCAGAAGTAGAAGAAAGATAAAGTTAACCAGATTAGAGAAATATTATCAAATTGTTTGGAAATAATCTTTTCTAAGTAGATGTTCAAGTTCTCTTGGAAAGTTAGTGGATGTCAATATTGGTATACCAATGTTGCTAAGAAAGTATTATTTACTCCTTGAGAAAACCTGGGGAAAATATACCCCACATGCATTTATAAGAATGTTTTATGATTTAAACAATAAAGTTGTATCTTTAAATTAAGGTAATACTAACTTAGGCCTTAAGTTGTTGTAAGGCTATAACTACTATGAATAAGGACAAATTTTTAATCATTAGAAACCAGGACAAAAGATAAGGGGAACAATATTTCTGCCTTCAAACTTATGAATCATAAATTAATGAATAGATTCTAAGTAAAAAGAAGAAGCTTATTAAATAATGAATAATGGGAAAACTTAAGAGGCCATATAAAAATGGTTGTAAGTTTTTGGAAGATGTCTAATGGAAAAAATTGAATACTGCAAAAAAATAGCTTGCAAATGATTTTACACAAAAGAATAATATTCAAAGTGCTATATAATTTACAGTAATTAACAGATTATTTGGTCTAAAAACTTGATGCCATATAAAAAATCAAAGCATAAATTAAACATGCAATGTTGTTTATCAGGTTTAATGCTGATGAAAATTAATTTAACCCAGGCACATTTATTTTTTAAATTAATTTTGAGAAATTTTGTGACTGAAATAAATTACTTAATTTTTCTGCTTAATTTTTTATGCTTCTATAAGAATGAGAATTTTCAAAGCAAAACTAAGTAGACAAAATAGGAAATGCATTCTCATAAATTGTTTTTCTTATCAATAATTCATTGGTCTCTGTACCATTGCTCATTATTAGTTGTTACTAGAGAAATTATTAATTACTTTCATAAAATTATTGAAACAGAAAATATATGAAAATGTGCTTATGTTTATACATGCCCAGTGAATGGCCAAGTTTTATAACATTGGTTTCCATCTCTGAACATTTATTTTTATACAATCTCTTTGCCAGATGTCTTTGGCATATGCTAAATATTTTAGTAATTCATTCAAAGAATACTGTAAAATCAAAACTGTTGACCTATTTGGTCTTTAAAAGTAGGAGCTAAATTTTGTCGAATATAATTTGAAATAAATTATAAAACTGAGCATTTTTAAATAACGTAAAGAAAAAGCAGAGAGAAATCTGGAAAGATTTTCCTTCTTGAATGAAAACAACAGTTTAAAAATGTTACAGCAATTTGGTGGAGGTCTTCTGCTTAAGGATAATATTAAGGAGAATAATAGACAATTAACATTTATTTCACTAATTAATAAAATGTTTCTAAATGGAAATTCACTTTTGTTTAAGAGACAGGCCCTGGCTCTCTTGCCCAGGCTGGAGTGCAGTAGCATGATCATAGCTCAATATAATTTCAAACTCCTGGGCTCAAACAATTCTTCTACCTCAGCCTCTCAAGGAAATTTATATTCTTCCACACACAAAAGAAAAATTAGCAAAATGAAGCAAGTGAAATAAATCCAAAAATGAAGAAACAGATGTGTAAGCAAATTGTAAATATTTTATGTTACCTGGAGTTCTCCAGAGAAACAGAATCAATGGGATATGTACATATATAGAGAAACATATCTTAAGGAAATGGCTCATGCAGTTGTGGAGGTTGGCAAGTCTCAAATCTGCAGGATAGGCTGACAGGCTGGACTCTCTGGGAAGAGCCCATGTTACCATTCACACCTGAAAGCTGTCTCCTGGCAGAACTACTTCTTGCTCAAGGTGGGTTAGCCTTGTTTTCTATGCAGACTTTCAATTGATTGGATGAGGCCCCACACGCATTACGGAGGGCAATCTTCTTTACTCAAAGTCTACCAACTTAAATGCTAATCTTATCAAAAACATCCTCGCAAAATATCCAGAATAATACCTGATCACATATCTACATACCGTGATCCAGCCAAGTTGACATGTAAAATTAACCATCACATATGTGAGATAAAGGTAATTCTAGAAATTAGATTTTACCAGAATAATGTTCAGGTCAGCTTCAAATGTGATAATTAACTATCACTTTAAAACAGAATTCACAATGGTAATTCATGGGGGGAAATCACAGAGAATTCTGAGGTTCAATCAAAACCTTATTGGTGAATTATATTCCTTTTTAAAAAAAAATCTTTATGTGGGCTACAGCCTTCTGATGAAGAAAATCTAACAAAATGTATTGGAGACTCAAATCTCACTAATTATGGGGCCTTAAAATTGCCCAACAAGTCCTTCTCTTAGTCTAGTTGGTGTGCTCTCTTTTCAGCAATATTTTCAAAGTAATTCCTTCTTAAGACACCATCCTACCAGCACACCTTCAGTCTTGCCTTCTAGTCACAGAGAAAATTACTGCCATCAAATAAAAATCCCTTGATTTTTTTTATGCAGATCTAAACTGGACCTAACATACACCCTTCTGATACTGCTTTTTTATTTCTTGTAACAATGAGAAGAATTCTCTCCTTCTGTCAGAAGCCAAGTTCCACAGGTGCCTCCTGGGCAGCATTGCCTTTTACCTTTGCAAAGATCTCATAATACAATTCGATTACTTTTCCTGAATTGTCCGCTTCATACTGTTTTCTTTCCATCTATATTGAAATATGTTTATGGTTCTCACATACTTACAAATATAACCTACCTTGAATACACATCTTACAGCCATGGCCGTATCATTTGTTGCCCAATTGTATCTTCAAAATACTTGAAAAAAATTTACAATTATTTCCTTCACTTTCTTATTTCTCTATCTTATTTCCCTATAGTCAGCTTTCCAGCTCCCTATTGGACATATTCAGTGATCTATTCTGCAGACACCTAAAAGCCAGCTGTACTGGATTGAATAAATGAAGTAACTTTGCTGCAAAATTCATTAATCCTTCTCTCATGTTCCCTAACTCCAATCAAAGCATCACCCATTACCGGAGTTAATATCCCAGCGTCAACCTGAAGTCTTTCTTTTTTCTTATCCCTAAATCCATTTGGCTGCTACACCTGATTGATTCCGCCTGCTAATTATGTCTGTCTAAATCCTCACTGTCACCACCCTCATGCATCACGTCTTGCCTGGACTACTGAATAATTTCCTAACTAACCTCACCATCTAATGGAGATTAATTTGTTATGGGAAAAAAAAATGAACAGTATTCTCTTCAAATCCTTTCTTCCCAATACTTTTCTAAGAGATTCTTTAGATGCAGAAAAAAGTTCATGCAATGAAATTATCTATTCTGAGACCCTCAGACCTTCATTCTTATTTATAAAGGAAACAATTTAAAATCACTATAGGGTCTTATCTAGTGGTCCTTGAAATAGCAGAAGATATTTACAAGTCTTTCTGTGCATGATAACTTTATGCCTCCAATTATTTGCTTCTCTACATTAGAAATGGAGTCAGTGGAAGACAGCTTAAATATTTGCCAAGGTCAGTTTCAGACTAAGCAGTTCCAGAACTGACCAGTAGTTCCAGACTAGCAGATGGTGAAATTTCTGGTTTCTAATTTTGAATTCATTCTTCATTGTTCATGTTTGCTTATAAAGCCATTTTGTTCTTAACATTTGTAAATGGCCACCCCGAGTGCCTCTTTGGTGATTTATTATAAAACATTTAGAAAATCTGGAACTTTGTATTGTGAATGTTTGTGGCCTATTTCATACATGGTTGGCAAAAGTGGTCCAATTTTACAATATTTGCCTAATGTGTTGGCAATATTATTCGGTTTAAATCCATCTTTTAATAAGTAATAGTGAATATCACCACGGGGCAAAATACCAAATGCATTAGTGCAGATCTAAAGTAAATCACACACACACACACACACACACACACACACACACACACACACACAATAAAATTATATATAGTTCAAATAGCCTTTTATCATCTCATCCACCTGCAGATTATTTCTGTCTCATCTTATCATCCTTAGCCTGGGGATTTCTCTGTCATGTAAATCTACTTGCAGTTCCAGAAGTACCCACAGCTCTATTTTCCCTTCAGGCTTTTGTTTATGCTGTTTCTTCTGCCTTGAACACTGCCTTTTCCTCATGTGATTACGCTTCCATCAGTCTCTGCCTAAATACAATTTCTCTTCAGCAGCAGATGTTAAATGTTATTCCTTTGTTCCCATAGTTTCTATATATTGGCTATCACTATGCTGGTTGCACCTGATTTTAATGTCTTATTTGCTGGCAGTTCCATTTTACAGCAAGTGCCATTAGAACAGCACCTTTGTCTTTTTTCTTCATCATACTTACTATATCCAGTACCTAGCACAGTGCCTGACACTGAACAACACCTCTTGAATAACTGCACACTATTTTTATAATGGGAAGTATGAGAGGGAAGAGGTCAATGGTAAACTAACCAGTAGAATATGAATTACTGTATATTATCATATTTTTTATCTAGCAGAGTATATTTTATTTTATTTTATTTTATTATTTATTTTATTTATCATGTGATAAATCTAATGCATTAATATATTTCCATTCTTGTTGGCACGTTATTTTTCCCTTTTGTCAAGGATCCAATAAGGTCAGTTAATTTAAAATTCAATTTATGAGGTTCCTAATCTCCATATGTTCAGTTACGCAGTGAAATATGATTTGTTTGCTTTGCATAGACATCCTCATAGATTTATCTTCCAAAAAAATACCCAAACAACAGATTTTAGTATTTTAATATTAGTGTAGAAAGTTAGATAATGCAATTTTAAAAATTAAGCTATTTACTGTGTATTCTGTGCCTCTAAATATAATGCTCTTGTACCTGATAGTTTGTACAAGAGAAAAGAAAAATAAATATAAATGCTTTCCAGCAAATATATACCTTTGTGCCGTATACCTTATTCAGGAAATGGCCTAGATTTTCTGATGTTTTAATTCACTATAAAACAAAAATAGTGTAAAGGACTTGTTGCTATGAATATTAACATGCAAGTTAAGCTGCTAACTCTCTTAAAGCAGTAGTCAGATAATATCTTGTAGAGTGCATTAAAAGGAACCCCATGATCCTTTAGTGAACTATGAAATGGCAATGAAAATTTGCCACCAAATTTGAAACTAATTGGAAGATTATTTAATTCTTCAAATACTCATTGGTCATCTTCCTTGTATAATTACTTGAGATTGAAAAACACAGGTTTGAGGAAAAGTCTAATACCCATAGTTACTTACGCCTATATAAGAAATGTTGATTATTTGCTCCCTAAGCAATTGCACAGATTGTATATTTCTCCTATTGCACGAATGTAACATTTAGAGCAAAACATTAATAAATGCACAGATTTAAAACTTATTTGTGTATCCACGCTTTTGCCCCAGTGTCATTCCAACACATTGTTATTACACGAAATTTTAAACAATGGCATCCTAGTGGTCAGCTGAACAGTCATATTAACTCAGTCTTGAATATTTTTACTTGATGTCAACTCTAATAAACAGTTCTGCACTTAAAATGTTGCATCACCTGAAAAACTGCATTCTATCTGGTTTTCAAAAATAGGAGTAATGGAAAGATACCAGTGCACACGGCTTCTGCCCAAGCAATTCTTTGATTTCTTTCATCTTCAGCTAGTTTGGTAACTTAATGTAGTCCCATTGCAATGGGTTGTCCTTTCATTTCCCCAAGTAATTCCAGTTGAAAGGAAAGCTGTTTTTCCCATATGGCGTCCCTAATAAATTAATTAAGGCAAGAAGTGCCATGCCATCTGCACCTTATGTGTGAAGGACATTAATCAGGGCAGACTTCCCAGTTGGGTGCATCTTTAGTGTGTAGCCACTTAGAACACAAACAGTGCCATGGATCAGTAGAGGCCATCAACATAGTCACAAGAGGGTGTAAGTGTGTCAGCTATCCCACATTAGGCTGCTCTGGAGGGATTTCTGTTCACCACCAGGCTCTGTTTTTACTATCCTAAATATCTATCCACAAAAAGTTTACATTTGAATTTGTACCAGGTAAGTTTTTTAAAGTTTCAGTTAACCAAAAAATAAATTTAAAAAATAATGTGAATGGAAATGTAAGAAAAGAAAGTAATTTCATACTATGAAAAAGAAAAAGTATAACAACAAAGTGAACTTATAAAAAAGCTAATAGTGAAGACTTTGTTTCCAGGAAGCTGGCTAGGTATCCTGAAAAGCACTCCTGATGTGGGCTGATGACATTTCTAACGTAACATTAAGTGCTATACATGTACATCTTAGTACTGCTTTAGCTGCATCACGTAAATTTCCTATGTTGTACTTTTATTTTTTAATTCAGTTCAGTTTTTTAAAAATTTCCTTTGAGGCATTTCTCTCCGACCCATGGATTATTTAGAAGTATATATTTTTTTAATCTCCAAGGGTTTAGATATTTTCCTGTTTTCTTTCTGTGATTGGTTTCTATTTTGATTCCAGTGGCCATATAACACTCTATACTTTTACTCTATAATACTCTATAATTCTTTTAAGTGGTTTAACAATTTTGTTGGATCTTTTTGTTTGAGCATAGAATGGTTTAGTTGCTCAGAATATGGTCTATGTTGGTATATATTTACAGGCATTTAGAAAGAGTATGTATTCTGTTGTTTTGTGTTGAAGGTTTGATAAATATCTATCAGATCCTGTTTCTTAATGATACTATTGAGTTTTTCTACAGCCTTCCAATTTTTTGTTTCATTTACTCAAATGTTGAGAAAGGGGTATTGAAATCTCCAACCGTAGTTGTGGATTTGTCTATTTTACTTTTTAGTTGAATCAGTTTTGGCTTCATATGTGTGGTTTCTAAATATTGTATCTTCTATTTTTTTATTTTTATTTATTTATTTTTTTGAGATGGAGTCTTGCTCTGTTACCCAGGCTGGAGTGCAATGGCACAATCTTGGCTCACTGCAACTTCTGCCTCCCAGGTTCAAGTGATTCTCCTGCCTCAGCTTCCCAAGTAGCTGGGATTACAGGTGCCCACAACCATGCCTAGATGATTTTTGTAATTTGAATAGTGACAGGGTTTTACCATGTTGGCCAGGCTGGTCTCAAACTCTTGACCATGTGTGCTCCTCCTGCCTTGGCCTCCCAAAGTGGTGGGATTACAGGCATAAGCCACCATGCCCAGCCCTATTGTATCTTCTGTTTCTTTGCTGAGACTTTTTATGTTTCCATTTGTTTTAATTATGTATATAATTGCTCTTCGATATGGTTTCACTGTGTCCCCAACCAAATCTCATCTTTAATTGTAACTCCCAGAATCCCCCCTTTTCATGGGAGGGACCTGGTGGGACATAATTGAATCTGAATCATGGGGGTAAGTTTTTCCCATGCTGATCTAATTATAGTGAATAAGTCTCAGGAGATCTGATGGTTTTATAAAGGGCCATTTCCCTGCAATTTTCTCTTGCCTGCTGCCATGTAAGACATGACTTTGCTCCTCCTTCACCTTCCACCATGATTATGAGGCCTCCCCAGCAATGTGAAACTGTGAGTTCATTAAACCTCTTTCCTTTATAAATTACCAAGTCTCAGGTAATTTTTCATAGCAGTATGAAAATGGACTGATACACTATTTAAATCATTTTTTTGTTACTGCCTTAAAATCTTTGTCAGATGATTCTAACACCTGAGCACTAAGCTCTGATATTTTTATCTTTCCCAAATTCCTGTGTAAGAGGTCTGGGGTGTCATGCCCTAAAAACCATTAATTCTCATCAGATGGGTTTTATTTAACCCTGTATATTATGACTTAATTTCTAATCTGACTCTGGCATAACATTAAGTGAAAAATAAGAAAGTCAAAATATTTTACCCTAAAACATATTCCTTTGCTATATCTTGAAATGGCCATGCAAAGCTGTCCTTTGTGTGTGGGGGGGGGATTTGCATTTGAAAAGAAGCTCTATTAACATAGCTAGATATTTTTCTTCCAGGCCTTCCTAATCTTAAAGAGATTACATAAAAGCCTAGTAACTTCTAAGAATCTGAGTAGGAAACATTTGTCATCTATTGTCACTAAGGGAAGCACTGTAAGACTTCAAAAAAACCTTGGTCTCCACAATCGTTTATCTTAACCTGAACATTTCCTTTCTATGACCACAGGTCTATGGACAAACTCAGCTGATGGTCAACCAGAAAATGTTTAAATTTACCTACAGTCTGGAAGCCCCCTCTTCGACTTGTCCTGCCTTGCTGGACCAAACCAATGTATTTCTTAAATTTATTTGATTGATGTCTCAAGCCTCCCTAAAACTTATAAAACCAAGCTGCACCCCAACTACCTTGGGCATATGTTCTCAGGACCTCCTAAGTCTGTGTCACAGGCCATGGTCACTCCTATTTGGCTCAGAATAAATATCTTCAAATATTTTACAGAATTAGCTCTTTTTGTCAACACACTTCTGTCATTTTGTTTTCTTTCTCACTTAAGATATTCCTGGTTCTGGTATGATTCATGACTTTTTGAATAAAATCTGGATATTTTAAGTACTGTAGACCTTATTTAAATATATATTTTAGCTAGCCTTCTCTGATACCACTTTGGTACAGGAACAGTGTATGCTGCCTATATTAGTCTGTTCTCACACTGCTATGAAGGAATACCCAAGACTGAGTAATTTATAAAAGAAAGAATTTTAATTGATTCACAGTTACACATGGCTGATGAGACCTCAGGAAACTTACAATTATGGTGGAAGGCAAAAAAAGAAGTAGGAACCTTCTTCACAGTGTGGCAGGATGAAGGGAGTGCAAGCATAGACACTCATAAAAACTTCAGATCTCCTGAGACTCACTATCATGAAAAAAACATGTAGGAAACCATTCCCATGATCCAATTACCACCACCTGGTCCTACCCTTGACGTGGGGATTATGGGACTTACAACTCAAGATAAGATTTTGGGTGAGGACAGAGCCAAACCATATCATGTCACCCCTGACCCCTCCCAAATCTCATGTCCTCACATTTCAAAACACAATCATGCCTTCCAAACAGTCTAACAATGTCTTAACTCATTCTAGTATTAACCCAAAAATCCAAGTCCAAAGTTTCGTCTGAGACAAGGCAAGTCCCTTCCACTTACAAGCCTGTAAAATCAAAAGCAAGTTAGGTTATTTCCTAGATACAATGGGGGTGCAGTCATTGGGTAAACATGCCTGTTCCAAATGTGAAATACTGGCCAAAACAAAGGAGCTGCAGGCCTCATGCAAGTCCAAAATCCAATAGGGCAACTGTTAAACACTAACTATGAAACTAAAGTTCCAGAATGATCTCCTTTGACTCAGTGTCTCACATCCAGGTCACGCTGATGCAACAGGTGTGTTCCTATGGTCTTGGGCAGCTCTGCCCCTGTGGATTTGCAGGGTATGGCCCCCCTCCCAGCTGCTTTTGTGGGCTAGTATTGAGTGTCTGTGGCTTTTCCAAGTGCATGACGCAATCTGTTGGTGGATCTACCATCCTATGGTCTGGAGGACAGTGGCCATCTTCTCAAAGCTCCACTAGGCAATGCCCCAATGGGGACTCTGTGTTGGGGCTCCAATCCCACATTTCCCTTCCTCACTGCCCTAGCAGATGTTCTCCATGAGGGCCCCAACCCTCAGCAAACTTCTGCCTGGACATCTAGGCATCTCCATACACTCTCTGAAATGTAGGCAGATGTTCTCAAACCTCAGTTCTTGACTTCTGTGCACCCAAAGGCTTGATACCTTGTGTGAGTGTCCAAGACTTGGGGCTTGCACCCTCTGAAACAATGGCCTGAACTCTAAGTTGACCCCTTTTGGCCATGACAGGGATGCAGAGCACCAAGTCCCAAGACTACACAAAGCAGCAAGGACCTGGGCTTAGTCCACAAAACCAATTTTTTTCTTCTAGGCCTTCAAGCCTGTAATGAGAGGTGCTGCCACAAAAGTCTCTGTCATGTCCTGGAGACATTTTCCCTATTATCTCATTTGCCTCCTTATTATATATGCAAATTCATTCAGCTGGCTTGAATTTATCCCCAGAAAATGGATTTTTCTTTTCTATTGCATTATCAGCCTGCAAATTTTCCAAACTTTTATGTTCTGCTTTTCTTTTAAACGTAAGTTCCAATTCCAAACCATCTTTTTGAGAATTCATGGAACTGAATGCTTTTAAGAGCACTCAGGTCATTTCTTGAATGCTTTGCCACTTAGAAATTTCTTCCCTCAAATACCCTAAATCATTTCAGATACCCTAAATCATTTCTCCTAAAGTTCTGTAGATCTCGAGGGCAGGGGCAAAATGCCATAAGTCTCTTTGCTTAGGCATAGCAAGAGTGACCTTTTCTCCAGTTCCCAATAAGTTCTTCATCTCCCTCTAAGACAACTTCAGCTTGGGCTACATTGTTCATACAGCATTTTGACCAAAACAATTCAACAAACCTGTATGAAGTTCCAAACTTTCCTACATTTTCCTGTCTTCTTCTGAGCCCTCCAAACTGTTCCAATCCCTGCCTGTTACCCAGTTCCAAAGTCACTTTCACATTTTTGGGTATCTTTATAGTCGCATCCCACTCTCTGGTGCCACTATAAAGCATGTGGTGCCAATTTGCTGTATTAGTCCATTTTCACATGGCTATGAAGAAATTCCCAAGACTAGGTAATTTATAAAGGAAAGAGGTTTAATTGACTCACAGTTCCACATTGCTGCGGAAGCCTCAGGAATCTTACAATCAAGGCAGAAGGCAAAGGAGAAGCAGGCACCTTCTTCACAGGGTAGCAGAACAGAGTGAGTGCTTGCAGGGGAAATGCCAGATGCTTACAAAACCATCAGATCTCATAAGAATCACTCATTATCACAAATACAGCACCAGGGGAAACCACCCCCATGATCCAGTTACCTCCACCTGATCCCACCCTTGACACCTGGGTATTGTGGGGATTACAATGGAAGATGACATTTTGGCATTGAGTGAATGTTAAGCACTGAGATTAAAATGTCTGAGATTAAAATGTGATTTGGCAAACCATATCACTGACTTTTACTGCCAGGAAGGGGTAGAAGTCCAGGCTTACCACAGAGGCTCTTCTGACACTGCTAAGTTGTGACTTCCTATTCAACCTGTTATGTCACCATCCCAAAAGGACAGGTGGGGGTGCCTAATTTCCGCCTGGTAAGGGTGTAAGGTTTGGTTACCCAGCAGGTATTCACTGGTGCATTGGGAATAGGGGCTACTTCCTCCCTCAAGCATTGTGGTGAGTGGATTGGTAGAGTGATTATTGTATGAAGATGTTCTGACTTGCTATTATGTCCCTTTGTTGGCCTTTTGGCTAAACAGATCAATTTTTCTTGAAGCTTTCTGTTTTTGTTCTGAACCCCTTGGCCATGCTGGGTGGCTTACCAGTCCAGTTTACCCACACCAATTATGAGATATACATGGCAAAATAAAATCCAGAGATCTTACTTCTGTGTCATTACTTGTATTTTTTACTTTTTCTGGTTTTTTTTTTAATCTTTTACAGGATTCTGTTTGTTTGACATGTAATAGCCAGGATTTTTAGTTGGTCTTAGAAGTAGAAATAGGGAAAAATACTTTGACTCCATTTTCATAAGGCACAATCCCAATTAATTTTTTATTTTAATTTCATGAAGTAATAAATTTGTCTTTGAAATGGATAGTGCTATCACTTTTAGTTAAAGTGATAAGTCTCTTTGCTAAAGCATAGCAAGAGTGACATTTGCTCCAGTTCCCAATAAGTTCTTCATCTCCATCTGAGACAACTTCAGCTTGGGCTACATTGTTCATACAGCATTTTGACCAAAACAATTCAACAAACCTTACAATTGATTAAAATTGTAAGAAAGACAATGAAGCAGATTTCTCTTTCATGATATCATATCAAAAATATCTCCTGGACAGTATGAATAGTTTAATATAACATACTATTAAAATGGCACTGCCTTCAATTAGTTATCAAATACAATGTATGCCTTAATGTCATGTGAAATGATTTTTTTTTTGAGACAGAGTCGCTCTGTCACCAGGCTGGAGTGCAGTGGCGCAATCTCGGCTCTCCAACCTTCGCCGCCTGGGTTCAAGCGATTCCCTGTCTCAGCCTCCTGAGTAACTGGGACTACAGGCACACGCCACCATGCCCAGCTAATTTTTTTATCTTTTAGTAGAGATGGGGTTTCCCCATGTTGGCCAGGATGGTCTCAATCTCCTAACCTCGTGATCCACCTGCTTTGGCCTCCCAAAGCGCTGGGATTACAGGCATGAGCCACCACGCCCGGCCAAAATAAATTATAAGGTATGATGTAATGATCTAAAATAATTCTCATTCAGATAATATTGTGAAACAAATGGAAAGGGGCCTGAGATAAATTCCATTTCTGGATTGAATAAAAACCTCTAAAAGAAAAGAAAGGGTAGTTTAAAATGATAATCTATATCTAGACATTCTACGTTCATAACCCAGATATCAATGATTTTGGACAGCTAGAAAGAAGTGGTTACATCCATATATCTTAAGGGGAAACAAACTTTGAATATTTTTAACCTTTCAAGTCCATAAGCAGTATGTGACAATATGTATCCTTTTTTTAATAAAAAGAAACATTTGGATTATCAATCACATTCTTAGTCATTTAGGCATTTCAAGTCCCTCAGGATATATAATTAAGGTAAAAGTTTTCTATCTTTTCAGGGAAATGACGAAGTTCTTGTAGTAAGTGCATTTTTTTAACTTATTTACTTCTTGGAATATTTTTAAAATGATAAGAGTAATTATAGTTTACTTAACAGTATATTTCACATAATTTTAAGAATATTTGAGTCCAAGACATATTATTACCTTTTTTCTAGTATGAATTATTCTGGATCATGTATTGAATATATAAAATTGATGTACTTTTAAACTTATTTCTTCACAGAAATAAAACTAATAACCAATAAATCAGAGCACAGTTATAAATTAATTTTATATCAACTTAGGCCATTGAGTGTTTTTTTTCCTCAGATAAATGCTAGAGAGTTTTTTAAATAAATGACCAAACATCTTGTAAACTGAAACATATAAGGAAAATAGTTTTTAAGACAAATAGGGGTGATAAACTGGGATAATTCAATTATGGTTGTGCCACATTTATCATTTATATTAACAATAATGAATACCGAAATAGCAAGGAGGAAAAAAGTCATCATTATTTTAACAGTCCATTGAAGGGAGACAGAACTTACAGAAAGTTTGAATTTTGGTTTCTGAATACTGATGCAGTACTATTTCTTTTTAGGAGTAGTATGGACAAAAGAAATTGGAAATACTTTTTCTTTGAAGCACCTAACTACAAAGGTTATTACAAGATATAAATATTTGTGAAAAAATGGTGTAATAAAAGACATTTTTTCAGACACTATTTATGGAAAAACATCTTACTTTATATAATTTTATGTTATAATTAATACAAACATAAGGAAAAATTTTAATAAAATTATTTGTTATATATGTTTTAATCTTAGTTTTTGTTCATTATCATAAAACCCTGACTCTTCAGTGTTTTTCCTTCAAAACTCACAATTCTTTTGAAACAAATTTGAGTTAGTGAGAGAAAAGGTACATATTTCATTTGAATTTTAGCTAAACATGTAATTAATAATTCTAATGTTTTTACTTATTCAAAAATATTGATGTCTCTAAAAGTTAACAAACCATGAAATTGAAGACATTTAGAAGTTTACTAACACTTCAGAAAATTCTTCTGAAATATGAGTTTATAGTAGTCACTGACTGAAATAAGCATGAGTATTTATAGGTTTATTTCTATTAATTGAAAAAAATAATTTGATGCTCCAAGATACAAGGCATAGATTTTGAGTAACTTACATCTTATAATCTTATGTGTATATAAAATAAGCATATGAATCTTAGCTATTTCTATTATTATTAAAACCTGTGGATATTTTCATTTGTTTCATTATTTTTGGCACAGGGAATGTTGAAGTGCAGGCACCCTATGCAGTTTCTATTCTTTTTATTTTGCCTTTAATAAAATTAATTAATTAATTAGTTAATTAATTAATTTTTTAGAGATGGGGCCTTGCTATGTTGCCCAGGTTGGTCCTGAACATCTGGGGTCAAGTGATCCTTCTTCCTCAGCCTGCCTAGTAGCTGTCACTACAGGCACATAACACCATCATGACAACCCAGATTCTATTCTTGACCTTATCATTTCTCTTTCCTTCCACTCAGTCTCCATGAATCATCATATCACTAGCTATGGCTCCAGCTATCATTAATGTCCTTCTGGCTTCCAGCTCTTTAGTGCCTTCATAGATTTCTTATAGGCTCAGAGCTGCACTTTCAGCTAGCTACAAGAGACTTCCTCTTGGATTCCATAGGTACATCAAACTTTTGTCCAAATACAATAATCACATTTAAAATGCCTATTCACTTCCCCTCATTAATATAATATTATTCTGCTCACATGACTGTCTTGCTGTTCCTACTGTCTTAGCAATGACTAGATACACAGTAGACTCTTGAACAACACAGGTTTGAACTGTGAGTCTACGTATGTATGGATTTTCTTCTGCCTCTGCCACCCTGAGACGGCAAGACCTATTCCTCCTTTTCCTCCTCCTCATCAGCCTACATACTGTAAAGATGACAAAGATGAAGACCTTTATGATGATCTACTTTTACTTAATGAAGAGTAAATAAATTTTCTCTTCTGTGTGATTTCCTTAATAACTTTTTTCTCTAGCTTGCTTTATTATAAAAATACAGTATATAGCACATATAACATACAAACTATGCATTACGTGACTGTTTATATTATCAGTAAATCTTCTGATCAGCAGTAAGCTATTAGTAGTTAAATTTGCCTGAGTCAAAAATGATACGTGGATTTTGACTGGCAGAGCATCAATGCCCCTGACCCCCAAATTGTTCAAGGGTCAACTGTACATCACGGCTATAGAAAGAGAAAGAACTCTGAAGCCACACCACTGGCTCAAGTCCTGGCTTCACCACTTCCCCGTCGCATGACCTTAGACAATGTACTAAACCTTTCTGTGGTCCATTTTTATCATATAATATGAGGTAATAGAGATAAATGTATTACCTACATCATAGCATTTTTATGAATATTAATAACATTAATTTATTTAGAACAGTGTCATATGTATGTTAGCTATCAGCTATTAGCACTATTCTTTCTTGCTCTGATGAGTAAAATAGCCTCATATTCTTACCTGTTAATACTCTGCCATTTCAAATCAATTTTTATCAGATGATCACTTCACTTTTCTATTTAAAGTACTTCTACAACATTCATCTAGGTTAAATTTGCTTGAGAAGCCTACAACCTCGTGGATGAGCTAGCCCATGAATGTTTATTAGAAGACTCCCGTTAGTCCTTGGATATTCTGGGAAACTGACTTTGAGGTGAAGATTAGTGTGTAATGGGTTCATTAGGAATTGCTCTTGGGATCAACACCAGTGAGGGAAGGGACAGAAATTGAGCAGAAAGAAGTTGAGCCGTGACACAGTCACAAAGGAGGCCTCAGCTGAACTTACTCTGAAGCTGAAAAAAGCTTTGGTTTCTCATGCCAACTGAGAGGAGGAGAATGAGACTTTATATTATCATGTCAATGAATTGAAGGATGCAGGAAATGATTTCTGTTGTTGTCCCTAAATACTGTGGTCATTGGTTCTTCACATGAAATGTTATGTTTTTTGTCCTCTGATGCAAAGATAAATACCTTCTAGATAAACAGCTCTTCCTGGTGTCTGACAAAAGAGAGGAGATTTTTCCTGTCATCTCCTTCTACCTCACTTTTAAAGACAAACAAGAAGATATTCATCTGTCGGCAAGTTCCTAGTGCATAATGTGGTTCTCATTTTGGGTGTCCTACATGTGTTGTTTACACACAAGATATCTTCAAAAAATATGTTCATTAAAGATTTTACTTTATAATTGAGAGGAATTAAGGGTGAAAATTCATCTTTGTCAGAAATATTATGAAACATGCACATATTCTCATAACACCGTGTGAGATGTAAAGGATTAAAGAAAAATCGTGTTTCTTTCCTTTATTTTCATAATATACATAAATGATCGTTTATGAAAAGAAACATTTAAGCTCTCCCACTGAAACTTTCTAAAGCCTATTTGTCATAGATTTTAAAAAGTAATACTGCATTACAACTAGCCAAGGAAAGCCCCCTCTCTTTCAGGATAAGAATCACCCAGTATTCTTTTCTACCCCAGGGTAAAAAAAAAAAGGAACATATCCATTTCTAATGTCAAATGATGTTCTGCCATGCAAAGATTGGTTCCTTTTTTACTCAATATATCCACTTTGATAAATAGAAGTTGTTACAAAACTTGCATGTTTTCAGTAGCAATTCTTCTACTAAAAAACAAAAAAGAGTTAAAGACCTCCAACTCAAGTCCCGCTGAACATACATTTTGAGATTAATTTTATTATCTTCTTTACCTAAATGATACCTTTTAAATGGGTTTACCAAAAGTATTTTTAAGTGAACCATTTTAGTAGCCATTTGTGCAAATTATAAAATTACTTTCATTATACTATAGCCAATTATAGATTATAACACATAGTCTTACTAATATAGTTATTGGGTAAATTATTTTGTCAGAAATATTCACCACTCTCCTTCACTTTCAAGTGAAGGAATATATGTTTTAACTTCTATGTAGTTGAGCTTGATCATGAACTTACTTTAAGATCAGATTGGGAGGTACATTCTTTCTGCCCTTTGAAGCTGGGCTCAGCCATATAATTTATTTCAACCAATGGTATTTTAGCAGATATTATATAATATATTCTTGAAATATGTTGCGAGTTTACACCTGAACTTTTTTTTGTCTTTGCCAACACAGTGAGAATACGCCTGGGCTAGCCTGCTGTCCCAAGAAATAGATGAAAGACAACTGGAATAGAACCATACTCAGGAGAACTCTGTCTAGGTCAGTCTCCCTGCCGGCCATTCTGTAGACTTATGAGCTAAATAAATGCTTGTTAGTACATTCCACTGAGATCTTGTGGTTGTTATTATGGTTGTTATTATATTATTATCATGCAGCATTTTTGTGACAACAGCTAACTCAAAGAAGGACACCATGTTTTAGAGCAACTTTCATGTTGTATATCTCTACCAGCACATTTCAAAAATTTATTCTTATTTTAGTTTCACTATAATTTACAATAGCAACCTTTTGTATTATGATTAATTTCATGTCAATTTTTAAATTTTGACTCAAGCACTATTGATGGTCACCTAGATGTCACTCCGTTTTAAATAAAATCAAATAACAAATGCATATTTGCTAAATACAATGATTTTAAATAAAAGTAGAAGTGCTGGTTTCTGACCCATAAAGTATTTACTTCTTATGATAAATGTTCTACACTATGAGAACACATATTTTTTCTGTCCCCTTCTACTCTTCAGTGTAGTGTAATTTACTTCAATGACACTTGAATTTACCCAATGTAATTTTATTTTAAAAATTGAAAATTTGAGTCAATGTATCATAAGAATAATGATTGAATATTCTGCATATTGAAATTAAAAGAATAATCCACAAGCTCTAAACATTTGATATCAAGCCAACAATATTATCAAAATGCTATACAAAGTCTAAATTTTAAAATTAGAAGTTTTGAAATCTAGACCGCAAAATATTAATCTATAGCTGTATCAAATCTCTTTCATCATTTAATTATTCCTTGATATAGCTGAAAAAATGCTTAATTATCATATTGTTATCCAGTTATATATAATAATATAATAAGATAAATATGCATGCCAAAAAATTGCCTGAAAAATATTGGAATGTGATGATCATACTAGACTTTATATTTCTTTGGAAAATGAGCTACCCATGAAACACTCTTAAGAAAACAATTGCAAGAAAATACATTTCTGCTATTTTTTAATATCAAGGGAAAAGTGAAATATTTGTGCTAAAATGGTACTGCAATAGTGGTCTCCAGTTTACTTCAGACTGAGAATCCAGGGGCTTCATTTTACCATATTGAAATTAGCACAAATAATGACAAAATGTAATGTTCTAATCAAATCAAATATTCTTCTTCACATTCACTTTAGATCTTTCTATATAAGATAAATAATGATCCTATTTGAAATTTTTCTCATCAATTGAGGTTGGTTTTTTTGTCTCATGTCTTCTAGGTTGGATATGAGGCAGTCCATATAAGGAAATACCAGGAGTGGAAAGAAAGGAAACAGAATGTATATGTTGTATTTGCTTATGACACCATGCATACTAATGTATGTGCTCCTGATTTTTTCACCAGTTAACAATAACTAATCATCTAGGTGAGGAGATGAAAGACAAGTACTATTTACATTGAAAGTTTTGTGTTGGTCATTAATTAGTCAATATTCCCAATAAATTTGTAGGGTTTGATATTTAATTGTCTAGACCAATATTTAAATAAGAATGCGTAATACAAAGTAACATTTTATTAACCAATGAACTTTCTATAGGCAGTAAATTTGTCTTGTTGGACATTAAAAGATAAGTATTATACTAAGAAACTCAAGTTTATGTGTTTGAGTGCTTTTTGATAGATACAAACTTATTAATAAATCATTGTGTTTCTAAATTAACTCTCAAACTTCGGATAAATAAAATTAAGATAAGTCTATTGTTCAATGAGAGAAATCTAGAACTGTGTTTCAGAACTTTTTGCTAAACTTAATAACAAAAGACTATGCAATATCCAGGAATAAAAAGTGGGATTATGTTTTTCCAACCACTTCTTATTCATGATTCCATCCTTAGCTGTCTCCTCCAGTTTGAGGGAAAGTAGTGGGGAAGAATAAAATACATTCAATAAGCTCATTCAAGGCATGCTGACTTAATATATGTGAAAATATTATTCCTTCAAATAGTAATAAAATATCCCTTTAAAAATGATACATAAATATGATGTATGATTTGAACAGTCCCTTAAGTTTCTAGAAAACAAGTATTTCAGTACTCCATGCTCTGCTTTGTATCCTCATCTTGAGATTTCTGATCACTTATAATAAAAAGGCTGACTGACACTGACTTCATCACAGCTTGGAGTTGTTTCCTTGATAGATTCTTATCCAAACCCCATGCAAAAATAATTAGGAATTCTGCCTTAGACAAAATAATGAAACCCCTTTTCTTGAACTCATGCTTTATCATAACTCTTGTCATTCCAGTTTATTTTCCCCTCTAGACTCCATGCAGCTTGTTGTGAGGGACTAAATGTAGCTCACAATCAAATTCCCAGTGCCAGAGGGACAAGATGGCCAACAACTAGATGCAGCCAGAAAATGCTGCTCCCATCAAGAGAGACCAAAAGGTAAACCAACATAATTTGGATGGATCTTCAGAGAGAAAACACCAAGAATATATGGAACCATGACACAGACACTGAGTCTGAAGAAGGAGGAACACTGTGCAACATACCCAAATGCTAATGCTAGTTCCCAGCCCTGAATGGCTCCTGGGGAAGAGAGCCTGTCCAGAAATGGTGTGGCCTATCTTACTGCCCCAGCCTCTGCTCAAGGAAATACACCCTAGAATATCCACTTTTGGAGCAAAATAAATTCCCAGGCACAGTGCCAGTGATCCGAGGGGACTTCCCCAAAGCCCAGGAGCAGACCTGGTGAGAGTGTAACCTCTCTCCCCCACCTCACTGCAGAGAACAGCTGCAAACCCAGGAAATACAAAGGAGCCACATGGTTGAGTAAGAACTTACCTACTGGCAGTTACTCTAGATAGCCATCTGCTGGATAGTTGCCCAAACTACAACACCAAAAATATTTTGCTAATATACCGTCCCATGAAACCAAGGGTAAGAATTCAGCCATAAATAAAGACCATGTACAGAGCTTTAGCCCTCTGGAAACATCCATAAACAAAGCCAACTGACTCTAATTAAATTACACCACAATTAAAGGAACAACAACCCGCCAAGATAAGAAAGAATTAGCACAAGAACTTAGGCGGTTTGAAAGGCCAGAGTGTCCCCTTAATCCAAGTTGACCAGAACAGCATCAATGGTCCGTAACCAGTCTAAAATGGCAGACAGAATTCAGAATCTGGAGGGCAAAACATTTAATGGAGATTCAGGAGAAAGTTGAAACCCAATCCAAAGAAATCAAGAAATTCGGTAAATTGATCCAAGAGCTGAAATAGTCATTTCAAGAAAGAAGCAAACTGAACTTATAGAGCTGAAAAATTCACTACAATCATTTTATAATTCAATCAGAAGTATAAATGGCAGAACAGACAAGCTGAGAAAAGAATCTCAGGAGCTTGAAGACTAGTCCCTTGAATCAACTCATTCTGACAAAATAAAGAAAAAAGAATTTAAAAAAATGAATAAAACCTCTGAAAATATGAAATTTTGTAAAGAGAAAAATCTATGACTCATTGACATTATTGACAGAGAAGGAAAGAGAATAAGCAATTTGGAAAATATATTTGAGGAGATAGTCCATAAAACTTTTCTAATCTCTCTAGAAAGAATGACATGAAAATTCAGGAAATACAGAGAACCACAACTAGATGCTATATAAGATTACTAAAACAAAGGCACATAGTCATCAGATTCACTAAGGTCAGTGGAAAAAAAAAATTAAAGGCAGCTAAAAAGAAGGAGCAGGTTACTTACAGAGAGAACTCCATCAGGCTGGTAGACGAACTCTCAGCAGAAACCTTATAAGCCAGAAGATATTTGGGGCCTATTTTCAGTTGTCCTTGAAGAAAAGAAATTCAGTCAAGAATGTCATATCCTGTCAAACTAAGCTTTGGAAGTGAAAGATAAATAAAATTGTTTTAAGACAAACAAAGTCTGAGATAATTTATTTCAACTAGACCATCCTTACAAGAAGTTTTTAAAGAAGTCTTAAACATGGAATTGAAAGAAGGACACCTGCTACCACAAAATCATACTTAAGCACATAGCACACAAACAAAGCAACTACATTATCAAGCCTATATAACAACCAGCTAACAACATGACAGAATCAAAATCTCATATATCAATACTGACCCTGAATGCAAATGGGCTAAATGCCCCCCTTCAAAGACAAAATAGCAAGCTGAATCAAAAGACAAGACCTCACCATCTGCTGTCTTCAAGAGACCTATTTCACATGTATTGACACCCACAGGCTCAAAATAAAGGGGTGAAAAAAGATCTATTATGCAAATGCAAAACAGAAAAAAGCAGGAGTTACTATTTGTATATAAGATAAAGAGAATAAAAATGAATAACACTTTAGAAGGAAAAGGAAGGATATTACAAAATGATAACGTGTACAATTAACAAGAAGACTTAACTAACCTAAATCTATACACACCGAATATTGGAGCACTCAGATACATAAAGCAATTTTTTTGATGTATGAAAAGGCTTAGACAGCCAACAACAGTAGTGGGAAACTTCAACACCCCACTTACAGCATTAGACATATCATTGAGGCAGAAAAGTAACAAAGAAGCTCTGGACTTAAACTTGGCACTTTCTTTTTTTTTAAAATTTTATTATTATTATACTTTAAGTTTCAGGGTACATGTGCACAATGTGCAGGTTTGTTACATATGTATACATGTGCCATGTTGGTGTGCTGTACCCATTAACTCGTCAGTTAGCATTAGCTATATCTCCTAATGCTATCCCTCCCCCCTCTCCCCACCCCACAACAGTCCCCGGAGTGTGATGTTACCCTTCCTGTGTCCATGTGTTCTCATTGTTCAATTCCCACCAATGAGTGAGAACATGCAGTGTTTGGTTTTTTGTCCTTGCGATAGTTTGCTGAGAATGATGGTTTCCAGTTTCATCCACGTCCCTACAAAGGACATGAACTCATCATTTTTTATGGCTGCATAGTATTCCATGGTGTATATGTGCCACATTTTCTTAATCCAGTCTATCGTTGTTGGACATTTGGGTTGGTTCCACGTCTTTGCTATTGTGAATAGTGCCACAATAAACATATGTGTGCATGTGTCTTTATAGCAGCATGATTTATAATCCTTTGGGTATATACCCAGTAATGGGATGGCTGGGTCAAATGGCACTTTCTAATACACATCTACAGAACATTCCACCCAACAACTACAGAGTATGAATTATTTTCATTTGCATATGGAACAAATTCTAAGACTGATCACATGCCCAGTCATAAAGCAAGTGTCAGTAAATTCAAATTTTGTAATCATACCAATGAAACTTTTGGACCACAGTGCAATAAAAACAGAAATCAATATCAAGAAGATCTTTCAAAACTACATATGGAAATTAAACAAATTGCTACTGAATAACTTCTGGGTGTACATAAAAATTAAAGCAGAAATTTAAAAAATTCTTTGTGAAATTAATGAAAATACTAACAAACACAAGACAACTTACCAAAATCACTGGGATACAGCTAAAGCAATGTGAGGAGGAAAGTTTAAAAGACTAAATGCCATCATCAAGAAGTTAGAAAGATCTCAAAGTAACAATCTAACTTGCATCTCAAGAAACTAGAGAGAAAAAAAAAAGAACAAACCAACCCCAAAGCAAGCAAAAGGAAAGGAATAACTTAAATAAGGGAAGAACTAAATGAAATTGAGATGCAAAAATCCATATAAAGGACCAATGAAATCAAACTGTTCTTTTTTCAAAAGAACAAATAAGATTGATGGACTACTAGCTAGATTAACAAAAAAAGAAGATCCAAATAAGTACAATCAGAAATGACAAAGATAACATTATAACTGATTCAACGGAAATGCGAAAGGTCCTCAGAGACCACTATGCACATGAATTAGAAAATCTAGAAAAAATGGACAAATTCCAGGAAACACACAGTTTCTCGTGATTGTATCAGAAAGTGATTGAAACCCTAAATAGACCAATATCAAGTTCTGAAATTGAATAAGTAACATAATACCTACCAACCAAAAGAAACCCTGGATGAAATGGATTCACAGCCAAATTCTACCAGATGTATGAAAAAGAACCGGTACTAATCCTACTGAAACTATCCCAAAAAATCAAGGAGAGGCTCCTCCTTAATGCATTTTATGAAGCCAGTGTTAGCCTGATAACATCTGCAGAGGTGCAATGAAAAAAGAAAACTTCAGGGCAATATCCATGATGAACATAGATATGAAAATCCTTCACAAAATACTAGCAAACTATAGCCAGAAGCACATTGAAAAGTTAACTCACCATGATGAAGTAGGTGTTATTCCTGAAATTCAAGGTTGGCTCAACACACACAAATCAATACATGTAATTAACCATATAAACAGGATTAAAAGCAAAAAACATAAAATTGTCTCAATAGACACAGAAAAAGCTTTTGATAAAATCCAACACCCCTTTATAATAAAAACTCTCAACACATTAAAAATCAAAAGAACATATCTCAAAATAATAAGAGCTATTTATAACAAATCCATAGCCAACATTACACTGAACAAGAAAAGGCTGGAATCATTACCCCTAAGAACTGGAACAAGAAAAGGATGATCATTCTCACAACTATTTAACATAGTACTAAACGTCCTAGTCAGAGAAATCAAGCAAGAGAAAAAATAAAAGGCATCTGAATATGAAAAGAATAAATCGAATTTTCTTTGCTGATGATATGACTCTATATCTCAAACACTGAAGACTCCACCAAAAGGCTCCTAGAACTGACAAACGACTTTAGCAAAGTTCCAGGATACAAAATCAATGTACAAAACTGAGTAGCATTTCTATCCACCAATAATGTCCAGGCTGAAAGTCAAATCAACAGTATGAACCCATTTACACTAGCCACAAAGAAAATGAAATACCTAGGAATACAGCTAATCAAGGAGGTGAAAGATCTCTACCAGGAGGACTGTACAAAACACTGATGAAAGAAATCAGAGACAATTCAAATAAATGCCAAAACATTCTAAGCTCATGGATTGGAAACGTCAATATTGTAAAAATAGCCATCCTGCTCAAAACAATGTACAGATTCAATGCTATTCCTATCAAACTACCACAATCCTTTTTCATAGAATTAGGCAAAACTACCAAAATCCATATAGAACCAAAAAGGAACCCAAATAGCCAAAGAAATCTTTAAAAACAAAGCCAGAGGCATCACATTACCTGAATTCAAACTACATTATTTTGCTACTGTAACCAAAACAGCATGGTACTGGTACAAAAATAAACAAATAAGCCAGTAGAACAAAACAGAAAACTCAGATATAAAGCTACATACCCACAGCCATATAATCCTCAAAATGGATGACAAATAAAAGCAAAGGGGAATGGACTCTGCATTTAATAAATGGTGCTGGAATAACTGGCTAGCCATATTCAGAAGAATGAAACTGGACCTCTACCTTTCACCATACACAAAAATTAACTAAAGATGAGTTAAAGATTTAAATGTAGGACCTCAAACTATACAAATCCTAGAAGAAGTCCTAGTAAATACTCTTCGCAACGTTAACCTTGGCTAATAATTTTTGGCAAAGTCCCCAAAAGCAATTGCAACAAAAACAAAAGTTGACAAGTGGGGCCTATTAAACTAAAGAACTTCTTCACACCAAAAGATACTATAACCAGAGCAAACAGACAACCTACAGAATGGAAGAACATATTCGCCAACTGTACATTCAACAAAATCTATAAAAACTTTAAAAAGCAACAAAGAAAAAATAACCCCTTTAAAAATGGGCAAAGGACTTTTGAACAGAAATTTCTCCACATAAGACACACAGATTGCCAGTGAACATGTGAAAAAGTGGTCATGATCACTAATCATCAGAGAAATGCAAATCAAAACAACAGTAAGATACCATTTAGCAGCAGTCAGAATGGTTATTATTAAAAACTCAAAAAAATTCTGATGCAAGCAAGGCTGCAGAGAAAAGGGAATGCTTATATGCTGTTGGTGGAAATGTAAATTAGTTCACACTGGAAAGCCATTTGGAGATTTCTCAAAGAACTTAAAACAGAGTTACCATTTAACCCAGCAATTCAACCCAAAGGAAAACTAATCATTATACCAAAAAGACACATGCACTCACATGTTCATCATCGTGCTGTTCACAATAGTAAAGACATGGAATCAACTTAGGTGCCCATCAATGATGTATCGGATGAAGAAAAACGTGGTACATATTCACCATAAAATACTACAATATGTAGCCATAAAAAAGAATGAAATCATGTCTTTTTTAGTAACATGGATGGAGCTAGAGGCCATAATCCTAAGTGAATTAACACAGAAACAGGAAACAAAATACTTTATGTTCTCACAAGAGGGAGCTAAACTTTGAGCACATATGGACATAAACATGGGGACAATAGACATTGAAGACTACTAGAGAGTGAAGGGAGAGCGACAAGGGTTGAAAATTACTATTGGGTACTGTGCTTATTAGGTGAGTGATGGGATTTTTACCTTAAACCTCAATATCACATAATATGCTCTTGTAAGAAAACTGTCAGATAGGTAGACTGCAAAAATTTTCTCCCATTCTGTGGGTTGCCTGTTCACTCTGATTTTAGTTTCTTTTGCTGTGCAGAAACTCTTTAGTTTAATTAGATCCCATTTGTCAGTTTTGACTTTTGTTGCAATTGCTTTTGGCATTTTCATCAGGAAGTCTTTACCCATGCCTATGTCCTGAGTGGTATTGCCTAGGTTTTCTTCTAGGGTTTTTATGGTTTTGGGTTTTACATTTAAGTCTTTAATCCATCTTGAGTTAATTTTTGAATAAGGTGTAAGAAAGGGGTCCAGTTTCAGTTTTCTTCATGTGGCTAACCAGTTTTCCAAGCACCATTTATGGGACAGGAAATCCTTTTCCCATTGCTTGTTTCTGTCAGGTTTGTTGAAGATCAGATGGTTGTAGATGTCTGGTGTTATTTCTGAGGTCTCTCTTCCATTCCATTGGTCTATACATCTGTTTTGGTACCAGTACCATGCCGTTTTGGTTACTGTCGCCTTGTAGTATACTTTGAAGTCAGGTAGCGTGATGCCTCCAGCTTTGCTCTAATATCCAGAATCTACAAGAAACTCTAACAAATTTACAAGAAAAAACAAACAACTCCATCAAAAAGTGGGCAAAGCATATGAACAGACACTTCTCAAAATAAGACATTTACATGGCCAACAAAAATATGAAAAAAAGCTCAACATCACTAATCATTAGAGAAATCCAAATCAAAACCACAATGAGATACCATCTCATGCCAGTCAGAATGGTGATTATTAAAAAGTCAAGAAACAATAGATGCTGGTGAGGCTGTGGAGAAATAGGAACGCTTTTACACAGTTGATGGGAATGTAAATTATTTCACCCAGGTGGAAGTCAGTGTGGCAATTCCCCAAGGATTAGAACCAGCAATATCATTTGACCCATCAATCCCATTACAGAGTATATACTCAAAGGAATATAAATCATTCTACTATAAAGACACATGCACATGTATGTTTATGGCAGCACTTTTTACAATAGTAAAGATATGGAACCAACCCAAATGCCCATCAATGATAGACTGGATAAGGAAAATGTGATACATATATGCCATAATACTATGCAGCCATAAAAAGGAATGAGATCACGTCCTTTGCAAGGACATAGATGAAGCTGGAAGCCATTATCCTCAGCAAACTAACAAGGAGCAGAAAACGAAACACGGCATGTTCTCACTCATAAGTGGGAGTTGAGAATACATGGACACATGGGTGGAAACAACACAACAGGGCCTGTTTGGGGTTGGGGGGTGAAGAGAGGCAACTTAGAGGATGGGTCAATAGGTGCAGCAAACCACCATGGCACACGTATACCTATGTAACAAACCTGCACGTTCTGCATATGTATCCCGTAAAATAGAAAATAAAATAAATAAAAAATAAATAAATAATAAAAAAGAAACAAGCACATGTGCCACCTGTATCTGAAATAAAAGTTGAAATCAAAAAAAAAAAAAAGATTTTCAGTGCCGACACGTTATCCAAATATAGTAAATGCTCCATAAACATTTGGTGTATAAATGAAACTCCTGCTAAGTGAGGGAAGTTGTTGACAATTAGGAATTAGAAATCACATTTGAACCTAATTAACTTGCATAAATTTGTTTTTTTTCCCCTGAAGAGTATTTCAACTCAACTTTTATTTCGTCTTGCTTTTTTTTCTTAATGTATTATATTCTAACTTCTATTGGTTTCAAAAGAAAAAACAACAGAAATCTCAATAACTTAAGAGTAACAACTAAAAAGCTTTTGAAAGGAACATTTTTTGATGTTTAATTAGTGGACCAAATAATAACTAAAAGATATCAGAACAGCTAACATATGAAGAGACTGTGTCTTCAAGAAGATGCTGGTTTTTATATATGGAACTTCAATGTCATGTGGTTGGAAGGAATGTTGTACATGGAGTCAAGGCTGGAGGAAGGGAAGGATACAAGTGCCCATTTGTATTACTTAGGATTGTCCAGAGCAGCAGTACCAGCAGAAAACGTATATATAGATAAGAGAGTTATTTTATGGAAATGACTCGTGATTACAAAGACTGGAAAATCCAAAATATGCAGGGTGTGGCAGCAGGCTAGAGAACCAGAGAAGAGCCAGTGCTGCAGTTCAAGTCAAAAGGCAGTCTGCTGCAGAATTCCCTCTTATTTGGGAGAAGTCAATCTTATGTTCTATTATTATAGGTCTTTAGCTGATTTGATGAGTCCTTACCACATCATGAAGGACAATCTGCTTTACTCAAAGCCCACAAGTTTAAATGTTTAGCACATCCGAAAACCTTCACAGAAACACCAAGACAAATATTTGTTTACAAATCTGGGAGCCATGGCCTGGACAAGTTGATACATCAAATTAACCATCCCACTGATAAAGTATGTTAATATAATTATTCGTACTTTATTTTGAGAGTAATTGGTTGGTTTTTGCAAACAAGCAGGTGTTAAGATTTGCATTTTAGAAAAGTCTTGTTGGTAGTAACAATGAAGGCCAGAGGCCAGAAGGAAGTTGGATGACAGTTAAAAGCATTGCTTTAGTTCAAGGAAAAAGCAACAAGAAACTGAATTAGGGTTGACGGAGGAGCAAAGGAGAGAGATATTTACTAGACTGAATAGAAAAACATGTTGAATATTTACATAAGGGAGGTGAGAAATTGTGAAGAATGTGTTACTCTGTATTGAGTAACTGAAGAGAAAGTTGTTATCATAAAAATAACTAAGAGAAAAAGGTTTTATGACACATTATGAGCTCAGTGTCATTTATATTTAAATCACAGTAATTCATTTTTTGTATGATCTAATTCAAGAGAAAGATGAAAAGAGTAAATTTGACCAGGGCAAGCCAGGTGGTTGGGTATAATGCCTAGAAATAAAAACTAATCACTAAAAATTAGCCATTTATAACGTGTAGACAACTTATATTCCTCTCTACAGATTAAAATAAACTAATTAGAGCAATTTTTCATCCATTCTTCATGAACTGAAAGGGTCTTTGTTCTGATCTTTCAAAAGATAATACAGTCTAGCCTTTAAAGCTGTCTAGAATATAGTTGAGGGTTATTTTTAGTCAACACATTAGACACATTGCTGTAGTCTGCATTTCTCATCAAAGAATATGAATAGGCAGTAAATTCAAAGCACAAAAACTGCCATGAAAGAGAAGACTAATAAGGAAGAATTGTCATTTACTTTCAAATCCACATGGTTTATTTTAAATGGAGCTAAAAAGTATTTGTATTAGCCAATAAAATACATATCTGTAATGCTACCTTTTTCAAAAACCCTTTTCTGTTTGGGTCTTTCTTCTTATTCCAATGTGTATATTTAACACAAATAAATAAATAAATAAATAAATAAAATCCACAGTAAGCATTTTCAATGAACTCATTCTGAAATTTATATTTTGTAAGGCACCTGAAATTATTTTAACAATATCTACTAGTGAAACGTAACATGATATTACATCAAGATTATGTAATTCTTCAGAATTCAATTTTTGAAAATTTCAGAAACTTTATTTCTTTATCAGAGTGATTGCGAGCAACAATGACTTGGGGAACTGGGAGGAAGTTTGGGTTGGTTATCTGACTTGCTTGGGTTAAAAAAAATCACTAATTTCAATAATTGGTGATAGTACCATTTATGAAAGTATCACCTGTGGCCACATAAAATGCAATGGTCAAGGAGGACAATACTTTGAGAGACTAAGTGGCTACTACCATGAAAACCTGTGACAAGTATATCAACCTCAGTTTTTGCACTACGCATCCGTTCCCTTGCTTTGCTTTCTCGACAGAGTAATCGCAGCAAAGCTTGCCTCGTACCTGAGACAATAGAAACAGGTTATTAATTTCTACTACCACTACAGCCACATATCACAGATCCCTGCAGATGGCACTGACCGGTGACGAGCCTGCATGCCTCTGGCCCAGCTCTTCTGGATTGCAGTTAATCTGGAGAGACTAAATGAGATGATCTGGACTTGTGGTGAGGCAAGATCACTCCATGCGGGGCTGGAGGGAACCCAAGGATGAATTCTTCTTTATTCCCTTCAGATTGATTGTTCTGAATTACAGTCATTTGGATGCCCCTATTAAGACCCATCCCACTCAGAGCAAGCAGTTATGCTTGCTATCAATCTTCAGTGGGCACAGTAACACTCGCAGCCATATTTTCCCTCCTTACTCTCTTACATTGTTTTCTTCCTAGGATTACGCTCCCTAATAAAGTTTTAACACATAAGCTTTGCTTCAGACTCTGTTTTTTAGGGAATCTTGAGAAAGACAAAGAGGTTAAGAAATTCAAGTTCCCTGGTGTGAGATATTTGCTCCTAATATTACAAGTAGCTTGGAGCTGTGCTCCAAGTTGAAAACAGGGGCACTCCATAAATGTGCTCATATTTTTCATTCTCCTTAGGCTTAGATGTGCTGAAAACCAAACCCAGCTTTTAGAATGTCAGGTTTTAACATCAGCTGAATTCACAGCTTCCTCAAATCTCTTGTAAAATCTAGGCTATTGATTCAGGAAATAGAGAGTAATGGAATATGTGTGTCTAAAAATAACAAAAAGATGCACAGATCATGGAACCCACCACCTGCAGTGAGTATCTCTTGCCAGATGAAGTAGTCTACTCTCTAAGAAGGCTGTCTCTCGTTTTCTTTAACAATCCTTTGTAATTTCACAAGTACAGATTGAGGTCTTTTGTTTTTTGTTTTTCAAAGAGCAGCCAGAATGTAAGAATCTGTGTGACTCACGTCAATTCTCTTCCAGATCTTCTCGCAGCTCCCATAGGATTATTATTTGCTCCACCACTGGAATAAAACCACCCTCCAAATGACGAGCTCGGTGCAGGTGATGGAAACATGAACTGAGTCATGGAAAGGGAAATGAGACCATTTATCCTTCAAACTAAAACACTTTCAAGAGTATTGAAGACACCCCAAGTACTTCAAATGATTTCATTTCTACATACCTATTTGTTAGTTCAAATTTTACTTCTATAGTAGACCTATAGAACAATGTTCAAAATTATCTTAGGTATAAAATTCTATCTACAAACAATACATGCATGCATATCCACACATAAGCACCTCAGTAAAATAACATCAGTTGCTTATTTCTATCTAGCATGTAAACATTAAAAATGGCAGTGTTGGTACCTGCTCATGATTTCTAATTTTTTTTTCTTTTTTTTTTTTTTGAGACAGAGTCTTGCTCTGTCGCCCAGGCTGGAGTGTAGTGCCGTGATCTCGGCTCACTGCAAGTTCCACCTCCTGGGTTCACGCCATTCTCCTGCCTCAGCCTCCCGAGTATCTGGGATTACAAGCGCCCGCCACCACGCCCGGCTAATTTTTTTATTTTTAGTAGAGACGGGTTTTCACCATGTTAGCCAGGGTGGTCTCCATGTCCAGACCTCATGATCCGCCCGCCTCGGCCTCCCAAAGTGCTGGGATTACAGGCGTGAGCCACCACGTCTGGCCTCATGATTTCTATTGTGTGCTTTAATTTATATATATATATTTTTTCATAATATGCTACTGGTTTTATTTCTAGAAGTTTTTTCAATGTTTTTACTTTAATGTTTTTATAGAATAACCAATGGCATATTCTGGAAAGTTGCATTATATGGTTGACAAATTATTTACATATCCTATTATTTCTAACCAAGAAATACTCACTCTACAGGCACTGAGATATGGTGAATGCAGGGCAAAGTTTATTAAATGGAAGATATTTTCAATTCTTTCTTTCTTTTTGCATTGAAATGGATGAATATATCAAACTAAATATTTTTCATAGTTGCTATTTTTTGCCTTTGTTCAGATAAACTTTCTTCAGCAAATATGAACATAATGCCTAATTTAGATGCTGCAAACTTATAGGGCTTTCACAATTTCATTTCAATCTGTTACAGAATATAAATTTGTCCTATTAAAAACAAGGGCTCTTTCAAAAAAAAACCCTCTCACAAGAAAATATATTACAAAGCCAATTATAGGACTTCGGATTAAATCTTTTATACAGTTTGAGCTCCCTTTGTATAATTTATCCAAATTCTCTCATGCTTTTATAAGGGGAAATTTTTCAATGTCTCCTTGTTTGCAATCTTTGTTTTCAAAAATTGGTATTTATTTCCTGTAAGTTTCAAAAGCTCAATGTTTGAGGTATTCTATTGAATTTTCTAATTCATTTACAGGCTTCCAAATAATGTTTAAAAATAATGATAAATAAGAATGAATTTTTCTGGAAGTATGTTCAATAATATATTTTTATTATTATTATATGTAGAGTATCCTTCACATTCTCAAACATAATCTAACAGTCTATATTGCAATGCTAAAGGCTTTTTTATAAATTATCAACTTTATCACAAAATACTGTAATTTGTTTAGTTTCATCATGTATGTAAGCATATTTATACATACCCATGAATGAGTGATGTTTGTAGAAAATCAGTTTCAAATAATTAAGTGTATTATTTGAATTATTTGATTCTCAATCCAGTATAGATGATCTCATCTTTACAAACACTAAATTTTGTTTTTGTACTATAAATCCAGGAACAATTCAATTGAATTTTTAGTATTGTATTAGACTTACAGTATCATTTACGAAATATTAAAGGTTGTACTGTTGACTTTATGAACTTTCTAAATTTACTGTGATTCCATGAATTGGCTGTTTTATTTTAACTAACACAACTGATTTCCTATTTTAAGCATCTGATGACACTGCTTAAAACATAGTATCATTTAACTATTTGTAAATGCTTCTTTTGAATGTAATGAAGCCAACATATTAACCAATATTAACGTTTATATATGCTTAAGAAAAATTTTGCAGGCTGGGAGTGGTGGCCCATGCCTGTAATCCCAGCTCTTTGGGAGGCCGAGGCAGGCGGATCACTTGAGGTCAGGAGTTCAAGACCAGCCTGGCCAAAAAGGTGAAACCCCGCCTCTACTAAAAATACAAAAATTAGCTGGGTATGGTGGCGCGTGCCTGTAATCTCAGCTACTCGCGAGGCTGAGGCAGGAGAATCGCTTGAACCCGGAAGGCAGAGGTTGCAGTGAGTTGAGATCACAACACTGCATTCTAGCTGGGGGGATAGAGTGAGACTCCCTCTCAAAAAAAATAAATAAAATAAAATAAAAATTGAAAAATAAATAAAATATAATTTTAAAAAACTTTGTATCAAAAATAATTGAAAATTAGAAAACTATCTTTCTAGGTAAAACTTATTCTAATACAGTATGTAAAAGCATTTTTAGCAACTATTTGTTTCAAATTATCTTTTTGGGTATAAATTTTATTTCCTTTCTTTTTCCTTCTTTTCTATTTTCTTCTTCTTTTTTGTTGTTTCTTGGACTATTCAGGTTTTTAATAGAATCTTGAACTAAATTTGTTAGACTATCAAGTGTGTAAGATATAAGCAAATATAAATATGTAAGTTTGCATTTGATAAATTGTCTTCCCTTAAAAATAATTCATTCTTCCTAGACTTGTAAGTATTCTCAACTATATATCTTTAAATATGTTGAAATATAACTTTTTAAATTTCCTAATCTATAGGTAATTCCCCTTTCTCATTAATGACACTGTCATTGTACCATTGTTCTTCCTTCCTTCCTTCCTCCCTGTCCATTCCTTTCTTGCTCTCTTTTTCCCATTCTCTCTCTCTCTCTTTTTCTATTTCTCTTTCTCTCTTTAACAGGTTTTCCAAAATATAATCTATATTTCTCATCTCATTCAGAAAAAGTCTGGATAACATCTATTATTAAATTTTATAATTCATACATGTTTATATTTAGTTATGAGAATGGTTTCTTTTTTTAATTTAGAATTTATTTACTTATTTTCTAGCTCCTTGTACTGAATATTTCTTATATTTTAGAAGTTTTAGCACATGTTTGCTGTATGACAAACAGCATATTAGGTGCTAGGGAGGTCACAGATTTTAATGCTTAACTACAGATTTTCAAGTAGATGCTGATGCTTTTTCTGCAGATTTATGTCTCCCTACTGTCATTTGCTTAAATGACATGACTATAGCCTACTTGTGAATATTGTATGCAAGGGCTATGTTTATTCTCGTTGTCCTGAGAAGTAGAAAAATCAGTACTTAATGTTTTCTTAAATACGATATTAAGCATCTTGCTATCAAGTTATTTCATTGCAAAATAAAAATGTATCTATAACAATAAAATAAATACCTGTAGATTTCCACTCTGTAATAAATAATAAATCTGTTGTAGCAAGATCACTCACATTACTTTCTGTAAGTTGTTCTGCAACACTGCACAGACACTCTTCTCTGCTGATACATACATTGGAGATTTCCCATATGTCCTGCTGATCGTGCTTATGGGCAGACTTGTGGCTTGCAACTAAGCCATGATACAGCAGGCTGGAGCACCACGTGGCTGACAGGGGCAGCGATATCAAATAAACCTCCCAGACCACCCAAGTACCAAAAAGGTCTCATTTTCTGTTTTTTGTTCTGTTTTGTTTTTGTTTTTTGTTTTTTGTTTTTAACTATAATCATAATTTATTTTATCAATTATGCCCTTCATGCTATTCTTGAAAGGTTGGTGTTAGTTACTTTGCATCTGGGAAGTTATTACTGGAGACATTTCAAATTTATCATCCTGTTAGTAAAGTGTTCCACACAGCACTGGTCAAAACCATAACAGATGTTGGATACAATGGAACCTCAATAACCTACTAATGTTCTGAATGTTTCATTAAATAAGCACATTTAAGCTTATTGCTATCGAGTTATATTGTCAGGTTATATAACATTTAATAACAATACTATTTTTTAAATCGGAAATAAGTGTGTCAGAAGGAGACCAGGATGACAGGTGTAAACAATAATTGTTCTGAGATATGCAGAGTGTATAGTCATCCTAGTAGTGAAACAGAGAAATAAAAACTTTGGTTAAAGTCTGCCTTTCAGCCAGGTGCAGAAAAATATCTTTACCTTCTTCATGTATTTCTGTATATTGCCTCATGAACTACTTTATTGTGCATACATTTTTTAATTCAGTTTCCTCTTTTGCCATATTTTTTGTTCACTGTTTCATCTAGGTAGATATTTGTCTTTGTAGAGATTAATTTTTTATACAACCCATTGGTTAGAGAATATTGAAATGAGAATTGATGTCACTCAGATATTCTGCAACCTGGGATAATCCCTAAACAGATGGATGAGAATTTTAGTTGTTCTATGTTTGAGTTAAAAACATTTCTTGTTATTCAAATGAGAGCTCCATATATGTATATGTAGAAGTATTTATGTAATATTGGATAGTCAAACAGATGGACTTCAGCACATTTATTATATTTGTCACTGAAGCTTCTGACATCTTATCTTTTATTTGGGTAATTTCCAAATTCTGAGACTTGGGGAGTGGGAAGTAAGCAATTTTGCCACTTTAGAAATAAAAAATATAAGAAGTTTGCCTTTCCAGACTTTCTTGTAGCTAAGGAGCCCACATAGATTCTAGGCTTCTTTCATCGGATGTATTGATAGATTTTATAACAGTACTCAGTGATTTAAAGAAACTGGAAAATAAAAATTTCTCATTCGCATCAACGGTCACTATAGCAAATTGTATTTCCTGATGAGTAGTGGCCAGGACCAATTCTACTGGGGAGGAAGCTGGAGTGTCTAACATTCAATGTTAGCAGCAGATCTATCCTGTATCTGCCAGTTCTGTAGTAAACTTTTTGTCATAATTCTCCACTGGATTTTCTTCATGTCCAGCTCGCTGGGTCATCTAGCTATAGGTGACATACTCAGAGTATTTCAGCACACTTTTTCCTTTTTCAATAACATACAATTGATTCCTGTTGCATCTAACTAAGAATCCAGACACTACGTACTTCAGTAGTTATTCTTAGAAATAAGACTCAAGAATATATGATGACTTTTGTCTACAATGCACAAACGATGTTACAAAGTCCTTTTTTCCTTAGATAACTGTTTTATAGTGTTTTTGTCTCATTATAGGCTTAGAGGAAAAAGCAATATCCCACTAGAGTAAGTTCTGTCTTTAAATACAATCTTTTAAATTCTGGGTAGAGCAGTCACCAGCCTTTGCATCAGCAAGGAATCACAAATAAAAAGAGCGGTGTTGATTTTTATGGTAAGTTATCCTTAAGAATCTATGATCAGGAATTTCACTTTGCACATCACAAACAATTCTTCCCATAAATATAACCTAGACATTATTTATTCTCCCCAAAGCTTCACACTTGAGCCACTATTAGAAATTTCCCAACTCCCTCAGGCTGGTGGTTGCCTTTCCATGGAGCATGTACTACCTACCCCAGGTGTTCTAGAACAGTTTTAGAGCAGGTACTTCAGGTGACTTGCCACATGCATTTCCTTGGGAAGTGTTCTTTTCATTCCCGTGTAAGAATATCTGGTGAACAAAACCTTTGTACCTTTATGTATCTCATTCTGGGTACTATTGACACCTGTGTTTTCCTGATCCAGCGAACAAAATATGTCTAGCTTGAGGAAATACTGACTAACAAAAAAGAGGGATTGGTTTGTGAACCACAGTCACTGGAGTCATTTTGATCTGCAGGTTACCATGAACCCAATTACGTCTGCCCTTTATGTCTAAGGCAATTACAGCAGGTTTTCTTAATTCCTTGCAGAGACAGAGAAACCCAGTGAAAGCAAATTTTGAATATCAGTGAGCTATAAGATGTATTGTTGGTGGATTTTCCTCACCCAACTACTCAGAAGAGTTCATAAAATTATTGGATAATCTATCTCTTCTTCCTAGGAAATGTAAACATTTCACAAGTAATCAGCCTCTATTGGAAGAGCTAACCCTATACCTAAGATAAGAAATTCATAATAAAATGTGTTATTTTTTGTTCCATTCATGAGATTGATTTAAATAAGTGGTAAACCACATTCAAATATATATCTTTTTCTTTGACTATTCTGACTCAGTGATTAGAGTGTTTGCTAAACAAATTCTCTGTTCATTCCATGCTGGCTTTTCCACTCTGCATAATATTCACAAGATTACAGGACAAATGTCATTTTCAGATATTTTTGGATTAGAATCGATTAGAGTATTAGTACCTTTATAAATGAGTTACCTTTGGACCATGGCCGGTCTGATTGCATCAATTTGGGTGACATTTTGCAAAGCAAATCTGTCATTAACCTTCCAGTCCAGTCTACTGTGTTAGGTAAGCTGTAATAACCCTTTGCAAACATAAAATGTAGTAATGGATTTATTAAAAACTAGAAGCCATATATAGAGAGGTGAGTTGCATAAGAATATGAAAACCAATTGAAATCATGTGGCACTAAATTTGATGTTATGATGCCTGTGTTTATAGCAACTATTTAGTATTCATTGTTCCTACAGCACTAGGAGTGTTGTGTCACGTGTCTCTGTGGGTACAGGCCCGGAAATGGAAAGTAAAGTTGAAAAGAAAATTTAAGAGATTTTACTTGCAAAATTAATGCCGCTGGTGTGTAATAACCATGGACCAATGGGCCAAAATGAGAAAGTAGAAGAAGCAAGCTAATTTAAATTTGGTTATGTGACTGTAGATACATGTGAATATTTTCAAATATTTATCTCTTAGTGGATTAGAAAGGATTCCTATAATTTAATTTGACAGTATCTTGTTGCTTTGTAACATTAACTTTTAATATTTTCATGGTATCTATATATTTAACTTTCTTCATAAATCTACTTTAGAATATTTTAATTGCTCATTCAATCTTCAGTATAAATACTGCAGTGTCTTATTTCTCTCAAAATTTTACCGGGTTTTTTCTCACTTAACCGTTGCAAAAATTTTAATTCAGTGTGAACCGAATTGTCTTCTGCCATCATCTTTTTTGTTATATCATGACAGTAAAAAAATCGACGATGGTGTCATTTTACATGTACTTTCTTTTAGATAAAATATTTTAAACATTTTATTAAGATTATCTTCAAACATATGCAAAATATATAAAATATTACAGTGATTCCACATACTCAACACTGTTTCAACAATTACCAATATCGGCCGGGCGCGGTGGCTCACGCTTGTAATCCCAGCACTTTGGGAGGCCAAGGCGGGTGGATCACGAGGTCAGGAGATCGAGACCACGGTGAAACCCCGTCTCTACTAAAAATACAAAAAAATTAGCCAGGCGTGGTGGCGGGCGCCTGTAGTCCCAGCTATTTGGGAGGCTGAGGCAGGAGAATGGCGTGAACCCGGGAGGCGGAGCTTGCAGTGAGCCGAGATTGCGCCACTGCACTCCAGCCTGGGCGACACAGCGAGACTCCGTCTCAAAAAAAAAAAAAAAAAAACAGTTACCAATATCTTCACTTGATATTGGCCAAAAGGCTGAGTAGCAATCACCATTACCAATATCTTAATGTTTTGTTGCATCACATACATTTAAGAAATATTTAACGTTTAAGAAATAAACCAAAATGCACTTGAGTAACAATTTTTATGATCCCTATATATGAAAAATAAATACAATAATCCCTAATAAACACAAATTTAGTGCTGTTTGCATATTCAAATTACTATTTGTTACTATTCTTGTCTCAATGGCAAGTGGTTTCTCTGTGGAGAACTGATATATGTATATTTATGCACATGTTATTCTACATTTCTCTATCTGTGTATATGTTTAAGTCACTATATGAGAAAGTCATTAGAAGGCCTCAAATGAGTATATATAGACCAGAAAGTACACATAAAGAATGAAGGGGATATAGTTCTCCTCCTTGAAGAGGTCCTTCACGTCCTTTGTAAGTTGTATCCCTAGGTATTTTATTTCTTTGTAGCAATTGGTAAATAAGAGAGGACACAAACAACTGGAAAAACATTCCATGCTCATGGATAGAAAAATCAATATTGTGAAAATGGCCATACAGCCCAAAGTAATTTACAGATTCAGTGCTACTCCCATCAAGCTACTAATGACTTTCTTCACAAAACTAGAAAAAACTACTTTAAATTTCATATGGAACCAAAAAAGAGCCTGTATAACCATGACAATCCTAAGCAAAAAGAAAAAGGTGGAGACATCATGCTACCCAACTTCAGACTATAACACAAGGCTACAGTAACTGACACAGCATGGCATTGATACCAAAACAGTTATATACACCAATGGAACAGAACAGAGGTCTCAGAAATAACACCACACATCTACAAACATCTGATCTTCAACAAATCTGACAAAAATAAGCAATGGGGAAAGGGTTCCCTATTTAATAAATGGTGCTGGGAAATCTGGCTAGCCATATGCAGAAAACTGAAACTGGACCCCTTCCTTACACCTTATACAAAAATTAACTCAAGATGGATTAAAGATTTAAATGTAAAACCTAAGACCATGAAAACCCTAGAAGAAAACCTAGGCAATACCATTCAGGACATAGGCATGGGCAAAGACTTCCCGATGAAAAATGGCAAAAGCAATTGCAACAAAAGCCAAAATTGACAAATGGGATCTAATTAAAGTAAAGAGCATCTGCACAGCGAAAGAAACTATCATCAGAGTGAACAGGTAACCTACAGAATAGGAGAAAATTTTGGCAATCTATCCATCTGACGAAGGGCTAATATCCAGAAATCTACAAGGAACTTAAACAAATGTACAAGAAAAAACAAAGAACCCCATCAAAAAGTGGGCAAAGAATACGAACAGATGGTTCTCAAAAGAAGACATTTATGCAGCCAACAAACATGAAAAAAAAAAAGCTCATCATCACTGGTCATTGGAGAAATGCAAATCAAAACCACAATGAGACACCATCTCATGCCAGTTAGAACAGCAACCATTAAAAAGTCAGGAAACAACAGATGTTGGAGAGGATGTGGAGAAATAGGAATGCTTTTACACTGTTGGGAGTGTAAATTAGTTCAGCCATTGTGGAAGACAGTAAGTTTATTACTCAAGGATCTAGAACCAGAAATACCATTTGACTCAGCAATCCCATTACAGGGTATATACACAAAGGAATATAAATCATTCTACTATAAAGACACACGCACATGTATGTTAATTGAAGCACTATTCACAATAGGAAAGACTTGGAACCAACCCAAATGTTCATCAATGATAGACTGGATAAAGAAAATGTGGCACATGTATACCATGCAATACTATGCAGCCATAAAAAAGGATGAGATTATGTCTTTTGCAGGGACATGGATGAAGCTGGAAACCATCATTCTCAGCAAAATAACACAGGAACAGAAAACCAAATACCACATATTCTTTCTCATAAGTGGGAGTTGAACAATGGACACGGGGAGGGGAACATCACGCACCGGGATCTGTTGAGGGGTGGGGGACAAGGGGAGGGAGAGCATTAGGACAAATACCTAATGCATGTGGGGCTTAAAAGCTAAATGATGGGTTGATGGGTGTGGCAAACCACCATGGCACACGTATACCTATGTAACAAACCTGCACTTTCTGCACATGTATCCCAGAACTTAAAGTATAATAAAAACATAATATTAATTTTTTAAAAAAGAATGAAAGTGATATAGGGGGACATATTTAAAGAAAATATAAAATTTAAAAACAAGTAAGATATGGTTGATGCTATAATGCACTGCCCAGGTCTGTCTCAGGACTGAAAGACTTGCCTTTGACTATTAGGGATGCTAGCAGCTGACAGCCTCCACTGCCAGAAAGCTCTGGAAAGTGTTGCCTGGCCTAAGGCCAGATTCCCTTTTTTGGGGGCAGCCCATATTTAATGATGCCTGGATATAGTGGGCGTGTGAAGGCCCAGGCCCTTGGCCACAATGTGCAAGCTTCACTGTACTCAAGGGGCTGGCTGAAGGCTTTGCTGAGTTTTCATCACAGCCCACCTTTTCTCTTTCCCAATCCTGCTTCCTTTCCTTTCATTCCAAAGGAATCAATCCCAGGAGCATACTCCATGAAACTACCTTCATTTGAATACACAATTCTAGTCTATTTTCAGGAAACACAATTTGCAAAATAAGAGTTGAGAAGTAATTAGGAGACTTCAAATCCATGGCCTTCAATTAGCAAAATAAAGACAAGATGGTTCTTTATGTTCTTGGGAGACAAATATATTTATTTAACTCAAAACAATGGCTTGTGTTTAAAATGAAACACTTTTTTATTTTATTTTTTTGTTCCATTCATGAGATTGATTTAAAATAAGCAGCAAACCACATTCAAATATATATCTTTTTCTTTGACTATTCTGACTCTAGTGATTAGAGTGTTTGGTATAAAATTCATGAACAACCTGCATTAAGTTCTAATTCCTAGACCCTCTCAAATCTTTGTTTGTGTGTGTCAGGGGCAGAGGAGGTGGGGAGTTAGGGTAGAAGAGAAATAGTGTGACCTAGAGTCTGCGTATTTAAGAAGCTCCCTGGGAAATTGTACCCTGATGGAACACAAATCATTTGTAGCACGTGAAGCAGAAGGGAAGACTATGCTTAAAGTCCATCAGTTATTCTGGGAAGCTTCTTACTATAACATTCATCTATATATTCATTCATTTATTGATATTTATTAGTCAGGTATTTATATACTATCTATTTCATCTTTCATTACTGTTTTGAATGAGGTTGTGCTTTACATTTGAATTTGGTGTAAATAACAAGCCAAACAAACCCATGATCTATACCCACCAAAAAGGTTAATACGAAGACACAGATATGATACTTGATGGGATTTTGTATCTCCTATTTTTGAAGAGATGAGAGGCTCTTCATCTGTATTATTTCTGGTAGCCCCAAGTGGGGAGAGGAACATGTAACTATTATATGAAAACTATAAACAAAGGAGTCAGAGTGAGGATATACAACCAAAGAAGAGAGAAAAATATTTGAGCCAGTCCAAAGACTGCTAAGTAGGGTTAACAATTTATACTCCAATAAAATCAAAACTAAATAAAACAAAACAACAGCAACAATAAAAACAGTTGAAAATTATTTGGTTCTCCTCTGATTCTGAAGCTTGAAAAAGTTGAACAGGATGCAATATTAATTACTAAGCTCACTTGAAGCAGGTCCACATATTAGCAGCCTGGTTTATTTAATCTCAAAAATCTTCCAATTTTTCTATCATCAGTTTTCAATGATTTAATACTATAAAAAATAAATCAATACGTCTGTTTATAACCTCTATAATGTTTGACACCACAAGGGTATTTTTAAGGTCTGGAGGACAGGACTCAGTGACTGCTCATATAAAACCAAAACAGTATTAGTTCTATAGCTGAGATGAATATTCCACATATTTTTTGTCTCCTTTAATTATCTTGAAAGTGTTAAGAACAACATTTTTTTCTGCCCCTCTAAAAGAACATAAACTAATGAGCACATAAACAAACAAGAAAAACAATTTTTAAAATCTTCAATTTGGGTGTATTTGTTGGTCTTCTGAATACATTTTTTAAACTTAGGATCAAAATAACAAAAATATAAATTCACCAGAAAAAATCATTTTCCTAAGCCAACTGAAATAATGTTGTCTTACATATATATGAACATTCTTAAAAATTAAAGAGGAACCTATGTATATTGATGACACAATTTCACCTCAACAACAACAAAACTTGACTTCTTTTGTAAATTCAAATGGTTTAAAGATTCTTGGGCTAGAGATATTGTAAGATGGAGCTACAAGAACAAAAAGGCTTACTACTTAGTGTCAGTGGTAAAATCAGTGAGAACTTGTAAAGCACTCCAAAATTATATCATATATAAATGGGTTAATCGAATTCATTTTACCTGAGTTGTTTAAAACTTTAAAGTAGCCATTTCTTAAAAAACTGTAGGTTTTAGTTTGTCCTCTCACTTGCTAAACTCATCAGCATTTGTTTCTTTTCCAAGAAATCCACCACTGCCATTTTATTTTGACCTGCAAAAATAATCATCCTGAAGGTATATCCTATTCACAGCTTCGAATACTTTCTCACATTTTAATAAATACTTTTGTGAAAATTCCTCACTTTACACTTTCATTGTCTGAATATAACTATTATGACATTGACAGGCTGGTACAGAAATACCTATGAGATGAAAATTATTAAGTAGCCTGGCTTTAAAAAAAATTTAACCATGTAATAGAGATATTTGAATTTTTCTAACTGACCCAATCTTGCTAGTACATTGCAATTTTTTTATCAAATAAGAAGGTGGGAGAAAAATTAGTTGCAAGGATAAAATTTTGACCAAGCAGTTAACAGAAAATATTTTGGTGAGTATTTCAAAGCTATCTTGGATTTATAAGCAAATGATTAGTGTGCAGTTGAATATTACTACCAGTTCAGTATATCACTGCTAAACTGAAAAAACAAAACAGAAAAAAAACAAAGGCTTTCCTACTAACAATTGCCATCTTCAAGTATTATGTTTTGTGATAATGTACAAAGACATATTTCAAATTACCCATTTTTTTCTCAGAGATGTACTTGTATTTGAGAAGCAAAGACAGGAAATAAAACATCTACAAGTATTAAAGTTAATGAAGTATGCTATTACTGCTTTTATTAATACTATGCTTTAAAATCTTTTTTCTTGGAATTCACTTCTGCAAAGATGCTCCAAGAAATATAGGTCCCATAGTCAAATAAGTTTGGGCTATACCACATAATATATTTCTTAGTGAATACTTAAGGAGCATTTCTGTGTTTTAAAGAAAGTCTTATAATAAAGAAAACTACTTGTGCTTAACCCAGTGACATGCAATTTTATTTGAAACAAAACCTTGTTTTTAAATATTCCTGACATTACATAAACTCGTTTATGAAATATTTATTTATAAAGCCTGATATACCATATTTTGCACGATTGACATTTTCTAAATAGCAATTCATATCTCTCCTATAATAATGAAAGTAAATGTTAGCTTGTGGCATCTATAATTAAATAAAGAAAAAGCAAAGTTATTTTTTCTGACTGGTGTCAAATATTAATATACAAAATTATTTTAATATCACATGTTCCTGGGAATCTCCTCTTGAAGTATAATGTTTAAAGATGCCTAAAAGCTTGAAAAATCATGACATATAAGCAGCCTCTTTGAAAGAAGTACTTCATGAAGATGAAGGCTCCCGATTTGGCTCAACTGAAATGCTGCCTTCCACAGGAAATATTGAAATGATGTGATTAAATGGAACAGAATTCATTGGCTATTGTGAATTTCATAAGAGTTGAATAAGAAATCCCATCCTCCTTTCAGATTGCTCATTGGTATTCGATGTTATGCTCTTACATGAAAAGTTTAACTTAAAAACACTGGTGGATTTTCACTACTTCCATGAAAACTGAGTGCATGTAACATATAATCAATCAATTACTGGAGATAAAATCTAGGGTTGAATTAAAAAAATTAATCAAATTTTAGGTAAAGAGAACTTATCCAAAAATAATTTAAAAGACTGCCTGATAAAGTTTTTCTGGGATTAAGAAGTGGGATTAAAGTAAAAATAGCCTCTTGAATTAATGTACAGTAAGATAAAACAGTGTAACTTACTGTATATTGATATATTAATTTTATGTGTAATACAATTTGCTTTGCTTAAAAAAAAAAAAAAAAAGACTGCCTGAGTTTGCCTGTCAGGGATAGAAGACCAAAGGCAGAGTTAAAATGGAAACATTTAGTTTCACTGTAAGAGAACTTTATAACTTTTTGAATTATGAGGACTAAAACAACTTTAAGAACTTATCCCTGCTCCCATTTCTTCTTTGCTTTTATTTGTATTTTCCCCTTTGTTCCTGGTATTGTACCCTGCAAAGAATTGAGACTGTCAAAGGTGTTGAATTAGGGATCTCAGAAACAGGGGCATGATTCTATGAAAACAGCCCTTTAGAAATGTCAGTTTTATTAGGACGAGCCTATTTCCAAGTAATAGATGTAGCACCTAAAATTCAGGAGTGCCACATAGCAAATAGATGAGGGAAAATAAAATTGCAGTAGATTAAGATTTATCGGCAAATAATTTTCTACCTGATTTGTGTTGTATTGTCTTGAGCTGGAGTATTTTCTGTATATTTGCAGGTAATTTCAGCAACAGATTTATGTGTTCATCTAATTTAAACGTATGCCTTCATAAAATGTCCACTTACTTTATCTTCCTATAAATAGTAGCATTTTCTCCACTTCTTTATGAAGGAGTAGGTTAAAAAATAACATTTTTTTCATAAAATATATGTCTATTTAAGACTACTGCCATCCAGAGAGAGCAAAATAGTTCATAATAAGATCACGGAGATGAAGTTCAATCAATAACCAACCATAAGGATAAATGACACGTGGAGATTACAATTTGAGATGAGATTTGGGTGGGGACACAGAGCCAAACCACTCAATCTATTTTTGCATCCTGTTTCCAATTCCTCTGTTTGTAACCTATCTTTATGCTACTCCATTTAGTAGATATATTACCTGATATGTTAAGATCAGGTAACACATTTCATTGCTCTCCTCTCTGTTACATTTTTCCTTTTGGATTATTTGAAGCTGTATGGCACAGTTAAAATAGTTCTGAACCATGGGTCTAGAGATCAGGATCTGAGTAGGTTCTGCCCCTTCTCCAGATCTCTTGCTTGTCTGTGTAAAATAGAGAGTATAGGACTGGAGCTGAAGGTGCTATAGACTTCCTCCACCTCTGGTATGTCAGGGCCCTTATACAGCTGTGCACTGGCCGAGTATTTATGCTAGGGATATTTTATTTAGAGGAATTATTTTCTGATGTATATTAATAGTCCATGAAAAAGTATGGATATTCAGATAATTTGAAAGGCAGGAATTCTTATATACATCTGCCTGTCTTGGCTCCAACTGCACATCCTCACACATATATACACACATATGCACAACATACACATACACACACTTACAAATGCAGGTAGAAAGAATTCAAAGAAATGAAACAAAGAATTAAGCCCTTAGTTTTTAATGATGATTTCTTAGCATTTTCAGCTCACCATTTTCAATGTTAGCATTTTAAACTCAGTTTAGAGATAATTTTAATATTTAGTTTTCATTTTCAGTAGAATCCACAGATTTTCATTTTGTTTTATATGATGAACTTCAGAAACACTCTTGATTAAACTCTAATCTGTCTGCTGAATACATGGTGTTCTTGCATCCACTTTCATCATTGTCTTACTGATTATATATCTGAAGAGCAGAATGCAAGCACATCTAGCCATTTGGATACAGCTTGAAATGGTATTTATAATAATAATAATTACTATGATGTGTTTAGTATTTATTGTGTACTATGTACCAGGTAATATTGTAAATATTGTACATATTCAATTTCTTTCACCCACAGAGGCCTAAAGTATAGATATTCTCATTTTAACAATGAAGAAAGAAACTAAAGTACAGAGATGTAAAATAATTTGCATGCCACCACCCAGCTATACCTCATATAATTTAGGACAGCATCTTGATATTCAGACAATCTGCCTTCACATCTCCTGTCTGTGGAAGAATTAACTGGGATTTAGTCATATTCAAAAGTACAACAAATGCATTAAACAGAGCTCTTTGAAATGAAATAAAATAGATATTATTGCATGACTGTTTGCAACCTGCTAGTGAAGGTGACTGTAATATGGAAAAAGAGAGTAAAGTTGAAAGGAATCTACCATCAATTCTGTTGAACTATGGATAGGTGTTCAAGCTTCAGTTTGTTCAGGTGGTTGCTTCTGTGGGGGCAGCAAAAAGCTTAGATTGTACAACTTTAGATGGCAGAAATGGCTGTAAAATGCATCACTGCATTCAAACTGGCCTTTTACAATAATATGCTTTTAGTGCTTATCAGTGTTACAAACTCAAAGTTTGAAAAAATCAAACAATGTTAAAAGGCTATAACCAAAAATAAGTATGTGGCCTTTCTCATGCCAACACCTCCCCAAAGGCAAATATTTTTGATACTTTATCTGTTCCTACTGTAATTTAACTTAGATTGTTTAAAGACCATGTCTCTTAAATAAGTGACTCAGACACTACCTATTGTGCACCTTCCATTACAGTATATAGAAATTTAGCTCTGCTACACACCCCACTTTTCTCTGTTCTCTTTCCCTAGTAACCATTTATTCATTCATTGACTCATACATTTATTCATTTATTCAACAGGGTTCATTATTGACCACCTACTATCTACCAGTCATTTTCCAGGACCTAAGATTAGTGTCATGGAAATACAATTCTATCGGGAAAAGACAGGCAATAAATAATCAAATTAATGAGTCAAGTATTGATATGTGCTACAAGAAAAATAAAGTAGGTTAAGAGAATAGAGAATAACAAGGTGGTCGTTTAGGCAAAGCCTTGCATTTGAACAGAGGCTTTATGAAGTGATGAAGAGTCTATGTGGAGATCAGGAGAAAGAAGGAGCAAAAGTTTGACATTTTTTAAGGCAGGAGTGTGCTTGGCATTTTCTAGAAATGGCTAAGGAACCAAGAGAGCTAGGCCTACACAATGAGAAGGCAAGTCATACAGCACAATGTTAGAGAGATATTAGGGACCAGATCACTTTGGGCTTTGGAGGGCTCTCGGTATTGCCAGGCAAGCAGGCAGTCTATTTATCCTCCCAGTGACTCCCAGCCCTTCTTCTAACAGTCATACCATATGACCTTGCTTCCTACTTTACTAGAAAACTGAAATCAATCAGCAGTTTAATTCACATACTCTTTCTTCCCACTTGCTGCTATAGCAGATGAAAGTTCCTTGCTCTTACACAGAGTACATCCTTCCACTTAAGTACTAACTTATTACTTCTTACTTGTTCAGGGCACTTCCCTGGCAACTCTTCTTTTTCTGTCATACATCAGAAATTTTGCTGTCTGTTGAATTATTCCCATAAACATCCAAATAAACTGTTATTTCTTCAATTTTAAAAATGAATAGAATACCAACTACAATAATAACACTTCTGCTTATTCTATTTCTTCTTCTAGCTATTGCCCCAGTCCTTGCTTTCTTTGTAGTAAAACTCTTTGGAATATCTGTGTATTAGTACATTTTCACACTGCTATTAAGAAATACCCGAGGCCCAATACAAGCTCAAGTCTGTAATTCCAGCACTCTCAGAGGCCAAGGTGGGTGGATCACTTGAGGTCAGGACTTTGGGACCAGCCTGACCAAAATGGTGAAACGCTGTCTCTATAAAAATACAAAAATTGGCCAAGCCAGGTGGTGGACACCTGTAATCCCAGGTACTTGGGAGGCTGAGGCAGGAGAATCACTTGATTTCGGGAGACAGGGAGACAGACTGCACTCCAGCCTGGATGACAAAGAAAGACTGTCTTAGAAAAAAAAAAAGAAAGAAAAAAGAAATAGCCAAGACTGAGTAATTTATCAAGGAAAGAGGTTTAATTAACTGATAGTTCTGCATGGCTGGGAGACCTCAGGAAACTTACAATCATGGTAGAAAAGGAAGCAGGCACCTTCTTCATAAGGCAGCAGGAGAGAAAGCATGTGAAAAAGGAACTGTCAAAACACTTATAAAACCGTCATATCTCATAAAAACTCACTCACCATCACAGGAACAGCATGGGGGAAACCACCCGCATGATGCAATCCCCTCCTTCCCTTGACATGTGGAGATTACAAGTCCCTCCCTTGACACATGGGGATTACAATTTGAGGTGAGATTAAACTATATCAATCTATTTTTGCAACCGGTTTCCAATTCTTCCATTTGTAACCTATCTTTGAAACACTCATTTAGTAGATATTTTACGTGATATGTTAAGATTAAGTAACACATGTCATTGCTCTCTTCTCTTTGTTACTTTTTTTTTTTCCACTAGCCTTGTAGAGTACCACAATGTCTTGATTTTCTCCCAAGATCACTGGTCACTTCTTAGCCTCCACTGTTGATTTCTCTGTCACTTCCCCAAGTCCTGCCCATTTATTTTTGTCAATTCTTTTTCAGTACTCTTCAATTATTTGGTCCACTTGCTCTTTCCCTTTGAATTAATACTTATTCCCTTGATAATGTATTCCATCCTCATGATTTTGAATACAGGCCATATGCTGAAGACTACTGAATTAATCTCTCTAAGTCACAACTCTCTCTTGATTTCCACATGTCCAACTGCCTCCTCAATTTGAATGTGTAATAGAAATGTTAAACTCACATATCCAACTGTCTTCTCAAATTTAGATGTCAGATACACATTTCAGACACAACCAAAATTGAATTCTGATATCCCCTCACAAACCTGCTTCATCTGCAGCCTGCCACTGTCCATGGATAGCAGCTTACTCTTCAAGTTGCTGAGCAAGATCTTTGGAGTCATAACCTGACCTATCGTTTCTCTCACGTCCAGTATCCAGTATGTCAGGACATGTATCCAATGGCTAACCCCTCCTCACTTCCTCAGTTGGCACCTTTTTTGAGTTACTAGTCATCTTGAACTGCTGTGAACAGACTCCCAAGTCGTCTTCCTTTATTTAGCTTTCCCATGTTGTTAGACAATTCTCATCAGATCATCTAGAATGACTGATTTGAAACTAAATTTAAAATGGGCCAGTCTATGCTCATAATTCTTCAAGGTCTCCCCATTTCACTCAGAGTAAAAATCAAGTATCTTAATGTGGCATAAATCATGGAAATAATTATATGATAATTGTGGCATAACATATTGATACAGTTTGTATATTTGTCCCCACCTAAGCCTCATGCTGAATTATAATCCTCAGTGTTGGAGGTGGGGCCTGGTAGAAGTGATTGGATCATGGGGGTGAGTTTCTCATGAATGTTTTAGCACCACCACCCTGGTGCTATTCTCAAAATACTGAGTGCGTTCTCATGAGATCTGCTTATTTAAAAGTGTTTGTGGCACTTCTCCCTAGCCCTGCCCTGGACCCACTGTCTCTCTCACGCTCCTGCTTTCACCAAGTGGCATGCCTGCTCTCTCTTCACCTTCTGCCATGACTGTAAGTTGCCTGAGACCTCCCAAGAAGCCAGGCAGATGCCAGTATCATTACTTCTGTAAATCCTGCAGTACTGGGAGCCAATTAAACTTCTTTTCTTTGTAAATTACCCTCTCTCAGATATTTCTTCATAGAAATACAAGAGCAGTCTAGTAAAGAAAATTGATATTGAGGATCAAGGCATTGCTATAAAGATATCTGAAAATGTGGAAGCAGCTTTGGAACTGGGTAATGAGCTATGTTTGAAAGAGTTTGGAGGGCTTTGAAAAAGACAGGAAGATGAGGAAAAGTTAGAAACGTCTTAGAGACTGGTTAAATGGTTGTGACCAAAATACTGATAGTGATACAGAGACTGAATTCCAGGCTACTGAGGTCTCAGATAGAAACCAGTAACTTATTGGGAGCTGGAGCAAAAGTCATGTGTGTTATACCTTAGTAAAAAGCCTGGATGCATTCTGCTCATGCCCTGGGGATCTTTGGAAGTTTGAAGTTCATGGGGATGATTTAGGGTAACTGGTGGAGGAAATTTCTAAGCAGAAAAGCATTCAAAATGTGGCCTGGAAGCTTCTAACAACCTATGCTCAGATTTAGGAGCAAAGGAATGACTTAAAATTCACACCTATATTTAAAAGGGAAGCAAACAACAAAAGTTTTCAAAATTTGCAGCCTGGCCATGTGGCAGAGGAAGAAAAAACCTTTTTGGGGAGAGGAATTCAGGCAGGCTGTGAAGAAACAACTTGCTAGAGAAGTATGCATGACTAAAAAGGGAGCCAAGTGCTGATAGCCAAGACAATGAGGAGGATGCTTGGAAATCATTTCAGAGACCTTCGTGGCAGCCCCTTCCATGACAAGTCCTGAAGCCTAGTAGGAAAGAATGGTTTCCATAGCCAGGCCCAGGGCTTTGCTGCCTTGTGCAGTTTTCAAACACTGTTCCCCATGTCTAGGCCACCCCAGCTCCAGCCTTGGCTCAAAACCTCCCAGATACTCTTCATGTTGCTGCTATGGAAAGTACAAACTGCCATAAGCCTTGGTGTCTTCTATGCCCTGTTAAGCCTGCAAGTGCACAGAGTGTAAGAATGAATAAGTCTTGGTACCTTCTGCATAGATTTCAAAGGATGTACGAAAAGCCTTGGTGTCCAGGCAGAAGCCTACTTCAGAAACAGAACCCCCATGGATAACTTCTACTAGGGTGGTACCAAGGGAAAATGAGGGGTTCAAGTCCCCATACAGAGCCTTCACTGGAACACTGCCTAGTGGAGCTGTGAGAAGTGGGCCATCACCCTGTAGACCCAATAATAGTATATCCACTGGCAGCTAATGCCCTGCACCTGGAAAAGCCATGGGCATTCAACAGCCTGTTAGAGCAGGTGTATCAGTCAGGGTTCTCTAGAGGGATAGAACTAGTAAGACATATACACACACCTACATATGGGAGTTTATTAAGTAGTATTAACTCACACAATCACAAGGTCCCACGATAGGTTGTCTGTAAACTGAGGAGCAAGGAAGCCAGTCCGAGTCCCAAAGCTGAAAAACATGGAGCCTGATGTTTGAGGGCAGGAAGCATCCAGCATGGGAGAAAGATGTAGGCTGGGAGGCTAAGCCAGTCTAGCCTTTTCACATTTTTCTGCCTGCTTTATATTCTGGTCGTGCTGACAGCTGATTAGCTCATGCCCACCCAGATTAAGTGTGTGCCTGCCTTTCCCAGCCCACTGACTCAAATGTTAATCTCCTTTGACAACACCCTCACAAACACACCCAGGATCAATACTTTGTATTATTCAATCCTATCAAGTTGACACTCAGTATGAACCATTACAAGTCTACCCATTGTCAACTTGAACCCATACACATCTCCTCAGATCATACATAATCTCCAAATAAAGACAATAATAAGGTCATAATTACACTTAACATAATACAAGTATCTTTTGCACAATTGGAAATGCATCAATCCCCAACCCAAATGCTATTACATAAAGTTAAGAATACTTAAATGCTGATACGAAGTCAATAAATATTATGTCACATGATAAAAAAATGAAATAAAGATATTTTCTTAGTACAAGTGTATACATGCACAAACATGTTTTTAACAACAAAAAAGGAGGAAACACTCATGACAATTACAGTCCTTGTTTCTGCAGCTGGTCACATGGTCATGGCTCGTATTTGTGACTACCTTCTTCTACTACTCATTCTGTATTTCCTTTGCCTTCAGCAAGCACCTTGGTAGGTCATGGGTTTTTTCCCGGTGGAGCCACCCAAACCTTCATTTCTGAAGGCTCTGGGCCATTTGTAGTCCTTCCTGGATTGGGCTGTTATAGTTTCCCATTGACCTTAATCACAGGGCATGGTAATATTAAGAGATGCCCTAATGGATCTCCTGTATTCCATGCATGCTCTTCCTTACCTCCATTGTGGGGTAGTAGATTGATTTTATCTGATAGTCCAGGTCACTCACCCCAGCCAACACTTTACTCCCTTCCTACCCCGTTGACTTAAAAGTAAAAGGAGCCCAAAGTGTGCAGGTGGCAATCTGAACTTCTAGTTTAATGGAATTGTTGTTGTGTCTCCTGGTGGCAGAGTTCCTCCCTCTGGAACTAAGACCTCTAGGCCAGCAGGATGTAATGTCACAGGAACAGAAAGCAAAAATTTTACTAGTGGGTCACTAGGGATAATTATAATCTCCAATGTTGGAAGTGAGGCCTGGTGGGAGGTGCTTGGATTATGGGGTCAGAGTTCTCATGAATGGTTTAGCATTATCACTTTGGTGCTGTTTTTGTGATAGTGAATGAGTTCTAATGAAATCTGGTGGTTTAGAAGGGTGTAGCACCTACACCCGCATTCTCTTGTTCCTGTTTTCTCCACGTGACGTACCTGCTCTTTTTTTGCCTTCTGCCATGATTGTAAGTTTCCTGAAGTCTTCCTAGAAGCTGAGCAGATGGAAGCACCATGCTCTCTGTTGAACTTGCAGAACCATAAGCCAATTAAATCTCTCTTCTTTATTAATTACCCAGTCTCAGGTAATTCTTTATAGCAATGTAAGAACAGCCTAATACACAAGTGAATTCAGTAAATAATGGAGTCCTCTTTTACCTTGGATATTCTCCTCTAGTAATTTCCTCCTCATTTACTCTATTCCAGTTGGACCAGCTTCTGCCTGGAAGACTCTTCTTTCTCTTGCCAATGCCTATCTTGACCACTTTCTACTGCCACTTTACTAAAATACGCCCATACACAATCTGGCATTCACAATCCTTTTTACTTTCTCTATTCATTTTTTTCTTTTTCTTTTTCTGTAGCAACAATTGGGTTGTAACCAAGTGTGTAATATACTTATTTAATATATTTACTATTTATTTTGTCTTAAAGGGGATGGCAGAAAGACCAGTTAAGAGGTTACTAATTTTTTTTAGTTGAGACATGCTGGCAGGTTGGCCCAGGGTGGCATTAGTGAAGGACAGGGTCACTATGTCATATTTGGAAAATGCTTAAGAAGACAGCATAAATAGATCCCCCTAACACTTAGAGTAAATGTTCTTCAGATACTGAAATTGACATAAATGTGAAGAGCTACTGGGGGAAGGGTAATTTTATTTTAGACATGTTAATTTTCATATAATCATAGACATTCAAGTAGGCAGTTGGCTTTTTTAGGTCCATTATTCAGAAGAGGGAAGTTATAAGAGATTGTGTGTGTGTGTGTGTGTATGCATGCATGTGTGTGTACTGCTAGATATCACCACCTAACAAGTGAAATAAAGAGAGGAAGGGCTCAGAGCTAATCTCTGAGACATTCTAAAGAATTGTGTTATGATAGATGATAATAATCCAGCAAAAGGGTGAACAGAATGACCGTTGCATTAGTAGAAAATCTGAGTAACAGTGATATTGGAAGGATCAAGGCAAGAAGAGAGAGATGAACTATGTCATAAGCTACTTATAGATCAGCGAAGATACAAAGAATTAACCTGGCAATGTGAAAGACATCTGAAGCATTGATAAGACAATTTCTCATGAGTGATGGAGATAAAGGCTTTACTCTAGTGGGTTAATAGTGAGAGGACAGAATGAGAGGAGTGGAGACCATCGATTTTTATAAAGTTTTCAGTGAAAAGAAGAAATAAGACAGTAGATGGAGAAGAACGTAGTTTGAGGAAAATTTTCTTTTATTTTTATTGTTTTAAGATGGAGGGTATTGCCACATATCTCTATATTTGGGGGGTGTGAGTGGGGACACTTGTATGTAGGAGAAACAGTGTTGTATGGAAAGATAAGGCAGTTTCCAGGTCAAAGGAAGGTAGGTATAGGCAAGAGAGGATAGCAAGAATAGAAGAACCGGCAGTCATGTCATAGATATCTATTTTTTTCATATAAAAAAGAAGGCAACTGTGGGGCAGGGGCTCTCTTTAATGTAGTGATACCACAGTAACAACTGTTGTTTAATTAAAAACCTGCATTTATATTTGTACCACGATGTTAAGTTGGAAATACTTATTAAGAAACCAGCATAATATTAACATGAAATGTTACAGTGAGCTGACAAAAATTAATGCAAAAATGTAAAAGTTGGTGTGTCAGAAGTTGCTAGAATGATCTAAAACCCACAAGTAGATTGCACAGAAGTCAAGAGACTCAAAGTGGAGAAAGAATTTTGGAATTATAAGAATTATTATTATTATTATTTTTACCATGAACTGAACAATTCTGGGTTTCGTTAACTTTTCACTTTGAAGTCAGGGGAAGAACTTCTCCCAAAGAACAGATTTATAGAAATTATTATAGATAAACTAAACAGATGGATGAAGTGGTTATACATCATGAGATTTGCTTCTCCATTACAAGGTGTCATTTTTGTAAGTATGAAACTTTGGTCATTGCCTTGGCCATGTCATTTTATTATTTCTTCATACAACTTTTGTTCCTAGCACTGATAGTAGACCCACGTTTTTCATCTACTTGATTGCCTTTATCTTTGTAAATAAATATTTTACCATGCATCCTCAAGCATCTCAATACAGTTTTTCAGAAGCCAATTCTTTCATATATAATGCCTTTTTAAAAATTTCCATAGCTTTTGGGGTACAAGTGGTTTTTGGTTACATAGATGAATTACATAGTGGTGAATTCTGAGGTTTTAGTGCACCCATCACCCAAGTGGTATACCTTGTACATACTGTGTAGTTTTTTATTCCTAGTACCTCTCTCACCCTCCCCATTCTGAGACTCTAAAGTCCATTATATCATTCTGTATGCCTTTCTGTACTCATAACTTAGCCCCCATGTATAAGTGAGAACATATGGGTTTTGGTTTTCCACTCCTGTGTTACTTCAATTAGAATAATGGCCTCCAGCTCCATTCAAGTTGTTGCAAAAGACATTTTGTTCTTTTAATGGCTGAGTAGTATTCCATGGTGTATGTCTACCACATTTTCTTTATCCACTCATTAGTTGATAGGAATTTAGGCTGGTTCCAAATCTTGCAATTGTGAGTTGTGCTACTATAGACATATGCATATACACTGTTTTGTTCCCTCCATTTCCCAGCTCAAGAAGTCACTGCTTTCCTGATAGCTGCCACCCTGGGATTTTTCTTTACTTTTGTGATTTTCTGTCATTCCTTTCCTGTGTGAGATACACTGTGTCCTCCATCTTGTTCTTTTTTCTTTTTAAATTTGGTCCTTCTTTTGGTTAAACACATCCTTTTCTATTTTTCTCAGTTTGAATGCATTGTGAGAAAATTATTTTAAACATCATGTTTGAAAATGTTTTTATCTTCTCATCCACAATGGTGTTATATTTTAACTGTTTATCAAATTTAGGTTGGACATTTTCTCCTCATAATGTCAGTAGCCATTGCTCCATTGTCTCTCAGCTGCTATTGAGAAGTCTGATGTCAATCTTATTCCAAAACTTACATAATTCATGTTTTCCCTCTCTTTTTCTGTCTTTAAAACTCTATCTTTATCTCAAGTATTGTTAAAGTTTATGACAATGTGCTTGAAATTTTGGTGAGGAAACTTAACTTGCATTCTGTGAATCACCTCTTTGTGGGTAATAAAGGTTTGACTTTAATCTGCATTATTAGTTATTACTCTATGTTATTGGTATTGAATCAATTGATATTGGTATAGCTATCTTCAAATTTTATTAAAAATAGCTATTTTCTCAAATATTTGCTTTTGACTTCTTTCTTGGAGCATGCATTGAGCTGAAACTATATCAAATCAAACATGGGACCAAGAAAGTAGCCTCTAAAAAGATCTTTTTCAGGTCAAGGAGAATCTATAGCGATCCAGAAACAGTATGACCATCACTATGTCAAGTTCAGCATTTCCTTAGGATCATATTTTTTTTTCCTGTGGTGTGACTGCTCTCCTCCCTATCTTCTCGTTCTTTTCCCAAATTAATGTCCTCAGTTCCCACAGTACTTTTGATGGTTCTGTTAGGAATAACACTCAAAATCTTAAGGAAACTGAACACTCGAACAAAGGATTCTTAGCAAAGCAATTTTACTTCTGTGCAGAGGGGTGCCTCCTTGGCCAGTCGCCATGACAGCATACCTGAAGAAAGGGGCATGAGAGCCTTTATTCCTGATGCAAGTCCTGCCCCTGTACCCTTTCCCCATTGGCTGGGGTCGGATCATACAATCTAAACTAATTCTATTTGGCTAAACATTTGATTTTTTTTAGATAAGTTGGGCACGTAAATGAAAGCAGAGAGGAAAGGGGAAGGGATATCTGTAATGAGCTAGAAAGTTAGTTTTCTTTCTAAATAAGGAAAGGAATGTGAGTTGGTACTGATAACGCCTGGTACTGTGGCGTGCCTGGGCATCTAACAAAGGCAAAAAGGAAAAAAAGGAGAAAAAGGGAAAAAGTTGGGGGGAGGAGTACTATGAATTAATGAATAAAAGATTGATCGGGTTATTTGAAGAGAAACCTCATCATATCCCGCAGTTCTATTAACGTGCATCATTCAAATGAGGGCATACCTTGAAAATCTAAGGGTCCACATATTTGACTGTAGAATGTAAACTAAAAATAAAATTCCAAGCCTCCCAACTGACTGAATAGATTATCTCTTTGCAAAGAGGAATCCAGAGTAAGCCTGAAAACTGAATTCTTGGCTACAATAGGATGGATGTCAGTCATACTTCATTAAACCCCTTCCCTTGCTAACCATGATTAGGTTTTTCTCCCTATGTGCTTGACAAAAACCAGGCCTTTCAAAAGACTCTACCACTAACGTCAATCAACCACCTGACACCCCTCTATTTTTGTCTAATAAGAGACTACCAACCACAGAGTGGTTCTGGCTAGTCGAGAGACAGTGCACAGTAAGGGTTTTTGTGTCCTCTGCTTCACCTTTTGATATCAAAACAGCCAACATCTCTACCCACAGATCATGCTAATGCCACTGTTTTTTGTACATGGGATCCATGAAGGAGCATGAAGCTCAACTGTACGTGGGCACAGATCTCTTTTCCTAAATATTCACAATTCCTCCTGTAGCTCATTGAATAAGTATATTTGGCAACCCTGCTCAGTATAAATTACTATTCTCTTTGCCCCTCCCTCAAAGTGTCTGTTTCTGGCTTCCAGCCAAGGCTGTGCTTTCCGGCCTGTCTGAATGGCCACCCTGCAGGCTGCAGCCATTTATGAGAAATAAAGCTCTCCTTTTAAAATTTATGATCTTGACATTCTTCAAAATAAATTTTATTTTTATATAATAAATATGTATGTTTGTTCACTCTTTCATTTGTTTCATCATTATAATGTTTCTAACACTGTTGCTCTTTGACTTTTTAATAATCTTTTTTCATTATTCTCTAAGCCCCTTCACAACTACTAAATGCATTTATCTTCTTTCAAATTACTAAGCCCTGAAGGAAGTAAATTGCTATGATGATAATTTCTCTGTGTTTGTCCCATTAAATAACATATAAGAGTCTCCAGCTTTAAGCACACTTTTTCCACTTAATGCACTAGGTTGCTCAAATAAATACCAATTTCTCATGTAGAAGTTGGCTTTGTAAATAAATGTATCTTACTCTGTGGGCAATTTTGGACATTGGTAAAACAATAATTATAATTTGAAAAAGCAACCTTTTGACACAAAAATATATTGTAGAAACAAAGGCAAATTACATATTAATGTATTTTATTTTTCCCACTAGCTAAGAATATATGTTATAAACTTCAACAATTTATTTTCTTCCCCAGATACCACATAATATCCTATATTGAAAAATACTCAACTATCATTATCAAAGCTTTTTTTCTATTCTTTTTTGGCTCACTTGTTTGAATATTTACTTTTAGGCATATTGAAATAGAATGAAATAAGTTTACCTGTGTATATAGGAATATTCGGATGAGTTAGGGTTAGTAATTCAAAGTTAAAGTCCTTAATATAATGACAAGTAAAAGAATGATGAAGATTTTGCAATTTAAAGGAACACTTGATTTGTAATTACATATTTATCTGATATTAAAATGTTTTTCCTTATATTATGTCCTTTACGAAAGGTCTGACTTTTGGGACTCTTTCTATCCATTTCTCAAACATTTCAATGACAAGCTAAAGTCATATGCTGTCAGAAGTTGTTCCTCACCTTCTTATTCTAGGAGACTGCCTCCTCCCTGTAAAAGTCTTGGCCTTATAATAATTATATCTGCTATTTATTTATCCCGCTCATACCACCAACTGCATCAATGAAAATCATGCTTAATCATCTAACATATGTATTCAAATTATGTCTTTGCCTTTTCAAATTACCTTCATGCCTAAAAAGCATTTATTTCAATTGCAGCTACCTGACAAAGAGTGTTCAACAAAATCATTGCTCCCTGGAAAGAGTCAAACCATCAAACCAATCATAGAATGAAACTAACTTTTTAGTAACCTGTTATCAGTGAACAATCAGGAATTTTAAGGTCTAATCACAGAACACACTGTTAGACAACAAAAATTTTTAAGCAGCACCAAAAATATATAATGGTTCACTTTTAATATTTTTCCTTTATTTGAAAGTATGCTAGGCCAGGCACAGTGGCTAGCACCTCTAATCCCAGCGCTTTGGGAGGCCAAAGCAGGCAGATCACCTAAGTTCAGGAGTTTGAGACCAGCCTGGCCAACACAGTAAAACCCCATCTCTACTAAAAAAATACAAAAAATTAGCTGGGCATGGTGACAAGTGCCTGTAACCCCAGCTACTCGGGAGGCTGAGACAAGAGAATCGCTTGAACCTGGGAGGCAGAGGTTGCAGTGAGCTGAGATTGTGCCACTGCACTCCAGCCTGGGCGACAAAGTGAGAAACATGCTAAATATGCAATTAATTATTCAGCCACCAGATAACCAAAGCTTTAACTACAGCAACCCTTTCTATTCCAAGGTACTCCTGTGCCACCTAGGAGCTGGCACTAACAGTCCTATTAACCTACTTACCTCAACTATTTAATAGTGGGGAAGTAGTAATACCAAGTATGGTTATCTGAATAACCTCAGGATCTCCAGTCTTACTCTGCCTGGAACCTCTTGGTTTGGTCTTCTTTAACATCTCAGTACCTCATACGTCTCTCATACTCACATCTCAACTTTGCTCTATGTTGATCTATCCCGAACACATTTACTCTTCCTCTCATTACTAAATCTATGTTTGTTTCCTGTGGAATTCTCACATCATAACTTATACATTCCTTAATATCAGTAAAATATTTAGCAGTTATCTCTTATAAATATGAACTTCTTTAAAATATGTATTATTTTTCATCAGTTCTTTCTAATCCTACCAGAGTATCAAAATGAAGTTTGTTCATTTTTCCATATCTCATCAACTTCAAAGTCATCTGCCTCACTCTGAACAGTTGCTTCCAAATCTCACCATTTCATGTCACACTTCATTTTTTAAAAGTAAACTCCTCATGCCTGTAATCCCAGCACTTTGGGAGGCCGAGGCGGGTGGATCACGAGGTCAAGAGATGGAAACCATCCTGGCCAACATGGTGAAACCCCGTCTCTACTGAAAATACAAAAATTAGCCGGGCATGTTGGTGGGTGCCTGTAATCACAGCTACTCGGGAGGCTGAGGCAGGGAATCACTTGAACCCGGGAGGCGGAGCTTGCAGTGAGCCGAGATTGCGCTGCTGCACTCCAGCCTGGCCACACAGCGAGACTCCATCTCAAAAAAATAAATAAATAAATAAATAAACTCTATTTGCTGTACTAGTATTGACAACTTCTCTGTTTCTGGCTACTCATCTTTTTGGCATCCCCACGTATGTACTGAAGACTATGGTACTTGCCTAACCAGATTACTCAGTATTCAAAGCTGGTCTAAAACCGCCAGTGAATTTAATGTTAATGTATTTAGAAATGGTTCTAATTCACTAAATTTCAACGCTTTGATTTAATGTTTGCAATGGCAATATTTTCTATTTTCTTTTATACTTCTACACCTTTAGCTCAACATGAAGCTTCTTGTCTTTAGCAGATCCACTTTTTAAATGACAAATTAATAGAAACCGACTGACCATAACATTTCTTATAATTTATGCGGTTAATTGTACTCAAGGCCGGGCGCGGTGGCTCATGCTTGTAATCCCAGCACTTTGGGAGGCCAAGGCGGGAGGATCACGAGGTCAGGAGATCGAGACCACGGTGAAACCCCGTCTCTACTAAAAATACAAAAAAAAAAATTAGCCGGGCGTGGTGGCGGGTGCCTGTAGTCCCAGCTACTCGGAGAGGCTGAGGCAGGAGAATGGCATGAACCCGGGAGGCGGAGCTTGCAGTGAGCCAAGATCGCGCCACTGCACTCCAGCCTGGGTGACAGAGCGAGACTCTGTCTCAAAAAAAAAAAAAAAAAATTGTACTCAAGATCCAAGTTTTCCACCCCCAATACATACCTTCCTCCTATGTATCCCTATCGTTGACAAATCCCGTATTTATTTTTCTAAATATAGGTAGTATGTCCTTCCAAATAGAATACTTTTTCTCATACCGGATTAATCCAATTATTTTTATCTTTGTGGACACACTTAAGATGTTGAGTGGTGCTAGAGACAAACACTTAGTCATTTACATTAAATTCATTGTCACCAACTTCAAGCAGACCCACAGTATTTCTCATCAACCATACTATATTTTTTCCAATCAGTACTCTCCAGTTCTCAATAACTCTTTATTCTACACTCACCCTATGATTCAAAATTTTCAAACTTCTTCAATACTATTGGGAGATGACTTTGCCTTCACTAGAAAGGGCTTAAATAATTGGGAAGAAATGCTCTTCTCTTCGCATGAACAAAACCCAAAACTTACCTGAGGAATGAACTTACATCATGTACAAGGCTTTTTCCTCCACTCAGTTTCTATATCTGATCTACTGCCATCTCAAAAGTGACTCAATTCATTATTTTTTCTCCTTTCCAGTGTCTTCAGTATTTCCCATTTCTAAAACTTGTTTCCATGAGAATTCAAAAATATTCCAATATCTCTGAAACTGCCCTCTCTTACCACCAAACTCTCTTCCATCCATTGCCATGGGTCTCTCATTTTCCTCAAAGACTAGGTTTTTGAAAATGATGCTTATAGAAGTTATTTCCATTTTCTTAGCTCTATTCACTTCTCATCCAATTCCCATAAAGATTCTTATTTATTCCACTGAAATTACTTTCAAAATATTCAAATAGAATGTTAATGTCACTGTGGTTTATAAACATTTTATCCTTTATATTGTTCAAATTATTGCAGTAGTTAATACTATTTGCCACTTTATCTTTCTGAAAACACAGATGCCTGTATTAGTCTGTTTTCACACTGCTGATAAAGACATAACCTGAGACTGGGCAATTTAAAAAGGAAAGAGGCTTAATGGAGGACTCACAGTTCCACGTGGCTGGGGAAGCCTCACAATCATGTCAGAAGAGAAGGAGGAGCAAGTTGCATCTGACTTGGATAGCGGCAGGCAAAAAGAGAAAGCCTGTGGAGAGAAAACCCCTTTGTAAAAACCATCAGATCTGTGAGACTCATTCACTATCATGAGAACAGCACAGGAAAGACCCGCCCCCACGATTCAATCATCTCCCACTGGGTCCCTCTCACAGTACGTGGGAATTATGGAGCTACAAGACAAGATTTGGTTAGGGACACAGAGCCAAACCATATCATTCTGCCCCTAACCCTTTCCAAATCTCATATCTTCACATTTCAAAACCAATTGTGCCTTCCCAACAGTCCCGAAAAGTCTCAACTTATTTCACCAGTAACTCAAAAGTGCAAAGTCTCATCTGAGACAAGACAAGCTGCTTCCACCTATGAGCCTGTAAAATCAAAAGCAAGTTAGTTACTTCCTAGATACAATGGAGGTACAGGCATTGGATAAACACAGCCATTCCAAATGGGAGAAATTGGCCAAAACAAAGGGGCTACAGTCCCCTTGCAAGTCTGAAATCCAGTGGGGCAGTCAAATTTTAAAGCTCCAAAGTAATCTCCTCTGACTCCATGTCTCATATTCAGGTCATGCTGATGCAAGAGGTGGGTTTCCATAGTCTTGGGCAGCTCTGCACCTGTGGCTTTTCAGGGTACAGCCTCCCTTCAAGCTGCTTTCATGGGCTGGCATTGAATGTCTGTGGCTTTTTCAGGCACATGCACAGTGCAAGCTATCGGTGGATCTATCATCCTGTGGTCTGCAGGAGGGTGGCCCTCTTCTAGCAGATCCACTAGGTGGTGCCCATTAGGGACTCTGTGTGGGGGCTCCAATCCCACATTTCCCTTTCTCACTGCCATAGCAGAGGTTCTCCATGAAGGCCTTGTCCCTGCAGCAAACTTCCGCCTGCGTATCCAGGTGTTTCCACACATCTGAAATCTAGACAGAGGTTCCCAAACCCAATTCTTGACTTCTGTGTACTGGCAGGCTCAACACCACATGGAAGCTGCCAAGGCTTGGGGCCTCCACCCGCTGAAGCCATGGCCTGAGCTCTAGATTGGCCCCTTTCAGCCACAGCTGGAGCAGCTGGGATGGAGAGCACCAAGTCCCTAGGCTGAACACAGCATGGGGACCCAGGGCCTGGCCTCTGAAATCACTTTTTCCTCTACGCCTCCAGGCCTTTGATAGGAGGGGGTGCCATGAAGACTTCTGACATGCCCTGGAGACATTTTTCCCATTGTCTTGGAGATTAACATTCCGCTCCTCTGCAGCCAGCTTGAATTTCTCCTCAGAAAATAGAATTTTCCTTTCTATTGCATTGTCAGGCTGCAAATTTTCTGAACTTTATATTCTGCTTCCCTTATAAAACCAAATGCCTTAGGCAGCACCCAAGTCCCCTCTTGAATGCTTTGCTGTTTAGAAATTTCTTCCCCCAGATTCCCTAAATCATCTCTCTCAAGTTCAAAGTTCCACAAATCTTTAGGGCTGGGGCAAAATGCTGCCAGTCTCTTTGCTACAACATAACAAGAGTCACTTTTACTTCAGTTCCCAACAAGTTTCTCATCTTCATTTGAGACCACCTCATCCTGGACTTTATTGTCTGTATCACTATCAGCATTTTGGGCAAAGCCATTCTACAAGTCTTTAGGAAGTCCCAAACTTTCCCACGTTTTTCTGTCTTCTTCTGAGCCCTCCAAACTGTTCCAGCCTCTGCCTGTTACCCAGTTCCAAAGTCACTTCCACATTTTCAGGTATCTTTTCAATAGTGCCCCATTCTACTGGTACCAATTTACCGTATTAGTTCATTTTCATACTGCTGATAAAGACATACTCAAGACTGGACAATTTACAAAGGAAAGGGGTTTAATGGGGAACTCCCAGCTCCACGTGGCTGGGGAAGCCGCACAATCATGGCAGAAGGGAAGGAGGAGCAAGTCACATCTTACATGGATTGTGGCAGGCAAAAAGAGAGCTTGTGCAGGGAAACTACCGTTTTTAAAACCATAAGATCTCGTAAGCTCCATTCACTATCATGAGAACAGAATGGGAAAGACTCCTCTTCATGATTCAGTCATCTCCCACCGGTCTCTCCCACAACACGTGGGAATTATGGGAGTTACGAGATTTGTGTGAGGACACAGAGCCAAACCATATCACTACCTTTGTTCTCATGGCTCCACACTGTCCTAGTCTTTATCTTGTATTGAGTAACTCTATTTCACTGCCCTCTGCAAACTCTCTTCTTCAGCTCTTACCTTCATTGATGTCCCTCAGAGCTAAACACTAATCTCTTCTTATTATTCTGAAGATTTCCACTTTCATGACTTTAGAATCTAAATGTGTAGCCAGTGGTTACTTTCTTACCTCTCTGCCAACATTGCCAAATGTTTATTGCATTTCCATAATTTACAGTAACCTAAAACTCAAACATCTTCCTACACAGGATGCACCATCTTTTCACCACAACATTTTTCACATTTTTCCTGTGTTTCTATGCCTTCAGGGCATGGCCTCGCAATGCAATACAAATAGTTGTCCAGTCAGGATTATGGGAGTTAGCAATTTTCTTTTCTCATTCTCAGACCAACTTCCAGCCAATCACTAAATTATAGTCCTTTTTTTTTAATTTGGTGAGGGGTGTGTGTGTGTGTGTGTGTGTGTGTGTGTGCTCTGTCACCCAGGCTGTAGTGCAGTGGTGTGACCTCAGCTCACTGCAACCTCCACCTCCCAGTTTCAAGCAATTCTCCTGTCTCAGCCTCCCGAGTAGCTGGGACTACAAGTGCCCACCATCACGCCCAGCTAAGTTTTGTATTTTTAATAGAGACAGAGTTTCACTATATTGGTCAGGCTAGGCTTGAACTCCTGACCTTAGATGATCCACCTGCCTTAGCATCTCAAAGTGCTGGGATTACAGGCATGAGCCACTGCTCCTGGCCTTTTTTTTTTTTTTTTTAATATCCAACATGTAGTTTTTTCCACCTTCCAGACACTGCTCAATATTCTAGGTTACTATCTTCTGAAATATCAAATTTTTTACTTCCAGTTTACATCCTTCATTCTTCTCTCAATATTAAACCATAATGATCTTTCAAAAACACAGATCTGCTCATATAATTTCTCTGATGAACCATTTCCTGACTTTTCACCATCTTTGGTAAATTATGAATTTTTAATGACCAGAAAGCCCTTTATTATCTGGCCTCTGCTACCTTGTTCCTCCAATCTGTAAAAAGAAAAACCTTAGACAAACTAATTTAACAGAGTTTAATTGAACAAAATACGATTTACAAATTGGGCATCCCTTGAACCAGAATAGGTTCAGAGAGGCTCCAACCCTGCTGCAGGGTTGATTTATAGACAGAAAAAGGAAAGTGATGTACAGAAAATGGAAGTGAGGTGCAGAAACAGCCAGATTGGTTACAGCTTGGCAGTTAAAACAGTTGGCCACTTTTGATTGCCTGAAACTCGGTGATCGGCACAACAGTAGGTTACAGTCTTTTTATACATTAGGTTGAGTTACAGTTCTCTATGTATGGAGAAACCTTTAGGCCAAACATATATAAGGAAGCAGCTTTCAGCTAAACTTAAAAAATCCATTTGAACTTGCTTCAAGCTTTCTCTACTTATAACGGTAAAGTACATTTTTAATCCTAATTACTTATGGTAGGAAGAAAGGAAGGCTAAAAATTAATGATCAAAAGATCCACTGTACTAGTTAGACAAATAACAATAAAATGATCTTTGGAATAAATATAAATATGTAAATATTAAAGTTATACCCTAGAATTAAAACAAAAGATATTAAAAATACAGTAGAAGAGATCAAAAAACAAAAGTTGGATCTTGGAAAACCAAAAAAGAAATGAAAAAACACTTTTAAAAATGATTTAAATCACACTAAAAAGACAACACAAATAAACAATATTAGGAATAAAAAATACTGAGAGCTTATGTATGTCATAATTATAAATGGTGTAGATATTTAAAAGGTAAATAAAAAGAATACATTTATGTCAGTAGATTTGACTGTTGGTTATATATGTAAAAATTACAATTTTTTTCTAAACAATTAAAGAGGATATAAAAACTCTTAATTATCTTATAAGATTAAATACTTTGTATCAGAAATCACAAATCACCCATAAGGAACAATTCCATAGCCAGATAATCTTACCATGCAGTTCTATTGAGCATTAAAGATGTAAGTAGCTCTAAATTCACAAAATTAATCCAAAAAAAAAAAAGAAATAGAATTCTCCAACTCATCTTATGTTAGCATAACTTTTAACTCTATACAAGAAAAACAGAACTTGAGAAAAAATTAAAAGCAATTTGTACATGCTCATCAAAATTAATGTCACAAAATTAATGCCTCTGAATATATTAGCTAATAAAATCTAAAAATGTATTTCAAAAGATAATATTATGATCAAATGGGATAGTTCCAGAAAGGCAAGGTTTGTACATTAAAAAAAGTAGTATGATTCATAATATTTATAAGTTAATGGAGAAAAATCTAATGATTACCTCAATAGATGCTGAAAAGTCATGTAAAAGTAAAATATCTTAATTATGGTAAAATTTTTAGAAACTAGAATTAGAAAGGAATTCAGTCAATATCATAAGTTGTGGCTACAAAAAACAACAGTAACAAAAGCAATAATGACAAAAACATCACATTTAATGGTGAAATATTGCAGGAATTCTGTTGATACTGCCTATATATGTGTGTTTGTCATTTTCACATCTATTGAACATTTTCTGGGATACCACGGCAAGCACAAGACATGAAAAAGTTATGAAATGAGTGAAAAGGATTACCTGATACTTATACGTATTTCACAGATGTTATAATCATTCACATAAAAATTAAAAATAATCTATAAGTAAATAATTAGAAACAATTAGGAATTTGGAAAGGAGTCTGAGTAATAAGATCTGACAAGCAAATTTGTTGCATTTATATGTACCTGTCACAGATGAAAAATAAAACTATTTTTAAAATAGAAAAATGTACTTATAGTCAAGCATTACCTAACAATGGGGATATGTCCTGAGAAATGCATTGCTATTGTGCAAACATTGTGGAATATACATAAGCAAACCTAAATGGTTTTGCGTACTATACACCTAGGCTACATGGCATAGCCTATTGCACCTAGGCTACAAACTTGAACAGCATGTTACTGTACTGAATATTGGAGGCAATTTTAACACAATGGTAAGTATTTGTGTATCTAAATATAGTTAAACAAAAAAAGTACACTAAAAATATGGTATATAAAATAAAAAACGGTACACCTATGTAAGGCACTTACCATAAATGTAGCTTGCAGAACTGGAAGTTGACCTGAATAAGTCAGTGAGTGAGTGGTGAGTGACTGTGAAGCCCTAGGACATTACCATACACTGTGGTAGACTCTATAATCACTGTACACTTGGGCTACCCAAAATTTATTTTAAAAACTTCTCTCTTCAATAATAAATTAACCTTAGTTTACTGTAACATTTTTACTTTACAAACCTTTTAATTTTTTTTAACTTTTCGACTCTATTATAATAACAGCTTAAAACAAAAACACAGTTGGGTGTGGTGGCTCATGCCTGTAATCCCAGCAATTTGGGAGGCTGAGACAGGAGGATCATGAGGTCAAGAGATCGAGACCAGACTGGCCAACATAGTGAAAACCCCGTTTCTACTAAGAATACAAAAATTAGCTGGGCATGGTGGCATGCGCCTGTAATCCCAGATACTTGGGAGGCTGAGGCAGGAGAATCACTTGAACTCGGGAGGTGGAGGCTGCAGTGAGCCGAGATCAGGCCACTGCACTCCAGCCTGGCGAGAGAGCAAGACTCCATCTCAAAAAAAAAAAAAAACACATTGTACAGCTGTACAAAAATATTTTATTTCTTTATATGCAAATTCTATTTTTTATATTTTTAATCTTTGTTTTACTTTCAAAACTTTCTTGTTAAAAAAGACAAATACAAATACAATAACATAGGCCTACACAGAGTGAGAAGGCGAGAATCATCAATACTACTGTCTTCTACCTCCACATCTTGTCCCACTGGAAGGACTTCAAGGATAATAACAGGCATGAAACTGTCATCTCCTATGATAATGCCTTCTTCTGGAATACCTCTTGAAGGATCTACCTGATGCTGTTTTACAGTCAACTTTTTTTTAATAAGTAAGAGAACACTCTAAAACTGACAATAAAAAGTATACCATGGTAAATACATAAACCAGTAACATAGTTATTGGTTTTCAAGTATTATGTACTGAACATAATTATATGTGCTAAACTTTTATATAACTGGCAGTGCGGTAGGTTTGTATCCACCAGGATTACCATAAACACAGTGCTTTGTGCTAAGACACTATGAGAGCTATGACATCAGTAGACAATGAGAATTTTTCAGCTTCATTATAATCTTACAGAACCACCATCATATATGCAGTTATGCAGCACAAGACAGGTATTAATTTATCACAAAATATTTTAAAAACAATTAGAAAAACATAGAAAATTTTTCTACTTTAGAAGATTTAATTAAATAGAAGGATATACATCTTCAGGTACTGTATTACTATATGAAAGTTTTCTCCAAACTGACATGTAGACTCAGTGAGATTTCAACTGAATTTCAACTTAATACTGACAGCGTGTGTGTGTGTGTGTGTGTCTGTGTGTGTGTGTGTGAGAGAGAGAGAGAGAGAGTTTCTTAATAAGATAATTCTAAAATTGATGTGGAAGTGCCTTTGACAAGCTATATCTGAAACATACTTCAAGAAGAAAAAGAAGACAGTAAGTCTTTGTAAGTCATTTCAATGTCAGCTATCAAAACTCATTGTAAGCTATATGCAGCTATAAATAGTACATATGGTATTTATACTATATAAATAGTATACTATATAGTATACTACTTAGTAATATACTGTATATAAGTATAAATAGACTAATGTAACACAATAAGAAGTCCAGAAACATATGTGTACTTGATCAATAACACAGGAATATTTTATATTTGTAGTGAAAGGGCAGATTTTTCTTAAATAGTCTTGGGAAAATGGGCTAATATGGAAATAAATTAATTTGGATTCATACTTTACACCATAGTCGAAAATCAGTTCAAGGGATATTCAATACACTGATGCAAAATACCACGTTAAGAACATTTTTTAAAAACACAAGAAAAATATTTTCAAATCTTTAGTATAGGAAATAATATCTTAATGTGACTCTGAAAATGCAAATTATAAAGGAAAAGTGAATAAATAATTACAGAAATCTACATATTGCACAAATGTTTCCTAGTCAAATGCATCAATAGTACCATTAAAATTTAAAGTAAAATTGATTTGAGCATAAAGTTACAATTTTTTTTTAATAAAATGCATTACAGGCCTGGCACGGTGGCTCGTGCCTGTAATCCAGCACTTTGGGAGGCTGAGGCGGGCGGATCACGAGATCAGGAGATCGAGACCATCCTGGCTAACACAGTGAAACCCGTCTCTAGGGAGGCTGAGGGAGGAGAATAGCGTGAACCCAGGAGGTGGAGCTTGCAGTGAGCCGAGATCGCGCCACTGCATTCCAGCCTGGCGACAGAGCGAGACTCTGTCTCAAAAAAAAAAAAAAGCATTACAATGGAATACTTTAAAAATATTAAATTATGAGAAGATATTTTTGATCTTCATCACAATGTACTTACACCAAGAATATGTAAAGTATTGCTAATAAGAAAACTCAGCTTTAAAAAATAAAATTATTAAAAGTATCATACATGTATTAAATGATAAAATGATGTGATAAAAATGAAGTTTCTGTCCAATTAAGTTGAGAGATTCATTTTAAAATTCTAAGATACAATTTTATTATGTTATTCAACACGTTTTAAAGATCTAGGTATTTGTTCTCATGCTGCTAATAAGGACATACTTGAGACTGTAATTTACAAAGAAAAAAAGTTCAATTGACTCACAGTTCAGCATGGCGGGGGAGGCCTCAGGAAACTTACAATCATGGTGGAAAAGGAAGCAAACATGTCCTTCATATGGCAGCAACAAAGAGAAGTGCAGAGCAAAAGGGGGAAAAGCCTGCTATAAAACCATCAGATCTCCTGAGAACTCACTATCACCAGAACAGCAGCATGGGAGTAACGGTCCTCATGATTCAATTACCTCACACTGCATCCCTCCCACTACATTTGGGGATTATGGGAACTACAATTCAATATGAGATGTGGCTGGGGACACAGCCAAAGCATATCAATCTACAATATTAAATTTTAGGTTGGTGCAAAAGTAATGCATTTTTTGCCATTGCAGATAACAGCAAAAACCACAATTACTTTTGCACCAACCTAATATTCACAAGTAAGCACAGCAAGGAGAGCTTTTGTACACAGCTATGTAAAGAGTAGGCTAGGAAATGTTCTTGGAATAATACTTTAACAACTCTTAGTAAAGTGGAGCAATTCCACTTATAAGTATTTGGTTGAGATAAATTTATGCATGTGTATTCTGTTGAAAGCACAATGTAATTCATAGTGCCACTGTTTATATTAGTAAGATACTGAGGACATCCCAATACCCATCAATACTAGAATGAGAAGGCATTTTTGCTATATTGATACAGTAGAGTAGTATTCAGAACTGAAAATGAACTATGTAAAACTATACAGAGCAACAAGTGAAAATAACAGAATACATAAAGTATGATTGAACTTACACAAAACTGAAAGCCATGCCATACCTAACAATGAGTGCCTCAGAAAAAAATGCATGAGTGAAAAACAGAAAAAAATCAGAATGATTACAGGAAAAAGAAGAATAGTGTTTAACCCTGGTGAGGAGGAGGAATATATTATCAGTGAAAGGGACTGACATCAACATAAGGGGTCTCTTAATTTGGATGAGGAATTCCTTGGTGTTCATTTTATTCTTATTAACAACACTAGGTTTTATATAGCTGTGTGTGTGTGTGTGTGTGTGTGTGTGTGTTTAGTGTGTTTACCATCATTATAGACTTGGCCAAGCTAAAAAGACCACTTTCTAAAAGAGTTAGAATCAGATAATGCTCAATTTTAGTAGCACTTTTGGTTTTCCATTTTCAAATACATGCTGCAGAATTAAATTATACTATGTATTCTCTTAATGAAGATGGGGTGAAGAAGCTCAATCATATATTGATTTTTTTCTTTGTATTTCTTTGATCTTCCTATTGGCAGGACTTGGAACTAATAGCTTTAGGGATGGAAGAACACAATTTGGCACTTACTCAAATATCATAGATTTGTAGTTTAAAATTGAACTCACGCATATCGAGGTTCAAGTTCCATTTGTTAATAGAGAAAATCAATTTCTCGTTCAAGAGATGAGGCTTATTTTTGCTAAGATTTCAAAAGGATTTAACACATTCTGTGTGAAAAATATTTGAGTAATTGAGTTAGTAAATACTCAAATATTGATAAAATTACTCAATAATTACTCAAATAAGGAAAAAATAAAAGTATTCTCCAATTTTAAAGTACCCAATGCATCTCTTATACTACTAAGGACTTATGATCTGATTAAAGTCCAGTAGTCAGTTGCCTATACCTTAATTAAGACCACTGGCATTGGAGGAAAGTAAAAATGGACATTTTAGATTGTAATTTTCATTTCCAAGCTCTAGCCCCTAAATCATCAAATATTAAAAGAGTATAATATATGTCAAATGTATCTAAAATACCATTTTGTGTATCTCATTATACCTCAAATGGTATTTTGGATACATTTGAGATATATTTGAGACATACTGTATTCCAAACACAAAAGAAAAGCATCTTGTCATTTAATATTCAACATAAATATTCAATTGTTGAGGCAATTGCACAGAGAAAGTAACTATTTTTAATTCAAAAGTAAAATTAGTATGAAATTCAAAAAAAATTTAAGTCATTCTAACGAGTGTATAACAAATAAGAAATTCAAAGTTGCCACTCTTTTCCCCTAGAAAATCATGTAGTTCTAATAGTTATGTTTATTTCTCCAATATGTTCTTCCATGCTTTACAATGTTTTCAATATTAAAGCCTCTCAAAGGCTTTAAACAATGACTTTTATGCTCACAAACTTAGGATATTGAGTTCTTATTAATACCACTTAGATGTATCTATAGGGTACTTACCCAAGGAAATCATTCATGGCTATAACCTAAGGACTCAAGAAACATTTCAGCCCAGAAAAAAAAAAAAATGGTCAAGATCCGTGAAGGAGGGAAACTGAACAGCAGCTCAAAGCTGAAAATTCAATTTCTAAAACCTTAAGATAGAAAACTGATCTAGGGAAAGTGTTTTAAAGCATAAAATCTTAGCAAGTTAAGACTGTAGAAAAATTACTATTCTTGAACCCTGGGCACTTGACTCAGGAAAAACCCAGATAGCTATAAGACAGGGGGTCAAATCTGATATCAAGTATTAATAATATAAAATTGAATGAGTCCCTTGATCAACAATCATTTAGTGAGTGTCTCCTAGTGCAATGGATTATGTTAAATTTAGGGATTCTAAGGACAAAATTGAAACTTTGCCCTCAAAAGAATGATGGATTTTTTTTTTTTTGGTAAGTAATTTCCCTCATTCACAATATAGAAATTAATAGAACTAATAAGAACTAATATGCGGAGTGATTTAAAAATATAAATCAAAGCTCTAACTCATTCTGAGCTAGAGGGTTAAAAATAAAAATATGAGCCTCGAAGTACAAGTTTAATGGTGTCCACAGGTAAGACATGAAAATTATTACCACTACTGCTAAGAGTATCCACAAAGGACAAGAAGGTAGAAGAAAAAGTAGCCAGGAATGGGTCACTAAAAGAAAGGGGGAAACATCTGGGAACATGACAGATGATAAGCCTAAAATTATAGGACCAAAATATAAAGGTTTTGTTTGAAATGTTACAGGCTTTTACGTTTATTTGGAAAGCAATGTGAAATTCCTGAATATATTTATGTAAGGGAGAAAATTATTCGATTATGATATTAAAGAGATGACTCTGTCAGCAATATGGATATCTGGTTTGTATTTAGGAAGACTCTAATATGGAGAAAATATTTACATCTGTTCCCAGCAAGAAATAATGTGGTCTTCAAAAAAAGATGGAAATACGCACATTTTAAAATAAAATTTGAAGGCAAAATCAATAAGATCTACTAAAAATTTTAATATGGGGAAAGAGACAATATAAAGTGAGGGATGATTTCAGGTTTCTGACTTACTTGTTCAGAAAGTTATACATATTTCCCCTAACCCTGCCCCATTCAATTTAATACATAGTCCCATACAGGAGTTCACTCAGTGAAGTATACAATTTGATAGAACAGGAGAATTACAACTTACAGCCAAATTGATGCAGCATATTCTGTGATTCACAGAAACACATTGTTAAAGTTATTAGCATGTTACCGGCCTTGCAGGTATTTAGACTAATGTGCTGTCATTGAGAGCAGACCCAAATATTCTAAAGTTGCATTCCCTGTGATATAAATTGAAATAGGTACCACATATTATGCCCTTATTGTGTGCCATAAACTATTCTAATCTCTTTACATCCATTAACATATTTAATTCTCTACACATCCCTACTAGATAAGTACTATTATCTTCTCCAGTTGATACATGAGGTAACTAAGACATAATGAAATTACAAAGTCTTCCAAGAGCATGTGACTCCTACCAGAATTCAAGTCTAGCCAACTAGGCTGCAGTGTTTTTTCCTTGCTCTTCATACTTAGTTCCTTTGATTTGCATATATATATTTCTTTGTCTAAGAGAATTTTAATGAGTAAAAGTGATAAATTCACAGTGATAAAGATAGTAAGGAATCTCATGACTCCTGAACTATCAGCCACAGCTTTAAATTTCTTTTTCATTTCAGTTTATTGATGAAATTGTTGTTCAGTAGATAAATGCAGTTTAAGTATCATCAGACAAATAGTGCATAATAATCTCACTTATATGTGAAAGTAGAACTCACAGAAGTGGAGAGTAGAAAAGTGGTTATCAGGGACTGGGGACGTGGAGAGTGGGGAATTCAGAAGATTTTGGTTAAAGGATACAAAATTTATTCATTTATTTATTTTGATACAAAGTCTCACTCTGTCACACAGGCTGGAGTGCTATGGCATGATCTCGGCTCACTGCAGCCTCTGCCTCTCAGGTTTAAGCAATTCTCGTGCCACAGCCTCCCGAGGAGCAGGGATTGCAGGTGTGCGCCACCATGCCCAGCTAATTTTTTTGTATTTTTACTAGAGATAGGGTTTTGTTATATTGTCCAGGCTGGTCTTGAATTCTTGGCCTCATGTGATCCTGCCTTGGCCTTCCAAAGTGCTGGGATTGTAGGCATGAGCCACTGTGCCGGGCCAAAGGACATAAAATTTAAATTAGAGAGGAGGAGTAATTTCATGAGATCTATTGTGCAAAATGATAACTATAGTTAATAGCAATGTATTGTGTATTTAAATATTGCTCATAGTAGATCTCAAATGTTCTCATTACAAAAATAAAATGATAGTTATGTCAGGTACTAAATATGCTAACTAGCTTGATTTCACTATCCATAATATAAACATGTATCAAAACATACATATTTATGTATATATACTATAACTATATAAAATTTCCTTTTTCAATTAAAAAATAAATATTTAAAAAGTATAACCAGGCAATTTGAAGCTGAACACCTTTCCCATTCTAAGTGGCAAGGAAAGGTAGAAAAGACCACTTGTGTTTAAAGAAATACACTTGCAAAAATTGGAAAAGTCAATAATTGCTAGATGTTACAAAATTATCCAAATTTAAGTGAATTTCACACGATGGAAAGCCATTTTCCACTAGGTGACAAAGTGGTTCTGCTATGGTTATATTTGTATAAATCAAAATTCAGCAGCAATTGACAACCCTGGGGAGGCTGGAATATTTCTTTTTGCTTTTGCAACAGAGGCATCACAAATTGCATGCATTTTATCTAATTTGAGGTGAATTCTTGCAGACTTGATACAGCAGTCTTGGAATGTTTGCAGATTTATTCCAATTATATTTCTGCCCTGGAGTAGGAAGATGTCTTAAAAAATAGATAGTAGCATCATGTTGGAAAATGTGATATTGGTTTAAAGAAGTTTAGAAATTTGATTTTTGTTTTACCTTGTATTGTTGGGAATAGCCCTGAAAAAGCCTTCTGCCTGAATTTCCAATCTTCAGAAATCATTTATCATTCAGTTCTCAGTAGTACTTTCAAAGAAAGAAAATGTTAATAAATCACTGGAAACTTTCAGATTAGTGCTAACAAATGCTTCTCCTTCACTTCTCCGCAAAAACGATGCAAACTTCTTAGGTGATTCAATTTCATTATTGCAAAAAGATAGTTTTAATCCACTTCTGAGAGGGATGGGAATATTGATACGATGCAAAAGATAGAAATGTAGCGGAGAAGTATGATAGCCACAGGGAAAAGCTGCTGCAGGGCCATTTGTGCTTCCACTGAACCCAACGCTCTTGAATTGAAGTCAGTGTCTTAATTAATTCAGTAGCATGTGGCAATTCAGCCTCTAAGAAGGCTGATTCTGAATCTGTATCTGATAAAATAAACCCAGAGGCTGGCTGCACTGTTCTTGAAAAAAAAATATGGTTTTAGGAATCATTGCAATCTTAAGTAGATTTGAGAAATTCCAGTTTAAAACTATCAAAGTTATATCAGTTTTACTTAGCATGTTCTGGAGAAGCCTGACATAATAAACAAACAGCATAATTTCATGTTGTTTATAACTTCTAGCAAGCAATTTGAGATCTGTGACAACAGATGTTTAGCAAAAATCACAATGACTTTTGTACCAACCTAATATATAGATTGTCTTAATAAATATCAAATTTTTTAAGAGGCCATTTTGCCATTTTTGAGGTCTCCACAGATAATCAGAGCTACTAGCTGCAAAATATTATTAGTTTCTTGCTCTCCTTAATACTTAAAAAAGATAGGTTTTTTTTTTTCATACCAACAATGACAACTGGATAAAACATTAAACATTGTTTATGTGTTCTTTTCCTAGGATATAACCCTACATCATAAATCACAATAAATAAATGTGGTTTATACTTCATTGAGCCAAGAAACATTGTGATATGGTTTGGCTTTGTCCTCAACCAAATTATTATCTTCGATTGTGGTTCCCATAATCCCCACGTGTCAGGGGATGGTCCCCATGGGCAGTAGTTGAATCATGGGGGTGGTTTCCCCCATGTTGTTCTTGTGATAGTGAGTTCTCATGATATTTGATGGTTTTATAAGGGGCTTTCCCCCTTTTGCTTGGCACTTCTATCTCCTGCTGCCTTCTGACCAAGGACATGTTTACTTCTCCTTCCACCACGATTGTAAGTTTTCTGAGGCCTCCACAGCCATGCAGAACTGTGAGTCAATTAAACCTCTTTTCTTTATATTACCCAGTCTTGGGTATGTCTTCATTAGCAGTGTGAGAATGGATTAATATACATTCCTTGAAGACTCTGTCTTTCTCCAGCTCCACATTCACATGTTTTGTTTCTCAAAATCTGTGTTTATCAAAGAATGATACCATTTTGGAAGTAGAGATAACAAAGAGACCAACATTAGAAGATGCTTTTAGAGTTACTGTTGGCAAAACTGTACTGAAATTTTTGGTAAAATAATATCTCAAAGAAACAAAAATCAGTGGCCTCCTTTAGACATTCTCTTTGTAAGAGGATTCCATTTTCTTACAAAATAAAGCAATATAGTCTGCCTTTTAACTAAAGAGGATTATTTCATTCATTGTTGAAGGGACTTTTAACAAATAAGTCTTATTTATTATAGAAGACTGTGCACAGTAATACAAAATTATAAGAAAATAAAAACTTTTCTACAATGGTAATCAAGTAAAAAAGATTTTAATACACAAAATAATAATTAAATTACAAAATAGAATATAAATGGCATTAAAGTATTACTAAAAGTTCTATGAATGTCTCAAAAAGGAATAATAGCTCTTGGGGTCTTTCCCAAGGTAATACCTGTATTGAATTTGCCCTTCAAAATTCAGGGAAAAGCATTCCAGGACAAGGTAATAAATTAAAACAGAGGTTTGTGTACCAGAAAAAGAAAGATAAGAGGTCTTTAAACTTTGCTCGTTTATCACAGTGGGTGTGTGTTTATCACATTAGGAATGTGAAGGGAATGTTTATATCAGAGAGTTAGTAAGAGTATGAAGAATTTGAAATTAACAAGAAATGAAAAGCCACTGTATGTGTGTTTTTATGTGTACATATATATGTATGCTGAGTGGTGAAGAGGTTTGATAAAGGTTATAATGCTAAGAAGTACCAAGCATTAATTTGGTAAATATATAGATCAAATTAGATGAGAGGTAACAGACAAGAACATATCAAGGAAGATATGTCATAATAATATTTAGTATAATAACAATGAATTTAGCAAAGGAAAAAAAAGTCAAGAGAGCCATAATGGATGTAGAGAGACAGAGGAAGAAGTACATGTTTGATGAGATGGGAATAGTGAAGTATTGCTCAAATATTATGTTTTAATTTGACATTAAGTCATCACTTTTTTATAAATATAAAGCTTTTAAACATATGACTATAGGCACATAAAGAGAAATTGCACATATGTACAATGAAGCTTAAAATAATACTATCTATAAGATTGCATTATTAGTTACATTTGTTCTCCATTACTGACATTAATTAGGTTTTGACTAAATCATTAGAACTATTATATTTACGTATGACTACTAGAGAATATTAGAAAAAAAAATTCCCCCATGATTTTAGTCTTACTCACTGTTTCCAATTTAAAATCATCACAGGTCAAACTATATGGAAATAGTCAACCTTCCCCCTCAAGTCAGCAATAGCATTAGAATCAGAAAATTGACATCACCTAGTGAATAGGGTCAAGTGCTGCAGAAGCAGCAAATTTAACACATATATTCAAACTCTCGATGTCAATGGCACAAAAATATCATCGACCAAGCTGTCCTCTTTTACAAATAAGATAACTGCTAGTGTTTTTTAATTACTATTCTTTGGTGGCCTTATATAACAAGTTCAATGACCTAAGTTCTGACCTTACAATTCAGACACACTGCAGAAGGAAGATACCAAAGACATACAACAGTTTCCAGACATAAAATTCACTTTCACCTTAAATTAACAGGATATGGAGGACATTAACCAGTATGTGACCCTGAGATAATGATTTGATATCACTTATGCTTGCTTTATGAAAATACATTAGGGAACAGCTAGAATGTCTTATCAACCTCTGAGCAAATAAAGAGAAGGTTCTCAGGGAAGACTATTTCAACCTGGTGTTGAAAAGCAATTTGAAGTTAATTGCCCAATCTTGAGACAGGATTACTAGTTCCTCAGTCTCCAGGGCAGAAGTTGAATCTTAATGGAGAAGGGATATTACTCCAGAAGGAAGTATAATGACTGTCCTTGGTGAGTCTGTGATTGTGGAAGCAATGATCGGTTAAATGATGCCCAATCCTCCAGAGAGGAACTCTCTGATCCAGAACTTCGTAATGAAAGTTAGATCAGGGACAGAACCATCTAAGTTCCCTCCCTTGATAATATTTCTAATACTCAGGGAAGATTCAGAAACAGGTGGTCTTCAAGCTGAAGAAATTCTCATAATGAACGAGCACAATCACCACAACGACGTGATACAATGGGCTTAGTAGAAGCAAGTATCCACAAAGGGCTATCGGGTTTGTAGTTGACCCTTGAACAACATGGGTGAACATGCTGACCTCCACACCATCAAAAATATGCATATAACTTTTAAGTCCTCTCAAACTTCACTATTAATAGCCTATCATTGACCAGAAGCCTAACCTATACTGTAAACAGCATGTTAACAAATATTTTATATGTTATATGTATTGTATACTGTAGTCTTAAAGTAAGCTAGAGAAAAGAAAATGTTATTAAGACAATCATAAGCAAGAGAAAATATACTTACTGTTCACTAAATGAAAGGGAATCACCCTAAAGGTATTCATCCTCATTGTGATTAGTCTGAAGAGGAGGAGGAAAAGGAAGGATTTATCTTGGTGACTCAGGGATGGCAGAGAAAAAAAATCACACATAATGGTACCTGTGCAATTCAAACCTGTGTTCTTCAAGCATCTACTATATATTTATATGTATGTAAACTATACATATTTTATATATATGTTAAATACATTTAATCAATCCAGTGGGAGCAGAAGCCAATGACATTTGGGAGACATAGGAAATATTGTATAATTGCATGCTACATAACAGTAAATGAACTTTAAGAAAGTTTCATTTTGATGCACTGTTGCTAATATGTGTTGAAGTTTTGCTTAAATTTTTTTTTATGTACCTAAAAAAGAATTTTTTCAGATTCTCTGGGCCAAAGAAGTGTAACATTTCAATATTTCTTGAGCACAGGATCATCTCTATTGCCAAATTGTGGGATAAATGAAGTTGAATTCCCTACACAGCTACAGTTTACTATTCATAAACATCTCAATAATCATTTGAAACAGTGATGTGTGACATCAGTTATATCTCTGACAGCATCCTCCATTCTTTAATTCTCTTATAGCTAAATAATCAGAATTCATCATTTGATTAAAAAATGACTGGAGGGATCCATCTTTACACATTACCTGTTTTCATATGAAGAAAATTATTTAATTTTCTCTCTTAAGTGAAATATTTTTCTTATTATGATCCATGAGAGGTTCAATAGGTGATATATTATAAACGATATGTATTATAAAATTTAAAAATATTGAGTCAAATGTATTTAATTATTCTAATATAATTTAAATTTTGAATGAAATAATTTTAATATAAATATATTAACTAATTTTTTCTTAATTTTATGTTTATGAGAAATTTTCATTCCACTGAGATTTATGACTTCTTAGCTAACTGTACTTATTATTGGTTGTGATTATTTTATTGTTTTGTTTTATTTTTGATCCAGTGACTTCCTCCTTCTAAACATACCTCTAAATATTGTGCATACAACTCACTCTTTATTCTAAGCAAAGAATTTTATAAATTTGCCATCTTATTGATATTTCAGCATTTCTGAATTTTGAGTAATAAATATCTGAAAGGATACTAAAGGTGTGATATTTGGGGAGAAATTATGCTGACAAGACAAAATTTCAGTTAAACCTAGTTAAGATTTATTTACAAAAGATTTCAAGCTTTAATTTGCTGATATGTATTGTGATTCTTAAAGACAGCATAGATTGTGCATAATTGTGCAAAATATTTGAGGAATTCTGTTTTTACAGGGCCTCTTGAAGAATGGTTAGTCACTAAACATACTTTACGAAGTGATACATGATTGTAGTACTCATTTTATTTATTTAATTTTTCCTTTTTTGCAAGAAAAAGATACGAATATATGAACTAACAGAATACAACATTATGACAAACATTTTTTAAATATACATGTAAATATTTGAATAATACTTGTAACTAAAGTTAAAGGAAGCATAAAAATAATAGTATAAAATATTACACAATTCCTGACAATTTTTTTCAAAATAGAGCCTGATGAATATTCACTTGTTTTCTTCCCCATCAAATACTAATTAAAATCTTTGAATAAAAGGCTTAGGAATCATGATATTCAGAGGCATTTAATTTCCTATATACAATTAATGAATATTTTACATTTGTAAAAGGTAATAAAATTATTTCATCACCCAGGTATTAAACCTAGTACCCATTTGTTATTTTGTCTGATCTTCTCTTTCCTCCCACCTTCCACCTTCCAATAAGCCCCACTGTGTGTTGTTCCCCTCTATGTGTCCATGTGTTCTCATCATTTAGCTTCCACATATAAGTGAGAATATGTGGTATTTGGTTTTCTGCTGCTGCACTAGCTTGCTAAGGATAATGGCTTCCAGCTTCATCCATGTCCCTGAAAAAGACATGATCTTGTTCTTTTTTACAGCTATGCAGTATTCCATTGTGTATATGTACCACATTTTTTTATCCAGTCTATTATTGATGGGCATTTGGGTTGATTCCACATCTTTGCTATTGTAAATAGTGCTGCAATGAACATACATTTGCATTTATCTATATAATAGAATAATTCACTTCTTCTGAGCCCTCACCAGTTACCCTTAATGCTCCTTTACAGCAATCTTCACAGCAATTGATGCCTTGTCCAGCCTTTCCACCAAGTTCCATCAGCTTCTACTAAGTTTCCATATATTTAGAAAATTATTTGCATATTTTTAGGTATTTTTATAGTGACACCCCAATTTCTCTTATACCCATTTCTGTGTTTGTTTTCTGGTACTATAAAAAAATTATCACAGATTGGGTAATTTATAAACAACAGAAATTTATTTTCTCACAGTTCTGGGGGCTGGAAACTCCAAAGCATTGTCACATAGCATCTTGCACGGACTTTCATGCTTCATCCTTACTGGGCAGAAGACAGAAGGGTCAGTGGGACAAGCATTATGGCAGAAGAGCAAAAGAGAGAGAACCCACTTCTGAAACCACCTTTGCTAAACATCATGTCAGTGGGAAAATTTGACAGTGAAGCAGATCTGAGCTAATTCACCCCACCTCTTGCTTTTCCCTTATTTATTCCTGGACTATTAGTCAAGCTAACTTTGGAAGACATTTAAGCTATAGTTTAAATGATAATAGGCCTTTCCCCAAAACTCAAACAGTTTTGTAAAGCTAATGGGAGGCCATCAGGCTGTGGGGAGGAGTGGCACCTGAGTCCTGCTAAGGCACAGAAATAAACAATTGTCAGCCATTATTCTGGAGGTTATAAGAAATGCAACTTCCCCAACTATTCCTGCAAATAACATCACTATTGCAGAACCTAAGATGGGCCTTTTGGAATATCTTTTCAGAGTTTTTGCATGACTGAAGCCCATGGCTCCACCTGGACTCACCAACCCTGCTTCTGTGGCCACACCCAAAAGCAATTCAGCCCACAAGAGGACAGCATAGACCCACTATGATTTCATCTCTGCCCCAGCCAATCAGCAGCAAGCACCTGCTACCTGGACACTTCTACCTCTTCTGCCAAATTGGCTTTGAGAAACCCCTAACCTATGAGCTTTGAATGAGCTCATTTGAATATGAACTCCATTTCTCACAGGGTGTGGCTGGCCTTGTGTCTATTGTACTCTTTCTCTACTACAGTGACAGTCTTTTCTTATGCAGCAGGCACGAAGTACCCCTTGGGCAGTTACATTTCTGCAAGACCTTTTAACAAAGGCATTAGTGGGCTTATGAGAATGGAGGCCTCATGACCTAAACACTTCCCATTAGGTCCCACCTTCCAACACTGTTGCACTGGAGATTAAGTATCCAGATTCAAACCATAGTAGTACCTGTCTAGATTAATTTCCTTTTCTTGCAAGTGGATGCCTGATTGTTCCAACACTATCTGTTTCTTCTCTATTGTTTTGTTGCAGGAAAGGCATCTTGACCCAGACCCCAAGAGAGGATTCTTGTATCTCGTGCAAGAAAGAATTCAGGTGAGTCCACAGTGCAAAGCAAAAGCAAGTTATTAAGAACATGAAGTGGTGAAAGTACAGCTACTCCATAGACAGAGTAGGGCACTCCCAAAGTCAGAGGAGGAACGCATCCACCTTAAGTACAATACTAGATTACATATCAAATAAAAAAAGATCATGGGGAGATGTGCTCTTTTACCAGGGTTTGTAATAAAGGATTCATTTCCTTTTTTTTTTTCTTTTTTTTGAGACGAAGTGTCACTCTGTTACCCAGGCTGGAGCGCGGTGGCGCGATCTTGGCTCACTGCAACCTCTGTTGCCCTGGCTGGAGTGCAGTGGCACGATCTTGGCTCACTGCAACTCTGCCTCCTGAGTTTAAGTGATTCTCCTGCCTCAGTCTCCCAAGTAGCTGGGATTATAGGCAAGCACCACCATGCCTGGCTAACTTTTGTATTTTGTGTAGAGATGGGGTTTCACCATGTTGGCCATGCTGGTCTCGAACTCCTGACCTCAGGTGATCCACCCACCTTGGCCTCCCAAAGTGCTGGGATTACAGGCGCAAGCCAAGGCACCCAGCCAATTTTCTTAATTACTATATTTTGCAAGAATTGATATTATTATCTCTAAAGCAAAATTAGGAATGCTTCTGTTCTCAAGATATCGGGATATCTGGACACTCTATTTAATAAATGTTATCAATCTTCTCCCTTAACCATAAACATCTAGAGGCTAGAAATATCTAAGTTTCTGGGAATGCAGCCCAGCAAGTCTCAGCCTCATTTTCCTAGCCCTCACTCAATATGGAGTCACTCTGTTTCCAACATTTCTGACAATTTTACCTCTTCTCTTTTTCTAAGATTAGTTGACTCAATTTATGTGAGTTGATTCTTGGATTCTCCATTTTGTTCCAATAAACTTTTGTCTATTCTTCCACCAATACCACATTGTCTTCCCTACCGTAGCTTTATTATTACTTACAATTTTGACAAATATTTTTCAGCACTTACTGTGAGACAGGTATTATAATACAATTTTTTGGTAACACTGGAGGCAAAATCAGACAAGCACTTTGAACTCATGGATATAAAAATTCAGTTGGGAAAACAGATATTAATCAACAAATCTTATAAGTGAAGTAAAAAACTCACATTGAAGAAGTGTTACCAAAAATTGTGAGAGCAGGGAAGGGGAAAATTGCATTATTCAAATATTTGAGTTAGTTATTATTAACCAGAGAGCAAAATGAAGAATGTTTTTAACAACGTATAGGAGAATGATGTGGATAAAATTAGAAATAATTTCTAGACAGCACATGTTCAGGCTTTGTGTAGGAGGAAACATAATGTAATTGAGGAACAAATGGAAAACCTGAGCAAGCCAATGGGACAATGGGATACAGAGGGCAAGGTAAAACTGAACACAAAATCTAGTTGTAAGTAGACAGTGATCAGAGCAAGAGAACTTTATATTCATGTTAAGGACTTTTATATTTATATTGAAAGCTTTTTATATTTATATTAAGGATCAATGGTAAGCTACTTTGAAGTTTTAAGCAAGGTGTGGGAACGGGGATGAGGTGAACTTGAACATATTGTTCACTTTAAAAATATCTCTATGATATAAGCATTCAAAGGAGTGCTTGAAGGTGAGGGCAAGGAGAGATGTTTGGAAAGAGCTAAGAGGTTACTGTAGTAGTTCAAATGGGAGATTATGACGATGTATAGAACAGAATGGTGGTGAAAAGAGAAAAGTGGGTAGATCAAAGACATGGTAAGAAGGTCAACCAGGTAGAGATTTGCAAAGAATTGTGGGGTAAAGTGGATTTCAGATGTTTGATTTATATGACTGCTTAAATGGGCATGGCATTACACACGAAGTTTGGGACCACCAAGAGGAAGGTAAAGCTTAGAAGGCAATATAATGGTTGTGATTTCTGTCATCTTACATTTGAGAAAATCTTGAGAAATTTAAGGGTGCCAAGCTATCTTTGAAAACAGAGGAATAAAGAAAAACAAAATACTGGGAGACTGAGGCAGGCAGATCACTTGAGGCTAGGAGTTCAAGAACAGCCCGGCCAACACGGTGAAACCTCATCTCTACTAAAAATATAAAAATTAGCCAGGCGTGGTGGCAGCCACCTGTAGTCCCAGCTATTCAGGTGGCTGAGGCAGGAGAATCGCTTGAACCTGGGAGATGGAGGTTGCAGTGAGCTGAGGTCGCACCACTGCACTCCTACCTGGGAGAGAGCAAGACCCTGTCTCAAAAAAAAAATGTTATTAATAAGCTAGGGAAATAGTTCTTTACAGAGAATTTTGGTTACATTTCCATTGGGCCTAGATGGAGATAACATTAAATAAATAAATGTGAATACTGATAAGTAAGAATCTACAAATAGTGGATACCATTCTAAGATGAGAGACCACTATCCTTATGGAATGATTAGTAGGCATGGCTTTGCAGAAATAGGGGACAATTTATCTTGAAAGGGCCAGTAAAAGTCAGCATTTGTTAAGAATTCAATACAATGCCTGGTGATTATTCCATAGAGAATAGAGTCAGAATGTTTGTTAAACAATGGAAGGAAAAATATCAGATTAGTATTTAACAGAGATGATTGTACCTGTAGTGTAGAACAACAGTTCCCAAACTGTGGACTGTAGACTTGTGAGTATCTGAAAACTTTCAAAGGAACTGAAAGGTCAAAACTACTGTAAGATGTTTCTTGCCCTTTTCACTGTGTTAATATTTGCAGTAATATTGCAAAAGCAATGATGAATAAAACTGCTTATGGCTTAACATGAATCAAAGCAGTTGCACTAAATTATATGAGTAGCCAAGCTTAGTAAGAAAAAACAGAAAGAAAATCTGCCATTTTACTTGAAAAGTTCCTAGAAGCAGCAGAAATAAATTATTAATTTTATTTAATCTCAACTTTGGGCACACATCTTTGAATGTTACGTGTCACAAAATGAGAAGTATGCGTAAAGTACATGCTGCAGACCAATATATCACTGTTGTATTGAGAAAAAGCACCTGTATATAACTTTTTAGTTATAAGATGGATTAGCTGCTTGTGCAGGAAAGCAATAATACATATGGCAGATCTGACTACCTTTCCTTAGAAAGGCCTGCTTGCAATGCTGGCTGTTGGATGACATCTGGGAACTTGAATTTAGTCTATGTTCCCACCACTCCCCAAATCTTTGTACAAACAATGTGATTTATGCTGTACTCTTGATTTCACTCCGGGCATCCGGAATTTTGATACATGCTAGGCAGAAGTTGCCTACATAACCAGCTCCCAGTAAAAACCTCGGGTGTTGAGACTGAATGAGCTTTTCTGGTAGACAACACTTCCCACATGTCACAACTCATTACTGGGGGACTTAAGTACATCCTGGCAGCTTGTGCCTGGTCTCCTCCAGATTTTGCTTCTTGAGCCTTTCCCGTTGGCTGACTTTGCTTTGTTTCCTTTTGCTGGAATGCATCTTAGCATTGAATATGACTATATGCTAATTTCTGTAAATCACAAACTTAGGGGTAATCTTGGGGACTCCTGACACTTTACTGTTTTTATAAAATACCCTTTACTAGAAAGAATGACTAACAAACTATGATAATTCAAATACGGCTATTCTGAAGAACATTTTCTCAAAAATAAGTGATACTGTAACTTAGAAGTAAACAACTTAAAGTATTTGTTGCTAATAATAACATTTGAGCTTTCAAGTGAAAAAAATTGGAAAATTAGTATTCACCACCAAGAACATGACATTTCTCATACTTAGTACTTTTCTGATCATATTGTTATTGAACTTAACACAAATGAACCTGATTTTGATATTGTATAATAAAACATTTCAATATTTGGGATATCTACACAACTCAGGGAACCAGCATTTTCTAAATACCCATGTATAATGCAGCAAATTCACAAGCAGGCAAGAGTCAAAGCACAGATGTATCAACAGATCCTAATGTAAGAGGGTAAATGTTTGTTGATCTGGTTTCTAATTTACATTGCAAATAATTATTAGCAAACTACCACTTATTGAGTTTTGATGTTATATCAGAGAAGAATATTGACAGTTATCTGAAAAGGATATTAAAGAAGAAAAGCAGTTTTTCAAACTATGTATTTGTGTGGAGCCATACATGATATCCTTAAGTGGAACACAGAAGAATATATGAGAATCCATTTTTCCTCTAAGTAAAAATGTTAAAGTAATACCTCTCTTCTCCTTATGTTTTGTATTAAACATATAGTTATTTTATAAAAATATGATATCATGTTTATATGTAATGGAATTTTAATGTCTATTTTAAGATAAATTAATATAAATAGACATTTCTTAGTTATTCTTTCTAATGCAGCATATATCAGTGGGTGGAATCTACATTTAAAAAGCTCTTTGAGGTCTTTAATAGCTTATAAGATTATAAATGAGTCCTGAGACCAAAAAGATGAGAATTATTGGTAACAAAGACTAGAAATACTGGTATCTGGAAGGGAAGTTAAGGGATTATTACAATATTCCCAATGGTGACACAGAGGAATTTAAATTAGAGAATCATAATAAGCTAGGAAAGCAAAACTGATTTGGAACATTTCATAGTTAAAAATAACCAACCTAGATAACTGAATAAATGTCTGAGTAGAAGAAAAGGGAAAAGTTGAACAAGGCCAAGTTTGTGAGTCTGTGTGATGAAGTGGATTTCATCATCATTGTTACGTAACAAAGAGAGACATGTTTAAGGTCAAAACAAGGAGTTATTAATGGATAACAGAATGTATGGAGTCATCGTACATTCTTTCTAAATACTTTCATCACGGAACTTGGAAACTTTGTCATTATTCTCTATTTCAAAGATTGATTTTTTATTACAGCCATCAGTCATCGACTTTTATAATTATATTAGGTAAATTATCATTGCAAGGGTAAGCAGGAAGTTTGACCAAAATGGTTATGTATGACTGACTATTTACTTATTGCTCTTAAGCTTGGACCCCCAATCCAGTCAATCATTAAAGTTAGTTCCCTTCTGGTAAATATTATTGGTGTATTTTTTTTTTGTTATTTTTAGAAATAACTGGTGATGCATCATCACTGAAACACTGTTGATTATGATTAATTAACACTTGTAGCTCAAGGCAATTCTAACCATAGGAGTTAAGTATTTTTCTATCCATGGAAACAAGGCTTTCTCAAAGCCTAGTTTTATTTTTTAAGTCCAAATGGCTGAAAATTATTTTGCATAAAATTGCATCAATAAATATGGACAGACCTGGGTAATTTTTGCAGTGTCAGGATCACAAATAATCTCTTTCAAGAAACATCAGTGATGGAGGATTTTTGGGGGGCTGCTTCACTAGCTGGAGACCTCTGCTGCCAGCAGTGCTCCTGCCCAGGCCTCCCATTGCTCCAGGAGCAGGAGGGAGGGTTATAGTGTTATAACCCTTTTCACACCTGTGGGTCCCGAGTTTTTGTCCTGTATCCAAAAAGAATGAATTTACATGGACAACTGGAGGGTGAGCAAGGCAAAGAGTTTTACTGAGCAACAGAACAGCTCTCAGCAGAGAGGGGAGCTGAAGTGGCAGTCCCCTAGCTGAAGACAGGTGGTCCTCCACCTGAAGGCAGGTAGTCCCCTAAGTGTGGCTGAGTCCAGGGTTTTTATGGGCTCTGAATGGGGGAGTGCATGGTGATTGGATTGTGAGTAAGCAAAAATGGCTAAAAAAAAGTACCACTCAAAGATGGGCATGGCAATGCAGAAAACCAATTAGGGAAGGGTAGGTATATGTAAAATTGGTGAAGGGAGGGGATCAATCAGAGGAAAATGCACCAAATGGGAAGAGAGGTTCTCAATTCAGTCCATGGATTTTTTTCTAGACTTGTAGCTTGGTTTTTAGGTTTTCCACTGTTTTTGCCTTGAAAGTTGGGTTTCACTGGGGGCCTGTCCCTATATGCCTAGGAATTTGTGTGCCTCCTGTCACTATCATCACATCATAAGATTTCTTAAAGTTCACATACCTTGCGATTATATGTGAAGCTATAGAAGAGTTTTTAAAAAGTTGTTTTTGTTAACATGGGATGTGCTATAACTTCCAGTACCTTAGAAAGTGCCTATAGATATTTTGTCTATATGCCTACAAATCTTGTCATCTTGATTGATGTATAAAATTAAAAGAATTGGGAGGGAGTAGATTGCTAGAAATAAGAAAGATCAATAAATTAAAATATACTGCTCTAACATAAAGTTTATGGAATGCCATTAGCATTTCTATCATTATCCAATAAAACTGTCATCTTAAATATTGTATCTTTGGAATAATAATTAAAAACTAATACAGTAAGCAGTTCAAAATGTGTTTTCTAATTTCTGTGTAACATGATTTAGTGGATCATGTAACATTATTACAGATTATTTTTGCAATTTAAAGTAAATAAATCCTTAAAATAATTGCTGACTGTGTGTGTATACTGGTACATACATAGACAGTAGTATCCCCTTATTCATGTATGTTCCAAGACCTCCAGTGGATGCCTGAAACTAAGGATAGTACTTAACCATATATATACTATGCACTCATTTATTTTTCCTCCTTCACAGTTTCAGGGACAAAAGATTTGTTCTTACCATAGGTGCTAGCAACCTCTGCATACAATTTTTTTATTTTCTTATTAAGTTAAGAACTTCCACCTTTTCACTTAAAGAAAGCACCTTAGGGCTTCTCTTTGACATATCTGGATGCTGGCCTCACTACTCTTGTGTTTAGGGGCATTAGTAAGTAAAATAAGGGTGACTTGAACACAAGCACTAGCATATCAGTTGATCTGATCACCAAGATGGCTACCAAGAGACTAATGGGTGGGTAGCAGAAACAGTGTGGACATGCTGGACATAGGCATGACTCACCTCCCCAGCAAGACAGAACAGGAAAATACAAGTCTTCATCACACTACTCGTAACAGCAGCAACTTAAAATTTTATACATTGTTTAGTCCTGGAATTTTCCATTTAATATTTTTGAACTGGGGTTAACACAAAGTAACTGAAACTTCAGAAAGTGAAATAGCCAACAAGGAGCAACTCACATTTCTCTGTTCTAAATGCCATTTTTTAATGCCTGCATTTCATGGATAAAAATTCAGTCATTAAAGTCATATACACACCTTAAAACATTAACATAGTGATAACATATTTATTTAAGTTGTATAGTCATCAACATTTTAAATAAATACTAGCATAAAACATAAAAAACACATCAAATTCCATGTAAAAATTAAGGTCTATAAAATTAGAGAAGTGGTGAATTTTCTCTTTAGAAGTAAATTTCTAATATTATAAATATTACTGATGAGTAAGCCAAACTCAGAATCCCAGAATTACTTATTACCTAATAATTGAGAAAACATAAAATTATATTCTTGGCACAGTCAAAGACATTGTGTTTAATCTGAAGTGAACTTCAACTGCTATGGCAATATTTGTCAACTTTACTCTGAGAAAATTAAATAAAGAGTCATTAGTGAGTATAAATGGGCATTCAACTTTTTCAAATTACTTAAGATTCTTAGATGTCAACTGACATAAACCTAACTCAAACTAATTTGGAGAGAAAAATGAAGAACATTTCTTCAGAGAATTCAATGAAAATATAACAACCAAAATACAGATGGCAGAGATGAACAAATTTATGAACAACTGGACCAGGGTCAAAAATGCAATCAGAACTCTCTTGGTACTAATTTATTTTTCTTTCAATATGCTGGCTTACTGTCTTTCACTTTAAAGCTGTTTTCTCTAAATAGCAGGAAACATAACCAGTGAACACGCCAGTGTTTCTATGGCTTACAACTTTCGTCACCATAAAGAAATTGCTTTTCTTCTAGGGTAGCATTTGAAAAATCTCAGGCAAGAACTCCGACTCAGGTAATTTGGCCAGTGCCCACTTTCAAATTAATCAAGTGTGATATGATATTCTCTCATTAGCCTCGGTTGGATCATGGAGTAAGAGACACACTTACTTATGTTTCAGTGAGCTTTTCCCAGAGGCAGTAGCATTGGGGGTCCATTAATTTGAATTAGAGGCCATTGCAGAGAAGAAGGGGAAAAATGTTTGTCTTGAAGCCATTAGAATAGATATTTACTGTTTCTATATTTTTCTAATGTTTCAGAGACTTGGGCAAAATTACGTTGACACAGGCTGTCACACACCAAACATTTCTCTGGGTTTATTATGACCTGCTTTTTCAAAGATCCTATCATCTTAAAATAATACCTTAATAGTTCTTTGAAATTCCAAGGTATAACTTATGTGCACTCCATGAACTAGTTTGCTTAGTGTTCACATAAAACCCACAATATCTTCCTTTACTTTTTAACTTATCTTTGATGATATCGCCCCTTTCTGACAATATCCAAAGCAGTAGTTATGGCATCATTTCCTGCCAAATCCTCCCTGTCTGCTAGAAGAATGAATGTAGCTACCAAAGTCTTTTAACATTATTGCAAAACTTCCCGTAGTCTGGTAGAGGATGCAATATCTGTCCCATAGTGTCACATCTACCATCTCAGGCAAAGCTGCTTTGCATCAAAGCTGGTAATGCCCATCACTGTCAATATCTAATGCTGGAAAGGTGAGGATTATTCTTAGTAGTAGAGCACTAGAAGAACTTTTTTTTTTTTTTTTCAGAGCTTCTTTTTTTATTATTATACCTTAAGTTTTAGGGTACATGTGCACAACGTGCAGGTTTGTTACATATGTATACATGTGCCATGTTGGTGTGCTGCACCCATTAACTCGTCATTTAACATTAGGTATATCTCCTTTTTTTTTTTTTATTATACTTTAGGTTTTAGGGTACATGTGCACAATGTGCAGGTTTGTTACATATGTATCCATGTGCCATGTTGATTTCCTGCACCCATTAACTCGTCATTTAGCATTAGGTATATCTCCTAATGCTGTCCCTCCCCCCTCCCCCCACCCCACAACAGTCCCTGGAATGTGATGTTACCTGACTTCAAACTATACTACAAGGCTACAGTAACCAAAACAGCATGGTACTGGTACCAAAACAGAGATATAGATCAATGGAACAGAACAGAGCCCTCAGAAATGATGCCGCATATCTACAACTATCTGATCTTTGACAAACCTGACAAAAACAAGAAATGGGGAAAGGATTCCCTATTTAATAAATGGTGCTGGGAAAACTGGCTAGCCATATGTAGAAAGCTGAAACTGGATCCCTTCCTTACACCTTATACAAAAATTAATTCAAGATGGATTAAACACTTAAATGTTAGACCTAAAACCATTAAAATCCTACAAGAAAACCTAGGCAATACCATTCAGGACATAGGCGTGGGCAAGGACTTCATGTCTAAAACACCAAAAGCAATGGCAACAAAAGCCAAAATTGACAAATGGGATCTAATTAAACTAAAGAGCTTCTGCACAGCAAAAGAAACTACCATCAGAGTGAACAGGCAACCTACAGAATGGGAGAAAATTTTTGCAACTTACTCATCTGACAAAGGGCTAATATCCAGAATCTACTATGAACTCAAACAAATTTACAAGAAAAAAACAAACAACCCCATCAAAAGGTGGGCAAAGGACATGAACAGACACTTCTCAAAAGAAGACATTTATGCAGCCAAAAAACACATGAAGAAATGCTCATTATCACTGGCCATCAGAGAAATGCAAATCAAAACCACAGTGATATACCATCTCACACCAGTTAGAATGGCCATCATTAAAAAAACAGGAAACAACAGGTGCTGCAGAGGATGTGGAGAAATAGGAACAGTTTTACACTGTTGGTGGGACTGTAAACTAGTTCAACCATTGTGGAAGTCAGTGTGGCGATTCCTCAGGGATCTAGAACTGGAAATACCATTTGACCCAGCCATCCCATTAATGGGTATATACCCAAAGGACTATAAATCATGCTGCTATAAAGACACATGCACACGTATGTTTATTGCGGCACTATTCACAATAGCAAAGAGTTGGAACCAACCCAAATGTCCAACAACGATGGACTGGATTAAGAAAATGTGGCACATATACACCATGGAATACTATGCAGCCATAAAAAATGATGAGTTCGTGTCCTTTGTAGGGACATGGATGAAACTGGAAAACATCATTCTCAGTAAACTATTGCAAGGACAAAAAACCAAACACCGCATGTTCTCACTCATAGGTGGGAATTGAACAATGAGAACTCATGGACACAGGAAGGGGAACATCACATTCCAGAGCACTAGAAGAACTTTATGTTTGACTTTAGCAGATAGAGAAAGAGGGCATGGGAAACAAAGCAAGTGCCAGGAGAAATTCTTAAGAAAACAAAAATTCATTTAAGAAATGACAAATATAAAGCTAACTGAGATATTTTGTAACTGCCAATATATAAAATGAGAAAGTAGAAAGAACCTTCAGGACTCTATGGCTTCAGAAAGGAATTGCATTTTCATAATCCTAATAAGTTAAATGATGATTTTTATTTTATTCTCAAACACTATCTCACAAAGCACAAAGATTTAAAATTAACATAGAAAATAGGTATTAATTACTTTTAAATGTAAAATAATGACATAAATGATGGAAAATGGATGGCAGCTGGTAGAAAGAACATGAGAATAGGAGCCAAAATTTGCTCATCTAACAAAATTAAAAGTTGTAATATTATGTAGAAAATTAAAAATATTTACATATAGTCTAGAGAAAAGAATATGGAGAAGATGTATAGTTTAATTTCCCAACAGGCAGGTAGAATATATTATTCAAAGAGAATACACAAAAAAACTTAATCTGAAGCAATTATATTAAAGATATTGTGATAACAAAAGGTTGAGTTGCTGAATTTGATAGTTACTAGGAGCAGGAGCAGAGAATTGCTTGAGTACGAGTCTGCCTCTCAGTGTGTAGATTTTTTTTTTACACAGTGTGTTTTATTTATGCACATTTCTATATTGTAAAATATAATTTAAAATTTTATGGTATAATTTACCATCAGTGGGTTTCAGCATTAAATAAACATGGCAGCAAGATAATGCAACTGCCCCATTAACTTAGCAGATGTGCATGAACTTGCTTGAACTCCAGATCAGCAAAATCCAGGTTTATTCAAAAACTTTTGTTACACACACCTGGGAAAAGAGAGATAGACTTTCTTTGTAAGCCTTCTAATTTCTTTACATGCCTTGAACATTGATACTGCTGATGAAACTGTCACTTTGTTCAATTATTTGGTATCATTTATTAGTCCCTTATTTTATGCCAACATATTCCCAATTATGTACTTCATATTTTATTTCATCCCCAGAGCAAAGCTCTGCATACTTCCAGTGCAGAAATCTAAGCTAAGATTTATTTATTTCTCTAACAAGTAGTATATTCCCTTGCAAATAAAAGACAATAGCCATCTATGGAATGTGATGGTGAAATCCAGAGAACTAGACAAAAAATGCAGTTACAGAATAGTTTACATTTTCTGGCATGTTTTCATTGAAAGAATGAAGCATAATTTTCATATAGGAAAAAACTAGGAAGCTTTCAGCATTCTTGCAATCCATTCTTGATTTGTTAAATATCTTCACCAGGAAAAAAAAATAAATGTTAAGAATATAATGAAGAGAAGGGGAGGAAGAGGAGAGAATTTTAAGAGAGGAGGTAAAGTGGGAGGAGAGTAGATAAGGCACAAGAAAGCAGGAGTGAACAGTGTCAAGAGATTTGGAGAAATGGATTATTACCATTATATCAATACCCAGTCGACACTGATCTCTCCCTCTAGAATCATTGTTATGACATACTTAACCACGCAGAAAAGTTATATCATCCTCCAGACTTGATTTTGCTTTATTCCTACATGCCTTATTTAACTACATTATAACCTTTGTTTAATGGCAATTTTCAGAATTGTAGGACAGAAACATCATCCAAAATTCTGTGGGATAGTACCACAACAAGGCCAACATAAACCTTCAATCTAGAGACTGGAGTGGTTTGAAATATCACAAGGAAATCAAGGATCACAGGGAAATCAACAACAGTGAGCTTCAGAGTCAGTGAGGGAGAGGTGCAGTCATGAATAAAAGCAACTTTGGAGCCCTTTTTTTCCTTTCATCTCCTCCGCTCCAATTTCTGACCACAGAAACATATATATATATATGGCCATTTATGCTGCCTGTGGAGCTCTAATGACTGCTCCACTTAGGTGTCCTAGTGAGCTGGAGGTAGAAAATAATGACTGTCGGGCAGAAGATGTCATCCAGAAGGTCAAAGAGTACAGCTCACAAGGATTCTGCATAGGAGTGAAATGCCATCCAGTCTAGCTGCTGAGGTGCATTTAATCTGGCACCAAAGTAATTTGTCTCTAAGCAGCTTCTGCTGAAGTAAAGAAGTGCACATTACAGTACTCATGACTGAGATAAGTTCAAAGGGTCGGTGATCAAATTGCAGTTACAAACTTCCCATGAATTCCCAGCTCTCGAAATCAAAACTACAGACTATGAATGGCAGGTTCACTCTATTTGTTTTGTTTTTACAAAGTCATAAATAACTATAAAATATGTTAATGTATTACCTTCCAGGTTTACATATCATGTTATTAAAGTGGTAATGTTTACAACACTTAAAATTCCTCCAACTTAAATCTAAGTGAAGAAATGCATAATGAAGAAATCAGAATGAGTGGGGTTTACACACTGACTGCCTTATGGATTTTGGTATTCTTTTTATATTAACTATATCTAATTGAAAACTACTATGTGTTAATTTGTTTTCTATTGGTATAACTGAATACTCATGGCTGAGTAACTTATAAAGAAAATAAATACATTTCTTACACTTCTGGATGCTGGCAAGTCCATGATCGAGGGCTTCTATCTGATGAGAACCTTCTTGCTAATGGTGACTCTGCAGAGTCCCTTGGTGGTGCAAGGCATTACATGGCAAGAACAGCTCACAAGAGATGGCCAAACTTGCTTACCCATTTTCATGATAACTAACCCACTCCCTCAGTACCCAGTAATCCATGAATAGATTAACCCATTTAAGAGAGCAGAGCCCTCAAAACTCATTGCCTCCTAAAAGTTCCATCTCTCAGCACTGCCGCACTGGGTACCAATTTATAACACAGGAACTTTGGGGAACAAATTCAAAACACAGCATAATATAAAACAGGTTTCTTTGTTTAGTTGACTTAGATGAAAATTCACAAATCTACTGTCATGATGTATTGATCATTAGTTTATGTGCATCTAATATCAGGTATCGATTTCCTTTTAAGATATGAGAACATTACTCTCTCAAGGGCAAAAATTAAAAAGCCTCATCCACGTATTATTTGTCTTCTTCAGTCACATAAGCAATGACCCTCTTATCTACTCCTTAGCCCCTAGCTGCTATTGGCACATGCAAATAATTGTTTAAGTCTGTTACAGTTAGGACAGTCAGTGGGCAAGCTTAAAGATGAAGAGTAAAGAGATAAAATAATTGGCTATGCATGTGTCTATATGAGTAGAAGTAATGCCCTTTAATAGCATCATTTATAAATAATGTTAGTAAAATTGCAGAGAGAAAAATTGTGATTACCTAATTTTTTTGAAAATTTTTCTATATGTATTGGCTTTATTGATTTCAGTGATTGAAAAGCACTACATGTCTTTTGTAAAATCAGAAATAAAATTATTTGGGAATGTATCTAATAATAATAGGAATAAAAATAATAAAAGGATACAATATGTGACATGTATTAATTGCACACAATATCCCACACATTCCTAAGTGTTTTACTTGTATTAACATTTAGTTCTACCAATGATCCTATAAGATAGATATAATTATTAGACCCATTTATAGATGAAAAAAGTGAGGCTTATAAAACCTAAGATTAAATAACTTGCCAAAGATATCTCTGGTGTGACTACTGAGCCAGGCTATTTAATTCTGCAGTTAACGACTTCCCTTAGCAGTGATCTTAAGCCCATCACAATATTGCCACAGAGATGACACCTGTAACCCTTTGTTAAGCCTGTTATATATCATTTCATCATTTATAATTTATATATTGTCACAAATTAACATATTAATAAAGAAAATAGGCATATGCTTTGTGAATCTAGACAAAATATGATAGCAATATTACAGATTGATATATCTATTTCAATACGTGAAATCAAAGCCTATCATTTCACTGAGCATATAAAAATTCCAATAATGTATGAAGGCCCAATAATTGATTTAAATCAAATCCCATAGATGAGTACTTAGGCTGATTTTGATCTTTTGCCTTTTCACATGATGTTTATTTATTTAAAAAGACTACATACATATATATTTATGCACTTGTGGATTCATTTATAAGCCACACAACTTTTCCAGGGTTGCAATTCTAGCATCCATTTTTGTTAAGTGCTTCAAAATGTGACTGCTGTATGTTCTATAACTAATGTTTCTCATGAATAACTACTATGTGATGATTTCTTCAGCTCTTTTACTTCAGATTATATCCTTTTAGGATTGTTATGAACTAAGTTGTATCCTTCCCAAAATTCATGGGTTGAAGTCCTAACCCACAATGTGACTGTTTTTGGAAACAGAGACTTTAAGGAATTAATTAAGTTTAAATGAGGTCATAAGGGGTGGACCCTCATCCAATAGGACTAGTGTCCTTATCAGAAAAAGAAAAAAAAAAAACAGAAATCAGGAGCACATACACATAGAAATACCAAGTGAGGACACAGTGAGAAGGTGGCCACTTGCAGGTCAGGAAGGAAGCCCTCACCTAGAATCCAACCTTGCCATCACCTTGACCTTGGACTTCCAACCTGCAGAACTATGAGGCAATACCTTTGCCTAAGTTACTCAGTCTAAGGTATTCTGTTATGGCATCCTTAGAAGATGAATACAAGTGACTTAGGTCCTTTCTGATAAATATTCCATATTTAATATGTCTTCTATTTCCCCATTTCTTTTCCAAAAGGTGATCTCACATACTGGGAAATGAGAAACAGAAACGTACACAATTTGTTTCCTACAAGAAAATGATGGGGCCTCATGACTTGTTATCTATCTGGTTTTGACTTTGAGTGGCCTATTGAATCCATATCTTGCCCCGGTGACTGCTGAGGTTCAGTAGCTTCCTGTCCTCATTTGGGGATGTGGCTAATTGTCCAAAATTTCACTGTCTTCAGTGTTGTCTGTACCTCCAGGTCTCATGATCATGATATGTGGGAACTTCCAGATCCTAGATTTGGTTGAGTCAGACCTGCTGCTCCAGGCTACTGTTTCAAATCACCTGTTCTCTAATGCTGTTGTATTGCTTCTGGGTCATATTTTTCAAGAGGTGTCGTCTACTCCTAGGGAATCTGGTTACCAGTTCTGATTTCCTTATGTTTCTTCTTGCAAATATAGCAGTTTCTAGCACACCTATACCTTTGAGTTTTTACTTATTGTTGGGCTAGAGTAAGACACGGTTGTGTATCTCCCCTTTTATCTTCTTCTCTTGTGTCCTTGTCACTTATCCTGAGCAGAAAGGGCAAGATTTTGCAATTCTTTCTATGTGCCTGAAGCAGCCCTATACTATTTTTATTTTATGGCTTATAGTAAAATTTTATGACTCTGTCTTTCAGACCTTTTTTTGATGAGAGCTAAAATAATTTATTAAAACATACTACTTTTCTGCCATAAAAAAAAAACACCTGACTTTAAGGATTATTTTTGTTGTTGATGACGACACAGACCAAAAGAAAAAAAAATTAATGTGTGTATTCAAGATTGACTAAGCACTTATTTCTTTTTGAATTCTTACTGCAATAATCCCAAACTATCCTGAAGCAAGTAAATAAGTCCAGAGGAATAGAAAAAGGGAAGAGTGAGAAATTATATACTAATATAGAGCAAATTTGGAAGCACACTTTAAGTTGTCTAAAGATACTATCTTTACACACACATGAATTTCTCAACATTGACTTTATAACAGTGAATGAAATAATAGTTTAATTCTTAGGGAGATTATTAGAAAACACTGAGAAAACTTTTTAAATGCACTCAAAAATACTTAACTGAAATTTTTCTAAGTGCTAAAAAGGAGAAGTGAGGCATACCATATGAGTGAATAAAAGGGTCATCTGGGAAATCTCCCCTGAAGAAATGATATCTAGACTGAAAATCAAAGAAGCAACAACAATTGCTAAGGCCTTAGGGAGAGTGAGGAATTGGTGGGTATACAGAATAGCAGTGTCCAGGAGGGAGCATTCTCCTTGGAAGGGATGAAGGGAAGAGGGCAAGGGTAATGCATAAAAGAGAAAATAGCACCCAGTTAACTCTTAAGCAAGAGGTGGGACCTTTCTAGGATAGTTAATATGGGGTCAATAAAAACAATAATATGAGCACAGGGATGGTGTGTGCAGACATCTTCTAGATTATTTGGCGAATGCCAGGAAATGGTCATAGTTGGGACAGATAGAGGAAGGCCGTGGAAAACACTGTCACAATCATTGGCTCTGCTTGATGTACTGTACACCACAGAGATTCAGGCGAAGGTGTTAGGTAATGAAATGGTATTGAAACTGGAAAGGTTCCCTTGTCTCCCTCGCAGGGTGCGTGATAGGGATGTGGCCCGTTTCTTCCCTGCTCAAACCTCTACGGAGAGCATGTGGATGGGCAGGCTGTGGGGCTTCCGCCCCAGGGCAGTGTCTAGGTGTGAATGTTTACAGCCTCTGAAGCCCCAGTGGGCGTGTGTTATACAGGGTGCTCTTTGAGTTTAGCCATCCATAGGTGGCTTGTGTTAGCTCAATTAGACCTCCTTCCTTACCACAAGGACAGAGGGATTTCTGTATCCCGGGGTTTCTTGCCTTGGTTTACCAGAAGAATCAGATCACACATGGGCTTGGAGAATGTGTGCAAGTTTTAGAGTGGAAGTAGCTCTCAGGAGATGGGGGAGCCAGAAGAGAGATGGTTTTCCCTTGGAGTCGGGCTGCTCAGTGTGAGTGGAAGTAGCTCTCAGCAGATGGTGTTAGGTAACATGGGGTACCTTAAAATGGTGCCGTACCTTAAGACGGGGCTGGTTCCAGGCTCTTCTCCCCTCCTTGACCGGGCACTGTCTGAACCCGCCAAAGGAGGGCCAATCAGAAAGAAGCATCTCCCGCCTTCCCTTGGGTTCGCCCCTAGCCCAATCCACGTAGGCCCAAGGGATATAAAACCCAGCACACCAGCAGCCCTCTCTCTCTTCTCTTCCTTTTCCTTGTGTGGTGCCACTCAATACCTCCAATAAAGATCTCTTGACTGCGACCGGTGTAGTTTGGTCTCCGCCCAGCCCCTTTCATTAGTACCATGACTCGGATTGGGACTCCCCACCCCCCTCAGTGGGACCCTGATCCCTTTCAGGCTCAGTCCAGACCCCGGCCGGTCTTCGCTCATTCTCCTGTTCGCCAAGCTGTTCGCCCAACACCGGCCTCGTCTCGGTAAGTCTTCCCCTCCGGGGTCTACCTCTCTAGGCAGGCAAGAGACTCCATGAAGCGCCTCGCCTCAAGCCCCTAAGGCCACGGTAGACCCCAAATAGCAAAACTGGCCCACATATCCCCTAGACAACCAAAGCAAATGGCCCACTTATGGGTCTCTCGATCCTAACATTCTCCAGGATCTCTACAATTATTGCGAGTGAACAGGAAAATGGGTAGAGATCCCATATATCCACGGCTTCTTTCTCCTACGGGTTAGACCTAACCTTTGTCTCCCTTGCAAACTGCAGCAGCTCCTTGCCGCTCTTAAACCGCCAACCTCTCCCTCTGCCCCTAACTTCGACCCAGCTGACGAACCCCCCCAATACCACCACACTCCGCCGCACCTCTGGCCGCCACCCAACCGGAAGTCGCCCAGCCTCCCGCTGACCCCCCCTCCACGCCCTCAACTGCCTATCCCATCAGCCCCAGCCTTCAGCCCCCCACCACTCGCTCAAAGTCACACACCCCTCCTTGCCCCCCTTAGAGAGGTGGCAGGAGCTGAAGGTATTGTCTGAGTCCACGTCCCCTTTTCTATGGCTGACTTATCACAAATAGAAAAACGCCTAGGCTCCTACACTTCCAATTCTGCTTTATATATCAAAGAATCCCAATACCTCATCCAAGCTTATAGCCTTACCTTCTGTGACATCTATATGATTCTCTCTAACACCCTCCTCCCTGAGGAGCGTAGGCGAGTCTAGGAACAAGCTGGAACTTATGCAGATGAGGTTCATCAAACAACCCCAGCCCTACCGCTAGGAGCGCAGGCAGTACCTGAGCATGAGACGTTCCGCCTCGTCCAAGACCTCAGCTCTTAACCTCTATTCTTCTCAACTTCCTTGCTGACAGAGGCTACCAAGTATCCCCCCAAAAGGTCCCTCACTCAAGTCACCTATCTAGGAGTCCTCCTTGCCCACGACTCAAAGGATCTCTCCTGAGGTACCCCATCAGAGCCTGTAGAGGCCACAGTCAAGCAGCCCTTCCTGTCACTCCAACAGGCACTACTCAAAGCACAATGGCTTGGCTCTTGGAGTCCTAGGTCAGATGCACGGACCCACGTTTGCGGCAGTTGCATACCTATCCAAACAATTCTGAGAGTGAACTCGGCCCGCAGGGAACTGAGTTTTCCCCTTTCCCTCCTCACTTGTCCGGCCTGGGTTTCCTCCCTTCTCTCGCTCAAAAAATCCTGGTACCAGGTAACCCACGGCCCTCGGCCTTACAGAGGCCCATCAGTTCTTTCGTTTCGGTGATGACTGGCTCGAAGGTTCTGACTCACAACACAGCCATCGGCTAATAGGGGACGCCCTGTTCAGCCAGCCGCCGTATACATATACCCCTTCCTCTCTCACCATGGGAGGCTCTGCATCCCAGCCGGCCGACTAGACCCCATCGTGCGAGGGTGGGCCCCCTGCCTTCAGGCCCTGGCTGCAGCCTACCTACTACTTCAAGAGTCAAAGAAATTAACATTTAGGGCAGCTGTTGTCATTACCTCCCCCCATCAACTCAAGGAACTCCTGACCTACAAAAGTCTACAAACCCTTCCCCCTTGCCGCGTACTGTCTCTCCTAGTTTCCTTCCTGCACGATTCCGCTGCCAAACATGTGCACCCCTCAATCCTGCCACCCTCCTGCCTGTCTCTCCTTAAACACGAACCCACAAACCCCTCTATTACACCCGATGCTCCATTGATGCATCCTCAGTAAACCTTCCCCTCCCTAAACTCACCATAATAAATAGCGGTTAGGACCCTTATTTCCACATGTTCCACACCAACAATCCCACAGCGCCTGTAAAACTGAATGGCCCCAAAACTATGGGTGTCCCTGGACCAGCTGTGTTATGAATTAAATCATCAAAAAAAAAACAGACAGACCCCATTCATATATTCCCAACAGGTTCTAGCCGAAATTAACACAACACCTCTCAGGTCCCTACTTCCGATTGTTTCTTATGCGCAAATATCAACAAACCCCCTCTTGCTGCGGTTCCACTATCTAGCTCCATAAACACAAGCAACTCCTCCCCCGCCGACCACCGGCTTTGTAATCTCCCATGTCCCACTGCTTGCCAACCTCAGCGTCCCTATTCCTACCTGTTACAACACCAGCTCCACCCCCTATCGCCCCACAATATAACATGCAAACAAACTGTCACCCCCACCCCCCCAACTTTCCAGCTCCAGACGGCCTTTTAACGGCCATTAATTCCTCTATCCCTGGCCCCTGCATACCCACCACACTAGTCCCTCAACTCACATTGCTCTCCTTCTCTGAAGGCCTTCAAGCCTATCAGTTTAATCCTTCCCTTTTCAGGCCCCCAGTGGGTATCCTCGCTTTCTGCGCACTACTCCCCTGCCTCATTCAGTTTATGAAAAACCAAATCTCTTCCATATCTAACCAAACATTTAACCAGCTTCTCCTCAGAAACTACCAACTTTTAGCCACCAGCGAGGACAGGACAGATTCCACAGACGGGCTCACAACCTGCTAACCCAAGCCAGTCATGACAACCGCCAACCTATTCCACAAATTTCTCAACCATCTCCGCCCTGAGAGCTGGCTCATCGCCAACCCATCCCTGCCCCTCAACTGCTGGAGGATCTATACTTACAAGGAACATTACCCCATGCACAACCCTGACAGTTCTCCCTGTGCCCCCTCCCCACAGCGCCCCCACTCAGCAGGAAGCAGCCAGATGAACCACGACACCCATTTTCCCCCATTTAAGAAAACAAAAAGGGAGTAATGTTAGGTAACATGGGATACCTTAAAATGGTGCCGTACCTTAAGATGGGGCTGGTTCCGGTTCTTCTCCCCTCCTTGACCGGGCACTGTCTGAACCCGCCAAAGGAGGGCCAATCAGAAAGAAGCATCTCCCGCCTTCCCTTGGGCCTGCCCCAGCCCAATCCACGTAGGCCCAAGGGATATAAAACCCAGCACACCAGCAGCCCTCTCTTCTCTTCCTTTTCCTTGCACGGTGCCACTCGATACCTCCAATAAAGATCTCTTGACTGCGACCGGTGTAGTTTGGTCTCCGCCCGGCCCCTTTCAGATGGGGGAGCCAGAAGGAAGATGGTTTTCCCATGGAGTCCTGCCACTCAGAGGCCGGGGCTCTCCTCCAACCTCCCTGGCCAAACTCCACGTCATTCCACCGGTCGATGGCCTGCCGTCTGCCAGCTCTATGGGTGTGCTCTTACAGCGGCATGCTCGCCTCAACATCCAGCCACTTGGGTCTTCTTCCGCTGATGTGTTCCTCTCGATGTCCAGTCGGCCTGCTAGGGTCTTGGCGTTTTTATAGGCACAGGATGGGGGCATGGCGGGCCAGGGTGGTTTGGGAAATTCAACATTTGGGCGTGAAGGCAGGAGTGCCTGTCCTCACCTAGGTCCATGGGCACAGGCTCGAGGGTAGAGCTCTCACCAGGGACCCACCCTTCTCCTCCCAGCACTTCTCTGCCCTCCTCCCATATCAGCATGGTCAGAGTGTATTAGAAAAATACTTCTAACTATAGTTTAGGCTATTGTTTGAATGTTTGTCACTTCCAAAACCTATGTCAAAATTTAATTGCCATTGTAACATTATCAGAAAATGAGATACTTAAAAAGTGATTAAACCATGAGAGTTCTGTCCTCAAAGGTGGGACTGGTGCCATTATAAAGGACAAATTTGGCAATCTCTTTGCCCTTCCACCTTCTTTCATAGGATGTCACCAAAAGAAGACCCTTCTTAGATGCCTGAGCCTCGATCTTGTACTTCCTAGCCTCCAGAACTGTGAGTCAATACATTTCTGTTTTTTGTGAATTGCCCAGTCTGCAGTATTCTGTTACAGCATCATGAAAAGGATTGAGACAGAAAATTACTACTGGACAACAGGTGTTGCTATAACAAATACCTGAATACTTGGAACTGGTTTTGGAACTGGGTAGTGGGTTGAGTCTGGAAGAATTTGGAAGAGCAAGCTACAAAAACCTGAATTGCTATTAAAGGAGCATTAAGGACAAACTTAGTGAGGGCTCAGAAGAGAACGTTCCATTGTAAGGAAAGTCTGGTACTTCTTAGAGATTATCTACGTTGTCATAATCAGAATGTTGTTAAAAATATGGACAGTAAAGGCCACCCTGATGACATCTCAGATGGAAGAAATGAATTAGGTATTGTAAACTGTAGAAAAGCCCATCCCTATTGTAAGGGGGGAAAGAATCTTGCTGAATAATGTCTATGCCCAAAGGCTTTATGAAAGGCAGAATTTAAGAGTGATGAACTAGGATATCTGGCAGAAGAAATGTCTAAGCAGCAAAGCATTCAGGGTGCTGTGTGGCTTCTTTTAACAGCATACAGTAAAATCTGAAAAGGGAGAAATCATTTAAAATATCATTGACAATTAAAATGGGAACAGAATTTAGGGATTTGGAGAATTCTCAACCTGGCCATTTGGTGGAAAATGAAAGAGCATTTTTCAGAACAGGAAAATGAGTGTGGTGAAGGGACCATTTGATAAGAAAATTAATATGAAAAGAACAAAGCCAGAGAATATTACCAAAACAGTGGGAGAATGACCACAAAGGCACTCTCAAGATTACTCACCCCTCCCATCACAGACCCAGAATGCCAAGGCCTGAGGGAAGGAAATATATCAAAAGAGAGGCCTAGGGTTTCCTCAGGACCATGGTGGCTACGCAGGGCTGCCTCAATGTTTGTTCCCAGCATCTGTGTGTTCTGATACAACATTCCTCAGCTGCCCAAGATATGACTCCAGCAGACTCAGGTGTGGCTATAACTGCTGCCCTAGAAAGTTCAATCTGTAAACCATGGCAGCATCCACAGGGTGCTAATTCTCCAGGTGCAAAAAAATGCAAAAGTTGTGAGAGCATGGCTTTCTCTACCTAGATTTCAAAGGATGCTGTGGACAGTATGGAGGTTCAGGCAGAGATTTATGTCAGAGGCAGAGCTGCTACAGAGTCTCCACTAGGGCTGCACCTATTGCAGCCGTGGGAACACGGCCACCCCTAAGACCCTGGAACTGTAGAGCTACCAGCGTGCAATGTCAGCCTGGGAGAGATGCAGATACAAGACTCTAACCTGTGGGAGCTGTTGTATGAGCTAATACTTGCAAACCCATAGGGGCAGCACTGTCTGGGTCCTTAAGGGACCCAGCACCACCCCAATGTGTCCCTAAAGCAGGATATAGTTTAAAAAGGGTATTCTCAAGATTTAGGGTTTAGTATTGTTTACTTTGTTGGGTTTTGCACTTGCTTGGGACCTGTTTTTCCTTTTTTCTTTCTTATTTCTCCCTTTTGGAATGGAAATGTCTATTTATGCCTGTTCTACTATCGTGTTTTGGAAGCACATAACTTGATTAATTTCACAAACTCATAGTTAAAAAGAAATTTGCCTCAGGATGAATCAACCCTTGGGTCTCACCCATATATAATTTAGATGAGACTCTAGACATTGAAATTTAGAGTTGATACTGGAACACTTGGGGCTATAGAAATGGAATGAATGTATTTTTGTATGTGAGAAGAACATTAGTTTTTGTGAGCCAAGGCAGAATGATACGGCTTGAATATTTGTCCCATCAGAAACTCATGTTAAGATTTAATTGCTATTATAACAATATTACAAGGTGGGAGCTTTGAGTGATGATGAGGCCATGAGGGTTCCACCTACCCTCATGGGTAGGATTGGTGGCATTATAAAAAGTCAATTTTAGCCCTCTCTGTGCCCTTCCACCTTCCACCATGAGATGACACAACAAGAAAACCTCATAAGATGCCAGTCGCTTGATATAGGACTTCCCAGACTCCAGATCTGTCAGCCAGTACATTTCTGTTATAAATTACCCAGTCTCAGGTATTCTGTTATAGCAGCACAAAATGAACTAAGACAGTATGAAGTAAATTAAATGTGAGAGGAAATTTATACTGAAGTTAAGGAAACTAGGTGAAAAAAATTTTAACAGTCTTGACAAGACATAAGGGGAATTTAAATTCAGGCAGTGGTGATAGGAAAGATGAGAAAAACAAATAGTCTAGAAATGCTTGGGATTTTACATAGGCTGGATTTCATTACTGCTTTGGATGAAATGGTTGAAATAAAAAACAATTTACAATAATATATTTCTGCCTGGAGTGCCTGAGGACATATTTTATTTTATTTTATTTTATTTTATTTTATTTTTTTTGAGACAGAGTCTTGCTCTGTCACCTAGGCTGGAGTGCAGTGGTGGGATTATTGCTCACTGTAGCCTTGAATTTCTGGGCTCAAGCAATCCTCCCACCTCAGCCTCCAGAATAGCTAAGATTACAGGCATGTGACACTGTACTCAGCTAATTTAAAAAAAAATTTGTAGGCCGGGCACAGTGGCTCACGCCTGTAATCCCAGCACTTTGGGAGGCCAAGGCGGGCAGATCACGAGGTCAGGAGATCGAGACCATCCTGGCTAACACAGTGAAACTCCGTCTGTACTAAAAATACAAAAAATTAGCCAGGCGAGATGGCGGGCGCCTGTAGTCCCAGCTACTCAGGAGGCTGAGGCAGGAGAATGGCGTGAACCCCAGGGGGCAGAGCGTGCAGTGAGCCGAGATCGCGCCACTGCACTCCAGCCTGGGCAACAGCGAGACTCTGTCTCAAAAAAAAAAAAAAAAAAAAAAAAAAAAATTGTAGCGATGGGATCTCACTGAGTTGCCCATGCTGATCTCAAACTTCCGGCCTTAAGTGATCTTCCTTCTTGGGCCTCCCACAGTGCTGAGATTACAGGCATGAGCCACTAAGCCTGTTGATGACATTTTTAATTTGAGAGTGGAAATATAAGAAGAGTCACTGGTTTTAAGAGAGAGATGATGAGGAGTTTACTTTTGTTATTTAACTTTTTTTGATAATTAAGTTTTCAACTGAATTATTATTTGCAATCTTTAGATAGTCATTTCACAATTAATATAACCAGGGCAATTTTGTTATCTTAACAAAAGAATCTCATTTCTAAAGTACTGATATTTTGAAAGAGGACACTTTTAGAATTTTCTTTCAAAAATATCAACAAATAAATTTGTATATTACTTCTCTCCTACTGTTATAAGACTTAAACTTTGATATGCAAAATCTTTAGCATTTCTTATTTCCTCTACAAGAAAACAAGTGAGTAAGGCTAATTAATATTTTTTTTTAATTTTTTCATTTGGGTTCTAAATTTGTATCAGTTTCAACATAATGATGTCCATAATAAGATATGGTTTTCCAGGAGTTATTCTAAAATTGCACATAGCTGAAATTTAGCAGTCTCAGAATAAGAAAAGGTCTACATATAATTACATTTAAGTTTGCATATTATATTTAATTATTTTAATAACTTGTCTTGACTTTTATTTCCAAGAACTATAATGTTATATATTCTGTGGTCAAATATACACACACACACAGATAATAAAATAAAAAAAAGAGCTATATATTTTAAATAATACAAAATGTTTCATTTATTTAGCAGTGAGAAAAATGTGATGATACTTTGTTAGTGTGAAAATTATAAATGATATTGAAGCTAGGATGTAAGATTGCTAATGCTAAAAATATTATCAGTTTTATTCTGAGTAACATTTGCATTTAACCCTCTTCATTTTCAAATCCTTTTCTCTTTTTGCACTCCTATCATATGGGTTGAATAGTCCCTATTTGAAATGTTTGGGACCGGAAATGTTGGAATTTGGGAAGATTTACATATACAGGATGAGATATCTTAAGAATGAAACCCAAGTCTAAACACAAAATTCATTTATATTTCATATATATTGATACATGTAGCTTAAAGGTAATTTTATATAATATCTTCAATAACTTTGTGCAAATGAAGCTTCAACTGCTTTTTGACTGTTCCTAGTCACATGAGGTTATGAAAGACAGGACTAGCTGGATTTCAAAGGCCGACTAAGAATCCTTAAGCCTAGCTGGGAAGGTGACCGCATCCACTTTTAAACACGGGGCTTGCAACTTAGCTCACACTTAACCAGTCAGAGAACTCACTAAAATGCTAATGAGGCAAAAACAGGAGGTAAAGAAATAGCCAATCATCTATTGCCTGAGAGCACAGTGGGAGGGACAAAGATCAGGATATAAACCCAGGCATTCGAGCCGGTAACGGCAACCCCCTTTGGGTCCCCTCCCTTTGTATGGAAGCTGTTTTCACTCTACCTTATCCATGTTTGTTATGGCTCCAGCTGAGCTTTCACTCGTCATCCACCACTGCTGTTTGCCGCAGTCGCAGACCTGCCGCTGACTCCCATCCTTCTGGATCCCGGAGGGTGTCCGCTGTGCTCCTGATCCAGTGAGGCTCCCACTGCCACTCCTGATGGGGCTTAAGGCTCGCCATTGTTCCTGCACGGCTAAGTGCCCGGGTTCATCCTAATCAAGCTGAACACTAGTCACTGGGTTCCACGGTTCTCTTCTGTGACCCACGGCTTCTAATAGAGCTATAACACTCACTGCATGGCCCAAGATTCCATTCCTTGTAATCTGTGAGGCCAAGAACTCCAGGTCAGAGAATACGAGGCTTGCCACCATCTTGGAAGCGGCTCGCCACCATCTGAGGAGATCTGTGAGGAAGGACCCCTGGTAACATTTTGGCGACCACGAAGGGACCTCCAAAGCGGTGAGTAATATTGGCCCACTTTTGCTTGCTCTTCCGTCCTATCCTTCCTTAGAATTGGAGGAAAATACTGGGCACCTGTCGGCCAGTTAAAAACGATTAGCGTGGCTGCCGGACTTAAGACTCAGGTGTGAGGCTATCTGGGGAAGGGCTTTCTAACAACCCCCAACCCTTCTGGGTTGGGGACATTGGACTGCCTGGAGGCAGTTTCCACTTTAATTTTCTTGGGGAAGTTGAGGGCTGACTAGAGGCAGAAAGCTGGCCCGAGCTCCCGGCAGTAGCTGGTTGAGATCATGGTGCAGCCGGAAGTCTCTACTCAACAGTCGCCCATGTGAGCGCCCCCTACCTTTCCTCCTGACCCATACCTCCTGGGTCCTGACCACAACTTTCTTAAAAGTGTAGCCCCAAAATTCTCCTTACCTCTGAATCTACTTCCTCTGATCCCTGCCTCCTAGGTACTAATGGTTCAGACTTTCATTTCCTCTAGCAAGTTGTAGCTCCAAAGGGATCTAAGGAAGCTCTACACTGCATCCTTAGGCACCTAGGCTATAACCCAGGAGTCATCCCTGGTGTCCCTCCTGATTTAGGTATACAGCTCTCGACGTGGGCAGTTATGTGGGACCCGTTCCCCACCACCCTTGCCAGGGCCCCAAGTTTGTAATGGCTAAGAGGAGAGAGTGAGAGAGATAGGGAGAAAGAGACACAGAGAGAGACAGGGAGAGAGACAGAGAGAGAGAGATGGAGGGAGAGAGAGAGAGATGGAGAGAGAGATAAAGGAGTCGAAGAGAAAAAGAAAAAGATAGAAATAGTTAAAAAAAAAAACAACAGTGTGCCCTATTCCTTTAAAAGCCAGGGTAAATTTAAAACCTATAATTGATAATTGAAGGTCTTCTCCATGACCCTATAACACTCCAATACTACCTTGTTGTCAGTGTAAACAAGGGCATAGCATGAAATCACTGAGACCACTGAAAACACGTAGCTTTCCTGTCAAAAACCCTTAACACAGTAACCCGCAGATGCATTCAATCTGTAGCAGCAACTGCTTTGCTAAAAGTAGAAAAATAACTTTTAGATGAAACCTCATTTTGAGCACATCTCACCAGTTCAGAATTATTCTAAGTCAAAAAAGCAAAAAGGGTGGCTTACTAACTGAAAAATCTTAAAGCACGGGGCCATTCTGTTAGAAAAGGGTAATGTAAACTCCAACCACTGATAATTCCCTTAACCTGGCAGATTTCCTAACAGAGGATTTAAATTTTAATTACCATACAAAGGTCCCACCAGACCTAGGAGGAACTCCCTTCAGGACAGGATGATAGATGGTTCCTCCCAGGTGATTGAGGAAAAAAACCACAATGGGTATTCAGTAATTGCTATGGAGACTCTTGCGGAAACAGAGTTAGAAAAATTGCAGAGTTAGAAAAATTGCCTTATAATTGGTCTCCTCAAACGTGCAAGCTATTTAGCTATTTGCACTCAGCCAAGCCTTAAAGTACTTACAGAATCAAAAAGACTATCTCAATCCTTACTCAAAAGGTTACACCCGCTCTGAAATAAATTTGCATAAGAACTGCTTTTCTAGGAATTCATCTTTATGGCACAGCTAGGTGGTTATGAAATACTCAGGAACCCAGCCCAGCTCTAGGACTCACCCCTGAGTGCAAAGGCAATGTTGGGCACGCTGGTAAAGGACCACTAGAATCCAGCAGCCCGGACCCCTTTCTTTGTGGTCAAGAGAGGTGGGAAAACAGGTGCAGGACCACTACATCGGTGAGCATAACTAATCCGATAAGCAGAGGTCCATGGGTGGTTACTCACCCTGGAAAAGAACAAGCATTAGGCCTTTAGAGGACGCTCTGGGGCTAATGCTCATCAGAAAATGACTAGGGGTGCTGGCATCCCTATGTTCTTTTTTCAGATGGGAAACATTCCCCGCACTCCAAGGCAAAAATGCCCCTAAGATGTATTCTGGAGAATTAGGACAAATTTGACCCTCAGACGCTAAGAAAGAAATGACTTACGTTCTTCTGCAGTACCACCTGGCCACGATACCCTCTTCAAGGGGGAGAAACCTGGCCTTCTGAGGGAAGTATAAATTATAACAACATCTTACAGCTAGACCTCTTCTGTAGAAAGGAGGGCAAATGTAGCGAAGTGCCATATGTGCGAACTTTATTTTCATTAAGAGGCAACTCACAATTATGTAAAAAGTGTGGTTTATGCCCTACAGGAAGCCCTCAGAGCCTACCTCCCTATCCCAGCATTCCCCCCACTCCTTTCCCAACCAATAAGGACCCCCCTCTTACCCAAATGGTCCAAAGGAGATAGACAAAGGGATAAACAATGAACCAAACAGTGCAATATTCCCTGATTATGCCCCCTCCAAGCAGTGGGAGGAAGAGAATTTGGCCCAGCCAGAATGCATGTACCTTTTTCTCTCTCAGACTTAAAGCAAATTAAAATAGACCTAGGTAAATTCTCAGATAACCCTGATGGCTATATTGATGTTTTATAAGGGTTAGGACAATCCTTTGATCTGCAATGGAGAGATATAATGTTACTGCCAAATCAGACACTAACCCCAAATGAGAGAAGTGCCACTGTAACTGCAGCCCGAGAGTTTGGCGATCTCTGGTATCTCAGTCAGGTCAATGATAGGATGACAACAGAGGAAAGACAACAATTCCCCACAGGCCAGCAGGCAGTTCCCAGCGTAGACCCTCATTGGGACACAGAATCAGAATGTGGAGATTGGTGCCGCAGACATTGGCTATTGCATGCTAGGACTAAGAAAAACTAGGAAGAAGCCTATGAATTATTCAGTGACGTCCACTATAACACAGGGAAAGGAAGAAAATCCTACCGCCTTTCTGGAGAGACTAAGGGAGGCACTGAGGAAGCATACCTCCCTGTCACCTGACTCTATTGAAGGCCAACTAATCTTAAAGGATAAGTTTATCACTCAGTCAGCTGCGGATGTTAGAAAAAAAACTTCAGAAGTCCGCCTTAGGCCTGGAGCAAAACTTAGAAACCCTATTGAACTTGGCAACCTCAGTTTTTTATAATAGAGATCAGGAGGAGCAGGCAGAATGGGACAAACAGGAGGAAAAAAAAAAAGGCCACCGCTTTAGTCATGGTCCTCAGGCAAGTGGACTTTGGAGGCTCTGGAAAAGGAAAAAGCTGGGCAAATCAAATGCCTAATAGGGCTTGCTTCCAGTACAGTCTACAAGGACACTTTAAGAAAGATTGTCCAAGTAGAAGTAAGCTGCCCCCTCGTCCATGCCCCTTATGTCAAGGGAATCACTGGAAGGCCCACTACCCCAGGGGATGAAGGTCCTCTGAGTCAGAAGCCACTAATTAGATTATCCAGCGGTAGGACTGAGGGTGCCTGGGGCAAGTGTCAGCCCATGCCATCACCCTCACAGAGCCCCAGATATGCTTGAACATTGAGGGCCAGGAGGTTAGTGGTCTCCTGGACACTGGCATGGCCTTCTCAGTCTTACTCTCCTGTCCCAGACAACTGTCCTCCAGATCTGTCACTATCTGAGGAGTCCTAGGACAGCCAATCACTAGATACTTCTCCCAGCCACTAAGCTGTGACTGGGGAGCTGGTCTCTTTTCACATGTTTTTCTAATTATGCCTGAAAGCCCAACTCTCAAGGAGAGACATTCTAGCAAAAGCAAGGGCCATTATATACCTGAACATAGGAGAAGGAATACCCGTTTGTTGTCACCTGCTTGAGGAAGGAATTAATCCTAAAGTCTAGGCAACAGAAGGACAATATAGTTGAGCAAAGAATGCCCGTCCCATTCAAGTTAAACTAAAGGATTCCACCTCCTTTCCCTGCCAAAGGCAGTACCCCTTAGACCCGAGGCCCAACAAGGACTCTGAAAGATTGTTAAGGACCTAAAAGCCCAAGGCCTAGTAACACCATGCAATAGCCCCTGCAATCCTCCAACTTTAGGAGTACAGGAACCCAATGGACAGTGGAGGTTAGCGCAAGATCTCAGGGTTATCAGTGAGGCCATTGTCCCTCTATACACAGCTGTACCTAACCCTTAGACTCTGCTTTCCCAAATACCAGAGGAAGCAGAGTGGTTTACAGTCCTGGACCTTAAGGATGCCTTTTTCTGCATCCCTGTACATCCTGACTCTCAATTCTTGTTTGCCTTTGAAGATCCTTCGAACCCAAAGTCTCAATTCACCTGAACTGTTTTACCCTAAGCATTCAGGGATAGCCCCCATCTATTTGGCCAGGCATTAGCCCAAGACTTGAGCCAGTTCTCATACCTGGACACTCTTGTCCTTTGGCATGGGGATGATTTAATTTTAGCTGCCCGTTCAGAAACCTTGTGCCATCAAGCCACCCAAGTGCTCTTAAATTTCCTCGCTGCCTGTGGCTACAAGGTTTCCAAATGAAAGGCTCAGCTCTGCTCACAGCAGGTTAAATACTTAGGGGTAAAATTATCCAAAGGCACCAGGGCCCTCAGTGAGGAATGTATCCAGCCTATACTGGCTTATCCTCATCCCAAAACCCTAAAGCAACAAAGAGGGTTCCTTGGCATAACAGTTTTCTGCCGAATATGGATTCCCAAGTACAGTGAAATAGCCAGACCATTATATACACTAATTAAGGAAACTCAGAAAGCCAATACCCATTTAGTAAGATGGACACCTGAAGCAGAAGCAGCTTTCCAGGCCCTAAAGAAGGCCCTAACCCAAGCCCCAGCATTAAGCTTGCCAAGGGGGCAAGACTTTTCTTTATATGTCACAGAAAAAAAACCAGGAATAGCTCTAGGACTCTTTACACAGGTCCAAGGGACAAGCTTGCAACCTGTGGCATAGCTAAGTAAGGAAATAGATGTAGTGGCAAAGGGTTGGCCTCATTGTTTACCGGCAGTGGTGGCAGTAGCAGTCTTAGTATCTGAAGCAGTTAAAATGATACAGGGAAGAGATCTTACTGTGTGGACATCTCATGATGTGAATGGCATACTCACTGCTAAAGGAGACTTTTGGCTGTCAGACAACTGTTTACTTAAATATCAGGCTCTATTACTTGAAGGGCCAGTGCTGCGACTGTGCACTTGTGCAGCTCTTAACCCAGCCACATTTCTTTCAGACAATGAAGAAAAGATAGAACATAACTGTTAACAAGTAATTGCTCAAACCTATGCCGCTAGAGGGGACCTTTTAGAGGTTCCCTTGACTGATCCCGACCTCAACTTGTATACTGATTGAAGTCCTTTTTCTACAAAGGAACTTCCAAAAGTGAGGTATGCAGTGGTCAGTGATAATGGAATACTCAAAAGTAATCCCCTCACTCCAAGAACTAGTGCTCAGCTGGCAGAACTAATAGCCCTCACTCGGGCACTAGAATTAGGAGAAAGAAAAAAGGTAAATATATATACAGCCTCTAAGCATGCTTACCTACTCCTCCATTCCCATGCAGCAATATAGAGAGAAAAGGAATTCCTAACTTTTGAAGGAACACCTATCAAACATCAGGAAGCCATTAGGAGATTATTATTGGCTGTACAGAAACCTAAAGAGGTGACAGTCTTACAGTGCCAAGGTCATCAGAAAGGAAAAGAAAGGTAAATAGAAAGGAACTGCCAAGCGGATACTCAAGTCAAAAGAGCCACAAGGCAGGACCCTCCATTAGAAATGCTTATAGAAGGACCCCTAGTATAGCGTAATCCCCTCCAGGAAACCAAGCCCCAGTACTCAGCAGGAAAAATAGATAGGGAACCTCACAGGGACATACTTTCCTCCCCTCCAGATGGCTAGCCACCGAAGAAGGAAAAATACATTTGCCTGCAGCTAACCAATAGAAATTACTTAAAACCCTTCACCAAACCTTCCACTTAGGCATTGATAGCACCCATCAGATGGCCAAATTATTATTTACTGGACCGGGCCTTTTCAAAACTATCAAGCAGATAGTCAGGGCCTGTGAAGTGTGCCAAAGAAATAATCCCCTGTACTGCAGGCCATACATTTCAATCCCTGTATCTTTAACCTCCTTGTTAAGTTTGACTTTTCCAGAATCGAAACTGTAAAACTACAAATAGTTCTTCAAATGGAGCCCTAGATGAAGTCCATGACTAAGGTCCACCACAGGCCCCTAGACTGGCCTGCTAGCCCATGCTCCGATATTAATGACATTGAAGGCAACCCTCCCGAGGAAATCTCAACTGCCCAACCCCTACTATGCCCCAATTCAGCAGGAAGCAGTTAGAGTGGTCATTGGCCAACCTCCCCAGCAGCACTTGGGTTTTCCTGTTAAGGGGGGGGTACTGAGAGACAGGAATAGCTGGATTTCCTAGGCCGACTAAGAATCCCTAAGCCTAGCTGGGAAGGTGACCGCATCCACCTTTAAACACGGGGCTTGCAACTTAGCTCAAACCCAACCAGTCAGAGAGCTCACTAAAATGCTAATTAGGCAAAAATAGGAGGTAAAGAAATAGCCAATCATCTATTGCCTGAGAGAACAGCAGGAGGGACAAGGATCGGGATATAAACCCAGGCATTCAAGCCGGCAACGGCAACCCCCTTTGGGTCCCCTCCCTTTGTATGGGAGCTCTGTTTTCACTCTATTTCACTCTATTAAATCTTGCAACTGCACTCTTCTGGTCCATGTTTGTTATAGCTCAAGCTGAGCTTTCGCTTGCTTTCCGCCATTGCTGTTTGCCGCTGTCGCAAACCTGCCACTGACTCCCATCCCTCTGGATCCAGCAGGGTGTCCGCTGTGCTCCTGATCCAGCGAGGCACCCATTGCTGCTCCTGATTGGGCTAAAGGCTTGCCATTGTTCCTGCAGGGCTAAGTGCCCAGGTTCGTCCTAATTGAGCTGAACACTAGTCACTGGGTTCCAAGGTTCTCTTCCGTGACCCATGGCTTCTGATAGAGCTATAACACTCACCACATGACCCAAGAACCCCAGGTCAGAGAACACGAGGCTTGCCACCATCTTGGAAGCGGCTCACCACCATCTGAGGAGCTCTGTGAGCAAGGACCCCCGGTAACAGTTAGGGGTAGAATTTTCCACCTGTGGTATCATGTTGGTGCTCAGAAAATTTCAGAATTAGGAACATTTCAAATTATGAATTTCCAGATTAGTAATGCTCAACCTGTAGCTAATATCAATCCCATTTTCTCTGTTCTTATTCACTGTTTACCCTACTTTATCTTTCTTTGCGTAATTAATGGAAAAACGTTAAACATGAGCAAGGTAACATGTCTAAATAGATACTAAAAATAAATTATTAAACCATCTTTTGAAAGAGATGGATCATGGAAGGTGTAAAGAAAATATCGAGAAGAAATTATATTTAAAAACAGAAAGCATGGCAAACAACAGACCCTAAAATAATTCCAACACAGAAAAAAAATTTAAATTGTGAATAAAATATATTTAAAAGAATTTTTAAAATATGGATGACCTAGTAATATCCAGCCAGCATGAGACAAAGGAGTCCAAAGAGATAGGAAGTTACTGGTGCCAGAGGCTGCCCTGAGGGTGTGAGCGTTACCCAGTCATTGGATGCATTCTTTCAGTGGCCATGTGGGGACAGGAAACAGAGCCTCAGGCCTTTGCATCAAGCCGAGGCCCTTGAGTGTTGAAACTTCAGGTTAAATAAGCCCTTCATACAAAGAGAAATGACAGAGAAACTTGTCTGTTTTACCTATTGTTCTTGATGGAAAGAGGAGAAAAAAAATGTCTCCTTAGAACTCTCCTAAGAAGACACTTTTAGAAACACCCTGGCCCATACAGAACTCAATTACATTCCCACTTGCTCTGATGGCCCAAAAGCTAATTAATTTTCAGCAGTCAGCAATTTCAAGCATCATTATCCAAGTGAAGGATATTTTCAAAAGGCAGATATCTGTGAAAGGAAAATAAGTCTTGGGACCCCAAAATCACTAAGCTAAAGGGAAAAGTCAAGCTGAGAACTGCTTAGGGCAAACCTGCCTCTCATTCTGTTCAAAGTCATCCTTCTTCACACTGAGATAAATGTATATCTGATAGCTTCCTTTGGAAAGGCTAATCAAAAACTCAGAAGAATGCAATTATTTGCCTCTTATCTACCTATGACCTGGAAGCCCCCTCCCCACTTCAAGTTGTCTGACCTTTCTGGACTGAACCAATATACATCTTGCATGTATTGATCGATGTCTTATGCCTCCCTAAAATGTATAAACCAGGTGTGCCCCAGCCACCTTGGACACTTGTTGTCAGAAGCTGTGTCACAGGGACGCACACTTAACTTTGGCAAAATAAAGTTCCCAAATTGACTAAGACCTGTCTCAGATATTTTAGATTCACATTTCAATTAATTAGTGAATTGTGAGGTGTTTGTAGCATGCCATTAAGACGGTAAATACTTTCAGGCAAGATGCCTATATCCCATTGATTTAATATGGCTAATACCATATACCTACTAATATAATGTAATAGGAAGTGTTACAGGATCCTTGGGGTGTCAACTTCACCAGCCAGAAACCTCTGTGGCCAGTGGCACCTGTGCCCAAGTTTTGCTCAGGCCCATTGGACTCACTTGGCCTGGAAGGCTGCGCTCAGCTCACGCTACTGGCCTGGATCCCATGCATCCAAGGGTGAGCACAGTGGTAAGGGCAAGCAAGCACGTGTGAGCAAGCAAGCATGGGTCTGGCCACTGTGCACAGCCAAGCATGCTGGCTGCAGTGGCATGGGCACCAGCTCCCTGTGAGGCTTCGGCTGGACCAGGCATACAGCAAGCAGCTTCCACAGCTGGCACTGGGGAATGCAGTGGCACCTGGAAGCTTGGAGACACCCAGAAGCTTGGAGATACCTTGGAGCCCCAAGAGAGTATCACAGCCCTGGCTCAGGGAGCTCGTAAGTCTGGGCTCCTCAAAGGGCCACAGCTCTTCTCTCCTTCTTGTCATCTGCAACATGGTGACCAAGGGGCATATTTCAGCCCTGTTTGTGTTATAGCTCTTTTAGCGCCCCCATTCAGGGAGTCCTGAGTTCTTGTCCTGTGCCCAGGAAGAATGAGGCACACGGACAAAAGGAGGGTGAGCAAGGTGAAAAAGGAGATTTATTGAGTGATAGAACAGCTCAGAGGAGACCCACAGTAGGTAGATTTTCTCTGCAGCCAGGGTGTCCTGATGAGTGTTCCGCTCTCATCAAAGAGGAGACACTGGAGTGGGTAGCTCCATACTGCATCTGCAACTTCAGATTTAAAATATGTATGTGTATATATATATAAATTTAAATATATATACACATATATTTCAACTTCAGATTTAAAATATGTATGTGTATATATATAAATTTATGTGTATATATGTACATATGTGTATATATGTGTATATATACATACATAATTTATATAAATATAAATTTATATATAAATATACATTTATATATAAATTTATATATATAAATTTATATATATACACATATATGTGTCATAAAGATTTATGTGAAGATGCTTAACTTCATTAATAGGAAAATAAAAATTAAAACCAGAATTATACACAATTTGGCCTTATCATATTGGAAAATATTGGAGCTGCATTATAGCAATTATATGCATAATATATTACATATAATATATAATTATATACATTATATATTACATTATATGATTATATGCATTATATATAATATATGATTATATATAAGATATATAATCATATATAATATATAAAATTATATATAATTACATTACATATATGTAATACATATGTAAATTAAATGTGTAATTATAGTATATATTATTAATTATAATTAATTGATATATAATGCATTATACATATTTACTGCAAGGAATTTAATATATATGTCTGTAGATACACATGTATTTATATATAATATGTGTATATGTTTAAACACACATTACATATAAATGTATATACACACACACATTTTATATATATACATATAATATACGTAATTTCTGCAAGGAATTTAATTAAGGGATTCTTTAGGTAAAGGCATGAGCAATGAACCACATCATAGATAGCTTTTACATAATATCAAGTAGATTTTTTTAAAGCACAATGAGAAGTTTCTTTAAAAGTTTCAAGCCATGGCATCTCATGATCAACTATGCATTTCAATGCTATGTGAAGGATAAGTTGGAGGGAGTTTTGTTAGCTATCATCCAGACAAGAAATAATGGTTGCCTTGACTGAGATGGCAACAGTGGACTAGAGAAGAGTGCAAACTCAAGAAATATTCGGAAAGTTAACTTGAGAGGACTTGGTAGTTCACTGTGTCTGGAGAGATCGAAGAGTCAAAGATTCCTTCAGAATACTGGTTTATGCAACCAGCTGAAATCAAGTCACTGACTGCGTTAGTTTGTGAATTGAAGAGGAGACAGACTACTTTCAACACATGGAGTATAAGCTGCCTGATGAAACCTCTTTGTGGAACTATCCAGAAAATAAACCTTCAGAAATGGAGAGGATGATTCAAAGTAGTGACGTAAATATGGACCTACCTCCAAATACTATAAATGGTGAAGCCATTAGTATAATTGCCAAGGATGCATGCATGGAGTGGGAAGAACACAGCATGAAGTCAGACGTCTGAGAAGCCCAGCACTTAAGGTAAGGGAAATCTGGACTGAGGAATGAGAAAAGCCTAGTTAAACAGTCCTGATGGTAATTAAGAATGTCAAATAGATCAAAGGGGAGGAAGTTGCAGATGTTTCCAGCAATTAAGCAAGGCTCAGAGAGTTCCACAAGTTTTTTAAACAAGAAATTAATCCATGATCATAAAAGAAGGGGTCTCAGTGTAGTCGTGGGATGTGAGTGGTTAAAATAAACTGAAAGTAAGTGGAAAATAAGCAAATAGCAATAGAGTATATAGAACTTTTGTTCAAAATGATTGCGTTCTAAAGAAGAGAGATTTTTGACCTACCTTGCATTGTCTGTAAGTAAAGGTAGAGGACTCTTATTTAGAGGACAGAATTCTAACAAACCCATTATTTCACTCCTGAGATATGTGTGAAACTTTGGGTGACAGCAAGGAAAGCAATTTCTAATGAACATAAAAGGGACTTCGATATTTTTATTCCAATCATTTATTTTGTGTCTCATTTTAGCCTTAACAACTGGTTTGGAAGAAACAAATATATTTGAGTAGTTTTATTTATAATCACAGTGAAATATGAGAGAGTACTAAAATGTGAGTGTATATAATAGTTATAAAATGTGCCTATGAATATTGTATTTGTTGAGTATTTTGCAATTGTCATATATTTAATAGGACTATACAGTAATAATTTTAATTATATTTCAATCTCTGTGTATGCCTGTTGTTTGTCCCTTGGTAATACATTTTTTAGTAAAACATTCTATAATAAATCTGTTTTATAACACCTATTTGGATGGATTTTTATGTCCTTGCTTTGCCATGTGGCAGTTCATCAGAGTAAAAGTGGCTTCATTTAAAGTTGCATAGTATTTCACAGATTTAGAAAGTGTCCTATTAGACATGCTATGTAATTTTCAACAGATAAACATAGAAAAATATTCGAGTGGTGATGACGAAGTTCATTTTCCATGTTTTGTGCCCTAAGAACTTGTTTGAACAGTGGGGATTTCTCTATGTTTGTAGAGATTAATTTCTCAGCACAGAGGCTTGAGGGCAGTGCTTTCTTGCACAAATCCACTTTTTTTTACAAAACTGAGAAATTCATCCCCTGGAATATTTTAGTTTAGCCTGGGTGCATATGCTAATAAATAGCTGAAATCCTTAAGAACTACAGAAAAGGACTCTGGGGAAATGTTAAACATATTCACTTGAAAATATAAATAACAATTCCAAACAAAGTACAATTGACCTATTCTTCACTCAAGACATGACTTATATATAGCTTATTAGGAAACAAATTATTGCTTTCCCTGCTATTTCATCATCCAGCTGGTTTCACGTTCTCGGTTTCCTAAGCACAGACAGCTCAATAGGCTCTATATGTATTTGGGCCTCTGGCAAATGATATGAGTAATAAAAGGCAAAATATTTTTTAAACTATTTTAATAAATACACTTCTTATTACTGGCTAAAAATGTGTTTATTACAGATTATCCAGAAAATGTTGCTCAGCAAGGAAGAAAATTAAAATCATCTGGAGTCTTATGCCCCCAGCCAGAGGTGAACACCCATACAATTAATGATCTTTTATTAGGTTGACATCAAATTATTTAAACTTTTTCCTCCATTAGAACATCTTTCTTATGTGTATATATGTGTAATAAATATCTATCTGTGAGACATATGCAAGCTTTTTAAAGATATCATAAAGAATTTACAGTGTTGGGGCCGGGCGCGGTGGCTCACGCTTGTAATCCCAGCACTTTGGGAGGCCGAGGCGGGCGGATCACGAGATCAGGAGATCGAGACCATGGTGAAACCCCGTCTCTATTAAAAAATACAAGAAATTAGCCAGGCGTGGTGGCGGGCGCCTGTAGTCCCAGCTACTAGGAGAGGCTAAGGCAGGAGAATGGCGTGAACCCGGGAGTGGGAGCTTGCAGTGAGCCGAGATTGCGCCACTGCACTCCAGCCTGGGCGACAGAGCAAGACTCTGTCTCAAAAAAAAAAAAAAAAAAAGAATTTACAGTGTTGTAATCTGATTTATCACTACATTTAGCTTTTTAAAGAAAATATTTCAAATATTCACTTATAGAAAATAGGTTGAAGTGAATATTAGTTGGTATTTTATTCGAATTTAATGATACTGATAGGGAACTAGATGCTGTTATATTACTGAATGGCAAACACCAGGGTTAATTTTTTTTTACGTTTTATTATGCCCTGTGATTATCAGTTACAGATGTCAATTTGAGTGAATTAAAACTTTTCCTCAAACAATGTGAGGGTTTCATCAACTTCTCAGTGGATATTACCTTACTCTTTGATTAAATGATTCTGTACTCATTCTGAATACATAGCAAGAGTGAGATTTCATACTTAGCAGTAACAGTAAAATGCCCTGTTTTTAGTTATTAGTAAACCTACAAGAAAGCAGTTTTCTGTACTAGGAAATGGCATGACTTGGTCAGATCATTCATAAATACAATTCAAAACAGACTTCACAGAATGGAAAGGATATAGTACATTTTTTCTCAAAATTATGGCTTAAGTGCTCAAACTTTCATGGTCAGAAAATATCAAATCACTTTGTAGATACAAGTTTTATTTGGAAATGCCATTGTATTGCAATACCAGTTAATTCACATTGAGCTAATTTTATACTTCATAGGGTCTGTCCTGCTCACGAGTTTACATTCATTGTGGGGAATTTTCCTCTCTCCACTCCCCCTCCCCTGAATATCCACAAAAAACACACCCATGCCCTGTTTGTAATATACTAAAAAATTATTGTTTATCTGAAATTCAAATTTTACTATGTGTCTAGAGTTTTATCTAGAAATCCTCCACCTAACCCAAAATGAGAGCGTTTAAGAGATGGTTTCTCAAATATGTTAATATTTAAAGGAAAATAAAAAGGAATAGGGGTGGTTGAAGTGAAAAAAATGTTTATGTAAGAAAGAGTTGCATGTTTCTGTAACTGAAATATGTTTTTTTCTGAATGTAACATCTATTGGGAGGCAAGAATTAAGTAGAAAATGGCAAGAGATGAATCAACATCTAGCATACGAAAAGGAATTTTAAGGAAGAATGAGTACAAGGGTAAGTAAGCTTGAAGAGATAGAGAGAAGAGAGAAATAGCGGTAAAGACCTAGGGGTAGAGCCACTATTTCTTAATGGTCATATGGAAAGCATACATTTTGCAAGAAGCATGAGTCAGCCATTTTGTATTCCTAAGAATTTTGGATTCATATTTTTATCCCCTTTGGGCATAAATAAAGGATAATGGAGACTTAACGTTGATGCATAAACATCTCAAAAAGATTTTTCCACTACCTAATTATTTATATCAATGAAATAGGCTCAGCTGACTGAAATGCACATTCAGGTAAAAAACAGTATTTGTATGTTGTATAGGAACTAGATTAAGAAGATGGGCTAGCCTTTTGACAGCCCATTTCAGTGACAGACTGAAATGTGAATTTCTGTAAAAAAAAAAAAAAAAAAAAAAAAAAAAAAAAAAAAAGGAGGGAGTATTTGTACTTGTGCAAGGACTAGGTTAAAGTATGAGTAGGGTTTGAAACAGAATACGAATATTTTATTGGTTTGTGATTTAGAACAAGAGGATATTATCTTTCCATAATATGGTGTGTGTGTGTGTGTGTGTGACTTAAACGATGTTTAAGTCGTGAGCACAGCTGTTTGCAAAGGACAATCCATAATTGTGCAGTTTTCCAAAAGTCCTTAAGGAAAGAGTAACTGACCCAGTGGGTGACTTGTGATCCGAGGATAGGAATATTCTTCTAGTACCTTTCCCTCCTGAAAAGTAGGTGACAATGGCATGCTCAACCCCTGTAAGAGAAGAAAAAAGTTTGCTCTTCACATCTGTAACTTTATAGACAAGTAGAAGTGTGTGTGTGTGTGTGTGTGTGTGTGTGTTTGAAGACATGAAGGTGTGGGACCATAATGCTATCGTTTTTCATAAAATGATTATGGCAATCTAGATTCTTTCATTGAATCTACATTGAATGGAACATGCCATTTTTCAAAGAGCCTTGTAATTTAAAGAGTTGTTTATATACAGAAAGGCATTCCTTGGACCACCATGAGATTTTCCCCTATAAATATCCATACATCATTCTTCTAGCCGGTTCCTATATAAGCTACATTTTGACTTACATAGAAAAACCGAAGTATAAGTGACAATAGGGCATATGCTTACTCAGTTTATATATTTTTTTACATTACATTTTTGGTAATTTTTCCTGATTAGGGAAAGACAAAGTCATTTCATAGCCTAGTCGTTTGCATTTTGTACACTCTTAAGCATCTTAACACTGGAAATGCTCAGACCATAAATGTTGACTTCCTTCTTGTGTCAATGCTTTTTCTAGTAAGCCAGCTTTGCATGGCAAAAGAAAACAAATCTTATACTTGTTAAAACAAATCAGCAGAACTTACTGAGCTCCTGCTTGTGGCAGAACATTCTACATGGTTAAGAAAGTTCTATGAAAGATGAGAAAAGTAAACCAAATTATTAACTCCACAAAACACCCCAATTTCTATCAATTTTATGGACTTGACATTTGTATTGTTGGTAATTATTAAATTAGGCAAAAAACATGAATTTTTAATGGAAATTATAGGAAAAGGCACAATTGATACTAAGTGGAAAGTGGTTGAATTTTTAGGAGTGAATATTGTTCTGACAGTCAAGCCTATTACAAATTCAAAACTTGCTGATAGATAAAATTTGGAAATCAGACAGATGGAGATTAAATACCAGCTTCTTTACTAATAAAATAATATAGAACATGACTTAAACATGAGGCCTATTGGGCTTCAAAATGAACTTTCCTTCCACTCTACCTAAATTTTATTCATTCTCTGAGCAACAAGATAATCTGGACTCCTTAAGGACCCCCGTATTGCAATAAAAGAAAGCGGTGTTTAAGTCATGAGCACAGCTGTTTGCAAAGGACAACCCATAATTGTGCAATTTTCCAAAAGTCCTTAAGGAAAGAGTGACTGACCCAGTGGGTGACTTGTGATCAGAGGATAGGAACATTCTTCTAGTACCTTTCCCTCCTGAAAAGTAGGTGACAATGGCATGTTCAACCCCTCTAAGAGAAGAAAAAAGTTTGCTCTTCACATCTATAACTTTATAGACAACTAGAAAGCTCTATGATTCTCTAAAATGTGTGAGGGTTTACCAGAGTTTCACTATTACCCCATTATATATTTAATCACTGCTTATATACAACTTTCTGCCTCACAGCCAGTAACAGTATTTGTTAATCAGGGGAGAAAATTTTCACTTTGGCACATTGAAATTGTAACTTTAAAACTATTTTACTAATTTGAAGAAAAAAAGAAAATAGAAGAACTCATTTTATTAAAAAAGAATATTCTGGTGCTTGTTGGGGGGCTTTAGGTACCAGAATACTGTTCCCTCTCCATTCTTCCTGTCTTTATTCCTTGACCATTTACTCTAATTCAAACCCAGAAGATTGAATGGTATAGAGATCTCTTCAAAAGTAAGCTGGAAGATGACATTATATCTATTTATGGTCCTTGATTCTGCTCATTTTCTAAGCAGAATAGACTCTACATAGCAGATATTTTAGCAAGAGTATCATTCCCATTTCTGGAGACCTGTATGAAAATACAAGGAATCTAAAGTTTGGTTGGGTTATAAAATTTCAGGTGGCCCAGCCTATGAAATAGGAAACAGAACAGTGTGCAATGTTGGATAAGTTTGTTCTTCTTTAAGATGTTTCCTATTTTCCCAATAGCTGCATAGGGTTTATCCCTCAAAGACATAAAGTTTTTCATAGATTTAAAGAAAAATACAACTAAAATTTCCATGCACTTTTATACCACACAAAATACATTCCTCTAAGCAGCTTTCCGCCAAAAGGAATGCGTTTCGTTCCTTAGTGATAAATTTCTACTCCACTGCCTTCAGCTAACATTAGGGATGCTCTTTCTAAATTGGATACAGGGCTTAGCTATCAGAAACCCCAGATGTACCAAATCCTTGAAAAATGATGAGAACTTGGGAAGAAGTGGCAGGACCTAACTCTTTTTTACTGGTTAATTACTCTGGCTTCTAAATTCCTGAAAATGCCAAACTTCTTACATTCTGCTAATTTAACTTTTCTTCACAATCATTCTCCAGCAATTTGCCATGTTTTTAGATACTTGTGTATGTCTTTGCTTTCTAGGAGTTATTAGTATTGTTTCTAATAATCATATAAAGTTTATTTTATTTTGGCCATTCATATTTTCAGCTTATAAGAGTCATTGAGCACACCAAGAAGAGGATTAAAACATAGCTAAACAACTTATTACCTTCCATATCTGCTGATTGATGCCAAATATTGATGCCAAAGTATTTCTATAACTTTGGTGAAAGTAGGTCTTCATAAGCTGGGCAAAAGTATGTTTGTTTGGAATATGGTGTCCACAAAAATTCTCTATCTGCTTACATTTTTCCAAACATGATTAAGTATAAATAGGTTCAAACTCAAATAAATTATGATATCAATATATAGTGACTTCCTTAGTTTCGCCTTTCTATAATTTCTTCCCTACGTGTACTTCAGACAATGGCCCCTAAAATCAGAATAGGAGGTCATTAATAATTGCTGAACTAAACAGAAAAGCTTTTTGGTTTTTTGGCTAATTATTTTCTTTTTAAATATTTTATGCCTAATGTATGTTTATCTGTTGTCTCTACCTGAAACAAAATTTATAATTTCCATACCTTTTATGACTGTTCATAATTTTGACTATCTTTTCCTCGTCTTGCTGGACTACCTGTTGCATTCGCTTTATCCACCCCCATGTATTACACAAGTCTTGGAAAATTCTTTCTTAACTTTCTTGACACTACACTCTCTTAGATCTGCCCATACCCCTGCACCAATCAAGATCTTGGAAGAGACACATATCCCCTTCCAGTGGGATCATCTGGAAACTTCCTCATTCCCTATTCCCTATCAGTGGCTAGCATCAGCTGGGGCCAATAAGAACAACCACCAACCAAATGTAACAAGTCAAAAAGGATGCCACAGAAACAAATTTTCTGACTTCCTTCTCCTCCCTCCATCTGATCTCCAATGGCTGAAGCCAAAGAGAAACCAGAGAGTCCTGGTTTGGCTAGCCATATAATCTACAGTTAAAATAAGGACTATTTTTATAATAAGAAAGTGTGTCATTCATAATTAAATTTGGACAGCAGGCATAAACTTGTCACCAGACTTTGATTCTGAGGCATGGGGCAGTGTGGAGTTGGGTGGAAAGAAGATCTAAAGGATCAGATAGAAAATATTCAGTTCAAATTCTCCATTTATCTTTTCTTTCCCCATGAGTTTCTTTTAATATATATATTTATAAAACTTTGATATTTCCAAAAATCTATTCCTGACCAACATTTTACCACACTCTATATCTCTCCTAGAATAATTTAGCCATTTCATAGATATTATGATATTTTGCTGTGATCTTCAGACTCATAGACATCTGATTAAATATGATGTTTGATAATCTCACAGGTTTACAAATGCTTCATCACTTCCACGTAAATCCTAGCCTTCTTTTATAAGGTGTAAATCTGTTTTGATTCACAGGGAGAAAGCATTGATGGTGAGGAGAAAAACAGCTGGTATCACACTCTACCCAAGTCCCAAAAGCAGGTTCACATAACTCCTGTCTTCATTATCTGATATCCGGTGAGTCACTGAATTCCTTCATCTAGGCAATCAATCAGTCAATCATCAATTGATTTGATTTTGCCACTTAAATATTTCTAAAATGTGTTTTGTCCTTTCTCTTTCTGTTACCCAAGTGGTTTTTCATGTGTCATTGCTTCCAGAGGCTTTATGGTCAATTGTGTCGTATGCATAGAGGTCAAAGATCATGAATACTGGCAGAGTCTTGGTTTTGATGTTATGGAGGCCTCTGCAGATCTATGAAAGACTAGTCCAGTGCCTTGAGCCTTATTAACAAATGGCTGGTGAAGACTTTAACAGAAGTGACAGGATTCTAAGGTGATAAAAGCAGAGAAAGTTCAGCTTGATGCAGTAGAACATTAGAAGGGAGTTTTATCTTTGTATATGCTGTTTCCTTTTTTTTATTTTTTAGAATATATGAAACTTATAAATAGTTGGATTTATGATAAGTAGTCATAGTTGAGAAAGCATTGATGGTGAGGAGGAAAATAGCATTGATACCGATAGTGAAGGGGGATTGTGGAGTATGGAATTAAGAAGTGCACCTGAGAAATTTAAAGTTTAGTCTACATTTTTTCTGAGATGAAAATACATGGAAAACACAAAATTTTCAAGGTGGAGAAGAAGAAAATGAAATTCATTAATGATAATTTGCACATTTAGATATTATTCCATGATGCAGATTTTAAATGTAATTTATTTACATAGTCCTTGATATTGCATGTTTGGACATATACTGTATTTGTATGCTTTTATTCCTTTTTTTTGTTATTATGAAAAATGCAGTAATAAATATAATTACACATAAAGCCTCACAGAAATAAATTCAGCTCCAAGAGATAGAGTAATAGAATGCAACTGACAGGCAAAAAAGTGTGTGTGCAGTTTTAATTTTAATATTTATTTTTAAATGCTTTGCAAAAGTTTGAAACTATTCACATTTTCATCAATAGAGAGACTAGAAGTCAAACAGAATATATGTGTTACAGATGTGACATAGTTTTACTCCAGATATGTAGCCACATATGCCCGCACAATTTATAAAAATTAACTATCCTTTCCTATGAATTAAAATATTACCTGTTTTATATGTTACATTCTCATATACACTTAGACCTATTTCTGAATTATCTGTGTTGTGCACTGATCTAGCCACCTGAGCTTGTTACTACAATACTAATTTGATTATGATGGCATTAGAATACGTTACTAATGGAATAATTACTGAGATGATTCCTATTGTATCACTTTATTTTCCATTATTTCTTCACTATTCTAAAATAGTTTATATTATTCTCCTTATAAAAAGAGAATATTAGTTAGAATTTTAAAATCATGCATTGATTCTGAAAGAATAGGTACTTTTAAACATACATCTTCTTGATCAGTATTATGGTACATATTTCTATTGTTCAGATTTCCTATTATGTTCTTTTGTGAGGTTTTATAGCTTCTCTATTTAGAAGGTAAAAACATTTTACGTATGATTAAGTGAATTACAGTTTTAGCCTTTTTCTTTTCTTTTCTATTTTCTTTTCTTTTCTTTTCTTTTTGTTATTTATTTTTTTGAGACAGGGTCTCATTCCTGTTGCCCAGGCTGCGGTGCAGTGGTGCAATTTCAGCTCACTGCAGCCTTGACTTTCTGGGTTCAGCTCAGCCTTCCAAGGTGCTGGGACTACAGGCATGTACCATCATGCCTGGCTAATTTTTTTGTTTTTTGTGTTTTTTAGTAGAAAATGTGTTTTGCCATGTTTCCCAGGCTGGTGTCTAACACCTGGGCTCAAGAAAACTGCCCTCCTCCCAAATTGCTAGCATTACAGGTGTGAGACACCATGTATGGCCTATCCTTCTTTTAAAAAGCATATTTCCTTATTTTTTTTCTTAAATTCTTGATACTATAGAAATAAACGTATCAATATGTTCAGTTATCTTTTTAGATATGCTTCTTAATGCTAATAATGCTTAAAAGCTATGCTTATTTTAATAATTGTAGATGAAATACAAAAAATACACATTTTAACTGAAAGCCTTTCCACTAAGGTCTGGATCATAGCAAGGTTGCCCATTTTTATTCTCTGGGGCATTGATCTGATATTCAATGTAGTACTGTGAAGTCCTATGTTGAATAACAATGAAGGAAATAAAAGGCATCCAAATGGAAAATGAAAAATAAAATTATCTTTGTTTGCAGATGATATGATACTATATTTGGAAAAACCTGAAGTCACCACCAAAATACTATTAGAACTGATTAACAAATTCAGTAAAGTTGCAGGATACAAAACAGCATACAAAAATCAGGAGTATTTTTATGTGCCCAAAGTAAACAATCTGAAAAATAAATCAGAAGAGTAATCCATTTACAATAGCTACAAATAAAATGAAATACCTAGGAATTAACTTAACCAAAGAAGTCAAAAATCTCTCTAATAAAAACCATAAAACACTGTTGAAGGAAATTGAAGAGTACACCAAAAAAGGGAAAGATACTCCACGTTCATGGATTAGAAGAGTCAATATTGTTAAAACATCCACATTACCCAAAATAATCTACAGATTCAATGTAATCTCTGTCAAAATACCAATGACAACTTTCAGAGAAATAGAAAAAACAAACCTAAAATTTATGTGAAACCAAAAAAGACCAAGAATGGCTAAAGCTATTCTAAGTGAAAAAACAAAACAAAACAGAATAAATTGCATTACCTGACTTCAAATCACACTGAAGTTATAGTAACCCAAACAACACGGTACTGGCATAGAAACAGACAGACCAATGGAATGGAATAGAGAAACCAAAAACAAATCCACACCTGTACAGTGAACTCATTTTCAAGAAAGGTGCCAAGAACACACACTGGGGAAGAGAGTCTCTTCAATAAATGGTGCTGGGAAAACTGATAATCCATAAACGGAAAAATGAAACTAGACTATCACCATATACCAAAATCAAATCAAAATGGATTAAAAGCTTATATCTAAGACTTCAAACTATGAAACTACCACAAGCAATCACTGAGGAAACTCTCCAGGCATTGGTCTGGGCAAAAACTTTATTGAGTACTACTCCACAAGCACAGGGCACCAAAGCAAACACGGACAAATGTGATCACCTCAAGTTAAAAACCTTCTGCTTAGCAAAGGAAACAATCAGCAAAGTAAAGAGACAACCTGTAGAATGGTAGAAAATGTTTGTAAACTACCCCTCTGGCAATTTAGTAACCAGTATACATAAGGAGCTCAAGCAACTTTATAAGAAAAAAAATCAAATAATCTGATTAAAAAGTGGATAATAAAGTTAAACAGACATTTCTGAAAAGAAGTTATATAAATGGTAAATAGGTATATAAAAGGTGCTCAACATTATTGATCATCAGAGAAATGCAAATCAAAACTACAATGAAATATCATCTCACCCTAGTTAACATGGCTTTTATCCAAAAGACAGGCAATAGCAAATACCAGTGAAGATGTAAAAAGGGAACTCTTGTACACTTGTGGTGGGAATATAAATTAGTGCAATCATTCTGAAGAACAGTTTTGAGGTTCCACAAAAAAACTAAAAATAGAGATACCATATAATCCAGAGGTACCTGGATTATACATTCAAAAGAAAGGAAATCAGTATATGGAAGATACATCTTCACCCCTATGTTTGTTGCAGCACTGTTTATAATAGCCAAGATTTGGAAACTGTGTTAGTCCATTTTCACACTGCTGATAAGGACATATCAGAGATTGGGTAATTTATAAAGAAAAACAGGTTTAGTGGACTCACAGTTCTATCTGGTGGGGGAAGCCTTACAATTATGGCAGAGATGAAAGGCACTACTTGGCAAGAGAGAGAAAGAGCCAAGCAAAAGAGGTTTCCTTTTATAAAACCATCAGATTTTATGAGACTTACTCACTACCACAAGAACAGTATTGGGAAAACCACCCCCATGATTCAATTATCTGCCCCCGGCCCCCTCCTACAACACATGGGAATTATGGGAGCTACAAATCAAGATGAAATTTGGGTGAAGACACAGGCAAACCATATCATTCCACCCCCAGCCCCTCCCAAATCTCATGTGCTCACATTTCAATACACAATCATGCCTTCCCAACAGTCTCCCAAACTCTTAACTCATTTCAGCATTAACTCAAAAGTCCACAGCCCAAAGTCTCATCTGAGATAAGGCAAGTCCCTTCTGCCTACAAGCCTGTAAAATCAAAAGCAAGTTATTTACTTCCTAGATAAAATGGGGGTGCAGGCATTGGGTAAATAACCCGTTCCAAAAGGAAAAAATTGACCAAAATGACAGGGCTACAGGCCCCATGCAATTCCAAAATCCAGTAGGGTAGTCAAATTTTAAAGCTCCAAAATGATCTCCTTTGACTCCATGTCTCACAAACAGGTCACACTGATGCAAGAGGTGGGTTCTCATGATCTTGGGCAGCTCCACCCCTGTGGTTTTGCAGGGTACAACCTCCCTCCCAGCTGCTCTCAAGAGCTGAGGTTGAGTGTCTGCAGCTTTTCCAGGGGTACCTTGCAAGCTGTTCGTGGATCTATGATTCTGGGGTCTGGAGGATGGTGGCCCTCTTCTCACAGCTGCACTAGGCAGTGCCACAGTAGGGACTCTGTGTTAGGGGCTTCCCCTCCATATTTCCCTTCCACACTGCCCTAGCAGAAGTTCTCCATGAGGGCTCTGCCCCTGCAACAAATTTCTGCCTGGACATCCAGACATTTCCATACATCCTCTGAAATCTAGGTAGAGGTTCCCAAACCTCAGTTCTTGACTTCTGTGCCCCCACAGACTAAATGCCATGTGGAAGCTGCCAAGACTTGGGGGTTGCACCCTCTAATGCCCTGACTGGAGCTGTACCTTGGCCCCTTTTAGCTATGGCTAGAGCATCTGGGATGCAGGGCACCAAGTCCCTAGGCTGCACACAGCAGTGGGTTCCTGTGCCCAGCCCAGAGAACCATTTTTTCCTTTTAGGCCTCTGGGCATCTGATGGGAGGGGCTTCTGCAAAGGTCTCTGACATGCCCTGGAGACATTTTTCTCATTGTCTTTGGAATTAACATTTGGCTCCTGCTTACTTGTGCAAATTTTTACAGTTGGCTTGAATTTCTCCTCAGAAAATGGGATTTTCTTTTCTATCCCATCACCAGGCTGCAAATTTTCTAAACTTTTATGCCCTGTTTCCTTTTTAAAACTGAATGCTTTTAACAGCATCCAAGTCACCTCTTGAATGCTTTGCTGCTTAGAAATTTCTTCCACCAGATGCCCTAAATCATCTCCCTCGAGTTCAAAGTTCCACGAATCTCTAGTACAGGGGCAAAATGTAACTTGTCTATTTGCTAAAACATAGCAAGAGTCACCTTTACTCCAGTTCCCAACAAGTTTCTCATCTTCATCTGAGACCACCTGAGCTTGAATTTCATTTTCTATATAATTATCAGCATATTGGTCAAAACCATTCAACAAGTCTCTAGTAAGTTTTAAACTTTCCCACATTTTCTTGTCTTCTTCTGAGCCCTCCAAACTTACTATATTAGTCCATTTTTTATCTTGCTGATAAAGACAAACCCAAGACTGGGTAATTTGTAAAGAAAAAGAGGTTTAATGGACTCACAGTTCCATGTGTTGGGGGAGGCCTCACAATCATGGCAGAAGGTGAAAGGCTCTTCCTATATGGCAGTGGGAGGAAAGAGGGAGAGCCAAGAAAGGGGTTTCTGCTTATAAAAACCATCAGATCTTGTGAGACTTATTCACTACCTTGAGAACAGTATGGAGGAACTGCCCCCATGATTCAATTATCTCCCCTTGGGTCCCTCCCACAACGTGGGAATTATGGGAGCTATAATTCAGGGTGAAATTTGGGTGGGAACCGAGCCAAACCTTATCAGAAACAGATAAATAGATAAAGAAAATATTATACACAATGGAATACTATTTGGTTATAAAAAGAATGGGATCCTGTCATTTGCAACAACATGAATGGAACTGCAGGTCATTATGTTATGTTAAATAAGCCAGACACGGAAATACAAACACTGCATGTGCTCACTTATTTGTGGAATCTAAAAGTCAAAACAGTTGAACTCATGGAGACAGAGAGTAGGATGGTTATCAGAGGCTTGGAAGTGTGGGGACAGGTAGAGGGGAGATGGGGATGGTTAATGGGTACACACAAAAAATAGAATAAGCGTTAGTTTTGGACTGCACAACAGAGTGACTATAGTAAATAATTTAATCGTACATATTAAAATAACTGAGAGTATAATTGGAATGTTGGTAACACAAAGGATAAATGCTTGAGCGGCAGATACCTCATTTTTCACGATGTGCTTATTACACATTGCATACCTGTATCCAAACATCTCACATACCCCATAAATATATACACCTACTATGTACTCTCAAAAATTAGAAATTAAAAAACAAAGCGTGTACATTTTAAAAAGTATGAGTGTATAGATCCAAATTAACACACAGCATTTGATGCAACATTAAACTTTTAGAGATACCTTGTAATTATTCGGTTTTTGTTTTAGTTAATTATTTAGTATCGTGTCTTAATTGTCTCAACTTCAAGACTGTCATAATAAATATAAAACTAAATTATTTTTCTAATTTATTTTTTGTATTCAAACATAGCTAATATGTTTTAAATGTATACCAGTTTTCAAAGAAATTGCATAATTTTTTTAACCTTTTAAAAATCAAAGCATTTGGCAAATAAAACAAGATCTCATTTTTCTAAATAATAGAACAAAGTTTAAGGAAGTTAAAATATTTGTTCTTGCTCATTCAATTAATTAATGTTTGAACTTGGTTTATAGTACATCTCTAAGTATAAATGCAGTGAACTTCCTATGACATCCTATACTTCCAAGTTTTTATCTTTATGAATACATTTTGTCTCCTCCCAACACGTATTGCCTGGAAGCAGAAAATGAATTTTACTCTGTCATCCATGTTTAATAAAGTTATGATTTATTTCAGAAACCAAATAATTTATAAAATTTGAAAATAAAACTTACAAGGATTTTTTAACATATCGATCTGTCATTAATATGAACCATTTTTGGTAGGATTCTGCCCATATATTTTTATTTCAATGATTTTTCTTTTTAAAGACCTATTTTATAACAAAAAAAGTTGCTATTGCTAGAAAAAAATCATAGCGTTTATCTTGATCTAAATGATAAAAAAAATCTTGAAAAAACCATTTTCATTTAAAATAGCCCCAGGTGTTTCTTAACTCAATGAAGACATTTTAAAGGACAGACTTATAAATGAGCACTAAGATCTGTTCGTTTTTAGCCATTCTTCTATTTGAAATCCTATTTTGTATATTATTTTCCCTGGAGTTGTATTTGAAAGAATATAAAATACGGACGGTATATAATGGACATACTAATGATAAGCATTGGATTGAGCATCTAGGACTTTCAAAAGAAAGTGCAGCATCATGAAAAGTACATGAATTGTGGAGAGGGATAAATTGAGTTTTTAAACATGGACTTGACAATTTAGATTTGGCCATGCTAGATCTATAACTTTCTAAGCCACCATGCCTACGTTAAGCGTAAGTTCAGCTACGTACTACAAATATATCATCAAAACAATAAAATGGGTTAAACAAAATGAAGGATTGTTTTTCTTAAAATGTATAGAGGCGTGCATTTCAGGCACTGTGGCTGGGTTCCAGTGGGGAAGAAGGGCTGGTAAAAGGATAAGTTCAAGACAAGGATAAACATTATTTCTTTGAAAAGACAGGCCGGGCGCGGTGGCTCACACTTGTAATCCCAGCACTTTGGGAGGCCGAGGCGGGCAGATCACAAGGTCAGGAGATCGAGACCACAGTGAAACCCCGTCTCTACTAAAATATACAAAAAAATTAGGCAGGCGTGGTGGCGGGCGCCTGTAGTCCCAGCTACTCGGGAGGCTGAGGCAGGAGAATGGCATGAACCCGGGAGGCGGAGCTTGCAGTGAGCCGAGATCGCGCCACTGCACTCCAGCCTGGGCGACAGAGCGCGACTTCATCTCAAAAAAAAAAAAAAAAGAAAGAAAGGAAAAGACAAAATCCCCAAATTTATCTACCCATATCTGACAGGTAAGAACCTACAGGTAAGAACCTTCTTGTCAGGGGCCACCACACACTGTAAGAGAGGCTGAGATTCCACGTCTTCCGGTTGGCACTTTGCTGCTCCATCCAAATGAGGTTGCTCTAAGGAGGAGGAGAAGAATGACTGTTAGGTAAGCACCATTCAGAGTCTGCCTTATCCATAATCTTCTACTGTCAGTTAGGGATACAAATTTCCGACTCATTAAAAGCATATGAGAATTGTTTAAGCAAAAAGTCTTAATTCCCTATGTATACAAAAACATTTTAAACTTGTAAATATTTACCCATTAATAGGATATTTACATCTCAGATATTTGCAAGGGGCAAAAGCTAGTTGCAATAAAAGCTTAAAAACTTATATCACTAAATTGAATTGGTTTGGAATTTTAGGATTTACTTATTCATCTCAAAATTATTTATTGTCGATATCTGCTAGGCCCTGAAGACATAGCATTGACCAAAATAGAAAATAATCCTTGCACTTACCGATCGTATATTCTAGAAAGTTATTCTCACACTATTTAGCAAATAATCATTTTTTCTCAAAATATTGTACAATTCAACATAAATTCCTAAGTGTACCTGGTTAAGTATCTGGATGCTATTCAATCATATGAATCTTAGACAACTTTCCTTAGATCCACAGACATATCTTATGTTTTAAATAGTGAGAAAAATTATTCCAAAATTACCTTGTTGTTATAGATAACAATGATAGATAATTAGCCTTCTGTGCTATCGATATGTATGTTTGTACCCATTAACCAATCTTGCTTCTTCCACTTCCCCACCCTTTCTACACACTTCTGACTATCATTCTAATCTCTACCTCCATAAGATAGACTTCTTTAGCTCCCACATATGAGCCAGAATGTGTGATATCTCTGAGCCTGGCTTATTTTACTTTATACATAATGACCTCCAGTTCTATCCATGTTACTGCAAATGACAGGATTCCATTCTTTTTTATAGCTAAATACTATTCAACCATATACATGCACAGAGAAAGAGAGCGCGTTCTATAAATGTTATATATACTATGTTTTATGTTATACTATGAAGTTATAACTTTTTTTATTTATTTGTTCATTGATGGATACTGAGGTTGTTTCCTATCTTTATTATTGTGAGTAGTGCTCCATAAAACATTGCGGTGCAGGTATTACTCTGATATACTGATTTATTTTCCTTTGGATAAATACATAGTATTGAAATTGCTAGATTATATTGTAATTCTATTTTCAGTTTTTGAGAACTCTCCACACTGTATTTCATAATGGCTATACTAATTTACATTCCACCAATAGTCTATAAGAGTTCCCTGTTCTCTGCATCCTTGCCAGCATTTGCTATATTTTGTGTTTTTGATAGTAGCCGTTCTAACTGGGATGAGGCGATAGCTTATTGTAGTTTTGATCTGCATTTTCTAGATCATTAATAATGTTGAACATATTTTCATGTACCTGTTGGCTATTTATACTGGTCTTTTTTTGAGAAATGTTCTTTTTTCACTTTTTAATGGGATTCTATTATTATTTTGCAGTTCAATTGTTTGGGTTCCTGATATATTCTGGATATTAGTCCCTTCTTGGATGATAGTTTGCAAATATTTTCTCCCATTGAACAGGTTGTCTCTTCACTCTGCTGGCTGTTTCCTTTGCTATGCAGAGCTTTTTAATTTAATAGTCCCATTTATCTATTTTTGCTTTTGTTGCCTGAGCTTATGAGGTCTTTGTCATAAATTCTCTTTGCCTAGATCAATGTCCAAGTGAGTATTGCCTAGGGTTTCTTCTAGTATTTTTATAGTTTCAGGTCTTATAGTGAAGTATTTAATTCATTTTGAGTTAACTTTTTATACAGCAAGAGATAGGAATATAGTTCCATTTTTTTTTTGCATAATAGATATTCAGGTTTCCTAGAACCATTTATTGAAGAGGGTGTCCTTTCACCAATGTATATTTTTGGGCTCTTTATCAAAAAATCAGTTGGCTGTAAATATTTGGATTTATTTCTGGGTTTTGTATTCTGTATCATTGGTCTTGTTTGTTTTTATGTTAGTACCTTGATGTTTTGGTTATTACAGCTTTGGAGTATATTTTGAAGTCAAGTACTGTGATGCCTCCAGTTTGGTTCTTTTGTTCAGATTGCTTTGGTTATTTTGGTCTTTCGTAGTGTCATACAAATTTTAGAATTTTTGTTTCTATTTCTGCAAAGAATGCCATTGTTACTTTGATCAAGATTGCATTGAATCTGTAGATCACTTTGGGTAGTATAGACATTTAAGCAATATTAATGCTTCCATTCCATGAGCAGAAGATTTTTGCTATTTGTCTGTATCCTCTTCAATTTCTTTCATCAGTGTTTTGTAGTTTTCCTTGCAGAGGTCTTTTGACTTCTTGGTTAAATTTATTTCTAGATATTTTTTTCTAGCTTTTATAAAAGGATTGCCTTTTAAATTTCTTTTTCAGCTAATTTGTTATTGGTGTGTGGAAATGTTAGTGATTTTTATATATTGAATTTGTATCCTGCAACTTTACTGAATTCATTTATTAGTTGTAAATGTTTTTGTTTTTTTTTTGGTGGAGTCTTCGTGTTTTGTTTGTTTTTAAATATATAAGATCATCTTATCTGCAAAGAGATACATTTTGACTTCTTTTTTCCAGTTTGAATTCCTTTTATTTCTTCCCCTTGCCTGCCTGTTCTGGCCAGAATTTCTAGTACTATGTTGAATAACAGTGGTGAAAGTGGGCATTCTTATCTTTTTCCAGTTCTTAGGGGAAAAGATTTCAGCTTTTCCCCACCCAACATGATGTTAGCTATGGGTCAGCAATATATTTTCTTTACTATGTTGAGCTATGTTCCTTCTATGCCTAATGTCTTGAGAGTTTTTATCATAAAGGGATTCAGAATTTTATCAGGTGATTTTTATGTATTTATTGAGGTGATATTACACTTTTTGCCCTTCATTCTGTTCATGTGTATTACATTTATCCATTTACATATGTGGAACCATACTTGTGTCCCTTTGATAAATCCCACTAGATCATGGTGTATTTTGCTATGTTGTTTGATTTGTTTTACTAGTATTTTGTTGAGGAATTTTGCATCTATGTTATTCAGGAGTATTGGCCTGTGGTTTTCTATTTTTGTTATGCCTTTCCTGGATTTGGTATCAGGGCGATGCTGGCCTCATAGAGGGCTCATCTTAAATTTTTTTGAATAGTTTCAGAGAAATTCATTTTAGTTCTTCTTTATAAATTTGATAAAATTCAGCAGTTAAGCCATCAGGTTCTGGGCTTTTCTTTGATGGGAGACTTTTTATTACTGCTTCAATTTTGTTACTTCTTATTGATCTGTTCAAGTTTTTAATTTCTTTATGCAATCCTGGTAGGTTATGTGTATCTAGGAATTTATCCATTTTCTTTAGATTTTCCAATTTGTTAGCGTATAGTGCTTCATAACAGTTTTTAATGATATTTTTTATTTTTGTGATACCAGTTTAATGTCTCCTTTTTAATTTTTACTTTTACTTTTTTATGTCTTTTCTCTCTTTTTCTTGGTTAGTCAAGCTATCAGTTTATTGATGTTGTTTATCTTTTTTCAAAAAAACACTTTTTGTTTCATGGATACTTTGTAAATTTTTAGTCTCTATCTTATTCAGTTCTGCTCTGATTTTTATGATTTATTTTCTTCTACTAATTTTGAGTTTGGGTTGAGTGCAGTGGCTGTCACCTATTACCACAGTGCTTTGGGAGGCCAAAATGGGAGGATCACTTGAGGGCCAGCCTGGACAACAGAGGGAGACCCAGTCTCTAAAAAATAACTAAATTAAATAAAAATTTAAATTTCAAAAATTAATAATTTTGAGTTTGATTATTTACTTTTTTTGTTTGTTTTGCTAGCTTCTTGAGGTGGCAAATAATCAGGTTGTTTATTTGAAATATTTCTACTGTTTGTGAGGTAGGTATTTGTAACTACAAACTTCCATCTTACCACTGCCTTTGCTCTACCCCCTAGGTTTTAGTATTTGTGTTTCTATTTTCACTTGTTTCAAAAAATGTTTTAATTTATTTTTAACTTCTTTATTGAACCAGTGGTCACTCAGGAGCATGTTGCTTAATTTCCATGTATTTGTACAGTTTCCAAAGTTCTACTTGGTATTGATCTCTAATTTTACTCTATTATGATCTGGGAAGATGTTTGATATGATTTTAATTTATTTAAATTTATGAAGATTCGTTTTTCGGCCCCTAGACAGCATGCTTGGGTGCTAATGGAGATGACAATGGGCAGGGCAGAACTGTTTTCAGGCCCCCCGGTGGTATTCATGTGCACTGCTGCAGGAGGGTGAGGGTGGGGCAGGCCAGTCCTCCAGTCTCCTGATTGTGTGAGCTGGCACTGGCAGCAGCAGGACAGTGTACTTGAATTTTCACGCCCCCAGACAGCATGCAAGGGTGCCAATGGTGGTAGGTTGAGTGTTGTCCTCAGGCTCCCAAACGGCATGCACGGTGCTAGTGTCACTAGGCAGGATTGGAATATTCTTTTTTTTTTTCAATTTTTTATTTTTTATTTTTTTTTATTATACTTTAAGTTTTAGGGTACATGTGCACAATGTGCAGGTTAGTTACATATGTATACATGTGCCATGTTGGTGTGCTGCACCCATTAACTCATCATTTAACATTAGGTATATCTCCTAATGCTATCCCTCCTCCCTCCCTCCACCCCACAACAGTCCCCAGAGTGTGATGTTCCCCTTCCTGTGTCCATGTGTTCTCATTGTTCAATTCCCACCTATGAGTGAGAGCATGTGGTGTTTGGTTTTTTGTCCTTGCAACAGTTTGCATGGATAAAGCTGGAAACCATCATTCTCAGCAAACTATCGCAAGGATTGGAATTTTTTTTTTTTTTTTTTTTTTTTAAGTATTGGAATATTCTTAAACCCCAGATGGTTTCTGGGCAGGTTGGCCTCTGGGCCCCCTGAAGGCACATGCAGATGAGCGGTGGTCCTGCTGCTTGGAGTGGGAGGTTAGTGTCTATGACAGTGGCCCTGGGCAGGGTCTCTCAGACTCTGGGCATCACATGCTTTGGCTTCCTTTGTCTTGTTCCACGGGCAGACTCCCTGGTGTGATGCATGCACTTTCCCCAGGCTGTAGGACACTGCAAAGTCTAGAGTCCTGGGGACCTGGCAACAGTGACGGGTTCAGTCTGTGTCCTGATACTGCAGACCTCTGAGTGGATTTAGGGAGATGTCAGCAGGGGTCTCAAGGGAAGGGGAAAAACAGTGGCTATTGGGTCCCAGGGAAGGATATAGTCTGGTAGCTGATGGGCTCTCAAAATGGTATCCTCCTGTAGCTGCTTGAGTCTTGCGTGGGGTGGCAAGGAGGTTGATATGATCCAGCATGAACTCCCACTTTGGAACAATACCATCATATGGACTCCATACAGCTTCCTATACTGGTCTCAGGGCCTGCAAGGGCTAAGGGGCTTCTCCGCTTGCAGATAGCAGACGTTCGTGGTGGAAATGAGTACTGCAGGTGATCCCTCATTTACCTTTTTCCTACACTGGGAAGTTTCTCCCTCTTGAGGCTCCCAGCCAATCCTGACCAGTGAACTTCTTTGCTTCTCTCTTCTGTGTGTATCTCAGAGCTTTCCTGTGATTTCTCTGCTGAATTCTACTGTTCTCTCTCAGACACTCTATTCAACATGTGATTATTTATTTGCTGTTTTGGTCCTTCTTTGTGGAGAAGGCAAGTGTCAGGTCCCTCTAGTCAGCCATCTTCAAGGCCCAAAGTCATCCCTTTGATATTAATACAAATCTTAAGTCAAATGACATGCATCTAAAACAAAGATTCTGAACCTCAGCACAACTGACATTTTGGCCACTTCTATGTTGTAAAAGCTGCCACTTGAAATTTAGGATGTTCAGCAGCATCTATGATCTCTGTTCACTAGTTGCCAATAGTAGTGTCTTCCTTGTTTTATCACAACCCAAACTCTCTCCAGACATTGCCAAATGCCTCTTAAGAAATCTTCCTGGGAGAAAATCATTGTCTTTGAGAACCACTGATCTAGAAAGTAGAGCTTTGTCATACTAAACAAGGAACTTAGAGTAAAAAATATGCTACAACTCTGTTAAATAAGAGGTTACTTACATAATTTATGCTATTATTTTCAGGTTACTGAAAGTGAAAGCCAGCATGTCTTATTTCCTAGCACTACTTTAAAAAATATTTTAAAGGCTTAAAGGAATTATTGATTTTAAACCTTGCTGTCCTTAATTTACATCTTTGAGGGTTGTGGCTATTTATGAAGTGATATACTAAATAAAAAATAATGTTCTGAAAATTTGAGGCAAGGTTGTGTTTCAGGGTAAAAATTAATGACTAGCATTGTTAATTATTTCATACTTTAAATTAAGATATCTATTGAAAGAAATAATAAATTATGTACAATTTCACAAAACATAAATCAAGAGACCTAAACAAAAATGGTACCTATTTTAATAAGCTATTGGGTTGTTGTTCAATAAATTAGTTTTTCTATCTGAATGTGTAATTTTTCTCTGCTTCAACTTTTCTGTCCAGAACCCTCCAAAGAGCCATATCCTTACCCTTTTTCTGTTACTTGTCATTCTTCCCTATGGGATGAGGTATGACTTCCCTGATTACTAGGGAGCAAATTACAGTCTGAGCAAATCAGCCCCTTCTTTCTTCACTCTTCTGGTGGTCTTCCTACCAGCAAGCGTAGACTTTGTTCCCCACACTGCCAAATCTACACAGAACTCCAGTAGAGTTGTGATTATCTAGCTGTGCTAGATTAGCTGGATATGTACCTAGTTCAGAGGTGAGGTATTTGTAATTCCACATTTCTATCCAGAAAAAAAGTCAAAATTTTTACTTCCACCTGGCCGTAACCTGTGGTTGTTTTCTAATAGGAGTTACTGAGAACAGACTGCTCTTCATTGAGTTTCAAGAATTTTCATCCAAATAGGAGCTACGTGATGGGAAACACTCTATGCATTTTTCTTAATTTAAGGAGAGGAAATAGGATTGCATATGGCAAATAAATTAAAATAACATTTTCTGTCACTATGTCTTTGGAGGAGTTGAAATAACATTTTTCAAATAAGAATATGGTAATATATGCTGCCATATTAAAGTGGATTTTTGCTTTAAATCAAGGAATTTGTACATCAGCAATTATGAACCACACTGGCTTTTTTAACTATACATTTTTCATATAAATAAATTACTGTTTGCTAGAAAAAAATGGAAAATACATATTTATAATTCCATTGTTTTGGCTAATATATTCAATACAAGTCTGTATCTCTTCATATTATAAAGTCATTTTATGCAGTTTGCATTTAACTTTATTGTTTTTCAACATTTCCTTTCTGATAATAAGCCTGATAATTTTCATGGATAGATTAATAATAATCATATTGATAATAATAAAAGCAACTATAGAATCCTTACAATGTGCCCGTCACAATTCCGTTTACTAGGCATCTATTTGTTCATTTAATATTTGCACCAGCCTTGTAAAGTAAGTATTATTGTTATACTCACAAGAAAACAGTGGCACTAAGAAAAATTGCATAATTTAAACCCAGAATTATAAGGAAATGTGTCTCTAATACCAAATGGAAGTATGCATTGTCAACACAAGATGGCAATGTGTTTAACTGTCTGCTGCCCACTCAGTAAAAATATGAACATTTCTATATGCACTTAAAGAAAAGCATCACTGCACTGAGCAGGAGACACGGTAGTCCTCCCATTCGGAGGGGCAAGTTACTTGATGCAGGATATCTTACTGAGTACATATTCAGAGTGGATTTCTACCCTTAATGAGCTAAAAGTATAACCACCTAATAGGTTCTTTTTGCCCACTGCCCAGACAGAGCCAATTTATCAAAATGGGGAATTGCAAAAGAGAAAGAGTTATATTAATATGAGTAGAGCCAGCTAAACTAGAGACCAGAGCTTTATTACTACTCAAATCCACCTCCCCAAAAATTTGGAGGATAGGGCTTTTCAAGGATAGTTTGGTGGGTAGGAGCCTAGGTAATGGGTGCTGACTGGTTGGGGATGCAAAAGTAGGGTTGTGGAAAATAGTCCTAGTGTGCTGAATCTGCTTCTGGGTCTGGGCCACAAAGGAGTTATTGGTCTGGGTGGGGCCATCGGTCTTCAGAAATGCAAAAGCCTGAGAAGACATCTCAAACGGCCAATTTTAGGTTCTACAATAGAAATGTTAGTTACAGGAGTAATTGGGGAAGTTGCAAATCTTGTGACCTCTGGAATAATGGCTGGTAATTACTTAACTATGCCTACATCTTAGCAGAATTTAGCCCCCTCTCATTCTCCCAAACTGGTTTCTTTTCATTGGTTTTACAAAGGTGGTTTAGTTTTTGAATGAGCTATCATCTCTTAAACTATAAACTAAATTTCTCCCAAACTTAACTTGGTCCATGCTCAGGAACAACTAACAGCAGTTTGAAGGTTAAAGAAAAGATGGAGTTGGTTAGGTCTGATCTCTTTCACTGTCATAATTTTCTTACTATTATAATTTTTGCAAGGGCAGTTCAAAAGTTAATCTTTCTCACTTATGTATTAAGTAAAAGAGTTAAACAAGGACTTTGTCTTCAACACACCTGGCTCAAATTTAACATATTTCACCCACATGACTGTGCCTTATACTGATTTAAAGAAAACTGATGGCATAAAGATCCCAGTCTAGTGATTATAAAGACCTTAATTTTTGCACACATTCACAAGCAGTAACTAATTGAAAATAGTAAATTTTAAAATCTGTTTATGTTGGTAAATATATAACTTCATTGAAACCCAAAAAAAAAATTGCAACTGAAAGGAGCTGGAATTTTACATAAAACATAGATGCTAGCTCTATTTCTCTATACTATGTGAATATTACCGATATAATTTAACCTTTACTCTTCTTTGTAAATAAAAAGTTATGAAAATGCCCATTTTAATGCCTACTAGCATAGCATTAGGTTAAAATTAAATTGAGAATTGGATTGCACTATGATCCAGAAATTACATATTATAGGATTTATTTATGTGCACTGTCAAACTAATTCAAATTTGTTTCTATACCACATTGACGTCAAGATAAACAGTCTTTCAAATTATTTCTAGTAATGATTAATTTATCCTATTTTTTCCTGTCTATCTAGTTTGGCAACATGAAGAAACAGAACAGCTCAAATATCAAACAGAGTGTTTGAATAATTATTTAAGAAAAAAATTTTCTTATTAAATGAAGAATAAGTTTGATTTAATCAAGTTCATAATTACTTTACCACAAACCATCAGAAGAATTGTTAAGAACATTTATCAGTAGCTAAATTTTTCCTATAAATATATTTATTAAAATCATATTAAGCAAAGAGAGACTTCGGTTTGATAATAGTGCCATCTTCATATTCGCTAGGTCAGAAATGTGCTGTTGTCATGTAATAAATCATTAGCAGGTGTCATGTAGTGTTCAAAGTATTTTCATATTGCATGTGTGTGTAAGATTAATTGAAAGCAGTCATGTAAGAGAGGTATTATTCTATTATTCTCTAAAGAGCAGGCAAATTAAATAATTCCCTGGTGTGAAATGACTGCTAAGTGACTGATATCTAAAGTCTGATGTGTCGGGCTTCACAGGGTATCTGTCTTTAAAGCAAATCACAAGACTTCAGGGATATTTGACAAGTAAATTATGTAATTATGAAACTGTGAACACAACCAAATTCAGAATGGCCTTCTCAGTGTTGATTTTGACATAAAACTTCTTAGATGTACTTAACTGATATTGAATCTCCCCCTTATTTTATCCCTTTTCCAGTTTGTCACTCCCTCCTTACATTCACTAATGCTGACGCACTAACCAGAGTTACATAATATTTGAGGATGGTCAGGCATGGGCAGTGTCCTGCTGACATTCTGAAAATTCAAGAGCAAATATCTAGAAATATGGGTGTTACATATTTGATTTGTGTAACACATGCTATGTATTTTGTTTAGTGCGGTTGGACATAAGTATTAAATAACTCAAAAAGATTTCCATCCCTTTTCAAAACCTAGACCTGTCCTGGGCTTTAGTTTACATAGAGATTCAATAGGCCTTTCATGCCACACTAGAATGGATTGATCTCCACAGAGAAGCAAAGGAAAGACTCAGCATTCAGAAGAAAAATAATGGTACCCCAACTGGGTGCCCTACAATTCAATTTAACTCTGACGCTACCTACCCAGAATGAAAGCAGCCTCCATGCAGTTAGGGCTCGATTTCACAGCCCAATATGTAGCAAAGTTAGAGAGAATTGTGGGTTACCTGGAGGTCTATCAAGAGTCAATGGCAAGACTCCAATTGCAAATATTGGTCTCCAGGTTACCCACACTTCTCTCTAACTTTACTACAAATCAGGGGTTCCCACAGCCTCCCCCCGACCCTTCATGTTTGATAATTTGCTAGAATGACTCACGGAACTCAGGAAATGATTTTACTTACAATTAGTGGTTTATTATAAGCGATACAACTCAGGAACAGCCAAATGGAAGAAATGTGTAGGGCGAGGTAGTGGGAGGTGAAGAGGTGCCGAGTTTCCATGACCTCTTTGAGCATGCTGCCTTCCCAGGACCTCAGTGTGTTCACCCACCTGGAAACTCTCCAATCCCCATCATTTAGGGATTTTTATGAGCTTCCACTATGTAGACATGATTGATTAAAACATTGGCCACTGGTGCTTGAACTCATCCAGCCTTTCTCCCTTCTCTGAGGTTGAGGGGGTGCAGCTGAAATTTCCAAACTTCTAACAAAGGGCTGGTCTTTCTGGAGACTCAGCTTCCAGTGGAGTGCTGTGCCAGAAACCAGAAGAAAAGACCAAATACGTTTTTATGATACCACAATTATAAAAATTAATTTTACCGGGTTCTTTTCATTTTTAATGTGACTGCTAGATGATTTAAAATTCCATATATGGATAACATTTTATGTGTATTTGATGGCACTGCCATAGATCTTCCAAATATTTTTTTCAGGTACATGTCCTATTAATTTCTGTGGTCTTATTCCTTGCAAATGATAGCTATACACATACTATCTCAGAAAAAAGGAAAAACATTGATTTTCTTTAAAACTGAAAATCCTTTTTGAAAGCTTCTTTAAAAAAAATCCTTGGAAAATAATTTCCATTTTGAAAATCTAATTTCATGTAATATTATACTAGTCATATTATATTGCCTAAAATGTAAATAGAGTGTACATTCAAGGTATAAAGTTAAAATACACAGGCATATGTGAGTTCTGAAACCTTCTATTGGACTAAAAAAATTAAATAAATTGGTACTGATAATTACTTTCCAAAGGGCAATGTCAAAATGATACATGGATAATTCTGAGTATTGAATGTTCTCTGTCAAGCATCAAAGAATGAATCAGATCAATATACCCATAGTGATTTTTGATGGTACCTAATGTTTTCATCAATATTTTTCTCTGAGCTTTTCCTTCTCTTTGGTTTTCTTTTTATGATAATCATTCAGATAAATAACTCACCGTATCTGCTGATTGTTAAAGTAATTTTGGAATACTCTTCATCAAAAGGAAACCAAAAAGTAATAACATCATTAATTAGCATCATATTTAAACTATAATCATTATGTACAATCTTTTGTTTCTTTCCATTCAACTCATCTTTGTTTTTTAAGAAAAGTACAAATAAAATATTGACCATATCAAGTATGTCTTAATCCTTGCTTTTTATATACTTACCAGTAAATACTTTCAATCAATGTTTCCTGAGTATTGCTCATCTTTTTATGGAAGACAAATGATGATCTTTTACTTCTGAACAAAATTATGATACCAATTAATTTATAATAACTAAAATATGGATTACAGGTCTCCTTCTGCCTGGGAGAGGTTAGGTCTGCTTAAGTGGCTATAGAGGAAGCAAGAATTGACTCCTCTTCCTAATGGCTGTGGGATAAACCCCGGTCTCTTAAACTAAGAAATATAGTCCAGAAGTTAAGCCCAACATACAACATATTAAAGGGGCAATAATTTAGTCCAAGAGTTACAATGACAAACATGAGTGATTTATCTAGATGAAAAATCAATTCCAGATAAGTAACCCACCAGAAAGTCAACAAGAAGAAAGATTGGCAGAATTCCATTAATATATCTTTGAGTTGGTAATTGGGTTTCAGAATTCTCTCTATTATGTGGTTTATAGGGGGGAGTTGGTATAATCTGACATACTGAATAGGTGCTTAAGGAAACTTAAGTGGGATAGACAGTCTTTTACCAACAGCAGGCCAGAGACAGGATGAAGAAAGCAAAAAAGGAAGAGGTTCACAGAGTACTAGGAGGGCTGGATGCAGGGAACAATAGACTGAATGTTTATGTTCCTAAAAAATTCATATGTTAAAGTCTTAACCCTGAAGCTGATGCTATTAGGAGGTGGGCCCTTTGGTGAGTGATTAGGTCATAAGAGCAGAGCCTTTTTGAACAGGATTTTAGTGCCCTTATGAAAGACACGCCATAGAGATGCCTTGCCCTGTCACCATGAGAGGGCACAACAAGAAGTTGCCATCTGCAACTCAGAAGAGAGCCTTTCTTAGAATTAAACCATAATGGCACTCTCGTCTGAGACTTCCAGCTTCCAGAACTATGAGAAATAAATTATTATTGTTTATGTGCCACTCAGTCTATGGTAATTTGTTATACCAACCTGACTGGACTAAGACATGAGGGAAACTATTAGCAAGCGCATGGGGAAAGAAAAAATAATTAAAAATATTTAAAAGAATATGAGAAAATTGTCTCCATTATTCCTGTAGTTTTTACATAGTTCTTTAACAAATACCAATTTATTCATTCAAATCATGTTTATTGAGCATGTATTATTGACTCTTCCCACCCTACTGTTCTTACTGTTAGGGAGAAAAATAATTGGGAGATAATTCTTCTCTGGAGACATAGAGTCTTATTGACTTACATTCAAAGAAATCCGTATGTGTGCTCAGTTGTTAATTGCTCACTTCCCTAGAGTAATTACTTATTTCAGTTTCCTTATGTGGTTGATTTAATGTCATGAAGTATTTGCTTGCCTACAGGTGCTTTAAAAAATACACACAGTTGCACCAAATGAAGCCATGTCTCATGGCACTAATGTGACAGTCCTTGTACACGTCTGACTTTGGTACTTGATTGTTTTCACCCAACTCATTGATTTTAAGTTGACAACAACGATATTTAAGTTTACTTTTTGCAAATTGTGAGGGTTTGTTTAGCTTGGCAATGAGCCAAACGTCTGAGGGTACATGTTGCTTATTTCTCAGGTTAGGTTCTTTCTTCCTTTCTTTTTTAGTTTCTTTCTTCCTTCCTTCTTTTCTTCTGTTCTCATTTTTATTTTTTAAAGGCTTATTCCATTCAGTTGGTTAGTAAAATCAATGTAGGTCTGTAATGATAAAAAGAATCACACAAATGGCTTAAGTTAATAACCAGATGTAGTCCATTGATTGGTAGGCATAGTTCCTTTAGAAAATGACAAATATGTTTCCAATTTGGAGTGGTTTTTTACATAAAGTGCTAGATTTCAAAGATCAGTATCATTAGAAATATTTTTTTAATTTTTCTTCTGAAATTAGATTATCATTAATATTATGCTGAACTTTGGATATATAGTATTCTGCTAAATTTCTCTCTCTCTCTCTCTGTCTCTCTATCCCACACACACACATACACACACAAACATACACACCCATACATATACAGAAGGCCTTCAGGAAATTCTATTTCATTCTTTAAGTATTGAAAAACTAAATGATTTATGAACTCACTTTTTGAAGAGTGTATTTTTCCTTTGGATATCTGTGATGATGGAAAACATTTTCAAGATTATTTTTTAGGATTAAAGTCTAAGATTGTTGACAAAATGTGGGAGATTTTAAAGTCATTCTCAGAAGTATTAGGCTCAACTCTTTTTATATAAAAATACTGTATGAATAAATTCATTTGACTATTTGAAAGAGCATTTTCTCTAAATATTGTATGCTGCTCTAGAGAAATAGAAACATTCTTTTGCCCTATTTGATCTGTTGGAGAATATTCTCTATGGCCCAATTGATTTCTCAAGATCTTTTCTTTTTTAGAAGAATATGTCAGCTCTCAAGTGTCCAGTAGTTCTTTTTATCAGATGTGGCCTCTTTAAAAGCCGCAAGCATGTCTGGGTTATCAGATCTCTTTTAAAATGCTGCCATTCATCTGTTCAATTTAATGCTTGCTTAGGAGGGAGTTGCTGTATCGACTAAGGGCTATTCCACACTGCAGCTAGGAAAATGGGAAAAGAAAGAAAGGCAGGTCCAAGCTAAGTATACTTAACTCTGCCTAAGACTGTAATACATCAATAGAGCATTAGACCTAATCATGTTTTTTATAGTTAGTCAACCAGAGAAAAGAATAATCAGAGATATTTATTCAGAAGGGAACACTGTTTAGTCTTTTAAGCATCTGTTGTTCCTTTCTCCCTTGAAAATGGTGTGTAGTGATTAGTTTTCATCCAAACAGGCATTTTCTCCTTCTTAAAAATTAAAACATGCCCTATTTTGAAGAGCAGAAATCAAGAAGAAAGATACAGCTTTTGTCTGTACAATGCTGAAAGGGTGCTTATTAAACAGAATATAAATAGACTAAGGCCATTCTTACTGGCAGATAATATTTTTGTGTTATATATATATTGACTGAGCAGGAGTGAAAATATGGTCCCTTTTCAATGTTCTGTTGAATGAACCTACTTTGTACTCATTAATACCTAGTTGGGTCTCAGGGAAGTAAAGCTTGATTTTAATTTACAGTCAGCTTAGTAATCTACTGGTGTTCTGTTTGTTTTAGAAAGCTATTCAGCTTCCTTAAAAGGAGAGTTACCCAAATTAAGAATTTTGTTTTTTAAAAAAGGAAAGAAAATATAAACAAAGGAAGGAAAGAAAAAAGGAAGCAAGAAAGAAAAAGAAAAGGAAGAAAGAAGCCTAAAGTGTAATTTATGCTGGGAAGTAGTAAGTATTAGTGAAAAGATAATAGAAGCATACTCCCAAGTCTGAGTGATTGATTTCTTTACTACTTTGGGGGAAGACAATCTGTGATAAGATATTTCTGTTTGGCCACATTCCATTACAGTAGGAGCCTGAAGGAATAATACCAATGTCAACAGACTGTTAAAAAAAAAAAAATATATATATATATATATATATATATATATATCTGTGTGTATATATACATATATACACACACACACATATATATAGTTTATAAAGTATAAATTGCTATGCAGCAATTTTCAACTACTGTTTCCAGAAAATACAAGAATACCATGAGCTGAGGTGAGTGAGTTGTTTTCTCACAAAAATAGCCTAACCTAAGGATAATATCTTTATAATTCTCAGAAATAATCAATGGATATGTTTTCCATTTTAAGCTTTCAAATCATCTTTTAACACAATTAACAGTTACCACCTCTATGCAAATAAATTTCTAAAAACTAATAGAGTATTTTGAAATTGACAGTCTCAGAACATAATTGCAACCCCGCCTTTCCTGTTTCAAATGATAGAAATTATAGAAACCATATAAAAAACTGTTTAACACATACTTGATTTTGTATCAACGATGCAGGATACTCCCACCTGCTTCAGACACAGACACATATCCTTACACACATTTCTTTTTGAGACGGAGTCTCGCTCTGTCACCAGGCTGGAGTGCAGCGGCGCGATCTCAGCTCACTGCAATCTCCACCTCCCAGGTTCAAGCGATTCTCCTGCCTCAGCCTCCCGAGTAGCTAGGACTCCAGGTGCATGCCACCTCGCACAGCTAATTTTTTTGTATTTTTAGTAGAGACGGGGTTTCACCATGTTGGCCAGGATGGTCTTGATCTCTTGACCTTGTGATCCTCCTGCCTTGGCCTCCCAAAGTGCTGGGATTACAGGCATGAGCTACTGCATCCAGCCCCTGTGAACACATTTTAACACAAAGTCAAATGTATACGTAACACAGAAATCACCCTGGTTCAGGAAACAAAGAATAAATTCAAAATGATAAAATTCAAGAAGACTTGAGGTCTAAAGAGTCATAAAGGAAGCAGAGATGCAGATACAAGTTTATGCTTAAAACCTGGAGTATGCAGATGAAAGTGTGTGAGGAAGAGCCTGGACTCTAGTACTTGGAAATGAAACTAAGCTTCTCAAATAGCAGGGAGTCACTAAAGGCAAGAAAAATCTTCCTCAGATCATTTTAGGGAAACAGCAAACATATTTGTTATCGATCCTTCTGTATTAGTCCATTCTCATGCTGCTATGAAGACATACTTGTGACTGGGTAATTTAGAAAGGAAAGAGGCTTAATTGACTCACAGTTTAGCATGGCTGGGGAGGCCTCAAGAAACTTACAACTATGGCAGAAGACACCTCTTCAGAGGGTGATGGGAGAGAGAATGAAGGCCTGCAGGGAAAATGCTGGATGCTTATAAAACCATCAGATCTCATGAGAACTCACTCACTATCAGGAGAACAGCACTGGGGAAACTACTCCCATGATTCAATTACCTCCCACCAGGTCCCTCCAATGACACATGGGGATTAAAATTCAAGATGAGATTTGGGTTGGGACACAACCAAACCACATCATTCTGCCCCTGGCACCTCCCAAATCTCATGTCTTCAAATTTCAAAACCAATCATGCCTTCTCAACAGTCATCCAAAGTCTTAACTCATTTCAGCATTAACCCAAAAGAACACAGTCCAAAGCTCATCCGAGACAAGGCACGTCCCTTCTGCCTATAAGCCTATAAAATCAAAAGCAAGTTAGTTGCTTCCTAGATACAATGGGGGTAGAGGCATTGGGTAAATACAGCCATTCCTAAGGAGACATTGGCCAAAACGAAGGGGCTGCAGGCCCTATGCAAGTCTGAAATCCAGTGGGGCAGTCAAATCTTAAAGCTCCAAAATGATCTCTTTTGATTCCATATTTCACATCCAGATCACGCTGATGCAACAGTTAGGTTCCCGTGGTTTTGGGCATCTCTGCCCCTGTGGCTCTGCAGGGTATAGCCCTGCTCCTGGCTGCTTTCATAGGCTGACATTGAGTGTCTGAGATTTTTCCAGGCTCACGGTGCAAGCTGTTGGTGGATCTACCATTTTGGGGTCTGGAGAATGGTGGCTGTCTTCTCACAACTCCATTAGGCAGTGCCCCAGAGGGGACTCTGTGTTGGGGCACCAACCCCACATTTCTCTTCTGCACTTCCCTAGCAGAGGTTCTCCATGAAGTTCCCCACCCCTGCAGCACACTTCTATCTGAATCTCCAGGTGTTTCCATACATCCTTTGAAATCTAGGTGGAGGTTCCCAAACCTCAGTTCTTGACTTCTGTCTACTCATAGGCTCAACACCACGTGGAAGCCATCAAGGCTTGGACCTGGCACCCTCTGAAACAATGGCCCAAGCTGTACGTTGACCCCTTTTAGCTATGGCTAGCACTGAAGCAGCTGGGATTCAGGGCATCATGTCCCAAGGCTGCACAGAGCAGGGCGCCCTGGGCCCGTCCATGACACCACAGGCCTCTGGGCATGTTATGTGAGGGACTGCAGTGAAGGTCTCTGAAATGTCCTGGAGACATTTTCCCCATTATCTTGGTGAATAACATTGGGCTCCACATTGCTTACGCACATTTCTGTAGCTGGCTTGAATTTCTCCCCAGAAAATGAGATATTCTTTTCTATCACATCGTCAGGCTGCAAATTTTCCAAACTTTTATAGCTCTGCTTCCTCTTAAACACTTTGCCACTTAGAAATTTCTTCCACCAGATACCATAAATCATCTTTCTCAAGTTTGCAGTTCCACAGATCTCTAGGACAGTTGCAGTATGCTACTAGTCTCTGCTAAAGCATAGCAAGAATCACTTCTATTCCAGTTCCCACGTTCCTCATATCCATCTGAGACCACCTCAGTCTGGAATTCATTGTCCATATTATTCTAAGCATTTTGTTTAAAGCCATTCAACAAGTCCCTAGGAAGTTTGAAACTTTCCCCACATCTTTCAATCTTATGAGCCCTTCAAGTCTCTAGGAAGTTCCAAATTTTTGCACATTTTTCTGTCTTCTTCTGATTCCTCCAAATTGTTCCAACTTCTGCCTGTAACTCAGTTCCAAAGTCAATTCCACACTTTTGGGTATCTTTACAGTAGCGTGCACACCTCACTCCTGGTACCAATTTACTGTACTAGTCCATTCTCATGCCGTTATGAAGAAATATTTGAGACTAGGTAATTTATAAAAAAAGAAGTTTAATTGATGCATAGTTCTGCAGGTGTAGGGAGGCCCCAGGAAACTTACAATCATGGCAGAAGGCAACTCTTCACAGGGTGGCAGGAGAGAGAATGAGTGCCAGCAGGGGAAATGCCATATGCTTATGAAACCATCAGATCTCATAGGAACTCATTCACTATCATGAGAACAGCATGAGAGAAACCAACCCCATTATTCAGTAACTCCCACTGGGTCTTTCCCTAGAAACACGGGGATTACAATTCAAGATAAGATTTGAGTGGGGACACAGCCAAACCATATCACCTTCAAAGTATAGAAATTAGGAAAAAAGATGTTTGCAATAATTAGAAAATACATCATTCATTGTCCATGGGTGTGAGGCCTGAATTGATTATATCCCAGTAATCAGCAACTGTAATGCATGTAGAGTTTATTTGTGCTTATACTGCAACTTAAGGGCTCAGATTTATTTTTTTCTACATATTTGGTCAATTATGCCATCATAATTGATTAAATGGACTCTTTTCCAAACAGAATAGAAGCACCTATTTTCTTATTTATACTGGAATCTTTTCCTGAGTTCATGACTCCCTTGTAGTTATTTACTTATCTAATGATATTATTTAAGCATGCTGTGCCGATCCCAGTAACTTTGTAGTGCATTCTAATATATGCTAATGATTTCTGAATTTGTTATTTATCAAAACTCTCTTGACTATTGAATATTTATTTTTTGTATCTAACTTTAGGTCATTTTATCCTATAAACTCAAATTCTTGTTGGAATTTTAGTTCAATTATATATTTATTTGTTAAAGAATTGGCATTTTCATTACTTGAACTCTTCCTATCCAAGAACATGGGAATACCCTTCTATGTATTCAGGACATCCTATAAGTCTTTTATCTTTTGAAACATTTCCTGGTGTCCATTTTTTTGTGAATGGTATACTTTCCCATTTCCAATTCAAAGTGTTCTAGGTTGGTAGGGAGATAAGTTATTGATTTTTTCTGCCTTTTATGAAAGCATACATTTCATTATTCATTATTAATAATTTCACTATTATTTTACTAGGGTCTCTTCAGTGTTGTAGACATTTACTAGAATTTCTTCGATGTAGGCGTGTAATTACATGACAACATTAGACAATTTTATTCCTTTTTGTATTACAAAATATTGAAAAGTATTTTATTTTTCTCTATATTTCCTTTGACCTCAAAAGTGTGGAATAGTTAAGTTGACATCAGACAAAAAGATTCTTTCTTTAGGAATTTATACAAATAAATTTTGAGGTTTCCCATTTAGAATAAACACTGCTATTGGTTTTACCAAATTATGGTGTACTCATTTAAAGTTTTCTTCTATTTATAATTTTTTTGAAAGTGGCTTCTATATTTTATTAAATGTCTTTTAGCATCAATGAATATAATCATTCAATTTTCTACTTTACTTACATATTATATTCATAAATATGTTGGTATAAAATCAGTTTCATATTACTGAAAAATATCTCTACTTGGCCAAATAATTTTGAGAATGATTGTTAGATTCTTCTTGTCAATATTTTGCTTTAGATTTAAATTTTTTATTTTTTAAGTTGTATTTTATTTCTAACTGATATGTAATAATTATACATATTTATTGATTACTGTGTGATGTTTGGATACATGTATACATTCTTGAAATGATCAAATCAGAGCATTTAGCTTATCCATCATTTCAATCATTTATTATGTCATGATGATAACAGTTGAAATCCTCTCTTCTAGATATTTTGAAATATATAATACAATAAGTGCTCATAAATAAATGCTCATAAATAAGATTGGTCAATATGTGCCTTTTATGGTAGTCTTTCATAAATAGAATTCTGTTTTTTCTAACTGATGGTAGTCATGATAAATAGAACTTGAAGCACTTGCTTACAATTTTGATATTTGGCAGAGATTTTTGGTCATTGAACTTAAAAGAACAGTAGCATTTATTGAGATTGCAAAAGAAAAACTGGACAAGGAGGGTGTTTGAGGAGGAAAGTAAGAGGCTTGGCTTACAAATTGTTTAGTTCAAAATAACCATTCTACATTCAAGTTGGTTGTCTCAGGGTTTCTCATGGGGTCTTTATCAAGATTTGGAAGCAGACATCTTTTTTTGTGTGAAAATGTGTATTACAACTGACAGTTGAATTTACAATCTGAATTTCAAGGCAAAGATCGGAATGGAGATAGAAATGTAAGAGTTACAACTCCATAGATGACATTTAAAGTCAAGGAACTTGAACCTTCAATTAGGAAGTGGATGTAAATACAAAAGAGGTTGAAGGATTGAGCTCTGAAGTGCTTTAGCATTCTGATTTAGGCAAGAATTTGATCAAAACAAATAGTAGCAGAGCATGCAATGGGAAAACCAAGGCAGCATGGTTACCTTCACTTACTATAGTTACAATGATAGAATGAAATATAAAACTCTGTATGTTTCATATAGAGAGAGATAAATACACATATACATGTATACACATATTTTTTATTAAGCTGTGGTATATACTTATTTAAATTATTGGTAATTTAAGAAATAAATATTACATATAGCCATCTTCAGAGATCATAAATATAATTCCACAGATTAATTGCTCAAATTTAATAATATACAAACCCACATGCAAATACCATGCATTCATTGACAATGAACTACATATTTTCACTGTGTTGCATTTCATTTGAATCTGCGTAGCGCCTAAAAAAATGTATCAATATATATCAATGAGAACATTCTTTGTATTTGGATTTGCACAATAACTCTTTGTATGGACTATGTATTCTAAGAGGTTGACCATTCCTAGCCCCCACTCAGTAAATGTCAGTAGCATCTTCCGGTTACTCTAACAATCATATAGGTCCCCACCACTTGTTAAATACCCCATTTGTGACTGTACTGATCTTAAATCGATAACCTTTGAAGCTTGTACTAATATTCTGGTGCCAGAAATATTTTTAGTAGTCAATATATTTATTAAATGTAATTAATAAAGCATACAAAATTAATAACTGAAATTGTGCTCAACCTGCGCATGTGTGAATATATAACAAAATTTCAATGACACAATAAATGTAAAAGTATTTTAGATATCTAGGAAGAAAATTTAGGTGATGATACATTCAAAATTAAATGGCATTTCATCATTGAAAGAATATGCAATTTGAATAATTAACAACTTGAAAGGCCAATAATGACAAATATTATTTTAACTAGTATTTATAGTGTGTTGATATTCAATTGACATGCTGATATTATTATCAATATTAATATCAGTATGTAATATTTTTTGTCTGTTTAAAGATACATTGGTAAGTTCTTGCATCCTGGTTTCCCTTCCCACCCAAGATGCCCCTGCTGAATCTCTGTAATTTCTGAGATTTGTACACAATCCATCAACTGAAAAAGTAATTCCTGGTCCATCAGGACACCTTCAGGACTCTGCCCTAACTTTAATTCTGATTAGTTGCATTATACCAGTTGTTAAATAACTTTTCTGTATACCTTCCTCATTCTAGTAAGGATGAAAATAACCTAGTAACTTTATTTTTGAAGCATATACAATTGATTTGAACTGAACTAGGGAAACCTTGTGCTGTCATGTTTTTTTTATTGCTGCTACCAGGAATCTTCTTGTTCTCTAAATTCATTGTTTCCCATGGTCTCCATAATCTTGACAGATGCTAAAAAGTCATGTGATAAAATATAATGCCAATTTTGTTTAAAAACCAATACAGAAACTAAAATCTTCCAATGTTGGACACTATATAATATTTTCTGAAAATCAGAGGCAAATTTTTCATAAAAACTAATGTTAAAATATTTAACATGATTTCATGATTTCAATTCATTTCAACATGGTAGATGTGTGACTATAAAAAGCTGTAACATGTTAAATGAATTCATATAAAAGAGTCAGGAAAGATTAATAGACATAACTGCATAAAATAATAAAAATAATTGAAGTAATATTTGCACAAATAAACAATGAACAATGAACAGCACAAATCAATTGACTTGACAAAAATAGTTCTAAAATATTGTTTTATAATACCTTAGAATAACAAGTAGTAATAAGAAAAAATACCATAGGAATGTGGGTAGAACATATGAGCAGGCATTTTGTAGAAAAATACATTAAAATGTCAAATAGCATAAAATAAATAACTTAAATGTGCATGATTTTATGTTTTTATTCTGTATATGTACAATTAGAAGCAAAATATTTGGCTTTATTATTGATAAAACTGATTGTATAGTTGACCCTTGAACAATGTGGAGGTTGGGGACACCAACCCCTATGCAGTCTACTAACAGCCTACTGTTGACCAGAAACCTTACAGAAAACGTAACAATTGAGTAACACATATTTTGTATGTTATATGTTTTATATACTCTATTGTTACAATAAAATAAGCTAGAGAAAAAATATTATTCAGAAAATGATAAGGAAGAGAAAATATGGTCAGGTGCAGTGGCTCGTGCCTGTAATCCCAGCACTTCAGGAGGCCGAGGCAGGTGGATTGCCTGAGCTCAGGAGTTTGAGACCAGCCTGGGCAACATGGTGAAACCCAGTCTCTACTAAAAATTAAAAAATTAGCACGATGTTTCCGCAATCCCAGCTATTTGGGAGGCTGAGGCAGAAGAATCGCTTGAACCTGGGAGGCGGAGGTTGCAGTGAGCCATGATTGTGCCACTGCACTCTAGCCTGGGCAACAGAGTGAGACTCTGTCAAAAAAAAAAGAAGAAGAAGGAGAAGGAGAAGGAGAGGGAGAGGGAGAGGAGGGAGAGGACGGAGAGGAGGGAGAGGAAGAAGAGGAGGAGGAGGAGGGGGAGGGGGAGGAGGAAGAAGAATATTTACTACTTGTTAAGTGGAAGTAGATTATCATAAAGGTCTTCATCCTTATCGTGTTCATGTTGAGTAGGCTGAGGAGAGGGGAAAAGGAGGGATTGGTCTTGCTGTGTCAGGGGTGGCAGAAGCAGAATAAAATCTGCATAAAAGTGAACCTGTGCTATTCAAATGTGTGGTGTTCAATGGCCAATTGTATCTTACTCTACAATATAGGTATTTTAATACTTGCTTTCATCATCCAATACTACATTTTTAAATGTTATTTATGTTGGACATATAAATACATTTAACTCTCATATAGTATTTTACGAGCAAACTAATGTATATTCTTTATTTCAATGATGGCAAAATCAAGGGTGACTATTTATATTAATCCATTTTCACGCTGCTAATAAAGACATACCTGAGACTGGGCAATTTACAAAAGAAAGAGGTTTATTAGACTTACAATTCCACATGGCTGGGAAGGCCTCACAATTATGGCAGTAGGTGAAAAGCATGTCTCACATGGTGGCAGACAACAGAAGAGGGAATTTGAGCAGGGCAACTCTCTCTTGTAAAACCATCAGATCTCCCGAGACTAACTATCATGAGAACAAAACAGGAAAGAACTGTTCCCATGATTCAATTACCTCCCACCGGGTCCCCCACATAACACGTGGGAATTCCAGATGAGATTTGGGTTGGCACACAGCCAAACCATATCGCTATTCTTTACTTATTACAATCAATGCTATCATAAACATCCTTAGCCACATTTGCACATATCCTGTTAACTTACAAGTTGAATCAGTGTGTCACTGTATATTATTCTCAGCTCTACTAGTAAATGTCAAATTGTTCTCCAAATTGACTAACAATTTCCATTCCCAACACCAATATCTAAGAGTTCCAGTTTCCCCGATACACAGAATTCAGTGTTTTCAGACCTCTTAATTTTTATCCCTTTGACAACTATAAAATAGTTTCATTGTTTTGACTTGCATATTCCCTATTACTGCTTGGATCGATATCTTATTATTTTTACTAGTTATTCTGTTTTCTTTTCCATACTAATATATAGTCATTCTTTATGTATTCTCAATAGTTGTGTTTGTTCATTGTTTGTTTTAAAAATATATTTTCCCAGGTTTTGGCTTACCTTTTAATTTTATTACATCTTCCTGTGCCATTTAAAAATAATATAGTCATATTTATTAATCTCAAATAGTTTGTGCTTTTGCCTTACTTAATAATTTCATCTATACCCAAAATACATTTTCATCAACATCTAGATGTGTTAAGGTATTATTTTTTATATTTAGATTTCAAATTCAGGTAAAATGCTATGTTGCATCATGTGAAATATGAATCTAGATGAATCCTTCTTCATATGGGCAACATATATACAGGTACCAATTACACCTGAGCTATTTCTATGTTGTTCATTCCAATTTATTGATCTATTTGTCTAATTTGACACAAATACCAAATTGACCAAATTACTCACATTTTATAATAACCCTCAAAAAATCTTCAATATTATGAGGTAAAACTAGTCATACATTTTACTTCGAAATTGTCAGCTTCTTTTGGCCTTTGATCTTTGTATGTGTTTATCGACCTCACATATTTCATGAAATATTATTGTATAATGGTATTTTTATTGGAATTTCACTAAATTTATGAATTAATTTGGGAAGAATTTTCATGTTCACCATAATAACTTCATCCATAAACATGTTCTAACATCCATCACTTATTCAAGTATACTTTTATTTTTTAAATAAGTTTTATTATTTTTTTACAAAGATATTTTAAAATATGATATATTCCTACATATCTTATAATTTTGTGCTACTGTGAGAATATATGAGTAAGGATTCTTCACAGAAACAGAACCGATAGGCAATGGGAGAGACAGAGAAAGAGAGAGATTTACAATAAGTAATTTCTCATGCAATTATGGAAGCTAGGAAGTTTAAAATTTACAGTGTGGGCTGGCAGCCTGGAGACCCAGGAGAGCTGACAGTGCAGTTGACGTCTGAAAAATTGTTCTCTTACTCAGAAAGGCTGGTTTCTGTTCTATTCAAGTATTTAACTGATTGGTTGAAGCCCACTCACATTATGGGGAGCAATCTGCTTTAATCGAAGTTCACTGATTTAAATATTAAACTCATCCAAAACTTCTTCCAAGTTGACACTTAAAATTAACCATTACCGCGAATAGTATAATATTTAATATATCAATACATTTTAAATGTATTATATTTTACATACTTAAATGTATTTAATATATTTGAAATTTTAAAATATAATATTTGAATTAAAATCAAAATTAAAATTTTCTTTTAAAATGCTTTGCTTGTTTTGTATGGAAATTGCTAATATACTCAGAAATACATAGACTGTAATAAATTATTAGGATGGCAAAAAAGTAATTGTGGTTTTGCCATGACTTAATGCACCAACCTTATAGCAAACTTGCAGAATTTTCTGAATATTTCCAGTGGTTTGCAGACTCTCCTATATCTTTTCTATGAAGACAAGCCTATCGCGTGAAAAGAAGAACACTGTTTTCTTTTTTGTTTCATGTTTTCTTCTTATAGGAAATTGGATAGTACTTCCATACAATGTTGAATCAAAGATACAATCATGAGAATTCGTCTCTTATTCCTGACTTTTTATATAGTTGGCCCTCTCTATCCATGGGTTCTTCATTCATAGATTCAACCAATTGCAGATCAAAAATAGTTGAAAAAATAATGGTGGCATGAATAGTGAACACGTACAGACTTCTTCTTGTCATTATTCCCTAAACAATACAGTATAGTAAGTATTTACATGGTATTTATATTGTTTTGGTATTATAAGTAATCTAGAAATAATTTACAGTATACAAGAGGATGTGCATAGGTTATATGCAAATAATATACCACTTTATATAAGGGACTTGAGCATCCATGGATTTTGGTATTCATGGGGGATCCTGAAATTAATTCCCCATGGATGCTCAGAGATGACTATATATGAATATTTTGCTATGAGATTTAATGTTTACAGTATAAGTTACATTCTGGTATATCTTTGTAGGTATACATACACGATATTTACGTGTATATATACATAAATCACAAATTCAAATTTATAATGTGCCAAGTATAATACAAAAATCATTGGTTTTCTCAGCCATTTAAGATCGTTACTGATCTGATGTCCTATTATCTCTGAACACTAAATTGTTGTCTCTTTCTAAATGCTTCTACATAATCACAACTGTCAAAATCAAGAAATTAATATTGATACATTACCACCATTGATCCCAGACTATATTCAAGCTTTGACAAGTGTTTAAATAATACAATTTATAGTAAAATGATCAAATTATGAATCATGCCTTGATCAGTCTGAAACAGTTTTTCCCATAGATTTTGTAAAACATACTTTAATTTTGGGGTTGTCTGATGTTTCCATATAATTAGATTCAAGTTATGTATCTTCAGCAGGAATTTAAGCGATGTCCTATTTTTCTGCTCTCTATGAAATTACATACTGTCTCCCAACGCCCCCACTCCCAACCATTGCTGATAACGTTCAGTGTGATCACTTAATTAAGCTTATATCTTCTACACTTCTTTCTGACTAGGCTTCAACATCCACATAAGCTGCAGCCCTCATTCTGCTCAGATTCTGAAAACCCATGTGAAGACCTCCAGCCATATACACCGCTCTGCATTCTGGATTCTAATATCTTATCCAGGTCCCCCAATATATCCCTACATCATCCTGCTTAGGCTCCCAAATGGAATACGTGGCCATATGTCTGAGGTTAATATCTTCCTCAACGTGCAGGGCTTCTGCAGTACATGAAGAGCTTCCCCACACTTTTGGAGCCCTTTTTGTCCTGTTTCGTTACTGACATCCCATGGCTGATGCCAGACATCACTTGATGCCCTCTTCATCTCACTCAGGCTGTGACACCTACTGTGGATGCCCTCTTTATCATGCTTTGCTTCTGACATCTCATGCCAAGACGCTCTTTCCATGCTTTGCTTCAACTAAGTATTGTAGAACTGAATTGTTCAGGAAAACAAAAGGAAGAAAATAAGAAGTGGATTGCACTTTTCTAAAATATGAGAATTTTTTTTTGTAGTTGATATTTAATTTGTTTACATGGATTGAAATTACACATGTATTTGGAATTATTTCTATCATTTTTTAACTTACTATGATTTTTCAGGTTAACATGTTTAACCTCTATTTCCTTCTTAATATTATCCTAATCAGTTTTTTCCAGATTCTTTCTGTGTGTTTGAAACATTACCTATAATATGTAACATATATGTAATATAAAAATATAATCATCCTTATCCCAGCACCTTCAAAATAGGGCATGTTTTAATTTTTAAGAAGGAGAAAATGCCTGTTCAGATGAAAACTAATCACTACACATCATTTTCAAGGGAGAAAGGAATAGCAGATGCTTAAAAGACTAAACAATGTTCCTTTCTGAATAAATATCTCTGATTATCCTTTTCTGTGGTTGACTAACTGTATATAAAAAATGTAATAAAAAATGTAAAAGTATTTTACATATATTTTTATTATTAAAGAGAAATAGAGACAAAATAAGTCTTGAGATTGAAGTTTAATGAATTTGATTTTAAGAAACCACCATGTAACCAAAACTCCTATCAAGATACAGAAAAAACTTCAATCACCCCAAAGAGTTTCCTTTTTCCCTCTTTCAGTCAATCCCCATCATCTATAATCATAGATAACATTATTTTGTCTTCCCTTGAACTTTATTTAAATTTGGAATCAAATAGTATAGATTGTTTGAGGTGGGTGAGAAGGAAGACTGAAGCTGACTTCTTTTCCTGGGACAGTTTTGCTGATCATAATTGTCATTAGTAATACATTTACAAGTTGGCTGATATAAGTTAGTTTTGGCTCTGGTGACCCAGCTGGGGTGACTCTTCTGCAAATGTCTATTATCCTTATTCTGGAGCTACTGGGGTAGAAGCTTATGTGCTTCTTATATCAAGGGCATAAAAAGGCAAAAGAGAAAATATATAAGCCCCTTAATAACATAAATCGAAACTAGCACATTGTCTTTTTGGCCTTACTTTGTTGGCTCAAACAGGCCAAAGTTGATATTATGGTTTGAATATTTGTTCCCTCCAAAATTTATGTTTAAATTTAATTTCCACTGTAATAGTATTAGCAAGTGGGCCTATTTAGAGATGATTAAGCAACAAGGATTCTGTTCTCATGGATGGGTTTAATATCTTTCAAAAAGGGCTTTGGGAGAGGGTTGTCTCTTGCCTTTCCAACTTCACCCATGAGATGACATCACAAGAAAGGCACCAAAAGATGCCTACTCTTCAGTCTTAAATTTAACAGCCTCCAAAATTGTGAGAAATAAATTTCCATTCATTATATATTACCATGTCTCAGGTATTCTGTTATAGCGGCACAAAATGGACTATGACAATTGAGGGCTCAAATTTAAAGAGGGGGAAATATATATCACATCCATACTAGGAAAAACTGCAGTCACCTAGCGAAAGATAAGCAGCAAACAAAATAAGCTGGAATTCTTAATGAAATTTGCTTGAGTCTTCTCTCACAGTCACAGTTCCCTCCCACATACAAACTATAATCATCCTTATCCCAGCACCTTCAAAGTTTAGTTCAGTCATTATATCAAGCTCTTGATACAGAAATGTATGAAATAAAGACAACTCATCTGCTTCTTCAATTCCTCACTTGCAGTAGGGCAACAAGAAGAAAATAACTGCAATAAATATCCTGTATGGAAAGAGAAGAAAAAAAACACATACAATAGTCACTGTTCCATAGTACTTATAAAATCTTTCTGTAAAACATATTTCTCAGTTCTCTTGCTCCGGGGGTTCTCACCTAGTGGTGATTTTGCTCCCCAGGGGGCTTTTGGCAAGGGATGGTGTATTAGACCATTCTCACATTGCTATAAAGAACTACCTGAGGCTGGGTAATTTATAAACAAAAGAGGTTTAATTGACTCAAAGTTCCACAGGCTGTACAGGAAGCATTGCTGAGGAGACCTCAGGAAACTTACAAACATGATGGAAGGTGAAGAGGAAGGAGTCATATCTTATACGGGCTGGAGCAGGAGGAAGTGCAGGGGGAAGGTGACACACACTTTTAAACAACCATGCCTCATTAGAACTCACTCACTATCATGAGAACAACAAAGGTGAAGTGTGCCCCATGAGCCAATCACTTTCAACCAGGACCCTCCTCCAACCCTGGGGATTATAGCTCAGTATAAGATGTGGTTGGGGACACAAATCCAAACCCTATCATTTCACTCTGGCTCCTCTCAAATTTTATGTTATTTTCACATTGCAAATACAATCAATCCTTTTCAACAGTCCCCCAATGTCTTAACTCATTTCATCATTAACTGAAAAGTCTGCAGCCCAAAAATCTCATCTGAGACAAGGCAACTACTTTCTGCTCATGAGGCTGTAAAATAAAAAAAACAAGTTAGTTACTTCCAAGATACAATGGGAGTACAAGCATTGGCTAAATACTCCCATTTCAAGAGGGAGAAATTAGCCAAACAAGGGGGCTACAAACCCCGTGCAAGTCCAAACCCAGCAGGGCAGTCATTAAATCTTAAAGATCCAAAATAATCTCCTTTGACTACATGTCTCACATCCAGATAACACTGATGCAGTGGGTGGGCTCCCACAGCCGTGGGCAACTCTGCCTCTGTGGCTCTGCAGGGTGCAGCCCCCTTGGGTGCTTTCACCAGCTGGCATTGAATGCCTATGTCTTTTCCAGGTGCATGGTGCAAGCTGTTGGTGGATCTACCCTTTTGTGTAATCCATTATAAACTGAAATTATCATAAGTAAAAAATGTGTTTGATATACATAACCTACTGAACATCATAGTTTAGCCTGGCCTACCTTAAACATGCTCAGAAAACTTACATTAATGTAAGTAAGTTGGGCAAAATCATCTCACCCAAAGCCTATTTTATAACAAAATGTTGAATATCTCATGCAATTTATTGAATACTGTATTGAAAGTGAAACACAAAATCGTTATATGGATATTTAAAATACAGTTTCTACTGAAAGCTTATTGCTTTTGCACATGACAAAGTTGAAATATTGTGAGTCGAATCATCATAATTTGGAGACTATCTTGCTCTGTCTCTGTGTGTATACATAGAGAGGATGCTCTGATACCTTCATAGAAAAGGATTGGTATATTAAAAAGACCAAAAAGAACCTCCTTCATGTTTTAAAAACTTGAAAATTTCAGATTATGAAATAATTGTATCATACAGACTTCCATCTGTGTTAAAAGACTGGAAAAAGTTCTATGTGCATGTTATTACCTCTTAATAGGAATGGAGTCAATACTAGTCCATGGGCTGACTGTAGCTCATCTGATGGAAAAGATAGTAGAGTATATTGATTAGAAGTAGAGCTTGAGGGACTGATATTTACAGTGTAATGGATTAAGTTTAATGACAAGACTTACTACAAGTCAATACAAGGCTTAACCTTATAGCCACATTAGTTAGGCATTATTGTCCAAAATAATTTGAAGTAGATTAAATGATTTATTGAATAAACATAAATGTCTGGTAGAAGAGAAACATTAGTTTTCTTCTGATGCAGAATTGTTTTCAGGATCCTGAACACGTTTCTGTGTTTTTAGCTTTCACACTGCATAAAGTAAAATCAATTAATTAAACCATATATTAAAGTGTAACTACCTTTTAATTTTAGGGTAATATATATCACAAACTATGTATTCATTTGCTAAGTATTATTTTAAAATTTGTCCCACAAAGAGTTTATGACATTTTTTTGAAAAGCCAGACATTTGATTAAAATATTTCAGCAAATTATTTTGAATATTGAAGTGCAAAAAGATGATACCAAGTAAGGTTATTGTTCCTCTATAAACATATTAGGTGTAAACAATTCAAGTGAAGATTTTTTAGGTTTAAAATGTCTCAAGTTTTTTTTTAAATTGATACAATTTATACTTTTCTCCAAACACTACCAAAGTTATTTAAAAATGAGAGACATGTAGATGAAAGCAGGAAACAGAACAACCGCATTAAAATATTAAATAAAAATATTGTACAAATACAAAAAAAGAACTTCAATCTTATTTATACTGAAATGTTATACCTTTCTAGCAAACAAAATTTACATTAATATAGAGTTCAGCTTTACATTAGCCTCAAGTTGGGCAAAAACATCTAATCCAAAGCCTATTTATAATAAAATGTTGAATATCTCATGTAATCTTTGAATACTATTTTGAAAGAGAAACACAAAATGGTTATATGAGTATTCAAAATGCAGTTTCTACCGAATACGTACAGCTTCAATAGAGTTCAGCTTTCAGAGTTAAGCTTTCAAGATCAACTCTTTATTTCCATTTGCTTAAAAATTTTTGACTCTTCCCTAAGCTTTAAAGTAAGAACATTATTAGCCTTATTTCTCAGTTTTTCAAATTAAAGGAGATGGACTTCGATTTGTAGAACAGAGGCCTGTGCTCTAGAAAAAATTCCACATGTTTTACTCTCTCTGAAATCTCATTTTCTCTTCTAAAGAGTTTTGTTTTTTATGTTTTTATTAAATAAAATTTGAATGCAGAAAAATGCATAGAACTCAACTGTAAAATATATTAACTATTGACAAATGTATAGACTATTGTAAGGAATACCCAAATTATGGTATAAATTCCTTCACTGTAGAAATTTCCCACATGACATTTTCTAGTTTTTTACCAACTCCTGGCTTAGGCCACCTCTTTTATGATTTCTAGCATAGATTGATTTATTCAGTCTTTGAATCTCACCAAATGGGATCATACAGAATGTACTCTTTTGTGCTTGGCTAATTTCCTTCAACATAAAGTTTTTGGTATTGAGTCATACTTTTGACAGAGCAATCGTTTATTCATTTATTTATTTTGTTTTTACCGAGTTGTTTTCAATTCTACAAATACACCAAAATTTGTTCAACAGATCTGCTGATGGACTTTTGAATTTTTTCCACTATTGTCTATAAAAAATAAAGATGTTATTAACATCTTTATTTATAAACATAGGATTTAATTGTTTTGGAGTAAAATTGCTGGGTCATAAGGTAGGCATAAGTTTTAAAGAAATTGAAAAACTCTTTTTTGAAATCGCTGGACTATTTAACATTTCTACAAGCAACATTTAAGAGACTCATTGCTTAAAATCTGTGCTAACAGCTGATACTGTTAGACATCTAAATTTTAGCCATTCTACTAGGTGTGTAATGGTATCTCATTATGGTTTTAATTTGCAGTTTTGTGATAACTAGTGATGCTGCATGTTTTAATTTATTTTGCTTTTGTTGTTATTCTCTGCCATTTATTTGTGTCCTTTGCAAATGTTTATTAGATTATTTTATCCACTCTTCACTGGACTTTTAAATATTTTTATTATTGAGTTAAAATTCTTCAGAGATTTCGATATAAGTCTTCTTTTTAGATGTATATCTTGTGAATATCTTTTAGTCTGTGGCTTACCAATTTAGGTTTTCAATGAGGAGAAATTTTAAGTCTAGCAAAGTATAATTTAGCAATTTTCCTTTCATGCCTATTGCATTCAGTTTGCTCTCTAAGAAAAATTTAAGGCATCATGATGTTGAAGGGATCCTGCTAAATTTTATTCTAAAAGGGTGACATATTTTACTTTTTCGTTTAGTTCTACAATCTAGCTTAATTTCATCACTATATATATATCTATATATGTATATGTATATACAGGTGTTCCTTGACTTACAATGGAGGTTACATCCTGATAAAGCCATTGCAAGTTGAAAAACTGTAAGTTGAACCATTGCTAGTCAGAAACTATCTTCATATACATATATAAAATTTTTATTATATTTAATGCCTATATACACACATACAGATGCATATGTATAATTATTACATATATTTTTAATTGTTTTATTAGTATTTGCTCAGAAGATTTTTCTTCTCATTAAATTAAATTTATTGGAGAATGACTTTATCATAAGTTAGGTTCTATTTTTATACCCTATTTTATACTTTTATTTTTTATTTATGTGTTGCCTATGTATATATTTTAAGTTAGTTTCTCAAAGAATATTTTATAAATTTCAGTGTACAGATTTATCACATCTTCTTTTTAAAGTTTTTCTAAGTATGTATTCCACATTTCCAGTTCTTCTCTTTTTAAAAATTTATTTATTGCCTGTGTATAGTAAATCATTTGATTTTTTGGAAATGTTTGCTTTTTGTCTGGACCTCATTAAATTCACTTATTAGTTCCACTTTTGTTTATGTCAATTTTATCTAGTAATTCTCTTCTCACCATCTGTCAGTTATAAAGATCTGTTGCATCACCTTCTAAACATGTTTCAACCAGCCTGGGCAATATGGGGAAACCCCATCTCTACAAAACCAGCACAAAAAAAATTAGCTGGGCATGGTGTGAGCCTGTACTCCCAGTTACTTGGGAGGCTGAGGTGGGAGGATCACCTGAGCCCAGGATTTTAAGGCTGTGGTGAGCCATGATTGTACCGTTGCACTCCAGCCTGGGTGATAGAGTGAGACCCTGACTCAAAAAATTAAATTAAATAAAATTAAAAGTAAAAAATAAAAGCATGTTTCAATTCAATGTATTTATTTCTAACTTCATGACCTTCACAGTCTTCTATACCTCTAGTATCTCTCCCCATCCCCAGATTTATTGCAGTATAATTGACAAAAAATGTATATATTTAAGGTATTAAATGTGATGTTTTAATGTACATATACGCTGTGAAGTGATTACCACAATCAAGCTAATTAACATATTTATCACCTCACAAAGTCATTAATTGTGTGTGTGTACATGTAGTGAGAACACTTAATATCTTTTCCCTTATCAAATTTGAGGCATGCAATACTATATTATCAACTATAGTAGCCATGTTCTACATTAGCTTTCCAGAACTTATTCATCCTAAGTAACTGAAACTTTGTACCCTTTGATCAACAGATCCCTGTTTTTCCCATCCCACAGCCTCTGGCAACCACCATTCTACTCTCTGTTTCTGTGAGTTCAACTTTTTTAGATTCCACATATTAGTGAGATCGTGCAGTATTTGTATTTCTGCATCTGATTTCACTTAGCCTAACATGCTACAGGTTCATACATAGAGTTGCAAATGGCAGGATTTCCTTTTTTAAGTCTGAAAAATATTCCTGTGTGTGTGTGTGTGTGTGTGTCTGTGAGACATTTTCTTTATTCATTCATCTGTCAACACGTTTTCATATCTTTGCTATTGTGATAATGCAGTAGTGAACATGGAATTGCAAATATCAAGATAATTGTTTCATTTCCTTTGAGTATATATCTAGAAGTAGGATTATATAATAGTTATATTTTTAATATCTTTAAGAACCTGCCTACTGTTTTCCATAATGGCTGTACCAATTTACATTCCCATCAACAGTGTAGCAGTTAAGGGCTGAGAGGTGGGGTGAGTGAGCAAGTCTTTCTGTGACTTTGGAAATGTTTAGCATCCTGATCTTGAGATACAAGATCTTGAGTTATAATATCTTGTGTGCCACACATACATAAATACAAATATATAAATATTAAACCCGATTTCTCTATTTGGCTTTAAATATAGTACCTTCAAGAAAATTATTTAAAATACAATGCGTTAAAATGACTACTAAGAATATTGTGATGTCAAGAATTTAGACTAACAGAATACTCCCTATTGTTGCTGATATAATAAAAATTGGTCCAGGTACTCAGAAGAACAAAAGCCCACAAAATCTGGTAATGTAAAAGATGTTCTAGCCCTAAGTCTTAGCCATTCCAGATTAATCATAGAAAAATTCTTGTTTAATCCTCTGAGATACATATATAATACTCTGTAAACCAGCATTGTTTGTGACAGCTCAGGGCTGGATATAATGTAGAATTTTATGAACTGAGAATCCACATAAATTATGGCATTTTCACATAATATAATATCAAACTGCTGTGAAAACTAATGTAGTCTCCAAGTATGAAAATTACAATTATGGTTTTCAGAAAAATAAAGTTGCCAAAGAATTTGCATAGAATTACATTTGCAAAACTTAAAAAATAAAACCACATATATCATTTAAAAATATATAAGTATGCATGAAATTAAAAATTATGATATTCTTCAACTGGAAATAAGTAATCAGGAAGTTTCAACTGTATTGTTTGTGTTTTATTTATTTTAAGGTGGAGTGGATATATAACAAAACTCTTATTATTGTATACATGTATCTTCATATATATATAACTATTTTAGAGACCACAATTTTGACAATACATATTAAAGTTAATTTTAATTAAAAATAAATTGCATCAGCAGAAAACACATATTATATAGAAAGGCTATGATATGGTTTGGCTCTGTGTCCTCACCCAAATCTCATATTGTAGCTTCCATAATTCCCACATGCAGTGGGAGGGACCCAGTGGGAGATAACTGAATCATGGGAGTGTTCGCATAATTGTGTATAAGTCTCACAAGATCTGATGGCTTTGAAAAAGGGAGTTTCCCTGCACAAGCTTTCTCTCTTTGCCTGACACCATCCATGTAAGATGTGACTTGCTCCTCCTTGCCTTCCACCATGATTGTGACTCCTCCCCAGCCATGTGGAACTGTAAGTCCATTAAACCTATTTTTCCTCCCAGTCTCAGATATGTCTTTATCGGCAGCATGAAATTGGACTAATACAGTAAATTGGTGCCAGTAGAGTTAGGTGTTACTCAAAAGATACCTGAACATGTGGAAGTGACTTTGGAACTGGGTAACAGGCAGAGGTTGGAAGAGTTTGGAGGGTTCAGAAGAAGACAGGAAAATGTGGGAAAGTTTGGAACTTCCTAGAGACTTGTTGAATGGCTTTGACCAAAATGCTGATAATGATATAGACAAAGAAATCCAGGCTGAGGTAGTCTCAGAGATAAAACATAACTCTTGTTATGTTTTAGCAAAGAGACTGGCAGCATTTTGCCCCTTCCCTAGAGATTTCTGGAACTTTGAACCTGAGGGAGATAATTTAGGGTATCTGGCGGAAGAAATTTCTAACAAAGCATCCAAGATGTGACTTGGGTGGTGGTAAAGGCATTCAGTTTTAAAAGGGAAACAGAGCATAAAAGTTAGAAAATGTACAGCCTGACACTGCGATAGAAGAGAAAATATCATTTCTGAGTAAAAATTCAAGCTGGCTGCAGAAATTTGCATAAATAATAAGGAGCCAAATATTAATCTCCAAGACAATGGGGAAAATGTCTCCAGGGCATGTCAGAGGTCTTCATAGCAGCCCCTCCCATCACAGGCCCAGAGGCTTAGGAAGAAAAAATAGTTTTGTGGGGCAGGCCCAGGATCTCCATGCTGTGTGCAGTCCAGGGTCTTGGTGCTCTGTGCCCTAGCTGTTCCAGCTGTTACTAAAAGGGTCCAAGGTACAGATTGAGCTATGGCTTCAGAGGGTGCAAACCTCAAGCCTTGGTAGCTTCCACATGGTGTTGAGCCTGTGGATACACAGACACAGAAGTCAAGAATTGAGGTTTGGGAACCTCCTGCTAGATTTCAGAGGATGTATAGAAATGCCTGGATATCCAGGCAGAAGTTCACTGCAGGGGCAGGGCTCTCATGGAGAACCTTTGCTAAGGCAGCTCAGAAGGAAAATGTAAGGTTGGAGCCCCCACACAGAGTCCCTACTGGAGCACCATCTAGTGGAGCTGTGAAAAGAGGGCCCTTCAAACCCCAGAATGGTAGATCCACTGACAGCTTGCACTGTGTGTGTGTGCCTGAAAAAGCCACAGACACTCCATGCCAGCTGGTAAAAGCAACTGGGAGAGAGGATGTACCCTGCAAAGCCACAGAGGTGGAGCTACTGCAGACCATGGAAACTCACCTCTTGCATCAGCATGACTTGGATGTGAGACATGGAGTCAAAGAAGATCATTTTGGAGCTTTAAGATTTGACCTGTCCCACCGGATTTTGAGCTTGCATGGAACCTGTAGCCCCTTTGTTTTGGCCAATTTCTCTCATTTGGAATGGCAGTATTTACCCATTGGCTGTACCCCAATTGCACCTAAGAAGTAACTAACTTGCTTTTGATTTTATAGGCTCATAGGCAGAAGGGACTTGCCTTGTCTTAGATAGGACTTTGGACAGTGGACTTTTCAGTTAATCCTGAAATGAGTTAAGACTTTGGGAGACTGTTGGAAAGGCATGATTGGTTTTGAAATGTGAAAACATGGGATTTGGTAGGGTCCAGAGACAGAATGATATGGTTTGGCTTTGTGTCCCCACCCAAATCTTATCTTGCAGCCCCCATAATTCCCACATGGTGGGAGGGACCCAGTGGGAGATAATTGAATCATGGTGGTAGGTCTTTCTCATGCTGTTCATGTGACAGTGAATAAGTCTCATGATATCTGATTGTTTTAAAAATGGAAGTTTCCAGGCATAAGCTTTCTCTCTCTTTTCCTGCCACCATCCATGTAAGATGTGACTTGCTCCTCCTTCCCTTCTGCCATGATTGTGAGGCCTCTCCAGCCATGTGGAACTGTAAGTCCATTAAATCTCATTTTCTTCTCAGTCCCAGATATGTCTTTTTTTTTTCTTTTTTGATGGAATCTCACTCTTGCCCAGGCTGGAGTGCAGTGGTGCGATCTCAGCTCACTGCAACCTCCACCTCCCAGGTTCAAGCAATTCTCCTGCCTCAGCCTCCTGAGTAGCTGGGATCACAGACTCCTGAGTAGCTGGATTACACCAGGCCCCATTATTTTTTTTATTTTTAGTAGAGATGGGGTTTCCCCATGTTGGCCAGGCTGGTCTGGAACACCTGACCTTGTGATCCACCCACCTCAGCCCCCGAAAGTGCTGGGATTACAAGCATGAGCCATTGCGCCTGGCCTTGGGTATGTCTTTATCAGCAGTGTGAATATGAACTAATACAGGCTACAATCAACAATCGTTATAAGAAAATGTTAAAAATGACAATAAATGATCATATGTATCTGGGAAAATACTGTGTCAGCAAAAAACTGTCATAATCATTAGCATTTAGTTCACAGTGAATATGTTTCATAGTTCTGTAACTAACAAATAAATAAAACAATTGTATTTATATACTGCAATATGGTTTTATACTGGCACATTTTTTCTTCCCAATTGCAGTCACAATGACTGTAGAAAGTAACAGTGATGTTGATCTAATTATCCCATCAAATGCATATCATATGTAAAGGGAGGCAGGATACTCATTTTCTAGTTATTAATCTTGATCAACTGAGAAAAGTGAAGAATAAAAAAGTCTTCCATTTTCTTTGCTACTTGAAATTGATAGGCTATATATGTGGAGAAGCATAATCTTTTTTTTTTTTTTGAATTACTATGCAGTGGCTGTGTCCAGTATCTTTAAAGACCAAGAAATAAAGTCAATTACATCATTGCATATTTAGAAAACCCCATGGTCTCAGGAGGTTTTTCCTTAAGCTGATAAGCAACTTCTTCAATGTGCAAAAATCACAAGCATTCCTATACACCAATAACAGACAAACAGAGAGCCAAATCATGAGTGAACTCCCATTCACAGTTACTACAAAGAGAACAAAATACTTAAGAATCCAACTTACAAGGAATGTGAAGGATGTCTTCAAGGAGAACTGCAAACCACTGCTCAATGAAATAAAAGAGAACACAAACAAATGGAAGAACATTCCATGCTCATGGATAGGAAGAATCAATATTGTGAAAATGGCCATACTGCCCAAGATAATTTATAGATTCAATGCTATTCCCATCAAGTTACCAATGAGTTTCTTCACAGAATTGGAAAAAATTACTTTAAAGTTCGTATGGAACCAAAAAAGAGCCCGCATTGCCAAGACAATCCTAAGCCAAAAGAACAAAGCTGGAGTCATCATGCTACCTGACTTCAAACTATACTACAAGGCTACAGTAACCAAAACAGCATGGTACTGGTACCAAAACAGATTATATATATATATATATATATATATAATCAGTGAAACAGAACAGAGCCCTCAGAAATAACACCACACATCTACAACTGTTTGATCTTTGACAAACCTGACAAAAACAAGAAATGGAGAAAGGATTCTTTATTTAATAAATAGAGAATTTTAATAAATAGAGAATTAAAGGATTCTCTATTTAATAAATAGGTTAGCTGCGAAAACTGGCTAACCATATGCAGAAAGCTGAAATTGGATCCCTTCCTTACATCTTATACAAAAATTAATTCAAGATCGATTAAAGACTTAAGTGTTAGACCTAAAACTATAAAAACCCCAGAAGAAAACCTAGGCAATGCCATTCAGAACATAGGCATTGGCAAGGACTTCATGACTGAAACACCAAAAGAAATGGCAACAAAAGCCAAAATAGACAAATGGGATCTAATTAAACTAAAGAGCTTCTTCATGGCAAAGGAAACTACCACTAGAGTGAGCAGGCAACCTACAGAATGGGAGAAAATTTTTGCAATCTACCATCTGACAAAGGGCTAATATCCAGAATCTACAAAGAACTCAAACAAATTTACAAGAAAAAAACAAACAATTCCATCAAAAAGTGGGCAAAGGATATGAACAGACACTTCTCAAAAGAAGACATTTAAGCAGCCAACAGACACATGAAAAATTTCTCATCACTGGTCATCAGAGAAATGCAAATCAAAACCACAATGACATACCATCTTACGCCAGTTAGAATGACGATCATTAAAAAGTCAGGAAACAACAGATGCTTGAGAGGATGTGGAGAAATAGGAATGCTTTTACAATGTTGGTGGGAGTGTAAATTAGTTCAACCATTGTGGAAGACACTGTGGAGATTCCTCAAGGATCTAGAACCAGAAATACCATTTGACCCAGCGATCCCATTACTGGGTATATACCCAAAGGATTATAAATCATGCTACTATAAAGACACATGCACACATATGTTTATTGCGACACTATTCACAATAGTGAAGACTTGGAACCAACCCAAATGTCCATCAGTGACAGACTGGATTAAGAAAACGTGGCACATATACACCATGGAATACTATGCAGCCATAAAAAAGGATGAGTTCGGCCAGGTGCCATGGCTCATGCCTGTAATCCCAGCACTTTGGGAGGCTGAGGCGGGGGTGCCTGTAGTCCCAGCTGCTGCAGAGGCTGAGGCAAGAGAATGGCGTGAACCTGGGAGGTGGAGCTTGCAGTGAGCTGACGTAGCGCCACTGCACTCCAGCCTGGGGGACAGAGCGAGACTCGGTCTCAAAAAAAAAAAAAGAATAAAAAGGATGAGTTCATGTTCTTTGCAGTGACATGGATGAAGGTGGAAACTATCATTCTCAGCAAAGACAGAAAGCCAAACACCATATGTTCTCACTCAGAAGTGGGAATTGAACAATGAGAGCACTTGGACACACGGCGGGGGACATCACACAACGGGGCCTGGTCGGGGGGTCAGGGGGGTTGGGAAGGGATAGCATTAGGAGAAATACCTAATGTAAATGACGAGTTGATGGGTGCAGCAAACCAACATGGCACATGTATACCTATGTAACAAACCTGCACGTTGTGCACATGTACCCTAGAATTTAAAGTATAATAATCATAATAATGAAAACTTCATATATGGCAAAGTAAAACTCAACTTAAAAATCAACATACATATGGAAAAATTTGTTTTTTCAAAATATCTATTCCAAATTTATTTTAAAAAATATTTATAAGCTGCTTTATTGGAAATTGAATAAATGTTATTTTTGCATTTTTAGTGGAAAAAAGGAATAAAGTCAATTAAAGGCAAACAGTTGTTAGAGGCAGTAAAAATTAAGAAAATTCTTTGGAGAAACTGAGATGCTGAATAAAAACATTGGCATATACATCATAATCTATAGAATAAAATGTCTTTATAAGCGTTACATCCAATACCTTAGTATATCAATGGAAAATATTCTAATTTCCTCAACATAGAGGTGTTTTTATCTGTTTCTTCGTATCTGAAAATCTAGGTTGCTGTCTTATTAAGTTGGTTTCTCAGTTCCTGGCTGTCTCCCTCTTTCTTTTTTTCTTTCTATATCCCAAGGTTTCAGTGTGCCTTAGTTTTCATTATACTTATTTCCATGTGGTTGGTGTTGACGCTTCTTAACAAAAATTGATCATGGAGTATAAAGCATATTCACCTCCACATTTTTCTTCCTTGTGAACCTTGAAGTAAAAATCCATGTTTTTTGTTATTTAATAAGAAAAGCTTATCATAATATGAATGTTGCCAATGAAAAGGAAGTGTAGAAATTTTAGAAATATTAAAACATCTTTAGAGTAGTTTATCACTGGCTTATTTGTCTAACTCTCTTCTTATGAAGGCCTGGAAGCCTTTCCCAGCAGATTCTAAAAACTAGGCTAAAGATTAAAATTTGCTTCACTGACCTCAATTTCTATTTGCTTTTTCTGTATTATATATAAATGCATTAATATGTACTATAGGTCAGACATAGTGCTAAGTGTCACCTAAGGGTCGGGGAGGGGGAAACATAGAAAAATATTATTTTAAAACACATTCTATAACTAGGACTCCTAGAAATTTTTAAAAAATTTCTTTCATCTTAGTCTTCACTTACAAGTACTTTCGTCTGATATAGAATCCTTGAGAATTCCCTATTTCTAGTTTAAGAGAAACCTCTAGTTTATTTTGACACCTAAATTATTGACATTCAGAGATGAGTGGATGTGGATTATTTTTATCTCCGTTAAAAAATAAAAGTTTGAGATGAGATGAGAAATGTGTATTCTGTTTCACCATGGAATTGGTTATATGAAAGTTATGGCTCTGTTTTGTAAAATTTAGCCAATAGAAAAAAATAAAGGGTATTATCTGTAATAAGTAAACACTCTTCAAGAATAACTGAAGATTTCTACCAAAATAGAAAAATTTATAACTACATAACAAAACTTTAATTTTACAGCTAGTGTAATACTTATTTTCAATATAATAAATTGGTTTTACCATTTTTCTCAGTGCAATAAAAATCAGGAAATGTTCTTATTAAAAGATTCTGAATATTTTATCAAACATTTTGTGTAAAAGGTTAAGATATAGAATATGTCTTAATCATATATAAGAAATATCTTATATAATTATAGATCTAGGTATAATTAAATATGAGATATACACTTATATATAAGATATATCTTATGTATAATTATACATATCTTATATATAAGATATATATAAGACATATAATATGTATGATATGTATAAATCTTATATATCATTAATATGTGTCTTATATAATATTATATATAAAATATATAATTATATTTATATAAGATATATCCTATATATAATTATATTTAAGTATATATAGTATATATATAATAAGTATATATATAAATATATATATTAAGTATATATATACTTAAATATTATTATATATCTATATAATTATATATTAAGATATATATTATATAAGATATAGAATATATCTTGATTATTGAAAACCAGTAGATCATATAATGATTAAAATATGTAAAACCTTTAACAGTCTCTATAAGGTAAATTATGAAGTTAAAAATAATTCTTAAAAACAGACTGGAAATAGCTGTTTAAAATTGTGTTTACTGATATTCTATTTCTTGAAAAGGTAGACAATTTGGAGGCATAAAAGAGATACCATGGCAGAAAAGAGTCACTAGTTTATAATTTACTAGAAGATGAGCAGAAACAGAGATGAACGTGGGTTTGGGTTAATCTTTCTTTCTCCAGGCAGCATAGACCTGTTGCAGAACTTTGCTGGTTCTGGGGTCTACTGAAGCCTAATTCTTTTTTGAGCCACTTGGTACATGGACCAGAATAGCACACCCACACCAATACATTGTCTCCCAAACCGAAAGAAGCCCACTAGGCCTTGTGCCTCTGTCTTGGTTGGCGACGTGACTAAATGCCACAACTTCCCCTTCACCTTAGAAAGGCTATCTCAACATGCTTCACACCACTGAATCCCCTGAAATTTCTCTGAAATAGAAGGCCACTGAATTTTTGTCAGATGTATTTTCCACTCTCGGGCTCACACATTTCTTACCAGTATTTCTAGAGAAGTTGTTTTTTGTTCACTAGGTTCAATTAATCAACATACTGATCATCAATGTAACAGACCAGTGTGACATCTGGTGAAAGGGAAAAACAATCAAGTTCACTGTGAACTAAACTATAGCTTAGGGCTGAAGAGTTAACAGTCTCCTAAGGTATGAAAATAAAGGTGTATTGCGGTGTGGACTAAACTATAGCACAGGGCTGAAGAGTTACTATTCTCGTAAGGTATGAAAATAAAGGTGTACTGCGGTGTGGACTAAACTATAGCATAGGGCTGAAGAGTTAATATTCTCCTAAGGTGTGAAAATAAAGGTGTATTGCGGTGTAGACTAAACTATAGCATAGGCTGAAGAGTTAATATTCTCGTAAGGTATGAAATAAAGGTGTCTGTGTCTGGATAAACTATAGCACAGGCTGAAGAGTTAATATTCTCCTAAGGTGTGAAAATAAAGGTGTATTGCGGTGTAGACTAAACTATAGCATAGGGCTGAAGAGTTAATATTCTCTAAGTGTGAAAATAAAGGTGTCCTGTGGTGTGGACTAAACTATAGCATAGGGCTGAAGAGTTAATATTCTCCTAAGGTGTGAAAATAAAGGTGTCTGTGGTGTGACTAAACTATAGCAAGGCTGAAGTTATTTCTATATTAAATGTTTGTTGTACTATAGCATAGGTGAGTTATTTCTCCTGAGTTGAAGATAAAGTTCCTGTGTGGACTAAACTATAGCATAGGGCTGAAGAGTTAATATTCTCCTGAGGTATGAAAATAAAGGTGTCCTGTGGTGTGGACTAAACTATAGCATAGGGCTGAAGAGTTAATATTCTCCTGAGGTCTGAAGATAAAGGTGTCCTGTGGTGTGGACTAAACTATAGCATAGGGCTGAAGAGTTAATATTCTCCTAAGGTGTGAAAATAAAGGTGTATTGCGGTGTAGACTAAACTATAGCATAGGGCTGAAGAGTTAATATTCTCATAAGGTATGAAAATAAAGGTGTATTGTGGTGTGGACTAAACTATAGCACAGGGCTGAAGAGTTAATATTCTCCTGAGGTATGAAAATAAAGGTGTCCTGTGGTCTGGACTAAACTATAGCATAGGGCTGAAGAGTTAATATTCTCATAAGGTATGAAAATAAAGGTGTCCTGTGGTGTGGACTAAACTATAGCATAGGGCTGAAGAGTTAATATTCTCATAAGGTATGAAAATAAAGGTGTATTGTGGTGTGGACTAAACTATAGCACAGGGCTGAAGAGTTAATATTTTCATAAGGTATGAAAATAAATGTGTCCTGTGGTGTGGTCTAAACTCTAGCATAGGGCTGAAGAGTTAATATTCTCCTGAGGTCTGAAGATAAAGGTGTATTGTGGTTTTGCAAGCTGAACATAAACAGCTTTTAGTGGACTCTACTAACAGGTGAAGAGGAAAAAGCGTGTATTATATCAATAGCTGCATACCAGATACCAGGGCATGCGTTAATTCACTCAAGCAATGAAACTACATCTGGTACAACGGCTGTCATTGGTGTTACCACGTGGTTAAAGCTTATGATAATTCATTGTCATTCTCCAAGATCCATCTGTTTTCTGCACAAGTCAAATAGGCAAGTTAAATGGGGATGTGGTGGGTATCAGCACCCCTACATTCTGAGTTGGGAAAATAACCATAGGATGGGATCAGGGATCCACTGGACCAACTGTAAAATGCACCTTGGCTATAACTCCATTATTCAACTGACCTATAAGCCCCTACTCTGATATATTGCAGTAATGTCTTAGGTCTCCTGGAATCAGTTTGGATCCAATATTCAGTATTGATTACTTGTTTTTCTCCTAATGCAAAGTCACCGTGACAAAAGGCTATACATCCCTTTTGGAAAGGATGGGGAAAGATTAATGATATAAATTTTTTTGGCAGTATAGTGAAGTCCTTCCTCAAGGGGACCTGGCCTCCCTTTCACTCAAGGAGTTCTGGGTCAGTAATTGGCTCCATTCTGGGAATTGATAGAGGTGCGTTTTCTGCTTTTATGATTCAATTTAGACTTCTATTTCTTGACCTAGATCAATTAGACAAATAGTCCGACTCACAGATAACTTATGGAATTGGCTAATTGATCTTGGTGTCCCTAGGGGTAGAATAGATAGAGAGTGTGCTAAATTCTTACCTGATCTGTACAAGCCAAAGAAAGAGTTCTAGGTCAGGAATAAATAATCGGAAATTTTCAATTTCATTTGTAGTGTAGACCAGCTTTTGTTTGAACCAATCAACTAAACTGTTAGATCCTTTTCTATCCCCTCATGCTGCAATATTAAATGAAGGATCTCTGCTTAGCCAGCCTGTATCAATAAATTTAGCCAGATCCAACGTTATGTTCCTACTATCCCACACCCTTAATACTTATTTCTCACATATTCCCAGGGTTTCTGTGTGTATAAATTGAAAAAATTATGTAGTTCTTTTGGAGTGTGGCATATCTATTCATGGGGTACACTTCGACCTCAGCTTTCTGCTAGAACTTGAGTCTAGGTACAAGTCTAGAATAAAAGAGTGGTGGGACAGGGGCACTGAGGAGAATTAATAGCATCTTGCAAGGAAACTACTTGGGGAGGGGGCATTACAGTTTCTTCAGTCAATGCAGGTTTAATCTCTAAATGATGGTGAAAGGGACACTTCTAAAATTCAGTAAAATTTAAGAGTACAATTCCCTTTTCTTCATTATAGTATTTTCAGATGACCCATTCAAATTTTGAGCATCCCATTTCTTCCTTAATCCGTACTCTTAAGATCTTCAACAGACTGAGTGAGACTCACCCACGTTATGGAGGACGTCTGTTTCATTTAAGGTCTACTGATCATCAACGTTAACCTCATCAGACAGCAACATCCAGACTGGTGTATTTAGATTAGTGTTTAACAGAAGTGGATACCATAGCCAAGGCAAGTTGACACACAAAAAGTAACCATCACAATGTATGAAATATTCAGTATGGGTGTCTGCTTTTATTTTTTCTTTTGGTGTATTTTTAATATTTAGGGAAGTTTGTAATTTTGCTCTAGAAATTGCATGAATGATTTTATGTTTGTAAAATATCCTTTTTCTTCGAATCTTTTAAACACCATGAATATGAAGTTGTATAGTTTTCCTTTCCCCTTTCCAGGATACCATCACCCACATTTAGTAGATATCAATAACTTTCGAGTGTTTTTCATTGTTTCCTTAAATAGACTTGATCTTTTACTATTTGATTTGTTAGCTTTAAATAATACCCTTTGACATCTAGCGATTACGATGAGGTAATCAGAAAACTAATTTTATTTTTTATCTTCTTATCAAAGCCATCTGTTCCATTTTGTGTTAGATGAATTATTTCCACATTATCAGAGCATGTACAATATATAATCTATTCTGTCAAATTTAGCCTTTCTTTTATTTTTTAAATAGCAATTACTCCTTTCCACCTGGAGTTCATCCTCTCATAATGTTGTCAAGGAGGCTTCCACAAACAATATTCACAAAGTTTCTTGCATGTTCAAAATGTGTTTTGTTTTTAAACTTCAAGAGCGCCTGCCTTTTCTGACTCTTTCTTTCCTAAATAATCATAGATTTTTCTACACTCTCTCTACTGGGTAGAATGTGGTTGTGGTTGTGACTATTTCACATTATAAAATGATGACTGTATAAATTATTATACAAACTAGAAGGGGTTTTGGAGTGAAGTGGGTCAATATCATGGTATAATAATTATACCAGCATCATAGGCATAAAATCTGTCTTGCACCAACTGTGATAAATGGAGTTTTGTCCTGAGACCAGCATGATATGTGTTATTTTACATTATCCCTAGACAAGTTGATAACCACATGGGGAAATGAGACAGGACATGAAAGGAGTCCAAAAATGAGTATGATAATAGAAAAGTCCTGCGGAGAATAGTTTTTACTCAATCCTTCAAAAATAATCTATTCCTGATTAGAGAAAAAGCACTTGGAGTATTTAAGCCTCTACACACATCTCTCAATGTTTAAGAGCTGTTAGCAGGAGAACAAAAGTTCGGAGACAATAGTTCTCCAATTGTGTAGACAAATCTGATTCTGGCTACTTGTGCATAGTACATAGTACATGGTGCTAGAGAAGCAGGTGCTTACTATGGGGAATAGAATCACATGGGGACTTTATGCAAACAAATGTTTAAGGAATCTGATATGATACGAGTGACACACTAACAGTACACCATAATGCAGGGGAGACTTACTAGTATGGTTTGACTGTGTCTCCACCTAAATCTCATCTTGAATTGTAGCTCCCATAATTCTCACGTGTTGTGGGAGGGACTCATGGCAGGTAATTGAATCATGGAGATGGTTTCTCCTATACTGTTCTCCTGTTAGTGAATAAGTCTCATGAGATCTGATGATTTATTTCCTCTTTCACTTGTCTGCCAAGACAATGTAGACTTGTCTGTCTATGTTGTCTCTTGTCTGCCACCATGTAAGACGTGCCTTTAGCCTTCTCCATGTTCGTGGGTCCTCGCTAGCCACCTGGAACTGTGAGTCCATTAAACCTCTTCTTTTTTTTATAAAGTACACAGTCTTGGGTATGTCTTTATCAGCAGCATGAAAACCGACTAATACACTTAACTGTCAATCTCTAAGTTTCAAATTGTGGCTAGTTACAATTTCTAGGGGAAAAAGTTATAAGAAAAGTGTTAGTGGCAGGAAAAAAAGACTCCATCACTGGTTAGTCCAAAGGCCTTAACTGGTATTTTTATCTTACTCCTCTTCCATCTATTCTTGTATACCTCTTGTATATGGGCATGTGCAGACATGTTATAAGTTAAGATTTCTTTTTTGTCTTTAATATACTTACATTTCCTCCAGGATAAAATTGCTTAAAAGACTATAATTTTTCTCACTGAATAACCATGGAAATACTGTCAACAATTTAAGCACATAAAAAATGACATGTTTCTGGATTTTCTGTTCTGTTCCATTATCTATACATCCAGTTGTAAACCTCAGCCATACTACCTCTATGACTGGTGCCTAAAAGGAGTATATAGTGAGTCTTGGAAGAAAATGGTGCTGCTCATCTAATTTTGTTCTTCCTAGAAATCATTTTGTATATAATATGTACTTTAGATTTCTATATAAAATTTAGAATTAGCTTTACAATTTCTACAAAGAACTCTGCTATAATTGTTTTTTGAATATGCATTGAATATATAGATCAATTTGGGGAGAGATACAATCATAACAACATTAAGCCTTCCAATCTGTAATCACATTACACATTGCAATATATTAGGTTAGTGCAAAAGTAATTGCAGTTTTTGCGTTACTTTCAATGGTAAAAACCGCAATTACTTTCACACCAATCTTAATATTTAGATCTCGTTTTATTTTTCTCAGCAAAGTTTTGAAGATTTCAGTAAACAAGTATGGCATACATTATGCTAAGTTTATTCCTGTGTTCATGTTTTTAATGTTATTACTAATGGCATGTGTTGTATTAATTTTTATCCTTCTCATATTGCATTGGCAAGAATGTTGATGCAATATTGAATTTCAGTGGTTAGACTGGATATCTCTACTTTGTTCTAGAACTTAGAAGGAAATAACTCCTTTTTTTTCATGTAGGGCCAGCTTCATGCACTGAACCTTGTACAGTCACACAAGATTTCATTCTCAGAAGTGCCCTGTTCTTGATTTAATGCTCTCTTATTACTGCCTTAAATTTTTAAATAATTTTACCTCTGTGTTTTATAAGTGCAGTATGATGGGACACTTGAGTACATGTGTGAGCAGATATGTCTGTGATATACATGTTCAGTGTCTTACTGTTCTATTCACATTCAGCATTTGTGATGCCTCGTGAACACAGAATTCTTGTGGACCCACAGTGCATTGGAGTTCAGCAAGACTCTGAGTACAAGATAAGCATTTTATGTCTATAAACGAGTGAGCAAGGTTGACAACTCCAAGAGGCTACACTTTCCCTTCAGAACCAGAACTCAATTCAATTGCAAACAGGCAGTGACCTTCCAATAAACACAAACAACCAAGGAACCCTATTACATAATTTATTTTCTCTGTTACTTTACTGTATTAATTAACTACCTATGCTGAAAGTGACACAGAAGGAAAGGAAAAGAAAGAAGGATCAATAGTTCTTTTTTTTGTCCTTCCTTATTACTTATTCCATCTATTTTTTGTTGTTGTTTTTTACTTTCTCTTTGTCAGTCTTTTGATTTATTGTTTTTGTATTTCATCTTAAATACTGTTAATCAACTATAACTAGTTTTATGGTTGTTTTAGTGTTCACAATATGTATCCTTATGTTATTAGTTTATTTTAACATAATACTATACCATATAAACACACAGTATAAGCAGCGTGTTATGTCCTAAAAACGGTTTCAGAAAATGAAAGGAAACTTCTACATTGGTAATCATTGTTTATGTATACCTTAGCTTCCATCGAATAACAGCTTCCTTGCTTAAAAACTGTAATAGTTCATCTAGTTCAATTTAGTTAGTGATAAATTCCTCTAACTTTTGTTGTTTGGAAAAGTATCAGTTTTACCTTGATTTGTTGTAGATATTTTATTCTATATACAATTCTAGATTGACAGTTATTTTTCCTTCCTACTTTAAAGATATTCTGTGGTCTACTGCCTGGCATAGTTTCCTTTTTTTCTTTCTCTTTGCTTTCTTTTATTTTTTCTTCTTTCTTTCTTTCTTTCTTTCTTTTTTTTTTTGAGAAAGAGTCTCACTCTCAGTCAGGCTGAAGGGCAGTGTCATGAACACAGCTCACTGCTTGACCTCTCACACTCAAGCCATCCTCCCACCTCAGCCTCCTGAACAACCAGGACTACAGGCACAAACCACAATGCCTGGCTATATATATAATTTTTTGTGTGTATATACTAGGACTCACTATGTTGGCCAGGCTGGTCCCAAACACCTGGGGTCAAGCAATCCTTCTGTCTTGGCCTCCCAAACTGCTGGGATTTCAGGCATGAGCCACCATGCCCGGTCCTGGAATATTTTCTAATGAGAAATCTGTGAACACGGTTATCTTTGATTTTCTGTACACTATTACTAGATGTTCATCCATGGCATGTGTGGTTTACATTGTGCAACAGATTGAAGCAGATAAAAGCCATTGTCTGTACATCATACTTCTTTCTACTACATGCTCTGCAATTTTCCAGCCAAACCCACTTCTCTGAACTTCTATCTCTATCTCCTCATATCAAGAAGATTGTCATGCTGTGTTTTGGATACCTCTCTCTGCATCAAGTTCAAGAAAATCCCTTCAGACAAAGTCAGAGTAATAACAGAATTTACATCAATTTTCTCTCTTCTCTTAGAGTTCATAGTTCTGTGCTGCTTATGGTAAAATATCTGACAATTTATTAGTTCTACATTTTATCCTGTTTCCTAGTTTTGTAAGGCAAACAGACAAGTTCACATCTGGTTATTCTACCGTAGTTAGAGACTTTAAATTTTTATTTTAATATGCTTACTATGGTGGCATTTTAGAGTTCTGTTTTTTTAAATTTTTGTCTTCTCCTCCTCCCTCTTCCACACCCTGCATTTCTGTTTGTCTACTCTTTGACTGATGCATTGTTCCAGCTCAGCTTTGAGCACATTGGTTCCTACTCTGTATGATGCCATCTTTTTTCTGGGAGCACATTTTATTAGGTGATTTCTAAGTTCTCTTCCCTCCTTGTCTCTTTGTGTCAAGCAATGCAACACTTTGCCTGTTACGGATTGAATTGTGTGCCATCAGCGACATTCATATGTTGGAGTCATAATCCTCAGTACCTCAGAAACTGACCTTATTTGGAGATAGTGTTTTATAGAGGTAATCAAGTTAAAATGAGGTCATAAGGTCTGCCCTGATTTAATATGACTGAAAAGGGGGAAACTTGGAGAAACACACACACACACACACACACACACACACACACGTCTCCATGTGAAGGAGTACAGGGTGAAGATGACCATCTAAAAGCCAAGGCATAAGGCCTGAAGCAGATTCTTCCCTCAGAGCCCTCAGAAGAAATCAACACTGCTGAGACCTGATCTTAGACATCTAACATCCTGAACAGTGAGACAGTGAATTTCTGTTGCTTAAACTATTCAGGTTGTGATACCGTGTTACGATAGTCTTAGGACACTAATACATCCCCCTATAAATTTTAGAAGAGAAGCAGGAAAATTCAAAACTAAGCTACCATCATTTTTCTTCCAGAATATCTTATTATAAAATATATGAAAATTTTCACAACATAAAGCTTTACAGTGGATGAAGCCCAACCGAAACACATGGCTGCCTGTGCACATGTGCATACACACAGAAAACTTTGGGCATTACCTTAGGAATCTGATAAGTTTCTCACTTTAATATTCAACTGTTTGACTACTTTTTTCATGTGCATGTGCAACTAAATGTTATTGGAGAAAAACACCACATGCTGATTGCTCTCAATTTAAATGTGTGATTGTTAATCTCAGAACAGCTGGTCATCATTATTACTTAGAAATTAAACTACGCGGCCGGGCGTGGTGGCTCACGCCTGTAATCCCAGCACTTTGGGAGGCCGAGGCAGGCGGATCACGAGGTCAAGAGATCAAGACCATCCTGGATAACACGGTGAAACCCCGTCCTACTAAAAATATAAAAAAAAAATTCGCCGGGCGTGGTGGCGGGCGCCTGTGGTCCCAGCTACTCGGGAGGCTGAGGCAGGAGAATGGCGTGAACCCGGGAGGCGGAGCTTGCAGTGAGCGGGGATCGTGCCACTGCACTCCAGCCTGGGCGACAGAGCGAGACTCTGCCTCACAAAAAAAAAAAAAAAAAAAAGAAAAGAAAAGAAATTAAACTACACATTTCAATGAATTTTTCATTCCACTCTCCTAGAAAGCTATTTTAAACTTCCTTCTTTTTCCACAAATATTCAGAACTACCACAGTTATCTTTACATCACCCAATGATCTCACTTCCTATGTTGCTAAGAAAATTGGATCAATCACAAAAGAACTTTAGGATCCACTACCACATGTACCCAGCTGCCTGAGACCACGCCCAACTCCTTGCTTGCTTGTTCATACGGATAAGCTATGAAACTCCTAGCTAACAACTCACTTTCATTTTTGTGCACTACATCCCTTTGCTTTACCTATGCAAAACTTGGCTTTGATATTTTGTTCCTCTTTCTAAAGCATCTTCAAATTTTCCCTCTCTCCTGGATCTTACCATCAGTACATAAATGTATCATTGTATCTGCATCCTATAATAAAAGCTCTCTTAATTTCAATTCTGTCTTCATCTACTGCCCCGTTTTTGTTTGCTTGTTTGATTGATTGGGTTTTCTTAACTTCCCTTTACAAGAACATGCCTTGGAATACTAAAAGTAGTTTATACTAATTTTTTTACTCTTTTTATTTTTTTTTGTCTCTTCAGCCCACTTCATCAATCTTTCATTGTAGAACTTTGGTATTCCTTTTACCAATTTACCAATTAATTTCCCACCGTTAAATCTAATGATTAATACTTAATCTTTAAGCTGATCTACCAATAGCATATAACATATTTAAATATCTCCTGCTTTTTGGAAGAATGGCTTCATTTGGATTCCAGTCATCTATTTTTGTCTGGTTTCCCCCACCCCCCTGACAGCTTTCCAGTCTCATATCCTTGTTTATCCTAATCTCCTGAACTTTTGGTGTTGGATATTATAGAACTCCATCTTTGATATTCTTCTTTTCTTTAGCTATACAACCTCTTTTTTGATCTCACATCACTATATGGCTTTAATTACTATCTACATGCCAATCCTTGGCAGACTGATGCACAGTGTATGTAGTACAGACCTCTGCTGAGTTTCTAGTACGTGTATCCAAATGAGTACTTGTTATTTTAAAAATTGTATTAATGTATAACATCATAAGGCATAGGCAGTATAAATAGAGACTTAATGGTTAGCTTTTTCTAAATATCACACTGTATTAGTTTATAACATTATTTGTATATGGACTTACACAAAGTTATAACTCATTTAACTATGTTTTATATGTAACCCAGCATGAATTTTATAGATGTCATTGAGTTTGTGATTAGGGGTTGTGCTATCCAAATTTTAGGATTTTAGGACTCCTGTTTGTATTTCTTATTTATCTTTTTTATTATCTAGTAGATTTCATAAGAATAAGAAGATATAAATGTTCTAGTTTATAATATTATTTGTATATGGATTTAAATAAAGTTATAACTCATTTAACTATATTTTATTTGTAACCCAGCATGAATTTTATAGATATCATTGAAAAGGGGTTGGGCTATCCAAATTTTAGGACTCCTATTTTTATTTTGTATTTCTTTTTTTTTACTATCTAGTATATTTCATAAGAATAAGAAGATATACATGTTCTTGAGATAGAGATGCATTTTTTCCCCCTTCTCTAAGACTAAATTGTTGTCCAAGATGAACTAGGATAAATCAGGAGTGAGAACCCTCTTTAAATATGGCTATATCTAGACTGGATCTTAGAGAGAAACAGAGTCATCTTTCTCAAAGCCATTCTGACTGAGTAGAGAACTGAGCTTGGCCATGTTAGTGAGTGAACATGGAAAAAGACCAACAGTCGAGTCTCAGGAAAAGACTCAGGAAAGCACGTTGCCTGTGCTATTATTAATGGTGTTAGTAAATCAAACACATATTTATGTAATGAGAATTCTGTATAAATTATTTTGTTTATATATAGTAGACTCACACATGTATTATTTTATGGATGCTACATATACCTATATGATAAATAAGTAAAGCTAGTAGAGAGAGAGAATGATTGCATTATTTTTTCTTGTCAAAAAAGGAAAGACAGGTTAGGATGTGAAAAATCACAAATGACCACAATGCTGAGACAGAATGTATATGAAAAAAATTAAATTATGAAATTAACTCTCCATAATACTATAATGATAATTTAAATATAATACATATTAATACACATTGATATGAAAACTTCTTTCTCACCTTCAAATAATTATCTAATTTGTGTAATTATATCAACCAGAGTTGGAAATTCAGACTTAAAATGCCTGTATCTCACAGAAAAAATAAAGCAATTTTAATTTTATAAATTAAAGTGAATCACCCATGAAATAGGCTGTAAAGTCCTCCTATAATGCTCAAAAGTGCTGCATGGGCCAAAAATAATAATTTATGTTTCATGAGAAAAGTTTAGTGGCTGTACTGTAACATAAAGCTGTTTCTGTCATGTTAAAGAATTTTAAGCATTTTAGGCGTGAAAAGATGTTGCCAACCTATACCTGTTTTATAAATAATGAGAAATAGTGGTCTTTTGATCATATTTACAGCATTATGCTGAGAGATTGAAAACAGGTTCATCACCTACAACTTGCAATAAGAAAGAACCTGTCTACATTGAATTTTATTCATTTAAATCTCCTAGCAACATACCCAAAATATAACAGTAAATTAATGCATAAAATACATTTTTTCTCTGCCTAGAACAAAATTAATTTTCTAGAGTATTCATGGTATTCTGAAAAGATTTGACTTACCAGTGTTACATTTTTGGAAGATGACAGGTTATGTCACAGAACCCAGCACAAAATTAGAAAAAAATTGTTTCTATTTTAAGAGATAAGATTACAATAATATCGTGATTTTCTTGTTGTTGTAAATCCACTGGGTATTGCATAAATAGCTCACTAATTAGTTTTAAACTGTGTGTTGAAATGAATAGCTGTTACTCCTATATGTTAACAGTTGTCTCTTGAAATAATTACTATTTAGGTTTGTAAAGTATTCATTAAATGTCTGCCAAATTACTTAAAAATCATAATAGACATTTAATGGGTGCTTTAAAACTGAAATAGAAATTACATTTGATTATAAGTAACTGTAGGTTTATAAAGCTATCATTATATGTCTATTAAGACCATTTAACTTAAGTGTTCCACAATTAGAGAAGAGCCAGGATTTTAATTGCACATTTGCAAACTGCTAACTTGCTTTGCTAAATATTCATTTAATCCACTGCAGAAAAGTCTGAGTGAGGTATGAAGATTTCATCTCTTTTTTTTCTTAAGCAATTGTCACACTGTATTCTGTGGGATTAAATGATCTAACTAATGTATGTCATGTGTAATAATGATGCCATATGTAAAAAATAAGAGATTTGTGTTTGATCATGTATCTTCAAACATAGGAGACATTTAACTTATTCTCCCCCCTCAAATAAGTCCTCTTGGTGGGCCAAGTGATATTCTCTTCCCCATCTTTCAGATTACTGACTCATATTGGTGCTATGACCAAATAGCTGAGATAGAAAATAATTAGTACCACATTATGATTCAGTGCTTCCTGTCTTGCTGTTTGGAAGTACATCCCAAGTTGCCAACAAAAAAGCATAATTTCCCATTAATTACCTTGCTAAGCAGTTGCTTGTTATCACAGAAGTTAAGTGGGGATTAAAAGGAAGGCTAAATTGCACTTTTATTTCTTGAAGTGTCAACTAATCTTGAAGTCAAGATCAGTGTACAAAATTGAAAGACAAGATTGTAATTTGGTTGCACGTTCAGTTCTGTAGCTAAATAAAGTATCTCAGACAGCAGGCTTTTAGAGGCACTAAAACTCCTTTCACAAAGGTATCCACTTTTAGTTCTTCCGTATATCTCCATTAGACACCTGAGTTTGCCTCTTGTAAACCTGAACAAGAAAACATTCTGCTGAGAGGAACTTTATTTATATATCATTTCTTCTCTAAATGCTTCTTCTTCCTGGGAACATTTGCATTTAAACAAGCTTTTGATTTCTTTGGAATCCATCTGCCTACACTTACCCTATTTTTTACCCCTGAACAAACATCACCTGTGAAGTATGTTGTAAACACTGTTGCTGCTTTCTTTCTTAATTTTGTATATATCCATTTAAAATGATGGTACAGATACAGCTTGGCCCATTAAACGTGAGGCACAGCACCAGGCTCTTCGGGTGGTCTTTCCATGGATTCCTAGTCATTCAAGCAATCTTCTGACAAAGACAGTGGCATTTATAACCCGCTTAGTATCTTTGAATCCATTTCTGGGAAAACTAACAAAGATGAGGAGAGCTTAGGCCAAACATATTACAGACCTAATTTTTTTGTCAATCCACTGAATTTTGTCCATCTCATCAGAATTCCCTAAATCTAAGATATGTATCCAAGTCCCAACAAGTCCCCTATTTTGGTGGGGAAGGGAGTATCTTCTAATTTAAATCATTACAAACAAGGTAAAACCTTCAGGGCCAGCTCACTACTTATCTTTAGCCTCAACCTATGGCTGGGGTTCGTTTTAGGGCCATGTTTCACTAGTTCTATTTACATTTGCGTGTATAAGGCTTGGTGAAAATCCCAGGTTCTATATTCAAAGGGAGATACTCAATAGTTTAAATTCAATGCTAATTTTTTAAAATGGGATATTTATAATAAAAATACAGGTTTCTTTTGATTTGTTCATTAAGGGAAGATTAAGCAATAGTCAACTATGTGTAAGAAGTTGAGTGGATTTGATATTTGGCTGTTTTCCGTCATGCAAGGCAGAGTGGCATAGTTACATCATCCCCTATTATCTATTCCATGAGAATGAGGTTGCAAGTTGCCATTTGTAATAACCCTTGCACTATAATTTCTTTAAACACAGCCCATTTCATTTATTTACATTGCTTGCTCTTCCCCTAGAGGTGTCTCTTCTTTTTGACATCTGCTTTATGTGATTATCTCCTGGTTCTATCCATAGAACCAGAGCTACCATTAAGGACTGGACTTACCATGAAGAAAAAGAAACATAATTTTTCTTTCATTTATACTGATTCCAAAGAAGGGGCCCTAACAATGTATTCACATCATCCTATGTTTCAGTAAAATTTTCAATCATAAGATGTATTTGCACTCTCCCTTTTTTTTTCTTGAAGACGTCCCAGAAAACTATGTAAGCTTCAGTCTTCACAGAACCTGGACCCACCACTGACTGTGTGATAATTACATTCCAAACACAGTCATCAGCAGAATGGAGTAAAATTTCTCAGACAGCTTGTTTCTTGCTTGTTTTTTAATTCCCAGGGAGGTAGTCTTTGCTAAATCTTATAAATTAAAGACAAGATGTTTTCATGGAAGAATTCAAAGAAAAGTGAAATAGAGGTATCATTTGCCTACAAGACAAATTGTTTTTTGCTGCAGGTATAAAAATGTTAGTGCTAAAATCTGTGTCAATAACAAGTCAGAAATCTGATCTTACAGAAATCAAGCATTAGATTTGTAAATAAAAGCATAATTCTGATGAATCCTGAATGGATACCTTCTGCTTCCACTTTGATTTTACTCATTAGCATTAATTTTTGTGGATATAGTTTGATGGGCAAGTGTATTTAAAGTATAGGTTAGCATTTTTTAAGATACAGGAGAGAATGAACAAGATGAAATATCTATATAAAACCAGATAGAATCTTTCTGACCAGTAAGTTTTAGAAATGATTTCTTAGCAGTTACTAATATTCACTCTTATAATGATTCAAATATATTCATTCATTTTTAAGTAGTACATTGATGTTCTTGGGTGTAAAAAATCAAGCCAAGAAAGAAAGAACTGAAGATGACACTAATTTAGAAACTTGTTTTTTATTAAGTACTTTTTAACTCTTTGTCTATAGAAAGAAGTGCAGAAAAGTGAATACCCTGTTAACTTGTCATGAGGCTAACACCTCCATGGAACTACCACACAGTTTGCAGATTGGAACATTACCATCTGCTAGATGCCCCTTCCTTCTCCTTTTCGATTTACCCTTACTCTCTTGCCCACAGTAGCTACTATCCTGACTTGTGTTGATTTGTCAACTCTATCCTGATAGAGTTGACTTGCCTGTTTATCAAAATTCAATATAAAATTATGTATTTGCTTGGGTATGAGTGCAACATTAGTGTACTTTCTTATAATTTTGGTGCATACGTGAACATTATTGTAAACAATATGTGTGCTATATATTAAGTTGTGTGTATACCTAGAACTTGATTTAATAATTTATAGTATGTGAATGTGTTCAAATTTGTTAGATAATTACAGGCAACTTTTCCAAAACAATTGTGCCAGTTTGTACTCCAAATAATCGTGTTATAAGAGTTCTAATTGTTCTACATTCTAGCCTCCATTTGGTATTGCCCATTTTCTTTTTTTTATATTTCCATTATTATTATTTATTTTTATTTTAGCTATTGCACTGAAGATGTAGTAGTACTAAATTCCGTTTCCATAATTACTAATAAAAGTAAGTACATGAGCACGTTTATTAGCCATTTGAATATCATATATAATGATGTGACTCTTAAGTGTTTTCAAATTATTTTGAAATAATTTTAACTTTACAAAAAAACTCAAAAACACAATAGAACAGGGTCTTTCCAAGTACCTTTCCCTCAACTTTCACTAATATTAACACCTTAGACAATCATGGTACATTTATTACAATTAAAAAATACTATTGATGCAATGATGTTGACAAAACCACAGACTTTACTCAAATGTCACCAGTTTTTTCACTAATGAGTACTGAATGTTCTATCCAGTGATCCATGAATTATGCACTCAATGTGGTTGATGGAAACATACTATTCCCCATTCTGCGTGAGTTCTGAGTACTATTCTCTATAACCTGTCAGATATTTTCTCTCCCTCCCTGATCCTAGCCTTGAGTTGAGTATTTTTCTCATTATCAGTACTTTCCTGAATAATATAGGATGACTCTGTTCAGATCTCCCGTATTCATTCTCCTTCTCCTTTTCTCTCTCTCTGTTCTCTACAGTACTCAGCACTATGAACTGTAGGGGTTACAGTCTGTCTGGTAGTTTAGCTCTGTGTCCCAAACTCAAGACATCCTCTAAGTTCTATGTTAGATTTTCATTCTTCACAATACGCTGGAAACTATCAAGGCAGGAACACAGAATAATCGTAAGGTTCCATTCATTTGTTTCCTGTCTCTCAAGATCACCATGCTAAGTTTGCTAGTGCCTAATGTCTTGAAAACTCTTATGATATATTTTTTATATTGATTTAGGGCAGGAGCATAAATCCATTTCCTGTTACTCTATCTTGGATAGAAGCAGAATGCCATTATCTCTTCACAGAGATTAGCTTTATTACTGTAATATTTAATTTTGTGACTATTTTCAAATATCATAGTCTATTTTTCCCCGAAAAAATGATAATTTAAATATCTTGGAGTTTTTTCTGAATAAATTAAAGTTTAATGAAGAAAAATCACCAGTAGACTTATGATTATCACTAGTTAGCTGTGTTATATGTTAAGAATAGGTTACTATTAGAATATGAAGGAGCATTTTTTTGGTCACACTAATCATTCTGGAAAGGCTACCTGAAAATTGTGATGCTTTAGTTAGATTTTGAAGGGTATTTAGAAAGAAACCAGACAAAGAAAAGAGAGCAATAAATTAAGTTGCAAAAATAGCATCTAGGATTCATGCGCCACATTCAGTCAGAGGCCATTGCAAGTGATTTAACAGATTTGCAATGACAAATATCCAGAAAGTACCAACAGAAAAGCAACAGATATGTAAATCATCTTATTAAGAAATTCAGTAGAGAAGATAAATTTAATGTTACCCAGAGAGGATATGTACATTAAAATTCCCATTAAATCCCCTGCCTCTCCATGTAGAATTTATCTGATGAAAGTATGTCTGACAAGTACCTCTGAACTATTGTCACTTAAATAACTTTCTATACAACGTATATATATATATATATATAGATATAGATATTCCTAGAAAAGTGTCATTTAGATGTAGAAAAAGTTTCATTATATATCCTTAATAAAGAATATACAGCAACCTGCATTTTTGGTGAATATTGGAGGAAAAGATTAGCATAAATAGACACTTTCCATTTTAATGGCTCTGGGTTTGTGCTTCATTGCAATCTTTGTGAATTACCTGCTTTGAGTCTTTAAAAGCAAAATGGGCAGGAGATTGTGATATATTAGTGGTTTTACTAAAATCTAAAATTTAAATAAACAAACAAAATCTTAGAATTTTCCCTAAGAAGCTTTCTGCTGTCTTCCAGTAATGAAATTGCTTTATTTTAAATTGCTTGCAGTACATTTTTGAATCCTATGGGCTACAATTTTGTGTGTCTATAAATGGACATTGATTGCACTACTTAGAAATCATTTTTCGGTAGTGTAGTCTAGTGTTATTTATCATAATCTCGGTTTTTATAACTTCCTTAGGGATAGTCTAGGTTAAGAACATGACTTCTGATAGTTATATCTGAATTGACACAGAAAGACTAGAAATTGACTCCTGTAATGAATTGTGCAATACTTTCTTTTCACATGTCAACTCCATTTTTTAATACTGCAACTTATCCATCAAAACCAGTTCATCAGAAGAAAAATAAATTTTGCATAAAAGTAAAGCAGTTTTGTTATTCACTTGCAGAATATATTTGTATTTCTTTAAAGGAAACTGACAGAATATTTATTTTGAAAATAAGCCTAAATCCCACTCCTAAATAGTAATAATTGCTGATAAAGCTTTAATGTGTGTGTTGTGGGGGTACTGAGGTTTTGGTATTCTTTACCATACCTCTGCCGCATTTTAATATCTATATTACAGCTGTGGGAAATATTACGGCTAATTGAAACATAATGATAAAAGAAAGAACATGGAACTATGTAGAAAAGATTAGAGAGTTCTCTGAACCACAGAATCCGTAGTTATCAAGAAGTTATTAAATTGTCACATTGCATGACTATCTCAAAACATCTCATGTACCCCATAAATATATACACACCTATTATGTACTCACAAAGTTTAACAAATTAAAATGTAAAAAAAAGACAAAAAAATGCTATTAAATAATTCAGGAATAATTTTATGAAAGGAATGACAATCATGCCACCTCTTAGCAATTTTTGTTACATAAACTTTGTGATTCTATAGATTCTGTCATTATCCTTCTCAGGTTCTACTTTTTCAGACAAAATGGCGCCTTTTGAGCTTTTAAACTACAAATGCAACCCTGCATATAAATTGCTTAAAAAGAGGATCCTCTTTTTAAGAGGTGACTGCCTTACTAGTCACCTTCATTGGGGTAATAAATGAAATCCTAAATCTCAGTCTCTAATAATAAATATTTATTTATTTGTTATGTTACATACAAATTTCTGGCTAGTTTTTTCTATCCTTCAGGCAGTGTCAACTGTGGGTCTGTTTCATTTAACTTCTTATTCTGGGACAAAAGCTATAGAAGCAGCTCCTAGGAGCTAAAACAAAGGGAATAATTGTCAAATCAGACTCATAAAAAAACTGAGTGATCTTAGTAAGCATCAAATTTGACCAACAGTCTTAAGGTTACAGACAATCATGTTACTCAAATGAATGGGGAGAATCAGGAAATAGAACATAGACAGTGGCTTTAATACCAATTAGGGTTTTTTAAAAAACAATTATGGGTACATAGTAGGTATATATATTTATGGGGTACGTGAGATATTCTGATACATGCAAGCAACGTGTAATAATCACATTAGGATAAATGAGGTATCCATCACCTCAAGCATTTATCATTTGTGTTACAAGCATTCAAATTATTTTAATTATTTTAAAATGTACAATAAATTATTGTTGACTATAGCCACCCTGTTCTGCTATGAAATACTAGATCTTACTCATTTTATCTAACTATATTTTTGTATGTAACCATTCCCACTGTCCCCTCTGCAACAATGATTCCCAGCCTCTGATAACCATCATTCTACTCTCTATCTCCATGGATTCAACTGCTTTAATTTTCAGCTCTCACAAGTGAGTGGCAACATATGAAGTTTGTCTTTCTGTTCCAGCTTATTTCACTTAATATAATGACCTCCAGTTCTATCCATGTTGTTGCAAATGATGGGATCCCATTCATTTTTATGGCAGAATAATATGCCATTTTGAACATATATCACCTTTTATTTATCCATTCACCTGTGGATGGACACTTAGGTTGCTTTCAAATCTTGCCTATTGTGAATAGTCTTGCAATAAACATAAGCATGCAGGTATCTTGTCGATATACAGCTTTTGTTTATTTGGGGTATATACCTAGAAGTGGGATTGCTGGATCACATGCTAGTTCTATTTTTAGTTTTTTAAGGAACCTCCATACTGTTCTCCATAGTCATTGTACTAATTAATTTACATTCCCACCAGCAGTGTAAGAGTTTCCTTTTCTCCACAGCCTCGCCAGCATTTGTTATTGCCTGTTTTCTGGATAAAGGTCATTTTAACTGGGGTGAGATATCATCTCATTATAGTTTTCATTTGCATTTCTCTCAGGATCAATCACGTCAAGCACCTTTTCATATGCCTGTTTGCCATTTGCACATTTTCTTTTCAGAAATATCTATTCGGATCTTTTGCTCATTTTAAAATCAGATTAGTAGCTTTTTCCTATTGAGTTGTTTGAGCTTCTTATAGACTCTGGCTATTAATACCTTGTCAAGTTGTAGTTTACAAATGTTTTCTCCCATTCTGTTGCCTCTTCACTTTGTTGTTTCTTTTTGCTGCACAGAAGGTTTTTCACTTGAAGTGATCTCATTTGTTGAGGTTTGCTTTGGTTGCCTGTGCTTGTGGGGTATTACTCAACAAATCTTTGCCCAGTGTTCTGGACTGTTTCTCCAGTGTTTTCTTGTAGATGTTTTATAGTTTGAAGTCTTAGATTTAAGTCTTTAATCCATTTAGATTTTATTTTTCGTATATGCTGAGAGATAGGCATCTAGTTTTATTCTTTTTCATATGAATGTATAGTTTTCCTAGTACTATTTTTTGGAAGAGGCTGTCCTTTCCCCAATGAATATTCTTGGCACCTTTGTTGAAAAGGAGTTCACTGTAGATGTGTAAATTTATTTCTGGGTTCTCTGTTCTATCCCATTGGTCTCTCTGTCTGTTTCCATGCCAGTACCGTGCTGTTTTTGTTACTATAGCTCTGTAATATAATTCAAAGTCAGGTATGTGATTCCTCCAGTTTTGTTTTTGTTTCTGTTTTTGTTTCACTTAGGATGGCTTTGGTTATTTTGGGTCTTTTGTGGTTCCATATTACTTTTAGAATTTTTTTTTTAATTTCTGTGAAGAATGTCATGGACATTTTCACAGGGATTGCAGTGAATCTGCAGATTGTTTTGAGTAGTGTGGACATTATAACAATATTGATTCTTCCAATTCATAACATGGAATATCTTTTAATTTTTGGTGTCCTCTTCAATCTCTGGAATTAATGTTACATAGTTTTCATTGTAGAAATCTTTCACTTATTTAGTTAAGTTCTAGGTATTTAATTTTATTTGTAGCTATTGTAAGTGGGATTACTTTCTTGATTTGTTTTTCTGATTGTTCATTGTTTACGTAAAGAAATGCTACTGGCCAGGCGGAGTGGCTCACGCCTGTAATCCCAGCATTTTGGAGGCTGAGGCAGGCAGATCGCCTGAGGTCAGGAGTTCAAGACCAGCCTGGCCAACATGGGGAAACCCCATCTCTACTAAAAATAAAAAATAAGCCGGGTATGGTGAATTCTGTTTAGTAGTATTTTTGTGGAGAATTTTTGCATCAGTATTCATTTTTTTAAAATGTGTCTTTGTCTGGTTTTAGTATCAGGGTAATACTGGCCTTGTGGAATTTGTTTAGAAGTAATCCCTCCTCCATTTTTTGGAGTAGTTTGAGTAGGACTGATATTAGTTCTTTAAATGTTTGATAAAACTCAGCAATGATGAAGTCAGGTCGTGGAATTCTCTTTGCTGGGAAACTTTTTATGATCACTTTGATGTTACTGTTCAGATTTTTTACTTCTTCATGGTTCAATCTTGGTAGGTTTTATGTGTCTAGAAATTTATCCATTTCTTCTAGGTTTTCCCATTGTTTTGACATATAGTTGCTCACAGTATTCTCTAATGATCCTTGAATTTCTGCATAAAACTGATCAGGTTTGTTCTTCCTGTACACAGTAAACCAATCGCTGTGATGACAGGTTTTGCAAAAGAGAAAAGGTTTATTCACAGTGTATCTCAACGAGCAGATGGGAGAACAGCTCTCAAATCTGTTTTTTTGAAGATAAGCCTTAGGGATATTTATGGGTTATAGAAGAGCGGTTGCCTAATGCATGGGGAAAGGTAACTGGCATTGGGAAAAAATGAAGTAATTGGTGAGCTACACAAATGCAATAAGGGTTCGTGACTCATCATAGGACACATATTCAGAAAATGGCAGCATTAGCATAAGCTGAGGTGGAGTTTTTGGCCCTCTGAGGTCAAAAACCATCTCTTGGGCATTTGTGCAGGCCCAGCTGAACGACTGGTGGTCTCGAATGCTTTAAACTGAACAGGTGCTGCCCCCAGCTCCTGAAAAAGCAACTTAAGCCACTGTTACCACAGTGACACTTATGTCAGAAATATTATCTATAAGGAAGCCAGGGAAGTTTAAATTATAACATTTAGTGGTGTGGCTTTTAGCTATATGAGATATAACAATAATGATAATAATAACAAAAAGCAAGTAGGACAGGTTAAGTTTGGTGGACCTAATCAGATTAACCTCTGGTTTCAGCTTTCCCAAACCTTTCTTCCTGCAGTGATAGATTTCCTAGACCTGAGTATTATTTAGAGTCTCTGAGTAACGTTTATATCTCTCCACAAAAAGGAGTCAATTGTGTTTAAGTAATGAACCAGCTCTATTTTGTACCATAAGAGTTGTATAGCTTACAAATCATTCTCTAAAAAGGCATATCTCATAGTTCCGCAGATTCAGAGTTTAGTTACTATTAGTACTCTTTTGGCCAGAAATAGCCTGCTAAAGACCGTGTAGATACAGTCTCTTTGCAAGTATCATTAAGCTAGTTACCCAGATATCCCATTAACAGAGATTATACTAGATCACCTGACATTTTCCTCTTTCCTTGTGGTGTCAACTACTTCCTCCCCCGTACAAAAAAGAGAGGAAATGGATTAACAGCCAGATTTTCTTAGCTCCTCTCTACCAGGCTATGTAGACATTTCTTTTTTTTTTTTTTTTTAAGACGGAGTCTCGCTCTGTCGCCCAGGCTGGAGTGCAGTGGCGTGATCTCGGCTCACTGCAAGCTCCGCCTCCCAGATTCACACCATTCTCCTGCCTCAGCCTCCCAAGTAGCTGGGACTACAGGTGCCCACCACCACGCCCGGCTAATTTTTTGTATGTTTTAGTAGAGACCATGTTAGCCAGGTTGGTCTTGATCTCCTGACTTCGTGATCCACCTGCCTCGGCCTCCCAAAGTGCTGGGATTACAGGCTTGAGCCACCGCACTCGGCCTAGATATTTCATTCTTATGATGTAAAAGAGAAGAAGAGAGAATATAACTGTATACTGTTTCATTAATTTGCCTATCTTTTTGCCAATACTACTCCATCTTGATTACTCTTATTGTATTTCAAGTCTGTTTTTTCTACTGTCGTTTCTTTACATCACTGTATAGTTTTTAAACTAAGTTTGTCCATTTTTACCTTTCCACCACACCTTTGCCCGCCCCCTCAAAAAAAAAATCCTGCAGTGTTTTGATTTGGGATTTCATTGATTCTAAAAATCGAATTAGGAAATATTGACATTTTCATAATATCTAGTCTTCTAAGACCATGACACATATCTCTATTTTTCTTGTCCACTTTTTCTCAACAGTGTTTTAGTTTTTAATGTAGAAGGTCATCCTTAGTCCCTAGATTCCACTTTGTGATTCCAAGTGACTGTTCTAATGCTAGTCATGACAATAGCATTCCAGCTTTCAGGAAGGAAGAAATGAGAAAAAAAAAAAAAGGTTACTTCTTCATAGCAATTACTTGCACCACATTTGTTGGTAATCCATTGGCCAGAAATTACAGGCCCACAGCTATATATAAAGGAAACGAAGAAGTGCAGTCTATTCAGATAAGCACTTTTATGGGCATTACGGATGTTTATTAAAGTAGAATGGCTGTTATAAAATGACTGGTTGCCTCAGTAAAAATATTAAATGAATACATAGATTAAAACTTCTGTAACCTACCCGAATAAGAAACTTTATGTTGTGCACAATTTTCATAATGTTTTGAAATATGAAAATATTTATAATTTAAAATGTTATAGAATAGCCCTTTCTTTTGCATAAAATAATAAAAATTTGTCACTTACTGATAGTGTCTTCATCACTCTTCTTCAAATTTAAAATATTGCTTAAGATGTTTATTCACGTAAACTAGAAATCAGTAAGATCATTAAAAAGAAGTATTGCCTCCCATTATTCTAGAAGTTAACACAGTCCCTATGCAGAAAAACAGTTATTACAAACAAATATTTGACAGTTGAATGTTTCCAAACTGCATTGTGCTAAACACATTTATTAGGAGATATTATTTGCAGAGTGTGGTATATATATTCTATTTTTTCTATCCTATTATTTCTTGGATAACTTCACAGTACATACCATAGAAATACAAGCCATTATAGACTTTAATTGCATGTATTTTATGATTGCTGCCAACATAAAGGTAAAAGGATTAATCACTTTTGCACTTAGTGAGCATACTAGGACCTTTTAAATGTTTCAGTCTTGTTCATGTTTCCAAGAGGTTCATTTGAATTCACACAAGTACATTTTGATTGACTGCCTTCCCCACTATTTCAATGGTCAAACTAAAAGCCAGAACATTTATCAATAGGAAGAAAAACTCACTTGGAATACAATACACCTGGGAGTAACATTACGGAATAAAACTAGTTGCAGTTGAAAGACCTTTGCATTACTTTAAATAAAATGAGAAAGAAATATCCTATATTAAGTAAGGCAAATATCAATTTTTCCAAAAAGATACAGCTAAATATATATATATTTAGAAACCAAAAATTGGAGAGCATTAGAGGATGCATTGTGCCCTTAAGATGCCCTTGTGCCAAAGTGCAAAAGATTTGCTCTATCAAAAGTGGAATTGAGTAGTAAGCAGATATGTTGGTAGATCTTTAAAATTTTTTCTGTGCTCAATTCTCTGCTTGCATCTGTGACCCCTGGTTACCTTCTGTAGTTGCAATTTATCTTTGTTCTGGGACATTATTTTCTGTGCTGCTCAAAGTATTTTCAGTTTCTCTGGAGGGAAGTAGTATTACCAAACACAATGTCTGTTCTTGATGCTCTTTCCAGAATCTTAGTCAAAGCTTGACACCTGATCTTAGACTCTTTTCATTTAAAATAGACTCCAGGATTTCATTTCTGCTTTGTTCAGTTATGTCAAACCATACTTATTTCCAGGCTGCTAAATGGAAGAGCTTGAATTAGTTTACAGCACTGAGTGATCTATGGATGGGAAATGTAATACTGTGACTAGAGAAAGCAATCCAATACGAAGGGTGCCACATTTGACAGATGAGATTAGTGTGCCATAGACCAAAGTCCTAGCTCTCTGGATTATACTGCCACAGAGCCCTGCTCTTTAAATACTTGTCCATTTTACGTGAAAATCTCAATGTTTCTAGCATTGTTGTTCCAGATTGCTGTAAGATTGTTGTCTTGCCTGAGAGAAAAAAACAACAAAAAACCTCAAGTAGCACCACAGATTATCCAGTTTCTATCCCCAATAAAGGTATGGTTTAACCCATGAATCAAATATCAAAATCCCTTATTAGAAAAATAGACAATGGAACAATTCCCTTGAAGGGTGGTAAATCTTAAGTGATATGAACATGAAGATATGTTAATCATTAATAATATGATTTGATAGATATTATTAATATATCAAATTGATATCCATTAAGAGATATTATCATCAATTAAGAGATATTATCAATCAATAATAATATCCATTAAGAGATATTAATGATTAATAACATTAATCATGAATAATATGATTTGATTGTTTTTTGACATATCAGTAAATTATCATTTGATAATGATTAATGATTAAGCAAATTGTGAACATAATCTCTTTAATTCCAGCTTTATTTTCTCATGCTCATGCTCTTACAAATTTTGATGAACCTTGGAAATCTTCTCTGAGACTATATACACTGATATCAACTTCATGAAAAAGCAAACTCTTCCCATACTCCGAAGTGACCCTCTTTTCTACAATTACAAAACTTTTACATCCTGATGGACAGCACTATTTTGCGACCTTCATGGCCATTTGTTCAATCTGTGTTGCTGGAAGCTAGAACACACAGTTTCTGTCTCAACTAACTTTCATTGAAAAAGTAATTAAGGAGTGCCCCCATAGCTGCCCATATATGATGGCAGACCTTCTATATGAGAAAAACATTTACAACAGAATCTTATTTAATCATGCTAGAAAATTTTCTGGTTAGCTTTTTTAATAATTGGAGGGACCACCCATCCAACTGTGAAATTATTTCCACAGGCCATTCAGTAACTAGTGTCGCACTTGAATTTTCTTTTTAAATTGCCATTTCACTTACCTTCTGGAATGTCTGTTCCCTGAGTCATTGACCCAAGTTTCATAGACTCTCTAAAAGTCATGGACCCAATGACCATATATCTGCCATTGCAGAATTTTTTAAAAATGTATGGGTCATTTTGAAAAAAAAAAATCTATTATCACCAGGCTTAATCTCATCATTTCCCTATTGAAGCACAAAGGATGCATTTTTGAAACAGCATGTCACCACTTGCCACAACTATTTAGGGTTTAATACGGTGAGGACTGTCTTAATGATTTATTGCATTTCTGTCTAGCCCAAATATGTGTTCTCTAAATGCAACTTTCACTGCACCCTTGAGAAAAAAAAATGGCTATTCAAAACACATACAGTTGTTTTGCATTGCATAGTAACCCTATATAGGTCACCAGCCAACCCAGAGTTATACCTCCTTCACAAGTGGACGGTTACAAGGTCATCCTTATACCAGCAACAAACACTAGAATTGAATGAGAACACGAAGACAAGTGCTCCCATCAAGTGATTACATTGAGTGCATATTGCTCTGGAAAGCATGTTAAGATCGCTCTAAGAGGTATGCCAAGTCGAAGGTGATTTTGAATTTATTGTGATCTAGGAATTCTCGTGTACAATCTGAATAAATAAACATCACGCGTTTATACGAATAGGTGTCCTGTCATTTTGGACATGCTGCCTCTTGGAAAAAAATATTCATTTCGATATTATCAGAATAATGTAAAAAAACAGCAATATCGGCCGGACGCGGTGGCTCACGCCTGTAATCCCAGCACTTTGGGAGGCCGAGGCGGGCGGATCACGAGGTCAGGAGATGGCTAACACGGTGAAACCTCGTCTCTACTAAAAATACAAAAAATTAGCCAGGCGTGGTGGCAGGCCCCTGTAGTCCCAGCTACTGGGGAGGCTAAGGCAGGAGAATGGCGTGAACCTGGGAGGTGGAGCTTGCAGTGAGAGGAAACTGTGCCACTGCACTCCAGCCTGGGCGACTGAGCAAGACTTCGTCTCAAAAAAAAAAAAAAAAACCAGCAATATCCAAAATGATTTTTTCTACAGTTGATAGCAACCAGAGACAGAAAATAGCCAGACTAATAGGCAAAATGGTTGTTATTTAAGTTGCTTTTATGAACAAGTATCACTGTATTTTTTCTGTCCTTATTTTAAACATGACAACTTCAATTTTATGCTAGTTTATAAACAAATATATTCAATTGTAAATTTGTGTACTTGTCAGAATTTTCCTAAATGAATAGTGACAACTATTTTTCAACATCTATTGCTATTATGGATTTTCCTTTTCTAGTGTTATATAATCTCTGACCTTTAATGAAAACTGCACGTTGCTATCTCACAAATATCTGCCACATGTTATTCTTTTCTATTTTTCTGTATCACTTCAAACATAGCAATGAATAGGCTTATATTTTATCACCTTGTTCATAGTCAGAAAGTATCATTGAACAACATGTGGGGTTTTTCGATAGGAATAGTAAAATATTTAGAAAGGCAAAGTTTGCGTCTTTAGCTTTTCTAGCTTTAACAGTGTGAGTTGGCACTGTTTAAGCCACTCGGTTGTGTTTTGGGCAGAAAGTCAGTGAGAGATATGATGATGAAGAAAGCACGAGTGATTGAAAGCATGAGAGGGGCCTGATCTGCCATTGCTGACTTTGAAGATGGGAAAAGGTGGGTGCTATGGTTTGAATGTGTTGCCCCATAAGATGTGTATTCAAAACTTAATACTCAATGCAACAGTGTTGAAAGGGGGGATCTTTAAGAGAAGCCTGGGTTGAAGGGCCCCAGCTTTATAAAAAGATTAATGCTTTTATTGCAGCAATGTCCCTTATCATGGTTGTGGGTTTCTTATAGAAGGGGGAGTGTGGACCCGCTTGCCCTCCCTTTATTGCCCTCTACTTGCCCTCCTGCAATCAGACAATACAACAAGCCAAGCCGGCCCTCACCAGATGCTGGCCCCTTGATCTTGGATGTCACAGCCTCCAGAACAGTGAGCCAATGAATTTCTGTTAAATTACCCAATCTGTAGTATTCTATTAGAGCAACCCAGAATGGACTGAGACAGAAAATTGGGGCCGGAGAGTGAGTGTTGCTGTAACAAATCCCTGAAAATGTGGAAGCACCTTTGGATCTGGGTAATGGGATGAGACTGAAAGAATTTAGAAGGACACACTAGAAAAAGCCCAGATTGTCACAGAAGAAGCACTAAGGGCAATTCTGGTGAGGACTCAGAAGAGAAGAACTGTAGGGAAAGTCTGGACCTTCTTGGACATGATTTAAGTGGTCATGACCAAAATATTGGTGGAAATATAGACAGTAAAGACCATTTTGAGGAGGGCTCAGATGTAAATGAGGAAGAAGATATTACAAACTGGAGAAAATGCCATCCTTGTTTTATGTTGGCAAAGAGCTGGGCTGAATTGTATCAGTGTCCTAGAGCTTTATGAAAGACAGCATATAAGTGTGATAAAGTATGATATTTGGCAGAAGAAATAGCTAAGCAGCAAAGCATTCAGGATGCTGGGTGGCTTTTAATTGCATGTAGTAGTGTGTGAAAAAAATGATTTAAAGACAGAATTTTAACTAGAAGGAAAACAGAATTTAGGGTTGTGAAATAGTCTCAGTCTGGCTATGTGATAGAGATTGAAGAAGCATTTTCAAGAGGGAAAATCAAGGGTGTGGCCAAGTGACCATTTGATAAGGAGATTGGGATGAATTAAATGAAGCCAGAGGCTATTCATCAGGATAATGAAAGAATGATCCCAAAGGCACTTGGAAGAGTCTCCATACTGCCACTCTAATCACAGGCCCAGAGTACCAAGGCCTGGGGGAAGAAAATATGTCAAAAGAGAGGCCTATGGTGACCCAGGGAACCTCAGCATTTGCTGTGTTGCACTGCATCAAATGTCTGCTTCATGCATTTCTATGCAGTGCTCCTCGGCTGCCTCACCAGGAGCCCAGGTAGGAACAGGTGCCGCTCAACCCGCTGCTGTGGATGGTGCAAGCTGGAAACCTTGATGGAGTCTATGCAGTGCTACTTTTGCAGGTGCATAGAATGCAAAAGTTCTGAGGGCATGACATTCCACTTTATACAATAAACATATAAAATTATTGTGCATTCAAGACAAGCTAATACATTTTCCTATTTTTTTCTCCAAAGAAAAAGTGAGAGTCCTTTGCAATAGATGCCTAAAAGTCTGTCCTGATTCATATTCTTTTATCACCATAGCCATGTTGTAACCCCCACATTGACTACATCATTTCAGTGTGTGCCAACATACTGTTCTCATGTAGTTAGTCTTCTTATTTCACCATCAGTTTATTCATTAAACAAAGCTCCTTTTATTTGTTGATGAAAATAGTCAAACTGTAAAATATTTGAAGAGATTTATTCAGAGCCAAATATGAGTGACCATGGCCCATGAGAGCCCTCAGGAGGTCCTGAGAACATGTGCCCAAGGTGGTCGGGGCACAGCTTGGTTTTATACATTTTAGGGAGGCATGAGACATCAATCAAATACATTTAAGAAATACGTTGGTTTGATCTAGAAAAGTGGGACAGCTCAAAGCGGGGACTTCCAGCCTATAGGTAGACTTAAGAATGTTCCCGTTGAAAATGGGTTGAGTTTCTCTAAAGACCTGGGATCAATCGCGAGGAATGTCTGGGTTAAGACAAGAGGTTGTGGGGGAACAAAGTTCTTATTTGCAGAGGAAGCCTTCAGATAGCAGGCTTCAGAGAGAATAGGTTGTAAAATGTTTCTTATCAGACTTAAAGTCTGTGTTGATGTTAATGCTGGAGACATGTAAGGAGGCAGGTCCAATACCCGCTTTCTGTCATGGCCTGAAACAGTCTCTTCAGTTACATTTTAAGAGTGCCCCTTGCTGACCAGGAAAAAATTTTAAAAATAAATAAATAAAGTATGCTGCAAAAAAAAAAGAAAAAAGAAAAAAAGAAAATTCACTTTCCATGAACATTAAAATATTTTCTTTAAAAACAAACAAACAAAAGAGGGCCCTGGCTGAGGAGGAAGTCCATTCAGATGGTTGGGTGGTGGGGGGGATGCTTAGAATTTTATTTTTGGTTTACATATATACAATCTTTATTGACAATGTTCATTAGGAGGCTTTGCAGACTAGAAAACTATTGAAAAATGTTGCTGAAATAATATGCCTTATCTTATATGTAATACCTTCACCAATAATTTCTGGAATGATTGCTCTTTCTATGTACAAAGGCCCACAGACCTGTTTCTTTCAGAAACCAAAATTTCTACTGTTTATGGCCCTGTATGTTCTGCTCAGTTTTCTCTGTTGCACTGAGGAATCTAAGTGAAAACAGAGTCCCCATCAGGACATAAATTTTTATTCCATAATGTTAAACAGCCTTTTAGGCTACAAGAAACTGAAACTGGTTGATATTTTTTCCTCATTGTTTTTGGGTGTCTGCACTGTTGTGTAGGTATGTGTGCATGCACACACACACACAAATAGGAATATCTTTCCATTGACTTTTGCATATCTCTTTTTACTTTATGCATTCAGGAAGGCTAGTGAGTACCTATACTCTCCTGTATTGCCCCTTTGTTCCTGGCCTCCATCCTATTCTATGCATTGATTGGCATTGTTGAGGGTGCACAGTGAAGAATTCAGGAAAACGACTTTTGTTTTTCTCTGTCTCTACAGAAAACAGAAAACAATTTCAGTATGTGTGTGTATGAAATAAAGATTCGACTGTGAGGTAATCTTGATCTCAGTAATGTTTAATATTTTCCTTGTTTCCGGAATATTTTCTGGAAATTACTGCTGATCATAATTAATACTGAGGTCAAGTATATTTTTTCTTCATTAACATACTATGTGCAACATAATTTTTAGAGGAATAAAAATGCTTAAGTGAAACAGATGCAATGTTTTGGTGGAGTTCCTAACAACATTCTTCGTTTATAAATTACTTTACACTAAGTACTTCTAAAAAATTCATTAAAAAGAAAAGCAGAAACTATCCCACTCCTTGTGGCTGAAAACCACCAATTTATATTTGAAAATAATTGTGGATCAGAATGGTGTTCCATTTTCTTCTTTAGACAATGATTGGATATAATTAATTTGATGTAACTACTACTTCCAATGGAACAGGCATTGCCTTGTATGTATTCTGACTATATTAAAATTATAACACAAAATAGTTTCTGTATTTCAAATTTATCAGGATGCTTAAAATTGAATGAAGATCATTTAACTCCAAAAGAATTGTTATTAATAATTGTATTTATGAAAGAAGTTAAAAATTAAAAAAGTGCTAAATGATGACTCAGTGAATGCAAGCTCTGTGCTCCTAAAGCCTGTTATTAGAGTGAACTCTGCAGTTATTTAAAAAGAAGCTTGGAGTCATTGTGACTACCCAAAGCATTGTATATCATAGTATTACTATATTATTATATATGATCTAATCCTTTTTATGATAAAATGTATCTTCAATAATGCACACATACCTCATTGAACATAGCTAGTACGTATGTTCAATACAATAATATGCCTTATAATTTTTAATGCCACTAATTATATATACATTAATTATAATTAAGTTTATAAATACTATTAGAACATCTATTTAATGTATTCTTTCACTATAATTTAATCATTCGTGTAGTGTTTGTGGATACTCTGTCACAGAAAATGTTCTGAGTAAGATATGACAGTGAACAGAACAGTGTCTGCTTTCTTGGAACTTAAGGATTAATTTTCATTGCCTCCAAGCACAAAGTCTGATTACATTATAATTGTAATGACTCAAAGAAGGATATCATTGAGATGGTAGAGAAGAAAATACAGTCAAGGTTGAATAAACTACACTTATGTCATAAAATCCCTAGATTCAGGGGAGTATAATAATTACAATGCATACATCTCTCTAGTAAAATGACAGTCAATAGCTTAGGGAGCTATGATGATGCATTAGGTTTATGTTCTTAGTCTTTAGTGATTTTTTTTAATTCAATGCTTTCATCATCTAATGTTCAAGCATATTATCATCTCATGTTGTCTGTTAGATTGTTTATTTTTTTCATTCATTCATTCATTCATTATTTATTTATTTGCCTTTAAAATTTTCTACTATTGGGGACGTCTATTTCTGGCCAAGATGGAGGGAACCGGACAAGATTTATCTTCCTGACTGAAACAACCGCACATATGGACAAAATATAAAAGATAACATTTTTAAAGGGAAATTCCAATTTGTACCACAATGAGATACAAAAGCACACAAATTAGAATGGTTAAAATTAAAATAGCTGACCCTACCAAGTGTTGAGGATGTAGAGAAACTGTAACTTTTTTACACTGCTGATGGAATGCAAAATGGCAAAACCATTTTGGAAAATATTTTGGCATATTTTTTAAAAGTTAAATATATATGTACCATATGATCCAGCTACTCCACTCTTCAGTATTTACCCAAACTATATGAAAACACATGCCATACTAAGACATGTACGTAGATATTTCTAGCATTATCATTTGTAACAACCCAAAGTGGAAGCAATGATGTGCCTATAAACAGGTGAACAAATAAATATACTATGATATATTTATGCAAAGAAATTCTACATATTAATAAAAAATGAACTATCACATTACTATATTACTATATATGGATCTCAAATAATTACTATGAGTGAAGGAAGATAGACAAAGAGTACATGCCATTTTATTTCAATTATGTAAAATTCTAGAAAATCTAAGCTAATCTATAGTTATAGAAAACTGATCAATAATTGCTTGGGATTAAGGGTGGAGTGGAATGGGGATAGGAAAATGGGATTACTTAGTGGCACAAAGAATCTTTGCAAGTGACATATATGATATATTTATTATCATAGGACTGACATCTGCCAAATATCTTCTTGTTAACACTTTAAGTATGTACAGTTAATTGTATTTCAATTGCACCCCAATCAAGCCAATAAAAAATATGACAGTGAAAGATAGCTAGATGTCTCACTTAGTAAGCAAGATGCTTCCATATAATTTTGAATGAAATGCTAGCTGTGAAAGTATTTGTTGTCTATAGTAAAAGCACTTTTTTTTTTACTGTAGGCTATATAAGCTTTGGGTATATGATGTTTTGATTATTCATTGACTGTTTTATGGTGCTACACAAAATTTTTAAATTGTTGGTGGGCTATGAGTCAGAAACACTTAAAACATGCCCTCATTTCCATGGCTGTAATTCTCTAGTGAATGGTGATGGCAGCAAAGCATATTAAAGTGCTTTATTCTAAAGGCAGTTATATTTTAGTGGTGAGTAAGGGGCACTGTTAGAGAGTCTATAGTGCCCTATAGAATTATTTTAGTTTAGAGTTTCCATCTAATGAATTAAATTTAATATGCCAAGGAGATATTGGGAATTGGTCATTTCCATACAACTGGACATAACTTGAAAATTCCTGGGTTTTTAGAGTTCACAGAGAGAATTAACTAACTATATCATTTTAGAAAGTATTTCTGACATCCCACTAAAAAAACATTTGTATAGATTCTTTTAATTCCCAATTTTAAAATACACACAAGTGCCTAGTTTGTTTCATATAATGAAATATAAGTACCTGTGTATAATGTAAAATAGCTTAGAGCTCAAAAACACTATTTTAAGATCTAAGGGATTTCTCTAAAGTATTGCATTTCCAAGGCTTAAATTTTACAAAGTCGTGTTGACAATTATTAGCACTAAAAATGTCAGCTTCTCAGTTACAAATTACCAGAAACATTAGGGTAGAAGCACAGACTACATATATTTAGATGTTCACTGCTCTTAGGAGGATAGGAAAAAAAGTAAACACAAAGTAGCATATTTGAGTCCCCTTAAGGTTTCTAGCATCTATACATATTTTTCTTTCAATTTATAACATGAAATATTTTAATAGATATATATATATGGTTTACTCTAATTCTTTATAAATTCTATTACACTCAAAACTACTTTTAAAGGAAGAAGTAAATATTGTTTATTTTAAAACTATTTTCTGAAGTGGACCTAAGCTCCAGTTACAAAAAATTGTTTCTCTAATCGAGTATTTTATTTACATAATAAATATCCACCATTTTGAGGACTTTTTGTTGCCTAATGTATGTCTTCTTCTAAGTCTAAATTTTTCTTATATGTCTGTTATGATGGTATTAATATGATGGGGGGACTCTCCATAATGCTCTATTACTCCACCCATTGAGTTATGAGTGAGCTCTTCACTGTGTTCATAAAATTTTTTTTCTTTTTTTCATTAATTTTTTTTTGTAATATAACCTTCCGCTTCCTTCACTCCATACTCATGAAAACCCTAAATAAATATTAACAGGGCCGGGCGCAGTGGCTCACGCCTCTAATCCCAGCACTTTGGGAGGCCGTGGCGGGCGGATCATGAGGTCAGTAGATCCAGACCATCCTAGCTAACACAGTGAAACCCTGTCTCTACTGAAAATACAAAAAAATTAGTCGAGCATGGTGGCGGGCACCTGTAGTCCCAGCTACTCGGGAGGCTGAGGAAGGAGAATGGCGTGAACCCGGGAGGTGGAGTTTGTAGTGAGCTGAGATCATGCCACTGCACTCCAGCCTGGGTGACAGAGTGAGACTCCGTCTCAAAAAAAAAAAAAAGATAAATAAATAAATAAATATTAATAATTACACTTATGTAACATTACTACTTAAGAAGTTTTTTTTTTTTTTTTTTTTTTTTTGAGACGGAGTCTTTCTCTGTCCCCCAGGCTGGAGTGCAGTGGCGCAATCTCGGCTCACTGCAAGCTCCGCCTCCCGGGTTCACGCCATTCTCCTGCCTCAGCCTCCCTAGTAGCTGGGACTACAGGCGCCCGCCAACACGCCCAGCTAATTTTTTGTATTTTTAGTAGAGACGGGGTTTCACTGTGTTAGCCAGGATGATCTTGATCTCCTGACCTCGTGATCCGCCCGCCTCGGCCTCCCAAAGTGCTGGGATTACAGGCTTGAGCTACCGCGCCCGGAAGTTTTTTTTTTATTATTTAAACTTTTATTTTAGAGACGGGGTCATGTGCAGGTTTGTTGCATGAGTGTATTGCACATGGGTAGTGAGCATTGTGCCCAATAGGTAGTTTTGCAACCTAATACCCCTCTTTCCCTCCCTGCTCTAGTAGTGCATAGTATCCATTGTTTCCATGTTTATGTCCATGTGTGCTTAATGTTTAGCACCTACTTGTGACAACATGTAGTATTTGGTTTTTTGTTCCTGTGTCAATTCAGTTAGGATTACAGCCTCCAGTTCCATCCATGTTGCTGCAAGGACATGATTTCATCCTTTTTTATGGCTGCATAGTATTCCACAGTGTGGAATCCAACCCATTGATGGGCACTTAGGTTGATTCCATGTCTTTGCTATTGGGCGTAGTGCAGCACTGTGGAAAGCAGTTTGGAGATTTCTCAAAGAACTTAAAACCGTTACCATTCAACCCAGCAATTCCATTACAGGGTGTATACCTAAAGGAAAATAGTTCATCATGCTAAAAAGATACGTTCATCACCACAATTTTTTATAATCAGCAAATCGCCTTCACTGAAAAGTAAGAGACTTTCTGATTTCTCCTTCCCAGTGTTTGTTCCTTAACTAAAATCTACTGTAATTTACAAAAAAGAGGATAATCAATATTAAAGCTATATAAAAGTTTAACAATAGTACTTTCTATGCACTATGAATTCTTAATCTATTTCCAAGTTTTGTTGTCTATTCTTTTTAGGCTTCATTGAACCCTCAAGTTTTAGGGCTGGGATAGGTAATAGATTTCATTTTTTTCAAGTAACTACAATAGATGAATAGAGATTACCAGTAAAGTATCTTGAGACGGATACCGTAGCCACAGTGACTTTTGTGTCTGTGGAGAGGAAGTGACTGTTTATGTGATACTAAATTCTCTATATAAGAGCTACTGACAAACCCTACACTTGGTTTATGCTCTGTATGTAAGGGATGATCATGCATCTGATTAATGGTCTTTCAGTTTCTTTATTGTTATAACCTAAAAATTGTATACCACAGTTCTACCATCTGGAAATGTATCCCAGTCTCTGGAATATTACGAGTTTAGTATTCAGTGTGAAACAGTGGAAGGCACTGTGTGAGTACAGATGACTAGAAAGTCACAGACCTCATGGGAATTCAGTCACTAAGCAAAGAATAATTCTCAAGGGTAGCCACAACTTTTTACAAGATAGTAGACAACATTTATCAACCCATATGCACATTTTTTAAAATGGAGTAAAATTCTCAGGACACAGAGGAGGCAGTGATGTCTACTTGGAAGTTGCAATTTAGTAAATGTGAATGAGGCAAATGTTTTAGTATTTTTAAACTTTACTACTGGGTATAAATTAAATATTTTATTTGGTTAATGTAAAAACATTCTCTCGTTCCCATATAGTAGCATTTTAAAGCATAAAATCCTCTCCTGTTATATACAATGTAATTTTCATTTGAAATTCTGTTCACTGAGTCACGTGAGAAGAATTTGAAGTATAGAATTCCACACAGTCTTGCTAATAGTAATTGCCCCATCCAAGGGCTCAAATGAATTTTAATCAGGTTCAATTTTAATGAAATTAGTTCAGATTGAAATTTTTATCTGGGGAAAATTTTTAAAAGTAAACTATTTTTTTCTGGCAACCTGCATATTATATGAGCATATATATTTCATTTTATGGCTTTCTTATTTTTATTTATCAAACTATCTTCTGATATTGAAAATTATTTTGTCATTTTCTTTTCATTTTAAAATGTTGTTCCTCCTGAAAATAATTTATTAATATGAAAATATTGCCAAAAAGTATTTTTTATGTTTAAACTCAGCACAAAATTGATAGTGCTATAAAAGGATGTCCATTTCACGTTATACTATGAAGGATTCTTCTGATAGATTCAGTATAATTTTAGATCATTTTATGATGTTTACTTTCCATCATTCTAAATGTTTGAAGTCTGATGTAAACCACAATCTGGCAACAGATTTATGGGGACACTATTAGATACATTTTCCATTTCTCTGAATAACAATTCACTTGGCTTTGCAATAGATCAAGTTTTGACATTAAAATGTGGAAGTGCTCTCACAAGTCATGGCAATGCATTGCACTTATCAAAGTCTCTACATTGGAAGACACACTTCACTTTTCTTTAAGCAGTAAACTGCCTTGATTCCTGTTCTGAAGTACATAGTTACAAATGAAGTATACATATAATGCTTAATAAATGTGGAAGTTTACTAAGTCAATAGCAATATGATCTCAACATCACAGAAAAATAGGACTGGGTGGATCTTAAATTTGTAGTCCAAACATTTTTCTAGTATCTAAACTCTATACCATCCCCACTAAACCTCCATCTGAGATATGCCTGGTCACTTCCAGCTATGGTGAGGTCCATGAGTCTTCAGGCTATCACTTCATCTCAGGACACCCTTGCTTCAACCACTAAGCCTAGTTCTAATTTATAGGGACATAACAATCAAATCAAAATGCACTTTCTCTTCCACATAAATGTTCTTAAAATACTTGGAAAGCAACTCTTTGTTCTCTCTAGTGAAATGTTCCAGCATCTTTTGTTTTTATTATAAATTTGGATATTTGAAACGCTCTTCCATTAAGCTTCCTTTTCCTTTGAACTTAACCCAATTAGACTACATGTCTTTTTGTTTGTTTGTTTGTTTTGTTTTTTGAGATAGAGTCTTGCTCTGTAGCCCAGGCTGGAGTGCAGTGGTGAGATGTCGGCTCACTGCAACCTCCATTTCCTGGGTCCTGGTTCAAGCAATTCTCCTGCTTCAGCCTCTCGAGTAGCTGGGATTACAGGCATGCACCAGCATGCCTAGCTAATTTTTGTATTTTTAGTAGAGACGAGGTTTCACCGTGTTGGCCAGGCTGGCCTTGAACTCCTAACCTCGTGATCCGCCCTCCTTGGCCTCCCAAAGTACTGGGATTACAAGCATGAGCCACCAGTCCTGGCCAATCTAGATGTCTTTAAACCTATTACATCCATTACTCAGAGTAACTCTCTATGTGGAGTCTAACCCACAGCGACCAGAGGTAGACAATCACCTCTCATAATATGAATGTCATGCTGCTTCTGTTATCACAGAATAAGATCACATTCAGCCTATGTAATGTGCTAAATTGCAATTACAATTGCACATTGTAATTTGTCAATTCAGCATAGTTGAATCAGACCAACTATGCTGTCAAATAAAACCCTTATGTGTCTTTCACGTATGATGACCAAAGCCCATATTCTTGCATCATGAAACTGTGTGATTGGCATTAAAACTTCAATGAAACCAGCAAATAGTTTTATTATTCATGGAAATTAGTCAGTAACAAAACTGGAGAAGTTATGCACTTAAAATTGATCTGTGAATTAATCCTTGGATTCAGAAAAGTAGTTCAATATTAAGACTATAGACTCTGGAGGCAACCTGATGAATCTCTTGATTCAACTTTATCATCTATAAAAAGAGAATATGTTATTATCTAACTTGAAAAATGGTACAAGTATTAAAAGACATAATTTTATAAATATTTTTCGCATAAAGACTGGCATAGTAAGCACTAAGATAGATGATATCCCTGGTGAAGATAATGGCAATGATGAAGTTTGGTGGATCCAAGGATCTCACAGTCATCATCTAACGTTCTTTTTACCACGTTAAAAGCTGAATTGCAGCACTACAATCTATATTGTCATAAGAGAGGGAAGAATACACCTTTCAAACAAGTTTCAAGAGCTTACATCTGGTGAAAAATAGACAAAATAAGCAGATTAGAAATTAACATGAAAGCTCTATACAATGCGTATTTTTAATAAGTATGAAACATTGATGCAGTTGTATTTGGGTTTACCTGGAGAAATCAGAATGGGCTCAACAGAGAATACAGGATTTGAAGTCAAGCCAGAAGATGAATAAGCTTCAGGCAAACCAGAAAATCAAAGGTCCTGGGATCTTTACTGTCCTGGGAAGACAACTATTGACTGTACAAAACTATGAGAAAGTGTGGCATCGCCAGAGATGAGGAAGAGTGAAGCATAAACTGTGAGGGAAGGAGGGGAGGGGAGGCGACTCAACAGAGAGAGTCCATGAAGGGCTTCGAGCCATCTACAGGTTTCAAATTTTTTCCTACATACAAAAGGAAATTATTGGTAAAAGCAGGGCAATTCCAAAACCATGTTAATGGCATGATCATATTCTTAGGTTTGAGAGGCTAGTATCACAAGAATAGAACAGGGGTGATTGGGCAAGTATGTGCCTGCAGGGAGGGAAAACTATAAGAAAGAAGAGGAACAATTCAGTGGGGAAAAATGAGAATATCATGCAGAATAGTAGTAATTAGCATGTAAAGAACAGATAGTTATGGGGGATACTAAGCAACAAAATATTTTTGGAATGTTAACATGGAATCTTAGAACCAGGGATTTAAGGCAAAATTGAGGTTTCTTGTTTTTGAAACAAAACAGATGTTCAATTTTCTGGAATAGGGAATGAAAAAGGTTGTCTTAGTCTGTTTTGTGCTGTTATAGCAGAATACCACAGATTGGGTAATGTATAAAGAAATAAAGTACACCTTTATTTCTCACAATTCTGGAGGCTGGGAAGTTCAAGATCAGGGCATTAGCATCTGATGAGGGCCTTCTTGCTACATCTTCATATGGTGGAAGGTAGCTAGAGAAGAACTCAGGCTTGCTAGCCTTTCTCTTTTTTACTTTTTTTTTTTTTTTTTTTAGAGAGGGAGTCTTGCTCTGTTGCCCAGGCTGGAGTGCAGTGACACAATCTCGGCTCATGGCAACCTCTGCCTTCTGGGTTCCAGTGATTCTCCTGCTTCAGCCTCCCAAGTAGCTGGGATACAGGCACCAGCCACCATGCCTGGCTAATTTTTGTATTTTTAGAAGAGATAGGGTTTCACCATTTTGGCCAGGCTGGTCACAAACTCCTGACCTCAGGCAATCTGCCTGCCTTGGCCTCCCAAAGTACTGGGATTACAGGTGTGCGCTACCGCGCCTGGCCACTAGCCTTTTTAATGGCAGCATTGATTCATTCATGAGCGCAGAGCCCTCAAGACTTAAATACCTCCCATTAGGCCCCACCTCCCAACACTACTGCATTGGTGATTAATCCAACACATGAATGGAGGAATGCTGGAGGCATGGAAGGAGGCATGCTAAGGTGTTGGTACAGATAAATGTATCAATGGAGGAAAAGGAATTCAACTAAATTTTTGCCTTATAGATTTGATTTTCTTGTAAAAATAGAAGCAACATAATTTGGTAAATATGAAGAAAAAAACGCAGGAATGTTGGAGAACATATTCAGACCACAACAGAAGGTACATAAAAACTGGAAGAAGTTGGCAATTGTTAGATTCAGATTAATAGATTTTAAGTTGTTTTAAATTTAAACAGTTTAAAAGGATTACTATATTTTTAATTAATAGATTTCAAATTGTTGTAAGCCCAAGTGAGGAAATGTGAGAATGAGAGAGATTTTGAGAAAACTACCAATAAATGGGAGTCTCAGACGCAAGTATTAGTAAAATTGCCCAGATAGGATACGCAGAATAAGGAAAGACCTAAGTCTGAGCCTTGTGAGATGTCGATAATCACAGGATGTTTTGATGCATGTGTTTGCATGCCGAGGGGAAGATGCCAATAGGTAGATTGAAGGACATGAAATTGAGCCAAATTCCCAGAGGGAGGGCAAGGGCAAAATCCCAAGTCAGGTAAGTGGGTTGGATTTGGAAAACAGAGATTTTTTCTTTTTCTTTTTTTGACATTTGCAGGAAGGAGGCATGCTAAGCTGTTGGTGAACATATATGTATCAATGGAGGAAAAGGAATTCAACTAAATTTTTGCCTTATAGATTTGATTTTCCTGTAAATAGAAGAGCAGAATAATTTGGTAAATGTGAAGAAAAAATTGAAATTATAAGCTTTAGGAACACAGGAGTTGTGAAATCGTTGGTGAGGCTAAAGGGATAAGAAACTTTCCAGAAATGTATAACAGGATGACCCAGAAATGCTGAAGGCTTAGGGAAGGTCAAAATCCTCATATATCATATATCCATGATGACAGAGCTGTCTCAAATAGCATTTAGCTATTTGGCTGTGAGATTACAGAAAACAGACCGTGTGTGTGGCGGGGTGGGTGGGTAGTGTACATTTAAGAAAATGTTTCTTGAACCACAAAAATGAAACCAAATTGGTAAGGTCTTAAGGCACATAAGGAAGTAGTCTTAAAGTTTAAAAGAATTTTATTTTTGAGACAGAGGGACCAGAACTACATGGGCAAGACAACTATATTTGGCCATGTAAATCATTGTCTTCTCTTCACTAGAGTCTGAGTCGACATTTATCTCATATACTACTCATCACCACTTTGCCTTTTGCTTTTTTTTTTTTTTTTTTTCAGAGACAAGGTTTTGCTTTATTGCCTGTGCTGGGTTGCAGCAGTGTAAGTGGTGTAATCATAGTTCACTGTAACCTCAAACTTCTTTCCTTAAACGATCCTCCAGCCTCAGCCTCCCAAAAGGCCTGGACTACAGGCATGAGAAACTTCACCCAGCCTCTTTGCCTTTCTTTGAGTTTCCTGCTACACAATGAAATCACACCTATCCCTTCCTACATCTAACCAAAAGATCCCAGCCTTAAAGCACAACCATTTCCTCTGCATGAAATTTTCCTCATATATTTCAACATTGATCTGATCCTTTATTTTAAACGCTATTCCATATAAAATCAATACTCATACTTTAGTTAGCTGTTTTCATTTGTTAATGATTGCTAGTTTTGAGGTGTAATTCAAGGCCCAGATTTCTGTCCTATATTTTATATCCCTCAGGATTCTTTGACAATAATTGTTATCTATGCGCAAAATAAAAATGTGTTAATTTTATATGCCCAACTCAATATAAACAATGCTTTCCTGGTGAGCATTGTAGGCAAGGTATCAGTGAACTTTTTCTTACATGACAAAATAGTAAATACTTTCAACTTTGCAGGCCAGATATCTCCATTGCAACTGCTGGACTTGATGTTGTGGTGTAGAGGGAACCACAGACAATATAGACGTGAAGAGGCATGACTGTGTTTCAATAAAACATTTATGGACACAGAGACTTGCATTTCAGATAATTTTTATCTGTCAAGAAATATTATTCTTCAGAGCTCTTCTTTTTGTCCCAAGATGTGTTCCTTTAGATCTATTTAAAATCAGAAAGAAAAATAACAACATTAAGTTTTATGTACAGAGTTTTCATCATGGAAAACTGTGAGAAACTACTACCTGAGTATCAGAACTTCATTAAAGAAGTGGTGGTCTCAGAGGATCTTCCTCTGAGATATACCTTGAGGTTTACAAAAAAATTATTTTTTACGTCTTCTAGGATCTACTTTTTCAACTTTGCATCCGCTGTAGTTGCCAACTCTGCACATACTAGTCCTCTAGAAATAGGTTAAACTGGAGCATTAAACTCTCCACAGGGCTTAATTACCAAAGAAAAGTATTATGAGGAGCAAAATTATAAGCTTACCTAGGCATATTGTAAAGCTCTTGAAAAATAACTCAGAGAGAGGCTCATAAATGGAAATATAGTGCCTGAATAACTTTTGGCTTTAAAAGGTTTGATAAATGCAGATTAAAAAAAAAGAAAAGAAAAGAAATACTATTCTTATTTTGATTTTTTCCAACCATAGAAAAATGTATAAAACATTCTTGGTATATGCAAAAACAGTGGCAGGTAATACAAAAAAGTGGCATGTGAGATTTCACCTGTGGGCCATAGTTCAATGATTCCTGCTGTAGATCAAAATTGTTAACATACAAAGGTTTAAAGTCAGCTAGGCAACACATTCTTATATGTGTTTGAGCTCTTCTTTTTATCTTAAATTTTAAAGCTAGAAAGTGGCTTAATGAACTTTCAGTCTTTAGTTTATGAGGCAGTTTTGCATGTATGTTCAAGTGCATGAGTCTTGAAGGATTCATCGTAAGTTTTGCTATTCTTGATGACCTAGGGCTTGCCATGTAATACCTCAAGTCTCAGTTTCCTTCAGCTGTGTCATAACAACAAGCTATCTCCTAGGGTTCTGTGAGCATTCAGTATATCAGTAACACATCGTTTTGCTTAGAAGAGTGCCTGGCACATAATAAAAAAATAGATATTAGATTTTTAAACACTTGCTATTAGTCAATTTTTTTTTCCAGAAGGTTACAACAAAGTTGTTTAGAATTAAATGTCTTTCATCACTCATTTAGGTAACAGGACTAATGTTAAAAAAAAAAAATAAAGGACATATCAACACTTCCCTTCGTTCCTCATTGAGAATGAATTTTTTTGCTCGCTCTTAATGAAATATTTAGTTTTGATAAAATACAAAATATTTTTGGCTTAAATGTACTCTAGAAAAATACAGTTTGTTTTGGTTTATCTTGAGATATGATTCTCATTGTACAGAAAAGTCCTATATTTAGAAATTCATTTCAGACAGGAAAAGGTAGAAATATATTTGCTCTCATTGGGAAAAAAGGAGGAGAACTTGAATGTTTATTATTCAATTAAATGAGACCATAATAATACTTCCAAAGGGTGTATTATTAAATACTTATTTCCCATTAACACTTAATGTAGAGCCAAAATAATTAAATTTTATAAAACCTCTTTTAAGTCATTCCGATTAGTTAAAGCTAAAAAAGGAGCTGCCTCAAGTTCTTGTTATTACAAGGTGATAGATAGATAGATAGATAGATGATAGATAGATAGATAGATAGACAGACAGACAGATAGATAGTTTTTTGAAAAATACCATAGCTATGATGTTAGATATAAGTAGTTGGCAAAGTTAACTTTGTGACTGACAATGTTAATATGTATTCTGTAGTTCTTGAAATCTTACTTATGTCTGGAAAACCATAACTATGAAAATATTTAAATCAGTTAGAAGTAAAAGGAAAACAAAGCAGTCACAGGAATTATCATGTTGTGTTTAATGTAATACTGAGCTGTGTCACTGACTATATCTACCATTGAATTATGAAATGTTAGGAATCCTGTCAAGAAACTTGGCATATAAAAATTTTGATATAAACTCCTCAAGAAAAAAGCATAAATGATGTTTATTCAGTGATGCCAAAATATACAAACCAAGAAGTGTGTGATACAGTAATCTTAAATTCAAGAAGTGAGAAAAAATATGCTCAAGTCTGTAGTTGATTCGGTATAAATCATATTTCTATGAATAATTGTATAGGCAGATCAATTCATGTAGCATAAAATATAAAGGGACAGTTTGATGGGTTTGTATCTATCTCATAAAACACTCTTCTGGCCAGATATGTACAGTTATTCACTTTTTAAATAATCTGTAATAATAGATATATATCTATTTCTGAAGAAAGGTATATGACCTAGGACTTTCTTACTTCAGCATAGATGAACAAAGATAAAAAGAACCTGATGTCTATTAAACAGTCAAAACCATTATTTTACCAATAAAGAAAAAGAGATACTGAAGAAAAAAGCAACATATCTTTTCTCTGGTAGCTGGTGAATGTCACAGTTAGGACTAAAGCCCAGATCTCATGACTCCAAACACGTAAACTTATTTTTAAGAATATTTTGCTTAGAACTGATAAATGTGTTATGTGGTCTAAGTGGCTCACGCCTGTAATCCCAGCACTTTGGGAGGCCGAGGTGGGTGGATCACAAGGTCAGGAGTTCAAGACCAGTCTGGCAAGATGGTGAAACCCCGTCTCTACTAAAAATACAAAAATTAGCCGGGCATGGTGGCACGCACCTATAATTCCAGCTACTCAGGAGGCTGAAGCAGGAGAATCACTTGAACCTGGGAGGCGGAGATTTCAGTGAGCCAAGATTGTGCCACGGCACTCCAGCCTATCAACAGAGCAAGAGTCCATCTCAAAAAAAGAAAAAAAAAGGAAATCACCAAAATGTCTGCACCACATTGTGAAATATTTTAGAGAGGCCAGAGCGTGGGAGAACTGGAAGAAGAAATGATTTCCACAGTTGGGCCCCTGATTACTGTAAACCAATAGTAAGAAAGAACCGAGATTTTAATGGTAACAAATTTAAAAAGGCATGAAAATTTACCATACACTAATTAACAATGAACTTGTTTTAAAGATTTTGTTCACACTTTTAAAAAATTACCGTACTGAAAGGTGAATACATAGATGATCTGGAAATGGTTCACAGAGAGGCATCTTATTTGCATAGGTTCCAAAAATACTACCATCAAAATCATTTAGATAATCACTTCCAGTTCCAACACAATCATTGCAAATGTTAATACAGAAAGAGATCTAATGATTTCTGTATGTAATATGGATGACAGTATTTGGTAAGGTCAGTAGCTACTAAAAAGTGACTTCTCTCCACCTTTAATAGTCTGTGCTTACTTGATTCAGTATTAGGGTTAGCCCTAAACAATTTGCAGAGGGTCATATTTTTTACCAAATCAATGTTAAAGAACAAGTTAGAAATGCTTTCATCTAAAGCAGAGATTCAAACAAAACTTCCAGAAGGAATTAGTTAAAACAGAAGCTTGCATTTGGTGTGAGTTTGCATGAGTTACCCACGAAGAGGCAACAGGATGTGGTCGTTATGTGCCAAGGGACCTAGAAATGTTACATAATATGGCTAAAAAGCTTTTTTCTGTCAGCTGCTGAGTGATAATGAGCTTCTGTAGCTTCATGTTAAACATTAGTTTCAACTCTTATTCTGTAACCTTTAAAAAAATACTTTGAAAAAAAGAACTTAACAGAAGCTTTTGTTTCTTATAAGTTTGGGAAGTGGAGAATATTTTTGTAACTGTATTCTGAAAATTGGCTAATGTTCCCAGTAGTAGAGAGGGCAGATACAGATATAAAACCTCCTCTACTGAAGAGCATAGACAAACATCAAAAAGGTTCTGATATTCAAATGACAGAAAATAATACAGTCAGGCTGAGGTCAGTGCTGAAATGAGATCAGATTAGGCAATGCAGCTACTGTTTTAGAGTAGCAAAGGTGGTCAAATGGAAAAAGTCGCAGGTGGCAATTTGGTAAATGCCTGTGTTCATTTGAACACCAGATCTCAAAGCAAAAATTATAGAGGTTGCATGAGCCCATCCATTAAATGATAAAATAAAGCCATGAAAGATATGTTCATTTCCTAATCCCCAGAACCTGTGAATGTGACCTAATTTGGGAAAAAAGAGGGTTTTGTAAATGCAATTAAATTAAGCATCTCTGGATGATCAGACAGATCATACGCTAAATCCAAGTATCCCTATAAAATACACAAAAAGAAAGACACAGAGACACACTGAGGGAAAAGAACAAGACCATGTGAAGACAGACATGGAGAGTGGAGTTTTGCAGCTAGAAGCCAAAGAACATCTTGTGAAAGGAAAATAAATACTGGGACCCACAAATCACTAAGCCAAAGGGAAAAGTCAAGCTGGGAACTATGTCAGGAAAACCTGCCTCCCATTTTATTCCTAAATAAAATAGCTACAAAGATGAAAAGTTCTCACGATTTGTCCACAAGGAAATTCCCTGTGGGTCTCAAGATCTTTACCCTAAAACAGTTCTGTTGAGTTTCACCCAGCAATGTAAATTGATAGCTATTTTCATAGGTGCAGGACAAAGGACAGAACTCAAAGTCATCCCTCTGGTCTTCTGAGAAAAATGCATTTTTGATTGATTCCTCTGCCCTATTGTTTATGTAAAAATGCAGATTCACTGAGCCAGACTAAAGCATAAATGATTATTCCTGTACCCCTCTCTCAGATGTAAATTGTGTATTCAGTGAAAGATTGATCAAAGACCGAAAATAATGCAACTTTCTGTGTCTTATCTACGTATGACATGAAAGCCCCCTGCTTTGAGTTGTCCCAAATTTCCAGACCAAACCAATGTTAATCTTACACCTACTAATTGGTTCCTCATGTCTCCCTAGAATGTATAAAGCCATGCTGTACCCCTACCACCTTGGGCACATGTCATCAGGACCTCCTGAGGCTGTGTCACAGGTGTGTCCTTAACCTTGGCAAAATGAATTTTCTAAATTGATTGACACCTGTCTCAGATACTTTTGGGGTCAAAGTCTGGAGCCATTTGAAGCACAAAGCCCTGGGAAAGCAGTTCTCCCTAGAGCCTCCAGTGGGAGTGCATGCTTATCAACACCTTGATTTGGACTCTGGCTTCCAGAACTGTCAGATAATAAATTTCTGTTGTTTTAAGACACCAAGTTTGTGGTAATTTATATGGCAGATTTAGGAAATTAATACAATTGCTTAAAAAAGAATAGTTAAGTGATAACAGAGGGACATTTCAAATATACATTAATTAAGCAGAGGGTATCAAAACTGTTAAGATTTACATGACATGCAAAGATAAAAACTCTTAGGAATTAGAAGCATTTTTGAACCAGGTAACTATTGAAGAATTCACTTTTTCAGTTTGTCATTTTTTTTCAATTTTTACAAGGATTTCATTTTTATAATACATACCCATTAAAGTAAAAATGTCTAATATCTAAGGGTACTACAGGAGAGAAAAGCTTTCCTCTACCCTTTTGATTTTATGACTGGGAGGCTTAAAATTAAACTAACAAATACAGATTAACAGGAGAAAAGATATACAATTTGATTAATATTTACATGCATGGGTTTTTACAGAAAAGAAGTGAAACTCAAAGAAGTGGTTAGATTTGGGTTTCTGTACCATTTTAACAAAGGAAATGTTGTTTGGGCTTTAAGAGACAATAGATTGTCAGGAAGGGATGAGGACATTTGTGGGGAAAAAGCTAATGCAAGAACCACTTTAGTAAGATTTGTTTATGCAGCCTAATCTTAGTGTCAACTCTGCATCTCTGGTGACAAGAGTTGCTCTCCTATTCCCAGAATGGGAAAAAGGGATGCCTTAACAAGGAAAATTTTCAACGCCCTCACAAAAGGAAATTTAGCCCTCCATTTAGGCAGAATATGGGAGGCCAGATAAGTCTTTCTTCCTCTGCTGATTTTGAAGTGCCTTTGGCTCAAAGTAATCCTTATGCCAAAGTGGAATATTGTGAAGTGGCCTATTCTGGACTCCTTCAGTCCTAAATGATCATCTTGCCCAGATTATGTGGACCATGAATAAATAAGCAAGTATATAAATATGCACACATTTGCTACCACAATTTATAAGATTATTATTAGTCACTAGTTATGATGGAAACACTAAGGTTACAATGGTTTCTTAATTATCCAAGTTCACAGTGGTATTTAAAGGTATAGCCGATACTCAAACTAGCACTTGTCTGAACAAAGCTTGCCTCTGAATCACTCCACTGTTGCCATGTAACCTAGTCTCACATTTACATAGCTCATTATGATACCAGAAGTAATGAATCTGGGGAAAAAAGTCATTTACATTTTCATTGTGCTCTTATCATATTTAGTTTTCATTTATTGCCTTATGCACTCAACTATAATTTTTGTTGTTACAAGGTTTAAATGCCAGCAACCAGATAAGTGATAAACAAGTTGGCACAAGATTATCATTTGCTCTAGAAAGATATTCCTTAAAAATATTCCCTAGATGTTTAGGCAGCAGATGGTATCTAATAAGTTAAACTCCAATCGCAACCATTAGTGAGCAATGATTAAATTTTAAATCAAATCATGTTCTCAGAAGTATCTTGATATCTTGTTTTATTTGTTAATTGCACTCTGAATGGTTCAAGTCTTAGAAGTAATCAGTGCAATTCCGTGTGTCTTTACATTTAGCAAGAAATGTTCATTTACAAGCTTTTACAGATAATCAGTAAGATAGAGAATTATAAAATTACGTTTACTATTTCATTTAACAACACAAAATATATTGAGCTCTTAATATGTGTCAAGCTCTGAGGCAGGTTAAAGGATAAATAATATGTGATTCTTCCTGCAAGAAACCCTTAATCAAATAAGGTTGCCTAAACTATAAGAATGTTACTACGGCATAGGGACTTCAGAACTTGAAGGACAAAGTTGTTGTACAAGATAGGGAGCAAAACACATTTTGGGGTAGATCACAGATTGATCTTGAGAGATAAGTAGGAATTAGTAGACAGACAAAGCAAGGGCAGACATTTAAGGCACAGAGAATTCCAAAGCCAGATAAGAAATAGAACAGATACATTTGAGCACCAGCACATTTTTCTTCTAAGCAAGCATAATCTAACATTAATTGCACATTTACTGTAAGGTGAGGATGTGGATGTAATAGAACTCTTACACACTATTGATGGGGACTGTAAAATGCTACAACCACTTTGTCAAACTGTCAACAATTTCTTAAAATGTTAAACCTATACCTACAATATGATCTATCCATTCATCTCCTTAGTATTTATCTAAGAGAAATAAGAGCATATGAGAAGACAAAAACCTCTGCACAAAGATTTGCGGTGGATCTGTTTGTAATGGCCTAAAACTGGAAAAAGCTCAGATGTCTATCAACAGGTGAATGGATAAACGAATTGCAGAATGTTCATGCCATGGAATACTACTCAGCAACAAAAAGGAATTATCTATAAATTCACATGGATACATCTTAAAATAAACATACTAAGTCAATGAAGTCAGAAAAAAAACTTACATGGTGTATGTTTTCATTTACATAAAATTACAGACCATCCCCAACTTACAATATGATTTTGACCTCCAATTTTTTCACTTTACAATGGTGAGAAAGTGATATGCCTTCAGTAGAGACTATACTTCAAATTTTGAATTTTGATTTTCTCCTGGGCTAGCAATATGCTGTATGACACTTCTCTGATGCCTGGCAGTGGCAGTGAGCAGCAGCTCCCAGTTAGCTTCACGATGTTGAGGGTAAACAACCGATACTCTACAGTATACTGTGTTGCCAGATAATTTTTCCCAGCTCTTGGCTAATGTAAGTGTTCGGAACATGTTTACTGTAGATTAGACTAAGCTATGATGTTTAGTAGGTTAGATGTATTAAATGCATTTTTGACTTATGATATTTTCAACTTACCATGGGTTGATTGAGATGTACCCTCATTATAAGTGTGGGGTCATCTATATAGGAATTGAAATTGATTTATTTTGACAGAAAATATATCACCATGTGCCTGAGAATGATATAAAAGTCGAAAAAATGGGATGAAAAAATGGATTATAAGGAAGCACTACGAATCTTTAGAGGTGATAGATATGTTCTTTATCTTGATTTAAGTGATGAATTCATGGGCATGTACTTTTGTCAGAAGTAACCCAAATTTACATTTTAAATATGGGCAGTTAATTGTATGTGAATGGTACCTCAACAAAGGTATCAAAATAGATCATCAAAAGCTAATAGAATTAAAATAAGAAATGGACAAATCTATGATCTTATAGACTGAAAAAATTACCTCTGTAACTGGAGGAAAAGTCAGACAATTGGTGATGTCACAGAATACTTGAAACAGTATGCCTGACAAAATGCTACTAATTGACATGCGTATAACAGAGCAGACAGCTGTGGCAAAATGCACACTTATTTAGTTGCAAAGGAAATATTACATCAAGAAATGAATGAGAGGTAATAAGATAAGTAAAAACATATTTTATATGACTCAAATAATACAATGTGTGGTGTCTGACTATAGTAGAATTAAGATAAAATAAATAACCAAATAATAACTAGAAAATAAAAATTATTTTGAAGTTAAATAGCATACTTCTAAATTTCTCTAAGGTGAAAGAAAATATCTTAATGGAAACTATAAAATGTTTGTATTTAAATAATGAGAAAATAATGCGAAGCACAACTTGTACCATGCAGTTTAATTAAAATTTGCTAGGAACATTGCAGCTCTAAATTCATGTATTAAAAAAGAAGAAAAGCTGACAATCAGTGACCTAAGCATTTATCTAAAAAATGAAATAAAAACAGCTAACTTGATAGGAAAAAATATTTAGGAAGCTACTAATATAGTTATTAAAATTTATGGAAAAATTTAAAAATACAGAAGATTAAATGTATGAAGTTTGAAAGTTGATTATTTGAAAAAACTAATATCCTAATCCATATTCCTCTGAAAATAGACTTGAAAGATGGTGTATTGGGGAGGTTATCCCAGGTAGCAGGGATGAGGGATCAAAAATTATAAGAGGCAAGTAGGAATATTAATGTTCAGGGTGTATTATCAAGTTGGTCACCAATATATTTTATTTGTGCTTATCAACGCTTCTGAAAATTGTTGACTAGAAGATTGAAAATAAGTATTTAATTATAGGCTTCCATTTATCTATACTGAAGAGTTCCCTAGGGGTACTACATACCCAGTATGTTATCTGTCAACAATCTTCTATTTTAACCCCATACTTCAGCAGTGTAGAGACTTCTGGGAGAATAAGGAAAAGTATCATGTGTGAGCTTGACTTGGACACCATCAGCACAAAGTGAGTTGAAGACTGAACGTCATAGCTGTATGTAGAAGTAGAGGTAAGGACAACAGGATGTGAGATGAGCCACAAGAGGCATCCAAAACAACTCAAAACACTGATGAACTCATAAGCTTCACCAAGAAGAAAGGGAGGAGCACAAATTACCAAGACTAAAAATTTAAAAGGACGTAATTTGAGAGTATATAGATGTTAAAACACAAGATATTATAAACACCTTTGCACCAATACATTGAAAATACTAAATTGACATGAAAAGCAATAGAAAATATGAATATTTCCTTAACTATTCAATAAATGAAGTGAAATATTAAAAGCTGAAGGACTGATGTTACCAAAATCAATAATTATCAGAAATATATAGTATTTGATACAAAGATTATATGCACAAGGATAGATAAATACACTAAGAAATAAACATATACCTGATATGTGTGACCCGTAAGTGTGAGGAAAGGATATTCTTTTTAATTAGTTGTCATAGGTCAATGATGTGTACATATAAAAAAATTAAATATTGAACTCTGCTTCACAATATATTTTAAATATATTTTAATATATTTTCAGATGGATAAGAGATCTAAATAAAAAAGACAAACAATAAAGGCTTTAGACTAAAATATAGGAGTTTATCTTCAGGCTAGAGATAGGAAACAGGAAGAAAACCATTGACTAGATGTGAAACATTTATAAACTTGAATATATTCAATGAAGAATTGCTTTTCATCAACATAAAATGATGAGAGAGAAAAGGAATGCAAAGAGGGAGAAGGTATCTGTACTTCATATATTCAACAGACTCCTATTCTAATTATATAAGGTAGCACAACAAATCAGTAAGAAACTTTAAAACCATTTAATATAAAACATGACAAATTTAGTAGACACTTCACAAGAGAAGATAACCATATGAACAAAAAGTATGAGAAGCCTAAATCAATTGAAACTGTATGATATTTCCACAATGATGAAAACTAGAATAATGGCTCAGAAAAGGATTCTCAAAAGCACATTTGTACATAGGGCACCTGACATAACAAAAATGAAGATGCAAAAAAGAGAAAAGAAGTATTCTAAATACATTACGTTTGGTAATCCATTTATTCAGATGGGAAAAGATATATATTGACCCCTTTCTCACACCATAAGAAAACTTTAATTCATACATTTTGTAAAAAGTAAGATGAAAGGTAAACCAGTAAAATTTCTAGACCATAATATAAAAACATACTTTCATAGTCTTATGGTAGGGAAAGAAGCTCTAGTGACAAAAGTAAATGGTGATAAACTTGCTGTTAAAATAAAGACCAATGTTAAACATAAAATAAGTGATAGGAAAAAAAACCAGAGAATGAGAATATGTTTGCGGCACATAAAATGAGAAAAAAAAAACTATACCCTGAATACATAACACGTTCTTTAAGATAGTTAAAAAATACCGCACAATAAAAAAGTAGGTAACAGCCTTGAATAGCACTTCACATAATATAGTATCCAAATGGACGATAGATAAATATCAAAAATGTTCTAAATATCTTTAGTAATCAAGAAAATATAAGTTAAAAGAAGAGAGAGCTTGTAATCCCAGCACTTTGGGAGGCCGAGGAGGGCGGATCACGAGGTCAGGAGATCGAGACCACGGTGAAACCCAGTCTCTACTAAAAAATACAAAAAATTAGCGGGGTGTGTTGGCGGGCGCCTGTAGTCCCAGCTACTCAGAGAGGCTGAGGCAGGAGAATGGCGTGAACCCGGGAGGCGGAGCTTGCAGTGAGCCGAGATTGTGCCACTGCACTCCAGCCTGGGCGACAGAGCGAGATTCCGTCTCAAAAATAAATAAATAAATAAATAAATAAAGAGAGATATCATTACACACTCACCAAATGACTCAAATAAAATTATTGGCAAGGCTAAATTTTCTCAGGGATGCAGTGCAACTAGAAAATGTATCTACTATTCTGAGCACACATAATTTTAGAATCAATTTGGAAACATTTCAATGTTTATTACATATTAAAATTGAGCTTATGCATATCCTATAACCCAACAAATTTATTTTCTCTCCCCTTCTCCTTTTCTCTCTTCTCTTCTCCCTTCCTCTCTCCTTCCCTCTTTTCCTGTCTATACACAATGAAAGGCATGCATCTATCAAGCATAAAGCAGATTATGTGTACATAGTTGTGTGTGTGTGTGTATGGTGTGTGTGCTTGTATCTGAGATATTAAACAGTGGAACAAAACAATTAAAATGAACACCAAAAATATGAATGAATCTTATCATAAAACATTGATCAAAAGAAGCCAGATACAAAAGAATACATGTTGTATCAGCCTAATTACACTACTTTTAAAAGGAAATAAAACTGTCCTTTGGTGTTAATGGCTATGTATATCGTGGAGTTGATATGACTGTCAGGAAAGAAGAGGAATAGAAATCAGGGATGCTAATAACGTTGTATTTCTGGAACTTTCTTAAGGGTAACTGATATTTTTTTTTTTAAAGTTTATTTTTGGTTCAGGGGTACATGTGAAGGTTTGTTTGGTAGGTAAACTCATGTCATGGCAGTTTGTTGTACACATTATTTCATCACCCAGATATTAAGCTCAGTACGCAATAGTTACCTTTTCTGCTCCTAAACCTCCTCTCACCTTCAATCCTCAAGTAGACCCCAGTGTCTATTTTTTCCTGTGTTGTGGTCATGAGTTCTCATCATTTAGCTCGCAGTTGTAAGAACATGCAGTATTTGGTTTTCTGTTCCTGCATTAGTTTGCTAAGGATAATAGCCTCCATCTCCATCTACATTCCTGCAAAAGACATGATCTCATTCTTTTTTATGACTTCACAGTATTCCATGTGCCACATTTTCTTCTTTTAATCTCTCATTGATGGACATCTAGGTTGATTTCATGCCTTTCCTAATATTAATAGTGCTGCAATGAACATACGCATGCATGTGTCTCTATGGTAGAATCATTCGTATTCCTCTGGGTATATGCCCAGTAACAGGATTGCTGGGTCAAATGGTAGTTCTGCTTTTAGCTCTTTGAGGAATTGCCATACTGCTTTTCACGATGGTTGAGCTCATTTACACTCCCACTAACACTGTACCAGTGTTCTGTTCTCTCCACAACTTCACCAGCATCTGTCACTTTTTGTCTTTTTATTAACAGCCATTCTGACTGGTGTGAGATGGTATCTCATTGTGGTTTTGATCTGTACATCTGGTGAGCTTTTTTTCATGTGATTGTTGGCTGCGTTTATGTCTTCTTCTGAAAAGTGTCTATTCATGCCCTTTTTCAAGTTTTTAATTGGTTTGTTTGTTTCTTCTTGTAGATTTGTTTAAGTTCGTTATAGATACTGGATATTAGACCTTTGTCAGATGCACAAAGGCAAAATTTTTCTCCCTTCCGTAGGTTTTCACTCAGTTTAGCTTTGCTGTGCAGAAGCTCTTTAGTTTCATTAGACCTCAGTTGTCACTTTTTGCTTTTGTTGCACTTGGTTTTTTAGTTTTTGTCATGAAATCTTAGCCTGCTGCTGTGTCCTGAATAGCATTGCCTCGGTTGTCTTCCAGGGTTCTTGTTTGGGTTTTACATTTAAATCTTTAATCCATCTTGAGATAATTTTTGTACAAGCTGTAAGGAAGGGGTCCAGATTCAATTTTTTGTATATGGCTAACCAGTTATCCCAGCACTGTTTATTGAATAGATAATATTTTCCTCATTGTTTGTTTTTGTCAGCTTTGCCGAAGATCAGATGGTTGTACATGTGCAGCCTTCTTTTGGTCTCTGCATTCTGTTCCATTGGTCTATGTGCCTGTTTTTGTACCAGTACTATGTTGTTTTGGTTACTGTCGCCCTGTAGCATAGTTTAAAGTTGGGTAACATGATGCCTCTAGCTTTGTCCTTTTTGCTTAGAATTGTCATGGCTATTCAGACTCTTTTTTTGGTTCCATATGATTTTTAAAATAGTTTTTTGCTAGTTGTGTGAAGGATGTCAATGGTAGTTTAATGGGAATAGCATTGAATCTATATATTGCTTTGGGAAATATCACTATTTTCACAATATTGTTTCTTCCTATCCATGAGCATGGAAGGTTTTTCAATTTGTTTGTGTCTTCTCTGATTTCTTTGAGCAGTTTTCCATGATTCCCATTGTAGAGACCTTTCCCCTACATGATTAGCTGTATTCCTAGGTATTTTATTCATTTTTTGGCAATTGTGAATGAGATTGCCTTCTGATTTGGCTCTTGGCTTGGCTGTTGTTTGTGTATGGGAATGACAGTAATATTTGTACATTGATTTTGTCTCCTGAAACTTTGCTGAAGTTCTTTTTCAGCTGAAGGAGCTTTTGGGCTGAGATTATGGGGTTTTCTTAATATAAGATCATGTGATCTTCAAACAGGAATAGTTTAATTTCCTTGCTTCCTATTTGGATGCCCTTTATTTCTTTCCCTTGCCTGATTGCTCTGGCCAGGACTTCCAATACTATGTTGGACAAGAATGGTGAGAGAGGGCATCCTTGTCTTGTGTGAGTTTTCAAGGGGAGTGATTCCAGATTTTGCCCTTTTAGTATAATATTGACAGTGGGTTCATCATAGATGGCTTCTATTATTTTGAAGTGTATTTCTTTAATAGCTAGTTTATTGAAAGTTTTTAATATGAAGCTGTGTTGAATTTTATCAAAAGCCTTTTCTGCATCTATTGAAATAATCATGTGGTTTTTGTCTTTACTTCCATTTATGTGACGAATCACATTTATTGATCTGCATATGTTGAATCGAACTTGCATCCCAGGGATAAAGCCTACTTATTCATGGTGGATAGGCTTTTTCATATCCTGCTGGATTCGGTTATCAAGTATCTCATTGAGGATTTTTGCATCTATGTTCATCAAGGATATTGGCCTAAAGTTTTCTTTATTGTGTGTGTCTCTGCAAAGTTTTGGTATCAGGATGATGTTGGCCTCATATAATGAGTTATGGAGGAGTCTCTCCTCCTCAATTTTTTGGAATAGTTTCAGTAGTATGGTATCAGCTCTTCTTTGTCATCTGGTAGAATTCAGCTTTGAATCCTTTAGATCCTAGGTCCTTTTTTGGTTGGTAGGCTATTTATTACTGATTCCATTTTGAAGCCCAATCTCAGTCTTTTGAGAGAATCGGGTTCTTCCTGGTTCATTCTTGGAAGGGTGTACGGGTCCAGGAATTTATCCATCTTGTTTTGGTTTTCTAATATGTGTGCACAGAAGTTTTTGTAGTAGTGTCTGATGGCTGTTTTTATTTCAGTGGAAACATTCCCTTCATCATTTCTAATTGTGTTTATTTGCATATTTTCTCTTTTCTTCTCTATTATTCTAGCTAATGGCCTATATCTCTTATTGTTTGTTTCAAAACAAAAGTAAAACTCCTGGATTTGTTGATCTTTTGAATTTGTGTGTGTGTGTGTGTGTGTGTGTGTTGATTTCTTTCAGTTCAGCTCTGATTTTGGTTATTTCTTGTCTTCTGATAGCTTTAGAGTTGATTTGTTCCTGCTTCTCTAATTCTTTTACTGTGATGTTAGGTAGTTAATTTGAGACCTCTCTAACTTTTGGTGTGGGCATTTACTGCTATCCATTTCCTTCTTAACACTGCCTTAGCTGTGTCGAGAGATTCTGATATGTTATATCCTTGTTCTCCTTAGTTTCAAATAACTTCTCGATTTCTGCCTTGATTTCATTGTTTGCCCAAAAGTTATTCAGGAGCATGTTGCTTAATTTCCATGTAATTTCATGGTTTTGAGCAATTTTGTTATTCTTGATGTTCATTTTCATACTGCTATAAATTCCGGAGAATGGGTAATTTATAAAGGAAAGAGGTTTGACTCATAGATCCACATGGCTGAAGAGGCCTCAGGAAACTTACAATCATGGTGGAAGGGGAAGGAGCATGTCTTACATGATGGCAGGTGAGAGAGAAGGAAGAGGGAAGGGAGAAGAGTCCCTTATAAAACCATCAGATCTCATGAGAACTCACTGTCATGAGAACAGCATGGGGGAAACCACTCCCTATGATCCAATCACCACCCACCGGGGCTCTCCCTAGACATGTGGGGATTATGCCTATTACGATTCAAGTTGAGATCTGGGTGGGGACACAGCCAAACAATATAACTTGACTTCTATTTTTATCGAGCTGTGATATGAGAGTGTGTTTGGTATGATTTCAGTTATTTAGCATTTGCTGAGGTTTGTTTTATGTCCAGTTATGTGATTGATTTTAGAGTATGTGTCATATGGCAATTAGAAGAATGTATATTCTGTTGTTTGGGTGGAGGGATCTGTAGATGTCTATCAGATCTATTTGGTCCAATGTTGAGTTTAGATCCTGAATATCTCCCACTGTTATCGTGTGAGAATCTATGTCTCCTGTAGGTCTCTAAGAACTTGCTTTATGAAACTGGGTGTTCCTGTGTTGGGTGCCTGTATATTTAAGATAGTTAGGTCATCTTGTTGAATTGAATCCTTTACCATATGTAATGTCCTCCTTTGTCTTTTTTATTTTTGTTGGTTTAAAGTCTGTTTTGTTTGAAATTACGATTGCAACCCCTGCTTTTTTTTTTTCTGTTTTCCATTTGCTTGGTGGATTTTTCTCCATCCCTTTATTTTGAGCCAATGGATGTCATTACATTTGAGATGGATTTCTTGAAGACAGCTTACCATTGGATCTTGCTTTTTTATCCAGCTTGCCACTCTGTGCCTTTTAAGTGGGGTCATTTAGCCTATTTACATTCAAGGTTAGTATTGATATGTGTCATTGTGTTGTTAGCTGGTAATTATGGTGGCTTGTTTATGTGGTTGCTTTACACTGTCACTGGTCTGTGTACTTAAGTCTATTTTTGAGTTAGCCACGAGCAGTCTTTCCTTTCTATGTTTAGTTCCCCTGTCAAGAACTTTTATAAAACAGTTCTGGTGGTAGAAACTTCCTGAGCATTTGCTTATCTGAAAAGGATCTTATTTCTCCTGGCTTAAAAAGCTTAATTTGGCTGGATTTGAAGTTCTTGGTTGAAAATATTTTTCTTTAAGAATATTTAATCTAGGCCCCCAATCTCTTCTGAGATGTAGGGGTTCAGCTGACAGGTCCACTGTTAGACTACTGGGGGTCCCTTTGTAGGTGACCTCCCGTTTCTGTCTAGCTGCGTTTAACATCCTTTTTTTCATTTCAATCTTGAAACATCTCATTATTATATGTCTTTGGGATAATCTTGTGTAGACTCTTGCAGGAGTTCTTTGCATTTCCTCAGTTTGACTTTTGGCCTTTCTCACAAGGTTGAGAAGTTTTCATGGATAATATCCTGAAATAACATTTATATTTTACTTTTTCCTAATTTTTTGAGTAGTATGTATTTATGTAGTGCCATAAATATATAATTATTACAAAAAATAAAGTCTATTTTAAGATTATTTCTCTAAATAAAAATCAGAATAAAAATATGAAAGTTATGAGAAAGAATTATAGTTATGTAGACAAAAATATGAATATTAAGTCAAACAAGGACAGATATTTTGGAGGCAGAAAGCAAAATGGCTGAGAAAGCAATAATAAATTAAATGGTATTGGAAAACTTGCAAAGGTTAAAAAAGTAAAGATCTGACTTCACAGAACAAATATAATGCTTTTTTTTTTTCACAATTCTGTACCATCCCCTAGCATAATATTGAGCATACAGCAAAACTATGCCCTATTTTTATTCCATTATTTTCAAGGGTTATGTTAATGATTATTCAAAAAATGAAAAGCACATTTTAATCAAAGTATACACTCTTGCATATTATCTAATTTTGAATCCTTAAATTTTTCTCATTTGAATAAAGTCATAATTATGATCATAATTGCTTGTCAGAACTTGAACCCAATCTAGTCTTTGATATAAAACTAAATGCATATTTGATAGCAGGTACCAGCAATTATTAAATAGATTTCAATGATTAATAATATATAATATCTTCTTCATAAAGTCTTTGTAATCATTGACTTGGCTTTTAAGTATTTGTTCTAAAGCATAGGTTTACATTGTAAAATATATGTTCGGTGGAATAAAGTGTACATTTCTATTACTTCTGATAAGAAATATCAAATGCCACTGTAATCCTCATATTTCTAAATCTCAACACTTTCGTTCAAGTTCTTTTGTGTTTGAAATAGCAGTGTATTCACAGATCAATTACTCTCATTCAGAAATCCTGCAGCTAAATACCCTTAGAGAAATAAGCACTATAGGATTTTAGAACCAAAGGCAACAGGATTATATAAAAAAACATGAAAGATAGGAAATAGCTAAAATGCAAAGGATTTTCAAACGTTAAAATCTCCTCTGTGTAACAAAGATGACAAGGGATTACACACACACACACACACACACTCACACCTGAGAAGAGTCTAATTCAGTTTTGCTTTAAGCAATTGTTGGCAGGTCATATTTTCTAAAGATCACTTCAATACTTCCCATTCAGTAAGATGACTTAGAACTTTTTAGAACATTGCCACAACCCTATTAACAGACACAGCTACTTCCATTTCCGTTAAATTGTATTTGTGGCTTGTTCTTAATCAAAAGAATGAGTGGCCGAAGTGGCAATCAGTGACTTTCAAGCCTGGATCATAAAGGTGATCAGTTCTACCTTGTGCACTAGAACACGAACACTGGAGTCCTGAATTGTCACATAGGAATTTAATGGCCCTAGGGCCACAGTGATGAGAGCAAGTTCAGGTCACATGGAGAGATCATATGTAAGGGTTCAAACCTCAAGTCTGGCTGAGACTGAGGCTAAGGGTAAGCAATACCCACAACACATGTGAGCAAATGTCCCTTCAGATAATTCTAGCTCCAAACAGCCAAGCTTATGCAGGCTTTAAGTTTCCTCAAGTAAATTCCCAGCCACTGTAGGGCAGGGACTAGTCATTTTCATTGTACTGATTATTGACCTTGGAATTGATGATTAAATGAAGGTTGTTTTAAGCTACTTAGTATTGGAATATTCTGATATGTGGAAAGTTACTAAAACGAATAAACAAAAAATGAATTATTATAATTATATTTGAAAATCAGCCACGAGAGTCTGTCACTCAACTCCAACTATTTTCGGATGAGTCAACACAATAGTATGATAGCATCATAGTGTGATAATTACTCTTTGCCAGTGACTACTTGTATGAATTCATGATATCAACAAGCTCTCAGTGAAAAGTTCACAAATTTAAATTGTTTGAAAAGGACAATTTTGAAATTGTTTTTCAATTTGGTTGTGTCTTCTCTGATTTCTTTGAGCAGTTTTCTATAATTCCCATTGTAGAGACCTTTCCCCTACATGATTAGCTGTATTCCTAGGTATTTTATTCATTTTTTGGCAATTGTGAACGAGATTGCCTTCTGATTTGGCTCTTGGCTTGGCTGTTGTTTGTGTATAGGAATGACAGTAATTTTTGTACATTGATTTTGTATCCTGAAACTTTGCTGAAGTTCTTTTTCAGCTGAAGGAGCTGAAAGATTGAAAATTTAAAAACTGAACATGAGGGAGAATAAAATTAGCCTTCAGATGGAAAACACTTTTTTTCTCAGCTTCATTCAAAGAATGACTTTTCCTATCCCAGAGACATAAAATTGAAATATCTGCCCTTTTAAGCTAGATAAATATATGTTAATATAATATATTTACTTAAAAAGAAAAAAATGTCATTGACTAGAGTCACAGAGTGAAAAAAAAATAAAAAGGAAAAATGCCTGAAACAGTGAGGGAAGGATTTGCAAGTTTATTTTGTATAGTATGGCCTAGACATTTTATCTGGACAATAATTTATTTGGCAAAGTAAAGTCATTTATTTTTGTGATGAGCACTAAAAATTGCTTTAATATATACCAAAATTATGTATTTTGGATCATTTATAATGTTTTCTCAATTTTACTTGCATATTTGAAAAAATAGCATGCAATCAAATATGTAGTATTTAATGAAGGAGCCTATTGCTTTAGTTTTCAATGAGCTACATATATGCATATACGTACACACACACTAAACATATGCAATAAAAGGAATGGTAAAAATGGTAATAAATATCCAAAAATAATTACATATATCCCAAACTAGTTAATCTTTTCCATGTAGAGATACATACATAAGGTTGCCAATTTTCCAAGTTTAAAAGAATTGTTAAATCAGCATTTCAGTATGAAATATCCTATTTGTTTGTTTTAATTGTGGCTCACTTCATTAAAACAGAGTTATTTTGGTTGATAGCATGATTCATTGAGTATGAGATCACACCTGATTACTAAATGACACAAGTAGCATAAAACAAGAAGACAGAAAAATTAGCATAGTTTAAAGGAGAAGCCCTGTTTGGTTACCTTCATATTAGTAACTTGAAGTGGTTGTTCATATGTGAAAAAGGAAAGATTTCTCCATTTCATCTAGGTATAGAAAACTGCTAGAGAATTAGTCATCAATATCAAAATGCAAATGTGGGTAATCCATGAAAACTGACTCACGGCAAATCACTAATGATGGTGGAAAGAAGGCAGAGCCTAGACGAACTGTTGAAGTTGCCACTTAAGGTGAGGATGCCAGGTAATAAGAAGAAAAGCTGTCATTGCTTAGCTGTTTAAGGTTATTTTCAGCAAAATAATGTTGCAGACCCCAGGGCAGTAATGAAATCCTTGTGCATATTGAATGCCTGTAATGCTTCATACATCTGTTAGATATTTACAGAATATTGGTTCTATATCAAAGGCCTTTTCATTGTTATGCCTTTTCTACTTGTATATGTGTTTGGAGTGAATTTGCAAGATTTATGAGAAAACCTATTACTGCTTTAGAGAAATGTGAAGTTATTCTGTACAGAAACTGAAGAAAATTAGATTTCATAACCTCTGCATCTTAAGAGGTTGTAAATATGTATTAAGGGGGCTCCTATGTGCATTCTATATCAACTTCCATGAGGTTCTGATTTGTTGTTTGTTTGTTTGTTTTTTGCTCCAAGGCCAATAATCTGAATTTGTGAAAAACCAGGGTATATAGTTTCACCTCCAACAAGAAAAGGGTTTGAAAGTTATCATTCCCATCTTAAAAAAAAAAAGATGAACAATTGAAAAATCAGTGAGTTTTCTTGCATGCATCAGAGAATTGCATTGCTTTGGATCTGGAAAAAACAGGTGAATACAAAGAAACAAACCTCAGATCAGGTTACTTAGAAGAGGCCCTGATAGAACTATGAACTGGGACATTTCAACAGTAGTCTATAAATTGTTGGAGGCTCAGTGTAGACTAGCCTGAGAATAAAAAATTCTGGGGACTGTAATCTTAGAGAGACCCCCCATAACTTTATTGGCTACCAGGTTCTCATAGTGGAGAGCCAAGAAAACTCAGCTCATGTCTTTGGCCAGGGAGAGGACAAAAGTGACCACTTTGAAATACAACTATGCATACCCCAGAAAAATGGATTATTTTCCACTGAAAATGAACTTGCTGGTGATTTATCTTACATAGGCAGAAAAGCAATTATCTAGTTCCAGCACTCTCGTGCTTTCTTATCTCACCTAAAGTTGAAGGAGGGGAGAGAGGTAAGAGATGCTTGTAAAGGACACAGCCCAGGGATGCAGAACCACCAAAAGACTGAGATTGTATAAGATTATAAAATGCCTCTCCTACCTTGTTCCTTATTTTCACATTAACAGAGCTTCAGGCTCTATAAAAAAGGAATTCTTAAAGAAACAAAAAACAAAGGAGAGAGACACGTAAGAATACTAGAGGAATTTGAAGGCCTTGGCACCCATGGCTACAGCGAAAATTAAATACAGTTCAAGTCCTAGAAAGATTTACATAAAACCTCACACTTGATAAAAGAGAAACTTCAGCCAAATTTAATTTAGAACAGTTTAACTGAACAATGAAAGATTTGTGAATCAGGCAACCTCCTGAGCAAGAATAGGCTCTTTGAGACAGCCACATAATTTATGGACAGAAAAAGGAAAGTGAGGTACAGAAAAAGGAAGTGAGATACAGAAATAGATGGATTGGTTACAGCTCGGAGTTTGACTTATTTGAACAGTTGGCTACATTTGATTGGCCATAACTTGGTGATTGGCACAAGTGTAAGCTATGGTCTGTTTACAACTCCACTTTTTACAGTTCACAATGTATAGAGAAGACTTGAGGTGGAACTTAAAATATGTAAGGAGGCAGTTTTAGGCTAAACTTGATTAAACACACTAACAGCCTACCTACCGCATTTTCTATAACTTGATATAGCATGCTATGCTTTCAACAACAACAACAAAACAAATGGTAAGTCATGTGAAAAGGCAGGAAAACAGTCTGAAAAGAAGAAACAAGTTTCAAACCAGATCACAAGCAGATATCAGAAGTTTTACAGTGGCTTTAAAATAACTATGATTAATATGCTGAGAGCTCTAATGAAAAAAGTAGACAACATGCAATAACATACGTGTAATAAAAGCAAATAACTCTATAAAAGTATCAATAGAAATTCTTAAAATTAATAAACACTAACAAAAATTAAGAATGGTTTGGATGTACACATCCATAAACTGGCTGAGGAAAGAATTGATGATTCAGAAGATAAATCAGTAGAAACTTTTCAAGCAGAAATTTATAGAAAAAAAAAAGAGAAAAACGTAATATCCAAGAACTTCTGGACAAATTCAAAAGTTGTAGCATATGCACAATTTGAATGCCAAGAGGAGAAAAAGGAAAGAAAAGAAAAAATATTTGAAGCAAAAGTGGTGGAGAACATTATAAAATTGGTGACAATTAAGAAACCATAGATCCAGGAAGCCAATAAGCACCCTCCCTTTTTATAATTAAAAAAAAATTTAAAAACAGGACATAGGATAAATAACAAAAAATGACACCTATGCATGGCAAAGTCAAACTGCAGAAAGAAAAAGAAAAAAACAAAAGGAAATTCTGAGAAAAAAAAAAGAACCTTACCTATGGAGGAATAAGGAAGGATGAACATTACAGGAGAGTTCTCCTTGGCAGAAGTCCTGCAAGAAGGGTGTGGGGTGAAATATCAAGAGTAGAAAGGGGAAAAAAAAAAACAACAATCTAGAATTCTGTATCCCACAAAACTATCCTGGAAAAGTCATCAACAGATAAATACTTGCTCAAACAAAAACTAAGGGAATTTATGACCAGAGACCACCCATGCAGGAAATGTTAAAACATTTTCTTCAGGAAGAAGAAATGTATGTCAGAAACTCATCTCTACATAAAAATAGAAAAATCAGTGGAGAAAAAATAAGTGAAAATAAAATAAAATTTTTTTATATTCTAAATGAATCTAATAGGCATGGATTTTTGAACAAATATCAACAATTTATTCTTTGATTATGCCATATGGATAAGAGAAATAAATGATAATTTTTCAAGGGATAGGAGAAGGGAAGTGGAAATACTCTATAAGTTACCTGAAAAACCAGTAAGGAGGCATAGTGTTATTTAAAAACGGACTTAAATTCTTTATAAATGTATGTGGTAAACTCTAAAATAACCATTTTTTAAAAAGTATAATTGATAGGTTAAGAGAGGAAGTAAAATGAAATCATTCAAACTTCAATGAAAACCAGAGAAGATATAAAAAGAAAAGAGATAAAAAAGAAACAAATAATGTTCAAGAAAATTTTAAAAGCTACAAACATAATCGATATTGATTGAAATATATTAATAGTCACTTTAAATGTGAATGATCTAAATATATCAGTTAACAGACAAATTTTGCGTGCAGGGGGAGAAACTCCTCTATCTGTTCCCTACAAGAAACCAATTTTAAATATAAAGACATAGATAGGCTAAAAGTAAAGGAGATGAAGAAAGACATGGATGCTATCACTAATCAAAAGAAAGCTGGAGCAGCTTTATTCATTTCAGACAAAACAGAGCAGAAGAAGGAAAATTATCACAGATAAAGAGGGACATTACCTATGATAATGATAAAAGGTTTAATTCTCCAAAAAGACATTAACAAACCTTGAAGTATTCACTTAAAAATCGAGTGTCAAAATATGTGACAAAAACTGATAACCACAAGGAGAAACATACAAATTTATTATTATAGATGGAGATTTCAGCCCCTATTTCAGTAACTGATAGATTAAGCAAGAGGACAATCAGTAAAAATATAGTTAATCTAAACAGCATTATCAATCAACTTGATCCAACTGACATTTATAGAATACTCGTTCCAATAGCAAAATATACATTCTTCTCAACCTCACAGGGAAGGCTCTCCTAGACAGAGAACATTCTTGGCCATTGGACATACATGTATAAAATTAAAATAACAGTAATCATACAAAATAAGTTCTTGAACACGAGGAATTTAACTAAAAATTAATAGCAAAATGATAGAAAAATTTCAAAATACTTGGAGATTGAGGAATATACATCTAACTAATTCAAGGATCACATAAAATAAGAATGTTAATGAATCATTTTAAAATATTTTAAAGGAGTGAGGGCAACTTATGTTTAAATCCCCCTCACATCACAGGCTCTGCAGGTGCACTTTGCATGGGCTGCCTCAATGAATTCACTACCTACCACAACAGGCTCTCAGTGAATATTTCTGGATCTAGGTATTGATGAATAATCTATTTCACAGCAATTTAGGGAGAAAGTGTTGTTGAGAAATCCAAAATGTTTGCTACTGAATCTAAAAATTTTCCTTTTTCAATCTGTTGTTAAATTATGAATCCTGCAAGTTATCCCATTAGAGAACTTTGTGTGAAGTATGGCTATCTATTAGCAACATATTGCTTTTATATTAGTTATAGCATATTGGTTATAAAACCGTGCAGTTAGGAGTTTCTACACATTTCTCAAAATGGTTACTACTGTTATTATAAGATCTTTATGTAGCTTTGAATTCATTAATCTAGTGTTTTAAATATTTTTATGCTCTTGTCAATCTTTTTTATCAAAGTGATTATGTAAGAAATGTTCTTGAATTACATCATATTCTAGTATGTTGATAATAAAGAATACATAGTATAAAACTTTAGAAATCTGAACAGTTGAACAACAGTATAAACACGTTAATTTTCTCTATTTTCTTATGCTATAAATTTCATCTGAACTTTTATTTGCATCATCTAAATCTTAAAAGAAAAATAAATATATTGTAATTTATTTTTCTTTATCAGAAGAATGAACTCTTAATTCCCCAAATTCAGAAAAAAATGGAAATTTGTTATTCAATTATAGATCACTGAAAGAGAAAATAAATAAAATAAATTATAAACTATATAAATAAAATCCTTAGAGCTAAAGGGCAGAATTTTCAAATCATTCTAAGCTTCCTGGAAAATTAAAAACAAATATAAATCTCATAATAGTAAAATTTTGGAATATATTTCTAGAAAGGGTTAAAATATCAACCAAACAGAAACAAAATTCAATGAATTATTCCAATATCTAAATCACTTTCTAGAAGACATAGATTAATAACTTGAATATTCTAAAGGGGCAGGTTTTTACAAAATAAATCTAGGTATTTAATCCAGGCAGCATTTCATTAAATTTATTTCCCATGAATTATTTCTTGGGAAGAGGCTTAAAGCTATCTACTAAGGGCTTAAGCTAAGAAAGAAAACCTGAGATTGATGAAAGAATAAACATCAGCCATCAATGTCAGTCCTAGGATGACAGTGATGCAGCAAGTTTGGAAACAGGCACCAGTGACCTCTTGCCACCTTATGCAATACACAAAATCAATCCCAGACAAATAACATAAAGGTAAAACATCATAGTTTCTAGATAATTTTGTAGGACATTAGCTTTCTGTTATTGGTTGGGAACTATTTCTTAAATAGGATACAGATGTGCTGACCATAAAATAAATGATAAAAGTAACTAAACAGTATTAAAATAAAGAAATAAAGATTTGTAATTTAAAAATGGCATAATTGAGAGAAACTGTAATCTAAGGAATGGAAGTGATGACTTCTAATACATTTAATTATATTTGTATAAACAAATTATTGTCAATAATAATTGTGGCAGACAACCCAATTAAAAAATATGAACAAGAAATTTAGATAGACACTTTATTAAAAGATTAATTCAAACACTCAGACATATAAAAAGGGTTCAAACTCCTTATTAAGCTGAGAAATATAAATTGAAACCAAAGATGTTGCAACTTATCTACAGAATATTTAAAATTTAAGACTTAAAATGGTATATGCTACTGATGAAGTAGAGCCCTAAGATTTTGTGTGCAATGTTGGCAATAGCACATCCTGTACCTCCACAGTGGTAAGTTGTTTGACAGTACTGCTAAAACTGGACTTATGATGTTTACAGAAATATTTATTTTGGACAAATTCATTCTTGGCCAACAAGTGGCCTAGCATTATATTTGAAAATTAGGGCTGATTACAGTCATCTAAATTCCTCTTGGTTAAAGCCATTGAGGGAGTTTTTATGGCAGATGAAATAGATTCAGGAAAGGGGAAATATGATGATCTAAGCTAGCATACTGAAATAGAGTTCAATATAACCAAGGGTATTAAAATTTCTGTCAGCAAATCAACTTGGCCACCTCCTGTCTGTCTGAGACACATAATGTTTTTGACCTGCCACATCTTCCTCCTCTTTTGGCGGTGGCAGGGTGGATGTCAATTTTGTATTCAGTTGTAAATAAATTCTCTATCTTCATGTGCCAGTTTGGTCCAAAGAAAACAAACATATATTAACATTGTAAATCTTATGCTAGGCCATACACACTTTAAATCTTAGATTCCCAAGAGGTGATTTAGAAGACGCTGTTGTGCCAACCTGATATTCCTCAATTCTTACCATTTCGGATCATCTCAGCCCTACTTTAAATTCTCACTGAGTTATTACTTCAGGCACCAGACCCTGCCATGCCTGTGCATAGGGCAAGCTGAGTATGTTACACAATTAGCACCTCTCAACAGCAGCTCTCAAAAAAGGTCCATGGAAGGTGGTGAATAAATAGCAAATGTGTCCCCAAGGCAAAAAAAAAAAAAATCTCTGACTCCTGTGTTCTACAATATCTCTCAAGTTTTCCCAATAGGATTAATCTTCAGTTGCCCAGAGTGGGTAGCTTCCTTGACAATATATTTTTTATTGTCTTCCTTATTTTTCCTTTCTCAACTGGTCTTACTGTAGCAATGTTTCCTAAGATTACCTCCCAAAAATTTAATTGCTCTTACATTCTTGTCTTAGGGACTGTTTGCGTAGAACACAAACTAAGACAGAGGTGGTTTTTATGTAAAGATGCTAATGCTTTTTGTGAATCCTCAACTTGTGGTCTTATATAAAGGCGCTGCATGCACTCTTTTGTTGCTGAGATATTACATCTTTTTGATGATTAAAGGAAAGTGTTTTATTTTGTTGATTGTTGCTGGTGAAGGAACTTGCTACTCTGTAGGATATGTATATGAAAGTTCTTGGGGCTTAGCACAATATAATAGTATGAAGTTTAAGAATACCACTGAACGGTATTACGTTAGTATTTGTGTGATAGGTGTTGCTTTCCAGAATCCAGACATGAGGTTAGAGGTAGGGATCGCCTTATAGGAACTGTCTAAGAAGATCAACTTGATTTGTTTATGAGACTTCATTAGAGACCTTAATCAACAGAGAGAAGATAACTAAAGAGGACAATTGGTGGTTAGATTTTTTTTTTATTTTCTGTAACTTTATGTTGCTTAAAGATTTTTTTTTATTTTCTGTAACTTTATGTTGCTTAAACTTTTTTTTCTATTTTCTGTAACTTTATGTTGCTTAAGGCAATGATGCAGAAGCAAGTAATCTCCAGGGTTTTCCTATTCTTGTTTCATTAAATATTTAAACATGCTCCATGTCTTTTGTTCATTTCCATGTGGTTCTCATAGCCATTACAGTGAAAAATAAAGATTCAGGAAAATTTATATGTTGTGATTTTCTTAACTGCTTTCAATTCCTTTGAACTTTGCTTTCATATTTGGAAAGGTATGAAAACAGTTATGTAACTTGTTTTTAAAAATTACTGCTTTATTTTGCAGTCTTCCCTGAGACCTAAGAGATGGTTCTGTTTCTTACTGGTAATGGGAGCAGACAACTTCCAATGAAAAATCACTTTAAAAAATCCTTTGTACCTATAAATACCAGCTCCTGTAGGCAATTCTACAACAGGAAATAACATATAAGCATTTGAAAATATTCATGTCAATTTGCTCTGGGAGATGGAATGAATCTCATTAGAAGAGGCCAAAGGCTGCTCTCATTCACATAACCATCTTATCAGGTTCCCCATGGTGAACTTGATAGAGCATCTGACACCAGAATCTTGAGCAATTTGTATAAACACTAGGAAAAGCCACTGCTTCCTAGTATGACTTATCATTCCTCTTTTTCTTATGTAAGACAGAGAACATAAAAACAAGATAGTGAAGAAGAATCTGAGGCAAACAAGTGAATACCTGATCACAGATTTATCTGCACTTAACATAGAGTTTGATTGAATAAATTTGAGACATTTCAAAGGAAGGATTATAACTTTTTTGTATTACACCATTTTTAATAAACATATGGACTTAGAGGGCAAGTAAAAATATATATTTCTATAGGTTGCTCCCTAGACTACAAAACCAGCCAGAATTTTCTTTTGAGACTTCACTAGTAATTCTCTTTGTACCTATATTTAGTACACATATCTTGGAATTATTACCATATTGGTACAGAAAAATTCCTGCTAGTAGCATGGGAACACAGTATCACTTCAGAAGACATTTTAAACTTATCTCTGCAAAGTCCTTATGTGGTGACTAAAGTGACTCCATCTTGGCTGGTAATCCACCATGTTGACTTCTGAATAACATCAGTCCTGGGAATGCCCTCTGCTTCCAACTTTGTTTACTGTCCTTAGTCTAAACATGTACTAACTATAAAATCCTGTCCTCAGATCAGAGCAATCTTGATGTTATCACACAAATTGTAGACCATGATGCACATAGCATTCTTGCCTGTTCAGGAAGTTGCCTTCAATTTTGTCTATAGAGCACGTATACCCTTTCCCAATGGAAAAAAGCCCTGGGTCTGGGAAGTAATGGTGCAGATATCTACTGGTCTTGCTCTCCAAGACCACACTTCTGTTCACAATTTCCCAGATAAATTGCTTTTTACCAACAAAGTGGATTTGTCTGCCTTGCTTTTGGTTTCTTGGTTCCTTCTGTGTTGGAGATCTCTTTGCATACATGGCTTTTCCACAAAACCCCTTGGAAGAATGGTCCCGGTTTAGAATACATATAATAAATAGATCCAAGGATCTGTGAGCTGTGACCCCCTGGAAAATGTCTCCTAAGCTATACAAGTCTCTTGGCTGACACATAGAAAGGTTTCATAGTTTCAACATACCTGAGTGTACATGGAATTCTGCAGACTTCATTAGAGACCTTAATTATTCTGCACCAGAGGGATATGCCCAACATGAGAAGCAAGAAGTAGAAATTTTCTTTCAATATCTACACATCTCTTTGCTTTTCCTCAGCTTCTTAATTGCCTACTTCTTTGATATTTAGTGAAGCTTTAATTCAGACTGGAACAGATCTCTGATTTGCATAAGTCTGATAGGGAATTATAATCCTATGTGTTAGCTCAGATTGGCATCAGTATTGGAATTTTCTATTAGATATAAATATCACAATGTCTAAGGTGATTTGGGGCAAAATTAAAAGAACATGAAAAAATATGAAGATTTCATGCTTCCCACTGGAGAGGCAAATGATTGTATCACTTTTTTCTTTTTAATAATTTCCAACAAGGTTATCATTTCCAATCTAGCAGGAGGTCAGGTTGCAGAGATGTAGAATGAGCCATGAACTAATTTTTTAAATCATTTTGAGGACAAACTGAAATCTAAAACTTGAGAAGGTCTTATAACTTGTTAGATAGATGGCTCTCTGTCTTTAGGATTATATTGCTGCATAAAGTAGAACTCTGACAACTGCCTGAGACATCCGTAAACATGTGTGGATCACTAAAAACAACATATCAGGACAAACTGAACTATCAGTATCCTCTCCAGGACTCAACAAAGCAAGTGTGCTTAACAGAAACTACCATACCTACCAGGAACTACTAAATGTTTACAACACCACCAAACAGGCAGCCGTGGAAAAGTATCTGATAGCCTAGACGTCCAAGTGGTTGTTGAATAGACAGATCTGAAGAGAGAAGTTTAAACAGTTCATACTGCACTTCAGATTGCTGGCTTGGGCATGGCTCATGATTCTGCTTTTTGACCACAGAGCAAAATAATATCAGAGAGCTGAGCGCAGCACCAGCTGTAGCCAAAAGTGAGCCTCATTCACTTTCTCACCTTCAGAAGGGTTGAAAGGAAGCCCTTTTGACAGGATGATTCCAATGCATTGCTGCACACATAAATCTTTTACATTAAATGTTGAATTTAACATTGTGAGAGTTTTTTGGAGTACATTTTAGAGTAAAAAATTCCTGCTGACATTCCAAGATAACCATGCTAGATGTTATAGTTCTAAGATTTAGCTAGTTGTGTGGCTGACATTTTAACTCATTTTCATGAATTTTTTGATGCTATGAATGTTATATGCTAATACCTATCTAATCGAAATTGAATATACAGCAGCAGACAAAAATCCATGATGCTTCAAGGTAGCACAAGTTTGAGTAGTGCCTTCAATTTTTTACTTTATGTGCCTGGAGAGATGGTTTGAGGTCACTATTGATGTATCTCAGCAGTAGCATATTGTCTTTCTCTGTGATAAGAAACTTAAAAAAACAGGATAACATACAGACTTAAAAAAAAGTGTGCTAATAATAAATAATAAAATTTTGTGCTCGTAATAAAAAAATAAGTAAAAAAATTTCAGGCTCCTTTTAATTTGATGATACATGTGTTCTCTTCTGAAATTTTAATACAGCATTTCTTTGATAATTCCTTCTCTTTTGTCTGTTGTTTCTCTTTATCTACTTCTACTGGAAGTAGAAGTACAGAAAGTATCTCCAGGAAGCTTTTACACTTCTTGTATTAATCCTCTAATTTTACTTATTATCTCTTATTTTTATGTTTTTCTATTTTCTTAGAGATTTTACCAATTTTATCCTCCAAATTTTTCATTATTTTAAGTCATCATGCTGTAAATTACCATTAAAATGTTTTTCTCATTTTATACGCCTTTTATTCCTTCGTGAGAGCTCAGCTGACACAACGAATCAGATCAGTAAATCAAAATTACACTAAACAGAGAACTTTACCAGTAATTTCAAGGATGCTAATAGATTATAGGCCAGCTGCTTTAATGTCTTTCTCCCCTAAGTATAATACTTAGCTATCTCAGTAGACATAGATGTTTATTTATTTCTCTTACTCTCTTCACTGACTACGCTTTCCTTAGAGATGCTTTTACAGGTTAATTTATTATTACAGGCAATCATCGGTTTTCTAATGCTAGTGATTAATTCAAATGTAAGCCTGTAAACATTTGTATATTTTTGACCGGTTGTTGGTAGAGAGGCTGGCATACTAGGAAGCTAGATTCTATCAGGTGGTAACTCCGTTTCATTGGACAGATACCCAACTTTCAGAATCTGTAGAATTTTGTGTCCTCTTATACCCAATCTACCATATTTTATTGGACTCTGCAACACATAATATGATGATTTTGGACATCGGCATTCTGCAAATATCACAAGCAATTACCCAATAAGTAAAAATTATCATGCCATAATAAAAATTATTGTGCCATAATATTATAGTAAAACTTATTATGGAGGTGAATCTAGTGGGAATCAACTCTTTGCTTGTGAAACTGAATAAAATTAAATAATAATTCCAAGTAAGAAGTAAAAGTCTAAAATCTCAGTAAGCTTCGTGATGATGCCTGTACTCTTTAAGAGAGAATACTATTATCTCACCATGTGCCCCAAATACAAGAAAACTGAAATGGTTTTGAAGAAATATATTCATGCTTTCATATAGTCACTGAAGTGAGGATCAAAGCCTTTTTTGAGGAAATAGCATTTAAACTGAGGGAAATCAAGTAGCTCTTGGGCAGATAAAATTTTTTTTAACAGAGTTTCAGGGAGGAAAAAAATCATGTGAAAAAGCCATAAGCCAAATGGGACTATGAAAAATTTTAAGGAAAAAAAATGACATTCTGGCATGATTGTTGTTCTGGGAGTAAAGGAGGATGGTGTGCAAAGATAGTTTTCTTCGGGACATAGTAGACCTGCTTAGAGATTTTGGATATTTAAAAAAACCAATAGAAGGAAGTAACAAAACTGTGATGTGATCAAAATCACCCTCATTAAAATGTCATTCTAGCTGTTGTAGAGGAAAGAATTGGAAGTAACAAATTGTAGCACAACAGGACAAAGGCAAAACTAGATTCCACTTAGGTATGGGTTTAAAATACAATTTTGTGTTAAAATCCCAAGAATGTCTTCCAACATTGGGAATCATACTTCAACACGGAGGGGTTATATGTCATTCATTGAAAGTTACTGGTATTTGGAGATAAGAAGCACTAAAACAGAAAAGAAGACAGACATTTCAACACATCTGCTGTAAGTGAAAAAAGGATTTACAATAATCTCTTTACATAATAATACATAGTTATTAGAATGAATTTAGCACTTTTATGTTCTGATATGGGAAGACTATATTCAAATATTTCCAAAGAAATTTAATTTGAGTCTATATAGCAAATATATCCAATGATCATGTAGAGCAGCTTCACTGGCTAGATAAGTAATTTCCACTTTATTTTTTAAAAAGTCTATTTTATGCTACTGAATCTTTTAAATTAATAAAATACATTTCTTCATTAAGTTAGAACATTGAACATTGTCACTGAACTCATAATTCTGTACAAAATTGAATAAAAGCATGGACCAAACTATTTTGTTCACTGATTTCACTGAGTTTTCATACTTGGAGGTGTAATGTGTATTCACATTTTCCTAACTTTGTTATTGCAATCAAGTCTTTATATTCTTAAATTGAAAATTAGAGGAGAAAGTTTGTCTTAAACAGCTAATCAAAAGATTGTTAAGTATTTTTCCTAATAAAAGAGGTAGTAATTTATTTTAAGTTTTAGGTAATTGTCCAAGGTCCTTCAACATATCAAAATCTTATGATTTACTTCTGAGGTCCAAAATGAGACCTAAGTGCTGCTTGACGTATAGAAACACATTTCTCTGAACCCAGCTGTTTACTTGAAAGAAAGAAAACAGATCATAGAACTTTCTTATCTAGTGCTTACAAGGTTTCATTCTCTTTTAAAGGTCAAACCCCTGTAAGCATGTTGGTTTCTGGTCAATATGTTTCTCTCTTTAAGGTAGAAAGGGAAGGAAGACTACCAGAAATGAGCAGACCAGTATGAATCCCAGCTGTGATGTGAATGTGTTCTGACTGAAAAACAAAGACCACAGAAGCTGAGCTAATTTTCCTCACTCAAGACCTGCTGTTCAGATAGCATCTGGCCCTTATCACTCCAATGCTGTATATCTGCAATCTGGTAATAAAAAATCACATTAGCTATTCAATTATAACTCTTATGGTGACACAAAATTTAGTAAGCTGCTATCTGAAGTTTGGATACCTTGAAACACAGTTTTTAAGTCTCTTTCTTTTATTTTAAGGCAATTTTTTAAAGTGTCAAAGAGTTTTGACCATATCTAAATACAAATAGTAATATGAACAGGAATTATTTTTCATTTCATTCAAAAGGAAAGATCTACTTAATGTAAATCTAGAATAGTGCATGTTTGAACTCCAACAAAAAAATCAAAGTAAAACTAGAAATGATCAAGTCTAAACACAAACATTCAGGTCACTTTCAGAAAATATGTATTTCTTAAGCATTGGATACTCAACCGTGGGGAAAAACAGTATGGAAAAATGTCATATATCCTTCAATACATATTATCCTTCAATTATTTGTTTGTACTAAGTAATCATGAATTCATGATTGTTTGAATAGCTCTATTTCAGGATGTTTGAGTCTGCTATAAATATAAATATTGGGATACCTTTAAAAGAGAATGAATCCTTGTAAGCACTAGATAATAAAGTTATATGATCCATTTTCTTTCTTTCAAGTAAACAGCTGAGCTCAGAGAAATGTGTTTCTATACGTCCATGCTTTTATTTAATTTCATACAGAATTATGAGTTCAGTGACAGTGTTCAATGTTCTAACATAATGAAGAAATATATTTTATTAATTTTAAAGATGCAGTAGAATAAAATATACTTTTTTTAAAAAAGGAGAAATTACTTATCTAGTTAGTGAAGCTGTTCTCAGCAAAGACATATTTATTACATTTCTGATGTGTTCTGTCTATTTGGGGGTACTCACTGAATTCTCAAAATAAAATAAAATTTTAAAAGCAGTATCAAGAGAAACAGGCTTTTCTGGTTCTTGTATACTTCATTTTGCAGTATGGTTGAAAGGCAAAAAAACAGGCATTCAATATCTAGCAACGTACTTTTTCAGAAATCAGAAAAGAAGAATGCGTTTGTGATAAATGGTGAGCAATAAAATACTAAGCACCATCTCTATAGCATACCCTAAATCAATGTTCATCTCACTACTGCCAATGTATACCTTGAATTGAGGCTCAAAATTAAATGTTTGTAGATTTTTTTGTTAGGTTTTGTTTTGTTGGCCCTTAGAGAAGTTTAAAAATTACTGCCATTGGTATTTAATTTTAGTAAATGCTTGATATTTCCACCACTTATGGGATTATATGCCTCAAACGTAATATATATTTGATGTTTTTTGAGAAAATCTGTCAAATAGCTATGCTTAAATGTGAGAATCATTTAGGTTATTTAACTTAATTATTTATAGATTAGATAAGAAAGCAAAGTTCAGTTCAAGGATGGAACTTTTAAAGAAAGAAAATGCATTTCTTAACATAAGAATGTTACACAAACACAATTCAAATAATTCTTTACTTATTTGACTTACTACACAAATAAGCTTTATACATAGTGATGAATCCATTGACACCAAGTATATTTAATGTTTTTGGTATAAAATGGCATTATATGGTCAACAATATAATCTGGTTCCAAATGCAAATCATAGTAATTAAACAAATTAGGCAAGTTTCTTTAGAGCAGACACCCTTAGAACTTTTATTGAAGTTTGTTGTAAACCTGTGAGATAGATATGCGAATAAGGGCGTTTCATAAGCTTACATAGAACATTTTCTTCCCATCAAGACACCTTATTAACATCATGTAATTTCAATGTCTTGTGAAGAAGAATATTAGGTTCTGAAGTCTACTGTATATGACAAACTATCTCTTCATTGTCTCTTGAACATACCACATACATTTCAGACTCTAAGACCATATTTATACTCTTCTTCTGTCTTTTCTTGTTCTACCTATATTTAGACTACATCCAAGTTGGCTGAAATTGGCATAAAGCCTTAATATTAAAATATGCCTTAAAATGTTTTTTAAGACCTGTGGAATAGAAATAACAATTTAGCCAGCTGAATATAAAAGAATAACATGGAATCCTTTAATACTTCAAATTCAAACATTGTATTTCTTTGATAATGATTGCTTTTTAATAGAACTTCATCTGCAATAAGCTTTCTTAGAATTTATGCTAATTTGTTCAGATACAACATTTGTGACATCTTAAAACAGAATGAAAATAAAATGATACTTTCTCTATTATTAACATAGCATAAGACCTTTTAGGGGCTAAATAATTATGCAATGACTAAGACAAAGCCTGGAAAAATAAGGTCATAAAATGCGAACCTTGGAATGTAGATCTGAAATTATCCAGATCTAGATAATCTAGATAATCTCAATTTCTAGTGAGCCTAGAAAGCTCAAGTATCTTAACCTGACTTGGTAACAATCTTACTACAAATAAAATATATATCAGGTACTTTGGAAATGATCATTTTCAGCAGTTTTAAGTCAGTGTTGTTACCACAATATGAAGTCAAATTTAGGATGAATATTAACATAATAATGCTATTTATATGGCGTGGTTAGAGAAGAGCAGCGCAGATGAAGCAGCGCATTTTTAACATGGTTTAATATCTTTTCTCTCTTACAAAATGATATTTTTGCAACACTATAATAATCTGCCTTTCATGAAACTTCACCACTATATTAGAAACTTAAAAGTCTTCTACATACTCCTGACAAGGTAGCAATTTAGTATCACAGTAAATCTGCAAAAGGCAGAAGATTGAATAGGGGAAGAAATGAGAAGGTCTGAAAAAGTCACAATGTTGGAGAATCTGACTCACCATGAAGCTGACTTACTGTACTCAAAGGACAGGGGTCTAAGCAAATCCTTCCTAACATACGCTGACATGATGACATGCCTTATTTCATGCTCCATTGAGAGAGAATGCAGGAGTTCAGCTTTAATGTTCATTGTCACTTTCCTCTCTCCTGCTGATATTAAAGCCTTCATTACTGTATGTAAGTGCACTGCAGCATGCAAAGTAATATTCTTTGGGTCATATTCTCTCCTGTCATTATTTGGCCTCTAAAATGGGTGCACAGTTTTGCTCATACAAGCTCACTTCTACATTCCATACTTCAAAAAATGGTTTTCAGTTGGCAGTAAAAATGTGCAAAATGACTTCTTCCAAATGGAAATGCTGTATATCAGCAAAGTATCACATATATAATGAATAAGATTTTTGTAATGAGAACGGTGACATAGGTAAAAGAACATCATCAAAACATGGGTTCAAATGCAAGCTCTACAGCTCACTAACTCTTTTACCTTTGGAAAGCAATGTTTCTTTTTCCAGATTTATCATCTCTAAATTACAAATGGTAATGCCTCTCCTGAAGAATTATTTGAAGGTTTATAAATAATGAATGCAAAGCCTTTTACAAATAACATATGGTAGTTACAACTAAAGAGGCTCTAACAGGTTTATAAATTAGGGTTCAATCAGAAAGACAGAATAAATCTGTATAGAGTAGTATAGAATAATGGATTTATTATGGTGATTAGACTCAACAATTGTGATAACTAGTGAAAAAGTCTATGCAATTCTAGTTATGAACCTAAGGTTGGGAACACCAGGTATATAGTGAGAGACAGAAAGGAAAAACTGAAATGCATGAGCACAAATTAGAATTCACAAGGGCAAGTTAGACTTTTAACTACTCTGTGTTTACCCTGAAGCTCTCTAATGCAGGTAGCAACAGTGCCTAGTGCCTCCCTCTTGCCATTAGACAATGCCAGCTGCTACTTTCCTTGTGTCTCCACAACTGATGCAAGTTTCTCTTTTGTCCAATTCTAACTCAGAATCATGTATGGAAAAGTGTACTAATAAATATAGTTCAGCAGGCTGCAGTGGCGCACCCCTGTAATCCCAGCACTGTGGGAGGCCTAGATGAGCAAAACACTTGAGTTCAGGATTTCAAGACCAGCCTGGGCAACATGGTGAAAACCCATCTCTAACAAAAGTACAAAAATTAGCCAGACACGGTGCCACATGGCTGTAGTCTCAGCTACTCAGGAGGTGGAGGTGGGAGGACCCCTTGAGCCCAGGTTATGGAGGCTGCATTGAGCTGAGATCACACTACCACACTCCCGCCTGGGTAACAGAGTGAGACCCTGTCTCAAAAAATATGTGTGTGTGCGTGTGTGTGTGTGTGTGTGTGTGTATTTCCAGCATAGCTAAGTTGACACAGTATAAAGTTACTGCAAAAGGATAGGCTATGCTACTCTGTGATAATCCCTCCCAAAGCTCAGAGGCTTAATAAACCAGGGTTTATTTCCTATGAAAATCATATGTTCATAGTGACTCTAGGGTAGCTTTGTCCCATATAGTGCTTTATCCTAAACTCAGCTGGATGGAGCCACCTTTAATTGGACCTTGCCACTCACCATGGCAGAAGAAAATAAATAATGTCAAACAATGTACTTGCTTATAAAGCTTTTGTGCAGAGGTGATATGTAGTATTCCTGCTCTCTATTTGCTGGCCAAAGCAAGCTACAGGTCAAGTCCCATGTGAGCAGAGTCAAGAAAATAGAATACTTCTTCAGGAAAGGGAGCAGGTATTTTCAAATGATAATTGAGTCTTATACAGCCAACTCTGCTTGTCAGAAATACTCGATGCACACTGTTCTGTATGCAAGTATACTCACACATTCTACAGGGAAGACAACCCAAAGTGCAATTAAGTTATGGCACCAGACTCAAATCCAAGTCTCTGTGGTTTCTCTTGCTCTTATTCGAGGATTAATGCCATTAACAGGGTAGTCGTTCTTTTTTTTTTTGACAGGATCTCACTCTGTTACCCAGGCTGTAGTGCAGTGGCACAATCTCGGCTCACTGCGACCTCCGACTACTGGGTTCAAGTGATTATTCTGCCTCAGCCTCCCAAGTAGCTGGGGCTACAGGCGTGCACCACCACACCTGGCTAATTTTTGTATTTATAGTAGAGATGGGGTTTCACCAGATTGGCCAGGCTGGGCAGTGGGATTCTTATCATGAGAGTGGGTTTGCTACGAAAGTGAGTTTGACCTTCTTGCTGTCTCTTACAGGGACTTTTTCCCTTTTACCTTCCATTATAGGATATACAGCAAGAAGGCCCTCACCAGATACCAGTCCTTTGATCTTGGACTACCCAGGCTCAAGAACTATAAGAAATAAATCTCTGTTCTTTGAGGATTACCCAGTTTGTGCTATTCTGTTATGGCAGCACAAAATGGACTAAGACATAGGTCCAATCTAAGGCCCATCTCCCAGAGGACACCTATAGCTGTGAATGAATGAGCACTAAGTAAGCCAGCATCTGCCTTTTTTGTTCTGGAAATCCCACTGTTTATAAGATTTCAAACTATTGCACATCTCTGGCAGTCTTTTCTCCTTGTTTCTCTCTCTACAAGGTCAAGCAGACCTGTACGTTTTCAACTGACTCTACTGGTTCCTTTTATTTTATTTTACATGCTAACTTTGATGCTTCCCCTTGATATTGAGGGACAATTTAGAAGAATGATTAAAGGGAATATTTTACAACCAGAAATTATATGTCCTAATTCCCATCCTTATCTATTACTTGGTGTGTATCTTTGCTTCTGCTCCTAATACATAAAATGGAGATAAAATTGTAAACTGGACTCTCAGGGTAGGTGTAAGAGGTGGATGACTTAACATTTATAAAGCACTTAGAAAAGGTGCTGAGGCTCAATCTCTGGGGTGTCTTTTATTTTTGTTTTTGCTTATCTTTATTTTGTATTTGTATAATTTTAAGGGATACACATGCCATTTTGCTATATGGATCTGTTGCATACTGGTGAAACCTGGGCTTTTAGTATAACCATCTCCTGAGTAATGTTCATTATACCAGTTAGGTAATTTATCATTCCTTTTATGAGGGTACTCATTCTATTCATGAGGGCTCTGAGTCCATGACCTAATCCCCTACAAAAGCCCCTACCTTATAAAACAAACAGATTTGGGGTTAGGATTTCAGCATATGAATTTTAGGGGGACACAAACATTGTCTATATAAAATGGTAATATATGTTAGAATCTCTGTAAAATAGGCAACCACTATAATTCATCCTTATGACCAATACTTCCAATTGTACATCCACATTTTCTCTTTCCTATAGTTATTCTATATTAAAATTATTTCCTTTTGAGTCCCTGTAAACAACCTAGCTCATTCTCCATCTTTAGAATGAGAAATCTAACAGGGCATAGTTGATTCGGGTTAAAATTATTGTGGCTAAAATTGAAAGGAATGTTTGCTATTGTAATGATAAAATTAACATGTAAGATGAAGAGCATAAAAATAATGAAGGAAATTCAATTTTTCTACTAAACTGCATAAAATCATTAGGAGAATAATAGCCTTGTGCCACCAGTTCAAATGTAGCAATCCCTTAATGAGTTATTTTGATTATTGAGTTATTTATTTATAAGTCAAACATATATTGTAAACTTCAGATTTTTCATTCACTTGACTTTGACTTTTTTGACAGAATATATGTTTTAAGAACCAATTACCACATTTGTTTATTTAGTCCTGGACTTTCTTCTCAAGATCAGTACAACACTATTTTATTTGAAATGATGTTTGTTTCCCAGAGTAAGGGAAATAACATAACTTTTAGATGACTTCTAAATTAATCAAAATCAATATGCACAGTATCAATATATGTAATTTAGTATAGTTTTATTGTTACTCATCTATTTAATAAATATTATTGTGTATATTATATACTAGATTGTGTGCTAGGTTTTGGGAATATGAAAAAGAAATAAAATATGTTCTGATTTCAGAGAACTGATAACCTACTAAGCAAGAGAAATCAGAAATGTAAAATATAAATAAATGGGAATCAACAGGGTTACTATTATAATACAGATCTCTACAAGAATATTGAAGGAATAACTTTATATGGGGTAATCAAGAAAGCCGTTATTCAAAATTTGAGACTTATCATTTCCTAAAACTTTGTTTTACATATATTCTATAATTTTAAAATAATATTAATTGCTCCCTTTATCAGCATCATACTAGTCTCCTAAGTGAACAGATCATTGCATTCAGAAAGAACATCTCAATCTTGGGTAACTGAAAGTGGTAACCTACTATGCGCTCCCCATCTGAAGTAATCATTTTCCAAAAGCAGAAAACACAAATTTTGTTTTGATTTTTTTCTTCCATGCCTGTAAATATATATAAGCCTTCATCATGTTTCCAATGACCTTCAAACCTCTAGTTCTGACCCTCTTTTTCTTTCCTTTTCACTCAGCTTACAGTATAGAATAAAAACCCATCAATATCCTTCTTGGAAGTTAAAATTTCTATGTACATCATCACTTAACAGGTGCTGATTTTCTGTCATCTTTAAGCCTTCATTTCCACTAATCAAGGTCAAATTAGGTTTTGCAGACTAGAAATAGCGGACTGGACTCATGTAGATTAGATTCATTCAAAAACTCACTATGTATTAGCATACTTTGAAATGTATGTAGAATGAGTTTCTCTTCCTTGCCTGTAGTCCTTTAAGAGCCTCAAATCATGACCGTGTCTTTTCTATGTACATTTCCCTTGATGCATCTCTACATTTCCCATAAGCAGAGTGTCACTAACACCGGGAAACACTAACTCATACATATTCAATGATTGCTATGAGGCTGGGGTTCCAAATGTCCTAAGCAAGCACTTGAACTTCCTGAAGTTACTCTCTTACTAGATCCAGGCAGGTAGCTATAAAGTGATTTTAAATAGTTTTTTTATTTATGTATTAAAATGAGGTTCTAGTAGATCATAGTATTAGGGAATTCTGTATATTTTTATGCTTATCTGTCTAACAGTTACTGAATTTAATGCATATGATTTACTAATTTACAAGGAAATTTCATTGATATTGTATCATATTGTTTTAAAAATATTTTAAAAATGCATTGGATAGATTCAAATTGCTCAAAACACTTTCTAAACTTTCAAATATATTCAAAACTAATTGTCAAATATTTCAATGCCTAATACAAGTTAGGATTTCATCAAAATAGGTTGAACATTGTTATCACTCATTTCCTAAATACAATGGCAATCATGTTTGAGGGAGAGTGTTTTTTTTTCAGAAATATATAATGGTTGTGGCTAGAGTAACATGAAGAATTATGCTATATATGTCTATATATAGATATACATACACATATACATTTTTATATATATATACACACATATTTAAGGTTTTTAATGATGTGCTTACTGAAGTTATACAGGTATTTTTTTTCAAATATTGTTTTATGTTAGTTCATTTTTTAGGAGTTTCCTGAATTAATCCTTGAGGGAACACCACTATGTTGTAGTGATAAAATAGTGGACTCTAACTAAAGATAATTCTATAATTATCATTTGAATGGCAATAGAATGAGAAACATCAAAGAAAATCTTGATTTCGCTTAACTCTTTGTTCAATTTCCCTTATGCTTTATTTTCTGGGAAAATATTTAATGAAGAATGTTTGCTTACTGTATTTGGAAAGGAAATTCTTACTTAGTTTTCTTACATGGAATACAAAGTAAAAATACAATATAAATATTCTGGGCAAAATTACACTTTAAAATGGGACATAAAGTCCAAGAAATATAAGCACAACAGACTGCATTTGTCTCAGTGATGCACATTTTTCGACTATAATTAATTTGCTCAGATCTCCTTTTTAAGCTCATAAATTACACAGAGAAACCCAAACAGTATTTAATTTACATATCTGGAATCCACAAAGCAAGAAAAAAGACAGCATTTAAGTGCCTGCATTTCTAATATAACTTAGTTCTTAAAATAATCTCACTGCGTTTTTACAAGAGACAAAAGCTTTTTGGAAGATCCATGATTATGGCACCCACATGCATTGCTTTTGTGCTGCTGTGGGTGTAGTTCTGAAAAACACTCAGCAAACAGATGGCTAACCCTCTGAATGACATTATTCATGTTAAACAGAATGGCTTTCTGATGATCATAATGTAGCACCTGCTCTGGCGTTTTTCTTCTAAGGGAAGAGGAAAAGTGGGATTTGGTGAGTTTGTCAATTGCAGTATCAGGTTTATGTTTGCTGACAGCATTACAAGAAAGGAAATTGCTAATCAGTTGACTCATTTTATAATGCCCATCATAAAGCAGGAATGAAATTTAATATGACAGGTTATGCATATATATTTGTTATATCAATGAAAAGAAGGACTTTATGTATATATTGGTAGACCTTAGGAAACAATTTTTTTCTCTAATGCACTAAATAACAAAATTAAATCAATTACTACTGTAAGTTTAGATGCAAAAAGGCCACATATCATAATTTTCAATTTTATCCTGATACACTTGTTACCAGCTTTCAAATCCTATTCCAAATATCTATTATAATATTTCACCACTTATACTGAATAATTATTATATGAGTCAAAATTTCTCATAAAAACACTCATCAGATTAAATGATTTTCCCTCTGTTTCCTATATAACTGCATTTCTGCTGCATCTTTTCAATTTACAGTAACCTTCCCCAGTGAAATGTAAACCTATTTACTCAGAATCCATTATCAGTGGTCATAAAATATAATTCATCTCCCCCAAGGTTTTACTTCTCTACACTAATTGATGCTTATTCTGTTAGCATATTTTCACAGTTAACTTTATCCAATTCTTCATTTATTATAAGTTTGTTCTCTTGCTGCTCTGTCAATCCTTACTACAGATACATGGCTGCACCATCATTCCCAATAACACATTAGAAGGAAGAATTGTCCCCAGAGACTTTGAACCTGCCATTGTCACCAAAGGCTAAGTATATTGATATTGTATTTGATGCATATGCCTAGTTAAGTAAACTGAAGGCCACCCATAATTAGAATAAGTTGATTTTATTTTTCCTATACATTGTTATTAATGCAAAGTTCATTTCATGATATCTTTTCTAGATCAAAGGGTATTCATTGAGTTTAGAATCGTATTTAAGTAGGTGCCTATTTATAATTTTATGACTGGACTTCATAGTGACATTTCAAACCAAATTTCAATGTATTATATACATAGGTAAAATGTTAGAATGAGAAATAAACTTTCAATAAAAGTAGAATTTACTCACTTTAATACCAATTATACATTTTTAGAACTTTCTGTCTAAAATAAACAAAATAAATCATTAAGTATATGTGCTTGTCTACCATAGAAGAAACAAATACCATACTACTTTCACATTCTAAGAACCTGACAAAGTAGAAGGCGAGTCGTTCACAGCCTAAGCAAGTGATTAACCTACTTGCGATTGAATATGAATATGGAAAATGTTGAAGATAGTTTAAATTTAGTTGAAGTTCTTTATCTCTCTCCCTTCAAAAAATTGATCTTTCAGTGCCATTTATGTGCAGTACATAAAATAATTTTCAACTTAGCCTAAGAGCAATTTTCTTAAAAAATTAACTTCATTTTAAATATTATAATTATAAAAGAGTTAGAAATAATATAAACTATTAATATACATTAATTTAGGATGGTGAGATGGATAGCACCTATTATGGGCAAAGAGGTAAGTTTACCTTAATATTTTTTTAAAAAAGAAAAGATTAATGGCTATAAAATATTGTAAGAAATGAGGAAGTAATGAGTACTATGTTGACAGATTCTATAAAAATCTTAAATCAGATAAATCAAGAATTTATCATGAATATGTGCAATTTGATGTGTTTCTATATAAATGAGTTTCACTACTTCTCACTCCAGCTCTCTGTATAGATAATAAATACTATGTGAATATACATCTCTATTCAGGTAACAAAGTTTTACTCTAGCAGGATTAAAATGACCTCAAAATAAAATCACTATGGTTTGTCATTGATTTCAGCCCCCTTATGACCAATTTGGCTAATATAAGATAAGCTATGCTCTAAGGAATCACATAATATTCTAAAATTTTCACACCACATTTCTCTGCAATGGAACACTGTTTCCTGAGAAAAATTTTGACCTGCCCTGTGGATCATTTTAAGACACATTTCTGTGTTATCACATTTTATTTGGTTCTGCCCTAATTGAAGATTTAAAATTTCATTAGAAATTGCCAGTCCTAACCTCTCTTAAATTAATTATCAAAGCACAGGGATCTGCCTTTAATTTCCAATACTGGAAAACAATATAATTTAAAATTTCCTCAAGAATGTCAAGCATTGCCAAGATGCTAAAACATTAGCATTTTCCAAGTATAGGATGACAGTCTTCAAAATGCCATGTTTCCAAGGAGTAAGCTGTTCTTAAGAATGGATATTTTGCTAATGTCAGTCTAACACCTTGAAAAACAGACATCTCTATGCATACTGTTCTCATCAGTCTGACTACTACTAATTGTTTTACTATTTAGAAAGATTCTCAATCCATTCCCATACTCAGTAGGGTTGTTTCCCATACTTATGCTACTCATTAATATTTATGTTGAAAGTATTGTTGCTGTTCTCTGAAAACTAGCAGTTTTCTCAAATTAATTCCAACTTGCACTTTCCCTTAGAGACACCTAGTCTGTTCATACAAGTAAAATGTTTTACCCCTCAGATACATTGGTATGGGTCGCTCTTGAAGCCTTTTTGCATAATGCCTAGAGTATTCCAAGTTGAATTGATTTTTTTATTATTAGTTTAATTTAGATTCAAATAATCTTAGATCTAAAACTACCAAAAATAATCTTCAGTGGATTAGTACTTGGCCATTTGTCTCTATCTAAAGTTATTCACTTTATTTGTATCTTTTTAAAAAATTGATGGTTTCAATTAGCTTGGGCTGTCATAACAAAATACTGTAGACTGGGTGGCTTTAGCAACAGAGATTTATTTTTTCACAATTCTGAAGGCTGGAATCAGAGATCAGGTGGCCATCATGGTTGGGGTCTGTTTAGGGCTCCCTTTCCAGCTTGGAGATGACATCCTTCTCACTGTGTCCTCAAATGGCAGAGACAGCCAGCCATATTGCTTCTTCCTCTTCTCATAAGTGCGCTTATCCCTTATAAGGGCACCCATTCTTTATTATTGTGAGGGCCCATTTTCATGACCTCATCTAAATCTAATATTCTTCGAAAGACCCTATCTCCAAATACCATCACAATGGGGGATAGGGTTCAACATATGAATATGGGGAATGAGGGAGACACATTCAGTCTATTGCATTAATTGTGCAAGTAAAACTTCTAAATTTTGTATAAAATGCTTTCTCAGTGTTCAAGTATGTGACAGCTACTCTATTTCTTTCCTCCACTAATTCTGTGATTATATTTAAATCTGTCAAGTGAATCTGGAATGATTAATTATTTAAACCTCTTGCTATTATGTCTGTAAGTTCTGAATATTTTAACATTTATTTTATAATATAAGCATGCAGGAAAATTTACAAAAATATATTTTATACTATCATTTTCCTTAATCTATATGTTTGTAATTCTTTACTTTTTTATTATTTTATTGCTTACTTTTTTCTCAACAGGTTCAGAAGTTACCTCTATTAATAATTGTATTAGTTAGCTATCACACTTACTCAGTTAGCAAAAGTATTGGCCCATTTTCTTAAAATCCAGAATATTTGATGTTCCTAAAGGATTTCTATTTTAGTTTTAATGTATCTGTACCTATTAGAATAAGAGCCTCCCACATAGTCCCACATATATATTGTTCTTTCAAATGTAATTCTGTTCTGCGTAACTCTCTGCATTTCTGCTGCTACAACCCTAGAGGAGATCATCACTGTTTTTTTCTTAAACTACACCAATTGTTCTTGAACAATTTGTCCTTGCTTCATTCCAATTAATATTCTCTGCAAAACACTTGGAATGGTTAAGCAAAGCTAAATAAAGCAAAGCAAATCAAATAGGAAGACATAAAGTGGATCAAGTAAATGGCCTGCTAAGAGTATCTTCTTGACCTCCCTATGCTTTCTGAGTCCTGCAAGATCTACCTGTGAACATGTCTTAGTCTTCACTTTGAGTTACTCTGCCCACACCCATAGTCACTACATTCCAGATCTAATCCATGTGATTGTCATTTCATGTGCTTTTCCTTCTATTTACAGTACACTGGCAGCATTCTTATTATTTTGCAAATTTCAACTCAAGTGAGGTTTGGGTCTCAGCCTCTTGACAGGTGGTATAGCATTGTGGTAAAAGTACGGGCACTGGCACTGGATGACCTTCACTCTATTCCCTCTCAAACTTTCACTAGCAGTGTGGCCTTAGGCAGGTGTCATCATCTTTGTATTACATTTTCTTCACTTGTAAAAACGGAGGTATTATCACCATTCTCATAGATTTGTTTGCTGTATTAAATGATTTAATGTATATAAGACATTTAGAAAAGTATGTAGCATATTTTAAGCTCCAAATAAAGGTCACTTGTTAGAGTTTTATCTCAATAAAATGTCCACAACTATTATATTGTAATAATAATAATAGTAATAATATAATAATTATGATTGTTAATTTTATTAATTATAATAATAGCTAATTCTTCAAAAAGTAAATTACAGAGACTGTCCTCTCAATTTCAGTTATTTCTCATACTTTTTATTACAACATCCTGGTTGTTGTCTTTTTATGACATTAAGATATTAATTACATATGTACTTATCTGTTTTATGAGTGTATAATACATACAGCAGTGGCTACAGGAAACAGTTTGGCAGGCAGCCCTTAACTGTAGCGGACCTTTCAGACAAGACAACAACAAGCAGATTCAGTGAAAACAATCCAGCTGAAACACTGGTAGGTGAATGAGCTGGTATTGTAGACATCTGTCAATGGATAGTAGGTAAGATCCAGGCAACTTGTAAGTAGATGGCCCCTATTAATAATTAGTGTAGATATCTGATCAGTTGAGCTGTGGTTGCTGGGTTAGGTATAGCACTCACAACAGGGAATGAGGAATAGAGAAACAAAGTAGGAATTAGTATGCCAGAGGAGATTTTGTCATAAAAGGTAAAATACTCTGGGCATGGTGTCTCTTGTTTGTAATCCCGGCATTTTGGGAGGCTAAGGTGGGACAATTACTTGAGGCCAGAAGTTTGAGACTTGCCTGGGCCACATGGCGAGACCTAGTCTCTACCAAAAATCAATCAATAAATAAAAATTAGCTAGGTGTGGTGGCACGCACCTGTAGTCCTAGCTACTCAGAAAGAAAGCGGAGGTGAGAGGATGATTTGAGCCCAGGAGTTTTAGGCTGCAGTAAGCTATAATCACACCACTGCTCTCTGGCCCGGGTGACAGAGTAAGACTCTGTCTCTTAAAAAAAGGCAAAATAGCACATAACCTAAACTAGATTGTGCTGATAGCATAATGCTGACCAACACAAAAACAGGACTAAGATTCCTTAAACAGGAAATTAAACAAAAATTGTTTTTACCTCTAATGTTCTTATGTCTGCATTGAAGGATAGCTAAGAAAACTTTTTAATACACATAAACTATGCTAGACACATTGAAAAGCAAACTAAGCAAAACTTTTCTTCTAAAATGAATGAAGTTACATTTAATATGTATTTTACATGATGATTTCATTGTGCTTCACTTTGTCTTTGATTTTCTCACTTCACTTAAATCATTGTAGCAATTTTTCTTTCCTCTGCCTCCTCTGCCAAACAGCTGATCTTATTTGAATTAAAAATGCAGCTGCCTTTATCAATCTTTCGTGTTATATATGGATTTAAAAAATAAATTTACAAGTACAGAAACTCATGACGTTATTCAGCTTATGAGCTAATTCAAGATTGTCTTGATGTAGTTGTTTCCATTCCTATGCAAATTCTGCTTTGTTCTTTGTATTGACATTTTCCTTCATTTCACAGTTGGTGGAATTAAAACATAGACTAAAACATTACAAGTAAACTGTCATTATACCAATGTAAAAGCTCAAATTATCCTAATTATAACCATTAATATAATTAATTCATAAACAAATGCTAATGCCATCACTGGTTATGTGGCATGTTGATCCTTTCAATTTATATATCTTCCTTGGGATTCTTTGTTTTCACATCTTGAAATAGTAAAAGTTATGCAGAAATATCTCAAAGCCTCTGTGAATTAAGCCACGTTACCTATAAGGCACTAAACACTAAAGTTAAAAATAATTAAGCTAATACGTGACATGAACTTTGTTGACATGCTTGAAAATTATCTTGGAAGCTAGAATACCTACTTTGTACTTTTGCTTAAAACAAAATGTTTATCTTTCTTTTTATATTATAGCCACATGTGTAGGTAGGGAGAAATGAAATTACTTTCTAGAGTTGGATAATTATATTTGATATTACTGAGAAATTGCTATCAAAATAATACATGTCTAAATGGAAAATAATTATAATTACACACTTTCAATCTGCCAACACTACTGGATTTGTGAAGAAAAATATTCTTTGAGTATGTTCTTTTTTTCAAACTTTTAAACAAATCAAAAGATATCATTTTACTAATATCATGGTTCTCTTATCTCTGAATACACTCAAATATATCCTTAATGCCTATGAAATTAGTATTAACCTTGTTCCCACCACATATAATTTTATAAAGACTGATATTCCTACCTGTCGACTAATTGCACCAATAAACTTCACTACAAGACATAATTAATAGACTGTAATATTTAAGAAGGTGACATTTCTCACGTTTTGAACTCTTGACTTGGAATTTGAAAAGGAGAAAAACTTACTGATACCAGGATTTTAATCTAGAATAGTATCCAGTTGGCAGTTAACTGAAACAGCTTTTTTTCCCTTAACAGCAATAAAACAGAAAGGACTAATTACCCCTTTTTATAGGTGCAATTGGAACTTAAAACTCCAGAGACAGTGTGAGCAATAAAGCACTGTTAGAGTCTATTTCACCATCTGCACCTTAAAGTTACAGCTACCAAATCAACAAACAAACAAAAGACTCGATTATGCTGAATATATTATTCTAAGGTTGTAAATTGTTTATTAGCATTCTCTCCTGACTCTTGAGTAATTAAAACAATTTTTTAATAAAATTTTCAGTTCATATATATTTTGAGAAAATTAGAAATTTTTAAACTAATGCTAAACAAGTCATAAATCTGTTTTAGAATTTTTAAAGAATAATTTAAAAAATATCTACCTTTCACTTCCTCTTTAAAGAAAGTTAATTTAATTAAATAACTAAAATTGTCTCTTTCATAATCTGAACATTTAGAGCGTTTTCTTAGTAAATACAAAGCAATGACATCTTTAAAATGGAGACCAAATATGATGATCAAAAGTGCATTTATGCCTTGAGACATTCCCACTATTTTCAAGCAAGATAGTTTTACATACATCTGTGAACATAAGAATGAATCTTAAAATACGCATTTTTACATGAAACAATCAAATATGGAAACCATAGACTTGGGAAAGCACGTGTAATTAGGTTCTTTGTTTACCAATACAAAAGTAAATCTATCCGTGTCGATTTTTAAAAATAAGTCAAATTCCAAAATGTAATGTGCTGTTTAATGATGATAGATGTTATGTACAATCACATTTAATCTGAAGAACCACAGGTCTTCAAAACCTAACCTTTGAACAGAGTTCAAAATACAGCTTTTTTCTACTTAAGTCAGGAAATTCTAAAATAAGATTAGGCAAGAGGATAGGGTCTGTGAGTCTGAAGAAATACTTTAAATAATTCATTTTAAATTTTAAATCAATGTGATATGCTTCTCAAAATTTTAATGAGAACATCCTTTTATATTTCAATGCTACTTTTTTCTAGACTTCTTCACAATTTTGAAAATTACCATATATTTACCATTTAAAAAAGTAACCATGTCACAAAGTGTTCAGAAAATCCCTTCTCCACACTCTTTCAAATATAAAAAGTCAGTCATGTATCATTCAGAAGAAGTAGTCTTACATATATTTCACTGATATGAAATGAGATGCCAGGCATTTATTGGGAATCAAGATACTCATTTGCTATGAATGCTAAAATAATCACTACCTTATATATGTGCTGTATTCACCCTTGCTGAGTGAATGAATAGGCCACCATTTTCCAAATTGCAAGGTCCTGCCAACAGAGGGAAAGGCCAGATTATTAGTTAGTTTCTCTCTGATTCCTTGAAGACTTGAGTTATTATATGGGCCTCCTATTTTACTAAGTTTTCAGCTAGGAATTGTTTTTTCTCTCCTCACTGAAAAGAATATAAATAAAAGCCCCACTGTTTCTGCTGTGCCATTAAATATTAGAGTTGGGCAGTGAAGGAATTAATGTTCAGAAAGAGCAGGAAGTAGAATAGAAAGAGGAAGGAAGGAAGGGTAGGAAGGGTAGGAAGAAAAGAAAATGCAAACCTCACGAATAACCAGGCAATATTGACCAAGTCACGTAACACATTGCACTGAAAAACGTGTGGCCAATGTGAAGCACAGTTTCCTGAGATAGGAATAAAATTATAAATAAAAAGAACACGTTTAATAAATGGTGTTGGAAAAACTGGCTAGCCATATACAGAAAACTGAAACTGGACCCCTTCCTTACACCTTCTACAAAAATCAACTCAAGATGGGTTAAAGACTTAAACATAAGTCCTAAAGCCATAAAAATACTAGAAGAAAACTTAGGCAATACCATTTAGGACATAGGTATGGACAAAGACTTCATGACTAAAACACCAAAAGCAATGGAAACAAAAGCTAAAATTGATAAATGGGATCTAATTAAACTAAAGAGCTTCTGCACAGCAAAAGAAACTATCATCAGAGTGAACAGGCAACCTAAAGAATGGGAGAAAATTTTTGCAATCTATCCATCTGACAAAGGGCTAATATCCAGAATCTATAAAGAACTTAAACAAGTATACAAGAAAAAAACAACCCCATCAAAAAGTGGGCAAAGGATATGAACAGACACTTCTCAAAAGAAGACATTTATGCAGCCAATAAACATATGAAAAAATGCTCATTATCACTGGTCGTTAAAGAAATGCAAATCAAAACCACAATGAGATACCATCTCATGTCAGAATGTGATCATTAAAAAGTCAGGAAACAACAGATGCTGGAGAGGATGTGGAGTAATAGGAACAATTTACACTGTTGGTGGGAGGGTAAATTAATTCAACCATTGTGGAAGACAGTGTGGCGATTCTTCAAGGATCTAGAACTAGAAATACCATTTGACCCAGTAATCTCATTACTGGGTATATACCCAAAGGATTATAAATCATTCTACTATAAAGACACATGCACACATGTGTTTATTGTGGCACTATTCACAATAGCAAATATTTGGAACCAATGCAAATGTCCATCAATGATAGACTGGATAAAGAAAATGGAATACCATGCAGCCATATAAAAGGATGAGTTCATGTCCTTTGCAGGGTCATGGATGAAGCTGGAAACCATCATTCTCAGCAAACTACCATAAGAACAGAAAACCAAACACCACATGTTCTCAGTCATAGGTAGGAATTCAACAATGACGGCACATGGACACAGGGAGGAGAACATCACAAATCAGGGCCTGGCAGGGTGTCGGGGGCTAGGGGAGAGATAGCATTAGGAGAAATACCTAAGGTAGGTAACAGGTTGATGGGTGCAGCAAACCACCATGACACATGTATACCTATGTAACAAACCTGCACATTCTGCACACGTACCCCAGACCTTGAAGTATAATAATAATAATAAAACACACGTATGTCTTTTGACTGGTTGGCTGGTTGTCTAGTTTATTAGTTATTAGTTTGCTAATTAAAAAGCCTTTGGGCACACATTACTATTATTTTTTTTTTTTCCTGAGACAGAGTCTTGCTCTGTCACCCAGGCTAGAGTGCGGTGGCGAGATCACTGCTCACTGCAACCGCCACCTCTGCCTCCCATGTTCAAGCAATTCTCCCACCTCAGCCTCCTGAGTAGCTGGGATTACAGGCACACGGCACCATGCCCAGCTAATTTTTGTATTTTTAGTAGAGTCGGGGTTTTGTCATGTTGGCCAGGCTGGTTTCAAACTCCTGGCCTCAAGTGATCCACCTGCCTTGGGCTCCCAAAGTGCTGGGATTACAGTAGTGAGCTACTGCGCCTGGCCAGGGACATACTATCTTATAAGCAGATGAGGCTTCTTCCATCCCCCAATATATTTGAATGTCTTTAGACATTCAGCAATCTCTGGCATTTCATACTAACCAAGCTTTTAAAAGTTGAATCAATCGTTCAATATTTTTCAAGCTATGTTTTAATATTTGGGAAAAATACAAAAGCCAATCTGTCAAAATGTATTGAACCTACAGTGAGTTGCTAATTTTCAAATGCAGAAACCAAAGTCTGGTCAGTCACTTCATTCTTTGGAACACTCAGATTAGACTACAAGCATGCAATATCAATATCTCTGCAGACACTTCAAGGAAAGCTTGATTTGAGCTCCTATTATCTGTGCTTTCTGGGTGTAAACTTCACAATAATTAATAAAAATACTTGATTCTATTAAAATTTTCTTTGCTAAATTCTATATATAATTCCAAGAAGAAGAAGAATTGACAAGCTTAAATCCCTGCCTCTGTTAGAACCACCTTGCAACTAATTCATTTTTTACGTGATTATTCAAAAACTGATGTTAGGGAATGATTTTTATATAACCAGCAAATTGTTTTTAAAAAGGTTTTTTTTTTTTTTGGTCCAACCATGTCTGAAAATTGCAATGAAAAAACAACTTGCAAAGTTCAAAAAATACAATTCTTACCAGTTTTTTACTAAATCATTAATTTTTCTATCAAAATAATATGTTCATATTATTTGAAAATAGATGCCACGTTTTACTAAAAGACTTCTATAAAATCAAGGACAATATTATAACCACAGTCTTTAGCTATAGAAACAGCTACTTCAAAGCATTTTAGCTGTTTTTTCCTAAGCCTAATTTCTATTTTTTTTCAAATTTTTCATTTTTATTGATTTTTTTAAATTATACTTTAAGTTCTAGGGTACACACGTACAACGTGCAGGTTTGTTACATATGTATACATGTGCCATGTTGGTGTGCTGCACCCATTAACTCGTCATTTACATTAGGTATATCTCCTAATGCTATCCCTCCCCTCTCCCCCAACCCCACAACAGGCCCTGGTGTGTGATGTTCCCCTTCCTGTGTCCAAGTGTTCTCATTGTTCAATTCCCACCTATGGGTGAGAATATGCGGTGTTTGGTTTTTTGTCCTTGCGATAGTTTGCTGAGAATGATGGTTTCCAGCTTCATCCATGTCCCTACAAAGGACATGAACTCATCGTTTTTTATGGCTGCATAGTATTCCATGGTGTATATGTGCCACATTTTCTCAATCCAGTCTATCATTGTTGGACATTTGGGTTGGTTCCAAGTCTTTGCTATAGTAGTGCTGCAATAAACATACATATGCATGTGTCTTTATAGTAGCATGATGTAGAATCCTTTGGGTATATACCCAGTAATGGGATGGCTGGGTCAAATGGTATTTCTATGCTCAGACTGACAATTAAAAAATGGCAAAAAGAACACATGATTTCATTTTAACTAAACCCCTAAAAGCTCCAGTAAGCCATTAAAGAAGACTGAGCAAATTGGAGATAGAGTGATAATAATAAATAAACAACAGCAACAATGTTTTGAAGCTGAAAACTAGGTAGATGAGAAGATACTGACTTATCAGAGTAGGCAAATCTGAAACATTACTGCCAATAAAAAGCCAAGTGACACACCTCTGAACCGAGAAGAAACTCAGGAACTAAAAGAACTAGTATTTCTGCAGAAATGGGTGCTGGTAAGGTTGAAAACAAATAAGATTAATGATTGAAAGGCTGCAAAAAGAGCAAATAGAATATTGGAAACTTTCAGCCAACTCATTGAGTCAGTCTATTCTGAGGCAGGAAATTTACTCTCTGGTGAGATTTAGTCATAAAGACTTAAACTCACAGCTACCAGGTCCCCGAAACTGCAGGGGTGAAGTATCTACTAAAGATAAGGGAACTTCAAGAATGTCTACATATATACTACAGAGAATATAAGGTTTTATTTATTTATTTATATTTATTTATTTATTTATTTATTTCCCCAAATGAACCCTTAGAAAGCTCCAAATAAGGCTTTCAGAACCCAGGAAAAATATGGACATCTAGTACAAGAGAAATTACATATGATACTGACGTTTAAGGGAATCTAAGTGGAGTGCCCATTTACCAGCAGATGATCCTTAGGCTTATTAGCCCATAATCCCAGCCCATTCATACTGGTCTCATGTCAGATATGTATTTTTTTCACCCTTCTCTTAAATATAAACAGAAAGCCAAGATCGCCAAAGATTGAGAAAGGACACAACACAAAGATTGAATTCATTCAAATAGGCAGCAAAATAAACTCAGTGGAAAAAAATTAGACTGTAAAGTGAGCAAAGGGAAACTTATAAAACCTAATAATATCCTTAAAAGAGAAGAAGTATTATTCTATCCATAGGAAAACAACAGGTTGCTATAAAAGGAACATTCAAAGAATAAAGAAAAAGCCACTGGAAATTAAAAAATGTGACAATGGGAATTTTTAATCAAGAAAATTTAGAAATATATTTCAGAGATAATGTTACTTAAAAAAGGCTCTTGAGGCTCTTGAAGTTATATTATATAACAGGCATAGTACAAAGGAGACAAAGCCCCTGACTTTATGAAATCAGAAAGGAAACAACAAAAACAACAGAGTTAGGATATGGAGACAAAAGCGAAGATTTACAGCTACAGGGTGATACTTTCATCTGGGGCATAGCTCAAGAAAATAATATCTCTCACCAAAAATAGAAATTGAAAATTGAAGAGAAAATTTAAAAAAAAGGAAGAGAAATCAATAGATATATCTATAGATATACCAAAGGAAGGGAAACTGAATACATTAAGAAGAGAAAGATAGCAAGGGAATAATAATATAACATTTTCCAGAACTAAGAAAATTTGTTTAATGGAAAAAAAAGATCAAATTAACAAAATCAATGGGAAAAAAATAAAACTGGAAACTGTATAAAGGAAAAAGCAAGAATATGTAAACCAGGATGATTGTTTTTTAACAATACTAGAAGCTGGCAATAAAATAATGGTTTACATGATTTTCAATCTAGAACTGTTTACACATCAAGAAGTCAATTAAGGGAAAGGGCAAAGTACAGACATTTTTAGGCATGTAAGTCCTGAGAATGTTTACTCCTTAAGCACTCTTTCTCAGGAAGATTCTGAAGGTTATGCTCCACCAAATTAAGAGACAAACCCAAGAAAGACAAATACATGATAGCCAAGAAATGGTTATCCAACAGAGAAGAAACGCAAAAAGAATTCCGCAATAAATGGGAAAGAGAAGTCCCAGAATAACAGCAGTATGGCCAGCTGGAGATCAGCCAGCTCAGTCTGGAACACGATAATGAAAAACTTCAAGAAGAAAACCATCAAGGAAAGAAGACAAAATGGAACCAATGGTACCTTATAGATTTATGTACTATGTGAATTTTTGAACGGTACTAAAAAAAAGCTAGCCATTTTAGAATTCCATTAGAAAGTTTGAAAGTGATTTAGTAATAAGAAAATAGAAATTAACCAAACAAGCAAAATTGATAACACCAGTAAAACAAAAGCAATAAAGAAGAATGGAAGTACATTAGCAACTTGGTAATAAACATATTTAGGTAGCCATAATTATTTAAACAGTAAGTATTGGACAAACCTTATAGTATGTTTATACTAGGAGTATGGGGAAGAGAAAATATTTGTATGTGGTAAGGTGGAGATGTAAAAAAAGCTAAAACTTAAAGTACTTTCAATTCAATTTCCCAACTTTCATTGTTCTTTTATACCAATATCATAATCAATGGTTGAATTAACGTTTAGAATATCATGACTATGCACATACTGTTTATACACACGTAGCACACCACCATGGTTCCTTTTTTTCCATGTTATAACTTTATTTTCCAAGAATGCTTCTTCTGGTTTCTTTCATCTGAGAGACCTTTTTCCAGTTTGTGTAACAGAGATAGTATGTATCAACCTCCCTTGCAGAGAAGGTGGCAAAAGCTTCCAAAGTTTCATTCGTAAACTTGAATTTAATTGCCTTGTGTCCAGACCCACAGCAGCAAGATTTATATTCATTCTGCTGTCACCTTCTCCGTAGCTTGACAAATGCATTAAATTAAGTAATTTATTAATCATTAATTGAAAACAGCAAAAATCTTTAGGTTAGATGAAAAGATTATCATCCAACTGTGAGGAAGAGGTGGCTAGGCGTAGGCATGCACTGATTTGTTTTTTAACATAAATTTGACACTTATTTCCTGTCCGTCTTCCATTCTAATTCCATTTCACCTCACTGGTCCACCTGACAGTTGGAGTCTGGATCCTCTTAGGGTTTTAGGGGGAAAACTGGGTGGGTACCATGTGTAGCCTCTTCCTGTAGATCCTTCTTGTAGGTCTTAGAGTTTAACTACTCCCTCTATTATGTCCCCATCTTTCAAATGTCCCCATCTTTCAAATGTCCCCATCTTTCAAAGCTGTATTATATTATTTTACTGATATCTTCTCCCTTTATCTTTGTCATTTTAGATTAGATTTTTTTAAATGAACTTGCAATCATTATAGTAGGGCTCAATGGTGAAAGTGGGTAAATAGGGCAGATATGTAATTATACATTTTGTACATGAACAGGTTGATGGGTGCAGCAAACCACAATGGCACACGTATACCTATGTAACAAACCTGCACTTTCTGCATATGTACCCCAGAACTTGAAGTATAATAAAAACAATTCAGCTAATGAAGTTTACCCACATTTAGGTCTTCCTTCTACAACTTTCTTTTAGTATTTGTACTATTGCAATAAGCAATCCTAATATTTCAATGGTTGGTTCTAAACATGCAATATTTACTGCAAATTCATAAACCAGATGATTATTCTCAACATATATTCCACTATATTAAGCTATTACTTAAAGACTCTTTTCATTTATCTTCTAACTATGACATTGTCCTGGGCACAATACATTTATCAATAGTGCTGAACACTGAGCATTTCTAATAGTTTTATCATACTGCTGAAGTAAGTGGGCTTAATTTTATTCAAAATAATCAATACTATTTTACATATTCTGCTATTTAGATTCATCTATTCCTATCTTTTATTTGTCTTTGGGATTTTTTTGTTATAGGGTTTACAATTATCTCTTAAATTTTAATATGCTGTTCAGTATGCTATTTAAAAAATAAAAATAAAAATTCTACTAATCTCCCATTTGTTGTTATGTTTGATTTCGATGAACGTGCTATCAATATCCTCACTCAATTTATTAAGTTAAAAACTGTTGAGATAAAGTTGAGAGTGCAACCCAGTAACATAAGGCTGTAAACTATCAAAAAGTTGGCATCATTAACCAGCATGGTTTACTCACTGTCACAGAAATGGGAAGAACAGTCCCTGATTTAAATCATCCCAATTTCTCGTCTTGTTTATAAAAATATCATGACAAATCTGATCAAATGCTTTTCTTGAGACAGAGTTTTTATGCCACTATTTATATCTATCAGCTTACTGCATCTTATGCTTTACTGACACATGATAAATTGTCCTACGATTAGGACTATTTTTGGTTGAAATAAAAGAAACTTAACTAAAACTTAAGCAGAAAAATAAATTTATTAAAAGGATGGTGAAGTGTTTTAGGAAATCCCATTTAGGGACTCAGGAGTACAACTGGAGACCTAGATCTTGGGAAACAAGGAGGTCATCATAGCCTTTCTTTGGGATGTCTCTGCAATTTGTTCCATTCTTCTCAACCTATTTCTCTACACATTAGAATAAGGCGACCAAAAACACATAAGATGTAGATATTTCGGTGCAACTATACCCCCCAAGTAATTTTCTCTCCCTAATTCCAAGTTTTAAATTCCTTTGAAAGGATCTTCAACTTCAGCTGGGAGCCAATTATTAAATAAATAGGATTGACCAGAAGGACGTACTTTCCAGAAGGAAAAATAATCGGCTCAGATTTATTCAGTTTCTCTCCCTAAACCAATAACCAATAACCTCCACAATTATCAGTTCTTGCAACAGCAATTTAAGTAATGTGGGTGCTCTGAAGATTAGGGAGGGAGAAATTATCTAAAAAGGTCAGGTAAAGAGGTTGATGAGTGAGTTGGTCATATGGTTTAATAAAGTCTACTATTTGGTGTTTAAATATATACTTTCTTTTTTCAAATTGTAAAAGGGAAAACTTTCCAAATGCCAAACTCCAACTATCTTGTGTATAACCACAAATAATATAGAACCATAACAATTGTTGGTCAGCTGTGACTTACAGAAACAATGCCATGAAGCCACTATTCTATCACTTTAGCCTGTTTGGATACTATTCATTTCTCTTCTATTTTATCTTTATATCTGTATTAATCAAGACTCTTTCTTGATTAAACGATGGAAACTTAACTCAAATTTGAACTCTTGTCACAATCAACTGAAAATTCAGGGAAGAATGACTTAGAAAGCACCAAGCCCAGATGCTCAAATAATATCTTCAGCAATGTCTTTCATTATCTTTTAGATCTACTGATTTCATTAACAGATGTCTCTTTACAAATAGTAGTAAAAATAGTCACTGGAAACACCATATACGTACTCCACTATCTTGCCATCTCCAGTGAAAAAGTGTTCCTCTCGGCCGGGCGCGGTGGCTCACGCCTGTAATCCCAGCACTTTGGGAGGCCGAGGCGGGTGGATCACGAGGTCAGGAGATCGAGACCATCCTGGCTAACACGGTGAAACCCCGTCTCTACTAAAAAATACAAAAAATTAGCCGGGCGTGGTGGCGGGCGCCTGTAGTCCCAGCTACGCGGGAGGCTGAGGCAGGAGAATGGCGTGAACCCCCGGGGGGCGGAGCCTGCAGTGAGCTGAGATCGCGCCACTGCACTCCAGCCTGGGTGAAAGAGCGAGACTCCGTCTCGAAAAAAAAAAAAAAAAAAAAAGTGTTCCTCTCTTCTGATTATACCAGATAAAATCATAAGACTGAATGTATTTGGTCTTTCCTAAGTTATATGCCTTCCTATGATCACCTTTGTGGTCAGTGCAATCACAACATATGGACTGACCATAAAGGACTTGGAAGTCCCCAAAAGTAATAGTTGCATTTTGTAACAGCAGAAAGGATTGCTGTTTGGGAGAGAGTACAGAGGCACCCACCTACAACCACAAACTCTTGCATGCTCCTGTGGAGGAGACGAAGTACAGTTTTATCCCTTTGATGCCTCCAGTGGTGATATCTGGGCCTCTGCTCCAGTCCCTTTGCTTAATATTCAAATCTATTCTAATTTTGTTCTAATGCTGCATGCCATGAACTATATGATCAATTTAAAATGCCCAAAGCACCTAAAAGGAAGTTATCAAAGTACCATAAATTGCTCACTAGTCTAAGATTAGGGTTATCCTATTCGACTAGTGCAGCTGGAGAACTGATTGGATCAGTGAGAATAATGGGCATCAAGTGGTTCCTTTCCATTATAGCTGATCTGACTGATCCAGGTTGTAGATATTGAAAGTATTTTTTATGTCTCACTGGGTATGCTCCCTTGAGTGTGAAAATGTAGAGATATATAGAGAGTTTCCAGGATAATGTCATTGAGAAGATGAGAATGGAATCAGTTCAAAATGCAGGTAAATGTTGATTTTTTTTTTATAGGAGCTGAGATATTTTATCTAAAGAGACAAGAGAGTAAAACAATGTAATGCACTGATCCAGTTCATTGGGTCAAAGTAGTAGTGAAAGCTTTTGTATTTTTGAATCTTTTTTGTATTTTTCTTTCCTCAGTATGAAGAGAAGCAAAATCATCAGATGTGAGAATTTCATTTAGGGTTGGAGGTTTGAAGACAATGGGCAAGGTAATGAAGCAGCCCTCTAGTAGACTGGGAGAATGACTGGACCAGGGAAATGCTGGACTGTGGCTGGGAGTCACTGTAGTCCACTTTAGGTAAATGGCATGAAAGTAATGGGGTACCAGACTACCTTGTTTAGTGTTTTTCTCCTGCCACATTCAACTATATAGAAATAAATAAAGTGTCAGATTATTGCCAAAGAAGCAAAATAAAAAAAGGGATCCAAAGACAGTTAAATGATTCGGCTATGGTGTTTAAGGATGAACCATGGGATTTAACTTTCATGAGAAGAGCATGGGAAGCAAACTCTCAGTGAAAATGTACCAGGATAATTGAATGTTAGATTCCATCGAGGTGTGAAAGGCTGAGTATTTTGGAAAAATGTTCTGGAAAGATAAAGGGTGATGTTTAGAGAGTTAATGTATAATGTATAAATGATCCTGGGGTGGGGAAAGAGTTGTCGTTATTGCTGACAGCAAGGCCTAAATCTGTGTAAGAAATGGGAATAGCCTGAAAGACTGATTAGAATTGAGATCAAGATCACTGGAGAAAAAAAAGTCAAGATAGTAAGAGTCCATTTGATTTGAAGGATCATTGTTATGGACATATAAGACAGAAATTGTAACAGCAGTGGTATTGAGGAGATGGCAGTGACTCGGGAACAAAAATCTTCAAGAAAGCCTTGGAACGTGTTTTTGAGTCGGGAAAAGGGGGTGATTAGATATTGGAAAGATGACTGCAAAAGGAAGGATTTTTGGCTGGAATTGTCAGGTGACCTGAGATTCAAAACATGAGGAAAAGAGAAAGGTCTGAACATACAATAAAGAGTAATAACTTTTTCTTCCTCTCTGAGTCCTACAGTATGAAGAATGTAAGATAAAAAAAAAAAATTAGCATTTGAGAGGATTGAAAGAGAAGCATTCTCAGCAGAGCCAAGATTCACTTAGAACAAAAGGGTAAGTAGGTACTTAATGTAATGTGCATGTGATTATTATTTTTATTTTTGAAACACTGAGCCTTTGGAATGATGTCTTCATTTCAGATTGTTTTCGCATTTCATAAGGAAAGAAAAGCTATTTTAACAAAGTAGATGCCAGATCTATCAGAATGAAAGAGAAACATAGGTGTCCATATCTAACCATATAAAAACATCTCTTTGTAATAATGTGCTTTGACATTTTTGATATATGGATTGCTCATGAGTCATTAATCAACTGTCTTTAATTAAGAGATTCAAAAAGGAATTGAACAAACAGCAGAGAATAGAAATAAAACCTCACATCCTTCCTCAGTCATTTGCAGGGGGTGGTAGGCATAGGAATAAAATTCAAATGTTTATGACATGTTAGCTCTGGATGCAAACTTATGATTATCATGCTTCCATGTTGGGGGATTCAAAATGTATTTTAATCATGTAATTGCTCAGTTTTGATTCTACAACTGAATACAGTTTCCTGAAAATCAATAGTAATCACCATTACTCTCTTTCTCTAGTTTTCAATGCATACATTTACTTCCTTGAAACAAACATCTCTACAACCTCTTTGTCACATTGATGAATGGTGTTAAAGGAAAGAATAATGTATTTAATAAATCCCAACATTCAGTGAAATCGAGTTCTTTATAAATTACTTTGGCTATCTTATATTCATCTAGCAAAACTTAAATAATAGTTGTTTAGCAATACATTTAACAATTTAATTATTTATTTTCATATACAGATTATTGAACCACACTACTATTTGCTTCTCTTAAAAACAGGTATTTTTTCTTTAAATAAAATGATACTGCAGGACACTGACACACAACTCTGTTTCCTTTAGACTAAGTGCTAAGTGACCCATATAACCATCTCAAAATTTCTTAAACAACTTGCTGTAAAACTAGATAAATAAAGGTCTTGTGCAATAGCCTCGCAGAGAGGTTATGTTAGAGATGAAGCAAATTAGAATTGAAAAAATACAGAATATAATAGCTGATGCGTGATTATAAATGGAGGGCAGTGCCTGCCTGTCTTGGGAGCTGAACCAATCAATCTGAGAGTCTTTGAAATTATGAATGTTGTTTCTTTCAGTGTGAACCTCCGCACTTTTTTCAGGTTTTAGCACTGACATTTCTGCCTCACAGTTATTTAGCTATAATTATTGTTTCAATAAATCTAGGCAATGTATTTAATAAAGAAACCCACAGATAAAATGGCATTCAAATTAATTGGTAATTATTCTCAGTCATTGCGAGAGGGAGCCTCTGTTGTGGGAGCCTCTTTTGGATTTTTTTCTTTCTTTCTTTCTTTCTTTCTTTCTTTCTTTCTTTCTTTCTTTCTTTCTTCTTTCTTTCTTTCTTTCTTTCTTTCTTTTTTCTCTCTTTCTTTCTTTCTCTTTCTTTTTTTTTGCTGAGCAAACCAACATGAGATCAATTTAACAATTACATATTGAGTGTCGGTTTTTTTCAGGTCACTAGATGCAGCACATACTCATGTCTTGGAGATAGGAAACAGATAAAGGAGATTTCTGCGTCCGAGCCTCCATTGTCAGTCATCTGTATACATGTAAATCACTTGGTGCCTTCTTTACACGGATTTAACTAATCTCTCATCCTAGATCCCTGTGAGCAGGATAATTTTTGTTTTTACTTTGTTTATTCAACCACGTTTAGAACTATATCTTGGGTACAAAGCAGTTATTATTTGCCTTACAAATAGCTCCACATATATTTGAATGAAGGAATGGCAATACAGTTTGGATTCTCCAAGAAGCACATTATGAGAGAAAGATAACACATAGAGTATTTATTGGAGAAATGTTTAGGATTAACGCCTGCAGAAGAAAAAAGGAGGCAGGATTACGTGGGGGGAAGAGTTGTGCTGTGATACAATTTCAATGAAGTGCTCAGACGTTGCTCTACAAGCAGCTCTTGTGCTCAGATGACACTTCAAAGTTGTCTGCACTTGGAGTAAGGAGGTTGGATGTTCATATCCCCATTCTGATCAGTCACTGATGCAGGAAACAGGGAATGGGCGTGCCTTACCCCATTCTGATCAGTCACTGATGCAGGAAACAGGGAATGGGCGTGCCCTAGGCAAGGCTTTGCTTTCAAATGAAGCAGGGCTTAAATTTGAATGACATGAGGGCTATTTTATTCCTTCCTGGGACTCCAGATGGCGCCTCATAGGATCTCACACAAGTGAATCACGTATGTCATGGGTTCATCATGTTTTTAGCATGTTAACAGATATGCAAAGTGTAATGGAGAATCAATGAAAAGAAAAATAATGTATGAATGGAAATATTAAGAAAGGCTTCGTGCACATTGAATAACAGGCATGAATACAATGGGTGCATATCACAGAGAGAATTTCTGATTAAGTAGATAGTATGAGAAAAGGCAATAAAGGGGAAATAAGCAGGAAAACCAAGAAAACAAAATTAGTTTGCCTTAACTGGTGTATGAAACAATATTTTAGAGAAAAAAACAGTAATTATAAATAGGAGTTATATGAGATAACTGAATTTCAAATCTATTCATCTCCCTTTTGTTTTAATTTTCTGTAATTTTAATAAAATAACAGCTTTATTGTACTTTTATCTACAATATTTTAAGGTCAATAGAACCACAAGTAACAAACTTCCTGTAATGATAATTATGGTAATCAGGATAAAAAGTAATGGAAGAGGCTGGGTGCGGCAGCTCACGCCTGTAATCCCAGCACTTTGGGAGACCGAGGCGGGCCAATTACAAGGTCAGGAGATCGAGACCATCCTGGCTACCACGGTGAAACTCCGTCTCTACTAAAAAATACAAAAAAATTAGCCAGGCACAGTGGTGGGCGCCTGTAGTCCCAGCTACTCGGGAGGCTGAGGCAGGAGAATCGCTTGAACCCAGGAGGTGGAGCTTGCAGTGAGCTGTGATCGCACCACTGCACTTCAGCCTGGGCGACAGAGCAAGACTCCGTCTCAAAAAAAATAAGTAAATAAGTAATGGAAGAAAGCCAAGAGACGATGAAGAGGTGAAACATACCTTGGTAATTGCATTCCACAGGTGACAAGAAGAAGTACATCCAAAGTTTTTAGTCTGAGTGTTAGAGAACATTAGTGTAACATCTGAACCAAATTTCTAGGTTCAATTTCCAGAGGTTACCCTTTCACCTGAGGCTGCATGTAACTGCTTCTAAATCTAATGAAAGTCCTAGAAATTGACAGTTCTATTGCAACCAGAACTGGACCAGCACTTCGTTAGTAGTACAACCAGTCCAGAGCCTGACTCTGCTAAGAGCTTTAACTCCTAGACCTAACTATTTTAAAAATTGCTAAGTCTCAACATACCTCGTCTATTGTTATGTTGGATTCCTTCCCAAAATTTAAATCTTTCCCTCAATCCTCAATCCCATTCTGTACACCTTTACCCTTACAGACTTTTTCCTGATTTCTGAATCCAGTACCCTGTGTTTTGGGGATCCTTATAACTTGGGAATATTATTTAAACTAAAATGAAACCTGACCTCAATGACCAAAACAACTTCTTGGATAAAAACTACTGGGAGATTGAAATGACCAATCTGTCTTCCACTTAATGCAGTCACAACTGAAGACATGCCCTACATTTTTATTAGCATGACTTTTTTACCATTTTCCAAATGCACCATGCTTCCCCTCCTCTAGGCTTTCTCATTAGCCATTTTCTCTGCCAAAAACCTTTCTCCTTTTCACATGTTAGCTTCTTCTCACTCTTTATTTACCTAACTCATTCATTCCATTCAAACTTCAACTTTGATGGAACTTCTTCTTGAGTAATTGCCCTTGTATCTCAGGATTAGGTTTCCTTTCTATATTGTCAGGAACACTGCTCAGAAGTTTATTGATATTCTTTTTTTTCTTTTTTTTAATTGAGACAGAGTCTGACTCTGCCTCCACCTCCTGGGTTCAAGCGATTCTCCTGCCTTGGCCTCCTGAGTAGCTGGGATTACAGGTGTACACAGCCACGCCCAGCTAATTGATATGCCTTTTATTTCTGAGTAAATTTTGCTAATAGTCTGGAAAATAACTTGGAGGAGAGGAAGACGATTTCATATAAATACATTTCTACAGAAATGTCAACAATAACATCTTGATTCCCTGAGGGTAGTATATAAATCTGTGAATTACAAATGGGTTCTGACTGAGTTCACAGTTCAATTATGGTCTGAGCTGGAAAAACTCAGCTACCTGCATACCCAAACCTGGGTCCCTGTGCTGAAGGGAACTTGAGCCTTCCATGATCACAGACCGCACTATGGAGAAACCACACAGGACTTTGCATCCTACTTAAACTCTAGGATTTTATGGGAAATTTGGCTTCAGTGTTTGTGCCAAGGATCTTCGGTGAAAATAACAGAAGGGTGTATCACCATATAGATAAGTGATAAACTGGTTGGCTGGGAAGTACACATTTGGGGGATTCATTGCTAAAAGTGAGGTCATCTGTACATCTTTAATATCCTAAGCATTGTGGTAAAGGAGGGAAAAGCTCTCCCCAGGAGAGAATGTTGGAAACCTGTTCAGTTTGGTGTCCATGCAAGGCAGAATGAGGTGAAGAGGTCTATGCTAAGTTGAGAGCCTGGAATGCAATTTATTCACTTACCAGATGTGGCCTCTGACGTGGCTATCCTAGTCAGATTGAACCCTTACTCACCTAAGACCAAGGCTCCAATGCTCTCTGTGGGTCCAAGCCTTCCACGTAGCATCTTTGATTCTAGGGGCTTAGGGCAGGTAGATACTACTAACAGGGACTCAGTCTGAGAAAGGTTGTATGGCAGTGAGTGTGTGAGGGTGCCAGTAGACAGGAGTGTTGTCCAACAAAGCCTGAAGTTTCAGATGAATATAGCTTCCAAGATTGCTGATGCATTGAGAATGTCTCTGATTACATTGGGGAGAGACTTGCCCTACTTGAGCATGGCCCTACTAAATCAGCCATCCCTTGTTTTCAGCCGCTGTGATGTCCATTTAGGAGCAACCTTGCTACCTAGATTATGATTTATTTGACATTTAGGCCTTAGGAAAGTCTTTTAAAGGGCTTGCTTATATACTTCAGAACTAGGACCATTGAGGGGTCACTGTAAAGAGCAGAAGCTAAAACAATCAAGATTCAGCTCACCCCATATGAGGAACAGCTGTTTCTGCCTGTATTGAAACCATTTGCTTTCCCGGCTCCAGGCAGCACAGGGTGGGGAACAAAGCCAACAAGTTGTTTAGTCTCCCATGTTAGGAGAAAGGATCCCAGGGTCTCCAGCCATGTCAGGACCACTAATGGGTTTGGCGAGATTATATGGCTGCTTGTTGGTTCCTAAATCTCATCCCGCCTCCCTGAGAAGATGTCCTGATAGGTCTGGATGATCTTCTAAAGCACTCTTGAGGTCAATTAAATATTCCTTTTATTCTTTCCCAAATGTGCTTAGGACTTACCTAGAGCCCACAGGTTAATTCAGTTAGCCACAGAAATACTAGTGTCTTTACTGAAAAAGCCACATCTTCATTTCAAACTGAAATGTGAAACTTCTTTTCTGTTTTGGTGTTGGCCCACCTCACATCTGACATGAGGCAGAACTTTACGGGTTTCTGAGAAAAGGATTCTTGGTTTGAATTTTAGATATGAAGCCTCTGGGCTATAAGACTTTGTGAAATTTCTGGAATGTTCATGCTTCAGTTTCATCATCTATAAAATGGTACTAACAGGAGAACTTCTATGTTATGACTGTGTAAGAATGAAATGAGATTGTTAATAGCAAGTGTTAGGCACAGGATGTCACAAATTTTAAGAGCTCAAGATACATTTGTCAGTATTCCTCTCCTCTCTCTGTTAAAAGATGTCTCAGGGACAAGATTTGTCAAAGTCACAACTAAGAGGGACTGTCTATAGCATTCTAGATGAGACCAGGAAAGACTCATAAATTGTGGGTCCCAGGACAAAATTAGAATACAGGGCCTTTGCCAGGCATGGGGAAGTCAACCTCTCCTAACCAAACGCCCACCTTCCCAACCCAAAAATTAGGGGTAGGTGAGAGCTCTCACCAATTCACCTAACCATGTCCTGACACAGCCAGCTTAGGCCATGAACAGCTCTTTTCTAACTCTGAACCTTCCCATACATAAGACCCCTTGCCAGTGGTGGAACATAGGTGTTCCTCATAGACACAATCCTGTCACTGCCCTAGGTGGACAGCCACAGCAGCCACAGCAGCCACAGCAGCCACAGCAGTGGATAGGGTAGGGAAGGCCAGGTAGACCTGGGGCACCTGGAAATGGGGAATGGATGGCTGAGAACCTGTCCTGGGAAGGCAGAAAGGTGGCAGTATACAGGACTGCGTTGCAAGCTGAGGCTCCAGGCCCCCACTGGATCAAGTGCATGCTCCATTGTCCCATTTGACTTACTTACAAAATTCAAAGATAAATTTATTAAGAATTTCAAGACAGGTACTCCAGAGCATTAAACCTTAAATGCTGAGCCCTTGGAAGTGTTGGGCTCTTTGCAACCTCACTGAGCACACACTGTGAAGCCAGCCCTAGGAGAGACACAGCCTTTCCAGGCCAAGGGCTCTCAGATACCAGGAGAGGATTTAAAGAGACCCAAGATCTGTAGAACATTCAAGTTTAAGCACAAACTGAGAGAAAATAAACAGAGGGACTGAGAGCTCAGGCTGTGGGCAAAGATGAGAAAAGAGATTCCCTCCCAGGAGGTATTGCTTTTCCTATAATTCTGTGTCTCTTTTGTAAGGAGCAGGGAGTTATCAGGGCCATCTTTACAAGAGCATCTACCTCCCAGCACCAGGAAGCCGCCTGTATCTTACAATTCATAATGAAAACAATATAAGCTAAGAGTCTTGACTCTACAGAGGGAAGTGATGGTGGCTGGGAGTGGGAAGAGCAGACTCCAGAAATGCTTTCAGCTGCCTGTGTTTCCGAGAGCTGGAGACATGGAATTTGGAGTTGGGGTGTAGTGTGGGGCATAAGGACTCTGGAGATAGCACAGGTCCTCAATGCAAGCCAAATCTGGTTCCCACCTATCACAAAACGCAAGCTACTTAGAAACTTCTCGTGGAAATTCACATTTCCTAAAACAGTCATAGCATACCACCTTTTAGTATGTGGACTTCTTCCAGTATAACTACCTGACAATAAATCTAGTCACAAGGGCAAATTTGCCATTCAGCACTTCCAGTGGCTCACTCTCTGTCTTTGGACAGATCCCTGGAAAAGTGTCATATGGTACAGCCTGACTTTCACCAGGGACTTGCCACCCAGAGGGTTGGTCCGTGGAGCATTTCTCCATGCAGTAATCCTTCCTGGAGAGGATGTCACCACCATGATTCCACCAGCATCCATAGGCAGCCAGTTGCCTCAATATCATTTGGAGACACCTTATGACCCACCGGCTGCAGATCATAAGTGTTATCTTTGTCCAGGTACTTTCCTAGCCCTAATCCCTATGTCATTTGTTCCTTTGAGTCCTTCCAATACCCTCCAGCATCATATCCGCATTCTGCTGCTTAGAAATAACAGTGATATTAATTTATGTGGATGTACTTGCTGTTATTTTACCAATAATAAACTATCACCTTTTAATTTTTACCGGATAGCAAATGTGAGTTCCATTCTCGGTCAAGTCTATTATTCCTGGTTTATTTGCCCAAGTTCTGCATATTTTTCTCCACTAGCTACATTTTCAATACGTCTGTAAACAAACCTCATTCATCTCTGACCGTTTGGTTTTGAATAGAATTTCCTCATTTCCAGTTTTTGATGGTTGAGCTGCCTTCTTTATCTGGCTAGAGGACATGCTGAGGATATGAAGGGCCATCCTGATCTAGGTCTTCGAGCGTGACAAGGCTGTGTCTGCAGTTTCCCTGGAAACTCTGTTGGGTGGATCCATAAAGGCAACTTGCCACATTAAACATTAAATTCCCTGAAAGCAGAAAAAGTGTGTTTACCATTGTATCACCAGGGCCCAGAACAATGCAATGATGATCATTAGTGTTAAATAGGGGGTAAGTAAATGGTAGAATTTGAAGCTGAGTAAGAACAAAATAAAAATTATAAGTTAATTATGGAATGAGCTGAGTTTGAAATGAGTCCAGTTATCAATTTGGACGTGTTTCATAGCCAATAAGGAAATGCAGATCTAATCTTGGTGGGAGGTTAGTAACAGAGATTGATATTTGCAGAATATTCTGGGATCCACCTGGTAGTGGTTCAAGGAGACAAAAGGGTTGGGTAAAATTATAGCAGAAAATAAAGTCTAGGACCAGCTGTATGCTCAGACCTCTATATGGGCTTGATTGCAATAAGCATCAGTATCTGATATTTTTGCACTGTGCTCTTACCTCTTTATACATGTTTCTTTCCTTTTATTCATTGTTACTGATTACTATTTTCATGCGTGTCTGTCTGAAGAGATCACCAAACAGGCTTTGTGTGAGCAACATGGCTGTTTATTTCACCTAGGTGCAGGCGGGCTGAGTCCGAAAAGAGGGTCAGCAAAGGGTGGTGGATTATCATTAGTTCTTATAGGTTTTGGGATAGGTGGTGGAGTTGGAGCAATGTTTTGGGGGCAGGGGGTGGATCTCGCAAAGTACATTCTCAGGGGTAGGGAGAATTACAAAAAACCTTCTTAAGGGTGGGGGAGATTACAAAATACCTTCTTAAGGGTGGGGGAGGTTACAAAGTACATTGATCAGTTAGGGTGGGGCAGAAACAAATCACAATGATGGAATGTCATCAGTTAAGGCTATTTTTACTTCTTTTGTGGATCTTCAGTTACTTCAGGCCATCTGGATGTATATGTGCAAGTCACAGGGGATGCGATGGCTTGGCTTGGGCTCAGGGGCCTGACAACTATTATATGTATATGTATTTATTACTGTTCACCATCTCTTATCACTCTGCAATAAAGTAGGATAATAAATAAAACAAATGTAGAGAAAATGGAAATAGCCATCGACTGATATGGTAAAAGAACTAGAATTAGATCAAGACAGGGAAAGGCAAGTCTCAAAAAGCAGAGTGAACAAATACTGTAGGGACATCCATGAATGAGAACTGAGAGGCAAGCATGGGGTTTTATCTTAGGAGTCATTAGTAAACCAGGAGAGCAGCCATAGTGCACTGGCCCAGGTTGGTCATGGCAATGAGGTAGAATTAAGCTATTCTGGGACAAAAGGCTTGCAGCAAGTGTATGTTTGAACTGACCATCCTGTGCAAGTGTATTAAGGTTTTCTAAATTTGTCCAGATGAGAAGCATGTTTGATCCTGTACTGCAGGCGGAGCTGAGCATATCAGCAAGGGTCAAGTGATAAAAGCAGACATACCAGGAGCAAAAGCCAAATAATTTAATTTGTGACCCTGGTCTCCCTGGGAAAAAGTTTTCCTTTCTACTCATAGCAAACCGACTTTTACGTTCACTGCAGAGAACTATCTTCATACACAATGTAAATGTTACAAATTCATTGAAAATATAATTCAAAGAACATGTCCTCTTCATGTAAAGTTGGCAGTGTGACCTCAAAGTCTTTTCAATGCCTGTAAAGGGAGACACTTTTTGGCAAGTTTCCATTTCTGGGTTCATTTAAAATGCTCATTTTCTTTATCATGTCAGTACATGATATTTTCTTGTTCATGTCAGTACATGATTTTAATGATTTGACCTCTTTTCATTTCTGGCCCTGATACTCACTCTGTTGTCATTCATGGGCGGTTTTTCTTTATTCATTAAGTACTTAGGTCTTTAAATTATGGACATTTTTATTATAGAAAATATAATTTATTCAAAACCACATATTGCTATAAGTTAAATTTTTAGTAGAAAAATAGTCCAAGAATTAGTTGTATGATGATGGTGTCTGAAATTGTATTTCCCAAAATGTAGTTGGTACAGCAAATAGTCTTTTGCTAAGAGTTTATTTTGTAAGTAATATGGAAGCCTGGTGAGAGACTAGGAGACAGGTAAAGGAGGATCAGCAACAAAAGGTACATTACTGAGCCAGGAACCACACAGATCACTTGGGTTCAATGCCAGTGAGAACCTATGTGGAAAATATCTCAGAACTGTGGTCCTGAGGGACGGGTAAGTGTGGTTTTTATTCACTCACATTCATCCTCATTGGTTGAGGTTTGCTACTGCAATCATTAAGCCCTTGGCATTTCCAAACTGTCCTGCAGGCAGATTGATCTTGATCATACAGACAGAGAAAGCTGCTCGGCAGAGATACAGAAATACACCGTAGAAAACCATTGGCATACAGGAGGACTTCCCCAAAGTTGCCATTATTCTCTGTAGTGGGCTAAGGAGATTTCAGTGAAGCAGTAAGTGTATCACCTGAAGTCTACACCTTGCATCATTTAGATCTCATGGCTAACATTCAATCCACTCTGCCCTTCACTGATTCACCAATATGATAGACAGTTATGATTCTTAAGAAGGTAAGAACTATAACAAAAGAATTAGTCAAACTGAAATTGAATGTGGTACAGTTAATCTCATGAATAAAACTCATATTTATTACCTCTTTCTTCTACCACTTCTTTTAAGGTCCCTTCATATTTGGGCAACACTTGTGCTGGTCCAGACTGCAAGCCTAGTCAGATAACACAGACCTTCAACAGAGTGCAAAAGAATTAAACGAGTCCTTAGTTACCATGCCCTTGCCAGGTCCTGGTTGCTGTAATTTCCTGCTTAATGTTATTATTGGACATGGAGACATCATTAGGCACCCAGGTGAATGCCTTGAGTGATCAACATATTCTTTTCGTGTTTTCATTATATAATAGTGTCTCTAGCTCTCCATAATAATTAATATAAAAATTCCAGACATGATAATAGTAACTATTATCTAAATCTCTTACAGGCAGCCACTGATATGCTAAATGGAAATCTTACAATGTTCTCTTATAGAGCCACCATATTCTTTCAAGAACCAGAGGCTTAAATCTAAATATGCCTCTGGTTGCAGAGAGAAACACACTAACTATTCAAGTTACTCACTGGGAATGATGGTGAGATTGGCTGTTCCTTTCATATCTTGGTTCTAAGAGACTTGTATTCTAGATATTGAAGACATGGGCCTATAAAATGACAAATATTCTGCCACTTTTAAGATTCTAAAAGAGTGTATTTGGGAAATGATCCCAGGAAGTACATCAAAAGAGTGGGGATAATAAAGAAGGAAATCCAATAAATAGGACATTAATGCTGGGGACAAATTGAGCTCAACCCTACTAGAGACTCCCTGAGAGACTGTGTAGAACACACCTCAACTGTCAGTCTGAAGGTATAGGAAGCTAAAGTATAATACACTAAATTCCTACTTTGTGGCACTTCCACTGTATCCTGGGCACAAGTTGATCTTGCTCTTGTAGCCAGAGAAAGCCCTCAGGAAAAGACAAATTTTCATGATGTAGAAAGTCATTAGCATGTATAGTAGCTGTCCCCCAAAGATGTAGGTAACCTCTGGTGTGGCCAAAGGAAAAGAGGTGAGTACTGACTGCACTACACTGATAGCTAAACTATTAGGTTGGTGCAAAAGTAATGGCAAAAATGGAAAAATAAATAAATAAATAAACAAAGAGTACACCATAAGAGAACAAGATAAGCTTCAAGAGATCCCTGTGATTCCATTCCCATAGGATACAGTGAATCTTCTCACACACCAAGTACACAAATGGCAAAAATGCCATTACTTTTGCACCAACATAATATCAAGAGTAAATCTGACATGCATGCATGGTTTATATGTCCCTTGGCAAATAAAGTATATGTTATTACTGTAATGGTGACTGAAGAATTTATAAAATGGTAATAAAGTTTGATAAAGAGAATAGCAAACCAAGCTGGGACATCCAGACCAGAACTTTATGGATCTCAGTGTAGAGAGAGGAGTACTAAGAAAGAGAATGGGAAGGAGAATTCTGTAACTCCACATTGGTGCTAGCCAAACATCCCACTCTATCACTGAGTTCAGACATGCTGCAACTGGTACAGGTTCCCTTGTGAGGCAGAGATTCTTGTGTTGAGAATTCAATGAAAGTCGTTTTTGTTTATTTCTAGAGAAGTTGATTAGAAAGATCTTCTTTAGAATGTGATTCTAGGTTAATGCTTTGGTGCAGAGAGGTAAAACCGTTTTGAACGCATTTCACTTGATTCTTTATTACCTCCTCCTTCTTTGTCACACAAACTGGCTAAAATTCATTTTAATTGTGCAATTTACTGTTCTATGGTCATTTAGTAACAATATGATAATCATAAATTAAAAACATTTGAAGCTTTCATATGTGTAGATACATTCCATATCCAGAAAGAAAGAGCAATATCAAAATTGTGAGAGTAACAATTCCTCCCTATTTGGAACGTGCACATTTCTACAGATGAAAAGAAGTTCCTGTGTGATCTGAATAGTCAGAACACTGGGACAAGAGTGAGGCTGTGAGGTGGATAGCTTTCCTGCTGGTCTGGCATGGGAGCTGACGTAGCTCCCATCCTTCACCCTGATAAAACCTCAGCACATCTAATTGAGAGCTCCAAGAGTCACCTTCATCAAGGCTAAGACCTCTGCCCAACATTGGGTATTACATTTGCCCACCTGCTTTAGCTACAACTGGTGCCTACCCAGATACCTCCCCTATTGGCTTGGAGCCTGAATCATCAACTGCGTAAATAAAGTACTTGGGAAAAATAAAATAAATAAATAAAGTGTACACCACAAGAGAACAAGATAAGCTTCAAGAGATCCCTGTAATTCCAATCCCATAGGATACAGTGAACCTTCTCACACACCAAGTATACAACTACTACAACGAGCATCTGGGAAACCCAGTGTACAAAGATGCTCTATAACTAAGGAACTCATACTGAGTCTTCACCCCTAAAAGCACCAAGAATCAAATTAGACTAAAATAAACTACGAACACTAAAGTCAGATCCTTCAGAGGGGAAAAAAAGCAATAAAAAAAAAAGTCCAATCAAAAAAAATTCAAGAACAATGTGAAGAAATAGTCTACCCAAATAAGAAAGAACCAGAATGTTAATTCTGGTAATATGACAAAACAGAGCTCTATAACACCTCCAAAAGATCACACTAGCCCCACAGCAATGGATCCAAATCAAGAAGAAATCTCTGAAATGCCAAATAATTCAGAAAGTTAATTATTAAGCTACTCAAGGAGATAATGTAGAAAAGTGAAAAATAAAGAAATTAAGAAAAAAATTCAGGATATGAATAAATTTTTCTCCAGAGAAATAGATAGCATAAAGAAAAAATAAGAATTTCTGGAAATGAAATGCACACAAGAAAAAACAAAATGCAGTGGAAAATTTCAACAATAGACTAGAACAAGTAGAAGAGAGAATTTCAGAACTTAAACACAAGGCTCTTATTAACCCAATCAGTCAAAGGCAAAGAAAAAAGAACTAATAAAATAAAGTCTCCAAGAAATAAAGAAGTACATAAAACAGCCAAACCTAAAAATAATTGGTGTTCCTGAGGGAGAAGGGAAGTCTGAAAATTTGGAAAACTAATGTGAGGGAGTAATAGAGAAAAACTTCCTTGGCCTTGCTAGAGATCTAGACATTCAAATACCAAAAGCTCAAAGAACTCCTGGGAAATTCATTGCAAAGAGATTATCACCAAGGCACATAGTCATCAAGCTATCTGACGTCAAGATGAAGTAAAGAATCTTAAGAGCTGTCAGACAAAAGCATCAGGTAACCTATAAAGGAAAACCTATCAGACTAACAACAGATTTATTAGCAGAAACCTTACAAGTCAGAAGGAATTGGGGTCCTATCTTTAGCCTCCGCAAACAAAATAATTATCAGTCAATAATTTTGTATCTAGGAAAACCAAGCTTCATAAATGAATGACAAACTTGGTTTTGCTTGCGGTTTCAGAGAATCAAATGCTAAGGGAATTTTCCACTACCAAACTAGAACTATAAGAAATGTTAAAAGGATTTCTAAATCTTGAAACAAAAGCTTGGTACATGCCAAAATAGAATCTCCTTAAAGCATAAAACTCACAGGGCCTAAAAAACAGTAACAGAATGATAAAAAGAAAGTATCTAGGCAACAACTAACATGATGAATAGAATAATACCTCACATCTCAATATTAACATTGAATGTAAGTGGCCTAAATGCTGCACTAAAAAGATACAGAATTGGCTGGGCGCAGCGGCTCACACCTGTAATCCCAGCCACTTTGGGATGCCGAGGTGGGCGGATCACAAGGTTAGGAGATCGAGACCATCCTGGCTAACACAGTGAAACCCAGTCTCTACTAAAAACACAAAAAAATTAGCCAGGCATGGTGGCACATGTCTGTTATCCCAGCTACTTGGGAGGCTGAGGCAGGAGAATTGCTTGAACCCAGGAGGCGGAGGTTGCAGTGAGCTGAGATAGCACCACTGCACTCCAGCCTGGGCGACAGAGTGAGACTCCATTTCAAGAAAAAATAAATAAATAAAAGATACAGAATGACAAATTGAATTAAAAACTGCCAACAAAATATCTGCTGTCTTCAAGAGACTCACCTAACACATAAGGACTCACATAAACTTAAGTCTAAGGGATAGAAAAATATATCTTACACAAATGAAAACCAAAAGTGAGAAGGAGTAGCTATTCATAGATCAAACAAAACAGACTATAAAGCAACAATAGTTAAAACAAAAAAGACAAAGAAGGGCATCAAATCATGATAAAAGGATTAGCACAAGAAGAAGATATTATAATCCTAAATTTATATGCACCTAATACAGGAGCTGCCAAATATATAAACAATTACTATTAGACCTAAGAAATGAGACAGTTAACAACACAATAATCGTGGGGGACTTCAATACTCCGCTAACAGCACTAGACAGATAACCAAAACATAAAGTCAACAAAGAAACAGTGAACTTAAACCATACCCTAGACAAATGGACATAACAGATATTTACCAAATGTTCTTGACAACAACTGCAGAGGAGACATTCTTCTCATCAGTGCATGGAAAATTCTCCAAGCTCTACTAGATGCCAGGCCACAAAACAAATCTCAATAAGTTTACAAAAATCAAAATCGTATCAAGTATCTTCTCAGACTACAGTGGAATAAAACTGGAAATCAACACCAAAAGGAATCCTCAAAATTATACAAATACATGGAAATTAAACAGTCTGCTCTTGAAAAATTTGGGGATTAACAATGAAATCAGGATGGAAATTTTAAAAAATTATTTGAATTGAATGATATTAATGTCACAACTCATCAAAACCTCTGGGATACAGCAAAAGTGATGCTGAGGAAAGTTCATAGCATTAGATTCCTACATCAAAAAGTCTGAAAGAGCACAAATAGACAACCTAATGTCACACCTCAAGGAACTGGAGAAACAAGAACAAACCGAACCCCAAACCAGCAGAAGAAAAGAAATGACAGATATCAGAGAAGAACTAAATGAAATTGAAAAAAAAAATACAAAAGATAAATGGAACAAAAGGTGGTTCTTTGAAAAGATAAACAAAATTGATAGACTAATAGTGAGATTAACCATGTAAAGAAGAGAGAAGATTTAAAAAGCTCAATGTTAAATGAAAATGGAGATATTACAATGTCACAAAAATACAAAAGATCATTCAGTGCTACTATGAAAATCTTTACACACACAAACTAGAAAATCTAAAGGAATTGGATAAATTTCTGGCCATATACAACCCTCTTAGATTAAATCAAGAAGAAATAGAAATCTCGAACAAACCAATAACAAACAGTGAGATTGAATCAGTAATTTTAAAAATTGCCAACAAAAAATAAATGTCCAGGACCAGGTGGATTCACAGCTGAATTATATCAGACATTCAAAGAAGAATTGGTACCAATTCTACAGAAACTATTAAAAAAAAAAAAAAAAAACAGAGAAAGAGAGAATTCTCCCTAAATCATTTGTTAAAGCCAGTACCACCATAATAGAAAACCAGGAAAGGACATAACAGAAAAAAGAAAACTACAGAGCAATATGTTTGATGAACACAGATGAAAAAGTCCTCAACAAAATACTAGCTAACCGAATCCAACAGTGTATCTAAAAGATAACACAACATGATCAAGTGGGTTTCAGATCCAGGATGCAGGGACAGTTTAACATATACAAGTCAATAAATGTAAAACATCACATAAACAGAGTTAGAAACAAAAACCATATGATTATCTCAATAAACACAAAAAAGGCATTAGATAAAATCCAGCATCATTTTATGATGAAAACCCTCAACAAAACAGGCACAGAAGGAATTTACCTCAAAGTAATAAACCTCGAAGCCATATATGACAAACTCACAGCCAACATCCTATTTAATTTTTTTCTTGCTGATTTGTTTGAGTTGCTTGTAGATTCTATTAGCCCTTTGTCGGATGCATAGTTTGCAAATATTTTCTCCCACTCTGTGGGTTATCTGTTTACTCCGTTGATTTTTTTTTCTCACTACTGAGTATCTACCCAAAGAAAAAGAAGTCATTACATGAAAAATACACATGCACACACATGTTGATAGCAGCACTATTCACAATTGCAAAGATGTGGAATCAATCTAAGTGCCTATCAACCAATGAGTGGGTAAAGAAAATGTGGTATATTCCCCTTATGGAATACTACTCTGTCATAAAAAGGAATGAAACAGTGTCTTTTGCAGTGACTTGGATGAAACAGGAAGCCATTATTCTAAGTAAAGTAACTCAGGAATAGAAAACCAAATACCATAGATTCTGACCTATAAGTAGGAGCTAAGTTATGAGGATGCAAAAGCATAAGAATGATATAATGAATTTTGGGAACTCAGGACAGAAGAGTGAAAGGGGAGTAAGGAATAAAAGATGACATATTAGGTATAGTGTACACTGCTCCAGTGACAGGTGCAGCAAAATCGCAGGTGCACCAAAATCTCAGTAATCAACACTAAAGAACTTATCCATGCAACAAAAAACTACCTGTACCCCCAAAATTATTGAAATAAAAATTTAAAACAAAAGATGAGTAGCCCATTAGAACCTTGGTTTTTGGTAGTAATTACCTGAGTCCCTAATACAATTGAGGTCTATTAAGGTATATTTTTCTCCATTAGTAACTTGAACATAATTTCTATTAGACAATGAACTGGATTTGAAACACCTAATTCTAACAATTCAAATTTATTGTCTATTGGAAATTGTTAACAAGAAAAGGTAGAAGTGGAATTTATAATTAAAATGTAAAAATTAGACTAAGGGATTAAATTTGTATGCTTGTGACATACTCTTTTCTGCCTATATCCAGCACAATCAAGGTGATTTTCCTATTTCTGTCTCCGCTCCCCTTCCCCTTCCACCAATTTCCTCCTCTGCTTTCTCCCCCTCCTCCTCCTTCCCATTCCCATCCTCCTTCTCTTCCTGCTTCTCTCTCACTCTCTTTCTGTCATTCTCTCTCTCTCTCTCTCTCTGTACTTTGGCAAGTATATTTGCATATTCTATTTGGAACCTATAATTTTCCTAATTTTCCAAACTTCTTCTAATCTCAAATAAAAACAGTCCAACTGAAGATCACGGTTCCCTAGTGACAGGTAAATACAGAATGAAACATGAGTTTTTGGATATTTTAACTTTCATTTGAAGACTTCTGTGTAGTTATACATATAGTTGTAAATTATCATCAAAATGCAGCTTTAATCATTTTAAATATTTATGCTTGCATATTTTAGATGATTTAGTTACATACAGAGTAAACTTGTTTTAATACATATATTTTTCTAAAGTTTTCAAATGTAATTTCAAAAAAAAGTAAGTAATTACTTTTCACCTCTGGTGATTAGTTATAATTTTATCTTTATAAGTCTAAATTCATGTTATATCTTTACCAGGAAATACATTAGTTGATATTAATCTTCTCATATTAGATAATAAGATGTGCTTTTGAAATTGCCATCAGCATAGCAGTTAGTGAACTTTTCAAGACAGCTACCTTAATGGTTTTTTTTTATTGCCCAGTACAATTAATTAACTTCCAAACTGTATTCTGGAATGTAAAAGATGATACTTTTAAATATTTTCTCTTAAAACTTTTAGTACATATATAATAAGAAAAAGAAACTTTTATTCCTCCCAAATTATGTAAATTTATTTTGGAAATTTTACAACTTTTTAGTTTATTAGACTTATTGAATATTGTTTATGGAGAATGTCTTGCCTTATCCCAAATTTGCTTATAAATTTTTCAGTGTTCATAATGTATCATATACATTCTCAATGTATCAAAATTTTCATATTCTTTTGAGGCCTACCTAGTTCAAATGACAGTGATGACTGAATTATTCATCTCTACTTATCCAAATGAACTGGAATCTGTGATATAGAAAAAAAAATTTAAACATCTTAATTGGAGGCTGAAAATGTTGGGTTCAAATCTTAGGTCTGCCATTATCCCTATCATCGTGAGAATTTAATAATTCGAATTAAGATCATGTAAAGTGCCTGGCACCATAGATTTTTTTAAATGATTATATAGATTCCCTGAACTGATGTATAATTTTCGATAGCTGTTTATTACATAAAAGACAATAGCTTACATTTAAAAACATGTCTTTTCAAGCCCATAGAATTATTGTCCCCCAAAAAAGGAAGGAAGGAAGGACTGAAGGCCAGCCAGGAGGAAAATACAGTTAAAGAAAGGCAAAAAGAGGGCCAGGCGTGGTGGCTCATGCCTGTAATCCCAGCACTTTGAGAGGCCGAGGCGGGCAGATCATGAGGTCATGAGTTTGAGACCAGCCTGGCCAACATGGTGGAACCCCGTCTCTACTAAAAATACAAAAATTAGCCATGTGTGGTGGCACACGCCTGTAGTCCCAGCTACTCAGGAGGCTGAGGCAGGAGAATCACTTAAACCTGGTAGGAAGAGGTAGCAGTGAGCCTAGACTGTGCCATTGCACTCCAGCCTGGGCAATAGAGCAAGACTCCCTCCAAAAAACAAAAAAAAAAAAAAAAAAAAGAAAAAAAAAACCTCAAAAAGAAAAAAGAAATGATAGAAAGTAAGAAGGAAAAACAGGAGGTAAAAATGAATGGAGTTAGAGGAGTGAAAATGTAGGCTATTTATGAAGCTATTCTCTCTCCACTCTAACTTCACCTTTGCTTTGTGATGCTAGGACTAGCATCTGAAAAACCACATTTCTACTCTGCCAGGAGAAAGTGGTACTGAGAGACTAAGGCTGGGGGAGGAAGTGACTTCCTCCTTCCTGTTTTCTTCCTGTAGGCTCGCTTACATTCTCTCGCTCCCGCAGCTTCCACTTCGCCCTGGCAGCAGCAGTTCCTCCCTGTGGTTGCAACTAAATCCAGGTTGCAGGTTTTCCAACATTTGCTATACCAGCCTTATCACCAGTCACACCAGCACCCACTTCTCCAGGGTTTGTGTTTCATTTTCTCGGGCCCCTCCTCCAAGCTTCTAAATTTCAGTAATTCCAACATCTTCCTTTTGTTCTTCTAGCTGTAGGGAACAATGGTAGATTATTTCAGTTGTTGCCTCCATGATACCCTATAGTTTTAGTCTGGACGTTTTTATAAGCTAATTAACAAATTTGTACGTGGTTAACAATTGTTTACATTAAATTCTATTGGTAAAGTAACTGATGTGATTTTGTTTTCTGAATTGACTCTGACTGGTAGAGGGAAATAGGCAAGAAAAAAGATAATACTTATTTACAGCATAATATATGCCAAGCACTTTGCTAAGTATTTCAGATATATATTTTATTTTAAATCACATATGTATTATGTAAAAAGAATACATCTGAGAATCATAGCAGCTGAATCATTTTTCCACGTCATATAGCCTGTAAGTGGAAAAGCACAGCTTTTCATGGACTTTTTAAAAAATAAAATGTCCAATTTTAAAAAATTAATATTAACTTATAACATTATCTTGCAATTAATTCATGTTCAATAAAATGTTTTTAATAGCAACATACTATAAAATGAGTGTTATTTATTACCAGGAACTTATTTTCAATACTTTATATATAGTTTTTTTAATCCTTAGACTTTAATGAACCCTAATTTATGATACATTCCTTAGGTTTTATTTATATTTATAGTTGTTCTGGCACAGTGGAAGACTTCATACAATGATGAACCAATTGTGCGACCAGTAGTAGGAGGCATTCAGATGACAAATTATGAATAAGTTATTTATTTACTTACTTATTTTGAGACAAAGTCTCACTTTGTGGCCCAGGCTGGAATGCAGTGGTGGGAACACAGCTCACTGCATCCTCCACTTCCCGAGCTCAGATGATCCTCCCACCTCAACCTCCCAAGTAGCTGGGGCCATGGGCATGCATCACCAAAGTTGGCTATTTTATTTTTAATATTTTTGTAGAGACAAGGTCTTGCCGTGTTGCTCAGGCTGGTCCTGGACTCCTGGGCTCAAGCGATCCTCCTACTTTGGCCTCCCAAAGTGTTGTGATTACAGGTGGGAGCCACTAGGCCCAGCTCATGAATAAGTTCTTAATATTAAAGAACTTATTAAAGTAGTGGAAAACTGGTATATATTAAACTTCAATGATCATTTTTAAGAAAGAATGTGAAGCTATATATAAGAAATGGGCAAAAAAGCCTGACTGAGGATGTGGTTTAAAATGTGTTTCTTTCCTCAATACATAATCTGTTCAATGAGGTCAATCTGTGTCAGGCCCTAAATTCAGGAGGTTTCAATATGACTTTATATGGGAGGATTTTTACTGTGGTAGGTTTAATTGCCAGCCCATTCTCCATTCTTTCCTGTATCATTGCTCCTTTCCATGTAATTGTACAATTCTTACAAAGGAATCTACTTCCCTGACTCTCAACTTTGGACTCAGTGACTTGGTTTGTGCAGTTGACACAACCAAGGGCTTACAGCATTAGGCTTGTTCTCTTTATTCACTACTAGGTACTTGAAGAAGAATCAATTTGCTGAGCTTAATAAGTGGATAACTGAGTCTGTCCAACTGAGGTCAGAAGAGCTGCCCTCACTGCTTAACAGATGCTTGAGAGGAAAACAATGTTTATTTTTAAATGTCACTGAGATTGTATTAATTGTTTATAATATAGCAACAGTTGACTGATACAGATGCATTAAGTACAGTTTGCGCCCTCCAGTGAATAATGTCAAAGTGATACAATTACATAAATTTATACAATACTATTTGATTATGACACTAAGGCAAGTATTTAAAAAGTACTTTCTGAGCACACATGTGAAAATGCAAACTCAGATTGTCTCCAGCATTGTAATTGCATACTTGTCATGTGTATATGTATACATTTAAGAATGATTGTTGTAACTGCATACTTATCATGTGTATAGTTATACATTTAAGAATGATTGTTCCTAATTGATAATATTCTGTCCCTCCAAAATAGAGAAAAAATATGAAAATTTAGTGTGGCCTAATAACAATAGAGACTTCAACACAGCTTGCTAGTTGCCTACCCAACATTTATCCTCATGTTCTTCCCATATAAAGTCATATACAATTTATAAGGTAAACCAAGCTACAAGATGATATAACCCATGTACCTTGTTGTTGCCATATAATCTAGATTCTAATTAATGAAAGGTAAAGAGAATGGATGTATTCAACTTTCAGGGAGGTTCCTTAAAGAAAGCTTATTCAGTTGACAATGTACCCTTTTAATGTTTTTCCCCATCTGTTGAATTGAAAGAGCAGATTTGGTCCAGGCTTCAGTAGCCATCTTGGAATATGTATGACTTGACTTGATAATAGATACGGGAATCAATAATGATGGAGTAGAAAACAGAAGAATGTTGGACCCTTCGATAGGGAGGAAGCCCTATAACTTCTACCTCTGGATTTTTTTATGTGTGTTTCAATCACTCTTATTTTGTGATTGTAAATATTTTCTGAATAGTCGTAGAGGCTATTCCCAAAATACAGTAACATAGGTGAAATTATTTCTGAAAATAAATGTAAAGATATAAAACAATGTTTAATTCTTATTTTAACTCCCAAAGGCATGTATAAAATTTCTTTTCTATTGTTAGTAGTTGGAACCATGAAATTCCCCAGCTTCTGTGTTTGTACCTTTTCTAGCACTTCTGAATCTGCTAATGCAAATGTTTCATCTCCATTTTCCCTGCTGACGTTGTCAGTTGGAAAGGCTCTCAAATATTCATTTATTTAAATAAGGCACATTTATTATTGATAATATTTTATTATGTCTCCTAATACAGGTCTACATCCTTTGGACAAAGTTGAATACTTAAAGAATAAAATTTTTCAAATGATCAACTTGATGTTCAAACTATTATACAATCTGAAACTTTGATATCTTTTGCAAAGATATTTCATTATTACTACCATTATCTATTTCTTTAAGAGATTCTCATTTATTGAAAATTAAAATTTATATCACTGAGTTGATAGATAACATTTGTTTCGCTAAATGTCAGGGCTGGACAAAATTCCCAACTCTATAACTCTTAGAGGCAACTCTATCTATTCGTGTGAAGAATAAAAACAGAAGAAATATTATCCAGGTTTGGTTGGAAATTAATTCCTTTTAGGAAGAAGTAAGACAATGACCACTATTGATTAAGAATTCACTTGTTTGCCTCATCAATATTACTGTGTGCCCCTACATCCTCTCTCATTGATTATGAATATTTACAGATTTAAGAAATAAATCATAGTTCTTCATGATTCCTGCCTTACCTCTCATTACTTTATTACATGTGGAGAACCTTCTCTGTGTGTCTTAAAACTAACTTCTAAAATCATTTTTTATTAAGTTTTAGCATTTATGCTTATTCATTTTTTTAGTTCACTTTGTATATGACCTGAGGTACAGGCCAAAGTCATTAAATTGCTATACCACCATTGTTGTAGTGAGTCTCCTATTTCCATTGAATTAATTTTCTTCTTTATTTTTTTCTTTATTTCTACAAAGCAACAACAACAACAACAACAAACAACGGGATACATGTGCAGAACATGCAGGTTTGTTACATAGGTATACGTGTGCCATGGTGGTTTGCTGCACCTATTGACCTGTCCTCTAAGTTCCCTCCTCTCACCCCCCCAAACCCCAACAGGCCTTGGTGTGTATTGATCCCTTCTCTGTTTCCATGTGTTCTCATTGTTCAACTCCCACTTATGAGTGAGAACACGTGGTGTTTGGTTTTCTGTTCCTGTGTTAGTTTGATGAGGATGATGGCTTCCAGCTTCATCTGTGTCCCTGCAAAGGAAATTCAATCATTCCTTTTTTTGGCTGCTTAGTATTCCATGGTGTATACATACCACATTTTCTCTATCCAGTCTATCATTGATGGGCATTTGGGTTGGTTCCAGGTCTTTGCTATTGTAAATAGTGCTGCAATAAACATATGTGTGCGTGTGTCTTTATAGTAGAATAATCTGTATTCCTTTGGGTATATACCCAGATATGGGATTGTTGAGTCAAATGGTATATCTGGTTCTAGATCCTCAAGAAATCACCATGCTGTCTTCCACAATGGTTGAACTAATTTACATTCCCATCGACAGTGTAAAAGCATTCCTATTTGTCCACAACCTTGCCAACATCTATTGTTTCTTAACTTTTTAATAATCGCCATTCTGACTGGCATAAGATGGTATCTCATTGTGGTTTTGATTTGCATTTCTCTGATAATTAGTGATGTTGAGCTTTCTTTCACATGTTTGTTGGCCATGTAAATGTCTTCTTTTAAGAAGTGTCTGTTCATATTGTTTGCCTGCTTTTTGATGGGGTTGTTTGTTTTTTTCTTGTAAATTTGTTTAAACTCCTTGTAGATTCTGAATATTAGACCTTTGTCAGATGGATAGATTGCTAAAATGTTCTCCCATTCTGTATGTTGCCTGTTCACTCTGCTGATAGTTTCTTTTTCTATGCAGAAGCTCTTTAGTTTAATTAGATCCCATTTGTCAATTTTGGTTAGAGTTGGCATTTTCATCATGAAGTCTTTGCCCATGCCTATGTCCTGAATGGTGCCACTCCTATTCAACTTAATGTTGGAAGTTCCGGCCAAGGCAATCAGGCAAGAGAAAGAAATAAAGGGTATTCAAATAGGATGAGAGGAAATCAAATTTTCTTTGTTTGCAGAAGATATGATTTTACATTTAGAAATCCCCATCACCTCAGCCCCAAAACTCTAAGCTTAAACTTATAAGCAACTTCAGCAAAGTCTCAAGATACAAAATCAATGTGCAATAATCACAAGCATTCCTTTACATAAACAATAGACAAGCAGAGAGCCAAATCATGAATGAACTCCCATTCACAATTGATACAAAGAGAATAAAATACCTAGGAATACAGCTAACAAGGAATGTGAAGGACTCTTCAAGGAGAACTACAATCCACTGCTCACGGAAATAAGAGAGGACACAAACAAATAAAAAAACATTCCATCCTCATGGATAGGAAGAATCAATATTGTGAAAATGGCCATACTGCCCAAAGTAATTTCTAGATTCATTGCCATTCCCATCAAACTACTATTTACATTCTTCACATAATTAGAAAAAACTACTTTAAATTTCATATGGAATCAAAAAAGACCCCATATAGCCAAGACAATGCTAAGCAAAAAGAACAAAGCTAGAGGCATCACGCTACCTGGCTTCAAACTATACTACAAGGCTACAGTAACCTACTAGTATCAAAACAGACATATAGACCAATGGAATGGAACAGAGACCTCAGAAATAACACCACACATCTACAACCATCTGATTTTCGAAAAACCTGACAAAAACAAGCAATAGCAATGGGGAAAGGATCTCCTATTCAATAAATAGCTGGGAACACTGGCTGGCCATATGCAGAAAACTAAAACTGGACCAATTCCTTACACCTTATACAAAAATTAACTCAAGATGGATTAAAGACTTAAATGTAAAACTCAAAACCATAAAAACCCTAGAAGAAAAACTTTTACTCTTTTGAAAATCAGTTGTTCATATATGTCTCTCTCTCTATATATATATATTTGCTTGATTTTCTACCCTGTTCTATGGATCTATGTATCTATCTTAACACCCAAAACACAGTCTTGATTATAACGGCTTTGTAATATGTCTTGAAATTATGTTAAGTTCTTAGTTATGTTAGTTCTCCAACTCTGTTATTCATTTTCACTAGTATTTCGGCTCTTGTAGATACTGTGGATTCCCATATAAATTTTAGAACCGATTTGTTAATTCCACCAAACAAAAGCTCCCTAGGATTTTGATTGGGATATTATTGAATTTTTAGCAAATTAAGATGAATGTACATCTGAAAAATATTCAGTACCCAGAGGTATGAACATGATTTATCTCTTCCATTTATTTAGGTCTTCTTTAATTTCTCTCAACAATATTATAAAGGTTTCAGTTCTCAGATTAGAGAATACAGATATTTCACATGTATTATCAGATTCATTCCTAAATATTTCATATTTTTATGCTATTATACATGATAGTTTTAAAATTTCCAAAATATTATTGCTAGTATATGTAACTTTAATTACTGATCTCATTTATTAGTTACAGTAGCTTTTTGATAGGTTTGGTCAGAATTTGTATATAATCATGTCATCTATGTAAAAACAAGTTATACTTCTTTCCAATTTATTTTTCTTGGCCAGCTGCACTGGCCAAAGCTCCACTACAATGCTAAAGAGAAATAGTAAGACTGGACATTTTTGTCTTGTTCTTGATATTGGTTAAAAAAAATTCCGCCTTTCACCATTAAGTTTGATGTTAACAATAGATGTTTCAAGATGTTATATCAGATTGAGAAAGATTGCTTCTATTCTTGGTTGGCTGAAAGTTTTTAGTAATAATGGGTGTTGAATTTTATCAATTAAAAATAGGCAAAATATTTTAACAGGCACCCTACCGTAAAATATAGAGAGATGGTAAATAAGCACAGGAAAAATATGCTCAACCTCATTGTCCATAAGGAAACTGCAAATTAAAACTGTCATAAAATACTACTATATACCAATTAGAATGGCTTTAAACAAAAATGGCCAATCATACCAAGTGTCTGTGAGAATGCAGAAAAACTGGAACTCTCATATACTGCTGTGGAGAAAATAAAATGATAATGCCATTTTGGGAACAGAGTTGCAGTTTCTTAAAAAGTTAAATAGACACCTACACTTATGAGCCATCTCTTTTGTTACTAGGAATTTACTCAAGAGAAATAAAAGCATTTATCTGTATGATTATTTATAAACAGATGTTTCTACAGTTTTATTGGTAAGCAACTCTAATGCCTGTCAACAGGTCAATAGATAAACAATTGTGGTATATGAATACAATGAAATACTACTGATCAATCAAATGGAATGAGCTATTGACACATGACACAGATGAAACTCACAATAATTATGCTGAAAGACAGAAGCCAGACAAAATTGTATGTGCTATAATATGTAATTCCCTTTATGTCATTTTTCAAAAATGCAAACTAATGTAGAGCGAACAAAATTAGAGTAGTAGTTTTCTGGAAACTGTGTGAGAGTGAGTAGAGAAAAGCAATGAGAAATAATTAGGAAGAGGCCTAAGCAAACTTTCTGGGATGATGGATATGCTGGTTATCTTGGTTGTGGTGTTGGTTTTGCAGTTGTATACACAGGTCCTAACTTGTCAACTTGTACATTTTAATATGTGCAGCATGATGAAAGTCAGCGATATCGTAATCTGGCTGCTAAAATTAAATTTAAGAGAAAAATACTGGTTTGGCCAAACTTGCTGATAGCTAAAATAAGGGACTGCAATAGATAGAATCTGTTTCCTCGAAATTCATATGTTAAAACTCTACTCCCAATGTGAAGGTATTTGAAGGTGGGGCCCTTGGGAGATAATTAAGTCATGAGAGCAGAGACCTCATAAATGGGATTAGTACTTTTTATAAGAGGCTAGAGAGCTTGTTAGCTCTCCTTCTGCCATATGATGATACAACAAGAAGTCATTTTTCTGCAAACCAAGAAGTAAGCCCTCATCAGACACTGGATCTTCCAGCATTTTGTCTCAGACTTCCCAGACACTAGAAATAAGAAAAATAAATTTTTGCTTAAGCCACCCAGTCTATGCTAATGTGCCATAGTAGTCCAAAGTAACTAAGACAGAAATAAGATTGATTGTAGATCTTGGTGCTTGTCAGCCTCTATGATTGCATGAGCCAATTTCTTAGAATAATCCTGAGAGATTAACTATTGGTTCTATTTCTTTGGAGAAACCTCACTAATACAAAGGGGACTAATAGTTAATGTTTAAACATTTTTTTAAAAATCATTCCAGTTTGTTCATCAATGTTTGTAAACTTCAGGCAAGAACTGCTAAGATATTAAGTCAAATAAGCTCAATATGCTGAGATAAGGATACGGATTCAGTGGGCATCCTCTTATAGGTTAAAGAGTTTAACTTAATTATATGAATGTATCAAAATGCAATAGTTTATAAAACTATAGTAGGCTCAGATACTTATTTGTGAATAGCCCTAGTTACTTTTGCAAATGCAAGGAATTATACCCTCTAACTATAAATGTGAACTGTGGCAAATGACTGGTGGAATAAATCCCTCAAAGTTCCTTTGATCTCAGAAATCTTTAAATCTTAGAGATTTATGGAGCAGGAATTGAGACCATGCTGAAACCTGTAAGTACAAATACTGTGTCAAAGTAGCCTAGTAGCAAGGCTTTCTCACATACACCTACCCGTTGCCCAGCACCCACTGCCCTCTGTCCTTTCCTCTGAATAATATACAGTAATACTCAGTCTCTTTATTGTCGTGATCTATGGATTAAGTAACTCCCAGAAAGAACTCACTTGATCTTTTGTTAAAGACTAAGTGCTGCCGTGATTGGTATTATATAACTACTTATGGGAATGGGGCATTATTTCTGGCATTGTGAAGCTATGCCGTCTCTCACCCTATTAACTGTTGTAAAAGTCTGATGAAATCCTGAGTGTATTATCACTAAAAAGTCGCGTAGCTTTTAGTTTCCTTTCTATACATTTCCTAGGTGATATGTAAGTTTAAATGACTCTATTTCCTATTCATCACATTTTTAAGGACTGCAAATGTAACCTGGGCTGACTGGGGGTGGAAACAAGGGAGCAATTTTAAGAGGACATTTTTTTCCCTTCTACTTCAAATTATGTGATTATTCTACAGTGATTTATAAAGAAGGTAAGAGCTGGAAGTATAAATTTGATTAAAAGAAAAATTTCGGTAGAAAAATAAACTGTCACTAAAGTAGCTGTAAAAAAAATAAAGATTTTTAAAACATCTTCCTCTTCTGCCTAGATTCTGCCATGACCGGCTCCATCGAGAATATTAAAAAATTAAAATTTTGTGTGGATTTGACTTTATTTTTATACACATATTGTTCAAAACGTTAAGTAGTAAAGCCGTTAATAAAGACGTATGTTTTGATTGTACTTACATAAATTCACCTGCATTTGGAGTGCTATAATAAACCTTATTTTTATAGGGAATCTTAAGAAAAATACTTGACAATGCGTTATCTTCCACAGTTTATTTGTTTAATAAATTCTAGTTGACTTCATGTTTTTAACTGAAATGATAAAATTTGCCATTACCTGTGCCATAATGTTAGGATATTGTTGTATTTGTTTTCTTCAGATATTCCTCATTCACTCCTGATGTACTTAGAGAGCAGGAACCATGTCATCCTGTTTGAGATATAATACTGCATGTGACAGTATATAATGCTGGACTCTCAGCAGTGCTATTTTGTGGTGGAAATTCAAATTATCACAGCAAGGAAAATTGTCATATAAAAGTGGTAGGTATTCCAAAAGCAGCTGAAAAGTACTGCTTGTCAGCATTTACTCAAATCATATATTGTTAGCTTTATTAATAGAATTTTAAAAAATCTTTTCAGTATTGACCTCTGGCTGTGACTGTCATTGTTTTGTTTTCCATCTTTTTATTAGAGAGTGTACTCTGCGCTTCAGCAAACAATGGTACAAATAGTTGTGGATCAACGTAGCTGAAGGTTATAGACTAGTGTTTTAAATTAGTTTGACCTTTTAAAAATATTTTTAAATGCCCAGCTCACAGAGGAGTTGACCTTTGTCATTATCCAAAGACTTTCTGTTATTTGAAGATTTAACTCGTTAATAAAATTAATGGTAGGTTATGCAGTGAGAGGAAAAAATAATGTTATGTGTGGTTTGCATTGGGTGAATTAGGGCTAACTGCAATTCTTTGTATATCACACATACACAGATGTTTTATAAAATGAATTGAAGCTGCATACATAATTTCCAGACAATAAACCTGTATATCTTTGTGTTCAAACAATATTAATATACCAACTTCTTATGCCAAGGATAAGGACCAACAACAACAACAACAAAGAAAAGATAAAAAAGAAAAAAAACTTATTCCATATTTACTCAATTTCTATCTAAAAGAAAACAGGTTCAAGACCTATTAATTTCTGGAGCCATTGCATATGACTCCTGTTTTTCTCTCAAGTAGAAAAGGTTTCACAAAATATCTCTGTGGTTTTCAGAGCAGCCACACACATGTAAAACTTGAGTGCTGAAACTGACTCAGCTAAGGAATCTGATCACTGTTCTCAAGAGCATATTAGGGATAATAGAACTCTCGTTTTGATTTGTCTCAGATTCCAATTCTTTTTAAAAAGACTCACCCATGCTGTTTTTAATACTGCAAAGAGACTCCAGGAAAAAAAGTCAGAATTTAATGAACACGTCAACCAAGTATTTTGTTTTTGAATCAGAGAGAAAAGCTGTGCTGCCAATGAAAATTACAAAAGTGTTGACTGGTTTGTTTTTGTTGTAAACAAATTGTGGAGTTAACAGAAAGGTTAATAGGAAAGAAATCGCTTTAAGATGGTGATTACTCACCATCACATCATAAGATTACAAATGATTGTTCTTTGAAAGCAGACAGCAGTCAGTCAGTGGAAAATTATGTGCCCGTAGTGAATGATTCTCAATTGTACTTTTAAGCTTTAAAGGCTAAAAATAATGAACATTTTTCCTTGAATTAACAAGCCTTGTAATGAAGTTTACAAAGTGGAAGGTAAAAGGAAGGCAGATTAATTTTCTCCCTACAGAAACTCCCTCACTAAAACTTAAAGTTTTTATGATATTAAAATACATTATGATGATGTTTAATATTTTGTTTCAGTTTCCCATTAAAAAGTGTATTTTCCTAAATGTAGTAGTTTTTCTAAAATTTCAAAAATTGTATATTCAAATATATCAAATATATGTGAGTAGAAACAGGAACTTACAAATGAACATTTTTAAGCCTAATTGTTTCCAGTGAGACCTGTGCCATCTCATATTGAGAAAGATAATTAGCCTACAACAGAGTACTTTTTGGATCTTTTATTGGGATCCTGGTTGAGTTAAATGGCACTGTTAGTTCCACAAGAAGTCCTATTTCGATTTCTTAATTAGTGAGCTTTCTTGATTATCTAGCCCCCAGATTGTATACTCATGTATTTCAAGAAAAACTGGTTTATTGCTTGTTTTTTTGTGTTTGTTTTTGCATATTGATGTTTCATATTCCTATGATATTGTATTGAATAGGTTTAACTTTAGTTAATTTAAATTTTAATACAACTAATTTTAATGGATTTTAATTTAATTTAATACATTTTAAATTGAATTAAATAGACAAATAAAACAAGCAAAGCATAATTGTTCACACCTAAAATTATTTATAATTATTCAAAACAACACTTAACTTTTAATAAGAAAAGAAACAGTTTAAACAACATGTAAATATTCAAGAGTTTCAGATAAAAAGAAAGAAAAGCATATGGCATAAAAACTATTGCCTCATCTGCCCAATATTTGGAAATTAATATTTCATTATTTAAAATGTACTGATTTAAATATTTTTAAAGTACACACTTTCAACTTGATATAATGAAGAACATAATATACTATTTCGATCCACAGAGTATGAGTAGGAATTTCAGCACTATTCATTTTAAATGAATCCTTTGGTCAAATTGTTTAGCTTTTGTTAATAAAATAAAGAAAAATTCCATTTCTTTATTATGGTTCTGTTAGCAAATATTAAGCCAATTTTAATAACATGAATCTTCATTGAACTGAAGATTTTAACACAATTTAAATATATTTATCATAAATCTACACTACTGCTTTGCTCATTTTGTGAAAAAAAAAAAAAAAAAAAAAAAGCCCTGAAATTATTTTGACAGTTTTTTTCCAGTATTTTTTAGAGGGTATACTAAGAAACAAAAATAGTCTGTCAGAAAGCTGTATCAAAGATACCTGGGATTTTTGCAAAATTATTTTTCTTAAAATAGTTTCCATTAAATTAAAACCAACTAAGTGGTCCTTGAATGATTTTCTAGGTCCATGCTTCCTCCTGCATATGCCTGATACCTCCATTGAGATATGTTCATCTGTGCTACAGAGATATTAACAAAGATAACTTCTGTGACTAGTTGTGGGTAATAATCAACGATAAACTTTTCATTAAACCAGTTGGAATATTCTATGTGATAGAAGATGATTAATGATTCCTACAGCAAAATTATAGGTGGATATTGGATGCCCCAGGTGTCCACTGGTGGATGGTAAGTCAAACATTAGGGATTATGTGTGATATAAAATTTTTTGAATTGTATGTATGTCCTTTAAAAGGAGCCATGACAGACACAACTGTGTAAAATACAAAAGAAGATGAAGAATAGGTGAATCACTCCTCCAAGTTGCAGTTGAGTAAAATTCCTATTATAATAATCATAGTAACATGAATGATAATGTTTGTCCTTACATGCATTCGAGATACAAGAGAAACCTTCATTATTGGGGTAATGTGATAGTATCCTCTAGTGATAACCATTATGTTCTGATACATCCCCATGCTTCTCTCAAGCACAAGGGCACATAGTTAAAAATAAGATTATCATAAAATGCAGGAAAGTTTCCTGGGGGTTTACAGCTTCTGTCTGCTCAACAAACTGCAGATATGAATAGGGTAGGCTTAGAAGAAGGCCAATTGTTCCACACAGAGATCAGATTCTGAACTTGATTTTAGAAAGCCCTTTAAACAAATATGACAGCACTCAATGGGCTAACAGAAACTTCAGTGCAATAAAGTAACAGACAAGATCACAGAGTAGCATATATGTAAATGAGTGAAGTTGTTTTTAATTCTGTACACTTTTTTTTCTTTTTAAAAAACTACATCCAGAGTGGCATATCTACTGTGAATCAATGAGGCATAGCTAAATTTCAGGATTTCTCAGGGAGAGAGATGGTTTGGGTAATGAACTATAAAAGTATATATAATTGAGCTATTGGCAGTATGGAATGTTTTAGCATAACGCAGAAATTCTCACTGTGCCACAGGTAAAAGGAAAGATTCTTTTCAGTACATAGGCAGTAAAAATTTGGCTGTCCAAATTTGTAGACAATGAAAGTTGCCTATGTTCTTCTTTTACTTTTTTTCCTTCAGTCCAAAGTGCCAGAAGATGAAAGAATTAAAAAAGAAATGTGAAGACCAAAAGAACAAGAACAGTAGAAATTGTAAATGGCCAATCCAGCAAACACTCTGATAATAGAAGTCAGTAGTCAACAACCAAACATAGAAAAAAATATTACAGTCTACTTAATTCAGAAAAGCTCGGGTCATTCCAGAACTTGTGTTTGATTGGGGGATGAGAAATGGTTCAGCCAATTTTCCTGAGGTTTAGGAGTCTAGAAGTACTTCTAAGGAAAATTCTATATACCCTATCTAAGGTACCCTACCTAGGTACCTACATTACGGTGTGGATCAGATATTTCATTTTCATTTACAATGTGTAATCTATCTGCTATTGAAATCGATATCTGAAGAAGCTCAGGTACTGCATTCAAAAGAATAAAATTAAACCACAATGTTTTCAGATAGATTGGCATAGGTTTTAGTAATAACAATGTGTGATTGCATTAATCAACAGAGTTCAGTGCTGTATGGAAACTATTCTCCTCTAAAGATAATCTATTCCTTCTAGAAAACAAAGAGACTAGGCATATTTACATGGCTTGAAAACATTAGAAAACACATGGAAAATTTTTTTCTACTCTAAATGGAAGTATAAGTTTTCCCAGATCTTCGCAGTCTATATGTTTTGATATGGTTGTGACATGGTAACAAAACAATTTTCACATGGACTCACATTGCTCCTGGAATCATTGCCCCTTGGTTTCTGAACTATGGATGACTCAATCAGTTTCCTGCCTCTTTCTGAATAATTTACATTTCAGTATCCCTGCTTTCCTTCCTGCAGAGTTGATTCTATTAGAACTTTTCCAGTCTATCAGACACATTTGTGGATGTGTGAAACTCAGTATGAAGAAAGTTCAAATGCTTTCTGGAAGTTCCTCAGTCACATTTATATCGGAACATTGTCAAAATAAATATGTATTAGAGAGACTTCAAATATTCATTGGTGATTAATGAGGACTATGGCTTCCAAGAGGACACAGAGAATCTTTAAGAAGGTAGGGGAATATGGGTTCAGGATAAGTAAGAGTTAAAATGTTACCTTTGATTCCATCAAAATACATTTCTATGAGTGTTTATATTAATATTTTCACTATTGTTGTACCTTTATTAAGTTTTGACTGAGAAAAGTTAGTCTATAACTAAATGTTTTTAGAAATTTCCTTAACAAAGTAAAATTATATCTGGAAATCTTTTGTAACTTCACCAATTTAATTCTAAATGATAATAATCCGATTAGACATTATTAATAATTTATGACAATATTATAATTTATTCTTGCTGTAATTCAAGTGAGATGAGGTTGGATGAAAATTGTGAAAGTTTTTTAGCACCAGAGAGAGATGTTTTCTTTGGTTGAGGGTGTAAAGAAGGCAGAATCCAATAACATTGAATTTTATAGCCCACATTAAAAATCTCCCTTGACCTTTCTATGGCACTAACATTATTGACTATCTCCAATTATTTGGAACACTTTTCTTGATTTCCATGTCATAGCGGATTTTAATTTTCCTCCTACATTTTAAACTCTTTCCTTCTCCTTCATTTGCTTATTTTCCTATAACTGCTTATAAAATGTTTGTTTTCCAAGGTTCTATACTTGCCCTCTTTATTATCCTTTATATACTATTAACCTCAGCCATCTCAAACACAGCGCATTCCACCTGACCTGTGAAATTTAAGGACAAATGTCTATGTTGGATCATTTTAAAGAGCTTCAGAAAATAGCCTCTTTACCTCACATGGGTGTACGAAATCCTTCTTAAAATCAAAATGTTTGAAAGTCAATTCATTATATTTTCTCCACATTTTACAATACATGCTCCTACTTCAGAAAGACGTTTCTGAAGTTTGAATTCTGACTCTATTAGGGAAGCAGAAACCAAGGCGAACCAGAGTGACACCATTTTAAAATCAACTTCGTCTTAATACTAGCAAGTTAAATTCCTTGCTACATTCTTTTGACAACTCATGGTCATAAGATTTTTATAGCTGAGGAAACAGTCCAAAGATACCTACAAGGACAGACACCTACAACAAAAGAAAGTCCAGATGTCCTAATACCCATAACAATATATGCTTTCAAAATAATGACAGTTATGTTTGATGTACTTACACACTAAAATGTCAAGTATAGTTTTCTTTAAATCAATAGAATAATACATTTTGTCATGCTGTCTACTCATCCTTGTATAGTTACAGTTTAGCCTTTACATAGACAAGACCCAACTTCAGAAAAAACAACAACAACAACAACAACAAAAAACAAAGACAATGTGTTCCTCCACTTGCTTTCTGAGGATGCCATACTCTGTGACAGAGTTGCTTTCAATAAAATATCTCTTCTCACTGCTCTCTATGATTCACCTTGAATTCCTTCCTGCATGAGATCCAAGAACCCTCTCTTGAAGTCCAGACTGAGACCACTTTTCCAGTAACAATTCTGCTATTCATAGTCTTAAATCTCATTTACTATGGATTTCTCTGTGTTACCAAAGTTTTATCTATACTACTGGGAAGATAATGCCTATCTTATAGTATTGTTTAAATCTGTGACCACGTTTTGAATAAATCAAAGTTCAGATTCAATAAATGATAGCTAATGTTAATATTAATGGTATTAATACCATTATTATTATGAGCAGATTTCCAAATCCACTCATATATATTAGCAGAAATGTCAGGTTCTCATGGACTCTTCCAATATCTTATCATAACCAATGTCTCATAAAAGAGTATCTATTCTCTCCCTTGACATATAGCTTATTAAAGATCAATAAAAATCAAGGTTTCAAGTCTATATTTCGTTGTTATAAACATAAATGATATCTAAAACCATTTATTAGGGAAAAGGGTATAAATATAGAAGAAAATACTGTGTTTTGTGCCATTTAAGATTCTTTATCATCTGACCTCAGCAGACTTACCCTTCCAGCATGATTTCTTTTACAATTGCCAAGAGTTTTCTCTTTTTAGTGAACTCAAAATACTTAGAATTCACTATTCAATGTGCAGGTGCCATATAACATATAATACTTTCTTAATTATTGTTCATCAATGGGCAGATCTTACCCCAAAGTCTGAGGAAGCTGAAAAATGCAAGAAAAAAAGGCTGACATAGCCAGCTTCTCAGGAGAAAAAAAAAATACATTTAACAGGGACTTATGAACAGAAGTTATGTCTGTGTCTGGCAGCAGGTGAGACAAGATAGTGGATCTCCATGCCATTATCCACTCCCCCCAAAAACCCAGGGCTTATATACCATATGTAAATGTATACATGATTCAGAAGGGATGTGTATGACAACTAAAGTGCAATAACATCAAGTTTGTTTGACTTAAGGCCAAGAATTATTGTAAACACCTGCTCTTACACAAGGAACAATGGATAAACTGGAGATCTTAGAGGGCTCCCCAGAACTGGGGTTAATAAAAAGTCAACATGGCTGATTAATATCCAAGATGGAGTTGCTTTAGCCTCCACAAGACAATGTTACATATTGGTTTACATGTATTTACATCTGCCAGACAGCGAGTTCCTTGCTTAGAAGAATCATGTATTTTCACCAGTGCAATTTCAAAACCTTAGTACAATTCCTGGCACAAATACTATACTAAACTAAGGTCTGCTAAGCATCTTTTTTCTCTACATCAACAATTTATGGTCAGAAATTTATTATGTGGTGTTCAATAGATTTTTGTTCTCAGAACAATTTGTTAAATCTGTAATGATTTAGATGATGTACTAAGGAGAGCAGCAATCTGAATTTAAAAAGAAAAGATCTCCTTTTTATACGTTGGGCATTTTTTGAGGTGAAAAAGAATATATCCTTTGGGACTAATTCCAAAAGTGTCAAAACAATTGTGTAATCATCTAGTAACTTTTATGACAAAGTAGATGAATTAATCAGAGACAGAAATTTTTTTTAATTATTATCATATGAGATTTTAATGCTCAAAGAATATAATTAAGGTTAAAAACTACAATATGTATGAAAATAGTACATAAATAACATTAAGTAGAGTATAAAAAATTTAATATTCTTTTGTATCAGCAGATTGCTTACTGAATGCTTTACCTTAAAAACTATTTAGGCAAAATCAATACTTAACACATTAATGAAATAAAATTTATGTGAGTAGTAATAAAAATCAATAATAAGTTATTATGCTAAGATCAGTGATGAAGAAATAGATAGATATATTAAGTAAAGCCCTCTCTAATGCTGTATATAATTTCGGTAATTGTTTTGCATATCTAATTCAAAATTGTTAATGGACAGTATAAATAAAACACATCCTAATCAGAATCAATCTATTATAATATATTACTGCTGTTTTCATTTGTTACCTATTTCTAAAAGTGGTCCTATCTTTTATTTTATTTACAAATATTTAATGTGTATAGGAAATTGTACAAAGTGATGGTGCAGATATTATGTTTCAAAAACCATATTCCCACGTGGGAGCTACAAAATCTATACAAAAAGAAAAAAAAAGCACATACATCTGTAAAATCTGTTTCAACACACTGGAGAGTTATCAAAGCTACATGGCCTTGAAGGAAAAGGGAAGCACGTTCCCAGAGAGAAGAGAAGCCCATGGATGTCAAACCAGTGTTCCAGGTTCTCCACTTTAGAGTATTTGTCAATCCCAAAGCTATGGAGGAAAGGATGGGAAGCTGAACAGATATACTGAAAAATTTATAGTGCTTGACAAATAAAAACTGAAGGTAAAGATCTACCAAGGATGATGGTCTCTGGCAATTAACATATACTTTCAATTGTGCATGACAGTATGAACCCTAGGGGCAAGCTGAACTGGGTATAGATCAATAAATACAAGAAGTAAAGGCAAGATTAAAATCTGGTGATATACCCTCCGACTAAATGGTAGACTCAAACAAAACAACCGGTTGTGAAATAAAATATTACTATTTAGGGAATAAATCTATATTGATAGATTTTCATACAAAATATCTGCCATTTGGTTTTTAAAATTAATTAAATAAAAGAAGATAAGAATTGATCAAAAAATGCAAAAATTTTGGCAATATAAACATATCTATAGAGAATTCATATATTGAAATTTTTATAGACCTTTAAATAACTATATGTATGTGCAAGAAAGTAATATGAACATGGTGAGTTTTGAAAGAGAAATGAAAGCTTTAAAGATAACATAATGGAAATTCTCCATTGAAAAATAAAACAAGCGAGCTGGCTTCAACATATTTGACAGAATTAAAAAGAGTTATAAACTTGGTAATAGAGTGAGTGAAAATCTCCAGTTACAGGATAGAAATAGAAGAAAAGAATATACAAGATACGTGGAAGATAGTGAAGGGTTTAACATATAAGTAACTGAAATTGCAAAAAGAGAAAAGAATAAATGGAGCCGAAGCACTGTGAGGAGAAAATGGCAAAGACTCTCAAAACTGGTGAAAAATGTTAAGTCACAGTTTTCACAAGCAATTACAATACAAAGCAAATAACTATGAAAACAGCCTCAAATGAACATAGCATACATAGCATAACATAACATTATTGCTGAAAATGAAAGATGGAGAAAACAGATTAAAAGTTTTCAGAGCAAAAATGCATATTATAATACCTAAAATTTAAAATTGTAGGTTAAAGTTAAATTGACCACTAAGTTATCAAAAAAACAAAACTAAAAACAGAGAACAATTTTTAAATCTAAACAATTTTAAAGAAGAAAAAAAGCCACATGACCATTGAAAATTACCTTCAAAGTGCTTAGATGAAAAAAATATTGAAGCCCTAGAGTTATATGTCTAATGAAAATAATACAGAGCAAAGACAGTTATATTTGGCAAGTAATAACTGAAATAAGTAGTCAGCAGAATCCCTACAATAAACAAAATACTAAAGCAAATTCTTCAGGTAGAAGAAACGATCTCAGTGATTAGTATGGTCAACCTCGGACTGTCTAAGGTCTTTACCTGAACACATGAAAAGGTATGCACTCTCACTCATTAGAGATCACATGTGAATTAAAAATACAATTGAATACCAATTGTATGCACAAAAGAAGAGCTAAAACTTAAGCCCTCAAAGTTTCACCCAATATAAATGCATGCTTATAGTTACAAAACACATATAAAACATGTTTATTGCACTTTATTCATAACAGCTTCAAACTGAAAACAAGTTAAACGTTCATCAACTGTTAATGTGGCAATCACAATGAACCAATTGCTGCTCTATGCAAATATAGGCAAATTGCACAAACAAAATGTAATGCTAAACAAACCAGAGATGAATAATCTGTATTATTTCATCTCATTTATATAAAGTTATTTGAAAAAACACTAGTCTGTGGTGACCGTTCAGGAGCATGGTTACTATTAAGGAAGGGGGTACGTAGTAATCAGTCATTGGAGTTGGGTGTCAGTAAAAATCTTTGGATCTGAGCAGTGATCCAAAAGGCATCTTCACTTTCTGAAATTTTACCAAAATGTAACTACCGATTTGTTAGCTTTTCTGTATATATTTGATTCTTCAGCAAAAAAATTTAATACAATTCCACTTTCTATAGTAGGAGCTTCTCGTCTCCGACTTCCCTAAGTTTGGGTTGCTTTTAAAATAAAACCCTTACTGCTTTATAACAAATTATATAATCTTAAAGTATCTTTCATTAGTTATCTATGTCTTCCAAAACTAATGTAATACTTGTTATATAAAATGAGACTGATTTTTATTTTTCCTACTGTAAAATTGAGTAGGAATGGGATAAATTTTTTATGGTATTACCAGACTACTAAAATCATAGGATTTTGAGATTATACAAATATCATCTTTTGAAAAATATATATTGATGTATTACAAAAACATACCAGAATGAGATCACAAGAAATAGCATGATAAGTGTTTCATCTCTAAGAAATTTCAATACATACTCTTTCAGTTTGGGGTAAGTGAAATCATAAAGGTAGATTTATTTGAAAATTAAAACTCTTTTTTTAAAAGATGGGGTCTAGCTCTGTCACCCATGCTGGAATGCAGTGTAACAGTCATAGCTAACAGTAGGCTTGAACTCCTGGGCTCAAGCGATCTTCCTGTCTCAGCCTCTTGAGTAGCTTGGACCACAAGTGTCCATCACCATGTCCAGTTTGGAAATTATAGCTTGCTAGGAAGATGTGCAGAAGAAAAAAAAAACAGCATTAATCCTTGGTTAAGGAATAAATTAAAGGGAAAAAAACTAATATAAAACTAATAATTATTAATAGAATATATGTCACATGCTACAGAACATAAATGGCAAGCCCTTCATGATTGCCATTCTAAGAAATGCATGTACACAAATGTGTATCACATGAGGCGATATGAATTAAAGACTGTAATAGAAACCCAAAGGACATTGGGAGCACAGGGTAGAATAAGATATCTTTAGATATAAAGGAAAAAGCCTTTTCATGCATTTTTGCATTTTAATTGTATTTAAAGGGGTTGGTCGATTTTAAATAGGAGAAATTATAGAGGGTATACTAGGTAAAGTGGACTTTGTGAACAAATGACCAGAAACAAGAAAAGAATAGAGTACAGTTTGTCTGAAACACTTGTGGGCAAAGTATGCACAGTAAGAAACAAATGGAAAAAAGCAGATGTTGAATACTAGAACTAGTTAGTTGACTTTCGTTATGTAAACTTGGTATCAGGAGGCAGGGAGAAGGGTAGAAAGGAGGTTAAAGATTGTTTTTAGCAGAAGTCCGTGACAGGAGTCCAGTCCTTTCTATTTAAATAATACCTATGTTTTCTATATTAAAATGTGTGGAAAAGGTGAATTTTAATCAAAATTTCAGCAGTAGCTGAGGAAATTTAAATAATTATTCCATTACACCAAAAAATTAATGAGTTTCTCTCTTTGAGATTACTGCATAGCACTTAAAACATTAAGGACTGTGAGGATTCCATGTATATCCACATAGATAAATCCTCCATTCACTGGTGACTTCATACATTGTTTTTCAAGCCACATTAAATTATATTAGTTACTAAGACTGCCGAATAAATTTTCCTGATCATTCTTTTTGTTTGCAATGTTTAAAACATAAAAAAGACAATGTATAAAAGATGTGAGAAAAAATATATCCCTGCTTTTGGGAATGTTAGGAGTCATTCATTTTGGAAAACATGGTTCAACATTTTTTTATAGTACAAAAATTATTAATTTTCTTAAGTTTGCATTATGAGCACATGTTTTCTACTACTTACAAAGGAATTCATACATTAAAATGATGTCACTTTATTTATTAAATGCAAATCGTTTTAGATATGGGTTGTACACATACTAAATGTTAAATAATTTTGGTGAATGGAGAAATGCAATAGTTAGGTAAAATTTACATTTTCAGGCTTGGAAGTGTCGCCTTTTGGCAAATGCCTTCAAACATTCAGTAGTAAAATAGAAATAATTTTATAAGTACTGGTAGCTACAGGTTAACCTGGTTAGGAATGTAGTATATTAGTTATGATAATGTTACCTGTTGCTACAACAACAAAAAAACATATAATTGCTCAAACATGATAGAAGTTTTATTTGTTTGCTTTTGTTTTTGTTTTTTCACAGTGAGTTCAAAATTCTAGTTCCTCGTTAACTGGTGAGTTTTCTCTGAGGGTTTTCTTGTTTGTTTGTTTTAATGTTGGGGAGGTAACCTGAGCTATTTCCATATTTTTCTTCATCTTTAATGTATGGCTTCCAAAAATTTATCATTATCATTAACATCAAGCTTGCTAGGAAGGAAAAGAGTTTGAAAATCATGCATACATTTATGTGAGCCTTGCCTTGAGGCAGAGCATATTATTTCCACTATCTCTCCATATTGCTCTATTGGGCCAAGTTGAGTCACATGGCCACCTTCACTTCAAGGACATATGGGAAATATCGTAACTTTATATTATACCTGTTTCTCCCTTATGAGGACAAAAATTATTAGTGATTATTTAGCCAGTTTACATGATAATAAATTGTATTCATTCACACTTTGGAGCAAAATGAATTAAGTGGCTAGAGTTGTAAGCATTGTGTGCCAGTCACATAAAAAATGCAAAACAACAGTGAGCTGCACTCCAGCCTGGGCGACAGAGCAAGACTCCATCTCAAAAAAAAAAAATGCAAAACAAGTATAAGTCAAAATAATAGCTGTGTAATAGCTTTTCATGTAGCTGGGGGAGAAAACATATAAAGAGTGAGATAATAAGGCATTGTAACATATAATTTAAATTTTCCAATGCAGTAATTGGGATTATTGCTATTCAAAGAAGGAAGACCAATTTATTAGGATTGTTTTCTAGTAATTCTAGATATGATGTGTTCGGTGGTCAATAGGAGAGAACCGTATGAAAAATAGTGATGTTTAGTTTGGTAGAGAAGACCAATTAGGTGAAGAGATTTTGAATATAATCCTTATTTATAGAAAATTGGCCCTGTAAGCAAAGGAAGACATAAATGTGATTGAATAAGAAACTGGTACAAGTAGGTTGTGATTTAGAACAGATTGAGAAATAGGAAGAAGAGGGACTACAATAAAAAACATGGTAAAGTTATTGAGATATTCTGAAGACTGTGGTTCACAGCTATGAAAGGAGTCTGGGTAGGTATTAGGGACTATAAATGGAGCCTAAGTAAAAAATGATTTGGAAAGAAAAACATTTTGAAAAAAGAGCAACAATATTAAAGAATTCAAATGAACAATTATTTCACTTGAATTTTTTGATATAATTTTTAAAAATATATATGTGTGTATATACATTTGAAATCAGGAATAAAGAGATGTGAGAGTCTCCTTTTTTAAATGCATTGACTTATAACCAGCTTGAGAAGTATTAGCTGCTTTTCAGGAATAAATGATGACAGAACCAGATAAATTAGAAAATATTGGTAATATGCTAAATATTAATATAAGCCACCAAAATACACATTGAATAATGAAACTTTAATATACATTAGTATAAAGTTCAAAGAATGATTAAGAATGTGTTTATTCCATTAGAGTTCAAAACATAATAGTTAATTGAATAAATTTGTTGATCTTTAACACCTTTTAGATTACTTAGAAAAACTGATCACCTCTGATGACTGAGGATTTCTGCATTTATTCTTTCAAATATTTAATGAGCAAAGATTGTATGACATACTAGATTTCATCCTATAGACTGAGAGTGAGAAGGTGAAAATACAGGCGAGGTTTCTAGTATCATGGTGAATATTTCCAGCGAGAATGAAAATATTAATAAATAAAAAATTATGACCTAGGAAATGCTACCAAGAAACTAAAATATTGTGTTTTACTTCTGAATGACAGTTAAAAGGTGGAAGCAACTTAGATAGCTGACAAGAAACATTTCTCTGAGAAGGTGATATTTTAAGCAGGAATCTAAATAATTAGAAGAAATCAGCTTAACACAGATCCAGAGGAAAAAGTCAAGTTGGAATAAAAAAAAAAAACATACAAAAAGATCCTTAAGCCAAGAATGATAAAAGAAGTTAAGAAAGACTAGTATCAAGTGGACTAGAACATTTGTGCAGAAAACTAGGGCCATGATCAGAGGTTGGTTTTTATTGAAAGGACATAGGAAACTTTAAACAAATAAAAAACATGGTCTTATTTGTTTTAAAAAAGGTCACTGTCTGAAGAATTATAAAAGGACAAGTGGAAGCAAAGGACCCAGCTAGATTATTGTAGTTCAAGAAAGAGATGATAAAGACATATAACAGGACGACAGGCAACAATGTGGAGCGCTGTGAGTATGTTTTGGTTTATTTGCAGAGGCAGAATGTGCCAGCTGAATTTAATTATTTCTGTCCTTGCTCAACCAGCACCCAGCAAAGTTTCTTTGTCAAGAAATATGAAACTTACTACTTTAGTTTTACAATAATTGACCTAGCCAATCCATTTCTTCCTTTCTGTCTGTAATGCATTAACTCTATAAAACACATTTGAGAAACTTGATTTTGTTCAGTAGGGACAACCACATTTTATTTTTACATCATGGTGCACAGATATATGAATTACCTCCTAACAATTAGGATGATATCAAAATGTAAATATAATTTATGGGGATAACTTGAAGGCATCATTGTTGCCTATTGCATAAATATCATTTGATGATATCAGAAGCACAGATAAGTGTGTTTCTAGAATATCTATTACTAAATTTTTCATAGTATATTAAGCTATAAATGATTTAAGGTACAGTAGATGTAAGGAAAATACTTACTGCTCTAGTATAGACCCAAGTTTTTAAGCATCTCTATTACTTTTCCCACCAAAGGTATATAACACTTAAGGCATCATCTACTAACAGAATAACTTGACTCTTAATCTGCCTTATTCATCCAGAAAGAATTTTGAAAAAGGAAATTTCATGGCATGACATGTAACAGTCTAGGGTGCTTTCTATTATAGGTATGGTATGAATATGTCCTAATAGTGTTTCACTTGCTTTTTCTCCTTGCTATTTCTCCAAAGATGCCTCTGTTGCATCTGTCATTCAGGACACAATCAATACCTATAACTCTATAAATACAGTGACTCCAATATCAAAGAAGACCTTAATGCAGAGATATGTCATGTTCTTTGGTTACATGACTGTATGTTATAAATTTAAAATTTTCCCGAAATAATATAATTCTAAAATATTTTAATCAAAAATTCGCTGAAGCTTTTAAATATTTTGACTGCTTATTTAAAAATTACGTGGAATAAAACCTGTAAAATTAATTAAATGCTGTAAAAGAAAAGTAATAAGTGAAAGCTTAGCAGAAGATAAAGCTGTGATAATACACATTACTACACTAACAGAAACCAGATAAGAGAGTTAAGGTCCTAATGTAGGTATGTATAGGAATCAGGAGTGCCATGAGGATCTTATTTAAAATCCATTGTAAAGGGATTATTTGCTTAAGAAATTGCCATCAGGGACCATGCACCCTGGCTCATGCCTGTAATCCTAGCATTTTGGGAGGCTTATGTGGGAGAATCGCTTGAGCCCAGGAGTTTGAGACCAGCCTGGAAAATATGGCAAGAACTCATTTCTACAAAAAATAAAAATTAGCTGGAGTTGGTGGTACATGCCTGTAAGTTCCAGGTACTCAAGAAGCTGAAGTAGAAGGATCACTTGAATCTGGAATGTTGAGGCTGCAGTGAGCTGAGCCAAATCACGCTGCTGCACTTCAGCATAGGCAACAGAGTAAGACACTGACTCAAAAGAAAAAAAAAGAAAAGTAAAGAAAAAAAGAAATTGTCATTAGGACAATGACTGTATATTTAAAAATGTTTCTTAATTCATGTTTTATGTAAAACATTTCAGATAATAAAATTTTAAATATAAAAAAGTAAAGTAATAGGAAATATATCACATATTATTCACATTCTTAGGGAAGACATAACACGTAACATGGAACATAGTAACCATAAAAATAATTACCGTATAGAAATTAAACATTTTATCAGGAAAAGAGGAGGGAAAAATTAAGTAAAACATCAGGTTGTGTTTGATTACAGCTCTCTTGAAAACTGAATACTCTGTGTAGCTACAGAAAAACAAAAAACTCAACTTTTCTTAAACATCAAGTTAAAAAAAAAGATATGCATGCTATCAAAGTAGAAGTTCAGGGTATTCACCAAATAAGAAATGGAAAGGTTCACCAAGTTAAAAAAACAGCATTAATTTTTTTTAAGTTGTGTTAATCCTCTAAAAATCTGCTAAACTTATTTAAATGAAAAGAATCAATAGAAGGAGGAGGACATGAAGACGGGAGAGAGGTGAAAAATTAGAAAAAAAGAAAGGAAAAGATATGAGAACTGTTATTCTTACTTGTGAATGAAGATACAAAATATTTTTGAGTCTTTTATAAAAATAAATGGGCTTCTTTTTAAAACATTCTCCATGCTCAATAGCATAGGGATAAACTCTTCTCTGGAAATTTGGTAAAACTGACTGGCAAACTATCCGTTCTTGTGTCTTTTTTGCAGCCAGGTCTTAAAGATCATGGTTTTTCCTATGGCTATAATTATATCAAGTTTCTATCTCTTTTTCAGTTAATTTTTGCAATATAAATTTCAAATATGTTATTTTCATCTATCTTTCTAATTTAAAGAACAATACTTGGTGCATAGTTTTGTCCCAAATTTTAAAATTACATCTGTAACTGAGGACATTTAGCGCTCATTAATAAAGATGCATTCTTGGGATTTCTGCATTTGCTTATTTAATGAAAACAGAGATGTTTTTCTGTTGTAATTTTTTTAATTACTGGTTATAAGTATTATTAAGTATATATTTGACTTACTATTTCATAGTTTCTTTAGTACTGTTTATGACATTATTAAGGGCCTGTGTATGTATTATTCCATCATGCCATGAACAGCTTCATGAAAATGGAGTATTATTATTACGATTTTACAAATCAGAATCCTCGTCTACATAGGTTAAGTGACTTGCCCAAGGTTACACAGTGTCAACTAAAGAATGATGAGGTTCATACATTTGGAAAGGAAAGCTTTATTTCCCATCAAGGGTTTGCAGCCTGCAGGGTGGCAAACAGGCTGGGAAGCGCAGCGCCAGCCAGAATCTGAACACAGGCACTTCGAGCATGAAAAGAATAAGACAAGAGTTTATGCTGAATGGGGAGACCAAATATACATACTCAATAAGCTATAGGAGGAGCTGTGAATATTTATGAAAGGAGAAACTGCATGCGCAGTTGAGTTTCATGCCTCTCTCCACGGGTCCCAAGTTCAAAAAATGGCAGTGTTTTAGCATTAACCAAGGGTAGAGTCTTTGGCTCGCTGTTATCAAAAGGTTAAGAAGAGGACCCGAACACTCTCGCCATGCATCCTTTATGGTCAGTGCTATCTTATAAGAAAGGAAGGCTGGTTGGTTGTTTTATTATAAGCACAAAAGGAAGGGGTACCATCAGGTGTCTGGTTGATATCAGAAGTGGAACCAGTCTTTCCAAAGCGCTGGTTTCTTTTTAGCCTTTAGGGAAGAAAGCCAATAGTGAGTATTGGCATCTCCCATCCTGTCGGGCATCCCCCATCCTGTCATGGCCAACAACTCAGTTTTGAAGGTTTCTCTGGGGTTTCCTTGGCAAAGAGAGTCTGTGTCTTTGCAGGGCTTGGGATTTCATTTTTATTTCTTGAAGGCTAATAGAAAATAATTACTTGAAGCTAGGTAAGATTGAGTCCAAAGCCCAAGCTTTTAATTATTATCCATTACTTGGTCTTTATTGCCATCTCCCCTGCTAATTATTTTTAGTTTAATCTCTTTTTTGTTAATTTTTCTCAATGTTTCAGCCATTATGAATAATTATATGAGTACCATGTTATTTTTGTTTTGCAATGATTTTCGGTTTCATTTAAAAATGTAAAGACAATTATTCATGCCCATGGATGAAGGAATTGAGAAGTTCAAAATAGCTCATGATAAAAAGTGTCTGTGGTTGGCTGCATGCTCTAACCATTAGGCCTACACTTAGGCAGCAACTATTATAACAGTTCTTTTCTGTTTCTTCTAGTGGTTACATACATTCTTTTTGTTTTTGTTGTTCAGCACTTTATTTTTTAATTTTTTAATTTTTATCTATGATAACACAGTAATTTTATGTATTTATGAAGGACATGTAATGTTTTAAGGACCTACAATGTGTAATGATCAGATCAGGGAAACCGGGGTATCCATCACCTTAAGGCTTTATCGTTTTTTTTTAATGTCAGAAGCATTTCAATTCAACTCTTCCAGTTATTTAAAAATCTACAATAAATTATTGCTAACTATAGTCACTCTATTACATTACTGAATACTAGATCTTGTTCATCTCATCCAACTGTATTTTTGTACCTATTAACTATCTCCAGTTTATCACCCCACTCCCTACTTCCTTTCCCAGCCTCTGTCAGCCATTATTCCACTATCTATCTCCATGAGTTCATTTTGTTGTTGTTTTAGTTCTCACGTATGAGGGAGAATCTGCAATATTTGTGTCTCTGTGTCTGGTTTATTTCACCTAATGTCGTGTCCTCCAGTTTCATTCAGGTTGTGCCAAATGGACAGAATTTCATTCTTTTTTGTGGTGGAATAATATTCCATTGTATAAAATGTGTCTATATACACATTTTCTCTATCCATTAATTTCTTGATAGACACTCAGGTTGATTCTGTATCTTGGCTGTTGTGAAAAGTGCTGCAATAAACATGGGAGTGCAGATATCTCTCTCTCTGTTTCTTTTTTTTTTTAGACAAAGTTTCACTCTTGTTATCCAGGCTGGAGTGCAGTGGCACGATCTTGGCTCACTGCAACCTCTGCCCCCCAGGTTCAAGCAATTGTCCTGCCTCAGCCTCCCGAGTAGCTGAGATTACAGGCACCCACAACCATGCCCGGCTAATTTTTTGTATTTTTAGTAGAGATGGGGTTTCACCATGTTAGCCAGGCTGGTCTCACACTCTCGACCTCAGGTGATACACCCACCTTGGCCTCCCAAAGTGCTGGGATTACAGGCATGAGCCACCGCACCTGACCCATACACTGTTTTGTTGGTGTTTCTTTGTTTTTTTGTTTGTTTGTTTGTTTTTTAAAATGTATACCCAACAGTGGGATTGCTGGATCTATAGTAGTTCTATTTTTATTTATTTTTTGTGGAACCTCCATATTGTTCTCCACCTCAAATATGCTCTGACTTCCTAGCAAAATGGGAATTGGCTCACTTTTAAAATCCTTACTTTCCATGTAATATTAATTCTTACATTGCTATTTTTATTGAGATAGCATTGATATCTTATACGTGCATCCTCTATTTTTGCTCCATCAACTCTCAACACATTCTTAACTTTTTTCATTTTGAAAGAAGAGTATGTAACCACTGTTCTCTCACCACTTCCGCTCTAAAACATTTTAAATTATATCTTCAGGTTTTTCCTGGAGATAATCACATCCCTTCTGTTATAAAATTATCATTTTTCTAACATATAACTTACTTGTAAAATTTGAAAACTAGTAAATAGTTTTTATATTTTAACCATATATATCAGCATATATCTGATCATTCTGTATTGTTTTGTCCTTTCTATAAAACCAGTATCTCTTGGCCACTAAACAGAGAGCCTTTAATGTTTGTTAGTGCTCTTAGTACATTCATATATATGGCAATCTTCAATGTTTTTTCTTATTCCTATTTTATTTTTTATTCTTTCCCCATAATTAACAGTTTATGTCCTCATTACAAATTTTGCTGGTAGAGTTTATTGGTTTGAGACTTCAACATATGTGTCTTCTCACAGTGATTATTCTAAATAATTGAATACATATTTAAAAATCTAAAACATATAATTAAGCTCATATTTTTCTAGCAATTTCAAGCCATATGTGTTTGTGTATGTGTGCATGTGTGAGTGTGTGTGCATGGAAAAGAGCAGGACATAGTTACCTTTAAAAATATTATCCAGTAGATTAGGCAGTAATTCCTAAGAAATAAATGCCATTATTTGGTTTTAGGCATTAACATTTACCGAATAATTTGAGCTCATTGATGACTACCTTGTCAATTTTATACCAGATGAAGTAAACTATTAAATGTCTTTTGATGAATAATTTATGTTCTGAAATCATTCATTCCCATTTTAAACTAAGTATTATTTTAAAGTACTGCAGGGATCATTTAAATGTTATATATCTTTTAAATGATATAATATTTGAAATGTAGTACACAATATATCTATTATGCTCAGTATATATATAGTTATATAATTTTGTAGGTTGTAAATTTATTAATTTTAAAATAATACCTCCCATGGTGTGTCAGATTTATTATTTACATGCAAGCTTTATTTTTGTCCATTTCATGTTTTTAAAATTAAAATGTGTAATCTAATAATGGATTCTACGTGTTTTGAATCACAAATAGACACCAAAGGAGACGCAAATACAGACACACTATGATGAGAATTACACTTCGGCAGTAATTTTAGATATTGAGGGACAAGTCATACAAACATTATTAAAGAATAACATTTATCCTCTGGTTGTAGTTTCTAAAAAAGCTACCCAGGATTTACTGTAAAGCTGTGAGAAAAGTTGACAATATTCCTATGGTTGAGAATTTGGGGTTAAAATAAAAATAAGGATGCGTTAATGCTTAAAGCTTTCCAGATAAATGCAATTGTTAGCAATATGTATATTCTTGCCAAGATGCGGATGGTGGGAGTCATCTTGTGTAATGACTGATGTATTGCTTTGGCAGACAGACGTTATCCAGCCTAAAACTGGAAGCACTGAAGTCCTTGGCAGTGACAGCTATGTTTTCATATGGAATACTTTGAGGTTGGGAAGTGTGATTCACACAATAGGAAACAGACCTAATTAATGCTAGGATCCTCTTCTTCATGACATAAGGCTTACAGATTTTGTAGAATGAAGCTCAACTCAAAGATGTATTTTTGAAGTATGTATTATTCCACTTGTTTAAACACGTGTACATAAAAAACTAGTCAAAGCATATATTGGTAACAGAAAAGACTTAACCTAATGCCACCAATTTTGTCCTTTGTAGAAATATAAATCCCTCATGAAGCCATTATGTTGTACTTTACAACTGGTATATGAAATATGAAAATAGTAGTATAAAAATGACAGACTAAAGGACAGGTTCAATATTTTGGAAAATTACAGGTTTTGTGTGTGTGTGTGTACATATATAATTTTGTAAATTGTATCTTGGTACTGTGGTAAGTTAGCAATGGCTTTTGCAGATGGAGTAGGTGACACAGATTTGAAGCTTTTTTTAGAGATGGGGAAAAATATTTTCATTTTAAAGTAAATGTCACTGTAAATTATTTCTGTCATATCTATATATTAATATTTTAAAAATGAAAAAGTTTATGAAGAAACCACTAAAAATATCTCTTAAATTGAAAATATATATTGATTCCAAATCAAATATTATAAGCAATTGAAATGAGTATTTTAAAGAATCTTAGAATATATAAGACCATGAGTTTCATCTGACTCAGAATAGAAAAGTTTTCCTATAAGTTGATATTCTTTTCAACACTATTCCAAAACTGAATGCAACTCCATATTTTTCTTGTGATATTAATTTGCTTTGGTGAGGGACCAACGACACACACACACACACACACACACAGCCAATAAGTTTAAGGTTAACAAAAATAGTAGTTTAATATTCATTTTCAGAGAATCTGTCTGATCACTTGGTTTATTCAATGGGGTTTCAGATATATTTTACTGACGTCGTTCTCACAAATAATTATATGGAATTGAAATACAACCCATGATAAAAAATGTTTGAATGTTTGAATTTTGAATATCCAAGACTGAGAGAATTTAGAATTGTTAGAGATTTTAGAGTGATGTTCAAAGTTAAGAGAATTTTGAATTAAACATAAATGGATTTAAAATGCCACTTCTAAAAAAGTAACCAGATAATTAATTTAAAACTGGAGATAGTCCTTCAAAGAAAAGAAACAAGATTATTGATCATATAAATGGCTTCAGACTAGAAATCAGCACATTTCATCCAGAACATAATGTATTTGCTGAGTGCATATGAGTGAATTATTTACTTATTTTATTTTTCAATTATTTGCTGTGGAATGAACCTAGAGGCTGGAAAGGGGAGGAGGGGCAGAGGAATAGGGAGAGGTTGGTTAAAGGTTACAAAGTTACAGCTAGATAGGAGAAATAAGTTCTAGTATATTCTAGCACTGTAGGGTGACTATAGACAACAATATAATTTATACTTTTAAATAGCTACAAGAGAGGATTTTGAATGCTCCCAACACAAAAAAAATGATAAATGTCTGAGGTGATGGATATGTTAATAACCCTGATTTGATCACTATACATTGTATATATCAAAATATCACTATGTAGGCCAGGCACAGTGGCTCACACCTGTAATCCTAGTTCTTTGGGAGGCCGAGGTGGGCGGATCACCTGAGGTCAGGAGTTCGAGACCAGCCTGGCCAACATGGTGAAACCCGTCTCTACTAAAAATACAAAAATTAGCCATGCATGATGGCAGGTGCCTGTAATCCCAGCTACTCGGGAGGCTGAGATGGGAGAAACGCTTGAACCCGGGAGACAGTGGCTGCAGTGAGCTGAGATCTCACCACTGCACTTCAGCCTGGGTGACTAAGCAAGACTCTGCTTCAAAAAAAAAATCACTATGTACCCCATAAATATGTAGAATTATTATGTGTCCAATTTTTACGTTTTTAAAGTTTTTCTTCTTTTCTTCTCATGATGCTTTAGGGCATTGGTCTTGGAACTTTTCCTTGCATAAGGATCACTGTCAGGGTTTATTAAAGGACAGATTTCTAGCTACCATACCCAGAGATTCTGATTCAGTAGGATGATTTGGGATGAGGCCTCTATGTCTAACAAGTCCTCAGATGTCAAATGTCAGGGGACCACATTTGAGAATCATCACTCTAAGACAATGATTACAATTCCAGGTAGACTAGAAATTAAAAATGAAAACAGCGGGCTGGGGAAATGGTAATGAGAAACAGGAGTCAACTGGACCAGCGCCACTGGCCAAAGGTAGAACAATTTATACAACAAAATAAATAAAGTAGTGTTGCATTATAACCCAAAGTATAGAATAAATATTAATGAATCCATATGATATGAATTATTAAATAAGAAAATTATTGGAGGAAAATAGACAAATCTCTGCAGTATTCCAAATAATTTATGTAGATGCACTATGCTTCAGGAGATGAAGCATAACTCCCCACTCCTTAAATATGGGTTGAATATAGTGACTTCCTTCCCAAGAATGCAGTGTGAAAAATAGGAGGGAAAACATTAATTTACAGTGGAGAAAACTAACAAATACTACCTCTGCTGGATGATCAACTTTAACATCAAAAGTGATGTTATACACTGTATAACCTTGCTATAATGTGACGACAATGGCACTTTACCTCTGTAATCTTTCTCTTAAAATCCCATAACCCTAATCTAATCATGAGGGAAAAAATCAGACAAGTTCTAATTGAGGGACATTCTAAAAACACTTGACTCCTCAAAGCTGTCAAGTTTACTCCAAGAAGGAAAAGTCTGAGAAACTGTCAGAGCCAAGTGGAACTTAAGTAGACACAATGACTGCATTAAAAAAAAAGAACATTTAGTGAAAACTAAAGAAATCTGAGTAAATCTGGGCTTTAATTACTAATAAGTTATCTATAATGGTTCATTAATCCTGATAAACATACCATAGTAATGTAACAGATAAACAGTAAGGAAATCTACATGTGAAATATATCGAATAATTAAAATATCTTCCTAATTTCTCTATACATCTAAACAATTATCAAATAAAAAGTTTATTGTCAGAAAAAGCAGGAAGGATTGAGATGACTGGGAGAGCAATTGAGAGACGGGGAGAAGCAGGTTTCCATGTAACTTTCTGTAGCCATTTTTGTTCTCATTAAAAGAGAGTTCTGGACACACACGCAAACACATACACAGAGGGGGAGAGAGAGAGAGAGAGAGAGATAAAGAGGTGGGTAAGTCTAATTGGGCTATTTTATTTTATTTTATTTTATTTTATTTTATTTTATTTTTTGGCTGCTTCACCTAAATGCAGTCTGTACCCCGAGGAGACCACCTCAATAGTTGCTTAGGTGACTACCAACTACCCTAGTTTTCGCTTAGGTCTTGAAGCCTTCCTTACTGAACTTCTAATTTTTTAAGAAACTGACCCTGTTTGGTACAAGGAGTGGGGCACTGGCTGAGACCTAAAATAATTAGCTGAATTTCATAATCAGAGCCATATATATTGATAAGCATGGGATTTAATTCAGCTAATCAGCCTAAGCAAGGCTAGTGCTGGAGGCTTCTGGGGGACAAATTCTACTGAACCGTGTGGCACACAGACATAAAATCTGGAAACACTGTTACCATTTTCCCTTTAAGTCCAGGCTTTGGATAAAGCTGACACCATCACCGAAGACAGAAAAGAAAAGGCTTTGTAATTTCCTAGAATAATAAATCCATGTTATTGTTTAAGTAAAGTTTCAATTAGAATTTCTATTACTTGTGACTAGAAACACTGTAACTGATACATGTAAAAGTATATTCCACAATAACCATATATCAACTGATGGAATTTTTAAATATATATGCAATAATTTGAGAAGGTTCTTTTTAAAAGAATAACAAGTGATATGGCATTTGATTCATCTAGGTTAAAACTGCATAAAAAAGCAGCTACAAGACAACATAGAGATACACTTGTTATGGCAATTTTGTGATTCATCAGATTTTATTGGCTGAGCTGCAAATAAATATTATGCATCATTTTCTTTTATCCTTTTAATTTTTAAGCACAAAGTTTCAAACCTTTTCACTGATGTGTTAACTGTTTAAATCTATATTGAGAAAATTGAAAAGTTTTAAATGTTTTGATAATATTCTTAAAATTAATGACAGAATTTATATAATAGTGACTAATTTCTATATAAATCATTGGCTAATTTCTAAATAAAAGTAAACCATATTTTAAAATATTTTCCACTTAGCTTCTGTATCCAGAAACTATGGAAAAAAAGGTATTAGTAAAAATAGCAAAGGCAACATTATAGCCGATTTGGTAGTGTGCCTAAGATGATACATTAAATAATATGAATTTTTCTGTCATGAGAAAATATTCTTGTGGCAGGTATCATTAACTGAGAATGATTCAAGGTGTCCTTATATGACTTGGGGACCTTGGGGAAAAGAGTATTGATGCATATTAGTCCCTGAGGACAATGGATTTAATTAAGCTTCAAGTAAAAATGGCCTCAACTGAAGTGCAAACAGCGCTAAGTGAAATCAAACTTAAAAGTTCCAGAGACAAACACTCAAGTTCATGTAGGACACTGCAAAATATCTTTCTCCAAGAAACTTTTGAAAATATGAAGTGATACATTCCTAGGATTCTTTGAAAATGTAAGCTTTGCACATACCTTCCCTTGGAGGAAACGGGAAATTACAACAGTGCTAGAGGCACCTCCCTCTCCTGGCAAGGTTTAGTGTTAGAAGAAGTGGCTTTCCTGTTTGATTTTTCATCTCAGTGCTTTTCGGAGTTCTGTCTGTTACTTTCATTGGGAGAGTTAGGCACAGTTTATCAGTGGCTGGCACAGACATATATGTCATGATTTATAAGGTTCTGGTGCTCTGGAGTCTCCTGTATTGAGCGCATGTTTGGAACTGCCAAGAAGCAAATATAGCCATTTGTTTTTCAATGATAAACTGATATAGCCATTTGTTTTTCATTCAATTTTGCAGCTTCGATTCAGATTTCAGCACTCCAATAAGTAGAGCCTGACAACTATGACAAGTGTTTCAGGTATGTTTTAATGTACACCAAAGTGCATCGCTGTGTCCCATAAGGATAACATTGGCTCTTAGCATCATCTTTTTGCCTTTACTTTGACTGTCACACTAATGATGGAAGATAAAAGCTTAATACATTATCCCACTTTACAGTCTCATATCATTTTTAAAAAAAAGCATAATGAAACCTTATTTTGTCTATTTTGTGGTAACTACACTTAAACAGCCAAGAAAATTAAGTGCACTTCAGTTTAATCCTCTCGTCAAAAACATTATAACAAGCAGTGCTTGATCAATTACTTACCACTTGGCCTTGAAGTACTAATTATCAAACTCTTTAGTGTCACTCCTGAGTGATGAGGCTTTCCCATTCATCCTTCAACAATTCACACTACCATAATATTTTAATGAAATAAATAACAATATAGGCTGTCTATTATTTCATTGATTTACATGTTCTTTAGGGGAGAGAGAGAGAGAGAGATAATTGGTATATTAAAATCTACGACTCAGATATAAAAATAACTACAAGAGACTGGCCATTTTGTTCACTGTAAGCAACTCCATTTGTCACAAGTTAGTTTTAGATACTGATAGTTTCATAAAAATCTCTAAATAAGCTTTTCTTTAGCAATTTTTAAAATACCAAATTTTTTGTTAACTTTTAGAACTAGAAGAATGTGGAAATAAAAATTTCAAGAATATTCTTCTTAATATTTTCTCAAGTTACAGCACCCAGCAAGTTACAAGAGTACTTATGAGTATTGCTGAAAAAAACATACTGGCTTCTGAAATTTTCAAACACTTGTAGATAATGTTCTAGGCATCAGATGGTTTTCAATTTGCTTTTTCCTTATTTTATCAATTCAGTGGCGTTTCAGTAAGTGATCATGAAATTTTTGCTAATTTTCCATATGTTAAAAATAACTTTATAATTGCTACTTTCCTTCCTCCACGACGCTCCACCCAGAAACACTGACTCTCTCATAATCCTTACAGATGAAATCGTCCTTAAATTTTTACATCTATGTGTATATGTGTATGTGCCTCAATGCTGTTATCTCTGTGGTGTGTTTTTGTTTGTCTTTAGAGTAGTCTAAAAGGATAAGATCTTTGGTCTGCCTATTTTTGTTCCTTTTCTTTCCTGAAAAAAATAGATTTCTTCACTTTAATCATATTATGCCTACGTGTGGCAGTTGCTTAGAGGAGGGATTTAAATGTGTACAGTTTTCTTGGAAATGGGGTGAAGCTTGAGAGCACTCAATTTGTTGAGTGTCTTAAAGTTATTACTACTAGAATGCACTTTAATTTTTATTTAGGTTGTGCATTTATTTAAATAGCTTAAAACAACATTCAGACACAAACTGAATGTTCGTTTATTGATCTTTCGAGGGTAGCTCTAAAACCTCCTCCGAAGCCATCCCTCAGCATCTCTACTGCTTAGTCATAAAAGAGTTCGGATTGTGGGCTGGCAGTGATTGTGCTGACCTGTGAGTCCCACTCATTTGCCTTTCAGGCTAGAGAAAATCTTTCTGCCCTGGCCTTCAAGGGAAAGACCTGGCAGTTATCTGACCTTGATTACTCCTGGGACAGCCCGTCTCTCACTGTTCTGAAAGACACTGCATTGCCCTGAGCCCTTTTTATCTCTGTCATATGCAACATGACCCCTGTTAAAATGTGGCAGCTTTAATATTGATCTTCTCCTTGAGGATTTAGTTCTGTTCGTGTCAGATGTAGATTTAAAAATTTATAGATACTGAACGTACCGAATAACTAACACCAAGACTAGATTCTAAGTATATAAAAGTGCTTACAAGACCTTAATAAAGAGTGGTTGCCTTCAGTTTAGTCTTAGCTCTGCCATTCAAGTCTTGCTTCCTGAATATATTGTAGATATATAGCGAACAAATCTGAGTTTGCCTTGAAAAAGGTACTGAGAGATTTGGCCACGAAATTCTCACTCAACTGATGGTCCGTCAGTGCCCTCCACAGGATACTATGCAGAATTTTTTCTCTAAATTGTTGTCTCTGTTTAATTTTCTTGAGTGTTCTGTCTTGGATCATTTCTATATTAGAGAAAATTCATAAAGGCTTGAAAAGAAATTAAATTCCTTGATTTAATTTAGTGAATTTAGTGAATCATTTAAGTTAGGAAGCAAAATGTCAATACCAGCCTAACCCTCACTCCCACTGTACATCATCCTGCTGCATTCAATTGCTTGATAAGAAGCTTCTGAAAAATGCTATTTGGTTCTTAAACAACAGGTAATGGATTTTTAATAGTTTTTTTTTCAGCTGTTCTTTCTGTAGGAAATTGAGTTAAGGGCACACATGTTGGCAATTACTCTTTTTTTCACGGTATTTGTTTGAAACTAGTACCTAAGAAATCTACAGCAATATTTATACTTTTCTAGGTGATTCATTCTGAGCACCTTGCTTAAATTCCTCATGAAATAAAGAGACCTCCTCCTTACTCTTTCAAGGGTTATCATGGGATAGAATTTAACCAAGGGATAGCAAAGATTCCACTATGTCTATATTCACTTGTTTTGAAACTAATAAATTGAAGTGGACAAGAAATCATTACTAGAATAAATTAAATAAATAAATAATGCCCACAATAGAGAAAAATTCCTCTGTAACAACTAGTTATTGCTTTGTCAGTTCTTTAGAGTCAGTCCTGGGGAGAGTGAGCTGAAAGATGTATCAGGGAAATCAAAGCAAAGAGAACCCAATATTTCGATCAAAATGGCTTTCTCAAAATAATCACAGAGAGTATATTGTCATTATAAGAACAGATGCTGAACAGTTAAAACCTTATCCCTCTAAATATGAAAGAAAAGGAAAGCTTTCTAGCAACAGAAATGCTGAGCTGACATGCCATGTAAAACGCAAGGCAGGCCAGCTTGGGTTGACATGCTACTGAAACACAAGGCAGGCCAGTAGAGCTCTGCTATCAGTGGTTGAGCCTGGACACGCCTGAGGACCAGCAATGCAGAGTATCCTGACGCCCAGCGTTGCCCCTATAAAAAAGTCTACTTTTTTATGACTGAAGCCACAAATGACACACTAGGGCCTGGAGGAAGAGGAACAGTTGTTCTACTTTACCCCCATTGGCTAAAACACACACACACACACACACACACACACACATGCACACCCCCAATCTACTTGATATTGAAGCATATTAATTATCCATAAATAGAATTTCCTAACTATAAAAAGAAACAAGTCAAAAACAGTAGGAAAGCTGATCAATGGGAAAAAAACTGAACTCTGCCATGAATAATATATATGCCATTAGAAGCATCTTCAAAAAGATAACTTAAGAATTGTATGTTTTAGTTGATTTCACAATAGCTGCTGGAATCTGTCTATAAACTGATTTTAAGAAATTTGAGGAGGTTATCTGTGTCCCATAAGTATTTGTAGTGTAAGACTGCACATTTCTAAGCTATTAGGTACTTTTTCTGTTTTGCAACTACACCATCTGAAACAGGTGTCTGTCAAGGATACTGTAGATGGGGAAGAGAAGTCTGGAGGATATTGCAGGATGATCTGTAAGAATTAGGACTGGAGGTTGCTTCACATCACCTCTGCCCACCAACTATTGACTAAAACTCAGCCAGATGTACCCACCCCAGCATGACTGCAGGGGGTTAGGGAGTGAGCTGGTAAATTTCTTACTTATTTTTGTGTGCCCAGGAGGAAGGAACAATATGGAGACTGTGTAACATGTTCCCTGTCCTATTTTCCTCTACAGTATAAATATTTAAGTACAATCTAAGCACATTGCATTTACTTTGGGCCACTTTCCCTAGTATCATATAAATCATCATTGCTTCCTTTTTAAAACACTCATTTAACAATTCTTTCTCAATATTTTGTGATGTTAGCACTTATGTTTTACAATTGACCATCTTTTCTTCTTCCTTTTATTTCAAAACCTTTATCTCATAGGCCATGTTTTTGAGGCCATTTCCAAAGAAACAAAGCTTTGAGAAAGCATATTAAAGTTCAATGTGGGATGTTTCGCTTATTTGGACAGGAGAGTCAAAAAGAAGCCCTTTAAGACACTTACTGAGAATTGAATACTCAGACATTTATCCCAATTTTATAATAATGAGATAAAGCAAAAGAAATCCTTGTTAGTTTAATAGAAAAATCATCACCAGAGAGAACTCTGTTGGCTTTGAGCTTCGCAGCAAGGCATGTTTATTGCTTGATTAAATATTAATATGATTAGAGGTCATGCTCTTTGGTAAAATCCCATTAGTAATACACAGTGGAGTAAAAAACACTCAACTTCAGCATTTTTTTCTAATACATTTAAAACTCTGTGACTAATGGCTGAAAAACAAAAACTTGAGCTTACTTGCATGGAAAATCCATAGACCAGATTCTGCCATGATCCAGTAACACCAGAGTCAAGCTGACATTTAATATACCAGAGACAAAAAGAGTTTCATTCTCATGACAGTCTAGACTGTACAAAACTATATTTCAAACCTAAGTAGATCAAATTACAGTTAAGTAAATACAGGTGTCTGCATTAACTCATCAACCATTACGATTGTACAGACTAATTAGGTAGAATTGAATTTCGGTCTATCATAAACTGGTGATTAAATGGTAAGAAGGAAAATCTGAAGAACTGGCTCTATTAATAACCAGTCATGTGAACACAGATAAGTGACTGAGGTTCTTAATACCTCTATTTCTCTAGGTTTAACTTCTGTATGATACCAACCTTGGACCTGAGAGTTTTCGAACAATTTTAATAAAGACTATGCCACTCAAAATGGGTGAAGGTTCAAGTAGGAAATATGGAAAAAATCAGTACTAACTGCGCAAACAGTGTGAAGGCTGCTTGTCCATGATGTCACTGATATTTTCCATAAAGACCAAAATATAAACTTAGCAACAATGAATTTCTATTAAGGACATGGTAAGCAATTAAGAGCTGAGCTGTTATGGTAGGCTACTTTCTGGCTTAGCGTTCGTACAGTGGAGGCATTGTATGAATGGATAATTTCTCAAACAGGTATTTAAGTTGCTGTTGTATAAACTGTTACTAGTCTATATTTTGTTTAGGAACTTATTTTTTATGAAAATTTCTACTTGAGTAATCACCCTTTGAATTTTAATTCCTTCCTGAGGAATTGCCCCTAATATCATTTGTCTTTTTTGTTGTTGTTTTTGTTTGGTTGGTTGGTGTGTTTTTTTGTGTTTGTTTGTTTGTTTTCCTTTTTCTTTGACAGATGGTCTCACTCTGCTGCCTAGGCTGAAGTGCAGCGGTGCAATCATGGCTCACTGCAGCCTCAAATATCTTGGCCCAAGCGATCCCTTGGCCCCAGCCTTCCAAGTAGCTAGGACTGCAGGCATGTGCCACCATGCTGGCTAAATTTTTAAGTTTTATTGTTAGTAGAGACAAAGTCTCACAATGCTGCCCAGGATGGTCTCAAACTCTTGAGCTCAAGCAACCTTCCCACCTTGGTCTCCCAAAGTGCTGGGATTACAAGCATAAGCAACCACGCCAGGCCTCTTAAAAAAAAAAAAAGTCCTGATATCTTAATTTGATTGGAAATACCACTTGTGTTTTTGTGTATGGATGAAATTGGGATGGTGTTGTTACTTAGGCTATTAATAAGATAAAATTCCATTACTGGTGCTCCCACAAGTAAGAATCTGGGGATTGAAATTAACATGGTAGGCCTTTATGTTAAAACAAGATCTAATTCAATTAAAATTGATACTTTTTTCTAAATTGCATAAGGGAATACTGCATTTTATACAGAAACTCTGCATCACACTTACATCCGATTGGAATGATTTATATCTCATCTTTTAACATGCTGCTCTTTCAAAGGGGGCTTATGACTCCATAAAGTAGCTGACTGACAGTCCTTAAGACCTCTTGCTTACATGTATCATAACACAGGCATACACATTGCAAATTTCTGCACAAACCCAGCATTTAAGTGTGAACTACACGCATCCTGAACTGATGAAAACAGGGTATTTGTTACACTTGGTTTCCAGGGAAACGACACTTTATAGGATCCCCACTTATGCCGTTCCATGCGAAGCTGCCTCAGAATCGCCTTCAAAGAGCCCTTGTCTCCATCTGTGAGCTGAAGGGAAAGTGCTGTGATGGCAGCTGCTAATGAGCTGACTCGCCTCCATCAGGGCAGGTCTAAATTTACTTCCACTGTCCCCCTAGGGAACTGTCAACCAGGAATATGAGTGAGAGAAGAAGAAATGATTGCCCCTTTCCGGGAGCATGGCACTCTCTCTAACACACTTGCTAATTTGATAGTTACAATAAAGGATGGATAGTTACAGGGAAAAATCCGTGTACATTTGCTGGTACTGCAATGTCAGCTAAGCATTTGCTTCCTAACTTTTTCAGTGGCAGCTTCTTCCTGACATGCTGTCTGCAGGTGGCTGTGACTCTTCGTTTTGTCCGCTGTGCTTGTTCCTAATTGCAGTTCCACTTAGTGTACCCTCTTCTGAGGCTTGTGTTCCCTTGTTCCCAGTCTGCAATTGACAATGAAGAATTTTAACAGAAGCTACTAGAAACATGAAAACATATTTTGAGACCCATCATTAAAGACGATTTTTGCTCTGGCAATATTCATTAGTCGGCCACTGCCATGAATGTAATGGCAGGTGCCCTCCGTTCACTGGGTCACACACTGACTTCATCACTGCCAAGCAGAGCTGCATGTAAGTTAGGCTGAGAAGGCCAGATTCTGAGGACAATTAGATAAATTCTGCTGAGACTGGAGCAAATTAGTGAATGAGCATATGTTCCTGGATTCATATTTTGGGAACTGTTATAATCCATTTGCAAGTAAATTTCAAAATAACGTAAGGAAAGGGCAATCGAATTTTAACTAACAACACCCTCATAGAGGAAGCACTGTGCACCACTGACTAAACTTACAGCAGGTGGAACAATTGGCGTCCTTTGAATTGTCCCCTCATTTACATATATGTTAGGGTTCCGCTAACTGAACTTATTGTCTCTTACAGAAGAATGTGTCATGTAGTTGGCTATGGCTGATACTATGCAATTAAGAGAAAGTGGTGGTGACCCTTAGATCATTGAGCCTTCCAGAATTGATTCGCTTCTTAAGGAAATCTTGAAGGAAGAAGCAGAGTATATTACACAATAGAAAATAACAAAGGATGGGTGGGAGATAACGTGGGGTTTCTGTGTGTGTCTATGTGTGTGTGCACCTGCACAATTGTGTGCAGAATGTTTAGGTGCAGAAAGCTGCCATAGTAAAATTATAATGACAAATATATTTATTTCCAATATAACTGACAATAATCCTGGTAGCAGCAGAGCCAGACGGTAGCTAATAGAAATGGAAGCAGACAGGAATATATCTGAAAGGCTAGAAGTTGAATGAAATGAGAATCCCTAAATTGTAGTTAAAAAAAAGATCTTGTGAAGGCAAAAAAAAGTTATCATTTGTGGAGAGAGGAAAAAAATATTCCAATGAGTGGTATTCTTGCTTCTCCTCTTCCAAAGTTTATGTTCCTTCCATTGCCAGTGTCACATTTAGGAAGACATTACAAGTCTTTCTCCTAAAAACAGGATATAAAGAAGCCCAATGAGGCGCATGACTGAGAACCTTTTCGTGATGGCTGAATCACTGACGGCTTTTAGAAGAATTAAAGCTCATGTCCGGAAGTGAAGTTCCTTCTGAGGAAAACCATATAAGAACTCACTACTTTTTCCCTAAGTGTATAAGATAAAGGCTACATGGAAACGGAATTTTGAAGAGACAGGGAATTTGACCTCCATGAGAATTGTTGTATAGATATTTGTCACACATTTTTCAATAGACTATGAGCAACAGATGTCATCTTTTCTCTGCATATCACTCTTTTCTCTATTTTGTGTGTGTGTGTGTGTGTCAAACATGCTTAGGTTTCTAGACAGAAAATTTGTTTTCCCCTCCCCTGTACCCTTAGGGGATCTTTTCCTTGCTTCTTAATTGAATCTTTTCTTTCTATATAATTTCATTTCCACCCAAGAGTGCACAATCTTGGGAGAAATCGATCATGTGCCTATTGATCCAACTGCCCAAAAGGAAAATAAGTAAACAAACAAATAATTTGTCTCTACTGAGTGCTCAAAGGAACCAGAAATGTTATTCTTGGTCAAATCCTCACCAAAAGGAAGACAGTGTGGTCAAATAGAATGTATTTGAATGAATGAATGTAATGGCAGGTGCCCTCCATTCACTGGCTGTGTGTCTGAGTGCCATGGAAAATGTTAGCTTCCATATGAATTACTGATTAAATGTTTGCCATTAAACAAATTTGCACTCAGATAATTCTACCATAAGGATATCTGTTCTACGTATCTGTTATTCTCCAAAATGCTAACAGAGTTAAAATGGAAATTATAGCATCCTCCAAGAAAGAAACACCTAGGGAACATTTTTAAGAGCAAACTACCCCTGCTGTTATTTATATTCATGTCTGTTTGTTCCTACCCAAAAATTGAAAGAAATTTTTGGGTAGGAAAATTGTATTCACTGTTAGTATCTGGAGAAATAGGTGCCAAAGGAAAACTTGATAATGAGAATGTAAGAGGAAAGAAAATAGAGAGTACTATGGCATTAAAAATGATTAACATCCAGTAAATAGCTCCATCTATACAAATGACTCATTCTCTTTTCTGTAAATGCCTACATTCAAGGGCATCTGAGTTTCTAAGAACTGAGGGTGGCTGTAGATTTTGATAATACTCCTATCCTGGTGGAATCAAACAAGTAACTTACTACACTGTAGTAGAAATATCCCCAAAGATCAGAAATTGCCAGTAGTTGTCAAAGCCTTCTCTGCAGTCTTTTCAGCTGGAACACCGTCACAGCTGTGTCTGGATGGCTTTCCTTCCCTCTCAAGGGGTGTCCAGTCTTTTGTCTTCCCTGGGCCACACTGGAAGAAGAATTGTCTTGAGTCACCCATGAAATACAGTAACACTAGTGATAGCTGAACTAAAAAAAAAAAAAAATCGCAAGAAATTCTCCTAATGTTTTAAGAAAGTTTACAAATTTGTGTTGGGCCACATTCAAAGCCGTTTTGGGCCTCATGCAGCCCTCAGGCTGTGGGTTGGACAAGCTTGGTCTAGAGTTTACCAGGATACCTAGTTTACCTAGTAGCCTGGTTCCTTTCCCTTCATCCCCCAATTCAGGGATCTCAGGGGCTGGGTCCTTCCCGACCTCAATTACCATAACAGTTTCTAAGTGGTGGACCCAAGGGCTAAACTAAACCGCAGACTTATTTGTGTGCTCTTGAATTCAGCAAACAAAGCCAGTTTTAAAAATTAAGAAACTTGATATAAAAGCTGAGTTTTCAACTATTTTGAAGTAACTGAAGAAGCTATAGCAACACAGCCTGCAATATCTCCAGATGGGACCTTTACTTTGATGTAACAAAATCCCCATGGTTACCGGTTGTCCAATATAATTCCCAGTTCAATGATTTAAGTCACCTGACTGATTGTTAAGGCATTTCAATTTCAGGCTCTTACACTTCTTGATCTTCTTGCTTAACAAGTTTATGGATTAACTTAGTTTTCACTTTTAAAAAAATGTATATCTGGACTAGAGCCCACATTATTTTATCAACTGAAATTTGCTTTAGTTCTGTATTACGGTGGATTTGTTTTCAGAAAACAATTTCTTCAAGAATTATAGAATAAAAATATTGTTCTAAATTTCTTTAAAAAAATAGCTTCAAGTGAAAAGGAGAAAAATTAAATGTTTGTAATTCCTTTTATTACTTTCTAGAGTAAAATATATCCATTTAATGAATGCTTGTATCCTATAATTTTTAGTCTTTTCATACCAAAAGACATGCAGAAAGTTGAAATAACATTAGCAAATTATTACACTTTGAAGGATGGCATAATGAAAAGTACAAGGTGCATTTTATATGACATGGCATTTTTGGTATGGGAAAACTTTTACTGTTAACAGATACTAGAACCATGTATCATTTCTTTACCAAAGTATCTATAGCATTTCTATTCCAATCTCACCACCTACTCTACAAGTCTTTATTATGATATAGGTGGGTGAAGTTCAAAAACATGTATTGCGATCTTGCTAATAGCTCAATATATTATGTGTATCCTGGATTATAGAGAGATGATGAAGTCACGTGAGTTTAATATCCATACATCCACATTTTTTTAGTGGCAGCAAAAACAAAAAGAAAGACCTGCTTTTATAAGTTACTTCCTAATAATAAAGTTGAAGTTTAAAACTGATCAGAAGCTGAATACTAGAATGGTTTTGTATTTTAAGTTTTTAATCACCTATTCCTTAGAGCCATTTTGTCTAGATTTCTCAAGCATGTATAACCACATGTCTTCTTCTGGCTCTTGACCTAAATGGCAGTAACCCATCTCATTTAAATATTATTTATTTATTTATCAGTTTATCATAGGTTGATTGACAAAGATCCTATAGTAGGAATAGCCTATTATTCATTCTCCTCTTTTCAAAATTAAGCCAGAATCATAAATGGACGTGATAATTTCTAGGGATTATAGGATTTTTGGTAATGCAGTTAATGTTTTTCAGGGAAATTGTGATTTTTAACCTTATCTGTGTTTACTTTATCCTCTTATCAGAACAATGTGCACTGAAGTAATAAGTATTAAAAGAGTTAGGATAATGCATATTCTTTCCACTTACCCATTCTCACATTTTGGCCATGTTGTGGGTTTCTGAGGGATCTCAATGTATAACTTTTTTCTTTCTTGACCAGGCACTGAACTAATTGAGAACATTTAAAAAGCAAAATGATAATAAAAGAGGGAAAGTATTACCTTCATCCTCAGTAGTACTACTCTGACATATTAGCATTGTATGAGAGACCAGCAGACTACAGGATTGAGTAAATTTAGCCACCTGGCCTTAGGCAGTGGGGGGTATCCCTGGCAGGCAACTTGGAACTGCAGAAAAGTCAAGAATGTAAGTTTCTTTCTATAAAGGAGATGTACTTTAAGTCAAGCATGCCCAGTTGTTTTGTTTTTATTGTTGTTAATTTACCTACTTGAAAAAAAAATCACTCCATTTCTTAAAGGCAAAATGAAACTAAAAGCATTATATCTTTGGACTTCCCTCCACCGGAATGGAAACATCAAGAGTGGGGACAAAGCATCCCTTTAATAACAGGTCACATCCTAGGCTGTGTGAGTCTCCCCAAGCAGCCTAAAACTTCCTAAGGTTGGGGCCCGTATCCACCTCATTCGCTAACTCAGACACAATTATAGCAAAGTGTTGGCAGAGAATAGGTGTCCCATACTCATTTTCAGCAAATTCTAAGTTAATTTTCATCCATATAATAATTCCTACTCTTATTAATGAATGCTAAAAGAACAGTAGTCTTTGTTTTTTTTTTTTTTTGAGATGGAGTCTCACTCTGTCACCCAGGCTGGAGTGGAGTGGCACAATCTCAGCTCACTGCAACCTCTGCCCTCTGGGTTCAAGTGATTCTCCCACCTCAGCCTCCCAAGTAGCTGGGATTATAGGTGCGCACCACCACGCTACTTTTTGTATTTTTTATTAGAGAGAGGGTTTAAACATGTTGGCCAGGCTGGTGTTGAACTCCTGACCTCAAGTGATCTGCCTGCCTCACCCTCCCAAAGTGTTGGGATTACAGGTGTCAGCCACTGTGCCCAGCCAACAGTAGTCATTTTTAACTCTTCAAGTAGCTGACCATGGACACTCTTAATTCCTGAGACTATTCTGTGGTGATACACAAGTTGGTTGGAGATGTAAATGGGTTGTTGTTCTGATATTGTCTCTGGAGGAGTTGTAAAGTAGAAAGTTCGTGGTTCCTACTCTTATTAATGAAGTTCGTGGGCAGCAGGAGTAATTGAGGGAGGAGTCAAGTAAGTAACTGGAGGAGGAGAAATGCTTGGTAAATATCTTCAAGAGATGTTTCTTATTCTAAACTAGCGAGGTCAGCCATGACATGTAAGTACTTTTTGATGTCTAGCAATTCAACTCAAGAACAATGTTTCTCTTTCCAAACCAAGTTTCTACTTTGCAGCAAAGCCTGACTTCACTCTTAAATGCTGAAAGTATTAAATAGCTTTTGTTTCTCTTCTTTTATATTTATAGCTAAAGTTTACATAGTCTATTTTATCAACGATGTCTAGTAACACAATGAATGAATACTCTTTCAGGATAAGTACTAACTCCTGTTGACTACCAACTGAATTCAGTTGATTGCTAAACCTCTGGTAAAATATACAATTTGGATTTGATGTTTGGTAATTAGTTCATTTACATTTGTGTCTTTGAGTAATAAAGTTTGGTTTCATTGTAGAAATGACTACATTTCAGTGATAAGCAAAAATCCTTCAACAAGGAATATAAACATTTGCATTCATTTAGACATTAATTTGGGAATATCGATAGGGAAAAATCCACAGCTTTTAAAAGAATATTTTGCTACTTGTTTATCTGACATCTAGACGATTATACTCATGGGTTTTTTTCTGTTTTCTTGAGAGTATACTGTCAAGTTAATTACTATAATTCAATTTATTCAGATTTCTGTAGCTGATTATAATTTTTCAACTTAGTATATAAGTCACTGTTGCTTTTGTTCAGGTTGATTTTACTCAACCTGTTTTGGGGTTGCCTTATCATTCTATATCTGATTTTTGCTTATTCTACTATTGAATCATTTTATTTTCAAATATTTTATTATTGTTTTAATTATATTTAATCTAATATTAGAAAATGTATTTCCTAACTGAAACATGGATTAGCATAAATTTTCTTTCCACATACCATTTACTTAGGGGGTTAAAATATGAGAGGTATGGCTTAGAGGAATATTAAAAATGAATGGAACATTAACCTAATTTTAAAATCTCTAGAGATAGTAAAATGAGTACCAAGATACATTTACTCTTTAATGGCAGAAGCAAGACTAAAAACCAGGCATTTTCAGTTCTAGTTTAGAACTATTTCAAATACACTACTCCGTAGGACATAAATTATATAAAATAACAGAATAAAATTTTATTAGCATCATGCTAACACAGTCTGTATCAGGAGTGAGCCTAAAGAATCTGGTTCCAAAATGATCTCTTTTGACTCCATATCTCACCTACAGGGCACGCTGTTGCAAGAGATGGCCCCCAAGGCCTTGGGAAGATCTGCCAGTGTGGCTTTCCAGGGTACAGACCCTCCGGACTGCTTCCACAGGCTGGTGTTGAGTGTCAGTGGCTTTTCTAAGCACACAGTGCAAGCTGTTGGTGAATATACCATTCTGGGGTCTGGAGGGCAATGGCCCTCTTCTCACAGCTCCACTAGGTAGTGCCCCAGTAGGGAGTTAGTACTTATCCTGAAAGAGTATTCATTCATTGTCTTACTAGACATCATTAATAAAATAGACTATGTAAACTTTAGTTATAAATATAAAAACAGAAACAAAAGCTATGTATGGGGGCTTCAACCCCACATTTCCCTTCCACACTGCCCCATGAGAGGTTCTCCATGAGGGCTCCACTCCCACAGCAAACTTCTGCCTGAATATCCAGGCATTTCCATACATCCTTTGAAATCTAGGCAGAGGTTCCCAAACCTCAATTCTTGACTTCTGTGCACCCATAGGCCCAATACCACGTGTAAGCTTCCAAGGCTTGGGCCTTGCACCCTCTGAAGCAAAGACCTGAGCTCTACATTGGTCCCTTTTAGCCGTGGCTGGAGCAGCTGAGACACAGAGCACTAAGTCTCAAGTCTGCACACAGCAGAGAGGCCATGGACCTAGCCTAAGAAACCATTTTTTCCTTCTAGGCCTCCAGGCCTGTAATGGGAGGGGCTGCTTTAAAGACCTCTGACATGCAGTAGAGACATTTTCCCCATTGTCTTGGAAAATTAACATTTGGCTCTTCATTACTTATGCAAATGTCTGTAGCTGGCTTGAATTTCTCCTCAGAAAATGGGGTTTTCTTTTCCATCGCATCATCAGGTTGCAAATTTGCTGAACTTTTTTGCTGTACTTCCCTTTTAAACATAAGTTCCAATTCCAAACCATATCTTTATGAATGAATAAAACTGAATGCTTTTAAGATCACCCAAGTCCCCCTTTGAACACTTTGCTGCTTAGAAATGTATTCTGCTAGGTACCCTAAATCATCTCTCATGTTCAAAGTTCCACAAATCTCTAGTGCAGGGGCAAAACACTGCCAGCCCCTTTGTTAAAACATAGCAAGAATCACATTTTCTCCAGTTCCCAATAAGTTCCTAATATCCATCAGAGACCACTTCAGCCTAGACTTCATTACCCTTATCACTATCAACATACTGATCAAAACCATTCAATAGTCCCTAGGAAGTTCCAAACTTTCCCACATCTTCCTGTCTTCTTCTGAGCCCTCCAAACTGTTCCAACCTCTGCCTGTTACCCAGTTTCAGAGTTGCTTCCACATTTTCAGGTATTGTTATAGCAGCACCCCTTTCCCTGCAGTACCAATTCACTCGTATTAGTCCATTCTCACACTGCTATGAAGAAACACCTGTGACCAGGTAATTTATAAAGAAAAGAGTTTTAATTAACTTACAGTTTCCCATGGCTGGGAAGGCCTCAGGAAATGTACAGTCATGGCAGGAGGCACTTCTTCACAGAGTGGCAGGAGAGAGAATGAGTGCAAGCAGGGAAATGCCAGATGCTTATAAAACCAGCAGATCTTGTGAGACTCACTCATTATCATGAGAACAGCATGGGAGAAACTGCCCCCATGATCCAATTACCTCCTCCTGGTTCTGCCCTTGACATGTGGGGATTATGACAATTCAAGGGGAGTTTTGGGTAGGGACACAGAGCCAAACCACATTACACTTTTGCTTAATCTAATACTTCTCATTGGTTGTGCCTTCAGAACACAATTTCAGAGTTATAGTTGTCCTTCTCAGGACATATAATAGCAATTAATAAGTGTCTGCAATTACACACTTATTCCTGAGATCATTGGATTGTCTTTTTCTCAGCTAGATCATGAGTTTTATAAACAAAAGGAAGACTTTTTTTCTTATTAATTTTATCCTGTCCCATTGAGTCCCCAAAATCTAATAGTGTATCTGGTACATAGTAGGCATTTAACAAATGCTTAATGAATTTATTCAGTGAAAAATAAAATGTATTGCTAAATTATTAATTGCTGCTAATGTTACACAGCTGTGAAAATAGTGTTTTAGCTCATTTAAAACATCAAATTAGATTTTTTTCTAGTTTTTCTATACTTTTCTACAAGTTTTGTTTTGTCTGAAACCTTTATACAAAAAGTAGGCTAAGGTAGTTGCTTCAAATCATTTTGGAAATTGGGCAGGATATAAATTAAACAAATAATAAATCAATAAAGTACTCATGCATTTGGTGAATTCCTACATGTACAAGGTAGAGAGGGAAATTTTATCTGTCTTATTGTAGATACTCTGGAAATAATGAAGTTTTATATTTATAAAGTTTTTTAAAAACTGAACCACTGTTGATTTGTATTGAGCTAAGAGCAAAAAACAGGTAAAGCTTTCTTACTCCTTTGATTTTTGCACTTGAGTGCATGAAGTTTTTCATTTATCATTATTAAATTCTGCCTTACTAAATTCACCTTATTATAGATCCAACATGTCAAAATATTTTTTAGAACTTGATGATGAATGAAAGATCTAGAATCCAGAGCACCATAGTGTCCTGAAAGAAGCTCATTTGGTGTTAACTTTAGGGCTTTGTCTGTCAGTGTGAACACGCATTCTAAATTAAGCTGCAAATATGGCCATGATCCCTCTCATACTACTTAATGTATTTCTTTCATATCACTTATCAAGTTTTGTGTGTGTGTGTGTAATACACATCCTACCTATTCCCTTTTCATGTCCTCCACTGTTAGAGTAAAAATATGTGTCTTACTCATACTTGCATGCCTGGAACTATTTATTTTAAAAGTGACTTAAACATTATTGATCCAAAAAATGTATTCATTTAATTACTTAAAAAGTAAGCTCTTACTCTGACTTAGAAACTATGGCATGTGCTTGATATATAAATGTGAATAAGTTACAGAATTGGAGATCAGGAATTCATAGTTCTAGGGAGGTGGGAAGCACGTGAAGCATTTTAAACCATACAACAGTGCAGTTATAGCAATGAGCAAAGAATTTGAGTCAAATGTAAAATTAAATGGAAATAATCCCATCTGCCCATTTTCTCAATTATATTTAGTCCTGAATTCCTGGAATAGCAAAGGTTGGCACAAGGTAAAGAAGCAATCTATCAGTCACTTTTCCACTTTATACCTAGCTCCTGATAAATATCTCCCCATTCAAAGAGAGATTTCCAATGTATCATATTACATTATATTAATCATATTTTATTATATAATCATATTTATTATATTAGTTATAGTAATCATATTATAGCATATTTATTATATTATATATCATTAGTATTTGGGGATACAATGAACCAGGACAAGAGATAAGAGTATAGAAGGAAAGAGATTCAAAATAGGTCTAGGTGGTTTGCTAAGAATGACAGTGAGAAAGGAGGAGGAATTAAGGATAATTCCCATGTGTCTGGTTTCATTGACAAATGGTAATTCCAAGCACAGCTTACAATCCAGTGTGGCAATTAGTTGAAATGAAGCATACATTAGAATACCCTAAACTCTCAAGATGGTAATTGGGGTGAATGAACCCCTCAATAGGTCACCACTGGTCTTGAAATGCCTGCTACGTTTCTTCTGATCTGCTTTGCATTTTCACTTTCTATGAATGGTGTGGCATGGAAAAAGTTTAAGAAGAAACTTCATGGAAAATTTAGACACAATAAATAAAACAATTACCACTTTCCCAAATATCATGCCACAATAAATCTTTCCAAAAAGAAAAATCAACAGCATCTCTACATACCAATGGCAAATTACCTAAAAAAGGAATCAAGAAAGCAATCCCACTTATAATAGCTACCAAAACCCCTCAAAAGAAAAAACTATGAATACATTTAACCAAGGAGGTGACATGTCTCTCCAATGAAAACTATAAAATATGGAGGCAAGAAATTGAAGAACACACAAGACTGGAACAATATCTCATTTTCATGTATTGAAAGAATTAATATTGTTAAAATGTCCATACTATCCAAAGTTGTCTACAGATTTAATACAATTCATATCAAAATGCCAGTGACATACATTCTTCATAGGAATTATTTTCAATTCATAATATTTGTATAGAACCACAAAACACCCAAATAGTCAAAGCAATATTGAGCAAAAACAAACAAACAAAAAAAGCTGGAGGCATCACACTACCTGATTTCAAAAAAAATACAACAAAACTATAATAACCAAAACAAAATGGTACTGGCATAAAAACAGGCATATGGACCAATGAAACAGAATAGAGATCCCAGAAATAAGTCCACACATCTACAGCCAATTGATTTTTACCAAAGGTGCCAAGTACATACAGGGGGGACAGGTGAGCTTCCTCAATAAATGGTGCTGTGAAAACTGGATATCCATAGGCAAAAGAATGAAATCAGTTGTTTTTCTCTCACCATATATAAAAATTAACTCAAAATACATTAAAGACCTAAATAAAACACCTAAAACCAAAAAAAAAAAAAAAAACACTATGGAAAAATCTTAATGACATTAGTCTAGGACAGGACTTTTTGGAGAAAACCTCGAAAGCACGAGCAACTAAAGCAAATATAGACAAATGAGATTACATCAATTTATAAAGTGTCTGCACAACAAAGGAAACAACCAACAGAACAAAGAGACAACCTACAGAATGGAAGAAAAATTTGCAAAGCATACATCTAGTAAGGGGTTAATATCCAAAATATATAAGGAATTCAAACAACTCAACAACAAATAAATAACTTGATTAAGAAATAATCAAGAGACCTGAACAGACATTTCTTGAAAGAAGACATACAAATGGCCAACAGGTATATGAAAAAAAAACATATTCAACATCACTAATCATCTGAAAAATTTAAGTGAAAACTCTAATGAGATACCACCTCACTCAGGTTAGAATGGCTACCATTAAAACATTAAAAGATAAGTGTTGATGAAGTTGCCAAGAGAACTTTTACACACTGCTGGTGGGAGTGGAAAACAGATTAAATTTCCCTCAAAAAATTAAAAATAAAACTACCATATAATCCAGCAGTCCCACTACTGGGTATATATCCAAATGAAATGAAATGAGTATGTTAAAAAGATATCTGCACTCCTATGTTTATTTCAGCACTGTTCATAATCGCCAAGACATGGAATCAACCAAAATGTCCCCCAATTGAAAAATGAGTAAGGAAAATGTGGTATGTATACACAATAGAATACTATTCAGCCATAGAAAAAAAAATGAAATTCTGTCATTTGTGGTAAACATGGATTAACTGGAAGGACATTATATGAAGTGAAATAACACAGGCACAGAAAGACAAATGTCATATGATCTCACTCATATGAGGCATCTGAAATGTAGTTCTCATGTAAGTAAAGACTAGAACAGTAGTTACCAGAGGGCTAGAGAGAGATTGGTCAATGGATACCAAATTATAGTTACATAGGAGGAGTAAGTGCTGGTGCTCCATTGTATAGTAAGATGATTAGTGTTAACAACAATGTATTGACTATTTCAAAATAATGAGAATAGATGTTTTGAATGCTCTCATCACAAAGAAATGATAAATGTTTAAGATGATAGATATGCTAATCACCCTGTTTTATGAGGACACAAAGTATAAATGTACCAAAACATCATGCTGTGCCCCATGAATATGTATAATTATTACATGTCAATCATTGTTTTTTAAAAAAAGAAACATTGGTGGTACTTCCTGTGCTATTGAACTCATACTGGTAGAAATACATGTCTGTGGTGGATCAAAATTAAGACTTTTAAAACCGTAATTATGTATAAAATGGCTCTGTCTTAAAAAAGTTGCATTGTTTTAACTACCAGAAGAAATCCATGATAATATTCTACTACTTGAACCTTAAAAATTATAAAATAGAATTTAATTATATTTAGACCTAGATAAGTGTCAATACCGTATAAGATGAGGCATCGATTTTTCTTCCTGAAAATTTAGTGAAGTAGTAGTAAATATATCTTAAATCTTGTAAGCATCCAATATAAAATGGCTAATACATGTATTATAACCTTAAACAAAATAAGTCCACAACCAAGCTGCTTCTCTGCTTCACTGTTTCCTACGCTTTTAATATCATCATTGAAAACCTTGGATTGAAATCCTTGGCACCATTGTTAGTAGCTGTTCTTTTTTTTTTCTTGCAGTAAAATGAAATTTTATTCACAGTACCTTTAATTGGTCAAAATTCTGGAAATAGTTTTTGTTTGTAATATGACTAAACTATAAAAGATATAATCTTTTTTACTCATCCACGTTTCCATCTAAATCATATATATATATATCTAAAATATGTATATTTTATTATACTTTAAGTTCTGGGGTACATGTGCAGAACTTGCAGGTTTGTTACATAGGTATACACGTGCCATAGTGGTTTGCTGCACCCATCAACCCATCATCTACATTAGATATTTCTCCTAATGCTATCCCTCACCTAGCCACCCACCCTCTGACAGGCCCCAGTGTGTGATGTTCCCCTCCCTGTGTCCATGTGATCTCACTGTTCAACTCCTGCTTATGAGTGAGAACATGCGGTGTTTGGTTTTCTGTTCCTATGATAGTTTGCTGAGAATGATGGTTTCCAGCTTCATCCATGTCCCTGCAAGGGACATAAATTCATCTTTTTCATGGCTGCATAGTATTCCATGGTGTATATGTGCTACATTTTCTTTATCCAGTCTATCAGTGATGGACATTTGGGTTGGTTCCAAATCTTTGCTATTGTGAATAGTGCTGCAGTGAACTTCTGTGTGCGTGTGTCTTTATAGTAGAATGATTCATAATCTTTTGGGTATATATGCAGGGATTGCTGGGTCAAATGGTATTTCTGGTTCTAGATCCTTGAGGAATCACCACACTGTCTTCCACAATGGTTGAACTAATTTACACTCCCACTAATGGTGTAAAAGCGTTCCTATTTCTCCACATCCTCTCCAGCATCTGTTGTTTTCTGACTTTTTAAAGACTGCCATTCTAATTGGCCTGAGATGGTATCTCATTGTGGTTTTAATTTGCATTTCTCTAATGACCAGTGATAATGTGCTTTTTTTCATGTTTATTGGCCACATAAATGTCTTCTTTTGAGAAGTGTCTGTTCATATCCTTTGCCCACTTTTTGATGCGGTTGTTTTTTTCTTGTAAATATGTTTAAGTTCCTTGTAGATTCTGGATATTAGCCCTTAGTCAGATGGATAGATTGCAAAAATTTTCTCCCATTCTGTAGATTGCCTGTTCACTCTGATGACAGTTTCTTTTGCTGTGCAGAAGCTCTTTAGTTTAATCAGATCCCATTTGTCCATTTTGGCTTTTGTTTCCATTGGTTTTTGTGTTTTAGTCATGAAGTGTTTGCCCATGCCTATGTCCTGAATGGTATTGCCCAGGTTTTCTTCTAGAGTTTTTAAGGTTTTAGGTCTTACATTTAACTCTTTAATTCATCATGAGTTAATTTTTGTATAAGGTGTAAGGAAGGGGTCCAGTTTCACTTTGGCTAGCCAATTTCAGCATATGGCTAGCCAGTTTTCCCAACACTATTAAATAGGAAATCCTTTCCCCATTGCCTGTTTTTGTCAGGTTTGTCAAAGATCAGATGGTTGTAGAGGTGGGGCATTATTTCTGAAGCCTCTGTTCTGTTCCATTGGTCTATATATCTGTTTTAGTACCAGTACCATGCTGTTTTGGTTACTGCAGCCTTGTAGCATAGTTTGAAGTCCAGTAGCCGATGTCTCTAGCTTTGTTCCTTTTGCTTAGGATTGTCTTGGCTATACTGGCTCTTCTTTGGTTCCATATGACATTTAAAGTAGTTTTTTCTAATTCTGTGAAGAAAGTCAATGATAGCTTGATAGGGATAGCATTAAATCCATAAATCACTTTGGGCAGTATGACCATTTTCACAATATTGATTCTTCCTATCCATGAGCATGGAATGTTTTTCCATTTGTTTGTGTCCACTTTTATTTCCTTGAGCAGTGGTTTGTAGTTCTCCATGAAGAGGTCCTTCACATCCCTTGTAAGTTGTATTCCTAGGTATTTTATTCTCTTTGTAGCAATTGTGAATGGGAGTTCCCTCATGATTTGGCTCTCTGTCTATTATTGGTGTATAGGAATGCTTGTGGTTTTTGCACGTTGATTTTGTATCCTGAGACATTGCTGAAGTTGCTTATCAGCTTAAGGAGATTTGGGGCTGAGACGATGGGGTTTTCTAAATATACAATCATGTCATCTGCAAACAGGGACAATTTGACTTCATCTCTTCCTAATTGAATACTCTTTATTCCTTTCTCTTGCCTGATTTCCCTGGCCAGAACTTCCAATACTATGTTAAATAGGAGTGGTGAGAGAGGGCATCCTTGTCTCGTGCCGGTTTTCAAAGGGAATGCTTCCAGCTTTTGCCCATTCAGTATGATATTGGCTGTGGGTTTGTCGTAAATAGCTCTTATTATTTTGAGCTATGTTCCATCAATACCTAGTTTAATGAGATTTTTTTGCATGATGGAGTGTTGAATTTTATCAAAGGCCTTTTCTGCATCTATTGAGATAATCATGTGGATTTTGACACTGGTTCTGTTTATGTGATGAAAACTATCTTGGTTTTTTTTTTTTTTATTGGCTTGTTCCACATGTAATTTCACAATAGATTTCAGATAGCTGAGAACATCCCCGTCTAAGCCTTAGTAAAACACTTCTCTTCAGGACTATCAAATTATATTATCACAGCTTTCCATGGCTGTCCCTTCAGCCCTACGTCCTCCATCCCTCTATCTCCTCTGACACTTTGTCTTTCAATTATTCTCTTTATTCTGGATATTTCATTTCTCTTCTTTCTTTTTCTTGTTCGGTTAAAAGCATTCAATGCTGTATCCTAAATACTATCATCCTATATTTTCTAAATATTATAACACAAGATTTAACCCTAATAATGAACACTTTAATCCTAATTTCCTGTTTGATTTCATTTTACCGCCTTGATTCTCAAACAGTTGTTTGCCTGTTTCTCCATTCCAAACCCACCAATACTTGACTTGTTTCCCCAAAACTTTGATAAAATGACAATTTCCAATATGGCCTTGACCTGTTCTTAATTAATTCCGTGATATTTTTCCTACCCCCTTGTTCTGTTTTTGGAATTTTATTTCAGGGAATCCCTTATTCTTTGGCTCTGGTGAATTCATATTTCTTCTCCCATACACATCTAAGATAATTATTTTAAATATTTCAGTGGTGACTATTCTTTCTCTAACATAAAATGTGGATTAACTCACATTTTTGGCCCTTAATCCCTTATTTCACATTTTCTCTTCACTCAGAAATTAATCTCCTCCTTCTGGTTAAATTAACATTTTTAAATAAAGTTTTTAAATCTATACTGACAATCTAACTTTTTTCTGCTTTGCATCTCTAAGGAGAATCATTATATTTAAACAAATGAAAGACGTCTTAAAATATCTAAAACTGAATTGAATTTTTTGTGTCTTTTTGGTGCAAATCTACTTTCTCTTCATGTTCTCTAGGCTTAAATTCTCATGACCATTTCTTATCTTCCCCCCTTTTCTGTGATTAAAATCCATCCTGTTTCGCATTTCTAAATGACGTCTATTTTAGTCCTTCACTTTCCACATCTATCACCATTATCCTAATGAAGGCTCATACCTCTCAAGTTTGTTCTATGGAACAGCTTCTTCACAGGTCTTCTCTCACTAAAGTTTCTGCTTGTCTTGCAGATAGGTTAATCACCCTGAACACTGCTCATTGATCACGTCACACAGCTGATATAAATACTTTTCATCACATCAAGGCAACTAAGACTGGAGTTCAAAATCACACACAATCTGTTTCTGATATATCTTTCTAGATTCCTCCAATTATTTCTCCTTACCCCTTCTCCAGCCAGATTTAAATATGAGCTGCCACCATATGTGTCTGGAACATCAGGATCTCCGAGCCTTTTCTCATGCTATAATACCCTCATCACCTATCTGAATTTTGCTAAAATGTAAAGATCGCGTTACAATTCCATCTTCTGCATAGAACACTTTTAGTTTACTGCAACGCACAGTGATCTCCTAAATTCTGTATAACAGCATATTTTTCACATAAAACTATGCTATGTGTGTTATTTTGGCATATGCATCATATTCATTTAATTCTATTTTTCTTGTCTTACATCAAAGAATATGGCTTATATTTCTGTTAGTTATTTGATTTTCAGTTCATAGTAGGTACAGCAAGGGTTTTTTTAATGATAACTATTGACAAAATATAATAATTAGTTACTATTAACAAACATAATAATTACTATTAACAAAATATAATTAACTTTTATTTTCTCTCTCCAAAATGTGTATGTTACATGTGTATATTATACAATTATTTAATGGTGAATAATTCCATTGTAGAGAAATAATATTTTGTCCTCATTTTTGCCCCTAGGTATGCACATACACAAATGCATATTACACCCTAGTTGCTCTGTGATTTAGATAAGCTATGACATTCTGCACCTCAGTTTCTTCCTTTTAAACTGGTGATTATACTACCTGTCTCCCTTCTCACTGTGGATGTGTACACATGAATTTATACTGTGTTATGAATATAAATTGCATATGTGTAAATACATCACAGCACTTCAAAGAGATATTAATCTATGTACCCAGCTTATTATTCACATTATTATTTTATATTAAGAGGTTCAGAATCCTTCTTTACAATGAATATATGAGATAATTTATCTGAGTAAAGTAACTGTGAAATGCCATAAATATATTTTCCTTTATGTGTATTTTTTGTCCCGCATGTACATCTCAAAGACTAGTCAAATTGGGTTGATGGGAATGGCAGTTTCAGTGCTCAGAGTTTGTAAACTGTCTGATAAATAATATTAACTTTAATAAATTTATTATTTTTGGAGGATTTCATATGCAGTCCAAATTTGCCACGTCCATCCCCTAGCTATTAAATCTTCAGTATTTGTTATTGCTAAAAGTTGGTTTGTAAAGAGCAGTAGTGCCCTCTAGTGGCAACTTTTTCTCAGATGCTGTATACGTTTTAATTAGTTTCACAATTTTGACTCTTGCTCTGAAATATTTTCTAGTGAAATTGATCACAAATGATAATGAGATACAATTCTTTTTTCCACATCATCTATTCTTGGGAAAATATATCAACACATATAGAAGCATTAATTTAATTATTTTTACGGATTTAACAATCAGTATTTTCATGTAGGAGTTAAGTCTCAAGAATATTTCTGAGAGCTTTCCACCCAAAGCAATTTCATTTCCCTGCCAAATATGATTAGAAAAATAATATACATATTGATATATGAGACAATTTGTTTAAAATAATCATTTTTATTTATTTTATTTATTAAACAGCTTAACATAAAATGACTAAGGAGTCTGAGCAATAAGAACAGCCTGGTAATAAATCCCAATATTTACCACCTATTACTTAGTTTCTAATACATAAAGATGTTCAAATAATAATTATGTACTAGGGGCTTAGTTATATATGTAGGAAAATGAGCCAAGTCTATTTGCAGTTTAATTCAGTTAAGTAAATGTTTATCAAATATCAATTAGTGCTGGGTAGTGAAGATACAGTAAGAACTATGCTACACTCACAAAAATCATTTCTCTAGCAATTGTTTTATTAAAATCATATCCCATAAGTTTGTAATATTCTTGGATATTAATAATCTTTCCACTTAACAAAGAAGATATCTAGAGTATAGAAAAGTTAAAATGTGAGTAAGTGCATTTTGAATATGAGGAGTACAGCCCTGCTAAGCATTCAGCGCTTAAGTCTTAGAATACCCGTCAACATCTGTGATGTTCTAAACTACGCAGTGTTTACGAAGACATAAATACATACACTTTAATTGAAAATACAAAAAATAATTTCATAAGAATTAAGATTTTTAGAACTTGCAGGGCATGCCTATAATTTTGAGATATTATACAAATTTATATTGTTTTTATTAACTCCTCAGTTATAATGAGTTGTCAACGTGCACTTTATTCTTCTAGACCATTTTCATTAACTCCTCAGTTATAGTAAGAGTTATTAGAATGTATTTTATTATTCTAGACCGCTTTTGCTAACACACTCAGGCTGCGGAGTTGGCTAAAGTGGTCTCCGTGAAATGATTTTCAATGTTCAGTTTTGCTAACTGTCTTCCATTGTCCACCTCAGACTCTCTCTCCATCCTTCTCGACCTTACTCTGGGCACTGGAAGGCTGCTGTGTATGTCTTATCGAGGTGGTGTTTCTTGCCCTGAGGTAAGTTAAGGAAGAGAAGAATTGATTCTCTAGCTTGCCTTCCTCTGTGGCTTTGCTGTCATCTCTCCATCAAAGCTGGCAGCTCCTAGAAGGCAACCCTCTCCACAAAGCCCTCTGTGTCTTTGGGTTCAAATAATTTCATCCTGTCCTCACCCTTTGGGGCCTAGCCTTGCTAAGAGCAATGTTATGAACTAAATTGTAACTCCTCTAAATTCATATGTCAAAGCTCTATTCCCCCAGTGCATTAGAATGTGGCTGTATTTGGAGATAGAGCCCTCAAAGAGGTAATTATGTGAAAAGGAGGCTCTTATTACAGGCCCTAATCCAGTCTGACTGGTGTCTTTATACAATGGCAAAAAAACGCAATTACTTTTGCACCCACTTAACAAGAAGAGAAGATCAGGACATGTATGAGAGACCACGTATGCAGTGCAGTGAGAAAAGGCTATGTGAGGTCACAGTGAGCAGGTGGCCATCTGCAACCCAGGAGGAGGCCTTAGGAGACACAAACCCTACCAGCACTTTGGTCTTGGACTTCCAGCTTCCAGAACTGTGAGAAAATAAGTTCCCGTTGTTTAAGCTACATAGTCTGTGATGTCTGGTTATGACAGCCCTAGCAAGCACCCTTACCACACTACCACTTTCGCTGTCCTGTATCCTGACCTCACCTTTGTAAAGAGTCACTTTGCTACCTTCTCTTGAATTTCTCAGTTTGAGTGTGCTATATTGTTCCTAAATGGATTCACCCTTCCATGTATGTATTAGTCCTGGTTTTAGAAAGTTTATGACAATGATAGTGTATTAGTTTACTGGGGCTGCCGTAACAAACTGATAGCTTAAAACAACCTAAATTTCTCTTCTCATAGATTTGGTGACCAGAACTCCTAAACCCAGATGTCAAGAGGGCCCTTACTCCCCCTGAGGGCTCTAGGAAAGAATCCTTCCTTGCCTCTTGCAGATTCTGATGGCTCCAGATGTTCCTGGGGCTGCATTACCCAAGTATTTGCTTCCATTGTCAAATGTCCTTTCTCATATATCTTCTCCCCTTCTCTTCTTTTCTAAGGATATTTTACATTGGATTGAGGGCCCACTCTAATTAATCAGATTTTCTCTTTCAAAATATTTACTGAATCATATCTGCAAAGATCCTTATTCTAAAAAAAAAGTCACATTTGCATGTTCCACGTGAAAGTATCTCTTGGAGGACTACCACTCAACCTACTACCAATAGAAAAATAATCCTCAAAGGGATTTAATATCATCTTGCCTGATGATGTCTTCTATTCAACGTAGAATCTCTCTCTCTCTCTTCCTTTCTCTCTCTCTCTCTCCATCGATAGTAAAAGCATCATAATTAGAATGTATAGGGTCCTATTTAATACAGAAGTAGAGTTTGGTAGTATGACTCTACATGACTTGCCTTCCCAACTGAACATAAGGCACATGAGTGCTTCGGGCATATAAAAATGTGAACTACATTAATTAGAATACATAAAATATGTATTTACTATATGTGGTCAGCCACATATGTAGACAACCATGGAAGTCAATAATTTATTGACAAAGTTATAAAAAACTGTTTTTTTCTTTTTTATATTATTTAATACGTGAAATTGGCAATAGTAAGAGGATAGAACATTTTAACAAGTATATGGGAAACCACAGTTACTGAAGAACAATTGGCGACTGATTCAGAATATTTTTATACTTACATGCAAGGCATTTATTTATCCAAAAAAAAAACAAAGAGAAATGATTCTTAATAATCAGTATTATGAATCATACAGTAACAAAAGTTAAAATTAGAAGGTTATTTAATGTAATCCTTTATTTTACATATGAGAAATCCAAGTGTATATTTATCAAGCCTTTTAATCCAGGCTTAGGTTTCCTATTCAAATTCCATACCACCTATGAACTCTTTCATGTTAACTATTATTTATTTATTTCTTCTTCTTCTTTTGTCAGTTGGGAAAGAGAACATTTGCAGCTACTCTTTTGTATAAAAATTTACAATGTCTAAAGGGACAGATATAAACACACAAGCCACAAATTGATCTCTAAAACTGTAGCTGGTCAATTATGGCCAGAGAAATACAAACCTAGGTACTTTTCATGTATTTTTCTTTGGAAAAAGTCATTTCTCCCTGAAGACTTACAGTCTAAAGAAGTTCTCCCAAGTTTCTGAATAACATAAGGTTGTAAAGACACTCTTTTAACACCTGATAATAGCACTTAATGAAGCCATTGTATACCAGAGAGCAGTTAATAAAAGTTCTGGAGCCACAATGTCCACAACAAAATAACTGGATAACGTTGTTTTATTTTTATTACTTCTTTGTCTACATTATTATGCCCAACTTAAACTTACCTTATTTCTCTAAATAGGGGGTGAACAGCAGGTTTGTCATTCTCTAACCTCTGAAACGTTTAATTTACATGAGATGTGAGGACGCTTTACCTTTTGGTCAGACATAATCGTTTACATTACAATTATTTTGAAGACAGTGGACTTGACAGCATGTGAGGAATGTTTCGTATTGCTTCATGACTTTCTGGCTATGCATAATTATAACATAAGTCCTGCAATTAAACTCTCCTTTATGAATTTTAAGACCTCTTTGGAAGATAGTAAACTTTATAGTTGTCCTTACAAAAAGTAACAGATTTAAGATACTTTTAAAAAAAATTTTTATATGTCCCCTTAATTTGTCCTTCCTCCCCAGAAGAATGAGACTCCAACACTAAACCAGTATGAAGTCTGATGCCTCAAGAAATAACCAGGCAGAAAGAAAAACAAGTGAAAAAAAAAAAATCAAAGCATTTCCTCTTAGGAGGCAGTTAATATTTGGCTTATATTTGATTCATACACAGATTCAGACATTTCTATTACATTCATATTCATCAAAATGCCTGCTGAAAGCTGACACAAATATTGAACACTCCTTATTTCAGCAGGAGGCTGAAATCCACGTCTGACACTGTAGTGCAGTGATTTTTTATGCTGTGACTTGTGGCTCTCTAGGAAGACGCCAGACACCATATGGTGGTAGAGTCATTAAATTCTTCCCAACTGGACATGTAAGTTAACTTCAGGCCCAATTCTTTATTTACGAAGAAATACACCTGTTTAAGGAATTATGAATAAAGACTTGACAACACTAGGACCTTTATATACAGTTGTGTTTGTAATAACAGTAATCGATACCATGTTTAGTATATGTAGACAGCCAGGGAAGTCACCCATATAACGTCAAGCCAAGGGTGTGAAAAACAATATGCCTTTCTTTTTTGTTATTTAGTAAGCAAAATTGGCCATGAAAAGAGCATAGAACATTTATTTCTCTTTGGAGAAATGAAAATAAGGTGACCTTAATATCTAAAGATTCCACATAAAATCTAAATACATTCTGGCTTCTCTTCATTGTGCTATGATGCAAATACAAATTGCAGGTAGGAAAATTGTAGTTTTACATATTTGTGAAATTCAGATTATAAATACATTCACAAAATGCCACTACAGTCTGCAAGAACTCTGCAACAGGCCTTCTGCTTTTCCACTAATAATATCTGCCACTGACTGTATGTGTTTCATTGCCTTCCAACTCTCCAATCCAAATTAAGATTTTTTTTCTCCCATGCAGCACTTTGTATATGTCACTGGTAAAGAATATATACCTGGAAATAATTTGTGTTTGTATATTTCCAAGTGTCAATTAAATTCATCTTTGCACCCCTGTCCTATGCATAACACACTATAAGCTCTCAGTATATTTTACCGAATTGCTGGTAAATCTAACCATAATAAACCTTATCATTTGCTTTTACCTGGACACTGCCCATAAACAGTGCTGAGATCTTGGGCAACTAACTCATTCTTTTTAGACCAAACTCCTGATCAGCAAAATCATGATGATGATGAATGATTGATTGATTGATTTTGGAGATATAGTCTTACTATGTTGCCCAGGCTGGTCTCAAACTCCTGGTCTCAAACTCCTGGTCTCAAGCAATCCTCCTTCCTTGGCCTTCCAAAATGCTGGGATTAACCACACCCAACCAGCAAAATTAAATGTTTGAACCAAAATTATAATTATATGGTTCCAAGTTTAGAACACCAAACGAATATGTAAAGAATAATCTTTTTTTTTTTTTTGAGACAGAATCTCGCTCTGTCTCCCAGGTTGGAGTGCAGTGGCGCGATCTCGGCTCACTGCAAGATCCACCTCCCGGGTTCACGCCATTCTGCCTTAGCCTCCCAAGTAGTTGGGACTACAGGCACCCACCACCATGCCCGGATAATTTTTGTATTTTTAGTAGAGACGGGGTTTCACTGTGTTAGCCAGGATGGTCTCTATCCCCTGACCTCGTGATCTGCCAGCCTCGGCCTCCCAAAGTGCTGGGATTACAGGCGTGAGCCACCGCACCTGGCCAGGAATAATCTTAGTTTCAAGATAAATAGAATCATGGTCTTTGGAAAAAGTATTCAAGGTTAAGAAAGACATAGTTTGTCTTCAAAACACCAAAGAAAATCTATATCTTTAACATGGGCACATAAAATCAAAGGCCTAGTGATTATCCTTTTTTTTTTTTTACATATTTTTTTTTTATACTTTAAGCACTAGGGTACATGTGCACAACGTGCAGGTTTGTTACATATGTATACATGTGCCATGTTGGTGTGCTGCACCCATTAACTCATCATTTACATTACGTATATCTCCTAATGCTAGTGATTATTCTAACTAGCAGCTACATATGCACTAGTTAGCACCACAGTGAAGGGCTAATTGGTTTGGGAAAGAAAGATTTGCTCCTAACTGCCAAATGCATATGATATATACTGATTGGTGAAACAAACCTAGTGCATGATTTTGTCCCACTGTTTAGCTGTAGTTATTAGTGGCTGCCTACCTCTCTGCCTCTAGCAACATCATTGTCTCTAGAGCTCCTGAACCCGTTTACTTTCCATTCGCTGCTTGCCTTACTGCCTGCAGCTGTATTAATACATCCCAGAAGAATTTGTTCCCATCAATTATAGCAGAAGTCGTAGTCACTATTCTGTGACACATCAGCACGACCGTGAGCAAACCGGGGAAAAAAAAAAAAAAAAAGTCAGCTCATGAGTCATTGCAATTAAGATACTGAGATATAGGAAGAGAAGAAAAATAAAAGGTGCTTCTACTTTGCAAGATGAGTTATTTGATACCTAAGATGTTGCTAGACACAGAGTATAATAACGCTCCTGGAATGATAAATGTACTTAGGGTTAGTTAAACTTTCAGAATGAGACTAAATGGTAAGAATAAAAGGAGGTACAACATTAGAGAACCAGACTAATTATTTCAAATCCTTAATTGTGACTCCCTTGGGCTTTAGTCTTAGAAGGTTAGTTTTCCTCCTAGGAATCTCTAGTTAAATGTTTATTCGTGCTACTAGAAATTATGTAAAATGAAAAATGTCAGGCACAGATAAACATTGTGGTGTTACTAAGATTTGAATAGTAGTGCTAGAAATGAAAGATAATATTTTCTAAATTTTTTATTATTATAATTACTGCTGACTTACATGGTCTCACAAAATTTTAAAGGCAAATGAATCCCTAAAGATCACACAACTACATCATTTCATTCATGAGAGCACTGAAATGCCTTACCTCTAGACTCAAAGTAAATTAGCATAAAAGTGAGAATAGAAAGCTATGCAAATGTTTATTGTTCTTTCTTTCGAATTTTTGTATGTTTGATAATTTTGAAAATAAACATTTCAAGGGGAAAAAGTTTGCTGAGGTTGGGCCCTGCCTCTGTGTGTCATGCCCACATTATATTCTAATAACCTGACTTTGCAAGAAATCACATGAGATACTTAGTTGATAATGGAACAAAGTATTTTATACTTGGACCATGTTGAAAATCTAGGACATGCAGCTAACTACAGGGGAAAATGTTAATAGGAAGATGGTATGAGCTATATTGATTTTATAGCCAGCTTAAGAGGAAGAGGCCCCCAGCCAGTGGATGTCTCAAATAGATGGGCCTTCAAGTCCACATCTTGGTCTTCAGGCTTTTACAGCTCACCAAAATCCTGCATTTTCTTATCTATGGATCAAGTAATAACCTATATTTCTTTGGATATTATTTCTGCTGTCCAGATCAGTGCCCAAATTATATCCCATAGAACACTAACTCCAAAGGCTGAGAACAGTGAAAACAAGGGTTCTTAGTTAAACACTGAAAAATAAATCCTTTTGGAATACATAGTTCCTATTGCATACTGAAGATTCTGGAAGGTCCTGAGATTCCAATTTAACTGTATTTAACTCAGCATTCCCAAACTTTTTTCAGCATGTAGGAGATGTCAATCTCCTACAGAGGGCTCTTCCATGGAACATCAGTCGAGGATAGATTATTTTATTCTAGCATTTCTAAGGTAAATTTTTTTTTAACCTTTCAATGTAAGATCTGTAAAATTAGAGTACATCCTACAATCTGAGTATGGTGCCTGTCAATCACAGTCACTCAGGTGGTAAGCATGCTATTGCTGTGGACCTGTGAACCCATTTAAAGCTGTTCATATTATCATTTTAACTGAGTTACGTGTATTATTGGTATGACACAAGTTAAATTTAATTGCTATTAAATATAGCCTCAGAAAGACTTAAGTGTGTTTCAGAAATGAAACAATAAGTTTATGTGCATGCTAAAAGTCATAGAAAGAGAGCAGCAATGTGTAGGTGATGTTAGTGGAAAAAAACACTGCTGGAGGAATTCAGAATCTTCATATTCAGGTGGTAAATATGAAGAGTTTTAGGAATAAGTGAACCTATTTTTAAACTAATCTTAAAATTTCTATTAACAAATATAAGTAAAATTCTGAGTATGAAAACAGGAAAGCTAACATTTTACCTCCCATTTCAGAGTCTCCTTCCATTGTGTGTTGGTGTAGATGGTGATAGTCTCACTCTCGGAGACTTTATAGTTCATAGTTGATATACCTGAGACAATTATGATAAAAATACCAAATTGCATATTTTTAATGGCTACATTATATAATACACTAAATAAGTGTGAGAGCAGAAAGATCTGTGGGACAGAGTGAGATACAAGAGACATGGAACAGTCAGCAAAGGTGTCAGTGAATGTCATTAATTTAGGTCAGTTTTCATGTCACTTTCTCAGGGAGCCTCCCATCACTCAATGTAAAGTAGACTCCAGGTCACTTTCTATCCCATAACTCAGTTTTAAGTTCTTAAATAGCACAGAAGCATTATTTTATACTCTCTTGCTAAGGCATTTAGAATGCAAGCTCCATGAAAGAATAGACTTTGCTTAGTTTGTTTAAAACTCTCTCTCTAGCACCTAGCACTTAGTAGGTCTCTGGCTCTTAGTAGGTGCTTAAAAATAATTTATAGAATGAATAAATGACTCTGAATCTAAGAAAAAGAGTGACTGCAATAGAAATAAAAATAAAGAAATTAGTGAATAAGACATTTTAAAATATTTGTTTATAGGGCTTGGTAAAGGGATCTGGAAACAGCAAAAGTGAGATGAAAGAAATATAAATTACTTATAAGGTTTGGTAAAGGGATCTGAAAAATGCAGAAGTGAGATGAAAGAAAGACCCAGAGTTCCAAACATATGTGGTTTAGAAAATGTTGTTAATACTTGCAGAGAGTGGGGCGGTGGAGAAGGACATCAGAGCAGTGAGCCTCTCTGGATAGGTAAGTAATGAATTAGCTCAATGCTGCATTTTCCAAACGTGTGGTGAGTGGGAAATAGCCATGATAGATCAAGTATGTAATTAGATATGGAGCTGAATTTCAGGTGCTAACAGATCTTTTGATTAATTAGGATACATTATCTTATGCTAGCCATTGGCTAGGTCTTGTACATAGATACAGTGACTAAGAGAAAGGCCCTGGTTTTGAGAAACATACATGAGATGAGTAAGACTAATTTATACTGATTCAACAAAACACTGATGGTGAATTGTCAGATAGAAATAAGAGGCCTCTTGGAAGACAACATACCCTGAGTATGTCAAATACTGAGTATGTCAAAGATGATGTACCCTGAGTATACAAAGACAGAAAGCTTGGCCTTTGGTAGAGGGCTATCATTTAGACATGTCTTTCCTGGATTTATCACAGGAGAAGAAGATGGGAAGGCAGCAAGTAAAAACTGAAAGGAGTCACTAAAAGTGCTGTAAGACATTGAAGCCTAGTGTACCACACAGAGGACAGAAGGATATGTGTATCCACTTTTTTTCTTACAGGGCTAGGCCTCAGTGGAAGCTTATGAAGGAAATGGCAATGGCCAGGAAACACTTCACTATGGGACAGAAGTAAGAACAGACACAACCAACTTTGCAATTGCTCCCTCTTGTAATTCCATCCTAGCCATCCTTTGAGTCAGCTAGAGTAGGAGTCCCTAACTCCGGCCATGGGTCAGTATCTGTGCATGGCGTGTTAGGAACCGGGCTGCGGAGCAGGAGGTGAGCAGCAGGCGAGGGGGCATTCCCACCTAAGCTCTGCCTCCTGTCAGAGCAGTGGCAGCACTAGATTCTCATAGGAGAATGAACTCTATTGTGAACTGCGCAAGCAAGGGATCTAGGTTGTGCATCCCTCTGAGAATTTAACTAGGTTGTGCATCCCTCTGAGAATTTAACTAATGCCTAATGATCTGAGGTGGAACTATTTCATCCCCAAATCATCCCCCACCTGTACCCACTTCACGGAAAAAATGCCTTCCACGAAACCTGTCCCTGGTGCCAAAAATGTCGACCACTACCTTAAAGTCTCTGGTTCAGAGATCCTTCCTTTTTTGTGGTCTTCTGTCCCCAAAATGTCCCCTCTCAAATTACATGGCCAGTCATCATAATCCCTGAAGTACCCCTGATTCCTTTCTGTTCTTGCTTTACTGTACTTGATATGGTTTGGCTGTGTCTCCAACCAAAACTCACCTTGAATTGTAATAATTCCCACGTGTCAAGGGCAGGCCCAGGTGGAGTTAATTGAATCATGGGGGCAATTTCCTCCATACTGTTCTCGTGGTAGTGAATACATTTCAGGAGCTCTGATGGTTTTATAAATGGGTGTTCCCCTACACAAGCTCTCTCACCTGCCATCATGTAAGACGTGACTTTGCTCCTCATTTGCCTTTCGCCGTGATTGTGAGGCCTCTCCAGCCATGTGGAACTGTGAGTCAATTAAAGCTCTTCCCTTTCTAAATTACCCAGTCTCAGGTATGTCTTATTAGCAGCATGATAACAGAACTCCTTGGCAAAACCATAATGATGGTTAAATTCATCAATACAGCAACTTCTGTGTCTACTTCATATCTGCCTCTATGTAGCAAAGTAAAGGTGAAAAAAATCCAAAAAAAATTACACTGACTGCTGTCACTATAAATTAATAGCAATAGACTTTAGCAAACCTTTAATGCTGGCAGACGTCACATCACATATTGTTGGTATATTCACGCCTCCACATTCTTAATACTATTTGACGCGTTCTCTCTCCTCCAGCCTCTAGTATCACACCCCTACCTTTGTTCTAGTTGCTGCTTGTGCTTTCTGTTTCACTGAGAAAACTGAAGCAATCTGAAAAGAGCTTCCACATAACCAATCACAACACCTATTCACCCTTAAGTCTGCATTCACGTCCCTGCCTTCCCACTTCTTAGAGTCAGATCTCATCTTCTCTTGCCAACTTAGGGATATAACACCAGAATTTTTTCTTTCTGCTTGCTCCTACATAGTCAATATTTCACACTCTAATTATTCTGATTCAAATACAAACATGCTGATCATATGTCTCTGATTTTAAACTCTCCCCACTATTACCTGACTTATTTGCTACCCTTTGCAGCAAAACTCTGCAAAAACATTGTCTCCTCTCACTGTTGTTAAGTCCTCTTCTCACAATCTCCCTTAAATTTAACTGAGACTGTGCCCATGATTTCACTGAAACTGTCTTTGATACTATCCCTAACAACTTTCATATTGCCAAAAGCAATGGTACATTTGTGTTTCCTATTCTACTTGACTGATCATCAGGATTTCACTCAGCTGAGCCTTCATAGGCATAGTTTTTTCTCTTGATTTGTAAGATACAACATTCTCTTCATTTTTTTCCTGTCTCACTGATTGCTACTCCTTAGTATCTTTTTGTTTCCTCCTCCTTGTCTCAATCTATCAATTTTGAATGTCCTAGGTCCTTACGATGAACCTCAAGGTCTTATATAATGTCAAGCTAATGTTTTCTGTCATCAACTCCTATTATTCTCCCTGTAACTGGCCTAAACCAGCAACTCCCAGTCCCCTTGCTATTACTTAAACTCATCAGGCATGGTTTCAATTTAGTGTCTTTTCTCCAGCTGTTACCTCTGCCAGAAATGCATCCCTGTATAATTTCATAAATTCTTTATCAAATCATCTTTTTGCTTAAGCTTTACATTCTCAATGTAGTCAATTATAACACCCTATTAAATACTGTAACCTTCTCAGCCCTCTTCAGATACCCCTGATTTTCTTTACTGTGATTTACTCTATTTCCTAAACTGCCAGCTTCTATTTTATTATCTGTATTTATTTATTGTTTATTGTTTAGTATTTATCCTCTCCTTCCCATTATAATTTACCTATCAAGATAAAACATTGTTTTTCTATTTTGTTCACCAGTATATCCAAAACATCTAGTGATGTGTTAATTATACAGTAAGAATTAAATAATTATATTCTGGATAAATAATGAAAGAGAAAATTGATAGAAAGAGTCCCCTAGGCAAGTAAGGGAGGGAATAATATCAGGCACGTAAGTGGAAAGACATTTTTACCGATAACAATGGAAAAATAAATATAGTGTAATTGTGGCTACAGATGGGAGTCTTCATATTTTAATATAAGAAATTGATAGATCTTTTTAACCTAATCTTGTTTTATTCCAAGTGAAGTAGTTGGGCAAGAACATCAGCTAAAAATGAAAGTTGAAAGATCATGGAAAACAACTCTGAAGACACGGTGAATAATTAAAATTGCCACTGGGGAAATAGAAAAAAAAAAGTTCACCAGTTAGCAAATTCTTTCTCAGAACCAGTGAGGAGACTGCAGAAGATAAGTGTAGACTGTACCAGTTCAAAGGACTCTTCTGTATTTTCCCTTATGAAAGTGGGCATCCTGTTGTTGTAGTGGAAAAGGAGACAGTTTTTATTAACCAATACGCAGAGCTCTGATTTTTTCATGTTGTGGAGATCAAAGGATGCAGATGCTCTAATGAAAATGGTTGAAATGACACAGAAGATCACACTGTTGTCAAAGGAAATATGCCCTAGATTAAGGGACAAATGATAGCCAGAAAGGCAAATAGGTTATATTTAGAAAACAAGATGTTGAAATTTGAGATAATAAGTATAAGAGCCCTAGATAAAGGAGCAGGGCCCAACCTAGGATCATTTTAGAAGCAGAGTGAAACTGAACTGAAAGTTGATGATTTCAAGAGTTATGCTAATAGAGTATTTGGTAGATCCTATTTATGTATATTGAAGTAATCCAATACGAATTTAGAAAAGAAGAAATGGAAGAATCAAATGACTGTTATCCAAGTGTGATAGTCCTCAATCTGTTTGGAGAAATGATCAATATATTATGAAAACAAATACCCACAGGGGGTGGTATTATTATTGAGCATGAGCTTCCAAGAGATTGTGCAAAATGTTGCACCAAAGTGTTTGAAAGTAGAAATAGGAGACCAGCAAAAAAAAAAAAAAAAAAAAAAAAAGCAGAAATCGATTTAGTCCCTTCATTGTAGATGGGACAGGAAAATGAGTAGCCACAATAAAAAGGTTTAAGGGAAATGCCATTTTCAGGGTACATTTGAAGTTGAACTAATACACAATGGTTCAGAAAGTACTCTATGGAAAATGTGGAAGAAATTGAAGTATTTTGTTTTTATATCGACTTTCATTTTTATATTTATCAGAAAATGTGCTTCCAGGGAGTATAATAGGAATGATTGGGAAGGATGTTAACAATGGAAGGGTAAGTGTTTTAGAGAATGAAGCGCATTATAAAGTAACATTCAGCCAAGGCCATTGGTGAGTTGCTTGCCTTTTGTTACCAGAGAGCAAGAAAATGGAAACATGTTCTTCCATGAACTGTGGAACAAGGAGGGATCTCAGAAGACATGTAGTAACCTGTGTCACTTTGGGCAAGTTGCTTATCGTCCTTAAACTTCAATTCTCAAGTTTTCAAAATAATGATAATACCTCACAGAGTTTCTGTGCGGAAAAAATAAGATAACCTATATCAGTATTTTTTTCTGGAACAAAATAAGAGTTCATTATATGTTAGCCTATAACATTTAACACTATAATACTACTAGCAATACTTTAAAAACTTGAGTCCAATCCTAGAATCAAATGGCTTCCCCAGGAATTTCTTTAAAATACTTAAAAAGGAAATAACACAGATATACAGAATTTCCAAATGTTTTTGAATGATCTTCCAGAGTTACAAAATTTCATGAAGCTATCATCTTGAGATTAATATCTGAAAAGTTGTGAGACAAAAGGACAGTTACAGATCTGTCTTAGAGACAAAATATTACTCAGTTAGGCACAAGAATATATATAAATGATATGGTTTGGCTGTGTTCCCACCCTAATCTCATCCAGAATTGTAATAGTCTCCACATGTCAAGGACGGGGGCCAGGTGGAGATAATTGAATCATGGGGGCAGGTTCCCCAGACTGTTCTCGTGGTAGTGAATAAGTCTCACGAGATCTGATGGTTTTATAAATGTGGGTTCTCCTGTACAAGCTCTTTTGCCCCTCACCATGTAAGACGTGGCTTTGTTCCTCATTTGCCTTCTGCCGTGATTGTGAGGCCTCTCCAGCCATGTGGAACTGTGAGTCAATTAAACCTCTTTCCTTTATAAATTATCGATTCTTGGGTATGTCTTTATTAGCAGTGTGAGAACAGACTAACACAGTAAAGAATTACAGTAAATTATGACAAAATATGGCTTGTTTCAGGAATTCAAGGGAAGTTAAGATTCATACGTCAATATTATTCACCATGTCAAAAGAATAAAGAAGAGAAACTATGTAATTATTTTGACAGATGCTGAAAAGTCATCTGAAAAAAATTTTGTACCTATTCATGATTAGAAACAACCAAAACAAACAAAAAAGGTTACTTAGCAAAAAATGAATAGTGTGAAATTTCTCTAACCTGATAAAAAGCTATCTACAAAAGGCCAATAGTTAATATTACACTAAATATTAAGTATTAAGAGTATTTTCCGATTACATCAAGGATGAAAAAAATATTTACTATCACCTCGTCTTTTCTACATTGAACTGAGGGTCTTAACTAGTATAATAAGGCAAGAAAAAATACATAAAGATTGAAATAAAGAGGAAAAAAACTATCATTATTCACAGATGAAATTATTTGTGTACATAGGACATCTATTAGTTTAACAATTTATTGGATACAAGTAAATATGTAAAAATAAATGGTATTCATTTTGTTTACCAATTACAAAGACATTAGAGTAAAATTTTAAAAGATACTCTTTATAATAGCAACAAACACCAAAAAGATCATAGTTTTAACAAAATATGTATAAGAACTATATTAAAATATTAAAACACAAATAACAAAAATAAAAGACTTAACTCAGTGAATTAAAACAATCAATATCAGAAAGGTGACAGTTCTACCCAATCTGATTTTTTAAAATCTCTTATTCATGAGGAAAATGATAATTTGATTATAAAATTTATGAATTAATGCAAGGAGCTAAGGACAGTTAAGGCAACCTTACAGAAGAAAGATAAAAACAGAAAAAAGTGCAGTGGCAGATATTGGATAAACCTGTAGTAATTAAGACAATTTACCAATGATGCTAGGTAATTATGGAAGAAAATGGAACAGAATATAGAGCACAGAAACAGCTTCACCCATATGTAATCACCTTATTTATGACAATGAATTCTTTATTAAAAGATAATTCTTTTTAATAAATGGTACTGTGGCAACTGGAAATCCAACTAGAAAAACATTACATCCTGATCACTACATATATAAAAGTATACTAGTCTGCATATATAAATAGAAGGTATAAAAAAGAACAGATGAATGAATGAATAAATAAAAACATTTTTTTTTAGCGAGAAGGAAAAGATCAAGGTTAGAAAGAGACTTGTAGCCTATTTTTCTCCCTGTAATGGGGACACTTGAAAAAGAAATAGTCTGATTAAATCCTTCTACAATTATGCTACTAAACAAATACCCTAGCAAAAATATTGCTTAAACTTTTTATGTTAAACCAGAACATGGCCTAATACAAGAGGTAAGAGGCATTGTAGGAGTAGCATTGACAATCATGGACCTCCTTAAAGACTGAGCTTTTGTTTTGCTATGGTGTCCTCTGAATTGTGAGTAAATTCAGTACTAGAATTAAAAATATACAGGCCGGGCGCGGTGGCTCACGCTTGTAATCCCAGCACTTTGGGAGGCGGAGGCGGGTGGATCACGAGGTCAGGAAATCGAGACCACGGTGAAACCCCGTCTCTACTAAAAATACAAAAAAAAAATTAGCCGGGCGTGGTGGTGGGCGCCTGTAGTCCCAGCTACTCGGAGAGGCTGAGGCAGGAGAATAGCGTGAACCTGGGAGGCGGAGCTTGCAGTGAGCCGAGATTGTGCCACTGCACTCCAGCCTGGGCGACAGAGCGAGACTCTGTCTCCAAAAAAAAAATATATATATATATATATACATACATCGTCTGACTTGACATTTATTGTAGGAAACGATTTCTTAGTTCATCAGAAAGCAAATACATTCTAAGAATAAGTAAATAGATTGTGGTATGGTTACACGATGGAATACTGTAAAGAATGAAAATAAATAAACTACAGCTGTGCAACAACATGGCTACATATTACAAAGGTAACTTTTCGAGGAAAAGAAAAGAGAGTACCTAGTAATGTATTCTGTGTGATTCCAGTCATATAAAATAAAAAATAAGGATTACTAAACAAAGTCAGTTAATCTGTCGTTTAGGTGTTGGCATGTTGGTTATCCATAATTCTCAGTTACTGGAAGTGGACACAAGAGAAGTTTCTGTGATGCTGATATATTTTCCCTGTTCGATTCTGGTTACATTGGTGTAGTAACCTTGTGAAAATTCATAAAGACATGCATGATGATTTGTGCATTTTTTTGTATAAATGCTATACCTTAAAAATATATTTAAAAGTCTAGAAAAGTGAGATGAGTTGTCAATTATCACACAATTACTTCAAGGAAAAATGTTGAAATAATATCCAGATATATTTCTAGTATTTTTCTTATGTATACAGCTATGAATAAGGCACACAGACATATTAGACAAATACACAAATCTCTAATCAAGGCTTGTATTTGTAATTTTCTTAAAGATTTTACAGGTTTGCCAATAAAAATGTTTTGCTATGTAAACTACAAAGGAAGAAATTACAGCAAACACCTTTACAGATTTGCCCTGGGTCTCAAAAATATCGTGCAGTAGCAAATGTTAAAACCAAAACTCTAATGTTAGAACCAAAGGGCTGAATCACAAGCAGTTGCTGAACTTCAGAGTACAATCTATTTTAGTTGAGAAATAGCCCAGGGTGTAGAGAACCAAACTGCTGTTTGGAAAAATAATAAATAGCAATGGCAAGGAAAGGATACCCATGCATTTTCCCTGCTGGAAACTCACATTTTATCTGAACTCTGTGTGCTTTGATCAAAATTAAAAGAAGCAAAGGAAAATATACATTAGAAAATATTTTTAAGAATTGGAAAGGAAATTGTTACAAGTAAAATGATAGGGAATGTAGAAATTTCATCTAACAATTCTAGTGAGGTAAAACTGGAATTTCTATGATTAAATCACATATGAATAATATAGATAGTAATAGTATTCCACTAATCACAGCTATTTGGAAAGAATAAGCCTTGCACCTGGGACCCAATAATTCAACTATAAAAGAATGGAAACAAAGAGACAAAGAGGTTATAAAAAAATCTTGTTTAACTGACTCTCAGTAAGGAAATGGTTACATATTAATAGATTCAAGAGCACTAGGATAAAGTAAGTTAGAAAGAGAAAGTAAGCTACGTACGTTAGATAAGATAAAATAAGTTAGAAAGAAGGTGTTTCAGTTGAATTGAGATTTCCTAGACTAATATGGGGAAAAAAGCACACCGAGGCACAGACAATTTAAATAAGCTTCATTCGGAATATAAAAAAAAATCACAAAATATTTTCCTCAATATGTGAAATTATATCATTTCTCCTATGTATACCCTAACCAATAGAGCAATTACAAAAAATATTGAAGGAATATAAAATTAAATAAAATTAGGAGAAAACTAATTTTATTGGTACATAATATTTTACATATTTATGGGGTACATGTGATATTTTGTTACATGCATAGACGTGTAATGATCAGTCAGGATATTTGAGGCATCCATCACTTTGAGTGTTTATCATTTGTATATTTGTGGAAAATTCAAGTCTTCTCTTCTAGCAACTTTAAAATATATAATGTATTGTTGCTAACTATAGTCGCCCTACCCTGTTGTCTAAAGAAAACTAATAATTTTAAGATTACATGCTTATTTGAATATATTTTAAGATACTATTTTTAGAAGTGTAAAAATTCTGATTTAAAGGTATAAAGTTTTTGGAAGATTTAATTCACAGGAATTTCATCAAAATTGATGTTCATATTGGATAATGTTCCTATTCTATCAAAATTATTTATATTATAATTTAAGTTGGTTAATATGAGAAGAAAATGAAAAACGTGAAGCAATACAATAAATATATTTAGAAAAATTAGAAGTAAAGATATATATAAAATAATTGAAATAATATATCAGATAAAATTACATTAATGCTAATGTAATTGCTGAAGTAAAGCAAGTGAAAGAAGTGTAAGACAAAAATTGTTGCTATTCAGTCATATCTGAAGAAAAACATTTTCCTGAATCTATGAAACAATATTTCCTCAGAATTTGCTTTCATGTTTTCCTTCTGTGTCTATTGTTTTTGATTATATAAATTAGGATTAATTCCCTCAGAAAACAAATTTGACTTGTGGTTGTAAAACTTTGAAATAGGCTTTTGATTAAAGGATGTTTTTAATGTTTTACCTACCTATTATTGCTATGCAAAGGTTAGGAGAGATTGTTTTAGGTTAAAATAGGAGAAAGGAATAAAATTAAATTTTTACTAAATTTAGTTTTACTAATAGAACTGCACATGTGGCTGAAAATATGTAGGTGATTAGGACTTGGATTTTTTGTTTATCTCAAGATAAAAATATTATTTTCTGATCCATCTTCTATAGGTTTTATTTTTGACATTAATAATTTGTGTACAAAGTTTAATGGGCAAGGCCCCGTGCCCCTGACATCAAGCATGCATCAGCAAAAGATACATCACGTAGCAACATAAATTGTTTTACAACTGAAAATTATGTGTAACATAATAAATCACATGTTCACATTTTTATTTATTAGGGAAAAACAAATTATGTATAACACCTCTATAACCTACTGAATAATAATAATACTGTGGGTTGGGGTCTTTACATACATTATTCTATTTTATCCTGACAACAATCAATTGAGGCCGTCAAAGCCAGTAATTTCCACGTGAGCCAACAGAAGCTCAGAAGAGTCAGGAAAATAGATGAAGCCGGTGTACCCGTGATGAAATGAGGGAGGGACTCTTAGGAATAGTACGTTATAAATTGGGAAACCAAGTGCCAGAAAAGTTAAATAACTTTCCAGAGGACACAGTTGCCAAATGGTAGAGTCAGGATACAAATCCTAGTAATCTGAGCTTGGATTTCATTGTATCAGGCATTACTCTGTGTTTTCTCCCATTGTAAACCTCTGGTTTCAAGTTTGATTCCAAGACCACAGTATTTCAGACTTGTTTGAGTTCTATTAGTGGAGTTATCAGTGACTCAATGTTAATTAGAACAAGTTGTTCCCTTTTGCTCTTTCATTATGCTATCTTCTTGATTAATGTCAGCCTCATTTTAAGAATAGTGACTAGCTAGGCAGCCTCCAATGACCCTTAGTAATACAACAAGAGCCACATGAAGATGGGACAAGAGTTAATATCTTTTATCTTGTTCACTTGCTTTGAGATTAGTATTAATGAAGCAGAGTCACGAATTTAAATTCCCTTTGAGTCACATAGTTTTTTTTAGATTTGATAACTACCCATTGCTTAGATTTAAGGTAGTCATTTTCTCTGACACGTAAATAATGCAGGTCACCAGGGAGGCAAGCTGAGAGCATATAGGTAAGTCTGCATCATCATGAGTACCCTGACAAAAGAACTCAAAGTCCATCCATTTAGAATGTCCAGTCATTTCATCTTTACTTACAAACTGAACTTGCTGGTTTTGGTAGAATTTGATGCTGGTTTAAATAAAGAATATGTTCGTAGATGCCTTCAAATATTGGTGCATGTACAGTTCACATGACATAATTTCACTAAACCATGGCCTGGGTAGATTATAGAAGTCTACTAAAACCTCCTGGAGACTATATTGTAAGAGAGTCTTTATCAACCTGCAGCACCACCTAAGAGAAAGTGAGCTAGTGAACAAGACTAAAAGGTTTCCCAGGATGAGAGAATTCAGATGATAAAACCAGCATAATACTGTGCAAACTGCGATGACTGGCCATCGTATTATTAGAACAGATATTTGAAAGAAATATTTAGCTCCCACTTATGAGTGAGAATATGTGGTGTTTGGTTTTCTGTTCCTGTGCTGGTTTGCTGAGAACGATGGTTTCCAGCTTCCTCCACGTCCCTGCAAAGGACATGAACTCATCCTTTTTCATGGCTGCATAGTATTCCATGGTGTACATGTGCCATATTTTCTTTATCCAGTCTATCATTGATGGGCATTTGAGTTGGTTCCAAGTCTTTGCTGTTGTGAACAGTGCTGCAATAAACATACACATGCATGTGTCTTTATAGTAGAATGATTTATAATCCTTTGGGTATATACCCAGTAATGGGATTGCTGGGTCAAATGGTATTTCTAGTTCTAGATCCTTGAGGAATTGCCACACTGTCTTCCACCATGACTGAACTAATTTACCATCCCACCAACAGTTTAAAAGCATTCCTATTTCTCCACATCCTCTCCAGCATCTGTTGTTTCCAGACTTTTTAATGATCACCATTCTAACTGGCATAAGATGGTATCTCATTGTGGTTTTGATTTGCATTTCTCTAGTGACCAGTGATGATGAGCTTTTTTTCATATGTTTGTGGGCCACATAAATGTCTTCTTTTGAGAGGTGTCTGTTCATATCCTTTGCCCACTTTTTGATGGGGTTGTTTTTTTTCTTGTAAAGAAAATATTTTTCTTTAGTCCCTAAAGGCTGGAATTGACTATGAAAGAAAATTGCCATGATGCATTTGTGACTCAGAACTATCCTATTGACTATGATGCCCAGTTAGGTAGTAAACAAATTTTAATTACCAACGGCCTGACAATCTTTCACAGAGAAAAGTTTGGCTTGATTATTAATACTATCATTTCCTAAGTTTTGCTGAATTCTGAATATGCCACATTTGACATTAAAATTAATGTATATGCATTTGCTTATGAATGTATGTATTTGTATGCATATATGTGTAGATTCCAATCATATAGGAACTTCCAACTTTAAGGGCCATGGACATAGAAAGTATTATGCAGAAAGAAATCTTAGCATATTTTTTAAACCTGATATATACAGATTGAGCATTCCAAATCCAAAAATCAAACATCTGAAACTTTTTGAGTGGGAATATAACCATCAAATGAATGCTCACTGGAGCATTTCCAATTTCAGATTTTCAGATGTGGGTTGCTCAACCAATAAGTATAATGCAAATATCCAAAACCCAAAATAAATCTGACATATGAAAGAGTTCTGTTCTCAAGCATTTGGAATAAGGAATATTCTACCTGTATATCTATGAGAGTCTGGAGGGTATTGAAAGGGGAAATAGGAATTTTATAGTAGAGAAATAGAGACACATGTTCAAAACTATCTTAATCAAATTGTAAAGGTTAATCTCACCAATAATTTTATGTTGACATTGTGTGTTCCCTCATAAAATGTGAGAAGATTGCTTCACCTCTGATATGTTCTTTCCAAGACTCTATAACCTCAATCTAACCATGAGGAAAAGATCAGACAAATCCAAGTCTGATGACAAGGAAATAAGGGAAGACTGAGAAACTCTCACAGATTAGAGGAGACTGGAGAGACATGACAAGTAAATGCCATGTGGTACTCTGTATCAGGTTCTGAAACAGAGGATGTTTGTGGAAAAACTGGTGAAATCCAATTAATGTCTGGAGTTCACATAAAATAATCCACCATTGTTGAAATCTTAGTTTCGATGAATATACCAGAGTACTGTGAGGTGGTAATAAAGGGTGAAACTTGAAGAGGGGTACGACAGAACTTTCTGTATTACCCTATTTATTTCTGTAAGTATAAATTAATTCCAAAATAAAAAGTTGTCTTAAACAATCTGATACCCTAGAGGCTAGAATAGAGAAAGATTAAAATTAAAGCAAGGGACGAACAGCATAACCAAGATGGGAGATAATCATACTGGGTAGGGATGGTGTAGATGGAGAGATGAAAACAATTCATTTGAGATTTAAGTACTAAAAAGGAAACATGCTTTAAAAATAATTTCCAAAGGCTGCATTAACGTTAGTCAATGTATATTGACTTTACTCTGGAAAAACATCGTTTGCCTTTCCGTAATCATGGTTAAGAGATTTCAACATCTTGTATATACACAGGGGCATTTATGGACCCAAGGTAGGATTAGTTATTGACTTTTATGAATTCCATTCCTCACAGATGATTTTATAGATTTAAATGGCCATTATTTACTTTTGCCACCCCAAGTCCCTTCACTCTTGGGATTAAGGAACCTTTCCTAATTGTGGGTGATAACCACATTTTTAAACATGGGATTGGAGTCTAAATCTATTCCCATGTCTGAAAATGGGCATATAATTGGATCTGAGATAAATGGCCTAAAACATTGCTACAGGAAGGGTGATTAATTCAGGAAGGAATTAATGAACAACATATAGTATATAATCTTCAATCAGACTCTTCAGTAAGTGAAAGCAAACTTTATATTTTCTCTAGATTTACACTTTGATAAATGCCGTCCTGGAGTTCCTAGAAACCAGTGCCATGAGTAAAGCCAGCCTGGAAGAGAAAAGATCTAAGCCCAGCTATGACTGTATCTGTCACTTGAGTTTCTTAATAAGACCCTACATGACCTGAATTACATGAGTCACTTCTCTACTCCTTTTCTGTTCAAGCCAGTTTCAGTTAAATTTCCATGTTTGTTACTTGCAACCAAAAGCCCTAAAGGAGGAATGATATCTTATAATAATGGACTCTAACATTTGTATGAACTTCCTATCTATAAATGTGATGGCCTTTGATGACTCCTAATTGTTATTTCAAGTCACATGAAAAATACAGAACAGCCTAGAGTTCAGTGAGAATTCTGAAATGTATGATTAGAGACCTTACTCCAATTCATATCCAGCTGGTGGAAGTGAATCACAATTGGTATAACGCAGTAATTCTCAAACATTAGAGTGTTTTGAAATGTTCTGAGGAGCTTGTTAATCATCTGCAGGCTCCACTGCCAGTTTCTAACTCAGTAAGATTGGTTCAGAACCTGAAAATTTGGGTTTCTAACAAGTTGCCATAGATGACACTTTAAGAGCCACTGGTCAAGGCTATCATACTAACCTTTGCCCTCATTACACTGCAAGTCAGTTAAGGGCTTTTCAGAAACACTTTTCACTGTTTAAAGAAAAATATAGGGTAATAGAGTTTCCCTTTTCTACTCTTTTTTCTTCCAGTGTTATGCATTGTAATGGGAGAATGTGGCATTTGGAGTTAGCACAGCCTTATTGGAATAAAAAAAGAGAGAGAATTGCAGAAGTCCCCACTCACTGCACTGACCAGCCCTGAGCCTGAGTTCTTTCTTGATATAACAAGCAAATTAATGGCATTATTATTATCTAACCATTAGTCAAGTACTATGCTACTTTACTGTGCCTAGAAATCCTTATAAGCGGTCTACTATAACTGGTATGAAAGCATTTTCTTGTAAGTTATTTTTAATGCAGCAATGTTTTTCTTTAGGTCTTGTAAACCCACAGCATGGAGCTGTGATGACATGGGTATATGGAAATCCATCTATCTACATGGATATATATGACATATATGGATATATGAAGAGTTTCTTAAACACAGAGATGCCCAGTAAATATTTGCTGATTTTGACAGTTTCACTTTAGCATAAAATAGTTTGTTTCAAGCACAAAAATGTTTTCATGTATTTTTTATTTCTCCTGTTAGATTGCAAAAACCCCCCAAAAGCTGGTCTCTTTTTAATATTATAGTTCATTTTCCCTTTAGAGAAATATTTCTCTTGCACAATGATTTGAAATACATTTTTCTACCAGAAATCTAAAAATATTTCAATAAGGGAAAAAAAATCTAGGGTTGCAATTTGAGGTCATAAAATAACACATGCTAAAAATATGGAGTAAATGTATCTTTTCTTGTCAAGAAGTATTTATAAATCCCACTTAGAAGGACATCATTTCTCAGAATATTCTAAAGCCCTAAGTCAGCTGTTTAATAGAGAAGAATACTAAGAAATATGATTCAGATAAAATAGTTTTATGGCATATAATTTCTTTTTTCATATATAATTTCTTAATGCTGTTAGAATGTTCCTATAATTCAGACTCGCAAATATTATGTCAAACACTTCTTTGGCTCTTGGAACACAGTAAAATACAATTCTCATTAATACTTAACTTACCATATTCTGTGTCACCCAGCCCTTGGCAATTAATGTAGCATTTCTATATTTCTGTCAATAAAATTAAATCTTACATTTAATAAATGTAGATAAGGACATAATTTTATGTGAGAAAATAAAATCTGTACAAAGTCCAAAAGTGATCTTGTTAAAGAAAAAATAAAGTTCAAAGCACTACAAGCTTTAGGCCAAAGTAATTGCTCCCTTGTTTGTACTATGTGGGCTCTGTCTCTAAATTATAGCACATGCTGGTCGTGACTAATGAAGCGAGCTTAAAGGGCAGTTTTCAGCCAAACAACCTATATCATTTATTCAAAATTAACAGGAAATAATCAGCATTTTTATTGAAATCTCCTTTTATTTCTCCCTCTTCTTGAAATGACTGGGAGGAAAATAATACTTTAAATCAAAGAAGAAAATTTTTTGAGACAGAGTCTCGCTGTGTCGTCCAGGCTGAAGTGCAGTGGTGCTATTATGGCTCACTGCAGCCTCAACCACCTGGGTTCAAGTGATCCTCCCACCTCAGACTCCCGAGTAGCTGGGGATACAGGCCCGCGACACCACACCTGGCTAATTTTTGTATTTTTAGTAGAGATGGGGTTTTCCATGTTGCCCCAGGCTGGTCTCAAACGTGTGTGGCCTCAAGCAATCCTCCCACCTTGGCCTCCCAAATTGTGAGCCACTGTTGCCTGACTTGTTTTTTCTTTCTTTATGTTTCATTACATCTGACATTCTAAAGATAGACTTTTTTAGCTCAATCTTTATATCAATTTTAAAAGCTGATAGAATAGGCATCTACTCTGAAAAGGAGTAGTTTGGGATTGACATTTATACATGACTGAAGTCAAATAAAAAATCTAATCTCTATTGGATTGATACATTACTGCATAATAATCTACAGCCTCTATTGGAAAAAACAAAACAATGGACTTAGGTCCCAGCTCTCCTAGAAATAATGTTAAAAGTGTCATTATGAGGGAGAATACTGAAGTGGGGGCACTCTATATTATGGTCTCACATGTTCCTAGACCATGTAGCTGTATAATCTCATCTAACTCACATGAAGTAAATGTCTTTGGGGAGGCTGATAAATTCCTCATGATTCTAATAATCTGAGATTGAGCTCTTGTACCTGTGTCTGAGCTCCATGACCATTGCCCCTCTACACAGAAAATAAAGACAGATTTGTGTAGCCTCAGTCAGACTAGGATAATCTGAGGGCCTTTTCTATGAAGTAAATAACTGGAAGGGAGAAACATAGATCTTAAGAGTACTAGAACCCAATAACGTCTTTTGTTTGTTCTGATCTTCTCAGCTTTTGGCTATTTAGCTCTTAGTAGCTTCTTTGAAGAATTCTCTTTGTTAATCATAATAGCCACCTTGCACTTCATTTACTTTATTCATATATAAACATGGCAAAATTTAGGCCACGTGCAGTGGCTCACACCTGTAATCTGAGCACTTTGGGAGGCCGAGGTGGGTGGATCACCTGAGGTCGAGAGTTCGAGACCAGCCTGACCAACATAGTGAAACCCCATCTCTACTAAAAATACAAAATTGGCTGGGCATGGTGATGCATGTCTGTAATCCCAGCTACTTGGGAGACTGAGGCAGAAGAATCACTTGAACCCAGGAGGTGGAGGTTGCAGTGAGCAAAGACTGGGCACTCCAGTCTGGGCAATAAGAGTGAAACCCCATCTCAAAAAAAAAAAAAAAAAAGCAAAATGTATATCTTTTTTAATATCTCTGCCTACTTATCTACCTATATGTATCTCTGGCTATTGGGTGTATAGAAATACACATATACATATAGATGGAAATATGAGATATGGATGTAGGAATACCCACATACAGAGCTATATGGGTATATATATAACATATACGGATATATATGCAACTTTATATTGTAAAAAGGACGACAGTGTAGTGAAAACCTGCCCCTTTGAAAGTAGGAACATTGAATAACTTAATGATCACTAGCTTCTGGTCTTTGCTTAATACCATCTGTCTATTTCATACCATCTGTAGTCAATCACATACCAATGAGACTGACCAATACAGGACAAACCCTTGATGGCAAACTAGTTGAAACAGTTAAGAAAAAATGAATCGTAAATTATATCAATAAAGTGAATTTTCCTGTTCATTAATGAGAAAAACTGCATTAACAAGGAGATTATAACAATGTATTTTTAAAAAATCTCCTTACTTAATAATGAATTACAGTATGCAGGCAAAAACATAAAAAAGAAAAATTAGAAATTGATATTCTTAGGATGTGAATGAGTGATATTATCAGTTGCACAACCAATTTTACCTTCTCTTTTAGAAAAAAATACTTCCCAGGTCCAATTCCCTAGAGCTGCTATAAGACTCCTTCTTAAATATTTTATTCCAAATATTTATGTGAAAACAGGTAACCTTGTGAATGATTAAAATAACACATCAACTTATAATGGGTAAAATAAAAAGAAAGATAGTAAAGTAAAACATTATAGGATTGTTCTAAGAAAGGTCAAAGTTGGACCTGTTGCCTGTTCATTCATATATTACGAGGTTCTTTTTTGATCTATTTAGCATGCTTTTCCTGATTATAATCAATACAACTGACTGGCCTTGGTCATGGTTATGGATGTAACCTGCAGATTTCATTAATAAATGTAAGGAAAAATTTCAGGGTTCTAATAACCAAATGCAGATTTTATAAAATAACATTCTACTAACTAAATTTTAAAATAAATCATACTATTTTTCCCTTTGGCCAATGACCTCTCTTGTCTTTTATCCAGATACTTATTAAAAGGCAGGGAGAAACTTGTACTTTGATAAATCCACTGCAGCATAAAGAGCTTCTGATTTTTATGCTACTCCAGGAGCTCAGCTTTAGATAAGGGTGCTTTGTTATTGCATTTAACTCATTTATTACCTCTCTCCCTTGGGATTTCAAACATTGAGCTAGGACAACAGCTTGAACAGATTTCTTATCCTAGCCCTTTAAAGTGATTCTAATGGAATTTATTTGGATCCAAACAATAACATCCATCTTGTAGTAGTTATCACTATAATCACATGCCTTATTAAATGAATCTTATCAATCTTACATGCTATTATTGTGCCTTCTTATTGGAATAACTACCGACTGTTCACATTTTCAACAAGGTCATTGATACATTAAATAATTATACTGCAGTTTTTCTTATAGCCCTAACTTGAAATATGTCCATTCATTGATCTTAGTATCTATGCAGTTTCTTTTTCTTTTCCCACTGATTTGCTGTACTTAAAATTTTAATGTACTATTTCTATTGCATCGCTGAGCAAATATTTCCTTTCTAATTCTGCTCTCTGTCATAGCCTCATTTTTTGCTTTCTTTGGACCTGTACCAATAATTTAGACTCATCAAGCACTTTATTTATTGCAGTGATTTGTGAAATTATTTTGAGCTAGTTCTTTGAATATCATGAAGCTAATACAAACCTAGCCAATTAAATGATTTTATGTGTGTGTGTGTGTGTGTGTGTGTGCATATATATATATATATATATATATATAATTCTTTTAGCTTTAAATTTGCACCTTTACTGTGTATTCTGTATTTTTAGAAATATCACTCAAATAATTGGCTACCTGAATTGAACCCCACGGGCTAAAAGGGAGAAGATCATTTTTAGAACATATGTTTATTTAATTTCAGGCTAGTTTTGTTAAGGTATGACATACACACTATGAGATTTATTTATTACTTCTACCTCCAGCCTCTTTTCTCATAGAACAAAAAAAAATTTCTTTTTAGTGATATGAAAATAAAATCACAGGTAATCCTTCATAAAGGTGTATGTTTTTCTGATGCAACAATTGTTTCTTAATGTTTATATAACCTAAACTTTCCGTCTTGATTTTGTTATTTATGTAACGAGATCTTCTAAAGCAACTTCTGACTGAAGCCATTTCATCTTGAGAAAAAAAATGGATTATTCTGTCTCTCCCTATGATTTTCCTTTTACTTTCCATTTAATCAGTTTGCTTCAGCCAACTGTTACACAAAAAGGCATGTCCACACTCTCTTGCTCTTCACCCTCACCTCATTAGGCCAACCACAGTGAGTGCTGATTTGCTGATTCCCTTCATGCTATTGGCTGTGGTGAATTCTCCTGCCTTTTTTTTCCCTCATCTGTGGCCAAACTACAAAACCCTTTCTTAGTTTCTAACTGGCAGAGAAAGGAAGCAGAGATCTACAGGAGCAGACAACTTTTTGCATTGATTTTGCATATGGTGTGGGCATGTAGAATTTTCATACTCCAAGTGATTTTGCCATTTGAGTGGCAGGTTGCAAAAGTTTCTATAAAAATTATCATTGTTTTCAAAAATATGGATTATTTATAGGATTGTGTAAGACACTGTGTCTATCCCACATACTCATTCATTGAGGTACCCTTATTTCTGCACTGCAGGTTTGCCAGCTTGAGCAAACATTACTTAGGCTTTACGAACCAGGAAAAACACCATATTATGCTGTTTTTTTCAAAACCGAAAGATTAAGAAGACAGCAATCCCTCCAGGAATTACAACAATAAATAGTTACAGATTTAGACCAATAACTTTTATTTGGTTGTAAAAAGTTCTATATACTAAACACAACGGCTAAGATAACCAAGAGAGTGATGGCTACGTAGGGGAACAATAATGCATCTAACAAAATAGCAACATATATACATACTATTGATAGAAAAAATCATAGATATGAAATGACAAATCTGCAAATAGGACATTCTTTTTGTTGTCGTTGTTATTATCAAAACCAGCTTAATTTCCTTTTAGAGACATCTTGCAACCTTAATACAGTTCTATCGAAACTCCAAATTTCTGTTCTTGGCAAGAAAAAAATGAGTCCTATCTCTGATAGTTCACTTTGGAGTTTTGTTTCACAGTATAAAATGGTGTTTCAGTGCCATCTTCCATATATCAACTATCATGGGTGATAGAGATGTAAGAAGTATTGAAAAAAATTATCCTAATTTTTACATATCTTGTGATTTTTCTATTTCTAAACTAATCTTTTTAAAGGTAGAAAAATCATTTCCCCAGAGAATCATTCTATGGATACTTTTTTCCACAAAGAGGAAAATATCTTCATGGAAAAACTTCATTCTATAAATGTAAAGTTTTTTTACTATATTTTGAGGCTCTTATTTGTTTTCTGAAATGTTGAATATTCAGAATAAGATCATATGCCCTATCTCCCATTTTTTCATATTTCCTTTCCTCTCTTTCTATTTTTTTTTCTTTTTTCAGTTTAAAGGATTTCTTTTTATTATTATTATTATACTTTAGGTTTTAGGGTACATGTGCAAAATGTGCATGATTGTTACATATGTATCCATCTGCCATGTTGATTTCCTGCTCCCATTAACTCGTCATTTAGCATTAGGTATATCTCCTAATGCTGTCCCTCCCCGCTCCCCCAACCCCACAACAGTCCCCAGAGTGTGATGTTCCCCTTCCTGTGTCCATGAGTTCTCATTGTTCAATTCCCACCTATGAGTGAGAACATGCAGTGTTTGGTTTTTTGTCCTTGTGATAGTTTACTGAGAATGATGTTTTCCAGTTTCATCCATGTCCCTACAAAGGACATGAACTCATCGTTTTTTATGGCTGCATAGTATTCCATGGTGTATATGTGCCACATTTTCTTAATCCAGTCTATCGTTGTTGGACATTTGGGTTGGTTCCAAGTCTTTGCTATTGTGAATAGTGCCGCAATAAACATACATGTGCATGTGTCTTTATAACAGCATGATTTATAGTCCTTTGGGTATATACCCAGTAATGGGATGGCCGGGTCAAATGGTATTTCTAGTTCTAGATCCCTGAGGAATCGCCACACTGACTTCCACAATGGTTGAACTAGTTTACATTCCCACCAACAGTGTGAAAGTGTTCCTATTTCTCCACATCCTCTCCAGCACCTGTTGTTTCCTGATTTTTTAATGATGGCCATTCTAACTGGTGTGAGATGGTATCTCACTGTGGTTTTGATTTGCATTTCTCTGATGGCTAGTGATGATGAGCATTTCTTCATGTGTTTTTTGGCTGCATAAATATCTTCTTTTGAGAAGTGTCTGTTCATGTCCTTTGCCCACTTTTTGATGGGGTTGTTTGTTTTTTTCTTGTAAATTTGTTTGAGTTCATTGTAGATTCTGGATATTAGCCCTTTGTCAGATGAGTAGGTTGCAAAAATTTTCTCCCATTCTGTAGGTTGCCTGTTCACTCTGATGGTAGTTTCTTTTGCTGTGCAGAAGCTCTTTAGTTTAATGAGATCCCATTTGTCAATTCTGGCTTTTGTTGCCATTGCTTTTGGTGTTTAGACATGAAGTCCTTGCCCATGCCTATGTCCTGAATGGTATTGCCTAGGTTTTCTTGTAGGATTTTAATGGTTTTAGGTCTAACATGTAAGTCTTTAATCCATCTTGAATTAATTTTTGTATAAGGTGTAAGGAAGGGATCCAGTTTCAGCTTTCTACATATGGCTAGCCAGTTTTCCCAGCACCATTTATTAAATAGGGAATCCTTTCCCCATTTCTTGTTTTTGTCAGGTTTATCAAAGTTCAGATAGTTGTAGATATGCGGCATCACTTCTGAGGGTTCTGTTCTGTTCCATTGATCTATGTCTCTGTTGTGGTACCAGTACCATGCTGTTTTGGTTACTGTAGCCTTGTAGTATAGTTTGAAGTCAGGTGGCGTGATGCCTCCAGCTTTGTTCTTTTGGCTTAGGATTGACTTGGCGATGTGGGCTCTTTTTTGGTTCCATATGAACTTTAAAGTAGTTTTTTCCAATTCTGTGAAGAAAGTCATTGGTAGCTTGATGGGGATGGCATTGAATCTATAAATTACCTTGGGCAGTATGGCCATTTTCACGATATTGATTCTCCCAACCCATGAGCATGGAATGTTCTTCCATTTGTTTGTATCCTCTTTTATTTCATTGAGCACTGGTTTGTAGTTCTCCTTGAAGAGGTCCTTCACATCCCTTGTAAGTTGGATTCCTAGGTATTTTATTCTCTTTGAAGCAATTGTGAATGGGAGTTCACTCATGATTTGGCTCTCTGTTTGTCTGTGATTGGTGTACAACAATGCTTGTGATCTTTGTACATTGATTTTGTATCCTGAGACTTTGCTGAAGTTGCTAATCAGCTTAAGGAGATTTTGGGCTGAGACGATGGGGTTTTCTAGATATACAATCATGTCATCTGCAAACAGGGACAATTTGACTTCCTCTTTTCCTAATTGAATACCCTTTATTTCCTTCTCCTGCCTGATTGCTCTGGCCAGAACTTCCAGCACTATGTTGAATAGGAGTGGTGAGAGAGGGCATCCTGTCTTATGCCAGTTTTCAGAGGGAATGCTTCCAGTTTTTGCCCATTCAGTATGATATTGGCTGTGGGTTTGTCATAGATAGCTCTGATTATTTTGAGATACATCCCATCAATACCTAATTTATTGAGAGTTTTTAGCATGAAGGGTTGTTGAATTTTGTCAAAGGCCTTTTCTGCATCTATTGAGATAATCATGTGGTTTTTGTCTTTGGTTCTGTTTATATGCTGGATTACATTTATTGATTTGCATATGTTGAACCAGCCTTGCATCCCAGGGATGAAGCACACTTGATTATGGTGGATAAGCTTTTTGATGTGCTGCTGGATTTGGTTTGCCAGTATTTTATTGAGGATTTTTGCATCAATGTTCATCAAGGATATTGGTCTGAAATTCTCTTTTTTGGTTATGTCTCTGCCAGGCTTTGGTATCAGGACGATGCTGGCTTCATAAAATGTGTTAGGGAGGATTCCCTCTTTTTCTATCAACTGGAATAGTTTCAGAAGGAATGGTACCAGTTCCTCCTTGTACCTCTGGTAGAATTCGGCTGTGAATCCATCAGGTCTTGGACTCTTTTTGGTTGGCAAGCTATTGATTATTGCCACAATTTCAGAACCTGTTATTGGTCGATTCAGAGATTCAACTTCTTCCTGGTTTAGTCTTGGGAGGGTGTATTTGTCGAGGAATTTATCCATTTCTTCTAGATTTTCTAGTTTATTTGCATAGAGGTGTTTGTAGTATTCTCTGATGGTAGATTGTATTTCTGTGGGATCGGTGGTGATATCCCCTTTTTCCTTTTTTATTGCATCTATTTGATTCTTCTCTCTTTTCTTCTTTATTAGTCTTGCTAGCGGTCTATCAATTTTGTTGATCTTTTCAGAAAACCAGCTCCTGGATTCATTAATTTTTTGAAGGGTTTTTTGTGTCTCCATTTCCTTCAGTTCTGCTCTGATTTTAGTTATTTCTAGCCTTCTGCTAGTTGTTGAATGTGTTTGCTCTTGCTTTTCTAGTTCTTTTAATTGTGATGTTAGGGTGTCAATTTTGGATCTTTCCTGCTTTCTCTTGTGGGCATTTAGTGCTATAAATTTCCCTCTACACACTGCTTTGAACGTGTCCCAGAGATTCTGGTATGTTGTGTCTTTGTTCTCCTTGGTTTCAAAGAACATCTTTATTTCTGCCTTCATTTCATTATGTACCCAATAGTCATTCAGGAGCAGGTTGTTCAGTTTCCATGTAGTTGAGCAGTTTTGAGTGAGTTTCTTAATCCTGAGTTCTAGTTTGATTGCACTGTGTTCTGAGAGACAGTTTGTTATAATTTCTGTTCTTTTACAATTGCTGAGGAGAGCTTTACTTCCAACTATGTGGTCAATTTTGGAATAGGTGTGGTGTGGTGCTGAAAAAAATGTATATTCTGTTGATTTGGGGTGGAGAGTTCTGTAGATGTCTATTAGGTCCACTTTGTGCAGAGTTGAGTTCAATTCCTGGATATCCATGTTAACTTCCTGTCTCATTGATCTGTCTAATGTTGACAGTGGGATGTTAAAATCTCCCATTATTATTGTGTGGGAATTTAAGTCCCTTTGTAGGTCACTCAGGAGTTGCTTTATGAATCTGGGTGCTCCTGTGTAGGGTGCATATATATTTAGGATAGTTCTTCTTGTTGAATTGATCCCTTTACCATTATGTAATGGCCTTCTTTGTCTCTTTTGATCTTTGTTGGTTTAAAGTCTATTTTATCAGAGACTAGGATTGCAACCCCTGCCTTTTTTTGTTTCCATTTGCTTGATAGATCTTCCTCCATCCCTTTATTTTGAGTCTATGTGTGTCTCTGCACGTGAGATGGGTTTCCTGAATACAGCACACTGATGGGTCCTGACTCCTTATCCAGTTTGCCAGTCTGTGTCTTTTAATTGGAGCATTTAGCCCATTTACATTTAACGTTAATATTGTTATGTGTGAATCTGATCCTGTCATTATGATGTTAGTTGGTTATTTTGCTCGTTAGTTGATGCAGTTTCTTCCTAGCCTCGATAGTCTTTACAATTTGGCATGTTTTTGCAGTGGCTGGTACCGGTTTTTCCTTTCCATGTTTAGTGCTTCCTTCAGGAGCTCTTTTAGGGCAGGCCTGGTGGTGACAAAATCACTCAGCATTTGCTTGTCTGTAAAGTATTTTATTTCTCCTTCACTTATGAAGCTTAGTTTGGCTGGATAGGAAATTCTGGATTGAAAATTCTTTTCTTTAAGAATGTTGAATATCGGCCCCCACTCTCTTCTGGCTTGTAGAGTTTCTGCCAAGAGATCAGCTGTTAGTCTGATGGGCTTCCCTTTGTGGGTAACCCGACCTTTCTCTCTGGCTGCCCTTAACATTTTTTCCTTCATTTCAACTTTGGTGAATCTGACGATTATGTGTCTTGGAGTTGCTCTTCTCGAGGAGTATCTTTGTGGTGTTCTCTGTATTTCCTGAATCTGAATGTTGGCCTGCCTTGCTAGATTGGGGAAGTTCTCCTGGATAATATCTTGCAGAGTGTTTTCCAACTTGTTTCCATTCTCCCCATCATTTTCCGGTACACCAATCAGACGTAGGTTTGGTCTTTCCACATAGTCCCAAATTTCTTGGAGGCTTTGTTCATTTCTTTTTATTCTTTTTTCTCTAAACTTCCCTTCTTGCTTCATTTCATTCATTTCATCTTCCATCAGTGATACCCTTTCTTCCAGTTGATCGCATCTGCTACTGAGGCTTCTGCAGTCTTCGCATAGTTCTCGAAACTTGGCTTTCAGCTCCATCAGCTCCTTTAAGCCCTTCTCTCCATTGGTTATTCTAGTTATCCATTCTTCTATTTTTTTTTCAAAGTTTTTAACTTCTTTGCTATTGTTTTGAATTTCCTCCTGTAGCTAGAGTAGTTTGATCATCTGAAGCCTTCTTCTCTCAACTCGTCAAAGCCATCCTCCATCCAGCTTTGTTCCATTGCTGGTGAGGAACTGTGTTCCTTTGGAGGAGGAGAGGTGCTCTGCTTTTTAGAGTTTCCAGTTTTTCTGCTCTGTTTTTTCCCCATCTTTGTGGTTTTATCTACTTTTGGTCTTTGATGATGGTGATGTACAGATGGGTTTTTGGTGTGGATGTCCTTTCTGTTTGTTAGTTTTCCTTCTACCAGACAGGACCCTCAGCTGCAGGTCTGTTGGAGTTTACTAGAGGTCCACTCCAGACCCTGTTTGGCTGGGTGTCAGCAGCGGTGGCTGCAGAACAGCGGATTTTCGTGAGACCACAAATTCAGCTGTCTTATAGTTCCCTTGGAAGTTTTGTCTCAGAGGAGTACCCAGCCAAGTGAGGTGTCAGTCTGTCCCTACTCGGGGGGTGCCTCCCAGTTAGGCTGCTCAGGGGTGAGGGACCCACTTTAGGAGGCAGTCTGTCCGTTCTCAGATCTCCAGCTGCGTGCTGGGAGAACCACTACTCTCTTCAAAGCTGTCAGTCAGACAGGGACATTTAAGTCTGTGGAGGTTCCTGCTGACTTTTTGTTTGTCTGTGCCCTGCCCCCAGAGGTGGAGCCTACAGAGGCAGGCAGGCCTCCTTGAGCTGTGGTGGGCTCCACCCAGTTCCAGCTTCCTTGCTGCTTTGTTTACTTAAGCAAGCCTGGGCAATGGCGGGCGCCCCTCCCCCAGCCTGGCTGCTGCCTTGCAGCTTGATCTCAGACTGCTGTGCTAGCAATCAGCGAGACTCTGTGGGCATAGGACCCTCCGGGCCAGGTGTGGGACACAATCTCCTAGTGTGCCATTTTCCAGGCCCATTGGAAAAGCGCAGTATTAGGGTGGGACTGACCCGATATTCCAGGCGCCATCTGTTACCCCTTTCTTTGACTAGGAAAGGGAACTCCCTGACCCCTTGTGCTTCCCGAGTGAGGCAATGCCTTGCCCTGCTTCGGCTCGCGCACAGTACGCTTCACCGACTGTCCTGCACCCACTGTTTGACACTCCCTAGTGAGATGAAACCGGTACCTCAAACAGAAATGAAGAAGTCACCTGTCTTCTTTGTCGCTCAGGCTGGGAGCTGTAGACCGGAGCTGTTCCTATTTGGCCATCTTGGCTCCACCCCCCTCCTCTCTTTCTAATGGCAAAGTAATATAAAGTTTATCTATTGATAATTGCAACAACGAAGGAAAGAAAACCACAAAGGAGAATAAAGAGTCTGTGCAACTCAACTGAGATGTAGATGAAATCTCTTGGTAGACCTTGCCAACATAATTTTGAAAAAGAATTTTAAAACTTTCAGATACTCTTATACTGCTTCTTTTATACACACTTACCATCACCCAGAGTATCAGAGCAGGAAATAACTCAGCATTTGCTTATAATTCATTTATTTTCAGTTGGGGTAAGAGTTCTTTGTGTCATCTAGACCTAGCTATACAGTATAATAGTACAGAAATTTGTGTTCATAGACAGTTTGTGCAATATTCTTGAAAGTTTGCAAGGATGGGGAGGCTCCCAAAAAGCATACTATTTTTTTGTTTTCTGTGTTGATAGGGAGGGTCAAGTACATGGAATGGAATAGTATGCAAGAAAAAAGATAACTAAGGAAGATGTGAAGGCCCAAAGAAAAGTTGGAGAGAGATGACGGAAGTAGAGATTTCTTGATGTGAATGCCTTAGTAACACCTTCATTAAAAGAGAATGAAGGCTATTCTCAAAGTAATCCTGACTTGCTCCAGTATTCCTGACTCTATAGTATTCATGACTCTAGTAGATTTGTTCACCAGAAAATTTACCAAAACGCTAGGCTACCTTTCCTTTGTTTTAGACCCAAGTAAATAACAATGTAAAATATATTTCGGACAATTGACGAAATTTACCAAAGATTAACAATGATTCTATTACTATTTCTGCTTTCAGGGTAATTGAGAAAACTCAGAATCATTTACTTATTGGAAACATGGAAAAAGATAGAGCTATTTTTAACTTTAATAAAGGTACAAGACTATTTAATGAAGATACAAGACTATTTGCAGAGATAGGCTACAATAATAAGACAGTTATTTTTATGACCAACAGAAATAGAGTGAATTACTTACTGCATATTTGTATTGTCTTCCCCACAAAATTACAAATCAGTTTACAGGAGGATCCCCGAAATAACTTTGCTCCTGAATTATATTAACTCCCCACTAAAATCTATCATAATATGTGGCTCTTGTATTGTATACTTTCTTCCTGATTTAAATCAAAGTTTGAGCAATGGCAATGAATATTATAATAATAGTTTGCATAAGGAGCAAGGCAATATAAACCAGAGGGGACTTATCTGATGATTTACTACAAAGCTTCTAAAATTGTCCCAATCATTTTCAAAAGCTAAATATAAAATTTAATATTTTTATATCCTAAAAAACAGAGCATATTAATAATTTAGGTAATTCTTTTGTGACAAAAAATGTTGCCTGAAGGCCAAGGGCAATAAAGAGAACCTCAGGAAAATTCTAAAATGGATTGTATCAGATTGCATAATTAAATTTAGATAAGGAACTATAAACTATAACTTTGTAAAGCCCAAAGCCTAAATTTAGGCATTCAAGCACTTAAGAAGGAAGTGATCTCCTTCTTTTATTACAAACATTTATTTACATCCAAAAGAATTCTATAATATACATGCCCTCTTCCTGCTTCCAAACTGTAATTGAAAAATAAAGGAAAACTGCTGGCAGTGCAGCTGTAGTTAGGGCTGCATACATTAGCCAGGTGGACATAAGAGCCAAGGCTTTCAACAGCCAGCTGCAATTGCTTTTTCCTCCGGCATTTATGTTAAAGCATGTGATTTTCTACTTTATATACATGCAAATTTTATTAGCACCAGAATGATTTCTTTCATTCAGAGGAAGTCATAACTTATGACTATGCCTGCATACTCCACATTTTGTTTTGCTTTCCTAAACTGAAAGTTATTACCAGAACATATTTTTGAAAACTAACAGGGTGCAGCTTGCCCCGTGAAAGTAGAATTACACAGGGTACCACCTGGAGGTATGACAGAGGTTAAATTAAAAGGCAGGGGACAAAGTGTATACCCAAAGTACAATTACTCGTTTATTGCTAAATGAAATAAATGAAACATTGGGTGTGGGTAAAGAAAACAATTATTCTCCTTTGAAGCTTTTCTTGTATTATGTTTTTGAGGCTGTGGTTCATTTCTCAATTTGTAAATCAAATATGAGACTTCTAAATGTAGGTAATAAAAGTTTGTAGAAATAATTGATGAAGCAAATAAAAAACAGGCAAAACTTTTTGTTGATTTTTTTTTTTGTTTGAAAAACTGGATGCTGTCCTGGATTTCTCTCTTCTGTTTATGCACCAAAAATTAGTCTCCAGAGAGGTCTAAGGAGGCTGAGCCAGTGAAAGACATTATAGATAATGAATAAACAAGAGAAGTATCTTCTTCAGTAACCAGCAATTGTATATCAATATTATACCAACCTGAATTGGCTGATGTGTCACCATAATTGAAATAAAGCAATTGTCTGTTTTGCCAGTGTGATGCTGTAGTGGGAGAATAGAGGAAAAGCTATAGCACTGAGGTTAAATCATTCACTGATATCACAAAGGGAGCCTCTCTGTTTCTTGTCTAAAAATGAGTGGGTTGAAATAGGGATGGTCAATTGTCCTTGTAAGCCTTCCAAATCTCTAAGGATCTAAAAACAAACATAAGACCTCAAAAGTTGTAATCCTTTTGAATATAGAAATCTGTAGAGTTTAAATAACCAACTATATATCCTATAATTTTGTAATTTTTATGTAAATATGGTCTCTTCAACTTTTTGTGGAACTTTCAAAAGTTCTCTTTCCCTCCACTGTCTCTCACTCTGTCTCTCCTCTTTTGTCTTTCTTTTTCTCTTCTGTTTTAAAAAACTAAAAGTAAAACTACACAAATACACTTTCTGACTTACTTTCAGTTTCTCTCAGGTCATGCAACCATAATCTCCCATTTATTTTCACTCCACTAACTTCTTAGATTCGTTTATTGGTAGCATCCATAGGACAATATTATAAAATATCTTTATCATACTATCATTCCCACAACAAAAGTCTTAGGTCCCTGGTTCTAGCTCCTGACTTGGCCCCACCTTCCTCTTTACACAGACACACACAATTTTCCCCCACTGATTGAATCTGTATATTTTAGATTTAGGAATTCTATTTTATTTCTTCCCTTTTCGTCTCTTCCCTAAAACATTTTTCCAAGTCAGACAACTTTTTAAACTCTGATATGTTAGGTATTTCGTAATAAAATAATCAAAGGTAAACTACTCTATCTGCTATTTTCTTCTCAATATTGGATTTATAAAGACTTATTACTCAAAAGAATCCATTTTTGTCCTCAAATTATAGCTCCATGATAGGCAAGTAGGATCTTAGTTTATTATTATTATTATTATTATTATTATTATACTTTTCGTTCTGAGATACATGTGCAGAACGTGCAGGTTTGTTACATAGGTATACATATGCCATGGTGGTTTGCTGCACCATCAACCCATCATCTACATTAGGTATTTATCCTAATGCCATCCCTCCCCTAGCCCCCTTCCCATTGACAGGCCCTGGTGTGTGATGTTCCCCGCCCTGTGTCCATGTGTTCTTATTGTTCAGCTCCCACTTATGAGTGAGAACATGTGGTGTTTGGTTTTCTCTTCCTGTGTTAGTTTGCTGAGAATGATGGTTTCCAGTTTCATCCATGTCCCTGCAAAGGACATGAACTCATCCTTTTAGATGTCTGCATAGTATTCCATGGTGTATATGTGCCACATTTTCTTTATCAAGTCTATCATTGATGGGCATTTGGGTTGGTTCCAAGTCTTTGCTATTGTGAACAGTGCTGCAGTAAACATACATGTGCATGTGTCTTTATAGCAGAATGACTTATAATCCTTTAGGTATATACCCAGTGACAGGATTGCTGGGTCAAATGGTATTTCTGGTTCTAGACCCTAGAGGAATCTCCAGACTGTCTTCCACAATGGTTGAACTAATTTATACTCCTACCAACTGTGTTCAAGCATTCCTGTTTCTCCATATCCTCTCCAGCATCTGTTGTTTCCTGACTTTAATGATCACCATTCTAAATGGCGTGAAATGGTATCTCATTGTTGTTTTGACTTGCATTTCTTTAGTGACCAGTGATGATGAGCTTTTTTTCATATGTTTGTGGACCACATAAATGTCTTCTTTTGAGAAGTGTCTGTTCATATCCTTTGCCCACTTTTTGATGGGGTTGTTTTTTTCTTGTAAATTTGTTTAAGTTCCTTGTAGATTCTAGATATTAGCCCTTTGTTAGATGGATAGATGCAAAAATTTTCTCCCATTCTGTAGGTTGCCTATTTACTCTGATGGCAGTTGTTGTTTTTTTTTTTTTTTTTTTTTTTTTTTGCTGTGCAGAAGCTCTTTAGTTTAATTAGATCTCATTTATCCATTTTGGCTTTTGTTTCCATTGCTTTTGGTGTTTTCGTCATGAAGTGTTTGCTCATGCCTATGTCCTGAATGGTATTGCCTGGGTTTTCTTCTAGGGGTTTTATGGCTTTAGGTCTTACATTTAAGTCTTTATTCCATCTTGAATTAATTTTTGTATCAGGTATAAGGAAGGGGTCCAGTTTCACTTTTCTGCGTATGGCTAGCCAGTTTTCCCAACACCATTTATTAAATAGGGACTTCTTTCCTCATTGCTTGTTTTTGTCAGGTTTTTCAAAGATCAGATGGTTGTAGATGTGTCACGATTATTTCTGAGGCCTCTTCTCTGTTCCATTGGTCTATATCTCTGTTTTGGTACCAGTACCATGCTATTTTGGTTACTGTAGCCTTGCAGTATAGTTTGAAGTCAGTTAGTGTGATGCCTCCAGCTTTGTTCTTTTTGCTTAGGATTGTCTTGGCTATATGTACTCTTTTTTGGTTCCATATGAAATTTAAAGTAGTTTTTTCTAATTCTATGAAGAAAGTGAAGGGTGTCTTGATGGGAATAGCAATGTATGTATAAATTACTTTGGGCAGTATGGCCATTTTCACCATATTGATTCTTCCTATCCATGAGCATGGAAGGCTTTTCCATATGTTTGTGTCCTCTCTTATTTCCTTAAGCAGTGGTTTGTAGTTTTCCTTGAAGAGGTTCTTCACATCCCTTTTAAGTTGTATTCCTAGGTATTTTACTTTCTTTGTAACAATTGTGAATGGGAGTTCACTCATGATTTGGCTCTCTGTTTGTCTATTATTGGTGTATAGGAATGCTTGTGATTTTTGCACATAGATTTTGTATCCTGAGACTTTGCTGAAGTTGCTTATCACCTTAAGGAGATTTTAGGCCAAGACAATGAGGTTTTCTAAATACATAATCATTTCGTCTGCAAACAGAGACAGTCTGACTTCCTCTCTTCCTATTTGAATACCCTTTATTCCTTTCTCTTGCCTGATTTTCCTGGCCAGAACTTCCAACACTATGTTGAATAGGAGTGGTGAGAGAGGGCATCCCTGTCTTGTGCCGGTTTTCAAAGGGAATACTTCCAGCTTTTTCCCAGTCAGTATGGTATTGGCTGTGGGTTTGTCATAAATAGCTCTTATTATTTTGAGATACGTGCCATCAATACCTAGTTTATTGAGAGTTTTTGCATGAAGGGGTGTTGAATCTTATTCAAGGCCTTTTTTGCATCTATTGAGATAATCATGTGGTTTCTGTCATTGGTTCTGTTTATGTGATGGATTACATTTATTGATTTGTGTATATTGAACCAGCCTTGCATCCCAGGGATGAAGCTGAATTGATCGTGGTGGATAAGCTTTTTGATGTGCTACTGTATTCGTTTTGCCAGTATTTTATTGAGGATTTTCGCATCGATGTTCATCAGGGATATTGGCCTAAAATTTTATTTTTTTCTTGTGTCTCTGCCGGGTTTTGGTATAAGGACGATGCTGGCCTCAAGAAATGAGTTAGGGAGGAGTCCCTCTTTTTCTATTGTTTGGAAGAGTTTCAGAAGGAACGGTACCAGCTCCTCTTTGTACCTCTAGTAGAAACTGGCTGCAAATCCATCTAGTCCTGGGCTTTTTTTGGTTGGTAGGCTGTTAATTACTGCCTCAAATTTCAGAACTTGTTACTGGTCTATTCAGGGATTTGACTTCTTCCTGGTTTAGTCTTGCAGGGGTGTATGTGACCAGGAATTTATCCATTTCTTCTAGATTTTCTAGTTTATTTGCATAGAGATGTTTACACTATTCTCTGATGGTAGTTTGTATTTCTGTGGGGTCAGTGGTGATATCCCCTTTATCATTTTTTATTGTGTTTATTTGATTCTTTTCTCTCTTCTTTATTAATCTGGCTAGCAGTCTATCTATTTTGTTAAACTTTTCAAAAAACCAGCTCCTGGATTCATTGATTTTTTTGAAGAGTTTTTCATGTCTCTATCTCCTTCAGTTCTGCTCTGATCTTAGTTATTTTTTGTCTTCTGCTAGCTTTTAAATACATTCGCTCTTGCTTCTCTAGTTCTTTTAATTGTGATGTTAGGGTGTCGATTTTAGATCTTTCCCACTTTCTCCTCTGGGCATTAAGGGCTATAAATTTCTCTCTAAATACTGGTATAGCTGTGTCCCAGAGATTCTGGTACGTTATGTCTTTGTTCTCATGGGTTTCAAAGAACTTCTTTTTTTTTTTTTCTTTTTTCGAGATGGAGTCTCACTCTGTTGCCCAGGCTGGAGTGCAGTGGTGCAATCTCGGCTTACTGCAAGTTCTGCCTCCTGGGTTCATGCCATTCTCCTGTGTCAGCCTCCCGAGTAGCTGGGACTACAGGTGCCTGCCACATCCCCAGCTAATTTTTTTATTATTAGTAGAGATGGGTTTTCACCATGTTAGCCAGGATGGTCTTGATCTCCTGACTTTGTGATCCACCCGCCTCAGCCTCCCAAAGTGCTAGGATTACAGGCATGAGCCACCGCACCTGGCTCAAAGAACTTCTTTATTTCTGCCTTATTTTCATTATTTATGCAGTAGTCATTCAGGAGCAGGTTGTCAGTTCTCATGTAGTTGTGCGGTTTTGAGTGAGTTTCTTAATCCTGAGTTCTAATTTGATTGCCCTGTGGTATGAGAGAGAATTTGTTATGATTTCCATTATTTTTCATTTGCTGAGGAGTGTTTCACTTCCAATTATGTGGTTGATTTTAAAATAAGTGTGAAGTGGTGCTGAGAGGAATGTATATTCTGTTTATTTGGGGTGTAGTGTTCTGTAGATGTCTATTAGGTCTGCTTGGTCCAGAGCTGAGTTCAAGTCCTGAATATCCTTGTTAATTTTCTGTCTTGATCTCTCTAATATCGGCAGTGGGGTGTTAAAGTCTCCCACTATTATTGTGTGAGAGTCTAGGTCTCTTGCAGGTCTCTGAGAACTTGCTTTATGAATCCGGGTGCTCCTGTATTGGGTGCATATATAGTTAGGATAGTTAGCTCTACTTGATCCATTGATCCTTTTACCATTAGGTAATGCCCTTCTTTGTCTTTTTTTATCTTTGTTGGTTTAAAATCTGTTTTATCAGAGACTAGGATTGCAACCCGCCCCCCCCCCTTTTTTTTTTTTTTTTTTGCTTTCCATTTGCTTGGTAAATATTCCTCCATCCCTTTATTTTGAGCCTATGTGTGTCTTTGCACGTGAAATGGGTCTCCTGAATACAGCACCCTGATGGGTCTTGACTCTTTATCCAATCTGCCAGTCTATGTCTTTTAATTGGGGCAATTAGCCCATTTACATTTAAGTTTAATATTGTTTAATTATGCTAAATATGTTAAAAAATTAAATATGTTAAAAAATTATGTGAGAGATTTGACAAAACCTCTCAGCATTTGCTTGTCTGTAAAGGACTTTATTTCTCCTTCTCTTATGAAGCTTAGTTTGGGTGGTTATGAAATTCTGGATTGAAAATTCTTTTCTTTCAGCATGTTGAATATTGGCCCCCACTGTCTCTGGCTTATAGAATTTCTACTGAGAGATCCATTGTTAGTCTGATGGGCTTCCCTTTGTGGGTAACCTGACCTTTCTCTCTGGCTGCCCTTAACATTTTTTTTTTTCCTTCATTTCAACCTTCGTGAATCTTAAATGCATGATTTTCTCGATGCTCTACAAACCAAACTCTTTAAGCAAGCAATTTTTTTTTGAAAGCCACTTGTACAACTGTTTTTCTTGCTTGCACTTCTGCTTTTTATTTTTCATAGGCCATGTTCAAATTTTCAATATCTTAAAAATATTTTTAATAAAGTCTGCCTAAATGTTTCAAACATTTTATTTTATTTTATTTTAACAATGTTATTCAAATATAATGGTGTTCTTTCCTTATATATGGCCATTTACAAACACAATATTTGCTTGATTACGTCTAATAGTGATTTATCTAATTAAATAAATTTTCTTCTAGGTGTAATATATCCTTCTGAAGTAAACCTTTATTGGACAGGTAGTTAAAGAAAATAGCAATTCCAAGCATAAATTACCAGTCTACATCACACTTTCTTGCATGTAGCAACTATTTGTAGAAACAATTATAATTAATTATAATTTACCACATTGTGTTTTCATATTGCTATTATACACAATCTTGAGTAATACTTGAATACAATTTTTAGTCTTCTTTCAAGATTTTATTTCTCAAAAGACCAATTAACTGTCAGCATTCTGTGACCTTGAGAGCTAAGAGTTTATCTCTTCTCACAATGTGAAGTATATTTTCTATGTGTTACTAATGCTGTGCAGTAATCTTGGTTGTGCCTCTTCTTTCATTACATGAAAATTTACAATCACGTTAGGAAGGGTGAATTGAAGTCACATCATAATCATCACCACATGAAGAATATGATAAAATTAGTCTCACAAGCGGTGAAAAACTTAACTTTAAAAAATTTAATATATGCTGATCCAAGCAGTTTTTCTAATTCTGATAACCAAAGACATAGTAAGAAACTCCTCCTCCCATAAAGGAAGATTGTGCCTGTTTTATAAAACGTGAAGTTGAACTCAGGACAACTATAGTATCCAAAGATAATTGATAACTTTTAAAAGGCACTGAAAATAAATCAACTTTAAGTTATGACAAAAATTATATAGTAAATAGTTAAAAGGAGGATGGGGAAGTGTCTAAATGAAACATTATTGTACAAAGAAATTTAAATCTGTGAGGTTCAATTTTATTTCATAAACTATTCCATAAAATTTTGCTTATAACATAAAATGTGTAGTATTTCTTAGAATGCAAACTGTACTATAAGATATTGATTTTCCCTTCCTGAAAAAAGATATGTGTGGGGAGTTTAGTTTTTCTTAATTCCTTGCTATTCATGCTACAAGATTCATACAGTACATTTATTTTTTTTAAATCTGGCTTTATTAAGTTGTTACTGAAATACTAGGGATTTTGCTCACCACACAGAAAGCCAATCACTGAGACAATGAGTATTTCCAAGGAAGAAGGCTTTATGTGAGTGCTACAGTCAAGGAGAACGGAAGATTAATCTCAAATCCATTTCTTCAAGTGACTAAAATTAAGGGTCTATAGAGCAGGGAAGAAATTTAACTACATGTGGAAAAACAGAAATTAGGGAAGTGTAGGAAAGAGGAGTTGGTCAATGGGTAGCAGGTGGTCTGTTAGGCAATTGTGATGAATGGAGATCTTGCGTCTCATTGGCCAGATGCAGTGATCTGGTAAGTTTCAGTTCCTTGATACTGTCAGGAAACCTGATGATTGATTTGCTGAGAAAGGAACTCAGATAAGACAAAAGTAATTTTTTCAAGCTCTAAGACAAGGAAGGTAAATTTCTATGTTCATTCAAGGAAAACCGTAAACATCAGTTCTATGGGGAAATCAGGCTGATTTCAAGGTGAACTGTCAAATAAAAATAGTATACAATTAAAGTGTAAAACACAGTGAATACACAGCCATTGAAAGAAATAGCAATAATATGTGATGGTTAATTTTAGGTGTCAACAGTGCCCAGATGTGCACAAAGATTACCATGGATGTTTCTGTGTTTTTAGATGAGATTAACATTTACTCAGTGAACTTTGAGTGAAGCATTGGGTCCTTCATTATGTGGATGAGTCTCATCCAATCAGTTGAAGGTAACTGAATAGAAGAATAGATAGATCTCACACGAGTGAGAGGAATTCTGCAGCAGATGATCTTTGCCTTTGAACTGCAGCATGGACTCTCCTGTGGGTCTCCCACCTGCCAGCCTACCCTGCAGAGTTTGCATTTGCTAGCCTCCACAATTGGGTGAGCCAATTCTTTAAAACAAATCTCTCCCTATAGACACACACATTCTATTGTTTCTGTTTATTTGCAGAACTCTGATTACTGCACAGTATAGATAAATAATTGAATAACTTAGGTAAAATATTATGGGTACTATCATAGGAGTTAATTCAATGAACTGCTGAAAGTACTACATAAATAGAAAGAGAAAGAAAAGTCTTATGTTGTACTCAATAGAGAAAGAAAAAATGATGAAATTTAATAATTCAGAATAAAACTTATGAGCAACTGATAGAAGAAAAAGGTATCCAAAAAAAACCCTACTGTTAAGACTACATTTATTGGTGAAATATTGAACTCATTCTCATTAACACTGAGAATATTTTCTCTGACAACTCATTTTCCATATTGCTCTAGAGGTTCAATCCAATTCAATGAGGCAGAAAAATATATATAAGCCATAAATATAGGAAAGTGGCAAAATTATGTCTCTCTCAGGGAACATGATAATCTACATATAAAAAAGAAATTACCAAGAAACTACCTATGTAATGAGTAATATTTAAACATCACAGAATAAAATATCAAAATATAAAAATCGATAGTATTGTAAGCTATTAATAAACTACTGGTTTTTAAAAATTCATGTATTATAGCATCAAACAACATTCCTAGAAATAAATTTAACTAATTATGTGTGAGACCTTTACACTGAAAATTACAAAACCTTTCTGAGCCAATTTTAGATAACCAAAATAAATGGAGAGATGTATCATGTTCATAGAGAAGTAGCAAGTCTGAAGAATCAATAGTTTTTCCTAGATTTATTGATACATTTAAAACAATTCCCATCAAAATACCAGCATACTTTGACAAGTCAATTGTAAAATTTATATGAAAGATAAACATTCTAGAATAAGACCAAAAATTATGAAAATAAATCAACACATTTGCAGCATTTTAATTATTAGACATATGCATTTGCTTTAAAGAAACTGTAACCAAAATATGAGATATTGACTTAAGAGTAGACACGTATGCCTGTAATCCCAGCACTTTGGGAGGATGAGGCAGGTGGATCACTTGAGGCCAGGAGTTCAAGACTAGCCTGGCCAACATGGTGAAACCCTCTCTCTACTAAAAATACAAAAATTAGCCAGGCATGATGATGCGCCTCTGCAGTCCCAGCTACTTGAGAGGCTGAGTCATGAGAATTGCTTGAACTTTGGAGGCAGAGGTTGCAATGAGCCAAGATTGTGCCACTGCACTCCAGACTGGGCGACAGAGCAAGACTCTGTCTCAAAAGAAAAAGAAAAAAAAAGAGTAGACCTGTTGATAACTGGAACAGATTAAAGAGTTCAGAAATGGATGCACCCTTATAAGATAAGTTGATTTTTGTAAATGCATCAAATTAACTGGGGGAAAATTTATTGCGACTATCATGCTGGAGTAAATGAATATCCATATGGAATAAAAGTAAATTTGACCTTGTACACTTTATATACCTATACACACCGTATACATATACAGAAACACAATCAAAGACACATCATTGACTTAAACGTAAATGCTAAACTATGAAGATCCTAGAGGAAAGCAAACGAGGGTATCTTTACTATCAAAGAAACAAGACAAAGAATAAATAACAAAATAAAAAAGATAAATTTATTTCATGAAAATTAAAATGATATAATCGTCATAGGATATATTTTTCACTTTAGAAAACTCACATGATCAAAAGAAATAGATGCTCATGGTATTTTTGGCAGCTGTATAGCAGTCTGCATGTGTTCTCCAACCAGGAATTTTATTTTGGGAAAAGTACCATCGGTCTGTTAGGGTTGAGATTCTCTTCTACAGGTGTTAGGGAGACATTGTTAGAACTAATGCTTAATCCATTCTGTGGCTGTGGGATACATAGTTTTTGCAGTAAAATGTTAATTCTAAGATTTTCTATTCTTAGTGACAGGCTCATCTCTCACAAGTCTAGCAGCTACCCCATGTCAGAAATTTCCTGAATGGAAACACTTTGTCCGACCACTTTGTAAAAACAGCCGTAACTCCTCTGGAGTTCTACTTCTGCCTTTGATTAAAAGATATCCAGCAACCATTGCTGAATTTCATCTATTTAAGAACCACTTGAGATTCTGGACACCTCAAAGACCTAACACAGTTCTGGCATAGTGTGCATTCAATATGACTAAATTGACTAAACTGACTGAATAACAGACTGAAAGAATGAAACTTTCCCACCCTGAAGATAGATGCCAAAAGTAAGCTTTGTCATGCCTTCCCAAATATTTGTGGCTTACCAAAAAACGCTTGAGCTCCCTAATTCCTCAATTATTTTTTTCATTCATGCACAAGGTTCCAACAGCTCCTTCCAGATGGTGTCTGAGTTAGCTAAATGACAAAATAAGTATGAAGAACGCCTTAACCTCGATCCTCCTTATACCTTAATATAAGGCTATCAAAAATTATGTCATTTTATTTCTCATTAGTGGACAAAGAAGGAAATGGTAGCACCAACCACACTTCCACTAACCTCCTGGCCATGGTCTCAATGCAGTGTACGCTCAGTCTGAATAAGGATCTCTCTTACTAAAGGCTATAACAATGGATGGAGATGATGTTCATTTTTCTAGAATTATGCTCAAAAGTTTCTGGGCTCCCAAAATCAGTTGGTTATTCAAAAGTTATCTAAGTGCTCAGGCCACAGAATTTAAACAACAAAAGTAGATTATGTCAATTATGTGTCCATCTAGTGATAAGGATTCGGCCATTTTTAGTGGTTTTTAGAAATCGTCACCTCCTTCTTACCAACAAATATCCCCTAGAAGTAGAAGGCTTCGTTTTGTCGCCTTCTTGCTGAAATCAAGGACTTCCTATTAGAATTGGGGGCCCATTTCTTATTAGCCCAACTGCTTTATCTTCTTGCAGAAACAAAATTTTGTGCTACAGGATTTTAAACTCTATTGCATTATTAATAACTAGTATAAGATTGTTACTTTCACAAATCAAACATTATACGTCGCTTTGCATTCCTAAACTTCCTGGAAAGATAATCACACATTGAAACTTAAGTGATCTCCTGTACATAGGATACTATCTAGGGTTTTTAATGGCAAGTCCCCATCAGCACCCATTCCAACGTAAGAAGTTGCTTTTCCTTTATAAAGAGATTTAGCACAACTTCATTTCTCCCAAGGAAGTTGGGGTAGGTGAGAAACGTACGTGTCTCCAATATTTTTTTCTAGCCTAATTAAATATGAAAGCCTCAAATATTTTAAGACTGACACCATTCATATGCTTTCATTTTTTGTGTCTAACTCTGTATGAAAAATTATTGTGATAATAACAGACCGCATATGTTAAGATACTCGGTAAACACTACGCTGAGCGAGTTACATATAATTATTTCTATTATTTCAACAATCTACGAAATAGTTACAATTACTATGCATTTCACAATAGGAAATTGAGGCTTAGATAGGTCAAGTACTTTACTGAAGGTCACATAATAAGGGGCAAAGAACAAATTCAAATGTCTCTCTGTCTGATAACAGAGCCCACTTTCTTAAACCTAACATTCTATTGCCTAAATGTAATGGGATTCACTATAGAAAATTTTAATTTGGGTCTTGACTGCTGAATTCAGGCTCTTTCTACATCTTATTTTCTGGAACAGCATATTTTACCTAAAAAGGAAGTTACCTGTCATTTGAAATAATTACTCATAAGTTTGTGAAAGGAAGATATAAATTTCTGAAAATCTTTATTGAGTTTGAACATATGTATCAAGGATAATACGTTTATTCCAAGTGTATGCTTTGATTACTTTTATAATCAGTAGTAGCACTACTTATGTATTAAATTATTTATATGTGATTTATATTAATGAATAATATAGAGCTCTAATTAACAATTCTAACTAGCTTCATAGTAAGAGTCTTGCTTAATATTTGTACTGTTTCCTCATGCTATTTTTAGATTATCTTTTTTTATGACTATAAAATTTCATTTAATGGAATTTGCATACCACAGTTAGAGAATATACATTCTTTTTATGTTTACATGAAATTTTCACAAAAATTGACCAAATATTTGACCATGAAACAAAACACAATAAATGCTAAAAATTTATTATGATATAGATGACATTTTCTGAACACGTAATAGAATACCTAAATAAGTGGGAAGATATGCTATATTCATGGGTGACAAAGAGTCCATTAAAAAATCCAACTATTTGCAATTTAACCAATATATGAAATGCAATTCAAATTTCATCCTTATAGTATTTTTAGGAATCTCTATAAATTGTTTTAATCTATAAAAATACTAATAACTTGGTATACTGAGAGAACTATGAAGTACAAGGTAAAGATCCTGAAATGTATGTTAATTTAGTGGTTTAAGTATCTTACTGAAATTTAGGAAACTCGGTAGTCCTCTTCAGATCTAGTCTCAAATTCCCTCTAAAACTTGTAGTTCAATTGAAATGTCCTGAATATTGAGAAATGTAACTGGCAAAATAAATGGGCTTTGTGTGTACGTGTTTAATTAACATGAATTATAAATAACATCATTTTAATAGGTAACTTAAGAACCTATGCAAGTAATTATTTCATTTCTTAGATAAAAATAAATTTGCCTATGTAGTTGTTCAGTGAAACGCTGACATTAGACAATCATTCTATTTTAGGATTTGTAAATGAAGGCTGAAGTTCTAAGGAATCTCCTAGAAGACAAAGTTAATCCCTGAATCCCCTGTAAATATTTTACTCACTACTTAAATTCCTGCCTTTTGGGCACCTTAAAATTATCTATTAAATAATTCTGTATTATCTGTTCAAAAAGTAATTGCAGTAATTTCATTTCTTTGAAGAAAAATAATTATTTGACTTTTCTAATTAAAGGATTTACTTCCCATGTTAATTAGATTCATATAATTTTACTCACGGAATTTAAATCATTTGCAAGAGCATTGGTTTAGTCATCTTAGTAATCTACAAGGTGCCAGAATTTAATTATTCTGAGGAAACCAAATCAAATGTTATCTAGATTGCTATACAATACTATTTAAGGAGGGACATTTTCACTCCTATTTCCTTTTGGATTTGGTTTCATCCTCTCAATTGTTAAAATTAGTTACAATTACTTGTTATCCCTGCTCTTCTAAAATAGTTTTAGGGAGTTAATTATTACTCATATTTCCCCCAAACTCGCTGATTGTCACTGTTGATAGCTAACCTAAAACAAGATTTCTTTGCTGAGGAACTCAAGGAGGTCTTCTCCTCCCTGACAACAGGAGTGAAGGGTAAGTAGACATTTTCCTTGCAAAGAGCAAATGTTCAAATCCGCTGCTAAGAGCTAATGTTCAAAAGTAAAATTTGATAAATATATAATTCCCACATCTAAAGAGCTTATTAATAGGAATTTAGAAACTGAAGCCCTGATATTTCTTGCAAGTAAATGTCCTAACTTCATCAGCCTAAGTATTTCCTAACTGCAGATATATGTTTCATGTAACTCTAATGTTGATGAAAAAATACCTAGAACCTGTCTAATGGCTTTCCATAAAGGACTATGATTATGTGATTTCATTGACAGTAACAGAGCTTTATCAGAACATTAAAATTAATCTATCTCCTATGCCCCTAAGAAAAGCTATGCATTTTCATACTGTATTAGTCCATTCTCATGCTGCTAATAAAAACATACCCAAGACAGGGTAGTTTATAAAGGAAAGAGGTTTAATTGACTCATAGTCCCACATGGCTGGGGAGGCCTCATGAAACTTACAATCGTGGTGGAAGGGGAAGCAAACAGGTCCTTCTTCACATGGTGGCAGGAGTGAAAGGAAGAAAAAAAAACCCTTATAAAACCATCAGATCTCGTGGGAACTCACTCACTATCACAAGAACAGCATGAGGGTAACTGCCCCCATGATTCAGTTACTTCCCACTGGGTCCCACCCATGACACATGGGGATTATGGGACCCGCAACTCAAGATGAGATTTGGGTGGGGACACAGCCAAGCTATATCACATACTGTGATAGTTAAATTTGTGTGTCAACTTGACTTGGCTAAGGAACACCAGATATCTAATACAATGTTATTTTGGGATGTGTCTGTGAGGATGTTTCTGGAATAGATTAGCTTTTGAATCAGTAGATTGAGTAAAGAAGATCTGCCCTTACCAGTGAGAACAGGCATTATCCAATCTGTGAGGCCCAAGATAGCACAAAAAGGCAGAGGAAGGGCAAATTCATTTTCTCCATCTTCTGCTCTTGGACATTGGAGCTTGTGATCTTCCAGCCTTTAGACTCTGGCACTTATACTAGCAGCCCCTCCCCTCTCAGACTCTTGGCTTTGTACTGGGACTAAGAGTTACACCATTGGCTCCTCCTGTTCTGAGGCCTTTGTACTCAGACTGAATTATACCACTGGCTTTCCTGTTCTCCAGTTTGCTCACTGGCATATCATGGGACTTCTCAGCCTTTGTATTTGCTTGAACCAATTTCATAATGAATCTCCTTTTATATATCTCTATATATATCCTATTGGTTCTGCTTCTCTGCAGAACCCTAACTAATACACATATTAAAATGACTTCAGGGCAAAAGAAAATACTTCTTTCTATTTGAAGAACTTAGTTGGAATCCTTATGGAAGGAAACATCTCATCAGTGTACAAAAGAATATCACATTAGCAAGGAAGAAATGATGCATTCAACATCTAGGCAATTTTTCTACAAAATCATTTTCAAATGTCTACATTTCAAATTAGAGGTTATATTACAAGTATGAGTATCCTCTGTGGAGCTTTATAAATTGAGTTTCTTATATGATATTGTCTCCACTGTTGTAAAATTAAAGTTTAAATTTTCTGGTATTTAATTTCCAATATTCACATATCTGTCCTTTGACAACTAGATCTCAATAAATCAAAGTAAAAATAACTGTGAATTTGCTTGTTACCCTTAGCCCCTGGCAAATATCATATGCTCTGCTCCCATGAGTTTAACTCTTACAGATACTTCATACAGGTGGAATATTGCAGAATTTGTCCTTCTGTGATTGGCTAATTTCATTTAGCATTATGTCCTTCAAGTTCATCCACGTTGTCTCAAATGGCAGGATTTCCTTCTATTTTGAGTCTTACTCATATTATACACATATATACCAGATTTTCTTTATTCATTCACTGTGATGGACCCTTGGATTGTTTCCATATCTTAGCCATTGTGAATAATGTTGCAATGAATATGGGAGTGCAGATATCTCTTAGAGATCTGAATTCCAATTCTTTTGGATATTTACCTAAAAGTGGGATTGCTGAATCATACAGTAATTCTATTTTTAATTTTTTGAGGGAGCTGAATAAACTGCAAAATAAGCTCACCTCTAAATCTCCAGCCTTGATGGCCTTTAGATGTGAACTGCATCATTGAGTCTCCAGGCTGCCAGTGTACCCTGCAGATTTTGTACTTGCCAGCTTCCATAATCAGACAAGCCTTAAAATAAATATGTTTCTGTATATATGTGTGTATATACACATGTGCATGCATGTGCACACACACACACACATTCTATTGGTTCTGTTTCTCTGGAGAACACTGACTAATACATTAGAAAAGCAGAGATATGGGGTGGAGAGCATGACACGTGTTTATTAATATCTGGAGGGCCTTCATGGAAATATAATCAGATTTATTTTGTGCGATTTTTGAGAGATCCAGATGCCTGGATTTAAATTAGAGGCTGGTAGTTTTCAACTTAGAGGGAAGACAACAAAACTGACACATCAATACAAAAAAAATTTTAAAGGGATTGACATGTGATGTTGCAAAATTAAAAATGTGGTGTTGTTTATAAACAGTGTGGCAGTTGTTCAAAAGGTATAAACTTTCAGTTGTGCTAGATGGGTAAGCTCTAGAAATATGCTATATAGCAGTCCTTATAGTTAAAATGCAGTATTGTGCATTTCAAACTTTGTTAAGATGGTAGATCTTATGTTACATGTTCATACTACAAAAACAATGAAAGGGACACAAGGAAATTTTGAGATATGTTGGGTATGTCTATTACCTTGATTTTGATAATGTTACCACAGATATTTACCTTCGTCCAAACTCATCAAATTGCATACATTAAATATGTGCAGTTTTTCTACATTAATTATAACTCAAGCTGTTAAATAAAATGATTTCTATGAGCTCATATTGAAATTGTCATCAATTAGTTCATCTTTATCCATATTCGTATTCAATTTGTAACATTCCAGTTCAAAATATTGTATTGAATCTCTTTTTTTTTCTTGAGACAGGCTGGAGTGTACTGATGCTGTCACAGCTCACTTCAGCCTCGACATCCCATCCAGGGCTCAGGTGATTCTCCCACCTCAGCCTCTCAAGTAGCTGGGACCACAGGTGCCCACCACCATGCCCGGATATTATTTTTTTATTTTTTGTAGAGACATGGTTTCGCCATGTTGCGTAGGCTGGTTTAGAGCTTTTGGGCTGACTATATCAGCCCACCTCGGCTTCCCAAAGTGCTGGGATTACAGGCGTGAGCTGCCATACCCTGCCTAATTTTAATATTACATTATGTTTGCTTTGTGTGTTTGCTTATGTGTGTGTATACATTGAGTTATAAGTAAAAAATAACTTGAGAAAGTTGTTTTTATTCCTTAAACCTTTGTGGTGCTAATTTTAACAAACCATGCTTATGAACTTGTAGACTCAAGGAATCCCTAAGTTTTGAGTATGCCTTAAATATGTTACTAACATATTCAACCTCTATGTACTTGCAGGTGCCATCACATAAACATAAGCTCACCTGCCACTAGCTAATATCTCCCCAAGAACACAATGTGGAAGGTAGTTTCTCAGTCCTGCATTGATTTCCAAAAAATTCAGAGGTAGCTATTGATCTCAAGTAAAATCATAATGAATTCTTTTTTGAATTGAACCACATCAGCTGGAAGCAAGAATCACAATGAGAAAATAAAATTATGCATGCATAAGTTTGCATTTGCTTACATAAAATTATGCATGTTTTATGCATGCCATGACTGTGAACTTTGACATTGATTGACAATCATCTTTGGCTCTAAACTCACTGAGTCAAAAATGTGTAGTATCTTCTGTTTTCGTCTTGGACAGCCATACAAAAACTGAACCTTTTCCACCAGGAAAGTATAGAAAACGGAGTAGAAGAGAGAAAAAGTAAATTTTCTTTTTTTTTATTATACTTTAGGTTTTAGGGTACATGTGCACAATGTGCAGGATGTTACATATGTATACATGTGCCATGTCGTTTTGCTGCACGCATTAACTCGTCATTTAGCATTAGGTATATCTCCTAATGCTATCCCTCCCCCCTCCCCCCACCCCACAACAGTCCCTGGAGTGTGATGTTCCCCTTCCTGTGTCCATGAGTTCTCATTGTTCAATTCCCACCTATGAGTGAGAACATGTGGTGTTTGGTTTTTTGTCCTTGTGATAGTTTACTGAGAATGATGGTTTCCAGTTTCATCCATGTCCCTACAAAGGACATGAACTCATCATTTTTAATGGCTGCATAGTATTCCATGGTGTATATGTGCCACATTTTCTTAATCCAGTCTATCGTTGTTGGACATTTGGGTTGGTTCCAAGTCTTTGCTATTGTGAATAGTGCCACAATGAACATATGTGTGCATGTGTCTTTATAGCAGCATGATTTATAGTCCTTTGGGTATATACCCAGTAATGAGATGGCTGGGTCAAATGGTATTTCTAGTTCTAGATCCCTGAGGAATCGCCACACTGACTTCCACAATGGTTGAACTAGTTTACAGTCCCACCAACAATGTAAAAGTGTTCCTATTTCTCCACATCCTCTCCAGCACCTGTTGTTTCCTGACTTTTTAATGATGGCCATTCTAACTGGTGTGAGATGGTATCTCATTGTGGTTTTGATTTGCATTTCTCTGATGGCCAGTGATGATGAGCATTTTTTCGTGTGTTTTTTGGCTGCATAAATGTCTTCTTTTGAGAAGTGTCTGTTCATGTCCTTTGCCCACTTTTTGATGGGGTTGTTTTTTTCTTGTAAATTTGTTTGAGTTCATTGTAGATTCTGGATATTAGCCCTTTGTCAGATGAGTAGATTGCAAAATTTTTCTCCCATTCTGTAGGTTGCCTGTTCACTCTGATGGTAGTTTCTTTTGCTGTGCAGAAGCTCCTTAAAAAAAAAAGAAAAGAAAAGAAAAGAAAAAGTAAATTTAATATCAAGTGAAACATGTTAGCTCTCCAAAAAAGCATAAGCTCTTCTCAAAATATATTTTGTAATTGCAGAAAATTGTAGAGAGAAAGACAAACCAGAGTTCATGTAAGCACACAGGGCTCTTCTGCCTTTCTATAATGCTGTCCCCAAAGCAGCTTAAACACCTCAATGCTTCATGTTGCTGAAACCAAGATTTATCCCTCCTGAGAAGTAAATTGGCTTTTATTTTCAGTGTCTCTACATTTTAAAAATGCATGTATTTGTAGTTTTGCACAAAATCATGACTGATTTTTATACTGGATTAACAACTCTTAAAAAAAGGGCAGGCAAATCTATGATCAATTCACTAAAATAAAAACAGACATTTAGTTCAGTAGCTTTTTGACAGTTTTTTATTTTTTGGTGAACTGTTTACAGTAAAAATAATTCCATAACAATAGATAAGCTAATAGCAACATTTGTCACATTATGTCATTTTACCCTTTTCATGTTTATGATGGGCTTTTTATTAAGAAATGAGTTTTTACATATGTCTAAACTTTCAGGGAACTGAAGAACTGTATTACAATAAAATCCTTAACAAAACACCACATCTGAAATAAAAAGGGAGGATTCAGTGTATTTAAAAAAAAGGAGAATCTTTTGCATAAATTTGATAGAACATTGCATTGTAATGCTTGGCCTGTGATTAATTATGGATTATCTTAAAATGGGTAGGATAAGAATAATCAGCCAATTTTTAGTGCATATCATACACAACTGAAGAATGTATCATGTATGTCCAAATACTAGAAGGCCTCTCTGGCTTTCTTATTGTTGACGGTGTATATATGAATCAAATATTTATATTCAAGGCTTGCATTTACCCCTGCTTCACCTGACAGATGTAATAACTTCCAGTATTTCATTTGAAAAGGCTGGAATTTATAGATACGCATGGCAGTTGAACCCCTGAGGCTGACACCAGGGTATTCCAAGAGAATACTGACATTTAAGGCTATCTTGGATTTTTTTCCCAAAAGAAGGAGCCTTTAAGTGGGTCATGGCCCGCAGGTATTGAACTCCTTCCCTTGCTGACAGCTATTTACCAGGGCACAGTCGAGTAAAGGAAGAGGATTAAGAAGCTCCAATTGATCAGAAAATAGCATTCAAAGTTGAAACCTCCTTCTACTCCCAGAACTCAGCTTTTGAAAATCTTTTAGCAAAACCATTTTCAAGGGATGGCATAATCACAGAATAGAGTAAGAAGATTTATAATTCTTAAGCAGAAACAAATGCATTGAGGTTCCACGTTTTCAGGGCTCATAGGAAATCGCCATGTGAAACTGAATCACAGGGAGGAGGCATTGATCCTTTCAAACTATGACAAAAGGTTTTAGAAGAAAATAGATCTTTCCATTATGCAACCCCAGATGAAATATATGCTAGAAAAAAAAACATGTAAAACAATGAAATGTGCATTCTATTTCATTTGGAATAATTCCCACAAGCAATAAAAATATGAAGTTAAGATTATTTTTACTAACCTGAAAACTAATGTGCCTTGTATATAAGATAATGCAAAAATGTATATTGAATGAGCTATATGCTGCGGCCATTTATTTCCCTGGAGTTTGCATTCAAGTAATTGCTTCCATAAGTTGAAAATAAAATACTTTAGTGAGAGCCAGGGGATGGAAACTTGAAGAGCAGATGTTTTAATGAAAAACTGGGCTTAATCTCATAAGTGCTACATATATTTTCTTTGTATCTTCTTTTTTATGTGTTTTCTAATTGAAAGGCTATTCTTCCATTTTATATAGGGGTGTGTGTGTGTGTGTGTGTGTGTGTGTGTGTGTGTGTGTGTTTGAGGGAAAGATTCATGAGTTTACTGAGTCACCTCAGAAAAAGAACATTTCCCATTAGGCCCTAATGAAATGGTCTGAGAGTGATTCAAGGATTAATGTGAAGAGCTGAAAATTTTCCATTGCCAAGATACAATTTTGACAATTTGGTTTCAAAAAGGAAATGATAATAATAAGATGTGGTAGGTACTGACTGCTAATCGTACTGGGGTCTCGTCTAAACACTGTACATTATTTAGCTCATAGGCAGTTACAAACGCCTACGGAAGGAGGTTCAATTAGTATCCTATCTTACAGAGGAACATAAAAGTTCAATATTCTAAACAAAGTTACATAACCATTAAGTAATAGCATTGGATATTAAACTCAGGAATGTTAATTCTCAAGTTACACAATTTAAAAAAAGAGAATAGGAAGAGACTTTCTCTTTTCCTACTTGTTGGGAGAACACACACTAGCGGTTCTGAAGTCAGAAGACACATGTACCACCTTGATATGTAACCTCCACTCTGGGTTCCTCTCTAGCTATGAAATAAATTCAAGATCACCATCTCACAGCATACTATATGCATTAAATATGATTGAATATGTGCAAGGTGGGGTTTTGAGAATTGTCAAATTCTGTATTTTATATAATACTACATTTTCAAAAGCTCCTGGAATAAGATCACAATTCATTTGAGAAATATTAAACTTCTCCCTTCCTTTTCCCAAGTGAAGGAACAAAATGAGCAACAGCTTTTCTTTGGTGTGGCCTTTAGGTCAGAAAAGCAGATTGTGTCTATATAGTTTGATTAGTAGAACAACTGTTCATTATTTACTAACTGGATTCATGTAACTCACCAATATAAACAGCATAATTGTCTGATTTATTTTAAGACCTAGTTTGTCTGTTTCAAAAAAGATGTACTAGACTTTGTCTCAAAATATCAGGCAACTTTCAAATCATTGAAAGAAATAGTTTATCATTATTTTTAGTGTAGTATTATATTTGCTTACTAAGCCTAACAGAAAAGCAATATATAATAGCTCATCAAAGCAATAGTCCTTGGTGTCTCTAAATTAAAAATGTGAAACAAATACAAAAATGTCAGTTTATGAGATTTGAATACTAGAGTAGGATCACAGTATGATATGATACTTAAAATTATATAAATGTATCATATAATAATGCTGTTTCCATGATAGGTCATAGAGTAATAAATTCAAGTTTCATACACTCTGTGCTTAGAATATTTCTATTTTAAAAAATCCAACTAAATAAAAGGAAATAACTAAAATTTACTGATTTTTCAAAATATGGTATGCATCTTTATAGTGTGTTTCATCTATCATCAGATTTGATCATTATAACAGCCCCATGAGGAATATCTTATAATTATTTCCACTTTAAAGGTAGAAGAAATGTGGCAGAAAGTTTCCTTAGTTAGCCCATGTTCCCAAAGCTCATGGATATTAAATATATTTAGCTATAAACTAAAGAAATCTCATTCCAGGGTCTGCATTCTTAGTGACTCTTCTTTAGTAAATTGATTTGTAACATCAATTAGACACAATGTCATAATCCATTTGTTTGATGCATAACCAGTATTCTCAACACATTCTCAGAGAACCAAATGCATGTAGATCACTGTGGTGACTTTATTAAGAAAACAGTTTCAATAAACATAGAAATGTAGATATCTCTTCAACAATACTCATTTAATTTCCTTTGGATATATGTTTATTGGTATTATTGGATCATATGGTATTTATATTTTTAATTTTTTGAAAAACCTTTATACTACTGTTTATAATGGCTGTACTAATTTACATTCTCACCAAGAGTGTATAAGAATTCTCATTCTCCATATCCTCACCAGCATTTCCTTTTTATCTTTTTGAAAACAGACATTCTAACAAGGGTGAAGTGATATCTCATTGTGGTTTTGATTTTCATATCTCTGATGATTAGTGTACTAGTCTGTTCTCATGCTGCTACTAAAGACATACTCTACATTAGGTAATTTATGAAAAAAACAGGCTTAACAGACTCACACTTTAACAAGGCTAGGGAGGCCTCACAATCATTGCAGAAGACAAAGGAAGAGCAAAGCCACATCTTACATGGCAACAAGCAAGAAACAAGTGCAGAATGAAAGAGGGAAAAAGCCCCTATAAAATTATGAGATCTCGTGAGAACTCACTCACTGTCAGCAGAAGAGCATGGAGGTAACTGCCTTCATGATTCAATTACTTCCCACCAAGTCCCTTCCAAACATGTGGGGATTATGGGGACTACAGTTCAAGATGAAATTTGGGTGGGGACACAGCCAAACCATATCATTTAGTGATGTTGACCATTTTTAATATACTTGTTGGTCATATTTGTATGTCTTTTTTTTTTTTTTTTGAGATGGAGTCTCACTCTGTCACCCAGGCTGAAATACAATGGCGTGATCTGGGCTCACTGCTACCTCTGCCTCCCGGGTTCAAGCAATTCTCCTGTCTCAGCCTCCCGAGTAGCTGAGACTATAGGCACCCACCACCATGCCTGGCTAACTTTTTTATTTTTAGTAGAGATGGTATTTCACCATATTGGCCAGGCTGGTCTCAAACTCCTGACCTCATGATCCGCCTGCCTCAGCCTCCCAAAGTGCTGGGATTACAGGCGTGAACCACCACACCTGGCCCATTTGTATGTCTTCTTTTGAGAAATGTCTATTCAGATATTCTGCCCATGTTTTAATTATTAATTATTTGTTATTTTGCTATTATGTTATTTGAGTTGCTTATATATGCTGTATATTAGCCCCTAGAGAGTTGCACAGATTGCAAATAGTTTATCCTGTTCTGTAAGTTGTGTCTTCACTCTATTGATTATTTCCTTTACTGTCCAGAAGTTTGTAGTTTGAAGTAATCTCATTTGTCTATATTGTTGCCTATGTTTTTGGGGTTTTATAAAAAACAAACAAAGAAACATTGCCTAAACCAATGTCATGGAGCTTTCCCCCTATATTTTTCTCTAGCAGTTTTGGTCTTACTTTGAGGTCTTCAATTCATTTTCAGCTGATTTTGCAACTGATGAGAGATAGAAGTCTAGTTTTATTCTTCGACATGAGGATATTCAGCTTTTCCAGAGCAATTTTTTTAAGAGACTATCTTTTACCTTAATGTGTGTTTTCCATGCCTGTTGAAAATCAGTGGGCTGTAAATGCATTTTGGGGTTCCGTATTCTGTTCCATTGATCTATGTATCTGTTTTTATGCTAGTACCATGCTTATTTGGTTACTATAGCTTCGCAGTATATTTTAAAGTCAGGTGGTATGTTGCTTCTAGCTTTGTTCTTTTTGCTTGGAATTGCTTGGGCTATTTTAGGTCTTTTGTGGTTCCATATAAATTCAGCAATTTTTTTCTATTTCTGTGAAGAACTTTCTTGGTATTTTGATAAGGATTGCATTGAATCTGTATATTGCTTTGAGTAGTATTGTTATTTTTACAGAACTAGTTATTCCAGTTCATGAACATGGACTATCTTTTGATTTGTGTCCTCTTCAATTTCTTTCATTAGTGTTTTATAGTTTTCCTTGCATAGCTCTTTTGCTTCTTTGGTTAAATTGATTCCTAGGTATTTTATATTACTTGTAGCTATTATAAATGGGATTGTCTTCTTAATTTTTTTCAGATCGTTTGCTGCTGGCATATATAAATGCTACTGATTTTTGTATGTTGATTCTGTATCCTACAACTTTATTGAATTTGCTTATCACTTCTAACAGTGGTTTGGTTGAGTCTTGAGGTTTTGCTAAGTATAAGATCATGTGGTTTGAAAACAGGGCTAATTTGAATTTTTCCTTTCCAATTTGGATGCCCTTTATTTCTTTCTCTTGCCTGATGGTTCTGGCTAGTAATTTCAGTATTATTTTGAATACAAGTGGAGAAAGTGGGCATCCTTGTCTTGATGCAGATTTTAGAGAAAAGGCTTTCAATAGTTCCTTGTCCAGTATTATGCTAGCTATGGGTTTGATATATATGCCCTTTATGATTTTGAGGCATGGTCTTCTACATCCAGTTTGTTGGCAGGTTTTATCGTAAAAGAATGTTGGATTTTACCAAATGCTTTTTTAGCATCTAATAAAATGATCCCATTTATTTTCTACATTTTGTTAATGTGATGTATCTAACTTTTTGATTTGCATCTGTTGGACCATTGTGGCATCCCTTAGGTGAATCCCACTAGATCATGGTGAATGATCTTTTTGATGTGCTATTGCCCTCAGTTTGCTAGTATTTTGCAGCAATATTCATGATAGTGAAGATATGGAATCAATCTAAGCATCCATCAATGTGTTACTGGATTTTTAAAAACGTAGTATAGGCTGGGCATGGCAGCTCATGCCTACAGTTCGAGCACTTTGGGATGCCGAGGTGGGTGGATCACTTGAAGTCAGGAGTTTGAGACCAGCCTGGCCAACATGGTGAAACCCCATCTCTACTAAAAATACAAAAATTAGCCAGCAGTGGTGGTGCATGACTGTAATCTCAGCTATTCAGGAGGCTGAGGCAGGGTAATCACTCGAACCCAGGAGGCAAATGTTGCATTCCAGTCTGGGCAACAAAGCTCGACTCCGTTTCAAAAAAAAAAAAAAATGTGGTATATACCAGTGCATGAATGGATTTTTTAAAATGTGATATCTATATACAATGGAGTACTAGTCAGCCAAATAAAATGAAATTTGGTCATTTCTGAAAACATGGATGAACCTAGAAGTCATGATGTTAAGTGAAGTAAGCCTACCACAGAAAGATAAACATTAGCTTGGTGCAAAACTAATTGCGGTTTTTGCCACTAAAAGTTTTGCCACTCTTAATGGCAAAAACCACAACTACTTTGCACCAAGCCAATTTTATTGGCCCACTCATGTGGAATTTCAGAAAGTTTATCTCATGGAGGAAGAGAGTAGAATAGTGATTATCAGAGATTTGGAAGGAGAGGAGGGAAGGGGGAGATTGGGAGAAGCTGGTCAACAAAGTTACAGTTAAATAGGAGGAAAATGTCCTGGCATTCCATTGCACAGTAGGGTGATTATAGTTCATAATAATATATTGTATAGTATTTCAAAATAACTAAAAGAGAAAGTTTTGAATGTTCTCACCAAAAATAAATGACACGTTTGAGGTGATGGGAATGCTCGCTATCCTGATTTTTTTTATTTTATTTTTATACTTTAAGTTCTAGTGTACATGTGCACAATGTGCAGGTTTCTTATATAGGTATACATGTGTCATGGTGGTTTGCTGCACCCGTCAACCCATCATCTACGTTAGGTATTTCTCTTAATGCTATCCCTCCCCCAGCCCCCCACCCCCCAACAGGCCCCAGTGTGTGATGTTCCCCTCCCTGTGTCCATGTGTTCTAATTGTCCAACTCCCACTTATGAGTGAGAACATGCGGCATTTGGTTTTCTGTCCTTGTGATAGTTTGCAGAGAATGATGGTTCCCAGCTTCAACTATGTCTCTGTAAAGGACATGAAATAATCCTTTTTTATGGCTACGTAGTATTCCGTGGTGTACATATACAACATTTTCTTTATCCAGTCTTCTGTTAATGGGCATTTAGGTTGATTCCATATCTTTGCTATTGTGAATAGCGCTGCTGGGTATTTCTGGGGCAACAGGCTGCTGCAACCCTTGGCAAATTCACGCTGAAGTAGGACTACTAGGCTGGAAGCTCTAGCAGGTGTGGCTTGCCTGGTTACAAGGGGGGGGAGTGTGGTGTGAGTGGATTCACCCACCCTGCCATCCGGATGTTTCTAGCAATAAGAGGAGGCTGTGCCTGCCAGCCAAGTTCAAACAGAAGCAGGACCACTTGGCCAGAAGCTCTAGCAGGAATTGCCCACCTGGCTACCAGTGGCAGGAGTGGGTTCCGTTGCCTGCTTTGCTGTGCAGGTGCTTCCCGCCACAACAGGAAGCTGCACCCTCTGGCTGAGTTCACACAAAAGTGGTAATGCTAGCTGGAAGCTCTAGAAAGCATTGCCTGCTTATCTACCAGTGTCAGAGGGTGAAGTTGCCAGCTCTGCCGTTCAGGTGTTTCCTGGAACAAGAGGAGGCTGCAGCCACTGGCTGAGTTCAGACAGAAGTGGGACTATTGGGCAAGTAGCTGGCACTGAGCCTTGTCTAGCAAGGTGAGGTGGAGCAATCTTATTGTTGGCACCACAACTGTGGCCTCCACTGGGGCTATGGCACCAGTGCTGGGCTGCTCCAGGGCACAAAGCTTGTAGAGGTCCCCTTGGAATGAAGAGTTGTCCCGGCAAATTGTCCGGGTGACTTTCTGCCTCAGTCTAGAAGTGCAGTGGGGAGACCGGGGATGCCAGGAGGATTCTCTCATTCACAGTTTTACACAGGTCCCTGTGGAGAGTGTGAGTGTCCCACGGGGCTGTCACTCATTCAGTTTCCTGTGTTGGAGAGGTTCTCCTGGCTCCATGCTGAACCCAGACAGGCTGGTGCCAGCTTCACTCTTCCCTGCTCTCTGTGTCCCCTGCTGCCTTGATTGATCCCAGCATGGTTTCTCAGCCGATCGGCCTGCAGAGTCAGTGTTCACCAGCCCTTCTGTTGTCTACGAGAGCAGCACACCTGAGCTGCTTCTATTCTGCCTTCTTTTATTTATTTTATTTTTTCTTTTTGTAGCTTTCGTGCCGTTTTTCCTCATCTCTTGTTTCTCTACACTATTTAATTGGGGCTAGTTTGCCAATTTCTTTGTAATTTGTAAATATACACAAGCAAAGTGTCCATGGATAGTTGGAGGTTGGGGAGGAAGATGGGTCAGTATATTTGAACTTAATTCAAGGTATATTTGAACTTAATTCTAATTAACCTATATCCCATCACCTGTTCTTAATCTAGCCAGTAACCACTTCATAATACCTTGTGGTGATTAACTCTCTCTATGGTACCCTGAGCTGATTTTTTCAGGCCAAATAGAATTGATACATCAGAATCATGTTAAAATATACTTCATTTCAAAACTTATTTTATTCTTTCAGAACACTGCATTAACCTTAGAATGAAATCATCATAATAAAAGTTTGAGGGAATAATTTTATCTAAGCTTGGAAGAAATTACCATGGAATATCTGTATAACAAAATAAACACAGTAGTATTTGAACTCTGATCAACTAGCTGGATGTCTTTGGGACAGCCAGATAAGCTGTCCCAAACTTACCGGGATAAGAAATGTCATATTCAAGATAGCAATATTTTGGCCTTGTGTGATGCAAGGGAGTTTTCTTTCCTAAGAACATCTAGGAAGTTGTGTGTCATTAAGGAAAACCTAGCATTGATTACTTTGAATAATTTATTTAAAAATATAAATAACTGCTTTATAGTTTAACTTATATTTGGAGCAAAAGTTTGCAAGAGTGAATGAAAAATATATGTAAGGAGAAAAAAGTATAGAAAACATTTGTCTGGTTTACATAAATAGTAATGTGGTGCCAGAATGTTTTATTACTTATAGTAGATAATCTGCTAGCAAATACGTCAAGCCCATCCATGCCAAAAGCTAATAATGAGCAAATGGGATAAACATCATTCTTAGGAAACAGCCATATCTGATGGAGAGAGCAGATGAAATACAGGATTTTTTAAAATAAAATTAATCAAAATAAGACTCAAGGTAACTAAGAAAAAACAATTCATTGATGTTAAAATAAAACAGTATTATTGGAAAGATAGGAATTTTAGCAACACAAAGGACAGTTATAGTAAAGTAGCAACGAAAGAAGAGGAGGAATGAGTAGGAGATTACGTTAAACTAAGGAACAACTTTGATCATCAGAGATTCTTTAAAATAATGTGTCCTGGGCCAGGTGCGGTGGCTCACGCCTGTAATCCCAGCACTTTGGGAGGCCTAAGCGGGCAAATCACTTGAGGTCGGGAGTTCAAGACTAGCCTGGCCAACATGGTGAAACCCTGTCTCTACCAACAATTCAAAACTTAGCTGAGATCGGTGGCACGTGCCTGTAGTCCCAGCTACTCAGGAGGCTGAGGCAGGAGAATCACTTGAACCTGGGAGCCAGAGTTTGCAGTGAGCCGAGATCCTGCCACTGCACTCCAGTCTGGGCAACAGAGTGAGACTCTGTCTCAAAATAATAATAATAATAATAATAATAATAATAATAATAATAATGTGTCCTAAAGTTGACAATCTTCTTTTTTTTTGAGATGGAGTCTTGCTCTGCCACCCAGGCTGGGGTGCAGTGGCATGATCTCAGCTCACTGCAACCTCCGCCTCCTAGGTTCAAGCGATTCTTCTGCCTCAGCCTCCCGAGTAACTGGGATTACAAGGTGCACACCACCACACCCAGCGAATTTTTTGTATTTTTAGTAGAGATGGGGTTTCACCGTGTTAGCCAGGAAGGTCTTGATCTCCTTACCTCGTGATCTGCCTGCCTTGGCCTCCCAAAGTGCTGGGATTACAGGCATGAGACACCACGCCCGGCCTCTTTGTTTTTTTGGTGTGTTTTTTTTTTTTCTGAGACAGAGTTTCACTCTTGTTGCCTAGGCTGGAGTGCAAGGCTCACTGCAACCTCCACCTCCCGAGTTCAAGCTATTCTCCTGTCTCAGCCTCCTGAGTAGCTGGGATTACAGGCGCATGCCACCACACCCGGCTCATTTTTGTATTTTTAGTAGAAACAGGGTTTCATCATATTGGTCAGGCTGGTCTCAAACTCCTGACCTCAGGTGATCCTCCTGCTTTGGTCTCCCAAAGTGCTGGGATTACAGGTGTGAGCCACCACGCCTGGCACAACTTTCATAATCCTATTTTTTTACAAGAATTTCTTGATTGTTCAATTGTTCAAATAGTTCATCTAAACAATTGCTGTTAGTCAGTAGGTTGATCATTCTGTAACATTGAAGTAATTATACTTTAAGCAGAAAAAATGATTAACAATCACTATATTACACTAATTTTCTTTTAAATCAGACCTTAAAAGAATGTTATAAAAGATACTACAATGAATGTCAATTATATAAATAGGTCATGATAAGAGTTGATTTACATGAACAGGTCATGACAAGAATTTAGCAAACCATTTGTTAAATTCACAATTATTCAAAAGTACACAAAATCCATCAATATTTTCTGATTATTTTTTAAATTGAATAGCTTATAAGAATTTCAAACCTTGAAAATCGGGGCTACTTATAGCATGGGATAATATATATGAAATATAAGCCATATGATCCTACAATTCATCCTGATCATCACATATGACTAGGATTCTGATACACATCGATTTATGAAATAGTCAGGGAAATGGAGGTTCTAAGATTTATGATCTCAAAGCTTTCTTATTTCTGGTTACATAGACTCTTTATATTGATGCCGATGAAAATACACATCACTACAGTTTTGTTCTGTGTGAGTTCCACATAGGTAAAATGTGTCTACAACTTTCCTTGATAATTTTGCCTAGTCATCTATGGTCCCATGGTACTGTGTAATTACAAAACGTATCCACAACAACCCCACAACCTTTACAACTTTCCCTCATGAAAACATTTTGTGCCTTTGAAGTCATTATCTAAGATCTCTGCTTTCTGTTCTCAAGTGATTTCTAGCTTTGGATAAATCTCTCTGAACTGGGTTACACTGCTATCTACTAAAAATATTTTACATTTCAGTAAGAGCTTTAAAGATGATATCTAGTCTCTCTTTGTGCCATAATTTTCTGCCTCTAAATCTAACTAGTCTCTTTTTTTCATCCATAAATCCAATTTAATTTATACCTCTCCTTCCCATTATTGATTCTTGTCACTTTCATCACAATGCTTTTTTAAGTTCTACTGTCTAGTGTCAAGAGCTAGCACTCCCACATTCAAAATCCTATTTCTATAAAACACAATGACCAATGCTATTTGAATTGGAAAAATAATGTTAGTATAAAAGTTCTGTGCTATATGTGTTATATTCTGATGACCATAATACTTAAATGTTTTATGTTTAAAAAACTCATTCATTACTTTTATAATTCATTCAAAACTTCATTATATACTTAGAAAGGACTGCTTTGAGTAAAGAATAAAAACTGCTTAAAAATAGGTTATTCCGCATTGTTATCATCAACTAAACTGTGATCTTGCTGAATATCTCTGGGTAAATCTTTTAAACTCTCTGTGCTACAGTTTTTCCATCAATTATATGATCATAGAAATTCTTGCTCCTTTAACATGAGGTATTAGCAAAATTAATTGAAATTTTTAAATATAATGAACTACTTCAATGCAAAGCATTATAACAAAAAAGATCATTTTCCATTGATAAGTTTGTAAAAGCAAATACAGAGATGAATATGTGTAAACCTCAAATGGCCAGCAGTATTTTCTGAGCATCACTTGGGAGATATTATCAGGAACTGACTATAAAGAGAGAATTGACTTTTAGAGTTGATTGTTTTCAACATTTTTAACTGTAAGAAAGAAGATTTATAAGAAAGAATTCAGAGCCCCAATTAATTAAAAGATTTCGAAGAAAATCATGTAGACTACTGGGCTTCATGATTTTATGGAAAAAGAATGTTCTACAACATTCAGCATTAAAGCATTATTTTACAATTATTTGAAGTCATTAATTAAATCTACATAAATTGATGTACAGTCATGTCTAACAGAAAAGTTTTCTGATTCATAATTTTCACAATAAATAAGTACATACAAGCATATACATTTTGCATATAATTAAATTAGATTATTGTTTGTTATCAGGTGTTTGTTGCTGCTGATTTTCCTACTGTGACTCAGGACCAGGTATAGCTTATGGTGCTGGCAGTTATTCTTACTGTGAAATGATGAAACAGCATTTGTGATAGAAAGTATAAAGCACCATACAAATATGAAACAATATTAATTATTCTTCCTTAACCTTTTTAAAAAAGATGTCTTTTAATTTTACCATTTTCTGGTATAAGAGATGATCTAGAAAGGAATTAGTAATGTTTATCTTTTTTAAAAAAAAATTGGTGTTTTTTTTTTTTATTATACTTTAGGGTTTTAGGGTACATGTGCACAATGTGCAGGTTTGTTACATATGTATCCATGTGCCATGTTGATTTCCTGCACCCATTAACTCGTCATTTAGCATTAGGTAAATCTCCTAATGCTGTCCCTCCCCCTCCCCCCACCCCACAACAGTCCCCGGAGTGTGATGTTCCCCTTCCTGTGTCCATGAGTTCTCATTGTTCAATTCCCACCTATGAGTGAGAACATGCGGTGTTTGGTTTTTTGTCCTTGTGATAGTTTACTAAGAATGATGTTTTCCAGTTTCATTCATGTCCCTACAAAGGATATGAACTCATCATTTTTTATGGCTGCATAGTATTCCATGGTGTATATGTGCCACATTTTCTTAATCCAGTCTATCGTTGTTGGACATTTGGGTTGGTTCCAACTCTTTGCTATTGTGAATAGTGCCACAATAAACATAGGTGTGCATGTGTCTTTATAGCAGCATGATTTATAGTCCTTTGGGTATATACCCAGTAATGGGATGGCTGGGTCAAATGGTATTTCTAGTTCTAGATCCCTGAGGAATCGCCACACTGACTTCCACAATGGCTGAACTAGTTTACAGTCCCACCAACAGTGTAAAAGTGTTCCTATTTCTCCACATCCTCTCCAGCACCTGTTGTTTCCTGACTTTTGAATGATGGCCATTGTAACTGGTGTGAGATGGTATCTCACTGTGGTTTTGATTTGCATTTCTCTGATGGCCAGTGATGATGAGCATTTTTTCATGTGTTTTTTGGCTGCATAAATGTCTTCTTTTGAGAAGTGTCTGTTCATGTCCTTCGCCCACTTTTTGATGGGGTTGTTTGTTTTTTTCTTGTAAATTTGTTTGAGTTCATTGTAGATTCTGGATATTAGCCCTTTGTCAGATGAGTAGATTGCAAAAATTTTCTCCCGTTCTGTAGGTTGCCTGTTCACTCTGATGGTAGTTTCTTTTGCTGTGCAGCAGCTCTTTAGTTTAATGAGATCCCGTTTGTCAATTTTGGCTTTTGTTGCCATTGCTTTTGGTGTTTTAGACATGAAGTCCTTGCCCACGCCTATGTCCTGAATGGTATTGCCTAGGTTTTCTTGTAGGATTTTAATGGTTTTAGGTCTAACATTTAAGTCTTTAATCCATCTTGAATTAATTTTTGAATAAGGTGTAAGGAAGGGATCCAGTTTCAGCTTTCTACATATGGCTAGCCAGTTTTCCCAGCACCATTTATTAAATAGTGAATCCTTTCCCCATTTCTTGTTTTTGTCAGGTTTGTCAAAGAACAGATAGTTGTAGCTATGCGGCATTATTTCTGAGGGCTCTGTTCTGTTCCATTGATCTATGTCTCTGTTGTGGTACCAGTACCATGCTGTTTTGGTTACTGTAGCCTTGTAGTATAGTTTGAAGTCAGGTAGCGTGATGCCTCCAACTTTGTTCTTTTGGCTTAGGATTGACTTGGTGATGCGGGCTCTTTTTTGGTTCCATATGAACTTTAAAGTAGTTTTTTCCAATTCTGTGAAGAAAGTCATTGGTAGCTTGATGGGGATGGCATTGAATCTATAAATTACCTTGGGCAGTATGGCCATTTTCACGATATTGATTCTTCCAACCCATGAGCATGGAATGTTATTCCATTTGTTTGTATCCTCTTTTATTTCATTGAGCACTGGTTTGTAGTTCTCCTTGAAGAGGTCCTTCACATCCCTTGTAAGTTGGATTCCTAGGTATTTATTCTCTTTGAAGCAATGTGAATGGGAGTTCACTCATGATTTGGCTCTCTGTTTGTCTGTGATTGGTGTACAAGAATGCTTGTGATTTTTGTACATTGATTTTGTATCCTGAGACTTTGCTGAAGTTGCTAATCAGCTTAAGGAGATTTTGGGCTGAGACAATGGGATTTTTTAGATATACAATCATGTCATCTGCAAACAGGGACAATTTGACTTCCTCTTTTCCTAATTGAATACCCTTTATTTCCTTCTCCTGCCTGATTGCTCTGGCCAGAACTTCCAGCACTATGTTGAATAGGAGTGGTGAGAGAGGGCATCCCTGTCTTGTGCCAGTTTTCAGAGGGAATGCTTCCAGTTTTTGCCCATTCAGTATGATATTGGCTGTGCGTTTGTCACAGATAGCTCTTATTATTTTGAGATACGTCCCATCAATACCTAATTTATTGAGAGTTTTTAGCATGAAGGGTTGTTGAATTTTGTCAAAGGCCTTTTCTGCATCTATTGAGATAATCATGTGGTTTTTGTCTTTGGTTCTATTTATATGCTGGATTACATTTATTGATTTGCATATGTTGAACCAGCCTTGCATTCCAGGGATGAAGCCCACTTGATTATGGTGGATAAGCTTTTTGATGTGCTGCTGGATTCGCTTTGCCAGTATTTTATTGAGGATTTTTGCATCAATGTTCATCAAGGATATTGGTCTGAAATTCTCTTTTTTGGTCATGTCTCTGCCAGGCTTTGGTATTAAGACGATGCTGGCTTCATAAAATGTGTTAGGGAGGATTCCCTCTTTTTCTATTGATTGGAATAGTTTCAGAAGGAATGGTACCAGTTCCTCCTTGTACCTCTGGTAGAATTCGGCTGTGAATCCATCAGGTCCTGGACTCTTTTTGGTTGGTAAGCTATTGATTATTGCCACAATTTCAGAACCTGTTATTGGTCTATTCAGAGATTCAACTTCTTCCTGGTTTAGTCTTGGGAGGGTGTATTTGTCGAGGAAGTTATCCATTTCTTCTAGATTTTCTAGTTTATTTGCATAGAGGTGTTTGTAGTATTCTCTGATGGTAGATTGTATTTCTGTGGGATCGGTGGTGATATTCCCTTTTTCATTTTTTATTGCATCTATTTGATTGTTCTCTCTTTTCTTCTTTATTAGTCTTGCTAGCGGTCTATCAATTTTGTTGATCTTTTCAAAAAATCAGCTCCTGTATTCATTAATTTTTTGAAGGGTTTTTTGTGTCTCTATTTCCTTCAGTTCTGCTCTGATTTTAGTTATTTCCAGCCTTCTGCTAGCTTTTGAATGTGTTTGCTCTTGCTTTTCTAGTTCTTTTAATTGTGATGTTAGGGTGTCAATTTTGGATCTTTCCTGCTTTCTCTTGTGGGCATTTAGTGCTATAAATTTCCCTCTACACACTGCTTTGAACGTGTCCCAGAGATTCTGTTATGTTGTGTCTTTCTTCTCGTTGGTTTCAAAGAACATCTTTATTTCTGCCTTCATTTCATTATGTACCCAATAGTCATTCAGGAGCAGATTGTTCAGTTTCCATGTAGTTGAGCAGTTTTGAGTGAGTTTCTTAATCCTGAGTTCTAGTTTGATTGCACTGTGGTCTGAGAGACAGTTTGTTATAATTTCTGTTCTTTTACACTTGCTGAGGAGAGCTTTACTTCCAACTATGTGGTCAATTTTGGAATATGTGTGGTGTGGTGCTGAAAAAAATGTATATTCTGTTGATTTGGGGTGGAGAGTTCTGTAGATGTCTATTAGGTCCACTTTGTGCAGAGTTGAGTTCAAATCCTGGATATCCTTGTTAACTTTCTGTCTCGTTGATCTGTCTAATGCTGACAGTGGGGTGTTAAAATCTCCCATTATTATTGTGTGGGAGTTTAAGTCCCTTTGTAGGTCACTCAGGACTTGCTTTATGAATCTGGGTTCTCCTGTATTGGGTGCATATATATTTAGGATAGTTAGCTCTTCTTGTTGAATTGATCCCTTTACCATTATGTAATGGCCTTCTTTGTCTCTTTTGATGTTTGTTGGTTTAAAGTCTATTTTATCAGAGACTAGGATTGCAACCCCTGCCTTTTTTTGTTTTCCATTTGCTTGATAGATCTTCCTCCATCCCTTTATTTTGAGTCTCTGTGTGTCTCTGCACGTGAGATGGGTTTCCTGAATACAGCACACTGATGGGTCCTGACTCCTTATCCAGTTTGCCAGTCTGTGTCTTTTAACTGGAGCATTTAGCCCATTTACGTTTAAAGTTAATATTGTTATGTGTGAATCTGATCCTGTCATTATGATGTTAGTTGGTTATTTTGCTCGTTAGTTGATGCAGTTTCTTCCTAGCTTTGATGGTCTTTACAATTTGGCATTTTTGCAGTGGCTGGTACTGGTTGTTCCTTTCCATGTTTAGTGCTTCCTTCAGGAGCTCTTTTAGGGCAGGCCTGGTGGTGACAAAATCACTCAGCGTTTGCTTGTCTGTAAAGTATTTTATTTCTCCTTCACTTATGAAGCTTAGTTTGGCTGGATAGGAAATTCTGGATTGAAAATTCTTTTCTTTAAGAATGTTGAATATCGGCCCCCACTCTCTTCTGGCTTGTAGAGTTTCTGCTGACAAATCAGCTGTTAGTCTGATGGGCTTCCCCTTGTGGGTAACCCGACCTTTCTCTCTGGCTACCCTTAATATTTTTTCCTTCATTTCAACTTTGGTGAATCTGACAATTATGTGTCTTGGAGTTGCTCTTCTCGTGGAGTATCTTTGTGGTGTTCTCTGTATTTCCTGAATCTGAATGTTGGGCTGCCTTGCTAGATTGGGGAAGTTCTGTTGGAAACAATCTTGCAGAGTGTTTTCCAACTTGTTTCCATTCTCCCCGTCATTTTCAGGTACACCAATCAGACGTAGGTTTGGTCTTTTCACATAGTCCCAAATTTCTTGGAGGCTTTGTTCATTTCTTTTTATTCTTTTTTCTCTAAACTTCCCTTCTCGCTTCATTTCATTCATTTCATCTTCCATCAGCGATACCCTTTCTTCCAGTTGATCGCATCTGCTACTGAGGCTTCTGCAATCTTCTCATAGTTCTCGATACTTGGCTTTCAGCTCCATCAGCTCCTTTACGCCCTTCTCTCCATTGGTTATTCTAGTTATCCATTCGTCTAATTTTTTTTTCAAAGTTTTTAACTTCTTTGCTATTGTTTTGAATTTCCTCCTGTAGCTCGGAGTAGTTTGATAGTCTGAAGCCTTCTTCTCTCAACTCGTCAAAGTCATCCTCCGTCCAGCTTTGTTCGGTTGCTGGTGAGGAATTGCGTTCCTTTGGAGGAGGAGAGGTGCTCTGCTTCTTAGAGTTTCCTGTTTTTCTGCTGTTTTTTCCCCATCTTTGTGGTTTTATCTACTTTTGGTCTTTGATGATGGTGATGTACAGATGGGTTTTTGGTGTGGATGTCCTTTCTGTTTGTTAGTTTTCCTTCTACCAGACAGGACCCTCAGCTGCATGTCTGTTGGAGTTTACTACAGGTCCACTCCAGACCCTGTTTGGCTGGGTGTCAGCAGCAGTGGCTGCAGAACAGCGGATTTTCATGAGACCACAAATTCAGCTGTCTGATAGTTCCTCTGGAAGTTTTGTCTCAGAGGAGTACCCGGCCGAGTGAGGTGTCAGTCTGTCCCTACTGGGGTGGGTGCCTCCCAGTTAGGCTGCTCAGGGGTGAGGGACCCACTTTAGGAGGCAGTCTGTCCGTTCTCAGATCTCCAGCTGCATGCTGGGAGAACCACTACTCTCTTCAAAGCTGTCAGTCAGACAGGGACATTTAAGTCTGCAGAGATTCCTGAATTTTTGTTTGTCTGTGCCCTGCCCCCAGAGGTGGAGCCTACAGAGGCAGGCAGGCCTCCTTGAGCTGTGGTGGGCTCCACCCAGTTCGAGCTTCCCGGCTGCTTTGTTTACCTAAGCAAGCCTGGGCAATGGTGGGTGCCCCTCCCTCAGCCTCGCTGCCGCCTTGCAGTTTGATCTCAGACTGCTGTGCTAGCAATCAGCGAGACTCCGTGGGCATAGGAGCCTCCGAGCCAGATGCAGGACACAATCTCCTAGTGTGCCGTTTTCCAGGCCCATTGGAAAAGCGCAGTATTAGGGTGGGACTGACCTGATTTTCCAGGTGCCGTCTGTTACCCTTTCTTTGACTAGGAAAGGGAACTCTCTGACCCCTTGGGCTTCCCGAGTGAGGTAATGCCTCACCCTGCTTTGGCTCGTGCACAGTGTGCTTCACCGACTGTCCTGCACACACTGTTTGGCACTCCGTAGTAAAACGAAACCGGTACCTCAAACAGAAATGCAGAAATCACCCATCTTCTGTGTCCCTCAGGCTGGGAGCTGTAGACCAGAGCTGTTCCTATTTGGCCATCTTGGCTCCACCAAAAATTGGTGTTTTTTATATTTTTATCTGAAGTAAGTGAAATAAAAGGATGGATATAAATACAAGGTAGAGGTTATTGCTTCCTCCAAGGACTTCTTTCCTCAAGGAACATCAAGGATGACAAAAATTTAGAAAAGATAATATCTATTTTTAAAGTACTTACAAATAAATTCTAAGTACACATGAAAGACTCAATTTGTCAAATCAAATTATAATTATATAAGGCTAGATAACTTATGCATAATGTTTAATTTATGAGCAATAGATGAGTTTTTAAATGTATTTATTTAAAAGTAGCTAATAGTGCCTTTTAATAATCTTTCTCCCAAATATGTAATTTCTATTTCAAATATTTCTAAAACATTGGATGGATTAAGATGTTTATCCAATGATATAGCTAATATATACCTCCTATTCAGAAGAAGCAAGAGATTATTAGAAAAGAATATTTTAGAAAGTTTACAAAGCAGTTATGTTCCTGTATAGTAGTAATCCAAAATACAGTAACTGTTCTACAAATAGCTGTGTAAATACACCAGATTTATGACTATTTACATAGATATTTTAAAAAGTCACTATTCTGGATATGTGTCTGCTTCTGTTATCTTCTCTAAGAGAAATGGGTATTAAATTACCTAGGAAAATAGCATCTTAAAACTGAAGATAGAAAAAGGCACAAAAGTGGCATATTTAGCTCTCTGAATCTAAGATATATAATACATATATATGTAATTAAACAGTAATAATAATACAAAAATATTTATGCATGTTTATACTTATGTGTGTACATATAAAAATGTGTGTATATATGTGTATGTATCTCTGTGTGTAGAGATAGAGATAGAGATTATTAGCTATAGGTATGAGTATACATGCAATGTAGATGTAGCTGCAGGTATAGATTATGGTGAGTCTTCCTTTTATTAAAGTAGCTGGATGTGCAAACACTTATATGCTATCTTTTTAGAAGGTTGATACTAGCCAAAATAAAATATTTGAAGCCTTTTCACATGAAAGAAAAAACAAAGGAGGGGTTAATTCAATCTTGCACCGCAGAGCAGTAGTAAAACAAATGGATCCATGTGAAAGAGCTCCTTACTCCTGTACTGGACCTGCCAAATTGGCAACAATGGCTTTTCAGAGTAAGTAGTGAGTATCCAATTGTCAGATCATTCATTTTTTAAAAAACAAACTGGACTAATTCCAGAAAGTGAAGGACAGATATTTTTCAACTTTTCAAAATAAGAAAAATGTTAATTACAATTCATCTGCAAAACTCCAAAACAAATTACTCATCATAACATTTTAGGAAAATGTATAAAGTTAATAATAACAGCTAGAAGGTACATCTGAACATAATTGGCCCTTACCAAAATCTGAAATGAATATTCTTTATATCCTGAAACTATGTTATTTTCTTTTTTTTTTTTTTTTTTTTTTTTTGAGACAAGGTCTTACTTTGTCACCCAGGCTGGAGTGCAGTAGCACAATCACAGATCACTGCAGCCTTGACCTCTCAAGCTCAGGTGATTCTCCCACCTCAGCCACCATGCCTGGCTAATTCTTTTGTGTTTTTTGTAGAGACAGGGTTCCTCCATGTTATCCAGGCTGGTCTCAAACTCCTGGGCTCAAGCAGTCTGCCCTCCTCTGCCTCCCAAAGTACTAGAATTACAGGCATGAGCCACCATGCCAGGCCTAAACTCTGTTATTTTTAAGATAAATGAGGCAGAAGTTTCAGAAATTTAATCAAAAAGTTTTTCCTGCTCCTTTATTTTCAACACAAGAGTTGCACAAGTTGTGGATAACACCAGTTTGGTTTCAATTTGCTCTTCCTGAATTATTCTCATCAGTCAGTGTGGATTAAGCCATTCGTTTCCATCTTTTGAGACACTAAAATGTTTTAAAAACTTACCAGGACAAACATTGCTAGCAGTGGTCAGGTGCAACAATGACTCCATTGCCCCCATTTAAGGTATGCTCAGTGTCAGCATATTGGCTGCTAGTTAGTATTAACATGAAAAAAGTAAACTCATACACTTTCTAAATTGGGATTTTTCACCATGTTACTTATTAAATGTTCAATTTTTTGCCATGATACAAAGTTATCTTTCCAAGAAAGGTACACAGGAATCTTTGCATTACTTTCATGACAAAAATAGTTAACTCTCACAAATAATTAGTCCCAACTTTTTCGGAGAAGAAAAAAATCACATCATGATTGATGAGTATAAAAACTAGAGAAGAATTTTACTGTTTCCCAAGACATCTAAAATTTCATGACATCAGTCAGTTTCCTAGGGTTGCCTAAACAAAGTGCCACAAGCTGGTGGCTTTAAACAACAGAAATTTCTTATCTCCTTGTCTTTGAGGCTGGAAATCCAAAATCTATGTGGGCTGGCTGTGGTCTCTCTGAAACCCCTAGGGCAGGGTGCTACCTTGACTCTCCCAACTCCTGGTAGCCTTATGCTTTCTTTAGTGTATGGAAGCATAACCCCAATCTCTGTCTCCCATTTCACGGTACATTCTTCCTGTATTTCTGTGTCTTCACATAGCCTTCTTTTCTGTAAGGATACCTTTCAGATTTGATTAGGAGCCCACCCTACTCCGTTATGTCCTCCACTTAACTTCACTAGTTACATGTGCAATGACCCTGTTTCCTAACAAGGTGGCAATCTGAGGTACTGAGATTTAGGACTTCAACATGTGTATTTTGACGAGGCACAATTCAACCCTTAACATGACACAAAAGTAAGATTCTATTATTTTCATAACATTACCAAATATTACATAACTAGCTCAGGAAATTGATGAAGACATAGTATCTCAAACTACAAATAATAGAAGAGAATTATTCAGAGAAGTATTATCAGAGAAGAAAACTCTTGGAATATGGCTTAAAGGATATATGGCTTAAAGAATATGGCTTAAAGGATAAATAAGAGGCCTCCAAGTAGGAAAGAGGAATGGAGGAAATGATAATCCAGAAAGCCAAGTGTAAGAGAATACTTTATACGAAGGGATGAGTTCATGAAAAAGCAAAGTGTATTCAGGAAGCTACAAATTATTATGAATTAAAGTTTTCAGTTCAGTGCGAGGGTCTGAAGATGAAGATAAATGTAAGAAAACTTTGTTAAAATTCCTTGAATATTCACCCAATATTTTCACTTATTTTCTTAAAAGAAGTCATTGACACACTTTAGTAAACATATATACTTTTTCTGTTATAGAAATCAATGTGTGGAAGTAGCATAGAAGAATTAGAAAGTACATTTACCAAAGGTAATTTTGTAAATTTCATTTTCATTTCAGAAAGTGAAAAGCTAAGAGGCTCTAGTAGGCATTTTTGATTGCATAGATAAATCCTATATTTTCTAAAGTGGAAAAACTTGTAAAAGTAAATGGAAATTTCAGTAAGAAAATTTTATACATATGAGAAATCATTTTAAATTAAGTTATATTCAAGTTATTTATTTATAATTGCTTTAGTGGACTCATAGTTTGAACACAAGTATACTTTGGAAAAAAAGTTCTTATTGGAGAAAAGAAGGAAAAATATATAGAATAATTTAAAATGAAATTTAAATTGCTATACAAGCTATTGTTTGAATCAACATATTTAACTACTCTCCTTGAATATCATCTTTGAAAAGACAAAGAAAGAAAAGAAACAGGGGAGAAATTCCAAAGTTTCAATGGAAAACAGAAAGGATGGACCAAGAGACCCAGAATCAAGGTATAGGACCATGATAAAACTTTACATAAAATGGTCAATGTGAGACCATATTAAGAAATATGTCAACCTGCATAAAATACAGCAATTACAAGGGAAATACCTGTCTGGAAAGTAAGTACACAGGGTCTTTATTATAATATAAAACATTTCAGGATAAAAGCAATAACATCCTTGGGCTAGGCTGGTTCTTAAGACATTTGTAGCCTTGATGGAGCACAAATTTTTATTCCATAAACGAACACAGCAAGTATAAAATTCTTTTTCTCTTTTTACTGGGAGACTTTACAGCAAAGAAAAATGGTGATCTGGACAATTTGCTAATTTGCTAATAACAAATGAACTAATGGTCTTGCTAGGTGGAGAGTTCCTTCCTATGGATTGCTTTTAGTCAGATTTATCTGTTCTAAGACTGTACATGCTAAACAAACTAACATGTATAGAGTTTTGGAGCACATTTGCCTGGAAAATTTCACAAAAGCTGTATAATTTATAAGAATAAAAAGAATGTCTTTTAAGACCAAAAGAACTCTCTTCTATGTAAGTAATCTAGCTGCATACATTGTTACACATTTGATGTATTGTGGACCAGAGTGCATTCCACTGCTGCAAGAAGTGAATATCAGAGCTATATTGGTGGGCCCACACCTCTCCTTGTTTTCCCTGTGTCTCATGATTACTTGTGTCCTGAAATGATTGGAAAACCTTGATCACAAACTTGCATAAGATGAATTTGACAAGCTAATATTTGGTGTTAATTGCACCAGCATACAGAGCAGCAGATTGTAGTAATTCTGCTCATCTTTTATTGGATATGTATGGCATAAATGATGATTTCATCAAAGAAGTTTCCTAATAACAATTGCCACACCAGTTGGACAAGCTGAAAAATGCCCAGTTTTGATTGAGCAACCACCACCAGGATAAAGAATGACTCTATCCCCATAGAATTGAACCTTCATTCTAGGTGAACACCTTCACCAATATATTTTCTGCTGCCAAAATGGGTAACTAGATCTTTGATCAAGCAACATAAAATTACTCAAGGCAAAACATAGTTTATTTTTTATGGGACTAAATGTTTTGGACAGATACTACACATCCTTTGAGAGAAACCATTTAAACTATCAAAAACAGAATGCTATATAACCTTCTTCAAGCAGATAGAAAAAGGTGTCACTACTTGTGAAATATGATTATTCACCAGCATTGATACACATCTAACAGTGACTTTTTTGTGACCCCAAATTTTAATTTTAATGCAATATTTTCAGATATTTACTAAGAAGTACAGCTTTCACAAAGACTGCCACTAGCATTGTGAAAAGGTGATAAATGCTAACATGCATCAACCAGTAATAGTAAATATAATGGCAAGATTCATGAGCTGAACATGTATACATACATATTTTTAACTACTTGGATTCATGCTCTGGTGAATTAAAACTATATTTAAATTAAGAAATTATTTGAGCAAAAATACATATCTCTCTTTAAAATTCTTAATGGATGTGAAATAAGGTACTCAATGAGAGTAACATATAGTTGAACATTTTAGGAAGAAAACTAGGCAAACCTGCAAGTATAGTATAAGCGATCTCAAATTACAAACACTAGAACTGGAAACTTGGTTCATACATCTAAGTAGGCATATTAGTTTGTCTTCATGCTGCTAAAGACATACCCAAGACAGGGAAGAAAAAGAAGTTTAATTGGACTTACAGTTCTACATTGTTGAGGAGACCTCAGAATCATGGCAGAAGGTGAAAGGCCCTTCCTACATGGCAGCAGAAAGAGAAAATGATGAAGACACAAAAGTGGAAACCCCTGATAAAACCATCAGATCTCATGAAATTTATTCACTACCATAGAACAGTATGGGAGAAACTGCCCCCGTGATTCAAATTATCTTCCACTGTTTCCCTCCCACAGCACATGGGAATTATGGAAGTGTAATTCAAGATGAGATTTGGGTGGGGACACAGAGCCAAACCATATCATTCCACCCCAGCCCCTCCAAATCTCATGTCCCCACATTTCAAAACCAATCATGCCTTCCTAACAGTCCCCCAAAGTCTTAGCTCATTACAGCATTAACTCAAAAGTCCACAGTTCAAAGTCTCATCTGACACAAGGCAAGTCCCTTCTGCCTATAAGCCTGTAAAATCAAAAGCAAGTTAGTTACTTCCTAGATACACTGGGGGGTACAGGTATTGAGTTAACACAGCCATTCCAAATGGGAGAAATTGGCCAAAACAAAGTGATTAGAGGGCCCATGCTAGTCTGAAATCCAGCAGGGCAGTCAAATTTTATAGCTCCAAAGTGATCTCCTTTGACTCCAGGTCTCACATCCAGGTCACACTGATCCTGATGCAAGAGGTGGGTTCCCATGGTCTTGGGCAGCTCTGCCCTGTGGCTTTGCAGGGTAGATCCTCCCTCCCAGTTGCTTTCATGAGTTGGTATTGAGGGTTTGCAACTTTTCCAGGTGAACAGTGCAAGCTGTTGGTGGATATACCATTCTGGGGTCTGGAGGAAGGTGGCTCTCTTCTCAGCTCCACTAGATGGTGCCTCAGTAGGGCCTCTGTTTGCTCTAACCCCAATTTTCCTTCTGCACTGCCCTAGCAGAGGTTCTCCATGAGCATCCCACCCTGCAGCAAACTTCTGCCTGGACATCCAGGCATTTCCATACATATTCTGAAATCTAGGCAGAACCCCAGTTCTTGACTTCTGTGCACTCACAGTCTCAACACCATGTGGAAGCTGAAAAGGCTTGGGGCTTCCACCCTCTGAAGCCATGGCCTGCACGCTAGCTTGGCCCCTTTCAGCCAAGGCTGGAATGCAGAGCACCAAGTCCCTAAGCTGCAGATAGCAAGGGGGCCCTGGCATCTGCCCACAAAATCATTTTCTCCTAGGCCTCCAGACCTCTGGTGGGAGGGGCTGTCATGAAGACCTCTGACATGCCCTGGAGACATTTTCCCATTGTCTTGGTGATTAACATTTGGCTCCTTGTTACTTATGCAAATTTCTGCCGCCTGCTTGAATTTCTCCTCAGAAGATGGGTTTTTCCTTTCTATCAAATTGTCAGCCTGCAAATTTTCTGAACTTTTATGCTCAGCTTCCCTTATGAAACTGAATACCTTTAACAGCACCCAAGTCACCTGACTACTATAAGGACTCCACAGTCAAATTTGAATTTAAAATTATGCATAGTAGATTGTCAAATCTTATTTGTTGTCTTGCCTTTAAACAATTCTAAAAGAAAGGCTTCATATCTTGCAGAATTTTTAATTGTTAACTAATATTAATAATAACCCAGGAGATTAGTGAAAAGAAGTTTCCTATTGTAACTCTTCATTGAGCAAAAGACTTCTGTCAGTCAATTAAAAGCATCTCTATTGCTGGAAAAATAATGGTTCTTTCACTTTCTTATGAGTTGTGTCCGTTTCTGTGACTGCCTTACATGATATGTGAATGAATCATAAGTTATTCCTCAAACTCTTAACAAGTATTTATGTAGCTGTGTAGATCAGTAATTTAACTACCTGTGTAGAAATAAGAACTTATCAAAGCTTCAAATGGTGTGAATAATAACATAGTGGAAAATTTTTTTGCCTTATCCTCATTTGGGAAAAAAAAATGTTTAAAAAAATCTCCCAAATTCAGATTTGAAACACTGAGGTGTTTTTTTCTCTAAAAAGTAGAGAAACACTTTCCTGGTTGGAAGAATGATTTGAATAAGTATATTTCCTAGGTAAACAATGATAAAATATAAATCCTCAGTCATGTTTTGATGGGTCAGCCTTTGTGGAAATAGGTTGGTCCTGAGCAGGTCTGTTTCTGATGGTGAACTAGTAATGAATGTTTTTGCCTGCAATTAAAGTCCCCTATTAACTGTGGCTAAAACAAATAGCTTTTTATTCACAAAGCATAGACCAAAAGGAGAGTTTGCATGCATCAGAGCAGTTGTTGAAAGAAATAAACAGTTAAGAATTTTATTTATCCATCTTCAACATGTTGACTTTTATTCCCTTAAATATAATAGTAAGACAAGGAGAATGGGAAATCAGTGTGTGGCTTAGAGGGTTAGACTGACTATAATTCTAAAAAAGCTGTACACTTTCACAATCTGATAAAAACTGGGGCTCTGTTGGCAAAGAGCAAGGAGCGGGTAGATTTTGGGCTATGCAATTAACACTGCATGCCTCAGACAGACACAAATGAGCTAGCAAAGGAGAGAGAAATGAATCTGTTCTCAGAGGGCTGCTGCCTTGTACAACTTACATAAGTTGATGCCTAGAGCCAATCATTTCCTTCATAAGAACCAGCTAATAACCAGTGATATTAATTACAATGAAATGGGCTTCCAATAACATCAATAACAACATGTTTTTTAACAAACACCAAAAGAGATTAATCACTCTAAACCAGGCATGGCAGAGGGGAGAAATGCAGACGCAAACACTTCCTTTATTTATTTGTTTCATAAAATCCAATTGAGACATTTTTTGTTCTTTTTAATGCCTGTGGCAAAAAGAAGTCAGTTAGATTATGGCATCTGTGTCATCTAGGAAGAAATGAAATATGTGATCACTAAATTATTAATTGACAAACCATTTGGCAACACATTTTTTCCACATTCTTATTTTTCATATGTTATCAATGAAAATGCATAGTTTTGAAATAAACCAAATATTTGACAATCCACAAAATATTATAGGCTAAGTTCAACAGACTTTCAAAATGGAACCAATTTTGTTGACATTACTAAAGTCCTCTATTAACTGTGGCTAAAACAAATAGCTTTTTATTCACATATTGTAGACCAAAAAGAGGGTTTGCATGCTTCAGAAGAGCTGTTTAAAGATAAAAAAAAAAGGTAAGGATTTTCTTTCTTCATCTTTAACATATTGACTTTGTTTATATTTTGTTGACATATCATGAAGTTTTTTTTTTTTTTTTTCTGAGAATCAAGAGTTCCTATTTATTTTGAAAAACTCATTCCCATTCTTTATGGTATGATTTATTTATTTTTATTTAATTTTCTTTTTTTTATTATTATTATACTTTAAGTTTTAGGGTACATGTGCACAATGTGCAGGTTTGTTACATATGTATCCATGTGCCATGTTGGTGTGCTGCACCCATTAACTCATCATTTAGCATTAGGTATATCTCCTAATGCTGTCCCTCCCCCCTCCCCCCACCCCACAACAGTCCCCCGAGTGTGATGTTCCCCTTCCTGTGTCCATGAGTTCTCATTGTTCAATTCCCACCTATGAGTGAGAACATGTGGTGTTTGGTATTTTGTCTTTGCAATAGTTTACTGAGAATGATGGTTTCCAGTTTCATCCATGTCCCTACAAAGGACATGAACTCATCATTTTTTATGGCTGCATAGTATCCCATGGTGTATATATGCCACATTTTCTTAATCCAGTCTATCGTTGTTGGACATTTGGGTTGGTTCTAAGTCTTTGCTATTGTGAATAGTGCCACAATAAACATACGTGTGCTTGTGTCTTTATAGCAGCATGATTTATAGTCCTTTGGGTATATACCCAGTAATGGGATGGCTGGGTCAAATGGTATTTCTAGTTCTAGATCCCTGAGGAATCGCCACACTGACTTCCACAATGGTTGAACTAGTTTACAGTTCCACCAACAGTGTGAAAGTGTTCCTATTTCTCCACATCCTCTCCAGCACCTGTTGTTTCCTGACTTTTTAATGATGGCCATTCTAACTGGTGTGAGATGGTATCTCATTTTAGTTTTGATTTGCATTTCTCTGATGGCCAGTGATGATGAGCATTTTTTCATGTGTTTTTTGGCTGCATAAATGTCTTCTTTTGAGAAATGTCTGTTCATATCCTTCACCCACTTTTTGATGGGGTTGTTTGTTTTTTTCTTGTAAATTTATTTGAGTTCATTGTAGATTCTGGATATTAGCCCTTTGTCAGATGAGTAGGTTGCGAAAATTTTCTCCCATTCTGTAGGTTGCCTGTTCACTCTGATGGTAGTTTCTTTTGCTGTGCAGAAGCTCTTTAGTTTAATGAGATCCCATTTGTCAATTTTGGCTTTTGTTGCCATTGCTTTTGGTGTTTTAGACATGAAGTCCTTACCCACGCCTATGTCCTGAATGGTATTGCCTAGGTTTTCTTCTAGGGTTTTTATGGTTTTATGTCTAACATTTAAGTCTCTAATCCATCTTGAATTAATTTTTGTATAAGGTGTAAGGAAGGGATCCAGTTTCAGCTTTCTACATATGGCTAGCCAGTTTTCCCAGCACCATTTATTAAATAGGGAATCCTTTCCCCATAATAGATTCAAGAAATAGTTTTCAAATCAGAAAGTGGAGGTAATCGAGTTAAGCCCCTTATAAAATCTCTTCTCTTACATATCACAATATTTCACATGAGAGCTTCATTTTGTAGCCAGATCATGTGCCTGAGCTGGAATTCTGAATCTGCCACTTATTTGCTAAGTGACAATAGGTAAGTTAATTAACTGTACTACTCCTTGGTATTTTGCATAAAAAGTAGATAATAATAATTCCTACTTCATAGAATACATGAGGATTAAGTGAGTTATTATCTGCACAGTACTACTTAATGTTGTTTGTCACTGTGAGACTGAGTGTGTGTTGTGTTTAGTTGCTAAATATGGGTTTGTAAAATAAAGTAATTATGGGCCCTTGAAGCTAGAAAAGAAAAGGAAGACATCATTACAGAGAAAGGTATGCAGGCTATAAAAGAGTTCTTACAAATATTTAGGAAGCAAATAAATAGGTGAATAAAAAGATATTTTATTAATATTTTGTTAATACTCATAGCACAGAGCCTGGCACGGAGCGTAAAATCAATGTTAATGTTCTTCTATTCATCTTTTGCCACCAAAAAATGTATTTTTCTTGTATTGCATTTAGGTTTTTAAGGGTTTTTTACACCAAGAGTGCTGGAAGCCCAGAATACTGATGCATCTGAATTATCAAAATATCCATGAAAAATGTGTAGAGATATATTTGGGAGATTTTTTTTAAAAATTTTTTTCCCAAATGTGGATGAGGCAAAAGAATTTTCCACTATGTTATTATTCACAACATTTGAAGCTTTGATAAGTTCTTATTTCTACACAGGTAGTTAAATTACTGATCTACACAGCTACATAAATACTTGTTAAGAGTTTGAGGAATAACTTATGATTCATTCACATGTCATGTAAGGCAATCACAGAAATGGACACAACTCATAAGAAACTGAAAGAACCATTATTTCTCCGGCAATAGAGATGTTTTTAATTGACCGACAAAAGTCTTTTGCTCAATGAAGAGTTACAATAGGAAACTTCTTTTCAATAATCTCCTGGGTTATTATTAATTATTGATATTACTTAACAATTAAAAATTCTGCAAGATATGAAGCCTTTCTTTTAGAATTGTTTAAAGGCAAGACAACAAATAAGATTTGACAACCTACTATCCATAATTTTAAATTCAAATTTGACTGTGGAGTCCTTATAGCAGTCAGGTTTGCTGATTGCAACAAAACATTAATGGCTAATTAATGTAAATGAAAATTTCCATAAGACTAGTTTTCTGTTGGCATGCAACTACTCTACCAGAGTTTTCTGGAAGACATTTTGGTGTTGACACACCAAATGTATATTCTTTTAAATTTTCACTTCTTTACTAATAAATACTATTCTGTATCGTATTATTTATCCATTGATAGGGATTCCTCTTTTCTTAAAGTCTGTGGCATCTTGAACTAATATATATGTATATTATTATACATAAAATATAATTCATATGTATTTATATATTCGTATAATTATTACATCATATATTCATACATATGAATTCACACATGTATGAATATATAATATTCATATATTATATGATTAATATATATGAATACATATATTCTCTTAATTCTCATTTAATGTCTTCATTCTTTCTACTGCTATATTTACATCAAGAAAACACAACAAATAGCATATAACTTACTAGTTTTTGTTGCTTTCTTCTAATCTCTTTGCCTAGTTGCAGATGCCTAGCTCTTTTTTAACCATTACTTTATGGCTCATAACTTTTTTACAAAGAATAATGCATTCATTTGCACAGTCCTTTTTCCCTCAGCTCCTTTTGTCGGTTCTTTACACAAATCTGCAGAGTTGGCATTACTTTGCTCTGATCTGAATTAAACCTATCAAGGACTTGCTTATTTTTTGCTTCTTATTTTAAGCAAAACAACATGATGGCTTTTATGAATCAAAAGACTAATGAGCCCATCTGTCATATTTTGCAAGAATGCCACAGTGAATCACTTTTTCTGACTTTAACTGGCACTGGGAAATTACTACATGTAAATAGACCCACTGAGATGTCAAAACAAGAGAGCTGCAAAAAGGAATTGCTGTATAGTTCCTCCACAACGTTTGGCTGGGCTGAGAGCTTTACTAGACAATTGGGAGCAGTCTGGGCACTGGAGTTTAAGCAAGATATTCAGATTTGAACAGCGTGAAAAAGGACCATTGAGAAACTGGAAAATAGAATCTTCTCTCAAGTTAGCAGAGGTGATGATTTTTGCAAATTATTGTTGAGGTAAATGTAAGCCTAAAGAATAAATGTAGGACCTCAGATAACACTATGAATCTACTGATAAAAAAAAAATTTAAAACACTTGTTTTCAGATGAAAAGAAAATGGCTTTTCTTTTGAGACCTCGTGAAAGAATTCTCTTTCAGTTAAAATATTTAGGCAAATTATTGATGCCAGGCTGAAACTTCTCTTTCTTTAAATAAAGCACACTTGAATGTCTCCTTTATGTTTTGCTTTATGATCATACTTCAGTTAATTTTTCAAGGAGGAAAAAAGTGAAGATGAAGATAAGGAGGATACTGAACATTACTAAATGATTATAATCTCCCTGGCATTATGCTAATCACTTTGAGCTATAATCTGTTAATATCAGGAAATATTTTACTTTTTAGAGAATCAGTATTTTCTCAGTTTCATAGAGATGCATATCCATTGAGTGTATTATTAGGGAAGTGGAACCACTGAGCAATACGAATTAGGAATTTATTTTAGGCCGGGCGCGGTGGCTCCGCCTGTCATCCCAGCACTTTGGGAGGCTGAGGCGGGCGGATCACGATGTCAGGAGATCGAGCCTGTCTTGGCTAACATGGCGAAACCCCGTCTCTACTAAAAATACAAAAAATTAGCCGGGCATGGTGGCGGGCGCCTGTAGTCCCAGGTACTCGGGAGGCTGAGGCAGGAGAATGGCGTGAACCCAGGAGGTGGAGCTTGCGGTGAGCCGAGATTGCGCCACTGCACTCCAGCCTGGGCGACAGAGCGAGACTCTGTCTCAAAGAAAAAAAAAAAAGGAATTTATTTTAGAGATTGAACTCTCCACAATTATAAGAGAATACACAGAAGCAAAGAACAAAAAGCATATGGTTAGAGGATCAGAGAAAGGTCACTAACAAGGAATCAAGGACAAGAGACAGCGAAATCTATAGCAGGCTGCTGCCTCTGCATTTGGGAGTGGGCAGGCAGTTGGCGGAGCAGGCAATTGTGAATAAAATCTGGACCTAAAGAAAGAGAAATCAAAAGCAAAACCTGAGAAGAGACGCCACAAGAGTAAATTATAAGTCATATTTGCCAGTCTCTGCTTTTCTTCTCATTTGTAAATCCACATCTAGCCTTGAGTAACCTGCCTTTGGTGAACTGCAGAGGAAGCTAAGGCCCTCCACACAGGCACTGCATATGAGCCTGACCTAAGATTTAAAGAACCTGAAGGAAACCTGTGCTAGCTGAGCCCCATGCAAATGAGATGAGCTAGCAGATGAGCATCAGCATTTGAGACCTACAGTAATTCGGGAGCCCTGGCACCAACTTCCTAGTTTCCTGACTAGTATTTCCCATCCACCTGCTAAACCTCACAGATTTCTCTTATTTGCCCAACCTAGCCCAGAGCTATACAGAAAAGGGTATTTGAAGAATGAAATCAGAATGCAGCTAAATTGACACATGCAAAACTATTGAATTTAGTGTTAAGATCCAGACTATCTGAATTTATTTTCTGAAAATGGCAGTCATCGGCTTTGATACCTTAGGCTATTTATTTAAATGCTTTGTGCCTCAGTTTCCACATCTCATAAATGTGAATAATTGTAGCAGCTGCCATGCTACTACTGTTTAACATCATAGGGTTATTGTGAGAATAAGTAAATGCATGTAAAATTCCTAGAATTACACATAGCACATAGTAAATGATCATTAACTGCAAGTAATTATCATTATATGTTTCATATCATTTTATCCTGTTTTCAAATAACATCATGAAGTGATGTTTTGGGATCTGTTGCTCAAGTTACATGCATCTTCAATCAGAGGTAAAGCACATTGTGATTTTTTAAAAAAATAAACATAATAAGGCAAAGTATCAAGTCACCGAAGGTTTCACCTTCTGTTTATTTTTCGTTAAGAGTAATACTTGCCTTCAGGGCTGGGCGCGGTGGCTTACACCTGTAATCCCAGCACTTTGGGAGGCTGAGGAGGGTGGATCTCCTGAGGTCAGGAGTTCAAGACCAATCTCGCCAACATGGTGAAACCTCGTCTCTATTAAAAATACAAAAAATTATCTTAAGCATGATGGTGCAGGCCTGTAGTCCCAGCTACTCAGGAGGCTAAGGCAGAAGAATCGCTTGAACCTGGGAGGCAGAGGTTGCAGTGAGCCTAGGTCATGCCACTGCACTCCAGCCTGGGTGACAGAGCCAGATGTAGTCTAAAAAAAAAAAAAAAAAAAAAAAGAGTAATACTTGCTTTCAGCCCTCTGCCTGAAGACAGAAACTCTCGTAGTTTTAGCTGTCCCATGCCCAAAGCTGTCATTGTAATTTTCAGTGGACATGACCAAAGGGGTGTATCAATAATCATTTTTCTCAGAGCAGTGAATGTTGAAGTTATAGAAGATAATAAAGTCTACTTAAAGTCTCTATGAGGCTTAATCCATTATCTTCCGGGGGAAACTTTTATATCAGAAAAATCTTATTCATGTCTTATATAAAGGAGCAAACCATTCCATAAATAGATTAAGGAGAAGAGCATTCAAAAGACAGAGTACAATCCTCAAACAAAGGAACAGAAATTGCATATGTCAAATATTTTTCTTTAATGAAACCATATAGTTATCTTACAAAAATATATACTGAGCTTTGGCATTCCTAAGTTAAAACACTGGTTACAACTTCATTAATGAACCCTAAGAAAGAAAAAACTGACCAGGGATAGAAACATCTGATTTCAAATAACTTTTCTAAAGATTTTCCTTAACTATTAGGTAACTATTATCCCTATAATGTTGATGAGAAAATAAAGTTCAGGAAAATTAAGTAAAAACTCCCCACAGTTTTATACACAGTAACAAGACGCCAAGGTTTTAGCTAAAAAAATTAGACCCAGAACCAATACTTTCAACCTCTATGCAAACTGCCTTCCCTTTACAATCAGAGTGGAGTACTGAAAACTGTGACCAAGATCTTGAAACACCAAATCAAGATTCTTACATAATATTCAAAGATTGAGAGCCCATTTGAAATGTGTAATATGCTGCATATTTTTACATCATTGCAAGTTACATTGATCCTACATTAGCGCTGTGATATTTCCCAATATTAGTGGTATAGTATTTAGTGATATAGTCCTCCCATGTCATATATGTAAAATAACAGCTACAAAAGAGAATATCTTAATTTCTCCAAGCTCACCCTTTTTAGAAGTGTAGTGTGCATATAAGAATGCACTACATTTTTAGAAATGTAATGTGCATATAAGTCACCTAGAGATCTTAAAACGCACATCCTTATTTAATAAATCTAGAGTGATTCTCCATTTCTAACAAGCTTCAGGATGATATTTAGGAATGATGTTTTAAGTGTTAAAGCCATACACCTTTGAAATCCTCCCTAGATACTTCTTGGGGTTGAAGTGGAGAAAGCCTACATACCAGAAAACCATCTGACTCTATATTGCTGTGACTCAGTGCAGTGATACCTCTTATGTGACTAGAGCCAAAGTGACATCTACATTGTGAATCTCGCAGGCAGTATCATCTTCAGTGCCAAAGCCTGGCCATGCTGTTTGAAAAACTCTCTTAAAGGAGCTTAACAGAAAGTCCAAGATAAAAAGCTTATTTTATACAGCAGTAAGATCAAGTGCTTTTGTTATCTGTTGCATCTATTGACCTAGAGTGACAGCTTTAAAAATGACAAATATCACTAAGTCAAAGGCAAATAACTAATTGTTTTAGGTAATATGCAGGTTTTACTAAATCCAAGGTATGGCTAGTGGTGAATTTAACCTTTGCTACAACTCGAGAATTTTTATTATACCTTCAAAATATTGAAGATCTTTCCCTAGCCACATAGAAATAGAAAATTCAATAGACTTTGTGTTCTCTTCAACCACAAAGTGCCACCTGGCTACCTAATAAGGGAGTAATAAAAAGGAGATTTCATCAAATCTAAATAATGGTGAGTTTAGCCATGCTTTGAGGTTTACTCAAATCACAGACTCAAAGAATGTTAAAGGTGGCTAACATTGTCTCTTCCAAACCATTCATTGCATAGATGCAGAAGCTAGCATTGGAGGAATTCAATAACCATTTAAGGTAACACTGTTAGAAAAATATGAAGAAAACTTAAAATTTTTGATGTCTAGTCTAGTGCCGAGGAAATTACCGCCCTCCTTTTCCTATACATATTTTTAATATTACCATATCACTCAGGCTAGGCTACGTTATGCTACATTTAAAAAAAAAATGACTTTCAGGTCCCAGTAGCAAACAAAAACAAATGTCAATTTTTTGTCCACATTGTGTGTCCGTTGTTGATTAGCTGTTACTCTCCTTCACATATCTTCACTTTGCAACCCATGTTGACAGAACAATTGTATCCAGGAAATTACTTTTCTCATGGTAGAAGGGGGAAAAAAGACATAACCAATCACATTCTGATTTGCTTGTATTCCCATTTCTTTATCCAAAAACAGTCACATACCAGGGCAGGATGTATTTTCCACCTACAGGAAGGACTACAGTGGCATGGCTAAGTTTGATGTCAGTGAAGCAGAGAAGGATATTTTTCTACCAGGGTGGTGTCAAAGTCAAATTAAAATATAGAGGTGGATCTCCATAGTTAAAATTTCGGAGAGGAAAGCAAGAATTGCAATTTGGGGCATACACACAGACCAGGTGGTCTTTGGTATGTCCAAAGAGGAAAGAGAAGGTTAGAGTTTTTATAAAAAGAAGAAATGTCAGCCGGGCGCACTGGCTCATGCCTGTATTCTCAGCACTTTGAGAGGCTGAGGTGGGCGGATCATGAGGTCAGGAGATCGAGACCATCCTGGCTAACATGGTGAAACCCCATCTCTACTAAAAATACAAAAAATTAGCTGGGCATAGTGGCGGGCGCCTGTAGTCCCAGCTACTCAGGAGGCTGAGGCAGGAGAATGGTATGAACCCGGGAGGCCGAGCTTGCAGTGAGCCCAGATAGCGCCACTGCACTCCAGCCTGGGCAACAGAGTGAGACTCTGTCTCAAAAAAAAAAAAAAAAAAAAAAAAAAGAGGAAATGTCACATACTGCTTATCAAGGAAGTTCACTGGCACTAGGAAAGTTTTGGGGAGCTGGCAAGTTTTAATCGGTAAGTGACAGCAATGAGTAAGACTATTTTTGGAGTTGCTTCAGCAGCTATTAGATAAAACTGGTTTCAGGTTAAAGTTGGCTGTTTCTGCCAGGCTTGCCGAGAATTACATTCTTGGAACAATTGCACATTCACTGAGTGCTTTTTCCCCCGGCTCAATGCTGATTTAGTTGGGTATGACAAGAATGATCTAACTTGTATGGTCACCTTTCAGAGCAGTATAGATAACATTTTTTAATTAGGCAATCCCATAATTGCAAATAGTATGAACTCCGTTGTTTTTGCATTGATCTACCATGTATAGCATACTCTGAATCAACAGGCATTGTCACAAAGAGGTGCCCATTTTTTTCTCTGGAGATTCCAATTTTAACAATGTTTTCTAGCAGAGATTGGTCAATACTATTTTAAAATATTTAAATCACAATATTCTCTCCTGTGAACTAAAAACACAGCTATAAGTAGCAGCTATACCATTTAATAGTTAATAGATTATAGAGCAAAAGAATGTGTAGATCAAATCAAAGAGATGAATGGGCAGGGCTACAGGGTAAAAGACGATTGGAGGGGTAACATTTTCCCTATTTCAGCAAGAGGCCACGTATAGATCAATCCCTAAGGGCAGAAAGGTTGACCCAAGTTTAAGGTTGTAGCCCATCCAGCTGATGTAGGGAGGTAGATAACACCATTCCCACAAAGATATGGCCACTGTTGATTCTACATATGTGGCTATAAAATTGTTAGTATTCCACAGAACTGGCTGCAGAATGACATTCTCTTTCCACTTAGCCACCGCTACAACAGATAAAAATGATAAGAGATGCAGAAAGACCACAGGACACATTTTAAAATAAGGTTCTTAACTCTCTCACCTCTAATCCACATAGGAAGGTATCCCTGAGAAACTGTATTTTGGGTATTGTCTTCCAGCTAGTAGCAAGCATTAAAGTATCTAATGGGTGAAATGAAACCATAGGAGAGAGCCTGTTTGGAAGAGACAGAGAAGTTTCATTTCTTTTGTTTTAATTGGACATGAGAGAAAGAACAAATGAGCAATACATTTCGTTACCTTTTAGCTGAAGAAAGAGACCAGGATCCAAGTGATTGCTTTTCTTAAATTGCTAGCCAAGCTCGACTTCTCCCAATAGCATAGCTTTTTACATTTTTTTGAACAAATTCCTTGTGAAATGGATATAGCATTTCTGGCAATTATATTCCAAGTGTGTGTGTGTGTGTGTGTGTGTGTGTGTGTGTGTGTGAATATATGTGTGTGTGTTTGTGTATGAATGTGTGTGAGATTATGTGTATATGTGTTTATACGTGTGTAGGCTACCCTTTTGACTGACACATATTGCTGCCTCTGATAACAGCATTCTCCTAATTATTTTCTTAATATGGATCAATTCACACTGCGCAAGATTAGCTCTGGGCAATCTATTTGGATCATTTCACTGAAGAGTTAATTTTATTTTCTAGATCAGAAACATCTAGCAGATACAGACTTCTGAGGGGTTTAGGCTCTATTTTTATCACAGGGTTATTGAGAGCCTGAATTTAATTAAATTGTGAGAACACCAAATCTTGTTCAGCATAGATACTAACTTATGTAGTAGGAGTCTTAAAATGTTTCGAAACATATCTTCTTTTTTCTGTAGTATCTTGACATAGAAAATTGCATTAACTATTTTAATTGCATATTTTAATTAGATTACTGTGTTTCAGGACCTAATCGTGCCATTTTGTTTATTCTTTATCTCCAGAAATCTCAGTCTGGCTGTAATTGCACCTGCTTGTTTGCTGTGGCAGAATGTTTTATATAAGAGAGGGAGACAATCATAGGATTATGTAAAGTTCTGGAATGGTTAATTGTTGCTTTCTTACCCTCACGAGGTAGAGACTTCTGATTCAACTTGTAAAAACATGGCAGTTTTTATGTGAGAAAAGGTAATAGACAGTTTAAAATAGAAATGCCAAATAAATAATGATTAGGTTACACATGTTCCAAAATCTTGAAATTACCTTTCTAAGGCCTTTTGTGTAAAACTTGGCTGAAATGTTACAATCAACATGATTTTTTTATTATAGTTGGTTTGATATTCAAGCACAGTTAAAATTACTATCTTATACATAAAAATTAATTGTATTATTAGTCAAAATGTAAGTTGACATCTTAATTTACCATTATCTTTATGAACAGAGTTGACTGGCATGGTTTATTTCAAAATCTGGTATGTATCAGCTTTACTTTAGAATCCATGATTTGTAATCTCATTAGTACAAAGTAAAGAGCATAGAAAATGTGTCATCAATAGATAAGTACATCTAAGGTGTTAGTAGGGCATGAAATGTATGTACTCTTGAATGAATGAGTTTATCATGTCCAATAGCAAAAGATAAAGAAAGTCAAAACTCATCTGGATAATTTAAACTCATAAACAAGATAACTAAATTTACAGTTCTTTACAATATGCTGCAAATAGTTTGTGAATTTATCAAAGAGTTTCACATTTTGGCTAAGTATTAGAATTTCAAAAATTAACCAATATCATCCCCACTCTGTAATGGTATGGATAAGGCACAAGGGGCCAATGTCTTCAAGAGAATATTACAAACCAAGGAGATAGAACACTAGGCTGTAAAAACAAATTCCTTATGATAATAGTAAGTCCACAAATTTCAACAGTTCAAAAGATATATAAGGATAATATGAATTTTGCTCTAGGATATTCTGAAAAAGTAAAGGTTAAAATGGAGTATAAAGTCAAGAAGTGTGATGTCTCCAGTTTTGCTCTTCTTTCTCAAGATCTCTTTGGCTACTCTGGATCTTTTGTGGTTCCAAATGAAATTTAGGATTCTTTTCTCTATTTCTATAAAAAAACACCATTAGGATTTTGATGAATATAGCATTTTACCTGTAGATCAATTTGGCTAATATTTATATTTCAACAATATTAAGTCGTCCAATCCATAGAAAGCCATGGTTTTTTTTTTTTCATTTATCTGTGTCTCCTTTAATTTCCTTCGTCAGTGTTTTGCAGTTTTCATTGCACAAGTATTTCACCCCCATGCTGAAGTTTATTTCTAAATATTGTAAGATTTTTATGCTATTGTAAATGGAATTGTTTTTTAGCTTATTTTTAGAATGGTTCCTTGTTAATGTTTTAAAATACAACTGATTTTTTGTATGTTGATTTGGTATCCTGCATATTTACTCAATTTGTTTATTAGTTCTAACATTTTGTATAGGTGGAGTTTTAGGGTTCTCTACACACAAATGATGTCATCTGCAAACAGAGAACTTTTATTCTTTTCCTTTACAATTTGGATTCCTTCTATTTCTTTCTCTTACCTAATGGTTCTGGCTAAGACTTCCAGGACTTTACAGAATAGAAGTGGTAGAAACTATAGTAATTAGAACAGTATGGTACTAGCATAAAGACAGATCTATTAAATGGAACAAAATAAAGAGACCAGCTGTAAACTCATACATACATGGTCAACTCGTCTTTAGCAACAGGGCTAAGGATACACAGTGGGTAAGGAAGTATAATCTTTTCAAAAAGTAGAACTGGGAAAATTAGATACTACCTCAAAAAATAGATCTCTACCTTACACCATTCACAAAAATCAAACAAAAATGGACTAAAGACTTAAACATAAGATCTGAACTGTAAAACTTCTAGAAGAAAACATAGGGGAATACCTTCTTGGCATTGGTCTTCACAAAGATTTCTTGACTATGACACAAAAATCATAGAACATAAAAGCAAAAATAGAGAAGTGGGACTATGTCAAACTAAAAAGCTCCTGTGCAGCAAAGGAAAAAACAGATTGAAAGGCAACCTATAGAATAGGAGAAAATATTTGCAAAACAAACATCTGATAAGGGATACATTTCAAAACTATATAAGGAACTCACAAATCAATAGCAAAAAGACAAGTAACCTGAATTTAAAAATAGGCATGCACCCTGATAGACATTTCTCCAAAGAAGACACAGAAATGGCCAGCAGGTGTATAAACAAGTGCTCAAAATGTCTAATCATCAGGGAAATACAAATCGAAACGACAATGAATGATATTACCTCACACCTTTAGGGTGTCTACTATCAAAGAAAAAAAGATAAGGGCTAGCAAGAAGGTAGAAAAATTGAAACCCTTATACAGTGTTGGTAGGAATGTAACATGATGCAACAGCTATGGAAAACAGTATGGAGGTCCTTAAAAATTTTTAAATAGAGCTACCATATGATTTAGAAATCCCACTTCTGGGTATATATACCAAGAAATTGAAATCAGGGTCACAAAGAGATATCTGTATCTCTGTCCCACGTTTGTTGCAACATTATTCACAGTAGCCAAGATATGGAAACAACTTAAGTGTCCTTTGACAGATAAACGGATAAAGAAGCATGTGATATATGCATACAATGGATTATTATTCAGCCTTAAAAGGGAAGGAAATTCTGCTTTTTGCAACAACATGGATGAACCTGGACGGCATTATGCTGAGTGAAATAAGCCACTCACAGGAAAAAATAATTCATGATTCTAATTATAGAGGTATCTACAATAGCCAAACTCATAGAAGCAGACAATACAGTAATGATTGCCAAGGGCTGCAGAGTTGGGCAAATGAAGAATTCAATAGGTATAAAATTGTAATTATGCAAGATAAACTGGTTATAGAGATTTGCTGTATAACATGGTGCCTAGAGTTAACAATATGATACTGTGTATTTCAAAATTTGGTAAGAAAGAGTTGAAAGCTCATGTTACGTTCAAAAATCACACACTCACACACAAAGAAGTAAAGGGACGCAAAGAAAATGGGAGGTGTTAGGACAGGTCTATTCCTTGATTGTGGTGATGATTTTACATTGTTGGCATTTGTCTGAACTCATCAAACTGTATACATTAAATACGTGCAGTGGTGTGTATCTTAATAAAACTGTTAAAAATGGAGTATAAATACCTTAAATTTTAAGAATTTTTAAAAATTAAAGGAAATAAAAAGCAGAAATAATATCTTAACATTCTAATGACAGTCTATTAAGTTTCTATGCATTCCTTAAGTCTATATATTTCTATGCTGAAATAGTTACTGGAAGAAAAAGCATGTCATTAAAATATTATAACTAAATAATTACTACTATCACATAAACAAGTAAGCACTTTGTAAACAAATTACTTTTAAATATTTTTTTAAGTACGTTATGAGCCTGTCTCTACAAAAAATAAAAAAGGTGGCCAGGACTGGTGGCATATGCCTGTGGTCCCAACTACTCAGGAGGCTGAGGTGGGAGGATCGCTTGGGCCCAGTAATTTGAGGCTGCAGTGAGCTATGATCATACCACTGCACTCTATTCTGGGCGACAGAGAAAGACCCTGTCCTAAAGCAAGAAATAAACAGTTCAGGGCACGGTGGCTCATGCCTGTAATCTCAGCACTTTGGGAGGCTGAAGCAGCTGGATCACGAGGTCAGGAGTTCAAGACCAGCCTGGCCAGGATGGTGAAACTCCGTCTCTACTAAAAAAAAAAAAAAAAAAAAAAAAATTAGCCAGCCATGGTGGCAGGTGCCTGTAACCCCAGCTACTCAGGATGCTGAGAGAGAGAGAATTGCTTGAACCTGGAAGGTGGAGGTAGCAGCGACCCGAGATCAAGCCACTGCACTCCAGCCTGGGTGACAGAGTGAGACTCCGTATCAAATAAATTAGACACAGAATGCATCCGAAAGAAAGAAAGAGAGAAAAAAAAGAAAGAGAGGAAGGAAGGAGGGAGGGAGGGAGGGAGAGAGGGAGGGGGAAGGGAGGGAGGGAAGGAAAAGGAAGGAAGGAAGGAAGGAAGGAGAAAATGCATTATGAATTACACTTAAATTTCTAATTCAAACTCATAGTTACAATTTTATTGAAAAAGCAACCTACACATGACCACATCTAAACTGAAGAAAGATTGAAAATTAGGGCAGGTAGCTTGTGGTGCACAGGTAAAACTCAGGGAGTTTCATCTCTAAAAGGAAAAAGGGAAGAATGAATACAGATAGAGAATGATGACCACCACAATTATATTTGTTTAAAATTTATCTTATTTTTACACAACGTTTCCAAGGATCTAATGTAAGGAATTTAATTGAACATGTTATTATGCTGTTTAATTCCCTACACCTAACCAACTTTACCAAACTCATGCTTCTGTCATTGACTTCCCTGTCGTAAAAAAATGACTTAATAATAAAACCTTCTTGGTTATTGTGGGTTATTTTATTTTTAATGTTAATGGTTCCAACTCAGCAGCAGCAGCAGCAGGGTTACTAGACACATTAATCAAACACATAATTCTGGGTACAGTACAAATTATTTAAGCTAAATCACACTACATACCTGGCTACTTTGTTCTCAAAACTGACATCGTTAAAAATAAAGAAACAGCAAAGAAGCTATGTATTTACCTATTACAAAATATTACCCAATGAATTTATTTGGATGGTGGCTAAAAAGACATAGAAACATGAAATGCAAATTTTTACTTGGGAATTTAGAGGTCCAGACCAGGTCAGGAACTTTTAGTTCTTTAATTCAGTGATCTCTTAATTGGATTTTATTTTTATTCTTTCAGTTAGAAAAGAAAACAGAACAAGCTTCCTGGAATTGTGTTAAGACAGAACTTAGCGAGCGGATGTGGAAAACTGATTCTGTGGACAAAGTAAAGGTTGGTATAACACTTTGGTGATGATAGCAGGGAAATTAGATAAAAGAGCACTGAGAAAATCTGACAAGTAGGCTCACTCTCTTTCAATATCAAATAATCTTTTGACCTCTGGGCACTAGGATTATTAAAGTTAAAAAGTAACATGGTGAGAAGATAAATCTTGCCTGAGCTACAGATGTGGCTGGCACAACAATATGAATTCATAGAATTGTGAATTGGTTAGGATTCTGGATACATAGGGGATTTCTTTGAAAATGATCTAAACTAGCAGCTGATTGGGAAGAACATGCTGCTATTTTTTTCAAAGCTTCCTACTAACCAAGTAGAATGCTGTAAAAAGTGTGGTAACCCCTATGAGGAAAAAGCAATCTTTCCCAGCCTGGTTCATGTTTCTTTCCCAAAATACAGGTCTATTCTTGAATACCGCCATGAATAGAGTTCTTTCCTTCGGAAGAGTTAAGTGCTATGCAGTTCAGCATGTTCTGGTATAATGCCTTTTATTCAAAAGTTTCATAATCCACTTTACAGACAAAAGTAGATTAGGGAAATATGCTTGGTGAGAGTGGCTTTCATATGGCAAGGTAAAAAACCACATGTGGAGTGGGAACAAAGGATGAAGGGAGAGGAAGCAGAATTTGTATTAGCAAAGGGAAAGTAAATATGGTCTCACTGTAGTCAGACAAGAGGAGGATAAAAAGGAATTGCAAAGAGAATGAAAGGTCAGTGGGAGATATGAAGGAAAAGATCTTAAGAAAATGTTTTAAAAGATAGTCTCACTTAGGTGATTTTTAGGTGAATATCTGAAACAAATCTCAGGAAAAAAAGGCTTTTTAATGTAAAGAGACATAAATCATATACTTTCCTTTGGAAGGAACCATAAAAATCGTGAAGTCATAAAATTTTAGAAAGGAAAGTGATTTTAAGATCAATAGCTTTGTTCTCTAAAGTAGAAAACTGAAGCTCAAAATAGCTTTAATGAAATGTCTAAGAATACCTAGTAAGGGTCAATCCTTATATATACAGCTGGGTCTTCTGTCAACATGTCCAGTGACATTTTTCACAACACACCATCCTTTTGAATGGAAAATACACTTTTTAGCAATTAAAATATTTCAAAAAGAATATTCTAGCATATATCATACTTAAGGGCTTCCTTTACGATTAACCTAGAAGTAGCAGAGGAATGCAACTTCTGTTTAATGGGATTGTAAACAATGCAAGACATTATTATTAATTTAAAGCATTTTTAGTTTGTGAATTTTCAGTTTTCTTGTATCCTTCTGTAAAGTAGTAATCAGCTAAATACTAGATTTGGTAGTATTTTTAATAGTGTAGATAAAATAACTAATGATACTGTCCATGCATACAATCTTAGAGCCAGTGAGTTTTTATAACATCTATATTAACATTTAGGTATTATTCTGGCTAATAAAGTTGATACAGTCCTTCGGTTGAATAAAATTAGCAGTCTTTAGTTCTTTAGGTCAGAAATTACATGGACTTTTGAATAAAATTTGAGTGGAGCTGAAGCTTAAAACCTCCTTCTCTAGAATATAATTCAATTTTATAAACTGCTTTCAAACCAGTCAAAAAATCACCAAAACTCATCAATAGGAAAACAAAAAACAAATAGAAAAATAAAGTTGAGGCATACACTCCATCCAATAACAAAAATAGTAAGGAATTCAACACGGCTCTTTTTTTTTTCTATTATTCATCTACAAACTCTCCCCTTCCCATCAGTTTGCTGAAAAGAAACTCAAAAAAGTTCTAATTTTCATTAACATTTTGCAGTCTGTAGAAAAACAGGTGACTGGTAAGTAGGCAACCTGAAATAAAGATAGGGAAAAATCTCAGGACTAGCAAACCCTAGGGATCAGTGACTGCCACAGGATCCCAGTGGAGATGGGAGGAGCCATTAGGAGTTTGTCAATTCTTAATGCTACTCATTAAATTGTAGAGAATAGTATGTAGCACAGTGGCATCCCAGTGGCATCCCACACACATTCACAGATAGAATAAACCTCACATTAGTACAAAGGAAACTTTGTACAGGATATTTAACAAAATTGCAGAAAAGAGAAGGAAATATGGGCCATCAAAAGAAGGCTGTATACAGCCTCGTGTGAATTTATACTCCTGCCTCAAAACCTTTCTCTAACCACTTAAATTGCGAAAAAAAATGCATATCCGGTTTAATTTCTTCAAAACTGTAGCTCATAAAAATGTAAGGACATTAATCCACTCTATGGGAAAACAATGAAAAACAACACAGGTAGGACTATGACAAGCATGAACCAGATGGAAAGAAGTAGTGTGGAAGACATGTGAATATACCTAAGAAGGAAAGACGGAAGGAAGGAAGAAAGGAAGGAAGGGAGAGAGGGAGGGAGGGAGGGAGGCAGTGAAGGACGGGGGGGAAGGAGGGAGGAGAGAAGGGGGGAAGTGGGGGAGATTGTATAGAAAATATTTCCAAAAACTGATTTTGGAAGCAATCTCAATCAAAGAAAAATTTGCAACAGTACTATTTATTACTTTTAAAACTTAATAAACGAGTTGAAAACAGTAAGAACCCAGTAACAAAATCCAGAATTTGAATAAAATAGAAAGATTATAATTATGAAAATCAATTACAACTTAAAGCAATGGCATTACACAAATCTGTAAATTAGAGATGGCAGAGAACAGAAATAAACAGTTGAACATTGCATATAATTGAAACGTATGAGGGAGATACAGATATAATGAAATAATTACAAGAAAAGTAGAGATATAGATAAATGACTAAGATAATTCATCCTAAGGAAAATTGGACCCTAACCCCATTAAGAATTCTAGTAAATTGAACAACAAAAACAAAAAAAAGATTTGAAGCTTTAATAAAGGAATTTTTTTTTTCTGAGATGAAAGGGAAACTGAAAAAGGTACATCACATTCTAAGAAAGATTAATTCAGAATAATCAATGCCAATTTACTCTCTCTTGAATTTCAAGTATGAAAACATAATTCTGTAAGCATTCAGGCAGATATAAAACATGTCACATACAAAAGTTAGAAAAAGGGTTAGCATCAAATATTGGCACAATTATGTTCAGTGGCAGAAAAAAAAACACACTGTTAAAAAAATCTTCAGAATTCCAAGAAAAAAAAAACTTGTCACCCATGCATCAATAGATTATCAGTCAAGTATAAAAGAAAGAGGAATATTTCTCACATATGAATGAACTCATGGAATATAGAATCCAGCAGCTCTTTTAAAAACACGTTTTTTGAAAAAAAACCTGACTGGTGATGATACACCCTCAATTAAAACTGAACTGATTTTTATAACTATAACTCTTTTGTTTTATAACTATAAAAGAGGACTAGTTCAATATTCAATGCCAAAGAATAGCACCAAATTTTTATATCCAGCCAAATTTTTCAAGGGTCAAAAAAATAAACAAAAATATCCAGTGAGCAAATCTCTTAGATTATAGTACTTAAGAATCCTCAACGATAAAGACATTTAATAATATTTAAAGGTCCACCTTCTCCTTTGTGCCTAGTTAAGATGTTTATTAAGTAGTCCTCAGACTGTATAGGAATAAAGATGACCACCCCTTTAAAAACCTAAAATATAAAGAATTTGCCAATTAGATCTCAGAATAACATGTTAAAATTATATAGAAAGTCAAAGAAATAATTACCAGTCTTGGAGAAAAGCAAATGTGTATTTCTTAAGCTCATATCAACATGGAACCATCAATCCTGAGAGTGTTCATTGACTATTGCACTAGTATTTTTGGAGAAAACAAAAGTCTCTGAAATGTCCAGAAGTATTTTTGATGAAGAATACATATTTTCTTATTTTATATTAGTTTTTAAAAATGTAACTGTATTAAAGATATTTATCTGATTACAACCCAGCCACACGAAATTATTTAAAGGTGAAAGCTGTTTGGGTTTTCTCATCTTGTGTTGAACAGTGAATGAAATTTCACAGAAGTGTTCATGGCTTTAATCTTTAGGAACTCTGCAATTTCTACTGCTACTTCCTACAGTCAGAGTATAAAACCACATATTTGTGAACGAATGAACACTATATGTTGTGCACATGGTCTGTTTGCTTCTATAACATTATTAAGAGCTTATCAGACTCAATTCTCTTATCTGTTCTATTCTTACCCTTTTATTTGCTCTAGGCAAAAATAATTATAATCCACCTTTAGGAGTCTCAAAAACTAAAGCATTGGCTACGCCCACTCCATACCCAACCATCCTCAAGTCTCTTTCTACTTCATTATTCACCTAACCAGAATACGTCATTCCCATTACCAAAATGGTACACAACAATTTACTCACTGAAATTTTCTTTAAGTTAGTGATCTTACCTATCTAGAGCTGTATATTCTGTTTATTTGCCATCCCAAATATGTATTCATTTGTTTTCACTTCACATAAAGTGTTTTATCTTATATGGTTAAATGTCTCAATATATGTTTAAAATAATTATCTTACTCTCCTATGGACATTCAGTGACTTGGCTAATGGGGACATTTTTGCAACTTCTACACTTTTCACAATAGAAAGTTCCTTCAAGACCAGCCTGGACAACAAAGCGAGACCTCATGTCTGCAAAAAAAAAAAAAAAAAAAAAAAAAAGCGGGGGAAGAGAAAATTATCTGGCCGTGATCGCACACACCTTTAGCCCCATATACTCAGGAGGCTGAGGTGGGAGGATTGCTTGAGCCCAGGAAGCAGAGTTGGTAGTAAACCAAGATCATGACACTGCACTCCACCCTGGGTGACAGAATGAGACTTTGTCTCAAAAAAAAAAAAAAAGAAAAGAAAAGAAAAAAAGAAAAAGAAAGTTTAGTGCATAAAATTTCTTTCAATTTTAATAATTATTTGGTAAGATGAAAATATTAATAATACCACAGAGACTTCAATCTTATGTCTCCCTTTTAACTTTTGATCTATTTTTTTAAAAATGCAGAATATTAACTCACATGTCCTAATCCTCTAACTGTGTTAAAGTTTATGTGGTTCATTAATGTATTTCAAATATTTTAACAGAAGTAATGCAATACAAATACACCTTGTTGTTCTATTTCTATATTAACCAACCCCTTTTCTGCTCAGAAGTAACCGTCATACGGATTTTCTATTTATCGTTTCCGAGTACACTCTTATCCACAGAATTGCATCACTAAACAAATGATTTTCTTTTCTATTTTAGGCTATGCAACATCACATATAACCCTCTAAACTTGTTTCTTTGCATATAATTTTGTTTTATTATTTCGAGTTTAGTACATATAACTTTAGTTCATGCACTTTAAACCTGTGTATAGCATTTTATTCTATAAAAATAATACACTTCACTTTTTCATTTTCCTATTGATGAACATTTAAGTTTTCCCTATATTTTGTAGGGCTTAAAATTTTATTATCATTGTATTATAATGAATATTGTCTTATTGTCTACTTGTCCCAGATTTAACTGGAAAGGGAATTTGGAGGTCAAATTGTATGTGTGCATTTAGTTTTTCTAGATATTAACCAAATTGCTATTCAACTTGATTATTTGAATCTTCACTCAGACAAGCAATGAATGACACTACTAAGTATTGCTAAGGCTTTTAATTTTGGCTAATATGTCTAAGGTCAGTAATATTTTGTTTTTTATTTTAATTAGAATTCCATAACTACTACTAACATTGACCACCTATAGACATTTGTGTGCCCCTGTTTTCTTTCCTTTTTGTTTGGTTTTGCCCTTTTTGTCAATTGCCTGCTACTTGTCTTTTATCCGTCAGTCAATAGAAAATCTCTTTAATTTCTGAAGAGTATTTTGTGTTTGTAAGCCATAGCAGCTATTGTAAGGATTCTACACTCACAGGCCCTCTCATTCATCTCTGCACACTGAAGTCAGCTTCCCTGGACGCTCTACTCACGCAGAGTAACTCGAAGTGCCAGACTTGACATCCCAGAAGCTAACCTCAACCAATGAGCATGGCTTTTTGCCAAATAAATATTCCACTCTATTTCCCCCTAAGTGGGATAGCTCTGACACGTGTTCCCACTGTCTCACACAGGTCCCAAGCAGAATTATGTTCCAGATGCCTACGATGGTAACTGGCTTGATCACACCCAGTCTTCACTGGCTTTATCACCCTCCATCTCTTCACTTCCCAGCCCTTCTCATGGAGCTTTCCTGGACTGCCTTTAAAATAAATGTTAAGTACCTCATACCAAAATTTTTGCCTCAGTTCAATTCTGTTGTAGCTGAATGAAAACATGCAGTTTGAAAAAAAATTGTAAAGAAAAAAACACAAGTCTGTGGCTTGGGGTTTTTATTTTTTAGATACACTTTGTTATTAAAAAAAGAAAAGTCAATGTTACTATTGGCTAAATTTATCAATGTTCTTCATGATTTTTCCTTTTATTTTTGAATCCTTTTTGTAAAAATTCCTTCAATACCTTATCATTAGAAAGACATTCTTCTATATTTTCTTCTAAAAATTTTCCGTGCTTTTTATATATGCTTAATCCATCTGGAATTTATGTCTCTTCACGGTGTGAGATGAAGATCTAAAGTTCTTCATGTGAAGATGGAGAACAAATCAATGCAGTGCTATGTATTGAAGAGCCACTCTTTTCTAACCTACTATTAATGCCCTATGGTTTCGATAGATGAAGTTTCCATATGCAAATCACACTTATGGGCACTTAATTCCACTGAGACAGTTTTCTTTGCTGGGGCTGATACAACACTCTCTTCATAATACAGCTTTGTAACGAGTTTTATTACTCGATAGGGCAAGTCCTGTTTTGTTTTAATAACTTTGCAAAAAATTTCAAGATATATGATTTGATTTTTCACATTCATCTGTTTGTTTAATTTCAGTCTGTCCTTCATAAATTATTGCCTTCTTTAAAAAAGCTATTCTTTAACTCATTTACTTGATACTAAATATAATTATTTAAAACATTATTTGAGGAGAATTTATTATCCGAAAGTGAAAGTTTTGTTTCTGAAACTAAATGCATTATTTTGGGCTTTCAATCTAATATTTTACCCATTAATCCACGCTATGCTTGAAGCAGACATGTGAACTCACTATCTTCTGCTTTCCTTCTAGAAAGTCAAAAGAAATGTAACTTAAAGCTCTATATGATATTCTAAAAAGGGTTTCCTTCTACACTAGCCATACAAAGAAAACAGTAATTGTGCTTTCACTTTGGCTTTCCAAATTCAAGAGGCACTTTTTGTAGGTTCCAATTTTATCAGAGGGTCTGGCCTATTATAATTGTCCCCTAGAATATAAATAAAATAAACTTCTCCCAAGGCCATAAGTGGTGTCTGTGATTTCATATATATATTTCATATATATTTGAGTCAATTAGCTAAAAATATAAATATTTTCAATGATATACATTTGTTTACTCATAATTCTATATTTATCAGCAAAAATTCTTGAGCTTGAGGGCAACATGCAATTCTCTTCTTTCATGAGTAAAGAAGAAGAAAAGCAGCTACTGCTCATCTTAGCCCATTATAATATGCCACAATTTCAGTGTGTTAGGGGTTTCCAATCTAAAACTTTCTTACCTCCTGCCAGTTTTATTTACCAGAATAAAAGTCACATTGGTTTACTTCAGAATAGATTTGGTTTTATTTAGTTTTAACTTTTGTGTTTTAAAGTTCCTGAACTCATCATTATTTATGGTGTGAATAATCCCAATGCTAAACTGTAATTCTCAGAAAACGACTTTGATTTTTCCATAAAGCATGTATCTACAACTATAACTATGATTATCTTAACCTGTTCTCTTGTTCTAATTGGCATATTTAAAGAGATAAAGTCCAGGGCAAGTGAGCAATGTCTTCCCCACCCAGACTATTTTCTTAGAATAGAAACACATATTTTATTCCTCTTATGACAGGTACTCCCATTCATTAATAACTGCACAAGGCCATAAAGTATAGCCATATAATGCCTTGTTTAAGTGTACTTTCCCTTATGTAATACCGCCTTACATTGCATAACTTCACATGGGTGACATAACAAAGTTTGCAACACTTTTGATTGTTTCCATAAGGAATATATGTATACGTATATGTACACAGAGAGAGGATATATATGTTAGGCTTTATATACATCTGCACCTAAAAGTTATTTTTAGAAGGTCTATATCAACATATAAGAGAAGTGTCTTAAGAATCATCTGAGTCAGAGGGTAGAAGGTTGATCTGTTAGGAACTCTCTCTATGAATATCAAATGCATGTGCCTAGTGACTAATTTGTCTGTCATGAATTTCACATTTTTCTTAATAGTTCTCAAAATGATAAAATGTCTTTTGTTTACAACATGAATTTAATTTGATTCACCTTGGCATATGGCCTGTTCAGGTGGTTAACGTTTACAAGTCTAGGCATCTTTACTCATTTATATCTTCTTAAAGATTAACCACCCTTTTAATGATAATGTATAGAGACATAATTTTGCCAAAGAGACATACACAACTCACTTACACTGACTGGTATGCATGTAGACAGGTGGTTGTTGCTTTACACATCTTTAAAAATTTGAGAGATTTTACTCTTCAGTTGGTAGAGTTATTTATATTCTCTTTCAGTTCTTAAATTAGCAAGCATTCAAAACCAAAAATGGGGTCAAAAAGAAGCGTATCTTCTAGGCACCATTCTCTCAGCTCCTATGAAATCATGTTTGCAGCTCTCTTTGCCATATTGGTAGTGCTCTGTGCTGGATTAATTGCAGTGTCCTGGCTGACGATCAAGGAATCCCAACGAGGTAAGTCACGTGGAGTTGGCTCGTGAAGGTGCTCTCAGCTGAATGTACACACTTTAATGTCAGCTATTCTGTAAGTCTATTTTATTCATTGCTAACTAAATGCATTATTTTGGGCTTTCAATCTAATATTTCAAACTAATCTTCATGACAAAATATTTATGTTGCATTCACATACTTCTCTGTAGTTCCCTTCAGAGAATATTAGGAAAATTAATTGGTCAACCCTTGCCCCTCTCCCACTTTCCCCTTCTGGTAGTCCCCAGTGTCTATTGTTGCCATCTTTATGTCCATGAGTGCCTGCTGTTTAGCTCCCACTTATGCTTGAGAACATGCGGTATTTGTTTTTTCTGTTCCTGCATTAATTTGCTTAGGATAATGGCCTCTAGCTGCATCCATGTTGCTGCAAAGGACGTGAGTTCATTCTTTTTTATGGCTGCATCTTATTCCACAATGTATATGTACCACATTTTCTTTATCCAGTACACCGTTGATGGGCACCTAGTTTGAGTCCATGACTTTGCTATTGTAAACAGTGCTGTGATGAACATGTGAGTGCATGTGTCTGTTTGGTAGAATGACTTATTTTCTTTTCAATGTATACCCAGTAATGGGATTGCTGGGTCAAATGGTATTTCTGTTTTAAGTTCTTTGAGAAATAGCCAAACTGCTTTGCACAGTGGCTGAACTAATTTACATTTCTATCAATAGTGTATAAGTATTCCTGTTTCTCTGCAGCCTTGCCAACATCTGTTGTTTTTTGATTCTTTGGTAATAGCCATTCCGACCAGCATGAGATGGGATCTCATTGTGGTTTTGATTTACGTTTCTCTGGTGATTAGTGGTGATGAGTATTTTGAAAAATATTTGTTGGCCACTTGTATGTCTTTTTTTGAGAAGTGCTTGTTCATGTTTTTTGCCCACTTTTTAATGAGTTTATTTGTTTTTTGTTTGTGCAATTATTTAAGATCCTTATAGATTCTGGATATTAGACCTTGTCAGATGCATAGTTTGCAAGTATTTCCTCCCATTCCATAGGTTGTATGTTTACTTTCTTGATAGTTTATTTTGCAGTGCAGAAGATCTTTAGTTTAATTAGGCCCCACTTGCCAATTTTTAGTTTCGTTGCAACTGCTTTTGAGGATTTAGTCCTAAATTCTCTGCCAAGGATAATTTCCAGAATGATGTTTTCCTTTTTTCCTCTAGGATTGTTATAGTTTGAGGTCTTAATTTAAATCTTTAATTTATCTTGAGTTAATTTTTGTATATGGTGAAAGATAGGGATCCAGTTTCATTCTTCTGCATATGGCTAGCCAGATATACCAGCCCTGTTTATTAACTAGCGATTCATTTCCTCATTGTTTATTTTTGTCAACTTTGCTAAAGATTAGATGGCTGTAGATGTATAGCTTTACTTTACTGGGTTCTCTATTCTGTTCCATTGGACTATGTGTCTGTATTTGTACTACTACCATGCTGTTTTAGTTACTATAGCTTTATAGTATAGCATGAAGTTGTGTAATGTGATGCCTCTGACTTTATTCTTTTAGCTTAGGATTACTTTGACTATTCTGGCTCTTTCCTAGTTCCATATGAATTTTTGAATCATTTTTTATGATTTTATGAAAAATGAGTTTGATAGTTTAATAGGAATAGCATTGAATCTGTAGGTTGCTTTGGGCAGTATGGCCATTTTAACAACATTGATTCTTCCAATCCATTAGTATGGAATTATTTCCATTTGTTTGCGTTATCTGATTTTTATAGCAGTGTTTTGTAGTTATCCTTGTAGGTCTCTTTTGTATCCTTGGTGAGAGATATTCGTCAGTATTTTATCTTTTGTATGGCTATTGACAATGGGATTAAATTCTTTATTTGGCTCTCAGCTTGAATGTAATTGGCATATAGAAATGCAACTGACATTGTACATTTATTTTGTATCCTGAAACTTTGCTGAAGTCATTTATCAGTTTCAGGAGCCTTTTTGCAGAGTCTTTAGGGCTTTCAAAGCACATACTACTTTTAACATTTTTTATACTTTTTTTGAGTTCACTTTAGACTTATTAAAAGTTGCAAAAATTGTACAGAGTTCTCATATAACCCAGCTTCCTTGGATATTAATATTTCGTTTATCCACAGTACAATTGTCACAATAAAAAAATTAACATTTCTACAATATTGTTAACTGAACCACATACTTTATTCAAATTTAACCAGTTTTTCCACTAATGCCCTTTACCAGCTTAAGATCCAATGCAGATTCCTATATAAGATTTAGCTATTACGCTTCCTTAGTCTCCTTTAATCTGTTGTAGTTCCTCAGTCCTTCTTTGTATTCTACACTTAAACATGCAAACTTCAATGTAATTTTGAGTCTTTAAAATACAAATGAAATAGTATAAATAATATGTTACATCAATTATGCAGTTAAAGCTATTTAGACTATATGCACACATACTGCTTGAATTATTATTTCTAATTATCCTCTTAATGGGATAGTTTGGTGTCAATGTATTATACAGAGATCCTGGGTTGTAGAGTCAGTCATTTCAATGACCAAATTCCAGATCTGTTGCTTGCTTAAGACCTTTACTACCTGGAGAAATTTTCTTAATCATTCTAAACTCCAATTACCCTATCTCAGAAAAGAAGAAACGTCTTCTCACACCAGATTATTGTAAGAATTATATGTCATTATTATTATATTTACTAATGAGTTCATCATTGTGAGTTTCAGTTGAAGCAATTCATTTTAAACATAAATCAGTGTCAATGAAAATATACTGATAAAGGGATTATGTAGAACTTAATGACACATGTTATTATCCATGTTTATATTTAATTTGTTAACCTTCTTTTTTTACATTTTTTTTCCTAGTGAGGTTATCTATTTTCTACAGCATTCTAAATAATGTCTTCAACAAAGACAGTCACCAGCTAATGGCACAGGGTCATGCATGCCATTTTTATAATTATTAGAATGACAGAAGTAGCTTCAAAGTCATGTTTCAGAGCAACCAAAACACTGAAATCTTCACAGCAATTCATATGTCAAAACCCAGTGGTGTCCCTGGATGCTAGGTGTTCAAGAAGTATCTGAAAGCAACTACAAAACTTTTAATGATTCACTTCTCACCATGTTTCCCTGAGTCACTTCCCATGACTGGTGGGAGTTCATCCCTCCATATATCTTCCAACAGGAATCTCAATAACAATAATAATGAAAACTTGGAAGCTTGGAGTGTGGGTTAGACTTCAAAGAAAAGAAAAAAATATTGAAAGAATGGGAAAAAGTTTCGTTTCCACTCTTTTAAAACAATCAGACAGCTGGGGAAAGAAAGCAGCTGATTTTGAAACATGAGACTACAAAGAAAAAGCAGGAACTACAGAGCTAACACATCAAGCGAGAGCTTTACTTCTATGTCTTAACAGAATGTGCATATTTTCTCCTACTCATAATCCAAAATCTTAGTGTTTTTTTCCTTATTAATTTATCTAGGTGCAGCACTTGGACAAAGCCATGAAGCCAGAGGGACATTTAAAATAACATCCGGAGTTACATATAATCCTAATTTGCAAGACAAACTCTCAGTGGATTTCAAAGTTCTTGCTTTTGACCTTCAGCAAATGGTAGGAGACTGACAGCTGGTTTAAAATTTTATAACATAGTTTAACTAACTACTTGCCGAAAACACCATTTTCTCACTGTGAAACAACTAGAGAATAAATGTAATATGCCCAAGATACTTAAATGTATGAGCCCCATTACTATGGAGAAAATTGCCCTAACTCTAAGCAGAACATAAAGATTGCTTTGTATAAATTTTTCAACCAAAGTTAAAATCTTAAATTTAGTATACTCATTCAACCTTTTATATTTTTCTAGATAGACGAGATCTTTCTATCAAGCAATCTGAAGAATGAATATAAGAACTCAAGAGTTTTACAATTTGAGTGAGTACAGCTCAAAAATTTTCTACTGGCAGAAAATTAGTGATTTTTTTGCTAATATTTGTAAAATAGCAAATATTAGGAAAAGAGGAATATTTAAATTTTTCAACATTTTTTGAGGATTAAGCAAAGTGGCACAGCATAAACTTTCATTTTAGTAGCAAATAATAACTTTTGATAATTGATCTTATGTTAATATGTTTCTCTCTCCTGGCAATAAAATCTTGCAGAGACACAGGGAGAGGGCTGAGGTTAAATGTATGCAGATGCAGATATAGTGTTGGATTTGCTACAAACATTTGGAAAAAGGTTGCTCATCATTTAATAAAATAATATTGTATCACCCTGCTTCATTTATAGTATAAATACCAAGAGAGAAGATACTTGTCCACTGTTGTACCCACAGGGCATAAGATTGCTTAAAGTAGGTGCTCAATAAACTAATGAATCTTAGATTAATAATGTAATGATGTAATTCCACACTATAAATGTTTGAATCTGTAACATATGGAAATTATTGTAAGAACTATTTTCTTATTTCTATTGTAAGAGCTATTTTCTAAACAATTAGCTTTTGTACTTCTCACAAAGAAAATTGACCTATGTGTTGTTGTTGCTGTTGTATCATGAAGGAGAGTTTGACAATCTTGCTGACATCTCTCTGAACCTAAAGTTTTCTAAACTACAAACTACCAAAGGGCTTTTGGAGTAGAGGTACAAGTCAACTGGAAAGTTAAAAATACATATAATATAAAAAAAAGAAAAATGTAAATTTATAAAATTAAGTTAAAAAAGAAAAAGACAAAGGGAGAGGATTCCAAGAAAAAAAAATTAAAGACTGATCAAGACCTGGGGTAGCTGAAAAAGGGAAGGGAGCAAAGCCTTCACAATAATTCACATTTAAAAAGCACAGAAAGAAAGACAATATTCCAGAAGGTTAGGGAAAACAGAGATCCTATGACTAACTGGCAAAAAGGAAACTCACTGGTTAAATCTCTATTTCAGGCCAAGCCTTTTGTGACTTAAGATAGATAGATAGATAGATAGATAGATAGATAGATAGATAGATATTTTTTTTTTTTTTTTTTTTTTTTTTTTTTTTTTTTTTTTGAGAGGGAGTCTCGCTCTGTCCCCCAGGCTGGAGTGCACTGGTGCGATCTCGGCTCACTGCAAGCTCCACCTCCCGGGTTCAGGCCATTCTCCTGCCTCAGCCCCCCGAGTAGCTGGGACTACAGGCGCCCGCCACCACGCTCGGCTAAGTTTTTGTATTTTCAGTACAGATGGGGTTTCACCGTGTTAGCCAGGATCGTCTCCATCTCCTGACCTCGTGATCCGCCCACCTCGGCCTCCCAAAGTGCTGGGATTACAGGCATGAGCCACAGCGCCCGGCCGTAAGATGTATTTTCTTATTCATTCCTCACCAAATGACTGTGAGGGAGATGCAATTATTCCGACTTAAATAACTATGACACTGAGGCTTGGAAAAAAACTAACTTGCCTCAAATCATACAGCTAGTAGGTGTTGGGGAATGTGTTTGAATGGAGTTTCATTGTTGTGATTCAGCATATGCTCTCCTTCCATATGAGAATGTTAGAGTAGCAGAGCCCATAGAATATAACAACTTCTAGGGAGAGTGGGTTTGCTTTTCACCATAGATGGGTGGACTCCAGATGCAATGGAAAAGGAAACTTCTCTTTTCTACAGAAATAAAAAGGATGACAGTAAACCTGGAACAGGAAGAACAAACAATGAAAGCCAAGATGAGCATGGAGAAGCCTGACTTATGCCGGTTAAACATCTAAGTAAGCTAGACTGATGGCAATAGTCCTTAGTTACAGCTGGCCATCTTCAATACTCCTTTACCACAACAGTAAATAAGTCTTTGTTTTCAGGCAGCTGTTGCACTGCAGTTGAAGGTAGCTGAAAGCTCCAAGCCCACAATTTGAAATGAAAGCACAATGTACAAGCTCAATAGCAGAGGACGACAGCCTCCCTATAGGTTTTCAAGACACTGCGACCTATAAAACCTGAATATTAATTAATTTTACTTTTATTCATGTATTATTTATTATATTCCAGGGCCTTAAAATTACATATTTTTGTGCTTTTATGCAGCTGACAGTCTGATAGAAATATTAGCTTTCTTGTCTACATTGTCCATTGATATTTAAGGTTTATGTCTTCAATTAGATAAATAATAAGGCATCATAATAACACTAAAAAAATTCAGATGTTTTACATTTTGCTCCCCCAAAATTACATTATTTTTGAAAAGGTTAAGATACTTTAGCCCTATTTTTAAAAACAAAAATGGCAAGTATATATGGACTGATGGTGTTCCTGGTATACCAATTCATTTAGCAAACTAAATACTCAGTACTAATCAGAATATCACCACAAACTTGTCAGTTTGTTCTTCTGTGTACCATTTTACCATGTACTTGTGTGTGTTACCTAATGCATTCCTCACTAGGGGTTTGTGAAGTTTTAGATTATCAGCCTGTTGTGAATTATTAATGTGTGGTTCAGAGAGGCTAGGTTACTTTTCCAATGTCATGCTGCCGTTAGTCTGTCTGTCTAAAACATTCATGCTGTCCTCTACTACTAATTTTTATATTAAAAAGGTATTCAAGACAGAGTGAAGCAAGGAAAGTTAAGGCTAAAGAGTCACATATTCAGGAATTGTCCAAGCAGTGTTTGCTGTATGTTTCTCAGTGGCTACTCTCCCTCTGGGTGCCTTATTTTATTCATTTGCTAAATGGCCATAGACCTTTTTCCACGCAAGCCCTGTGCTTGCACCTTTAGTTTTCCTTGTTCTCCACTCTGATTTTTAACCTTGTGTAGGTTAAAGTGTTCGTTAACTTTATGGGAAAACTGATGGGATAATCTATACTCAGACTAGGGTAAACAGTACCTAAGTTTACGATCTTTTTATTCTCTTATTTTTTTCCTTTTTAATGGTTATGCACATGTTACTCTTCTATGAATTAACACTGCTAGTTGCTGGAGTTAGCATATAGAAAAATACTCAGAAAATCAGAGTGGAATGAGTTCAACGAATGGAGAAATAACCTTTATAAGAATCCGTCACCGGATTTAAAGGCGTACTGGTCTATCCAGAAGTCTATAAGGGGCTTTTTTATCATTTATATTTTAATACCATTATAATTTAGTTGGAATGTGTTATTTTTTTCATAATGACCTCGTTGTTTTAGCAAAAACTGGAGGCAAGCTGAGAATGAGGTAGAGTCTACAGTATCTCTGTACAGTTTATATGGTTCATAGATACATCAAAGGTATCAAAAGTAAGTGCGTGTTTGTGTGTATGTGAGAGAAAGAGAGAGAGACAGACAGCAAGAGAGAGAGAATGCCATACATGAACATTTAAACATCTGTTTGGTTAGAATGAAAATCATCATGATTTACTTTTTCTTTACCTCCTCCTGAAAAATGACACATTATTTTTGTTTGTTTCATCTGAGGCTTTTAAAATCAGTTCTTCAAATGCAATATGATAGAAACTAAGTTACCTTGTAGTTTCTGTAATCTTTAGAAAGCAGAATTTTCCTTATCTTCCCAAAATAATCTTCAGTTTATTCACGGTTAATATCCCTAAAATTCTATGAGAGATACAGCATGCTTTGAAATACAACATGAATTGCTAACTTAAATTCCTCCTATAGTGGAATAAAGATAAAGACGAAAATATAAAATATTGTTCTGTGCTTTGCACAAGGGGAGAGTAGAATCACTAAAAAGAGTACTTTAGAAAATAGGCAAAACATATTAAAGAGATACTGGAAAACCGAAGCAAATATTTTTATCCTGGCAACATAGAGTTAAATAAATGTTCAAGTAGTCATCCGTTCATTTGCTCGCTTACGTATTTAACACACATATAGGGCTTTCTTAGAAACAGACATTTAACTAGTTTCTGAGAATACAGATATTAAGAGAAAGTCTTTTATTAAAGAGCTCATTCAACCCCATCATTAAGACATTTTAATTTGTATTGATATATTTAGAACTGGTTTTCTCTCTCTCTGTTTTGATAGGCTATTTGGTTTTTAATTGCCTACTTACAAAGGGCACCTCTGGGTTAAGTGACTAATGTATAACAGACATTAATAATAAATGAGGCATGAGTAATTTATGTGATGATTAAGGTATATAATCTCTGCTGTGAGGAATTTAAAATATTGTTGGGGAGATATGACAGAGTCAAGAAATTTTTACTAATGTTATTAGACATTACATGTCAGGTTGTATATACAGTTTGTGTGATAGTGCAAGAAAAATTTTTTTCTTTTCTTGTGTAGTCTAGCCTTTGCTTGACTGCTTTGGGCTGGAATGCTTACAGACTAAAGAAAATTCATTCTAGTCCAGCAAAAGAAAGAGATTCATACTGCTTATATTTAATTTTCTCATATAATGTAACTAACAAAAATTAGGAATCTTTTTTCAATATTGCTGTGGACATCCTACAAACAGCCTATTAAATAATCATGATTATTAGTATATTTTGTTTATTGCTTTATAACTTTAGGTACTAGAACATGCTTTATTATTATCACCAAATTACTTCTTTCTTTGATTTTCACCCACTGATCCTGCTTGTAGTTACTAGTTTTTTAGAGAATAAATGTCTCTCCATCTTCATATCTCAGTCTTTTAAATACCTAAAGACTTTTTCTAGTGCTATCATACTAAATGCAGGTGTACTGCACGGCTCTGTCACCAAAACACACTCTGGCCTTCTGTTTCTCCTCCCCCACTCGACACAGCCTTCTGCCCCAGTCCTGCCACATCATCTGTACACCCTCAAAACCATCCTGCTTTCTCTCTTTTATCTATGTTTTCATTACTGGGTGATATGAGTCTGTGTTCCCACTCAAATCTCATCTCAAGTTGTAATCCCCACACGTTGAGGGAGGGACCTGGTGGGAGGTGATTGGAATGGGGGCAGTTTCTCCCATGCTGTTCTCATGATAGTGGATGAGTTCTCATGAGATCTGATGGTTTTATAAGTGGCAATTTCCCCCACTCTCTCTCTTTCCTGCCGCCTTGTGAAGAAAGTACTTGCTGCTTCTTCACCTTCTGCCATGATTTTAAGTTTCCCGAGGCCTCCCCAGTCATGCAGAACTGTGAATCAATTAAATTTCTTTCCTTTATAAATTACCCAGTTTTGAGTAGTATCTTTATAGCAGTGTGAAAAAAGACTAATTGGCACCAGGAATGGGGTACTGCCATAAAGATAACTGAAAATGTGGAAGTGACATTGGAACTGGGTAACAGGCAGAGGTTGGAATAGTTTGGAGAACGCAGAAGAAGACGGGAAGGAGTCTTCCCAGAGACTTGTTGAATGGATTTGACCAAAATGCTAATAGTGATATGGACAATGAAGTCCAGGTTGAGGTGATCTCAGATGGAGATCAAGAACTTACTGGGAAAGAAACCAAAAGTTATTCTTACTATCCTTTAACAGAGATTGGCAGCATTTTGCCCCTGCCATAGAGATCTGTGGAATTTTGAACTTGAGAGTCATGATTTAAGGTATCTGGCAGGAGAAATTTCTAAACAGCAAAACTTTCAACAGGTGACAGAGTATAAAAGTTTGGAAAATTTGCAGGTTAACTATGTGGCAGAAAGAAAAACCCATTTCCTGGGGACAAATTGAAGCCAGCTGCAGAAATTTGCATAAGTAATGAGGAGTCAAATGTTATTCACCAAGACAATGGTGAACATGTCTCCGTGGCATGTCAGAGTTCTTCATAGCAGGACCTCCCATCACAGGCCTGGAGGACTAGGAGGAAAAAATGGTTTGTGGATGGGGCCCAGGACCCTACTGCTGTGTACAGCCTTGGGGCTTGGTGCCCTGCGTCCCAGCCACTCCAGCTCCAGCCATGGCTAAAAGGGGCCAGTGTACAGGTCAGGCCATTGCTTAAGAGGGTGCAAGCTCCACACTTTGGCAACTTCCACACAGGCCTGCAGGTACACAGAAGTCAAGAATTGAAGTTTGGGAACCTCTGCCTAGATTTCAGAGGATGTATGGAAACATCTGGATATCTAGGCAGAAGTCTGCTGCAGGGGCAGAACCCTCATGGAGAACTTCTGCTAGAGCAGTGCAGAAGGAAAATGTGTGGCTAGAGCCCCCACACAGAGTCCCCCCTGGGCTGACTCTGGAGAAGACAGCCACTGTCCTCCAGACCACAGAATGGTAGATCCACTGACATCTCACACCATGTGCCTGGAAAAACTGCAGACACTCAGTGCCAGCTGTGAAAGCAGCCAGTGGGGGTAGGGGAGCTGTACGCTTCAAAGCCCTAGGGTGGAGCTGCCCAAGACCGTCAGAGCCCACCCCTTGCATTAGCATGCCCTGGATGTGAGACATGGAGTCAAAGGAGATTATGTTGGAGCTTTAAGATTTAATGACTGCCCTGCTGGATTTTGGATTTGCATGGGGCCTGTAGCCCCTTTGTTTTGTCCAATTTTTTTTCCATTTGCAATGGTATCATTTATCCAGTGCGTGTAACCCCTTTGTATCTTGGAAGTAATGAACTTGTTTTTGATTTTACATACTCATAGGCAGAAGAGACTTGTCTTGTCTCATATAAGACTTTGGACTTTGGACTTTTGAATTAATGCTGAAATGAGTTAAAACTTTGAGGGACTGTTGGGAAGGCATGATTGTGTTCTGAAATGTGAGGACATGAGATTCGGGAGGGGCCTGAAGCAGAATGATATGGTTTGGCTCTGTGTCCCCACACAAATCTCATCTCCAATTGTAATCCCCACATGTTGAGAGAGGTACCTGGTGTGAGGTGATTGCGTCATGAAGGCAGTTTCCCACATGCTGTTCTCATGACAGTGAGTGAGTTCTTATGAGATCTGATGGTTTCTTAAGGGCTTCTTCCCCCTTCACACTCCTCTCTTCTGCCACCACGTGAAGAAGGTCCTTGCTTCGCCTTAGGCTTCCACCCTGATTGTAAGTTTCTGAGGCCTCCCCAGCCATGTGGAACTGTAAGCCAATTAAACTTCTTTATTTTATAAATTACCCAGTCTCAGATATTTCTTTATAGTAGTGTAAAAATGGATTAATATACTGGCACTCTCATTTTCTCTCCTTATTATTGCATCCATTCTTATATTCCATCCTTACAACCCATTAAGAACCACTCCATGTCACCTTCCCAGGGACACTTAACTGACACTCTAGTCTGGTTTAGGTACTTCTTCCCCCTGTGCATTTAGCACCATGTATCTACATTTAAAGTGCAATTCTCACACTATAACATAATTGTTGATTTGTCTATCTCCTTACTAGGCTAGGAGCTCTCTTAGGGCAGAGAATGTATCTTTGATACCTGTATTTTCAGAACCTAACTAATGCCCACCACAGCATATGTATTCTATAAAGTCCTAGCAAATGATTTATTTAGCAAAAATTATTTAGCAGCTGTTATTAACATAATGAATATTATGTTAGAGGTTAGAATTTTTTCATTTAATCTTCATCCTATGGCTACAAAAATAATTTATAGTTACCATGGCTTTAACTTTTTGTTACAAGAAATAAACTAACTTGAGAATCCTTAAATAGTTCTCCAAAAGCACAGGCATGTTACTGTGTGAAGGAATCCCTTGACTTGAAAAAGTGAGTCATGAAAAGTTTTATGAAAAATGTGGGACAGTGTCTGAAAAGCATAGATAGGGACTACTTGAGTGGAGAAGACAAGGAAAGCCATTTCGGATAAAGATAAAAAATAATGTAGCATGTTGAGGATATAATAGAGCTGGCATTGAGGGCCACTAAGAAGATGTTGAGACATCATGAATGTGCTAAATATAAACCTAAGAGTGTGACAATGAACTCGTGCCAAATTAAAGTCATAGGGGACTGGTAGGACATTGGAGAAACACAGTGAGCCTGACTTTATAGAAAGGTTAGTCTCACATCTCAGATAAGGAACAATTGAATCAAAGATCCTAAGGGCAAAATAATTGGTATATGATCATCACAAAAGTTCTGACATCAGTAACAGAATCCTTAGTTTTAGTGACCAAAAAGAGGTAGGAAAGTCAAATCAAAGGTAAAAGAGATCAGGCTTAGAAAAACAATGGCAGAAGGTCAAATGAAGCTTGTTTAATGGTCGAAAGAAACTTCAGTGCCTTCCCATCTCCTGTTGGAACAAAACTTGATGAATATAGACTTTTATATATAGTCCTGGTAGGCTATGAAAATCGCAGAATTTTTATTTGATATTTAGTAAATAATCTTTTATTTCTCTAGGTGGCAAAATCACTATATTTAAAATTGTAAATTATTTGAGTTTAGGAGTTGTTTCTTTCCCCTCTTTATAGCTACCGAGGAGGCCAGTACAGTGCCCAAACCTTAATAAATATCTTATAATGATTCTCAAATAATGTACTTCATCAGTGTAGAGATAGTTTCCCCTGGTGGTAGCTGTGCTACTATTAAATCAGCGGTGAGTTTTTAATCTTATCAAATACAGACACAATGAAAGTTTTATCTTTATGCAAAAATGTTTAATCTTCCTCCCTCCCTTCCTTCCTTAACTTCCTTCCTCCTTCCCTCCCTGCCTCCCTCCCTTTCTTTTTTTCTTTTCTCTTTCTTTCTCTTTTTTCTTTCTTCCTTTTCTTTCTTTCTTTCTCTCTTTCTTTTTCTTTCTTTCTTTCTTTCCTTTCTTTCTTTCTCTTTTCTTTCTTTCTCTTGTCTTTCTTTCTTTTCTTTATTTCCTTATCTATCCTATCATTCTTTACTCTATTGCATATTTCTGACATCTTAATCCCAGTAGCTGCCCCTACACCCATCTGCTGTCTTCATTCCTATCTACAGTACATAGTCCCTTCACTCTGTTTCCAGAGTGTATAATCTCTTAGCCTCTTTCATTGATCCAATATCAGAACTAAAAGGAGAAACACAGACATGCAGGAAAGGTTAATTATTTTAACTTTTTCAAAATGCTATAAAAATGTGTACTTAGTCTTTATTTTGTGAGTGTAACATTACACGGGGAAGTTTTATTTTTTGTTGGTTCACTTTAAGCTATTTGTCTACTTTGTGGTGAATGAAACGAATTTCTCTTTTCTAGTTTTGTAAAGGATTGAGTCTGGAGAGCTGCAGTAAAGCATCAATTCAGATTTATTTCTGAAAGGCTTTAACCTCCTTTAAGGAGAGGTATTCTAGGTGCCTGCCTCTCTCGAATTGGGCTCTGCCTAGTGAAATCCATACAGAAAGCACAGTGTCCATTGCAGAGTTTATCAGAATAGTTTTGCCCATGGAACCCTTTATGTTTACATGTCTGCAACATGCTGGATAACTTCACTTACATTAGGTTGGGAAAATTTGATGAATATAGACTTTTATATATAGGCCTGGTGGGCTACCAAAATCCCAAATTTTTCTTTGATATTTAGTAAGTAATCTTTTATTTCTCTAGATGACAAAATCACCACATTTGAAACTGTAAATTATTTGAGCTTAGGGATTGTTTGTTTCCCCTCCTTTTAGCTACCTAGGAGGCCAGTACCATGCCCAGACCTTGACAAATATTTTATAATGACTGTCAAATAATGTACTTCATCAGTGTAGAGATACTTCCCTCTGGTGGTAGCTGAGCTGCCATTAAATCAGAAGTGAGTTTTTGAAAAGTGCAATGCAAAGGAATTTCATGAAAACGTCTGTTAGATAAATCACATGTTGCTATTTTGGGAGACATAGAAGAGGAGGATGAAAAAGGAATTCAGGAGCAGGAGACAGAGTAGCAATGAAACACTTAGGATTACTTTACCTTAAATAATCACCTACAAATAGGCGTATTCCACTCATAGGAAATAGTAGTAGACTCATTGTTAACTTTATAAATTACTTTAAAGATCCAATTGATAAAATTGGAAAACAGAAATAACTGAGTTCTCACCTAACAATACCTACATCAACTGTATATCTATAAATCCTTTAAAATACCTATTTACATTTTTGTTATAGATTTTAATTAAACTCACACCATGTGTGGGTATATGATCAAATTCTAGTACTCAGAATACCAGAGTTAGTCATTGAACTATTTTCTCTTACTTTCACAATATTTAATGCCAACTTCTGACACTTACTAACTTGTATGATTGTGGGGTGTGTGTGTGTGTGTGTATGTGTATGTGTATGTGTGTGTAGCTACTCTTTAGGGGTAAGCAAATGGTTTGGTCTATTTGGGGAATACTTTCAGTCATTCTGCTTTGTGGAAAGTGCTTTCACTCAGAACATTTAGCATTTGATTCTTTTAATAAAGAACTATATACCCTTTGTAGCAGCATGCAGTTTCTTTTGCCCTTTGTGCACAGATAAGCCACAAAGTTAGGAGAGGAAAGACTTTTGTTTACTCAGCAACCCTAAAGGTTACCAATATCATTAAGGAAAATATGAGCTAAGTAATATTTTGCTCTATTATACTCAAGCTTTCTGTACAAAAGTAGGATTTATCTGCCTTAGAGAAAGACTGTTATTTCGCTAGGACTAGTACTTTGAAATGAAAATGGTCTTTTTTTTTTAACCTAAAGGAAGAATTCTCATTTCATTACTAAACAATTAAACAGCTTCAGCTTGCTTATGAGGTGAATCACAAATGATTATTATGACTTTTTTTATTTCTACTATATCTCTCTCATCTCAACATTTCCACTAAATAAGAAAATAAATTTTAAAGGCTACAACTTTATGTGGATATAGGATATGGAACTCCTATCCTTGCAAAGTATAAATTATTAAATGTAATGCATAATTCACAACTAAGAGAACACAACTTTCAAAGAAAAATGTTTCATGCCTGAGGATGAACTAATCCAGTTACTTTCAACTCAGTGAAGCAAAATTCCAGATTTGTATTTTCTTTGCCCAAAATACCTTACCTCTTTTACTCCATAACTCAAATAAAATGAAAGCAAGTGTTCAGCCAAATTAACCTGTGAAATTACATGGAAATAAAACAGATTTAATCAGAATTTAAGTTTTCTAGTCTGCCACCAAAGATAAAATGAAGATGGTGGACTGGAGAGAGAGAAAATAATTAATATTGTTCACTCTCACTTCATTTAAACCACAATCAATCCTGTCCATTTAACTATCTTGGAAAGTGAGGTCGATTAGGAAGACATAATGTAAAAAAGAAAACGGAGTAGGAGGAAAAGAAGAAGGAAGAAGCGGAGGAGGAAAAAAGGCAGCGCTCTATCTTTTGGAAGTATTGCAGAAATAAATATCTTTCCCTTCTCCCCAAAAATATCCAACCAGCTATTTTTTTCATCTATTTGTATATAAAGTTCTGCTAACTATGCAACATAATAAAATACCTGGACATGCCTTTAGGGTAAATGTGCTGTAGCCTCTTTCCTGCTGACAAATAGTTCAGAATAGAATTGATAAAAGTGTTGTTGAGTGTGAGGGGATGGGAATTATATAAAAACACATTAGGGAAACAGATTCCCTAGGCTTCTTTTCTATCTCTGACGCTAATAAGCTGTATAACCCTAGGCAAAGTTACCTATATTACTCTAAGCCTCAGTGTCCTCATTGCTAAAATGAAAATATTGGCCAATATTCAGCTTCAAAAATAGAGTAATTACCTTCTGTTCATATAAATATGGGATAGGGGCTGACAGTTGTATGCTTGTTAGAATTTTCAAAATTCCCATTAACAGAATGCATGACTAAAAGTGCCTTAAAAATGTTTATTGGCCAGTCACGGTGGCTCACGCCTGTAATCCCAGCACTTTGGGAGGCCGAGGCAGGCGGATCACGAGGTCTGGAGATCGAGACCATCCTGGCCAACATGGTGAAACCCCGTCTCTATTAAAAATACAAAAAATTAGCTGGGCATGGTGTCAGGCGCCTGTAGTCCCAGCCACTCAGGAGGCTAAGGCAGGAGAATTGCTTGAACCCGGGAGGTGAAAGTTGCAGTGAGTGGAGATCATGCCACTGCACTCCAGACTGGCCAGACAGACTCCGTCTCACAAAAAAAGTGTTTATTATCTGACGTCACAAGAAATCTAGAGGTTTTAAAGGAGGTGAATTCAGTAGTACAATGACAATGACATAGTCAGTGCTTTGGGTACTTCCTTCTTCTACGCTATCTTTGGCTTATCAACCATGGCCTGACTCAGGGTCTCAAGGTAGATGTGGCAGTTTCGGCAAATTATGTAGACCTAATAATGTTCAACAACGAAGGGTAGTAATCTACTATGAGCTGTTCTTTTATTAGATATAAAAACGTTTTCCAGAAGTTTCCATTAGTCTTCCCTTCAGATTCTGTTGACCAGGGCCAGGTCATACACCCGTGAATAAAACCATGTTTGGTATAAAGAATGGTTAAAGAAGATGTCACCTTTCCTAAGGAAATAGAGGCTTATTCTCCAGTAAAATTAGGGGTTAGCCAGCCAGCACAAGTGTGGAAAAGTAGATGAAAGGTCGTGTCTGTGACAAAATGTATCATTACCAAGGACGACAGTGATTTCATGTATGGGTAAGTTTGGGAAACCCTGAACTAAACAGTTACTAGGGAACCTTCTCATTTACAAGATTTGGCTACTATAATTTAAGCAAATGACTAGAAAGTTAAACCTTCTAACATTTTAAATAATTTATTTAATACTAGTGAATTATAAAAATATTATATCAAAATTTTATATCTTGTTCATTTTAATAATGAAAGACCAGCTTCCTGGAAATGAATCACTGTGAAACTGAATAGTGCCATGGACACGAAGAAAGAATATACTCCCCCTAGTGGAGATGCTGATCTACTGTGATCTTTCAGGAATATTCTGGTTCTATATCCAGTCATGGAAGAAAAAATAACATTTACTGTAGGTCTATCAGTATAGATAGATGGACAGATAAATAAAGAACTCTACTGGACTTGATAAAATCCTTCAACAAGCTCATAAACTTACATATTTCACAAGAATATATAACCCCATAATTCGAAACCAGCAAACATATCATGCAAAATTTAGTTTGCCCTAGTCTAAATCTTAAGCAGCCAAGTATACCCTGAGTGCCTGGAGTTTATTGAGGGGTATAGAATAAATATCAGAGCTATAGTTTGTCTCCCAAGTGAGCATACCCTAAAATGATAGCATATGGCAAATAGAAACGTAAGCAGGAGTGCAAAAATCTCCCAAGTATCCCTATTCACCAAAAATTTGTTCATTTTTTTCTTTCTTTACACTGAAAAGTTACCTGTTAAAATGCATGGTATGGAGCAGGGGATAAAATAAAGGGGAAGATGATTAGGGCTGTATCGCTGAACTCTAACGCTATGTTTGGAGATCATGCAGGCAAGACAGTCCCGACTCATGGACCTGAGACTAAATTTCTTGTGAATCCCTAATAGACCCAGATATCCTTGTTTTCTTTCTATCCCTTGACATCAGGGCATATTTTGGTATTTTGTATTAAGCAAAATAGAGAAGAAGAGGCAGATATAGATTAGCTGCCATAATCAACTAACCAGTGAAACTACCTTAGATTTCCCCCAACTTAGAAATTATCCATGAAAAACTACAAATCCATATCCTTCTTTTCTCCAAACAGTAAAATCAGAGTAAGTGCCAACAGACCATGTGATTTTAACACAAGGGTGTCGGGAACATCCTGGCCTGGGGATGAGTGCTCGAACACAACTCAGAAAACTCATATTTCAATTTTGCATCTACTTTGGAGTTTCTCTTCTCAAAAAAATATTTAGTCTTTCAATTCATTTTTTCTTTCCCTCATGAAATAAAGATAATATTTGAAGTGCCTATCTTACACAGGTATAATGAGAATTAGCAAGATGATAACCATAGAGAATTTCAAAGACATTTAACATGAATTGAACACAAATCAGTTGAAGATGGCTGACTTTTTCCTCTTATATCATCTTTTGCTTTGCAGAAATGGCAGCATTATAGTCATATTTGACCTTTTCTTTGCCCAGTGGGTGTCAGATGAAAATGTAAAAGAAGAACTGATTCAAGGCATTGAAGCAAATAAATCCAGCCAACTGGTCACTTTCCATATTGATTTGAACAGCGTTGATATCCTAGGTATCTGTGAACATTATTTGATTTCTTTGAATCATTAAGCTATGAAATTAAAATTCTAGCAATATACCAGGGAGGAAGTGGAACCATGCTTGACCTTAGGAACATGTCTTATTGCCTGAGGTGACACATTTACATGAGAAAAGTAAAATCTGAAGAAACCATATTTGAAGAAACTTATCAATGAGAAAAAGTTCACAAAATACCAAATATCAAGGAGATTCTGAAAGTGGTGGCATGCATAGAAGTTTGTGGGTCTTATGCATTCTTTGCACTGGTCAAGCACACCCTGACTTCAGGAACTCTCTCTAGACGTTTTTAGATTGTAAAATCCGGTAGCAAGGTCCAATTTCTAATTGAGAAGCTAAAAAAAGAAGAAAAAAGTAGAGTCAATGAGTTTGATCCCTTCCAGTTACCTATTTATAAAAATTAAATATTAATTTTTAAAATGATAAATAATTTTAACATAAGAATAAACCAAAAAAGAAAAAATATGGAACATCAAAAATAACAAAAAATATGTTTGTAAATGCTTAGATTGTTCTAAATTTTCCATTCTAATTATCCTTCATTCAGTTCAATTCAACAAACACAGTGTCCTTATTGAATATTGTTGAGAACAGTAGTAATTTGCCAAGGTCATCCAGATTCAATTCCTTACCCGTAAACCTTGGGACCAAATACATTTTGGAATTCAGAAATTTTTGGATGTTAGAAAGTTAGCCAATACATAAATATCTACACCAAGGGGAATAAAGAGAAACTTTAAATAGCCTAACTATTCAATTATTTCAACTAGTTTTGCTACAAAATGAGATCAATCGGTATGTTTGCCTCTAAATCAAATACATAAAAACATCCAGGAGTTTTATTTGTTTATTTTGTAATAGTAGATATGAGATTGTGGATCTCTAGTTGCTTCTCTTCAGAGCATTGTTTCACCAAGCGTAGTTTCCTCTTTGATTGAGTCTCCTGCAACATCTTGCAGCTCCTTTTCAGCAAGAAGATAAATTCTTAGTCCTTCCTCTACTGATGGTTTGGACCCATGTCACAGCTGTTTGAGCAGAGACTGTCTATTTTGAGTCTTTGATTCAGATGAGCTGAAAACTACTACTGGCTATTATTAGCTAGAATAGGTGGTTTATCTATCAACGTTTTTACTCTCTACATTAATCCTCTTATGTGATGTCATTACTATCCCCCAATCAGGGAGAAGACCAAAACACAGATACTTTTGGTAAATGGCCTTTTTCACACAGTCATTTAGACTTAGGCATTCTGACCTCTGTGGTCTGATCCTAATGTCTGTCCTCTTAACCTTTACACTAGTTTGTTTATAATGTTTTTATCTTTGAGCAATTGTAGTTGATTTTTTTCATAGTCATTTTTCTTTTTTGGCATGGAAAAATGAATATTTTCATTTTTTATTTTTTAACTTTTCAGGGTACATGTACAGGTTTGTTATATAGGTAAACTTGTGTCATGGGAGTTTGTTGTATAGATTATTTTGTCACCCAGTTATTAAGCCTGGCACCCGTTAGTTATTTCTCCTAATTCTCTGCCTCCTCCCACCACCCATCCTCCAGTAGGCCCCAAAGTTGTCATCTTACTATCTCTATTTGAATGTGCGTTGGTTTCTGATGGTCTCTTCCGGCAAGCAAATTGACAGATATGCTGAAACTTTTTTTCATGATTTCCTATATTTGGATCATCTGGGGGAATAGAGTTTGTGATTTTTAAAATTAAATGTTTATTCAATGAAACCATATCCTTTGAGTTAATTTAGAATTAGTATCACTGTGTAATAAACTGTTTTACAACATCAGCCCAAGAATATTCTCAACAAGTAGAAGTTACATTTAATTTGTTGAATTGTGTTAAAACACATTTATAAAGATGGTACCAAGTTAATTATAGGTATTTCAATTTAATATCCATTTGTATCATGTGAATTTTCAAATTTATAAAGTTTTAAATTTAGTTAAGAATTACATAGATATCTTGAAGTTTTGTATAATACACTGTCAAACATAAAAAAAATTAAACCACATTATTTATGAAAAGTCACATAAATTTTATTTTATCTTCAGCGTCAACACTCTACCATGTATCATTTACAAAACTTCAATAGGTTTTATAGAACCAACACAATTCAAAAATGATGAAATGCTGAAATAAACCACCTAGTTAGTAGAAACGAATATACTTCTTAGCCCATTTATCATCAAGATAGTTTTGAATAAAAACAAATTCACCACATGATTTTTCATGAGATATGCTTTGATGTCCTTTATATCTTGCATAGGTGAGTCTATCCTTTTAAAACTATTAAACATGTTAAAGTTTGAAGAAAATTGCCAGCTTTTGTCTTCTATGTGCAAAGCACTTTTTACTTATATACCACTTAGTTCCAAGGAAATATTAATTATGTGAAAGATTGTTTTGCAATTGTTGCCTTCATATGTTTTAGTGTAAAACAAGTGGTTTTAGGTATGCCAAGATGTGGTGTATCATGTTATATTAGTTGGCTAAAATGTAAATTATTCTATAGAACTATGATTAATAAATGGATATCTTTCTTAAATAGATATAAAATAAAGCAAACTTTTTGCATAAGTAAATTGCATAGAGAGAATATGCAGACTCTGGAAATTTATCAAATGTATTACAACCAAATAATGAATAGGAAGATTTAGCACGGCAGAGGATAAAATAGGAACTCCAAAGGATCAGATGCCCTTTGAATCACTATTCAAGGTGTACTCAATGTTTTGTAATGTATTTATATCCTAAACCCATGCGTTAAATCAACTTTACTTTATTCCAGCATCTTTGGAGAATTTTTCTACAGTAAGCCCTGCAACAACTTCAGGTCAGTATTTATGACACTTTTAAAAATACAACTTAGTGATCATCAAACTCTATCACCTAAGAAAATACACATTTTTTTCTTGCAGCTATTTCTGAGGTATTTAGTCTTCATATCAAGCTGTAAGAAGCTTATATTGGTTAGGAATAACATAGTTCATAATATTACAATGTCCCTAATGCCTCATCATTTATGCCAAGGATATACATTTCCAATTTCAATGTTCCTTTCATATTTTAAACTTTATATACATATATATATGAGAGATACATGAGTGTGTGTGTGTGTGTTACATATGAGAGATATATGAGTGTGTGTGTGTTATATAGGAGAGATATATGAGTATGTGTGTGTGTTATACATGAGAGATATATGAGTGCGTGTGTGTTGCATATGAGAGATATATGAGTGTGTGCGTGTGTGTGTGTATGTGTGTGTGTGACATCTCCATAAACGGCTCCAATCATGGTGGCCTTGGTGATGAAGCTATGGCACTTGGGAGGTCACTAAGGGTGAGATAAAGAAAGATCACTTTCAGAATATATTTCACTTTGGAAAGGAGAATTCAGGCTTTGTGTTAACTACTCTATTCCAGCATTTTCTTCACCCCATCTTTCGAGCTACAATTATAAAACTTCATAGTTATAAAACTATGAAGATATTGCTTTTGGTATAATAATCATGACAATTTTGATAATATTTGAAGTCTTATTTTTTAAGGCATCCTCTTTATTCAGGTACTATATTTTACAAACATTACCTATTTCAATTATCAGAATGATTTTGTAGAGAGGTCGTAATATTTTTTTATTTGAAAGAATAAATTAAATAATAAGTAACATGCCCAGGGTCACACAGCTACTAAGTGTCAAACTCAGAAATCAAAAGCAATTCCTTCTGATTCCAAAGCCCATGGTCTAAGCATATCCCATGCTTCTCTTTCATATAACATCAAATTAACCTGGAACATTTATGTCTATGGTCATTATGAGATTAATGATTCCTCGTATTTAGTTATTGATCATTGAATAACCTTGTATTCTTTAGTTAGAAAACAAAAGAGGAGTTAAAAATCTAAAAACCTCTGTGCTACAACTCTAAAAATCATCAAAAACATAAAAGATTTATTTTTAAATACAAATACAAATGACATACTTCTAAATGGACACTAACAATTCATAATTTTTAAAATTATTAGGTTAATTATTATACAGAGTGAATATACAATAAATTCCTGGTAATTACTTTAAAATAGATAATAATTATTTTAATATCATTTATTTTTCAGACAAGCTAACAACCACCAGTCATCTGGCAGCTCCAGGTCAGTTTTAATAATATTATTATTATTTTTTGAAAGAAAGTTTTACATTTTATTTTGAAAGAAAATTTTCTCTTACATTTTATTTCTGTTACATTTTATTTAGACTTCTCAGACCCTGAGAAGTCTCTGATGCCTTAGCAATAAATATTGAGCCTATTTTATAGACAAGAAATCAAGAGCATAAACGTTTGCAGTTTTAGCCCTGGATTTCACCAAAGTAAACAATATATTTAGGGCTAATGCCTGAGTTCTCAGATTTCACTTTTATCCTCTGTCTATTATTAACAGAACTGTGATTACCTATTGATAAGAATGTCACCAGTAGTATCAAAAGGTTTTCAACTAAGGAAGCAGATTTTATCAGATATTAGGGATTTTTTTCCTTTGATTATTATCTGTGCATACAAGTGAGACATGCTTGCTTTCTCCTGTTAACACAGTACTTGTGGCCAAAGCAGAACCAAAGTAGCCTTGGATTCATTCACTCATTCAAGAATTTTTTTTAAGTATCTACTTTGTGCCAACTCTCAGTATGTATCTTTGGTGTGCCAATTTCTCTGTATTTCTAGGAATTGTCTGCTGTGCTTCTGTCTGTCAATCTACTAAAATACCTTCTCTGGTCATGACTTAATCTTCATATAAAATGTCTTGGGTGTGTCACTAATCCCTTTAAGTAAATTCAATATAGGCAATATTGTAGATCTTCAGTCAGCTCCCAACAATATCACTACCATGTTATATTATTAAAATTTACATCAAATATTATATACATAGAGGGAAAACATTTGTAAAATTATAAAAGCCATTCTTGGCAAGGATAAAGAATTCTTGCATAAAAATTGTTGGTGTAATATCTGAAAAGCAAAGCAATACACGAATCAATCAAAATGCTTTAGGAAACAAGCCATCACAATTCTAAAACCCATAAAGATCTATTATGACAGACTAAGCCTTTCTGCAGTTGTATTTAGGTTATATCCAAACAGCAGCACAACATATTGACAAAAAAACAAAACAAAACAAAAAAGCCTGCCGTTGAGCCCACATTCCTGTCTCTAATGTGGAAAATTATTTACAGCCTCTCAAATCCCCTTCCAACACACTTTTGAACAAATGCTTTTGGGATTGATAACGGCTAATTCTTTTGATTTAAAAATAAACTGAATAAGTAAGCTAAATATATTTTGCAAAATGTGTTCCTAAAACCTTGAAAGCCAGTAACAAGTATCCAAATTAATGCCATTTTTCTATTTGTTTATTGGTTCATCAAATGATTAATTCAAAGTCATTAAGGCCCTCTTAGTTGTATAAAATGTCCTAATAGTAATATGTAGAATGAATTAGGTAGAAACAGTGTTTTAAATAAAGCCAGAAAGCACTGAACTTAAAAGAAGGTTTTCTCCTTTACTATTCTGAAGACATGCCTGTTAAAAATATAAAGATTTGGCTGAAACATCTGCCCAATTTCCTCTGGACAAAGAAGGAAATGATGAATGAGGGGTCAGACAGCATGGGAAAGTATGCCACCCATATTTTTCTCTCCTGATGAGTGGATCAGAAATCTTCTTTTCTGCATGTAAACTACAGAAATGGGGGCAGTGTACACTTAGCCCTGTCTTTCACGTTTTGTATAATTGATAGTCAAAATAAAGATCAAAATGTAACATACATTTTCAATCACTAAAAAGACATGGGTGAATTCATGCATTACCTAATTTCAACAATCAATCTATATGTATTTGGCAAGCTATCTGGCCTATTTGAACTTTATTATCTGACAAGGAGATTTAAATATATTTCTTAGAGGATGATCATGAGAATTGAAAGAGAGATAATACAGATACCACTGTACTGTGGTCAACATGGTGACTCCCACAGAGAAGGAGCAGGAGGAACAATGCCAATATTAGATCCCTACTCCTTCTCCCTTCTGAGTTTGATGAAACAGAATGGAACAAAACAACTATTTGGATACTTTGTTTAAAAGATTCATTAAAAACCCTAAATTTAAAACAAGATTATTATACTGAGTAATGCTCATTTTGATCTGAACTTTTATTTCTCCAAAAAAACTTTGTTTCTAAACATTTTCTGTTATCAGAGACTGTATTGGATTATCCTAATCAATTCTCAAAGTATTATTATAAGGTAAGTAGGTGGTGAAATATCATATTCTTTTTCTTCTTAGTGAATCCATGTGCTACATAAGTGCCCAGTCATCCTTGCCGTTTATTCCTCTCATATGGCAAGATACTATGTATTTATAGAAGGAAACGAGGCAATTAAACATGAAAACCACATTTTCCAAGCAGTAATTTACTATGAATATGCCTTTCAGGGATGTCAAGTTTATTCTCATTTTTATATGCCTGGAAGACAGAGTTTGAGAAAAATCAACAGATGCATGCATCATATACCTGATATTAGTGCTGTTATAAATTCTACCAAAGAGAATTTTTTGTGATAACGGTACAAAATCCGTGAGGATTATGCTCTATCATTCAGCTGTTTTTGTTGCCAATTACCTTTAAGTTTTACTAACCCACTTAGAACATTAGAGGAGAAGGACTGGAACTGAGGTGAATTACACAGATTAATTTCTGGAGCGCTACAGAGTGCCTAGAGGGAATGTTTTGGCAATTGCTCCCATGTTTGAGGGATTTCTACACTACGGCTTGTTCTAGTCCTTTGTTACTTACTGTTACTTACAGCAATAGCTGCAGAAAACAAAAGTTTCACTATCATGGGCTTTCTCAATCTCATAAAAAATGTAATCTTGCTACCATTCCACTATGTGAAAGAGTTTGAGGATTGGAGAAAAAGAGTAACTGGTTGATTTAGTGAAAAACATGAAACTGGGCCAAAACAACCTAAGGTAGAATTATGTTCCTCAATTTAATTACTTCAAGACTGAGATGCAGAGATTTTATCTGATACCAAATGTATCGTGACTTTAAGAATTGTTCTTTTTCTGCATTTGAGCAAAGAACATTTACATATTGCTAACCACTCTCCTCTAATTTAAGACATTCCTATTTACGTGGTATCAAGACTACCAAAGAATCTTTCTACCAATAATTTCATTTGGATTGAAAAGCCATAGTCTTGCTTACAATAAAATTAAAAAAAAAATTAGATTTGTTCTACACAGTAAATGAGAATTTCTGTAAGGTGATATCTATTTTCCAATATAGCATAGCGAAATAAAACTGGTCTCTAAAGGCAAACATTCATGGATGAAGATTCTGCTTCTCCTATTGAGTGAGCTATCAGGATCTCGAGCTTAATTTGTCTTAACCAATTTTGGCCACCAAGTACTATTATCCCTTTTCAAATTGTAGGGACAATAAAAATCGATGATTTCCAAACCATGGTTTCAATGTATCATGTTGTATGTAACACCTCTTCCAAATTATTTGGAAGGCAAAAAATAATGGATTTTAGCCTTTTTACTCTCCACAATGCCTAGCACAGAGGCTGCTCTCAGTAGGCACAGGAGGTTCCTAATGTCAAATCACTGGAAATTGTTTGGACATTGGATCACTCTGAAATAATCATCTTTGAGTGTATACTGAATTCTTCATGTTACAATACAAATGAATAATTAAAGTCTTCTATTTGCAGAATTCCAAGTAATACTAATTTACTGGTGTGTTTTCATAATATGTCAAAAGTTAGTGTCCTAAAGGTAAAATACCACATAGATTACAGAAAACAGGTGCACTTTTTCCCACTGAGTTAATAATGTCTAATATTAAGGAAATTTGATTAGTTTTTAATAAATGAAACCAATTATTATTCTCTTTGTTTACTTTTCTTTAACTAGAATTGATAAACTCCTTTCCTAAAAATTATCCGTTGAGAAGCACAATTTGGTACAGACTTCTTAGAAAAAAAGAAATATTAGAACAAAAATTAAGTAATGAAATGCAAACCAAGTAATACTCAAGTCAAGAACTCTAGTTTGAGCATGCAAAACCATTTAAATTAAACTGGCATCTGGCTGGGTATAACAGCTAATGTTTTAATTGATGATTTTTCTTAGAAATTGTAATCATAAATATTTATGTAGGAAATGAAAGAGTGAGAGAAGACTCAGTAAAAATACAATTTGACAAAAATTTTAAAACTCACTACCATTGTATAAGAATTACATAAATATTTTTCATACTAGTTTTAACATGGGAAACTTCTGTTTCCTCATGGACCAAGTCAGTTGAAGAATGTTTATGAAACAGTCTGGAGAAAGACAGAGTGCAATTTAAAAGAGTACCTAATATTCCAACTTAAATTCAAAATACTTTAAACTAGACTCAGTTTCTAACCCTACAATTTGTTCATCTCGTAATCGCTATTGTGACTAATGTAAATGGCCTCTTCAGTAATTCAACTGCCAATTCCTTAGCATCCCATTCTTCACCTCCACTAATCTTGTTCAGAAGCAAATGTAGTCACTGAAGCTCATCAATTTTACCTGTAAAGTAGCAATTGAATCCATGTCCCATCTCCCCTGCCATTGTGAGAGTTGTAGCCCTCATCTTTCATGTGGACCATTGAAACAGCTTCTCGAGTGGTCTTATTCAAGTGATGTTCCACATGGTCCAACAATTGCCTTTATGAAATATGGACTGGTCATATTGCAGACATATGTAAAATTTTCCAGTGCCATCACCTATTGAAAAATATTTCTAACACTTAACAAAGATAAAAAGTTTCCCTAGAATCTGGTATCAAACTGCCTTCCTACTATGCCTTCCATAAATATCCCACCATCTAGGTTAGTGAGACTCATCTGTTTCTCATATGTTGTACTCTTGACACATCACTAAATACATTCTATATCTCTCTCCTCCTTAGGTGCATTTCTAGGTATACATCAAAGACTAATTTAAATATGACCATTTCTGTAAAAATGTCTTTAATTCTTGCCTTAGAAGGAAACTAATTGCTTCAACTTTGATGCTCCCATAGCACTTTCTAAATCTCTCTCTTTAAAATATAATTTGTAAATAAACAAGTTCCCCCACTGAACTTGAAGCTTCATAAGAAGAGAGAGGCTCTGCCTTACTCATTCTTTTATCTCCATCTCTTAAAATTCCATGACAAAAATGTATACAAAATAAATACTTGTTGGGTCAGTAAATGATTATTCATGAGATCAATTGAGTCCAAGTGGTATGACTTGCTGGTGTGGTTATGGCGTCCAATCAAGAGTTCAACAGATACTGAACAGAGATGTGATTCATCAGGAAGTGAAGCTCCCATGAGAAGCATTAGGACAGCCAAAGTGATGTATGTTCCTAGCTGTATCCCAAATTCATCTTTGAAATGCTGAATACTTGGAATTCTATTAGCTACTTGTAAAATAAGACACAGTTTTAAGTATAGTGCTTTATTTGGTTTATTTATTTATAAAGCATGTATAAGATTCTATGAAATATGCATTTTCTGGATTAATAACTCAATGGTTAAGGACTTTTGATGAATAGCTCTTAAATGTCAACAAATATATGCATTTGAGTTTATTAAATAATATTTTTATTATTATTATTCTCCTACATGGGAGTACTCTGTCAATTAAGAATGGCTTCGATCTTTACTCTGTCCTATAATTTTAGATGTTGGGTGTTCCATGAATTTCCCACTGGTTTATATTCATTTTAATTACAGCCAGTTACAAATGTCTAATTTAGTTGTATGTAGACTCAGCAAAAATCTATAAATGTTTTTAATTAAGAAGTAACTTAGTAGATTCATTAACATGGGCATTTTTACTTTTCCAATTAATTTTATAGAGCAGAAGGAGAAATTTCAGATTTTCATATTTTGAAAACCCAGCAGATGGCAGTACAGTTCTGGCTTTAAGATTAAGAACAATAACCAAAAAGAAAAAAAAGTGCTGATGAGTTAAAGATTTCCAAAACCTTTCACCATCATTGTTATTATATTCAGAGGCAGAAGTATTCAAATTTCCACATTGGCCTAAAAATTTTTTTAAAAAGTCTTTATCTTGTAGGCGTATAAGAATATGGCTTATTTTCAGAATTGCTCTTAAACTTCCCAAGTTAATTTCTAGAAGTAAAATGTGTTTCTTGGTGCATCTCTAGACTTAAGTTTATGAAAGTGGGGCAAGTGAAGGACAAGGCAGGCTGAGAGGTTCAAGTTGTTCGGATCCCCTCCAGAAGATGGCATGAAACCCTGCAGGGGTGTGTTTACAGTGTACCCCCTAAGAATCTCTGACCCAAGGAACAAAGAGATACTCAACAGAAATAGACATTAGGTTTCTTCATTGTTCAATGTCACAATGCACTGGGAATTTTAAGTGCTTATCTTACTTTAAAATGACTTTTGTTGGTAAATGTACTCTACAGAATGGAAACCTTGACTTAAGCCACTATATTTTCAAATAATAAGCTTATGAGTAAATGAAGTGGCTGCTAGATGTTGCAGACGATGTGATAAGCTTTCCAAAATTGCCCCACATGAAATTTCAAAATTTAAAATGCTCTAATTTTACAAATGATTGACTTGCAAATGAAATAAATATTCCTATGGCAGTTGAAGAACATACTTATAAGTAAGAACCCCAGTGGCAAAAAGGCCTATTAAATATTTAAACATTGTACATATCTCATCAATTGGAAATTAATTTCAGTTGTTTTTTAAAGGAAATGTCTCAATAGAATGCCTGCCTGGTTCAAGTCCTTGTACTGATGCTCTAACGTGTATAAAAGCTGATTTATTTTGTGATGGAGAAGTAAACTGTCCAGATGGTTCTGACGAAGACAATAAAATGTGCGGTAAGTTCTCCCCCCTACTCTCTCCCCTTCTGTTTTATCCTCCCTCACTGTAGACACGCAAACACAGACACACACACACACACACACACACATTCTAATCTCAAATATCTGAAACTGCTGAAGAATGAGCTATTTAAATAGCTATTTTTATAATATAATACAAAATCTAAAAATAATTGTATTGATATTTTCCTAAACTTTATAAATAATATTAAACATATTAATTAATTAAACAGAATTCCATTTGATCACTACAGAAAGGAAGATGTGATTAACAATGTCATAAATGTGGGAATGGGTATTGCTGAATTTTCATCTCTTCTCTATATTAAACTAATCCAAACTATTATTAATTTGACTTCTTTGATAGACATTCTCACTTCTTACTAATGGTTTTCATGTTTTTTCACTATCATGTCAGTCTTTTTCTTTCAACATTTTAACAGTACCTAACTCAATGAGCACCATATTAAAATTTTGACTGTTGCTTTTATTTGCCTCTTGTAGTTCTATAAATAATAGAAATAAGACATGAATAAGAACTTAATGCCTCATAAGTAAAACTTCTGTGTTTCATTTGTATATTTTGGCATTTTTTGAGTGTTAATGACAATAATGTTATTTTACTATTATTATTACTATTTGACGCTTAAGTAGCAGTTACCATATACCAAGCATGGCTCTAGTTGATTTAAACATATTTACTCTTTGACTTATTTCTTCATTTCATAGCTGGATTCCACTTAGAAAAGTTTACTAGAAAGCAGCATCTAAATAGGTAATTTGTTTTTGTGTGTAACACATTTAAGAAGATGTCCACATAGAACTACAATAGTTCTCCCTTATTAGTGGTTTCCACGGTTTCAACTACCTGCTGTCAACCACAGGGCACAACAGTAAATGGAAAATTCCAGAAATAAACAATGTATAAGTATAAAATTGCACATCATTCTGAGTATTGTTATAATTGTTCTATTTTGTTAGTGATTATTGCTGTTAATCTCCTATGGTAGGTGTGTATGTATAGGAAAAAGCATAGTAGATATAGGGTTCAGTACTATCCATGGTTCAGGCATCCACTGGAGGTCTTAGAATATATGCCCTGTGGATAAGGGGAGACTGCTGACTTTGGATAAGTCTAATGATATTTTGTTTTATTTAACAGAAAGTATTAACTGCACCTTTTTTGGTATGGCTTATAATCAGTTTTAAAACTGACTATAAGTACAATTAGTGCCCAAAGTGTGTTAAAGACTGTAGTTACTATTTGCTACACTTTTCTATTATTTGTTACACTTTTGTCATCTTGCTTGATAGTAATTAAAGATGAATATTCTAATAACGACCAAAGTTTTAAAAGCTCCCTATCCACTTAGTACACATTTTAAAAGCCAGGCAGTTGGTCTGTTTCCCGGTACCAACTCAACAAAAGGCAGCTCTACTACATAGATTTCCACTAAGCAATCCCGATGCAAATGTTCTTGGATAAAATTCAGACCTTTAAAGTTTAACTACGTACTTTGAAGTGCACTCGGAACATATTGGAAGAAAGTGCAGGCTACAGAATATTTTTAATCTATTTTATATAACTAAGTTACTCAAAGAAGAAGAAAGCAATGTTCTTGCTTTGCTATGGCTTTCAGGCATTTTCCAAAATCTTTTCAGGGAGAATATGATACAAGTGTGCCATCATGAGGTAACAAAGGTGATGCTGATTTCTGTTTCAAAAATAACAGTGTACGTCAACGTAGACACGTGGCTTTAAGCTAATATAATGGTGGTGAATATCCTTAAATAGAGGAAAACGCATAGCTACCAAAATATATTAATCGAATAATTGAAAAATGTACTGCACCTATTATTTTGTTATTATGCTCATGGAGTTCATAATTTTCATGATGAACTAATATCAGTGCATATAAAAATGAACCATGAACCATAAGAATATCATGTAAGTGTGATAATTTGTCCTAAAATAAGTTTTAATGCTATGAATCATTTTTATGAGCCACTCTAAACTCAGGAGATGAGCCTCAGTATTAGAATGGAAGTAATTATCTAAATTTGCTTTAAAAACATAGTCAAACTGCATTGTTACTTTTCAGTAACATGAAGATTTTTTGTCTATTGAACCTTAGTAGTGACCAGCCTTTCATGTCACTAACTCTCTCAAGCTTGCACACCGTCACTTTCCATTTTCTTGATTCTCTTTTTTTTTTGTTTAAGTAAGTATTGTATCTATTTTGGTAAATAAAGTATTTGTGGGATAATATTGTTTAAATCAATCAATGAATCTATTTTTATCCAGAGAGAATTTAAGAGTACAAGTTGCTGTATCATTTTAAGTTGCTTCATTCATTGATGATGGGGAGCCCACAAGCCTGATGACTTTCAGCACCAGCTCAAACTGCCAGCAGCATTATTTCCACCTGAAAGCCGCTGTCCATCAATCTATATTCATGGAAACATTTATAAAATTAATTTAAGAGAATTTTTCCAATATGAAGTTTACCTTTACTCTCTCTCTCTTATTGATTTATTTACTTTTTTGCTCCAGCTGTGAGCTCTAATTCTGGTTTGTGTTATTGATAGAGACATATTAACATTGTCTTCCTCATGCAACTTCCTCTTTTAGTCTTTAGTTATTGGTTTGCACACTTACAGCTGACTATAGCTGAAACAAGATTTCTTTAAATTGTTTTCGTCTTCTAATTAGAATTACATCAGCAGGAAAGTTCACTTTTTAGCTGGCCTATGAAAAGGAAAGATGCTGATTCACAGCCTTTAAGCCAATGCTTAACTCTTTGGAAGTTGGCAAGTGTTCTCATAGTTTGCCTGCCTCACGTGTATATGCATAATACAGCTTGGTGGGTGAGCATAGATCATGTTTGATTTATATATCCTGGAGATTTCAATGCCATGAGCAAAGACACAATTAGTGAATATTCAGCCAGCAGAGGGAGTTCTTCGTGGGTCCTAAGTGCATACCCTTATGCGTTCCATCCCATTACAGGCAACATTTCTGACAGTGCAATCAAATGGCTGCTCTAATTTGACAGGCTCATTTGTCTTCTACTTAGAATTTTTTTTTTCTGATGCTGCACTAGAAAGCACTGCACAGTCTAATAAGTCACAATCCTAAACACCCAGCGATCCTACTCATCCACAACTGGGTCATATATTTTTTCCTGAAAACCTATCCTGCTTCATTCATGGTCATTTGTACTATCAGGTTCTCCAGAAACATCCTGAAATTAAATGAAAAAAATGTATAAGAAAGTGCCTTACACAAGCCTCTATCTTGAAAAGATAATATTTTGGCATTCTGAGCATTGCTATTAGAAATAATTCAATACTACTGTAATTTTATTTTAAATACATTTAGGAATATTCTCTATATTTGCTTGAATGCAGTAATTGACTAGAGCCTCGTTGGAGCAGAATTTGACCTGTAGAGTATCCATTCCCACTAAAACTTAGTAACATGATAGAATACTGGACAGGAAAATTGATCATATTCTTTAGGACAGGCTAAATACTATGATAAACAATCTTAACCATAACAGTTTATTTATCACCTATATCACAGTGCAAAAAAGATGGCAAAGGGCTGTGCTCTAGGTATTCAGGATGCCTGCTCCTTACTTGCCACTCTCTCTGCCCGCAGAGTCCTCTACTGGATCCTTCACAACCAGCTGACTGACAAACGAAGAATGTTACAGATATGTTCAGAAACCATATTTGGAAATAGACACAGTGACTTTTACAATCGTTCATTGGCCAACTCAGTCACATGACCTTATCTGACTCCAAGGGATTTGGGGAAGTGTAGTTTAGTCATGTGCTCAGGAAAGAACTGAAACAGGGTTTGTCAAACATAGAACCATCTTTGAAACTAGAGACATAACTCGGCTTTCTGGAAATTATGAATCACATTGTGCAGTGCAAAGCTGTTGATACCTTTCCCAAGAAAACGCGTAGTGAACAGATGGGAACAATGACTAAAATTTTATCAGCTTTACAAACAGGTTTTTACAAATTCTTAAAGGGATCTTGTTTTGTTCCCTTTCTCTCTCTCTCTCTCTGTCTCTCTCTCTCTGTCTCTTTTGCATCCTCCTGTTTGTTCTGGAATATTATTGCAAATGTGATCTGTATTCTAACTTTAAGAACATTGAAAAAGATGGAAATCTTTAAAAAATTTTCTGTTTCTTCTTTTATTTATGCTTTCCCCCCTGCTTTTCAGTTCAAAGTGTTGGTGATGTCATTGCGATAGTGATAGATGTAGATATATATTGTGATATTAGGCAATATACCACAGTATGCTCTAGAATAAGGCTGCCTTGCTTTCAATTGTTGCTTGTAAGCTAGGAGGCCTTATGGTTGTTATTTAACTCATGTGCCTCAGTTTCCCCCATAACGTCATAGAGTTGTTATGCAAATTGCATTCATACATATATAATAACTTTAGAAAATGACTGGCACATAGTAAACACTCTATAAATGTTGGCAGTTATATTTTAGCGCTGATAAGATTGAGCACCCTACCTCATTGCCTCCTAAGTATTGTAACTCAAATATAAACTTTACAATAGCAGTAGCTTTACTACACTGTCTACAATCTTTGAGTCCATGTTATTTCTCGACAAACTGTGATTTAAAAGCTTTATATATCACATAAAATGCAAGCAAATACCATTTTTGTTTATACGGTCTTTGAATCTAAGGCATTAATTGCCCTACTTGTTTGGCATGGTTTACAGAGGAAAAGAGAGTCAAAGGTGAGAAAAGAGATTTGCTTTTACAACTGGAAAATTATTTAGCAAGTCATTAAAAAGTCACATATTTTATTATTTATCTTCAAATCATGACAAATTAGCCTTAATTTTCTTTGTTTGTTGCAGTAATTATTATGCATAAGGCAATTCGGTTAACTCAACAAACCACTATTTTTCTTTCTTTCCTGTGGTCTGTGCTGGATTGTTCAGAATTTAATCCTTGCTTCTTGACTTACTATCTTTTCTTTTCTTATTTTTGTTCTTTTTTTCTTTTCTTTTTTTCTTCTGGGAATCAGGTTACCAAATCATAAGCTAATGAATTAATTCCTAGGCCATTGTTTTTAAGCAGACTTTGAATAATAAACTTAAGTTACCAAAGTAAATTTTTATGCACTTGAAAATATATATATATACCAAAAAAATAGCAAAAACCCGATAAACACATGAAATTTTTATCAAGATTTCTATTTGCTATCTAATTTTTAATGTATTTATTTTTATATACATAAAATATTGTCATAAAATAGCTTGTATTATGTAATTTGATAGAATCACTTTATAATTTTATGATGAGCTTTTTCATAGCTCAGTTTAGAATTAGCTTATTCTAAACACTCAGATTCCAAAAATGGCAAATTAATTTCGACATATTACTTTGATTTTTCTAGCCTCCATTAATGTTTCTCCATATGAAGAATTTTTAGTCTATGCAGAGAAAAAGATACATTGTAAGCGTCATAATTTTAGAATATTGTGTCAACATAACCAAGTAACTAACTAAAAGGAAAATAATGTAAGAAAGACTAAAAATTGTGAAAATCAAGGTGGATTTTTGCATATACTATACATAGCAAGTGTATGAAAAAAACAAAAATCTCTAAGTTATGGCTCCTGGTTCATGCCTTCAAGAAGATTTTAATCTAGTTGGAATCTATTCAGATATAAATTAAAGGCAACTAATAATGCATGACATTAAGGAGAGGTTCATGAAATAAATCTATGAAAAGTAAAAGAGGAAAATGAGTAATTATGGAAAGCAAAAGCCTTAATCAGGAATATTGAATGAAAATATAGAAAATATTGAACTAGTTATCTCCCAAAGGAGCAAGAATAATGAACTTTAAAAGATGGACTAACAGATTTGTTGGATGGAATTCTGTATAGGCCACTAGTACTATCATTTTCCTGGCCTTATTCTAATCTTTTTCAAGAAAACATAGCACCTTGTACATATATTTGAAATTCACCTAGCTCCAATTTAATTATAAAAACAAGACAAAAAATGACTGTCTGAACTGGCAGTTTTCAATTCAGATATATTTATTTCCTTGCAAATATGGAAGAATACACTTAAAGTGCAGCTTAGGGAAGTGTGTTTAGAAAGACAATGCTTTTGGGCATGGCGCAGTGGCTCACACCTGTAATCCCAGCACTTTGGGAGTCCTAGGAGTGCAGATCACCTGAGGTCAGGAGATTGAGACCAGCCTGGCCAATATGGTGAAACCCCGTCTCTACTAAAAATACAAAAATTATCTGGGCGTGGTGACGGGTGCCTGTAATCCCAGCTACTCCGGAGGCTGAGGCAGGAGAATCACTTGAACACAGGAGGCAGTGAGCCGAGATCGCGCCGTTGCGTTCCAGCACACGCAACAAGAGCGAAACTCCTTCTCAAAAAAAAAATAAAAGGAAAAGGAAGGAAGGAAGAGAAGGAAGGAAGGAAAAAGAGAGGAAGGAAGGAGAAAGAGAGAGAGAGAAAGGAAGGAGGGAGGGAGGGAAGGAAGGAAGTGAAAGAACGAAGGAATGAAGGAAAAAAAGAGAGGAAGGAAGGAAAAAGAGAGAGAGGAAGGGAAGGAAGGAAGGAGGGAGGGAGGGAGGAAAGGAGGGAAGGAAGGGAGGAGGGAGGAAAGGAGGGAAGGAAGGAAGGGAAAAGGAAAGAGAAACAGAGAGAAAGAAAGAATTTTTCTAAAATATTTCACGATAGGATGTGTATGAGTATTTGAACATGGCTAATAGGTTTCAAACATGAAATCTTACTATCATTTCAGTTTTATAAAATAGCCTTGTACAGATTCTGCCATGAATATTCTGTGAAATGTTTTGCAGCCAATTTGAATCCCAAGATTGTTTTTGTCTAACATTAATTGGCATCGTTTTGCAGCCACAGTTTGTGATGGAAGATTTTTGTTAACTGGATCATCTGGGTCTTTCCAGGCTACTCATTATCCGAAACCTTCTGAAACAAGTGTTGTCTGCCAGTGGATCATACGGTAATACAAGATCTTATATTTTCTGTTCTTAAGTCATAAAGTGTTTTTCTGATGCAACGTCTTATTGCTTGCAGTAGTTTTTTAAAGAATCATTGCTTTCATTAACTATGAAGCAAAAACCTCCCAACTGAAAAACTGTACGAAAAACTATACTATCATTTTTAACCTTTTAAAAAGGCATTCTGTGCTATGAACAATACTGTCTAATAAATGGGGTCATTTCATTGGGTTCTGCAGCAAGTTTATTTTTCTGTGGTGGACATTACTCATGTGTGGCCAGGCAAGCAACATACATGTATGGCTGTGTATCATGAGAAGTAGAATTTCACATCATCTGCATTTGTCTATAAAATATTTTCTTTCTCATTTTGCCACTTACCATGCGGAAATCTCTAAAGCTGTGATTCAGTTACAGCAGATTAAGAGTAGGGAACAGCCTCTATATATGTCTTTCTTGCTATATCTTGAAAGACATTTTGATCAGTCAATATGTATTTCACCTCCACATTCTTAATTCAATTAACCAATCCAATCATGATGATAATCAAAATAATTAGGCTGCTGATAGCTGATCTACCTTAATGTTTACCTAAGCATTTTCATAGACAAGGAACACCTTAAGTTCCTTCCAGATATTCCAAGGATAAAAAGAATTTGTACTTACATAAATATAAGAGATCCTGAAATAAACTTATTAAAACTCTTAAAAGTAGGACTTCTTATAGCCTTAAATATGTTAACATGCAATATAAGTCTCTAGTGAAAATTTTCTTGTTGAAATGCTGAATATTTCCCCAACAGAGCATGCAGAATAAGTGCTCCATAGAATTCACTATGAAAAATTATATTCTAATTAGTTCATTTATGTTAATAGCTAGATGGGATTATGGTTTACCAGTCTGACCTGTAGTATAATTTTCATCATTGTGATGATTATATTATATTGATGATGATTATATTGATGATATATTATATTGATATATAATAGCTAATTAAAGAAAGTTAAAAGTCAGAGCCTCAGGCTCTTGCCAAACAGTATGAAATGGCCCCATAACTAATCACCCAGGTAGACATATCCCAGAGAGATGTGAGAAAAAGATTGTTTTATACACAATTACTTGGCATTGTTCAAGGAAAGAAGAATATCCCTTTATTTTTTATTTCGATTTGGAGTGCAACCCCTTGTGAGATATGTAATATAACTAAAAACACAATTTCCTTTGTTTCCTGCTCTAGATAACATGCTATTGGTGTGTCAAAAATAAGACTATGAATTAAAAATGGCAGTTCTAAGTAATTCTTGCCAATTGAAAAATTAACCAAGTTGGAGAATATTGTTTTCACCCTACATTTGTATGTGTTTATATATCTATATAAAGTATTTTTCTGACGCAGAAACACACACACACACATAATCACTTCAAATTTAAAAGAAGCATTTATAAATGTCTATTAGCATTGTTCATTAGGAAAATAAAATATTAACTCTAGCACTTATTTAAAATGTGAGTAGAAAGCTGTAGAAACTCTTTCACTGAAAACGGAAAGAATATATAAATGTAACTAATCGGCATAATTGGGTACACAACTATTTTTTATGCAATCTTTGAAATTTTATTAATACCAAATAAAAATAATTGCTAAGTTCACTTCCTAATAAAGACAGGTCACATTTAGAGGGTTTATGAGCAGAACACACAATAAACTTTTGCTGTAATGGTAATGTCCTTTACACAAAAATTATCCTATTTTAATTAAAAATTTTATGGTCCTATTGTTTTTAGTTTCTTTCCATTACTTAATTTTTGAAACTATTTTAAGAAATCTAGATTGATAAACGGATTATTTTAAAAACCTGAAGAACCTCAGATGTTGCCCCAAAACAGTGTACTTTATGCTAAAATGATGATCTAATTAATCACACAAATAATCTATCTTTTCTCAAAGCTGATTGTTGTATTAGTAATGCATTGTACCAAATAGTTGTTTTCTTTCCCAGTAGTGATCAGATGGGACTAAAGACAATAATTTTTCTATAAGGTTTAAGATCAATTAAGTATAGGTGAAATGTTTAAGATGCAATTAAACTATATTTTGGTCAGGACCAGCTCATCCTTTGAATTACATTAAGAACAAAGTTAGCATACAGCCAATAGTTAAGAATATAGTTATTGGAGACAGTTTGTGTGGGTTCACATCTAACTTCTTCAGATTAAGATCTTCAGATCAAGATATTCACACATCATCAGATCAAGATGTGTGATCTCAGGCAAATGAGTAAACCTCTTTGACTCAAAATTTCTGTGTCTATAGAATTCCACATCTCTAAATACTGTGGTCAAAGAAGTCATTATTAAATATGATAATGAATGTAAAGTGCTTAACCACATATTAAATGCTCAATAAAAGTGGTCTATAAAAATATCAACTACTGACACAATAATGCAAAGTGTATTAATTAAATTTAAAGAAATTTAATCCTTTCAAAAAATCAGAAGGTAACTGAAATATCTAATATTATAAAACATCTGATTATGTTCACCAATTAATCTTACTTTCATAAATCCCTGTGGTTTTATTGGAAGTGAGTTGAATTTTCTGAATCAGAAGAAAGCGGAAAGTCGTCTACACTTTTTTGTCTCTTCTACCTCCAAATATCTGTTTTGGAAAAGCAGAGGTCCTCTGAAAGCAAAGCGTCCTACGGAGCTCCTCATGCATGCGTTCCTTAGATTGACAGCTTGAAAACATCAGATGAAAAAACACTTACCATATTCTTGCCCAGACACACCAGAACTTTAATTAAAAGGGCAGAAATCATCTCTCAAGTCTGCCTATTTCTTCCATCTCTGTCTATTCCAGCTTGACTCCAGATTCCCTAAAAGTCTCACCAGCGGGCTCACTCCCCCAGTCCTTGAACTGATGTAACAGAGGCAGAATTTAAACAGCTTCAAACTTAGCTTTACTTTCCTTCTCTGTCTACTCTGGGATGATATTCTGCTCTCTCACCTTGATCCCCTCACCTCTGCCTGTGGTTACCAGACATGTCTTAGAGTAGCCATGAGTGTAGCATCTCCTGCATTTACCTATCATACTTCAAGGGCCCTCAAACCTAAGCGCTCATCATAATCGCCCTTGGAGCTTCTCAAAATATACATTCCAGAATACACTATGGAACTGCTGAATCTGATACTCAGGGCTGAAGTCTATAGGTTTTTGGTTTGGGTTTTTTTTTTTAATAACCCACCACCATTCTAACTTTATCTCCCTTGCAGCAAACGCTAGTCAGATCCAAAAATCTGAGTTTCTGCTTAGGTGTCTTTTAATGCTGCCCTGCTAGTAGCTGCCATTTCACTAACACCAACCCCACTACTTGAAGACTAAACTTCAGCCCTGAACTCCACCCTACGGGCCATAATTATAGTATGGTGTTTGATCAACCTGAGGTCTTGCCACAAATGGACAGTTCTCAACAATGACTTTTAGACTTTCAAAAATTAACTAACTCTGTGAAGAATGTCCTTGATTGCCTTATTGGCCATGTTACTGCTGGAGGTGAACCTAAAAACCAATCTTGCCATGTCCCTGCCTGTAGGCCTTGTTCACTCAGTATCCTCCAGGGCCAGAGTCAGAGGCCAGATCACTTCTCAGGGCTCCTGCTTGGCCTTGGATACTAAATGTCTTAAGTATTACTAGCCTTTTTAATCCTTTCCTGGGTCCATTTGCAGATGATCAAGCCAAACTCATGCCCAAGGAGGCTTAGGCATTTTCTCCCATACACACTTTTATTTCTTTCAGCCATCTCCCTTCCAAGGAGTTCAGAGAAACTTGGTACTTACAAAGCACTTGGAGGAGTTATTTACATTTCTGGTTATAACACTTTAATAAGACAGTGGAGTTGTAAATAGAGGTTTCAGTAAGTCTCCCCTCTCTGAAACCATTATCTGAAAATGGAAATAGTTTAAATATCAAATTTAAATTTTCTGATGAACCTGTCACACTTTTCCTTCTATGCTCTTATACCAGCAGCTAGATACATTATTTTTTATATCAACAGCATGCAGTAGTTTCTACAAAGTATTAGATAATACAGGAATGAATGAATTAATCCCTGCCCTTGAGTCATATAAATTCTGTTAGGAAAGACATTTAAGTATGTAAATAACAATTATAGAATATAATAGCTGTCACCTTGATGGTATGAACAATATACACGAATTGGAAAATTTAACATAATTAAAATGTTCATACTACCCAAAGTGATGTACAGATTGAATGCAAGCCCTATAAAATACCAGTGGAGGTTTTTACAGAAATAGAAAAAAAATCTAAAAATGTATATGGAATCACAACAAAACCTGAATAGCCAAAACAAACTTAAGAAATAACAAACCTGGGGGCTCACACTTCGTGATTCAAAATATATTACAGAGCTATAGTAATCAAAACTGTAACATACTGGCAAAAAAGACAAACATATAGACAGACAGAATAGAAAGCCCACAATAAAGCCTCACATATATGATCAAATGATCTTCCACAAGGGTGCTAAGGCAACACAAAGGGGAAAGGATAGTCTTTTCCACAAATGATATTGAGAAGACCTGAAATGGTGCAGCTGCTATGGAGAACAGTGTGCAGGTTCCTCAAAAATTAAAAATAGAATTCCCATATGATCCAGCATTCCCAATTCTGAATATTTATCTCAATTAAATATCTGCACTCCCATGTTCATTTCAGCATTAGTTACAATAACCAAAAGGTAAAAAGAACCTGAATGTCCATCCTCCGATGATTGAACAAAGGAAATGTGATATATATATGAATATTAGTCATAAAGAAGGAAATCTTGTATATCATACAACATAGAAGAACCTTGAGAACATTATGCGAAGTGAAATAAGCCAGTCACAGAGAGATAAATACTGCATGAATTCATTTACATGAAGCACAGAAAGTAGTTAAACTCATGGAAATGAAAGGAGAATGGTGGTTGCCAGGGGCTGGGAGGACTAAGCAATGGGGAGTTGTCATTCACTGATACAGAGTTTCAGTCCTGCAAGTTAAAGAGTTCTAGAGATCTGCTGTATATCATTGTGTTCATAACTGGCAATACTGCACTGTACACTTAAAAATTTAAGAGGGTAGATATCATATTATGTGGTGTTCACCACAAGAAAACACATACAAATTCTAGAATGCATTAAGAAATATGACAACTGTTAAAAATTTGGTAATCTATTTTTTGCTTTTAATTTAGTGTAAACCAAGGACTTTCCATTAAACTGAGCTTCGATCATTTTAATACATATTATACAGATATATTAGATATTTATGAAGGTGTAGGATCAAGCAAGATTTTAAGAGGTAAGTTGAAACAAATATACAATTACTTATGAAAATGAAAATATGTGGGTAAATTTTTGGAGTGGTATGTTTTCCCTTTGATTTTGAAGTGAATATGGACTTGAAACTTATAAAACTAAAAAAAATTACTTCTCATAAATATTAGAAAATTAGTGTTCTATGTGATCTTCATAATAAAACAGGTTTTAACATGGTCCTCTTCTAATTAATATCTTAAAAATTATGTGAAATTTGTCAAAGGATTATAATTATATATTTGGTTACCATACATTGTTTAAATGTTAGTCCCTATTAACCAGATTCACACAATCCCAGAAAATTACTATTCTATTTTCTCTGCATTGCATAGGTTATAAACTCACAGAGGTTCCGTCATTTTTTATGTTCATCCTGCTCCTTGGTCTCCTGTAGGCTAATACTAATAAAGTGGCTAAAACATTATCTAGCCAAGGAGGTAGGCTCAGTAAATGGTAGATGTGGATGGATGGTATTGTTACTATATAACCATTTATCGTTATACATGGACGGGGCTGGAAGCTGAAAAGAGGGCAGGGAATGTCCTAGTAATATACATCTGCTCATGCCCCTTTGTTCTACCTGGCCCCAAATGCACAGACCTATTCACAGTAACCAGTGAAATTAGGGGCAAAATTCCAGGAAGAAATACAGTGAGGATGAGGTAGAGAATGTGGAAACGAAGCCGAGGGAATAACTAGTTTTCCTCGCATGTTGGAGAAATGGTTAAGTGTCGAGCTAGGATAAGGTTGGTGACACCTGTGATTAAATTTTATGTAATAACTTTATTTTAAGAAACTTGCCTCTCAAATTATATTTGTGGGTAATGAAAAGTGAATCCTATTGAATAATTTTTTACAGATTTAATGATTTGAGAAATATTTAAGCATATGCTAATAATATTTTTATTAGGTATTGATGTGTGATACTTTACTGAATAATCAGTGTGCATTTTCTTATTTAATATTTTCAACAAACCTGCAAAATATGTTTTACAGAAGAGTAAAATGAGGTATAATATATTAAATTACCATAAGTTCACAGTGTTAGAGGCAGAAATCATACTCCGAACTCTCTAACTTGAAACATAATACAATTATTCTTTGTGCTTTAAAAGCCCAAGTACAAATATCATGAGTATATATAAAACATGTGAACTCATGGTAAGTCACATTTGCTCTTAAAAAAAATGGGCCAACCATTTCATAATCTATTTCTACAGCTGATAAATGCAGTTTTTTAAAATTATGATCAACACAAATATTTACATAGGTGGACAAATAGGTTACTTCTTATAAATGTTTCCAAAGACTAATGTGGCATTAATAAACTTTACCATATATTTTCACTTACACTGTATAAAGGAGTGTTGTCGGCACTTTGAGTTGACTGAATAAATGCTCTTCCAAACCAATTATGTAGGTGATATCATCATCCCTATTATACAGAAGATAAAAATCTAAATTTGTAGAGGTTGGGGGCTGAATAAGTGATAGGCATAAGATATTCTCATGTTTCTTAACTCTTCAAATACCATGGTCTGTCTAAATATTATTTTCACATGGTTAGGGTATCAGCAGTTTGTGAATAAATTTTCAAATGTTTAGCCATAGTTATGTGACTAATGCACAATTAATTGCCATAAAAATGTAATAAGAAACTGAATATCCAAGCAGAAAAATCTGTGAATATGTAGTTACTTATTAACAGGTAGTTGCTTAATTTTAAGGTATTCAGAATAATAATTTATTTTAAAGTTTTGAAAATTAAATATTTTAATTATAACCTAAAAATGTGAGAAAGTGTATTGGGGGTTAAATTTTAAAATTAAAAATTAAAAATTCTAACTTTTTCTAAGAAAACTAATAGTATCTTACCATTGCCATCTAGCACAAAGTCTGGTGTATTGTAAAGACTCAAGGTTTGTTTATTTGAATTTACACCAACTGGGATATATTTCTGTCATATGGTATTATAGTGTATAATCAATGGAAACAAGCAGTATTTCCCATAAGTGTAAAGTTAATTCGTATGGTAATAACGCAGATATTTTCATTCTTAAGTCACAAGCTCATCTTTCCCTAAATGTTTTAGCAATTTCTTTATGTGAAAGGTGCTTACAAGGTTTGCTTTCATTAAATTCCAATTCAAAATATACAATCTCAAATACTGTTATTATTTGTACAATATTGGAAATATATAAATTTTTTACTTAGGGTAAGTGGGATTATATAGAGACAATATAAAGAATTATCATCATAAAATATTTGTTATATACCTGTTTAGGGGCAAATCAGCATAAACAAATCCTAAAGGCATTTTTTCCATCATTTTAATCTACAGTTGTGAGGCAAAAGTTCTCTAACTGCTAAAAAGTGTCAGAGAAATACAGACATTGCATAAAGTGATAGTGCAGTCTTCAAATAATTATGAACATTGAAGTAAATCAAAATAGAGTGCTGGGAAAGTTATTTCAAAAGTGTTTTCTTTAAGTTGCAATGATGAAGGTATAATATTAAATTCAATGGTTATAATAATTATTAATACTTCATATGAAAGGGGTAGAAGATGGTGAGTGGGCTTACTTAATTTAGTGTTCAGAAAAATCTATAAATGTTTTTATGCATCTTCAAAGAAAGACAACAAAAATGCCTAGGTTAGCACACTGAAAACGGTTTCAAAATGCTTAGCCCAGGAATTGTATTTCTGAGTGCATAGTTGTTATGCCATTCTTTATATCTCAAGTGCTTAGCTGGTATTCCATTCCCACAGGACTGCTGACAATATATTTCTAATACTGTAGCTTAACATTGTTTAAGGCCATGCTTATCCTGAGGCACACAGAAGTGTGCATAGCTATAGCCAAAGCCATGTAATAAACATAGTGTATATTCCGGAATTGCCAATGTATCCTACAACAAAAATAATCACACTGCATTATGGAATTAAACAATACAGGCAAATATCATTCAAAGCAAAGCATTTTCAATACATTTTATACTTTTATTAGGACACTTTTATGTATACTCAGAAGTACCCATTAACTCACTTCTGTTGATAGGGATACATTATGTGGAAAAGTTTATTTTAGCAAGCACTAGGTTTGCTTAAGTCATCCCTTCCAGAAATTCTCAAAGATTCCCCAATCATAGCGCCTGGCAAAATTAAAGATTCTTTCTTCAGTACCCCCATAGCATTTTTCCCTTATATAATAATTTTATGGTTATTTTTAATAACTCACCAATATAAATTCTTCTAATAGAGGAAACTAGTTACTTCTTTTCTATGTCATCAGCACTTGGCCCCAGACTTAATTCATAGTGGAAACTCACTAAGATGTGTTGAATATATTATAAATTCTTTTATAATAAAGATGGTACTCTAGTTGCCACATTTTCACTCTTATAAATTGGATAATATAAGTAGTGTGACCTAGGTCTGTTGAATCATATTCTGTAGAAAGTTGGTCTTCCCTGTCCATTGCCCTCTTTCCAAATTCCCACATCTGTATCATACTTCTTTCTTCTTTCACAAAACCTATTCACCAGAGCCTTTGCTGTTAGTAGACAAATGATGAGTTAATTCCCATTTAAGAGTGACTGCTTGATCAGTCTATGCACATTAACATCCATAAAAGTTTTGGATTTTTAGTAGAAGACATTGGATTTTCTTAAGGAATGTCTAAAAATTTATTTTATCAGTTATGATATAATAGGAAAAAAGTCATCCTTTAAAAGATATTAGGTAATTGTTTCCTTTTTCTTTCATCACAAACCCTGTCTCATTTATGTAGGCAAATTCTATTACTCTGTTTACTCACATCATGAGATATGCCCTCAAATATTGATTAAAAATCTCCTATGCTTGGTACAATGACAGAGGCACAGAAAGCATTAAGTCATGATCTCATCCTTTACAAGGTTTACAACCTAGTTGGTGAGATAGAGAAGCAAAAGATAGAATTTCTTTCACTGAGCATTTAGTATATACCAGACACTGTCTTACATGAGAATTACTTTCACTCCTTATCACAAATCTTTATGGGAAAAAGTTGTAACATTACAGAAGAAAGGCACAGAGAAGTCTAGTAAGACATGGAACCAAGACTCAATCAAATACTGATGCTGGAGCCCCTGCTCTTAACCACTACCCTCCACTACTCCCCGGATTTGTGAAATACATGGCTGTCACTGGATCTGTAGTCCTGGGACTCTTATTAGGCAAGAAGACTTTAAGACTATCTGATGAAAGTTTCATAAAATCTCTACAGACACATATTCTACACCATTTTAGAAGGTTTTCATGTATCTCTGAAGCAGGTTAATGGAATTCAAGGTAAGCTCCTGGACTTTTTAGACTAGCACAATTCTATTAGATATCATGAGAATCCAACACACTATGAAATCCAACACACTAAGGGTGTGGTTGAACCACCAGCCACATTCAAACCCAGCCAGATGTCCAAGAGAATTCCATTGCCCTGGAATAAAAAGCAAAAAAGAGGCAGATAGGTTTAAAGCTTCTAGAATGTTCACATCCCTTAAGTGACTAACACTTATGAACTCCAAAGGTTTTCAATATGAGAGGTATTAAAATTACACAGGTATGCATGCTGCCATAGCAACAGTCTAAATAATAGTTCTTCATGAAAAATATTGAATGCATGGCACACATTTTGGTGAAAAACATTAAGATGTGAATCAATGCTTGCTCATGATGTCCTCTCTGTTAGATTATATTGAAATTACATTGTATGTATCACATTGTTTCCCAATTACTACATAATCACAGAATATCTAATAGTTCATAAAAGTATCTCTTTTCAGAACTCAATGTTAAATAACTCACTGTTATTTAACAGTGGTTCATTGTCTCCTATCTGCAAGTATGGTATTTTTTTATAGGCCTGAATCTGACGCCATGTTCAGATTGTCAAACTAAAATGCTAATGCATTGTTTGTTAACACTTTTTTTCATTATCACCTCCACTAAGAAACCATTTCAGGCCTTGTTTTTTCCTAACAGCTCCTCGTGAAAGTCTAATATTTCATACACACTACATTCTGTGTATCTGTTCATGGACTGTGGGTATATCTGAGCTTTACACATTTAAAAATTAAAACTGTTTTTCTCCCTCAGAACCAATTTTCACTGCCCTAGAAGCAAGATCACCGCCTTTGAAAATGTATGTGCAGTACATTTTCATAAAAGCAAATTTTATATAACAATGATTTTGTAAAGCATCATATGAAAGCTTTTTATAACCCATGTACTATATGAACTCTTGACAATCAAAAATGAAAAAAAAAATCCCCTAAGTACTTAAGACAGAAAAACGTTACAATCCATTTAAAATGCTGTAGAAACAATCTTAAGTCACCTGGTATTATTTTGAGGTCATATAGTTACAAGCATAAAGAGCCCAAGAATATTCTTTTGTTTCTGTTATTTTACCCAGATTAAGCCCCTGTGAGTGTGACACAGTAAATACCTGATAAAGCTAAGTTGACTTTAATTTTCAAAACTGCTTAACTGGTGTTTCTTAGATGAACTTTACCAGTAAATGAATGCATCTTTTCTATGTATATATAGTGCATAAAGCTAACAATTAAAAATTTAAAATACCTTTTTTATCAAATCAAAAATATGTATAATAATTTGAGGCTTTCTAATGTTTGAGGGGAGATATTTTAATTAAAACAAATGTAAGACTAATGCTTTTAGTTAACTAAGTGGTATCAGATAGATATTTGGATAGATCAACTGATAAACTGATAGTTCAGTAGATGGATTGATGGATGGAGAGATAGATGAACAGATAGATATATACATATAACAGTTGTTTATTTTATTTTGTAGCTTCTATTTGGGAAACTAATCCTGGCACAATAAGAATTTTTTCCAACCAAGTTACTGCCACCTTTCTTGTAGAATCTGAGGAAAGTGATTATGTTGGCTTTAATGCAACATATACTGCATTTAACAGCAGTGAGCTTAATAGTAAGTATTATTTATTTGTTGGCTTTTAAATTTTTAGATGCTTTAATGTTATAATGGAATTTTAAAGGTAGCAGAATCTAAAATTTTCATGATGTAAATTTTATAATGAGTATCTTGTATGTGCATCTTTCTCTTCTTAGAACTTGAAAAGAAACGAGAAATTGGACAATGGTTTACATTTTTCAAAGGAATCAAATAACCAATTTGAGAAAGCTTATAAATCACTATAAAATCAAATTAAAATTTTATTTGCTGCAATCATTGCAAGTCACAAAATACTAGCATAAAACTAATTCAGAGAAAATTCTACATAAACTTAATTTGGATCAAGGTATTAAATTTAGTAACAAGAGAGAGAAAAATATGGAACAAAGTTTATGTGGGTGAACCAATGGAGACAAGATGTAAAACTTAAAAAAAGAGAAACTTATATTTGCTAATACCCTGACGGAGTATAGGAAATGTATTAATTTAACACAGTTGGCAACAAAAAGCTGTTTTAAAAAAACTTAATAGAATGCAACAGAGTTAAGATCAATAAAAAAATAATGATTTTGTACATACCACTGAAGTATAAGCTGTATAAGGTTAGATTATGTTCAATACAATCTAATATAACTACTCACATTGTGGACTAAATTTTTTTATTCTTTATTTTTTGCATTCACAGATTATGAGAAAATTAATTGTAACTTTGAGGATGGCTTTTGTTTCTGGGTCCAGGATCTAAATGATGATAATGAATGGGAAAGGATTCAGGGAAGCACCTTTCCTCCTTTTACTGGACCCAATTTTGACCACACTTTTGGCAATGCTTCAGGTATAATTCATTTAATTCAGAAGTCAAAAGGATTTTAATTCACAAGTCAAAAGGAAAGAGATTTTTGTTGTACTGCAGTGTAAAGTGAGCAGTATTAAACGCAAAAATCTTTTTGGATTTTTTAAAAAATTCAATTAATTAAATGAAAAATGGTAATCAAACAGGCAAGTAAAAGTGAGTGTGTTTCAAGAAATATATTGGTTTACGCTATATATTTGCAAAATGTTGAAAAGTACACAGAGGCCATTAGAGACAAGACTAGGTTGTCATCCTAGACTTGCCACTTATTATTAACTAAGTAGACTTGAGTGAGGCAATTAGCTTTTCTGAAGTTTGGTCTATGTTGTCTTAATTTCGTTTTCTGATGGTACATTGCTAGTGCACAGAAATAAAATGGATTTTTGTATATTGATCTTAGACCCAACAGCAGTCCTGCTGAATTTGTTTGTTATCTCTGATGTTCCTTTAAAGAATTCCTTAGCATTTTCAACATACAAGATTGCATAATCTTGAAACAAAGATAGATTTGCTTCTTCTGGGAAGCCCTATGGAAGTCTGATTCTAAAGCACGCTAATAGGGCAGGGTTGTGATTTCTAAGTACATTTTTCATCTGAATGAGATATTAGAATTGATGCCAGGTGGAAATATTAGAGACAATAATATTTTGCTGAGAAACCAGAAATCATGGTGAAATATTAGAAGCTAAGGAACTTGTAGTGGGAAGATCAATCATGAAAGTCTTGGAACACATATTCATAATACCAGATATAATCATTGAAGTGAGAGTCACAAATCTTAGAAGGAATATATAAGGAAAAATACAAAAAAAAAAGTGAAAAGTTGTGAATTTATATAATTTTCTTAGTCAAAATTCATCCTATAATATGACTTGCTGATAGGTTACTGATGAGAATACTATCCCATTCAAACAAATAAACATTAAAAGCCACCTCTAACCAGCTGTGGTTCTAGGCATTAAGGATACAGGTCATATACAGTAACCTCCACAAAGTCTGTCCAAAATCTCCAAGTTGAAATGTTTTTTCCCTTAAATATTCTAAGCACCTCTTCCATTTTTCCTATTATATAGCATTATATTTACTCACTTATTTGTTTCTTTTTACCACAGTATTCTTTTCAGGGACAAAAACCTAGTCTCTTAACTTTGAATTAATAGGGCATGTATTAGTCCATTTTCACACTGCCATAAAGAAATACCCGAGACTGGGTAATTTATAAAGGAAAGAGGTTTCATTGACTCACAGTTCTGCATGGCTGGGGAGGTCTCAGGAAACTTACAATCATGGCAGAAGGCCAAGCAGACACGTCTTACATGGCTGCAGGCAAGAGACAGTGAGTGTGTGTAGCAAGAAATGTCAAACACATATAAAACCACCAGATCTTGTGGGAACTCACTATTATGAGAACAGCATTGGAAAAATTGCCCCCGTGATCCCATCACTCCCACCAGGTCCCGCCCTCAACACATGGGGATTATGTAGATTACAATTGGGGATGAGATTTGGGTGGGGACACAGAGCCAAACCATATCAGGTATTGTCAGTGCTTGAATCTAATTAACATGCAAAATTAATTTTGAATATGTAAATAAATATCTATAACTTTGACTCAAGTAATTTCTGAGTAAGTTATTGACTGAATAAAATGGTTTCTAAAGTTAACAAAAATTCTAAGCACATTGGCATTGCAATTTGGTATTAATGAGCAATTACAAAGATCAATATTCCTGATTTTAAGACCTGAAAATTAAGTGGTTGATTTAATATCAATTGTGAGTGACATTTAGTTAAAGGACTTTAAAGAGTTGTTTTTTCAAGATAGAAATATATCTGACTAATCCTACTTCTTTAGAGAATGATATCCCTAGAATATCAAAATATAGTTCATCACACTATTTCAACTTAATAAAAATAGATTTTAGTAAAAAGTGACTACTTTTAATGTATTTCAGAGTCATCAGTAAAAGCCCCTTCAAATTTATTATTTCGTTCTTTTATTTAAGAAGCATTTATTGAGCTCCAGGCCTTATTCAAGTCATTCAGAATATATCTGTGAACAAAATAAACCAAATTTTCTGCTCTCATGAAACACAAATTCTAGCAAGACAAAACAGAAAATAGGAAATATATATATATATAAAATAATTGTTTCTTGGTGTGTTAAATGTGAATAGGTACTTTGGGAAAATGTGAAGCTTTGTAAGAGGATGGGGAGGGCAGGGCTAAGATGCTGTTACAAATTAGAAGAGGATGATCAGTAAGTTCCATTGAAAAAGTGACATTTGAATCAAAACTGTAAGGAATTGAAAGAACTAGCCACACAGATTATTTCAGGCAGAGGGAACATGGCTGATCTGTTGAAAGACAGTTTGTGCGAGGGCAAGAGTGTTGAAAACAGACTGGTGGAAGGCCATTGCCTAACTAGAGAAGAGGTCATGAGACTCAGATCAGTGAAAGCAGATGTGGTGAGAAAAGGCCAGATTCTGAATATATTTTTTAACTGAAGCCAACAGGATCCAGCTAAATGAGTCACCAGTGTAGACCTTCACATAAAAAATGTTCTCTATGTAAATGGCCAACCCCATAAGACAAAAAACGTTTACTGTTGAAAATGATGACATGAATACTCTCATACATAATTAATCTTCTTTGAATAAGTTATTTCCCAGAGCCTGATTCTCCATGGAAAAATCACTAATTGCACAGCTGAAAACTAGCCCCTACGTGATAATCACCCCAACTCTCTGAAGGGGTCTGGCCTAAAACAGTCAAATAATCTGATCTTTTTTTTCTCTTTACTGTAATAAAAAAAAAGTTTCTACCACACTTGGACAAGAGTAGTTAAAGTGCAAAAAGCATTTATATCTATTGACTATGACAGATACCTTTTATGTGGTTGAAATCTCTGATGTTCAAATTATCATTTTTCTGCTTTTTTGTCATCCTAATAAGAGATAAAATAACTCCACTGATATTTGAAGAGTTTAAGTACATTACGGGGGAAAATGGTTTCGGCTTGCCAACAGATTAAATAACTAAGGAAATAAGATGAAACTGACCAAAGTGAAACGGGTTGAATGTCAAGTGGAGGTTTTAAATAGTCGGGTCTGAAACGAAGTCTCAGGAGAAAGCATAGTAGCAGGAGTTATTTAAAATTAGACAAGTCATATAATGAGGACAGGTGATAGGGTTTAATAGGTCCTCTCCAACTCCCATACCTGTGATTTCATAATCAACCAGTCACTCCCCTCCAAAGGGCGTTTTTCTTCTAGTCTGCTTTTTGATGTGTCAGAACATCCTATCTCTGAAATGAAAGAGAATTAAATATTTCTCCATGTTCCTCTTATCCAGGCAGGTTTGTTGTTTGTGTTGTTGTTTTATTCTTTGCCTTTACGTTAAGTGACATAAAAGACTAAATGAAACAGACAAACTTTGAATTAATACTGCTTTAGGTAAGAACACCTAAGGCTCTTAACTTTTCTAGTCCTTCTGAAGAACTGCCTCCTGGTGAAGCAATGGCTTCTAAATCTCTGTGTTGTCAGCAGTCAGGGTTTCTCTGTACCTCTTAGAAGCAAAAGGAATTGGTGGAGAAGGTGGTGTTGAGGCAGGACAGCATCTTGAGGTGCTCGGAAGTAGCCCATTCGTTCAGAAGGCTCAGGAAAAACGAGGTTCATAATAGGTGGAAACTTCAGAAATGTAGGGGTCGCAGAGGACTGCATAGCTCAAATAAAATGTTTCTTTCCTTTCCTTTCCCAATGAAATTGCAGTTGTTTGTAATACCGTGGGAGGTAGTATGGTTTAGTAGTAAAAACCATTAAAACATAGACCCTGGAGTCTTAGCCAGGTTTAAATCTTAGCCCTGCCATTTCGGCAAGTTTCCTATCTTCTATTTCTGCCCCAATTCCCTTATCTGGAAAGCGAGGTTGAGGACAATAGGACCTGCCATTAAAGGCATGTAACAAACATTAAATTGATTGCTATGTTTAGAAAAAAACTCTGAAAAATGCCTGACACATAGGAAGTGCTATATAAATGTTAGGTATTATAACTACTTTCTTTTCATGCTGCAAAAGTATTCAAGAAACATACATTGGCTGTGGTACTCTTCTAAGTCATATACTGGGGAGAAAAATAGTTACTCTGCTCAATTTTCAAAATTATATTAGTTCTTTTAGATATCTTCATTTAACTTAGCATATAAACTTTTTCTAAAATACGTGTAACTTCAGTGTTTTAAAAGTAATATTTTTATTTTCTTATCTTTCCTGTGATGTTGAATTTTAGAAAATAATATTACTTTCTAAAATTGATAAAATCTGACTGAATTTAGGCCATGCATCAGTTTAAGCTTTTAATAATATTTATCTACTAGGTTCAGCTAATTTTACATATGTACTTACAAATCATGAAACAATTTGTATCGGCCTATTTCCTTCTCCACAGGGATTTCCAGGATCTCAGGAAGTTCTACTATCTCTCCAGTTTCTACTATCTCTCCAGTTTCTACTATCTCTCCAGTTTCTGCTATCTCTATATCAGATCAGCACATGCTCAGAAGTTTTGCTTTTTAATTAGGATGTTGGGTGGAGAGAGGTTAGGTTCAATTCACGAAGAGATAAGCAGGAAAAAAGTGATGGGAAGAAGTTTTAAGAAAAACCTAATAGTTCAAAAAAGAGATCATTATATGCTTAAGTAAACAAAATGTATTCAATTTTCTGGGGCTTATTTATTCGTTTAGAGACAGGATCACTCTGTCTCCCAGACTGGAGTACGGTGGCATAATCATAACTCACTGCAGCCTCAAACTCCTGGGCTCAAGAGATACTCCCAGCTCAGCCTCCTGAGTAGCTGGGATCACAGGTGCGTGCTACCACACCCAGCAATTTTTTTTTTAATTTTGTATAGAGATGGGGCCTCATTATGTTGTCAAACTCCCCCTTCTCTTTTTTGTAAAAACCACCACAGCTGTCATTATTATTAGTATAAGGTGACCTCTTATTTTAAATTAAGTGATCTTCCTGCCTTGGACTCCCAAATTGCTGGGATTACAGATGTGAGCCACCATGGCTGGCCAATATCCTGGGTTTTAAGTTGACTGAGATTGATTCTAAGAGCTCTAGAAGACATTTCAAGGAAGTCAAAGGGTTTTAAAAGAAATTATTTTTGACCATATAAATTCCCATGTGGTTATGAAAAAATCTCTTTAATTATTCCTTTTGTGTAGAAATTTAATAAATTTAAAAGCAAAGCAAATCTGTAACAAAAATATATTAAACAACAGACAGCTACTTCATATCAAGACAGAAAAAAAATGAACAAAGTGTCTTTCTTGTTCCCAAAAGTTCTAGCAAGTTTTAAAAGTCACATATAAACATAAATAAAATATACAACAGGCTGGGTGCAGTGGCTGATGCCTGTAATCCCAACACATCCAAGGCGGCAGATCACCTGACATCAGGAGTTTGAAAGCAGCCTGGCCAACATGGCGAAACTCCATCTCTATTAAAAATACAAAAATTAGCTGGCCATGGTGGCGTGAGCCTGTAGTCCCAGCTACTCTGGAGGCTGAGGCAGGAGATTCACTTGAACCACCGGAGGCAGAGGTTGCAATAAACCAAGATTGGCTACTGCACTGCAGCCTGAATGACGGAGTGAAACTTCATCTCAAGAAAAAAAAAATACACAACAGAATATATTGAATGACATCAGAGAAGTACAAAGTGCCACTGAGAATTCAAAAGAAAAAGTGGTCACTTTTAATTGGAGGCTTTCTGAAGGAGATGACAGTTTGATTTAAATGACCTCAAAAAATTGATAGGATTTTGACAAGGTACAATTGGAAGGGGAAGTGGAAGGACATAAAAGAGAAAAAAAGAAGACACAAAGTTTCAGAAAATTTCTAGGTGTTTGGAAATACTAAAATTATCTAATTTTGCAGAAGTGCTCTATGGAAACAGATGAAGTATAGGTGCAATGGCTGGAAAATGACATTGAGGTCATAACACAGGGGCCTCAAATATCAGACTGTATTTGTATTTGGTTTAATAAGAAAGACATAATAAAAGATCTCGAGTAAGGGGCTAATTTGATTGTGCATAAGAAAGTATTATTGAGCAATGGTGTAAGAGATGATTCCCAAGAAGAGTCTGAGAGCTAGAAGTGAGATGCACTTGGAAATAGTGACAATGATGGTCTGTCTTCAGTAATAGTTCCATGCGTTGGGATGTTTCTACTCTGCTCCCTGGTGAGATAGCCCAACAGACATGTTGTGTGAATGTGAGTTTCCATACTTTAAGTGGAAGCAACTGAATGTACAACTAATTGACAGCTTCTCAAATTAAAGAAGCAAACTGAAACTGTGCCTTAATACAATTATTTAAGGAAAAAAAAGTGATGGATGATCTTGAGAAGACTTAGGAGAGATGTAATAGTGGCCTTGAAACTTTTGTAGAGCTAACAAATATATTGTAGATAGTCCCACAAGGCAAAATTAGATATAATAGGTGCGTATAAGCTTATTTTTTAAAAAGAAAATAATTTTCTAATCATGCGGAATGGGATGCCTTGGAATACAATAATTTCTGCATCTGGCATCTGTTAACCAGAGATCAAGTGATCCCTTAGGGCAAAATGTTATAGATGAAATTTAAGGACAATTAGTGGTTAGACTAAGTACAGTTTTATGTAAACTACAGATCTCTACTCTTAAATTTTAGCATTTTATGAAGGATTTTATTTATCTTCTAATTTGTTAACTAAAGAATGTAGCTGATGTCACAAAAATGGCAATTTAATGTTACATATTATTTTACTATATTCAATAATATGCCATTCTCTATGATAATTACTCTAGGCAAGATTTATAATGTACTATAGTCTACATAATCAATTATGTTTTACCTGATCACTGACAAAAGAACTCATAACATCATATTTTGATCATACTGAAAACTCCAAATATATCACTGCTTAATAAGCGAAAAACAGATTCAAAATATTTCAAATTAATTATAACTGTTGACTGTGAACATGGTCAAACATAAATAGGAGCATGATGTGTGTTTATATAATTGCAGCTAATTAGAAATTTTTCTGAATAGGCTAACCATTTGAGTATTTATTCATGATATTCAGTGGAAATTTTTTCTTTTCTTTTTTTTTTTTTTTGAGACGGAATCTCGATCTGTCGCCCAGGCTGGAGTGCAGTGGTGCGATCTCGGCTCACTGCAAGCTCCACCTCCCGGGTTCACGTCATTCTCCTGCCTCAGCCTCCCGAGTAGTTGGGACTACAGGCGCCCACCACCACGCCTGGCTAATTTTTTGTATTTTTAGTAGAGACGGGGTTTCACCGTGTTAGCCAGGATGGTCTCGATCTCCTGACCTCGTGATCTGCCCTCCTCGGCCTCCCAAAGTGCTGGGATTACAGGAGTGAGCCACCGCGCCCAGCCATTCAGTGGTATTTTAATTATTTCTTCCCCAATTGTGTTCTAAGTAATCAAAAGTAAGGTAAATTCAAAAGCGATTTGGAGTTCTGCATTTAGAGAGTGGGTTCTGGGACCTCTCTTCTGTATCTAGGCCACTCTTCTCCATTCAGTCATATAATTAGAACACTAACAAAATAGCTAAGATATGTACTCGCGAAATATTACAGCATTATATAAAATAGGAGTAACGTGTTAATAATATAAAATGTTAAACACATTATTAAGTTTGCCATATAAAGCAAATGAATGTGTACATATTACATTTATTAAGCCACTTGACCATAATTTCACCTTGATAAAACACTCATTTATTCTGAATAATTTTTGCCTCACTAGTCTAAATATGCATTGATATATCTACAGGCAGTTCTACTAGCTTCTTTTCTTTATGCCGTGTTCTTACTTTGCATCTCATAAATGAATGAGTTTAAAGTTTATATGCAACATTGCCTGTATTTTTCTGTTGGAAAGCACAAGAGAGAAGATGCTTGATTTCAAGTAAATACTAAATTTCATCATCTCATAAAAAATTTCATTCCAATCAAATTAGATTAATCCAACATCACATTTTCTTTATATAATATTTTGTTACATGATTCTTGCTTCCTGTCATAATATGTGAGCAGGAAACTAAGAATGAAGTAAATTCCCCTAAGAAAATGTTCAAGATGTTATCCCAACAACCCTTTGCAAACTTCAAATGACTGAAATCATTGGTTGGAATAATGAATTTCAGACCAAAAAGCACTTTATGCAGTGGCTTGTGCTATTTTGAAAGCTTTTATACGGATTAGCATGCTTCCTGCTTCTCAGTGATCTGATTAGTTATCGTTCATAGGAATAAAGAAAGATAGGACTGTTTTAAAATAAGGCAAGTTCTTATTTAGAGAAATGAAGTGTTCAGTGAAATATAAAACTGAAAGTCTTAGAAACTCTTAAATTTGCCTTCAAATTTGTATTTAAATATACGTGTATATTCTGAGTTAGTCCACCAGCATCTCTAAATATCCTCATATGAATTAATCAAAATATCTAGTAAACTAGAATTAAGTCAGGAATTGGACTGGATAATTTAGTGACTCATAATAAGTCAGAATTTTATATATCCTTGGTGGTACTCCACTTCGAGGCTCTTGTTTAATAAAGTGGGAGGCCCAGTGTTAAGCTATTTTTGTCAATAACAATCTGTTATGGCGAAAATACTGCTTTCTGAGCTTGAGTCTAGTGTCCTGTCCACTATATTAAAATATGTTTCCCTAACCTTTCTTCTTAAAGTTTTTCTTTCCTGCTTACAAAGTCTACATGTCACACAATGAAAATGCAATATTTAAATGAAATAAATTTTTTTTTGTATTTTTACAGGATTTTACATTTCTACCCCAACTGGACCAGGAGGGAGACAAGAACGAGTGGGACTTTTAAGCCTCCCTTTGGACCCCACTTCGGAGCCAGCTTGCCTTAGTTTCTGGTATGTTGTAGACACCTGTTTAAACGCTGTCTTTTTTAATGGGTAACATTGCCTTGCTCAGGCCACCAGCCTCATATTTCACTAAGATGTTGGCTAAAGTTTTACTGCATATACTATTACTTTTCCCAATTGATAAGCAACAAAACATTGATAGACACCTCTCCCCATCCCCAGCAACTCCAAAACCCAGAAGGAAAAAAAAGGTTATTTCAAAGAAAGTAAAAAATTTAGAAAAGCTCTGAAAGGGACTCATTCTAATGTTGTGGGAATCCAAACATTTTTGCTTCTTTCCAAACTAGGTATCATATGTATGGTGAAAATGTCCATAAATTAAGCATTAATATCAGCAATGACCAAAATATGGAGAAGACAGTTTTCCAAAAGGAAGGAAATTATGGAGACAATTGGAATTATGGACAAGTAACCCTAAATGAAACAGTTAAATTTAAGGTTTGCAAAACACTTTATTATTTATATTTGTATTCTTTTTGTGGTGGTACAATTATATTTAGAATGATACAGTGAAAAAATTAATTTATTGTCTGAAGATAAGTCACTTTCTCTACTTGCCCAATCTACCTCACATTTTATCTTCGAGTATTTTATTTTCATTTATTCAATAGCCTATTAAAAGCCATCATTGAGGAACAATGTACTAATGAAAATACAGCTTATAATGGTCCATAAAATACATCGAAGGCTTTTAGAATATTTCATCTTCCTTCAGCAACATTCTAGCATAGGCCAACCATTTATCTCTAAGTCCTCTGCCTACCTACAATTTTCAGCTTTTCACAAATACCGCCTAGGTCAACCCTGCCCTTTTCTACGCCTATGCCCATCGGCATCCACCTACCCTGCCCCACTCCGATTTAATCTCCACGTATTTCCTTTAGAAACAAATTATATGAGCTGTATCATTGGGAAGTCTCTGATCATTTATTTCACATTAAGGTGAATTAATTTTTCAAATAACACTTTAATGTGTTCTCTTCCTGAGGGTCTTTGCAATTAAATTATGGCATAATAGAGGCTATTAGTTTGACCAAATTAATAATGTTTTAAATGGGTAATTTCAAACACAAGAGTATCACTTTCAGAAGATGTATATTTGGACAGACACTGCCATCATCAAAAGCTTCAGATTTTCCCCATGACTTGGTGGAAGGTAGGCAATAATTAATGACTCTCAACTGTTTTCCTCCCATCTTTCTTTCTTTCCTTCTCTTCCTTTTTCCTTCTTTTCTTCTTATTTGATCCTTTCATGGGACATTTCCTCTCCAATTTTGTTTTCTGATAATTCAAAGAAGGGTAAGGAAAGGCCAGGGAGAAAAGAGACAGAAGAAGGGGAAGTCAGTATTGCAGTGGCCAAATGTGGTTACACTCACTGAGCATCTTTTCTAAAGTAATATAATTGGATCCAGTTTCTCACAGCTCATGAGGTGGTGCCAGATTGTCAAGTTCTACAGACATGTGCACTTTGGCTTTGCCATTTTGTTGTGAAATCATGAGCAAGTCACCATAGTCTCCTTGAAGTTTAATTAGGTCATATGTGTAAGGAAGAAAATAATACTTACTGGAGTAATGTCTGGCATGAAGTAGGTGGAATGAATAAACAAATGAGTGAATGAATGAGTGTTGAAAATTAAATGAGATCAATGTATACCATATGCCTAGAATAGCAAACAGCATAGAGCAGACATTCAACTTATGCCTTTCCTCTTCTACATAGCACAGGATCAAGGACAGTACAGCTAAAATACCCACTGTTCCTGAGAACCTAATATGTTACCTCTGGCCACTGGACCTTTCTTCCGAGTCTGGTTCTGTGTCCTCCAGGCACCACCCTTGCACAGTATCCCACATCAACACCCTGGGTGAACTATGAATGATCATTTTATACTCATACTCTCTCTCGTCCCCTTCACCTCCAGCGTGTTTTCTCTTCAGGCTTTGTATGCTCTAAGAAGGCAGAAAACTACCTGAATGTTTAATATTGCTGAAAGAAGAAATTTGGGAGAAAATTGCTTTCTCCTGCCAGATGATATATATGCATGACAGAGTACAATGGAGTATGACAATATCATAAGAGAGACACAGACAGAGATAGAAACTGTAACAATATTGACCAATTCAGAAGGAAGACATCATTGGAAATTTAGCCAGTGTGAACACATAATAAGGGAGTTGGGTTCAGCAGAAGAATTTAAAAAGCATGATCTGTCAAGATTTCACTATTTAGTAATGGTCACCATGTAGTTCAAGGTGACAATATTGAATCTCTAAACAATATTGAATCTCTTGGGCTCACAAGAAGAATCAAGTCAGAGAAGATTAGAATGGAATCAAATCGATTCATATGCCACTCTGAATTGCAGGTTGCTTTTAATGCCTTTAAAAAGAAGATCCTGAGTGATATTGCATTGGATGACATTAGCTTAACATATGGGATTTGCAATGGGAGTCTTTATCCAGAACCAACTTTGGTGCCAACTCCTCCACCAGAACTTCCTAGTAAGTAACCTTTATGTGTATTTTGTCTTATTAAGTCATTAATGTCAGGTGTGGAGGCGCACAGCTAAAATTCTAGCACTTTGGGAGGCTGAAGCAGGAGGATTGCTTGAAGCCAGGAGTTTGAGACAAGCCTGAAGATTATAGCGAGACTCTGTTTCTACAAAACGAAACAAACAAAAATTAGCTGGACATAGTGGTGTATGCCTGTAGTCCCAGCTACCAGAGAGGCTGAGGCAGGAGGGCCTCTTGAGCCCGAGAGACTGAGGCTGTTGTGCGCTGTAATCATGTCACTGCACTCCAGCCTAGGTGACAGAGTAGCACTCTGTCTCTAGAAAAATAAAACAAAACAAAAAACAATAATTATTTTCAGGTAGATCTTCCTTTGGTTTATTTTCATTATCTCAACCTACTGTTATTTATTTTTCCTGAAAATCAAAGACTTTAAAATATAAGCCAAATGGAGGCTAGCAAAATATTACATGTTACGCATAAATCTACAACGAAAATCACTCTTCGTTATCGAGCATAGTAATAATCATTTTAGTATCTTTTTATATTTGAAAGTAGTAAAGGGAGCTGGTTTCCATTTTGTTTTCACTGGAATACAAACAAATGTTGTACTGGCCACGTGGCATGGTCCGTAGTCTTTGGGGAGGGAGCCTTGAGGTTTTTGTGGCCTTCTTAAGGAGTAATTTTAAGAGTTTAGTTAAGTCTGAAACCTCCTGTGTCTATTTTAAAATAATTTAATAACAGTGACTAATCAAGCCTGGACTTTGAACATACAGACCTAGATCACCTAAAATCTTTTTGTCCTAAATAGTGCCTGTATTAGTCAGCGTTCTCTAGAGGGACAGAACTCATAGGATAGATGTATATATGAAATGGAGTTTTTAAGGAGTATTGACTCACATGATCCCAAGGTGAAATTTCATAATTGGCCATCTGCAAGCTGAGGAGCAAAAAAGCCAGTCCAAGTCCCCCAACGTCAAAAGTAGGGAAGCTGATTGTGCAGCCTTCAGTCTGTGGCCAAAGGCCTGAGAGCCTCTGGCAACCACTGGTGTAGGTCCAAGAGCCTGAAAGCTGAGGAACTTGGAGTCCGATGTTTGAGGGCACGAAGCATCCAGCATGGGGGAAAGATGAAGGCTGGAAAATTCAACCAGTCTAATCCTTCCACGTTCTTCTGCCTGCTTTTATTCTAGCTGTGCTGGCAGCTGATTAGATTGTGCCCACCCAGACTAAGAGCGGGTCTGCCTTTCCCAGTCCACTGACTCAGATGTTAATCTTCTTTGGCAACACGCTCATAGACACACCCAGGAACAATACTTTGCATCCTTCAGTCCAATCAAGTTGGCATTCAATATTAACTATCACAATACGTTTGTAAGGCTTTGGAATATGTTCCTTTCATGAAGCCACTCATGTGTTACTGCTGAGAAGTGACCAAGATTCACAATGTCCTATAGGATCTTTTAACTCAAAAGAACCAAATCAAGCTTGTGTCTACTTGTGCTCTTAAGTCAAATTGGAAGTATGACATTTCAGAACAAAACCCATTACCATTCATATTATCCATGTCAAAGAAGACAATCACTTCATAATACTTTCAGATCAGGGGTTTGACAGAAAAATAAAGAAAAAGAAAAATGCCTATGATAATAAATAATTGCAAACAGCCACTGACTTTCTATAGGGATTTTTTCACTACACTGTTGTTTATATGCAAAAAATCAATGCTTTTTTCTTCAGATTGTGGTGTTTGGAAGCTGACTTAGCTCTACGGCTTTCCTTGGGTTAAACCTCATGTGTGTTTTGTTCTGCATGGATCTGATCCCACAAACACAGTACTTTTTCCATTTCTCATTTCCTTCCAAGCACACTTAATACTTTTACCAAATTTATATCAGCAAATCAGTTTGGAGAGCCTATCCAAATTTGGTTTGCTTCCAAAACTATATATTTTTCTGCTTCCAATCTTCAAGGAAAAAAAGCAGACTTTTCAGATGAATGGCTTTAACAATGAAAAGGCTCTAAAGATTAATTATGGGTATTTGAGAACATGTAACAAACGAGCTACCATTAGGTTGAAGACAGTAGTCATATTGTCATATTTATCCCATGCCACCGTATTGAATGAGCACTCACATTCCACCAAAAGATTAGTTTGCTTTTACTATCTTGTGTATTAACATGTTTAGATGCTTTTATGAGATATATATAAATTACTCAATATTTAATCATTCATTCAAATTGTATAAATATCTGCCATCTGCTAAACACTGCAGATGAAATGTAAGATGTAGCAATAACCATTAATACATGAAAAAATATATAAATAAATATTTAAAGCAATGTATAATTATGTGCCCCTAAAAGTAATACATGAGAGAAGTAAGTGATGGAGGACTTTGGAGAAAAAAAAAATGTGAGCAGAAGAAGGCTTTAAGGAAGCGTGCAGATAAAAGACGGAATGATACTCGTAAAACTGATGCAAAAGCAGGAAAGTACCATACGTTCTCATGGAATAATATTGGTCATAAAATTGTGACAAGAAGTGAGTTCCTTCACAGCAAACTAGGTCAAATTTACCTTTGCTTTACCAGTGTATGATTGATTCCTAACATCACAATAATTGGTGATCAGTAAATACTATTAGAGATGGACTAAGCCTCTCTCTCTATCTCTCTCTCTCTGTCTGTCTCTGTCTCTCTCTATTTTGGAGATACTCTTATTTTGGTGACATGAAACTTTTGTTAAACAAAATTTTGGTACCAAAACTAAAGTTTGGAAATGATGGTAGGGATGGATGTAGGAAAAAATACCCACATAAATGCAGTAATTTTGGATTTGTGGCATTGTTTGAAAATAATTGTCTCGCTTCATTTTGTGTAGGTGGTCCACACCCAACCTATTTATTATATGGAACAGTCTTTTTGCAAGAACAACATTCAGCATCATTAAAATCATGGCTTGCTTGATAAATATTAATTATTCCTACAGATACCAAATATCATCAACATTTTGCTATTTTGATATTTCAATCATTTAACATGATAGATTTTCTTGATAATTCTTTCTGCTAGTTTGTTCCCCTATTTGTTCATAAATAATAAAGAAGAAAAATTTTCTAGGAGGAAGTAACAGTTTCTTTGACCTGATATTTAAAATGTAGCAACATCTCATCACTACCTAAAATAGAAAATTTGAAGTAACTTTTTTACATCATATCATACATAGAAACAAAATTTTAAATATGGTTTCTTAAGTTAAAAATGTATCTATAAGACCCTTATAGTCTTCATATTTATATTCCAATCAAAAAGAGAAAAAGATAACACCTTTATGTCAAGCTTGGTGTCCCTGTCTATTTTAACAATAAGGAAATTATAATGAAAGAATAACCCATCTGATTTGAAAATATAAACTTTAGAATCTGCCCGGAGTCTATTTGTTCCAGTTTCCAAATGGTTCACTTCAAGACAATATTTTTCACAGCAGAAAACGTTAATTACCATCAAATGTATTCTGAACAATTTCATTCTAATGCCATTTGCAATTGGTTCAGTGAAATTCTTATTTGAGCAGAGCTTTTTTGGTTCCAGATCAATGACTTGTTTAAGCAGTAATAAAAGGAAACCATGGCTGACTGGCTAACAGCCTTTCTTTGGCTTCGTATAGAGCACTTAAAGAAGAAAACAATCCCAGATCAGTGACTGAGTAATAAAGCTCAGTTTCCTCCCTCTTTCCTAGCAACCCACATTGTGCCTAGTTTGAGGAAATGTAAGTTCGGCTTTCATAACCACAGAGATTATTCCATTTCATGACTTTAATAACTTTCTGCTGCATCAATTCTACAATTGTTGCTCTGTGACGTTGGTACAAATGAATTTAAATGTGGGGATTGCACTGAGTACACTTTAAGAGAGTAAACATTCCATTACGTGATGATCATGCCAATTTAAAACAATTTTGATGATTCATGACAAGATACCTACTGAATAGAAATAGGTGTATACAAAACAAAATCCACATTTCAGTCCCCTGGCTTATTTCTGGGGCTTTTAAAACTAATTAAAAACAAAAACGAAAACAAAACACCTAGCTATAGTATTAGATATTTCAATATTCACTCTTTATTTCCACAGTTTTTCATTATTTCCACAGTTTTTCTTTATTTCCACAGTTTTTCTTTATTTCCACAGTTTTTCTTTATTTCGCCATTTTTAAAGCCATTTTCTACTTCCAAATGTAAATTAAAGGTAATTTGGCATGGCCGGGTGCAGTACCTCACACCTGTAATCCCAGCACTTTGGGAGGCTGAGGGGGCAGGTCACTTGAGGCCAGGAATTCAAGACCAGCCTCGCCAACATGGTGAAACCCTGTCTCTCTGGGGAAAAGAAAAAAAAAAAAGTTAATTTGGAAAGTTTTGTAGATGTGACCTAATACTTAGAGCTAAATAATCTTACTTTAGTTCTTCATGTAGATATGAATCAGTCAGTACCTGTCTACCTCTCTACCGCTCTTGAAATTGATGGCCACATTCAGCAGAACTGCTTGCTTACTTGTATCAGTGTGTTTTGGGCTGTTTTATTTTGTTGTAATTATTTTACCTCTGAAACTAATAGCCTGAGCCAGGCACAGTGGCACATACCTGTGTCCAAGCTACTCAGAAGCCTGAGGCAGGATAATGCTTTGAAGCCAGGAGTTCAAGGCTCGGGTGCACTACGATCATGCTTGTGAATAGCCACAGCTCTCCAGTCTGGGCAAGAGAGTAAGACTCAATCTCAAAACAAGACAAAACAAAACAAACTAATAGCCTACGTTTTTGAGCTCTCATTGTCTGGATTTTTATTAATAACCAAATCTAGAGTACAGAGAATAAAAATCTGAACTTTATTGTTACACATTTAATAAAAATATTTATATCAGGAATGATCACTATAACTTGTTAATGAAAATATAAATTTTGATAAAATGAACACAAAATTTTATGGAACATTTTACTTTAAATTACAACCTAAACGTTTAAAATGCTATTTGTAATACCAAAAGATTTGTGTATCTATTACAATAATGATGAAAAACAATAGCCAATTTTGAAAATTAGCCACTATTTATATATACAAATATCAATCAATAGGAGGTATTATTTCTCACGCTACATCTATTAATTCTATCACATAAAGTATCAATCAAAAACCTATTTTTCCCATATTCTCATTTCTTGTTTTGCCATAAATATCTTTAATTAAAACCCTCTTATTGTGGATGAAAGCTAGGCTCTTCTCCTTTCCACCCCTCAGTAAACACCTCTGCATTAACACACATTTCATGGACATCAGAAGCTTAAGCATGGAGTAAAAATGACATGCATCAAGGAAAATATCTATCCTTGGCAACCACTTTGCCAAATACTGCATGTTATTTACATAGTATATGCAGTGAAAATCCCTGTTGGCATATTAAGAAATTAATCAGAACACAAGTGTTTGAGAGAAGAGCTCCCAGAAAAAAAAAAAAAAAAAAAGAAGGAATTTAACACTATAAATGAATGTAATTCCCTATACTAGACAGGCTATTTTACTCTCATTCCCTGGCTGCGGATGTTTTACCTAATGGCACAGCATGACTGTGGTATCTGGAATTACATTTCATGAATCTTTTGTTTCTCTATTAGAAGCACATGCCACATCTCCGCTAGAACAACATCACCATTAAAATAAATTCTGTCATCATATTTAGAATGACTTAAAGTGTTTTACCAATTCTTTTTTTTTTTTTTTTTTTTTTTTTTTTGTGACGGAGTCTTGCTCTGTCACCCAGGCTGGAGTGCAGTGGCGCAATCTCGGCTCACTGCAAGCTCCGCCTCCAAGGTTCACGCCATTCTCCTGCCTCAGCCTGTCAGAGTAGCTGGGACTACAGGCGCCCACCACCACACCCGGCTAATTTTTTTTTTTTTTTTGTATTTTTAGTAGAGACGGGGTTTCGCCATGGTCTCGATCTCCTGACCTCGTGATCCGCCCGCCTTGGCCTCCCAAAGTGCTGGGATTACAAGCGTGAGCCACCGCGCCCGGCCAATTCTTTACAGTCATTTATATGCAGAGAGTAACTGTTCTATTTTATCATGCCAGGGATCAGAGATGTCTTATTGGTCAGTTATTTGATAATAAATTATAATTTAAATGCATTTCAAAAAGTACTTAAGTATTTTAAAGGGATGCATTTTCCAAGACTTGTGTTTAGTGGAGAAATCCTCAGTAGACTGCCTGCCTTGACAGGCTTAACTATTACACTTGACAACGTTTGAGTTCTTGTTATGTGCTCGTTAACATCCTACCTACTCATCTTTAAGTACAGCACACTAAATGTTCAATTATGTCAAAATCCAATGCATTTTCCAAATATCAGCTATTTACTGTATCAGGAATATAAGGTTTTACATTTTTCCTGTTACTTAAGGATAAAATAAGAATAATGGTAAAAAACAAAAATACAAAAACATTTTTTTAAAAACCCAGTATTGGCCACTGCTAAATTTGTGAAATAGGAAGTTAATTTTTCCCAGTCTTGTATCTGAGTGTAATATCTGTCCCTGCAGTTAGTTACACATTCCCTCCTTCACTGGTCTCATTAAGGATTAAAAGAAGTGTTTCATAGCAATGTAGAATTATTGAAATTAAATGTGCCGTGTGTATGTAGAGGTTATAGGATTGTGGTAGACCCTTCGTCTGAAATCTTTGTAAATTAATCATGATTTCCTGTTGAGAACTTCCCTTATTCTTCGTTGTTGTCCTTTCTTTGGTTCACATGCCTTCCTCAGCACCCCATGTACAATCTCGTCTTCCTTCTAGGTTTACCCATCCTTGACCTTACTTGTCAGTGCTTTCATCCACTGCCCTCCTTTTTGTGTTATATACATATCAAGTGCCAATTATAGAGACTCAATTTAAACCCTGCCTATGGCAGTGTGAACCAGATGGTGGAAATTATCCAAAGTTTAATCAACCCAATAGAAGACAGTAAATTACTGTGGGATGAGCTTGAGATTAACCATGATGAGGTCTTGACTTTGACACTAGGTGGCTGTGTATGGCATTAACAAGCAAGTGAATATCTGTAATTCTCAGATTTTCCATTTAAAACTGAAATAATAATAGTAATTACCTAATCCACAAGGTTGCCTTGAAAACCAGTACTAAGTATGGCAGGTAATGCAAAGGAACATTTCTTAAATTATCTCTAATTTTACAACAATCCAAAAAATCCTTAATATATATCTAGTTGTCTCCAAGACAACTAACTCAGAGCCCCAATTTTCATCCAGCAGCTCCAACAAATCCTCCTCTTATACACTATGTTCTCTCCCCATATGAGATAACATGCATGGAAACACTTTGCAAGATTTGGTAAAACATTTTATTATTTTGATAAGTTCATCTTGGTCTAGACAAACCTGGCCCTGGAAGGCATGGAGAACAGGACCATGCCCTGTCTCTTTACAGAACAGGACAGGCTGGCAAGGATCCCAACACTGAGTGGGAGTAATTGGCTTCTCTGTCCCATCATACGCATCATGAAAGGCAAATCTAAGCAGTGTGTTACATATAAACTTTGAAGATACACATGAATTTCAAGTGATTTACATAAATAAGGCAGATGACATATGAAAGAGAGATTAAGGAAGAGGGTATGGCTATCAACACTGTCATAGATGTAGAAACACTTAATTATCCCTCCCATAATCTGATTTCTAGTTTATTGTGGGTAAATAATCCCAGTATTATATGCCTTTCATAATAGAAAAGAATATATTTATTCCGGTTTTCTGCATTCTTCAAATGAGGTTACTTTTCTTCTTTTGGTCTTGTTTTAAAACATAATAATGGTAACAAAAACTAGATACAATTAGAATGTTTAAAATAGTTGATGACTTTTTACATTACTTTAGAATTTGTTTCTAATAAATGAAACAACAAAGTATGTTAAGAATTTTATAAAGTTAATCTACCTAATTAAAGTGTCGGACTCCGAGCTGGAAGATCTGTGCTCTATTGTTTTAATAAATTTGCCTTAATAAGTTACCCGTCTCAACCTGGCTTCTGAGCAATGTAGGCTACCAGATCTGGGCATTGATTAAGCATTTATTAAGCAAATGAAGTTTCACTTTGTCTCCCTTTCCTTACTGTCAATGTGCAGAATAGTGAAGCTTCACCTTAAGACTACCAAAAAATAAATAAATAAAATGAAAAAAAGGAAAATCAAGAATTGCAGAATTAAATGATTTACTAGCCTTTCTTGTTAGAGAGTGGTAAATATTGAATTTGTTTTAAGTAAACATTTTCTACAGTAGGGATTTTATACCTTAGTTTATGAAACCTATTTATAAAAGATATTTGACAAAAAAAGTTCCTTTGTACAAATAATTTTAGGGAAGTGCTGTGCACTATCATGCTTTCTTGAAGATTCGCAAGGGCCATAAGAATACTAAAGAAATTTCGAGAAGTTTGTATCTATTTTTTTTTTCCAATTTTCTTTTTTACTTTTAAGTTCAAGGGAACAAGTGCAGGTTCGTTACACAGGTAAACTCGTGTCACGGAGGTTGGTTGTACAGATTATTTTATCACCCAAGTATTAAGCCTAGTACTCACAAGTGATTTTTCCTGATTCCCCTCCCTCCTACCACTCTCCACCCACGGTAAGGCCCCAGTGTGTGTTGTTTCCCTCTGTGTGTCCATGTGTTCTCATCGTTGAGCTTTCACTTATAAGTGAGAACATGCAGAATTTGATTTTCTGTTCTTGTGTTAGTTTGCTGAGGATAATGGTCTCCAGCTCCATCCATGTCCCTGCAAATGTCATGATCTTACTATTGTTTATTAATGCATAGTATTCCACAGTATATACGTACCACCTTTTCTTTATCCAGTCTATCATTGATGGGCATTTAGGTTGATTCAGTGTCTTTCCTACTTTGAATAGCGCTGCAATGAAAAAACGTGTGCATGTGTCTTTATAATACAATGATTTATATTCCTTTGGGTATATACCCAGTAGCGGAATTACTGGATCAAATGGTATTTCTGTCTTTAGGTCTTTGAGAAATTACCACACTGTCTTCCACATAGTTTAACTAATTTACATTCCCACCAAAAGTCTATAAGTGTTCCTTTTTTTCCCACAAACTCTCCAATATCTGTTATTTTTTGACTTTTTAATAATAGCCATTCTGACTGGTGTCAGATGGTACCTTTTGCAAATTATGCATCTGACAAAGGTCCAATATCCAGCTTCTATAAAGAACTTAAATTTACAAGAAAAAGAATAAACAACCCCACAAAAAAGTGGCAAAGGACAAGAACAGACACTTTTCAAAAGGTAACATACATGCGGCCAACAATCACATGAAAAAAAGCTCAACATCACTGATCATTAGAGTTCTTATCTATTTAACTGTATTTTTCCTTTACTTAAACTGCAACATTTACCCTTACATGACTCTAAAATTTACTTGTCAAAATTTGTATTCTAAGAAATGTAATTGAAAATTTGCTGGCATGTGGTATTATCTCTCTGAAATAAACATTGGGTTACTAATGATTTCCCATTGCTTTCCTTTTCAGCGGACTGTGGAGGACCTTTTGAACTGTGGGAGCCAAATACAACATTCAGTTCTATGAACTTTCCAAACAGCTACCCTAATCTGGCTTTCTGTGAGTCATTTCTTTTCCAGGTTGTCAGAAACAAATGTCCATATGAAATGTAGATCTCCCCTTGATGCAGCAAAGTAGATTATAAATTTGTCAAACATGGGTACACCTATCATGTCTACCTATAAGATTGCTTAACATAACAACAAAAATAGCAATAATTGCTAAATATATATAACATTTGTGTCATGCCAGGCACTGTGTTAATGCCCAATATACATTATTTCATTAATTTCCCACAAGAACTTCCTGAAGCAGGTATCATTATAATTCCAAATTTAGAAGTTGAATAACAACAGTAAGAGAACCAGTGTTACTCCAGACACTGCTTTCTAAATCACTTTCCTTGTTTGCGCATATAATGTCTATAGTGTGTTTAACAAGTTTGCAATTTCATAGGACAAAGACAATGGAAAGTATTAAAAAGTAAAGAACCACTTGTAGCATTCATACTTTTTGCAAATATACGCTAGAGCCAATAAAGCAGATAGCTACAATAATGTAATTATTTCCAGTATAAAAAATAAAATTATAGGAAAGATCACTAAAAAATTTGTCTAGAGAAAATAGTTTGCTAAAACTGCATAAATACTCCCTCTAGGTCAATGTTCCTAAATATAGAAACTCATATAAAGATACATAAAGATTGTGTTGGAGATGCAGATTCCCTAGCCCATCCTACAAAGGTTCCACTTCAGGAGTCTGGACTGGGAAACAAACATCTTTCCATGGCCATGCCTTGTTAAGACCACTAAGCTAAATGGAGAATTCTGTCAATGAAAGAAATGCCCCAATGGTGGGAAAAATGTGTCGTCAGAAAAAGCCAACCTTCTTCCTTCAGATGATCAAGAGATAAGAGAGCATCACTTTCATAGGTGCATATAGGGTCAATATTGTAGACAAGTACCTCATCCCGGAAAAATAAACAGCAACTAATCTAATTTGACTTGTTTGGGGAAACAGAGTTATCTCTGCTTCACACTGAAGACATCTTTTTTTTTTTTTTTTTGAGACGGAGTCTCGCTCTGTCGCCCAGGCTGGGGTGCAGTGGCACGATCTCGGCTCACTGCAAGCTCTGCCTCCTGGGTTCACACCATTCTTCTGCCTCAGCCTCCCGAGTAGCTGAGACTACAGGCACCCGCCACCACGCCCTGCTAATTTTCTGTGTATGTTTAGTAGAGATGGGGTTTCACCGTGTTAGCCAGGATGGTCTCGATCTCCTGACCTCGTGATCCGCCCATCTCGGCCTCCCAAAGTGCTAGGATTACAGGCTTGAGTCACGGCACCCAGCCTGAAGACATCTTTTAAACATCATTTGAACAAAATGATAATCTGAAAAATCCAACAAGCAGTGGAACATTGAAACAATTTGGAGAAATTTATTAAATTTAAAAATATTTATTTGACAAATGTGTATTCAATACTTTATTTCCTTAATCTGAAGTAAGTAAAGAAGACACAAATGTAGCACAGTATAGATGGTGACTCAGATATGTTGTCAGGCACAGAACGTCCAAAATACTGTTATAATAAGGGTAAAGGCAGGACTCTGTGGAGAGTCCTTGACATACCAAAGTAGGAGACAACTGTTTCTTGAATCTCCAAGAAAAATTAAATAATGGTAATGGGTAAAATTAGAAGTGTGAAGGAATTGTACACCATGTTATGAAGTTTGAATTTCATTCTGAGAGCACTGGGGAGTCTTTGAATGGTTTACAGGAAAATGGTGATAAAAACGAGCTTGCATTTTAGATCAGAGATAGATGGTAAGGGATGAGAACCATCAGCATCACCAATTAGGAGATGAGAAACTATAGTGATTTGAACTCTTGTCGTGGTGGCAAGGGACGTTGAGAAGTAAATGGGGTTCAAAGGATGTTGGAGGTACTATTAACAGGCTTAGGTGATTGATTGGATGTGGTAGGGGAAAGGAGGTCAAGGAAGGTGCTGAGGTTTCAAGCGTAGAGAACTATGAGTGGATGATTAGTAGTGCCACTGAGATAGGAAGAATAAGATAAATGAGTTTGCAAAAGAGATAATTCTGCTTTTTCTTTAGAACATGTTGGATTTGAAATATGTACAGCCATATACAGTAAATAAGTCGATAAATTTGCCTGCATCTCAAAAAAGGGCAGAAAATAAAGACTTGGAAATTGTTACTATATAAATATATTTCTTAAGAGTGAATGAGAAAACTAATACAGAATGAGAGAAGAATGGCCTAGAAAAAAATCTGAAGGTTGAATTATTTACGAAATCAATAAAAACAAGAAGTGTTTATTGATGCTGGTAGTCTTGTTTTATTTTGTTTTTTTTAATGAACTAAATGTAAATAAATGTAAAAACTTTTAAAATAAATATTAAAGCTTACTTGTCCTATAAATTGCATTTTAATTACCTAATTTTCTTCTAAATTTGATCATGGAAAATTAAATAAATAAAACTATAATTTTAGTATCTTTTGATATTCATAAATGTTATATTGTAGAGGTAAAATAATATTTGTAAACTTTGATTAAAGTATTCCATTTTGTAAAAATATCAATTATACTAAATAATTTCAAATTTAATTGAAATGTTACTATAAATATTATTGATGAAACCAATATATTTTCTCACCAAAAAAAAAATAATGAAAAGAAAAAAGAAACACCGTGAAATACTGATTTTCATGAAGTGGAAAAAAAATTGATTTTTTTTTTTAAGTTATTTGAAATTCTCAAGAGAGTGAAGAAGCTTTTAAGAGAAATCACCAAGTGTGTTCCAAATTAAATGTTACTTCTTACTTTTAAGGTGTTTGGATTTTAAATGCACAAAAAGGAGAGAATATACAACTTCATTTTCAAGAATTTGACTTAGAAAATATTAACGATGTAGTTGAAATAAGAGATGGTGAAGAAGCTGATTCCTTGCTCTTAGGTAAGTCTGCAATCTAAATATTGTAAAGGTTGTAAAGCTCAAGATGTTGTACTGGTGGAAAGAGTGTTTCTGAATAAATGTAATCACTCTTTTACAACTTGCAAAATGGAAATACAATAGTAAAGCGACATGAGTTTATGTGGAGCTTACAATATAGGGTATGTTTAAAATAGTGACAACATATTTTTCTTGAACATTCTTTACAAAGCAGGACTAATTATTTTTACTTTTTAAATTCATTTTTAATTTTCATGGGTACATAGTAGGTGTATGTATTTATGGGATATGTGAGATATTTTGATATAGGCCTACAGTGCATAGTAATCACATCAGTGTGAATAGTGTATCCATCACCTCAAGCATTTTTCCTTTCTTTGTGTTACAACTCAGTTATACTCTTTCAGTTATTTTTAAATCTGCAGTAACTTATTATTGGCTGTGGTCACCCTATTGTGCTGTCAAATACTAGATCTTATTTATTCTAACTATATTTTTGTATCCATTGATCATCTTCACTCCCCCACCCCTCCCAATACTCTTTCCAGCCACTCATAACTATCATTCTACTCTCTATCTCCATGAGTTCAACTATTTTGGACAATATTTTTGAGTCATCACTTCCTACCAGCTGGTATTAATTGACTACCACAAGCACTACACATTGGAGACTAGAAGCTAAGGACACCCATTATGTAGTTCTCTTTATATGTACATCAGATGTCCAAAGATAGCTATTAAATCAGTTTTTATTTTACTTCAAACTATTCAAATCGTGTTGTTATACAAAATTTTTTAATGAGTTTTACTTTACATTTTATTAGTACTTTGGCTGTGTCTCTAGTACTAGCTGCTTCTATGTAGGTACCTGAGAATGCTTCAAAAATTGACCAGTTTATTTTTCTTTTTTATTTTATCGATTATTTTAAAATAAGCCTAGGGAGAGTGTACTATTGTAGAGGAAATTTTTGTGCTATTATAGAGTGTACTACTATAGAGGAAATTTTGTGTATTCTATAGATCATGGAATACATGCTGACACACTAAAAAACTATCAGTCAAACATAATAGCTAATATGTTATCTAACTACCACTATCGTTGTTGTTGTTGTTGTTGAGATGGAGTCTCGCTCTGTCACCCAGGCTGGAGTGCAGTGGTGCAATCTCAGCTCACTGAAACCTCTGTCTCCTGGGTTTAAGCGATCCTCCTGCCTCAGCCTCCGGAGTAGATTGGATCACAGGTGCCCACCACCTCGCCCGGCTAATTTTTTGTATTTTTAGTAGACACAGGGTTTCACCATGTTGGCCAGGCTGGTCATTTTTTTTTATACTTTTAGGGTACATGTGCACAACGTGCAGGTTTGTTACATATGTACACATGTGCCATGTTGGTGTGCTGCACCCATTAACTCTTCATTTAACATTAGGTATATCTCCTAATGCTGTCCCTCCCCCCTCCCCCCACCCCACAACAGGCCCTGGTGTGTGATGTTCCCCTTCCTGTGTCCATGTGTTCTCATTGTTCAATTCCCACCTGTAAGTGAGAACATGTGGTGTTTGGTTTTTTTGTCCTTGCGATAGTTTCCTAAGAATGATGGTTTTTTTTTTTTTTTTTTTTTTTTTTTTTTTTTTTTTGAGATAGAGTCTCGTTCTTTCATCCAGGCCAGAGTGCAGTAGCGTGATCTCGGCTCACTGCAAGCTCCGCCTCCCAGGTTCACGCCATTCTCCTGCCTCAGCCTCCCAAGTAGCTGGGACTACAGGCGCCCACCACCATGCCCGGCTAATTTTTTGTATTTTTAGTAGAGACGGGGTTTCACCGTGTTAGCCAGGATGGTCTCGATCTCCTGACCTCGTGATCCACCCGCCTCAGCCTCCCAAAGTGCTGGGATTACAGGCGTGAGCCACCACGCCTGGCCCGATGGTTTCTCATTTTTAAGAAAAAGGTGTCTCTTGATAAGTCACACATTAAACAAAGATGCTCACATGATCAATTTTGATGAATGAAATGATACAACTAAAAAGTGTTTTATTGCCCTCCCGCCAAAAAAAAAAAAAAAAATGTCTTATCTAACTGTGCTTTGGACTTGTATTCATCATGTATTGTAAAATCTGATCTAATAGATATGCAGTCAGGATACAATCACATGAATGCTGCAACTAATCAATGAAGACTCCGGAGAAAATATTCTAGAGCACATCAAGTGACAGTGTGGTGGGGAGGGTTCCCCAACCTTTTCATCAGTCAACCCTTATGTAGAATTCTACAGCAAAATCTCACAAAGTTCTGGAGTGTGAGCTTCCTGGGAGAGGATTTTGGGAGCCACACATAGAACAAATAAAGAAAATTTTGTTGGGACTAGAAGGGTGGCAAGAACTGAGGACTTTGAAATTTGGTTCTTTTATACACATATAAAAATTTTTAAATAGTTTTTCCATTTTAGATCAAATTATTCTTCAAATAAAAACTTCAGAGTTCTCATCATCTAAAAAATTAAAATGTATCATTTCATCTGTTAATAGTTAAACAAATCATTGAAAAGTAAATAAGAATTCCAGAAAGATCTCTGATTTATTGTTTTAAAATTTGTAGGCAGGAAGGTCATTTGAAACTGAATCACTTTCAGGGCTTCCAATATATAAAACATTTTTTTAATAAATGTATTTTTAATTAGCTGAAATATAGTAAAGAATGTTTTATTGTTTATGAAATCCCCAAAGCTAAGGGATTAAGGGGAAAAGGTTTAAAAGCCACCATGTTGTTAATATTCTCAATCTCTAAATAATCCATCCTTCAGATTAGGTTTATGATTCCACACACAAAAAAATACTGAATATGTTTGGTCAAAAATTTAGTAAAGGTGACTATAAACTCCATTGTTTTATAAAGGTCTTTATAAGTAGTCAGTCATTTGTCTGGGATAAATGAGCTTTGAATAGCAGTGGTACTAAGTCAGATATATTATAAGTAATTCATCATTGCATTATAGAGTTGCACAAACCTCAAGAAATATCAAAAAAGTTTAAAGAGAAGTTTGCTTTGTTGAAGAGTGTTCAAAATGTAAAAGAATGCATGTGTTCATTTACTTGTGGCTGCTCTGTGAGCGAGCCATGTAGCATGTAGCCCTACGTCTGACAGATGGAATTGAGATGTGGGGTACATTTCCTTCTAGATCGAAAGGATCATCTCACTGATTATCTCGTTTTCCTTTGGAACAGCTGTGTACACAGGGCCTGGCCCAGTAAAGGATGTGTTCTCTACCACCAACAGAATGACTGTGCTTCTCATCACTAACGATGTGTTGGCAAGAGGAGGGTTTAAAGCAAACTTTACTACTGGCTATCACTTGGGGATTCCAGGTAAGAGCCCATAAATCACACATCGCATCATAACTTTTGGAGCAAAACAGCAAAGGTATACAGAATTTCAAGGCTAAAATCGTGATTTTAATGCTTTCCTTCTGTGACACTCATTCTTCCTCATCTTAATGAAGATTATTTTTCCTCCTTTACATCTGTGTTACCATTACCTGAGTTTGTTCAAAGTAGGCAGCCACAAAAGTTTTTAGCAGACCTACTTGGATTTCTCTGATGTGTAAGGAGTGTTGAATTTTGTTCATTGAAGAGAGCCATGTTAAATGTTAACATTTCCTTCCCTCTAAGGAAAGAAGACTGTCATGTTTCCCATGTCAAGAACATTTTCAGAGAGCAAAGAAGGAAACAGGCAAGAGAGCTGTTGGCATGCCAACAACATTCAATTCAATAATTAACATCATTAACTTATTGGATACAACCAGAGCAAAGCACCACAGTGTAGGAATTTAATGCTATTTGCTGGCATGCCCAACCCTCCAACGCTGGGTGTTTTATTATATCCATAAAATAATCAACAGGAGCAAACAAAATAGCAACATGTTCATCATGGATATATGTATATGTGTGTGTATATATATACGGATATATGTGAATATGGATATATATATTCATATGTCTAGTATTGGCATATATTTGCATTCAACAATCTGCAGAGAATTTTTTTGTAACTTGATACTCCACTTGGACTATGATTTGTCTCATAGAACTGCCCAGCAACTCAGTGGTTCTTTCCAGGTGCAAATATGTCAGAAAAACAGAATATATGCTACTTCCTATATCTCTCTTTCTCTTCCATAGGAAGAGAAATATTTATGGAATTGATGTATTTCACTTGAATGTCTAGAAAAGAGGTAGGGTTGGATAGTTTATCTTCATCTGGCCTATTATCTAATACAAAATCCAGCTACTATTAGGTTATGTTTATCTTTGTTCCTCCACTCACAACTGACCAGGACTTTTGACACCATCCCAGAAAGCTGCCTGCTTTAATCTTTATGGCAAATAATTAAGAGGTCTACCATCTGGCCCTGAAAATGAACCACAACTGATATTATCCATGCTACTTAGGTAGACGTAAGTGGTAGCTCAATCGATTAATCTGGATTTTGTGACTGATTTTAGAAGCCAATCTGTTTACTTACAAGCAACAGTGACATGGATCAATAAAAAATAATTAATTAGTAAATACTTTGAGATCTACACAAAATTATAATTTATCTTATAATACAGTACACTAAAAAAAAGAAATATAGCAAATGACATGATTTTGTTAGGTAAAGAAGAAAATACATTGAGATGCAAATATCAATAGATATGTATTTACATAAGCATGTGTGTGTGTGTGTGTGTGTGGCGAGAATTTAACTCAGAAGAAAATTTTATCATTGCTTTGGAAAATGTTAATCAAGATAATTTTGAAAATGTCATCTTGAATTGAATCACTGATTTTGTTTCTTGATTATTTTGTTGCTGATGATTATACTATAACCATGTTTGTTTGCCAATTATTTTATCTGCTATTTCAGTTTCCTTCTCTTTGTGGTGTACCTATTATTTTAATCTAATTCAACATTTGAGTTGCACTTTTAAAGTATAGATGGGTGATGGACATCGATCAGGACATTTTGGTAGTTAATATTGAGCACATTTAAGATAAAACAGACTGTGGTTATGTAATGTTCGAGAAAAGCTAAATCTTTCTTACTGTTATATAGAAAGTAAATTAGTTAATAGCAAACTTTAGATGACAGAAAAACACAAAATGTTACCACCAATACTTTTACATGTAAAATCATGACCCTAATTTTTTTAATTATTATATAATTTTTAGCTCCCGATAAAATAGTCTTTGCACAGTACCAGCTCACACAAGTGACATTACAATAAAGTCTCCTCTCAAGAATTTGGAAGAAGATGGCCGTCTTTGGCCAGAGCAATTTTCTGTGAAACTCTGCCATAATCAAATCTTTCTGATTTGATTAGAGGCCTTTGTTAGCAGTGTGAACCACCTAGTTTTCTGGTCTATTGCACAACTGTTCAAAACCTCTTGTGCAATTTCCACAAAAATTGCTGCAGGAAAGCATGATGAAAAACTAAAAAATGATAAGTAAAGAGAGATGGAAACATATGAGAGTCTGTAATGTGCATGCAGAAAAAAACACCAAACCAAATTTGAAAACAATAAACATTCCTGAAATTGAAAACATAAAAGCAGATCAAAACTAATAGTGAAAGATACAATGAAAGAAAAATCATACACTTTCTGTATCTGAATAAAATTACCTGAAAAATCATGAAGTCTTAGTGTGTTCAATAAAAAAATTAATAAGCAGGAATCAGTGTTACAACATTTTCTGTGTGAAGTTTTAAATTTCAAGAGGGAAATTTTTCTGAAAATTCTTAGCACAGAAAAAGTAAAATTATTTTTGTAGGTGTTGAAAATAAGATCAGCTTTATATTTCATGCAATTATGAACACTAAAACAATGAAGTAATATTTCTCATGTTTTAAGGAGAAAATCCCACAACTAAAAAATATACAAGGGTCAATAACTGCTGTTTAAATGCAGTAAAATTATGTACTCTCTTCTGCAAAATATCATAAAATAGAGCAAGTAAATACCTAATACCTAGTACTATTCTACTGGAGGCCATCCCAAATTTTTTTCAAGAATTCTGTCAAGGAAAGGATTTTTGAAAGAAGTATTATACTTTTAAGGAAATTGAGATACATAGTAAAACCCAAAGTAACTGAAATTTTTAAAAAAATATCGTGCTCAGTATTAGATTAGGGATTGATTTATTGAGGTATCCAAACAATTGAAATAATTATAGGTGATTTGGTTTGGCTGTGTCCCCACCCAGATCTCACCTTGAATTGTAATGATCCCCATGTGTTGCAAAAGGGACCCAGTGGGAGGTAACTGAGTCATGGGGGTGGGTTTTTCCTGTGCTGTTCTTGTGATAATGAGTAAGTCTCATGAGATCTGATAGTTTTATAAAAAGGAGTTTCCCTGCACATGCTCTCTCTTGCCTCCTGCCATGTAAGATGTGCCTTTCTTCTCTTTTGTCTTCTGCCCTGATTAGGAAGCTCCCCCAGCCATGTGGAACAGCAAGTCCATTAATCCTCTTTTTTCATATAAATTACCTAGTCTCAGGTATGTCTTTATTAGCAGCATGAGAACAGACTAATAGGACAGGGCATTCCACCATCTGCAAAAGTGAAAGCATCTTGAAACAAAATTTTAAAGAAAAAGTAGGTCTTTAAACCCCTATTTTAAATTGAAAATGAGAAAGGAGAAAAGACTTGAAAAGAGGAAAATGGATTGTCAAAAGGAAGACAGAGACAAATCTCTTCCATCAAAAGTTATAGTTAAAGTTTGTTTGTTTAAATTGTGTTTTATGGACTCATAATAATTACACATGTTTATGCGGTATATGTAATATTTTAATACAAGCATACAATTTACAATCATGGAATCTGGGAAACTGAAATATTCTTCACTTCAAACATTTATTATTTCTAAGTGTTAGGAACATTCCAAATGGTCTTCCCTAGTTATTTTGAAATGTACCATAAGTTATTGTTAACTATAGTCATTTTATTGGGTTACCAAACACTAGATCTTATTTATTCTGTGTAACTCTATTTTGGTACCCATTGAAACCCTTCTTTATCCTCCTTCCCCACTACCCTTCTCAGCCTCTGGGACCACCATTCTATTTACTATCTTCATGAAATCAATTAATTTAGTTCCCACATATGAATGAGAGTATGCAACATTTGGCTTTCTGTGCCTGGCTATTTCACTTAACATAATGTCCTCCAGTTTTCTCCATGTTATTGCAAATGACAGAATTTCATTATTTATTATAACTGCATAATATTCCATTATGCAAAGATACCATATTCTCTCTCTCTCTTCATCTGTTGATGGACTCTTAGGTTGACTGCATAACTTGGCTATCAAGAATAGTGCTGCAATAAACATAGATGAGCAGATATCTCTTTGATATACTGCTTTTCTTTCTTTTGGATAAATATCTAGCAGTGGGATTCCTGAGTTATATGGCAGTTGTATTTTTAGTTTTTATATTTCTTAGTTCTTTGAGGAGCCTTGTATTGGTTTTCATAATGGCTATACTATTTTACATTTCTACCAATGGTGTATAAATGTTCCCCTTTCTCTGCATCCTCATCAGCATTTATTTCCTGTCTCAGATTCTTATAATGAAACAAACACAACATCAAAAATTTTGAAAAACATTATAACCAATTTTGATTCAAGATCAAACTCAAAAACAGAGCACAATCTATTTCTCTCAATGCAAAAGAGACACCAAGTTTATGGTGTATAGATTCTTTATATTTCTTTTGCCGATAGCTAGATTTCATTTACTACTGTTATATTAGTATGTAATGTATGAAGTTATTTTTAAGGGAAAATTCTCTTGATTGAAGCTAGAACAGAGTCTTCAATGCCCATCACTGCATGATAAATACATGGGGAGTGTGGTTTCACATTCCTCCTAGACACAGGACAGATGCAGCTGGGAAGTGAGTAATGGAATGATTGAGTTGTCATCAGCACTGTCTGCTTCCGTCAAGATTTTTTATACCCAAAGACTAAAAAGCAATTACAGAAACAGGGACTTGGCTGTGGAGGCTAATCAAGCTGGTAAGGGAAAGCGAGATTGGACACACATCTTGGCACTTTACTTTGGTGGTTCTTTTAGAAAAAGGTATAAATGGGCATCAAAAATTGTTTTTGCTTCACTTGTCTTCTGTAGATATTTTAGGGACACCTTCCAAGGCATTCAGTTGAAATTTAACACAATTGTATAGTGTATTTTTATATCTTATTTTCTTTGTACTATGTTCCTGACATTTCCATTTCTATTGTAATAAAGTATATGTAATATAGATTTATTAAGATCAGTCTCCTATAAATGTCCCCTTATTGCTCTTTTCTGATACTCAGAGTCTTAATGATGGAATTCAATAGTGTTTATCAGGCAACCGTGGAAGTGGCAGCTGATTACATTTAGGGGGTTTGAGCCCTCCCCAGATTGTGTGGTATGTGCTTAGAGATAAATTTCGTTCCATTTTAAACCAAGCATATGTTAACTAAATGAGGCAACGCTACTGGAGACTTCTTAAAAAGGAGATGGGGAAATTCAATTCTTAGCAATATTTATTTTTCTCTCTCTCACCATGGGCATAAAACTATCAGAAATAAGATTTCAGAGTCCAGAGAGAGTTAAACTGTTGGATTAAAGACTGCTTAATGAAGCTGAACTATTGTATGTTGCAAAGAATCAGAATCCAGTTTACGCATGTAAGGAAAATTCTGAAAGAGCTTATTTATACTTCTCAGATTTTAAAATTTCTGTTCAGTTCAGTAACAATAAATCAATTTTCCCCATTCAGCATTTTTTCATCCAGTTCATTCAGCTTATAGAAACAAGTTATTATTTTTCTGGATTCATAGAATATAACCCTAACAGCTTCAGCTAGAGCACAAAAATGAATTACATTTTTAAAATACTTTATATGTTATCATTTAGATTTTAATTCAGATATGTCTGTTTCCATTCAACTCGTATGTGATTTTCAAATTAAATATTGCCTATCTACATTAGTAAAAAGGTAAAATTATCAGCAAATGTATCTATGATTAAATTATTGTCATTGAGAACTCATTTTTTACATAGTGATTTCAGTAAGCTATGAAAAAAGTAATAAGATATTTTAAAAATAAAGGGTGGTGACTAACATTCTGTAAGTATATCAATATAATTGATCATGGACATGTAATTCATGCTGTCAACCTTTTAAATAAAGTATATTAAAATATATATTTAAGACAGAATATATGAATACATAACACTTCTGCCTACATTTAAGACTTCCAATTTTCTAAAGGAAAATTAATACGAGAACGATAAACTATATAGTCAAAGTATTAATGCTGTCTTTAGAATCGTAATTATCTCTGCCCATTTGTCATCTCACTAATCTGGTTTAAAAATATGTTTGTGAAACAAATTGATAATTACACTTTCAAGAACCTCCGTAATAGTATTATATTTTGAGATATGTAACCAAATTTTCTCATGGTATAAAGGTTTGTAGAAACAACCAGCCATGGCTTTCTAAAAATATTTTCATAATAAGGTAACTTAGATTTCAGATGAAAAAATACAGAATTCTTCTAAGTTTAAAGTAGAGTATACAAATAGCTCCAATTATTGTTGTAAGATACTAAGAGGAAAGGATTAGGTATGTTTTCTTGTTTATTTCGTTATTCGTAGGGAGAAAAAGCACAACTAGCACATGGAGTAAGAATGTCAACTTAAAAAATATCAGTGAAAGGCTGGGCGTGGTGGCTCAAGCCTGTAATCCCAGCACTTTGGGAGGCCGAGGCGGCCGGATCACCTGAGGTCGGGAGTTCGAGACCAGCCTGACCAACATGGAGAAAACCCGTCTCACCTAAAAATACAAAATTAGCCCAGCGTGGTGGCACATGCCTGTAATCCCAGCTACTTGGGAGGTTGAAGCAGGAGAATCACTTGACCCCAGGAGGCAGAGGTTTCAGTGAGCCGAGATGGCAACATTGTACTCCAGCCTGGGCAACAAGAGCAAACTGTTTTGACTGTTAAAAATATTATCTATTGCATATTCTCTGTATATGTATTGGTATGATAAATACACTTCATTATCTTTTAAAATGTGTTCTCCTGACACACCTAAGACAAAAGTAGTATTTACTCCTATTGACAGTCAAAGAAACTGAGCCTCAGGCTAATTTCTTTGCCCAAGGTCAAAGAAATATTAAAAGAAATGGTTAAATTGCACCTTCAACCAAGGTCATATTACTTTAGGGCCTATGTCTTAACAACTATTGAAATTTCAGTAAAGTATATCTTCATAATTCATAAAATTGATTCTTTTTTTTTCAAATTACTAGAATTACCGTCAGCCAATTATCTTAAATTTTAAACTTTATTTGAAATCATAGTTTTAAAAAGTGCTTTATATTATGTTGACTCTATTACTAAGCTTCATACTTTTGAGGCATATTAATCTTTTAATATACATTAATTTACTTTATGTTTTAAAAATATCTACTTTTCCCTGCTTTGTGCCAGACATTTCGCCAAGCCCTGGACATATGAAGATGAGAAAACATGGCCTTATGGGTATTACAGCTGGCATATTCTATATTCAGTTTATAGAATGACTGACCTCAGTGACAATATAAGCAAAACAAAAGGTTCATTTGTCTCTATTTTAATTCAAATCTCCTTTTTCTGCTCTGGATATTTCAAGCAGATCTCTACACTTTTTCAGTTTCTTCCAGTGTTAAATCATTTTATCTGGGTAACTTACACTCACTTTTAAGTGTTAAAATGAACAGTCAAGTATAATATCAACACTTTTATATCATCTAATTCAAAGCTTCTTTTATCCCTCAACTCAGGCACAGACCTTGGCCTAATAACTTAAGGCAGAGGAGGGTGGAAATATTGTCTTTGTTTTATTTTCTACTTCCCTTTTTTCCCCATCTTCCCATAGTTCCAATGTTGGAAGATAGGAAGATTTTTTTTTTTTTTTTTTTTTTTTTTACCATTGTAGTTTTCATTTGTCAGACACCAGCTTCTGGCCAAATGCTAGCTCTGTTGTGAAACAGACTTGTGAGCTCTTCAGAGCATGGTTCCACCAGCCCTGGACTATTGCACTGTAGACGTGGGTCATACAACTCCTAAATAATCTCTTATAACCCTGCTCAGCTCCGAATCCCTAATCCCTAGGTTCCATTCCTCCACTTTTTGTGCTAGAGCCGGCCTTCCCTGCCAGGCAGTTGTCATCTGATCATCTTTCCAGTGTCCACCTTGCCAACTTTCTAACTTCTGATTTCATTTCATAGGAATTGATCACTAATCTTTATGTACACAGCTATCTGCCCACAAACTTCAGGAAAATAATGTCACTATCTCATTAATTTTTTTCACTATACTTCAGTTTATCCTGCTATTTATCAAAAACCAGGGGAGTGAAATGAATTTATTGGGTTTCACTATCCAAAAAATTTTATGCATTGTTATGGAATAGAATGGCATGAGATGGGATGGGATGGGGTGGGGTGGGGTGGGGTGGGATAGGATAGGAAATAATAGAACAGAGTAAAGGTAAGTTTTAACTTAGTTACACACACACACACGTTGATGTGTATCCTAGAGTTATTACTAAAAATCTGTTTCATACTAATGTCAAAGTTTTAAAATATCTGAAAGCCCTAACACTAGTCCCATGAAAGCCTGGTCCTTTTGGTTATGCCATGTAGTCAACTTTTGGCCAGGGAGCGAGATGCTGACCTTGCTTCTTTCAGGCAACTCAATTAGGAATTGATTCTCTTAGGGCATCCCACACTTGGTTTGCTGGATGGCACTATCCTCCCCTTTCCCCCATAAAAACATCCCCCCTCAAATACTCTATTCAATGTATTTTTTAGAAAAATACTCTAATGCCCTTTTATTAAAAAGCTGAAAATAGCTGATGGATATTGATAGTTGCTGGACTACTTTTAGTATTTTTTTCAGTAAGTGTAGTATGGCTATACTGAGTGCCTCTCTTTAGAAGTGTAACGGTGTTTATCAGCTCTCTCAGATGTGAGTCTACAACCTAGATTCGAAAACAACAGGAATGATTTCTTTCAAGTGACATTATGTTTGATCATCATAAATTCAGAAAGTCTCCATGGATATTTTTATAATTTGTTTCTGAAATCATATTAACCTGAATTGAGTCTCCTTGAAAGCAATGTAATAGTAATGTTATTACATTGACTAATAGTCACTAACAGTTTTCAAAATAGAAGCTTCCCTGTTTCTTATTTTTATCAAGTGCTTTTGCTTCCCCATATGATTGTTCATGTGCCATGTAGGGGATAAGACATTGAGCCTCTCCACACCTGACAGCCATCACCATTGTCAGGGAACCAAATTCCATGTGGCCCTCACGGAGTTCCTACTCTCCTTCCAGCACATAACTGTACCTCCTAAGCTGTAATCAGAAAGCACTGGAAGAGGGAAGCAAACCCCTCTCTCCCAGTGATATGAGGACTCTCCCAGAACAAAACTTTTAAAGACCAAACAATCTCAGGAAACAGCAGCAGCTACCTCTAAATAAGGAATGTTTCCACTAGGCCTCTTTTTGCACTAAACCAAAGCCTGGAAACAACCACCAACGGCCTCCAGATCTACCCAGTTTCTTCTTTGCCCAGGCTTTTCATTTTCCTTTCGTGTCTCCGCGTGCCAAGCACATGCCCATGCCTCCAGCACTGCTGTGCTTGTTTGGAGCTCTATCCTCAACTTCTTTTCACATTACCGAGACAGCAAAGTTTCCATTTCTTTGTGACTACTCTTTCCTGCCTGACCAAGCTTTAATTGAGCCCTCTGTTTCCAACCCAATCCAACTTTGATCTCACCAACAGACAACTTCCACATTTCTTTCTTACAAAGGTTTGGAAGTATCATTTGGATGGTGAGGCCAGGGAACCTCTCTGTGCTTGAGTAACAGTTCAATGGTTGTTGCTTGTATGTTCGTTTGGGGTGGAGGAGTTTGTTTATTGAAGAGATACTAACAAAATTATGAGGAAGAGGTGAGTTGACAACCTCTCAGCCACCTCTTAGAAATTCCCTGAGTTTTGCTGCAAAAGAGATGTCTGAGGTTTCATCCACACTCTTCTAAAGCTACATACACATCAGCTTGGAAACTATTTCTGAGGCATTCTGAACGACCAAGTAGATGGTGTTGCTCAGTATCAAAGCTGGCTCCACCTTGTGCTGTGGCAAAGGACTCATGTTTACTATTTTTATATATATATATATATGTATGTATATATATATATATATTTCATTATACTTTAAGTTCTAGGGTACAAGTGCACAACGTGCAGGTTTGTTACATATGTATACATGTGCCATGTTGGTGTGCTGCACCCATTAACTCGTCATTTACTCAGTATCAAAGCTGGCTCCACCTTGAGCTGTGGCAAAGGACTCACGTTTAAAGGGGAGCAAATGGGATTTCTACTCCAGAATCATCCATTTGTGTTTTCTTTATCCTATACAATAAACATTCTTTCCCCATAGAGCCATGCAAGGAAGACAATTTTCAATGTAAAAATGGAGAGTGTGTTCCACTGGTGAATCTCTGTGACGGTCATCTGCACTGTGAGGATGGCTCAGATGAAGCAGATTGTGGTATGTCTTATTTTTAGGAAAATACTTTTATGACTTTAGCCTCTGCATTTGGATTCTACAGTGTAAAAGAAAGATTATAAGTGTGTTTATTAGGACCTGTTTTGATGCTTTGGAACGAGAACATCTCATCTCTGAGATGATTTTAGCACCTCTGTCCCCATCTAGTTAGAAGAAAAGTTAATATTTGCAGGCCTCAGTTTATTGTTTGTTTCGGTTTGGTCACACTTATTAACTGTAATTCTAGAGCAACAAATATCCATATAGGAAGCCCAGAATACCACAGAGACAATATTCCAAACCAAGCAGGCTAGCACCACCCATATTGGCTGCTGTTTTCTGCTTGTTGCCCACATTCAGAGGCACCTGTATGCTTACTTATAATTCACTTTCTCCCCCTGCCCTGTTGAGTTTTCAGTCCAGCTCCCCTTCCACACCTCAATAACATTATGAGTAATGGATACTTTTATTATGTCTTTTTATTTCTAAGCAAATATTTAACACTTATATACTATCTACCATGCACTGTAACTAAGTTAAAAAAAAAATCCACAATAAGAATTAGCTATAGTTGGCCAGGCGCAGTGGCTCACGCCTGTAATCCCAGCACTTTGGGAGGCCGAGACGGGCAGATCATCTGAGGTCAGGAGTTCATGACCAGCCTGACCAACATGGTGAAACCCTGTCTCTACTTAAAATACGAAATTTGCCAGGCATGGTGGTGGGTGCCTGTAATCCCAGCTTCTCCGGAGGCTGAGGCAGGAGAATCGCTTGAACCTGGGAGGCAGAGGTTGCAGTGAGCCCAGATCGTGCCATTGCACTCCAGCTTTTGTAACAAGAATGAAACTGCATCTCAAAAAAGAAAAAAAAAATTGGCTATAGTTTACCCATGAGGAAACTATGGCTTGGAAATGATAAGTGGCCGCCAAAGGTCGCACACCCAGTAAGGGCTGTAGCTGTTTTTGAACCTAAGTTTGTATAATTCTGTAGTCACTGCTCTTAGCTCTTGTCATAATAGGAAAAAAAGGTAAACAATGTGGCATTATTTTATAGAATTACAACATAGTGTTTGTAGGTAAGACTACAATTACTGATGTTTTCCTCCCTTGATGAACTCACTTAGCTTGGTCCAGTCCCTACCTGGCCACTAATGACCTTAAAATTCTGTTCAAAATGGTTGTAAAATGATGAGTAAGATGATAGAAATCAAATGGTATAAAAGTAAGTACAAAGAAAATGGTTTTTTTTTGGTGGGGAGGGAATTCTTCCCTAAACTTGAGTTTCCTTCTTTCAGAAACTAAGTTTATATATACTCTTATATATACTCTTCACAAATAACTTTATTTTCTGTTTATTTGCCGTATAGATTTGTAGTAAACTTGCATATTTCTGCAATTTCCATTTTTATAGTTATATAAAAGAGCAAAATTGCCTACTGAATTTATATTTTTCAAATTAGACCTTCCATCATGCTCTTAAGAAAAACTACAATCAATCTCTAAACTCGAAATATTAAGAACATTGCACATTTAGTTTAGAGGCCATAATTTACTCTTATCAATTTAGGTCAAAATGACCACATGTGTAATCTAATCTCTTCAATTTATCTTTTTTTGTTAATTTTTCTAAAAAATTTGCTGTATATTTGAAAAATTTAATTCTATATATTTACGGGTTACAATGTGATGTTATTATATATAATATATATTAATAGAATGTATGGAGACAGAATGTATATATAGAGAATGTGTATATATATATTTTAAAAGTGTGTATATATATAGAGAGAGAGAGATGGAGGAATGATTGAATTATGCTAATCAACCTATCCATCAGCTTAAATACTTACCGTATTTCATGATGAGAAAATTTGAAATTTTGCAAAATGTTGAAATATACAATACATTATTATTAACTATAGTCACAGTGCTATGCAAGAGATCTCACGAACTCATTCCTCCTGTCTAACTGAAGCTTTGTACTCTTTGAACAACGTCTTCCCATTCTCTGCACCGTTCAGTCTCTGGTAACTACCATTATACTCTCCGTGTCTTTAGTGCGTTTCTTCAATGGCACAATGAACAACAATGGTTTAGTGCAGTTCAGAATCCAGAGCATGTGGCATACAGCTTGTGCTGAGAACTGGACCATCCAGATTTCAAATGATGTTTGTCAGCTGCTGGGACTAGGGTAAGTAATTCTACTGAGTTCCTTTTTAAGATATTCTCAAACTTTTTTATTACTATCAAATGAGGTTTAGTAAGAGCTTTAAAATTTATAAAGTTATGAATTTAGAAAATACACATTAGCAAAAGGGAGAAAATAAAAATCTTGATTAACCCCATTTTCAAATAATAACCAGTTAATAACCTTTGTATAAATACTGTACAAATATAAGTACATGTAAATATCATATAAAATATAATATACTGTGTTATACAAAATACTTATATGTGAGCATTTCTCATTTTATATTTTTTGATGATTTTTTAATGAAATCTTTCATTTTATCCTATATCATAATATACATAAATAATCACAAGGGTACTACGGAGAATATGCTTTTGCTATATCTTTGCAACACATTTACAATGGTTTTTTTGGAAAATTTATAGAAGTACTATTGTAGTGGGAGAGGTTATGCAAAATTTGTAAAATATCTTTAAAATTAAAAATTTTGCATAACCCCTCCCACTACAGTATTTCTATAAATTTTATGTTACAGAAGGATAAAGAAAGATATTCTCAGCAAGGATGATGCAAATAAAAATTCCAATTAATAACTTATCAAAAATGTATTATACCTCCCAGTCTAATGCCATAATAGCTTGCATCAAATATGTAATTTCACCATATTTCTTTTTTACCTTCCCATCAAGTCTTAAAAGTAATTAGGTAGAAAATGAAAGTAATGAGTAGCAATAACATACTTATTTTGCATTTTACAACCTGGCAACTCTAACCCACCATTCTGATCCTTAAACATACATGATTTTGAAGATTTAGTGATTACTAGCCATGTTGGCTCACATGTGGTTATCTTTATAACTTATAACACTATATCATTTAAAGTTTGTTTGTCATATTAAACTATGAGGTCTATAAAGGGAAGAACCATGTCTATTTGGTACATTATTGTAATGCTAAACTCTAGACTAATCCTTGTCTTTAAAAATCAGTGCCAAATACTTAAGCAATGAATTATATATACACTCTATGTACATGTAAATATAGATATACCTATCTATAAAAACATATGCCAAAAGTTTTCTAATTATAAAACATATGCTTTTCTCTTAGGTTGATTCCAAATGTTGGCTATTGTGAATAGTGCTGCAATAGACATGGGAGGGCAGATATCCTCTTTGATATACTGATTTCCTTTCTTTTGAATATATGCCCAGCAGTGGAAGTGCTGGGTTATATGGTAGTTCTATTTTTAGTTTTTTAAGAAACCTCCATAATGTTCTGAATAGTGGCTGTACTAATTTATATTTTCCCCAACAGTCTATGGGTGGTCTTCCTCCACGTCTTCACCAGCATCCCTTACTGCCTCTCTTTTGATAAAAGCTATCATAACAGGGGTGAGAGATAGCTCATTGTGGTTTTGATTTGCATTTCTCTAGTAATTAGTGATGCTGAGCATTTTTTTCATATTCTGTTGGCTATTTGTATGTCTTTTTTTAAGAAATGTCTACTCAGATAATTTGCCCATTTTTAAAGTCAGAACATATGTTTTTATTTCTTGTCGATTTGTTTTAGCTCTTTATATATTCTGGTTATTATGTGCTTGTCAAATGGACAGTTTGCAGATATTTTCTCCCATTCTGTGGATTTGCTCTTCACTTCGTTGGTTATTCCCTTTGCTATGTAGAAGCTTTTTAGCGTGATGTGATCCCATTTGTCCATTTTGGCTTTGGTTGCCTGTGCTTTTACAGTCTTACTTAAGCCATCTTTGTCCAGACCGACATCCTGGAGTGTTTCCCCCAATGTTTTATTCTAGTGGTTTCAACATTTTAGGTCTTAGATTTAACTCTTTAATCCATTTTGATATGATTTTTCTATATGGTGAGAGATAAGGGTCTAGTTTCATACTTCATATAGTTATCCAGTTTTCCCAGCATCATTTACTGAAGAGATTGTTCTTTCCCCCCATTGAATGTTCTTGGTGGCTTTGTAAAAAAAAAAAAAAAAAAAAAAATCAGTGGGCTGTAAACACAGATTTATTTCAGGGTTCTCTATCCTGTTCTCTATTCTGGTCCATTGGCCTGTTGTCCATTTTTATGCCAGTTATCTTGGTTACTATAATTTTGTAGAATATTTTGAAATCTGGTAGTGTGAAGCCTCTGGTTTTGTTCTTTTTGCTCAGGATTGCTTTGGCTATTTGGTGTGTTTTGTGGTTCCATACAAATTTTAGGATTTTTTTTCTATTCCTGTGAAGAATGTCTTTGGTGTTTTGATAGAGATTGCATTAAATCTGATAGGGATTGGGTAGTATTGTTATCTTAACAATATTAAGTCTTCCAATCCATGAGTATAGGATGTTTTTTCATTTGTTTGTGTCCTTTTCAATTTCTTTCATCAATGTTTTACAGTTTTCCTTGAAGACGTCTTTCACCTCCTTGGTTATATTTATTTCTAGGTGTTTAATTTTTTGTGTGATTGTTGTAGATGGGATTACTTTCTTGATTTTTTTTTCAGCTAGTTGGTTGTTGATGTATAGAAACTGTAATGATTTTGTTTTGTCCATTTTGTATCCTGAAACTTTACTAAATTCAATGATCAATTCCCTTTTTTGGTGGAGTATTTAGGTTTTTCTGTAGATAAGATCATGTCATCTATAAACAGAGACAATTTGACTTCCTTCTTTCCAATTTGGATGCCCTTTATTTCTCTCTTTAATTGCTTTGTCTAGGACTTTCAGTGTTATACTGAATAAGAGTGGTGAGAGTAGGTATCTTTGTCTTGTTCCAGTTCTTAGAAGAAAAGATTTCAACTTTTTCCTGTTAGTATAATGTTAACTATGGCTTTGTCATATATAATCTTTATTGTGCTGAGGTACATCCCTTCTATACCTAACTTAGCTTCTTACAGTTGGACTGAGAGCTTCCAGTTCCTGTTATATTCCCAAATGCTGTGCATTTAGAATGGAAACTTCCCAGGTCCAAGCCTCATCCAAGTGATGTCAGCCTCATCAGGAACGAAATTCCTATGAAGAGCAAAGAGAGGAAATGAATTTCATTATTCATTATATAAATAATCAATTTAGTTGAACTAATTTACACTCCCATCAACAGTGTTAAAGCATTCCTATTTCTCCACATCCTCTTCAGCGTCTGTTGTTTCCTGACTTTTTAATGATCATCATTCTAACTGGCGTGAAATGGTATCTCATTGTGGTTTTGATTTGTAGTTCTCTAATGATCAGTGATGACAAGCTTTTTTTCATATATTTGTTGGCTGCATAAATGTCTTCTTTTGAGAATTGTCTGTTCGCATCCTTCACCCACTTTTTGATGGGGTTGTTTGTTTTTTTCTTGTAAATTTGTTTAAGTTCTTTGTAGATACTGGATATTAGCCCTTTGTCAGATGGATAGATTGCAAAAATTTTCTCCCATTCTGTAGGTTGCCTGTTCACTCTAATGATAGTTTCTTTTGCTGTGCAGAAGATCTTTAGTTTAATTATATCCCATTTGTCAATTTTGGCTTTTGTTGCCATTTCTTTTGGTGTTTTAGTCATGAAGTCTTTGCCCATGCCTGTGTCCTGAATGATATTGCCTAGGTTTTCTCCTAGGGTTTTTATGGTTTTAGGTCTTACGTTTCAGTCTTTAATCCATCTTGAATTAATTTTTGTGTAAGGTGTAAGGAAGGGATCCAGTTTCAGCTTTCTACATATGGCTAGCCAGTTTTCCCAACATTGTGGAAGACAGTGTGGTGATTCCTCAAGGATCTAGACCAGAAATACCATTTGACCCAGCAATCCCATTACTGGGTATATACCTAAAGGATTATAAATCATTCTACTATAAAGACACATGCACACATATGTTTATTGCAGCACTGTTCACAACAGCAAAGACTTGAAACCAACCCAAATGTCCATCAATGATAGACTGGATAAAGAAAATGTAGCACATATACACCATGGAATACTATGCAGCAATAAAAAAGGATAAGTTCATGTCCTTTGCAGGTGCATGGATGAAGCTGGAAAACCATAATTCTCAGCAAACTAACACAGGAACAGAAAACCAAACACTGCATATTCTCACTCATAAGTGGGAGTTGAACAATGAGAACACATGGACACAGGGAGGGGAACATCACACACCAGGGCCTGTCAGTGGGTGGGGGACTAGGGGAGGGATAGCATTAGGAGAAATGTCTAATGTAGATGATGGGTAGATGGGTGCAGCAAACCACCATGGCACATGTATATCTATGTAACAAACCTGCACATTCTGCACATGTGTCCCAGAACTTTAAAAAAAAAATCATCTCAGTGTATAGTTTTCTAGATCTTTGTTCATATATGTACTTTTAAACTTTTTATAAAATAGGGTCAAACCGCGTTCTTTTGTAATTTCTTTCTATTCCTACTTTTATTGAGCATATTTTCTATAAATAGTATATATTAAAAAATCGATTTGGTTTATGCATATTAGAGTCTTCCTGTACTTTAAATGTGTGTGTGTGTGTGTGTGTGTGTGTGTAATTCTTTTTATTCTACATTATAAACTTTAACAAAAACTCTTTAAACATGGGGAGCTTTCAGACATAAAGTCTTGGAAGAGGGCAAGTTGTAGGAGAAACAATGTTTTTTTTTATAAAGAGTCAACAAAACCCAGAAACTGACAGTTGTTTATTTCCATTTCAAGTAAAGAACTGGGTAAGTGGCATTCATTCCAAGTTCCTACTTTAAACCCTAATTTTAATTCAATAGTGACTTCAAAGAGGTGAGGTCCTAGGAAGCTGTTAGCTTCAATTGCTCAGGAGCTGCTGTATAGACTCAGGAACTTAGTTTCTAAAGATTAAGCTAAGGAGATTGGGGACTTGACCTTGCTTCCACAATTGATGCACCTGAGTGCCCCAGATGACTGGGCTTTCCCTGCCCAGGATATTTGTGTCTCAATTCATCACCTTTCAAAGATGACCATGTGATTATAAAAAGAGGAGTTCATTCCATTGTGGTTTGTGAATTTTAACTACATTGTTTCCTGGAGGATGTATTGGGTTAAGACGAGTTATTCACAGAGGTCAAAATGATCAACACTTTACTTTGACAAAAGTTTTTTTCAATGAATTTGAATGAAACATGTTAGTTGGGTGATAGCAAAATGTGGATCCCTACATTTACATTCCTTCCAATGCATTGGAAGGAAACATACATCTTTATTACATTTTAACAGTATATAATGTAAATATATTATTATTATTCCTGGATCAGAAATCTAAGCACTGGTGATGATATTGTGTCTGTTCCATGAATAAATAAGACATGGCTTTACATGCTTATGTGGTGATGACAGACACATAAATAGATAATTACAATATAATATGATAAATGCAATGTGCTGTAGCAGAACTTAAGTCAATAAAGGCATGTCAAGGAAGGCTTTCTAGAAAATGGTCTGAGCTGAGTGGGTAACACACAGCTCTGTTCTATTTACTTACGTGGTTTCCCCAGCCAGATTGTACTCTCTAGTTCACTGATCCCATTTCCCATGAATCATAGTCCGTCTAACCAGATACAGAGACAAATAACCAGATTTTTTAGTGTATGTAACACGAGTAGTACATCTCACTGCCTTAGATACAATATTTTTGATGAAGGTCAGGTGCTTGCTTTCTTCAGAAATGAGTCAGGTAATCTCTGCAAAGACTTTAATCTTTGAGCCTGTGCTTATTAAATGGTCTCCATAGTGCTCTAGTAATTGAAAGAAAGTTATATCCTTAATGAGAATTTGTCTAGACTGGTGCATGGTAACTGAAAGAAAACTTAGTGAGTTTAAAATGATGTCTGTTTGCTGCAGTAGAAAGTAATTTGGTAGTCAGTTTATTAAAAAGCCACTGTAGTCTCTCAAGATTATTTACGCAGATAGGGTACAAAATGCAGTTCCCCTCAGATTCTAGTAAATCCTATGAGGCCTATTTCATTAGCCTTTCCTTTTTTTATATTCAACATTTTCATTTCCTACCATTCATTATATGCATAAGTAAAAAGTACCTTGAATAACATTTTCATGTCTTTGATCAAAGTATGAAAGAAAACATTTTATACTGATGCAACAATAAAGGTTAAAAAAACTTAGGGTAGTTTTTTTTTTTTTAATGGTATTTCCCAGCAAATAGCATTTCCCTGTTACTAACCCGATATATAAATGATATAGCTGATTTACCCTGCTAAATCATTAAAATCTAGAAAAAAATCATCATTTCTGTAAAACTTTACAGAATTCAGGAAATACTAATATCTCGAAAGTGGAGTTAGTTATTTATGTTCTAATATATAAGGTGGCCTATGAGGAATTGGTGTTAATTTTTAAATCCCATATTAGTCCTGTCCAAGATTCTTCTAAATATCAGGAACATCAAATTGAGCCTTACATTCTCAAATGCTAATAAGAAATGGAATTGCCCCAGGGTTCCTCCATTGCAGCGGTGTTTTGAAAATACTGGGGGAAGAGACTAAAATGTTTTTCAATAAGCCTGTCAAAAACATAGAGCATAATCATTTAAATTCTGATGTAACCACCACAATGAATTTGTTTATACAACTTAGCACTGAGTTCTGGAACACTGGAAATAGAACCTATGTTTCATCCTAGTTTAATTAGGTGGTAGATAGACAGAGTGCTTCTGCCCTTGTTCATATTTTCTGCCAATGTCTCCAAATTTTCAAGTATGTGGGGAAAACCTTGACTTATTACAACTCAGGACACAAAACAACAACACAAATATGGGAACAGTAAAAAAAAAAGAAAAAAAATGTAACCTTTGGCTTTAGATGATTTTTACTTAATTTCCTAACTTTACACAGAAATAAATAATATTTTACATTTTTAAAATTTTTTGATTTTCAACTTCAGCACAGAAGGTACTTTTATTCTTAGCTATGTTACTGTGGTGGGGTGGGTGAGAAAAGCTTTGGGCAAGATGGTGGAAAAAATCTTATTTTAATTTGGTTTAATTGACTTAACTACAAAATCCATCATTCACTTGAAGCACAAATTATAACTCTGATGTTTTCTCCATTTTAAAATTAGAAATGCGTTAATGAAAAATAATTAAAGAGCAAATCATTAATAGCAAACTACCATAATTTGATACTTTTAAACATTAATACTTAATAGGTTTAATATCTAGCAGCATGGGGGAAAGCACAGTGATAAGATAATTATGTCTGCTCTGGGCAAGGGAGTGACAATAGGTGTACCGCTGACTTGTAATACAACAGTTACATCAGCTCTTGAAGGTACAGCCTGGTTATACATAAGAATCACCTAGTCTCAGCCTCAGACTCTTAGATTCAGAATGGTCTAGGTCAGTGGATCTCAATGTGTGGTTTTAGGACCAAATTCCATCCCAGCATGGAATCACCTGGGATAAATTTATAGAAATTCAAATCCTGGAATCCTACCTCGGGCCTACTGAACCCAAAAGTCTAGAGTAAGGCCCAGCAATCTGTGATTTAATAAGCCCTTCAGGTAATTCAGATGCATTCTAGAGTTGAGAACCACCACCTAGGGTAAATGCTCTCAACCTTTGTTTATGTGTCATAGGTACCTTTGTCAGTCGGGGGAAACTTAATTTGGAGAATCTTTGTCTGTTGCTCCTACTTCAGCTTACACTTTTTAATATGTATTTTGTCACCCAAGTGAGACTTTGTTGCCTGGAAATTAATAAGAATATAATTACACACACAAAAGAGTATTTTTAAGTATATAAACTAAAGCACACAGAACTACAAAGGAAATTTATTGCATTAAAAATAATTATCGAAAATTTTTAAATCCATGGAAATATATATTTCTTTATTAACATTTAATAAGATATACTGGTGGTTCTAATGACCACTGTAATATCAAAGGTGAGCATAAATGATATTTATGTGTATCTAGCGACTGCAATATGATATGAATATATCTGCAGTTTGTTTTGGTGACCATATTATAGATGTTGCTAATAATTTTGTGGTTACTCACCTACATTTGTAACAGAAGAAGAGATTAAAGTCAGTAAAAATAAAGATGTAATTATTTCTTCCCCAACTACAAACCTCCTACCTGTTATCATGGACTTCCATGGATTCCAAAGAGGTGAAGGAACCTGGATGGAGTGAGACCCAGAGGTCTTAGTTCTTTAAAAGCCCGAGGTCATTCTGACAAGAGTAGTCAAGACACGCATGATCCTTCATATACTCATTTCAGTAGAAAACAACATAGAAGTTATACAAAGCATCCCCAAACTTTGACAGCTTGATTTCACCTGGTAATAAAAACAAAACAAAGATACACACACACACACGTCAAACAACTTTTTTCTACTGTACCAGGTTTAAACACCCTGTTGAGAATCATCTGACTTAATCCAGGACATTTCTTAGCTTGTCCTAGCATACTTTGACTTTGTTAGAACCACCCCATACCCCCACCACCCCTGACGTAGATGAAATCAAGTGGAGAATTTTTTAAAACCTGCATCAGAAATATGAGAAGGATATCATCAACAGAGTGAAAAATATCCATAGCAAGGTTTTCACCAACCACAGACTGGTATTATTTCTTACTTGGAAAAACATTATTCCTCCTTTCTCCTACTAAATATTTGAAAATATTTTATTGGAAATCAAGAGACTTTTGTGAAATGTCATTTCTTTGCACCACCACCATTCAGGGAGAATCTTCTTTGTCTTTCACTCCTATTTTGGCTTACAGTTTTTAATATGTATTTTGTCACCAAACAGATTCTTTGTTGTCAGGAACTTTTACTAAGAATATAATTACACACACAAAAGAGGGAGAACATCTCTTTTATGTTTTGGCACAATTACAAATCATTTGCCAAAAATTATCTGTAATGTATAGGTATTTATTTTGTTATATAAAAACAAGAGACTATGTTTTCCCCCAAGGCAATGTCCTTTATCATCTCCTTAGATCCTGTTTTTTGCAAAAGACGAGGTTTCTATATTCTAAAACAGAAATAGGTAAGGACAGAAAACCTTAGCCCTATGAAGTTTATAACAAAATCTTCCTTATTCATTCTAGTTTTATTCTAAAAAGTGCTTCCAACTGCTCAACTTGTAATTAATGCTATATATTCTATGAGATGAAGAACAATTTTTGAATAAAATCGATAAAATCCAATGAAATAATATTCCGTTTCCCCCCCCCTTTTAATTTTTCCTTCCTCTTTCTCCTTTCTTCATTTTCTTTCTTCTTTCCTCATGTGCTTCTATTCTTTCTTTTTTCCTCCATGATTTTCTTCCATTATCTCTTCTCCAAAAAGGAGCTGAGGTCTATATAACAAAGAACATATGCAGTAAGGTTAATAGAATACTACAGAAAAATAAGATCCAAAGAAATAAACAGGAAATCTACAAAACATGAAAGGTCGGTGTCATTACTAACACTTATGTCTGAGATTCCTGGAGACCCAGGCAAAAAGGAAAACGTTAAAAACCATGTAATTTTCCTGACGAAATAAGATAAATGCCAACAGTTCCACAGGGATGGCAAGTTCTAAAGGACACTAAATTCTAAAGGAAATTTCACTCATATGTACTTAGAAAGTGATAATGCACTGAGAAAACTTAATAAGAAATGTAGAGGTGTGTGTCATATGCCTTCTACTCCAAACAAACAAACAAAAGGAACTCCAACAGCAGCAGCAGCTAAGGAAATAATGTTAAAGTAGTTCACATTGCCCAAGGTTTCCAAGATGTTGCCTGTGAGGAGATCCTGCATCTTTGACAATCTCCTGGAAGTATCACTTCTCTCAGACATATTTTTGGTAGGAAGGAGGTACCAGCAGTTTCTTTCCTTTGTAACACCATTACATCTGTAAGATAACAGAGAATAGCTACCAGACTAACCCATCAATTTATCTCTTGCTGTTAATACAGTAGCTTGCACAAAAGTAGAAATGGATTAGGTTAATTGTTTTTATTGACATTTCTTTACTTCTGAGTAAATGCCACCAACTCTTAAGGGTGGAAGTCAGAAAATCTAAAATTAATTAAACTTACCTGTTTGCTAAGAGCTATCACTGGGCTAGGTGTGTGCTAGGTGTATTGCTATAAATGCAATACATAGTTAAATAATTGTAGTTGAAATGTGTCTAGCTCAGAAATGGCATTTCTGCCTACCTGCCCACATGCCTTTACTCTCCTAGTGGGATGATTTGCCATCGAATCTCTTCTATCCACCAAGCCCCTGCCTATACAAATGGTCCCCCCTGCCTTCTGTCCTGCTAAATCAATCCCCTTCTTTCCCTCCAATCTGAAAAGAAACAACCGTCCTTCTCCAAAAGCCTTTTCAGGCAAATCCCACCTGGTTCTATTCATTACTTGAACCTTTTGGGGTGTGAAATGAGCTACAGTGCCTAGCTGCAGTATTTGCAGCATGCATTATTATTCTTTTTAGCTTTAGTGTGTCCAAAGGCCTTAAAACATCCCTGCCTAAGCTCCTGCTCCAGGGAAGAATTCTTATCACAGCAAATTCAGCCTGAGAAGTGAGACAAAAGAGAAGAAACCTAGGCAGAGCCTAAGAAGAGAGGCAGAAGATTTAATACCATGCAAGTATCCTTGAGATATCCTTTTTTCCTCCCTAGAATTCTTCTATAAGTATCTTTTTATACTCCATCTATGACCTCAAAAATAATAATGGTTGCATCTATATGCTTCTTTTCTCACATGGAATAAAGTTTTCCTAAAGTAAGGAGAGCTCTTTGAGGTTATATAACCCATAAAAATGGCAATAAAAGCTTAGAAATTGGTTTCCGGGAGGCATTAGTATGTCAACAAGGTAATGCTATATGGAGTTTCTATGTGATACTAAACTTCTGATTTCAAATAGCTATGTGAATATGTAATGAAGTTACCTAAATCTGCAAATGTGGAACATTTTAAAGATTTAGAAAATGTATAGTCTAGTTTTAATCTTCACAGAGTGCCTCTCTAAAAATCAACAACTAATTTCCTTGCAAGAAAAGAAAACCGAGGCAGTAAGAGCCTCAGGTGTATGCTTAAATCACAGACCTTAATATAATGCATTTCCTCTGAATTCAATTTTTTAGTAGTTCTGAGATTTTTGTCTTCAAACGTAAATGGTGACTTCACATAGGGTAATCTTTTATTCTGTCAATAAGATTTTTAATGTATATTTATTGCCTCGTGATTTCTTAAAATAAGGAGTAGTTTGTTGTAAACTTCTGCTACTTTTTAATCTGTTTACTGTGCATACAAAGAAATAAATTGTGTTTAGTCAGAAAAAGAATGAGTTTGACTTGGCAGGATTTGAAATGCAGGTAGTCCATCACAAATCCCAAATTTAACATGTAGAACTGACATCTGGAAAAATATTTGTATGAACTGAGGGCCCTATACCCTACTCTTATGCTGCTGGTAATAATATTTAGTACAAAAATTTAATTATGTGATAATTTTGTCACTATTTTTGAAGGAGTATTTTGTTCAACTACTCTAAATAACCCAAGATTACATATTTATATTTGTTTTCTCGTGTTAAATTTGAGGCTGAAAATGTTGAAAAGATCATCTTAGAAAGTAAGATTACACATCTTTTATCCACGTGTATATGTGTCTCCAATTTTCTCTGCTGGATAGTGAAAGTGCCACCATGGACCAGCACTTGAAAATCTCAGGGTGGAACAACTGGCATTTACTGAATGCCCATTATTCTTAAAAATTTGGATCTAGTCGTCTTTCCTTCTAGAATAGGCATATGTTTTTTTTTAAAAAATCGCTGTTAATCCTATCCGAATGCATGCCAGAAGTCGATGTGTAATAAATAGGCTTGCTTAAAAAATATTTATAAATAATTTTTAAATACTTGTTCAATTTAGTTTTTCTCCAAATTTTGGTGTGAATTTCCAGAGAAATTAATGTATCTGGCCAGGTGCGGTGGCTCACGCCTGTAATCCCAGCACTTTGGGAGGCCAAGGCTGGTGGATTACTTGAGGTCAGGAGTTCACGACTAGCCTGGCCAACATAGTGGAACACCCTCTCTACTAAAAATACAAAAAAATTAGCCAGGTGTGGTGGCACACGCCTATTGTCCCAGCTACTAGGGAGGCTGAGTCGGGAGAATCACTTAAATCTGGGAGGCAGAGGTGGCAGTGAGTCAAGATTGAGCCACTGCACTCCAGCCTAGGCAACAGAGTACCAAAAAAAAAAAAAAAGAGAGAAAGAGAGAAAGACAGAAGGAAAGAAAGCAGGAAGGCAAGAAGGAAGGAAGGGAGGGAGGGAGGGAGGGAAAAAAAGAGAAAGAAGAAAAGAAAGAGAGAAAGAAAGAAAGAAAGAAAAAGAAAGCAGGCAAGAAAGAAAAAGAAATGTATCCCTTCAGGCTCTGTCTTAAAAGAGATATCCAAGGGACAGGGGAAAAGGATAGCTATAGATAAGTGAAGAGTCTAAAATCCATGCCTCTAACATCTATTTTTAGTGATATACCTTTCGAAATGTTTCCTCATTTAGACATGAATGCCTTAAAACAGATTATTGGGTAACTAGACGTCACTTTGTATGTCAAAAAGCAGAGCCTTGTGCCAGTAGCAGAAAAAGATGTCATATTTGGCGATAACATGATTTCCTGACTATAGCAGGCACCAGGATCACCTGGAGGGCTTGGTGAAATACAGATAGCTGGACCCTACCCTAGAGCAGACCTAAGACTACTGGCTATGTCAGCCTCGAGTGAGGGTGGAGAATTTGCCTTTGGACCTATGTTCTCTCCTGAGGATGATGCTGCTTGTTTGGAGAGAGCATCACTTTGAGAATGTGTCATGGGGAGTCAGGAACATGGAAAACTACCTAGAAGAATGTTCAACACATGGCAGGCATTCAGCTGAATGAGGAAACTAGAAATGATCAAACACAAGAAGAGAGATGTCTAGAAGAGAGGCTGGAGAATGACTCTCCCAACCAACCAACTTTACTCTGGCAGCAGTGATGTTCACTAATCAACCAATTCCAATGATGTTTCTGGAGCCAAGCCTCTTTAATCTGAAATGGCATCCCTTGGTATTTTTGAAAGCTGAGATTACTGTGAGGATTTCTACCAAAACCTGCAAGAATGGTGAAATTCAAGGTCCTCTAACATCTGTTTTTATCTACATTCGGTCTGCTCTAAATGTGTGAGTCCTTAAATACAACTGTTCTGCATCTGTGAAGCTCTTCATGATCTGGAGCATTCCAGACTTTCTACATTCTCAGCTACCCTTTGACATCTTCATGCCTGTTTTGTTTTCTAAGCCACAGCAAATACATTTTGTATAAATATTTATTTATTTAATTTTATTTTATTATTATTATACTTTAAGTTTTAGGGTACATGTGCACAATGTGCAGGTTTGTTACATATGTATCCATGTGCCATGTTGGTGTGCTGCACCCATTAACTCATCATTTAGCGTTAGGTATATCTCCTAATGCTGTCCCTCCCCCCTCCTCCTACCCCACAACAGTCCCCGGAGTGTGATGTCCCCCTTCCTGTGTCCATGTGTTCTCATTGTTCAGTTCCCACCTATGAGTGAGAACATGCAGTGTTTGGTTTTTTGTCCTTGCAATAGTTTGCTGAGAATGATGGTTTCCAGTTTCATCCATGTCCCTACAAAGGACGTGAACTCATCATTTTTTATGGCTGCATAGTATTCCATGGTGTATATGTGCCACATTTTCTTAATCCAGTCTATCGTTGTTGGACATTTGGGTTGGTTCCAACTCTTTGCTATTGTGAATAGTGCCACAATGAACATATGTGTGCATGTGTCTTTATAGCAGCATGATTTATAGTCCTTTGGGTATATACCCAGTAATGGGATGGCTGGGTCAAATGGTATTTCTAGTTCTAGATCCCTGAGGAATCACCACACTGACTTCCACAATGGTTGAACTAGTTTACAGTCCCACCAACAGTGTGAAAGTGTTCCTATTTCTCCACATCCTCTCCAGCACCTGTTGTTTCCTGACTTTTTAATATATAAATATTTAAATGAGATTTTCCTTCTGCCCATTTGGTGGAATAGCACAATCTCTAACAATAGGAATTTCAAGGCTCATCTTTCCTTTGGTAAATCCATTTCAGGCTTTATTAAAGAATGGTAATGGCTTTGTGTGTTTCAGTTACTTTTATCATTTACAAAATAAAAGTGCAAGATTTAATTCTGGAACATTAAATAGACATCTATTGTCCCAGCTCTATGTTCAGTAGATGAAAGTTACTAAACAAACACTTTAAAAGAGAGAAGAACCACCTTCTAAATATTTTGTATCTTCTTTTTTTTATATATATGATGCCTTTTTTTTGTTATTATACTTTAAGTTTTAGGGTACATGTGTATACATGTGCCATGTTGGTGTGCTGCACCCAGTAACTGGTCATTTAACATTAAGTATATCTCCAGATGCTATCCCTCTCCCCTTCCCTCCACCCCACAACAGGCCCCGGTGTGTGATGTTCCCCTTCAGAAAAGCTTTGAATGTTACTTGGAAGTTCCCTGGAAACAGACAGAAAAGGGTCAGTGTTGGCAATAGCCTGGGAAAGACACTGGGGCTTCTTTTAAAGAGGCAATGGGTGGGTCCATCACAGCACTCCAAAAGGCAGAACCACATCATCTCCCTGCTCACCGGTGGAAGAGAGCAGAAATCAGGATGTACCCAGCCTAAAGGCATATTTTTATATGATGATGAAAATCTGAAATAAAAGGCAAGAAACAAGATTAAGAATTAAAAGTCTAAAAGTCTCCAGCTAAGCCTAAAAAAGTGTCAGGATAATTAAATCTTCAATTAGAGCTCACAGTTGAGAGCACGGGAATTACAGGTTTTCAGGGAAAAGAAAGCCTAGGGTCCTAAATGTCTTTGATCACACAGAGGTGTCTCTCCACCCTGTGGTGCCTCGCCAACTGACACTTGCAGGCCAAGGCTGCAGTCTCTCTTTCAGTGCAATCACATGACTTCCTTTAAATTAGGGCTTGTTAGCCTTTGAATTGAATGAAATATCAAGAACAAAGCAAAAGTAAACACTGAAGATAGTCTCTGTCTATGTTGTTCTCTACATGCACTTTTAAAAAGATGAGCTAAAAAAAAGATGAGCTATATATACAACAGGAGAAAAGCTTAATAAATTACAGTGCAGCAATGCTGGGAAATTGTCATTCAAAGCAGTTTTTATGGAAACTATTTGACAACATAGAAAAAATCACATTTATAAAACCAGGTAACTAAGTGATATATGTAATGATTTAACTTTGTAAAATAATATATAAGAATGCAAACAAAGACTAAAGATATTACATTAAAGTTAAAATTACATTTCATGTGATTATGAGTAATTCTACTGATTTGCATCATCCTTTAGATAGGAAAACCCTTGAAGTTTTATATTGAAACATTAATTTTTTTGGCTGGAATCCCATAATTTGTTTTAATGTCCACAGCATTAAGGAACTGAAAGTCTAGCTTATGCTAGACTTTTCTTTATGCTTTTGTTTTGTCTGTATGCTTTTTTCTTATTTCTCTAGGAGCGGAAACTCATCAATGCCGATCTTCTCTACTGATGGTGGACCATTTGTCAAATTAAACACAGCACCTGATGGCCACTTAATCCTAACACCCAGGTGGGTCCCTAAATCTGTTCTTAGACTAGTTGTACATAGACATGGAAGAAGATAGATTGTTGAAGCCAGTCAGATTTTAATGCTATTACATACTGGTCATGTAATCTTGAAAGTTATTTGACTTATATTATTATTTAAGTGATCTCAAACAGTGTCTATTTAATATCTGATAACATTTTCTAACCCTAATATATATAAGATGGTCAAAAGAAATATTCTATATGTAAATTTCTGGCACACTCGTAGCGTTTTGACATGTTTTAATTTTATACCCTTTTTTATCCTTAGCCTCAGATTAATAAACAATTAAATCAAATGGAAAGAAATTGTGAGAACTGGGATAAAACAGGTCCAGTGTTGATCAGACTAAAGGAGGCAGCACAAATGAGCTACCACTAAAAGAGAAGAAAGAGGGGAAAATCCTGATATTCTTTTCTCTTCCTTGGCAAATAGATCATGAATATTAAATGAAGAAGTCTAGGCCTTTCATCGTGTCTACATATTCTCTTCTACTTTTTAACATTAGGTTTACTTTTATAGCCTTTACTATGGTATTAAAAAGCAGCATCTTTCCTGTATTCAAAGATCTGTTTTAGCTTACATTAAGTCATTTCTCCTATTTGGGTGTTAATAGTAATTTTTGTTGAAATTGGCTTCTGAATTTTACAGTTCCATTAAAGAACGGCTGTAGGTGGGAAGAATGTAACTGCCAGAAGCCGTAACTACAAACGAGGATTTAAGATGCTTTGCTGGTATATTTTGTTTAATGGTAAAAAATGAAATTAGATAATTATTCGGTTTTTCATGAAAAGTTACCATTTCTGTGAGCTTAACCAGTAAAAAAATAAAAATGGTAAAGGAGCATTTTGAGTACCAAAAAAAGAACTTTGCAGTTGAATGTTTTATGTCAATGTTTGCTGGGCCTTGACTGATATTATGAGTCTCATCGGATATGAAGCAAAGCATCTGCAAATGAGAAAGCAGGCTTCTAGATTTCCTTTCCTATAAGGCATGTCTAAATTTATATTACCATATAGATCCTGAAGCAGTTTGAACATTGAGAATTTCTTCTTTTCATGTCTTAAAGGCATTTAAAAATTTCTAAGAAAAAAATTATTTAAAATCATTTATGTTAATTATACGCATGCTTGAGATCGGAACTAGCTTATTCTATGCTTATCAACGAAATGCCAGTATCATTTTCCATTGATGTCACTATTATAATGTATGTGTGTGCTATTTGAAAGAGCCATCATTTACAGATATATTTTAACCTTTCATCACATCAACAAGCCAGTTAATTAAATGTCCTTAATCCCTTCCTTAATTAGCCACATTATATTGGGTTGGCAGAAAATCAGACATATGTTCATTTATTTATTTATTTGGTTAATTTATTTACGCATTTATTATTTGTTGCATAGATGATTATGTTTGTATCCCTATGAAAACTGGTGTTTTTGAAAATGCCCTTGCGCTAGTGGTTGTAATAAAAAATAAGTGAAAGAAGAGGGTGTCAGGGAAAATGATTCAGCCAACTATAAAAATCTACTGACCTATATTCTGATTCTTTTCTTTTTTTTCCTTTTTTTTTTTTTTTGAGACGGAGTCTCGCTCTGTCACCCAGGCTGGAATGCAGTGGTGTGATCTCAGCTCACTGCAAGCTCCACCTCCCAAGTTCCCACCATTCTCCTGCCTCAGCCTCCCAAGTAGCTGGGGCTACAGGCACCCGCCACCATGCCTGGCTAATTTTTGTGTATTTTTAGTACAGACGGGGTTTCACCGTGTTAGCCAGGATGGTCTCGATCTCCTGACCTCATGATCTGCCCGCCTCGGCCTCCCAAAGTGTTGGAATTACAGGCGTGAGCCACCGTGCCCGTCCGATTCTGATTCTTTAACCTATTGTGAGATATATGCAAGACTCAGACCACCATCTCCCACCACATGGTGAAAAAAAAGGGGAGTTAATTGAGACTTCCTTGGTGTGTTATAAACACATGTCGATATATCTAGATTGATATACATGCATGTACACTAGTTACTAAAAAGATAGACCTCCTTATATTTCAACTAAAATAATTCTGTATTATAAAGAATATGCCAGTCATTCAATATGGATACATATGATTTCAAATAAACTGTATCACATATTTTCCTGAAACATTGAATTGCTTTGATCAGACATATGGATCTTAAGGTCTTATTTACGTTGCATTTTAAAAGACCTAAACAGCATGCACAATTAGCTGTAGCTAAGCATATAAATGTAAGTCATTACAATTATTTGTATATCTGCATGTATAATGTGTCTGTTTTAATGTAGCCGATATCTGCAGCTGGTTGCATTTGGAACTAGTGGGATGCAAGTACTTTAATTTCTTGTGTTATACTGCTCTCTAGTGGCTGTTAAGTAGAATGCATTGTAAAACAAATTTGCTTAGTTTTTGTTTAAAATGGAATTCTTGACACTGAAAAAAGTTGGTATTTAAATTTCTAAGCAGGTGATGAGTTTTCAGTAATTTATGCCTATGCTTTCTTTTATATGTGCTTGTTACGTGTCTGCCTTCCTTGAAAGCAGCACCTGTGATGCATTCATCATTCAATTCCCTGAATGAAGCACCCAGCCTCACACACGGCGTTGGGCATGGAATAGTTGCCGGATTGGCAACACTGAGGCATGCTCTGTGTTATAGAATGATGAAAACCAATGTCGGTTCAAGTAAAATAACAATATCTATCATTTATGGAATTTCATTGTGTATAAGGCCCTGTAATAGTTTTATTGCAAATATTGCTTTTTATTCTCACAACACTCCAATAAAGTATTATTACCCCCATTTTATGGAAGAAGAAACTGGGTCTCAGGGGTATCGAGCAACTTCCCTGAAGTCATATAGAAATGGTAGAATAAGGATGCAAACTCACCTCTATTTGACATTAAACTGGGGCTTCTTCGGCTTACAATTCAGTCTCCCTACATTTCATATATGAGACATTAAGATGTCCATTTTACTAAAGCAAAAGCAGGATAACCTACACGATGTTTGACTTTAAAATATTAAATGCATAATTTTAAAAATATGATTGTTCTTCTATTACAGTCAACAGTGTTTACAGGATTCCTTGATTCGGTTACAGTGTAACCATAAATGTAAGTAAATATGTTGTCATATCCCACTTCAAGCATTCTGTTTAAAATTCTGAATAGAGTTTGTATGTCACCTGAAGTTATTTTGTTACCATTCAATTTTCACCATCAGAAGAAATGACAAAAATGAAATACATGGTCTTTCTCCAATTATTTTAATAGCTTGTGGAAAAAAACTGGTGGCTCAAGACATCACCCCAAAGATTGTTGGAGGAAGTAATGCCAAAGAGGGGGCCTGGCCCTGGCTTGTGGGTCTGTATTATGGCGGCCGACTGCTCTGCGGTGCATCTCTCGTCAGCAGTGACTGGCTGGTGTCCGCCGCACACTGCGTGTATGGGTGAGTGTGATGTCAAGTGTCCCTTCCCAAACTAGGTCACCACAGCAGACACTGCCGAGCATCCCATTTCATGCAGCCTCACAAAACCATCCCACCAGGGAAATCCTGCTGTTTATGACATTATAAACATTCCAATTATTTTCCCATTAATGTCATGTATGAAAATAGAGATAGTTAAATTTTAAAAAATTATTCTGCATTAGATATGAATATTAATTCTTCTACATTAGATATTACATCATTCGATCTTTTTACACTTTTACATACATAAAAATGGAAACTTTTGCCAATTCAAAAGGTAAGCATTTTTATGAGTGTGAAATTAGTATTTATTGTATAAATCGTACTGGTTACCATTCAATTTGTCCAATATCTATTGCTAGCAAATTGTCAATATCAGAAAGTATGCTTAGGTAGCCCTCAAATTACAATTATACTGTGCTCTGGAAGTTCATGGATAAGCACTTTGTTGTGAATTAAGATAAAAGTACTTAGTTCTTAAATCAGATCTATTTTGATTGCTACCTATTAACTGAAATTTAGAACTAATATCAACCATATCTGACTCTGTTTTATACTATAATAGGACACGATACATGTTGAATTTTGACATTTATTTTGCAGTCCTAGAGGAGAGAACAGGGTGGATGGAAGGGGGTGGGAGTAAAGGAAGAAAAACTAAATGATCCTGGGCCCAAGAACATGTTCATTCTCCTCTTCCACGTGAAAGATGCCACCTCTCTAGGTAGTCACATGGTTCTGAATTCGGTCAGGAAAAAAGGGAGCTTCCTCATAGAATATGCATGAGCTTGATCTAGGACTCATCTCCTGTCCCTGTGTCAGTGAGGCGTCCAGTGAATGACCTTACCCATGAGGATTAGAGTAAGCCTCTCTGTAGCCAGCATCCAGAACCTCTGAGGAAAGAACCATGTTAGAAAGAACCAGGCATGGACCAGGAAAGAACCAGGCATGGACGAGGCAGCCGTAGTTAATCAGGTTACAAGACTCAACTTTCCTTACCCACATAGATATTTAAGGTCCTTGGGTAAATAAAGACGAACTGTCAGACACAGCGATTGTGAAATTTTTAAAGGAGATAGGGAAAGCCAGGCAAAATGAACATTAAAAGATTGCACTTATGCCTAAATACCCATTATATCAGAGTGAAAGTAGACTCAAAAGCATAATCCCAGGACTTTGGAGAAAAAGGACCCTCAACTAGATCTCAGGTTTGCCAAATAGCTGGTCTCCAAAGGAGCTACCGACAGCACCATCCCATCTACATCTAAAGCTCTCTCTGATTCTATCCATTGAGTGTTACATCCTGGAGACTAAATTACAGCCTCTCCCGTAACTAAAGTGCACCCTCTTGACTTTGCTGCCTCCTGATAATCATATTGTAATTTATTTTCATACTGTAACAAGTGTCTGTAGAGACAATTTTTCCATCCCCTTCTAAACATGGCTTTAATCTTTACACATATTGTTTGCGTCGGACATGTCACAGATAGGGTAACATCTGTATCCTAACTGTGATGCAAATTAAAGCCAGTTTTAGCTAAAGAGTCAGTGTTTTCTGTTGCACATAGGTAGATCTTAATAAGTTAGCAACCTTGCTATATCAAACTTGAATTTGGCAAATTCCTGTTTAATGTTCTTGTCAAATATATGCTGTCTAGACGTCAATCAGGCTCGCAGTAATGTTAGTGATGTCTTTCAGTTATCTATTTTACAGATGTACTTCTAATAGGTCAATGATACCAATCTCATAGCTTTCCAAACAACAAATATGTGTAGAAAATAGAAAGGCAGTTTTACCTAGTATAAACACATGTCCAATTGTTACCAGAGAAAAGGAGTCCAGATCCAGGCACCAAGAGAGGATTCTTGGAGCTCACACAGGAAGGAATTCAAGGCCAGTCGCAGAGTGCAGTGCAAAAAGATCGTTTATTGAAAGCTTCTGAGTCACAAAGTAGGGCATCCTTAGAAAGCAAGAGAAGGAACGCCCTGTCTGTAAGTTTTTCTTCTATGGGGGTCTTGTCTATGTAAAGACTAAACTAGGCTGTGTCTGCATGAGAGTAACCTTGACAAAATTTATTATTCCATTGATTTAGAGAAAACAATCCTTGACATTGCAGTGTGTAAGTACATCAAAGCATAATTATCTTGAAAGCATATATTGTTATGGGTGTTGATACATTTGGACTTTCCATTGTAGGAATGTGTCCTTGTAGGTATCTTTAGGCTGCTTCCCCAACAATAAACATTTTATGACTATGGGTCATGACCAGCAAGGAATGTGTCTTGTTAGTCTCAAGATGGGGCTGAACTGCAAATGGCATTACTTTGGCTCTCCTAGGCTCCTGCTTCTCTCACACAATCACATAGGACAATCGAATGTCTTTTCAGTTTCAACTTAAGCACAAGCAAAGATAAGTTGTACTAGAATTCTGATGAATTCAAAATTATCCTTACCAATCACGCATTTTACTCTCCTTAGGCATTCAATGGAATTATTTTTTTTCTCTAGTGCCTAAGAGTTTTCTTGCTTTCTATTTCATGTCTCTAACAAAGAAAGTTTCTGATATTGTTTTAGATAGTTGAATCAAAACCTGTTTTATCAGTATGTTAATACTGGCTCTTATCTGTCTCTTTAAAAGCCTAATTGTGCTATGGAAAGCTTAATTCCTAATAAAAAGAATAACTTAGATCAAGCAAGTTATTAAACTCATGCTACACAAGTGGCTTGCCCTCAGTGTAAACCTGTTCCAGGTGTTTTAACCTGCAGGTGGTTAAATGGTTTAATTGAACAGCTCTTCTGTTTAATCTTATCATCAACACTTCATTTGCATTCCTCAGGCTAAGTTCTCCAGAGTGATTCTAAATAACCCTGTGCCTGTTCGGTTTCTCTATCACGGTGTTGTCCTTTTACAACCTTAAAAGAAGGATTTGGAAAAGTGTGGGCCAACCTTCCTGTGGTTTAAAGGGCAAGTTTGACTTTAAACCAAAGGAAAGGATTTTAATCCTGTATAAACAACAAATCACATGTGTGATTATGGACAAGCAACTTAGTATCTCTAAGTTTCAGTTTCCTCATCTGTAGGAAGTTCATAAGGATATCGATCTTGCTTGTCAGGACAACAATAAGATGCTGCAATGCTTTTACCTACCGCCATTCATGCAAGAATGTGCAACAAAATGTTGATTGTGTTGTAGTTCCCGCATAGGAAAGCTCTATGAAAGAAGACGCCAAGTCTTGCACAACAGATATTCAGCGTATTTATTTTCTGAAATTTTTATATTGATATAATTTCAAACATGCATAAAAATTGCAAAAGTAGTACAGAGAGCTCTTTATACCTTTACTCACACTCACCAGTTGCTTACATTTTCCTCTGTATATTTTATTATCTCTTTCTAAGTCAAGAGACTTTTTTTTCTGAACAAGTTCGTAGTAGGTTAGATGTATTTTTATACTCTTATGTACTCAGAGTATTTTTACTAAAAACAGGATACTTCCTACAGAATCACAGTAAATCATGGAAATTTAACATTAATGAAATACAATCCTAATTAACTGTCACAAATATGCTCCTTATTTTGTTTGTATGTTTGCCATGTTAGAACCAGTTCAGGATAGTGTATTGCATCTGGATGCTACACTTTTTGCATCTCCTTTAGTGTAGAGTAGCCCCTTTCTGTATTTCTTGTTTTTAATATTTTTGAATACAGGTCCGTTACTAGGTAGGAAAATTCTTCTATTTGAAAAAAAAAAAAAAACCCTCAAGCTTGCTCCTTTATCAGCCTTGATATAGTCCTACTCTTCGAGAACTTCTTTTATTTTCTGTCAAAATAAGATGTTCCAGGTTAATCTTGTGTGTTTTCTATGCTAGCCTTGAAGTCAACTTTTCTGTAAGAAACCTTATTTCTACTTAACTAATTTCAGTTATTTCTGTATTTTGGTAAACATGATCTTGTGTGCTTACGGCTACTGTTGTGTCCTGTTCCTAAAACTATACAATGCACAGAGCTCTACCTATAAACTCAAAACAATGACTCCAACTCAAATAGAATACTACAGGGTAAATTCTAACCTTGTCTTCTTCTGTATTTTTACATCTTGATTCCAATACTAAAAAGCATTGTTCCTATTATCCACAAGCTATTGATGTATTTGCTGAAGTCTGGAAAGCCTGGAACACAAAAAGGAGTTTGAGAATTGCTAACTCGCACTACTGCATAAAGCATACTCATCAACCAGGGTTTCATATTTGTTTTCCATTCTTTTTTCCTGCTGACATATAGGAAAATGCATAAACTTAAGTATACAAATTGATGCATTTTTTAAATGCATGCACCTGTTAAACTGACATTCCTCTGAAGATATAAAATATTCCAATCACCCAAAAAGTTTCTCCATTACCTCTTTCTAGTCACTCACATCCCAGCCTCCAGAAGCAAATAGGGAGTCACGTGGATGGGCTATCATACATAGATTTACAGTCTGGATCACAGTCATTGAACAGACATCTATTAAAGATGAAATTAGTGACAGGGAGCCTCTTGCCAATATCTCATTCTTTAATTTAGCTTTTCAGAGCAGACCAGAGACATCACAGGGATTACCTGATTTTATTGAAACAATTCCTTAAAATATGTGTTAACACTCCTGAAATAATTTCATATATGAGGTATTTGGGGCATGGTGAGAAATACAGACTACTAATTATACTTTATTTATTTATTTATTGAGACAGAGTTTCACTCGTTGCCCAGGCTGGAGTACAATGGCACGATCTCGGCTCACCACAACTTCCGCCTCACGGTTTCAAGCGATTCTCCTGCCTCAGCCTCCCAAGTAGCTGGATTACAGGCGTGCACCACCACATCCAGCTAATTTTGCATTTTTAGTAGAGACGGGGTTTCTCCGTGTTGGTCAGGCTGGTCTTGAAAGCCCAACCTCAGGTGATCCGCCCACCTCAGCCTCCCAAAGTGCTGGGATTAAAGGTATGAGTCACTGTGCCTGGCCTACTTATAATCTATTTAGTACTCCATTTATTAAACTGATATAACTAATAAAACTTTGAAAATCAACTTTTTAAACAGTTAAGTGTTTATAATAAAATAACATTACTTAATTGATACTGTAACTACAATTTAAAATTTGGATTTCTTTGAGTGCCTCATGCTTTAAGCAGAACACAGAACATACATCAATTCAATAATTTTTAAATACTTAATTTCTACTTAAACCTATCCTAAAATATACATATAATTAGTTTAATTTTATTTTTCTGTTTATCTACCTAATCGCTCTAGGGAGTTAGGCTTGTAATATATAATGTTCTTCAGATTGCAGAAATACTATAATATCATTTTAAGATTATGGTAATATTTGTAGATAAAAAAGAGGAAGAGCAGCCGGGCGCGGTGGCTCACACTTGTAATCCTAGCACTTTGGGAGGCTGAGGTGGGCCTGAGCTCAGGAGTTTGAGACCAGCCTGGACAACACGGTGAAACCCCGTCTCTACTAAAATACAAAAGAAATTAGCCAGGTGTGGCAGCATGTGCCTGTAGTCCCAGCTACTTGGGAGGCTGAGGCAGGAGAATTGCTTGAACCCGGGAGGTGAAGGTTGTGGTGAGCCGAGATTGCACCACTGTGCTCCAGCCTGGGAGACAGAGCAACACAACACTCCGTCTCTACAAAAAAAAAAAAAAAAAAAAAGAGCATTTTCTTAGGACAATAGAGACTTCTCTTTTAAATGTTATTTGTGTAAATATATGGGGTACAAGTGTAATTTTGTTACATGGGTGGATTGCATAGTGATGAAGTCAGGGCTTTTAGGGGATCCATCACCTGAATAATGTACACTCTACCCATTAATTTCTTAATATCCACCCACCTCCCACAGCACCATCCTTCTAACTCTCTCTGATCTATCATTCCACACTTTATGTCCACTACACATTATTTGGCTCCCGCTTGTAAGAGGGAATATTTGAAATTTGTCTTTCTGCATCTGAGTTGTTTCACTTAATATAATGGCCTCCAGTTCCACCCATGTTGCTGCAAAAGACATGATTTTATTCTTTCTCCTGGCTGAATAGTATTTCATTGCATATATATACCACATTTCTTTATCCAGTCGTCTGTTGATGAACACTTATGTTGATTCAGTGTCTTTTCTATTGTGAATAGTGCTGTTATAAACATACAAATGCAGGTATCTTTTGGATATACTGATTTCTCTTCCTTTGAATAGATTCCTAGCAGTGGGATTACTAGATCAAATGGTAGTTCTATTCTTAGTTCTTTGATAAGTAGTTACAGACAGTAGAGATTTCAAGGGTAGGTTAGTAATATTGACTTTGGTTAGAGCTTAGGTCTTGGATCCTTTTCCAAAATATTTCAAGTTTGAGTGCTGGTCATCTTCTTAAAAGTTAATATTATCTTACTGTATCACTAAGACTTTTTAGATTTATGTCTTTAATAGAGATTGTATCAACTTCCAATCTTGTGTTTCCCTGTAAAATTATGTTTCCTGTAAGTCTCACTTGACCCATATCGTGCAATCCATTTCCTTGACACCATTCTATTACCACTATTTTAATAACATACGTCTCTTTGGCAGGTATCTCATTATAATTATTAGTGCACTCAGAAATTTTATTTCCTAAAAGTTTCTATCGTATCTCTGAAGTTACCTGTACTTTAATAATTAATTCATCATCTTGGATCCCATTGTTGAGCCACCTTTTTTCTTAGTTATTTTGCATAACCACTTGTTACACAAAGAAGGAATATTTTAATATTTAGAGTTTGAGACTCTAAACATTAAAAAGAAAAAAGAGCTGGGTGGGGTGGGAGAAGACTGGGGAAGAACAGAGTGAAATGATGTGGATTGATACGCAACTCTGCCCTTTAAATGGCTGTTATGAGGAACCACTGGTAATATTCATTCCTTCCTGCTCTTGGATTGCTTACTGTTTTTTTATATATCCATTCAATCAGATGACATTTGCTGAGCACTTATCCTGTGCTAAGTATTTTTCTAAGTTTGGAGATGATAGTGCTGTACTGACTAACAAAATCTTTCCTGTGATAAGGTTTATATGACATGTTAAGCCTGAAAAACATTTAAATAAATACTTTAGCAGTGATACATGCAGTAAAGAAAAGTAGTAGAACAGAAAGTATGATAAGACCAAGAAGGTTGTTTTCGATACAGTGGTTGGAGAAAGCTTCGCAGACCAATTGAAAATGGAAGGAAAATCTAAAGAAATGAAGGAGAATGTTATACAAATTTCTTGGAAGGTAACAGCAAACTGTGATGCTCTGGGGTAGAAGTGAGGTAGACTTACTCCAGACACCTCAAGAAGCCCTGCTGCTGTTGCCCAGAAGGTGATTGGCAGAGTGGCAGTGATGAGACTATGGATCGAGCCCGGGAGAGGTCTCAGGAGGCTAAATAGGTAAACAGGATGAGGGACCATTTGGAGGACCAAAGAGTGACATTATCCAATCAGGCTAATGTGTGAAGAGGGGACTGCTGGGAGGAGTAAACGTGAAATCAGGGAGACCAGTTAGGACCATAGCTGAAGAAGCTGAGGAAGTGGCTGGATCTCTTTAGTAAGTTCTTATGGTTAGAGTCATCTGCATTTATTAATGATCACAGATATGGAGTAAGGAAAAGAGAATGGAGTGAGTGTCGATATAATTTACTGAGACGAGGAAAGCAGGAAGAAATTGGATTGGAAAGAGATTGAGAGTTCTGATTTTTTATATATTAAGCTTGGGACTATCTATTAGACATCCAAGTTGGTATCAGCCAATGACGTCAGCCTAGGGACATACAAATCTAGACAAATTTAGAAGTTTTCAGTATATTGTCGGTATTTAAAATAATGACTTGGATAAGATTATGTATGAAGCCAGTGTAGATATAAAAGAGAAGGCCGAAGGCAGACCCCTGGGATATTCTAAAATTTAGAGTTTAAGATGAACAAAAAAGACCTGGGGGAAGAAAAAGACTGAGGAAGAACAGAGAGTGAAATGAAAGGAAAATCACAAGTGCATGGTGAATCCTGGAAGTCAAGTGAAGAAAAGAGTTCAAAGATGATTCCTTAAGTTTCAGGAATAATCTACCAAGTAAAATTATGCTCAGAAGCGTTTGGCCTATTTCTGGTTTCCTGTACTTAATTCTGTTTCTTACACTTACACAAATAAGCATATACCCATATTTTAAAAACAGATTTCTACTTAAATAAAAATATTCACATATATGAAACTCTTGTCCTTACTTATGAAAAGGAAAAAAAATTAAACATATTCTTGTTGTCTACCCTCCTTTTATAATAAAACCACCTTTTGCACCTGTTAGCTTTTCACTTTTGAGTTTCATGGCAGACACATGGCCTTTCATAAACAACTCTTTTCTTTTAACTAGGGTAATTGTAATGATCATTACATGAGAATCACCTTGCTAAAACTTGGCCAGTGTTATTTCATTTAATCTGGCTTCTTTGTACTTTCAGAATTGCCCGATGTTCTTGAAAACTTTCTTATTCTCTGGCAACAACACTGTATTTCAGAAGCATTCTAATTTTCAGTTGCCTTAAATATTAGAATTGGCTAGCCATCTAGGAATCCTCGTTATATTCAGAGGAGAATAAAAACAGAGACCAAAAATGCTGTGCTGGGTGTAAACATCAGTGTTGGTATGGTGCAAAGTTGTTGAGGTTGCTGTTGTGCCACCTTTAGTAATAGTAAAACAGGAAAAAGGTTTTAATTTACAGTTTTGGATTCCCATTGGTTTTCTTTTCCTTTCAGCCTATTGTGATGCTCTGTCATAGTTGTCTTACCATATTGGCTTTCTACTGCACTGAAATTCCCACTTACAAATGGACATCCTGGTGCCTAGAGTGGTGAAGTTATTTTCACATCAGCACATAGCCACATACATCTGGGGTACCACTAGTTCATCTTATCTGGTACTGCTTCTGCATCTCAGGAAATGGGAAAAAAGCATCTTTTTTCAAAGAAGCATCTTTGGGGTTACAGAGACCAGGAGTGTATGTTTTTCTGCCCTCTCCAACCTGCTGTGCTTCTCTTTCTCTTGCTACTGTGATAAATGTCTTGCTTGTGCAGGACAGATGGTGAAATGCAGCAAAAATTCAGCCAACTTCTGTTTTTTTTTTTTGGGGGGGGGCGGGGGTGGAGGCAGAGTTTCGCTCTTGTCACCCAGGCTGGAGTGCAATGGCACAATTTTGGCTCCCTGGAACCTCTGCCTCCGGGGTTCAAGCAATTCTCCTGCCCCAGCCTCCCGAGTAGCTGGGATTACAGACATGCACCACCACGCCTGGCTAATTTTTGTATTTTTAGTAGAGATGGGGTTTCACTGTGTTGGCCAGGCCAGTCTCAAACTCCTGACCTCAGGTGATCCACCTGACTCAGCCTCCCAAAGTAAATTCAGCCAATTTCTATCTAAAGATGCCCTATCTTTGCCATCTTTATCCTCTACTAGATTGGGGATTTCCTGTTCAAGGTGGTTCTCACCTTCTCCTATGCCTATCTATGTTCTGTCCTGTAGCTCTTCCTTCCTTTACTAGAAAGGAGATGCTTTGAGACCAGGTTTTAAAAACATAAAAAGTCCCATCTCTTCATCTAAAATGATTTTTCTGAAGGCTGTCTTCCCCTACCCCTCAGATTTGGGTATATAAAAAAGCTAGGAAGGTTTCTGCATTGCTCAATATCCCAACAAACAGTGATTACAAACTACAGATTGTTGAGTGCCACTCCAACTTTCCAAATCAGAATTTCTGGAAATGAAAACTAGAAATCTAAAGTTTTAGAAACTTCCTCAAGTGGCTCATAGAACTTAAGAACTATTGGCTGTAAGCTCTGTATTCTCTAGTCATTTTCCACTGAGGAAAACTCTAAAATTACTGCCAGATGGAGTAGTACCGGTGGTGCTCGTGCTAGTGTTGGTTTTGTGGTGGGGAAGTTAAGTGCATGACAGAAAGGTTTGTGGAGCAACGTTTCTCTTTGAAAGAAAGACGTAAATGATACATGGTGGCGGAACTTTTCCTATCCATGGTGCTGCTCATAGACACTGAAGCAATAAAAACAGGAAACAGAGGCTATTTTCTATGTGGCACAATAAACAATTTTGGAAATTATCAAGAATGTGTCAGATTAATATTGTTGTAAATTGTATTAAATTAGATGAGTAGCTTGAAGCGTGTATATTTAATCTGCACAGTTCCTGGTTCATATATTGGTTTTCTACTCAAGTCCTTAAAATGATGAAAGGAAATGTTGATTACTAAACTATGTATTACCTACAAGCTCTCTCATATCAGTAAGTATGTTGGTTAGTTCTCAGATAAAGTATAGTATTTACAAAAGAGAAGAATTTGGGAGTTAAATGCTCTTTCTCTGAAATACCTTAATTTAACATTTATTTAAATCTATAGCAAATAAACTGCATACACCTCTCTGAACTTCTATATGAAAAATTCTGAAGATAAAATATGTAGAAAACATCTGAGGAGACAATCGTATAATTTTTAATAATGACGTCCTCTGTTAACTCCAACTTACATACAATGATCTCATACACTGAGCAAATGTTAATAGTTAATGCATTAATATAGCTAAAAATGTTAATAGTTAATGCATTAATATAGCTAATATTATTTATAGAGATAATTTATATACATACACTATAAATTATAAATGCTATTATAATATATTGGTTATATGAATATAACAGAAAATATGATGTGTAAATAAATTTAATAAAATGCCAAATACAAAACACACAGTATAGTAATTGTAAGATTAATTTTTTGTAAATATTAAGTGAATGTGTGAGGTAAATGTTGAGTAAAAAAAATCATACAATTTTTAAAATAAAGTAACTACTTGTTACCTGTCAGTCTTAACAGGCAGGCTACTCAAGTGAGAACTGACCATTTCAACTTTAGGAAATATACTTAACATGTGATAGAGAAAGAAGTTCAGAAATAGAACACCAGGGAAGAGATGTGGCTCTGTTCACTCTCCCTACATAGGCTAAAGTAAAGTAGACACGGGAATCCCAGGGTACAGTGAAAGTGGGGTGCTGTCCGAAATTATCAAGATGCCAAGCATGGCTGAAGTACAGATTCCTCTGACCTGGAGAAGAGAAAGCAAGAAGCCCTCTTGTCAAGCCTCTACAGCACCACAATGACCTCCTGGCCCAGTCTCTAAGCCACTTAAGGAGACTCCACCAACCACTAGTGGCAGAGACAACTTCCCCTACCTGGGCCCAGGGAAAGCAACAGCAGAGCTTAGCTCTCCCTCTTGCCCCCCCACATCTCCAGTCCTTCCTTCTAGTTCTCAATCCCTCCCACGGCACCCCACTCAGGGCTGTATGAGGCACCCCAGTCACTGGTGTGGTAAGTGCAGGCTCTAAAGTCGGACAGTGCCAATTAAAGTCACCTCCTACCATTTAGATAATCAGTGCCTAGTTTGTTCTGATTGTAAAATTATGATGAGGATTAAATGAAGAGATACGAAAGTTCTTGGTATTGCACTTGGCACCAAGTAGTATTTTGCTGCTACAGAGCGCTTAGGTGTATTTCTTCAAGTTTTAATGCAATGTGGTTGTCAGTGGATGCTTTACTGAATGTGTGGATGCTCATTGGCTTTACTGATGACTGCTACCTGACCAAACATAGTAATTTGGTAAGTAAAACAAAGTGATAGATAGATAGATAGATGTAAGTAACTTCATGCCCTTTATACATCTGTAAGTGACTTGGACTTTAATATTTAAATACCACATTAAACAAGGCATTTGCGACTGTTAAGAATTCAATCAATAGCTCTGCCTAGGATTGCAACCATTGAATTTTACCTTCATTGTGAATATGGCTTAACTGGCTTAATTCCAGCTGATAATTCCTTTGTGTGAAGAAATCACAGGCCAATAGCACATTTAAAACTCCTTGCACACTTTCAAATTATAATATAGTACCCAATATAATCTGTTCTACAACACAAGTGTTATCCTTTACCAATTATTATAGATGCCCAACATTGTATATGGAGATTATTCAAGTTTATATGTTAGCTTATAAAAATTATAATAAGGCATACTGTTTACTTTAACTATATGTGAATTCAATGACCCTCTAAATGGGAAATGCATCTGAACTTCCTTCCGTTATAGTACAGTTGCTGCAGTTGTCTGAAAAAGCCCTGAACAGGGACACAATTTCCACAGTGAAATGTGACCTAAGGCAGAGGTTCTCCAACCTAGCCATATATTATATATATTAGCACAAATTTGGAGATTTAATTTTAAAAGTATTTTTTAAATTGTCTGGTGGACTATTCCAGACCCACTACATTAGAATCGGGGGAGGAGGGGAAGTAGGTGTCAGCATTATTTAAAAGCACCCCACGAGATCGCAATGTACAACCACAGTTGAGAACTACGGTCTAGAACTAGAGCTCAGCATATGACTTAAGAGGAGTGAAACAGAGAGATTAGCACTAATTAGGGCTTTCTTTATGTTGTGATCAGAAAAATAAAAATTTGAGGAATATTTTTAAAGGATGATTCTTCAGAGAAATTAAAGAACATTTCAGGATGGAAACATATTCTGAAATGTCATGATGAAGATCTACTAGAAAGGAACTGCTTTGGATGGAGAGTGTCTCATATTTCTTCATTACACTTTTCAGGAGAAATTTAGAGCCATCCAAGTGGACAGCAATCCTAGGCCTGCATATGACATCAAATCTGACCTCTCCTCAAACAGTCTCTCGATTGATAGATCAAATTGTCATAAACCCTCATTACAATAGGCGCAGAAAGGACAACGACATTACCATGATGCATCTGGAATTTAAAGTGAATTACACAGGTAAAAAAAATCACTCTTAGTCATCTTATCTGCCAAAATTAATTCAAAATTAGATTTCAAATATTATCAATGTCAATGCATTAATTCATAAAAGTTAGATAATTTGTTACATAAATCATTAGAACTTAAATGGGATTAGGGAGTAGAGAGAAATATATTAAATTTCTTTCATCAGTATGTTTAAATTCAACTTTCTGGAAAGAACCAGTAGAATAAAACTCTCTGAGCCCTGTATAACAGTAAACTCAAAGGAGAAGCTGAGATAAATAGATGATGTTATTATGCATGCCCTCTCTATTTTTCATGTAAAACAAAGGTAGGTTCATCTACCAAAAAGCAGAGTAAGACATAAACTGAGAGAAGAACATATGTTCTGTGGGAAAAGTGAGCAAGAATTAAGTTATTCATAGGAGGAAGTTTGGTTTTTTGTGTTTTTTTTTTTTTTTTTGAGATGGAGTCTTGTTCTGTTGCCCAGACTGGAGTGCAGTGGCGTGATCTTGGCTCACTGCAACCTCTGCCTACCAGGTTAAAGCGATTCTCCTGTCTCAGCCTCCCAGGTAGATGGGACTACAGGTGCATGCCATGATGCCTGGCTAATATTTTTTCTTGTATTTTTGGTAGAGACAGGGTTTCACCATGTTGGCCAAGATGATCTCAATCTCTTGACCTCATGATCCACCCGCCTTGGCCTCCCAAAGTGCTGGGATTACAGGTGTGAGCCACTGCACCTGGCCTTCCTAGGATGAAGTTTTTAATGGAGATGTGATAATATTATCTGAGTGGCAAATGAAGGACTTCCTCCAAATGCCTGGAAAATGTGCAAGAAATCCCCTGATAAAGTGAACTTTATCATGAAGGGTTCTGCTCAATTCTGACTTTTATTCCTAAGTCTTTTTCAGTGCCCGGTTAGGAGAAAGTGCTGCCATCTCTGTGTTTTCATGGGGTTTGATTTAAACATGCATTATAGCACTTATCAAAAGCAGACTATTGCTACGGTTAGTTGTATATCCCTGTCCTTAAGGATAAGCACTGTGCCTTATTCATTTTTGTGTCTGCCCTAGGTCTTACATGCAGTGGGTGCTTAAGAGTGCCAGTTGGCTTGTAAATTGATGCAAGAATGGCTTTCAAAGTCGGTGACCAATGTCAATGCTTCCATAATTGCCCTGTAAAACAATCTCCTAAAAGCTTTTTTAACATGGTGATAATTGGGGAAAATAGAAAAGCCTCAGAACATTTGCCCAAGTTTCTATTAATTGATGCTTAAGGGGTGGAGCCAAGATGGCCGAATAGGAATCGCTCCCATCTACAGCTCCCAGCCTGAGCGACACAGAAGACGGGTGATTTCTGCATTTCTGTTTGAGGTACCGGTTTCATCTCACTAGGGAGTGCCAAACAGTGGGTGCAGGACAGTTGGTGAAGCGCACTGTGCGCGAGCGGAAGCAGGGCGAGGCATTGCCTCACTCGGGAAGCACAAGGGGTCAGGGAGTTCCCTTTCTTAGTCAAAGAAAGGGGTAACAGACGACACCTGGAATATCGGGTCAGTCCCACCCTAATACTGCACTTTTCCAACGGGCCTGGAAAATGGGACACTAAGAGATTGTGTCCCACATCTGGCTTGGAGGGTCCTATGCCCACGGAGTCTCGCTGATTGCTAGCACAGCAGTCTGAGATCAAGCTGCAAGGCGGCAGCGAGGCTGGGGGAGGGGTGCCCGACATTGCCTGGGCTTGCTTAGGTAAACAAAGCAGCCAGGAAGCTCGAACTGGGTGGAGCCCACCACAGCTCAAGGAGGCCTGCCTGCCTCTGTAGGCTCCACCTCTGGGGGCAGGGCACAGACACACAAAAAGTCAGCAGGAACCTCCACAGACTTAAATGTCCCTGTCTGACTGACAGCTTTGAAGAGAGTAGTGGTTCTCCCAGCACGCAGCTGGAGATCTGAGAACAGACAGACTGCCTCCTAAAGTGGGTCCCTCACCCCTGAGCAGCCTAACTGGGAGGCACCCCCCCCAGTAGGGACAGACTGACACTTCACTTGACCAGGTACTCCTCTGAGACAAAACTTCCAGAGGAACTATCAGACAGCTGAATTTGTGGTCTCATGAAAATCCGCTGTTCTGCAGCCACTGCTGCTGACACCCAGCCAAACAGGGTCTGGAGTGGACCTCTAGTAAACTCCACCAGACCTGCAGCTGAGGGTCCTGTCTGGTAGAAGGAAAACTAACAAACAGGAAGGACATCCACATCAAAAACCCATCTGTACATCACCATCATCAAAGACCAAAAGTAGATAAAACCACAAAGATGGGGAAAAAACAGAGCAGAAAAACTGGAAACTCTAAAAAGCAGAGCACCTCTCCTCCTCCAAAGGAATGCAGTTCCTCACCAGCAACGGAACAAAGCTGGATGGAGGATGACTTTGACGAGTTGAGAGAAGAAGGCTTCAGATGATCAAACTACTCTGAGCTACGGGAGGAAATTCAAAACAATAGCAAAGAAGTTAAAAACTTTGAAAAAAAATTAGAAGAATGGATAACTAGAATAACCAATGGAGAGAAGGGCGTAAAGGAGCTGATGGAGCTGAAAGCCAAGTTTCGAGAACTACGCGAAGATTGCAGAAGCCTCAGTAGCAGATGCGATCAACTGGAAGAAAGGGTATCAGGGATGGAAGATGAAATGAATGAAATGAAGCAAGAAGGGAAGTTTAGAGAAAAAAGAATAAAAAGAAATGAACAAAGCCTCCAAGAAATTTGGGACTATGTGAAAAGACCAAACCTACGTCTGATTGGTGTACCTGAAAATGACGGGGAGAATGGAACCAAGTTGGAAAACACTCTGCAAGATATTATCCAGGAGAACTTCCCCAATCTAGCAAGGCAGGCCAACATTCAGATTCAGGAAATACAGAGAACGCCACAAAGATATTCCTCAAGAAGAGCAACTCCAAGACACATAATTGTCAGATGCATCAAAGTGGAAATGAAGGAAAAAATGTTAAGGGCAGCCAGAGAGAAAGGTCGGGTTACCCACAAAGGGAAGCCCATCAGACTAACAGCTGATCTCTCAGCAGAAACTCTACAAGCCAGAAGAGAGAGGGGGCTGATATTCAACATTCTTAAAGAAAAGAATTTTCAACCCAGAATTTCATATCCAGCCAAACTAAGCTTCATAAGTGAAGGAGAAATAAAATACTTTACAGACAAGCAAATGCTGAGTGATTTTGTCACCACCAGGCCTGCCCTAAAAGAGCTCCTGAAGGAAGCACTAAACATGGAAAGGAACAACCGGTACCAGCCACTGCAAAAACATGCCAAATTGTAAAGACCATCGAGGCTAAGAAGAAACTGCATCAACTAATGAGCAAAATAACCAACTAACATCATAATGACAGGATCAGATTCACACATAACAATATTAACTTTAAATGTAAATGGGCTAAATGCTCCAATTAAAAGACACAGACTGGCAAACTGGATAAGGAGTCAGGACCCATCAGTGTGCTGTATTCAGGAAAGCCATCTCATGTGCAGAGACACACATAGACTCAAAATAAAGGGATGGAGGAAGATCTATCAAGCAAATGGAAACAAAAAAAGGCAGGGGTTGCAATCCTAGTCTCTGATAAAATAGACTTTAAACCAACAAAGATCAAAAGAGACAAAGAAGGCCATTACATAATGGTAAAGGGATCAATTAAACAAGAAGAGCTAACTATCCTAAATATATATGCACCCAACACAGGAGCACCCAGATTCATAAAGCAAGTCCTGAGTGACCTACAAAGGGACTTAAACTCCCACACAATAATAATGGGAGATTTTAACACCCCACTGTCAACATTAGACAGATCAATGAGACAGAAAGTTAACAAGGATATCCAGGAATTGAACTCAGCTCTGCACAAAGTGGACCTAATAGACATCTACAGAACTCTCCACCCCAAATCAACAGAATATACATTTTTTTCAGCACCACACCACACCTATTCCAAAATTGACCACATAGTTGGAAGTAAAGCTCTCCTCAGCAAATGTAAAAGAACAGAAATTATAACAAACTGTCTCTCAGACCACAGTACAATCAAACTGGAACTCAGGATTAAGAAACTCACTCAAAACCGCTCACCTACATGGAAACTGAACAACCTGCTCCTGAATGACTATTGGGTACATAATGAAATGAAGGCAGAAATAAAGATGTTCTTTGAAACCAAGGAGAACAAAGACACAACATACCAGAATCTCTGGGACACATTCAAAGCAGTGTGTAGAGGGAAATTTATAGCACTAAATGCCCACATGAGAAAGCAGGAAAGATCCAAAATTGATACCCTAACATCACAATTAAAAGAACTAGAAAAGCAAGAGCAAACACATTCAAAAGCTAGCAGAAGGCTAGAAATAACTAAAATCAGAGCAGAACTGAAGGAAATAGAGACACAAAAAACCCTTCAAAAAATTAATGAATCCAGGAGCTGGTTTTTTGAAAAGATCAACAAAATTGATAGACCGCTAGCAAGACTAATAAAGAAGAAAAGAGAGAACAATCAAATAGATGCAATAAAAAACGAAAAAGGGGATATCACCACCGATCCCACAGAAATACAATCTACCATCAGAGAATACTACAAATACCTCTATGCAAATAAACTAGAAAATCTAGAAGAAATGGATAAATTCCTCAACAAATACACCCTCCCAAGACTAAACCAGGAAGAAGTTGAATCTCTGAATAGACCAATAACAGGTTCTGAAATTGTGGCAATAATCAATAGCTTACCAACCAAAAAGAGTCCAGGACCTGATGGATTCACAGCCGAAATCTACCAGAGGTACAAGGAGGAACTGGTACCATTCCTTCTGAAACTATTCCAATCGATAGAAAAAGAGGGAATCCTCCCTAACACATTTTATGAAGCCAGCATCGTCCTGATACCAAAGCCTGGCAGAGACATAACCAAAAAAGAGAATTTCAGACCAATATCCTTGATGAACATTGATGCAAATATCCTCAATAAAATACTGGCAAACCGAATCCAGCAGCACATCAAAAAGCTTATACACCATGATCAAGTGGGCTTCATCCCTGGGATGCAAGGCTGGTTCAACATATGCAAATCAATAAATGTAATCCAGCATATAAACAGAACCAAAGACAAAAACCACATGATTATCTCAATAGATGCAGAAAAGGCCTTTGACAAAATTCAACAACCCTTCATGCTAAAAACTCTCAATAAATTAGGTACTGATGGGATGTATCTCAAAATAATAAGAGCTATCTATGACAAACCCACAGCCAATATCATACTGAATGGGCAAAAACTGGAAGCATTCCCTCTGAAAACTGGCACAAGACAGGGATGCCCTCTCTCACCACTCCTATTCAACATAGTGCTGGAAGTTCTGGCCAGAGCAATCAGGCAGGAGAAGGAAATAAAGGGTATTCAATTAGGAAAAGAGGAAGTCAAATTGTCCCTGTTTGCAGATGACATGATTGTATATCTAGAAAACCCCATTGTCTCAGCACAAAATCTCCTTAAGCTGATTAGCAACTTCAGCAAAGTCTCAGGATACAAAATCAATGTACAAAAATCACAAGCATTCTTGTACACCAATCACAGACAGAGAGCCAAATCATGAGTGAACTCCCATTCACAATTGCTTCAAAGAGAATAAAATACCTAGGAATCCAACTTACAAGGGATGTGAAGGACCTCTTCAAGGAGAACTACAAACCACTGCTCAATGAAATAAAAGAGGATACAAACAAATGGAAGAACATTCCATGCTCATGGGTTGGAAGAATCAATATCGTGAAAATGGCCATACTGCCCAAGGTAATTTATAGATTCAATGCCATCCCCATCAAGCTACCAATGACTTTCTTCACAGAATTGGAAAAAACTACTTTAAAGTTCATATGGAACCAAAAAAGAGCCCGCATCGCCAAGTCAATCCTAAGCCAAAAGAACAGAGCTGGAGGCATCACGCTAACTGACCTCAAACTATACTACAAGGCTACAGTAACCAAAACAGCATGGTACTGGTACCACAACAAAGACATAGATCAATGGAACAGAACAGAGCCCTCAGAAATGATGCCGCATATCTACAACTATCTGATCTTTGACAAACCTGACAAAAACAAGAAATGGGGAAAGGATTCCCTATTTAATAAATGGTGCTGGGAAAACTGGCTAGCCATATGTAGAAAGCTGAAACTGGATCCCTTCCTTACACCTTATACAAAAATTAATTCAAGATGGATTAAAGACTTAAATGTTAGACCTAAAACCATTAAAATCCTACAAGAAAACCTAGGCAATACCATTCAGGACATAGGCGTGGGCAAGGACTTCATGTCTAAACACCAAAAGCAATGGCAACAAAAGCCAAAATTGACAAATGGGATCTCATTAAACTAAAGAGCTTCTGCACAGCAAAAGAAACTACCATCAGAGTGAACAGGCAACCTACAGAATGGGAGAAAATTTTTGCAACCTACTCATCTGACAAAGGGCTAATATCCAGAATCTACAATGAACTCAAACAAATTTACAAGAAAAAAACAAACAACCCTATCAAAAAGTGGGCAAAGGACATGAACAGACACTTCTCAAAAGAAGACATTTATGCAGCCAAAAAACACATGAAGAAATGCTCATCATCACTGGCCATCAGAGAAATGCAAATCAAAACCACAGTGAGATACCATCTCACACCAGTTAGAATGGCCATCATTAAAACATCAGGAAACAACAGGTGCTGGAGAGGATGTGGAGAAATAGGAACACTTTTACACTGTTGGTGGGACTGTAAACTAGTTCAACCATTGTGGAAGTCAGTGTGGCGATTCCTCAGGGATCTAGAACTAGAAATACCATTTGACCCCGCCATCCCATTTCTGGGTATATACCCAAAGGACTATAAATCATGCTGCTGTAAAGACACATGCACACGTATGTTTATTGCGGCACTATTCACAATAGCAAAGAGTTGGAACCAACCCAAATGTCCAACAATGATAGACTGGATTAAGAAAATATGGCACATATACACCATGGAATACTATGCAGCCATAAAAAATGATGAGTTCATGTCCTTTGTAGGGACGTGGATGAAACTGGAAAACATCATTCTCAGTAAACTATGGCAAGTACAAAAAACCAAACACCGCGTGTTCTCACTCATAGGTGGGAATTGAACAATGAGAACTCATGGACACAGGAAGGGGAACATCACACTCCGGGGACTGTTGTGGGGTTGGGGGTGGGGGGAGGGATAGCATTAGGAGATATACCTAATGCTAAATGATGAGTTAATGGGTGCAGGAAATCACATGGCACATGGATACATATGTAACAAACCTGCACATTGTGCACATGTACCCTAAAACTTAAAGTATAATAATAAAAATAAAAATTTAAAAAAAAAATGATGCTGAAAATCATCCTTACCATAATTTTCAGAGAACTGGCACCACTTTCTATTGAGTACCACAATTTTATTTAAAAATAAAATATAAATGATTACCTCTGAACTAAGACAATTTTTACACTATAAAAGAGTAATGAGGGCCAGGCGCAGTGGCTCACGCCTGTAATCCCAGCACTTTGGGAGGCCGAGGCGGGCGAATCACGAGGTCAGGAGATCGAGACCACGGTGAAACGCCATCTCTACTAAAAATACAAAAAATTAGCCGGGCGTGGTGGCGGGCGCCTGTAGTCCCAGCTACTCGGAGAGGGTGAGGCAGGAGAATGGCGTGAACCCGGGAGGCGGAGCTTGCAGTGAGCGGAGATTGCGCCACTGCACTCCAGCCTGGGTGACAGAGCAAGACTCCATCTCAAAAAAAATACAAAAAATTAGCCAGGCATGGTGGCGGGTGCCTGTAGTCCCAGTTACTCGGGAGGCTGAGGCAGGAGAATGGCATGAACCTGAGAGGCGGAGCTTGCAGTGAGCCACTGCACTCCAGCCCGGGCGACAGAGTAAGACTCTGTCTCAAAAAAAAAAAAAAAAAAAAAAAAAGTAATGAGGAGACTAGTAAAAGACCCTAAAAGGCCACCAGTGGTAGCTGATCTATTGTCAAAAAGTGCTGCTCTGAAATGCCTATTTCCCCTCAGACCGATGTCTAAAATTTTTACAGGTAGGATAAAACAAAAATACGTGTTTTTTAGGTTAAATATTGAGAATGATTGATTTTTAAAGCTTGTTAGAAATGCTTGTAAATCTGTTCTTTTTCTTTGATTGTTCATTTTGCTGTTTGTTTTTCCAGATTACATACAACCTATTTGTTTACCAGAAGAAAATCAAGTTTTTCCTCCAGGAAGAAATTGTTCAATTGCTGGTTGGGGGACGGTTGTATATCAAGGTAAATTATCAGACTCAAAAGAAAAAAAAAAAAAAGCCTTACTGGTGAAAAACAGACTATCATAATACCCTGTGAATACTTTCAACATCTTTGCAAATCTTATATAACAATTTTTTCAGTATCTCCTAAAAGTACTGTCAAGTATGTATATATATATTTAGAGTTGTATATCTGTAGAGCTTTCAAAGATATACTTGTAGAGTTTGTATATGTGTAGAATTTTGTTTGTTTTTGAGACGGAGTCTCGCAATGTTGCCCAGGCTGTAGTGCAGTGACACCATCTCGGCTCACTGCAAACTCCGCCTCCCGGGTTCACGCCATTCTCCTGCCTCAGCCTCCTGAGTAGCTGGGACTACAGGCGCCCGCCACCATGCCTGGCTAATTTTTCTTTGTATTTTTAGTAGAGACAGGGTTTCACCATGTTGGCCAGAATGGTCTCGATCTCCTGACCTCGTGATCTGCCTGCCTCAGCCTCCGAAAGTGCTGGGATTATAGTCGTGAGCCACGGCGCCCAGCCTATATATTTGTAGAGTTTTTAAAAATTTCTTTGGATTGCATAGAAGATATTATAAAACTATATTCTTTTGAGGGAAAATTCAAGTGTCTCCCAACCTCACTATCTAGTTTTAGTGTTATAAACACTGATAAACTTAAAAAAACTCATTAAAATGAATATAAACTAGGGTTACAAAAATTTATTTTTGTAAAGCACAGGATAAAGTCTCATCAAAAGCCAAATTATTACCTGTCACATTTTCCAAACTAATAAAACTATATTTATAATGTGAAGGCCTCACACTCACATTGAACATGCTAATTCTGCTTACTGACAAGAGAGCTCAGAGTTGACATGAATCTTACATTGTATACATCAGTTGATACACCATTCACCCCCAGCATCAACTGCATGTTTTCCAAACACGAAAATCATACATATTAAAAATAATCAACTTTTTTTTTTTTTTGAAAAGTATTCTTGTACTTCATACCCTCTAAATGTAACCACAAGGCTCATTGGCTATGGAATTTCTAATAGGAGTGCCCTATCTGGGACAGAGTTTTAACCACTCATAAATAATAAAGCACCAGAAAAGGCTCTACAGTCTGATAAGAGGACCTGGTCCCTGCAGTCACAATAAATTATAGCCATGATGTTTAAAAGTCCTAAATGTATTTAAGATGATAAATGCAGAAAATCTTGTGGAAAGGTAGAGGGTCTCAGAATCAAAGTACTCACGTTTAAAATGTCCTTACCTATTATAAGAGAAAGCACAAAGTTCTAAGTCAAATGCTTTTCTGATAACTCCCACAAAAGTTCTTCACAGCGATGACACTGTATTGCTGAAAATGCCTCATGTCTGCTGTCCATCAAGTATATTGAAGTCAAAGACTGTATATTCATATATTTCTTCCTCTTGAAAAATATTATGATTTATTAAACTTGAAATTTAAACAGTAAAAATGATTCCTAGATAGATATTTTCTCTTTTCAGACTTCAAGCTAAAAGACATTTTATGACCACAATGTAGGCTCTTCAAAAACAAATTAACCAATAACAAAATTTGAAACTCTTTATTTCATAGGAAATTTTTTTTTGTTTTTTGGATTTTTTTTAAAGCTGAGTAAATGGGGCTTACGTTTACTTATTTTTACTAAAGATATATGTCTGATTGACTTAAGAAAGTCTCTACGAGTGGTATGGAGCCAGGAAATAAACTGTATCTGAGATCAATTTCATTTAGGAATAAACAGCTAGATCATGTTTAAATATTTCTTGAGTGATGGTAAGTTTCACATATTTTATGAACTTGGCTTTATGACTTCCATCTACTTAATTTCATAAAATCCCAGTTTTCCGGCCAGGCGCGGTGGCTCACGCCTGTAACCCCAACACTTTGGGAGGCCGAGGCGGGCAGATCACCTGAGGTCAGGAGTTCGAGACCAGCCTGGCCAACATGGTGAAACCCCGTCTCTACTTAAAATACAAAAAAAAAAAATTAGCCAGGCGTGGTGGTACACACCTGTAATCCCAGCTACTCGGGAGGCTGAGGCAGGATAATCACTTCAAGCCAGGAGGCGGAGGTTGCAGTAAACCGAGATTGCGCCATTGCACTCCAGCCTGGAGGACAAGAGTTAGGCTTCGTCTCAAAAAAAAAAAAAAAAAATCCCAGTTTTCAATCTTTTGAGTATATTATACTAATTAATTAGCTAGGCAAACTATGAACATATTGTTCACTAGGAAGAAATGAGGTGATACTAGTTGGTTAAATCAAGGCAATCAGTAAACAGACACTGCTCCAATGTTCCTTTACCAAACAGTTTTATCATCTACCAAACAAATTTTAATTCATTGACAAGTGGCAGAGGTGGCCTTGGTTTTTATTATAAAATTAAAGTCTGCCAAGCCATCCTTGATCCTCATAGAATGGATAACAGTGAGATGCCAAATTTTCTCCTCCATTTTAATCTCTCCAATTCATTTTCTTAACTTATAGTCCATTGTCAAACTTGAAAAGTTATCTAGTAATGTTTACTCCATGTTCACTGCCATGCTGGTACCTTGAAATTGGTCATTGTGGAAGTGTTTACATCAGTAAAATGAGAAGAAGGCCCATAGGGCTTTCATTTTTCTGGAGAGACAATTGATTGATATACATTTACCAACGCACTACTGAGTCATATATGTCTGTTTTGCATCTAAATGACACACACACACGTGCACGTGTGCACGAACACACTTTTTTTGCTTCCTTCATCTTTTTAGTGCATGAATTAAATTTAGCTGGAAATGAGGTCACATAAATTTTTGCAGCATCAATGGCTGTCAAATGTACTAACTTCTCTTCAATGTTATGCCTCTCTTGAGGAACCAAATAGAAATGCTAATTATTAGAAAGTGCTTACCATGTACCTTTTCTGGGGCACTAGACACCTGCTTGATTCACGCCTCTCTCGGGATTAGTATTTCAGCAAACAGAGATTCGTTCTTCTAGTGGATGAATCATTTTGTAAAAAGCAGGCAAGCACACTCTGCTTTATTTTTTTTTTTAAATGCCTCCTTTCTCTTCACCTGGGTATGGATGACAAGCTGATTGCCCCTAGACCAGGGCATAGTTCATCTGAGCTTTGTCCTCTGCTCAATGTGCACCTGCTCACTCACACAGCACCACAAAGAAGCTGAATGCTATTACACAGAAGCGAGCACCTCCTCAGGTGCCAAATGAAAAGCACCTCTGGATTTCTGAGCCATTGCTAATTTCCATGAATGAAACACTTTGTGTTGATGAGCGTTTTCCCCCATGAGCAATCCTGTAACTGTTTAAAATCACTGAAGATGCCCAAAGACCATCTAGTCTAATCCATCGCTCCTACTAGCCCTTCAGTAAAAAAGAGCTTTCCTGTTATCCATTTGGCAAAATCCACAGATGGGCTTTATTATGTGCTTTAGTGTGCAAGGTTTAGTATTTAGTTCCATTATATAGACACACAGTACTCGATAATGAGAGTGAAATGTTGGAATAAATAAGACTGATGGTAGTTCATTCAAGGGTGCATGTTGATCACTTCCGAATGGCTGGCTGCATTCTCCACTTTGAGCAGGTACTACTGCAAACATATTGCAAGAAGCCGATGTTCCTCTTCTATCAAATGAGAAATGCCAACAGCAGATGCCAGAATATAACATTACTGAAAATATGATATGTGCAGGCTATGAAGAAGGAGGAATAGATTCTTGTCAGGTAAAGATGTAAAACTGCTCACTGTACATTTTCAGAAAGCACTGGTGTTATAGTTATTTCATTGCTTAACAATAATTTTGGAGTAAAGAAAAAATCAAGCTTCTTTTATTTCTCTTCTTTTACAAAACTGTTACTTTTTGCCTATTTGCGTAATCCTCTAGGGTAGACCTGAGCATTGGAAACAAAAATTATTTTTTGAGAAAATAGGTTACAAATCAGATGTCTTTGGAGACTAGACATAATACTTGAATGTGTGAGGCAGCCAGCTGAAACGAGCAGTGGGCCTGGGTTGAGCCAGAAAGTGTGCACCTTCTCTAAAAGCATTTCTTTTCCAATTTCCAGTATGTTAAACCCCATGCAAACTTAAACAAACAAACAAAAACAGGGCCTGAGGGCCAGTTTAGTCTATGGGCCTCTAAATTTCAACCCTGAATTTAGAATATCATCCAGGCATGCAGCAACCTGAAGTAATTTCTTGATGAAAACCTGCATAGCTCGTTAGAGTCAATTTACAGCTAACCAAAGGGGAAGTAAATAACTTAATAGACTGGCATAACTGGTTTTTATATTATCGTTTATACTTTATATTAGGAATGTAGTAACTTGAACTTGCTGTAGTGCTAATGTCAATATTGCAATAAATTTGAAGTGTCAATAGCTCTTGACCTGTGTGACCATTAGGAAAAAAACTCTTACCCACATAGTAACTTCACTGAAATATCTTGCCACCTAAGAATAATGTTCCTGTCTATTAGCTCCATGAAATCCAAGTACACACAATAAATAAAAAGGGAAGTTCTGCTAGATTTTAGAATTGTAATTAATTTTTAGGTCCAGCATGGGGTAGTCATGAAGAGCGTGGATTCTACGTTCAGAATACTCTTGTTTGATCCTGGCTGTAACACTTATTGGTGAGACTTTGGGCAAGTGACTTAGGGTTTATGGAGAGGTTTAAATGAGATAACCCATGTAAGGCATCAAGCAATTATTAAAAAATGTAAACAGTTTTTATTATGAAACTTAGTAAATAAATTTTCTGGCATATTTTCTATATTTGAAAATTAATAACATATCAATGCTTTAATGTCTGCTGGATTAAACCTGCTAGCATTACTGACCAAACGAATAATTACTAAATGAAGAAAGAGCAGTTTATGTCATAGGAAAATGGTTTCACTGTGTTAAAGTGTAGCAACTTATTTTATATATTAACACATATATGTCATACTACCAATACATGACAAGCCATATAAATTGACGCTTATTCAGATCATCTGTATATAAGTCCTCTAGTTAAATCAATGTATTTAGTTGTGTTAAACTTCCAGCTTAGTTTTACATTTATTCTGCTTTGGTAAATGCTTGCAAATTCAAGACAAATAGGATGGCTTTTGTCTTGTTTAAAATTTATCTCCGGGTCTTATACTTCTTTTTTAGAATGAAAAGTGTGTTAAAGGTAAGATATATTGCCACTTAGAAGGAGATCTATAGAATTCTTGTGCAGGAGGGAAATCAGCTGGACAACTTCAATTACAGCTAATGGGGATTGTGTGGCAGGCACCTCACACACTAGGCAGAAAATATGACGGCTGATGCTATTGATTTTAGGGTTACATTAAGTCATTAACTCAGGCCAGGTCTCTGAAATCTTACAGTTAGCTCTGATTCTACACAGTCTAAGCATGTTATTCCTTGGTAAGTAAGAAGTCTCCCACATAAGGTAATACCTTGTATAATAAAATGTTATCATAATTGAGTAATTAATACACTAGATTGTCACATGATTTTCTTTGTTCAACTTTAATACTATGTTTTATAACAGGATTAACTGATTAAATAAGTGCATTCTTTAAAATTGTGAACACGTTATTACTGATACATTATTTGAGTAAGTTCTTTGAAGCATCATTTTTTAGCCTTACAATGGCAAAGAATGTGCCTTATTAGTCATCCACAACTTCTGACTTACCAAAGGCTTGCCGTTTAGTGGTAGTAGTTTAGATTTAAAGGCAACACCAATGGCTGGAGAATATCTTCTCTACCTAAAATTCAGTGACTGACAGTCTACCCACCATTCCAAGCCATATTCTATTCCAATGGCTTTCAATGCGTGGCCTCCAGGCCAGCAGCACCACCTGAGAACCTGCTAGAAATGCAAATTCTCAGGTCTCATCACGTATCTGCTGAATCAGAAACTATGAGGGTGGGGCCAGCTATGTGTGTTTGTCACATCTTCCAGGAGATTCTGATGCACACTAAAGTATGAGAAGTATTGTTCTCAACAAAAATGGTCACCAACCCTTGCACTCAGACACTCAAAGAAGGTACTGATTTTTATTTTTACTTATAGCATCTCACTAGAAACATAAATTTAAGGTTAATACTTTATGTTCTGTAAATTCATGTATTTTTTTAAGTATTTATTTATGTATGTATGTATTTATTATTTATTTATTTATTTTTGAGTCAGAGTTTTGCTCTTATTGCCCAGGCTGGAGTGCAGTGGCATGATCTCCACTCACTGCAACCTCCACCTGCCAGATTCAAGTGATTCTCCTGCCTCAGCCTCCCGAGTAGCTGGGATTACAGGCACCCATCACCACACCTGGCTAATTTTTTGTATTTTTAGTAAAGACTGGGTTTCACCATGTTGGCCAGGCTGACCTCGAACTCCTGACCTCAGGTGATACACCCGTCTCGGCCTCCCAAAGTGCTGAGATCACAGGTGTGAGCCACCACGCCAGGCCCCATGCATATTTTTCAAGTACTCATATATCTCCCAGACAGTGGAAGAATGAAATATTAACACCTTCACTGAACGAATCAGAAAATTAAGGAAAGGCAACAAACACATGAAAAAAAACTCAACAACACTGATCATTAGAGAAATGCAAATCAAAACCACAATGAGATACCATCTCATGCCAGTCAGAATGGGGATTTTTAAAAAGTCAAGGAACAATGGATGTTGGCAAGATTGTGAAGAACTAGGAACACTTTTACACTGTTGGTGGGAATGTAAATTAATTCAACCATTGTGGAAGACAGTGTGGCAATTCCTCAAGGATCTAGAACCAGAAATACCATTTGACCCAGCAATCCCATTACTGGGTATATACCCAAAGGAATATAAATCATTGTACTGTAAAGACATACGCACACCTATATTTATTGCAGCACTATTTACAATAGCAAAGACTTGGAACCAACCCAAATGTCCAACAATGATAGACTGAATAAAGAAAATGTGGCACATATACACCATGGGATATTATGCAGCCATAAAAGGGAATGAGATCATGTCCTTTGCAGGGACATGGATGAAGCTGGAAGCCATCGTCCTCAGCAAACTAACACAGGAACAGAAAACCAAACCCTGCATGTTCTCACTTATGAGTGGGAGTTGAACAATGAGAACACATGGACACAGGACAGGGAACAACACACTCCAGGGCCTGTTGGGGACTGGGGGGTGAAGGGAAGGAACTTACAGGGCGGGTCAATAGGTTCAGCAAACCACCATGGCACACGTATACCTATGTAACAAACCTGCACGTTCTGGATGTGTATCCCAGACCTTAAAGTAAAATTAAAAAAAAAAAAGAAGAAAAGAAAATTAAGGTAAGGAGAAGTTACATAACCAAACTGATGTGTTATAGTTAGATGACAGGAAGTAATGGAAACAGACTGAGGTCTCCCAGTGAGATAGACCACCCAGCCGATAGGCAACAAGTCTGCCGCAGGATCCTTGAGTAACAGCAACTGACCCAGTATGTTCTGGGTAAAATCCTTGTTCTGTCTGGATCCTCTTGTCTATTAAAAAATTAAATTATTTTAGAAGATATGTAAAAAAAAAAATGACTCCTTTTAAAAATATCCAAACAGCTGGTTTATTTTTAATAATTTCCAAGTCATATAAAATGTATTTTGAACCTTGAATGTAAACTGTTCCATAAATATTTCAGAACCTACATTACAGATTAAGGGCTTGGGATGCAGAAATAGAAATCACAGTCCCTGCTTTCAAACAGCTTGCACACATTTGTTACACTAGAATGTTGGTAACCTATGGTCGCCAATGCAATTTATGTTCCTGTGTATGGAGGGGAAAAAAGGGTGCATTGATAGACTACATTTTTTTCTTTAAATATAGGGCCCAAAGATGATAAAGGATCAGACAAAAAGTCTCTTAGGATAATTTCTAGCATTGAGCTGGGATTGAAATATTCTATTATACCAGTGATTTCAAAACACATAAAACTTTAAATGTCTTCATAAATATAAAAAAGAAATTAATTGAAAAGATTTGCCCAATTAATACAGGAAAAATACTTGTCAATTTTATGTCATTACATAATGATATTATATGTTTGTATTATCATTGCATTACACAGGAATCATATGCAAGTAAAATCTATGAAATTTACTAGGATCTGCTGTAATTAATATTCACAAAAATTAAAAATATTTCTTAGTTTGAAATCTCAGATGAAAACATGAGTAGTTATCACTAAAAATCATATCTGACTTCCTTATTTCAGTTGAAATGTTTTTCAAATCAGATGGTGTTTGTTGAGCCCCAAAAAGATAATACTACCCAAGAGAACTAAAATCTACTTCATGTGTGAGTTCCTAATAATTTTTCCAAAAAGTATATTGTGAAATAATTTATCTTTTCCACAGTGTCCTTTATGACACTTACAGCAGATCTCCTTAAATAAAATGATTGGCTTTTAATAAATATTTTGTTTGGGATGCTTTTCATAGTTGTGCTTTAAAGAACTTCTTAGTAGCCACCAAAATGCCTAATTAAAGTGGTGAAACTTTTACTAAAAAGGTGCACCATAAAAATTATAAATTATGTCTTAGTTGTTATAATTTCTCTGTCTCCTTACTGAGGTTCTCATTCCTGACTTAGAGTGAAAGTGAGAATATATGATGACTTGCAATTAAATCATATTTTTTAATTTTTATTTTTAATTTATTTGATACAAATAATTTTATATGTTTAGATCAATTGACCACATATCTATAATTTTGTTTTGCAATTCACTCTTTAGGGGGATTCAGGAGGACCGTTAATGTGCCAAGAAAACAACAGATGGTTCCTTGCTGGTGTGACCTCATTTGGATACAAGTGTGCCCTGCCTAATCGCCCTGGAGTGTATGCCAGGGTCTCAAGGTTTACTGAATGGATACAAAGTTTTCTACATTAGAGCATTTCTTAAACCAAACATGAAAGTTGCATTATTTTCCCACTCTACTCTAGAAAGCATGGAAATTGTTTAGCACAAACATTTTTAAAAAGTTACCAGAAGTTTTTATTCTTACCTATGCCAATGAAATGCTAGGGGGCCAGGGAAACAAAATTTTAAAAATAATAAAATTCACCTTAGCAATACAGAGTAACTTTAAAATACCATTAAATACATTTGTATTTCATTGTGAACAGGTATTTCTTCGCAGATCTCATTTTTAAAATTCTTAATGATTTTTATTATTTACTGTTTGTTATTTAAAGGGATGTTATTTTAAAGCATATACCATACACTTAAGAAATTTGAGCTGAATTAAAAAAAGAAAAAGAAAATAGTTTTGCCCAAAGTATGTCACTGTTGGAAATAAACTGCCATAAATTTTCTAGTTCCAGTTTAGCTTGCTATTAGCAGAATCTCAATCGTTTCTCTGTCTTTTCTATCAAAATGCATTCTTATTTCAACATATGCATAACCTTAGTATTTTCCCCACTAATAGAAACTATTTATTGTAAGCTTATGATGTCAGAGGCCTGGACTAAATTGATTTTACATTCCTCTTAAATAAGTTAATTAAAGATAAATTAACTGATATGGTCATTGTATATTAGATAAATTTTACCTATTTATTTCAAGCTAGTATTTTTAAGTCTCAAAAAAATAATCAGACATACCAAAGAAATGCACCTATTACAAATCCTGGTCTTGGTTTCTGTGTGTTACAGGAGATATTTCTAATATGTGAAAAACTTATTTAGACACAGCTGAATCGCCAGTGAGAAGGTCAAATATGTGTAATAAATGAATTTGCTTCACTTGTTTAATCTCTTGGATCATTTCCAGAATAAGTGCTGACTTCAATTTGGCTCACCACACAGAATCTTTTGATGTATTTGGGGAGAAAAAATTCATAGTTAATAAAAAACACACACATATGCACCTTCACACACATTCTTGCATGGGACAATTTAATAGAAGAGAGAGTAAGGTTAACAGGAGTTGATGAAAGGGACCAATTGTATGGCTTGGCCTTCTGGAAGAAAGGAGATTTGAACTACACCTGGAAAGAATAATTATTACAGAGGCATTGAAGAGGATACTGGGATCCACTGTGCAGGTGGAAGTCAGTTAAATAGAGAATCACGTGTTGTCATACCAAAAGACTCTCTCCCTGGGAAACAGTCAGATAAAGGGGAAAAAATGTTGTATGAAGAAGGTGTGGCCAGATGATGGATGAATGCAAATTCCTGTTAAGAAATTGTAGAATTCATTCTTTGGACAAAAATTAGGAGCCACTTGTTTTAGTCCATTTTCATCTGCTAATAAAGACATACCCAAGACTAATTTATAAAGGAAAGACATTTAATGAACTCACAGTTCCACATAGCTGGAGAGGCCTCACAATCATGGTGGAAGGCAAAGGAGGAGCAAAAGCATGTCTTACATGGAGACAGGCAAGAGCGCACATGCAGGAGAACTTCCATTTCCTTTCCACTTTCCTTATTCACCACCATGAGAATGGTACTGGGGAAACCACCCCCATGATTCAATTATCTCCACCTGGCCCCACCCTTAACACATGGGGATTATTACAATTCAAGGTGAGATGTGGGTGGGGAAACAGCCAAATCATATCACCACTGAACACATGCTTCTTTTTAACACCTTTCCAATGGTCTGATTCTAACAGGAAAGATAGACTGACCAGCAGGGTATTTCTTTTAGTACCTGAAGATTGTTCCATATTTCATCTGCATTTCAAAACATATAGCAAAAATATATTCTAAAAATGCTAACTCAACAGATACACCTTGTATTTCTTTTCATTTCCCAAAGGTTAGCTAAAATTTTAGGAAACTGTTAAGATAGGATTACTACCATTTTCTAATAAAAGAGAAGTTCATTTTCCACCTCCAGTAGCTTATAGGTTTAGTTGGTGATACCAGAAGAGTTACCCAGATCTAGATAAAGATCAAAGGCAAAAGCCAGGCGTTTCCCCATTGATTTGCTGCTTTTGCCTTGCAGCTGTTACAGTCCATGGTGGCAAAGACAAGGGGGAACACCCGGTTTTCCTCCACTATGTCCACACTAGAGGGAGAAATACATGATACTTTGGAGGAAAAAGGTTAGGTCCCAGCAACTGGTCTCCAGTTCTACCCAGAAAGGTAGCCAGGAAAAGAAAGAGGAGTGCTACATGTTGGCAGATCTCAGCTTCAAATGCAGCTGCTCCTTCTCTCAGTCTCTGAGCAGCTGAAAATGGGCAATGCCCATTGATTTCTCTTTTGCCTCCTAGCTTTGCCAACCAATGCTAGTTGTGAACTGTGTTGAGGAAAATACTTTATTATTTAACTGAAAAGAATTGACAGGGAAAATATTAGACATAACCACGCCTTCCATTATTACCACACTTAAAGAGTACTTTGTTTTCAACTTTATATATCGATGCAAACGTATCTGTACTTTTTTCACATAAGAGGTTTAGACAGGACTACTCATCATTCTTCAGAAACAAGAACTCTTTATTTGGTTAAAAGGAGCACAGGGACATATGAAGACCAGACAGTTACAACTCTCTCGAGAAGAACAAGGCATAAGCATTGAAGAAACTAGGAGATAAGACAGAAAGGAGCCACCATTTTCTATCTCAAGCAAACCCTCATCAATGAATATGCGATCATTGATGGGTTCCAACCCATTTTCACACGATTTCGTAGTTCCTTTCGTTCCTGAAATGTCTGTGTGCTGTGCTTGTCTCCACACTGATAGTGACTATTCACCTGGTCTCAACCACACGACCTCTTTGTATACTAACATAGTCAGAGGCTAAATACAGCTAGGGAAACCTTAGACAAACTTTGCAACTATCTGCCTCCAGTGTCAATCCCAAACCCCGAGTAACCATCTTTATTTAGTGGGCAAGAGAGGGACCACATTGATTTCAGAACCCTCAGAGAGCTGCTTCTCATTATATAGGCAACGTGTGAAGACATATGATTTATATTGTGTATGCCACTTCTTTTGTTCAAATTGACTGCATTACCGTTTATGCACCTATTAACAAAGTTACATTATTACAAAATCTGTTTAGTTTTAAACTAAAAATAATTATAAGGCACATGTCTTGCACACTTGAAATTAGAGAATCCTTGCCTCTAAGTAAAATGTTTGAGGAGGTTTATATCACACTTAATGAAATAGCTTCTTATTTCTGAAGAGATTTCCTAGACATTGACCAAAAGCAGAGAAACTGAAAGATGAATTATTTCTAGAAAACAAACTTTTTCTATGGCACTATATTTGTGTGTGTGTGAATTCAGTTGACAACAGTAATAAGTTTCTTTAATCAAAAGAGCATGTATTGAAAAATGAGATGCCATAAAAATAAATATTAGAACAGTTCATTTTTATCAAACACTTATGCAAAGGTAAAATACTTTTGCACACTGTAGATTTCAATACAATATACATTACGTTGACTAGATTACAACTTATGAAAGGTGAAAGAAATAAAAAAGAATTGCTTCTAACACACATACTCCCGATGTGTTGATAACAACTTTATCTGCATTGTCCATTTCATTTGCTTGAAGTTTGGGTGCACCCTTTAGCAAAATAAGCATGTCTCACTCCATTATTAGCACAGCATATTTTTTAAATGAAATAATAGACATATAAAAATTACTTTAATATTTGCCTCAAGGGGGAGCTTACAGTTCATCTTGCAGACCTTTGTGATTTCACGCCATTCCAAGCTATTGTTCTGATGCTATTCCTTATACAGATCCAGAATTATAAAATTCTGGAACCAAGTCAATGAGTTATTATACTTCCATGCCACTTTCTTTTCTGGCACTCTTTGAAATCCACAGTGTGGACTGGTTTGGACTAGCTTTTGTTCTTCCTTTACTGAAAAACATAAGAAAAAATGTTTAGTGCCTAAAACTTCTTATTAAACTAAGCATGTCTAGGTCCAAAGGGAGATATCTCAGACAGTTATTGATGAAAGACTCCTCCTCTCAGCAGTATATTTTCCCATTCTTCCAGAAACTTCTAGATTATTCAAATATGTGAAGATGGGAACCAGTTCTTGTGAATGATAGAGAAGACAAAACGTATCTCTTCCTGATTGACATTTCCTAATTTAGAGTTCATTTTTGTTGTTGTTGTTGTTGTTGTTATTTTAATTTTTTATTTCCATAGGTTATGGGGGAACAGGTGGTGTTTGGTTACATGAGTAAGTTCTTTATTGGTGATTTGTGAAATTTTGGTGCACCCATCACTTGAGTAGTATACACTGCACCCAATTTGTATTCTTTTATCCCTCACCCCCTTCCCACCCTTTCCCCCTGATTCCCCAAAGTCCACTGTGTCATTCTGATGCCTTTGCATCATCATAGCTTAGCTCCCACTTGTGAGTGAGAAGATACGATGTTTAGTTTTTCATTCCTGTATTACTTCACTTAGAATAACAGTCTCCAGTATTACCCAGGTCGCTGTGAATGCCGTTAATTCATTCCTTTGTATGGATGAGTAGTATTCCATCATATATATATATACCACAGATTCTTTATCCATTCATTGATTGATGGGCATTTGGGTTGGTTCCACACCTACAAACATGTGCCTGACACAATATTAAACATTTCCATTTTATTCACCAATAAATACCTTTATTTTCTTTGTCAATTATTTTGGAAATCATTTTGCTCCTTGAGTCCCCTGTCACTAATGTATGCTGAATTTAATGTCAAATCATCAAAACAATGCTACTATACTACATGTAAGGATGTGCCTATTCCCCTCCTCCCATCAGTTCTCCGGCTCTGCACCTAAGTCACTTGATTTCTGGAAGCTTACTGGTGCCTCAGCCTCTGAAACCAATGTGGTTCAATAGCAGATTCATGCTTTGGTAACATAACAGTATCTGAGTTCCTCCAGATCTGAGATACAACTTCACCCTTGTCACATTCGGAATTCTGGCCCACGTTTCCAGCCTGTGCCTAGGGTTCTGCTATTTTCTGCCTTTCCACAACATGATAACTTTTCAGGCACCTGCAGAAGTTCCCTGTTCCTGAGTTTACCCAAGTCATTCTCTCTCTCTCTCTGTCTCTCTCTGTCTTTTTTTTTTGAGACGGACCCTCACTCTGTCGCCCAGGCTGGAGTACAGTGGCCTGATCTCGGCTCACTGCAACCTCCGCCTCCCGGGTTCAAGCGATCCTCCTGCCTCAGCCTCCCAAGTAGCTGGGATTATCGGCACCCGCTACCACGCCTGGCTATTTTTTGTATTTTTAGTAGAGACGGGGTTTTGGCAACATGGCATGTTAGTCAGGGTGGTCTCAAACTCCCAACCTCAGGTGATCCACCCAAGTCATTCTCTACTGGATGCCCTGTCAAAAGTAGATTTCTTTGGGCTGGTTTCCTCAGGACAATCTCTTTCCTGGACCAAAAGTGTTTGTCCCAGTTCACTGTGTTGTGCACTTACTTGCTCCCTGACTACTCCAGTCCCAGTTCCCAGCATCTGCCTCAATCCTCACAGGCATCTCCCCATCCCCTCCTCTCCATCTACCAGACATTGCAGGATTCCCTCAAAGAGAAAAAAGAACTATTTCTAACACACCTGACCATTACCCTTTTAAAATATTACTTAATTCACTTAGATTTAGCTGTTTTGGTTACTAATAAAATATTAGGTCCAAATTGTATGGTTTGTAGATTTTCATCCAAATAAGTAAGATCAACATAACTTTATTCTATAGTCATCTAACATGTATGGAAAATAAGCCAAGAAAGTTTATAAAAAGCACAAAAGTGTTCTAAATGGTGAAAAAAAAAGGTTATTAATATGACTTTTGTGTAGAATTAGTATTTCATTTAAGAATTACTTAATTATTTTCTGGGTCCTTTGTTACTTAATAATAGGGTTTATTACAGAAAAAGAAGATGAAGTAAGGTCAAAACAGGAAAATGAATTTGTTTGCAGGTCCTTCCTGATGGAGGCATTCTCTTGATCCGCTCTTATTTAAACTGCTCAAAGATGTTTAGTTTATTCTAGCAAACATGCCCTTATATAAACAGAATAGCTTTTCCTTTTTTCCTTTTGATACATATTTATATTTCATTTTTTATTTGACAATGAAATACATTTTCATTTTATTGAATTTTGTTTCATTTTTACTAAAAAATTGGCACACATGGAAAAACTTCTCTAACTCGAGGGTATAGAAAAGCAGATATAAAAGACATAATATTCCCCCAGAAATCTTGCTGATAAAATATATGATTTTATTTCAAGATACCTGCCAAAAAGTGGCCTGTTTGAACTGCTGTATTTTATTTCCTATTTGTAAAAGATCTTTTTGAAATAAAACAGAAACCTGTGACTTGAATTTTGAAAAGTAATACAAAATGAACCTACAAATATCAAGTCTTACATATAGTTTGATGTCCGGATGGAAAAGTTTGGCATTAATTCTTATCCTTCATAAACAAAAAACAGTATAATATAGTGCACATATGGGAAGTTTACAAACATCCAAATTTCAGATTCACCATGGACACTAGCTATGGGACCCAAGGCAGACTAGGTAGCCCATCTAAGACACCATCTTCTCAACTGAGAAATACAAACAGAAGGGTAACTGCTTTTTTTTGTACATTGATTTTGTATCCTGAGACTTTGCTGCAGTTGCTAATCAGCTTAAGGAGATTTGGGGCTGACACAATGGGGTTTTCTAGATATACAATCATGTCATCTGCAAACAGGGACAGTTTGACTTCCTCTTTTCCTAATTGAATACCCTTTATTTCCTTCTCCTGCCTGATTGCTCTGGCCAGAACTTCCAACACTATGTTGAATAGGAGTGGTGAGAGAGGGCATCCCTGTCTTGTGCCAGTTTTCAAAGGGAATGCTTCCAGTTTTTGCCCATTCAGTATGATATTGGCTGTGGGTTTGTCATAGATATCTCTTATTATTTTGAGATACGTCCCATCAATACCTAATTTATTGAGAGTTTTTAGCATGAAGGGTTGTTGAATTTTGTCAAAGGCCTTTTCTGCATCTATTGAGATAATCATGTGGTTTTTGTCTTTGGTTCTGTTTATATGCTGGATTACACTTATTGATTTGCATATGTTGAACCAGCCTTGCATCCCAGGGATGAAGCCCATTTGATCATGGTGTATAAGCTTTTTGATGTGCTGCTGGATTCGGTTTGCCAGTATTTTATTGAGGATTTTTGCATCAATGTTCATCAAGGATACTGGTCTGAAATTCTCTTTTTTTGGTTATGTCTCTGCCAGGCTTTGGTATCAGGACGATGCTGGCTTCATAAAATGTGTTAGGGAGGATTCCCTCTTTTTCTATCCATTGGAATAGTTTCAGAAGGAATGGTACCAGTTCCTCCTTGTACCTCTGGTAGAATTCAGCTGTGAATCCATCAGGTCCTGGACTCTTTTTGGTTGGTAAGCTATTGATTATTGCCACAATTTCAGAACCTGTTATTGGTCTATTCAGAGATTCAACTTCTTCCTGGTTTAGTCTTGGGAGGGTGTATTTGTCGAGGAATTTATCCATTTCTTCTAGATTTCTAGTTTATTTGCATAGAGGTGTTTGTAGTATTCTCTGATGGTAGATTGTATTTCTGTGGGATCGGTGGTGATATCCCCTTTTGCATTTTTTATTGCATCTATTTGATTCTTCTCTCTTTTCTTCTTTATTAGTCTTGCTAGCGGTCTGTCAATTTTGTTGATCTTTTCAAAAAACCAGCTCCTGGATTCATTAGTTTTTTGAAGGGTTTTTTGTGTCTCTATTTCCTTCAGTTCTGCTCTGATTTTAGTTATTTCTAGTCTGCTAGCTTTTGAATGTGTTTGCTCTTGCTTTTCTAGTTCTTTTAATTGTGATGTTAGGGTGTCAATTTTGGATCTTTCCTGCTTTCTCTTGTGGGCATTTAGTGCTATAAATTTCCCTCTACACACTGCTTTGAATGTGTCCCAGAGATTCTGGTATGTTGTGTCTTTGTTCTCCTTGGTTTCAAAGAACATCTTTATTTCTGCCTTCATTTCATTATGTACCCAGTAGTCATTCAGCAGCAGGTTGTTCAGTTTCCATGTAGTTGAATGGTTTTGAGTGAGTTTCTTAATCCTGAGTTCTGGTTTGATTGCACTGTGGTTTGAGAGACAGTTTGTTATAATTTCTGTTCTTTTACATTTGCTGAGGAGAGCTTTACTTCCAACTATGTGGTCAATTTTGGAATAGGTGTGGTGTGGTGCTGAAAAAAATGTATATTCTGTTGATTTGGGTTGGAGAGTTCTGTAGATGTCTATTAGGTCCGCTTTGTGCAGAGCTGAGTTCAATTCCTGGATATCTTTGTTAACTTTCTGTCTCGTTGATCTGTCTAATGTTGACAGTGGGGTGTTAAAATCTCCCATTATTATCGTGTGGGAGTTTAAGTCCCTTTGTAGGTCACTCAGGACTTGCTTTATGAATCTGGGTGCTCCTGTGTTGGGTGCATATATATTTAGGATAGTTAGCTCTTCTTGTTGAATTGATCCCTTTACCATTATGTAATGGCCTTCTTTGTCTCTTTTGATCTTTGTTGGTTTAAAGTCTATTTTATCAGAGTCTAGGATAGCAACCCTGCCTTTTTTTGTTTTCCATTTGCTTGATAGAACTTTCCATGCTCATGGGTTGGAAGAATCAATATCGTGAAAATGGCCATACTGCCCAAGGTAATTTATAGATTCAATGCCATCCCCATCAAGCTACCAATGATTTTCTTCACAGAACTGGAAAAAACTACTTTAAAGTTCATATGGAACCAAAAAAGAGCCCGCATCGCCAAGTCAATCCTAAGCCAAAGGAACAAAGTTGGAGGCATCATGCTACCTGACTTCAAACTATACTGCAAGGCTACAGTAACCAAAACAGCATGCTACTGGTACCACAACAGAGACATAGATCAATGGAAGAGAACAGAGCCCTCAGAAATGATGCCGCATATCTACAACTATCTGATCTGTGACAAACCTGACAAAAACAAGCAATGGGGAAAGGATTCCCTATTTAATAAATGGTGCTGGGAAAACTGGCTAGCCATATGTAGAAAGCTGAAACTGGATCCCTTCCTTACACCTTATACAAAAATTAATTCAAGATGGATTAAAGACTTACATGTTAGACCTAAAACCATTAAAATCCTACAAGAAAACCTAGGCAATACCATTCAGGACATAGGCGTGGGCAAGGACTTCATGTCTAAAACACCAAAAGCAATGGCAACAAAAGCCAAAATTGACAAATGGGATCTCATTAAACTAAAGAGCTTCTGCACAGCAAAAGAAACTACCATCAGAGTGAATAGGCAACCTACAGAATGGGAGAAAATTTTTGCAACCTATTCATCTGACAAAGGGCTAATATCCAGAATCTACAATGAACTCAAACAAATTTACAAGAAAAAAACAAACAACCCCATCAAAAAGTGGGCAAAGGACATGAACAAACACTTCTCAAAAGAAGACATTGATGCAGCCGAAAAACACATGAAAAAGTGCTCATCATCACTGGCCATCAGAGAAATGCAAATCAAAACCACAGTGAGATACCATCTCACACCAGTTAGAATGGCCATCATTCAAAAGTCAGGAAACAACAGGTGCTGGAGAGGATGTGGAGAAATAGGAACACTTTTACACTGTTGGTGGGACTGTAAACTAGTTCAACCATTGTGGAAGTCAGTGTGGCGATTCCTCAGGGATCTGAACTAGAAATACCATTTGACCCGGCCATCCCATTACTGGGTATATACCCAAAGGACTATAAATCATGCTGCTATAAAGACACATGCACACGTATGTTTATTGCGGCACTATTCACAATAGCAAAGAGTTGGAACCAACCCAAATGTCCAACAACGATAGACTGGATTAAGAAAATGTGGCACATTTACACCATGGAATACTATGCAGCCATAAAAAATGATGAGTTCATGTCCTTTGTAGGGACATGGATGAAACTGGAAAACATCATTCTCAGTAAACTATCGCAAGGACAAAAAACCAAACACCGCATGTTCTCACTCATAGGTGGGAATTGAACAATGAGAACTATGGACACAGGAAGGGGAACATCACACTCCGGGACTGTTGTGGGGTGGGGGGAGGGGGAGGGACAGCATTAGGAGATATACCTAATGCTAAATGAGGAGTTAATGGGTGCAGCACACCAACATAGCACATGGATACATATGTAACAAACCTGCACATTGTGCACATGTACCCTAAAACCTAAAGTATAATAATAAAAAAATAAAAAAATAAAAAAAAAAGATTTCATTACCAATGTATCTTAGCAACACCGTTTACACTAGAAGAAAATTGAAAACATCCAACACAGAGTATACCTGAATATAATAAGTAAAATAAAGGCATATTGAAGTTATTAAAATGTTATAAAAAGTATGAGATGATATAAAAATATGCAGTATATGTATTTGGTGAAAATACATTAAAATAGTACAATATAACATTGTTTACAAACTCTGAAATTATAAATATCAAGGTAATGGGTTATTGTGTTTGATTAAAGATAATTTTATTTACTTTAAAAAAAAAAAAAAAGAAGGGTAACTGCTTAATAAGTCCTGTGAGGATTAAATGATATATTACATTAATCCTATCCTCAATGTATCTCTTATTAGATTGTATGGGTAGGATTGTATGTATAGGATTTCTTAAAGAAAATTAAAATATAATTAACTTTATATTAATCGTTTTAAAACATTTCTGAAAACCTATTTAAAGTTTTTCAAATTATCTCTACATATATGAGTTATTTACCTTTTATGCAGCATCTGGAAACAACAGGTTCCAAAAGCAACCAGTATCAGTAAGAGCAGGGGTATTGTTGGTATAACAACATAAATTAGATTGGGAATTATACCTACAAAATAAAACAGTCTTCATGTGAAAAGATAGTTGAGGAAGAATTCTAATGCAAAAATATGTAAAATTGAGGTGAAATAGAATTTTCAATAAATTGACCCCAAAGTTCTTCTCAAAATACTGAAAAATCTAATGAAATAATATACAGTCAGGCACCACATAGTGACATTTTAGTCAACGATGCATCACATATATGACAGTGGTCCCATAAGATTATCATGGAGCTGCCCTACATAGGTATACCATCTTTTATATTTGATATCCTATTTTATACATTTCTCTGTTTAGATAGGGTTTGATATATAAATTCCATTGTGTTACAGTTGTCTACAGCATTCACTATAGTAACATGCTGCAGGGGTTTGTAGCCTAGAAGTAATAGCCTAGAAGTAATAGGCCATATCAAACAGCCATATAGTAAGCTATATGACCTAGGTTCAAGTACACTCTATCATGTTCGCACAATGACAAAATCGCCTAATAGTGCATTTCTCAGAACATATCCGCATTGTTAAGTGGCACATGACTGTATTCATGTTTTGGTAAAAGTTAAAAACAAAATTTTACTGAATGGAAAATTGAATTGTACGATTTGTAGTGATATCAAACTGTTCCAATTTGATATCCATACTTCCAAAACTATTATTAAATCTACAATTCAGACATGGACTAGCTTTCATTAATAATGTTAGCTAGCTCATTTCATTACTCCTTCTCAATCATTACTTACAAAAATAAGTACTTATTATTAAAAATGATAATTATTAAGATTATTGTAAATATATTGGGTAAGTAATTACCTAGCAATAAGCTTAGTGTCATGATTGCATACAAGAGTCACTGGGATTAAAATGAAATATATAAATATTAACTGATGATACAGTCACGACTCAGAAACACAAGACTCCAGCGGCACAAAGAGTTGATCTTAATTAAATTCTAAAATGAATCATTTTTTAAGCCTGTTCCATCACATTTGATAATGCTAGGTATTCTTAGTAAAATTAAAAAACTGTGACACTGTAATTCCACACAACTTAAAATTAATAAACATTTGTTCAATTTCAAAAGAGAAAAAAATATTTCTAAAGTGATTACTGAATTTTTTTGGGGGGGTTGGGGACAGAGTCTTGCTCTGTCTCCCAGGCCAGAGTGCATGGCACAATCTCAGCTCACGCCCATTTCAAGTGATTCTCCTGCCCCAGCCTCCCAAATAGCTGGAATTACAGGCACCTGCCACCACGCCCAGCTAATTTTTGTATTTTTTAGTAGAGACAGCATTTCGCCATGTTGGCCAAGCTGGTCTCGAACTCCTGACCTCAGGTGACCCACCTGCCTCAGCCTCCCAAAGTGCTGGGATTACAGGTGTGAGCCACTGCGCCCAGCCTACTGATCTTTTTAATTAGGTTTAGATGTTCTGAATGGTTCTAAAACCAGGCACCTGAAAAGTGAAAAGCACTAGGCCTTAATATCATGTCTATGCAAAAAAAGCAAATTGAAGAACTATACATTTAGCTTGTAAATTAAAAGTCATCATCATAACTAATCTGAATAATTCTGGTCAAAGTGGACCAGATGTAGATAAAGCTTTCCACTTAACTGCGCGTCACTTCATTTGTTAACAGAAGACAAACTCATGAGCAATAGGGTATCTGAGTGATAATTTGCTATGTTTCCTCCCACTCCTGTTTGACTTCAAGCAATTTAAGGATCCAACCAATCCCTAAACATTTACCAGCACACCCCTGTTTGCTCTCCACTGAATGTGCCAATTTGCATCATGACACCTACATGTTGTTAGAGAAATTTCTTGTAGATCCAAAGTTCTTTTGTTGTTGGTGGTGGTGTTTTGTTGTTTTTGTTGTTTTTGTTGTTGTTTGCTTTTTTGAGACAGGGTCTCACTTTGTTGACCAACCTGGACCGTAGTGGGATGATTACTGCTCACTGCAGCCTTGACTTCCCAGGCTCAGGTGATTCTCTCACCTTAGCCTCCCAGTAGCTGGGACTACAGGTGTGTACCACCACACCAGGCTAGATTTTTGTATTTTTTGCAGAGATGGGGTCTTGCCAGTTGTTCAGAATGGTCTCAAACTCCTGGGCTCAAGTGATCCACCTGCCTCAGCCTCCCAAATTGCTGGGATTACAGGCATGAGCCCCTGTGCCTGGCCAGATCCAAATTTTAATGTGAATCACTTAGTTTAGTACCACTCTGAAGAAAACAAAACAGGTTTTTCTATTCAAATACTAGCTTAGCATAATTTTTTCTAACCTAGTTCCAAAGTAAATGTCCATAGAACCATACTTAGTGAACCACTTCCCCAGGCAAGACAAGTTTCACTGGGGTCAACATGAAGCAGAGTTTGAAACTACAGTTCAGTTCTTGATGAAGTTAAAGACACATGAAGTAATTACCTGCTTCAGTAACAACCACATTTTGATGGGTGTCTCCTGGTTGATTTGTAAGATAAGGCTTTTCTACAGGGGCTGTTGGATTAATCTCTGTAAATAATAAGAACCACCATCATATATAATGATTAAACAAGAGAATTGAAAACATATATAAATATGAAATTATATTATAAAATAAAAACATCACAATTTTGATTTCTGAACAGCTTACAGCTAATAAAATATATTCTGAATTTAAATTTACATGAAATTATCTAACTATAAAGTCAACATTTAATTATCTTTGAATAAAAGATGGAGTTGATATGTTCTCCCTTAAAACTCCAAACTGCAATTAGCAATCAGCAGTGGGTCTGTGCTGACGGTAGCCTGCTGCAGGCAATAACGGCAGACCAGTCACAAAGTAAGCAAGGATAACCAAGAATTGGCAAACATAAGAGTGTGATATATTAAATGCAATTCAGAGACAAGCAAGAGAATTTCTTTATTAATATCAGTGTATTATTTAGGTTTCCCCTTGCAATAATAATCGGCAGATGACTGTATGTGGATTGCATTTAGAACTGATGATTCAAGTAACAATGTTCTAAGCCACATTTCTGTTCTGCACATACAACGCCATCCTTACATTTGCTTTCCAATAGTGTCTACTTTTAAAAATTATAATAATAACACTAAATTAAAGCTTGCAAGTTGTTTCTTTCCCTAGTTTTATAGATGTCTCTTCAATTTCCACACACTTTATTTTTTATTGTTTTTCTAACTTTTAAGTTCAGGGGTACATGTGCAGAATGTGCAGGTTTGTTATGTGGGTAAACGTGTGCTATGGTGCTTTGCCACACAGATCATCCCATCACCAGAGTATTAAGCCCAACATCCATTAACTATTATTCCTGATTTTTTCCCCTCTTGCCACACACTTTAAAATTGTTCAAGTTTCTTGTCATGATTTGGTATTGCTCTATTTTCTATTTTTCTTTTCCTTAAGGAACTATTTGTTAAATCAATAATTCAATGAAAGTAAATTGAATTATTTAAAAAACCGTAAATTTGTTTCCATTTGTTCCGAAAGTGTAACTCTCTACTTATTGTCAATTGAAATAAGAACACATGTAACATCTTAGTCTTTAGGATACAGAAGAATTTTAATTTAATGTCTACCATTCTTAAATTGCCTTAAAATGTCACAGAGTCCCCCTTTGTTGGAAGTTTAATCATATACCATTCTGTAGTAATATTTGTTACTCTTGTACACAAATTTTATCCTGCCATTTTAATAGCCTCCTCTGGGTTTCAGATTCAGTCCTAGACTATACCTACTCTTCTAGAGAACTTAGTCACTCTATGCCCAGTCAACTGGTATTTTTAAAGAAATAATATAAATATTATGCAAAATATCACTAAAAATCAAGCACTGATTACATAACCAAGGAATTTAATCAAACCAACATCCTTTGCAAAGCAGACACTAAGCTCAAGGAGGGTTAACTAAATATAAATAAAAAGACAAAAAAGATTAAATCATGAAATAAAAAATAAAAATCCTGAGCACATTAATAAGGCCAACAGTAAACCTGTGAATGTGCTTCAAAACAAAAACTACATAAAATAATATTTTAATAAATATAGATTATTTGAATATTTGGGTAGAATGGAGAAAGAAAGAATAATTTTATATCATAATGCTCTTGCATAAGTAACGTAAACCTAGATTACCTAATATATAAACAAGTAAAGAAGATTGTAAGATTTATGGTGTCCTAAATAATGGCATAAATTTTGATGCAAAAATAAAATAAATATAATACAATGAAGGGTCAAATAATAGACCTTTGAACTCAAAAGAAATGAGAAGGCGATAATGTAATATTAAGAATAATGCATAATATTGTACTTGTATTATCCAATAGTCTTAAGTACATAGAATGTCACAAATTTAAAATATCAGAGGATTTCAACTTTATGTTTCTCCAAGAGAAAAATAGAGGACATAAGCGCATAACAGACTCAGCTTTGCAAAGACTTCCAGGAGGGTAATGATGGGTTTAGCAACCAAGATGGTTAAAGAATAAACTCACCAGGGATAAAAAAAAAAAAAAAAAAAAAAGTGGCTAATACACTCAAGAGCAGCATAAATGTAAGAGAAGAGTAAGTCTAATCCAAATAATCCTTTGTGCTTTCTGGTATTATGAGAAAAAGAAACATGTAATTTCAGGAGAATAATGGAAGCAGCAGTACTCAACTATAATTGCCTTCTGGGAACATGTATTATGAGTTTAAGCAGACACCTCTTCAGAAGAGTTAAAATGACACTTCCAAACGCTGAGGAGGAGAAAAACAGCAAAAAAAAATCTCAAAGCCTAAGGATCTAACTTGACTTTCTCAGATAATTTTTAAAAATGAGTCCACAGAGTTCGTATTAGTCCCTCTTTCAGTCAAATATGAATTCAGATGATCTGTCCTATTCAAAGTAATTCAAATTGACTATTTTTTAAATCCAGAACCCATGCCAGTATAGCTCGAGTCAATGTAAGATTCCCATTTGCTGCATATGACAAGTAGTGGGAGATTTCAAAAGAAAGCTAACTGAGGAGGCATATTTCAAGAATAGGAATCATAGGGAGAACGAGTCACATCTTCCTACTTTTTTCCACTATGGGGCAATGAGCTATGATAGTCTTATTTTTACTGAGTACCACATGTCAAGTATTATACCATAAAATGATAAGCAAATGATCTAGGAGAAAGTGCTTTGTTCTCTTAAAATCAGATAAAGAAGTGCTGCTCACATGTGTAAGTCTATAGGTGCTTTGGTAACTTACATCTACTTCCCACATATTATAGTAACATTTAAAATATTTTAAAATAAATATTTATTGTTTATAAATCTATTTACAAAAATATTTGGTTTTATTGTAAGAAATGATTATTTTTCCTTAAAGACATCTCTCCAGATGTTTTTATTTACTCTCTTCTTTGAGCTCATTGGACAGTTTGCTCTACAGCATATGATACGCTTCATTACATGAGTGATATGACAAGCTGCAAGGTAATTTTCTATTTCACAGCAGAAAAACAAAAAGAGCCACAGGTAGTGAAAATTAAAGACAAAACTTAATACAATGAAATATGCACAAAATCTTCTATACCTTCTTTTGCTACTGCTTACCTGGATCATACTTGCAAATGTAATTGTGCTTCATGTTGCATCTGTCATCATTCCACTGGTAAAGGTAGGGACCCCCAAGGCCAGGATTGGCAGTTGGTTGGTGATACATCACAACACACTTTTCACTTCCGCAGGAAGGTTCATCTGTGTACCAGTTTCTGCAAACAGAGAGTAATAGGAACACTCAGATACATGCCTACTAAATGATTCTGCCTGTCCTACTCTGACATCCTCTACAGGTAATAGAGTCCTCCCTCTACCTTGTGGAGTTCCCCAGAGCACCTGTCAACTGCTCAAGATCCATACTCACCGGTACTGGAAACTGCTTCCATCGGACCACTGGTAGAGATCTGGGCAGGCACCAGATGTTTGCCCATCTCCATTCCTCCAAAGCCCTATCCAGAAATCACCATCAGAAATCCCTGTTCCGGGTTTTGTCAGGTTTTGCAACATGCTCTCTATTAACTTCTGTTCTGCTTCATTCTCAAGGCTGAGGAGGACTCCTCCCTCACTCTCACAAGCCAGGCGTGCCTCCTGAAAGCTCACTCGGCTGGACAGTTCATGGAAGTAGGCCATTTTGTAGCAAGGATGCTTGAAGTCAGCAAAACACACCTTTTGGCCTGAAAAAAAAAAAAAAAAGATGCCCATATATTGATAGTCTGAACTCTATTTGTAACAACACTAAGAACCAAAATGTAAGAACCAATCAAAGCAGAAAACACATTACCAGAAATGCTTCTCCCACTGAATTATTTCGTAAAGTTTATTTTCTAGCCTATTGCTTGCAATTTGTAAAAGCAAATTGTTTCCCTCGTAAACTTGGAACATAAACTTTTAAACCCAGTACTTCAAGCAATGTTTATTAAGGGAAGTTATAACTCTTCTGGCTTAGATTTTATAAACCAATTAACAAAGCAAATGAAAATAGCTAAAGGAATTTCAGGAGTGTATAGTAAAGTGAGCTAAAACTTAATGAAAGAAGAATAACAATTCATAAAGCAAATTAATTATCAAAAACAAGTAATGTATAATGAACGATTTTATATAAGGTGTTCTGAAGAAGATACGAAGTGGCAGATTTAAGGTATAAATATTTGCTTTCATTTTATATACCCGAAAGCAAAACTATTAAAATCGAAAGTTAAAAAAGGACAGAATGAATGTACTTGGTAGTAATAAATGATTAATTAATATAATATTACATTGGAAGTGACAGGGTACAGTTTTGAACTACTCACTATCTCTGAAAAAATCTCATCACCAATTTTTTGAGTATTTTCTGAGGTATTTGGGGAGATACTATGTGTAACCTCCAATTCCTAGGCCAATGTCTTCTCTCATTTTACAGAGACATCTCTGATAAATAATAAATTGCAAATTAAAATCTCTCAACTATGAACTTAGAGAATTACATACTTTTTAAAAAAAGAAATATATTTTAAATGTGAAAAAAATGATGGCTTAGAGAACAGTGGAACGAATATATCATGAAATAAAGGAGCTAGTAAAATCTTATCAGTGGCTAACTGTTGTCGGTTTCTCACAATTTGGATGGAGACCTGAGTAGGCTGAAATTTGGCCAGACTGGTCTTTCAAAGACAGTTAAATGATTAGCTCAAAACAATTAAGGTAACAAACATTTAGCAGACTTGAAAACAAATTATTTCTCTCAGCTTTAGAGGCTCTACTTACATATTAAACACATATGAAATAACAATGTCTTCCTTTAATTTAACCTTAAAAATGTTCCAGTCATTCATTTATGAGTTTGAAAGTAATAGTATTACATTTTTTAAACCTTCACTAACTCAGAATTTTGTTAAACTTAAATACAAATTCATTTAAATTCACCTTTTTCTGTAGTTAATCTTACTACTGGCGGTTTTATTGCATATTTCTTCAGGAATAAAGATTAGGACCAACCAAATATCCAAAATCTATAAATAAATACATAGAATCCTCTGAATTTGGAAGGGAAGTTTAAAATCTATTTTTTATCTTAAACCTGTATTTTAAAGGTTTTCATGTTACAGCATTCCGTTGTTAACCACCTAACCACCTATCCTGACATCTATTGATTATGTACAGTCTATACTATACCCAATAAAGTCATTATTTGTAGTATACTGAAAATCAATTTATTTCAAGATATTGGCCAGAATCACAAACAAGCTTAAAAGAATTTTTGAGACATCATAATGAAATTCCGCTCTAATAACATCTGTGAAGTCTTAAACACATAGGCAAAAAGAGTTTGAAAAAAAAAATCTCAAAATTAAATTTCGCATACCTCTACATGTTAAGCAGTGTTAATTTTCCTAATTATCAAGTGAAATAACTGCAAATATGCATGATATCAGGTCATAATAAAGTCGTATATATTTATATTTCCATATATATGCCAGATTAGATAGATAGATAGATAGATAGATAGATAGATAGATAGATAGATAGACGATAGATAGACAGATATAAATAGATTGATGTCAAGGATATTACACAGTATAGGATTTAGCTAGTTCTACCAGCAATGGATTTTCTATTGTTCTATTGTCTACACTCACCCTTGTTTACCACTAAGAATGTATGGCAAGATTATAAACAATCTCCAGAATGGTCATTCTGTCTTGTTTTGATTTTCACTGCTTCTGCTTTTGTTCACCTCTGCTCTCTGCTGTCAACTTTTAAAACCACCAAGGATCCCTCTCTGTTACTATTTCTTATGCCCAAACTGCTTTCCATAGTCCATAGCCTCTTAGTCTTGCCCTATTTTAGCTTAGATTTGGACCTGGAAAATAGACTATCAATTACTTTATGTAAAATTTAGACAAATTGCTTTATGCTAAGAAATTAGGAAATAGTTTCGCTACTTTCTTACAATTCATCTCCATTAACATTATTCTTGTTGGTATTTATGGCCTTTTCTACTATGTATTTAATTGTGTAGCCTATCAATAAATGTCAGTAGTCAGGGATTTGTGGGGGTGAGGGAGATTCTTGTATTTAAATACTGGCAAAAAAAAAAAGCATTCAAACTTTGTACTTTAATTACAGTACATCACACTGAGCAAGTGTATCATATCCATTCCCTTCTGGAGTCAGCAGTTAATGACCTGTGATGACCCTCAGAGGCAGAAAGGTGCAGAAATCAGTGGAAGGTCATTAACTTCTCAACAGTGTTTAAGTGATAGGCATTCGATATCTTGACACAAACTGAGAACAACCAATCATAAAATAGTAGTTCTGGCAATGCAAGCAAGCCAAGAGTTTTTCCCTCTGTTTCGTGCCCGTGATCTGGACCCAGCAGCAACACACTAAAAAATCTGAATAAATTAACAGGCTGCCCAAATTGTTAATGAAAAAGAACATATTAGTATGAATGACCATGGGAAATAAGTTAGAGAGACTTCGGGAGGACAAATCAGCCTGAAAATAAATATTCTTTGAGAGATGATCGTGAAAGTCCCAATGGTTGACTCTGAGAATTAATGTATTATTTTAAAATTTCTCCCAATATATTACGAAGTTTTGTGATTATTTCATCATTCAAAATGGCTGCTCTCAGTCACAGCCTAACAATGCCATGAAGCCTGTATTTTCATGACTGTATTTAGAAGCATGCTGTTTCCATTTTCATCTACGACATCCTTTACAGAGTTCTAAGTGTCCAAATGTATCTTAATTACATTCCCTTGAGTTTTTAACTTGTTCAATTTTTCACTCCAAGAACTTTCTGCCTTGGATTTTATCCCAGCACTTTTGAAATATTAAATTTCCCTAAGAAGATTGTTTTGCAAGATGTCAAAAAATGTCATATTAAAAAAAAACAGAATGGCCTTTCAGTGAGTAAAAAGTTTGTTATGTGTAACAAAGCCCCACACATTCAGGGAATTCCTGGGTATGATGCATATGCTAAAAGTCACTGTTCATTATCTCTGATATATTAAAAGATAAATGCAGCACAGATTTACTCATGATGAGCATACAAAAATGGTGATGTAAATTAACTCACTTATAAAATTAAGATAGCACTTCTAATTAAATGCGTGAGAGCTTTAGGTTTCATGTGGAAATTTCTAACACCATTATGTTAGTTTATACAGGTATAATAATAATAAAAGAAAAAACCTAGGGAGAGAGATTATATTTAAAATAATTAACAATCAATGCTGTGCAGGCCCTGGACAATAGACAGCTTGACACTCTCTGTGCCAGGCCATGTCTCTGGTTGTGGATAATAGAGCAGCCCTCAGGTCCTGCTTGAGGGAGTGGAGATTGTGATGGCTGCACAGCAGGGAGACGGCATCAAGACAGCAGCCCATCGTCAACTGGAACAGATATATTAACTCTAAAGTTTGATCATCAGCTGTGTCTACAGAGTTTGAACTGAAAAGTCACTAACAGTTCAGACTTAGCAAGGCAGTTTTCAGGAAATTATAAATATATTGCACAATTTTTATGGGTTTACCTACAATCAGTTAAAGCTGACACTGAATTTCTTTACATTCAATTCTATTTTATTACTGATTTCCACCTTATCGTGCAAATTTGGTCCAAGTTGCAGCAAAATCATCAGAAGCAGCAGCTATTGAACGTCTCACCGCTATTTCAGCTGATCACATTTCACTACTAATGCAGTGAAACTCCAACAGCTGGGAAACAAATGTTGCCCTAATTCCCAGAAAAGTTTTGTTAATACAGATCTTCTGGAAGCAACTTTACCACTTCTGTAAAAGCCAATCTTCCTAGAGAACAATTACAATTACCTCTCGTCTCATTCTGTGAGATAACATGGAGAATTTCTCTCTCTTATTTTCAAATGTTATGTTCAGATAAAATCTTCCATCAACACTTTATGGGATAGATAAGGATTCAGAGAACCATATAACGGGTTCTATTACACTAAGGTTACATTTATGCCATCTAACTATAAATTACTAAATGTCAACTAGCATCTGCAGTTGAAGACATCCTTTAATCATAGGCTTATCTACAAGAGAGAGAAAAAATCTGCCCAGGATTCTACAAACATATTGAGAAAATAAAATTCAAGATAATTTCTCTACAAACATATTGAGAAAATAAAATCCAAGATAATTTCTCTACAAACATATTGGGAAAATAAAATCCAAGATAATTTATTTGCTAGAAGTGCACTAGGAGCTAATTAATTTTTAGATCTAAAAAGTATTTAAATATGTAAGTTTTTCTGCACTGGATTTGTTAACATTTATTTTAAGTTCATTGGTACATATGTAGGATGTGCAGGTTTATTACACAGGTAAACGTGTGTCATGGAGGTTTGTCATACAGATTGCACTGAATTTTTATAGAAATATTTTATAGAATATTTCTTTATATAAAAGAGGCTTCTTTATATAAAATATATAAATATTTATTTTATATAAAAGAAATATTCATCCTTATTAGTTTCACACACAGCTACATAAACAGGCCTTTTTATTTAGAGAAAGTTATTATTATTAACATTCCTATCACTGTCACAACAAAGATTTCATCACTCTTTCCATGAATAAGTAGATGATTTTTGTCTTTTTTCTTAGCCATTAAAATTTCTATAGAGCTAACTATTGGCAGAGGTTTAAATGCTCTTGGCAATGATATAAAAGTGGGGCCAAACTCATGAAGTCAGGGTAGTTTGCTTTTTCTTTCTGAGCAGAAAGGATCTATAATTTGGTTTTCTTTTGCTTATGTTTGTTTACTTTCTGATAGTTGAGTGCTCAGTTAGTTATGAAAATAATAAATATTTTCTTATGTCTCACACTGTAATTATATATTATTAATATTAGATGAATATTGAATTTATATCACTTTTTCAATAAAAATATAAAAGACATATTACAAATTCCTACTGTTGTTCAATTATGATCTACCATTAGTTGCAAAAAAAAAGTAAAAAAGAGCATCCACATGGTAAATATTCCCCAAACCAGACTGAATTAACTTAGAATGTTTTATTAGAATCACACAAGATATTTTTTTCTTTTTCATAAATTCTTCTTATCCCTCTCACAATCACACCGATAAATATGTTGACACTACCATACACAGTGCAGCAAGAACTGTGATACCAATGCCAACACTTTTGAACTAAAAAGAAAATGACTGGTGTTCATTTTAAGTGTCTGCTTTCAGCATTGAATGTTACACCAACTTCTTAAAATTTTTTCTTATAAAGAGTTTTATTATAATAAACTTTTATTTTTACAACAGAGATTTTATAATGTACTTAACTGAATAGTGCACTATAGCTGGAGTCCATTTTCTTACATTAATAAACAAATTTATTGATAATTTTATTTATAATTTTAAATTAAGTTTATAAATGTAGGTTGTGGTCATTTTCTGGATGGTGGCAGCAGCAAGCCCTACTTTTCCAGTTGGAAAATGCCATAAGCTTTCTGAGAAGAGGACGAGACTATTTTTTTAAAAAATCATAATATTTACAATGGAGATTAGAATAATAAGTAGTAAACCAAGTATCAGTGTGACTTAAGAGTTCATGTAGCCAATCAAAATGAATTCGCTTTGAAACCAAACTCTACCCTTGGACTTTGGGTACTTGAGATGATTTAATTGCCCCCGGCTGGCCTCAGTCTTCTTTTTTTTTTTTTTTTTTTTTTTTTTTGAGACGGAGTCTTGCTCTTTCACCCAGGCTGGAGTGCAGTGGCGCGATCTCGGCTCACTGCAAGCTCCACCTCCCGGGTTCACGCCATTCTCCTGGCTCAGCCTCTCCGAGTAGCTGGGACTACAGGCGCCCGCCACCACGCCCGGCTAATTTTTTGTATTTTTAGTAGAGACGGGGTTTCACCGTGGTCTCGATCTCCTGACCTCGTGATCCGCCCGCCTCGGCCTCCCAAAGTGCTGGGATTACAAGCGTGAGCCACCGCGCCCGGCCCAGTCTTCTTACTTCAATAATGAGACCAGTTATGAGTTTTATAGAAGTAATGATTCTAATAATAAAGGCCTGAAATTTAGCATTAATTTAGAATGCAGCACCTCATTTCTACCACAATCTATGCTTTGGGATAAATTAGGAAAAGACGACCTCTCCTGGTGAGAGACGGCAGAAAGGTCCCCCTTATAGACTGTTCAACTAGAAAAAGGTGATTTTGCCTCTAGGTGGCTTGAGCTACAGGCGCTGGGCTTGCCAAGCTGAGCTCCTTCTCCTCGCTTTTTGGCATGTACCTCGACACAATGCACAACCTGCGTAACTGTGTTTGAACCTTTTTAATATTCCTAGCAATCCTACGACATAGGTGCTCTTATCTGTTTTCAAAATGAGGCAAAGAGGGCAGTTCACACAGCTCACAAGTGCTGAAGCTGGGTTTTGAAACCAGGCCATCTGGCTCTACAGTCCATGCTTTTACCAGGTTTCTATGCTGTCTCCATACGTGTCAAACCTAATATAAAGGTGAAATATTTCATGAACAAAAGAGATTGATGAATACAAACACTGTGCACGTTATCTATGTCAGAATCATTAGCATTAATCTGTTATTTATTATTGGGTGGCTAATATACGCAAGGCTTGTGCATTGAGAGCTTGTTTCTAAACAGAATTAGATTTTCTGTTACAAATATTTAAATAAGAATTAAATATTGCCTCTGTCTCAGATTTTCAAACCATATATGCCTTTAATAAATTTTTATCTAGTCTTTTTATTTTCCAAATAAAACAAACTAGATCCAAATTGAATGCATTCCACATTACAAAGAGTATACCTTTAGCCAAGTTGTCATCCTGTGTTATATCATTAGGAATATGTTAAAATAGTAAAAGAAACACTCTCATCCTAGAGTCGCACACATCCATCTACTTGTATATGAATTCCTGACACAGAAAGTTGTTGTAAATAGTAAAAATTGTTTGTGAGTGCATCTTCTGAATTTTAACCTTGGACTCCTTTATACATAATATATATATGATACATATAATACATATATATTATGTATAATACATATATGTATTATATATGTATGTATAATACATATATGTATAATATATATATGTATTATATATGTATGTATAATACATATATATGTATTATATATTATATATATAATACATTACCTTTTCTAAAGGTAATGTAACAGATATTGTCATCTTCGGGAAAGAATTATAAAAACAAAACCATAAAATGATGACAAACAGCAGTTGAAGAATAATGGCTATGATAAATGGTTAGTTCATTGAATGACTGGTAATAAGATTAATTTGTTCCTTTCATGCCCGAGAGATACTTAAAGTAATTGCATCTCCGAAAACTGCACTGTCATCATTTTATGCTTTTGATGATGTCATAGAATAGTTCCGTAGGCTGAGATAGGCTCAGCAGTTTTTCTTGTATCTCCCTTGCTATATATTATATTATGTTATATTATATTACATTATATTATATTATATTATATTATATTATATTATATTATAGTATGTGCTACTGTTCACCGCCCATGAATTTGCAATATTCTATGGTATCTGCATGATATGAAGAGAGGCCTCTAAATCACCCAGTCTCCTAAATAAAACGTGTGCCAGTTTTAATAAAGTTAAACTAATATATATTAAAGTGTCCTGGAGAAATCTGGAAGCACCACGAAATATTCCTAATGTCATTTTGCAGCAAAAATAGGTTGGGGATCACTGCTATGCACGCTAGAAAGAAAAAGGAAAAAAAAAAGAAAGAAACACGTTACTTCAAATCACTTCAAATGTTTAAAAGTATCACCTGCTCTTCAAACATATCCTCCCAACTTAGAGACCTGAATTTGGAATCCTTCATATTTATCCTTATGCCTACAAGTAAAATCCTTTTACCTTTATCCTAAAGAAGACATCATTACTCACCAGTCACTTCACAAAATTAAATGATTGCAGCTCCCATAGATATTCTCTACACATCTGTGTGTAGTAAGAAATCAGTACAGGTCTAAGCTCCTAAAAGTAGTTTCCAAATTAGCACCATAAATTCAACAAATAGGCTTTGATTATTATCATCATGTCACATGTTGTTTTGCATATTTGTACATCAAAATAAGCATGACCACTGACCTGGAAAAAATACTTTCTTATTACTACCAGATGCCACTAAATCTCGTGGGTCCGATTATGATGACGAAGTTGTTTGAAATGTCATTTCTTGCTAAAATATATCCACTTTATTTTTAAGTAATGCTCTAAACTTTAGAAAAGGTGATGTATTTAAAAGCATAGGAAAGTATCTTATTGAATATTTTAAAGTATTAAAGATAATTTCTGTGGAGAATTATTTTGTGAATGTCTATTTTTCTGGGGTCAGTGATTATTTGAGTATCCTACATAGAAATTATAAATTGTTGTACTGAAATTTAACAAATAGAAATATATTCCATATGTTGTAAGTATGTTCCTAATAACAGCCCCAAAGAGGCTCTTATTCTTCATTAAAGATTTGGTGAATGGTTCCAAGTGGCATGAAAAAATTGATGCATCAATTCAAAACTTACATTGACCAGGTAGACAATAGATCCATTAGAAACTATTGCTACAAAAAAGTCAGGCTTTAGGCTGCTCTGTTCTCTGGCCATTGTGGTCAAAATATATCTTTTTAAAAAATTAGTCTTCAAAGAATAAAAGTCACAAATCAATTTATAGATGGTTAAATTTCAATGTGAATTTTATGACCAAAGACAATTGAATTATTCATAAGAAAAACATAACTAATTATTTTAATATCAAATAAACATCATCATTTATGCTAAATCAAATAGATCATGTTCAGTTAATTAGAAATTTTCCAGATGTCACCTACAAGATGCCTATAAATGCTTAATAAGAAAACCTAACAAAAGGTTTGGAAAAAATTCTGTACTCATAGAACACAAAATACACCTCTTCAACAATTTTTTAAGCTCTTTTTTTACTTTAGATAGTATTTTTCCTCCCTTTAAAATGTTTAGGCCTGGGAACAAGAGCATATCTAAAGGATATTATTTAGGTCAACGAGTAAAAAACATCTTATGTTCAAAGCATGGTCTCTGCTGTTCATTCAGTTGCATGAATAATTCTGATAAATACAAAGACAGATAAGTAATTCACAAAACCAGATGAGTCTATATAATGAAGTTTTTCTTTGCAGCTAACTTAGGGAGGACAAGGATCTAATGTCACAGATTCTGAAAATTCTGAAAAAAGTGTAGAGTGATCGGTAACTACACATGTAAGAATTATATTCTGAAGCTGTAGAACATCACAAATTGCTAAGGGGAAGATCAGTGACAATTAAGCTTAATATGCCAATGTCTAAAGGTCTGGCTTCCCAACTGAATTAGTTGCTGTCATCTGTCATGTATTTCTACATCTAGTGACACCTGTTGTATAGGTGTACAAAAGTGAAAAGGGCTATTTGTGCTTTTTATGTTTTAAAAAAACTTTTCACCCTCAAAACACATATATCCAACAAATACTTATTGCAATGTTTCAATGAGCATAGTAAGAGATTTCAATAAAGTGTAGCTATGATCAGCCTTTATGTAAGGCCCTAAGCACATTCACCCTAGGTCATTGAGAATCTGTATCCTTTTGAAGAGACCTTCCCAAAAAGTAAGGGAGAGTAGTTGCAATATAAATTGTTCAACAACAGGACAGTGAGAGTCAAAAAAAAAAGAAAAATCAAAGAAAACCTGGGAAGTTTGCCAATTTTGATCCATTTCCCATGCACCGACTCGACCGACTTAATTGTGCACCTACTGTGTGACGAACCTGCAGTCATTACCAAGTATACCTCGGCCCAACTCCAGCTGACTTCATTTTCTGGGAAGTCCCCAACTTGGAACGAAGTGTGCAAAGGAAAGGCATCTACACGCAATGACCACACTCCAGTTCCTTGCCAGCAGTCCTGCTGAGAACAAAGACCGAATGCCCAGGCATCCGGAGGCGACCCACAGCGAACTGATCTGGTCACAGAAAGCATCCGAGTGAACACGGTGCTGGGACCAAAGTCCAGTCAGAGCGACAGAGGGTGGCATTTCTGCGGTGGCTCTTCTGTCTCTGGGTTCCCTCTGCCTCCGCCCTACCCCACCCCTTTGGCAGGTGCTGAGCCCGGCCCTGCGGTCAACTCTCTCACAAAGAAAGTGGAAATCACTCCTGGAAAAAGGCTATGCCGCTCGTCATGAAGCAGACGCTCGCTCCGCAGCTACTTAAGCAAGCGCTTCACAAAAATTTAAACTTTTCTGCGTGTGTGTTAGAGAAGAGAGGGAGGAGAACAGCACAATCAATTTCTCCCCGCCTCCTCCCCGGCCCTTACACCATGCAGGTTTCCAACGCCCCGCAGAGCCTCCGCCCGAGAACAGGCTGCCCGCCGCGCCCCGTGGTCCCCTCTCCCAGCTCGTTCTGCGGGGGGACGGCCCCTGACTCACCGCTGACCACGCGGCGGCAGAAGGCTCCGTGGCCGCAGAGCAGCGCGGCGCCCAGCAGCAGCGAGACCAAGCGGCTCATCGCGGCGCGGTGGCAGCAGCAGGTGTGGGGTGGAGCGAGGGTGGCCTCTGCCCAGGGCGCAGCCCGCGACTCTGACTCTGCAGCCTCCCTGCCTCCCTGCTGGGCCCTACTCCCGCCGCCCGAGCCCAGCTGCCCGACCCCCTGCGCGCATCGCCTTCGGCCGGGACCTGCCGCCTGCCGCGCCTGTGCCGCGCGTGGATGTGCCGGGCTGGAGTTCAAGACTTCGAGGGTGCGCGTTTGGGGAACTGAAGTTGGGAGGTCCCGTGTATGTCCCAGAGGCGAAGCAGAAGCCCCGGCTTGGACCACACCGTTGCGCTTTGCTTCTCTTCCCCGGCCTCTGACAAGTGAGAGGCTGAGCCGGTGCGCCCTGGTCCTGGATCACAGCAGCAGCAGCCGCTCTGCGCTCAGGCACCGTCTTATATACCCACGTCCCGAGGTTCCGGCCCCCTCGCTAGTAATAATTTTTAACTACTTCGTCTCTCCAGCCATGTGGAGCATCCCAGCACCTCCCCTAAAAATGGGAGACACTTTGAAAACAGTCCAGCCAGCAGCCCGCCTCCTCTGGTCCCCTCCTCCCTGTCCCCTTTCCATTCGCTGGCGGACTGGATACTCATTTGTGTAAAATGTGACAGCTCTGCTATTAAACTCTGGCAAAAAGTTGGAGCCATTTGATTTTCTCAAAGATAAATGTCTACGGGGTTGCCAAGTTTTGTGGCCTTTCTCTTTCTGCGCTGAATTGCTTAATCATATGTATTGCTAGATGCAGGGCACTAGCCACTATTTAAGATGGATTGGTGAAGTGAGAGCCAAAACCTGCTCAGTGAATTATACAATGTGGCAGGTTTTTCCCCACCTAGGTTCTGCAAATAGATTATCTCCAAGCAGGTTGTTTGACGAAAACTGCCACAAGAGCAAATTGAAAAGAATATGTGAAGCAAGGTTTTCGAAACTGGTTTCACTCTCAGTGTTTGCAACTCCAGAGAAAACCGTCAACACAAAGTAGACATTCTGAATTCTTGGGAATTTCCTGGAGGTAAAATGAAATTTATGTATTTCTTTGCAATCATCTATCAGTGATCTACAATATATAAGAAGTAAAGCTCATTGGAAAACCTGCATTTTTCATAACCTGACCCGCTCTCTTTATTAAAACAGTCTACCCAAGGACTGTGATACCTAGTTTCCAGGAGTACTGGAGAGAAGTTCATAAGAATTTAATGTATATCAAGTCCATAGTATGAACTCTGAAAATGTTCTCATAATGAGCTTCAGTAGAATTGGTATTTTCTCATTATGTTGCTTTAAATGCATGAGAATTTGTTAAATAACATTATTTGTCTTATAGGAAGTACACTTTCCTCTAACTTCCTGCTGTCTTTGGTTTCATAAGCCACGGGTACACTGTAAGCATCTGTTGGACTGTTTTATTGGAAAACGGAAGTAAATACTGATACAATAAGGACAAATCTTCCAGAATCAGAAATTTTAGCACTTGTAAAGGCCTTAAAGATTATTAAATGCACCCTACTCGTGACAGTAGAATTCTAGCTCCGTCTGGAGTCCCAGCTATTCCGGAAGCTGAGGTAGGAGTTTGGCACTGCAGTGAGCTACGATCCAGCCACTGCATTCCAGTTTTGGGGACATGCAACATCCCGTCTCAAAAAAAAAAAAAAAAATAGAATTCTAAAATAACTACAATAATGTCTATTCTATCACTTCCTTTTTCTTATATTCGCTTTAAAAACACGAATTCATTGCAGAACCGTGGGCAGTTAATAAATTTGGACCTTGTAGAGGCTACGGATTCTGTGACTTTCACACTAGCTAATTATTCATGAGAAACAGGCACTGCTGGGATTCTGAATGAAAAATGGAAAACTGATATGCCTCCAGGCAACAGAGCTATAGCTCAGCCCTCGAAACCATGTCAAAGAGTATCACTGGGCATAGCCATGGTAGGAGAGCTGTCCTCCAGGGGCTAACAGTCCAGTGTAGAGAAAGAAATAAAATAATAACTGTGTATAAATGCTGTAATGGAAGGGTGAATCAAGTGTCATGGCTAGCATAGAAGATAAGAAATTCATTTGGAGGCATATTTGCAGGAATTCTTTAGCAGCAGTCAAGGTTGATGGTGGTGATCCCCATGGCTTCTCCAAATACCCGTAGAACTAGAGTTCTCAAGGGGACCTCCTTTCCCCTTTCATGCCACCCTACTTTCAGTTACTCATGCAGTCCAGAGCTACTGTAAACAGTCCCTCTTTGGGAAAGAATACTAGAAAATTACAACATAAGCACTAGATATATATTCCTACATATCAGTAGGCCCAAATGTCTCTCATGCCTAAAAAGCTAGCAAGAATGAAGCCATTTTTTTTGTCAGGAAGGATCTTCATGGTATTAGTAATTCAGGAAGTCCAAACTATAATAATAACTGTATCCTCAATGTGTTTGCACAGACTTCCTAACATACAGTTTCTTATCTTCAGGCTAGAATTATATCAGTTTAAGTTGGCCACATTCATTAACTAAGGCTGTTCAGCAGTTATTCTGAATGTTTGACTTATCAGGAAAATAAACTATTACAGGTTCTTTTTAGATATGATGCTTTTAAGGGGACTGGCTGACAAGAACAGCTTTTTTTGTTTGTGTCTCCGTCACTTCAAAACATCTGGATGGGTCATCACTAAGTTCAGAGATCACAGTTTGAGTTGTCTTAAATATAAAATGTGAGTGGTACTAGACATGCTTTTTGGAGACCCCTGATGGAAATCTCTCTGGGCTTTTTTTTTTTTTTATTTTCCATACAGTACAGTAGGGGCTATAAATTAAAATTTTTCAACAAAATTGTATTTTGGAAAAATGTTACAAGGTTATTGGGAATTGGGGGAAAGCAACAAATGTTCAATAATTTTATTAACAAAGGATTTTAATTTTCCCCTCTTGTAGATATGCATAAGGTGTCATAGAAGACACATGTTTTCTGACGACATATTTTAGTTCCAAATTAACCAAACAAAATTAGAAGTTTAAGAATTGTTTGTAAATCGATCCAGAAATTAAGGGATCTTTCTAGGGCAAGCAAGAGAAGAGACTGTAGGGTTATGAGAGGAATTGTGTGTGTCTGGAGCTGGGCCCCAGGTTAGCTCATACCAAACAAGACCACATGACTGGCAGTCAGCAGGGAGGTCCCCCACAAGTTAAGGGTCTTTGTCGACTTAAAAAAAAAAAAACAGATTAAAATGAGAACTTCAAACTGATTAGGCTAAGGAGCTCAGCATCTATTCAACACCTAAAATGCATCACTCTCTTCAAGCCCCCAAATAGAAAGATGATCTCAGTAAAAGTGGCCACAAAGGAATCTCAGGAAAAAGTTGGTCACTGAATCTCCAGAGGCTCTGAAACACCAATAGAGAAACAATATTTGGAATCTAATGTTTTCAAAAGTGATACCAGGACTCTTAAGCGTATACTATGGAATCTGTATAAACATCCCAAATATACCACGAAATCCTTCACTCTCCCCATTCAGTTTCAAATGTCTGCAATTCCCAGTGAGCATCTGCTTCATGCGCCCATTAACACGTCTCAAGGAAAGACAGCATAAATTCCAGCCACTGATCTGCACTCAGTGGCTCTTCACTTGGGCAATTCCATACAGTGGTTTCAGCCTAAGTCACAGCAGGCTTCATTCATTTGCGCTCCAGATCAAAAAGTGACAAATACCATTTTCAAAGGAGATTTGTTACAATGTTTAAAATTATTACAACTTTACATTAATACATTTGAGTTTTCAGAATCCAACATTAACTAACCAACATTATTTATTCTATTACACTTTATTTAATGACAGTTAACGATTCTCCTGAGCACTAGCAGTAGTATTGTCAGGACATAGAAAAATAAGTATTTGAAAGTTTAAAAGTAAAATCATTACTATATAACCACTTCAGCAACAGGCAAAAAGTTTTTTTTTCTTTTTTTTTTTTTTCTGAGTAATGCTTGGTTATCATTTCCATTAAGAGAGCATTGAATCCAACACCCCCAATTTTTTTTTTTTTTTTTTTTTTTTTTTTTTTTTTTTTTTTTTTTTTTTTTTGAGACAGAGTCTCGCTCTGTCACCTGAGCTGGAGTGCAGCGGCGCGATCTCGGCTCACTGCAAGCTCCGCCTCCCGGGTTCACGCCATTCTCCTGCCTCAGCCTCCCAAGTAGCTTGGACTACAGGCACCCACCACCACGCCCGGCTAATTTTTTTTGTATTTTTTAGTAGAGACAGGGTTTCACCATGTTAGCCAGGATGGTCTCGATCTCCTGACCTCATAATCCGCCCACCTCGGCCTCCCAAAGTGCTGGGATTACAGGCGTGAGCCACTGCGTCTGGCCTCCCTCCCAATATTTTAGAGATGACAGCTTGGCATCTCTGTGAGTGTGTAACTGGCTTAAACGTAAGGATAAGCAGTTGGCCAAATTCCCCTGAGATTTACTTGTTTTTTTCAAAACATGTCTATTCTGTAGAATACATGACCTATCTCATTCAGGAGCCAGTTCCACCTTCCTCATAATCCCGGAAGTCAGTTTTTGCAGGGCTATCTAGGGGAACTTCATTGTTCATAACGATATCAGAAATATAATGAAGAATTATACACACTACTAAACATGATTTTCTATAACTGGAAGTTAAAATTTAGTAACTATTCAGTCTGTTGCATGCTCTGATCATTCAGGTGATGAGTTAAAAATATTTATAGAACTCCATTACTAGTAATATATCCTATCAGATCTAAAGAATCATATAAATATATGTGCATGTGTAACTATCAACTCAGTAAATTAAAATTTCTTTTTAATGCTTCTTTATTAAATTAAAGCAATGAAATCTGTTTCTATTGCTGGCAATCTAGTATAAGCCAGTACTGTTTTATTCTAATCACAGCTTCATTACTAAATCTGGTCTTAATATACGTTAATACAACCAAACAAAATTGAGATAATCAAACAAAAAATATATAAGCTAAAGTCATCCTTGCCTCAGGGGTCTGATCTGAGTTATTAGATACATAATTGACTAACTCCTTATTGGGGGTGATATTGTACTATGGTAAGATTATTTGGCTAGCAGAAACATTAATCTAAAGTTTTCATTAATCTGATCTTGGGCAACTTTCCTCATCTGCTTGGTTTTCACTTTATAAAAAGAATGAATTGGAGAAGTTCTGTGTTTCCTGACTGAATGAGATTCTACTGCAGAAATACTGTTATTTCATAAACTTTCCAAATGTTCATCTTTATTCCCCCCAGCCAGAATGTCATGTTATTCGCATATATGCACTAATTTTCCAAATATATATAGATGCTATGGTTCTAATTAAATGTAAATTTAATTGTAAAATGTCACTTAATTTATAAATCGTTTCCTATATATTCTGATCAATATTTATCAAAAGAACAATTGCTATTACGCGAGGTCTGAAAAACAATACGTATGTTAAAAATAGGGCTTCATACTCAAAGAAGTTGGAAATTGCTATGCTAGATGATTTCTAGAGTCCTTTTCAGCTTTACAATTTATTTCACTAAAGTAAAAAAAGCTTAACATCTTCCATCTCTTTTTATTTTCTTCCCTCCCTCCCTCTTTCTCTTCTATTTTTTCCTATAAAAATGACAATGGTTTGATTTACAATAAATGGTTATATCCTCATTTAATTTCCAAATTATTCAGAAAATGAGAGTTCTGAAAATTTTCTATGGTCCTTTGACTAATAAATCAACATATCACAGATGCCATAAAAATGAATAATCGAAATAAACCAAAATAAAATTGACAGCCAAGTTGAGTAAAAGATAATCCAACTAAGAGACCATAAAACTGTAAATGAATTTTTGATAGAGCAAGATATTTTCTATAAAAGTGTTTTATTTTACTAAAAGGGAAAGGGTGTAAAGAAATGGAATAGCTAAAGACCTAAAAAAATGTAAAATATTCCTTTGTGGCATTCATAAATATTAAATGTTTCTCCAAGTATATCAAATGACTAGGAAACAATAGTGCCAAAGCCAGCCATAATAGCAATAAACTGTATTATGTGGGCTGACATATAAAGTTAGAGGGAATCCAAGGGAAAAAAACCAAAGGTATTAAGAAAAAAATCAATTTAAATATCCTTCTGGAGGTACATCTGTCACTCTGCTGCTCTTTCCTACACTGTTTCTAAGCGTAAATAGCTCACATGCCAAATGCATGTGTATAATGCAGGACAGCAATATGGAAATTTTGGAAATAATAAGGAATACTCTGTCAGATAAGCCATAGATATCAGCACCCGTAAAAGTTTCTTTATCCTCTAGATTACCTTTTAAAAAGGGAAAGTTATTATTTATCTGCAATAAGGTATACATATTCTACATTCCAAAGAAACTCCTATAAAATAAACCTGAACAGAAAGGGAAAAACAACAAAAGTTAAATGTATTTCTATTGCTTGATCCTTTACACCAGAAAAATTTAATGGAGCATGTTACAGTAAGAATTGGTGCTATAATATTTCTCTCCAAAGAATGGACACAAAAATTCATAAGGTAGCCTTAATTTTCTAGAGTGTTAAAGAACATCAGACAGCTACGAAATCATCATGAATGTCTTAGTCATGTACTTCCTGTCTTCTCTAATAAGTAAATCATTTAATCTGGCACTAAAGAATCAGAAATAATGTTTTTGATGTTTAAATATTTATGATGTGAATAATACAACAATTACAAATATATATATGTAAAGTTCTCCATACAAGACGAGGATAATCATAGTGGACGCAGGACCATCTGTGCTGAGACTCATTTACTTGTGACTGTAAAGACTTCTGGAAAAAATATTACTTACTGGGAATAAAATGGAGCATAAAGCTAGGCCTCACAATCTTAATACTCTAATCAATTCCACCACCCATCCACAGCAACCCCTCCCTGAACTGTCACATAACCACATTGGTATGGTTAGGCTCTGTGTCCCCACCCAAATCTCATCTTGAATTGTACTCCCATAATTCCCACATGTTGTGGGAGGGACCCACTGGGAGATAACGTGAATGATGGGAGCAGTTTCCCCATATTGTCCTCATGGTAGTGAATGAGTCTCATGAGATCTGATGGTTTTATCTGGAGTTTCCTGTTTTGCATCTTTCTCATTTTCTCTTGCCACCACCATGTAAGAAGTGCCTTTCACCTCCCACCATGATTCTGAGGCATCTCCAGCCTTGTGGAACTGTAAGTCCAATGAAACCTCTTTTTCTTCCCAGTCTCAGGTATGTCTTTATCAGCAGCATGAAAATGGACTAATATGCGCATCAGTTTACATAGCTTATTCTAACATGTTAAGGACCACTAGAACTCTGGTGTCTCTTCCCAGACTCTATATTGGTTTTCTCTAACCCAAGTTAATAGTTCAGGGTGCTGAGAAGCTTTAGGACAATCATAAAGGAAGTGAAGATACTGTCTTTCTGTCCTTGCCTCCATCTACAGAAAGGCTTTCCCTGACTAATAATCTAAGTCCACCTCTGCTTATCCTCCCCGTTTTTTCTATGACTGCATCTATAATTTAACACTTATTGAACACATATTGCACTTATTCTGTTAAAATTGTGGGCATATTTATTTAATGTTTGTCCATCTCTACTAGGTTGTAAGCTCTGAGCCAGTTTATTCTCCACCAGTAGGTGGTTTTATACTTCACCTACTGTAAATAAACATTAGGTGGGAAATTTTTATGTTTATTCAATAAATAAACAGTAGGTGGGAAATTTGGGTTAATTTTAATTAACAAACAGTAGGTGGAGAATATTTGCTATGTATTTGGTAAATATTTATCCAAAATTGAATCTCTGAATTAATGTTTTTTAATCTTCACCTGCATCCAGGTTTTAGAGATTTTTCCCCTTTCTACTCTCTAGAGTGACAAGGGTGGGAGAGAAGAGGGATGTATAATAAGAACTGCAACCAACACAGGAAGGATATTCTCCTTTCTTCTACACTTCCTTACTCCTGTAAAGGAGATGGAAGAAGGCTTTGGCAATTCTGAAAAGCCCCCCAATACCTTCCTTTCCTTTGCTAACACTCAAGGATGTCAGGCTTGCAAAGGGGGAGGTTTTCAAGAGTAATCCTGCATTACTCTTGAAAACCTCAAGATTCTAACCTGCATTCTAGAATCTTAGGTTAACGTTTGCTTCCTGTTCTGCAGAAGTCACTGAGTAGCCCTTACTTTACCTATATGTAATCTTTTCTGAGAGAGTGGAGATAAATGCAAAATTCAGACGTGTATTCCTAGATAGATAGTCTAAATTTTGCTTTTCTACTTCCACACTGCTATATGCTCCCACTAGTAACATCTTCCAAGAATATGGTAACCACACATCTTGTGTTGCCTGACAAAGTACTAATTTGCCCAGAACAGTGCAGTTCATACCCTGATATTTAACATGTGGTTGATTTTCACATCCTACATGAAGCTTACTTTTTAATTTCCACAAAAATAATCATTTTCTTGCTCTGATTTTTTAAAATCACAGCATATTTCTTCTCCAATAGTTAGCTGTATAAATTATGCCTCTTTATGTGGACACACCAGTCTCCTATAGAAAAAATACTATACCATAAAATATTCTGTATCCTCCATGCCTAACAGTGTCTTGCATACTAGGAAGTCAATAAGCGACTTATTGATTTTTAAGATTTTTAAAAAGACTACAAATTACAACACAAAATAAAATTGTATCTATCTGAATGTTAATATAAGCACATTTTCATTGAGGATATCTTATAAATATAAGTAGAAAATTTGTCATGCATTGTTCAAGTGGTTATCTGAAATTCATGTCAAAATTATTAAGATTTAAAATATTTTACAGATTTTTAATCAAATTTTGCAAAATTTTTTGAATTATGAACCTGCCTGCTCACTTTCCGAGCTTCACCATTATAATTTCTAGTGTGGTGTTGAGGTAAAACCTAACAGACACAGAAAATACTGGAGTCAAGTGACCATATGACCATACTCCCTTCCAAAGAAACCTTAATTTGTGAAACTCTTAGGATTCATAAAACACACTTTGAAAGTCAGACTTTCAATCAATAAATAGCTATAATATCCTGATAAGGGCCTAAATGCTCAAAAGCTACAAAAAGTAATCAAAGCTTGATATGGTTTGGCTGTGTCCCCACCGAAGTCTCATCTTGAATTGTAGTTCCCATAATCCCCATGTGCTGTGGAAAGGGCCCTGTAGGAGGTAACTGAATCACGGAGGTGGTTTTCCCTTACGCTAGTCTCATGATAGTAAGTAAGTTCTCACAAGCTCTAATGGTTTTATAAGGGGCTTCCCACTTCACTTGGCTTTCATTCTTCTCTTTCTGCTGCCCTGTGAAAAAGGACGTGTTCGCTTCTCCTTTTGCCATGATTGTATAAGTTTCCTGAGGCCTTCCCAGCCACGTGGAACTGTGAATCAATTAAACCTCTTTTGCTTGTAGATTACCCAGTCCTGGGCAGTTCTTTACAGCAGTGTGAGAATGTACTAATACAAAGCTCATAGATGAAAAGACTTCTGAGATTCAGAAAAAAAGAAGGACAATTGATTCATCTTAATAACCAACAGATGATGTAAATACACTGGACATTCTAAATCTATATGATGTTAAGGTAGAAAACTATTCATTTTTGAACATGATAAGAATTTCCATTCCTCCCTGGATTTATAAGAATTAAAAAGGAATACAATTTAGCTGAATATGAACTATTTGTCTGTCTTTTCTGTCTCACCTTTAATGTTCTAGTTTCCAATTGCTGTTCCAGGTTGTCATAGCAACCAAATGCTATTTTCAATAAGTTTTGGTAGAAAACCTGTTTGGAACACGTAATTTATTATAAGTGGAATGCATTCAGTTGGCTGCATGTGTGACAGATTCTTCTATTTTATAAGAAACTATTTGATCATATTATCCTTGGTGACTACTACTTCTTAACTCTTTTATAACAAAAATAACCCTTAAATTTTATAGACAATAACAGGAATCACTTCACTGCAGATATGCCTGTAGCCAATCCAAAGAGTTAACTGGGGTTTAGGTTCAGTCTCCTCCAGCCCAGTACAGACAATCTTCATAATCAACACATTGTTTTGTCTAAAATATAGATTTATCATATATTCAGTATTTTAATTTTTAAAATTTTCTTCCAATGTTAATATGAATATACTTGCAGAAAATCTAGTACAAAATTAGAAAAAAATGCACAATGCTACCATCAGAAGGTCCTATTAAAAAAACATACACAGGCTTTTACATATTCATCTGCTCTAAAGCTTTTAATTACACTCTGGACTACAGAACAAATTTGGGGCTTCTTTGTCCCTCACTTGTGGCCCTTCAAATTCTGACCCTCTTTATCTTTTGTACTTTATGTCCACATTCTGCTTTCACAAATCAGCCAGCACCACCAAGTGACTGTCTTATGTTATCTTACCACACTGGAAACCTCTATAATTTTCTCCGCCTTTGCAATGCCTGGCTCTTATGTTATTATTCTCCTAAAATTGTCTCTTCTTTTCTCAAATAAGCCACATCAGGCCACTTTATTTCTTTCCTTTTCCAGATGGATAAAACTTATTCATTTAGTACTTGAAGAAAACCTACCTTCTGTAACTTTTCATACTATTTAATTTTTCAAATTACTTAGCTGCTTACATGTACTTGTTTTACCTTCTCAACAAGAAGGTAAGTTCACCCAGAACCAGAACCATGTCCGGTACATCGTTTTCCGACTCAACGCCAAAGCTGTCTATTTTATTTAATAAAGTTTCTTCGCAGAGCCTTCAGTGCACAAGTTTTGTTCTACCCCCTTCTTATCTTCCAGTGACATGTGTAGATAACCCACTTTGTGCCCATAAATCAGCAGCCACATGGGACCACTTCTGGTAATTAAAGGTAAAGGGGTGAATTGTTCCCTGCCTCCCCTTTTAGTTGCATTATCCTCTTTTACCCCAGATATTGCGTAAATGTTACAAAGAACCACTTCTTTCATGAGTTACTCATAAGAGACCTTAGCATACACTCAAAATATGCATAATGAAAGCTTTGAAGAGGACTGAAGAGGTAGGAAAAAAACATGTACCAGAGAGAAACAGGTGTTTCTTTCCGGCTTAAACACCAGCTGTGCCATTTTGAGGCTTCACGACCAGTAGAGGGCAAGAAAATAATCCACACTCTGCTTCCATTTCCTGCACACCTAAGGAAGTCACCTGATAACCTTCCAAGAGAGTGCCTACCTCAGCAAGTAACGCTCTGTGGGGAATAGGCTACATTCATCTGGCAAACATCACTTCCGCTCACAGAGGGAACTCTGATGGCGGTCACAGAGTAAAAGTAGCGCATTCGAACGAGAGAACATATTTGTTTTCATGCCGAGTAGTATTTATTGTCTTTAAGGTTAAAATAATAAGGTATGATTTGTTTTATTGCACTTATATTAATGTGCACAATTAACCAAAAAGCCTTGGACATGGTAAATTTCTTTCTTTATCCCAGCATTTTAAGAAGTTAATGCTCTATTGATTCACTGTGTGAATAATATAATCTGGAATATCATTCTTCAGCATGTCACCAAAAAATTAAAATATTACGCATTCTGCATTATATGTTTTAAAAAGTTACGGTTGGAATATAGACAGTATTTTATTGGCTTAAACTTTTAAACCTTGATTATATTTATTGTTGTAAGTCACACTGTAAAGTAATAAATGAGAAAATTTCAATTATGAAATCTTTTCATTGGCTCTTTAGAGGAGAAGAAAAGGGAATGCATAAAGTCTTACCAGCAGCAGCCTAACCGTTATGAAATAAGGCCAAATTATCTTTTTTTTTTTAAAAAAAAGGCCCCAAATATTGGCTCCGGTGTTTTAGTAAAATGAAAGCTGAACTGTTAAAGCTAAACTTAGATCTTCACACTGGATAATGTTATCGAAAACTCTGGGACTTAATTTGGCCTTCCTGCTCTTAGGAGAGTAATTATAATAACAACAATTAATAGTTACCGTGTATCTGGCACTGTTTTGAAAGATTTAATATATTAACTCGTTTCATCCTCACGAATGTCTTATGATACTATAGCTGTCCCCAGTTTTAAAGATAAGGAAACTGCAGCAAAAGGATGTTAAGTACCTTGCCCAAGGTCATAGACACAGCAAAAGGGTGGACAGCTGGTATTTCAACCCAGGCAGTCTGGCTCTAGCATCTGTGTTCTTAAACACAATGTCAAACCACCTCTCAAGAATGTGCCTTTATGATGAGTGAAATAAGCCAGGCACGGAAAGACAAAAACCATATGTTCTCACTTCTATGTGGAATCTAAAGCAATCCATCTCATAGAAGCAGAAAGTAGAACAGTGGTTATCAGAGGCTGGAGAGTGGGAGCAATGGGAAGATGTTGGTCAAAGGGTACAAAGTTGCACTTAGACAGGAGGAATAAATTATAAGTATTTAAGGTTATTGATATGTTAATTAGCTTGATTCAATCATTCCACACTGTATGTGTATATATATATGGATAGATAGGTCATATACATATATATACATATATATAGAGAGAGAGAGAGAGTTCATATATATATACGTTGTTCTATATACATATTGTTCTATATATATATATTGAACTATATATATATATATATATCCCTCATAACATCATGTGGACCCCATAATTATATGGACCATTATAATTCTATGGACCACATAATTATTTTGACTATTATAATTTGTCCAAAACATTTTAAAAACAATGTAAAGCATAAAAACACAATATATCCTGCTGTGCTACAAAACTGGTAAGGCTGGAGACTCCACTAACCACTATTATTTCCTCCTTCAGATACCTAATTCTTCAGCCGTCACACAGTCAAACATCACCAAGACTAAACCAATGTTTCCCAAAGGTGACTGAGATGGTTTAAGGTTATACGCAGATTTTCAAAAATTTAATACTGCTGTGGTCTGAATGTTTGCTCCCCACAAAACTTACATGTTGAAACCGAATCCACAATATTGCGGGTATTAAGAGGTGGGGACTTTGGAAGATGATCAGGTCGGGGGCTCCCCTCTCGTGAATGGGATTAGTGCCCTCATTAAAGAGGCATTTGTTCATTCCTTCCACCATGTGGAGACAGTCAGAAGGTGCCATGTATGAGGAAGAGGCCCTCACTAGACACTAAATCTTTCAGCCTCTTGATCTTGGACTTCCCTGCCACCAGAACTGTGAGAAATAAATTTCTGTCGTTCAGTGACCCAGGTTATGATATTTTTGTTGTAACAGCCAAATGGAATAAGACAAATAGTTATATATTTATTTTATATACATTAAGAAATCAGTATAATTAGCACATCGAAAACAATGACTTTATAAATATTACTGCTTGAATAAGACAATAAAATAGTGAATAATTTATATCATTTTAAAGAAAAACTATTAAGTAAATAATAGAACTAATGGTAAACAAATTGAACAAATGCTAAGTTAAGAATTAATGGTAGAAATGTTGAAGACAGCATGTGTCTGATGGAAGTTTGCCGAACATCAAGTTCAACGGTGCTCTTCTCTCTGAGCTAAAGTTCCATATAGACCAGGCCTGGAGTGTTTCAGTGAAACTGGGGCAGAATCACTAGATCTGTGTTATAGTATGGCTAGCCCTGCCCATCATTTTATTATATAAAACTATATACAAGTTTCTCCAGTGGTAACTACCCAGGACCACCAAGACAGTCATCCCCATTACTGTGGCTTGGGAAGCATTATTATACCCATAAAAGGCTACACTAAGCACTAGTTTTTTTTTTTTTTTTTTTTTTTTTTTTTTTTTTTTTTTTTTTTTTAGGACTAGTTTCTGCCATCCTCAGAACACCTAACCAGGCCCTTTGGTTAAGGCCTGAGGAGCAAACAGAGGGAAAAGAAAGGACAGATGAAAAGACTCTGAAGCTGGATGACTTTTGCACTTTACAGTAGATACTGAAGAAGGGAAGTGATACGGAGTGGATGAAAAAAGGGTGAAAGAACCTTGAAAAGGTATGTATCAGATACTCTTTTCAATAGGTTAAAAAACAATGCAAGGCAAGCCACATAGTCATGAACCCTGAACTACAACCTGGATATTTGAATGGCCAGTTCGATGCTCTGTCTAGCCCCATTTTTGGAAAGGCTTCAGGCTTTAATGGAAGTTATAGTTGGAAAAGAGGCACGTCTAAATTAAGTCAGATGGAAGCACTGCTGTGCCAAGTCACAGAGTTAGGACACGCACAGTGGCTGGCAACCATGGAAACAATTTCTGCGGAATAGGTTATAAAATAAATAGGCGACTGCAGGACACTCTCTGAGCAGTGTCATTTCATGATGTTGGATCCAAAACCCTGAGCATTTTAGTGGGCTGGCAGGAAAAGGAGCTGAAATTTACCTTTTCAAAATCTTTATTGGAATACTGCTACTTTATTATAACATTGATTAGTTCTTTCTTCAACTTAGAAGCTGAGTAAGATGGTTTCTTCAAAAGCAAGCTACAATGTCCATATTCTCCCCAATGGACTATAGTATCACTAAATTAAAAGGTCATTTTTGTCCTTAAGGTGTTCCGCGCCCATGGTTGGGGCTACATAAATACTGGTTGAATTGAATCAAATTCATTATAAAGGTTGAAACACCTGTGCAGGGATAAATGAAAATCATCTAAGTACGAATGAAAGAAAAAAAATCGTAAAATAGAAAAGCATTTGTATTTCTAGCATTTTATATTTACTTCTTTTATAATCATCTTTTGAGAAAGTCATTAGCATAAAAATAATTTTAGTCTATAATGACAAAAATTACACCAAAAGCATTATAACTATGATTGCTTAGTGATTCTTAGTCATACATTTTACCTTTTGATTGGTATTTTAACACATAATGCTGCTATTAAGAGACATATTAGCCCACCTTTTGACTCCAGACAATCCTCTTTAAACAAGATTTATATTTATGAAATGCCACTAGACATAAATTTTCTGTTAAGTTCTTTGCATTCATATTTCCTTCGCTTTGTTTCTAATATTCCATAAAAAATTATGAAACCATATTATATGGTGTCAACAAGCATCACAAATAACAAAATCCAAGTAATCACAACCCTCAATAGCTGACATTCTTTTTAGTTTTTATTCCTCTTTCCCCTTCTTAATAATCACAGAAACGTAAGAATATTTAATTTAAAAATCACAATTTCACAACAAGGAACTAATAATGCTAATTCTGTGATTCTGAATGTAATCCTGAATCTTGCATGATTGCTTCATTGAAAATCATTTCTTCCATGTCTTCTATGTAATAAAAGAAGAACTGTCTGTGGCCTAAAATTTGAATGATTTATATCATGTGGTTCCAGGTCTTCCCAGCTCTTTTCAGAAAGAAATTTTTTAGCAAAGCAAACTTCATGTGGACCCAGGACTAAGAGGACCCTGAATGGCATTGAGAAAATTATCAAAGGAAACGAGACCATTTTAAAGGTAATAGTTTTCTCAGGGTAAGTACAGAAACTTTTTTCCCCTGAGTTCCACAACTACAACCTACTTATTCATTTGAGGTACATTGTATGACTGCTCAAAAAAATTTACTTTTTCCTCACACCTTCTTTGGGAGGAGTATAATTCCCCAATTAATTGATTTGACAGTCAAGTCGCTGCTTGAAAGAAAATCTAAAATTCATGGTATTGGCTTTGGGGCCAAATGTAGGTGACCAGGAAACTTCTTCTCTATGAAGATTATCCTTTCGTGTTCCATGATTGAATTCTGGGACTGAAGAGAAAACATGATGTAGCGATTATCACAAGATTTAAGACCTAAGTCTGATGCTGTAAAAGTGTACAGCTTTGAGGGGAAGGACGTGTTGTTTGGAGTAGGGGTGAATACATTCTGTGGGCAGAAGAAAAAGAAGTTAACATTTGTTGTCCAGAAAACAAATTGTGGGTAGTTTGTATTATTATTCCACAAATATCCATTCTCCCCCACCCTAACACTGAAGAATTATGAGCGTCCATCCCATTGATACTGGTTTGATTATGTGTTTTGATCAAGGGAATGAGATAGGACATGGCATACACTTTTTTTCACACAGCAGCTTTAAACGTGCTTACACATTTTGGTTTGGTTTCTTATTTATTCCCTTCTACCATGAGAAAAATATGACCCTGTTAACCAGTGTTTCTTCAGCCTGGATCTCAGAATGCCAGATATATCTAACACACCTAATGCACGCAGGGCCTGGAGAAGAGATGCCTCTGCCATCCCACAGACCTGTGAATAAGCAATAAAAACTTTTTGATGTAAGCCATTGAAGTATTGTGGGTTGTTTGCTATTCAAAATTATCACAGAAAATCTTACTAATACACAAGTTCATGAGCATCAAATCAGCAATCTGCACATATAAGAAGGCAAAAGTCATATTTCACCTGATTTCGTCTGATACTGCCCTCTTTATACTTTCTTCCATTTTTATATATTTTATATGCTCCATCATATATTGCAAAGGCATACTTTTGCCATTGTCTATTGTTTTTACTATATGTTCCTACAACATCCAAGAAGCTACAGAAGATTCATAAATAAATTATTGACCTCATGAGTTCAACCTAGGCATTCTCCCAGACATACTTTACAGACATTTAATCTGAGAGGATTTGTCTTTGTATGGTAAATTAGGAAGGCATTGATAAAAACTGCACACTAGCTGCTATCTTAAGTTGGTGAGCTAAAATACAAAACAACAATACTTGTAATTGAATTTAGTAGGGATCTCATTATTTAATTATTATTCCACTATATATTTTATCTCATTATGTCAACACTTTCAGTTAAGATGAAGCATCTTCTGTTTTATAATAATTCTAAATATCACTAATCAAAACTAAAAAGAGAAAATTGTGGATAAATCAATCAATCTAAATGAAAGAAGGGAGTCAGGGCAGATAATAGAGTTTTGGGATGTACAAGTTCTCTTCTAGCTGCTCACAGAATTGCCTAAAGGATCAGGCTGGCCCAAGAGCATCTTTCCATGCCAAATTATACGGCAGAGAACTGAAAACACAGCTGGGATGCTTGGATTATCTGTGTGACAAACCCCTGAGGAACTGCCAGCCAGATGCCTGCAGTAAAGCCAGTGTTCCTTGCGTAGCACAGACATGAAACTAACGATGCATCCCATGATGCAGCCATTAAGATAAAACCATCTGTGGGTTTATTTATTCACCACTTTGTCACTTATAGATGTACATTAAGAAAAAAAAATAGATGACAGAGAAAGTGATTTACATGAGAAGTTTATTTGTATGTAGACATGGCCTAATGACTACTTGCCTAGAAATTTGAAACTCTCTATCACTCTGCTGTCTCATGTTGCAACATCCACACTCTTTTGTGTGTGACCCCAGTAGCTTAAAAAATTAAACCATTGGCAGCAATGAGTAAGCTATCAAATTAATTAATTTTTAGTGTGAAATATTAATGCAGTATATAAGAGGACTTCAGGAAAGTCAATCTTAGATTAATGTCAATAGTGTTTAAAAACAGTGAACAAATGGCAGTATCACACAAATGGCTAGGTTGGTTCCCATCCAGTCAAAAGATAAAAAATTGAAAAATTAGTGTGGTCCAACCGTAGCCAACTTATTATTATTAGTTGTCAGTTATATAATAGTGATACTCATAATAGTGACTTCAAAAGTCTTGTTCTTCTAGAAAGTTAGAATTTTATTTGTATTTATTGCAAAGCAATATTTTCATTTAGATATTGTTGCTATAATTTTTCTCTGCAGAAAAATATTCCCAACAAAGTGTTGCAGAGATTTATTTTATCTATACCATAAGCAAGTGAATGTTTTATAAATTATTACAATTTATTAAATGTTTTATACAATTTTATTATTTAATTCCATTAACTATCCTGTGTGTATTAGATAATATCATCTGCATTTAACCATGAGGCTCCCAAGACCTGGACATATCAATTTCCCTGTCCTGCCATGTCATTGCACGGATGGTAACTGGAAGAGGCTAAACTTGAATATATGTATTTTCTAATCAAATTGACTTTCCACTATGTGAAGAGAAGATTTTATTTACTAGTTTAATGATCATGTTTGTCTTCTTCATATGAGTATTACATAGACTAGGCAAAATTAAGTACCCACTACAGACAACATATATGTTGTAAAGTTTTAAACGAGGTGTTTAAACAATGTTTTAAAATGTAAATAACAGACAAAGGAAATCTTGACAGTTTTTATGTGAAGAATCTTGGTTTCATAGCAGAGCTATTTATGTTAAAACTTACTGCAATTAGAAAATTCTATAGTATTTAAGACAATTATTGCTACAGTCTGAATGTCTGTATCCTCCCAAAATTAATATGTTGAAATCCTAACCCCCAAGATCTTGGTATTAGGAGGTGAGGCCTTCTTGGAGGTGATTAGGTCATGAGGCTAAAGCCCTCATGAATAGAATCAATGTCCTTATAAAACAAGCCCCAAAAAGTTGCCTTGCCCCTTCCACTGTGTGAGGACACAGTAAGGAGGTGCCGTCTATGAGAATATGGGCCCTAACCAGACACCAAATCTGCAGGAGCCTTGGTGGTGGACTTTCTGGCCTCCAAAACTGAGACATTTCTGTTTCTACTCAGTTTATGGTATTTTGTTATTGCAGCCGGAATGGACTGAGTCAGCTATTTTGCTTAAATTTGTTTGGCAGAAAGATGCAGATAAATAAAACAGAATAGCTTAGCAATGTTTCAGAAAATGTAAGCTTTTTCTGGGTTCATTTCTCTCTCTCTCTCTTCTGGAGAAACAAATTACTACTACTCTAATCAACTAGTTTAAATATAGCAATCCATATATTTTATTCAAAATGACAGAAAACATGATGTTCTAGAGGGCTATGATTATAAAAGATTGATTTATACAAAAATAAAAGATAATATAATAATACTTCAATGAGTATTGCTAAGAGACAGGAAGAGTATTTTCTACTTAGTATATAAAATGTAAAACATGGCCAAGCGTGGTAGCTCACACCTGTAATCCCAGCACTTTGGGAAGCTGAGGCGGGCAGATCAATTGAGGTCACAAGTTCAAGACCAGCCTGGCCAACATGAAGAAACCCTGTCTCTACTAAACAGAAAAATTAGCCGGGCGTGGTGGCATGCACCTATAATGCCAGCTACTTGGGAGGCTGAGGCAGAAGAATCCCTTGAACCCGGGAGGTGAAGGTTGCAGTGAGCTGAGATCACGCCACTGCACTCCAGCCTGAGAGAGTGAGCGAGACTCTGTCTCAAAAGAAAAAAAAAAAACATTTCCTTTTCAATCATGACTCATTTTATCTATAACTTAAAATCATAAATCTATTCCTTGGAACTCTGGGAGAAATAAGTAATATATCCTCCCAAGTGTGAAGGAAAAGTCTGTGAAAATTATACACTTCAGTTTTTTCTCAAAGTTGGTAGCCATCACAGCTATTGTAACAAGACCTACCTCACAAGGCAACAAGATTCTCTTTTGGCTCCTGTCTGACATCTTTGTTAGATTCCTCCTTCCTCCCCTCAATTTTTCTCCCCAACAGGCTAAATTCCTTTGCTTGCAGTGTCATTCCTCCAGGAGGTGTATATTATCTCTGTATGTCTATGATTTGATATGGGTCTTGAGCATAAAGGCCCCCCAGACCTAAAGAATTCATATTTTGAGAGATTTATTATAGACTTGTATGTTTTTCATTTAATTTGGAGTAGGCAGTCTATTTATATTTTTCAATAACTAGGAATCATAAAGGTATTTACTGTTATGTGTCTGGTTTCTACCTTGTTCCCAATTTCCCCTGTTCCCATCCATCTCACCAAAAAAAGCTCATTTTTATTACTCTCTTATGTTTTCTTTTAGATATATTATAAGCATATGTAAAAAAAATATGTATTCTCTCTCCTTACCCATTATTTTTTACTGAAATAATAGAGTACCATATATAAAGTTTTTTATGTTGTCTTTCTTAAAAGTTCACAACATGCTTTGGATATTTTGCAATGAACTACATAACAAATTTTTCTTTTAAATTGCTACATATTTACAATATAAAAGGTGGATATGTCTCCAAATTAAGTGTCAAATAGAATAATAATACATAATTAAGTTACACAATCAGTTTTATCAGATTTTTTTCTAATGGTGAGCAAATTTGAGTCTATAAGGTGACAACTATAAGTGATAAGCAATTGTCCTTAAATGCAAGACCAAACACTTTTGTTACACACTCAGAAGTAAAAAAAAAGATAATGGCTATTTTTTGAGAATGGTTACATTTTCAGCTAAGATAATCTAAGTTTTATTCGAATTAAATATATCACCTCTTAACAATTGCATCCTTATGGTTACTACATTCATGATAACAGCTATTTTATGTAATAACACAAGTTATAAAATAATGTGTAGATGTGTTTAAAGTTTCCAATCTAGAAGAAAATTCAGCACTACAATGTAAAGAACACCAGCCTGCACCTCCATTCAAGCTTTCTTATGAATTATAACATACTGTACACACAGGAAACACATGTATTGCAAATCACCTTGTCTATAAATGCCTAGTCTATAAATTTATCGTCACAAAGTGAACACACCTGTATAACCAGCATTCTAATAAAGAAATGAATGAATAATACCAGCCTCCCTAAAACCACCCTGATGAAAAGAACAAGCAGTGGTATTATACTGACCAAAAACAGAACAATATTTCTTATAAGAAGTCGAAGGAAAAAAAAAACTACTATAATCCTGAAATATTAACTCCAATACTTCATTCTCTGGTTATACCCTACTACTTTCTCAGCTTTCATACTAAATGTTATAAAAACAATTTATGTTTGAAGCCAAGGAAATTGCAATTTTCAACAATTGAATATATATGGGAAGAACACATAAATCCATATTCCCATTCCCAAGAGGAATAAGCTCTATACTAATTTGTGCTCAGATTTTAAATCCCAGAGACTATACCCTAAATAGAGGTCCAGGAATAGTGTCAAGGCTTCTGGTGGGTACCATCCCTGAGCATCTTTCGGACACCTGTGCAAAAATAACAATAATAATGAGGGAACTTACCCACACTGAATATTGTAGTTTTATACAAACTGTTTTAAGCACTTTACATGATAATCTTATTTAATATTTGTGTCAACTCTTTGAGGTAAGAATAATTATTATTCAAATTTTAAAGATAAGAAAGTAAGGCAGAGAGGAGCTAGTTTTATAAAACAATTAAAAATGGGTCATCCAGCTTGGAAAAGCCAGGATTCAAAACCAATCAGTCTTATTCTAGCAGATCAGAGGCTCAGAAAGTGTCTGTCAAGGGGGTCTAAAAATTCCAAGAATCAGCCTTACAAAAAGTGGTGGAATATATGAGAGACCTCAGTCAATTTGGTAGCAGCTCATGACAGAGCTCCAGACTGAAGGGTTCAGGGAACTGGAGTACACATCAGTATTCAGAGTCCCAAGGAGATTCAGCAAGGGCTGTATTGGGCTCTTCCTCATTTATTCCATTGCGATTTCCCTCTAAGGTAGTTTTAGATACAGAGAGTCTCCGTGATTGAAGCTATTTCCCTCCAGCAACTAGTATTCTCTTCCTCTGTTGCTAACACTGGCCTCTTGGTAATAATCGGCTCCATTTATTTTCCTGATTCTTGCTACTGAAGTATTATTCTAAATTGACTAATGAATATACCCTTTCCTATTGGAGGAGATCATTCCTTGCCTTCTTGTATTCATCAAGGTTGGTTCAAGTAACAAACCCTTATGTTTCAATGGCTTTAGACAACAGAAGTTTATTTTATTATCATAGAATCAGATGTGGGTAAAGTAGCCTTTCCCTTTCTTTTTAGTTATACCATTTGGTGCTGGTTTGGTTTGAGGTCACCATGAAAGAATGAGAGAATGACGGAAGAAACACACCTACTGCAAATCACCTTGCGCTCTAAGTCCTAACTGCAGTTTAAGCTGAGAAGTATAGAGGCATATATTTAGTAAATCGTATCTGCCTACCACATGCAGTCTGACCCTTCAAAAGATAAGGAAATTCCTGTTACCCTTACTTATTCTGGAGTATTGATCTTAACATTCTGGTTGGTAAACTGTAAGTCTCAAATTTCATTGACCATTTCTCCTAGGAGGCCTCTGAGCGCTTATACAAGTTGTATTTCTTGTAGGGAATGCTATGGACATGACCTTCTGCAAAAAAGCTACACTTTAATGTAATTTAAATTAATTTAATTTTATAATTTGGAGAGCGGGGAATGTCTTTTCTATCATTTTCTTCTGATGCCAGTGATAAAATATTATAGCTGTTGGAGATACAGTAGCCTGGAAAATACACTGATTGAATTCTTCCAACAAAATGCTTTGGTTCTAAATTTCCATGACTGTTACTGATTAGCACTCCGTATTTTCTGATCAGTTTTTCCCACTTATGTTATTACATACCTCCTAGTCACTGGATCATTTTACTTTTTAGTATTTTCTGATCAGTTTTTCCCACTTAGGTGATAATATACCTTTCAGTCATTGGCTCTTTTTACGTTTTAATATTTTTTCTACTTAATTCCTCAAGCGAAATTTATAATAGTTTCATATCTCTAATATGGGACCGTACTGGCAGAGAATCTCCTTGCATCCTTGTGTTTATAGCGGTCTTAGAAATTTTATCTTGCCTTATTGCATTCAAAATCCATTATTTGGGGAGAGATATCATCAAGATGACTGACTTGAGACACACAGCAGACTTGCTTTCTCCACAAAAAAAGACCTAAACATCAAGTACATAACTAAATGTCAAACAGCCTCTATGGGAAAATTCTAGAATCCAGCAGGGTAGCAATAGAGACCCTCTGAGGTGCAGAAGTTTAAGATTGCAGCATAGTGAGGGAAGCAAGGCAGCTGGCTGGATCAACTCAAAGCCAGGAGAGACTCCCCCTTGCAGGAATTAGGTTAAGTAAGAGGTCTTCAGCAGTCCACATTCCCACCACAGACACCTGCAGCCCAAACCACAAAAGAAGCCCCTCAGCTCTCACAGGCCCTGAGGATAGTATAAGGAGCTGCCAGGACATCACACAACTGCATTGTTTCAGAGAAGGAATTAGTGCAGGTTCCCACCTTTCAGTATTAAAGTTGCTGTAGCACACCACTATTTTCAGAGTAAAGTCCATACTGTACTACATCCTGCCCTGAAGCCAAACAGCTCTTGCATTTCCAAATCCTCAGGGACCCACCAAGATCCTCCCACATTAGCGCAGAGAGCTTCAGGATTGCAACCACACCAGCACCTGAGCCCACGCGGTGCCCTGTAACCCAGGATAGAGGCAGTCCAGCACATCAGGGAGGCTCTCCTGAGGACATAGATAACTAAACTGAAGCATGAGCTCCTCAAAGCCTGAAAGCCACCTACCTGAGGCCACTACCACCAAAAGCAAACCTACCTCCCTCCAGCACTGGAGTCACTGCAGGCTTAGGCATCCCACTTGGGGTCTTGAGGAGCAGCCCGTCCACCTTGCCACCCATCCCCTTGGTGCTGATGTACCCTACTCAGAGGCTGAGGGGGCAACCCCACTTCCCCACTGCTAACACTACCAGTGTTTATGGGTACCACCCATGAGCCCAAGGATAGACCCACCATTGACACTACCAGTGCCCGTGCATATCACTCTGGATCCTGAGGACTGGCACAACTGTCCTGCTGCCCCTAATGGTGTCTGTGCACCCTGATCAGAGGCTCAAATACAAGACCAATAGGGGCCTGCCACCATTAATGCTGATACCGGTAAGTGCCATCTAGGGTCCTGAGGACCAGCTCATTTGGCACACCCATTGACAGCAAAGCCTTACCAGAGTATCCAAACAACCACTGCCTAAGACACTAAAGAATTCACAGACATAACCTATGTTGCTTGTAGCCAAATAAATCATACTAAGACTATAGTATGGTACCTAACCAGGAACAAAATGAAAGCACTCTATCTAATTGAGATGACTGAGAGAGAGAAGTCTCTACAGAACCTACTCCATAAAACTAAAAGAAGTGACAATTACACAAGATGTGCACATATCAACATAAGGACGTAAGAAACATTAAAAATTAAGGAAACATGATATCTCCGAGAGAACACAATAGTTTTTCAGTAAGAAATCCTAAAGAAAAGGAAATCCATAAAATGCCTGAGAAGGAATTCAAAATCATGATGTTAAAGAAACTCAGCAAGATATAACAGAATGCAGATAAACAATATTTAAAAATCAGGAAAACAATTATCTCAATGAGAAATTCAATAAAAGATATAAAAAGGGACCAAACATAAATCTCAGAACTGTAGAATTCAATAAACAAAATTTAAAAATACAACTGAGAGCTTCAACAAAAGACTAGATTAAGCAGAAGAAAGAATTTCTAAACTTGAAGACAAGTGTTTTGGAATAATCCAATTAGACTAAAAACAGGAATTAAAAAGCACGAAGATAACCTATGTGACAGATGGGACACCCTCAAGTGAACAAATATTCCAATTTTGATAGTTCCAGAAGGAGAAAGGATGAAAAAAAGCATAGAAAACCTATTTAACAAAATAATGGCTGAAAACTTCATAAGTCTGGCAAGAGATATTGACATCCAGATACAAAAAGCTCAAAGAACCACAAATCAATTGAACCCAAAAAGATCCTCTCCAAGGCACATTATAGTCAAACTGTCAAAAACCAAAGACAAGGATAATTCTAAAAACAGCAAAAGAAAAGCATCAAATCACATACCAAAGGATTATCATCAGACTAATCACAGATATCTCAGCAGAAAGAGAATGGGATGATATAGTCAAAGTGCTGAAAGAAAAAAACTGTGAGCCAAGAATACTATATCCATCAAAGCTATTGTTCAAAAATGAAAGAGAAATAAAGTTTTCCATGAACAAACAAAAATTATGAGAATTCATGACTAGATCAGGCCTACAAGAAATGCTTAAGGGAGCCCTACATCTGGAAATGAAAGAACAATATCTACCATTGAAAAACACATGTAAGTACAAAAATCACTAGAAGATCAGATAAATAAATGAAAAAGAAATCAAACATTGCTAGTACAGAAAGCCACCAAATGACTAAGATAAGAAATAAGAGAGAAAGAAAGAAACAAACAAAAATATATAAAACAAGAAGAAAACAATTTTTAAATGACAAGAGTAAGTCCTTACCTATCAATAATAAGTTTGAATGTAAATAGTTTAAATTCCTCAATTAAAAGATATACACTGGCTGAATGGACTTGAAAGTGATCAAACTATATGCTACCTACAAAAATCTCACTTCACTTGTAAAGACACACATAGACTGCAAGTGAAGGGATGGAAAAAAGATATTCCATGCAAGTGGAAACCAAAAGCATGCAAGAGTAGTTATGCTTACATAAGAGGAAATGGACTATCATATATAAAAATCAAATTTAAATGATTAATAACTTAAATGTAAGATCTGAAGCTCTGTAACTACTAAATGAAAATATTGGGACAGCACTTCAGGACATTAGTCTGGACAAATATTATGGGAGCTAAGATGTCAAAAACACAGGATACAAAAGTAAAAATAGACAAATGGGATTACATCAAGCTAAAATGCTTCAACAAAGTAAAGCAACAATCAACAGAGTGAAGAGACAACTTACAGAATGGGAGAAAATATTTGCAAACTATCTATTTGACAGGGGACTAATAATTTTAATATATAAGGAACTCAAATAATGCATCAGCAAAAAAAATACAACTAACCAATTAAAAATGGGAAAATGAACTGAATAGAAATATCTCAAAAGAAGACATACAAGTGGCCAACAGGTATATAAAAAATGCTGGATATCCCTAATAATCATGGAAATACAAATCAACACCACAATAAGACATAAACTTATCCCAATTAAAATGTCTATTATCAAAAAGACAAAAAATAACAGAGTTTGGGAGGATGTGGAGAAAGGGCAACTCTCATACTCTGTTGGTGAGAATGTAAATTCGTATAGCCACTATATAAAACAGTATGAAGGTTGATATGGTTTGGCCGTGTCCCCACCCAAATCTCATCTTGAATTGTAGTTCCCATAATATCCATGTGTCTTGGGAGGGACCCTGTGGGAGATAATTAAATCATGGGGGCAATTACCCCTATGCTGCTGTTCTCATGATAGTGAGTGAGATCTCTTGAGATCTGATGGTTTTATAAGGGGCATTTTCCCTTTTGTTTGGCACTTCTCCTTCCTGCCATCATGTGAAAGACATGTTTGCTTTCAGTTCTGCCATGACTGTAAGTTTCCTGAGGACTCCCCAGCCCTGTGGAACTGTGAGTCAATAAAACCTCTTTCCCTTATAAATTACCAAGTCTCAGGCAGTTCTTTACAGTAGCATGAGATTGGACTAATACAGTAAATTGATACTGCAGAGTGGGGTATTGCTATAAAGATACCCAAAAATGTGGAAGCAACTTTGGAACTGGGTAACAGGCAGAGGTTGGAACAGTTTAGAGGGCTCAGAAGACAAAAATGTGGGAAAGTTTGGAACTTCTAAGAGACTTTGAGGGCTAGGAAGACAGGAAGATGTGAGAAAGTTTGAAACTTCCTAGAGACTTGTTAAATAGCTTTGACCAAAATGCTGATACTCATATGGACAAATCAAGTCCAGGCTGAGGTGGTCTCAGATGCAGATGAGAAACTTGCTGGGAACTGAAGTAAAGGTTACTCTTGCTATGCAAAGAGACTGGTGGCATTTTGTCCCTGCCCTAGAGACCTGTGGAATTTTGAACTTGACCGGTTGAAGAAATTTCTAAGCAGTGAAGTGGTCAAGAGGAAACAGAGCACAAAAGTTTGGAAATTTTGCAGCCTGGCACTGAAATAGGTAAGAAAAACCCATTCTCTGGGGAGAAATTCAAGCTGACTGCAGAAATTTGCGTAAGTAATGAAGAGCCCAATGTTAATCACCAAGACAACGGGGAAAATGTCTCCAGCGTATGTCAGGGACCTTTGTGGCAGCCCCTCTCATCATGAACCTAGAGGTTTAGGATGAAAAAATGGTTTTGTGGGCCAGGCCCAAATCCCCCCTACTGTGTGCAGCCTAGGGACTTGGTGTCCTACATCCCAGCCACTCAAGCTGTGGCAGAAAGTGGACAAGGTACAGTTCAGGCCATGGCTTCAGAGGGTGCAAGCCCCAAGCCTTAGAAGCTTCCACATGCTGTTGAGCCTGCAGGTACACAGAAGTCAAGAATTGAGGTTTGGGAACTTCTGCCTAGATTTCAGAGGATGTCCAGACAGAAGTCTGCTGCAGGGCAGAACCCTCATGGAGAACCTCTGCTAGGGCAGTGTGGAAGGGAAATGTAGGATCACAGCCCCAAATACAGAGTCCCCACTGGGGCACTGCCTGGTGGAGCTGTGAGAAGAGGGCCACCGTCCTCCAGACCTCAAATGGTAGATCCACTGACAGCTTGCACAGTGTACCTGGAAAAGCCACAGATGCTCAATGCCAGCCTGTGAAAGCAGCCCAGAGTGGGACTGTACATGGTAAAGCTACATGTGTGAAGCTGCCCAAGGCCCTGGGAGCCCACCTCTTGCATCAGTGTGACTTGGATGTAGGACATGGAGTCAAAGGAAATAACTTTGGAGCTTTAGGATGTGACTGCCCCACTGAATTTTTTATATGGGGCCTGTAGCCCCTTTGTTTTGGCCAATATTTCCCATTTTAAATAGGTGTATTTACCCAATGCCTGTACCCCATCGTATGTAGGAAGATATTGTATTGCCTATCTCCTGAGGTGGAAGTTTGTAAGTAGGAGGACTAGCCCTACCTGGACTGCACGAGATTATCATAGAATGAAAGAGGAGTTCCCAAAGCAGGTGATTCTGATAAAACCTTTTTTATTTTTTTTCATGTTTGAGAAAGGAAATAAGCCTGAGTTCTCTCTTCCCTTTATGGATTACCTAAAGTGAGTTCAAACTGGGGGACAATTATGAGGCAAGATGGCTGCCGATCACGGACGGTCACAAAACAAAGTACCTTCTTTGTGAAAATTACTTATTTAATTTTTCTTAGATTTATTACAGTTGTTTTATCATGAATATCTTTGCTTATATTTTCTTGTTAAATATCATTTTGGCTTACCATTTTTATCCTTTTGGATGCTATGTTTTCCTCTAACTGTATGTATGTATGTTGTTAATTTTACACTCTTATTATTTCTATACTATTTTTTAAAGAATCTTTCAAATAATGCAGTTGTGTGTGAGGTTGGTCTACACTGTAAGCTAGGGACATAAGGTGACTATCGCCTAAGTGATTCTGGCTCAGTTCAAATGTTCTCTGTACTAAGTTGGCCCTGATAAGACTCTTCTAGTAATTAATAATACCTAGAAGAGTGCTTGACAAATTTTAGATGTTCAAGACGTACGTGATGAGTCTATAACTGCTGTTCCTGGTTCTTCCATACATGCATTCCTTAAGTCTAAAATTATTTTACATATTCAGTGAAAGTAGATTGCTTCCTCAATTTGCAAATGAAGAGCTAATGGCAAGATAGGCAAAAAATCTCTCTGAAGACAATAAGTGATTGAATCAGGCTTATAATATGTGTAGATAGGTTATAATCTGATTGAGAAGACATTTATTGGCGTGTACTGTAAGGGAAGAATTTTGCTAGGTGCTAGAGAGATTGAAAGATAATTAAGACATTAGTCTTATCCATTCTAAGCATGCAATCTAGTAGGAAAAATATGGAACAAACTGAACCATATTATAAAATAAGTACTACTTAAAGTAACGAGAAAGGTCAGAGGAAGCCGTGATCCAATATAATGAACAGACATGATAAAGTTTTAGAACTGAGGTGACTTTCAACATTTCTTAATGGATAAATAAGACTTTTGAAGGTCAAGAGGGGAGAATATCAGGCTAATGTAATAATACAAGTCAAAATTCAAACCAGTAATAAGGAACTTGGATATAGGGAAGAAATAGGTGGATGACAAAGTTGGCATTGCAAATTTATTACAGTCTACGGATAGAAAAAAAGTGACTTTCGACTCATTGAACTTCTTGAGAAAAGACTTGGCATTGTTCCCCATATATTTTAGAATTTCTGGATTGCACGTTCCCAGTATAGAAGAAATAGTTATTAAGATGAAAAAGTTATTAAGAGTCTTTCCCTCCTTCCCACTTGTCAATCCAGATCACTGGAAAAAACTGGTGAGGATAGTGACTGCCTGAACTCTAACATTTGACAAATAAATTCATTTTGACTTGACTCATTTCCTATTTGCTGGTCTCAGCTCTTTTTCCTACTGCCTCAATTTTATAGATAAAAACCCCTATATTGGTATACAGTCCTAATTGAAATCTCCATTGACTATGCTAGGTGGCTTGGAAGATACCCAGCCATAATTCAGTCAGATGACCCCAAGTTCTTAGTATCTAGTCTCATTTTCTCCATCTTTGTTCAAGTTTATACTCCAGTCTCAGCTGGGCATCCTTTACACCCAAGTCTACCTCAGAGTATTTTCTTTTCTTCTATCTTTCCATTAATTTCATCCACCCCTAATTTCATCCCAATGAATGACTAGAAGCATGCTACTATACTCAAACCCTGTTAGTTGCAATAACTGAAAAGTGTTTTTTTGTGTCCCAACACAGGCAAAACAGAACTGGGCAATAATAGCATTCGGTTGTCTAGCTGGTGTATACTAAATAAGAGAAAATGCTCCGTACCTTTGGGACATTTTGTTTGGATTCTAGGTCAGGAAAGATATTTTTCTACCTCCTTAGAAATTGTAGGCATTTTAACATTGCTAATAATCATTTCATAAGCAATAAGTAATCTGTACTGATACAAGCCTTACAGTTATTAAAGGTTGAAAATGTCCAAATAGCAATCTAAACCAGTAAGGCTGACTAAATTATAAGAGTGTCTCAAAAGATGTATCTTCGATCAGATCATTACTTGGAATTCCAGTAACAAATGCTGAAAGAAGAATTGTTCATGTATCAGATCTGGACCCAGATAATTTGTTTGACATTACCTAACTACTTCGAAAACAAACAAACCATCACATCTCTATTAGTGTTTCCTAAATGCTGAACGCAATCAATACAAGCGATTGCTCTTGAAATGATAACGCCATCACTTCCTCCAAATAACATGATGGACATAGGCTTTTTGCTTTAATCTTTGTTTGTAGTTCCAGCTAAGATAAGCATGGTATTTACTCATCTCATTGCGGGATTATCTCCCTTGGAGAGAAATTTTTCAAACATAACATTGTCATAGAAGAATATCAACACACAATTTTTATATAGATGAAGAAAGAATCAAAGAAAGAGATGAATTTAGAAATTCTCAATTCAAGTGAATATTTACAGAAAGCTTTCTATAAAACTTTCCCTGATTAAATTTCAGGTACTAAATATTGTCCCAGTTAATTTTTTATAATTTACTTTTTAAACTATAATGTAGATAAATTCTGAGTGTGCTTAGAAAATTGTTTAGCTGTGGCTTTATTTAGTAATTATTGTAGTTTAATAAATTTGTACATCCATTGAAAACACCCAAAGCCTCATGAAATTTAAATAATATACAACAAAATTTTAAATGCATGTTTGCACTGCTTTAAGTCTAAAGGTATAGGCTTTAAAAATAAGAATTCACTTGTTTCTATTTGTTTTTCAAACTAATTCTAAATTTGTCCAGGTCGTCATGATCAAAAGCAACCTTTTCAAACTATGATGTGTGGTTCAATACTTGTATCTAAAACCAAAAAGAGTCTCTTATTGATCTATTGATTTCTGAGAGCAATTATGGTGGCTTCAGACATCAAAATTGCTATTAACTATGATATTGTTTGGGCAGTGGCAAAGTCATGCTATTCGTTAACATTCAGACTGATATCGATTGGATTTTTTTCAACAATAAATATAAACATATTAGACATCAGTGTTCAGCTATTTCTTTCTGACAGTTATAACCATAGCAAAAAGAAAGACTCAACGCATGTATTGAATGACCATTCCCATTCCCGAGGCAAAATTAATTACTGCTTTATTTTTGTCCATTTAGTACTCTGCATATGCTTCTAATGGAACATTTATTGTGTAACAATTATGATTTATTTTTCTGCATGGATTCTAAGTTCTTTAAATTTCACTACCACTCTTAATAGATAGGCTGTCATATATTCGTCATGGAATAACTGTTTTTAAATGAATAAATTTATGGTGGACAAATAAATAAAAAAAGTTCAACTAGCAAAAACAAACCTAGAGAGGAACGATCAATAAAACGTTGTGCAATGATTGAAAAGTTCCAAATCAGTTCTGTCTAATCAGGAACGACTAACCATATGTGACTATTGCACACTTAATATATGAATTCTTCAAAATTGATGACTTTTGCCATCATGATTGATTAGTGAGCCCCAGAGGTGGGGGAAAAAAAGTAAAGTCAATGTGAAAGATAGTAATGGCCAATATGGTTGGCAACTGAAAAGCAGTGACTTATCAACCCATCTTGAAACCTGTGGGTCTCAGGCATAGAACTTCCAGAATGTCCTAGTCTAACTCACAATGTCACAAGACCACCAAACCTCTTCCTGACCTGTTCAGATTCTGGTGCTAATTTTTTCCCTTTGGACTCATTGCTGGGCCATTGATTGTTTTTAATTTGACATGCTTTCCTCTAGCTTAAGTAACTCATTCATTCAATAGTTACTGAGTATCACCTATATGCTGTTCAGTGTCCTAAATACAGGTATAGATCTGAACAAAACAGAAAATCCCTGCCTTCTAGAGCTCAAAACCAAAGAGGGGGAATATACAGTAAATGAAAAGACTATGTAATTAAAACACATTGTATGCTACTGAATGACAAGTGCTATGGAACGAAATACAGCAGGAATGCGGCCGGGGTGTGAGTGTGAGAGTGTGTGTGTGTCTGTGTGTAGGATGCAAGGGAATAAAATATATAAATATTTAAAGGAAAAGAGGCAGGTGTATGAACAGGAGTGGTGAGGCTTGGGTGGGAGTCTTTGAGGCAGAGGCATGCCTGGTTATTTTGAGGCAAGTCAAAAGTAATGTGTAGCTGGAACAAAATTCAATCAGGGATGATAGTAGGAGGTGGTTCAGAGAGGTAATAAGTGCCAAACAGTGTAAACTTTGAAGGCCATTTTAAGGACTTTAACTTTTATTCTGAATGTGACGGAATAACTTTGGAGGAGTAATGTGAGTTCGATAAAGTTACTCTGACATTCTGGCTACTGTGTTGAAATAAGACTGTGAGGGGTCAAGAGCAAAAGTTGCTTTTGCTTCTGTTTAGTAGTTCATGATTAGGAGACTTTGCAGTAGACCACGTAAGAAATGACAGCAGCCTAACAAAGGTAGTAGCTGTGGAAGTGATAAGGAGGAATAAATTTCTAGATGTTTTTAGGTACAATAAATGGATTGGACAGACTGGATGGGTCTACTGGAAATGTGAAAAGAGGAGTCAAAGTTTTTAACCTGAGCAGGCAGAGCAAGATGATTGAATACAAGACTTCACCAGTTGTCCTCCCCACAAGAACATCACATTGAACAACTATCCACACAAAAAAGCACCTTCATAAGAACCAAAAGTTAGGTGAGCAATCACATACCTGGTTTTGACTTCATATCACTGCAAGAGTCACTGAAGAGAGTAGGAAAGACAGTCTTAAATTGCCAACACCACCTGCATCCCATCCCCCAGGCAGTGGCCATGTGGCACACAGAGGGAATCTGTGCACAGCAGGGAGGGGAAGTGCCATGATTGTGGGACATTGCATTGGAACTCAGTGCTGCTCTGTCACAGCAGAAAGCAACATGGAGCATAACTCAGCTAGAGACCACAAAGGGAGTATTTAGACCAGCCCTAGCCAGAGGAGAGTGACCCATTCCAGCAATCAGAACCTGAGTTCTGGCAAGCTTCACCATCCTGGTATGAAGTACTCTGGGATGCTAAATAAACTTGAAAGGCAGTATAGTTCACAAGGACTGGAATTCCTGGCAAGTCCTGGTGTTGTGCAGGGCTCAGAGCCAGTGGACTTAGGAGTCCTTGCACCACTTATACCCCAACCCAAGGCAGTTCAGCTCGCAGCTTGCAGCTCCAGGAGAAAATTCTATCTTCCACTTGAGAAAAGGAGAGAGAAGAATAAAGAGGACTTGGAACTTGGATACTATCTCAGCCACAGTAGAATAGGACACCAGGCAGACCTAAGTTCCCCCATTCCAGGTCCTAGCTCTGGACAACATTTCTAGACACACACTGGGCCAGAATGAACCTACTGCCTTGAAGGGAAGAACCCAGTCCTGGAAAGATTCCTCATCTGCTGTCTAAAGAGCCCTTGGTCCCTGAATAATGAGCAGCAATACCCAGGTTGTACTTGTCAGCCTTGAGTGAGACTCAGAGCCGTGCTGGCTTCAGATGTGACCCAGCACTTTCCCAGCTATCATGGCTATGGGGAGAGTGTCCTTCAGCTTGAGAAAAGGAGTGGAAAGAGTAAAGGAAACTTTGTCTTACAACTTAGGCACAAGCTCAGCCACGTGGGGTAAAGCACAAAGTAGCCTCCTGAGGTTGCCAATTCTAGCCCTTGGCTCAGGGACAGCATTTCTGGACCTCTCCAGGGCCAGAGGGGAGCCCACTGTCCCAAAGAGAGAGTTAGAGGCCTGGTAAAATTTACCATAAGCTGGATGAAGAAGAGCCCTTGAGCCTTGAGTGAACATCAGCTGTAGCCAGGAAGTACTTACTGTGGGCCTCGGTCAGTGGTAGCCACGAGAAGAGACTCCCCTGCTTGTAGAAAAGGGAGCGATGAGCAGGAAGAACTTTGTCTTGTGGCTTGAGTGCCAGCTGAGCCACAGTAGAATAGAGCACCACACAGATTTCTAAGGTTTCCAACTCTTGGCCCTGGCTCCTGGACAGCATCTCTGGATCTGCCCAGGGCCAGGGGGATCTTGCCACCCTGAAGAAAAGAGCACAAGCCTGGCTGACTTTGACACCTGCTGATTGTAGAGCCCTAGGGCCTTTAGCAAACATAGGCGGTAGACAGGCAATGGTTACCATGGGCCTCAGGTGAGAGCCAGTACTGTACTGGCTTCAGGTATGATCCAGCACAGTCCCAGTGGTGGAGGCCACAGAGTTGCTAGTGTAACCCCTTCCCAGCTCCAGGCAGCTCAGCACAGACAGGGAGAGAGGGAGGGAAGGGGGAGGGGGGAGAGGGGGAGAGGGGGAGAGAGAGAGAGAGGAGAGAATGACTCTGTTTGGGAGAAAGTAAGGGAAGAGAACAAGAGTCTCAGAGAATTCTTCTGTATCTTACCAAAGACAACCAAATTTGTACCTCTGAGTCTGCAAGAGCCACGTCATTACTGGGCTTGGGGTGCCTCCTAATGCAGATATGGCTGCAGTGACCAAAAAGATAGATTATAATACCCAAGTCCCTTTGAATGCCTGGAAAGCCTTCACAAGATGAATGGATACACACAAGCCCAGAGTGTGAAGACTGCAATAGATGCTTAGCTATTCAATGCCCAGAAAGACACTGACAAACATTCACCAGCATCAAGATCATCCATGAAAACATGACCTCACCAAACAAACTAAATAAGACATAAAGGACCAATCCTGAAAAGACAGAGATATGTGATCTTTCAGATACAGAATTCAAAGTAGCTGTTTTTGAGGAAACTCAATGAAATTAAAGATAACACAGAGAAGGAATTCAGAATCCTATCACATTACTTTAACAAACAGATTAAAATAATCAAAAAGATTCAAGCCTAAATTCTGGAGTCGAAAAATACAACTGACATACTGAAGAATCCTTCAGAGTCTTAATAGAATTGATCAAGCAGAAGAAACAATTGGTAAGCTTGAAGACAGGCTATTTGAAATTGCACAGTCAGAGCAGACCAAAAAAAAAAAAAAAGAAGAAGAATTAAAAAGGATGAAACACACCTGCAAAATCTAGAAATAAACTCAAAACAGGAAATCTTAATCTAATTTAAGTTATACACCTTAAAGAGGAGATAGAGAAACAGATAATGATAGAAAGTTTATTCAAAGGGATAATAACACAGAACTTCCCAAACCTAGAGAAAGATAATGTTCAAGTACAAGAAGGTTATAGAACACTAAGCAGATATAACCCGAAGAAGACTACCTCAATAAACAAAGTTTTAATAGTCAAACTTCTAAAAGTTAAAGATCAAGAAAGAATCCTAAAAGCAGCAAGATAAAAGAAACAAATAATATAAAATATATCTGTAATACATCTGGCAGTAGACTTTTCCTTACAGGCCAGGAGAGAGTGGCATGAGATATTTAAAGTATTAGAGGAAAAAAATTTTATCCTATAATACTATATCCCATGGTAATATCCTTTAAACTTGAAAGATAAATAAAGACTTTCCCAGCAAAAAAAAAAAAAAAAAAAAAATGCTGAGAGATTTCATCACCACGACCAGACCTGTCCTACAATACTGAAGGGAGTTCTTCAGTCCTAGAGAAAATGACATTAATGAGCCATAAAAAATTATCTGAAGGCATCAAACTCACCAGTAAGTACACAGGAAAACAAAGAATATGATAGCACTGTAATTGTGGTATGTAAACTAATCATATCTTGAGTAGAAACACTAAAATTTGAACCAATCAAAAATAAGAAGTATGACCACTTTTTGAAACATAGTATAATAAGACACAAACAGCAAAAGGTTAAAAAGTGGGTAGATAAAATTAAAGTGTCGAGTTTTTATTTGTTTTATCTTTGTTTATGCAATCAGTGTTGTCATCAATTTAAAATAATGGGTTATATGATAGACTGGATTAAGAAAATGTGGCACATATACACCGTGAAATACTATGCAGCCATAAAAAAGGATGAGTTCATGTACTTTGCAGGGACATAGATGAAGCTGGAAACCATCATTCTCAGCAAAGTATCACAAGGACAGAAAACCAAACACTGCATGTTCTCATGCATAGGTGGGAATTGAACAATGAGAACACTTAGACACAGGGTGGGGAACATCACACACTGGGGCCTGTCAGGGGTGGGGGGTTGGAGGAGGGATAGCATTAGGAGAAATACCTAATGTAAATGGCGAGTTGATGGGTGCAGCAAACCAACATGGCACATGTATACCTATGTAACAAACCTGCACCTTGTGCACACGTACCCTAGAACTTAAAGTATAATAAAATAATAATAATAATAATAATAATAATGGGTTATAAGATATTATTTGCAAACGTCATGACAACCTCAAATCAAAAAACATATAATGTATAGACAAAAAATTAAAAGAAAGTAGAACACCACCAGAGAAAAACACCTTTACTTAAAAGAAGTAAAGAAGGAAGAGAAGACCACAAAACAACCAGAAAACAAACAACAAAATGGCAGGAGTAAGTTCTTATCAATAATAACATTGAATGTAAATGGACTAGATTCCCCAAGCAAAACACAGAGTGACTGAATTAAAAAAAAAATACAAGGAAAAAAACACAAAAGCCAACAATCTGTTCCCTAAAAGAAACACACAACACCTATGAAGACACACAGAGACTAAAAATAAAGAAATGGAAAAAGGTATTTCACACAAGTGGAAACCAAAAAAGAGCAGAAGTAGATATACTTACATCAGACAAAATAGATTTCAAGATAAAAACTATAAAAAGAGACAAGAAAGGTTACTATAAAATGATAAAGGGGTCAATTCAGCAGGAGGACACAAGAATTGTAAATATATATGTACCTACTACTGCAGTATTCTGATATACAAAGCAAATATTATTAAAGCTGAGGAGAGAGATCAACTTCAATACAATAATAGTTGGAGATTTCAACACCCTACTTTCAGCATTGAACAAATCATCCAGACAGAAAGTCAACAAAGAAACATTGGACTTAATCTGGACTACAGACCAAAATAGACCAAGCAGATATTTACAGAACATTTTATCCAGTGATTCCAGGGTACACATTTTTCTCTTCAGCACATGTATTATTATCAAGGATAGACTACATGTTAGACCACAAAACAAGTGTTAAACTTTTTTAAATTGAAATTATATCAAGTATCTTATCTGACCAGAGTGGAATAAAACTAAAAATCAGTAACAAGAGGAATTTTGAAAACTATACAAACACAAGGAAATTAAAAGTATGCTCCTAAATTAGCTGGGCGTGGTGGCACATTCCTGTAATCCAAGCCACATGGGAGGTTGAGGCAGAAGAATCACTTGAACACGGGAGGCTGAGGTTACAGTGAGCTGAGATCGCACCACTGCACTCCAGCCTGGGCAACAGAGTGAGACTCTGTCTCAAAAAAAAAAAAAAAGTATACCCTTTAATGATTAGTAGGTCAATGAAGAAATTAGGAGGGAAATTTAAAAAATTCTTAAAACAAATGATGAAGGAAAAAACGGACCAAAAATGATGGGATATAGTAAAATCAGTACTTAGAGGAAAGTTTTTAGCTATAAGCATCTACATCAAAAGAGTATAAAAACTTCAAATAAACAACCTAACAATGCACCTTAAAGAACTAGAAAAAGAAGAGCAAGCCAAATGCAAAATTAGTAGAAGAAAAGACATAATAAAGATCAGAGCAGAAATAAATAAATCATTATCATGATCTAGTGAGAATTATCCCAGGGATACAAGGATGGTTCAACATATGCAAATCAGTCAATGTCATACATCATATCAACAGAATGAAGGTCAAAAAACCATATGATCATTTCAATTCATGCTGAAAAAGCATTTGATAAAATTCAACATCCCTTCATGATAAAAACTGAAAAACAGGGTATAGAAAGAACATACCTCATCATAATACAAACCATATACAACAGATCCACAGCTAGTATCATACTGAATGGGGAAAAGCTTGAAAGCCTTTTCCCCAAGATCTGGAACACCACAAGGAGGCCCACTTTCATTGCTATTATTCAACATAGTACTGGAAGTCCCAGCTAGAGCAATCACACAAGAGAAAGAAATAAAGGGCATCCTAGTGGCACCTGTTAGGTAAACTACACCCTTTCTACAAAATTTCAGTCTCACTAGAATTAAGCAATGTGGTTTTCTCAATGGACTTCTAGCCAGGATTATTTTGTGAAGGTATAAAATATATGTGACAATAGAGTTTTCTTTCTAAAAATTACAGGCTCGTTATGATCCCAGAAAAATAGTTTTCAGGGGTTCCTTTGTTTGTACCCATAAATCAATGAAGAAGAAAAATATTTAATATTGTATATATTTTGAAAAATTGAATATCTATGTTGTCATATTAAGTAGGCCAAACTCTAGTGTTTCATCATTTGAAATTCACTCCAGGGTTATACTCAGGAGTGTTAAGTGATTTTCCAGATACAGAAACTGAGATGGAAATAAGAAACTACAGTGGGTAACATGAGCTATGTTTCATATCAAAAATATGCTAAGTATCATAGAATGTCAGAATCTGACATTTAATGTAGTTGCAATCCATTTATGGAAGTATTAGTATTCATTACTGACATTTATTTACCTATTTCCTGGATAACTGCAGTACTCATTTGAAAACAAGGTTATAGGTCTATGGTATGACCTAGAGATAAGCATCCATCATGGCATCTTAAATAGTTGCCAGTAAGATGCCAGGTACCATGAGTTTCTGTTCCATTTCAATAGTTACACTAGTTTCTTAAAATATACAGCATCTTAATTGGTCAGCTGCAGAGATGCTTCGAGATATTATCCTAAAGTTTTAAAAATTAATTTGTCAATAAAACACAAAAAAGAAGATGCAGGTTTTTTAAAAGATATTTTCAATAAGCTGACGTATTTAAGACATTTTTAGTCACAGACTGGCTAAATAATTATGCCTTGCTCAAAGTATTGCTATGAGTTCTTTCATTTCAAAATATGTTCTCTTAGCAATCATGTTAAGTAGTATTAAAAATGTATAACAATAGACTTTAATTAATTTGTTACTTTTAATAGAAATGTGTTTTACTTCATTTCCAAGATACCAAATGTTATAACAGCTTTTGAGTAAAAATGAGATGTTAGGTAATAAAGGACACTATGGTAGGTTATTTTAGCATATAAAGAACAGAAATAGAATTTGAAGATTTGTATCAGTTGTTTTCAAGGTGGCATTTTCACTTAAGATAAGAATGGAGTCCACAGATTAATATTTCATAATGATCAATCACAGCCATGTATTTGCTTACCTTTGCTTTGGTTCAAACTTCCAAGGTTATCTAAAATACCAGACCACTTTTCTTTTAAATGAAATTATATCAGCCCAGTGGCTAGACTGAATATCTTATGTTGATCAGAAGCACATTAATATGTTCCTTTGATTAATGTCAAATTAGTTAGGCCTTATTTTCTAAATGCTATATATTCGGTGAACAAAATCTTACCAAGTATGAGGTAAATGAGAGAAAGTAGTAAAAAAAATACTCTTGTGGTGAAAAACTTGAGAATGACAGTGTTGTAAGTATAATTACAGACCGAAATTCATATAACTGAAGGCTTCTTTATACTTTCAGTTATAACAAGAAAATGGAATGTGTAGCTGGAAACAAAACAAAATTATAAATTAATAATGTTTCAATGGAGATTTAAATGCAACTTAGAAGTGTTTGAAATTTTAGAACGAACTGCATGCCTATTTATGCACACATTTTTACATGTAAGCTTTTTATTAATCACTCATGAATACTGCAGAAATTCTTTCAAAACTTGATTTAAAAAGTTATATATTAGGCCGGGCGCGGTGGCTCACGCTTGTAATCCCAGCACTTTGGGAGGCCGAGGCGGGCGGATCACGAGGTCAGGAGATCGAGACCGCAGTGAAACCTCGTCTCTACTAAGAAATACAAAAAAATTAGTCGGGCGTGGTGGCGGGCGCCTGTAGTCCCAGCTACTCGGAGAGGCTGAGGCAGGAGAATGGCGTGAACCCGGGAGGCGGAGCTTGCAGTGAGCCGAGATTGCGCCACTGCACTCCAGCCTGGGTGACAGAGCGAGACTCCGTCTCAAGAAAAAAAAAAAAAAAAAAGTTATATATTAGCCCTCTAAGCTGACATCTTCCTCATATGTCAAAAGCTAGTAAATACTCACATGGTTCCTACAGATCTTTGCTTGTCTCTTAGCTATTTCCCTTATGAAAACTTTATCTGAGCCAGGATCCTCTCAGATTTAAGCAAAACAAAGTTCTTGTAAACCCAGAAACACTAAATAATCTAAGTGAACAATTTGGACAATTTTAAAATTAGTTTCATTTGCAAATACAAAAAACACGGAATTTTAAAGTTTCATTTAATAATTGGATCATTCTTTACTATTATTTTTTATTTACATCAGATAGCATTCTCTAACAAAGATTTTTCGAGATGGATCTTCCTTTTAAATTATTCATGCTAAGAACTGACATTGAACGATAAGCTGGCTTTGGTAGATGTAGACATAGCCAGCATATTTACGGTCTATGTTAAACTGTGCAGAATATTATACCTTTAAGGTCAAAGATGCACCAATATGAAAATTTGATGTCACTCTATTAAAAACCAAATGGTTTTTCCATTATCTTCAGTTCATTTGGTTAAAAGTGAAATTTATACAAAATCACTAAGAAACACGATCAGTTAAGGACTAATTTTGTGGTTACATGCTGTATTAGTCTGTTTGGGCTGCTGTAGCAAGACACCACAGATTGGACGGCTTAAACAACAGAAATTTATTTTCTCACAGTTCTAGAGGATAGGAGCCCATGACAAAAGGGCAGACTAATTTGATTTTTGGTGATGGCTCTCTTCCTTGCTTGTAGACAGCCACCTTAACTTTCTATGTCTGAAGACATATGTATGAAGAAAGACATGACCTTTCCTTGATGCATGCGCCAAGGGTGGAGAAGGGGTGAGAGCTTCCTGGTGTCTCTTTTCATAAGGAGACTAATTCTGTTGAGTTAGGGTTCTACCCTGTGAACTTATTTAATGTTAGTGATTTCCTTACTCCAAATACAGCACAGTAGAAGTCAATTTTGGGGAACACATGCATTCAGTCCATAATATATGCTCTCCTTTTTTCATCCACATTATCAGTAAAACATTCTAACTTAAAATGTATTAAATGATTAATTTCAGAATCTATCCATTTCATTTTCTCAGAAATTATTTGAATCAATTTTCTTTTTATACCAATTGAAAGAAGCTTTCATGGTAACCTTGTGGACTTTAATAAAAAATGTTTGTAGGCTGGGCGCGGTGGCTGATGCCTGTAATCCCCGCACTTCGGGAGGCCGAGGCAGGCAGATCACGAGGTCAGGGGATCGAGATCATCCTGGCTAACATGGTGAAGCCCCGTCTCTACTAAAAAATACAAAAAATTAGTCGAGCGCAGTGGGGGGCGCCTGTAGTCCCAGCTACTCGGGAGGCTGAGGCAGGAGAATGGCGTGAACCCGGAAGGCAGAGCTTGCAGTGAGCCCAGATCGCGCCACCGCACTCCAGCCTGGGCGACAGAGCGAGACTCCGTCTCAAAAACAAAAAACAAAAAACAAAAAAAGTTTTTAAAAATATAAACTTCATTCAAATGTGCTTCTGTCTTTTGCTGGTCTGTAAGTCACAACACATAACTCAAATTCTTTCAGGACACAACCTCTAAAATCCAAAATATTTTCTGCATTTAAAGAAGTTTACTTTTAATTACAGATTAAGTCAAACAATTCATTGTGTCAGTTGTTCACTGCTGAATTAGAAATGTTTCCTGTCCTACAGTCGGTGAAGCGCACTGTGCGCGAGCCGAAGCAGGGCGAGGCATTGACTCACTCGGGAAGCGCAAGGGGTCAGGGAGTTCCCTTTCCTAGTCAAAGAAAGGGGAAGCAGACGGCACCTGGAATATCGGGTCAGTCCCACCCTAACTGCGCTTTTCCAACGGGCCTGGAAAACGGCACACTAGGAGATTGTGTCCCGCACCTGGCTCGGAGGGTCCTATGCCCACGGAGTCTCGCTAATTTCTAGCACAGCAGTCTGAGATCAAGCTGCGAGGCGGCAGTGAGGCTGGGGGTGGGGCGCCCGCCATTGCCCAGGCTTGCTTAGGTAAACAAAGCAGCCAGGAAGCTCGAACTGGGTGGAGCCCACCACAGCTCAAGGAGGCCTCCCTGCCTCTGTAGGCTCCACCTCTGGGGGCAGGGCACAGACACACAAAAACTCTGCAAGAACTTCCACAGACTTAAATGTCCCTGTCTGACTGACAGCTTTGAAGAGAGTAGTGGTTCTCCCAGCACGCAGCTGGAGATCTGAGAACAGTCAGACTGCCTCCTAAAGTGGGTCCCTCACCCCTGAGCAGCCTAACTGGGAGGCACCCCCCCAGTAGGGACAGACTGACACCTCACTCGACCGGGTACTCCTCTGAGACAAAACTTTCAGAGGAACTATCAGACAGCTGAATTTGTGGTCTCACGAAAATCTGCTGTTCTGCAGCCACCGCTGCTGACACCCAGCCAAACAGGGTCTGGAGTGCACCTCTAGTAAACTCCAACAGACCTGCAGCTGAGGGTCCTGTCTGGTAGAAGGAAAACTAACAAACAGAAAGGACATCCAACCAAAAACTCATCTGTACATCACCATCATCAAAGACAAAAAGTAGATAAAACCACAAAGATGGGGAAAAAACAGACCAAAAAAACTGGAAACTCTAAAAAACAGAGCACCTCTCCTCCTCCAAAGGAACGCAGTTCCTCACCAGCAACGGAACAAAGCTGGATGGAGGATGACTTTGATGAGTTGAGAGAAGAAGGCTTCAGACGATCAAACTACTCTGAGCTACGAGAGGAAATTCAAAACAACAGCAAAGAAGTTAAAAACTTTGAAAAAAAATTAGAAGAATGGATAACTAGAATAACCAATGGAGAGAAGGGCTTCAAGGAGCCGATGGAGCTGAAAGCCAAGTTTCGAGAACTACGCGAAGATTGCAGAAGCCTCAGTAGCAGATGCGATCAACTGGAAGAAAGGGTATCACTGATGGAAGATGAAATGAATGAAATGAAAAGAGAAGGGAAGTTTAGAGAAAAAAGGATAAAAAGAAATGAACAAAGCCTCCAAGAAATTTGGACTATGTGAAAAGACCAAACCTACGTCTGATTGGTGTACCTGAAAATGATGGGGAGAATGGAACCAAGTTGGAAAACACCTGCAAGATATTATCCAGGAGAACTTCCCCAATCTAGCAAGGCAGGCCAACATTCAGATTCAGGAAATAAAGAGAACGCCACAAAGATACTCCTCGAGAAGGGCAACTCCAAGACACATTATTGTCAGATTCACCAAAGTTGAAATGAAAGAAAAAATGTTAAGGGCAGCCAGAGAGAAAGGTCGGGTTACCCACAAAGGGAAGCCCATCAGACTAACAGCTGATCTCTCAGCAGAAACTCTACAAGCCAGAAGAGAGTGGGGGCCGATATTCAACATTCTTAAAGAAAAGAATTTTCAACCCAGAATCTCCTATCCCGCCAAACTAAGCTTCATAAGTGAAGGAGAAATAAAACACTTTACAGACAAGCAAACGCTGAGTGATTTTGTCACCACCAGGCCTGCCCTAAAAGAGCTCCTGAAGGAAGCACTAAACATGGAAAGGAACAACCGGTACCAGCCACTGCAAAAACATGCCAAATTGTAAAGACCATCGAGACTAGGAAGAAACTATAGCAACTAACGAGCAAAATAACCAACTAACATCATAATGACAGGATCAGATTCACACATAACAATATTAACGTTAAATGTAAATGGGCTAAATGCTCCATTCAAAAGACACAGACTGGCAAACTGGATAAGGAGTCAGGACCCATCAGTGTGCTGTATTCAGGAAACCCATCTCACATGCAGAGACACACATAGACTCAAATAAAGGGATGGAGGAAGATCTATCAAGCAACTGGAAAACAAAAAAAGGCAGGGGTTGCAATCCTAGTCTCTGATAAAATAGACTTTAAACCAACAAAGATCAAAAGAGACAAAGAAGGCCATTACATAATGGTAAAGGGATCAATTCATCAAGAAGAGCTAACTCTCCTAAATATATATGCACCCAACACAGGAGCACCCAGATTCATAAAGCAAGTCCTGAGTGACCTACTAAGGGACTTAAACTCCCACACAATAATAATGGGAGATTTTAACACCCCACTGTCAGCATTAGACAGATCAACGAGACAGAAAGTTAACAAGGATATCCAGGAATTGAACTCAGCTCTACATAAAGTGGACCTAATAGACATCTACAGAACTCTCCACCCCAAGTCAACAGAATATACATTTTTTTCAGCACCACACCACACCTATTCCAAAATTGACCACATAGTTGGAAGTAAAGCTCTCCTCAGCAAATGTAAAAGAACAGAAATTATAACAAACTGTCTCTCAGACCACAGTGCAATCAAACTAGAACTCAGGATTAAGAAACTCACTCAAAACCGCTCTACTACATGGAAACTGAACAACCTGCTCCTGAATGACTATTGGGTACATAATGAAATGAAGGCAGAAATAAAGATGTTCTTTGAAACCAACGAGAACAAAGACACAACATACCAGAATCTCTGGGACACATTCAAAGCAGTGTGTAGAGGGAAATTTATAGCACTAAATGCCCACAAGAGAAAGCAGGAAAGATCCAAAATTGACACCCTAACATCACAATTAAAAGAACTAGAAAAGCAAGAGCAAACACATTCAAAAGCTAGCAGAAGGCTAGAAATAACTAAAATCAGAGCAGAACTGAAGGAAATACAGACACAAAAAACCCTTCAAAAAATTAATGAATCCAGGAGCTGGTTTTTTGAAAAGATCAACAAAATTGATGGACCCCTAGCAAGACTAATAAAGAAGAAAAGAGAGAAGAATCAAATAGATGGAATAAAAAATGAAAAAGGGGATATCACCACCGATCCCACAGAAATACAATCTACCATCAGAGAATACTACAAACACCTCTATGCAAATAAACTAGAAAATCTAGAAGAAATGGATAAATTCCTCGACAAATACACCCTCCCAAGACTAAACCAGGAAGAAGTTGAATCTCTGAATAGACCAATAACAGGTTCTGAAATTGTGGCAATAATCAATAGCTTACCAACCAAAAAGAGTCCAGGACCTGATGGATTCACAGCCGAATTCTACCAGAGGTACAAGGAGGAACTGGTACCATTCCTTCTGAAACTATTCCAATCGATAGAAAAAGAGGGAATCCTCCCTAACACATTTTATGAAGCCAGCATCGTCCTGATACCAAAACCTGGCAGAGACATAACCAAAAAAGAGAATTTCAGACCAATATACTTGATGAACATTGATGCAAATATCCTCAGTAAAATACTGGCAAACCGAATCCAGCAGCACATCAAAAAGCTTATCCACCATGATCAAGTGGGCTTTATCCCTGGGATGCAAGGCTGGTTCAACATACGCAAATCAATAAATGTAATCCAACATATAAACAGAACCAAAGACAAAAACCACATGATTATCTCAATAGATGCAGAAAAGGCCTTTGACAAAATTCAACAACCCTTCATGCTAAAAACTCTCAATAAATTAGGTATTGATGGGACGTATCTCAAAATAATAAGAGCTATCTACGACAAACCCACAGCCAATATCATACTGAATGGGCAAAAACTGGAAGCATTCCCTCTGAAAACTGGCACAAGACAGGGATGCCCTCTCTCACCGCTCCTGTTCAACATAGTGCTGGAAGTTCTGGCCAGAGCAATCAGGCAGGAGAAGGAAATAAATGTATTCAATTAGGAAAAGAGGAAGTCAAATTGTCCCTGTTTGCAGATGACATGATTGTATATCTAGAAAACCCCATTGTCTCAGCCCAAAATCTCCTTAAGCTGATTAGCAACTTCAGCGAAGTCTCAGGATACAAAATTAATGTACAAAAATCACAAGCATTCTTGTACACCAATAACAGACAAACAGAGAGCCAAATCATGAGTAAACTCCCATTCACAATTGCTTCAAAGAGAATAAAATACCTAGGAATCCAACTTACAAGGGATGTGAAGGACCTCTTCAAGGAGAACTACAAACCACTGCTCATGAAATAAAAGAGGATACAAACAAATGGAAGAACATTCCATGCTCATGGGTTGGAAGAATCAATATCGTGAAAATGGCCATACTGCCCAAGGTAATTTACAGATTCAATGCCATCCCCATCAAGCTACCAATGACGTTCTTCACAGAATTGGAAAAAACTACTTTAAAGTTCATATGGAACCAAAAAAGAGCCCGCATCGCCAAGTCAATCCTAAGCCAAAAGAACAAAGCTGGAGGCATCACGCTACCTGACTTTAAACTATACTACAAGGCTACAGTAACCAAAACAGCATGGTACTGGTACCACAACAGAGACATAGATCAATGGAACAGAACAGAGCCCTCAGAAATGATGCCGCATAGCTACAACTATCTGATCTTTGACAAACCTGACAAAAACAAGAAATGGGGAAAGGATTCCCTATTTAATAAATGGTGCTGGGAAAACTGGCTAGCCATATGTAGAAAGCTGCAACTGGATCCCTTCCTTACACCTTATACAAAAATTAATTCAAGATGGATTAAAGACTTATATGTTAGACCTAAAACCATTAAAATCCTACAAGAAAACCTAGGCAATACCATTCAGGACATAGGCGTGGGCAAGGACTTCATGTCTAAAACACCAAAAGCAATGGCAACAAAAGCCAAAATCGACAAATGGGATCTCATTAAACTAAAGAGCTTCTGCACAGCAAAAGAAACTATCATCAGAATAACAGGCAACCTACAGAATGGGAGAAAATTTTTGCAACCTACTCATCTGACAAAGGGCTAATATCCAGAATCTATAATGAACTCAAACAAATTTACAAGAAAAAAACAAACAACCCCATCAAAAAGTGGGCAGAGGACATGAACAGACACTTCTCAAAAGAAGACATTTATGCAGCCAGAAAACACATGAAGAAATGCTCATCATCACTGGCCATCAGAGAAATGCAAATCAAAACCACAGTGAGATACCATCTCACACCAGTTAGAATGGCCATCATTAAAAAATCAGGAAACAACAGGTGCTGGAGAGGATGTGGAGAAATAGGAACACTTTTACACTGTTGGTGGGACTGTAAACTAGTTCATCCATTGTGGAAGTCAGTGTGGCGATTCCTCAGGGATCTCGAACTAGAAATACCATTTGACCCAGCCATCCCATTACTGGGTATATACCCAAAGGACTATAAATCATGCTGCTATAAAGACACATGCACACGTATGTTTATTGCGGCACTATTCACAATAGCAAAGAGTTGGAACCAACCCAAATGTCCAACAACGATAGACTGGATTAAGAAAATGTGGCACATATACACCATGGAATACTATGCAGCCATAAAAAATGATGAGTTTGTGTCCTTTGTAGGGACATGGATGAAACTGGAAAACATCATTCTCAGTAAACTATCGCAAGGACAAAAAACCAAACACCGCATGTTCTCACTCATAGGTGGGAATTGAACAATGAGAACTCATGGACACAGGAAGGGGAACATCACACTCCGGAGACTGTTGTGGGGTGGGGGGAGGGGGGAGGGACAGCATTAGGAGATACACCTAATGCTAAATGACGAGTTAATGGGTGCAGGAAATCAACATGGCACATGGATACATATGTAACAAACCTGCACATTGTGCACATGTACCCTAAAACCCTAAAGTATAATAAAAAAAATATATATATATATATTTTATTAATATAATGATTTCAGAAATTAAAAAAAAAAAAAAAAAAAAAAAAAGAAATGTTTCCTGTCCTAGTTTAATATATCAAGGAAAGAAAAAAACCTTCAAAATAAGTCTCTATGAAATGTTTGGTTGTACTTTTCCCTAGCCAAGGACATTCACTTATCTTCTGGCCTTCAAACTAGAAGTCTTTTTTTTGTTGTTGTTATTAAATTAACACCAAATTAATAAGCAAAGTACCCTATGGGAACTGAGTTTAAATATAATGAGGTTACATTTTGATTACCTATTCTGAAGCAAGTAAATGATTTTGTACCATATAAGAGTTTATTAAAATAAAAATTTATATGAACATTTTAACAATTCCCTATTTATAAAATCTAAACCCTAAAATTTTTAGGCAATAACATGCTTACAGTAGTGAAATAAAAAATAATTGCCAATAACAAAAAATAAGTAACATTTATAGTTAAGGAATAAACTCAGCTTCATTAATCTGATAGCCTGGTTCATATCTTTATGTTCCTGAGAATAAGACATTAACCAGATATTATTCAAATATTAAATATTCCCTATTTTTTTAAGTAGGACTGCATAACATATTGCCACAAATTGGGTGGCTTAAGACAATAGAAATTTATTTATTCACAATTCTGAAGGCCAGAAGTCTGCAATCAAGGAGTTGGCAGGGCTCTGTTCCTTCTGAGGGTTCTGGGGAATAATTCCTCCCTGTTTCTTCCTAGCTTTTGGTGACTCCCAGCAATCCTTCCAGTTCCCTAACTTGTAGCTGCATCACTCCAATCTCTCCCTCTGTCTTCACATGACCTTCTCTCTCTCTTTTTGATTGTCCTGTCCTCCTCTTATAAGAATACAAGTCATCGGATTTAAGGCCATCTCAAGATGCTTAACTAATTAAATTTCAAGGACACTATTTCCAACTAAGATCACATTCATAGTTTCCAGGGGTTAGGACTTGAATGCACAATTCAACCCACTACAGGTTCCAATTAAGTAATTGGAATAAAAAACTGAGCTGCGTCAATCTTTTTTCCATTCTAAGAATTGTTAAGATGTTGTGAAATGTATCAAATGTCTGCAATCTGTGAGAAATGAGATAGGAGATATTAAGAGGAAAACCAGTTATCTTTGTTTATAATTACTTCTCATATTCACATTACTTTCTCTGAAATAAATTATATTTCTAATGGCATAAAAAGAGAAAAAAATATTTGACTTCCACAGATAAAAGTACTTTCCTCATGAAAGAAACAAACAGGTGGAAAAATTCAGCTTTAAGGTTATTATCTTGAGGTAAACAACTTACTTGAAAGTTCAATTTAATAGATTATTGAATTTATTTATATTGCAAATTTTATATGTTTTGTCAGTATAATTGTTTAGATATAACTATGCCTACAATTTTTACTTTTTGTATTTGAGTCAATAGATTTCATTGCCTTCATAATATTATAACTATGCAAATTAAAACAGATTTTTAAAAATACCCAAATCAACACTAAGCCCAAATCTCTAATGGCCGAAATTAAAAAAAAGTACAATATCAAATGCTGCAAGAATGCAGAACAAATAGAATTATCATTCATTGCTGATGGGGATGAAAAATGGTACGGCCACTTTTCAAGAGTTTGGAAGTTTCTTACAAAGCTAAACATAGTCTTTCCAGAAGATCAAGAGATCTCCTTCCTGTATACTTACCTAAATGAGTTGAAGGTTTACATCTGCATAGAAATCTGTGTATGAATGATTGATTACAGCGGCTTTATTCATGACTGCCCCAAGCTGGAAACAACCAAGATGTCTTTCAAACAGTGAATGGACAAACAAACTGTATATCCATAGGATGGGTATTATTCAGTAATAAAAAGAAACAAGCTCTTAAGCTATGAAAAGATGTAGGAGAAACTTAACGGATAAAGAAGCCAGCCTGAAAAGACTATATATTGCAGGATTCCAACTATATGACATTATGTAACAGACAAAACTATAGACATAGGAAAAAGTTCAGTGACTGGCAGAGATTTAGGATAGGAGAGGATGGATAAATAGGTGGAACAAAGGGATTTTTAAGGTAATGGTGGATATATGACATCTATGACACTATACATTCATCAAAAACTACAAACTACACAATACAGAGTGAATCCTAACATCAACTATGGATTTTAGTTCATAGTAATGTATCAGTATTGATATGTCAATTGTAAAAAATTACCACACTAATCAAGATGTTAATAATAGAGGAAACTGTCTGGGCAGAGGGACTATATGGGAAGGAAACCTTCTCTGTGCTGTCTGCTCAATCTTCCATAAATCTAAAACTGTTCTAAAAAATACGTCTATTAAAAAGTAATAAGTTTTGTTTCTTTTATCCTAAATCAAGTTTGATTGAAACAATACCGCCCTTAAAAGTTACTGTGGATTATCCTCCTGAGACCATGCTGCCTGGTTTATGAGAAGTCACTTTATTTTCCTCTTTTACATATTTTCTGGAGTTCTGTTACTATGACATCTAAAAGCTGACAAATAAATCAAATCTGTTATTTGAGAACTAAATCTCTGAATGTAAACTTATTAGCATTTTAAGTTTTCTATCCAGCAGGAAATTACTTAATCAACTTATTTTAATTCCTTGGCCTGTAGGATCTCTTTCAATACATTTAAAATGGCAGTAGACAGGGACTGAAAAGTTTACTTTGAAACCAACATGCTGTTTCCTCATAATTTTATAATATTGCATATTTAAGAACAATTGTTTGTGTTAAATGACAATATCAAAATTCTAATATATGCTTAATTTTTGATTTCCACTCTCTCACTTTGGGTGGTCACAGAACATGGCTGTCCAGAGCCACAGAATGTAACTTTTCCTTTTAATGATGTAATTACTTCCTTTATTCGAAGGTTTCCATGTTTATGTAGTAAAAATATGACATATTAATATAATGCGCACAGCCTGGAGTCACAGAGAAAAATTAATTTTATCTTAGGAATGTCTTTTACCCTTCTACTATTCTACCACAAAACACCACCAAAAATCTAAAAGCTGCAAAACATTGAGAGATGCTGCTCTTCGGGAGTTTGGAGATTATATTTTGTTTTGTATAGAGACAAATTATCCCAGATAATCTGGGATAATCATATGGGTTAAGTCAAATCATATGGGTTAAGTTTATTATGGTATCATAGGATGTTACATTATTATTTATTTTGAATAACTATAATGCTGCCTTCTATTTTTAGTTAAAAAATCATTGTTTTACAATAAAACTTTATAAATTATGTTACCATTTGAGACACAAAGGAGGAAAAAGTACAAATAGTTGATGGAAATACAGTCTGTTTTAATATGGTTGAAAATATTCACATGATCTTTGGGAATGAAAAGTATAATCTTGCTCCATTATATCAAGATTAATAGAATGTAAGGCATCCATAAACTATTATATCTACCTAGGGAATATGGAAGTTCTTTGTATAATGCATTGTATAGCATCTAATTGAAAAATCTAATTAGGTAAAACTGTAGATGCTAAAGGAATCTATGTGCTTTCAATTGTCTATGCTATTTGCTGACCTGTAGATAACTTTCAGCTTGCTATTTTCAAATAAATAATAAAGTCTACTAATAACAATGGCTTTTCATTAACTCAATGCCTTGTGATGGCCAATTCAACTGTATGTCTGTCCCTTTAATGATGACTTGAAATGCTTAGGTAAGTTTAAACTATCATGAAATATTTATTTGGTTGCATTTGCAAATTATATGCTCATGTGAGTAATTGTAAGGTTGACAAAGCTTCCCTTTTGGCTTTTACAGTTTCTTCTTCTTCCTCCCCTTTGATGGTCCTTTGCCCAGGTGCCTTTTGCCTCTATATCATTTCCTGGGCTTTCTTGGGACCCCAATTTTGGAATTCAAAATGGCACCCAGTGTGCTATCAAGTTGGCTATTTTCTCCCTCTGGTTTACTCTTCAAACCTCATCTGTCTGTCTCATCTCTTCACAGTTTCTTAAAGGGATACAATAAATTTTTGTTTTGTTTTGTTTTTTGAGATGGAGTCTAGCTCTATCGCCCAGGTTGGAGTGCAGTGGTGCAATCCTGGCTCACCGCAACCTCCGCCTCCCGGGTTCAAGCAATTCTCCCACCGCAGCCTCCAGATTAGCTGGGATTACAGGCATGCACCACCACTATGCCAAGCTAATTTTTTGTATGTTTTGGTAGACACGGGGTTTCACCATGTTGGCCAGGCTGGTCTCGAACTCCTGACATCAAGCGATTTGTCCACCTCGGCCACCCCAAGTGCTGAGATTACAGGCGTGAGCCATTGCGCTTGGCAACAATAAATTTTTTAAGCTAATTGGCACTATGTTAAATTGAGAATAATGGTTTTATACATTATCCTTCAGATTACAGCTATTTAACACATCATTCTCAAATTTTATTAAATTCAAATTTACTTTAGTATGTTAGTTATATTTATAAAAGCACACACATTTATATTTTCAGCTTTATTGAGGTGCAATTGGCAAATAAAACTACACATAATTCACGGGTCAAATGTAATATTTTGATGTACATATACATTGTGAAATTATTACTATGATCAAGCTACTTAACATTAATTACTTCATATTGTTACTATTTGTGTGTGTGCTTGTGTGCACGCACATGTGTGTGTGTCGTGAGAACATATAGGATCTATTTTCTTAGCAATGTCAAGTATACATTATTATTAACTGCAATCACTACGCTGTACATTAGGTCTGCAGAACAATTCATCTGGCATAACTGAAACTTTGTAACCTTTCACTAACATCACCCCATTGCTCTCACCCCCAGCAACCACCATTCTAGTCTCTGCTTCTATAACTTTGACTTTTTTAGATTCTGCATATGAAAGGGAAGAAAATATTTGTAATAATAACCATAAAATCCTATTTTTATATGATGCAATATTTAATGGAAAGATGTTCAGAAGAACATTGCTTTTTCAATTTTAGTTTCACACTGTGTTTTCAGTAAGTAGACAAAAACTGAGTGAAGTTATTTGTATTTCTCTAAACAACTCTACTTTCCCAAATGGATTCATATTGATTTTGCAAATGCTTTTCCTCCACCTCCCCGCAAAATAATGTGTTTCTGTCAGTTGAACTGCCAGTCACCACCTACTGCTAGTTTCCTACAGCAATGCTATAGCAATGCTGTAGGAAACTGAAATAAATATTTCCAGCAAAAGACAGAAATACATTTTTGAAAAGTCCCCCACCTCAATAACAGGAAAAAATTTCCTAAGATTTAGAAACATTATTATCTCTTCACTTTATCTCAATCAAAGTTTCATACTGAAAATTTTATAGCAATAGTAAGAGTTGTTTGAGATATAGTGTATAATATACCATGTCATAAGAGCTGATTAGAATATCTCAGGCACATCAAGGATCTCTGTGTTAATATGCATGATATTATTGCTGTTACAGTTCAGAGTAGAGATTGATACAGATACTTAGTAATTACAGCTACTGGAATCTGAAGGCACAGTTCACATTTATTTATGAAATGTACATATGTAGAGCTGGAAAGCACCTTGGACATAATTCTGATCCAACACTCTCATATTACACACGAGGAAACTAAGGTGATGAGGATATCCATATAACTTGTGTATGTCACATGATGTTTACCATGGTCAGAAGGGTTGTCACATGCCTCTGACCTTCTCCTCAGAACCCAGTTGGAAGGAAGATAATATGCCAGTCACTAACAATCTGCATTTTCATTAGTGTGGCCATAAAAAAAGACTGATTTATTTATTATTTAAATACTTTTCTGTGCCAGGTAGTATTATTGGCTGGGGATACAGTGGTGAACAATACAGATAATATATAACATTCCTGCTTTCATTAAGTTTGCTTTCTATTGGGAAGAAACCCAAAGCAAGTAAATAAATTATACATAAATCAGAAACCTGCAAAAATGCCAAGTGCCCTGCAGATAATTGAAATAGATATAATACAGAAATTCTGTCATATGAAACATGGATAAACGTGGAGGACATTATGCTAAATGGAGTAAGCCAGGCACAGAAAGACAAATACCACATGATCCCAATTACATGTGAAATCAGAAAAAACTGAACTCATAGGAGCAGGGAGTAGAATGGCGGTTGCTGAGGACTGGGGGTGATGGTGAGGAAATGAGGAGATGTTGGTCAAAGGGTACAAAGTTTCAGTTAGAAAGGAGAAATAAGTTCAGGAGATCTACTATATAGCATGGTGACTATAGTTAATAATAATGCATTGGGCCGGGCGCGGTGGCTCACGTCTGTAATCCCAGCATTTTGGGAGGCCGAGGTGGGCAGATCAGGAGGTCAGGAGATCGAGACCATCCTGGCTAACACGGTGAAACCTCGTCTTTACTAAAAATACAAAAAATTAGCCAGGTGTGGTGGTGGGCACCTGTAGTCCCAGCTACTCGGGAGGCTGAGGCAGGAGTATGGCGTGAACCAGGGAGGCAGAGCTTGCAGTGAGCAGAGATCACACCACTACACTCCAGCCTGGGCGACAGAGCAAGACTCCATTTCAAAAATACATAAATAAATAAATAATAATAATGTATTGTATTAATAACAATGTATTGTATTCTTGAAAATTGCTAAATGAGTAGATTTTAGGTTTTATCCCCACAAAAAATGATAAGCATGTGAAGTAATGCATGTTAATTTAAGCTCAGTGTAGTCATTCCACAATATATACATACTTCAAAACAACATATTTTACACAACAAACACATGCAATTTTTTGTCGTTTTAAAAAAAGAAAGAAAAAATAATGTGTTGAATACTGAAAATTCCTAAGGAATAGATCTTAAATGTTCCCACAAGGAAAAATAATAAGTATGTAAGGTGATAGCTATGTCAATTAGCTTGATTTAACTATTTCAGTGTATACCTATGTCCAAATGTCACCTTGTACACTGTAAATACATGCATACAATTTTTATTTGTCAAATACACATTAGTTTTTTGTTTTTTTTTTAAGAGTAACGCAGTGACTAATTTAAATTGAGGCTCAGGGAAGGGTTTTCTGATAAATGACTTTAAGAGATGACAAGAAGTTTTATTTATGTAAATAAAATAAATAGCCGTGAGAAAATCAGGAGCGAGACATCTCGAGGAAAATGAACCAGCTAGTGCAAAGGAGAAAGCTGGGGATGAGCTTGGCTCCTTCAGAGAACTGAAAGGGCAAGGGGGCTGAAGCACGGAGACCTAGAGTCAGGGGAATCAAACAGGATGAAGAAACAGATGTGAGCAGGGGGCTGATTACAGGCCTTGGGGATAGGAAATCTATTTTATTTTAAACATGATTGGAAACCACTGAAGAATTTCAATTTGGGGAGAAGGATGGGAAAACTGAAAGGATATGATGATTTGAAATTTTGATAATTTTTCACAGTTTCTTTACAGAGAAGATTGGATAGGCAGAAGGAAACAGTGAATGGAGGGAGGCTAGTTAGGTAGCTATTTGGATAATCAGGGCACAAGATCGTTGTGTTTTGCACAGTGGGGTAGCAGTGACAATGGAAAGAGGTGTGTGAGGATTCAGGATATGCTACAAAGGTAGATTGGATGGGACTTGCTCTACTAAATGGCAGGAGAGAGTGAGGAAAGGAGACATTTCAAACTGCCAATTGAATGACGATGGATAATGGTGTCAATTACCAAGGGAGGCAGGTTTCTAGGGCGAGAAAGAAAATCACTATCGGTAGGTCTGAATACTGAATTCCCTTCTCAGAAAACTGAGGAAGTTTGGAACCACTGTAAATCTTGAATGATGAATTTACTAGCTGGAGGATAAACAAAGGACTTTTTTTAAAGTTTATTATTTATTTATTTTTTTTTTTTTGAGACACAGTCTTGCTCTGTTGCCCAGGCTGGAGTGCAGTGGCATGATCTCAGCTCACTGCAACCTCTGCCTCCTGGGTTCAAACAATTCTGCCTCAGCCTCCCAAGTAGCTGGGATTACAGGCGTGGGCCACTACGTGTGGCTAATTTTTGTATTTTTTTTAGTAGAGAGTGGGTTTCACCACATTGGGCAGGATGGTCTCAAACTCCTGACCTCGTGATCCACCCACCTCGGCCTCCCAAAGTGCTGGGATTACAGGTGTGAGCCACCGCACCTGGCCAAAGGATTTGTTAAGGTTGCTGTGTAGTGATTTCTATGAAATGCTTTGAGTAAAATAATCCTGATATGCCTAGATCAGCCTTTCTCAAATTTGTACACTGGAAGAACCCTTAAAAAACATTGCGGATCTCAGGGAACCCCTATATAAATATAGTCATTTCAATATCTTGTATAATTACATAATGAGTATAACAATTCAATAATAATTTCATGTATTGACTTTAGCCAACTTGTCCTTCTGTTTTTCTGTGGTTATCCCTTCTCACAGATAATATTAATTCTAATGCTAGTCAGTATTTAGCCAAACAAAACTTCATATTTTCCTTTATTTCGTTCACATTTGACTATATTTTTAGTGTATCTAAGTAGACCTAAATGCCTTACCACAATTTGCTACAAGATGCTACTGAGCAATGCTATGTGGTATAAGAGTAATTTTTCTTCCAACTTAAATAGCTTTAAAGTTAATGCCTACTCTTTTTAAAAAAGTAGTAGGGCTTATTTTATGATTCTTGAAATTAATCTCTTTTCTTTTCATAAATTTTAAAGGCTCATGAGGACACCATAATGACTAGCTTAAGCCAAAATGGGATCAATTTGTTCTAAAGATGAAGTGAGTAGATTTAATTTTAATAAAGATATAAAATGGGTTTTAAATAATTTTATTTACATAAATAAAATTTTATTGACCATGTTGAATAATAAAGCTACTAAAACCTTTAGCCAAAGCAATACAAACAAAAATATAGCCTAATGTCTCTTTTTATACAAGATTTTGGAAATACATTTTCAAAATGATATGTCCAAGTTAAAATATAGTACTAGTAAACCTATGTAAATGTGTTGATGTTGTGACTTTTTGAATTAAGCTATATAACCGTAACAAGTATTCTGTTTTAAACTAAAGATAGGACTTTTGTCTTTCATGTGAAACTTATGTTTATTTTGCTGCAAAAATACTCATTTGAAACCAAACTTGAGATGCATACACATTTCTTTTTCAACAGAAATGAAGTGATTTTCTTCCTTGTTCATGATGCTTATAAAAGAAGAAAACTCTTGCTCATGCATCTAACAAGTTGGAAACTGCAGCAAAAAAAAAAGTTCATTACTGTCCTGTGAATGTCTGGATAGCCTTCATAAAAATCCAGAACTTGTCTAGAGTCAGATCGGTATACCTCATACTGACTGTATGATCAGATTGCCATCCTTCTCTTAAAGTCAAGTTCCAAGGCTGAGTGGGAGAAGCAGAGAAAGGATCCTCCCTTGCCATAAGCTTGTGTTGAGAAGGAGGGACACAGGTATCCAGTGTTATGTAGTTCTTCCAGTGTTATGTAGTTCTTCCAGAGGGTTTCAATGACACCTTACACATGACACATGCCTTCTCTCAATACTTGCCTTCCTCTTTCTCAAACCCAAGCAGCCAAGGAAGCATCTAAAGACTTTCATCTGCAACATGATTTTCACAAGTTTCCTTTTTTAAACAGTCAACAAAATTTTAAGTGTACAATACAATATTGTTAACTATAGGGAGAGTGTTACACAGCAGATCTCTAGAACTTACTAACATAGCACAAATGAAACTTCATACCTTTTGAAAAACAACTCCCTATTTCTCCCTGTCCCCAACCTCCTGAAAATCACAATGCTACTCTCTGATTTTGTGAGTGTATTTTAGATACCTCATATACAAGTGAAATCATGCAGCATTCATACTTCTGCGACTCTGACTTCTTTGACTTAAGTACTTCTACAACTCAATCACAAAAATCTAACAACGTGATGAAAAACTGGGCTAAAGACTGTAGTAAACATTTTTCCAAAGATGACATACAAATGACCAATAGGTTCTACAAAAAGATGCCCAGCAACATTAATCACCAGAGAAAGACAAGTTAAAATCACAATGACATATTACCTCACATCTATGAGGATGGCTATTATCAGCTTTAAGTGCAAGATTCTTGCCACTTGAGGTCAAAACATTTTCCCCAGGACTTCACAGAGCTCTGGCAACTGTTTCATATGAGGAAAAGTGTGTTAGCTGAGTAGATTATGTTCTATAACCATTTTTTATCTTCAACTGACTCAGCAAAATTTGGCCTACCCTTTTCTTGAAAGCACTCCTACATTTACTTTTCAGACCTCTGCCTCTGCTAATATAACAAATTGCTACAGCACCAGGACATTTATGTGCTCTGAGTTCAGGTTTCTGGAGTTTTTAAATCACCCTTGAATGATAATAAAATTAATTAATACAAATTACTAAAGCCAACCATTTGATGGTTGATGAAGTTGATAATTTTGTATATTCATCTAAAATTTTTAAAAACTTTTCTAAGAGTTTTTATACAAACTCCTCTCTGAAGAAATCAGGGGGTTATTACTGGGTTGAACAAAAATATCTTATGGAGCCAGTATTGATGACCTACCATTCGTACTGATGTAAGCAAGGAACCTCCAAAACAGGCCTTTTATTTCCAGACACGAAAGAAAATTAAATCTATCTTGGACTTCACTAATATCAAGTAACTCTTTTCAGCAAAAAATTTTTCTTGAATTTCACCATCATATTACAAATCTTACAAATACACAATATGACAATTATTAGTGAAATCTGTTGACACAACAACCTAAATAGAAAACTTCTTATTGTTTTTATCAGATTGCTATACAAAATCTCTTCAGCCTTACATGATATGATGAGTTGACATATCAAACCACTGCAGAGAGGAAATGTCTCAACTTTCCCTAGAATTTCACTCCCCATAATTGTACACACTACCATTAGTGGGTTCTCACCAACATAAAGTTTTCTAAGAAATAAATTCTGCTTCTGCTACTAAATAATGTGCTTCCTGAGCCTCTTTACTGAGTAAGACTTTTTCAGCAAAAGCTTTACTCTCTCTTGAGAATCCAATGACTTAAAATAATCAGCACTTTTACTTTTCAGATGATTAGGATTTGCCATGAACTGTCTTTTTGAATTGTGCAGAAGCCATTGCTACGTTCATCAATTTTTTTTCCCACAAACAGAGCACAATGGAATAGGAATGGAATCCAATGGAACTGGATTTCCAGACAATAAAAAATCTACTTATAAGTAGCTTTCATTCAAAAGGATTTGTGTTGTTTCCCTTGTTGCAATGGTGCAGCAAAATTATTCCTAAGACTGTGTGTATACCTAGGCCTAGAATCTTCCTCTCTTGTCTCACGTATTTTTAAAAATCATGGCCTTGGGCCACCAGGCACATAAAATACAGAAGTTAACAAAATGTAAGATAGAAGGGCATAATAAATACATAAATGAGAAAAATGCCAATTATATGAAAATATCGTGACACAAATAATTTCTAACTTACTCATATTTTGCAATGTTTCTGACAACAGTGGTAAGGGGGCAGCTCAGTTATGAAGAAAAAAATTCTTATTGGAATGAAAATCTCCTTCTTTTCCATTGCACTTTAAAATTTGTCCACTTCAGCCAGGCGCGGTGGCTCATGCCTGTAATCCCAGCACTTTGGGAGGCCAAGGTGGGCAGATCTTGTGAGGTCACAAGTTCGAGACCAGCCTGGCCAACACAGTGAAACCCCATCTCTACTAAAAATACAAAAATTAGCCGGGCATGGTGGCACGCACCTGTAATCCCAGCTATTCAGGAGGCTGAGACAGGAGGATCACTTGAACCAGAGAGGCGGAGGTTGCAGTGAGCTGAGATCTCGCCACTGCACTCCAGCTGGGGCGACAGAGCAAGATTCCATCTCAAAAAAAAAAAAAAAAAAATTGTCCCCTTCTATTAGTTGACCTGAAGTGCATAGGGTAGGTTGTGCAAAGTAATTAATGCATGACAGGCTGACATTATCATCTCATAAAACTCCCTCCCATGCAATTCAGCTCTTAACAATTATCAATGTCCTCCTCAATCTTATATCAAAGGTTGAGACTAGACGAAGTTAAATGAAAATGGTCTTCATGCTGTGATATAGGACTGAAAGGCCACCAATGAAATTGTCACATCCAGCAATTTGAGCACAAACATACGGCATACACAATTCAAAAAATGATTTTTTAAATCTCACTTGCTTGTACAATTCTAAGTTTCTTGGAGACTCTGGTTAAGAAGCTAAAATATAAATTGATTATCATTTTGAAAAAACTTTATAAATATACAATTTCTGAATTTAAGGGATTCTACTACACTGAGAAATGAAAGTTAGTCGTGTGTGAAAATTGTGAAACTCAAAATGGAGTCACTTGTGTTATTAAACAAAAAAAAAGAGAGAATTCTGACAAATAGAGCCAGGAAAAGCCATAAAGAGAAAGTTCTCACACTTGTATGCCTGATAACAAACTATAAAATATGACTTTGCAAAAACCATTATCGTGCACAAGGGCCATTGCAACCTTACACAAAAAAATAGTACTGCAAAGACATCTGCCCAGCAGTGTCTGTCCAACCTTGAACTGGCATCACCCTCGTTATTGGTCTTGGTAGCCAAGCATAATTATCTCAAAACAATTATGTAATCCTCCTTACTTTTCTTTATCTCTCTGAACACGCACATCGTTTACTACAGCATGCCTATTCCCCATTCCTTGCAATGCCCCATTCCTAAACAAATGTCATTTTCTCTTAGAGAGCCTCTCTCTGTCCATTATTTAGGCTGACACACAATAACAAATAAGAAAGTTGGGTGTCCATAACATAATGGCTTTTCCCAATGACTTGTAAATCATTCAGATTGTGCTCTTCAGGGATCCAAGACCAAAATCTCAAAATATCCCAACTTGAAAACAGTATCCAGGAAGTTGCTTCTGATGGTCGGAAACATCCCAGATAGCAATGTGGCATGTGGTACTACTTCTTTCTTTTATCTTTTGTTAATCATCAATAAAGATTTCTATTTTGTTTGAATCATATAGATTATAAAACATCTATTTTCCTCTCAAATATAATTTGGTCATTTGTGGTAATTCTGGGGGAAATTAAATGTTTTATTTTGGTCTTGTTAAGTTTGAAATGCCCATTGAACATCCATGTAGAAATATCAAATAGGTATATGCATTTGCAAGCCTGGAGTTCTAGTGTAAGTCAGAGATGAATATAGATAAGTATAAAAATGAATTAAATAAAACAGGGTAAAAAGTGTTCAAGAATTAAGGTCAAGGGATTACAATATTTTTTGGCATGAAATGAGGGCAAGAAGCAATCAAAGTAGACTTACATGGGGTGGCCAATAAGAAAGACAGTTTAGGGTACTGTGATGAAATCCAAGACAAAAGTATGCTTCCAAAAGGAAAAAAAATATTAAATTTTAATAAAGGCTGCTAAAATATCAAGAAAAGGAAAGGGAAAAGTATGTTGGATTTAGAACCATAGGCAACCTAGACAAGCATAATCTCGGTGTAGTGCTGGGGTCATTCCAAACTCACTAATCTGAGTTTGGTAATGAGGAAGTACAGAAAAAGATAATGGTGAATGCTTTCAAGAAGTTTTGCCTGAAGGAAAACAAAGAAAAAAGATGATAGCTTAAATGACACTTCAAGTCAAGGAGGCATCTTTTATTCAAGATAAGAATAACAAAAATGTTTATATGCTAATGGAAAAAAACAATACAGAGGAAGGAACCAATGGTAACGGGCAGCAGAGATGATTTTATAATCAGAGTACTTAAGTCATAGAGGAATGAGATTTGCAATAGAACAGAGATAATTTCATCTCAGGTAATAGAAAGAAAGGTGGAGTATAGATGGCCATTTTCTTCTGGAAATACAAGAAAATATCCATCAACTTCTATTTTCTCAATGAAAAGAGGCAACCTTGAGAGCTAATATTAAAGAAGGAACCATGTAAGAGGTCTAAGTGGATGGAAGAAGAAGGAAACAGTAAACTATAATATCACAACAATTATAACACAAAAATGACAGGATAAATGCCATGGGAAATAGCAGAAAATGCTACGGTATCATCAGAGAGAGAAATCAAATCCAAAATGTAAAATGGAAACCTTAAAGGAGGAGAAAGCGCTTGAGCTGAATATTAAAGGAAGGTATCAGAGTGGGCTTGATGTGGGACGTACAGTCCAGGATGAAGGAACAGAATGAAGAGAAGAATGAACAAGGAGGAGTACAGTTAAGGATGGTAGTTCAATGCCAGCTATCTTATCTGGCTAGAACACTGGGTATATACAAAGGAGTGGCAAACTCAAAATGAAGATTTGAATGAAGCCTAGAAATGTCATTTAAAAATTTTGAATACTATTTAATTGAAAATGAGAACCCTCGGATAATCCCCTACTCTATTCTGCCCAAACTTTGCATTTTTACCTTGATTACAGTACTTGCTAACTTCTGCTGTATTATAGTACAGTAACTTTTACTGTCAGTTATATGATCATAAATCTATTGTTTTCAACAGATTGAAAACTTTTCAAAAGCATTGTGCCATCTACCAATAGCCCTAGAGCACTGAACGTTTTTGGAATATAATAAATACAAGATAAATTTTATTTTATTCACAATTGAAGCTGGACATTATTAGGAGTTATCTAAAATAGCAGCAACCATTCAAACACAATTTGAAAAATGAGTTACTAGAAAAATATCCACCAGGTAGAAGGTGATTTCATAAGTCTTGGGGAGATTAAGATTCTAACCTAACCTAGAAATATTATTGTGTGGATTTAATATGATTCTAAGCAAAATGATAACAAATAGAATGCTTTCAATGTTTCATATTATTGAGACTCCTAAAGTATGCACTTCACTTTAAAACAACAAGGTAACCAAGTGAAATGTAAATATGTATTTTTATTTTACTACTAAAAGAGACAAAGAATCAGTGGTATTTTGCCCCACCATATTCTATGCAAGTAGCCAAAAACACTTGTGTTCTAAATTTAAGGCCTTTGGTCTAAGCAAAGGGACATGAGCAGATTATTTATATTTCTGGGGCCCTGCTAAAGAAAGCCCTGCAGCAGTAAACATGACTTTTTTTTTTTTTTTTTTTTTTAACTTTTCTTCCCTAAGGAGCAACTCCTTTCCTTATTCAGATCATTCTGATGGAATTTGTCCTATGCCATGTCTCCTGGCCTGGCCAATCCAAATGTTTTTCTCCCTGGTCTCAGTGGTCACTTCAGGAATGAGCTTATATTCTAGACCAATCAGAACATTTTCTGAGACTTTTGCAAAAACTAGGAGTAAAGTGAGCCAAGTTCTGCTAGAGCCACCTCTGCAGTCGGTAGGGTCATTCTGCTTGAGAAAAAAGCCCACACAGAGAAAATGAGGTCAAAGAGCAGAAAGAAATGGATGCTGTGTCAACCTTTAGTTACAAACATGCCTAGGCCGGGCATGGTGGCTCACGCTTGTAATCCCAGCACTTTGGGAGGCCGAGGTGGGTGGATCACGAGGTCAGGAGATCGAGACCACGGTGAAACCCCGTCTCTACTAAAAATACAAAAAATTAGCTGGGCGTGGTGGCGGGGGCCTGTAGTCCCAGCTACTCAGAGAGGCTGAGGCAGGAGAATGGTGTGAACCCGGGAGGCGGAGCTTGCAGTGAGCCGAGATCGCGCCACTGCACTCCAGCCTGGGCGACAGAGCGAGACTCCGTCTCAAAAAAAAAAAAACAAACAAACATGCCTAAAGCCAGGGGTACTTAGGGAGCTCCTGTTTTATTAAGGCAATTGGCTATGGTCTGAATGTGTTTGTCCTCCTCACCCTCAAAATTCATATGTTAAAACCTAATCACTAAGGTGATGGTATTAGAAGGTGGGGCCTTTGGGAGGTGATTAGGTCATTAGGATTACACACTCATGAATGGGATTAGTAATTTTATGAGAGACCCTAGACAGCTAGCTAGTCTTTTTCTACCACTTAAGGTTAGTGAAAAGACAGCCATCTACAAACCAGGAAGCAAGCCCTCACCAGACACCAAATCTGTTGGTGCCTTGATCTTGGACTTACCAGCCTTCAAGACTGTGAGAAATAAATCGCTATTTACAAGCCATCCAGTCTGTGATATTTTATTGTAGGAGCCCAAACAGGTGAAACACCTAAACTCCCTTTATGTGCCTAAATAAGTTTGAGTTTTGATCTTCTACTGTGCAACTGAAGGAGGCTGACTCACGCAAGCCACCACCAGGATTATTTGGAAGGTGGAGATCTACTGACAAAAGAGGGATCCCAAAGGATTATAAGTCATTCTACTATAAAGACACATGCACCCGTATGTTTATTGCAGCAGTGTTCACAATAGCAAAGACTTGGACCCAACCCAGATGCTCATCAATGATAGACTGGATAAAGAAAATGTGGCACATATACACCATGGGATACTATGCAGCCATAAAAAAGAATGAGTTCATGTCCTTTTCAGGCACATGAATGAAGCTGGAAACCATCATTCTCAGCAAACTAACACAGGATCAGAAAAGCAAACACTGCATGTTGTCACTCATAAGCGGGAGTTGAACAATGAGAACACACAGACACAGGGAGGGGAACATCACACACTGGTGCCTGCCAGGGGGTAGGGGGCTAGGGGAGGGATAGCATTAGGAGAAACACCTAATGTAGATGACAGGTTGATGGTGCAGCAAACCACCATGGCATGTGTATACCTAGGTAACAAACCTGCACGTTCTGCACATGTATCCCAGAACTTAAAGTATAAAAAGAAAATAAAAATAAAAATAAAAAAAAAGAGAGAGAGAAGCTGTTGCTGGCAGTTCCCTGAACAATGGAAAAGTGACTCAACCAAGAAAAGGGGCTGTGAGTAGTATTTGCAACTTGGGGTGATAAAAAAGGTTTGAAAGTTTCCATAAATAACAAAGAACTAGGTCCCATTTGTTTGCAGCTCTCCAGATAGGAATGGTTTTCAAGCTGTGCCTAGGGAATCTGTATACCAGTTACTGGGCTTTAGAAATCTTGGTGAAAATCCCTGTCTCCAGTTGACACAGAAGAAGGTTGGCCCACCTCTGCCCCTGATGTACTAAAAACCAAAATTCCTTCAAATCTGGGGACTTGCAAACTTTACAGAAGTTTCTCCCTCCATGATGTTCAATACTGGGCATTGTCCAGCCCTGATGACTTAGAACTTAAGAGTCAGACTTCTTTCATCTTAGAATACCACATTGTTTTATTGTTTTATATACTTGGGGATTATGTCGAAATTTTATATCAAACACATATTTTTAAACCAATGCCTATTTCAGACTCTGTAAAACTGAAACCAAATGTGCTTATTCCTATCATCATTTAGTTCTTCAAAAATATGATATTAATAACATAATCATTTTAACTTGATTTTTCTCAAATTCCCCATCAGTCTAAACTTCACTTAGTATTATACTGAAAGAATTTACATACATTCTGTTTTTCAAAAACGTAAGGTCGATATTTTTCAAACGTTTTCAAAATTACAGTTATGTATTTATATAAAAGAAACTTTCAAACACTGAAATTAGTCACCTCTGCAGAAAAATCATTTCCAGTTACCTACTTTACTCAAAATCACTTTTTTTCCCCAAATCATCAAATTACTGATTTTCTTAGGATGCTTTGTATGCTATTTTTAGCAATACAAAATTAGAAAAGTATGTGAAACTGTAAGAGTCTATTATTAGAAAGCGTAAACTAATTTCAAATTATAATTCTCGTAATTAAATCTCATTTTGAGTCCAAAGTAAAAATAAGCATTTGAAAAGTAAACCTTTAATACTACACTTTTAATGAGGTTTTTTTTAAAAAAAGAAAAAAGTCATGGGGAATGTGTTTTCAGGGTAAAAAACAATCAGACTTTCAAAAAGCTAGAACTTCGCTGTTGCAAAAGAAAGTTCACATTCAAATGATACAGATCACCACAACATTCAACTAATCGTTTCTTTTTCTTCAGACTCCTAATACTGAACACAGAGTTTCAACCTTACTCTGTGGCCACTTCCCCCAGTTACTTAAGTGAACCATGAAAAACACTCCATCTCATTAAGATTTCTCTTTGTTACATTAGTGTGTATAAAATTATGACATTTTGTGGCACAAATCTATCTGCAAATTCACAAAAAAATGGGGAAAAGCATTGCTTCCTTCTTTTTCTGGATCTAGGCAACTTGAATCAATGTTTTTTGTTTGTAAGTAACAGAAATTCAAGGTATTCTAGGGAAAAAAAGAGAAAATTATTAAGAAAAATCAAGGACATCTCACAAACATCAAAGGCAGCTTTGAGATTCGGCTTCTCAAGGAGGACTGGAATCTCTTCAAATTCTCTACTTTGTACATCTTCATGTACAAGGTGCAGAAGCACTTAGATGACATGGTAGAAGACGGTTTGCCACAATTCCTAATTTGCACAATTTATCCCAAATGGCAGCTAGAATCCCTTAAACTTGATTTCAAATTTCCGGAAAGCAGGACAGTTTGGCATAGATTGAGCCAAGCCCTGGTCCAATCTCCCATTAGAAGATAATAGCATCATATAAACATAGGCATATAATATAAACACGTATTTTAGGGGCCACCCCCCAAAAAACCTGATGACAGATGTAGGGGAGAGTGAAGTGTGTTCTTGGAGAAAGGGATCCCCAAATGCACCTATTCTAAATACATTTTTAAAGTGTATTTTAAAAGGAATGAGGTTTTTAGTGGCTGTCCTCTTTTCAAAGTGGCTTTTGTATTTAATCAATATGGGAGTATTTCCTTCTTTTCTGCATGATAAGCCTTGTATGATATAGGCTTAATGACCTCAGAATTACAGTGGCAGGAAGCTACCCTCTTGGCCTACCTCCATATACTTTGGGTTTTACTAACTCTTGTAGCACAAATGTGGAGAGAGTGGGTGGCAGGCAGCAGCACCCAGAATACTTCATTGTGACTAAGTTCCACAGAATGACAGAATAAACAGGGATTTTTTTTTCACCTTGCATTTTTTTTTAAAAATAAGAATAAAGTTCTTCTAGGAAGGACTAATGCACTTACTTTTACTTTTGACTCATTTTACATAAAATTGATTGGGCATAAATTTTTTTCCCATTGAGATACGGGATTTATTAAAATAGAATTTTTATATCTTTCCATAAGTGTATTTTTATTAGGCTTTATTAAACTATAGGACATAAAATCATAAAAAGCAAAGTGTGTTTTAAACAGAAAATTAAGGACCAACAGATCCTTTTTTTCCAGCTTTACCGAGATAGAATTGACAAATAAAATTGTATATATTTAAGATGTATAGTGTGATGATTTTACACATTTATGCATTCTGAAATGATTACCACAATCTAGTTAGTTAACATATTCATCACCTCACACAGTTACTGGCTAATGTTTCTTGAAGACTTCCAGTGGAGAAAGAGCACAGGCCTTGGGGCCAGCTAGACCCAGGCTCAAACCCTGACTTCTGCCTTCACTTTATTCTTTTGATAGAGCCATGGATGATCATCTTAAATTGTCTGAACCTCAAATTTTTTATTGATATTAAATTTCAAGAGTAGTCTTCAAAGTAATGCTGATATCAATTCAAATTGATACCGTATGTTGCTGATGAGAGAGTCAAGTAGTACTCTCCCATCAGCACTTCCTCAAAAGGTTAAATAAACAGCATGAACATATGACCCAGCAATTCTATTCCTAGGGTATATGCTCAAAAGGATTGAAAACATATTTCCACACAAAAATGTACACACAAATGTTCATAGCAGCATTATTAATAATACTCAAAAAGTGAAAATAACTCATATTCCCATCAGCTGAAGAATGGATAAACAAAATGTGACATATCCACATGATGGAATATTATTCAGCAATAAACAGAAATGAAGTGTTGAAATAAAGTATTGATACATGTTACAACATGGAGGAGCCTTGGAATGAATTAGCCTAAGTGAAAGAAGTCAGTCACAAAAGACCATCTACTATATGATTCCATTCATATAAAATGTACAGAATAGTCAATGTGTAGAGGCAGAATGAAGATTAGTGGTTGCCTAGGAGGAGGGAGAATAAGAAGTGATTCTTGGCCAGGCGCAGTGGCTCACGCCCGTAATCCCAGCACTTTGGGAGGCCGAGGCAGGCGGATCACCAGGTCAGGAGATGGAGACCATCCTGGCTAACACGGTGAAACCCCGTCTCTACCAAAAATACAAAAAATTAGCCGGGCGTAGTGACGGGTGCCTGTAGCGCCAGCTACTCGGGAGGCTGAGGCAGGAGAATGGCGTGAACCCGGGAGGCGGAGCTTGCAGTGAGCCCAGATCGGGCCACTGCACTCCAGCCTGGGAGACAGAGCCAGACTCCGTCTCAAAAAAACAAACAAACAAACAAACAAACAAAACAGTGATTCTTAATAGTTACAGGGCTTCTTTTGTATGCACTGTAATGCTCTAAAATTACATTGTGGTGATGGTTGCACAACTCTACTAAAAACCATTAAATTATATACTTCAAATGGGTGATTTTTATATGTGAGTTATATTCCAGTGCAACGCTTTCACAATGTGATAATGTATGAACATATACATAACAGTTCACAATTCATTTGTGCCAGGTTAAATTACATATCACCCTTCCCTTCACATTCCTATTCATAACACTTCATCCTACCTGAGAATAAATAGGAATAGGAATAAAAGAAATAATAACAAGTACTCTAAGTACTATTTAAATGCCTAAATAATATTAGTAACATTGACTAGTAATAACACTACTAATCCAAACCTGTTGCTATTGATTATAATTTATATAGCATTTACTATGTTCTATGCTTAGCATTTTGTATTCAAATTAATTTAATACTCCTAACAATCCTCTGATAAATAAGTGTTATTCATCTGTTTACATATGGAGAAATTGAAGCTCAAAAAGTTTTGATTAATTGCCCCAATTTATAAGTCTAGTAAAGAGCAGAAAAGATGAAGCTAATTCTAGCTGATTCCACATGCAAAACTCCTAAACAATATTTGGCCTCCCCTGCAGTACCCTGATAAGTATGTGTAACTAGTTTTAAAACACCCTGTTTGATCACACGTTTAGAATTTGCTCCAGTATTTATTTGCACCAACTGGGTGAACACTGGGATCTTGGGCAACACACAATGCCTCATCCACATTGGCAGGAGTCCTTCTGAGATAATATTGTGTAGACAAATTAATAATTATGTATTAATGTACCATAAGAAGATACAAGGTTACTTCTACTTTGAGCTGTGGATTTTAAAAAATTTCTGTAATAGGAAAGAAAGACGCAGTTTCTCAAAGTACAGCTTTGTCTTAAGATGTTCCCAATAATTGACCAGGAGCAGTGACTCATGCCTAAATCCCAGCACTTTGGGAGGCCCAGCAGGAGGACTGCTTAAGCCCAGGTGTTTGAGTCCATTCTGGGCAACACAGTGGACCCCATCTCTACATAAAAATTAGTCGGATGTGGTGGCGTGTGCCTGTGGTCCCAGCTACTTGGGAGGCTGAGGTGAGAGGGTCACTTGAGCTTGGGAGGTCAAGGCTACAGTGATCCGTAATTATGCCACTGTTCTCCAGCCTTGGTGACACAGCAAGAGGCCATCTCAAAAACAAACAAAAAAGGATGTTACCAATAATAATAATAGAAGTTAACATTCATCAAAATGTTAAATATAACCTGGGCATTGGTGCTTTATATGAGTCAGCTCATTTAATCCCTATAACAATACTATAAACTAGGTACTATTATTATCTTCTTATAGATGTGAAATATGAAGCAGAATAAAGTAGCAGAGCTATGGTATCACTAGAGCCCGTACCCTTAATATCTACCCTATAGTCATTCCAAATGCTTCAAATTTGTTTCAGTTAATAAACATTATTAAACAATGTCACAATTAAAATACATAAATAAGAAGGTCATATGTTGTCAATAAAAATTAAAAATTACAGTGTTGACAGGTATGTTGACAAAAAATGGAAATATTTTAGACATTTTAATTGATTCATAAATATATATCTAAACATTCCTGATGTTGCTTGTGTAAAGAGTTTACGTTTAGAAATCTCATGAGTCCTCTGTGAAGTACAAAAAAAGGAGAGTGGAGGAAAAAGAAATGTCATTATCAGACATAATTGGTCCCTACATACCAACAAGAACAGGACAATCAAGATAAAGTGAAGGCCTCTTGATTTACTTATCCCCAAAAGCTGTTCTTTGACTAAAGGGTAAAACTGCCACAACTCTAGAGTGGTACAAATAAGAGGACTTGCAAAAGTTTCCAGCAATTGAGAGTAGGCCGATGAGAAATACTAAAGCAAGAGCCATAACTGGCTTAGGTTGGTGCCCGCAAATCTGAAACCAGAAACCACACAGAATCAATTCAAAATGGTGAGTAGAATGACAGAAATGATTTCAAGGTGGCATTCTGAAAAACAAAGTAATTAAGACAGGAATCTACGAACAGAGGCTGACTCCCAAGCGTTTGGACTAAAGACAGAAATGGGTCAAGTGGGTCAAAGGGCAAGTGGAACAAATAGAGACCAAAGGAGAAACCTGACCGAGATTTTTTCCAAAGCAAATGGGTAAGTCCTGCACCACCTCAAAACTCCACAAATGGCGGTTTTCAACTTGAGGCCTCAAGTTTGTTGAGGTTTCAACGGTTTGAAAGCAATATCAGGGATAAGTTTACGTGCTTGGGGGTGGTTAGCTTTCTTTTTAACAATATTTAATTCTTATCAACACAAGACAGGGTTTTGGAAAACTGGCAAGAAACAAGATAAACTTCCAGAAGACGTTACTCTGTTGGCTCCACCCTCTGGTGCGATCCCATAGTAAGCAAATAGGGTATGTGTATCAAAGCTGAAACTCAACAGTAACAAAAATAATTGACAACCACAACACTCTCTAACATACATTACTAAACTCTATGGTTGATGCTTAAACAACACAGATTTGAACTGCACAGGCCATTTATATACAGATTTTCTTCCACCTCTGCCACCCCTGAGAGAGAGCAAGACCAACCCCTTCTCGTCTTCTTCCTCCTCAGCCTAGTCAGCATGAAGAGGATGGGGATGAAGACCTGTATGATGACTCACTTCCACTCAATGAATAGTAAATGTATTTCATCTTCCTTACGATTTTCTTAACATTTTCTTTTCTCTAGTGTACTTTATTGCAAGATACAGTATATAATACATGTAACAGATAAAATATGTGTTAATCAATAGTTTATGTTATCAGTAAGGTTTCCAGTCAACAGTAGACTTTCATTAGTTAAGTTTTTGGGGAGTCAAAAGTTATACATACATTTTTAACTGGAAGGGGGGCCAGCAATGAATACCACATTGTTCAGTGGTCAACTGTAGTTATGAGTGTGATATGAATTGTGATAATCTGAAATAAAAACTTACTTTTGGACATGGAAAGGAAAAAGATAAAGCAAACTACTGCAAAGCAGAAAACAGTACCTGTAGTTAGCACTGTCACCTCATGTCACTAAAACTCATAAAATCTAAGGAAACACTGTAGAATACAGACTTTTCAAACAGCCTCATGAAAATAATTAACTTGTGTCTAGTATATAGTTAGGAAATTTATATCACAAAGTATAATTTGAACTATATTAGAAAATTATATTGTAAAAATGGTGGCTTTACACTTAATCAACTAGGAGACCTCCAAGCTAATTATTAGCAACCATGAGACTGATGCCTAATGCTTATCCCAAGCGAATTTCTCAAGGTTAAATCTATTCTGGAAATTGGAGAGGAAATGAAAATACTGAGAAACATCACTGCAGTGCTCTCAATGAAAATAGATATTTTATTTGGACCAAGTAAATAGCTTTCTCAAAGATTAACAAATTTGTTTATTCTAAACCAGTTGAATAAACTCAAGTTTATTCCTGAAAATGTATTATAAATAATTTACCAGTGATGTGCCACTCTAAACCAATGGAATACACTCAGTTAATTTTTCTTCAAAGTGTATCTTAAATAATTCATTAATGTTGTCAAGTAGATAATTAATATAACATTAAGTAAATCTTAAAGTGAACAAAATTTTGATAATTAGTTTAACCTAAAGAAACCTAACTCATTGACTAGACTGTCACCATTTTGTTCACAAATGTTGGCACATTTTCTGGCATTATCCTTCTGTCTATGAAGTATCTGTGCATTTCAATTTTGGGTCAAATGATAATTTGCTTATGAAGTAGATTAATACTAAATTGCCCAATGTGGCAGATCATCAGGGATTCCATTGAGATAAAGTCAAAATATAATTTTGTAAATTGTGTGTGTCATGAATTATGCTGAAGCTACATACACAGAAAAATATAAAAGAAGCAAACAATAAATATCTATATAAAGGAAAGAGCTAGATTCTAGAGTAAGAAGAAACTGGATTATTGAAATCGCAGTTCTTCAATTTATTTGCTCTTTGAGAATGTTAAACAATTTACATAACTCTTTTCAACCTCAGTTTACTAAACCACAAAATAGGTTTACTAATGCCTGCCTTGCATTTTCAGGATTTACCATAATATATTTAATTCCCTTAATGTGGTGCTTAGTATATACCGAATGCTATAGGAATTTCTGCCCTTGTTAGTGTTATTATTTGTATAATTATTATCACACTTTGGACTCTTTTGATGAAGTCAGAAATTGTGGTGTATTCTTGATTTAAATTCTTTATCTCTTAATATAATTTTAATAACATTTTGTTATTAACCTCATACGTCAAGACCCTCTGCAAATAATGGATTCCTTCTAATCCCTTACCCCAACAACCTATAACTAAGTTTTATCTTCTTTCTGCAATGAATGCTGTGTTTATTCTCCTCTTTTTGTCTTCCTTATGTTGCCTGTCTTATGCCCCTCTTGATCATCCTTGTACTCTTGCCTCCAATTTCTCTTCTCCTACCCCTCCTTCATCCTATCTATAAAATAATTTTCCTAAATTACATATTTGATCATAACACTTCAATAAACCCTTTTTGGTTTCAAATTGCCACTAAAGTTGAATCTACTTATCCTTGGGCTGAAAATACATTTAGTTCAAGCATACTTTTCTGCAATAGTTTTTAATCTTTGGAAAAAAATACTAATTTTGCTCGAACTCAAGGACAATAGATAGCATTAGATAAACAAGCTTCAAAAAACTCAAAACAAAACTTAGCTACTCTGAAGGAATTAATTGCATTTGCCAACACAAGGGAGGCAATGGTACATTTTGTTATGTATATCTTAGAACAAGGGTAAATTATGAAGTTCATTTAAAGGTGTTCATTTTTATCTGTTGATAGTAACTATTGATGTCTTTAGCTATAGTGTATAGATATGCACAATGAAAATGAAATCTCACCATACTGTTTTAACAGGATCTAGCCTTTGATTTTATGAAACAGATATAACTAACAGACTACATGATGGTCTTAACTGTATCCCTAATAATGGACCTAGAGTAGGTGACCTCACACCCTCCAGATTTTCGTAATCTCATTAAGCTTCTTTTTCACATATTTCTTTGCTAATTCTTCTAACTTATCTCTAAATGTTTTTGTTCCTGTTTTTTCAGTCCTTGATCTTCTTTTTATAAACTTGTTCCTTAGGTGATCTTATTCAGTCATGTGGATTTAAATATAACTGACATGCCTTTATTTTCCAATTATTTCTCCATCCCCAGACTCTTTTGAGTTTTAGATCTATATATTTCATTACTACTATACATCTCTTTGGATGTCTAAAACACTTAACAAAATTAGTATTTGTAAAACTGAATTTTTAACCCCTTCACCAAAAGAAAAGGTTTGTTTTCTCCATTGCCACGATGATGTCGTCTTTAGCTCTTTTCACAAGCCAGGGTCTTTCATGCCTTTCTTTCACATGTCTAGAATCCGGTGCCACCCACTCTCTGGCTCTTAACATTCAAGTTTCATTTGAATGTCATCTCCTCAAAGAGGCCTTTCCAGATTATCCAGTAACAGCCTCTCTTTTGATACTCTCTATCTCAGTACTGTTTGCTTGTTCCATATAATTTGTTACAAGCTGTATTCCATTTATTGGTTACTTTTTCATCTGTTTCCTTTATCTGATTATAAATTCCAGGAGAGAAGGAACAATATCTTTCTTTTTTTTTTTTTTTTTTTCTCCAGACAGAGTCTCGCACTGTCGCCTGGGCTGGAGTGCAATGGCGCCATCTCGGCTCACTGCAACTTCTGCCTCCCAGGTTCACGCAATTCTCCTGCCTCAGCCTCCTGAGTAGCTGGGATTATAGGCACACACCACCATGCCCAGCTAATTTTTTGTATTTTTAGGAGATATGGGATTTCACTATGTTGGCCAGGCTGGTTTCAAACTCCTGACCTCGTGATCCATCCACCTTGGCCTCCCAAAGTGCTGGGATTACAGGCATGAGCCACCACTACCTGGTACACAGTGGCATCTCTGAAAATATTTGCCAAATGAATGAATAGATGAAAAAGACAAAAAGACACTGGATGGGTATGTAAGATACCATTGTAAATGAGGATTCCTTTACTGGCTATCATTAATGCATCTGTACTGCAATTTAGAGAGCCTCAATACATAAAAGCAGAAAAATCACACTATAAAGTAAATGTTTTAAGAGAAGATAATAATCAGTTCATACAATATTCACATTAGTTTAAGTGCTTTACAGAATTAACTCAATCCTGTCTACAAATGTATGGGATATCAACTAGTATTATATGCATTTCACAAATAAAGAAACAAGGGGGAACTTTGTCTTGCTAAAAGAAACATAGCTGAAAGGGGAAAATCAAGGATTTGAGCACAGATACTTTTTCAGAGTCTGCCTGCTAAACCACAATGATTTACTCTAAGAATTTGCTAAAATGCCTTTATATCTAGGCATCTATCTTACTATTTTAAATTTGGTTTGATCTGCAAAACCACGAAGCACAAGTAAACCCTCAGAACTACATCTGTGGCACAAAATAAGGTACAATTTTATCCTTGTCCAGGCCTGACAAACAAGCTCTGCCAGGTTAGAAAGTGAGTGTATGTTTCCCTCATTGATTCAAGTGGAACTTTCTGGTCCAGTTCTTTCTGATTAAAAAAATCTATTTAATCATTTTAACATATTTTTTGCACACTCATACATTCATCCATTAGTTATCTCCAAAAGCCCTGTCAGCAATAATTGTATCTTCGAAAAATGACAAATTAAGAAAAGCTTATAAACTTGGCCTTAAGTATGAAAGTTAATGGCTAAGAGTGACTGTGTTTTATAATCCAATGTAGTCCTTAAAGAATTTTAGAATTATTGATGTCATAAAAATTTCATTTAATTCGAAGTTTAGCATTAAATTTCAAAGAAAACTAGTAGATATCGAATCCAATTCTTGGAATAGCACTTTACCTAGTATAAAAATTGCAAGAAAAAATTATTTGGTGTGCTGTGTATATATGATTTTCAAATACAATCTCCATATCTAGTGTTGCATTATTTTTTATTGTTTGTTTTTGAACACAGGATTTCCTTTGATAATGTGAATGAAAATAACTGAAACACCACTACTCTGAGAGACTTGATTATATATATATACATATATATATATATAAAATCAAGAGATATATATATATATCTCCTGTATTTGTTTCCCCTTCTGCATCCCTGCCAAAAAATTATTTATGAACAGTATGGATGGTTATTCAGATTTTTTTCTGTATGAAGATATTTTGGCATTTCATTTTAGAAATTAGTTTTTAAAATTTTTAACCTTATCAGGGATAAATAGTAGTGTTATAAGTACTTTATAAACAAGTCAAGATTGGGTCAAACATGTACATTATAATTTTCATTTGGTTGCATAAATTTAAATTCAGCCTTTACTTACGTCTAAAAGGGACACCTTTATCCTGTGAAGCTCAACATTGCTCCTCATATAAAACACTCTGAGAAAATAACCCATTAATGGGAAACTTGGTATTAACTATATAAATATTTTCTTATCCCTTAACAAGAAAATATATTTACATTGGAAGAAGATCAATGTAGATAGCACAGACTTTTGATTATTGACTAAGGCATTGAGAGCAGAATGAAAGCAGCAAAATATACTTGTGTAATCGGTAGTAAATCTCCAACCTAAGCAAGCCTTGAAAAGACCATTCTTTACGAGAACTTGCTCTTGTCAGATTTTGACTACATTTGTCATTTGGAATATAGTCAGTATGCTATTACTGTATAGTAATGCTTGATGTGATTATTACAGTATGAAGATACAAAAATATAGATTAAAATGACTGCCCTGATTAACAAAATAAAAACTTCTCATAATTTACTATAGGAGGTAGGCAGGATGCTATGACAATCTCAATGACCCATGACCTTGAATAGTGCCTTCTTCATGAGTATGTGCGGGACCTATAACTTGCTCCTGAAAAATAAATATGGCAAAGATGATGAAACATCCCTCCTGTGATCATCTTGTGTTATATGACAAAGATGAAGAGATTCAGAAGGTGTAATTAAAGTCTCTAATCAATTGAATTTAGATTAACTAATGGAGATATTATCCTGGATGAAGCTGCATCAGCAGATAAGCTTTTTAACAAAGGGTATAGAGGTCAGAGACGTAAGAAGTCAGAGGGATATTATATTTCTGGTTTCAAAGAAGCAAGCAGCCATGTTCTTAACTGCCTATAGCGTGGAGTGGCCTCTAGGAGCTGAGAGCCTCAGATCTAAAACTGCAAGGAACTGAATTCTGACAGTCAACTGAATTCTGCCAGCAAACTGAATGGGCTTGGGAGAGGACCACAGCTTCAGATGAGAACCTACCCCAAGATGACACCCTGATTTCAGCCTTTCAGAAACTCTGAGCAAGGAACCCTCCTAAGCAGCACTCACATTTCTGACCTCTATAACTGAGAGGCAATAAATGGGTGTTGTTTTAAGTCAAAATTTTTGGTTGTTACACAGCATAGAAAACCAAATAGAAGATGGGACTTCTGCAATGAGGGAACAAGGACTTCTGAAGATCCACTCTTCTGTAAAAATCATAAGAACACTAGTAAAAATTGTTAGAATCAACTTCTTCAAAACTCTGTAAGTAACCAAAATAGTATCAATTTGAAGAATGTTTATTCCATTAAAAAATGGCTGAATCTGGGTAAGAAAAGCTGTCTTCATTGTATTTTAATGTGAATTAATCCCACAACTTTCTCTCTCTACCTCTGAAGTAACCCTGAAAAAATAAATAGTTGTACAATAGAGATAAATATAAGAACTCTAGCCTAGCAGCCACTGACTGGGGCAAAACAGGTTTAGAACTGTTTCAAACCCAAAAGTCCTATTCCCAGAGCAATATCATTACTGGACCTGTCTGGCTGCTCCCCCAAAACCTCCACTCACAGGACTTGTCTTTATTTAACCTGATTCAGAGCTCACTCAGCGTGAATAACCTTTTCCCAAGGTTTGTCAGAAAAACAAAACAGTGGCAATTGTCTAATACAACACCTGCTTAAAGCAGGGATAGTAATTGGAGCAAATAAGAGGTTCAAAAGAAAAAAAAATAACTTAAAAGGAAAAGCTGTGAGATGAGATACTCACAGGGGAATCTGAAAAACTCTGACATATTCCTGGGAATTTAAATGGTCATGAAAATATGTAAGGCTGTGTCCCTGCCTAGGAAAGACATGGAAAGTCCCTATCTTCTCACATGTGGCTAATCTTGAGGATCTGTACAGGTAGAAAGTGAAGATTAAGGCACAGGTGTAAATTGCTAGAGCATTGAAGGTGTGCACCAACACTCTTAAAGAGTCCCTTGGAATAGAGAAGGAAACATACTTCCACGGCTTTTAAGGAAAACTCTGTCCAATCCAATCATTAGCTGGCCAGTAAGCTGAGAAGAGACCTGGTGGAAACATATGACAAAGAATACAGACCAGCAACAGCAGCAGCAACTACAAGAGCAAAAACAACAATAACAACAAAAAACAAACTGAAGAGATTAATTATAGGGGGAGAAGTATCTAATTTTCAGAGATGCCATAATTATTTAATATATCCAATTTTCCACCAAAGAATTGTAAGACACACAAAGAAATAGGATGAATGGCCCCATACCAGGAAAAAGAATGAATCAGTAGAAACTGTCCCTAATGATATCCAAACACTGAAGTTGCTAAGCAAAGATTTTAAATTGGCTCTTATAAACATGTTGAAAGAACTAAAGAAAACTATGTCTGAAGAACAAAAAAAAAAGTATGAGAACAATGTCTCATAAAACAGAGACTATCAATTAAAAAAAAAAACAAATTCTGGAGTTATAAATTACCAAAACAATTGAAATAATAATCCTAAAATAAGACTGCCAAAGAAAAATGCCATACTCAGCAAAACTATCCTTCAAAAACAAAGGAGAAATTTATATATTTCCAGGTAAACATAAACTAACAGAATTAACACTAGTACCACTAAACTACGACAAATACTAAAGAAAGAGTGTCAGGCTAAAATAAAAGGATGCTAAACATTAACTAAAATCCAAATGAAGAAAATAAAGTGTACTAGTAAAGTTAACTGCCTCGGTTAAAGACAATATAAATGTATTTGTTGTTTGTAATTGTTTTCTTCTACCTAATTTAAAAGACAACTGCATAAAACATCATAGAGAACTATTTTGATGGATTTATAAAGTCTCACATGAATGACAATAGTCCAGAGGATAGAGAGAAAATGAGGTTATATAAGACTGAAATTTTGATATACAATTGAAATTAAGTTGGTATTAACTGAAATAGAGTGTTATAAATTAAGATGTTAATTGTAATCCCCAGGGCAACCAATAAAAAGATAAAATAATAAGGAAATTACAAGGAATTAAGACAGTACACAGAAAATACCTACTGAACCCCAAATAAGCCAGTAATAGAGTAGTACAAAAGAGACATAAAACTTATAGAAAATAAAAATTAAAGTGGCAGATGTGGATTCTGTTTAATCAGCAATTATATTAAATGTAAATGCTTGAAATATGCCAGTCAACACACAGATTAGCAGAAGGAAAAAAGTGACATCTAACTATATTCTGTCCACAAGTTTAGATTCGAAGACACAAATTAATTGAAAACAAAAGATGAAAAATTATATAGTATACAAAGAGCAACCAAAGGAGAACTGCAGTGGGTATACTAATATCAGAATAGGCTTTAAAACAAAAACTTATTTCTAGAAACAAAGATATTTTATAACAGCAAAGGAGTCATTCCATCAGAAAGACATAAAAAAAATTAAAATATACATGCACCAAAAAAGCCCCAAAATGCAAGAAATAAAAATTGATAGGATTGAAGAGAGACGTAGACAATTAAAGAAAATGCAAAATTCAATGCCTCGTTTTCAATAATGGGTAACACAACTAGTACAAAATTCAAAACTGAAATGCAAGAATCGAACAACACTATAAAATAACTGGATTTAATAGCTAGAGATCAATAACAGAAGGAAATTTGGAAAATTTACATTTATGTGAAAATTAACACGCTCCCAAATAACAAACCAGCCAAAGAATCAATCACAAGAAAATTCAGGAAAACCTTGAGATGGGTGAAAATAAAAAACTAATCTAGCAAAATTTATGGAATACAGCTAATGTGGTGCTTAGAGAGAAATTGATACCTGAAAAATGATCATATTTTAATCCTATTTTAAAAGAAAATCTAAAATCAAAAACCAAAACTTATCCCTTTAAAAAATTAGTTAAATCAGTGGTAACTAAACAAAAATAAGCAAAAGAAAATAAAGATTACAGCAGAAATAAATGAAGAATAGAAAAACAATAGAAATAATTTTAAAAAATAAGAAGTTGTATTTTGAATCATGGGGTTCCAAAGACTCACATTTCCTGACTTCAAAACTTACTACAAAGTTACAGTGATCAAGATAATGTGGTCTTGGCATAAGGATAGATAAATAGATGAAGATAAAAAAAAAGATGAAGAAAATGGCAAAACTTTAGTGAGATTAATCAAGAAAGAGAAGACTCAAATTACTAAACCAGTAATGAAAGAGGGAACATTACTAGTTACTTTACAAAAATAAGGAGAATTAAAGAATATAATTCACAATTATATATTAATAAATTAAATGAAATGGACAATATTCTAGAAAGACACAAAAATGTACCAAAACTGACTCAAGAAAAAATAAAACATCTGAATCAACCTTTAACAAGTAAGGATTAAATTAGTAATCAAAAATTTTTTTACAAAGAAAAGCACAGCCTTTGATGGTTTCACTGGTGAATTCTGTCAAACATTTAAAGAAGTAAGACCAATGCTTCACAAACTCTTGCAAAAAAAAGTGAAGAGGAAACACTTCCCAACTTATTCTCTAAGGCCTGTATTACCAGAATTCCAACACCAAAGACTAGAACAACTAGATATCCACAAGTAAAAGAAAGAAGTTGAACCCCAATCTTACATCATATAAAAGAAGTAATTCAAAATAAACCATAGATTTACGTGTAAGAGCTAAACCTATAGAATTCTTAGAAAAATATATATACATAAGTATTTGTGGTCTTGTATTAGTCAATGTTTCTTAGATATTACATAAAAGTGCAAATAACAAAAGAAAAAAAGCAAAACATTTACTTCATCAATATTAAAGCATAGATTCAAAAGACATCAAGAAAGTCAAAAAACAACCCATGTAATGGAAAAAAATATTTGCAAATCATACATCTGATAAGGAACTGGTATCCAGAATATATAAAGAACTCTTGCAATTCAACAATAAAAAGACAACCAAATTTTAAAATAGGCAAATTATTTGAATATAGATATTTCTCCATAGAAGACATACAAATGGCCAATAGGCACAAGATAAGATGCCTAATATCATTAACCATTATGGAAATGCATATCAAAACCACAATGAGATTCCACTTCACATGCACTAGAATGGCTAAAATAAAAAAGATAGACACTAGTGTTGGCAACTCAAGTTCTGGAGCAAAAATGCTTGGATTTAAATTTAAGCTCTGCCACCCACTGACTATGACCATAGACACGTTAGTCAGCCTCCCCAGATGTATTAGTCAGGGTTTTCTAGAGGGACAGACCTAACAGGATAGTTGTACATATAAAAGAGACTTTATTAAAGAGTATTGACTCACACGATCACAAGGTGAAGTCCCACCATCGGCAGGCTGAGGAGCAAGGAAGCCAGTCTGGGTCCCAAAACCTCAAAAGTATGGAAGCCAACAGCGCAGCCTTCAGTTTGTGGTGGAAGGTCTGAGAGCCCCTGGCAAACCAGTGGTATAGGTCCAGGGGTCCAAAAGTTGAAGAACTTGGAGTCTGATATTTGAGGGCAGGAAGAATTCAGCACAGGAGAAAGATGGAGGCCAGAAGACTCAGCCAGTCTAGTCTTTTCATGTTCCTCTGCCTGCTTTTATCCTAACCACACTGGCAGCTGATTAGATGGTGCCAGCCCAGAATGAGGGTGGGTCTGCCTCTCCCAGTCCACTGACTCAAATGTTAATCTTTTTTGGAAACACCCACACAGACAAACCCAGGAACAACACTTTGCATTTTTCAATCTGATCAAGTTGACACTCAATATTAACCATCACACCAGGTCTCAGGTTTCTCATTTGCAAAAGGGTACAAATAGCCTACTTACATCATAGGCTTGTTTTAATGTTAGTTTAAATAACAAAAATAAAAGAAAAAAATAAACAGATAAAAAGATAAAGTGGTGAATTTTAAAATGGTAGAAATAAATCAAAGAGTTGATTCTTTAAAAATCTTAATAAAGGCCAGGCATGGTGGCTCACGCCTGTAAACCCAGCATTTTGGGAGGCCAAGATGGGTGGATCATGAGGTCAGGAGATTGAGACCATCTTGGCTAACATAGTGAAACCCCGTCTCTACTAAAAATACAAAAAATTAGTCGGGCGCGGTGGTGGTCGCCTGTAGTCCCAGCTACTCTGGAGGCTGAGGCAGGAGAATGACGTGAACCTGGGAGACGGAGCTTGCAGTGAGCCGAGATCATGCCACTGCACTCCAGCCTGGGCGACAGAGCAAGACTCCGTCTCAAAAAAAAAAAAAATCTTAATAGAAAACACTTCAGTAAAAACTCTTTCCTGCCCCTTCATCCAAAACACACACACACACACACACACACACACACACACACACACACACAGAAATGGGAATGGTGAAATAACTTTGTATTTTAAAAGATTAAACAATATTTTTCTCACCTGTATACAACTGTATTTAAAAATCTGATTAAATAAACATATTTTTAAAACATGAATTACCAAACTGACTCTGAAATAGAAAAACAAAACAAGTTGTTTTACCAGAGGAGAATCTAAAAAAAAAGTAAGAAATCTACTTCCATTCCTACAAAAAATTCCACAGAATTACTAGGCTTAAATATTTTCATAGGTACATATTAGCAAACATTCATGGAACAGAAAACTCCATCGCTGTTTAAAACATTCAAAGTATAAGATGGGAAATTCTTCAGAGTTCCACATGACATTGGTCCCCAAACTAAAAGACACGACAATAAAAGGAATCTATGGGATCAAGGATATCCACAAATTATGATTTAAACTCCTAAATAAAATTATAGTACAAAAGAATTCAGTAATATCAAGTAAGGTCATTTCAAGAATATCAAGTTGATAAAATTTGAAAATATATTAATATAATTTAACATAATAATTCACAAGACAAAGATGTATTGTGAAATAGAAATAGATACCCTTTATATCATACAGATACACTCACATATATCTTAAAACCCGAGTTAGCATTGTTTAATGGAAAAATGTTATAAACATTCTCTGGAAGGCAGAATTCTAAGATGGACCCCAAGATTTCTACTTCCTAATGTTCATACCTCATACAACTCCCTTCCTTTGAGTGCAGTCAGAACCTGTAATGATAAGGGGTATCGCTCCCTTGATTGTACCATGTTACATGGCAAAAGGGATTTTGTATGTATAATTAAGGTTACTAGTCAGTTGATTTTAAGTTAATCAAAAGGAAGATCCTCCAAATGAGGCTGTCCTAATCATAAGAGCACCTAGAACTTCCCTGGAAGATACATTTGAAGTATAAGAGGGTCTAATGGAGAGCTTGTGGGGCACATGTGGCAAGGAGCTATAGGCAGATCCTAGGAACTAAGAGAGCCACCAGCTGACAAACAGCAAGAGAACAGGGTCCTCAGCCCCAGAGCCACAGAGAACTGATTTTTACCACTAATCATGAGAGCTTAAACAAGGACTCCTATCTCCAGAAAGGGTGCGGCCTGGCTAACAGCTTGATTCCAGCTTTACGAAACCCTGAGCAGAGAATTCAGCTAAGATGAGCCCAGATTTCTGATCTACAGAAACCACAGAATAAATTTTTACTGTTTTAAGCCCCAAGCCTGTAATAACTTGTAATATAGAACAGAAAGCCAATATGCATTCTAAGTTAAGAACAAAAGAAAAACTTCCAACTTAATATTAATCTTAAAATAATAGTGTAGCAGGTAGTATTTTCTAAAAATGGCCACAGGAGTCATTTACATTCAATACACTCGTCTAGGACTTTGTCATTCTCTCATTAAGAGGTGGAGATTATTTACCCTGCCACTGAAAGATGGGATATTTTTGTGACTCTCTTGATAAATAAAACTACAACAGAAGTGACACCGTTTGAATTCTGAAGTTAGGTTCTGAGAGGCAATTTGGCTCCACGTGGCTCCCTCCTTCTTGAGGGACTCTGTCTTGGAAGCTAGCTACCATGTTGCAAAGCAGCCCATTGTCCAGAGTTTTAGCCATCCCTGCTGCCCTGAGCAGAGCAGAGGTGATCTGTCCTTACCAACTGCTGCTCAAATTGTAGATGTGTGAGCCAAATAAATATTATTGCTGTTTCAAACCATATGTCTGAGTTTTTATATGCAGCAATAGATACCAGAATATATAATAAATGTCAAAGGAAAAACATTTTAAAGATTAAAAGGAGGCAAAATTATCTTTATTTAAAATGATGAATCAGATGATTATAAAACAGGAAAACTGAAGTGGATCAATGAAATAAAAACAAGTATAAAATACCACAAGTGAGTTTTGTGATGGTGATTTTTTCTGTCAAGAGGGGATGATGGTTTGTATGGGTACAGTAGTTCTCAACTAGAGTAGACTTGTTTCTCCCAAATGACAATTGTCAATGTCTGGAGGCATTTTTGTTTCACAACTTGGGGAACACTACTGACATCTAGTGAATAGAGGACAGAGATGCTGCTAAACATCTTACAATGCACAAGACAAGCGCCATGATAACGAATTATCTGTTCCAAAATATCAGTACCACTAAGCTTGGAAAACACTGTAGTAATGCGATGGCAATAGAGATAGAAAAAAAGAGGACACATTCCAGATATTCAAGATACATATCAGAGGTGGAGTTAACAGAATTGCTTGAGGGAGAACATGGAAAGAGAAGAACAGCAACTCCTGGCTTTTTGGCTTGAGCAGCTGGCTGGATGGTGGAAGCATTCTAAGTGAGAAGAACTGGGACACACAGGTTCTGGGTTTGGGGTAATCGACAGTTTTGTTTTAGCTAATTTAAGTCTGAGATGTCTATCACAAATCCAGGTAGAGATGTCAAATAAGTAGTTAGACAGGTTTGGAACTGAAGAAAGGCCAGGGCTAATGACACAAACTTGAGAATCATTAAGATATTTCTCATTTAATCCTCACAAAAATCTTTTGATGTAGGTGTTATACTCATCCAACAGTTGAAGAAAAAGAAGCTACAGGAAAAGTTAAGTCATAGAATTAGTGATTGCCAAGGCTAACCTTCGAAACTAAATTTGTCTAATTCCAAAGCCTTTGCTTTTAACCACCAATAAAAAAACTGAAGTTGACTACACTAGCCAAAAGCACCAGACTCCTAAGTTGTCTAGAACAGAACCCTTGACTTTTGAGTGGTCTAGATCCTACTTATATTGTAGTTATTTTTAAAGTGCCACTGCAATTTTTTAAGCTTTCTTGAGATTGAATTCCTGGCTTCATGCTTGCAATGAATATATCTTAATTAAATCCCTCCTGAAGATTTGAATTTACTTGCCATCTGGATTGCAAGAGCAGCTCAGAGACTTTCAATTTAATTGAGGTGCAAGCCCTTTTGTTTGGCCCTGTGCTGCTTGGCAGCCCGGGTCCTGTTGCTGTTTCCGGGGCAAGCTTTCCTTCAGCCTGCAGTCAGCAAAATGAGACATCAGGAATAGTGCTGATGATGCCTGGACGACTGCAACCCAAAACCACTTAATTAATATACAAGTTTAATGCATTTGGTAATTAAAATTTAATTCTTTTAAGATAGACAATGGAAACAACTCCTTTTGCAAGCCTTTAATCCATTGTGCTACAACAAATGAAGTTGCAAAGGGAATTTAAATGAGGTTGTTCTTTTTTTAAGCATTAATCACACTGGGGATCAGTAAAACGATAACACGTGTTTAGCTGTGGTTGATTGATCAGTACTCTTGCTAAGTTTTGAGGCTTCTCTTTATAGTGAAAGCCTTTTTTTAAATCACAGAAAACCTGTATGTGAGAGATTCCCCTCTAAAAATGGAGATTATCAATGAAATATAAACAATACCTCAAGAAACTTAAACTAGCCCCCAAACATGCAAAAATGTGAAAATTTAAGTTAGCAAATGTACTATAATGCAAACCATATTCTCATCCTCCTGACACTCTTAGGTTTAAGTAATTTACGAAAGATTTTGTAATATACCATTTAAAAAGATAATAACCCAGTACCCATTTAGTAACAAAGTATAGAGCCTACTAGAATTTTGGTCCTAGCTATATCTTCCTCAAAACAAACAAAAAGAGCTTCCCTGTCAAATATGAGAACTGTCTTTCATATTTACTCTCTAGGAAAAAGAAAGGCAATTGAAAAAATCCTGCAGTATAAGAAGAACAAACAAAATGCTTTAATTTGTTCAGTCCAATATTTCCAAATGTTTTTAGTCATGTAAATTTTTTAGAAAGTGATACCCATTAAGATGCTGCAAAACTAATATTCTAAGAAGCAAGTTTAGAGAAACACTTCATTCCTCCATCCAAACTTTGACACTTGTTCATTTAGGAAGGCTATTAAAGTGTAAATAAATCGCTTTCCTGCCTTATCATAATTCAATTGTTCCATAAATATTCACTTACATATATGTACCAAAATCCATGCACAAAAATTTTTATAGTAGCACTATATGATAATAGCCCCAAACTGTAAACACTCTAGTATCCTTTTCAGTAGAATGGCTATATAGATATAGATGATACAGACATAGGTATAGATAGCTACAAATGTAGATATAGATATATAGATATATATGGCATAAACATTCAATGGAACACAGTATAGCAATCAAAATGAATGAATGGAACTGAGCATGTTGGTGTATACCTGCAGTCCTGGCTGCTCAGGAGGCTGACGCAGAAGGGTCTCTTGAGCCCAAGAGTTCGAGTCCAGCCTAAGCAACATAGTGAGACTCTATCTTGAAAAACAAAAATAAAGAAAGAAATGGACGACTAATAACACAATATGTACAAGTTGCATGAATGTAATAGCAAATCAAAGAAGATGACACAGAAGAATATATAGTATATAATTCTATTTAATTGAAGTTTAAAAATAGTTATTGTGGGTTGAATTATCTCTTCTACTTCACATTCAAATGTTGAAGACCTCACTTCCAGCACCTCAAAATGTGACCTTTGTTGGAAATAGGGTCATTGCAGATGTAATTAAGTAATATGAAGTTATAGTGGAATAGTGTGTGACCCTAATCCAACATGACCACTGTCTTTATTAAATGGGTAAAATTGGACACAGACACAGACACACACACAGAGAGAGAGAGAGAGAGAAAACACCATGCGAATATGAAGGCACAGATCAGGTTGATACTTCTACAAGCCAACAAATACCAAAATTGTCAGCAAACCACCAAGAATTAGGGAAGAGGATTGAAACAAATTCTTCCTCACGGCCCTCAGAAGGAACTATTCTCTGCTGACACCTTGATGGTGGGCTTTTAGCCTCCATAACCATGAGACAATAAATTTCTGTTGTTTATGCCACCCATTTTGTGGTGTTTTGTTATGACAGCCTTAACAAGCTAATACAACAGGCAAAATCATTTCATGGCATTAGAGGTCAGGATAGTGACTATCTTTGGGTACATATGGGAGGAGAAAGAGGGGTTAGTGTTTAGTGACTTGTAGAGAGCATAAATTATGAGTGGAGGGTGATAGTGCGCTTCTAGGGAACTGACAATATCTTGTGGGTGGTAATAACGTGTATGTCATTTTGTGAAAGCTCAACCAGCTGTACACTTAGGATTCACGTACTTTTCAGTTTGTAGGTGATACTTGAATACATGCATTTGTTTAAAAAGGAAATAGTTACCAGTGAACGAACACAGTCCTACCCTTAGGAGCTTTCAGCCCAGAGAGAGATGCAGAGAAGGCAAGAGTGAAATAAATTCTGATGAAAGTTTCAGTACAAATGCAATAGAAACACTCGCAGCCTGCGCTGGGGTGTAGGGAAGATTAGAAGAATAAAATTCCCGGAAAAAGTTAATGACACAAATCTAAGACTTGAAAAATGAGTAGAAACAGAGAAGTGAACAATATGTTCTATCAGAGCAAACAGCATGCACAAGACTAAGGAAAAAAATCAAAAGTAAAAAGAGAAAGCATGACCCATTTAAGGAACAAAAAGTTGTTCCATTTGGCTGACTCTCAGAGTGGAAGGTGTGAAGTATGAAAAGAGAAAGTGGGAGAAATGGACAACAGCTAGAAAATGGAGAGCTTTGAAAGAAAGAAGCTGGAAAGCATTGTAGACATGATTACAACTTAACTGGAAATCCAATATTATATCTTAAGGTGTTTATGAAATAACATGTATAAATGTATGAAAACATGTCTTTCCCTTTACAAGATGGAATTAAACTCTACAAATATCAGGAAAAGACTCTTTGTTCAAGGTAATTATAGTGTTCATGTTTTACAAAAAGCCAGTACCAAAGACAGGGTATGTGTTTTATGCCTTTACATCTATAAGGAACTTAAACAAATTTACCAAAAAAACCCCACAAACTACCCCATTAAAAAGTGGGCAAAGGACATGAATAGACACTTTTCAAAAGAAAACATACATGCAGCCAACAAGCATATTAAAAAAAGCTCAACATCACTTGAGAAATGTAAATCAAAACCACAATAAGATACCATCTCACACCAATCAGAATGGCTATTATTAAAAAGTCAAAAAATAGCAAATGCTGGCGAGGTTGTGGAGAAAAAGGAACACTTATACACAGTTGGTGGGAATGTAAATTAGTTCAGTCATTGTGGAAGACAGTTTGGCGATTCCTCAAAGAACTAAAGACAGAAATACCATCTGAGCCAGCAATCCCATTACTGAGTATCTACCCATATGAATATATATATCATTCTGTTATAAAGACACATGCATGTGTATGTTCATTGCAGCACTATCCACAATAGGAAAGACATGGAATCAACCTAAATGTCCATCAATGATAGACTGGATAAAGAAAATGTAGTATATATACACAATGGAATATTATGAATCCATAAAAACGGAACGAGATTATGTCCTTGTAGGGATATGGATAGAGCTGGAAGCCATTATCCTTAGCAAACTAACACAGGAACAGAAAATCAAACACTGAATATTCTTACTTATAAGTGGACGCTAAATGTTGAGAACACTTGGACACATAGAGGGTTGTACACTGGGGCCTTTTGGAAGGTGGAGGGTGGGAGGAGGAGGAGGATAAGGAAAAATAACTAATGGGTACTAGGTTTAATACCTGGGTGATGAAATAATCTGTACAACAAACCCCCATGACACAAGTTTACCTATGTAACAAACCTGCACTTGTACCCCTGAACTTAAAAAAAAGAAGAGAAAAAAGAAAAAGAATAACACTCTTTTACCCCAAAAAATAATTTAGGAATCAGTTCTAAGAGCACTGGTTTTTAAATTCTCCTTCCTTTGAGATCTTGTCCCTTAACTTACCAGTTATGTGACCCTGTGCAGATAACTTTATCTCTCCAGACATTAATTTCCCATCTGTGATTTAAAGAAAATGATAGCTCCTTTCTTCTAAGATTGTTGAAAGGATTAAATGAGATATGCAATAAATACTTGTATGAGTTTACTGTTGCTACTATAACAGATTATCACAAATTTAATAGTTTAAAAGAACACAAACATTTTTTATCTTACAGCTATCTAGATCTAAATTCTGATGAGGATGTGTTCAGGTTAAAAGCAAAGTGTTAGCAAAAATGTGTTCCTTTCTGAAGACTCTTAGAATCCAGTTCCTTGTTTTTTCTGTGTTCTAGAGGCTGCCCATAGTCCTTGGCTCATGGTCCTCTTCCTCTGTCTTCAAAGCCAACAGCACCAGCAGGTCGAGTCCTTCTCATGCTGCCATCTATCTGATTCTCTGACCACAGCTGGGAAAAGTGCTCCATTTTTAAGGACTCACATGGTTAGATTTGGCCCACTTATAGATCATTTGTATCCCAAAGTCCTTAAACCCAGTCACACCTGCAAAGCCCCTTTGGCCATTTAAAGTAGTATTCACAGGTTCTGAGGATTAGGGCATGGACAAGGTTGGGGAATGATTCTGCTTCCCAAAATACTAAACGCAATTCTCAAATGTAGAAAGCTCTCGAAAATCATCAGCTTGTTTTTAAATTCTTTCCTTTTTTGACAATTAAGTCATGAGTTCTTATAAAAAATGCACTCCAATAATATTTGAAGTTCTCCTATAAAACTGAGGGTTTCAATATTTAATACTGCATCTTTAGAAAAAAAAAATCTCAAACAGCAGAAAACTTTTCAATTAATAGTGGTGGAGGGGAACAAAATAGTTCCCATATTAAATCATCACTATTTGCAACTTTATATACCAGTTAAATCTCTGCCAAACGTTTGTGTTTAAACATACTCTGAAAGTTTTCTTACCCTATGCCAGGGTTTGTCAACCTTGATGATACTAACATTTTGTGCTGGATAATTCTTTGCTGGCGGGAGGCCTTTCTTGTCCTGTGCATTGCACTGTGTGTGGCAGCCTCCCTGGCCTCTACCCACAAGCTGCTGACAAAAATGTCTCCAGATAGTGCCAAATATCCCTGGGGGTAAAAAGTGTCTGCATTGAAGAACCACTGCTCCAAACTAAATGTATTAACTTTCTGGGTAATGGAGTCACATTTAAGGAATTCCACTGAAAACAAAAACCAGAAAATGCTGTCAAATGTTGGTAAAAATCGAATCTACTTGCGATATATGGCACATTTTTATTTGCCTACATGCACAATACACTAAGAAAATTGAAGAGTAAATATACATTCTGATGCATGCTTTTCTTTTTTTTTTTTAAGACGGAGTTTCACTCTTGTTGCCCAGGCTGGAGTACAATGGCACCATCTCGGCTCACCGCAACCTCCGCCTCCCAGGTTCAAGCAATTCTCCTGCCTCAGCCTCCCGAGTAGCTGGGACTACAGGCACCTGCCACCATGCCCAGCTAATTTTTGTATTTTTAGTAGAGACAGGATCTCGCCATGTTGGCCAGGCTGGTCTTGAACTCCTGACCTCAGGTGATCCACCTGCCTCAGCCTCCCAAAGTGCTGGGATTACAGGCGTGAGCCACCACGCCCGGCTGCATGCTTTTCTTAAAATGTCATTTTTCTCAGCAATAATATTTCCTAAGAATATAGGTAAAATGAATAGAAAATGTAAATGGAAGATGCAGGTGCTAATTAACATGAAGGTCTGTCTTCTAATTAAGTCTTTTGAATAATCTATGCTTCTGTGTTATACCTCGCAAAGCAACATCAATAATGACTTTTCATGTGAAGCACCTTCTGTTGCCACTTTTAAAGTTTCAGGCAGATGCTAAAAGGGGCCATTTTCATAAAACTGAAGTTTGACTAAAGAAAGGATGAATGATTTAATAGTACTCAAGATTGAAAGACAAAAAATGATCTGCACAAAACCTATTGTACACCAGGCTCTGAATATTTTTCTTGTTCATGAAATGTAGTAATTGTCTTCCATTTTCACTACAACTACTCAAAACAGCTTGCTTCTAGTGTCCTAGAAGTTCCACTAATGGCAAGCACCTGAATTAAAATAAAAAAAAAAAAAACCCTTTTGGAATCTCGTAAGATTGAAATGAATCCTCAAAGCACACTATAAAACCATCTTAATGTTTCTTATTGCCCAATTTATTATTGCCTTTCCTTTTCTTTTTTTTTTTTTACTTCTTTTCTGGAATAGATTTATTTTCAGTTTTCTAATGTATTTTGGCAATATTGTCTTTAAAAATGGTAAACCCAGAAAGTTAGAATTAATAATAATTGTATTAATCCTATGCCTAGATTATATTATATAGATTATGACCATTTGGTATATATCAAATTGAATAGAGTTATATAATCTATCCCAAAATTTAGCAAAATAGTGTTACTATAAACCAAGTCTTCAGTACTTAGGTCTAGCCAATATAATATACAGCTATAAAAGACTTGTGTAAACATTGGATGTTATCCAGTAATTACTAGAGATGATGAGACAGTTTGGAATATGGCATTTTTTGCTCACATGCTATGACCCAAATGAGAACATCTGCCTAAAGGCGTTATGGTTAGGCCATCTGCTGTTTGGCTGACACAACCTGCCTTAATGAAGAGAAATAAAGTCTTCACGGAGAATATGTACAAATGGAATATATCTATAATGTTACGAGTGAACTAAACAACGTCACTGCACTTTTCAATTTAACATTTGTTCTTCTCATCACTGTTATCAGAATATGTAATCTCGTTTCTTTTTTGACCACAAATAAAAATGCTTTTCTGTATAGTTACCAAGTGCATAATGGTAATAATGGCAATATTGATGGTAGCTAGGAAGATACTCTCAATTGGATAATAAATAAATACACCATAAACATCATGACAGATTGTGTTTCCAAAGATACCCACAACGTATCTTCCATCTCACAGATCCTTGCTTCTACAAGCTAAACTTGGCACTCCTCCAACTGAGAGGTGTATATGAACACAGTCCCTATGCATGTAAGGCGGTGTGTGACTCGCCTGTAATCAACAGAAGGGGTGACAATGAAGGGAGTGGTACCACATAGTTCCTAAGGTAACTTCTGCCTTCTTCGCTGCAACACTTAAACTTGGAACTTTGAACTTGCATGTAAGCTACCATGCTGTGAGGAACTTAAGCCACTCAGAGAGGCCAAGGATAGGCATACTTGCTGTCACTCCTAGACTTTGGGTCTTGCCAGCCAAGGATCAACATGAGAGTGAACAAGTATCAGATGACACTAGGACCCAGACTTCCCTCCTAGTTATTGAATCTTCTAACTGAAGGCCCAGACATGTAAAACAGAGAAGGGCCATGCCCACTGTGCCTTTCAGAAACTCCTGACCCACAGAAGCAATGAGCACAATTAAAGCTCTTTTTATGCCCCCAAGTTTGGGTTGGTTTGTTTCATGGCAATCGTCGTGGACGAAACAGGCTAACCATAAGCAAACATATTTTAATTTGATGTTCATATTAAATTTAACAGGAATAACAGCAAAAATCCATAAGCAATATTGAGCTTCATTGATACTGTATTGACCCAGAAAGTAGACTTTAAAATCAGGTTCCTCCAAATTTTGCATTGACAGTTATATGAATGATCATTTTTATTTTTTAAAATTATTTTTTAAAATGTTAATTTTTAAATTTTATGTTCAATTGACAAATAACTATATATGTGTGTATATATGTTTATATTTATGTATACTTCACGACATTGGGCTGGGCAAAGATTCCTTGGATGTGACTCCAAAAGTCAACAGCCAACAAAAACAAAAATGAACAAGAGGGATTGAATCACTGAAAAAATAAAATAAAATTTTTAAATCCTGAATCTGTAGGCCAATGCTAATTTTTACCTGTAGCTACTTTTTTTTTCTTTCCAAGATAAATTGATTGAACATAAGTTGCCTTTAAGAGTATCTTTTTACCTGTGCAAAATTTCTTCAGAAAAATTTTCATCAAAAAATTATCCCAGGTAGGGCAAGTCACTTTGATTTTCCTTTCTACCCACATCCAAGGTCAAAAGAAATATGTCAGGTCATACTTCAGCAGAGAATTTCCCATTGCTGTTGAGTATCTCACACTACAGACAGTTAAACAGCAGTAGCACTTGGCTTCTGACCTGAGTATAAGTATTCCATGTCCACAGGGCCTTTAAATTGCTTGGTTCCAGGATTTCCTTTTAGCAAAATGATGACCCTGAGACTTTAAAGCTATTTACTGTAAGTGGCCTTCATCTAGCATTGCTTAGCAATTTATGCTAGACTGCAAAAGACTAGAATTCAGTCAGTAGCCTCCTCACTAGACTAAAGGACCTGCTGTCTAAAGGCTCCCTTTGAAAACAACATTCCATTCAGGATTATTGTTTCCGTGACTGCCTTTCTAATGCTGATAACCTCAGTGAGAGAAGCCACTTCCTGACTAAAGTGTTATATAAATAACATGATTTAGCTAAACTCAATGGCCTTGTATTTCTACCACCAAGTTTTCTCTAACAACCTGGAAATTCTTCCCTCTGTTTTGTCATATTTGAATTAACATTCTTCTTGGAAGATGTGTTGAGAGTGAATACTGTTCTCTCTACTTGAAGGCACAAGTTGGCAGAATTAGAGGGAAGAACCTCTTCTTTCCTAGCTCATATTTCACTGTAGGCCTGTTGCACCATCTATTCACTTCCTTCTCTCCAGAGGGTAATTTGTAAGAAACTTTGGAGGGAAACAATGAATCCACAAGGCACATGAATTCTGGGTTTCTCCATGCCATTGAGTTTGCAAGGACAGTTTCTTTCAAGGGAGAACTGAGGGCTTGGCAACGTTGGGGACTGGGATTGGGTAAGGCTGACCTGTTAGCCTGTTTTCTTATATCAGATTTATCAGGAATATCAGTGACACTTTGCTCTCTTCAACCTGACTTTTACACATCTCTCATTTGTTTCCCAATTATGATGGGAAACAAAGATATAAAAAATAGTCACCTCTAGTACTAACAGGATGAATAAATATGTCTGTCTAACCCTATATTATAAGCTAATTTACAGTACAGATTTGCTAGAAGCCCTGCTCAATTCCCGAATTCCCTGTGGCATTAATTCAAGTTTGTCTTTCAGGTCACAACCAAGCTATGCCCTGCATGGTGATGACCTTGTGCCTGTCCACTATTATTATTCCATCTGCTTCTCTCAACCTTCCCAGACACGATCTCTACATATCTCTATCATCTTATACGGACTTGACATTTTCTCCTACCAACTTTAAGCCGTTAGAGAGCAGTGAACCCATCATTCTCATTTTTGTCACCCATATTTAATACACTATACAGAACACTAAATACATAACATTAAATATACTATACAGAACACACCATAAACATTTGTTCATTAATTTTAGGAAGATGTGATAGGAAGAATTCTAAAGATGCTGCTTCCCCAAGATTTGCTTCCTTTAGTTATTCAATCAAATCTTAACCTGAGTATTTCTATGAAGGGAAGTTCTAGAATTTAGGACAGCAGACGGAATTAAGGTTATTAAACAGGTAACCTTTTTTTGAGACAGAAAAATCTTTCCTTTATCCTCTGAATTCTGTATCTGGGGGCTTTTGAATTAAGCTAAAATTAGATGGATTAACAGAAGAGAAGGCACATCATTTTATTAATATTTACATGAATGATAAATTGTGGAGAAGCAACTAGGAAACATATGGGGAAACTAACGAAAGCTAAGGACTAAATTTGAACTAGAGGAAGATAAGACCTGTTCATGCAAACTAATCCTGGTGTCAGCTCTCATCTTTGATGATAAGAGTTCTTGTGTCCCTGTTACAGGTGTGAGGAGTGGGGACATCTTCCTAAAAAAAAGATGTAGTCAAATAACAATGATACAAATAAGAAGTATAACTTTGAGATCTATTGCTGAGTAAATAAACAATATTACAAAATATGTATAATACACAAGCCTGTTTACATATGTATTTCCAATACCAAATAAAATTATGTGCAATTAAACCTGTTTCCTCTCCAGGCTGGGCACGTAGCTAAATTACATTTTCTAGTATAAAGGGAAATTATATTCACTATCTTGTGGTCCGAAACACATAAACATCTCACTTGCCATCCCTCTCTCTCTTCCTCCTGGCTGGAGGTTGATGGCCAAGAAACTCCAGTAAGAGGTGTTAATGGCACTGCACTGAATGACTACATGAAGCAGAGTGTCACCGTACTGCCCCCCCTGAACCCCATCCCACCACTGGCAATCCCCTCCTGAGAGAGAAATAAGATTCTATCTTGTTAAGCCACTGATATTTTAGAGGAAATCTGTCTTAGTAGTTATGGTATCCTAATATTATTCATAGAAAAGGGTAAATATATATGTATATATATAAAACATAGTCCTGCTTTTAGGCAGGTAAGAGGGGGACAAAGACCTCTTTCTGTATCAGTTGATTTTCAACTGCTTTCAGCTCAAAATAATCCTTATGCCAAAGTGGCATATTTTGGGGGTGGCATAGTCTGATGCCCTTAAAATAGAGAAATTATTATAGATTTACCCAGATGAACGCAATATAATCATGTAAGTCCTTAAAAGCAGGGAAAAAGGCAGAAGAGCCATTAAAAGAGATACAGCAGGAGAGAGAGATAGAGAAGTTACAAGGCAAAAAGGGAGGTCAAAGATATTTGAAGCATAAGAATGACTCATCCTGTCATTTCGGGTTTTGAAGATGGAGAAAAGTGGCCATGAGCCAGGAAATTTGATAGCTTCTGGGATCTAAAAATAAACCCTCAGCCTATAGCCAACAAGGAGATGGGGCCCTCAGTCCTACAGTCACATGGAACGGAATTCTGCCAACATTCTAAATGAGCTCTGAGGTGGACTTATCCCCAGAGCCTCCAGACAGGAAATCAGCTCTGCTGACACCTTAATTTTGGCTGCATGAAACTCAGAGCAGAAAATCAGCTGAGCTAAGCTGTGCCTGGATTTCTGGCCTACTAAACTCTTAGACAATAAAACCGGTGGGGTTTTTCAAGCTGTTGAAGTTTGTTATAATTTACTATGGCAGCGATAGAAACTAATACAGAGTGTACTGATCATAATGATAAGTAATCAGTTATGTGTAGGCTGCTGCATTCAAGAGGACACTTAACATGACAAATAATAGAAATCTCTAAGAAATGTCAAGACCATGAGATAGCACCATCAAAGCTTTTCATCTTTGCTGATGATGGTGGCTATTCCTTCTCTTAACTTCTTGTCAGAGGATTTATTTGGAGTCTAATAGTTATAGGCTGGCAACACAAATCTAACTATGTTCATATAGTGGGGAGAATTCTAAGATGGTCCAGAAGATCCCCACTGCCTGGTGCATATACCACGAACAATCCTTCCTCTTGAGGGATGTGAACATGGTGGGATAGCTTTCTCTTGCTTATGTTGTATCATGTAAGATCCATCTTACCAGGAGTGGGATTTTCCTGTTGCCTTTGAAGAAGTAACTGCCCTGTTTTGACAGAGCCACATGGCCAGGATCTGAAAAAGGCCTCTAAGAGCTGAGAACAACTCCTGGCCTGTAGCCAGGAAGACTAAAGACTTCTGTTTTACAAAAGCAAAGAAAAAATTATTCCAACAACTTCAATGAGCTTGAAAGAGGACCCTGAGCTTCAGATGAGAACTCAGCCCTAGCTAACACCTTGAGTTGAGCCTCGCGAGATCCTGAGGAGAGGACCCAGCTAAACAGTGCTCAGATTTCTTAACTCAGAACCATGTGGAAATGAATAGATGTGTTTTAAATGACGAAGTTTGTGATAGTTAATTTGATATGCAACAATATAAAGCAAATATAGATTTATTCAATTCTTCCAAGCCTATTATTTTATAGATGACACTATTGAAAGTAATCACCCTGCAGATGCATAACCACCAGTGAATTGCAGTGTTCGGACTAAAACCCTGGTTTGGCTTTGTGCCTCTGCATATTATATAACATTTATCTGTTCAATGAATTGTTAACGTTTCTCAAACTATTCCACAACCTCTTTTACCAAACTCGACCGAAATAATTCCTACACTCTAATACTGATAGGTTATACACAAATTCACACACACACACAGACACACACGCACAGAGTTATATACATATTGCCTACCATGGACTGAATGTATCCCCTCAAAATCACATGTTAAAATCCTGACCCTCAATGTGATGGTATTAGAAAGTAAGGCGTTTGAATGTGTGAGCTGAAAAAAAAACCTCAAACTGTTTTTCCTCTGCTCTCAACCACAACAGTTAACACAGAAGACTTCAGTGACCAAATGTATGGAGCATTTTCTCCACATACCAAGCAAGCAATCACTTCTGTAGTGGACCCCAGCTGGGTGTCCTCCAATTCAGTTTTGACACTATCTACCTAGAAATAGCATCAAATCCCACAGGTTGAGGGCTCAGTCCCACATGACTATCCCCCGTCTGCAGATACCAGTTGTAATTCAGGACCTCTGGAACTTCTGATCAACCATTTTAGAACTGGAGTTCTCATGACCCGTTTTTTGGATTTGATTAAATTGCTAAAGTGTCTCACATAACTCAGGGAAACACATTTACCACTTTGCTGTAAAGAATATTACAAAAGATACAGATGACGAGATATAAGGGTGAGTTATGGAGGAAGGGGTGGAGGGCTTTCATGCCTTCCCTGGGCATGACATGCTCTAGGATCCTCTGTGTGTCCAGCTATATAGAAGCCCTTTGAACACTATCTTTTGGGCCTTTTAGGGAAACTTCGCTGGATAGGCATGATTGCAAAATGGACAACTGTGTACAAATGTGACTGGATAAAAAGAGTATGATCTAGTACGAGGCTAAGCGGGAAACCCAGCAAGGTCTCTCTGTTCAGACTCTTCTTGGCCTCTCTGTGCAGAATGTCTTCCTCCTGGATATGAGGAAGAATTTCTGAAATGGGGAATCTTATGACCTACCATAAGACAAGGTAGGTCAGAGAATTTCTATTTTTTTTTTTTTTTTTTTTTGACACAGAGTCTTGCTCTGTCGCCCAGGCTGGAGTGCAGTGGTGCGATCTCGGCTCACTGCAACCTCCACCTCCCAGGTTCAAGCAATTCTCTGCCTCAACCTCCCGAGTAGCTAGGATTGCAGGTGCCCACCACCACGCCCAGCTAATTTTTGAATTTTTAGTAGAGATGGGGTTTCACCATCTTGGCCAGGCTGGTCTTGAACTGATGACCTCGTGATCCACCCGCCTCAGCCTCCCAAAGTGCTGCGATTACAGAAGTGAGCCACCACACTGACCAGGTCAGAGAATTTCTTTATGGCCAGTCCCAAGACAGAAAGGTGAAAATGATTAGAATACATTTTTAGTTTCTATGGCCTGTCTTGGGGAGAAATAACAAGGATGTGGCAGTTATGAGCCAGGAACTGTGTATGTGTATCATAGGAGGTAATTAGGTCACACAGGTGGAATTCCCCTGAATGGGAGCAGTGCCCTTATACAAGGGACATCAGAGAGCTCCCTGGTCCCCTTTTTCCCGCATGAAAGTGCAATGAGTTGTCATCAATCTGCCACCCAGAAAAGGTCCATCACCAGAACCCAATCGTGATGGCACTGTGATCTTGGGATACCAGCCTCTGGAACTGTACTGCAAACCAAAAATGAAATTCTAAGGCTTCCCAACTATCTGAATGGACTTTCTCCTTGGCCAGGGCACTCTTAAAATTTAACCGGGGAGACTGGTTCAGGCCATGATGGGGAGTGGGGTCAGACATGCTTCAGTGTACCTCTCCAGCATTAACAGCAACACAGACCTTAGCCTCATAGGAAGCATTTACAATCTATCCTCTCTGAGGCCTGCTACCTGAAGGCTTCCTATGTACAATAAGAACTTTGGTCTCCACAATCTTTTTTCTTAACCCAGACATTTCCTTTCTATTGATCCCAGGTCATTAGATAAACTCAACCAATTGTCAGCCAGAAAATTTTTAAATCTACCTATAACCTGGAAGCCTTTGCTTCAAGTTGTCCCACCTTTCTGGACCAAACCAATGTCTTTCTTTAATGTATTTGATTGAAGTCTCATATCTCCCTAAAATGCATAAAATCAAGCTGCATCTCAACCACCTTGGGCACATGTTCTCAAGACCTCCTGAGGGCTGTGTCATGGGCCATGGTCACTCATATTTGGCTCAGAATAAATCTCTTCAAATATTTTATAGAGTTTGACTCTTTTTGTTGACAGTACAAAATACCTTTCTATTGTTTACGTGACGTCCAGTCTACGGTAGTTTGCTATAGTAGCCTGAACTGACTAAGGCATTGACTCATCCCAGTTAGCCAGTTTCCTATCAAAGGACAACTTAACTTATTGGACCGCCACATAGCCACTTAGTCACATTAACTTTTACAAGACAGGTGTAATTCTCCTCAAGGAACTTTAAATTTTTTGATATGTGAAATTAATTTGATATTATCATTGAGATGTAGCTTGACACACAGAAGTTTGAGACTCCTCTTGCCTATTTAGACTGCAGAGAGTTAAAACAGCTCTGGAAAGTTGAAAGACTACGCCTTGGGTGTTCTCTATATGCAGAAGAAGGATGTTCACATAGACCCATGAGACTCCTTCCTTTAAAAAAGAACCCCCCAAATTTCTTGTAAATATTTGATAGATACGGTTGCGAGGACTCTATGACATCTATTGCCCTGACTACCAGTGCTACAAGAGCAATTGTGTGTATTTCTCAAGGATAGTCAGTTGCTTTCATCTCGTGGAGAAACAGCGATTAGGCATCAGGAGTTTGTGTGTGTGAGGATGGTCCATTCAGTGTAAGCCCCCTTTTCCTAAGACTGCTCATGCCTACCAATTATTGCCAGATGGAATAGTATTAAAAGAAGGCAAGAAAGCAATTCATCTGAAAAGCACAGTTTTCCTTTTGTTTTTCCCTTCAAATGTCATTAAAGCCTAATCCAAAACCTAACTCTGATGGTTATGTTTTACTTTTACAAATCAGGAAGAATTTAAACAGGACAGGAAAACAAATTCAAACAGAATGTTCAGCAAGGGAAAAAATAAGTTCTCTAATTAGAAAGCAGGAAGGCCAGTTCTTAAGGGCAAAGCTACTCCAGGCAAAACAGCCAAACTAGTATCTTTATCCCATGGTTACCAAACAAGTTTAAAAAGGGGCTCCATCTGACCTTTGTTTTTTTTTTTTTTTTTTTTTTTTTTTTTGACAGCCAATATTTTGAATTAAGATTCAAATGTGGGGTATATTTGAAATAAATTTCCATTTGAATGTTGATAGTAAGTGGAAAGACAAATATACTTCTGGGTTAATAGAGAGATTTCTTATATCAGCAACTAAACTGCCTACTTGTATGGAGTTTTAAGACATAATAAAATTGGTACATTGTAAATGTATACAGTGTAAATGTATAGTAATACTTTTCATATAAGGAAGGAATCATAGAGAAGGAAATAATTTTCATAAATATGAATATTTGAAGGCTGGCTTATGTGATCTCACACTTCATAAACGACTCAATATGGGTTGTACTGTATCCACTTATAAAAAAAGAATATTGTACGTGTGTGCATAAGTACATTAAACTTCTATAAAACCTACAAATTCTCCAAGTCCCCAACTTTTTAATTAAATTGTATTCTATCATTTCTCTTCAATCTTAAAAAAATCATACATATAAACTACATTAAATGGAAGTGGTATACGCCCAAGAGATTTTGAAAGAAGTGTTTAGTTATTTTGCAAGGATATCATTTCAAAAGAGAGCATTTTAAAATATTTATGGTTTTATGGCATTTTTAATTAGGTTTCCAAAGACATAAGGTTTATCTTTGCTGTGAATTGTGATTGCTTATAAAATAAAAAATATTCATTCTTCAATATAAAAATCTCTACCAAAACTAAAGGTGGTACCAATCTGTGCTGCAGTTTGGGAGATGTCATGACGAGTTACTTGAAGTTCACACAAATCATTGCTATTATCATCATGTGATAATAGATGTGATATAGTCACATCCTCTTGATGTAGCTGCCTAAAGACCTGCTTTCCTTATGTGGACTTCTCTCACATAACATAAACCAGAAGGACCTATCAGATTTCTTTTTATGTTTTAATAGCCTGAAATGAGATGTACAATTACCCCTAAACCAATCACTGGCAACTGGTGACCCTTGGCGTGACTAGTTTAAATCAATCATGATTCACCCCCTTGAGCTTTGGGAGGAACTACTTCCCTGACCATGTGTTCATCAACTTACTAGCTGAGCAAAACTGGATTTCAAAACAATGAAGGGAGAAACTATTAGATAAGCTCTGTGTTAGCACACTCCAGCCACACTTGTTAATTTGTTTACATACTGTCTATGGCTCCTTCCACACTGTAACAGCAGAGTTGAGTAGAAGTGACAGAGACCAGATGCCTACAAAGCCTAAAATATTTGCTACCTGGCCCTTTGCAGAAAAAGATTGCCAATCCCTGAAATAAAACAATCAACATTATCTTCCACAATTTATATGACAAAGTTGAGAACTCCCTATGATTATAAGAAAATAATAGAGATTATGTCTATAAGCCACACATGAAAAGAAGAATTACATTCTCTAAGATCTTGTCTTTTTATTTAGCAGATTTAGCCACATTTTAGGCAGTTGTTTGACAGAGACAAGGCTTGGGAACACAACTAGAATAGGGAAGAACCAAAGAACAGGAAACAGCAGGGGGACCACCAGCGCTTGGAGAGGGGAAGGGTGCTACTTCGAATGTGGTAGATTCTAGCTACTTCCACAATGACCAAGAATCTTCCAGAGAATAGTTTGCTGAGTCTGCGGAGCAGGCCATTCCTCTTTTCTGTACACACACAACCAAACCAGAACATCACTAACCAAGTGTACTCTTCCAGGTGATTTTTAAGCCCAAACACAGGAGTAAGAGGAGCAACTCAAACAACTGTCAAAACCTTTCTAGCAAAATAGCCCTAGAGAATAGTAGCACATTTAAAAAATATTAAGACTCTTTTCCAATGGTCAGAACATGAAGCTCCTTTCTCTTTGCCAAGCAGAGTACATAAGGCCAAGAAGGTAAAGCTAAAAGGATTAAAAGAGAATTGGAAAAAGTAATGAGTCACTTTTCAGCCTCTTCCAAGATCTCAACACAGTAGCAATGAGAGAAGAAGACAGACATTTCAGGTTTGATCAAAATAACAGTCAGAAACTCTAGAAAAGCCAATAAGCTGGAAATAGTTTTTATGGGGCCAAATAAAAGAGTGGATGCCAACATATTCTTCTTTACAGTACTGGTTACAAGGGGATACTAAGGGCTCAGATTAGCAACTTCTCTTGAAATAAAAGAGATGAGAGATAACAGTAAAAAATGTGTAAGTTCTGTATTAGTTTGTTTTCACACTGCTATAAAGAAATACCTGAGACTGGGTAATTTATAAAGGGAAGAAGTTTAATTGACCCAAAGTTCCACATGGCTGGGGAGGCCTCAGGAAACTTACAATTATGATGGAAGGGGAAGCAAACAATGTCCTTCTTCACAAGGCAGCAGGAGAGAGAAGTGCTGAGCAAAGAGGTCAGAGGCCATTATGAAGCCATCAGGTTTCATGAGAACTCACTCATTCTCATGAGAACAGCATGGGGGAACCACCTCCATGATCCAATCACCTCCCAAAATGTCCCGCCCCCACTACGTGGGTATTACAATTCAAATTACAATTCAAGATGAGATTTGGGCGGAAACAGAAGCTAAACCATATCAGGTACAGTGCAGTAATGAAATTTCAGACTCATTTTTAAAACTTTTCCAGGCCAAGGTGTGGCTCACGCCTGTAATCCCAGCACTTTGGGAGGCCAAGGTGGGCAGATCATGACGTCAGGAGATCGAGACCATCCTGGCTAACACGGTGAAACCCCGTCTCTACTAAAAATACAAAAAAAAAAAAAAAATTAACCAGGCGTGGTGGCGGACAACTGTAGTCTCAGCTACTCGGGAGGCTTGGGCAGGAGAATTGCTTGAACCAGGGAGGTGGAGGTTGCAATGATCCGAGATTGCTCCATTGCACTCCAGCCTGGGTGACAGAGTGAGACTCCGTCTCAAAAAACAACAACAACAAAAAACAAAACAAAAAAAATAAACTTTTCCTGATGTGCAGAGGATTCTTTCTTGATGTGCACAATTTAACTCCGTATTGAGTTAGAGGCATGAGAAAGTTGTCGCACATGTGTGAGTGTGAGTATATACATGCATCTATGTAAAAGATTTGAATCTTTCCCAGTCATCAGTGAAATCATCACAAAGTGAAAGGAAAAATAACCATAATCCAGTTTCTTTCACCCTTAAACTCAAGCCATATTCTCAGGCTTCAAACTGGAAGCTTCTGAGATTCTTTATGAAGTCTTAGAAACACAGTAATATATTTCATAAACACTTGACAGGATATCAAGCTTTCTTTCTTGAACACATTGACCCTGAATGAAATAGGTTATTGCCTCATTTTAACAGCCCACCCTCCATTCTATGCTATATAACCAAGCATTCAGAAAAAACAACTTTTAAATGCCTATCACGCCATCTTTTCACATATAGGTTGAAGATGAATTCAACATCATATTGAATGCCGCTTTTTTTTTTTTTTTTTGAGACAGAGTCTTGCTTGTCGCCCAGGCTAGAGTGCAGTGGCACGATCTTGGCTCACTGCAAGCTCTGCCTCCCGGGTTCACGCCATTCTCCTGCCTCAGCCTCCCGAGTAGCTGGGACTACAGGCACCCGCCACCACTCCTGGTTAATTTTTTGTATTTTTAGTAGACACGGGGTTTCACTGTGTTAGCCAGGATGGTCTCGATCTCCTGACCTCATGATCCGCCGGTCTCAGCCTCCCAAAGTGCTGGGATTACAGGCGTGAGCCACCGTGCCCAGCCCAAATGCCACTTTCTAATGAGCAGAGATGTTGAAGTGTTCTGCTTTACTGACTTGAACGTCTTGTTTACTACACAATGTATTTGTAGTAAATAAAAGCAGGCTTTTAACAAGGTAAAGATTAATATTCTAGATTTGTTACTACAAAGAATAACAACTTAAATTTGAAATTAGTCATGTATAATTGACATACACATAATTTATTTTCAAAGCATCAAAGTTGTAATTTTTATATAAAAATAATACTGTTTTGAACCTTTACTTTGTTAATGTGATTCTGAATATAACCTGCTTTCTTTAAGGCTTTTTATCTTTACCTTATAGAATTTATCAGTATTTACTTCTTCCTAAACTCACTTGCCCTGCCCTCCTGAAATCAATGATACCATAGGAAGAAAAATTTTGAAATCTTCTTACAATGGAGGAAAAGAAGTGATTTTTTTAATACCTCCAGGGAAGACGTAAGAAACACATTCAACATTTTAAACAATATAACCTGATGCAATTATCTAAAATATTATTTCTAGAGAAATAAATTTATGAGAGCTTGTCGTATGATGGAAACAGTAAGTGGGATCCCTGTGGTCTTTATGTGAACATAAATCACTTCAAGGTAAGCACTTACTGAAATTGCTTTGCATGAAGTAGACTAGAAATCATCACAAGTGACATGCACACCGGTTGAAAGTGAACCAACTTTCATGTAAATGAGGCCTTAAGGTTAGTTGTATATGTAAAATGAAGAGTGATAATTGGAAGAAGCTGTACAAATTCTCCTAGGGGTAAAACCAAATTCCCTTATTGTTGTACCCTAACACAATAATCTACATAATATTTCAGTGCTTTAGGCTAAGAGGCTAACAGAAAAAATGTTCTATAAGTGCCACAATAAAATATAATAATTTTCAAATATAAAGAATTATCCTCTCAGATATCAAATAACTGATATGATTCCCTTTAAAATAAATGATCCCAGAAATTTCAAGTAAAATGAGCTTTACGTATAAACATGTATACCAAGCCTTCGGTACTATTATCCAATCAAAGATAGTATTATTGACCAAATACAAGAAATCCTACTAATCACATGTAAATAGCTTTCAAATTAATCTGGGTGGCTACAAATTACTAGACCAATGTTGCAAGTTCTGAAAATGTTGGTTATGTTACTGTCTCAATATAATCACTTGGTTTTGTTAGAAAAGTTAATGAAATTATAGTACCCCAATGTAGAAGGATGGGGAAAGAAATATTCAATTATATTGAATAAATGTTGAATATATAATTTTATAAAAGGATAGCCTAGTTAATTTTCAGTAGCAGGAAGTAATTTTTCATAAATTAGGATGTTACTAATCTGAAGAATCTCTGTAAGATATCTGAATACCTAAATAAATGCACATTGAGTTATAATAATGGCCAACTATTACCTAGCATTAATATATTCTGGACACTATGCTAAGTGATTTATATATTTTAAATCATTCACAAAACAACACTAGGGACTAGGAGCTATTACTCTCCCATCTTAGAGATGAGAAAACTGAGACCCACTGAGTTTAAGTAAATTGCCCAAAGTAACACAGTTAATATTTGAGGAAACTAGGGTTCAAATTCAGACCATCTTGCCCCAAAACTCATGCCTATAATCATACAAAAAAAATTTTAAACATAATTTATTTTCAATAGTACCCATTGACAGAAATAGACAAGGAAATTAATCTCTCTGTATAAAAAGCATACTTGTCATAATAATTAAAATAATGAAATATTTTTATTATTTATGATGTTAAAGATGTTAGAAAAATAGATATTGGAGAAATATTGGATTTAAAGAAAAGTGAAGGGGGTGGAGCCAAGATGGCCGAATAGGAACAGCTCCGGTCTACAGCTCCCACAGTGAGAGACGCAGAAGATGGGTGATTCCTGCATTTCCATCTGAGGTACCGGGTTCATCTCACTAGGGAGTGCCAAACAGTGGGTGCAGGACAGTCGGTGCAGCGCACCGTGCGTGAGCCCAAGCAGGGTGAGGCATTGCCTCACTCAGGAAGCACAAGGGGTCAGGGAGTTCCCTTTCCTAGTCAAAGAAAGGGGTGACAGACAGCACCTGGAAAATTGGGTCACTCCCACCCTAATACTGCGCTTTTCCAACGGGCTTGGAAAATGGCACACCAGGAGATTGTGTCCCGCACCTGGCTCAGAGGGTCCTACGCCGAGGGAGTCTCGCTGATTGCTAGCGCAGTAGTCTGAGATAAAACTGCAAGGCAGCAGCAAGGCTGGGGGAGGGGTGCCCGCCATTGCCCAGGCTTGCTTAGGTAAACAAAGCAGCCAGGAAGCTCGAACTGGGCGGAGCCCACCACAGCTCAAGGAGGCCTACCTGCCTCTGTAGGCTCCACCTCTGGGGGCAGGGCACAGACAAACAAAAAGACAGCAGTAACCTCTGCAGACTTAAATGTCCCTGTCTGACAGCTTTGAAGAGAGTAGTGGTTCTCCCAGCACGCAGCTGGAGATCTGAGAATGGGCAGACTGCCTCCTAAAGTGGGTCCCTGACCCCCCAAGCAGCCTAAGTGGGAGGCACCCCCCAGTAGGGAAAGACTGACACCTCACTCAGCCAGGTACTCCTCTGAGACAAAACTTCCACAGGAACGATCAGACAGCTGAATTTGTGGTTCACGAAAATCCGCTGTTCTGCAGCCACAGCTGCTGACACCCAGCCAAACAGGGTCTGGAGTGGACCTCTAGCAAACTCCAAAAGACCTGAAGCTGAGGGTCCTGTCTGGTAGAAGGAAAACTAACAAACAGAAAGGACACCCACAGCAAAAACCCATCTGTACATCACCATCATCAAAGACCAAAAGCAGAAAAAACTACAAAGATGGGGAGAAAACAGAGCAGAAAAACTGGAAACTCTAAAAAGCAGAGTGCCTCTCCTCCTCCAAAGGAACGCAGTTCCTCACCAGCAATGGAACAAAGCTGGACGGAGAATGACTTTGACAAGTTGAAAGAAAAAGGCTTCAGACAATCAAACTACTCCGAGCTACGGGAGGAAATTCAAACCAATGGCAAAGAAGTTAAAAACTTTGGAAAAAATTAGATGAATGTTTAACTAAAATAACCAACACAGAGAAGTGCTTAAAGGAGCTGATGGGGCTGAAAGCCAAGTTTCGAGAACTACGTGAAGAATGCAGAAGCCTCGGTAGCCGATGTGATCAACTGGTAGAAAGGGTGTCAGTGATGGAAGATGAAATGAATGAAATGAAGCCAGAAGGGAAGTTTAGAGAAAAAAAAATAAAAAGAAATGAACAAAGCCTCCAAGAAATATGGGACTATGTGAAAAGACCAAACCTACGTCTGATTGGTGTACCTGAAAGTCACGGGGAGAATGGAACCAAGTTGGAAAACACTCTGCAAGATATTATCCAGGAGAACTTCCCCATTCTAGCAAGGCAGGCCAACAGTCAGATTCAGGAACTACAGAGAACGCCACAAAGATACTCCTCAAGAAGAGCAACTCCAAGGCACATAATTGTCAGATTCACTAAAGTTGAAATGAAGGAAAAACTGTTAAGGGCGGCCAGAGAGAAAGGTCGGGTTACCCACAAAGGGAAGCCCATCAGACTAACAACTGATCTCTCGGCAGAAACTCTGCAAGCCAGAAGAGAGTGGGGGCCGATATTCAACATTCTTAAAGAAAAGAATTTTCAACCCAGAATTTCATATCCACCAAACTAAGCTTCATAAGCGAAGGAGAAATAAAATACTTTACAGACAAGCAAATGCTGAGTGATTTTGTCACCACCAGGCCTGCCCTAAAAGAGCTCCTGAGGAAGCACTAAACATGGAAAGGAACAACCGGTACCAGCCACTGCAAAAACATGCCAAATTGTAAAGACCATTGAGGCTAGGGAGAAACTGCATCAACTAACGAGCAAAATAACCAGCTAACATCATAATGACAGGATCACGTTCACACATAACAATACTAACTTTAAATGTAAATGGGCTAAATGCTCCACTTAAAAGACACAGACTGGCAAATTGGATAAGGAGTCAAGACCCATCAATGTGCTGTATTCAGGAAACCCATCTCACGTGCAGAGACACACATAGACTCAAAATAAAGGGATGGAGGAAGATCTATCAAGCAAATGGAAAACAAAAAAAGGCAGGGGTTGCAATCCTAGTCTCTGATAAAATAGACTTTAAACCAACAAAGATCAAAAGAGACAAAGAAGGCCATTACATAATGGTAAAGGGATCAATTCAACAAGAAGAGCTAACTATCCTAAATATATATGCACCCAATACAGGAGCACCCAGATTCATAAAGCACGTCCTGAGTGACCTACAAAGAGAATTAGACTCCCACACAATAATAATGGGAGATTTTAACACCCCACTGTCAACATTAGACAGATCAACAAGACAGAAAGTTAACAATGACACCCAGGAACTGCACTCAGCTCGGCACCAAGCAGACCTAACAGACATCTACAGAACTCTCCACCCCAAATCAACAGAATATACATTTTTTTCAGCACCACACTACACCTATTCCAAAATTGACCACATAGTTGGAAGTAAAGCTCTCCTCAGCAAATGTAAAAGAACAGAAATTATAACAAACTGTCTCTCAGACCACAGTGCAATCAAACTAGAACTCAGGATTAAGAAACTCACTCAAATCCGCTCAACTACATGGAAACTGAACAACCTGCTCCTGAATGACTACTGGGTACATAACAAAATGAAGGCAGAAATAAAGATGTTCTTTGAAACCAAGGAGAACAAAGACACAACATACCAGAATCTCTGGGACACATTCAAAGCAGTGTGTAGAGGGAAATTTATAGCACTAAATGCCCACAAGAAAAAGCAGGAAAGATCCAAAATTGACACCCTAACGTCACAATTAAAAGAACTAGAAAAGCAAGAGCAAACACATTCAAAAGCTAGCAGAAGGCAAGAAATAACTAAAATCAGAGCAGAACTGAAGGAAATAGAGACACAAAAAAACCCTTCAAAAAACTAATGAATCCAGGAGCTGGTTTTTTGAAAAGATCAACAAAATTGATACACCGCTAGCAAGACTAATAAAGAAGAAAAGAGAGAAGAATCAAATAGATGCAATAAAAAATGATAAAGGGGATATCACCACCGATCCCACAGAAATACAATCTACCATCAGAGAATACTATAAACACCTCCACGCAAATAAACCAGAAAATCTAGAAGAAATGGATAAATTCCTCAACAAATACACCCTCCCAAGACTAAACCAGGAAGGAGTTGAATCTCTGAATAGACCAATAACAGGCTCTGAAATTGTGGCAATAATCAACAGCTTACCAACCAAAAAGAGTCCAGGACCTGATGGATTCACAGCCAAATTCAATCAGAGGTACAAGGAGGAACTGGTACCATTCCTTCTGAAACTATTCCAATTGATAGAAAAAGAGGGAATCCTCCCTAACACATTTTATGAAGCCAGCATCGTCCTGATACCAAAGCCTGGCAGAGACATAACCAAAAAAGAGAATTTCAGACCAATATCCTTGATGAACATTGATGCAAAAATCCTCAATAAAATACTGGCAAACTGAATCCAGCAGCACATCCAAAAGCTTATCCACCATGATCAGGTGGGCTTCATCCCTGGGATGCAAGGATGGTTCAACATACACAAATCAATAAATGTAATCCAGCATATAAACAGAACCAAAGACAAAAACCACATGATTATCTCAATAGATGCAGAAAAGGCCTTTGACAAAATTCAACAACCCTTCATGCTAAAAACTCTCAATAAATTAGGTATTGATGGGATGTATCTCAAAATAATCAGAGCTATCTATGACAAACCCACAGCCAATATCATACTGAGTGGGCAAAAACTGGAAGCATTCCCTTTGAAAACGGGCACAAGAGAGGGATGCCCTCTCTCACCACTCCTATTTGACATAGTGTTGGAAGTTCTGGCCAGGGCAATTAGGCAGGAGAAGGAAATAAAGGGTATTCAATTAGGAAAAGAGGAAGTCAAACTGTTCCTGTTTGCAGATGACATGATTGTATATCTAGAAAACCCCATTGTCTCAGCCCAAAATCTCCTCAAGCTGATAACCAACTTCAGCAAAGTCTCAGGATATAAAATCAATGTGCAAAAATCACAAGCATTCTTGTACAGCAATAACAGACAAACAGAGAGCCAAATCATGAGTGAACTCCCATTCACAATTGCTTCAAAGAGAATAAAATACCTAGGAATCCAACTTACAAGGGATGTGAAGGACCTCTTCAAGGAGAACTACAAACCACTGCTCAAAGAAATAAAAGAGGATACAAACAAATGGAAGAACATTCCATGCTCATGGGTTGGAAGAATCAATATCGTGAAAATGGCCATACTGCCCAAGGTAATTTATAGATTCAATGCCATCCCCATCAAGCTACCAATGACTTTCTTCACAGAATTGGAAAAAACTACTTTAAAGTTCATATGGAACCAAAAAAGAGCCCACATCGCCAAGTCAATCCTAAGCCAAAAGAACAAAGCTGGAGGCATCATGCCACCTGACTTCAAACTATACTACAAGGCTACAGTAACCAAAACAGCATGCTACTGGTACCAAAACAGAGACATAGATCAATGGAACAGAACAGAACCCTCAGAAATAATGCCACATATCTACAACTATCTGATCTTTGACAAACCTGACAAAAACAAGCAATGGAGAAAAGATTCCCTATTTAATAAATGTTGCTGGGAAAACTGGCTAGCCATATGTAGAAAGCTGAAACTGGATCCCTTCCTTACACCTTATACAAAAATTAATTCAAGATGGATTAAAGACTTACATGTTAGACCTAACACCATAAAAACCCTAGAAGAAAACCTAGGCAATACCATTCAGGATATGGGCATGGGCAAGGACTTCATGTCTAAAACACCAAAAGCAATGGCAACAAAAGCCAAAATTGACAAATGGGATCTAATTAAACTAAAGAGCTTCTGCACAGCAAAAGAAACTACCATCGGAGTCAACAGGCAACCTACAAAATGGGAGAAAATTTTCACAACCTACTCATCTGACAAAGGGCTAATATCCAGAATCTACAATGAACTCAAACAAATTCACAAGAAAAAAACAACCCCATCAAAAAGTGGGCGAAGGACATGAACAGACGCTTCTCAAAAGAAGACATTTATGCAGCCAAAAAACACATGAAAAAATGCTCATCATCACTGGCCATCAGAGAAATGCAAATCAAAACCACAGTGAGATACCATCTCACACCAGTTAGAATGGCCATCATTCAAAAGTCAGGAAACAACAGGTGCTGGAGAGGATGTGGAGAAATAGGAACACTTTCACACTGTTGGTGGGACTGTAAACTAGTTCAACCACTGTGGAAGTCAGTGTGGCGATTCCTCAGGGATCTAGAACTAGAAATACCATTTGACCCAACCATCCCATTACTGGGTATATACCCAAAGTACTATAAATCATGCTGCTATAAAGATACATGCACACGTATGTTTACTGCGGCACTATTCACGACAGCAAAGACTTGGAACCAACCCAAATGTCCAACAATGATAGACTGGATTAAGAAAATATGGCACATATACACCATGGAATACTATGCAGCCATAAAAAATGATGAGTTCATGTCCTTTGTAGGGACATGGATAAAACTGGAAACCATCATTCTCAGTAAACTATCGCAAGGACCAAAAACCAAACACCGCATGTTCTCACTCATAGGTGGGAATTGAACAATGAGAACACATGGACACAGGAAAGGGAATATCACACTCCAGGGACTGTTGTGGGTGGGGGGAGGGGAGAGGGACAGCATTAGGAGATATATCTAATGCTAAATGACAAGTTAATGGGTGCAGCACACCAACATGGCACATGGATACATATGTAACAAACCTGCACATTGTGCACATGTACCCTAAAACTTAAAGTGTAATAATAATAATAAAAAGAAAAAAAAGTCAAATCAATCGACACAAATGTTTAAGCAGAATATGTGTATATACATGGTTATAGTATTCCAACTTCTTAATTTCTCAGTATGTATGGATTAATTTATGGTGCTTAACCTGGAAAATATGCTCCTAGCACTTCATGCCTTGACAAATATTATATTTATGTAACTATCAACTCATTTACAGAGTGTTTCCCTCTCGGATTTACTGGAAAACAATAGTTCCAGTCACTGAAAGAGAAAACAAATATAGAAAGAAAGATGAGTAAATTAACTGGTCTATAAAAATTACTGAATACTTTGGTTTTAGTGGAATCTAAACTATAGCTCATTATGTCTTCTCATTCTGAAATATAATTATCCTGGGATTCTAAAATCTTAGGGCTTTCTATCTCTAAGCAACCCAAAGATAGAAATACACAAAGCAATTAAGTATTCTGCAACCATCAAATGCAAAGTAGATCCCAGTCAATCAGTCAACCGTGTTGACCACACACTAATCTAGGCATGCAGCCAGCTATTGTCTGCATATATTTGTCAGAAAATAGTATAATACCTGATGGTTCTCCTGGCAGATCTGAATACAAGTTTTGTACGAAAAGACCATTTGATCACCAGGGAACTCCAGATTTGAAAATTCTTGGAATAGAAAATGAATGGTAAAAAGTTGAGAAGAAAGGTAAGTCCAGTGGAAATGGATCTGAAGTGGTCTCTCAGGGTAACATGACCCAAGTTGGTCTACCATAATCTGCAGTCTTCCCTTCAACTTCTTGAAACCAGAAACTGGGACTTAACACTGCACCCAGAAATAGGTGATAAAATGACTCTAACTAAATTCTCTTAAAATAGATGTATAATTAAGAATACCAACATTGCAGAAAACCAACACTGTAGAAAATACCACTTCTAATTCCCACGTTTTCTTTAATATTCATAGCCAATAATTGGATAAGTAGGTTGATCGATGGCACAGAATTAAAGCAAAGCTCAAGGATTTAAATGGGGGGTATTTTGTTCTGATGAAGCCTAAAGAAGTATTTCTGCCCACAGAAGAGAACATTTTGCTCATGAATGAGCTGAGTCCCTCAAATGTTGCATCTCTCTCCCGGGACAATGCTGGAACTGAAATTCCAAAGCTTGCTTCTCTAAAAGGACCTTTTCTCTACAAACCAATCCATTTCCCCTTTAATTACAATTTTCTAGGTAGGCCAAAGAATATGATCTCGATTTTCAATAGGTTTGATTTTTGTTTGTTTTGTTTTATTGACAAAAAGCAAACATATTTCTGTAATTTCCAAATTCTTTGGGGGCACCTCCTTATAATACTCATTAAACAGTCTCCATTGTATGATCTGTTCAACATTTAAATTTGGACAGGAATTCAAGTTTTAAGTGAAGCACCGGTCAGTTCACAGTAATCAATAATACCTGGGCGACTGCCATCAAAACTTTCACATTCCCTAATCAGAGTCAATGTAGTTTATTGAAATGCTTCCTGATTCTTACCTTCAGCTTGTTTTTTTCTCTGGCTTATTTCTCCTGCTGATCTACAAATGTAGGAGTTTCTCCCAACAACACATTATCATTTTCTTTTTTTTTTCTTTTTCCTACTCTTTCTCAAGGGGACCTCCTCCAGGGTCACAGCCACCACACCTGTGAAGCCACCACACAAATCTCTATTTCAAGCTTTAACTTCTCTAGGCATTTCCAAATGCCTCCAGGGAAGTGTCAGGTGTAGAGCATGCTGTCAACTCCAATTCTCAGTTTCCAGCAAAACTTCATCATCCTCCTTTAAAAACCTAAGCAAATCCAGTCTTCCGTGTTGACCATTTCTAATGATAATACTATGTCTCAGACACTAAGATTTGGACACTCGGAATGTCTTTTCTCTACTGCTGTTCATTCCATTCATTTCACTCCGGTGTGTGGAGTGGCACATTTTTTCTTTTTTCACATGTTTGAGAAGGCTATGACAATGGTCTTCCTAATTTTACTCCCCATTGTTAGTATTTATATATTTTATTTAACTTTATATACTTCTACTAAATTATTTATAAAGCTCAGCAATGATCATGCAAACTTCCTGCATATAAACCTTCAGTAAGTTTAGCCTTTACTTACCAAATAAAGCTCAAGGGTCCCCATGATTACTCCAAGTCCACCTTTCTGGGTTTATCTCCATTGCTTTTCCTCACTTTGATCTTTTCCTTTTTATGCTTGATGCATTTATCTACATTATGCTTTCGTCTTTGTCTAAAATATCCTCAACTTCAAGTTGGACTCACCCAGTAACTCCCATATAAAAATAATTCTGTTTATTGATGGTATCTAAACAGCTAATGTTATACTGAATGTAGATATATAACATGAATGAGAAATATCTGTGCCAGAACATTCTGAATCTTAGTGTGGAAAAAAAAACAAATACATGTCTTTGTATCAAAATTTGCATTTTCAAATGTGAGGAAAGTGCCACAACATAAAATGTTACAAAACAGATGGGCATTTTTCAAGATGCAAGAGCTCTAAAAGTAATTATATGTATATAATTATATACACCACATGCACGTACACACAAACCCACCAGCAATACCACCACCATTATCAACTTTCCACATTATTAAAAACAGCAAGGATGTTGAGTATTTTACTACGAAAGCAGAGTCCTTCTTAGTCCCATTTGCTGGCTCTATTTTTTTCCAGCTTTCTGGTACCTGAGACTTTTCAGATTCTGGAACAGACAGTGAGCCATTATAGAAAAGTTTAATTAAATTAATACTCATTTTTCATGCTTCCTAGTTTTCCTTCCCCTTACGTAGAATAGGTCTATAAATGTTTTTCATATGAATTTATGAGATATACTTAAAAGGAAATATTGGTAAGGCACTGGTGACTCAAACTGTAAACAGTGGTCCATTAAGACGTGTTATAGGTTTGTCTTATATAAAATTACATCATATAGAAAGGGCAGCAGTCCTAAGTTTACCACTGTCCTCTCTGTATAATGTTATACATTTTTAAATTTTAGGGATTATCAAGTTTGCCTCCCATTTTGTAAGAAAGCTGTTGACATTTAAAGAGGTTAAGTAAATTGTCCAAAGGTCAAGGAGCAAATTATCCACGTTTTCAAATTCTTCAATTCCTGTGTAAGCTTTCCATTTATTCTCAGCTCAGGGAGTGGAATCCAAAAAGATGTTCTCTTCCTAGAAATCTAGCCATTTTTATTAAATCAGTCTGGGAAGGCAGGAAAAAGAGATGCATTTACTTGCATTTTGTTTCTGTGAATTTAAGTGGCAGAAGATGGAATAGTATAATAAGATAAGGAACAGGAAATGAATCAGGACAAACAACTCAATTAGATGACAGTCCTTTTTAGCACCATAATCCATGTGATATTTCCTCAGTTCCCCAAATATTTAGAGTCATTAAATATTTGTACAGTTTCCCATTCCCACCTTTTTCCCTATCAGTTATGAACATTCAAATAGAGTACTCTTTCTAAAAATTAGTTAAGAAATATAATTAACAGAAAAGACTACATAGTACATACAGCAAACATTAAATAAACTAACAGCCTGGAATACATATCTAAATGTCTTGGGTGATTTTAGCTATTTAGCTTGTTGCCATTACCCGCACCCATGTTGTTTTAATTAGCTCTCTGAATGGGCCTGCAAAGTCTCAGCATACCAGAGAGTAGCTCTTAAACTTCCCAGGATTCCACTAAACACAGTGGAGGTCATGGTCAGCTAGGAGGTCATGGTCAGCTAGGAGGTCATGGTCAGCTATGCTTGGGATGAGCCATTAATGGTTACATAGCCTTTCCATTAACTCAGTCTCTGCCCCCAGTTTACTTGGGCCATGAACTTTCATGCCTCAAATTTCGTTAATGAATTTTATAACACATAACTCCCTAACGACACTCCAAAGGAGGGAATTGTGTCATTTTTGTTGATGGTTGCCATTTGTTTGCTTATTTTTATCACTTTTTTAAAACATGAGGTCAATTTTACCTGCAATGGGCTCTCCAATGGCCCTTCTCTCTACTTCGTCCTTCATTGCTGAACCTCTTTATATTCCATCCCTAAATCACAGTATTTCGCTTGCAATTTCCAGACAATGTAAAAATTTCTACCTACACTGCTGAACGTGAGATTCAACTGTGCTTATGTAAAGTCTATTCATGACTCAAATAGACATGGTTTTTATTGGAGTATAAACATACATATATACACAAATTCACAAATATACTCATAGGCCTTACACACAATCATGAGCACATTCACACACCCACCTGATTGCAGCATTTGTCTTTTATGAAATGACACAGAAGAAAATAAAATATAATATTACCCAAACTATTTGTTAGCTTTTTCATTTCTACTGCAACTGCACTTGAGTTCATCCATGCCTGTATCTGCAACTAAGTGCCCTGCTCAAAGAAATGAAGCATCAGCTCCTATTTGATATATTCCTATGTCTTGGCTGAGAGCATTTCATCAGAGATGAACTGCACCTAATGCAATCACCAGAATTAAAGCAGTTAAGAAAATGCAACTCCCTGCCAAGAAACTCTGCTGTATTGTGCTCTAATTCACTTGCTATTCCAGAAAGTATGCAACCGCTGGCTACAGTTCCAGAAAGAGCAGCAGGAACAAAAATGCTGACCTCACTAAATGTGTTCTCACTTCACAATCCGTGAAATTCTCTTTGATTGATGTACAAGGCAACGCATCCATCCATTCCATTACTGTTCTTTCCAAGTACCTTTTAGGAACTTGCAAAATCAATAAAATTCTGTAAATAAAAGAATCTCCATCAATATGACTATAAATATGATAACAGAAAACGCTGTCATATTTTAATTGATAGTTATTTAAACCAGAAAACAGGAGGTGAGTAGGAATTCTATCATGGTCATCCACCTTTACTTTAGGAAAATGTTGTAAACACTATAAAAATAATAAACTGGGGTGTTACACTAATTAAAGTTCATTTAAATATTTTTAAGATTCCATATTTTAAGTTAAAGATGCATCAAAACCTTTCCCCAATTTTAGCTTAAATATGATCAAATTCCAAAATATATAATGATATGGAATAAATGGAATGAACAAAGATTTTACAGTGGAAAAGAGAGTAAGGGGCTCTGGATCTACTAAAAAAGATAATTCAGGATATAAATTGTTGGACACATGAAAAAAATAATGTTTTAATAAGGAAGTTGTGTAACAAAATGCTGTTTCATAGGAAGAGCAAAATGAACCTGACAATACATGTTTTAATTCCTGGGTAATTTTCAGACAAAAGTACTGATTTTTGGAGGTTTTTTTTGGTCCCTAAATTTCCAGAGACAAATTGAGTTTTTAAAATTATATTCAGCAAGAAAGTGTTCTTACTGTGGATAAACATCAAAACATACACTGTATATACATGTGTTATACATGTGTATATAATACAGTTAGATGTACATCCATACAAGCTATCATAATGGTAAAGACACGGCTACCTGAATGAACAATTTCTCACAGTAAGGCCAGCACCTCTAGGTATAAAAGAAAGCATATACACACATATGCATGCATCTATATACCACCATTGTTATTTTTAAAAAATAAAATGTGTTTTCACTTTCCAGGCAAAGGCAGCATCTGCTTCAGAGGTAAATGACAATTTTGTCTAAGAAAGTCATTAATGAACATTTTAGCTTCTCAAAGTTAGTTCCATGGCCTGGTATAGCATAAAGGTTGAGAGTGATATTGCCCGCAGACTAAAGAATATGGGGTTTGGAAGATGTAACTTAAGAGAAGTTAGGAAGATCTTGGCAATTGGGAGGGATCCTTAGAGAAAGGCACCTGTTGAAAAACGCTCTAAGTAGGTAAATCAGGAAATACCCGATATTTAACATATTCAAGTTGAAGTTGTTGACTGTGTTGTAATTCTCATCCATTATCCTGAATCTTTCCATTAAAAATGCTAATTATGATAGTTATGTTTAGTTGATTTCTTTGAAGGAGGATCATAAAAAAAAGTTGTTAACACTTAAAGAAATTGGAGGAGGGCAAACAATCCCAGGAGCAATGATAGGAAGGTGAATAAATCAGAAATCAGGAGGAGAAGGAATTCAGAATGACAGGTATCTGGACAACATCAATTCCTTTAAAACCCTCAGAAATAAGGAAGAGGGCATTGGTTTTACATTGCACACAGGCCAAGGATTTAAGTCATTTTAAGCAGATAGAAGAGGAAAACCTCAGGCTACTCAGGATGCCCAAAACATCTGTCGTCATTCACCTTTAGTAATAGTTAGGGATGGCAAGCCCAAACCACTGCTGCATTGTAAAAACTGATAATTTAGTGTGTTGCAAATGTGAAATGAGATGAGCAGAAAGTAATCTTTTTTCTGTATCTCATGGTATAGTGGCATCGGACTTTAAATTAAGCACATCTTATGGGATTATCACCCCAAAGCAGATTATATAATATGCCTCCTAACAAAAGCTATTTATATATTTATATATATGGATATATGATGTATATCATATATGTGAGCGTGTGTGTGTGTATGTATGTGTATACATATATATATATATATGCTTTGATTTACTTTCTTCATTGAGAGTATCTGCTACTCTGTAAATAGTCTACACTTAAGATTTTTTCGGCCCCAACGTGTATATATGTGCGCACACGAACACACATACTCCCACAGGATAAGCTACTAAGTAAAAATGTAATTTGTACCAAATAATTACTTCTCCTAGGGAAGTGGCAAGGTCTATAAAACACTCAGTGGTGCCTCATTTTCGGATGTCAATTTGCATTCACCTGAGAGATGATGCTCCCCATTCCTGGGCTGTGTGGTACATGGGAAGCATTTTAAAAGGGAATAGAAACAGTCAAACTTAGGCACTGTTCAATTTCTAAGTCAACTTTATCGTGGTGCTCAATGATTTTGAGCAAAACATGAGACTGCCCAGAAAATCAAAGGAAGTAGTATCCATTAAAAATAGAAGTAATCCTAATTCCAAACTGAAGTATTTTAATATTGTGCATTCGATTCCTCTTTTTCCTTGATGTTGGAGAACTAACATTTGGTTATATTTGTTGAGTAGAATGAACATGCAAAAAACAAATGCTTTAAGGCAGATATGTCATTATAGAAATTCTTTTTTTTTTCTTTCGTTTTTTTTTGAGACATAATCTTGCTCTGTTGCTAGGCTGGAGTGCAGTGGCGCAATCTCAGCTCGCTGCAACCTCTGCCTCCCGGGTTCAAGTGATTCTCCTGTCTCAGCCTCCCGAGTAGCTGGGACTACAGGCATGCGCCACCATGCCCAGCTAATTTTTGTATTTTTAGTAGACGGGGTTTCACCACGTTGGCCAGGATTGTCTTGATCTCCTGACCTCCTTGGCCTCCCAAAGTGCTGAGATTACAGGCGTGAGCCACTGCACTTAGCCAGAAATTCTTATTTAACCATACATTCACTAAGAAAACACTTATATTGAACAACTACCATGGCCTGGGTACTATTATTGGCATGAGGAACACCAAATGCAAGAGTCATGCTTGGTTTCAAACAGTATTTCATCCTTTGTCAGTGAGAGATACCCCACTCTAACAGATAGATGTGATGTACTATGATAGAGGTAGATTTGACTGCTGTGACATCTCAGAGATGATGGCAGGGTAGAAAAGACTTCCAAGAATTAAAAATTGATATAGGAGAAGGGATTGACCAGATGAAGGAGTGGGAGACAGTGGACAGAAGTTGTGAGAAATAGGGCAGTCTGTGGATTGGAGCTAGAAAAAGATAATTCGATGGAACGCTGAGGCTACTCAATTGCTTCCATCGAAGCAACTGTGTTCTTATGTATTCTGTATTTTTGAGTTTCATGTAAGATTTTACTTGAATGAAGCTTCATGAAAATGAAAAAAAATCAATAACTCATAGTAGGGAACCTGAAGAGTTTGAAACAGTTGGAACTGAGAGCTCATAAATGAAAATGTTAGGAAATTAAATTAACAGAATTGGCAAAGGGCAACCTGTAAACTGATTAAATGAAAACTCAAGTTTAACAGGAGGAAATAGAATTTTCCTCATATATAATAATAAAAGACTGTAATCAGGATTGGCACCATTACACTTCAACAGGAAAAAGAGAGAGAGTGCCATTTACTTATGGTAAGTGTAGTTTTTCTTATAATGCAAACATGGCTCGAGTCAAGAAAAAGCAAAACTTTTCGGAGTCATATCAGTGGTAAAATTTACTGTTCCCAATGAGCAAGATCAAAGTCAGGCTAATAAGAAAAAGCACATCTTTGTTAACTTAATTTTTTATATGAACTTTCACTTTGGTGTGGTTTGTTTACATCATAGGTAAACCAATAAAGACTAACATAGCTTTCTCTTGTAACAGATAGATTGGAATTAATGCCACTTCTCATTCTAAATCCTTCATGGCTTGATCAAAGGAAAGATCTATTAGTATTTGGCTGAATCTTAAAGTGTCACCCAAATGTGCAAAACTTAAGTTGCAATCTCCTCCTCTTGTGAGAGAGGTGAAAGTACTTTCAGGAAGGGAGGAAGTGCCTCAGCATGGTGGATTTAAACGGATAGCTGAAAAAGGGAAGAAATGGTAAAAGGAGTATTTATTAAACTCAGTTTGAAAAAACTTGCATTTGCATAATATGCTAAGTCCAAACAATCTTTCTTTGTTCCTCAGCCCACGTACTAGCATTCTGAGAGCTTGCAGCCCTTTGGTTGCAGGTCTATATTACCTATATTGTAGACAGTTCAATGTATTCAGTCTGAAGGAAAGGAGCAAAGCAAGATGAGCCACAGAAATCATAGCAAACTTACAGATGCACCTACAAGAGTGACATGCCAGCTTGACTTAAAACACCTCCACCTTTCACTCAGTGGAGGATTAAAAAGTGAAGTCACCACTATTTATCAACAGCATCAGAGAGATCCACAAGTTAACAGTCGCAAAAGAGATCAAGTATAAAAATGGCAAGATCAGGCAAAGAGGAACATGCACACCTAGATAACAAAAGAGTGATAACCTCATCATGAATGTGCTGAAGAACCACTGAAAGATTTAAGTACAACACAGATGTGCACATATAAAAAGGGACATGAGAGAGTTATACCTGCCTCCCTGCCTAGACTTTTGTTCATCATTGCGTAAATATATGTATCTTGCTTAGAAAAATTATTCCTATTGCCAAAGCAAATTGCTCAGATACATCTCTAGATAGAGAGATGATAGAGAGATAGATAGATAGGTAATTGATACAGATGATAGAATAGTAGACACAGATATATTCAGGAACTAAGAAACATCTGAGATTTTGAACTACTTGCAAACTAAGTTATTCTGACACAGTTTTATACATGCTGGCAGAAGAGATGAGACTCCCAGTTCAGTGACAAAAGAATTTATTAGCCACACAATAGGCAGTATGAGTGTAAGCTTCATGTTCATAAAGATTCCTATTACCCCCGTGCCCTACAGTGTGATACCTACACATATATGTTACACTATAGTTGGCTTATGTTTGAGTTGATGAGCCCTGAGCTTAAGAAATGGCAACCTTCTAAAGGGGGCTATAAGCAAATCTGCCTAACTTTTCTCCTGTAAGCAGATATTATCTTTATTATCCTGGACAGCAAATTTACCTGCTTTCTGCAACAAGGGAACACTGTTTGCTATACAAACTTCCTGTAAAGATTGTCCAGAATAAAAGTGGATACAAGATATGCAGAAATGCAGGAAACCCATGCAAATAGTATGCGTGTGTGCATGGGTATGTGAATTTTCTTCTAATTATGTCACAATTTTTCATGTTAGTTCTTTAATACATAAGGACTTTATTTATATGTAAGGTCTCAAGAAATTTTCTATTAGGTATAGCAAAAGCATCCTAAATGAAACAGAGAATTGGACCACTTAAGTTACATAATTATGTATCTAGGTGTACATGCAGGCATAGAAAAGAGACAAGAAATAACATCAAACAATTGGCAGTGGTTACCAATAGAGAGGAATCCAGAAGTGAGTGCACGAAAAGGGCTTTTATATTTTGTTTTGACAATCAGAAAACTGCCAGATAGCCCTTAAAGTTTCTGCAGAGACATACACTGCTTTTTCTTACATTTCAATAGCCAAAGCAAGTCTTTTTTTTTTATTATGGAGTGTAATTTAATAGAACAAACCCCATAAGAGTTCAACAAGCACTGCAGAGTACAAAGTAATGAGTTACAGAATTGCCAATAGTTTCATTAGGCTTTCAAAGACTCAAGAGTCATAGGTTGTAAGAAAGTAGTAGCAAAAAAACTCATATTTGACAGTCTATTATACTAGATAATCTCTTTTCATACTACTATCAACATTTATATGTCAGGAAGTTACAAACATAATTGGATGGGATGCAGGTGGGAAGAGGGCCAGCCAAGGAGAGTGCAACAAATGCCTTTAATATAAAAGGGAGCAAAAAGATTTCTAGTACAGTGAGAGAAAACATGTTAATATACAAAAACAACAAAGATCTGAATAGATAAGAACTCAAATACAGTTTGATATGGAATTCAACTTATAATTCATGAATCAAGTAAGGTGCTCCTATGCTAAGAATGTAACAGCAATTCTCTTCTGGCCTAGATAAAATGATCTTTCTAGCTAAGGGAGGACAAATTCAGATCCATAATAGAAACTTGTTCCTGTCGTACTGTATTGCTTACATATAGATGTACAGATGTTAAAACAATAAAGTTTGAACTTTAGTTATGCAAAATATTATGTCAAAGAACTCACTTCTATCAGGCTGAGTGCCTTCCAAGGATTGGAGGACACTGAAGTAATTGGAAAATTTTTCTTATGTTTTCCCATATCTAGATGTCATATCTGCAAAATGGTTAATCAGATGATAAGTGAGAAGTGGGAAGAATTCACAATCCTTTTTTCTAGTAAGAAGAACTTTGACAATAGCTTTTTAAAAATATTTTCCTCACAATTTTCCCTGTGCCATTTTTTTTCTATTTTCTTGTTAACTAAAGAGATAATAAAATGAACACATAAATTTAAAATTAATGGTCAAAACCCCACATGGCACATGTATATATATGTAACAAACCTGCATGTTGTGCACATGTACCCTAAAACTTAAAGTATAATAATAAAAAAAGAACTTTGACAGAGAGAAATATTAAACAATGGCTATATTTTTAATCAACCTTTTAAATGAAGAATGTTCTTTCTGCATTGATGTAAAGCAAGTCTTATGATCACAAGTAAAAATCAGTTCCATAACTTAATTTTAGAATAGGAAGGTAAAGAATTGGGAAAAATAATTAAGTTGTACCCCATGTAACTTTTTTAAAAAGATAATTCTTTTAAAAAATAATGGAAGAATGAAATAAAGGAGGAAAAAAGGTTAAAAAAAAAAGAGAAGGAAAAAGGGAAGGAGAATTTAACGTTGTGTTGGTAATAAGTTTAAGATGGATCAGACTGAAAACAGAAAGACCAGCTACAAGGCTCTTTCTGTCGTCTATATAACAAGCAATGAATGACTGCAAGGAGGCATACCCAGGAATGATATAGGGACTGTGGTGCTATGACTTTCGTCATTATTAAAAAACCAGTGTCCAAAATAAGTTTTAAAGCAGAGATAATGGGAAGATCAAATATTGCATACTTAAATTATAGGATGAAAATGACTGGGAAAAATGGAGTCAGGAGTAAATTTTCCTTGTGAGAAAAATTAAATATTTACCCAAAGTCAACTTTCAACATTCTAATTTATTGTTACATTAAACACAATGTTTATAAATTGAAATGCATACCAAAGTTGTGAGAATAGATTTATATTGAAATGTTTCAAATAATTTGTGATACTGCTTATTTATGAAACTTTTTCTACCTCATTAAGATATTGAATGGACTGAATATTTGTGTCCCCCCCCAAATCTATATGTTGAGACCCTAACCCCCAGTATGTAGGAAGTTGAGGCCATTGAGAGGAATTAGGTCATGAAGGCAGGGCCCTTTACTATTCCCTTATAAAGGCACTTATAAGATGAGACACCAGAGAGATTGTTTTCAATCTGTCTGTCTCTCTCTCTCTCTCTGCTATCTCTCTTTCTCTCTCTGTCTTCTTCTCTTTTCCCCTGCTATTTGCAAGCCAGGTGACCATTTGCAAGCCAAGAAAAGGGACCTCACCAGAAACTGACCATTCTGGCACCTTGATCTCAGACTTCCAGCCTCCAGAATTGTAAGACAATATACAAATTTCTGTTGTTTAAGCCACCCAGTCTATAGTATTTTTTTATGGTTTGCCAAGCTGACTCAGATTCTTTAATAAAATAAATAAGGGTACAGATGTAGCATATCAAAAAGACCACTTCAACATGTTTCAGTATTTGAAAGGATTTAATATGAATGTAAGTAATTGAGTAAATAACATTCTTTAGTGGAAACCATGACATATCTATCAATTTCGAATAATGGAAAAAAGCAGTTGCCAAACTAAAGTTTGGGGGTAATATCATACATCTTTTTACCCATTGACTTTGCACTTCCTTCAGCTGATTTAAAGAACAGATTTTTTTCAAACAGATTGGTTAATGCCTGTTACTATGGCCAATTTATTATGACTACTCATACTATTCCCACTGAGTGCTGAATGTTTGACTTTGTTGTCATTTAAGGGTGCACTGTTCGTTCCCAGGAATCAGCCCTGTTATCCCTCTGACTTTCTAAAACTATTTGTATTGACACAGACCCACTCTATAATCTATTTAAAGTATTAAAACACCTCAAGCTATTTTAACATCCATTTCACTGGCCAAGAATGGTTTTAACTATGCACAAAGGCTGAGAGAAGATAGAGTCAGTTCTACCAGCCACCTATGTGGATGACAACGAACACTAGGAATAATAATAATACCTAACATTCATTGAGCACTTCTTATTTGCCAGGCTGGCATTAAGCATTTTGTAACAATTATCTAATTTTGTCTTCAAAATAACCCTATAACAAAGATACTATTATTACCACTTTACAAATGAGGAAACTGTAATATACAGAGATTAAGTAAATATCTGGGTTATTGACTAATCATCATAGCCATGACCACATGGACCAGAAACCAAAACTGGGGGGAAAAAAACAGATTAAGACATAGATATCAACTTGCCCCCTATCCCTTCTCCTTGCTCCAGTGAAAATCTGGAAAGAAACAAGCTTCTTGGCCTTCCAAAATATGTTTGGCTTAAAAAATTATCTGTCATACAGATATAGTCTCTTTTAGAATTGCTCCTACACACACACACACACACACACACACACCACACACACACAGAGAGAGAGAGAGAGAGAGAGAGAGAGTGAATACTAAAGATGCATTTATTACCCAACACCATGCATATATATTTTGCACTGCAACTGCCAGGCAATTTATCAGCCACATTCCAGGAACATCACACCATTTTTGTATTATCAGAACTTGTCCAAATATGATTTCCCCCGGAAAAGTGGTCCACAGGGAGAATTTGATAAATATCCTCCTGCAAATAATTTTTAATGGATTTCTACTTCTGTCTAAACTGCTTTAGTTGAGGATCTGTTGAAGGTAAACCAATGCCAGATGATGTTAGGATCACTCAACCCTAATTCTCAAAGCCCTACTACAAAGATACTAATGTTTTGAAGAACTCAAGAACTTTCACTGTCTATTATTCAAATTGATAGAATTTCCTCTGCTGCTGTTGCATCACATTTTCCTCTTTAATACATTAAATTATTTACTTCCACCCTTCCCCACTAACCCTCTACCTGCTTCTACAATGCATTCTGAATAGATGTTGCCAGGAGGAATAATTCTGGCAAATTAATAAGGCTTGTCATGCAAAATATCAATTCAGTATTAGAATAACAGGACAATAAACCAAAAGCAATCCCACAAAGTAATGGTAAATGGTTAAAAAAAAAATCTCTTCTTTGTCAAGTTTGTGGTGAATTTCAATAAGAGATCTAGTCTTATTAAAATAAAAATTATTCTGAGTATGTTTTATATGGTAGAACTTTATTAAAATAACCCCATCATCATTTTTATCATTAAACTCTTTTTAATAGAAATTATTGCTACAGAATATACAGCAAGTGATAAAAAATCCAATAAAATATAAAATAGGTTTTTAAAAAATTAAATATATTTCAAAAATCTTAGTACATACATCTTATATAGCCATATATATATATATATATATATATATATATATATAGCTACAAAGTGGGGTATAATTATTTAGATAAAGAAAATGTTTCACTTTGATTTTAGAGAGATAAAAGAACTATATACAGTTTCATACATCTACAATAAATTCTATAGCATTGCCATTACTAAACATGAAACTATTAAATTTTACAAATAAATGTTTTATGAATATGTAATACATGCATGTAAGTAGACACATGTATAAGAGATTATTATATGCCATCATGAACAGAAACCAAAATAGAGAAAAAAAAACAGATTAAGACATAGATATCAACTTGCTCTCTATTCCTTCTCCTTGCTCCTTGCTCCAGAGTGTATTCTGATATGTAAATTATACATTTTATTGATCGTTTTACTGAATACTGCACACCCTCACCATACACCATCCCCTTTACGATAACATTTAATACCTTCCAAAATTGTAAGTATACAATTGTACTTTCTTTGGATTTTCATGACAAATATACCACAGACTGTTAATTTTATTGAAGTTTCCTTAATGGAATGAGTCATTTTTCTCTTGTGCTTTCGAGGTTACCTTTGCTTTGACTTTCAACAATTTGATCATATAGTGTTGAGCTGTGGAAATCTTTAAGTTTATTCTATTTGTAGTTTGTTTAGGTTCTTCTTCTTTTTTTTTTGAGACTCTCCCTCTGTCACCCAGGCTGGAGTGCAGTGGCGCGATCTGGGCTCACTGCAAGCTCCACCTCCCAGGTTCACACCTTTCTCCTGCCTCGGCCTCCCTAGTAGCTGGGACTACAGGCGCCCGCCACCACGCCTGGCTAATTTTTTTGTATTTTTAGTAGAAACGGGGTTTCACCGTGTTAGCCAGGATGGTCTCAATCTCCTGACCTCGTGATCCGCCCACCTCGGCCTCCCAAAATGCTGGGATTACAGGCGTGATCCACTATGCCCTGCCTGTTTAGATTCTTGAATGTGTAGATTTATCTCTCACAAAATTTGGCAAGTTTTCAGCCATTATTTCTTCAATTAACCCTTTCTACCACTTTCTCTCTCTCCTCTCCTTCAGGAACTCCCATCAGGTTTATGTTGGTCTGTTTGATGGTGTCCCACAGGTCTCAAATGACAGTAGCACTGACCAAGATAGATGAGAGCCAGGCCTGACTGGCACCTCAATTGCAGTTTTGTGAGACTCTGAGCAGAAGATAAAGATAAGCTGTGCCCAAACTTCTGACTCATGGAGACTGTGGAGTAGTAAATACTGCTGTTTTAAGCTAAAAAAAAAAAAAAAAAAAAAAGTGGTAACTGGTTATATAACCACAGGAGATTTATTCGATGATTGATGAGGAATTTTTTTAGTTGCATTGCCAATTCTTGGACATGTTTTATGTGTTTTACTTTATTTCAGTTATTTTCTTATTGATGTGTACGTTGCCCCGTCTTTGATCACTGTGAGCATATTCAAGCTGGTTTCTAAATATTGATGGTACAACATAGAGATTTTTAATAGATTTCTCACTTTCTGATATGACCAATGGATCCAGGCTCATCTCGCACATTTTCTGCCCCAGACAGAAAATCAACCATTTACCTGTAGATCCCTGCTTTACTTTTTTGATAACAGATTTATTCATATGTACATAGACACCACAAATACCATAAGAATCATCCTTTTAGTGTGATTAAAAGCCACACAATTCAGTGGCGTTTAGTATATCTAGAGTTGTTCAATCATCATTACACTGTATTTTTAGAACATTTTCATTATTCCTTAAGAAAAACATATATCCATCATCATTATTCCTCATTCTCTCTTTCCCCAGTTAACTTGTATTTAAATTAACTATTCCCTTTGTATCTCTTCAATATCCTGTACATATCTTTGATTTAAATCCTGGCACATGTGACTCAGTCACTTGATGACTGACATGAAAGAGAACATGTTTATGGTATAGAAGTCTATTGGAGTAGAAGTGGCATTGTGAGAGTTCATTTGGCCATCAATTTATCTGCACAGGGCATTGTTGTATAAGAGCTGAGTATCCCAGGATTGCTGTAGAGTCCGGTGAGAGTTCCTGAATCTATTGTCATTTCTGTTAGGATTCAGTCTTCTTTCTTACCTGATATTTTCCCACCAGAGCATCATGGATTTTTACTAGCATTGAGCTGAAGAATGATTTGCATTAATATTTGTAAATTTAATAATCCTCTTAATTTATGAAAGATTTTTTACATGCCATTTTCAACTACTTAAGAGATAACAAATTGGAATTTTCTGCTGTCATATGAGGATATTAAGCCCTAGTAATATATCACTGTGTGGGATAAAATGAAGTGCCCCTGAAGAAGATGCAAAAAAAAATGAAAAGATATCCCATGTTCATGGATTAGAAGAATAAATATTGTCAAGATGACCATACTACTCAAAGCAACCTACAGAGTCAATGCAATCCCTATCAGAATGCAAGCATATCTCCAAAATATTGTGGGTTTGGTTGTAGACAACCACAATGAAGTGAATATAGCAATAAAGCAAGTTGCACAATTTTTTTGTTTTCCCAGTGTATATAAAAGTTATATTTACACTACACTATAATCTATTAAGTGTGCAACAGCATTGTTTCTTAAAAAATGTACATGCCATAATTTAAAATACTTTATTGCTAAAACCCGTTAATAATCATCTAAGCCTTCATCGAGTCATAATCCTTTTGCTGGTGAAGCGTCTTTCCTCAATGTAGATGGCTAGTGACTAATCAGAGTGCTGGTTGCCAAAGGTTGGAATAGCTGTGGCAATTTTTTTAAGAGATGGAATCCTGCTATGTCTTGTGCAGTGGCGTAATTACAGCTCACTGCAGCTTCAAGCTTTTGGGCTCAAGGGATCTTTCTGCCTTAGCCTCCTGCATAGCTGGGACTACAGACTGTTGCATTTTTTAAAAATAAGATAACAATGAAGTTTGTTGCATCAATTTACTCTTCATTTCATGAAAGATTTCTCAGTAGCATGTGATACTGTTTGATAGCATTTTACCTGTATTGGAAATTCTTTCAAAATTGGAGTGAATCCTCTCTAAACCTACTGCTGCTTTATCAATTTTAATACATAATATTCTCCTCACCAATATTTTTGTGAGCTGTTTTTCTTTTTATGCTGTTTTGGGTGCCTTTTTCCATACAAAAGTTTTCAGGTATTTTTAATCTTTAAATTAGCGGGGCATGCTGGTGCATGACTGTAATCCCAGCTACTTGAGAGGCTGAGGCAGGAGAATCACATGAACCCGGGAGGTAGAGGTTGCAGTGAGCTGAGATCGTACCACTGCACTCCAGCCTGGGTGACAGAGGGCGACTCCATCTCAAAAATAATTAATTAAATGTAATTAATACAATTAATTTAATTTAAAAATAATGTAATCATTTTCTATATTGCTTCTGAATATTAAGTCACAGTAAGAAACATTTTCCTTACTTTTAGGTTTTAGAGCTACTTATATTTTCTTCTAGTTGTTGTATGATTTTATATTCTATATTTGACTCTGATTAATTTGGAATTTATCTGATGAATGGAGTAAGACGTGAATGAAGGTAGGATTATTTGCTTTTTTTGTTGACATAATCCAAGTATCCATAACAGTAGCTAGCACATGTTAGCAGATCAGAAAATATTTACTGAATGTGTGACTAAATGAATAAAACAGTGATTAGAAATAAGCACAACAAACATTCCATGTGTTTTAAGTTACATTATTTCAGTAAATCCTTATAGCAGTGCTCTAAAGTACTTTTTGTTTGTTAGCTTTTTGTTTATCATAAAAGAGAAAACAATTTTAGGGAGATCAGGCACCTGGCTTAAGACTAAACAGCTAGTGAGTGTTGGAGCTGCAAATTAGTGTACCATTCTTGATTTATGTGACTCACTACTGATGCATGTATATTTACTGAAAGGTAGGAAGTTTTTTTGAGATCCTAGACCTAGATTTAGCCTGATTGGTAGACTCCTACGTTACATTCCCCACTTTCTAGCCCTGGCTAACTTATTTAACTTGCTACGTCTTGGAGTTTTATTTTCGCTTTGTTTGTAATCTATGATAATATTTTCATAAGTTTGTTGTGAGAACTAAATGAGAAAATGCATGGAAATCACAGCATATAGTAAGGGCTTAGTAAATACTAGCTATTGTTATTTATTCAGAACATTATTCACTTTCTCTTTTCTACCTTTCTTCTAGCAGTTCAAACGTCCTAAACTTCTTCAGAGGTTTATTTATGTGCAAAGCAGGCCATTTATTTCTATGTGTGTTTTCATGTGATCCAGACTTCCGCCAATGACTTGTTTGATAGTATAACATTCTCACCATGAAAATTTTTTAAATCTTAAAATTTTAACCTACTATTGTGTTAGAACTAAGGTAGTTATCTTTTCTATAGTCAAATAGATTGTCACAGTTAAAATATATTTGAGCATATGGAACCAGATGATTTATGCTATTTTCTGAATGCCATGTCTTACCCTCAGAGCACAGATACAAGAAGACATATTTCTAAGCACAAGGTCAGCAGTGACATATCGGAATGTCCGAAGACATTGAGTAGCAATATACTGGTGTAGGGCCAAGCACATGGTGGGTGGGAATGGCAGGGGAGGCTCTGTTTTAATCACCTCCTATCCACCTACTGATGAGGAAGCGATTCCCACTTTAGGGTAATGGGATGACCAAACATACAATAACTGAAACTGGACTTACGATATTGGCAATCATTTGTTAGTCACAAATACTTACAGTCCAGAGGAACAGAACGTCACACACCACACAAGGTCATTCATGAATAGAGGGAACAGCCTAGGGCTATGGGAAGCAGGCTTTGTAATATTTTTTTTTTCTGCCTCCCAAGTAGCTGGGATTAAGGCACCTGCCACCACGCCCGGCTAATTTTTGTATTTTTTAGTAGAGACGGGGTTTCATCATGTTGGCCAGGCTGGTCTCGAACTCCTGATCTCAGATGATCTACCCGCCTCAGCCTCCCAAAGTGCTGGGATTACAGGTGTGAGCCACCGCACCTGGTTGCAGGCTTTGTAGTATCAAAAGGGTGAGGTACCCTGCAGTTCTTGCTGGGGAGACAGAAATGGCTTGCCTGAATAATAATTCCATGGGCTGGGGCTATGGTTTGAATGCCACCCGCCCCCCACACAAAAAAAAATTCATGCCAAAATTTAATTGCCTATGTAACAGTATTGGGAAGTGAGGCCTTGAAAACTTATTAGGTCATAGGGCTCCTCCATTATAAATAAATTAATGCCATTATTTACAGAGCAGGTTAGTTATTGTGGGAATGAGTTCCTGATAAAAGAATGAAATTCAGCCCTCATTTCCTCTCTCTGCCATGCATGCTCATTTCTGCTGCCTGCCCTTCTGCCATAGAATGGCCCTCACTAGATGCTAGGGCCATGCTCTTGGACTTCCAGCCTCCAAAACAATGAGGAATACGTTTATTTTCTTTATAAATTGGCCTATCTATACTATTCTGTTATAGCAGCAAATGGACTAAGATAGCTGGTATAGAATTAGGAATAATTAGGAATAAGCAGGAATTGCACCTAGTCTCCTTAATAAGAAGGTTTGTTTGTCTGGGCAACCATATCTAGAGGAGCAGAGTGGGAAGTGGAACTTGGGGTTAAGCCAAATGATCATTCCTGATTTCACCAAATGTCAAAGCAGCATATAATATTGGGCTTTACTTTTAGGTCTTATACCACGGCATCCAGTGAGGGTATGTGCCTGAGGATAGGAACATCTGAAGAAGCTCCTCGGGGAGACCTCTCATTCATTCTTTTGCATAAGTCCATGCTGCCTGTGATATACTCCCATTAGCAGTCTTGTGCATGAAAGAGTTTCGGCTACTCACTGTATTGCTCAGTCAGATGTTTTGATGTTAAGCCCTAAATCTTTAGCATCAAAAACTGCTTGTTTATCTCAATAATCTCATATAGGAAGTAAAATAACCATCCAAATAGAATTGTGTAAACTTGCACAAACATAAACTGATGATTAAATTAATATATAACTATGAGGGAGAATATGTTGCTTTACATCAAACGATAAACATAAAATGATTAATGAAATCACTTTAAACTGACGGATAAACTAGGTAAATAAATAAGCGTCTAATGGAAACATCACTGTTCAAGATGACAGGATTTATTTGATGAACACATTTTTAAAATACCCAGCCATTAGCTTTGGTAGTGCTTTATTTCTTATCTACATGTATTACCTTTTTTTCTAAACCACCTTAATTCCTAGGCAAGTCTATTTTCAACTGTGTTCTATTCTTTGGTGATGTTACTTCTATATCCAATTGATGTGGTAGGGCCCTCTGGCATTGGAAGAGCCCATTAAAATAGTAAAAAAAATGAGCAGAAATATGTTGGTAGGGATTTTTCCTTGTTTTTCAGCTGCCAGACATTGTCACAGCTTTTAATAAGCCATTTGAGCACACAGATACTTTCTTCCAGAAAATGGTGCAACAATATGCTAACTTTCCCCTTACGCTGCTCAAATTAATTATCCTCCTTCAGTAGAAAAGCCATATTTTATAAGAATTTAATGCAGTCTATGGACCTCATCCAGTGACCGTAAGAAAGTATATAATATTAAAAGATATTAAAAGGTTTTAAAAAAAATGTATGTCATCCATTGGTAGTTTTGAATTTATCCCATCTGACATATATTATTTTGATCAGAGTTGTTTAATAAAACAAATCAATAAAAAAATGAAAAAGCATAATCATTTCAACTAGAATCACTTAGGCCTTTAGAACCCTATAGTTATTTTATCATCACAAAACTAAATTCTTCATGAATAGAGATTAAAGCAAGGTAATCATTTTTAGAAAATTTAAGATTATAGTTGCTCTTTAGGGGCTATAATTCACTTAGCTTAACACATCATTCATTTATTTAATATGGATAGATGGATAAAAAGAGCATTTACAAAGTGCCTGGCACTGATGATAAAAATCTGCATTCATGGAATTAACATTTTGAAAAAATGGGAAAAGGGGACTATAAATAAGAAAAATATTAACTAGTGACCAGCACTATGAGATTAGTTGAAGGCGTAAAGATAGCCTGGATCTAAAGGCGCTTGATAAACCAGGGCAAGGAGTGAATTTTATTCTCATTGTGATTAGCAGTGGTTAGAGAGTTAAAAACAGGTGTGATATGATCATACTGGCTCTACAAGAAGAAAGGATTGTACAACTATAAGCATCAAAGAACGAACACCCCTCAGGATGTTGTGTCCAAAGGATTTGATAAGTGATTATGACAAAAGTAGAGACATAAACAACAACTTGATTTTTAGTTTAAGTCATTTGGGGAAGTGATGCACTATAGTATTTACCGAAATGAAGATGAGTGAGGAGCAGATTTGAAGAACAAGAAAGTAAGTGTTTGGGCCATGTTAAGTTTGAGATGCCTCTTTGATATCTAAATAGAAATGTCAAGTGACCAGTTGGCTCTATTAGCCTGGAATTGTAGGCATAGTCAGTACTGGAGTTATCCTCTAAACCATGCTTGTCCAACCTGTGGCCCGGAATGACTTTGAATGCAGCCAACATAAATTTGTAAACCTTCTTGAAACATTATGAGGTTGTTTTGTGATTTTTCTTTTTAGCTCATCAGCTATCGTTAGTGTTAATGTATTTTATGCATGGCCCAAGACAATTCTTCTTCCACTGTGGCCCAGGGAAGTCGAAAGATTGGACACCCCTGCTGAGTCTAAAAGATCATATTTAGAACCATAGAAATAGATGAAATCACAAGAGAATGTGTAGAAAGAAGAGAAGCCCTGAGGAACTTGAAAAGTATGAGTTTGAAATGAAAAGTCACCAGAGAATACTGAAAACAGAAAGCCAGGGTACAAAATGAGAACATCTGGAAAACTTGGAAACATTTGAATGCTTTAGAAATGCAATCTGAGACTTATAACTAGAGGTAACTGAAAGAAAAGTAGCTATTTGTCATGCCATCTTCCCTAAGCTTGAAAAAAAATGTAGGATTTGTACTTCGTTATTCTTGGTAGTGACTATATTGGAGTGTGAGTACACATGGAAAGGCACAGGCAATTTGAACACAGGATTTTTGGTTTTCTACATATAATAGGATTAAAATGAATGGTTACAAGAGAAGCCCATTACATTATCAGGATATTCACAGAGGTATTTTAATTATCATACCAAAGTAAACAACAAAATTAGCTATGGACAGCATAGGAAAAAATTTAAATATGTGTATATGTATAGATAGACATAGAGACACATATTTTATATATATGTACACGCGCATTTTTAAAACAAAAAGACGTAAACAATAAACAGGTTCCTCTTGGTTTCAAATAAATGTTTTGTGTGAATCAGTGTGACCTATTGTCAGGAAAGGAGACAAATTTAAGCTGAAAAGGGAAAGGTAAAACAAGATAAAACTGTGAATTTCAGCTCACAGGCCTATGAGGTCAGATTAGAAATGACACGGATGTGGACAGAAAAACGGCCATAGGAAACAAATAAACTTAGACAATATTATTTCTCCATTTTCTACCCCATACACAGGGTATGCACATTAATTTCCCAGTTCAACTTGAGGTCGGCTTGGTCCCAGCTATGCTCAGTTTTCCATGTTGTCTTTTATATATGCACCATTATAACATACATGGTTTATGATTTAACTCTGTGTCTGCACAAGTCAGAAAATAACTTCATGTTGGACATAGCTCAATAATTTATACTTCTAATAACATCATCAGCACAATGTGAAACAATTCTTATCTCAAAGATCTATAAATATATATCTTTAACCCCTTGCTCCAGTGATATGGGGACTAATCAAGAGCTACTGGGGAATATTTTTCACCTAGTCACAAGGACTTGCAACCACCATCCCAAGACTCAAATTTCTGGATCTCACCGCCAAACAGAGCAGCTAATTTTAGCAGAGCCTAATATTCTTAGGCATCACCTATAGCAATATTAATTCTACAAGGAAAATAATCCTACAAAATCAAAATCAGGAGGCTTGGATCCTAGCTCCAGATCTGCCACAAGTGAACTGGACGACCCTGCATACTTTGTTTTTATGACACTAAAATCAGAGCATTGACTAGATGATTCTTGAGGTTCCTTCCAATGCTCATATATAATTTTACAAGCTAATAAATTTCTATTTATTTCCATCCCTACTTTATGTTCTCTTTCCTCCACTGCTATTATATAATCTCCATAAACTCCCTACCCTGAGTTATTGGCAGCTTTCATAGGGCAACTTCTTAATTTAAAAGGAACTCTATTTCAAGTCCCAAAGCTTAGACATATGTTCCTCTGGCTTGACCTACCCATTCAGAAATGCCCATCATTGTCCCCTCATGTAGCTCTTAAGCCAATGGTACCCTCTTCTTCTGTGGCACATTCCTGGACCATTTGATAAGCAACCCCTCTCTTGGAGTTTCTTTCTCCCATGGTTAGCACTGTGAACACTACAGTACATGCAGTTTGCGAGGTTTGCACAGAAACAGGAAGCTGATCCCTGATTCAGCCCCCAACTAGTTAGATAACCTCATAGGGTAAGCAAACAGGGAGTTAATGGAACATTCCACAGTTCCTTGTCTACTACCTCTTAGCCTGACTTTGGGATCTGGAACAGATACTAGATCAGCAGATGACTGGGGATGTGAAGTGGGAGGAAGGGGTTGAAAGGGCACAAAGACACTTTGAGAATGATGGGTATGTTCCTTATGTTGAGAGTGATGATGCTGTCACCAGCATATACCTCAGTTGAAGCTTATCAAATTGTACTCATTAAACATGCTCAGTTTATCATATGCAAATTACACCTCACTAAAGCTTCTTTTTAAAGAGTCATGGTTTTAAAAAAATAAAAGCATATATCATATAAAAGGAAAGAGGGGAAAGAGAGATTTATGAGTTAAAATTGACTGCTGGGAGTGGAGCAAGGCCGGCTGACTCTTCCATCTGGCTTGGAGAACTAGGAGATAGAAGGAAGACAGAAGTTTGAAGTGAAAAATGTATGTGAAAGCATTTTGAAAACTGTAAAAAACAAACAAAAAAAGAAATCTATAGTAGGCATGAGTTTTTGTATTTAAAGTATGGTTAACTACCCTTTCAAGACAGAAGAGCTATGAAAGGAAGCACATAATTAAGGAGAGTGAAGTGTCATTAGAGATAAGAGCTAGGGGAATTCAGAATGAGTTGTTTTGATGTTGAGTGGCCTTAGAAGCTGGCCCATTCCTTCCTTAGTTAATTATTTAGAATAGAATTGTCAGTCCCATACAGACATAGTGTCAAGATAATTACATGAAATATAAGACCCATTTAAGGTACATTTGTTAACATCTTAGAAACATTACAGTATTGGCTACTGCTTTATACTTTTATTGGAAGAGTGATTTATGATTAGATGATAATGATGGATAAAGCTAATTCAGACAATATACAGAGGTTCATAATTTTTAGAATAAAATCTTAAAAGTAAGACTTTTGAGAAGTGTTTGAGGATGTTAATTAGTATTTTTGAGGACAGACTAGTGGTTGGAATGCATTGTCTGTCTCATTACCTACTGCCTTTGAGTGTTTTGCATTCATCTCATTCAAACTACTAGCCCCGTCAAGAATGAGATTCTTGTCTCATTTTTGCATCTCTCAGAGTACCCTAAACAGAGTTTTGATGGCATGATTGAGGCTCAATAAACATTTATTGAGCGAATTAAGACAGAAGCTCTCTTATTCAAAGCAATTTATGCAGTTTGTTAATTTAAAAAATCCATTAAATCTGAAAATTATTAAAATGTACTTTAAACATTGTGTTTTAATTGAAAACATGTAAATGTACATTAATTTCCCAATTCAACTCGAGGTCTACTTGATCACAGATCTGCTCAGGATTTTTCCCTGTTGTCTTTTATGTATACACCACCATAACAAAAATGGTTTATGATTTCAGGTTTCTATTTCTTTAGAGTTACATGAAAACTTAAAGAGCCCTGTACAGCAAGCCAAATGTGGAAACAGAATGAGAATTTTTCTTTAACTTTTTAAGGATGCTTGCTTAAAGCTAATTTAATAGCAATGTTTAAACAATTCACCTTTATCAAGCTTTCCAAATTCAATTCAATTTTAAAATAACAACTATCTCCCTTTTAAAATGTCTATTTCATTGTTTTACAGAATATTTAAAGTCACAATGACAATAACTCACTTTTTATTGTATTTCTCCCCCGCTAAAATATAAACTACATGAAGGCACAAAATTAATCAGTCTTGTTCATTAATCTATTTCCTAGGGGCGAAGGGAGTAATTTTTTTATGAATGAGTAAAATACTGGCTTAGGACAGACTTGAAGCAGACACAGCTGTGTATTGTACACATTAAGCTAACTACCAAGGAGGCAGGAGAAGCCTCTGAACTGTGAACTTTCAGTTTGTAACACAGAGGGAATAGAACTGTCACTTCATCTAGCAGATGGTTAGCAGATCCTTAAATCACAGTACTTCCCAATATTTATCTCATCATACCACTGTGGAAAATTATACTGTTTACCCTGTTAGGACAAATGATCCAACACAACGGGCCTGGGGGCTCCAGCTGTCGAAGTTTCTGCCCAGCCATCCCAAGGGCTGAGGGGATTAATAACCCATCAATAAATGCTTGCCACAGGTTGGGAAGTTTGGACTCAAAGCTTCTACTATTATGACAGCTCAGGAGGTAACCCAGATAGCGTCAGCTACTGTACTCTGCCGTTTAACGTCCTGCTTTGCTATTGATAGTGGAACACCGCTATAACCTGATCAGGTTTCCGTTCCCAATGGCAACTAATGCCTTGCTGGCTGACCCCTTCTGGAAAGCTCTATCAATGTCACTACTTGCTGAACCTCTGGCTATCTACAAAAATGTGGGTGCAGTGGAGTAACTTGGCCTGGCTTCCCTTGGTGCTCCAACTTGTTAGCATCCTTGCTCATTCATCCAGGCCACAGTGATTCCAACATGCAGAGAAGGATGATCTTTCTCTCAATGTGACTCATTCAGAGATGTCCCACAGCAAAACTGTCTGAGCCCCAAATGCTTCAACTCCCTAGTAGGTGACATCTTCTGATTTACTCACACGCTTCTAAGAAGCACCCATGTCAACTGCGTGGTGGCACTTAGATGGTGCTGGGATCATCACTCCCTCCAGTGGCCTCGGGCCTGCTGTTCACTCTCAGACTCCTCTCTGCGACTTCCCTTTACTGAAAATCTGGCCTTGATTATGGATACTTTAGTCCATCAGCTGCATTTCTCTATGTTTCAAGCTCAAACAAAAAAGAAAATGAAAGGAAAGGACCCAATCTCCAATTAACATAGAAATGAGATGGCATTGATTTGAACTAGAATAATAGCAATGCAAACAGAGAAAGATAAGTGTGCAGATCACAGAGACATTTAGAAGACAGTAAGACCTGGTGACTCGTGGAGGTAGAGGTATGGGAGCCAAGTCATCATTTAGGTTACTGTTAGGTATTAGAACCTCTAAATGAGATAAAAGAAAAGAGAGAGAGAGAGAGAGAAATAAGTTTAAAGGGCACATTGACTTGACTTAAATTTGGAATTTCTAACAGAGGGGGCCATATGGGTCAGATCTCAGGAGAAAACATTGCTTTAAAACTTGAGGTATTGACATAGAGTTGGTCACTGAAGCCATGAGAAGATTGATCATTCAAGGAAGTTTTGTATATTATATAAAAAGAAGAGGACTTTGCATGTACTATAAATAACACTAAAATTTAAGAAATAGATTGAAGAAGATGAATAAACAAAATATTCTCAAGGAGAAAAGAAAAGTAGGAACTATATTAAGAAATCCAAAGTAAAAAAGCAGTTCAACAACAAAAAAGGCAGTAATTAAAAAAAAAAAAAAATCCAATGCCACTGAACGTGTCCACTAGATTTGATCATTTAGCAAGTCATTGATCCTTTGAAGAGCAATTGTACCAGAGTGGGAAAAAAGACACAGGTATCATCTCCCAATTGTAGGATTTCTGAGGTGTAGAAGATGAAGCAGGATACGTTTGAGAAATCTGCAGGATAAGGAGTGTCCACACAATAAAATCAGCTTTAAGTTTGGGACAACAGAAGAAACACTCAATAAAGAGACAGAGGACTTACCTTTACCATGGATCAGGGATAATAAAGTGCGCAGTGAAAACGTTTAGGCAGAGGTAAGTCATTAGAGACGAAGGCAGAAGAACAGCACTATGGGAGAGGGTGAATCAGGGATTAAAATTTGGAGCAATAGAAAATAATGACATATAAGAAAGACTTTGTGTGTTTGGCTGTCTACAAGTTTTCCAAAGGAGTAATTCACAGGGAAATTCACATGGATGGGGGTGTGGAAAAAAGAAGGGAGGGCAGAGAGATTCCCTGGAGTTACAGAATAAGTCTGCCATAGCCTGGTGAGGAGTTCTTCTAAGAGGATGCTAGTCCTGGTAAACAAACTAGCAGTAGGATTATTTTGCACAGTCACTTAACATTGCAAAAATAAGCAGCCTTTGATGGTAGAGGAGATGCTGTACTTTGGAATCAGTCAGAGAGGATCCTGATTATTTTCACAAGTCCTCAGGAAGAAGCTGAGTTCCAGGATTCCGGCACATAGGCTCCTGATTTACAGCAATTGGCGTTTCCTGCAATCTTGCAATTGTTTCCTAAATTCACTGAGTCACTCTCATCTCCTGTAATCTGTTCTCTACAACTTTTCTATTAATCTTTCTAAAATGTAAATATGATTACATCAGTCATCTGTTGCCGTGTAACATACAACCCTAAAACCTAGTGCCTGAAGCAACAGCATTTATTTAGCTCATGAATACATAAGAAGCAGTTTAGGCTGGGTTAAATCTGGCAATTCTTCTGTTAGTGTCGGCTGAACTCACTCAGATATTTGCTGTCTGCTGAACACTGGTGGCCTCACTCACACATCTGCAATTGTCTGGCTATTGCCTGCAGCTGGCTGCTTTGCGTTGGCCTTGCCTGTATGACTGGAACAACTGGGGTTCCTCTTCTTCCAGGTTTACTTCATGAAATCCTGCCGTACCTTCAATATCAAGGTAAGAAATCACTTTTTAAAAAAGTTTTTTATGTCGGCCGTGGTGGCCCATGCCTGTAATCCCAGCACTCTGGGAGGCCAAGGCAGGTGGATCACCCGAGGTCAGGCGGTCGAGACCAGCCTGGCCAACATGTTGAAACCCTGTCTCTAGTAAAAATACAAAAAAATTAGCCGGGCAGCTAAGCTACTCGGGAGGCTGAGGCAGGAGAATTGCTTAAACTGAGAAGGCAGAGGTTGCAGTGAGCCAATATTGCACCATTGCACTCCAGCCTGGGCAACAAGAGCAAAATTCCATCTCAAAAAAAAAAAAAAAATTAGTTTTTTAAATTATTTTTTAAACTGTTGTGGGTACATAGTCAGTACATACATTTTTGGGGTACATGAGATATTTTGATACAGACATGCAATATGAAATAAGCACATTATGGAGAATGGGGTATCCATCCCCTCAAGCATTTATTCTTTGAGTTACAAACAATCCAATTACATTCTTTATTTTAAAATATGCAATTAAGTTATCATTGATGATAATCACCCTGCTGTGCTATCAAATAGTAGGTCTTATTCATTCTTTATTTATTTTGGTGTCCATTAACCATCCCCACCTCCTCCCCAACTCCCCACTATTCTTCCCAGCATCTGGTAACCATCCTTTTACTTTCTATGTCCTTTAAATTCCTTTGATTATGAGATCCCACAAATAAATGAGAACAGGCGATGTTTGTATTTCTGTGCCTGGCTTATTTCACTTAACATAATGATCTCCAGTTCCATCCATGTTGTTGTAAATAACTGGATCTCATTCTTTTTATGGCTGAACAGTATTCTATTGTGTTTATGGACCACATTTTGTTTATCCAGTCATCTGTTGATGGACACTTAGGTTGCTTCCAAGTCTTAGCTATTGTAAACAGTGCTGCAACAAACACAGGAGTACAGATATCTCTTCAATATACTGCTTTCCTTTCTTATGAGTATACACTCTGCAGTGGAATTGCTGAATCATGTGGATATAGTTTGGATTTGTGTCCCCACCCAAATCTCGTGTTTAATTGTAATTCCCAATGTTGGAGGAGAGGCCTGGTGAGAGTTGATTGGATCATGGGTGGATTTCCCCCTTGCTATTCTGGTGATAGTAAGTTCTCACAAGATCTCGTTGTTTAAAAGTGTGTATAGCAGTAGCACTTCCCCGCTCTCTCTCTTCCTCCTGCTCCAGCCATGAGGGATGTGCCTGCTTCCCCTTCACCTTCTGCCATGATTGTAAGTTTCTTGAAGTCTCTCCAGCCATGCTTCCTGTACAGCTTGCAGAACTGTGAGCCAATTAAACTTATTTTATCAATTGCCCAATCTCAGGCAGTTATTTTTAGCAATGTGAGAACAAACTAATACATATATAGTAGCTCAATTTTTAGTTTTTTGAGGTACCCCCAGACTGTTCTCCATAGTGGTTGTACTAATTTACATTCCCACCAACAGTGTGCAAGAATTCACTTTTCTCCACATCCTAGCCAGCATTTGTTATTGCCTGTCTTTTATAACTGAGGTGAGATGATATCTCACTGTAGTTTTAATTTGCATTTCTCTGATGGTGAATGTTATTGAGCATCTTTTCATATGCCTATTTGCCATCTGTATGTCTTCTTTTGAGAAATGTCTATTCAAATTTTTTGCCCATTGGTTAATCAGATTATTAGATTTTTTTCCTATAGAGTTGTTTGAGCTCCTTCTATACTCTGGTTATTTATACCTTGTCAGAGGGGATAGTTTGCAAATATTTTCTCTCATTCTGTGGGTTGTCTCTTCACTTTGTTGATTGCTTCCTTTGCTGTATAGAGGCTTTTTGACTTGATGTGATCTCATTTGTCCATTTTTGTTTGGTTGCCTGTGCTCGTAGGGTATTGTTCAAGAAACCTTTGCCCAGTCCAATGTCCTAGAAAGTTTCCCCAATGTTTTCTTGCAGTAGTTCCATAGTTTGAGGTCTTAGACTTAAGTCTTTGGTCCATTTAGATTTGATTTTTGTATACGGTGAGAGACAGGAGTCTAGTTTAATTCTTTTGCATATGGATATCCAGTTTTCCCAGCACCATTTATTGAAGACAGTGTTTTTTCCTCAGTGTTTGTTCTTGGCATTTTTGTTGCAAATGAGTTCACTGTAGATGTGAGAATTTGTTTCTGGGTTCTCTATGCTGTTCCGCTGGTCTATGTGTCTGTTTTTATGCCAGTAGCATGCTGTTTTGGTTACTATAGCTCTGTAATATAATTTGAAGTCAGATAATGTGATTCCCCCAATTTTGTTCTTCTTGCTCAGGATAGCTTTGGCTATTCTGGGTCTTTTGTGGTTCCATATAAATTTTTGGAATTTTTTTTCTATTTTTGTCAAGAATGTCATTGGTATTTTGATAGAGATTGCATTAAAAATATATCTTGCTTTGAGTAGTATAGATATTTTAACAATATTGATTCTTCCAACCTGTGAACATGGAATATTTTTTAATTTTTTGGTTTCCTCTTCAATTTCCTTCATCAGTGTTAGACATCACTTTTTTATAAAGCCTTAACTGACTCTGCACAACTGTTATTCATGTCAGTCCTCCGCACTTTCACAATCCATTACATATACCTCGACTAGCAATTATTTCAATGTATTATCATTACTATTATAGTCCACATGTCCTCACCAATCTGTTGACGGCACTGACATTTTTCACATTGCATTTATCTATTACAGTGCTTGCTTGCATCATAGTGATGTTCAATAAATGTTTTGCATAAAGGAATATATGATTATATAGTTGGCTTTCACATTTTCTAGGTTTCAGAAGCACTGATAGGACAGACCTTTGCTGAGTGAGTTTTGCTCCTAGAGTAACCATGAATTTCCACCTGAGTTCCCCTACAGTGTTGAACAGATCACACCCCTTGGTTGCAGCCAAAGAATCTGAAAAATACTGAATAGGCTAAGCTAAGATATATTGGTAGCAATGGTAAAATTTCTTTATAATTTTGAACATAAATCAAGTTGTTTGAAATCGACTAAAGTTGTAGTATAAGTAAGTAATTGATAAAGAAACATTTGCCAGTGGACAGAAAGTGTATTATGAACTATCACATACTACCAAAAAGCAAAAGTGGGAGAAAATGGCATACCCACTTTGTGATTAAAGTGTCTGAGCCAGACTATATGGCTTAAGGAAATGATAGCCAACCTGTCATTGTGTAAAGGTTACGAAAACTGATGCAATAATTGGACTGAGTCCAGGTGACATAAAATAAGAGAAGTTAGCTCTTCGCTAAGGAAAATCTGTACCATCAAATACTAGTAGAGTCCCATCCCCATGCTGGCGTAGCCTACAATCTCATCATTGAGATTTGGCATGTAAGTAACAAATGGTAACCCCTGAATAATATATGTAACTTCTGTATGATGATATGAGGTTAGTTGAAGTCACTAAATTAAAAAAGAAATGTGAATTGAATGTGTATCAGTTCGCCTGCCTCCATCTTCAGGTGTTTTGATTTTATCATGAAAAGATCTGCCTGAGTTGTGATGGTCTCCTTACACAAACAGGAATATATTATTAGTTACTCTGAAGAATCTCCAGGAGCTCATTTATGTCCTGTTGCAGAAATTCACTTTCTGGTATCTCTCTCATACATGGAGAGTGTGAGTGAAAACTCAACAGAAGTCTGTCATTCTAATTTTAGAATATTACACTCTAATACTCCCCTAGTGTGGAAGCTGTCCCAGTTTGAATCTACATAAGATACAGCACTTTCTTTCACATGTCTGGAGAACATATAGGGCAGGACAAGAGAACTCTATTTACAGAGTAACTGAGGAGGCTTATTTAGAAGAATAAACCCTAAAAAAGAAAAAAAAGTCAAGCACAATGAGCTTACCATAATAAAGAAAAATAGGAAAATGAAAATCCTTGGTGGGTTGGAGAGGGAGAATCTTGAGCACATTGCTTGTCTGTTACTTGGAACTGTCCCATGTTCCAGTGCACTGTGACTTGTGATTTATACTTACAAAGTGGGAAATTTTAAGTTTTTCCAAATGCTTTTGAGCAAATGCAGTGCTTTTCCCACTCTCATTCTAAAGTATGTTATGAAATAACAACCTATTTTGTGGTTTTTGTCATGAAGACTCCAGTCTTCTGTGATGGTGCCTGGGAGATATCAGCTCTAGGTGTTGGCAGGTATGAGTGGAATAGCTGGGTTCTTCTCTCTCCAAATGGCTTCCTTTAAGCATAGCCACTGGGTCCCAAAAAGGAGCATTCCAAGAGGCAAAGGCAGAAATTGCAGTCTCTTAAGGCCCAGCCTCATATGCTAGACAACACTACTTTTGCTGCATTCTGTTGGTGACAATAAGTCCCAGGGCCAACTCAGAATCAAGGAGAAGGAAAATTTGAATCACCTCTCAATGAAAAGTGTGGCAAAAAATTCACATATTCCTCTTTACATCACCATGATGTGAACAAACCCAAGAGACTCCTGGAAATTCATAAAGACACATGATATGAGGCCAATGCCATACATTAGAAAGAGGAAACAAAAGTTAGTGGAACTGTAATACTCCTGTTGTTGTAAATATATTTGTAGCTAGTAAAGTCTGGGAAAATTCAAATAATAGCAAAGCTATTTCCAACATGCCATAAAGATGCACTGCATCCCTGGTGCCCATCTGTATACATCTCAGTCCCCATCCTCAGCACAACACTCCCAGCCCAGGACTTGTCAGCAAAGCACATTATTTTTTTTTTCCTTGTTGGCTTTGTAGGTATAACTATAGTTTTTTCCTTTCTCCTTTTATATTGTACCTGTAAGAGAGCCATGTCTTCTTGACTACTAGAAAACACTACCTTGAGATACTGAATGTGTTCTATTCCTCTAACCTTTTTATGCTTAGATTTTGAGCTCTTTCCAGGTACTCTGTCTTGGGTTACTTAGGAAAAGAATACTTATTTTATCTTCCTCCTCCCTGCTTTTCGTCCATTCTCTGTCAGGTTTTGTTGCATGCAAGAGAAATAATCTCTTGCTGACTTAAAAAAATAATTTATTTAACACATACAATGCAGCCCTGAACATATATAAAGATTTGCTGAATCTCCAGAAAGGTGAGGGAAAAAAAAACAATTATGTAAAAAAGACAAGAATGAAAGAGGTAAAACAGGAGACAGGACTACAGCTGAAGTCTTGACCAAAATTAAGTACCCCCAAAACATAATGCCAACCTTGGACAACTGAGGCCACTCCTGAGCCATTGCCACAGCTGCCTTCTGGAAACTTGGTAGTCCTACTGTTTCTATGGCTCATCACCTTCAAAATGGAGTCTCCATTCTCTCTGCTTGCTCAAGTCATTTATTATTCATGCAGCCCCATGGTGATTAGATCCCATAGTCCAAACCTGCATCATATATTCTCATTCTCACTGGGAGAAAAGCTAAGCTACTATGCATCTGATTTTCAGATTCTGTAGAGAGAGGATGGGAGGCTCTACCCTCTACCATAACTTGTGAGGTGGGCAATTCCCAAATATAAGGAGATTGAGATGATTTTCCAGAAAAAGAAAAATAATTCATCCCTACAACTGCACAAGATTCATACATAACTTTATTTAAATTGTTAAGGCTTAAAAAACTGCTGCTACATAATTAATGCAAAAGCTGTATGCTGAAAATACGTTTAGTCCTCCCTTACAAAAAGATGATCCAAATTTTAGTCAACGTTCTGCTATAAGTTCTGGATCTCTTACACCTGTCGGTCTGTCATAATCCTATTTCAATATTCTGTGATATGTGAATTAAATTATAAATTTAACCACCACCACACTACCTGATACAAAATAGTGAAAGAAAGAAAGACAAAGTTAGAAGAAACACACACACACAACACTGCAAAGAAGAAAATCTGAGAAAAAACTATAATCTTGTCCCCATAGCTATTCATAAAGGCGTCTTTGTGTGACTCCCTTACTCTCACTCCATTCTCATAATTCTTTTTCTATTATCTAGCTGGCTAGGGCTTTTCCAGTGGAATGACCAAATTTTAATTCATAAACGATCCTATCTGTATAGGATTTATGTATGCCACTTGACAAGGCAGTACTGGGGGGCAGCCAAGGTATCAGGTGTGTTCTCTTCATATACTTCCCATCCTGTAATGTGTTGCACCTGTACTGTCAGATCAGTCATTAGAGCCAACACAGTAACCCTCATCTGGGGCTGATCATTCAGTGGTTTGTGAAGCCCAAAGTGCCTAAGCATAAATCTTACCTTCTAATTCAACATAGAACTTGCTGCATCCCCTGATGGAAACATTTCTCTCTAGTAGAGCCTAGTGTTTTAGGGATAAGAAAGAAAATATTTCTAGCATATAGTAAGATGTCATAAAGGGCATGTCATTCCCAATTCCATCTATTCATGGGAGATCCAACAACCTAAATTGGTTGCTGGTTCAGAGCATATTATGCATTTAAAGGACCATATCCTAAATATGCAACTGTGACCTTCCAGCAGATATAATTGTTTAACCATTCTAGTATTCCCAAAGGCCAAGAGCTAATAGATCATATAGTAAATGATAAAAAAAAAAAAAAGCAAATCTGATGAGCAACTGCCTTGTAAAATGAGTTTCTTGGTCAACAGCAAGACTGTGTACAATCCCACAGTGGTGTGTAAATGGAAATCAGGAAGTTCACAGATTGGCAAATGCATGAAAGACAGGGCAAGCAAATCCCAGCCTGGAATAATTAGCTATTCTATATTCTAGATGGTGCGAACATAACCTGTAATTATCTTTCTATGCAAAGGTCATCTTTTCCACATGCTTATTGAAAGTTTTCTCCACTAAGAGCCTTCTGATGAGATGTCACATGGGAATCAATAGTCTTGCATCCACACACATATTCATTGTACTTCTCACTTTTTTTAAAAAAATCTTCCTTTAATTTCTTTAACTTCACCACCAAACTATTACATGCTCAGGAAGCAATGTAGCTCCTGAGCTCAGGCCATTTCTCTGTCCAAGTCTTATAGACAATAGGGTATCATGCTCAAGGTTCTACCCAATGGGAGGAAACTTAATTTCCTGCAGAGCAAACCCTGATGCTAGTTATTATGCTGCGGCAGTTATGTTCCTGATCACACTAGGCCCACTTCTTCTAGGAAACTCTTCACAAGGCTAAAAATATAAGTCATAGGGAGGACGACACTATAGCAAAATGGACAGACGCAACTAAGCTCCTTGCACAACTAGTGCTTTCAAGGCCTGCTATGGCCTGGTATAGTTGCCACTGAGTTGATAGGCCCCTGTATTTTTGTGAGATTTGCCTTTGACCCCTGTTGTGCATTTGTCTTTCCAAGGGAAAAGCAGAATGCATCTGATGTTCTCTGCTGTTTGCGTAGAGACAAAAAGTTCAACCAGACTGCTATCTGTGTACCAGGACTTAGATGCTCTGTTTATTTGCTCCCATGAAGAGACCACATCTGGAAACTACAGCTGCTATAAGAGCAACCATCTGATTAAGCTTCCAGCAATTCATTATCATTCTCAAACTTCATATCTGATCTCTCTAAACAACAGGCAAACTGGCAGATTAAAAGGAAATATAAAGAACTCATTACCCCTATTTCTTTCAAGTCTGAAAATGGCATTGCTATTCGTACTTCCCTTAGATGGACTATTTATTAGGGAGAGGGGTCTCCAGAGGTCTCCAATTAGTTCTTCTTATCATAATAGCTATGGCTCTCTAGGGCAGGAAATAAAAGGGCAGATTCTGTCAGTTTTCAAGCATACTCTTTCCTTCTGTTCACTTGGGTGCAGGGACAACAACCACAGGGTGGTGTCAGGGTCCCATAAGGCTTGGTATATGGCAGATAAACCAAGACTCCTTTGGTGTTCTAACTCCTAGTGGTGTTCTGAGTTCCCAGGAATAAGAATTAAGAAAGATCTAGGCCGGGTGTGGTGGCTCACGCCTGTAATCCCAGCACTTTGGGAGGCCAAGGCAGGCGGATCACAAGGTCAGGAGATCAAGATCATCCTGGCTAACACGGTGAAACCCCATCTCTACTAAAACATAGAAAATATTGGCCGGCTGTGGTGATGGGCACCTGTAGTCCCAGCTACTCGGGAGGCTGAGGCAGGAGAATGGCAGGAACCCGGGAGGTGGAGCTTGAAGTGAGCCAAGATCGTGCCACTGCACTCCAGCCTGGGCAACAGAGCGAGACTCCGTCTCAAAAAAAAAAAAGAAAAAAGAAAAAAAGAAAGATCTAGTAACAAAAAATATTTCAAAAGTATTTATATTGCTCTTTATGCTGTGCCAATGAAGGAAGGACCACTGAACTATCTGGTGACTGACCAAGGACCCTCAAAGAAGGCTAGGACTCACAGCCTCGGTCAGTACGTTTTAGGTTTTCACAGGTTCCATCCTCAAGGGTACTGTCTGGTTTTTATTCAAGGGCTCTGGGGTGTCGGAAATGACCTAGGTCTGAAAATTTTATATAGTTTATGACTCTCCAAAGTTAAACCAAGTCGGACTTCCATTTGCCAGACTTGGAAATGTTCCAGTTAAACAAATGAAGAAAGAACTTTGTGGGTTTCTCATCCATTTTAGTCCTAGCAACCCATTGTTAATTGCAGAATGCCAAAGACCCCAACAGGACCAATCATCATGATTATCAGGTAAGCCCTGAAGACTACTGCAATAACTGTGCCCTCCTTTGCTCCTGGAAGTTAGGTGTGGCTGCTTGGCCACTGCTACCTGAGATCCTGTTGTCTCCACTGGCATCAGAGAAGCCACTTTTAAGGGCAATGCTTCACTGTCTCTGGCTTAAAGAGAAGAGACACAGAAGTGATTTTCCAGGATTATTGGAATCACACAAACCTTGGTGAAAAAAGTACATTCTGGACCCTCTCAGGGAACACAACTTGGGAACGGGTGAGCAGGTTACATATTATTAATCCACGTCAACATCCCCATCTTCAGAAGGCATTGTATTTCTTTCTCTGTATTAATTCTCACATTAGAATCACCTAAAGAACTTTTTAGGTATCTGTACCTGGTTTCCTAGCTATGGCCATTCAATGTGATTGATATGGGTTGGCTTGAGGCATTGGCAGTTTTCAAACCTTCTAGAGTACTCGAATGTGCAGCCAAAATTGAGAACCACTGCTACCACTTCCCTGTGGGTCCATGGCCTGTAAGCACTCTTGATAGTAAGCTCCATAATGATCAGGATCCTTAATTTCAAGCAACAAAATCCAACTTTGACTGACTTAAGCAGACAAAGATATCAAGTGAAATGAGTCACAGAGTTGCAGGGAAGACTGAAGGACCTGGCTTTGAAAAGGCACATAAGTCAGGTGTCAGCCAGAATTGGGATAAAATCCTGCAACAAAGCAACTCTAGTATGAACACCACAGCTTGCTCTGCTACAGCTGGTCCTGAATGCTACAGACTACTGCTGTCCCAGTCTCCGCCTCACCCCCTACTCTTGCACACTGGCATGCAGCTGTGACCTCCCATCTCCAGACTGTATTATTCAAGGCTCTGATTCTTTGTATCACTACTTCATGATTCCTCATATGAAATAGCCATGACTATTTAAGCCTATCTCATGGGTCTACTCTAGTTGCCAAAAAGGAGAAAAAATATCTACTCTTTCCAGCTTCCTATTGAAAGATATTCCCTGAGTCTTACCAGGATTCAAGATAAATAATTCCACAAACATAAAACAAGAGGTCAGCTACTGGGCAGCCAAACAATGACATATTTTCCAAATCATGTCATAGCATTCTACAGAACACATCAATTAGCACCATTAGGGAAGGAGAAAATCTTGAAACTTACTACTTTACATGAGACCACACTTAATGGTAACCATTATGGTTAGAAATATTTTAAAATAGATTTTACATCCTCTATACTTACAGGAGACACAAAACAGAATTTAAACATGTGTTGCTAGAATCATTAGGAAGAGCAATTGGTAAATAGGCTGTAAAACAATAGCTGCTGAGATGCTGACACCCTCCTATTATCACATTTAAAAGCTCAGAGTGGTAGAGTACTAGCATCTTGGGTCTAGGTTCTTCAAGTAGGTCACTTTTTAGTAGTCCAGTCCTATATTGGCCTACAATAAGTTGAAGATCCCATATGGTTTGAGTCTTGGGTATTTTCTGTGACTATGGTATATTTCATTAGTTTGTTTTCATACTACTGTAAAGAACTGCCTGAGACTGGGAAATTTATAAAGGAAAGTGAGGTTTAATTGACTCACAGTTCAGCATGGCTGGGGAGGCCTCAGGAAACTTACAATCATAGCGGAAGGCGAAGGGGAAGCAAGGCATCTTCTTCACAAGACAGCAGGAAGGAGAAGTGCCAAGCAAAGGGGGAAGGGTCCCTTATAAAACCATCAGATTTTCATGAGAACTCACTATCATGAGAGCAACATGGGGAAAACTGTCCCCATGATTCAATTACCTTGACACATGTATGGTGATTACAATTCAAGATGAGATTTGGGTAAGGACACAAAGCCTAACTATGCCATGCATAAACCCACTTCACTGCTATTTTGAATGCTCAGAGACTGAGAAGTTGTGCTTATTTCAGTGTTTCCCACCTGTCCAGTGTCTTAGTGACATTGGGAAATATGATTTCCTTATACATGAAAAATAAAAGAGGGGAGAAATATTTTATGCAAGGCTCTATGTGAGGAACCTAACAGACACTGTCTCGTTGTGTCTTCACACAACTCTACTGGAGTAGGTTTTATAAAAGGGGAAAACTGAAGCTCAGAGGTATTGTGATAGATTAAGAGGTGAGGTCTAATCCCTATCCTCTGGAATATTGGCTAGACTGTATATCTCTCTTGATAAAAAGAATGTGACAGAAAGGATGTTTGGAACTTCTGAGGCTAAGTCACAGAAAGCCTTGCTACTCCTGCCTGGGTCCAGTGGGATGTTCACTCTGAAAAAAACCAGCTTCTATGGAAGAGGAGATAGTCATGCTGGAGATGTCAGGAATTGGCATGTCATTCCACAGCTCTAGCTGAGCCCAGCCTTCCAGCCATCTCCACCATGGCTCCAGACCATAGCAGCCCATCCATCACCTGAATACACTGAGAGACAGGCAATGCCACATACAGCGGAGGAAACGCCAGCTACGCCATTTGAATTCCTGACCCACAAAATCATGAAATGTAAGGAAATCATAGTTCTTTTAAGACACTGAGTTTTAGGGCAACTCTTTATATAGCAGTATATAATCAGAAAATATGTGAAATACATTGATTGGCTCCTTTAGGTAATGTGTGTTCAAATCAGGAGTCAAACTCAGATTGTTTTAATATCAAGGCCTATAATCTTCTCCTTATTTCTTAGTACCTCTACTGAGAGACTAGGATGTTTATATTTAAAACTATTTTTTAAATGACAAAGTATCAGTTTCTTTATTATCTTAACATCTCATTTTTGTAGAAAAACGTAGTTTAAAAAGATTTCACATTTTCTCATTTCTTTCATTCTTACAACCATCCATTGAATTAAATCTTATTATTTCTATTTTATAAGAGAAGAGGCTACAAACAAATGAAATTGTATCTCAAGTTTAGGTTCCCTGACTCTAAAATGCATATTCTTAACATTAAATTAAAATACTTTTTCATCTATTCTCTACCTAGTCCTTCACAATGAAATTTTTAGAGACAAAATAATCTATCTTTGGTTTGGATTCCAGAGGAGGGATTAGCGTTATTGCTACCTTCGTGCCAAAATAAGGCTTCAGGATGATAAAGCAGAAATTTATGCCAAGGAAATTAATGTTGTTACTTTCAGTTCCAATTCTTACTTTAAGTTTTATAGCATCCCATTTTTCTAAAGTTTCCCTCCCTGTACTAAAGAGTGCTATCTTGCTACTCAGCAGAGAAATTCAGAAATTATTCCTATCAACAAAATATTCATTAGGCTCAAGTGTTCATTTTTATTATAGGCCATACTTGCCTAAAAACTTTGATTTATGAAATCAATTAAAGGGTTAGATAATTATAAAGAGCAATAGGTATTTCTTTAGAGCTATGCATTATATACACTGTACTCATCAATGATTTTTTGTTAAACAGCCCTTTTATAGGTATCATTAATTGTTTTAAAACTTCCTCAAAAATAAGTGAAAGAATAAATTCTAAAGTAAGCAGAATAAAAGCAGGCTTTCATTGACATATTTTTATACGGATAATTGAATTGACCTTGCCCACTACCCTCTTAAGTCCTGCCTCATGATATTGATGTAGCTAACAAATTTGCTCAGTCACCTTGTACAGTTAAAATCCAGTCAAAACTTACTAACATTCAGTCAGCAGTGGACTGTAGTAACTTAGTGGGAACAGCAGATCTGGAAAGTATTCAGGTTAAAGGACATAAGTAGGAATCCTGAAATGACAAAAGAAGTGCTGGGCATCCCCTGGATGATTGACAAAATGATAACCAAGATGTTCTAAGGAATAATCTCCTGAGATCTCCCAAGAATGGCAAAGTCAGTTTGACTGAAGTTCTACCCTATGGATATAGACTAGGATGATGAGGGCAGCTATAAAATGCAAGTTACAAAGAAGCTGTTTCTTATGATTCTGAGCTTACACTCAAATATCTTCATCCTGGCAAGATCTGCTACATTACATAACATTAATTAGTATTAATTCTTGGACCTGAGTAATCAACAGTTACTCATCTTTAATTGGAAATTTTCTCCTTAAATTTTTCTTCTTTATCCTTATTAATTGTGGACACTTCATCTGCCTCAGTTAAATATATACTTTTCAAAACCAATTTGGGCCATGACCAAGCAAATATGGATTCCATTATGGAAACTAAATATATATTTCTCTCATTTTTCAAGGAGTGTCACACAGTAATTTCATTAATGCTCTTTACCATGGATGAGAAACTTTCTTATACACTCACAAGTACAGACATCAGCAAAAAAAAAAAAAAAAAAAAAAAAATGTTGTAAATGGAAATAGATTATCATATTGAAAATGCAGCTACTGGCTTCAACACTTTCTTTTTTTTAGTATTGTCATATTTTCATTTATATTATAATGATACATTTCAAATGCAGGTTAGACATCATTTTTGACTGTCTCAAAAAAATTCAAGAATTTATCTTATAGCTTTTTGAGTATTAAATGAATATCTCTACACATTTAGTATTAAAAAATTTCTAAAACTGACTTAAGGATAGGAATAAGAAAATAGAAAAAAGGTAGAAATTAAGACACCATAGGGATTCTAATCAAGAAATAAAACACACCTTTAAAACTGCACTAAAGATTTACTATTTGTATTAGTCCATTTTCACGCTGCTGATAAAGACAAACTCGAGACCAGGAAATCTACAAAAGAAAGACGCTTATTGGACTTACAGTTCCACATGGCTAGGGAGGTCTCACAATCGTGGCAGAAGACAAGGAGGAGCAAGTCACGTCTCACATGGAAGACAGCAGGCAAAAAGAGAGCTTGTGAAGAGAAACTCCCGTTTTTAAAACCATCAGATCTTGTGAGACCCATTCACTATCATGAGAACAGCAAAGGAAAGACCCGCCCCCATTATTCAATCATTTCCCACTGGGTCCCTCCCACAACACGTGGGAATTATGGAGCTACCAGATGAGATTTGGGTAGGGACATAGAGCCGAACCATATCACTATTTCAAACACACACAAAAATTACAGAACCATCTCTGATCTGATACCCCCAATTTACTGCTGTGTAGACAGAGATTTTGAAACACTCATTGACTTGCCTGAAGTTACCAAATTGGAGGAAAAAAATCTTAAGACCAGCATCTCTGTATGAGATGGAATTCACAAAAGTATTCTTTCACATACAGTATATAAATACTCTCACAGATCATTTGAATGTACACGCACTCAACAAGTGTAAGCAAAAATCTTAATAAAATCTTCCCTGAATGACTCTTTTCAGTTGTTTCCACTTTACTTTTTTGTGCCTATCAAATCAATACATGCACAAAATTAAAATGTTAAATAATTTCTACCCTACTCCTACCAATCCACCTCTATTCCTCTAAAGGCAACAGGTTCAAACTGTTTCTTTTTGTAGTTCTTCAGGTATCCTTGAGTCTCTAAATAATATCCTTAAACCAATACTTACCTATGAACATTAGGAACTGCATATGGAATTCTTACTACATAAGAAAATGTTTTAGCTCATTCACAAACCAAACAGTCACCATCCCCTTTCTTCCATTCCCCATGCTAACCACCCAGTCTAGTTATATTCCTACTTTTAGTTCCTCTGTTATTTACTCCACCAACCACATGTAGTCAATCTTAGCTCTATCCTTATAAAGACATTATCACTCCTGTCTACCTGCTCACTTCTGTTTGCCTTCCACCTTCAACATCTATTATCAGGACCTTTACTGTTTTTAAGTTTTAAGATTGACAATGTATCTTTCCACAGTTTGTCAGTAGGTTGATTCAACATGTTAGATATTTTTTTAAAAACAACATTCACTTTATTTAAACTATGTAAATATTTTTCACTTGTCTACTTAAGGTGTTATTGTTGTCTTCTCTTACATAACTTATTTATTTTTATTTTTACTTTTCATGGATTGTTTAACTGTCTTTATTTTTTCCTTTCCTTCTTTGCTTTGTCATATCCTTAGATTTGTCCAGTCTAGCATACTACTCCAACTGTGCAATGCATCTTTATATGTGGTTAACATCTGGACCCCTCCATCCACCTGTGCCAGTAAGTAAAAAATGCTTTCTAGTCCTGCTTCAATGAAATCATCTGGGGGCTTCATGTCATTGTTCTTCAGAGTTGGATCTCAATTAGTGTCCTGGAATACACGTGTTGTTTCTTAGTTAACCCACTCACTTTATTTAAGCACATCGAAAGTAACTATTTTAAAAAATGGTGTGGAGAAGTAGTTTTCTCAGTTCCATAAAAATATATGTATGTTTATTGAATAATTTGATTTGTATTGAGGTTTTAGCTTGAAACTATTTTCCGTTAGAATTTAAAAATTGTTGCTTGGCTTCCAGCATTCAGCATTATGGGTAAAGTTCTGATTCCAACTGATTTTGATCTCTTTATTGGATGGCTTTTTGAAAGATTTAGGATTATCTTTTTATCTTTATTTTCTGAAACTTCACAAGAATAAGTCAGAGTTAGTTCTTTTAATTTTTTTAATCATATTAGGTATTTGCTGGACTTTGGAAAATATAAACTACATTCCTTTTTAGTTACAAGATTTATATTGTAATATAATATACATTATTATGTTTAAAATTTTTTACTTTTAATTTTTGTGGGTACACAGTATGTATATATATTTACAGGGTACGTGAGGTGTTTTGGTAAAGGCATGCAATGCATAATAACCACAGAATGGAAAATTAAGTATCCATCTCATCAAGCATTTATCCCTTGTGTTACAAACAATCCAATTATACTCTTAGTTATTTTAAAATGTACAATTAAATTATTATTGACTACAGTCTCCCGGTTGTGCTATCACATACTATTTCTTATTCATTCTTTCTAACCATTTTTTTTAATCCATTAACCATCCCCATCCCCTACAGTCCTTCCACCCTACTACCCTTCCAAGCAGCTGGTAACCATCTTTGTACTCTCTATCTTCATGGGTTCAATTGTTTTAGTTTTTAGAACCCACAAATATGTGAGAATATACAATGTTTGCCTTTCCATGCCTGACTTATTTTACATAACATAATGACCTCCAGTTCCATCCATGTTGTTGCAAATAACAGAATCTCATTCATTTTTATGGCTGAATAGGACTCCATTGGGTGTATGTACCACGTGTTCCTTTTCTATTCATCTCTTGATGGACAATAAGGTTGGTTCCAAGTCTTGGCTACTGTGAGCAGTGCTGTAACAAACATGGGAATACAAATATCTCTTTGATATACTGATTTCCTTTCTTTTTGGTGTATACCCAGCAGTGGGATTGCTGGATTACATGTTATTTCTAGTTTTTTTCTGAGGGACCTCCAAACTGTTTTCCATAATGGTTGTAATAATTTACATTGCCACCAACAGTATATGAGGGTTCTCTTCTCCCCACATTCTCATCAGCATTTGTTATTGCCTAACTTTTGAATAAAAGCCATTTTAGCTGAGTGAGATATCTCATTGTAGTTTTGATTTACATTTCTCTGATGAGAAGTGAGCACTTTTCTCTAAAAAGAAATTGAGTACTTTTTATATGCCTGTTTGCCATTTGTATGTCTTTTTTTGAAAAATTTCTATTCAGATCTTTTGCCCATTTTTAATTGAATTATGAATTTTTTTTCCTATAGAGTTCTTGAGGTCCCTATATATTCTGGTTATTAATTCCTTGTCATATGGGTAGTCTGCAAATATTTCTCCCATTCTGTGCGTTGTCTCTTCCCTTTCTTAGTTGTTTAATTTGCTCTAAAAAAGCTTTTTAACTTGATATGATCCCATTTGTTCATTTTTGCTTTGGTTGCCTGTGCTTGTGGGGTATTACTCAATAATTTTTTGCCCAGACCAAAGTCCTAGAGAGCGTCCTCAATTTTTTGTAGTATTTTTATAGCCTGAGGTCTTAGATTTCTAAGTTTTTAATCCATTTAGATTTTATTTTTGTATGGGATGAGACATAGGGGTCTAGTTTCAATTTTTTGCATAGCCAGTTTTCCAAGCACCATTTATTGAAGTGACTGCCTTTTCCCCAGTGAATTTTCTTGGCATGTTTGTCAAAAATCAGTTTACTGCAGGTGTGTGAATTTGTATCTGGGTTCTCTACTCTGGCCCTTTGGTCTGTGTGTCTGTTTTTATGTCAGTACCATGCTGTTTTACTCTTTATAGCTCTGTAGTATAATTTTAAGTCAAGTAATGTGATTCCACTAGTTTTGCTCTTTTTGCTTAAGGTATCTTTGGCTGTTATGGTCTTTTGTGATTCCATATAAAGTTTATAATTGTTTTTCCTATCTCTATGAAGAATGTCATTGGTATTTTGATAGAGATTGCATTGACTCTGTAGATTGCTTTGAGTAGTATGGATATTTTAATAATATTCATTCTTCCAATCCATGAACATGAAATATCTTTTCATTTTTGGTACCTCTTCAATTTCTTTCATCAGTGTTTTATACGTTTCATTTGTAAAGATCTTTCGCTTCCATGGTTAATTCCTAGGTATTTAATTTCATTTACGGCTACTGGAAATGGGATTACCTTTTTATTTCTGTTTTTCAGTTTGTTCACTGTTGGCCTGTAGAAATGCTACTAACTTTTGTATATGGATTTTATATCCTTCAACTTTACTAAATTTGTTTTACCGGTTTTAATCGTGTTTTTGTGGATTCTTTAGGTTTTTCCAAATATGAGATTGTATCATCTGCAAACAAGGATGATTTGACTTTTTCCTTTTCAATTTGAGTGCCCTATATTCCTTTCTCTTGTCTGATTGTTCTAGCTAAGACTTCCAGTACTATGTTAAATAACACTTATGAAATAAGGCATCCTTGTCATGTTCTAGATTTGAAAGAAATGGCTTTTAATTTTTCCTCTTGCAATATGATATAACTTTGGGTCTGTCATATACAGCTTTGATTATGTTGAGATATATTCCTTCTATACCCAATTTTTTTAGGGTTTTTAATCTATCGGGGGAACCAGCCCCCAATATTTCAATGTAGGTTCTTTTCTATTTTCCCTGTGTCAGCCAGTCTGAGAAATAAAGAGAAAAAGCACAAACAGAGAAATTTTATAGCTGGGCCTCCGAGGGTGCCATCACATATTGGTAGGACTGTGATGGTGACCTTGAGCCACAAAACCAGCGAGTTTTTATTAGGGATTTTAGAAGGGGAGGGAGTGAACGAATAGGGAGTGTGTCACAGCAATCACATGCTTCAAAAGGCAATAAAAGATCACAAGGCAAATGGCAGAGCAAGATCACAAGGCCAGGGCGAAATCAGAATTACTGATGAGGTTCCATGTTCCGCTGGGCATGCATTGTCATTGATAAACATCTTAACAGGAAACAGGGTTCGAGAGCAGACAACCGGTCTGACTAGAATTTGCCAGGCTGGAATCTCCCAATCCTAGCAAGCCTGAGGGCACTGCAGGAGACCAGGACGTATTTCATCCCTTATCTTCAACCGCATATGACAGACACTCCCAGAGCGGCCATTTATAGACCTCCCCTGGGAATACATTCCTTTCCCAGGGTTATTCCTTGCTGGGAAAAGAATTCAGCAATATTTCTCCTATTCGCTTTCTGCAAGAAGAGAAATACGACTCTGTTCTGCCCGGCCCCGCAGGCAGTCAGACCTCATGGTTATCTCCCTTTTTCCCTGAAAATCGCATTATCCTGTTCTTTTTGAAGATGCCCAGATTTCATATTGTTCAAACACACATTTTACAAACAATTTGTACAGATAATGCAATCATCACAGGGTCCTGCAGTGACATACATCCTTAGCTTACAAAGGTGACAGGATTAAGAGATTAAAGTAAAGACAGGGATAGGAAATTATAAGAGTATTGATTGGGGAGGTGATAAATGTCCATGAAATCTTCACAATTTATGTTCAGAGATTGCAGTAAAGACAGTCGTAAGAAATTATAAAAGTATTAATTTGGGGACCTAATAAATATCCATGAAATCTTCACAATTTATGTTCTTCTGCCGCAGCTTCAGCTGGTCCCTCCGTTCAGGGTCCCTGACTTCCTGAAACATTTATTATGAAAGGATATTAAACTTTATCAGATTCTGTTTTAGTGTCAACTGAAATGATCATATGGTTTTTGTTCCTCATTCTCTTGAGATGATATATTACATTCATTGTTTTGCAAATTTTGAACCATCCTTGCATTCCTGGGATAAATCCCACTGGGTCATGATAAATAATCTTTACAATGTATTGTTGGATTCAGTTTGCTAGTATTTTCTTGAGAATAATTGCATTAATATTCATCAGAGATATTGGCCTGCAGTTTTCATTTTTGAATCTGTCTTTGTCTGCTTTTGGTATCAGGATAATACTGGCCTTGTAGAATGAGTTTGGAAATACTCTCTCTATTTTTCAGACTGTTTGAGTAGGATTGGTATTAGTTTTTCTTTAAATGTTTTTTTTTTTTTTTTTTTTTTTTTTTTTTTTTGAGATGGAGTCTCGCTCTGTCACCCAGGCTGGAGTGCAGTGGCGCGATCTCGGCTCACTGCAAGCTCCGCCTCCTGGGTTCACACCATTCTCCTCCCTCAGCCTCCTGAGTAGCTAGGACCACAGGCGCCCGCCACCTCGCCCGGCTAATTTTTTGTATTTTTTTTTAGTAGAGACGGGGTTTCCCTGTGTTAGCCAGGATGGTCTCGATCTCCTGATCTTGTGAACTGCCCACCTCGGCCTCCCAAAGTGCTGGGATTACAGGCGTGAGCCACCGCGCCTGGCCTTCTTTAAATGTTTGATAGGATTCACAGTGAAGTCATTGGGTCCTGGGCTTACTTTACTGAAAGACATTTTAATATGGGTTCAATCTCATTACTTGTTATTGGTATGTTCAGGTTTTGGATTTCTTAATGATTCAATCTTGATAGGTTGTAGCTGTCAAGGAATTTACCCATTTCTTTTAGTTTTTTTTAAATATACTGGCATATAGTTGCTCAGTGTAACCATTAATGATTCTTTGAATTTCTGTGGTATCAGCTGTAATGTCTCCTTTCTCATCTCTGATTTTATATATTTGGATCTTCTTTCCTTTTCTCTCAGTTTGTCTGTCTAAGGGTTTGTCAATTTTGTTTAACTTTTCAAAAAGCCAAATTTTTGGTTCATTGATCTTTGGTATTGTTTTCTTCATTTCAAATTTATTTATTTATGCTCTTTTATCATTTCTTTTCTTTCCTTTTTTTTTTTTTTTTTTTTTGAGATGAAGTCTCACTCTGTCATCCAGGCTAGAGTGCAGTGGTGTGATCTCAGCTCACTGCAAACTCTGCCTCCCAGGTTCAAGTGAGTCTCCTGCCTCAGCCTCCTGAGTAGCTGGGACTACAGGTGTGCATCACTACACCCAGCTAATTTTTTAATTTTTAGTAGAGATGGGGTTTCACCATTTTGGCCAGCCTGGTCTTGAACTCCTGACCTCAGGTGATCTGCCTGCCTCAGTCTCTCAAAGTGCTGGGATTACAGGAGTGAGACACGACCTCTGGTTATTATTTCTTTTCTCTTACTAATTTTGTGTTTGGTTCCCTCTTGTTTTTCCAGTTTATTAACATGTGTTATTAGGTTATTTAAGTTTTTTTTTTTTTTGATGTAGGCACTTATAGCTATAAATTTCTGTTAGTACGGCTTTTGCTGTATCCCATAGGTTTTGGTATGTTGTGTTTCCATTACAATTTATTTCAAGAAAGCTTTCAATTTCCTTCTTAATTTCTTCATTGACCCCCTGGTTATTCAGAAGCATATTGTTTAATTTTCATGTGTTTTCATCATTTCCAAAATTCCTCCTTATTGATGTCTAGTTTTATTCCATTATCGTTAGAGAAGATGCTTATTATTTCAATTTTTGAATGTTTCGACACTTGTTTTGTGACCTAACATATGGTTTATCCTTGAGAATAATCTATGTGCTGAGGAGAAGAATGTGTATTCTGCAGCCATTGGATAAAATGTCCTGTAAATATCTCTTAGGCCAATTTGTTCTATAGTGCAGATTAAGTCCAAAGCTTCTTTGTTGATTTTCTGTCTAGATCTGTCCAACGAGGAACGTGGGGTGTTGAAGTCTCCAGCTATTATTGTATTGAGGTATATCTCTCTCATTAGCTATAATATTTGCTTTATATATCCAAGTGCTCCAGTGTTTGGTGCATATATATTTAAAGTTGTTATATTCTGTTGCTGAATTGATCCTTTTATCATTACATAGTGACCTTTTTTGTCTCTTCTTACAGTTTTTGTCTTGAAATCTATTATGTCTGAATAAGCATAACACTATTGCTTTTTTTGTTTCCTTTGGAATAGAATATCTTTTTTCCATCTCTTTATTTTCAGTCTACATGTATCTTTATAGGTGAAGTGTGTTTCCTGTAAGCAAAGATCATTGGATCTTCCATTCAGCCAGTGTATGTCTTTTTATTGGAAAGTTTAGTCCATTTACATGCAATGTGATTATTGATAAGAAGGGAATTATTCCTGCCATTTGTTATGTATTTTCAGGTTGTTTCCCAGTCATCTCTTTCTTCTTTCCTTCCTTCCTGTCTTTTAGTGAAGGTGATTTTCTCTGGCGGTATGCTTTAATTTCTTGCTTTTTATTTTTTGTGTATCCACTGTATGTTTTTCAATTTGATGTTACTATAAGACTTCCACATACTGTCTTATAATCTATTATTTTAAACTGATGACAACTTAACACTGATTGCATAAACAAACATGCAAAAAGAAAACCAATAAAAACTCTATTTTCTTGCATTTTAACTTCGTTGTTGCTTATCTTTATATCTCATTGTACTGTCTGGTTATTGAAAATGTGTTGTAGTTATTCTTTTTGATTGGTTCATCATTTATTCTTTCTACTTAAGAGAAATTTACATACCACAATTACAGTATTATACTATTCTGTGGTTTTCTGTGTGTTTATTATTACCAGTGACTTTTGTACCTTTAAATGATTTCTTCTCACCCTTTATCATTCATTTCTTTCAGATTAAAGAACTCCCTTTAGATTTCTTGTAGGATAGGTCTGGTGTTGATAAAATCCTTCAGCTTTTGTTTGCCTGGGAAGGTCTTTACACCTCATTCACGCTTAAAGGATATTTCACTTAATACATTTTTCTAGGGTAAGAGTGTTTTTTCTTTCATTACTTTAAATATGTCATGCCACTCTCTCCTGGCCTGTAGGGTTTCTATGGAAAAGTCTGCTACCAGATGTATTGAAGCACCATTGTATGTTATTTGTTTCTTTTCTATTGCTGCTTTTAGGATCCCTTTTTTACACTTGACCTTTGGGGTTTGATTAAACTCCTATATGTAGTCTTCTTTGGGATCAATCTGCTTGGTGTTCTATAACCTTCTCGTATTTGAATGTTGATATCTTTCTCTAGGTTTGGGGAGTTTTCTGTTATTATCCCTTTGAATAAATTTCCCACCCCATCTCTTTCTTTACCTCTTCTTTAAGGCCAAGAACTCTATGGTTTGACCTTTTGAGGCTATTTTCTAGATCTTATAGGTGAGCTTTATTGTTTTGTATCCTTTTTTCTTTGTCTTCTCTGACTTTGTATTTTCAAATAGCCTGTCTTCAAGTTCACTCTTTCTTCTGCATAATCTATTCTGCTATTAAAAGGCATGCTTTCTTGGGAATGTCAATTGCATTTTTTAACTCTAGAATTCCTTCTTGATTCTTTTTATTTATTTCAATCTCTTTAACTATATCTGATAGAATCCCAAATTCATTTTCTGTGTTATCTTCAAGTTTCCTCCACACAGCTATTTTTAATTCTCTGTCTGAAAGGCCAGATACCTCTGTTTTACCAGAATTAGTCCCTGGTGCCTTATTTAGTTCATTTGGTGAGGCCTTGTTTTCCTGGATGGTTTTGATGCTTGTAGATATTCTTCATCATCTGGGTATCGAAGATTTAGCTATTTATGATAGTCTTCACAGTCTGGGCTTGTTTGTGCCTGTCTTTCTTGGGAAGGCTTTCCAGGTGTTTAATGGGACTTAGGCCCCAAGCCTAATAATGCTGTGGTTTTTGCACATTCACAGAGGTACCACCTTGGTGGTCTTGAATTAGACTCAAAGGAATTCTCTGGATTACCAGGCAGATACTTTGGGGTTTTTTTCCCCTTACTTTCTCACAAACATATAGATTCTCCATCTACTGAGCCACTTGGAACTGCGGGTGTGATGATGTAAGCATTTCTGTGGCCACCAACACTGGAATTGCTCTGGGTTAGACCTGAAACCAGCACAGCACTGGGCCTTGCCCAAGGCCTTTCTCTTCAGGATGGCGATTTCCCCCAGGGCCTGAACGTGTCCAGAGATGCCGCCTGGGAGCCAGAGATTGAAGTCAAAAATTTCCGCAATTTATCAGTTGCTCTATTCTACTGCGGCTAAGCTGGCACTCAAACCACAATACAAAGTCCTTCCCACTTTTCCTTCCCCTTTCCACAGGCAGAGGAGCCTCTCCCTGCGGCCATCACCACCACTACTGGTCCACAGGGCATTCTGCCAGGCGACTGGCAATGTTTGCTTAAAGCCCAAGGGCTCTTTCATCAGCTTCTGGTGAATGCTGCCTGGGACTCACTCTCCAGGGCAGTGGGCTCCTTTCTTGCCCAGGACAGGATCAGAAATGTCCACGAGTCTAGGCCTGGACTCGAGGACCCCAACGCCCAGCTTGTTTCTCTACCTCACTGTGGTTGAGGTGTTACCTAAGATACATATTGTCTGGGAGCTAGGGTTTGGAGAGGGGGGCTCATGAGTCTGCTCAGTGCCCTATCCTACTGTGGCTGCACCGGTACCTAAAGAGACAAGACAAAGTCCTCTATACACTTTGCTCTCCTCTCCTTAAGCAGAAGCAAGGGAGTCACTTTCATTGCTATAAGCTGCACTGCCTGGGGTTGAGGGAAAGATGGTGCAAGCCCTTCCTTAACCATACCTACTGGAGTCTCCCTAGGTCATGTGCCACCTTAGTTCACTGGCTCTAAGCCCAGCCTAGCACTAAGAGTTGCCTAGTCATTGCAGTCCTTGTATCCTAGACTGCTTTTCAGGTTTATCTGGGCTCCCAGAACACTTCAGCTCATGGTGCCAAGGCTTGCTGAGAAACTGAAGTTCCATTTGCTGGGATGGGCAATTCCCTCTAGCTAGGGCTGGTCCAAATGTTCCCTCTGTATGTGGGGCCTGGCTAAGCCAAGCGTGGCTTTATTCTCTGCTGTGACAGGGAAACATCGAGATCAATGCAAAGTACCCCAGTTGTTGTGCTTTCCCTCCCCAAAGTGCACAGAGTCTCTCTGCAGGCCAAACGGTCACTGCCTGGAAATGGGGCAGCAGTGGTGTCTGTGATTCAAGATGACTCTCTTGTCCTCAATGCCTTTTTTAATGATATGAAGTTAAAACCAGGTCCTGTGACTGCTCACCTGATTTGGGGTTCTTGTGGTGGTGCTTTACTGTGTGCAGATAGTTGTTAAAATTTGGTGTTCCATCAGTGGGGACATATGATGTAGGCTTCTAGTCTGCCATCTTGCTGTGCCCCTATAGCTTTAATATACTGTAACCTGCCTTAGTTTTTTTTTTTTTTTTTTTTTTTTTCTGGAAATTATAATAGCAAGTTTCTGAAACTCTTAAAGTTATACTCTGCATTTTTAAAATTTTCCTTTTCATGTTTTCTATATTCCTCTTTCATTCTCCCTGTGGCAGACTTCCTCCACTTTATTTTAGATTCTTTTCTGAATTTCTTTGCACACTGTTGTTATTTCAGGGATGTAATATATTTCAATTATTTTGAACTTCTCAACTGAAATATTTTTTAAGTTATCTTCTATTACCCGAAATATCTCTATTTCTCCTAGGACATGGTTATCCTGTTCAATCATCTTCATCTTTCTCTTTTATGTTTCAAGCCTTTCTCAAATGCGTAATGTTTTTAGCACCCTGGCAGGGCTTGTTGACCAGCAGGCTCTTGGCTCCACTATAAATAGGCATCCTTGGCACAGAACCAGGGTCTCCTAAATAGACAAAAGACATATTATCCACTCTAGGTACCCCTATTCAGCTCCTAACATTACTGTAAAGAAGAAATATTTATTGGTTTTGGGTTTTGCCCATGTTTTATGTTTTTGTCTTTCTGTTTGTTTGGCCAGGGTAAAATACTAAGCTTCTAGCCATTCTATGCTCAAGTAAACTGTTACATGTATAAGCATACAAGAGTTGTAATTAGTCAGTATGCACTGATAGGGTTATTGTTTGATGTTTATTGTGAATATCCACCTGACTAATTAATATCGTTTATTGTATCAGTTGTTGAGTACTTTCATGATGACCCCAAAAAAACACCAATTAATGCCACTAATTTAGGACTCATTTTTCACTCTTGCTATTCACTTATCTTGCCATCTCTTAGTCTGTAACCCTCTTCCACTGTAAAACTTTTCATAAATATTTACAGCGGAAGCTTCCTATGCTTTGGCTTATCAAGATAAACTCATCTATCTCATTTCTACTTGCAATAAATGTGTTGAAATACCCTGTTTCCTGTAGAATTCTCCTATCCTCTTCTTTGTTGTAAGTTTAAAAGCTTTTTATTTCTTTATTGTCATTTTAATGGTGTCTCAGAAAGAAAAGATATGCACCACATGAGCTCAATCTGTAGTCCTGAAGAAGAAAGTAAAAATTATTTCATATCCTTGAATAAGTAATAGAGATAATATAATTCAAGTTATAAAATAAAATGCATCCATATGTTTATTTAGAAAACAGAATATACTGTGTAATTCTATATGGTGTTTTCATATTTCACATGCTGTGATGAACAGATTTTATTATAAATTAATGATATAAATTATTCCTTGGCTAGCATGATTTAGAGCAATATAAATGAAAATAATTCTCTCTACTCACTATAAAAACAGAAGAGAAATTAAACTTCTAACAAAGTTCTAAAGTTTATAAATGGCACACAAATGTTATGAAGCTGATGAAAACAGATAAATTAATAAATAATATCTATATATTCAAAATAACAAGAAAATAAGAGACAAGAGAGAGGAGTCAGGATAGCTAGAGACAGGAAATTGCTAACTGTAAGAACAGGATAAACAAAAGATTTGAAAAGGAAGCATCAAATTATCTACTAGCTAAAGCACATAAACAGAGTTATGTGAGCAACAAGATTGGTAAAATAAGTCAGGGTTATGTTTTCAAAGGCTGTGCTTGTCAAGTTTGAAAAAGGATTTATAGCTGAATCTTCAGGCAAAGGTGGCCGTGGAAAGTTGGAAAAAAGAGTACCCATCAGGAGGAGGTGAATGCACATGAGATGGGATGAGCAGGTGCAGCCTCCTCTAATATAAATTAACCCATTTGGCAGACTCTACTGAGAACCGAGACCTTACTGAGAACAGGCTAGGTAAGGAGTGCTGATTTTTAGTCATGCATATTTAACTCACTGGCAATCTAGTCACTTTGACCAATCCATTGCTGCTGCTGTACAATAGCAAAAAGAAGCCAGATTTTGGATCAAGGTGGCTTACTGGATGCAGGTAGTATGTGCCTCCTCCATAGAGAAGAATCAGAATAGTAAGTAGATACATTTCAAACAGATTGTCTACGAGAGAATGCTAACATTCACCAGAGAAGAGATGGAAATCAACAGAAGTAAGGAAAAGGTTTGAGGCAGCTTGCCCATCTGGAAATTGACAGACAGCCAGAAGAGATTCCTAGATGCAGGGAAACAGTAAGAGAGAAAACCTCAGGGCTTGGCTTTTATGATCTTGGGTACAAGAAAAACCCTTGACCCACTGGGTCTGACATATGGTGCTGCCTAAAGATTGCACACAGATGTTGCTCCAGAAAGGAAGCCCACAGAGAATCCCATGGGCACCCAGACCTAGAGCAGCCTCAGCAGGGTGCAATTTTGAAAGGCTAGATATCGGGATCTACAGACATGGCTGTGACCACTGCACTGCTCCAAGGAGGGAGAGTGAGACTCTTGCACACCCCTGGGAGTGACCCTGCTGCCCTGATACGAGCTGCTGTTGAGACTAAGACATGAGAAGACTGCACTTCCCATGTCTTCTTGCCCATAGTGCATGCCTGTGAGAGATCTCACCCTCTCTGGTCCTCAGGGAAACCAGGCTGATACGGTTTGGCTCTGTGTCACTACCCAAATCTCCTGATAAATTGTAATCACCACTGTTGGAGGAGGGGCCTGGTAGGTGACTGGATCCTGTGGGTGAACATACCCCTTATTGCTCTCATGATAGTGGGTGAGTTCTCATAATATCTGGTTGTTTAAAGTGTACAGCACTTCCCCCTTAGTTTGTCCTCTCTCTCCTGCTCCACCATGTGAAGACTGTGCCTCCTTCTTCTTCCCCTTCTGCCAAGATTGTAAGTTTCCTGAGGCCTCTGCAGCCAAGCCTCCTGTACAGCCTGCGGAACTATGAGTCAATTAAACCTCTTTTCTCCATAAACTACCCAGTCTCAGGTATGTCTTTATAGTAGTGGGAGAACGGATTAACACACAGGCCCTCCTAAACACATCTAGGATAATACCCTGCAATAGGCTGCTGTGAGACTGAGATGTGAGCAGGCCACATTCCACAAAACTTCTTCCCATGCTGCTTACCTGAGAGGAGCCCTGCCCCTCAAGGTTTCATTTTGAGAGGTTAATTCCAGGCTGCCCTCCACCCTCAGGCTGAGTTTAAGCTGACATGTCTGCAGCTCCCACTTAGCCAAGGAAGGACAGGGGGCCCAGCTCTCCTATGCATATATCCAGGACAATATATCCTGCAATGGGCTGCTGTGAGACTGAGACGCAAATGGACTACATTCCCCACAGCTTCTTGCCCCCCTGCTTGCGTGAGAGGCCTTTCCATCCCTTGTCACATGCCCAAGGTGCCATTTTCAGAGATTTAGAGGGTGGGCTGCACCTCACCCTCATGAGTTCAGGGTGATGCAGCAGCAGTCGCCACCCAGCCAAAGAGGGGCAAGGAAAGTGGACTCTCCTATGAGTACCTAGGACAATATCCATTTCCCTGCTATGGGCTTCTGTGAAACTGAGATTTGAGCAGACCACACTCCTTATACAGCTTCTTACCCAGGCTGCTCACCTGAGTATGGGGCCCTGTCTGGCCACAAGCCCATGACTGGCACCATTTTAACATGGGCCAAGTTCAAGGTGATGCAGCTGAGGCCACCACCCAGCTGGGGGATGGACAGGGAAGACCAAGCTCTCCTAAGCACACTTAGAACAATACCCAGTGATCTGCCATAGGCCACTGTAGAATTGAGGACTAGCTCACCCAACCTATCACGGCTACCAGGAACACCAATATGGTCTGCTTGGGTCCCATTGGATTGCTCTACTACTGCTACTGCAATCACCCACAAGACACCAGCTACCCAGGGGTCTGATAACTCACCCACACACTTGGCTCACCACTCTCACTACTGGCTTATAAGCAAGCTATCTGGAGGCCCAAGAATCAGCTCTTCAGAAACCACTAACACCAAAGCCAGTGTGTTAGTGGTTGCTGCTCTGGGGCCTAAAAACAGACACATTCGCCCAACTGCTTCCACCACTGGGGCCAAAAGACTGGGTCAGTTGGTGATAAAGTTCCCAGAAAAACTTCACCACAACCTCATCTAATAACTGTGCCCTAAGCCACTGAGGAAATTACAGATACCACTGATCCTGTGTACAACCAAAGTAGTCATACAAAGATTACACTATCATAAGTCACACAAAATTAAAGCCAAAGTATACTACTGAATCAACAACATACATATATCTTCAGGAAAAAATTCTGCCCTACAATTAAAACATGTAACTGCTACGCCAGATGCACGGATATCAATGGAAGAATACAGAAAACACGAAAAAAAGAGAAATATGACACTACCAAAGGACTAAACGATTATTTAGCAACATATTCCATTTAAAAAGAATTCCTTGAAATGCCAGATAAAAATTTAAAATACTGATTTAAAAGGAGCTCAATCAGATGCAAGAGAAATCTGAAAACCAATATAAAGAAATCAGAAAATCAATTCAGAATATAAGTGAGAAATTTACCAAGAAGATAGATAACTTTAGGAAAACAAAGGCAGAAATTCTGGAAATAAATTCGTTGAAGGAAATACAAAAGACATTCAAGAGCTTTAATTATAGACTAAAGCAAGAAGAAGAAATAATCTCAGAATTTAAAGACAGTTTTTTTAAAAGTAATCCAAGCAGACAAAAATAAAAATAAAAAAACTTTAAAAAATGAACAAAGTTTTCAAGGCACATGGAATCACATAAAACAATCAAAGTTACAAATTATTGATATTCCCTAGGGGAAACAGAGAATAAAAAGCTCAGAAAATCTGTTTAAGAAAATAATCAATGAAAACTTCCCATGTCTAGCAAGAGAGTCAGAAATCCAGACATAGAAGGCCCACCAATCCCCAGTCAAACACATTCAAAAAGGAATTCACCACAGCATACTATATTTGAAATGTCTAAAGTCAAAGTGAATAAAAGATTTTTTAAATTAGCAAGAGAAAAGCATACAGTCACGTATAAAGGAAATCCCATCAGACTAACCGTGGACTTTTTAGCAGAAACCCTCCAGGCTAGAAGAGAATCGAATGACATTTTCAAAGTGTTGGAAGTAAAAACTGTCCACGAAGAATTGTGTATCTTGCCAAATAAAGCTTCATAAATGAAATAAAGTCTTTCCCAGACCAACAAATGCTAAAGGAATTTGTCACCACTAGACCAGACCTAGAAGAAATGCTCAGAGGGGTGTTAAACATGGAAATGAAAGCTTGCTATTCACCATCATAAAAACACATGAAAATATAAAACTCACAATATTCATAATACAATCACACAGAGGAAAAGAATCAAATGCCAATAAGAATTTCATCAAACCACAAAGACAAAAAGACAGAGAAAAGAAATGAATTTATAAAACAACTTTAAAATTATCAGCAATATGACAGAAACAAAGCCTCAACTATTACTATTAACCTTGAATGTAAATGGATTAAATTCTCCACTTAAAAGATACAGATTGGAAGATGAATAAAAAAAACATGATCTAATTATATGCTGCCTACAAGAAATTTACCTTACCTGTAAAGACACATATAAACTAAAAGTAAAGGGGTGGAAAAAGATGTTCCACACAAATGGAAACCAAAAGCAAACAGGACTAGCTATATTAAATAAATAGAACATTTTAAATTAAAAAAGTAATAAAAAGATCATTATATAATGACAAAGTGATCAATTCAACAACAGATTCTAATAATTCTAAGTGTACATGCACCCAACATTGGAGCACTCAAATTCACACACACACACACAGACACACACACACACACACAATTACTAGACCTAACAAAAGAGACAGCAATACAATAATAGTGGGGGACTTTAACACCTCTCTTATAGCACTAGACAGATCATCAAGACAAAAAATAAGCAAGTAAGCATTAGGCTTATATTGGATTTTAGACTAAATAAACTTAACAGGCATTTACAGAAAATTATATCCAACAACTACAGAATACACATTCTTCTCATCAGCACATGGAACATTCTCCAAGATAGACCATGTATTAGGCCATAAAACAAGTCTTAAAATTTTTTTTAAAATCAAAATTATATCAAATATCTTATCAGACCACAGTAGAATAAAGCCAGAAATCAATACAATGAAGACCTTCACAAACTATACAAATACATGGAAATTAAGCATTATTTCCTGAATGATCACTGGGTCAATGAAGAAATTAGGATGGAAATTTTAAAATTTTTCTCTATGAATTAAATTGACAACACAATATACCAAAACCTGTGGGATACAGCAAGAGCAGTGCTAAGAGGGAAGTTTTTAGCATTAAATACCTATATCAAAAAAGTAAAAAGATCACTAATTAAAAACCTAACATCACATTTCAAGGAACTACAAAAAACAAGAACTAAACCTATAGTTTGAAGGGAAAAAAATAACAAAGATCAGAGCAGAACTAAATGAAAGAGACAAAAAATACAAAGGATCAATTAAATAAAAAGTTGGTTATTCAAAAAGATAAACAAAGTTGGTGAAACACTAGCTAGACTAACCAAGTTAAAAGAAAAGATCCCAATAAACACAGTAAGAAATGAAAAAGAAAACATTACGATTGTTATCACAGAAATACAAAAGATTATCAAAGACTAAGAAAAACTATATGCTCACAAACTAGAAAACCTAGACAAAATGGATACATTCCTGGAAACATACAATCTTCCAAGATTGAACCATGAAGAAATAAAACTCCTGAACAGACCAATGGTAAACAGTAAGATTGAATTAGTAATTTAGAAAAGAAAAACTCTCAACAAAAACAGTCCAGGACCAGATGGAGTTACAGCTGAGTTCTACCAAACAAAGAACTAACACCAGTTCTCCTAAAACTATGTGTATTAGTCAGTTCTAATTCTGTCATGAAGCAATACCCAAAACTGGGTAATTTATAAAGGAAAGAGGTTTAATTGACTCACAGTTCCACATGACTGGGGAGGCCTCAGGAAACTTACAATCATGGTGGAAGGCATCTATTCACAGGGCAGCAGGAGAGAGAATGATTGCCAGCAGGGGAAATGCCAGATACTTATAAAACCATCAGGGATCATAAGAACTGACTCACTATCATGAGAACAGCATGGGGGAAATCACCCCCATGATTCAATCACCTCCCACCAGGTCCCTTCCATGACATGTCAGGGGTTATGGGAATCATAATTCAAAATGAGATTTGGGTGGGGACACAGCCAAGCCATATCACTATGCCAAAAAAAAAAAAAATGGAGAAGAGAATTCTCCCTCACTCTTTCAAGGCCAATGTTACCCTGATACCAAAAACATACCGGGACACACACACAAAAGGAAACTACAACCAACATCCCTGATAAAAATGGATGGAAATATTCTCACAAAATATTAGTTAATCAAAATCCAACCACACATTGAAAAGATAATCCACCATTGTATTAGTCTGTTCTCACACTGCTATAAAGAACTACCTGAGACTGGGTAACTTATGAAGAAAAGAGGTTTAATTAACTCACAGGTTTAACAGGAAGCATGACTGGGAAGCCTCAGGTAACTTACATTCATGGTAGAAGATGAAAGGGAAAGAAGCATATTTTACCATGAGAGAGCAAGAAAAGTTAGAGAAGGGAGCTGTGCCACACACTTTCAAACAACCATATCTCATGACAACTCACTCATCATCACAAGAACAGTAAGGGGAAAGTCCACCCCCATGATTTAATCACCTAGCACCAAGCCCCTTTCCTGACACATGGTGATTACAATTCAAGATGAGATTTGAGTGGGGACACAGAGCGAAACCATGTTGCCTCTCCCAAATCTCATGTTCTTCTCACATTTCAAAATGTAGTCATGCCTTTCCAGCAGTCTCACAAAGTCTTAACTCATTCCAGCATTAACCTAAATGTCCAAGTCCAAAGTCTAACCTGAGGCAAGGCAAGTCCCTCCTGTCCATGAGCCTGTAAAATCAAAAGCAAGTTAGTTACTTCCATGATACAATGGGAATACAGGCATTGGGTAAATGCTTGCCTTTCAAATAGGAGGAACTGGTCAAAACAAAGGGCCACATTCCCCATGCAAGTCCAAATCCCAGCAGGGCAGTCATTAAATATTAGAGCTCCAAAATAATCTCCTTGGACTCCATGTCTCACATCCAGGGCACACTGATGCAAGAGGTGGGTTCTCATGGTCTTGGGCAGCTCCGCCCATGTGGCTTTTCAGGGTACAGCCCCCCTCCTGGCTGCTTTGGTGTTGAGTGACTGAGGCTTTTCCAGGCCCATGGTGCAAGCTGTTGGTGGATCTACCATTCCGGGGTCTGGAGGACAATGGCCCTCTTCTCACAGCTCCACTAGGCAGTGCACCAGTGGGGAATCTGTGGGGGCTCTAACCCCACATTTTCATGCCACTCTGCCCTAGCAGATGCTCTCCATGCAGGTTCTGCCCCTGCAGTAGACTTCTGCCCGGACATACGGGCTTTTCCATACATCCTCTAAAATCTAGGCGGAGGTTCCCAGACTCTTGCCTTCTGTGCACCCACAGGCCCAACGCCACATGGAAGCTGCCAAGGCTTGGGGCTTGCACCCTCTGAAGCAACAGCCATGGCTGGAGCTGGAGTGGCTTGGATACAGGGTGCCATGTCCCAGGACGGCACAGAGCAGCAAGGCCCTGGGACCAGCCCATTAAACAATTTTTTCCCCCTAGGCCTCTGGACCTGTGATAAGACGGACTGCTGTCAAGATCTCTGATATGCCCTGGAGACATTTTCTCCATTGTCTTGGCAATTAACATTTGGTTCATTTTTACTAACACAAATTTTTGCAGCGTTTTCTTCAGAAAAGTTTTTTTTTTTTTAATTTCTCTTCAGAAAAGTTTTTTTTTTTCCTACTACATGGTCAGGCTGCAAATTTTCCAAACTTTTATACTCCGCTTCCTTTTGAAACATTAAGTTTCAATTTCAGACCATCTCTTTGTGAACACATATGACTGTACACTGTAAGGAGCAGCCAGGCCACATCTTGAATGCTTTGCCACTTAGAAATTTCTTCTGCCAGATACCTTAAATCATCGCTCTGAAGTTCAAAGTTCCATAGATTTCTACAGCAGGAGCACAATGCCACCAGTCTCTTTGCTAAAGCATAGCAAGAGTGACCTTTACTACAGTTCTCAGTAGGTTTCTTATCTCCATTTAAGACCACCTCAGCCTGGACTTCACTGTTCATATCACTATCAGCATTTTGGTCACAACCACTCAACAAGTCTTTAGGAAGTTCCAAACTTTCCTCCATCTTCCTATCTTAACCCTCTAAACTCTTCCAACCTCTACCCATTACCCACTTCCGAAGTCACTTCCACATTTTCAGATATCTTTATAGCAATAGGTCACTTGGGCACCAATTTTCTGTATTAGTCAATTTTTGCACTTCTATAAAGAACTACCTGAGACTGGGTAATTTGTGAAGAGGTTTAATTGACTCACAGTTCCACAGGCTTAATGGGAACCATGACTGGCAAGCCTCAGGAAATTTACAATCAAGGGAGAAGGTGAAGGGGAAGTAAGCATGTCTTACCATGGCATAGCAGGAGAGAAAGAGGGAGTGAAGGGGGAAGTGCCACACACTTTGAAACAACCAGATCTTGTGAGAACTCACTAATACAAGAACAGCAAAGGAGAAGTCTGCTCCCATGATTCAATCACCTCCCGCCAGGGCCCTTCCCTGACACATGGGGATTACAAACTCAGATGAGATTTGGGTGGGGACACAGAGTCAAAACATATCACCAGGATCAGGTGGGATTTATTCCAGAGATGTACAGATGGTTAAACATATGCAAATCAATAAATGTGATACATTACATAAACAGGGTTAAGGACAAAAACCAAATGATCATCTCAATAGATGCAGAAAAAGCAGTCAATAAAATTCAGCATTTCTTTGTGATAAAATTCCTCAACAAACTAGCCATAGAAGAAATATATCTCAATGTAAAAAAGGCAATATATGACAAACCCATAGCCAACATCATACTTAGCAGAAAAAAGTTAAAAGCATTCCCTCTAAGAACTGGAACAAGAGAAGATGCCCACTTTCACCACTCTTTTTTTTTTTCTTTTTGAGATGGAGTTTCTCTCTTCTTGCCCAGGCTGGAGTACAATGGTGCAATTTCAGCTCACTGCAACCTCCGCCTCCTGGGTTCAAGCGATTCTCTTGCCTCAGCCTCCCAAGTAGCTGGAATTACAGGCATGCATCACCATGCCTGGCTAATTTTTGTATTTTTAGTTGAGATGGGGTTTTACCATGTTGGCCAGGCTGGTCTTGAACTCCTGACCTTAGGTGATCCACCCATCTCAGCCTCCCAAATTGCTGGGATTACAGATGTGAGCCACCGCACCCAGCCCCACTTTCACCACTCTTATTCAACATAGTACTGTAAGTTCTCACTGGAGTAATCAGGCAAGAAAAAAATAAAAGTAAAAGGCATCCAAATTGGAAAAGAGTAAGTCAAATGATCCTTGTTCACTGATGATATATGATCTTATATCTAGTAACATCTAGAGACTCCACCAAAAAACTCTTAGATTTGATAAATGAATTGAGTAGTTTCAGGACATGAAACTATGTGCAGAAATCAGTGGCATTTCTATACACTAATAATGATCCAGCCAAAGACAAAATCAGAAGGCAATTCCATTTACACTAGTTACAAAACAAATAAAATAGCTAGGAATATATTTAACCAAGGAGGTAAAGTATCTCTATAAGGAGAACTATAAAACACTAGTAAAATAAATTGCAGATGACATAAACAAATGGGAAAACATCCCATGCTTATAGATTGCAAGGATAAATGTAGTTAAAATGACCATACTGCCCAAAGCAATTCATAGATTCAATGCAATCCCTATCGAGTTACCAATGTCATTTTTCACAGAATTAGGGGAATAAATCATAAAATTAACATGGAACCAAAAAAGAGCTTAAATAGTAAAAGCAATCCTAAGCAAAAAGAACAATGCTGGAGGCATTATATTACCTGACTTCAAATTATACCACTAAGCTATAGTGACTAAAACAGAAGGTATTAGTATAAAAATAGTCACATAGATCAATGGAACACAATGGAGAACCCAGAAATAGAGCCACATACCTACAACCAACTGATCTTTGATGAAGTCAACAAAAATATATGCTCAAGAAAGAACATTCTATTCAATAAATGATGCTGGGAAAGTTGGATAACCATCTGCAGAAGAATAAACTTGAACCCATACATCCCATCATATACAAAAATCAACTCAAGATTAATTAAAGACCTAAATCTAGAACTTGAAACTATCAGTATCCTTGAAGAAAATCTGGGAAAAACTCTTCTGGACATTGGCCTTGGCAAAATATTTATAACCAAGTCTTCAAAAACAAATGCTACAAAAATGAAGATAAACAAATGAGACTTAATTAAATTTAAAAGCTTCTGATGAGCAAAACAAACAATCAACAGAACAAACAGAAAAGCTACAGAATGGAAGAAGATATTTACAAACTATGCATCCTGCAAAGGGCTAATATTCAGAATCTATGAAGAACTCAAATAGTTCAACAAGAAATAAACAAATAACCCAATTAAAAAGAGAGCAAAGAACATGAACTAATAATTTTCAAAAGAAGACATATAAGCAGCCAACAAACATGAAAAAGGGCTCAACATAACTAATCAACAGAGAAATGCAAGTCAAAACCACAAGAGATACCATCTTAGACCTGTCAGAATGGCTGTCATTAAAAAGTCAGAAAACAATAGATGTTGGCAGGGATGCAGAGAAAAAGAGAATGCTTATACACTGTTGGTAGGAATGTAAATTAGTAGCAAATTTATGAAAAACTGTATGACTATGTCTTAAAGAACTAAATATAGGACTGCCATTCAATCTAGCAATCCCACTACTGTGTAGGATTATAGCAAATTCTATTATTTTGCTATTGTGATTATAGCAAATTCTACTATTTTGCTATTGTGAATAGTACTGCGCTAAATATACAAGAGCAGGTATTATTACATCAGAAAGACACCTGCCCTTGTATGGTTTGTCACAGCACTATTCATAATAGTAAAGTCACAGAATCAACTGAAGTGTCCATTAACAGATGATTGTATAAAGAAAATGTGATATACATATGGTATATATATGTGATTATATATAATATTCTATGGTATATGTATGTGTGTATATATACAAGTTTTATATTTATCACATATATATGGTATATATATAATATTCTATGGTATATATGTGTGATACATATATTCTATGGTAATATAGTGTATATATATGTGATATATATAATATTCTATGGTATATGTGTGATATATAATATTCTATGGTATATGCATGATATATAATATTCTATGGTATATATGTGTGATATATATAATACTCTATGGTATAGATCTGTGATATATATATATATAATATTCTATGGTATATATATACCATATATATACCATAAAATCATGTGTTTTATGGCATAAGAAAAAGAATAAAATCATGTTTTTGCAGCAACAAAGTTGGAACTAGAAGTCATTCTCTTAAGTGAAATAACTCAGACAGAAAGTTAAAGACCACATGTTCTCACTTATAAATGGGAGCTAAACAATTAGTACACATGGACATACAGAGAATAATAATAGACACTGGAGTCTACAAAAGGTTTGGAGGGAACTGAGGGTTAAAATAAATACCTATTGGGTACAATATTCACTATTCAGGTGATGGGTATACTAAAAGCCCAGGCTTTACCACTATACAATATATGCAAGTAAGAAATCTGCACTTATACCTCCTAAATATATGAAAATAAACAAATAAAAAGCAGCCATGTAGCATAGTGGATACGAACATGGGCTCTGATTCAGACTGGGTGCAAATCTTGTGCCTGATTCATGTCAGCTGCAGGACCTTAGACAAGTTATCTAACATTTCTGAGCTTCCATTTCTTCCTGAGTTGTGGAAAATATTACCTAGCTCATAAAGCTCTCTGAGAATTAAATGAGACAACATCCATAAACTCCCTAATATGTAAAAAGAACATAAATGACAACAAAACACCACTAAGCAAGTAATATGTAGTAAAGAAGAGTGGAAATCTATGGTGATTTGTGTTATATGAATAAGGCATTCTTATCTTTGAGAAACTCATAGCCATATAGGGAATATTAACTGATATAAATATAAACAGAAATGAAATAAGTTCTAAGTATGAGAAAAGAAAGATTAATTCAAAAGTCGATGTATTTGCAATAATACCTGTTAACTGCTTTTTAATACATTTAATATTCTAAATAATGTATATGTATCAAATCACTTAATACAACCACTCTCTAAAATAAATATTATTTATTACCTCACCATTTGACATGGTTTAGCTGTGTCCCCACTCAAATTTCATCTTGAATTGCAGCTCCCATAATCCCCACATGTTGTGGGAGGGACCTGGTGGGAGATAATTTAATCATGGGAACAGGTTTTCCCATGATGTTCTTGTGATAGTGAATACGTCTCACAAGATCTGATGGTTTTATAAAGGGGAGTTCCCCTGCACACACTTTCTTGCCTGCTGCCATGTAAGACGTGCCTTTGCTTCTCTTTTGCCTTTTGCCATGATTGTGAGCCCTCCCCAGCCATGTGGAACTGTGTGTCCATCAACCCTCTTTCTTTATAAATTACCTGGTCTCATTACCCAGTCTTGGGTATGTCTTTATAGGCAGCATGAGAACAGACTAATACACTGTTTTACAAATGAGGAAGGCTAGGCACAGAAAGAATAATCCACTTATCCAGAGAAAGAGATATCATGTAAATGGCAGACCCTGAATTATAAACCCAGTAGTTTGACTCGAGTCCATACTTCTTTTTTTTTTTTTTTTTTTTTGAGACAGAGTCTCGCTCTGTCACCCAGGCTGGAGTGCAGTGGCGCAATCTCGGCTCACTGCAAGCTCCGCCTCCCGGGCTCACGCCATTCCCCTGCCTCAGCCTCTCCGAGTAGCTGGGACTACAGGCGCCCGCCACCACGCCCGGCTAATTTTTTGTATTTTTTTTTTTTTAGTACAGACGGGGTTTCATCGTGGTCTCGATCTCCTGATCTCGTGATCCACCCACCTCGGCCTCCCAAAGTGGAGTCCATACTTCTAAACACACGTTATACTGAAATTACTCTTAAATATCCCCTTCTTTTTCCAGGCCATTGTACATAACATATGGCAGAGTCCATACCTAGCAGGGGTTGGGAAAAGAAGGGGAAAGTTGATTACTGATGATGGTAATAAGGTTGTCTTATTCCAATAGTCCATTCAGACTGCTATAAAAATATCATAGACTTAGTGGCTTAGAAACACAGAAATTTATTTCTCACAATTCGGGAGGCTTGGAAGTCCAAGATCAAGGTATTGGCAGATTCAGTGTTTGGTGAGGGTTTGCATCCTAAACAGCACTCTTTCACTGTGTCCTCACATCGCAAAATGGGCAAAGGAGCTCTCTGGAGTCTCTACTGTAAGGGCACTAATCTCATCCATGACAGCTTCATCCCCATGACCTAATTACTTCCCAAAGATTCTACCTCCTAGTACAATCACCTTGGAGGTGAGGATTTCTACATATAAATTTTAGAGGGACACAAACATTTGGACCACAGCCTTCTGTCCCTTGGCCCCCAAAATTTATGTCCTTCAATCCTGCAAAATATATTCATCCCATCCCAATAGCTCCAAAATCTTAACTTGCTCCAACATTAACTCAAAAGTCTAAAGTCCAAAGTCTCATATAAATATTATTTAAGTCAGAGATGGGTGAGACTTAAGGTATGATTTGCCTCAGGAGGCAAATTCCCATTCACCTGCGAACTTATGAAATCAAAGAAGTTATACATTTCCAAGAAACAATGATGTGACAGGCACAGGACAGACATTCCCATTCCAAAAGGGAAAATAGGAAAGAAGAAATGAGTGACAGATCCCAAATAGCTCCAAAGCCTTAGGGTTTGAAGGTAATCTTTGACTTAATGCTCTACCCTCCATGCACACTGAGGTGGGAATACTGCCTTCCAGACTCACTGAGCCAGTAGTCTCACATTCTGGCCCCACTGGGGTGGCACCCCAGCAGTATTTCAGGTCAGTAAATAGGCCGCCAAGGTTCCAAGCAACACTAATCCCACAACTTTAGGTGGTCCCATTCTTGCAGCATTTCTCTGCAGTGGCCCAATCTGTGTGGCAGCTCTGTTCCTCCATCTGGAGACCACAGCTCCCTGGGGATGGAGTCTCACTTTGGTGGCTCTACCTGTCTGAGATCACAAAAGTGGCCCTGGCCCCAGGGGACTCAGGATCACTCAGGACTCAGGATCACTAGGCATTGCCCTAACGGGGGCTCTCTCCAGTGGCTCCACCCTTGCTGGTGCTCTTGCACCCTAGACCTGTGACGCAAATTGACTCTGGGTCATTCTTCTATTGTCTTAGACAATAGTTCCTGGCTTCTGTTTAAATAACTAACTAATCTCCCTAACAGTTAATCTTGACCACATCCTTTGTGTTCTCTTCCAGATAGGCTCTCTCATTCTTTTCAGAATGAATAGGCTGAGAATATTCCAAATCTTCAAGTTCCGCTTCTTTTTTAATAAACAATTTCATCTTTAAATCATTTTTCTCTTCTTGCCTTTTACTAAAAGCCATCAAGAGAAGCCAAGCCACACCTTCGACATTTTGCTTAGATATTTTCTCAAATATCCAATTTCATCTTACACAAGTTCTATCTTCTACAAAATACTTGGACATGAACACAATTTGAACAAAGTTTTTTCCCACTTCACAACAAGACGGTCTTTCCTCCAATAACATGTTCGTCATTTCCATTTGAGATCTCATCAGCATGGCCTTTACCTTCCATATTCCTACCAACATCTGTTCAGGATTCTCTAAGAAGTTTGTTCTAGCATGCACTTTACAACTCTTCCAATCTCTATCCATTATCCTATTCCAAAGCCACTTCCACATTTTTAGGTATTTGTTATGGCAGTGCCCCCATTTCTTGGTACCAGTTCTCTGTCTTAGTCCATGCAGGCTACTATAACAAAATGCCACAAACTAGGTGTCATATAAACAACAGAAATTTATCTTTCACAGTTCTGGAAGCTGAGAAGTCCATGATCAAGATGCTTGCAGATTCAGTGTCTGGGAAGGGTTCACGTCCTGACTTGTAAACAGCTGTCTTTTTGCTGTGTCCTCGAGTGGTAGAAAGGAGGAGAGATCTCTCTCGAGACTCTTTTATAAAGGCACTGATCCCACTCACGATAGTCCTGCTCCTGTTACCTAATCACCTTTCAAATATTCACCTCCTAACGCCATCATCTTATGGGTCAGGATTTTGTTGTATGCATTTTGGGGTTACAATAACATTTAGACCATAGCAAAGGCAGACATAGAGATCATGTACAGATGCACACAAAATAGAACAGTGCCTATCAGCAGGCAGATGATGGAAATGAGCAATGTGGACGTTATCATTATAAAAATAGCTACCATTGATTAAATACCATGTACCAGTTTTCCATATATTCTTACTACAACCTGTGAGATACAAATAATAATCCTAATTTTAAATATAATGAAACTGAGACCAAGAGAAGTAAAGTATCTTGCCCAAGTTCCCATAGGTAGTAAGGAGTGGTGATGAAGGGTCAATCCAAGAGTGTCTGACTTTATAGTTTCAATTATGGTCACAGGGAATTGTATGGTAAACATGAGGAAAGAGATGTCTTGGAATTTATTTTGACGTTTGCAGAGCAATCTTTCTAATTTGTTCTCTTTCTAGAATTACAGTACTAGAATAATTTTGCCTGAAACCACAGACATGAATATTGGAGTTTTCAGAGGTTGGCAAAGCATGACGCTCTATAACTCATAGCCCATTTTGTCAGAAGTTCCATCAACCCAAAGAAGGTGGCATGAGGCTGAGAGCATTCTTTATTCCATGTGGTTATAATTAAAGGATGAATTTCCTGCATTTTCTGTGCAGATAATAGAAGTTGTCATTCTGAAATGGAAGTGACTCTGAATATACATTCAAAAATTCAAACATCAAAAAAGACATCTTAATTTTTCAAACTCAATCAATTTACTACCCCCTTTTCTTTGTGATTGCATTTAAGTTTGAGAAGCTGGTTTGGAAATAGGCCATTAGTAACTCTCTCTTTATCAAACTACTGTGGCCCCTGCACAGACATCCTTCATTACATCTGGTCCTTAGTCATTGTCCCTGCAAACGTATCAACTCCCCATTCTATGGGCTCCTCAAATCTCTCTCCTTTTCTTCTCAGTCTCCACAATCGCAACATTTTTAATCTAGACTTTCAAAAGAAATTTTCTCTGACTCAGCCTGAAGACTTCCATATTCTAGTCTTTCCCAGGAGTGGATTAATTTTTCTCTTAATTCTTTTTCCATAGACAATAAACTTAGAAAACCTAATAACAGAATGTGGAAGAAAAAAGTAAGAAAAAAATTTTAGGGGAAATTTTAAATACATCAAAAAGGACAGCCCACCACAAGTTCCTCTTCAAGTACATTTATCAATTAGTCAAGTGAAAACTTTCAAAAGCAAAGGGGAAAATACAACGCATCCATCCCTCTCTATATCATCTATTCTTTATAGCAATGTCTCAATATGTATGTTATTACCTCATATACATTCCTACTTTGTCTTCAAAAGAAACTTACATAAAGCCTGTGTAATGTTCTTCAGAACAGCAAACACCAGCAAGTAGTAACAGTCTAATTTAGAAATTCTTAGAGCGCCCCATATCCAAGACTATTGCTTAAACTCTGTTATTAAATTTTGCTCATGTGACAAGTGACTTGTGTCTAAGTCAGAAGTTATTTAGCAATTCTCATTGTTCTAACAAACATGCACATAGCCTGTTCTTTCCAGGGATAATTTCGAAAAGGCTGACAGGCAAAATGAGATCTTTTCCATCACTCAATCACTAGAAAAACGGTGGCTATTTTCTATATAATCAATTCCAACAGCCATTATGACGGTCAATGGCTCAGCAATTTATTCAGCAGTAATCCATTAGATTCATTTGTCTCAGACACTAAAATAAAGTATTCTTTTGACATTTCAGCACACACATCTGTTTAATTCCATGTCTAAGTGATGCAAAATCAAAATTATAAGAAAAAAATGACCTTCTATTCCGAGCTAAATGTTATGAAATTTATTTTTAACTGTTTTTTAAAAATAAAGTTTATTTTATTAAATTACATCAAGATAAATATAATCTACATATAATCTGAAAATAACTTAGTATGTAATAAGTTACATAAATGATTTTGAATAGTCTAATAAAAATAATTAATGACTAATAAACACATTATATATTTTGAGGTGTCTGAGATTGGGAGGTAAGCCAGGTAAAATATAAAGCTAAGTTTTTTATTCTTAGCTATTTTTTTCCTTCCTAAAAGACAGATTTAGAAAAAAAGAACTGAAATCTCAATGTCAATATTGCCCTTTTTTATTCAGATATATAATGCCAGTTGAATAATCATTAGAATTCATGCAGTAAAAAGATAAAGTGGAAATTTTTCTCAGGTTAATAATTTAAAACAGAAAAATTCATAGAATCTTCCTGAAAGTTTAAGTCAATTTAATGTAATCATTAGAAGTATAAAAAGGCTTCATGCCATGCCATACATTACTGATGCAAAAGATGAATGATGATTAAAGCTAATCACTCAGAAAGACTGCAATTGATGTATTTATTAAGGTAAAACTACAATCTGAAATCTACTCGAAATGCAACCAATTTCACTTGCTGCTGAATTTTTTATTCACCTTATGGATGTCATTTTTAAAACTTGTTGCCTGGCATTACTTTCAGATTTTCACCTTAATTTAAAAACCTTTAAGCTAGTACTAACCTTGTATTCCAGATTAAAGTTGCTCACGTTTTGTCTATTTCAAAAAGTTTTCCTATGTAGCAGTATTAATAATAGACACTTCATTATCAACACCCACTAAAGTCATTATAAATGAGATAAATGTCACAAGGATTCACTGAGATGGTTTGTGATAGTTCCCATCTCCAAAATATTCCTTATCTAAATGTTATTGTTACTGAAGAAGTTACACATTGATAAGAAGTCTTCCAAAGGCTTAGCCTTTATGTATCAAAGTATAAACTTTAATAATGAATGAGACATCAAAATACATGGAGATATTAACATTTTTCAAATGTCATTGTAATGAACTCTAATATAACATAGTTTGAAATTAAAAGGCCATTGAATATAGAAAAAAGAAAACTTTTTTATAGGTATATTTGATATCAGAGGTTCTCCACCCTCGGGTGAGGTGGCAGACTGACTTTTTGACATGCAGCAATTGGAAATCCATCTGCCAAGGTTATGTTCTTATAATAAAGTTGTGTCTAGATGATCGGTAAAGATTGTATTCCCTCATCCATGGGTTTTTTTTTTGTTTATCTTAAGTAACAATTTATTTCTCTTAATACTTGCAGAATTGTTACTACACATACACAAAATTAGGACTGTACTTTACAGTTTAATCTTACTCTCATTGTAATAACTTAACTATCAAAATTTGTCTTCATTGAAATTCCTACATTCAATATAACTTCAAACACTTTTATTTTTACTTGAGTCTTCTCCTAAATTCCTGTCTTAAATCTGAAGCCCTTGCACTTGATAATGTCAACTCCTTTATAACAAAGGGGAGGGATGGGAGAGGGCTTCATCCATGTAACTAGCATTGTGTCTTAAAAAACATTTCTCACTATAATTTCTAATGACAAATTATAAGTGGGCTTTTTAATGCTCATCACTAACTGCATTGTGACAGAATTCACATTGAGGCCATAAGGAGGGAGAGCTTTCAACTAAAGAGAGATCTTTAAAATTGTTTTTCAATCAGAATTATATATTTTTTATGATTACTATTAATAGTTTTAGAATTAAGAACGTTTTTAATCAGAATTATATATTTTTTACATTTACTATTAATAGTTTTAGAATTAAGAACGTTAAGATCTGCTAGCAGCTCAGCCATATAGTTCTGCAATGCAAACTATTTAAAAAAAGATTTATTTAAATAGGTTACTACACTATTCTATAAAAGAACTGAAAGAACTTTATTTATAAAGCCCATAACAAAATTTTTACAATGCACAGACCAGCAGAGTGGCAAGATTAAAACAAAAGTAAGCCTGATATTTGAAGAGGGTTGTGATATTTGTAATATGTATTGGTAACTGTAAAACTTAATTTGAATATTAAATATTACATAAAATATAGGCATGTATAGTTTACTAAATGAAATAGAAATGTATATTCACTTTCTACTTGGCTAAGAATCCATCTGCACCTTGGAGTTCAGGGGAAATTCTAAGTACTATTGATAGGAGAATTAAGTTTTCTGAGCCTGAAATGAAATAATTGTCTCTTAGAAAAATCAGGTGGGGAGCCATGTAGAGGGTAGAAATGAAATAACTGTCTCTTAGAAAAATCACGTAGGGAATCCTGTAGAGGGTAGAACTGAAGGGGTGATCATAGAAACAGGGAGACCAACTAAAAGAGCTGTAGCTGGCCGGGTGCGGTGACTCGTGCCTGTAATCCTAGCACTTTGGGAGGCCAAGGTGGGTGGATCACGAGGTCAGGGGTTCGAGACCAGCCTGGCCAACATAGTGAAACCCCATCTCTATTAAGAATACAAAAATTAGCCAGGTGTGGTGGCATGCACCTGTAGTCCTAGCTACTCAGGAGGCTGTGGCGGAAGAATTGTTTGAACCCGGAAGGCAGAGGTTGCAGTGAGCTGCACTGCACCATTGTACTCCAGCCTGGGTGACAGAGTGAGACTCCCTCTCAAAAAAAAAAAAAGCTATAGTTATAGTCCAGAGTAGGATTTTGAGGGTCTGGACTAAGAAATGGGCAAGAGGAGTAACAATTGAAAAAATATATATATATTCAAGAAAATCAACAGGGCTTTAATGACTTAGTATGAAGAAGAAACAAATATTCAAATAGTATCTGCGATTTACTAGTTTAGAATAACAAATAAATATTGACAACACTTACTAAACTGAGTAATGCAGGAAGAGAACATAATTGGAGTAAACAAAACAAAAGGATACTATTTTAGTTATATCACCCAAGTTTCCACAGTTACTTAGAGTTGCGAGAGAGAGATTTAGAAGTCACTGGGGTACAAGCAGTATGTGAAGTTATGGGGATTTGAGGTCATCCAGGGAGCACATGTGGAGGACAGGGGCTGTAACGCACTTCTTTGGTTGGGAGTCAGTTCTACATGGGTGTCTTGGTTTCTGCATATCTATAGAAGCACTAACAGCGTTTATTCTGATCTTGTCAATGATGTTTGTATAGTGAACAAGCTTGGAGATTAGAGAAGATAAGAAGATTTGTTTACTGCCCAGTGTAATTAAAATAATGCCTTCCTGCCAAGCAAAAGGCAGGCAGGCTTAATACTCATTATGAAATATTTGCTTACTCTCGGACTTAGTAGTTTTATCTCATCTCCAATTTTACTTTTTTTTTTTTCCCTAGCTATACTTCAGTACCAATGTAATCCTAAGGACTGCTGATGAATTTTGTGAAATCCCTCTTTTTAAAACACGGATCTAGAGAATATAGAAGAAAAGAAATTAGTTTTAGAACTTGTTGCTCTTTTGTTTTGAAAGTTGCAACTCAAAGTAGACTCAATACATTAATGTTATTTTTCTACTTAAAATTAACACAAGGAGAACTTTTTTTAAAAAAGTTTTTATTTCCATAGGTTTCTGGGATACAGGTGGTATTTGGTTACACGAGTAAGTTCTTTAGTGGTGATGTGTGAGATTTTGGTGCACCCATCACCTGAGCAGTATACCCAATTTGTAGCCCATGAGCTCCAGACTAGCCAGAGAAAGAAAGAAAAGAAAAGAACAAAAAGGGAGGGGAGGGGAGGGGAGGGGAGGGGAGGGGAGGGGAAGGGAGGGAAGGGAAGGGAAGGGAAGGGAAGGGAAGGGAAGGGAAGGGAAGGGAAAGAAAAGGAAGGGAAAGAAAAGGAAGGGAAGAGAGGAAGAAGGGAGGGAGGGAGAGAGGGAGGAAAAGAAAAGTTTGGGCTGGTGCAGAGGCTCATGTCTGTAATCTCAGCACTTTGGGAGGCTGAGGAGGGAGGATCGCTTGAGCCCAGGAGTTTGAGACCAGCCTGGGCAACACAGCGAGACTCTGTCTTTACAAAAAATTTAAAAATAAAAAGTATGTTCTAAGCCGTAGAACATATTTTGTAGTTGTAAATTTTAGTAGTCATTGTTTTAGGAAAAAGTAATTTTACCACCATCTTTGTCATTGCACAATGTACTAAGTCAACTTTATGTATCAAACACTAAAAGATATAGAACAGCAGTTCCCAAACCACTCTTGGAAGTATGGGTCATAGAGCAGGTACAGTGTCCAGGGATCCAATAATCCATATATATATTCCACATATATATATATTCCACATATATATATATTCCACATATATATATATATTCCACATATATATATATATATTCCACATATATATATATATTCCACATATATATATATATTCCACATACATTTATATTCCACATATATAGTCCATATATATATATATAATCCACATATATATATACACACACCACATATATAGTCCTATATATATATATATATATATATATATACATATATATATATATAAAATCCACATACATACATATAATCCACATATATCCCTGGACACTATACAGACCATATATAAGTATATTCTCAATCAATGGACTAAAAAAGTGTAACAATTATCAATGACATTGTTGGAAAATTTTTTTTTTAAGCTGATATCCACTAGTGTATTTGGTGATATTTATAGGCAAAAACAGCAATAAAATGATAGCAGAATAGAAAATGGGATTTTCGAGTAAATGAATGACCAAGTTGAAAGCCAAGGTCCTCTTTTAGGCAGCACACTCCTGTGGTTTGTCCAATTCCTTTCTGGTAGTGTGTTGTATTCAACATTGCTCAAAAGGAATTGTCATCTGTAGGTCTTAGAAACCTTTTATTATTATTCTGAAATTTCATTACATTTCCCCCGAAAGATAATTAACATTTTCTTATAATTCTTCTAGAAATTTTTCTCTGCATGTTTTTACTAATAAAATTGAGATAAAAAAATTTGCTTACTCTAACCTCAAGGTTCCTCTTCAATAACACAACTTACTGAATGTTGGCCTCATCTGACTCTCTTCAGGTAACCCTCTGGGAACTGGAGCTTGGAAAATGATGCAAATGCTAAATTCTCTGGCTGCCACTGTTGTGAGTAAAATGATTCTTTGTCTTTTACCCAGGAGTCATAAGAAACTGTAGCAGATTAACTTGCAAGTAAAGTAAAACCTCAGACCCTTCACAGTTATTGACACCTGGAAAACCTCAGGGTTTAGGGTTAAAAAAAAAAAAGAAATTTCCTTATAATATTGAGAAGAGCTAGCCAATTACACAGAATGAAATGTTGCTTCATATATAACCAAGAGAGGAGAGAATATGCAAGAAGGAAATTTTCAACAATGCACAGATGCAAGTAAGATGAGGACTTCAAAAGGTTGATTCAACTTGGGAACATCTACAAGAGCACTTTCCAGGTGAGAATAGGGTGCAAGAATGATGCCCAGTTGGATTAAGCGGTAAAGTTTAGGGAAGGACTTGGTGAGAAAAATTTTAGAGATCTATTTAAAGAAGTTTGCTCTTGGCGGGGCACAGTGGCTCACGTCTGTAATCCCAGCACTTTGAGAGGCCAAGGCGGGTGGATCACCTGAGATCAGGAATTCGAGACCTGCCCGGCCAACATGGTGAAACCCTGTCCCTACTAAAAATACAAAAATCAGCAGGGTGTAGTGGCGGGCACCTGTAAACCCAGCTACTTGGTAGGCTGAGGCAGGAGAATCACTTGAACCTGGGAGGTGGAGGTTGCAGTGAGCTGAGACCGCACCATTGCACTCCGGCCTGGGCAACAAAAGCAAGACTCCATCTCAAAAGAAAAAGAAAAAAAGAAAAATGAATAGAGAAGTTTGCTCTTGAATAGAAGTTTATGTTTGAAGAGAAGTAAATTATTTGGGGCTATAGTTTGAAGGAAGAACAAAATTAATAAAAATTGTTGTGCATTTATTTTATTTATAAAAATAAGTGAGAAAAATAATAAAAACCAATAAGAGAAAAACAGTATTTAGATGAAAAGAGACAGATGGAAGACTTAGAGGAAGGAAAAATAAAACAGAGCAACAATTAAAATTAAGTAAATGCTGAAATGAGCATATATATTTTTCAATCTGCCCAGCAACTCTTTGGGCATGAAGAAATAAAAGCTGGGGAATCCATCACAAATGACCTTTCTGGCTAGACTGTTAAGTGATAATATCACAAGCAGAACAAAAGAGAGGAGGAAAATTATTTGGAATAGCGATCGTAAGTAATGCTCAGAGAACCTTATAAAGACTCTATGATTGCCAGCTAGGATTCAGGCATCCTTATTTCTCAAATATGAAGGAAAAAGGAACTAAGGCAAGTATTGGTTCCCTAGAACTTCTGTAACTAAGTACCACAAACTGAGTGGCTTAAACAGAAGAAACTGATTGTTTCATAGTCTAACGACTAGAAGTCAAAAATCAAGGTGTTCTTTCAAAGCGCTGTTTCAGGATTGGTTCTTTCAAAGGGCTGCGAGAAAGAATCTGTTCCATGTCTCTCTCCAAGCTTCTGGTGGTTTGCTGCCAATCTCTGACATCCCTGGGCTGGTGGAAACATCACCCTGATTTCTCCCTTGATCTTCACATGACAATCTTTTGTACATGTCTACATTCAAATTTCTACTTGTTTTTTAAGGAAACCGGTCATATTGGATTAAAACTCACACCAATGACTCCATCTTAACTTGACTACATCTGCAATGATCCTATTGTCAAATAAGATCACATTCCAAGGCATTGGGTTTTTGGATTTCAACATACCTTTTTGGAGGAACACAATTCAACCTGTAAGTTTATACTCATCTCCCAAAGATAAGCTCTTTCCCACTAGCTCAGACATCTTTCTATACTGCTTGAAAGTGTTGCAAAAATGTGCTGAGGCAAATACCTGCAAGGAGCCTCTCACACCATCTGGCATAAAACATAACCCATGAAGATTCTTCTACCTCCCTGTATTAGTTTGCTAGAGCTGCCATAACGAAATACGGCAGAATGGGTAACTTAAATAACAGAAGTTTATTTTCTCACAGTTCTGGAGGCTGAGGAGGGTCAAGATCAAGGTGTCATCAGGTCTGGTTTCTTCTGAGGCCTCTCTCCTTGCTTGTAGGTGGCCAACCTATTGTGTCACTTCCCATAATCATTTCTCTGTGCACATTCTTTCCTGTTACCTATTTGTGTGTCCAAATTTCGTCTTCTTATAAGGATACCAGTTAGATTGGATTAGGTCCCACCATAAAAGCCTCATTTCAATTTAATTGCCCCTTTAAAGACCCTATCTCTAAATCAAGTCACATTCGGAGGTACTAAGGATTAGGATTTCCAATATATGAATTTGGAGGGAGGGGAAGAGAATTCAGGCCATAACACCCCCCTAAGTTACACTTTCCAGAAAATGTGGTAGCAGGAAGCCAGCATATTTCTGTTTGGGTAATGGCAGCAATTTGTTTCCTCCTCTCCCTACCTGATTTTCTCTATCCCTGTCCCAAGGTTTGTTCCACAAAGTTGTGATAAGGTCTCTTATTCATGCAGAAAATGGAGTGGGATCTCTCACCAGCCATTTATTCCTAGAGACAGTCATTCAAACCTGCAGCATCACTGAAATAAAACATTCAAATATGAATTAAACAATCATGAGACATTCCCATATTGAGGTTTAAAAACCAGATATAAAACTATGTAATTAAGAGAAAATAAATTGCTAGAGTATCCATTAAAATTGAGCAATTTCCAGCCTGAAAATCTCAGTTTACAGGAAAAGAAATGTTCCATATTTATGGAATAAGATTGGAAATCAGGTACATAATTTCCTAGCTTTTAATAACACATAGTAAAATATATAGCCTTATATTTGACAGAAAACATAATTTAGTAGCATAAATTATAATTTGGGGCCATGAAAAAGAAATTCCAAGAAATTTAACTCTAACTCAATCTTAGATCAGCAACTAGTACCAAAATCCTCCATAATCTCTCTGGTAGAATTTGCTATAGATTTATATATTGGGAGGCCATTGAAACTTAACAAATACTTGCATTTCAAATTTTCTGATGAAGCAGCTAAATTGGATTTGGTTGTTTTTGTTAAATAGCCATGCATCACTATCAGCTGTGGGCTTCCTCCTTCTCAAATGTGCCATCACAGCATTCCTGTTAAAAGTATTTTTTTAGATGCATTTCTTAATACCCTCAAATAATTAACCAAAACTTCATTTGAGCTTTTCCTGCCAAGGAAACCAAAAGTGCCATAGTCTTTCATATTCTATCAAATTTGTTTCCAATACTGCACTTAATGAGTGCCTCCGAATGATGAATGATCACTTGCTTTGCTAAAACACTGATGTTCTCCTCCAAAGCTTCTTCAAAATGTTAATATGATGATGGTCTGTCTGGTTCTTTTCTGAGGCTTCATCAGCAACTTGATTGCAATCTCCAGGACTGTAATGTTTTGGGTAAAATCCTTCCCTTCTTATTAAATAATACTCTACTTATCAGGGAAGAAATATCACTAATGGCACAAGTTTCAAGTATTCAAACACATATAGTCTTCTCAATGCTCAAAACTCCTTGAGTGAACTATGTGCATTCTATGTTAATCGCAGACGAGCATGTATTTTATGCATTCATTTATTTGTTAAATCTATTTATCATACAATATTTTTTGGTGCATGTTATGGTCCAAGCAGTCTATTAGGGTTTAGAGATACAAAGATGAAAAAGATGGTTTACATCCACAGAAGGCATCTAGTACCTTATAATGCCTATTCCAATGCAGGACTGCTAATTGTTGCTTGAATTTAAAAGCAGGCATTACTGCCTACAAAAAGAGAATCTCTGTGTCTGTGAGTACATTTGTGTATGTATGTGCCATTTGTGTTTCAAGAGCAAGTGCTGGAGAAATAACTATTAGTGTGCACAAGCACCAGTCCTTTCCACAGAGCCTACCCATGAATGCTATCCTTCAGATGGTGGTGCAACCACCATTATCAGAAGCACGATTGGAGTCTCATTCACAAATAGCCTTCCTCTGTTTAAACTACACACTAAGATAGAATAATTACTAGTCCCACTGACACAAATCATTTGAAGCCATGATTCCATTTGTGCTAACAGCAATATTCTTGTTTATTCTGTTTTAACTTAACTAATTATTGTATTAGAGTTATCCAGAGAAACAGAACCAATAGGAGATACAAACATATAACTGAGGTGCATATATACATATATTTACATACGTGTGTGTGCGTGTGTGTGTGCAGTATAAGGAATTGGCTGATGCAATTATGGAAGCTGAAAACTCACAAAATCTGTAGTTGGCAAGCTGGAAACTCAAGTGCATGGATGGTATGGTTCCAGGCCAAGTCCAAAGGCCTGAGAAACAGGAGAACCAATGGTGCAAGTTCCAGTCTGAAAGCTGGCAGGCTCATAAGCCAATATTTCAGTTCAAGTACAAAGGCAGGAAAAGACCAATGTCCCAGTTCAAAGCAATCAGATGGCAGGAATTCCTTTCACACAGCCTTTAACCAACACAACTATAAACAACTACTGAAATATTAATGGGGCAGACACTTAGTATACACGTTTAATTTGGATTCATTTTTATTAATTTAGCAAAAAATATTAAGTACATAGTTTGTGTAGGGCACAGTATAAGGCACTGAAAATAAATTGCCCAGTAAAAACACTGACAAAGTCCCAGTCTTCTTGGAGCTGACATGGAAGAGATGGGTATGACTTAAGAGTATGACTCATGGGTATGACACAATTGAAATGGGTATGACACAATTGAAATGGCTATGACATGGGAGAGGTGGGTATGACTTATGGGTATGACACAATTTAAAATATATTGTAATTGTGATGAGTGCTAACAAAGAAAGGCTCTTAAAAGAACCTCTGACCCAAGTGAGAAAGCCAATAAAGGATTCTTAGAAGTGAAGATTTATCTACAATATCAAGGAAGAATAGATGTATGAGGTGAAAGCAAGTTTGGTTAGGAAACAGGGACATCATCTAGGAAGACAGAATGAACTTTAGTGACAAGCAGCTAGTCACACTGAGGAACAGAGTAGAAAGCAGGCAGAAAGTAGGAGTGAGAAATGTGAGAAAAAGAGAGAGTGAGTGAGAGAAAGGATGCAGAGAAAGAAGGTAGATACCAGCGAAGTTTGGCATTAGAAGCCATGTAAAACATTTTTGGCTTTATCTTAAAAGCAATGAAAATTCCTTAAAGTATTTTTAAATAGTATTCTTTACATAATTATTCAATCATACAAAAAGAATTCTTTGAATGTTTACAAATTGTAAGTCTCCTGAATATTTGTTAATTCATCATTCTTTAACCAATGAAGAACTAAAATCTTCTTAAAATTTTAATTTATTTGAAAATAGTTGCAGTTATTTTTCTTTTTTCTCAAACGGTATGAGCCTGGGTGGGTTTCTTGCAAACACACCTATTTTTACCCCAAGGGCACATGACCGATTTTCTCTTCAATCAATTTTTTTCCTAGAGAAAAATCTGTACACAAATGAGAACATTCCACTTTAAATTAATTAATGTCATCCTGTTCGTCTTCAATATGTCCTCAGTAATAAATGAAAGGAAGTCAATAAAGTGTGGCAGTATGCTTACTGAATCTTAATTACAAAGTTCAAATGAACAACCTTCCAGCATTTTCAGCCATTTTTTCTGTATTCTTTTCTCTGAACTTAAAGTCAACCAGCAGTTCTTCTACATTGGTTCTGTTCCTTTGTTCCTCAGGGATTCATGAATGATAAACACAGTGAGATTATCAGCAAAAGTCTATTATGAAAACAATCTCTATCACTTTTCTTGTAAACTTTTTTGGATATATGCTAATTCTGATCTTCAATTCTTTGAAATGATGTTTTAGCTCAGCCATCGTTTTTGGAACACTCATCAAACCAGCCATATTCTGCTTTTTTCTCACCTTTAAGTTTTTCTGAAGTTTTCATATATCACAGGATAGTATTCTTTTTCAAAATCAGAAGAATTGATGGTTTTTAAATAAAGGCTCATTTTTGTCCTTTCCCTCTCTTTCTCCTTTTCTTTCTCTGACCTAGACACAAATTTTTCTTTTACAGTATAGTTTTCCCGCATCAGAATTAATATTCCAGAGCCATGGGTGGTGGCTCATGTCTGTAATCTCCACACTTTGTTTTGTTTGAGACAAAGTCTCGCTCTGTTTCCCAGGCTGGAGAGCAGTGGTGCTATCTCGGCTCACTGCAACCTCCATCTCCTGGGTTCAAGCAATTCGCCTGCCTCAGCCTCCCGAGTAGCTGGGACTACAGGCGGGCACTACCACATCGGGCTAATTTTTGTATTTTTAGTAGAGATGGGGTTTCACCATGTTGGCCAGGCTGGTCTCAAACTCCTGACTTCAAGTGATCAGCCCGCCTCGGCTTCCCAAAGAGCTAGGATTAGTCATGAGCCACGACGCCCCACAATCTCTATACTTTGAGAGGCCATGGTGGGAGGATCCTTGAGCCCAGGAATTCGAGACCAGCCTGGCCAACACTGTGACACCCCATCCCTACAAAAAATAGAAAAATTAGCTGGCTGTGGTGGTGTGTACCTGTAATCCCAGGTACTCAGGAAGCTGAGGCATGGAGAATCACTTGAACCCAGGAAGCAGAGGTTGCAGTGAGCTGAGATGGTGCCTGTGTAAAAAAATATTCCAACCTCTAAGCTCAGCAATACCCTAATTAAGGTCTGGGCTGTTGCTTGTCATTCTCAAAAGTTTAAACTTTGTGCTTCTTGGTAAGTCTTGTCACTGAACTCACATACTTTATTCCTTTTTACTGTCTGGTGGTTCTTTATTTTTTATATTCTTTCTCCTAACCTCCTATCTGTTGCTGTATGGCAACTTCACTTGCCTTGTCTTCTATGTGTCCTGACCAGATTTAATCCAGGCCTTACATCAATTGCAAACAATACAATGTCACATGGCATCTTGTCCGATGAATCTATATTCAAGGATTTTTTGATGACTATTTTCTGCAAAACACTGTTATCTTTGTCATTTTTATTGTTTCAGATAATTCACTTACATAGCTGCTGAGAACCAATAAAACAGAATCACCTTTATCCCAAGTTGTGTCAAGTTTAAACTTGCATAGTTGAGTATCACATTCAAAATCTCCATCTCTCAGATGGAAATATCTTTGCTGATGCCTACTTTTGCATTCGTCTTCATCATCATCATTGCCACCACCACCATGAAATTGTGGAGAGTCTTTTGTTGGTGTTCCCTCTGTTTTCCTCCCATCCATGTTGACAAGTGCAATTGTTTGGGCTAAAGATATCATTATAGTCTCTAGACCCATATTTAGGGGCTCTACCATAATTTTGCTATTTTGAGTTTGCTTGTCTTTGAGACATTATTTGTAAAGGATACAGTATTGAAATTGACAATGACTATCCCTTGAGAATGACTACACCTTGAGAAATATTTTCCTTCATTTCTTCTCTGTCATCTATCAGTTATTCAGCCTCTTCATCTAAACTCAATTGCTTTGTTATTTCCCTATGAGACATAATATTTAGATTTTTTCCCTTACATTACTGCTTATATATATTTGTACAGCTAGTATTTCCTGTCAGTTTCCATTGAAGGACTTATCATCAAAGTCATCCTGAACTTCCGAAGTTCAGAAATTTGCTGAGTGTCTGAACCCTGGATTTCCACAAATACACATTTTGAGATGGTTGCTGCTGAAAAGGAATTTGCTTTTCACTTTCTAGCACAGAGTTAGTATCTACCTTCTCAGTCCATTCCTGCAGCTTCCTTTGCCAATTTAATTGTTCTCCTAGTTATAGTACCCAAAATGAAGAAATGGCTGACTTAGCCACAGAAATGTTATTTGCATCTCATTTTGTACCTGAAAGAACTTCGGCCTCACTTCTTTTGGTCATTATAATTCTTACTGTGGGAAATACAATGCTGGAACACCTAAAACCTGATACTGAGCTTCGGAGATTTCTTCCATATGACGTTCATTTATCGTAGTTGTTTACTATCTTACCTAGTCGCTTGACCCTGGAGAGAATAAGCTATTACCTCTTTTCATAGACTTACCCCTCATGTGAGTCTCTGAAGCACAGACATAGGAACAAGTTGACTCCATTTCAGAGGTTTCTTCATCAACAAACAGTTTAATCAACCCTGGTAACAACAAACTCCCTTTTCTGCTTTCTTTCTTTTTTCTTTTTCTTTTTTTTTTTTTTTTGGTACAAGGAGTAAGATTTACTAATGTACGGCCTGAGCTTCAGAGGTACCTAGGTCTTCAAATTCCCAGTTTTTCTGCTTTCGATTAATGTATATTCCTATTTATGATGATTCAGTTGAATTCAGCTGCCATGCCTTGGTCTGTGGACTGCCCTGATGGCTACTATATCCAGGCTTCCAGTTTCCTGGAGCATCACTAACTCTGAATTAAGGTATTTGAGGAGTCTGATAATTTTATTTATTTATTTATTTATTTATTTATTTATTTGAGACAGAGTCTCACTCTGTGGCCCAGGCTGGAGTGCAGTGGTGCAAACACGGCTCACTGCAGCCTCGACCTTTTCAAGTGATCCTCCCACATCAGCCTCCCAAGTAGCTGGGACCACAAACGTGCACCACCATGCTAGGCCAATTTTTGTATTTTTTGTAGAGACAAGGTTTTGCCATGTTGCCCAGGCTGGTCTCCAACTCCTGAACTCAAGCGATCTGCCTGCTTCAGCCTCCCAAAGTTCTGGGATTACAGGTATGAGCCACCATGCCTGGCTAGTTTGACATTTTAAAGGTGTCCCCTTGGCTTCAGGACAGAACTGGTTGGAAGGAGGCAAGAATTGATACAAAGCGATCAGTTAGGGGACTTCCACATCAAATAAACGATGGCACCTTGGAAGAAAGTGTTTGAAATGGGGAAGGAGAAATGCGGACAGACTTTTAAAATCTTAAGAAGGTAAAAGATAATGGGTCAGTGGAATAATGAACAGAATATGGGATGAAGAAAAGAGGGAGGTGTCAAGAATGACTCCTAGGGCTCTGACTCAGATTACAGTAGGGAGTGTCATTAACAGAGAAAAAGAATATTGGAAAGAAACCAGGTTCTGCAAATTGAGAATGAACAGCAAAGTGTAAAATCGTGGGTTTGTTCTTATTGTTCACCCATCCCCCCATAAGTGAGAACATGCTGTGTTTGGTTTTCTGTTCCTGTGTCAGTTTGCTGAGGCTAACAGAACTGAATGATGAGAATACACGGACACGTCGGTGGGGGGAACAACTCACACTGGGGCCTATTGGGGGTGCTGGGGAGGGAGAGCAACAGGAAGAATAGCTAATGGATGCTGGGCTTAATACCAAGGTGATGGGTTGATCTGTGCAGCACGTTTATCCATGTAACAAACCTGCACATCCTGCATATGTAACCCCAGAACTTAATAAGGATTTAGAAAAAAAAAAAACATCATGAGTTTCAGTTTAGGCAGTTACAGGGCCCTTTTAAGGATACAAATGAAAAAGCTGACATCTGAATAAAGGCTCTTCGCCCCATTTGATGACCAGGTTTGCTGGTCTGCTCAGGCTGCCATAACAAAATACCACACACTGGACAGCTTAAAAAAACAGACATTATTTTTCCCCACATCTCTGGAGCCCAGGAGTTCATAACCAAGGTTTGATGGCAAATTTGGTTTCTGATAAAGGCTCCCTTTCTGGCCTGTAGATGGCCGCTTTCATGTGTCCTCACGTGGCCTTTCTCTGTGTGTGTACAGAGAGAGAGAGGGACAGCTTTCCGGTGTCACTTCTTATAAGAACACTAATCCTATCAGATCATGATCTCACTCTTAAAACCTCATTTAACCTTATTTAATTTCTTAAAGGCTCTATCTGGAAATATAGCCACACTAGTGTATAAGGGCTTTAACATATGAATTTTGGGGAGACACAAAATTTAGTCCATAACACCAGGTCAGGGATGTAACTTCATAAACTGTCTTCACATAGGTGCTGATTAAAGCAAGGAGCACTGATAAGACTGCCTTGGGGGAGTACAAAACAAGGGGAGAAAGACAATCAGGCACTGAATTTTGCCCATTCTGAGTTAATGAATGATTATGGGAGAATTATCCTGTAAAGGAGGCGAAAGGGAGTTGTATAACAGGTATAACGAACACCGTAAGGCTGAAATCAAAGAAAGGGAATGTTAGATGCTCATGAAAGGCCAAGAAAGATTATAACCATTTTGTATTTTGTGACACAGAAATGGCCTTAGAGATATTTCCCAAAAGAGCTCAACTTTTTTTTCTCCCACATATGAGTGAGAACTTGTGATACTTATTTATCTTTCTCTGCCTGGCTTATTTCACTTGACATAATGTCCTCCGAGCTCATCTGTGTTGCCATGAATGACAGGATTTCATTATTTTTTATGGCCATTGTGTATATATGCCACGTTTTCTGTATCCATTCATCTGCTGATGAACTCAGGTTGACTGCAAATCTTGGCTATGTGAATAGTGCTGCAATAAGCATGGGGATGCAGCTATCTCTTTGATACACTGATTTTCTTTCCTTTGGTTGAACGCCTAATAGTTGGATTGCTGGATCATAGGGTAGTTCTACTTCTAGTTTTTTGAGGAACCTCCATACTGATTTCCATATGGCTGTACTAATTTATATTCTCATCAACAGTGTATAAGAGTTCCCTTTTCTCCCTATCATCACCAGTATTTGTTATTTTTTGTCTTTTTTTAATAGCCATTCTAACTCTGATGAGATGATCTCTCATTGTGAGAAGGATAGTGGATAGGGGAGGAAAATGAGAAGTTGGGTAGTGAATACAAAGTTACAGATGGATAGGAGGAATAAGTTCTAGTGTTCTACAGAACTGTAAGATGACTACAGTTAACAATAATGTATAGAATCTTTCCAAATAGCTAGACAAGAGGATTTTGAAGTTCTCAATACATTGAAATAATGAATATTTGAGGTGATAATGTAATAATTACCCTGATTTAATCATTGCTAATTATATCCGTATATCAAAATGACATTTTGTACCCCATGAATATGTACAATTATTATATGTCAATTTTTAAATTTTTTTGAGGAAAAAAATTAAAAGTAATGCTGAATGGTGGACTAAAGCAGGTTGATAAGAAAGCGAGGAAAAGAAGGAAGTTTGCCTGTGAAAGGGACAAGAGATACAGGGGCAGACTTTCAGGGTTATATAAGATTTTTTTTAATGGAGGAAGCTTAAATATGTGTTGAAGATTATGGAATAGGCAGGGCACAGAGGATTTTTTAGGGCAGCAAAACCATTGTGTATGATATAATAACAGTGGATATCTGTCATTATACATTTGACAAAACCCATAAAACGTACATCATCAAAAGTGAACCCTATGTAAACTATGAACTCTGGGTGATAATGATGTGTCAGGTTCATTGATTGTAACAAAAACCACTCTAGGGAAGAATGTTGACATGGAATGAGGCTGTGAATGTGTGAGGTCGAGAGGTATATGGGAACTCTCTGTACGTACATTTTTGCTCAATTTTTCTATGAACCTAAAACTGCTCTAAAAAATAAAATATAGAAAAAAAGATGAAAACTATTCACTTCAGATAGAGACAGAGAGGGGGGAGAGAGAGATTAAATATACCTGAGAAAGTGGGTATGGTATTTTATAAAAAAGAAAATAAATAGCCACATGAATGCTAGATGCTAAAGGCAGAAAATCTCAGCGTCTTTCCCCACTCCACTCACAGAATGCTGGAATCAGGATCTTACCCTCAAGGATGAAATTGGAAAACAATTTGCTGGAGACTGTAATTAGCTTAAGCAGAAATATCTGAAGATAATGACATGGAAGTTCCTCAATGTAAGACTCTCCCATATCATCCTACAGTAAAACTCTATGTTGCAGTCCCTACCTATACATTTAGAACACTAAACCTGATTTTTTCATTCTTCTAAATCACGAGCAGAAATACCAGATATTGAGGAAGACTTCTGAAATGAAAGCTAGAAACAAAACTAACAAACAGGAAAACAACTCCCTGCAGCTTGAAGGAAAAAACCATGGGGAGGAGAAAAGAAAACAAACTATAAACTATCTACCATTAATCTCCTCAGAAGAATTAGAGAAGATATTACATTCATGGAGCATGATTAAAAGCATAATAACAGAAAGGAAAAACACAACGGCAGAGATGTGAGATAAAAGTTGAAGAAATCTCTCAGAAGTAGAACAAGAAGTTAAAGAGATGAAAAATAGGAGGAATTTAAAAAAGAGTACAGTGCAGATGTCTCACATTTGGAACAAAAAGATCTCCAAGGAAAGAACAGAAACTTATTAATGATATAGCTGAAGTAATATTTCCAGAATTGAAGAACAGAAGTTTTTGAATTATAACACCTTAGGGAATGCCCCACTCGCCACAAAAAAAAAAAGACGGAAAATAGGCCCATGCCAATGCACATCATTGTAAACTTTCAGAACACAGAGGACAAAGAAAAGATTCTACAAATTTCAAAAAGGTATTAAAAGATAAATAATTTTTTATTTTTAAGATAAAAATTTAAGATAAAAAATTATTTCTTTTATTAAAAGATAAATCAAGTGACCTACATGAACAAGATTTGAAACGACTTTATAAACAGCAACACAAGAAACAATAAACACTGGAGAAATGCCTTCAAAATCCTGAAGATTAATGGTCTGCCAATCATATTTCTACGTCCCTCCAAATGATCATTAAAGTATGAGACTGAATAAAAACAACTTCAGACATGAGGAGTCTCAAAACTTTTACTTCCCATGAATCCTTTATCAAGAAACAACCAAACATAAATCTAAGATAGTGCTTCAAGACAGGAAAGAAATCAGAGTTCTGGGGAAGATGGGAAGGAAGGTCCTAAGATGCCAGCCCTACATCCAGCAGAAAAAGCAATCATTCTAGTTGAAACATTATGACAAAAAGAGACAGAAAGAGAGAGATATCATCATGTCACCATCGAACTGTCTTTTTAACCTAGGAGAGAATGTTCAGGTAATGATGACCAAGAATCTTTTGGTACTTGAATTCTTATGAACATATTCTATAAAATTTCTACTCTCCCCCTATGTTCTGTCACTGTGGACCAGATAAAGATGTCCATTTTTCCCCACCTTGGTATTGACTTAGCCCTGAGAGCTTCAGGTATGACACCAGAAGTTCAAAAGCAGAAAACATAATGCCCCACTCTCTCTGACCACATTTTTTTCATAGACATAGAACCTAGTCCACACTTTAGCCCTGCTGGATATGCTAACTGTGGTGAGCCCTGTTTTTCTCATACTTTACTTATGATCTGTCTGCTAACTTTCCAAAGAGAGGTTGCTGTATTTCCCAAGGAAGCTAAAGGCATGAGACTATGAACCTCAAACCCTGTTCAACCTATCTTTTGCTTGGAAGCTTTTTCTAATAGTGGAAGATTGCTCCTTCTTTATACAGGTTCACATTTGCTACTCAGTTTTCAAAACTAAAAGGCAAGGAAATAACTTATACAAAGTCAGGATATTGATCATCTCAGGAGAAGGTAGAGTGGAAGCACAATTGAGGAAGAGAATTGGTGTTTCTTAACCTCAGTAGGGGGACATAAGGGTGGGTTCATTTTGTTATAATTCTTCATTCTTTATTATTATTTAAATTCTCTATTAAGCTCTTCAGTTCCAGTTATATATTTGCCAACTAACAAGAACAAAATGAAGAAATGGAGGGAACACCATGAGTAAAATGGAAGGATGGGAAGGCGGGAAAGTGAGGAGAGATGCCACAATCAGTCTATTATTGTTGAGTGTTATAAAAAGGATGGATTTTAGGATCTAAATTAGATAGAGAAGAAAGTAAATTAAAAACATGGTCAATGAACTGTGAAAGAAGAGTGATCAATGGACAACCAGTCTCACTTACTTGGGAGTATGGTCAGAGTGACAGCCCTGGACAAACGAGCTGGAAAAACAGAGGCTTGTTGCCTAATTCATTGTTTAAGAAATCGGGGACATAGCAAGTATTGTTTTGATATTAGTAGCTGGTTTTCTTTTCTCTTTTTAATTGACATACAAAAATTATATATATATATAGATATATATTTGTGGGGTACAATGTGATGTCTTGATATACATTGTGGAATGATTAGATCAAATGAATTAATATATCCAGCATCTCACACACTCAGCATTGTGATGGGAACATTTAAAGTTCCACTCTCCAGATCTCAAAAACATATTCCTCCTGTCTCAGTGAAACTTCATACCCTTTGACCAACATCTTTTAATCTATCCTTACACCCTATGCACTGGTAACTACCATTCTACTCTCTACTTCTATGAATTTAACATTCGTAGATTCTACATATAGGTGAAATCATATAGTATTTATCCTTCTGTGCCTGGCTTATTTTACTTAGCAAATGTCCTCCAGGTTCATCCATGTCAAGATTTCTTCTTTCTTAAGGCTGTATAGTATTTTGTTATATCTAACTTACTATATCATCCAGCTTTAAACGTGGATAATGTACTTAGGCCAAGTTGGTATGACAGTCATAAGCCATATAAAAAACTGGAGAAAAAAATGTTTGTAGAATTTGCATGTGGTGTTGAATTTGATATTTTATTAGAACAGGTTCTCTATCACACATCTGTTAGTTAAGTTTTCTACCTCCGTGATCTCTTCCTCCCTCTCTCTCTGTATATGTATATGGATATATGGATATATATATGGATATATGGATAAAGTTACATGGATGTATAAACATAGCAGAATTACTGAAATTCTGAAAAACTGAAAATCACAAAGAAGAAAACAGCTTAATATTAGCCTGTACCAGGAAAACCATACTCACAGCTACACATTTGCATCACAGATATATATCTTACTCTCACATGTGATCTATCTACATGTCATATATGTCATATAAGGTGATGTGATATATGCGATTTTATATGTGGTATATATCATAAATTATACACATTTATGTCATATATCGTATGTCATATCACACATACTATATATGTTATATAAACAGAGATAAATATAGATATAATCAGTGCTGAAAATGTATAGTGGTTAGTACAGTTATCCTGGTACAGTCTTATATGAGGCTGCCTTCTTTTCAGTCCTCAGAACTACAATAACTGAAAAGCAATCTATTGCCTCCTGTACAATTTATTACCAACTCTTTATACTTCTCACTAGCTCTGCTTATTTCAAATGAAGCAGAAAAAACTTTTCAAAATAAATATTAGGAAATAAATATAGACAACTAGATTTTCCATTTTTCTCCCAAAATATGCTCCTGTTGATCTACCTTTGTAAGACTACTTGAAAGTTTGATAGAATCAATGATCAAATGGAGTTTCCATTTCTAAAATATTAATGTCATTTGCAATGAAGTCACCGTAAAATTTTAGTCCTTTCAGCCATGACAAATTAATCGTGCTAGACCAATTCCATATTTTAATGGAAACCAAACTCTGGTATTGGCAAATCTACAGGCAACAAAATGTCTTCTGAGGTCAATGCAGAATGCTACATCAGCATTTCAATAAATAGTGCTTTAAGCTAGCAATGCCAATTACAATGATGTAAAGATCCTATGGTTCTTTGGCAAGAGAACAAATATTTATTTGCCAAATTTTACTTCACAGTATTACATCTTTCCTCTTACATTTTTAGCTGTCCGTAATAGTCTTTATACTCTTTCTTAAATTTTTCGGCATAATTGCTCTAACTCCTTCAGAATTGGTCTCTTCCTGCATTCACAGCTGATAATACTATGTAGTTTCTATGTCATATAGACAATCCATAAAGAGCTTAGGCTTGAAAACTGCTATATCAAACATGAAAATAAACATTAAACTTATTGAAATGCATACAGTGTACCTAATGAGAAATTAAATGTACTCCGCAGTATGTGTCTATGTCCTCAATGTTTGAAAACCTATTTAGACACAGGTTAGAGAAAAATGAATATATTTGTGGGGATCTAAAACATTTACCCCCTTAGCTTAAACATGTCAGCCAAAATAGTTAGTCTGAAACTCATGTTAACAAAATCAAAAGTGACAAACTCAATTCACATATTTCAGGAAGTGTCTTTCCAAATATTGGTCAGAGATGTTTCCCTCATTCTGGAAAGTGGTAGCAAAAATGTGTGACACAAGGGACAACTAAGCCTTTGCTAAACAGTAAAGACGTGTCAGTAGTACTCAAAAGATGCCAATATGTTTGAGTAGAGGCACATGGAAACCCAATCTGTTTTAAACCTAGTATATCCTTGCTAGGAAACCTTTTCCTAGCTATGGTAAAAATACCCAACAAAAAGTAACTGATTTCCTACCCAATTAATACTTTTCTTCTAACAAAGTACAGACTTATACTTTTAACAAAGAAACTATCAAAATGTTTTGTTATTTAACAAAAGAAGACGCCGGGCTATAAAATGAAGCTTTATGGAGTTGAAAGGTACTAGCCTAGAAGTTAGAGTCTCTGGGTTAGAACCAGGCTTTCCAATAACACGCTGTGGCCAGTCACATTTCACCTGTATAGGTCTCAGCTTCCTCATCAGTAAAATAAAGACATTGGAAAAAATTAATGCCTAAGATTTGTTCACACACCCTATAAAATCAATCACTACTAAAAAAAAAATTCAAATGTATGCCCTGCTGTTTATCACCGTCCTAATGTGAGTAAATGAAGACTAGCCTTTAGTATACACAAATACCAAGATTTCTTCTGATCTATTTAGTAATAAACTTCTCCTGGTAAATCTTCCTTTATTCTTGGGAGCAATTTAAACAATGAAAATAGAATCCTTCCTGCAAAACAAACTTCTAAAGAGGCGGATAATGACACAACACCTAATCTGATTTTTTTCCTACCTTTAAATCATACTCAATTATTTATCAAATTTATATAAGATGCTCTGTCATATGTTTTGCCTTTTCATGTGCACAATTTATTTTCCTGACCTCTCTTTTCCATTAACAATTACTTTCAAAAAAAATAAGAAAAACTTATATAAAAACAAGATTCTTATTCAGGTTCCAATAGTTTGGGGCCAAATGATTTATTTTCTTCATCAACAGCAAACTTTTTATCATCCTGCCATTCTGCCTAGATCATTAAATATTTAAGACGTAGTTAACGGGAAGTCTTTACTAAATCACTAAACTCACTAAATTACTAAAGCCAGAGGAACCAAACATTTCTTAAAATTCCTGCCAAATTTACAATTTGCAAAGCCACACTAAAAGCATTTTGTTTGGCACTTTCATTTAAGTTCTAAACTACTCTTTTATTACACTCTAAAAATCTAGCATGACAGTCTTCAGTTTCAAATAACTTGACATTGCCCCCTTAACACGCCTTTACTAATAGCAGCAGCGAATGAGATAGGAACACAAATATGAAACCCTATAAGCCCAGAATGTGTCACATATAAATGTCTGACATCTACGGAAAAAAAAGACAAAGCTGTACCTAACCTTTAGTCAAACCTTAATTTAAAAGCAAGACTTGGAACCAACCCAAATGCCCATCAATGATAGACTGGATAAAGAAAATGTGGCACATATACACCATGGAATAATATGCAGCCATAAAAAAGGGTGAGTTCATGTCCTTTGCAGGGACATGGATGAAGCTGGAAACCATCATGCTCAGCAAACTAACACAGGAACAGAAAACCCAACACTGCCATGTTCTCACTCATAAGTGGGAGTTGAACAATGAGAACACATGGACACAGGGAGGGGAACATCACACACCAGGTCCTGTCAGGGGTTGGGGGACTAGGGGAGGGATAGCATTAGGAGAAATACCTAATGTAAATGATGGGTTGATGAGTGCAGCAAACCACCATGGCACGTGTACACCTATGTAACAAACCTACACGTTCTGGACATGTACCCCAGAACTTAAAGTATAATAATAAAAAAAAGCAAGTTACTTAAGCTCACAAATACTGTTTTAACTGGGGACCACTAGTAATCATTAGTAAATGAATATAATTTTACTCCAACTTCAGTTTTTCTTTTCTTACCTTCATAACATGTTCCTCCTCCAACAAGTCTACAATTCTTCTAGGATAACCTAATAGACACCATGAAGTGAACATGACCCAACCTACACTCTTGGATCTCAACACCCCTTCTTAATCACGATCCTTATGTAAGTCTGTCCCCTCCCAGTTTTCTCCTTCACACTAGCACTAACATCTCAGGTGTTCAAACCTGGGAGTCATCATTGGTTCTATTCTCTCCTTCCTCTGCACATCTAACTTACCTTCAAGTCTTGTCATTCCTACCCTTCAAATGTATCTTATGTTTATCTATGTCACTTATCTGCACTGCTACCACCTTCGTCCAATCTGCTGTTGCTACTGCCCTGCACTACAGCCACAGCCCTTTAAATGGGATTCTGTATCTACCCTGTCCCTTCCAAGCTACAGCACGGCAGTCAGAGTAAGATTTGTCACATAGAAATGCCTTCCTTGCTTAAACGTGTTCAAGGACTTCATAATGCAATTCAAATAATCCCCAACTCTTCCCTAAGCCTAAAAGGCCATATAAATCCAAACACCTGATGCCCCTTCAAGGATCTCATTTGACTTCTTATCTGCTATGCCTCAGCCTCCCTTTCTTCCAGTTTTTTAAACACAGCCGCCTGTCACACCTTGAGGAAAGTGTCCCTCTGTGGAGTGTTTCCTAAGGATCTCATGAAGCAGGTTTCACACCCCTTTTGCTCCCACCCTCACTCCTTTGATCTCCACCACATACTCTTTTCACTGCCTTCACAGCAATTATCACCATCTGCAATTACCTCCTTGTTTGTCTGCATAACTCTTAACTGACTTTCTACTCCATTAGGCTGTTAGCTCCGGGAAAGCAGAAACCCTGCCTCCATGGTATCACCTGTGCTTAGCCCACTGCTGATGGCTAAGAGAAGCTCAACAAACACCGGCAGATGGACAAATTACAATGGTGTTATGTGCTGAAATACGTTTCCCAAAAATTTATGTCTTGAAGTCCTAACCCCCAGGACCTCATAATGCAGCCGTATTTGTATTTTTTTAAATTTTATTATTACACTTTAAGTTTTAGGGTACATGTGCACAATGTGCAGGTTTGTTACATATGTATACATGTGCCATGTTGGTGTGTTGCACCCATTAACTTGTCATTTAGCATTAGGGATATCTGCTCATGCTGTCCCTCCCCCCTCCCCCACCCCACAACAGTCCCCGGAGTGTGATGTTCCCCTTCCCGTGTCCATGTGTTTTCATTGTTCAATTCCCACCTATGAGTGAGAACATGCGGTGTTTGGATTTTTGTCCTTGCAATAGTTTACTGAGAATGATGACTTCCAGTTTCGACATGAACTCATCATTTTTTATGGCTACACAGTATTCCATGGTGTATATGTTCCACATTTTCTTAATCCAGTCTATTGCTGTTGGACATTTGGGTTGGTTCCAACTCTTTGCTATTGTGAATAGTGCCACAATAAACATACGTGTGCATGTGTCTTTACAGCAGCATGACTTATAGTCCTTTGGGTATATACCCAGAAATGGGATGGCGGGGTCAAATGGTATTTCTAGTTCTAGATCCCTGAGGAATCGCCACACTGACTTCCACAATGGTTGAACTAGTTTACAGTCCCACCAACAGTGTAAAAGTGTTCCTATTTCTCCACATCCTCTCCAGCACCTGTTGTTTCCTGACTTTTGAATGATGGCCATTCTAACTGGTGTGAGATGGTATCTCATTGTGGTTTTGATTTGCATTTCTCTGATAGCCAGTGATGATGAGCATTTTTTCATGTGTTTTTTGGCTGCATAAATGTCTTCTTTTGAGAAGTGTTTGTTCATGTCCTTTGCCCACTTTTTGATGGGGTTGTTTTTTTTCTTGTAAATTTGTTTGAGTTCATCGTAGATTCTGGATATTAGCCCTTTGTCAGATGAGTAGGTTGCAAAAATTTTCTCCCATTCTGTAGGTTGCCTGTTCACTCTGATGGTAGTTTCTTTTGCTGTACAGAAGCTCTTTAATTAGGTCCCATTTGTTAATTTTGGCTTTTGTTGCCATTGCTTTTGGTGTTTTAGACATGAAGTCCTTGCCCACGCCTATGTCCTGAATGGTATTGCCTAGGTTTTCTTGTAGGATTTTAATGGTTTTAGGTCTAACATTTAAGCCTTTAATCCATCTTGAATTAATTTTTGTATAAGGTGTAAGGAAGGGATCCAGTTTCAGCTTTCTACATATGGCTAGCCAGTTTTCCCAGCACCATTTATTAAATAGGGAATCCTTTCCCCATTGCTTGTTTTTGTCAGGTTTGTCAAAGATCGGATAGTTTTAGATATGTGGCGTTATTTCTGAGGGCTCTGTTCTGTTCCATTGATCTATGTCTCTGTTTTGGTACCAGTGCCATGCTGTTTGGGTTACTGTAGCCTTGTAGTATAGTTTGAAGTCAGCCAGCGTGATGCCTCCAGCTTTGTTCTTTTGGCTTAGGATTGACTTGGTGATGCGGGCTCTTTTTTGGTTCCATATGAACTTTAAAGTAGTTTTTTCCAATTCTGTGAAGAAAGTCATTGGTAACTTGATGGGGATGGCATTGAATCTATAAATTACCTTGGGCAGTATGGCCATTTTCACGATATTGATTCTTCCAACCCATGAGCATGGAATGTTCTTCCATTTGTTTGTATCCTCTTTTATTTCATTGAGCAGTGGTTTGTAGTTCTCCTTGAAGAGGTCCTTCACATCCCCTGTAAGTTGGATTCCTAGGTATTTTATTCTCTTTGAAGCAATTGTGAATGGGAGTTCACTCACGACTTGGCTCTCTGTTTGTTATTGGTGTATAGGAATGCTTGTTGATTTTTGTACATTGATTTTGTATCCTGAGACTTTGCTGAAGTTGCTTATCAGCTTAAGGAGATTTTGGGCTGAGACAATGGGGTTTTCTAGATATACAATCATGTCATCTGCAAACAGGGACAATATGACTTCCTCTTTTCCTAATTGAATACCCTTTATTTCCTTCCCCTGCCTAATTGCCCTGGCCAGAACTTCCAACACTATGTTGAATAGGAGTGGTGAGAGAGGGCATCCCTATCTTGTGCCCGTTTTCAGAGGGAATGCTTCCAGTTTTTGCCCATTCAGTATGATATTGGCTGTGGGTTTGTCATAGATAGCTCTTATTATTTTGAGATACATCCCATCAATACCTAATTTATTGAGACTTTTTAGCATGAAGGGTTGAATTTTAGAAAAGGTCTTTAATGAGATGATTATGTTAAAATGAGGCTGTTAGTGTTGGTCCTAATCCAGTCCGACTGTTGTTCTTATAAGAGGAGGAAATTTAGACACCAGGGATGACAGCACACAGAGCAAAGGCCATGTGAGGACACAGTGAGGAGGCAGCCATCTGCCAGCCAAGGAGAGAGGCCTCAGAAGAAACTAAATCTCACTTGACCTCAGACTTACCAGCCTCCAGAACTGTGAGAAGATAAATTTCTGTTGTTTAAACTACACAGTCTCTGGTATTTTGTTATGGTAACCCTAGCAAACTAATATAATTGAAATTAAAATGTAATAGAAAAACAGATCCCATTACTTTCCTAAGTAGTATTGTTATACATCTGAATCATGTTTGATCTTGAATTCATAATTATAAAACAGTGTAGAACAAATTCCAGATCTGTTCATTACATAGTTAATCTGGTAAAGACAGATACGTTCTAAAATTTTCCCATGAGTTTGGCAAACTTCTAAAAAAATTTATCAATTGATTTGTCAAACATCTATTTTGATCACCGTAAGTCACAATTTTGGCTAATATCCTACTTCAGTAACACATTCACAGCAGCTTCCCTCATTCAACTGGTGATAGAATTACTCAAATGTATTACCATCAGCCATTATTGAAGCTGAAGCTTACACACTGTGTCTGTTTATATTGAATACACTGTACAAGAACAATGTGGGAGATAAAAATAATTTCCCAAACAGAAAATAGTAATTTTGTGTTGTTTTGTAATTGTGTTCATCTCAATTTACAAATTTAAAATGATTAATCAATACTAAAGTGTTCTTTAGTATCATCTGAAAATAATTGTAAATCAAAATTCTATCTTTTTTCAAGAATTTGAAGTTCTGAACATTAAAACAAATCTATAACCAATAATATTAGATAGGTCTAAAGTGGCTGGAGAGTAGGTTGCATTTCTGTCCCCTAGAAGGATGGAGGTCAGACAGAGGCTTGCACATGGTTTTGTTGTACTAACAACTGTAAATGCAAAATAGATCCAAAAAAATATTTTCAGCATATAGTATTATCAATATGTTTGGGCAGTTCCAGTGCTTACAATTACTCCTCAATTGAAAGCATTATTCAGTTACCTGGCATGCCATTCATTTTGAAGTTCAAAGATCATAAACAAATTTTTGAAATCTTGCCAAGTTTTTGCCAAAAGGGTTTAATGGGTTTCAGAATTTTTGTTTCTCTTTCTTTCCTTTGCTGCTACATATTTTCAGCTTTATTATTTCCCAGTATTAAATGCAATGATTTTCTAAATTCAGGGATGTAAAAACTATGCACCAAACAAGATGTAAATATAAAAAGTCTTATATACCCAAACCTAGTTCCTCCAACCATGTCTCACTGTTTTTTAATTCCACCCAAATTGCTTAGTCAGGAATTATCTCATTTTGCAAAGAAATAAATATTTTGAAACTTCTGGGACTCCATATTATTTTCACAAAAGTCTCAGAGTTGAAGAGACACCAAGAAACACTGAAATTCCTTCATAACTTCTACTTTAAGTTTTAGGGAAACAAATGAGAACGCCATCATTTTTGAGAAAAGCAAATCAATTCCTCCGCTTTTTCTCAGGAAGAAAGAGATTTTTAGTTTGGCCTCTTTCACTATTTGTCAGTTACCAATGTTAACTCCTTTCATTAACAGTTTCCATATCATCAAATAAAGCAACATACTTCTCACAAGCACAGGATATAGTAGGTGCTCGATAAGTCCTGAATGGATAAGTGGAAAATGTATAATGTTCTGTAGACTGTAAAGATACAGCACAAGCAATACAAAGAAAAAGTTGGTGGCCATTTTCCCAAGATGGTTAGTTAAAGTTTTGGTTACGGAACATTAAAAAATGGCCTCTTGTCCTCACCACCCACACTGTGAAGTGTCACAAGTTTTTCTCATAGTCAGTATCTGTCAAAGTGCTTTAGGTCAGAGCAGGTGGTATGACATCTAAGATGGTAGCTTTTTCCCAATTCATTCTCTATAACATACATGTCTGTTTACCCTGAAAGGCGGACAGCTATCTAAACTCTTACTACATTGAGGGTGAATCCAATGAAAATGAGATCAGAAGACCACTGTATGTGGCACTCTGGTGTTTCCCAGTATTGTTTTTATATTTATTGCAACGGTGAATGTGGGGAGTGCCAATGGTGTGTTCCTCCCTTCTCTAATCAGAAAGCAACTAAACTGCTGTACTCTGCTCAGCCAGAAATAATTCAGGCAATCTAAACTTATTAAATCAGCATATACGGTTACAAGCCATAAAGAGGAACTGAACATATTTTAATAGTTGAAAAGATTCCATTCTCAATATAAAAATATATACCCAAAGTTTGACAGGGGAAGGGGACACCCAGGTCAAAGCTGTGGCCTCTGCACTCTGTAGTCTTCATTTTACATTAAATAATTTCTCTCTCACAATTATCAATGCCAGGCATCCTATATAGCATCTATCACTGTGGCTTCAAAGCAGTGCAGTTAATCTAATTAGGCAATATTCAATTACCTTTGTTAGGGAAAAAAAATATACTTTCTCTTTCTGCCAGAGTCATAATAATTAAATGGAGAAGGGTTAGAAAGAGCATCCATAAGCCCAGATTTTCAGGCTTTTTGAGCCAAGATTAAAGTAGAGTTTGGACAAAAAGTTGATTTTTGCATTTATTCTACTTGGTGGATTTAATATTTGCAAATCACCAGTGTCAGGGAACTGCTTACTTTGGAGGAATCACTTGCTAATTTGTGATGCAAGTTTTAGCCCTAAACTGACATTACACTCTATGACCTGTGGATTGGTGTAGAAATATCAAATATGGAGACATGAAAATTAGCTTGGCTTATGGAACTTTGCCCACAAAAGCCATTAGTCTGGTCTAATAATAAATGAAGGCAAGAACTAATGACCGCAGTGATAGAGTGATGGAGTGATCTCCCCAAACAGTAAAATGGCTATTTTGTGAGAACTAAAGTAAGAAAACCAAGTCATCATAAAATGTTAAAGGATATATTCATTTTTTGAGCAATTACATATGTGTAATTAATTATGCTTTTAGCATACATTATCTCAAGTATTGCTATCTAAAATTTCCATTTGGATTTCTAAACCTTAATTATGTTCTACAGAATCTTCTGATTTCCACTATCAACAGCGGGTACCTGTTCCTCTACTAGTCATTGGCATTTGAATAAATGACATTACCATTACCTACTTGTTTGCTCTAAAAATGTCAGAAGTTATCTTTGATTCCTTATATCCAATCTCTTGCCAGGTCCTGTCATTCTAATCTCAAAATATATCTCAATCTGGTCCCCGTAATGTATTTCTGAGACAACAAGACAGGTCTGTGCCACCATCATCTCTCAGTTGGTCAACTACTACAGTATTTTTACTACTTTTCGCTACAGTATTGCTGCGCTGACTTTCTGACAGCCCATTCTCTGCACTGCAGCTTAAATGTACACCAAATGATTCTCTAGCTTAATATCCATTAACCGCTTCCCATGACTCATAATAAAAATCCCAGCTCTTTCCCATGTCTACCTGGCCTTTTGGAATCTGGCTTCGGCCTGCTTTTCTGATATCCTCTCAGTCTCCTCTACCTTCTCACTTTATCTTACTCACATTGACCCCCTTTTATTTCTTTAAAAAATATCAAGTGTATTAGTGTTCTGAGGATGCCACAACAAATTACCACCAGTTGGGTGGTGGCTTAGTTCATTTGTGCTGCTATAACAAGATACCTAAGATGGAGTAATTTATAAAGAACAGAAATTTATTTTTCATAGTTCTGGAGATTGGGAAGTTCAAGATCAAAGCACTGGCAGGTTCAGTGTCTGGTGAAGGCCTTGTCTCTGCTTCTCAGATGGCACCTTGTTACTGCATCCGCTGGAGGAGACAAATGCTGTGTCCTCACATGGCAGAAGGGAGGGAAAGGCAAAAAATAGGGGCCTAGCTAGTTCCTTCTAGCCAATTATAAGATTACTAGTTCATTCATAAGTGTTCTTGACCTAATTACCTCCCAAAGGTCACACCTCTTAATACTGATGCATTGGGGATTCAGTTTCAATATGAACTTTGGAGCGTACACAAATATTAAAACCATAACAGGTGAATTAAAACATCAAAAATGTATTCTCTCACAGTTTTAGAGGACATAAACGTGAAATAAGGTGTCACAGGGCCATGCTTTCTCCAAAGACTCTAAGGCAAAATTCTCCCTTGCCTCTTTCATCCATGTACCTACAAAGGACATGAACTCATCATTTTTTATGGCTGCATAGTATTCCATGGTGTATATGTGCCACATTTTCTTAATCCAGTCTATCGTTGTTGGACACAAACACCGCATGTTCTCACTCATGGGTGGGATTTGGACAGTGGGAACTCATGGACACAGGAAGGGGAACATCACACTCCAGGGACTGTTGTGGGGTGGGGGGAGGGGGGAGGGACAGCATTGGGAGATATACCTAATGCTAAATGACGAGTTAATGGGTGCAGCAAAACAACATGGCACATGGATACATATGTAACAAACCTGCACATTGTGCACATGTACCCTAAAACCTAAAGTATAATAAAAAAAAGAAGAAAAAAAAAATTCTTCCTTGCCTCTTCCTAGCTTCTGGGAGTTCCAGGTATTCCTTGGCTTATGGCAACTGAACTCCAATCTGTACCTCTGCCTTCATATGGCCTCCTCCTTTGTGTCTGTCTTGTTCTCTTCTATCTGTTGTAAAGACAGTTTTCACCGGATTTAGGGCTCACCTGGTTAATCCAGGACTATCTCATTTTGAGATCCTTAATTACATCTGCAAATGTAATTTTTTCCAAATAAGCTGACATTCACAAGGTCTGGGGCATGTTTATATCTTTTTGGAGGCCATCATTCAACTCATCACACCCAGGGTATTTTATCTTTAGGCTTTGATAATTCTAGCTCCCTCTGTTTGAAACGTTCTCTTTCTAGAACTTTGACTCATTATTCAGGTCCCAGATCAGATATTATACATTGTTCTTAGTCCTTCCTTGATTACACTATTTAAAATGGCCTCTCCTTGTTACTGTTTTTTCCCTCACACTGCTTTTTTCTTATCACGGATTCATCTAAATCTGGGAAGTTTGCCCTTTCTATGTACTTGTTATTGTCTGTCTCCCTCACCCACATGCATCTCCATAACGGCATAGACCCTGTCTGTCTTACTCACTGCTGCGTCCCAGCACCTCGCACAGTGCCCTGCTGGAAACAGCTGCTCAGTACATACTTACTGAATACATAAATTAAGCCCTTACAACTCTGTGAAGTAGGATGAAATTAGCCATCTGAAGAGTAAACTTGGAGTAAATTTAGGCTAGCTTGCAAATCAAATCAAAATTTAATCAAGAGGACCAGGATACAATCTCAAGAAGGCATGACTGAATTATTATTGATATCATAAAAGAGTATATAATCAACTATATTGTAATCGATCTAAAGGAAAAAAAGGTATTTCTTTTTCCTTCTACCAAAAGAGAGAAGATAATCTGCTTGAAATTCAGAAAACAGCAGTGTGTCTGCAGAATGATACAGAATGTTCTCTTATGGACCACAATGAGTCAGTACTGACTCCAAAATTTGTAGGATACAGCGCAAAGTGAAAATTCAATGTTGTTAGTTAAAACAGCAGGAAAATGTGCCAGTAAAAGTGTTAAAAAATAAAGATTTTTCTTTTTTCTGCAGTCTCAACAATGTGGTGTTTTTTATTCACTAATCTCTTCCTAAGTAAAGAAAAATTAATATTTTAAATTATTAGCATGAACTCCACTATTTATATTGTTCACTGTTAGTTTTAAATGTAAATACCAGAGCATTTAATTTGTAAGTGAAATTACTGAAATCACACAATTCACATTTTGTAGCTCACACATGCATATATATTTCATTCTTACCAGCAAAGGAGAAACACAGCACAAAACTAAATCAACTGTTTTTATTTCACTTCTTGATTACGTGGACATTTTACCAATACTTTCTACCTTCAGTTTATTGATGAATTCAAAAGGACTGAAAGGAAAAGAAACTATACGTCTGATATGGTTTGGCTGTGTCCCTACCCAAATCTCATCTTGAATTGTAGCTCCCATAATCCCCATGTGTTGTGGAGGGGAGATAACTGAATCATGGAGATGGTTTCCCACATACTGTTCTGTGACAGTGAATAAGTCTCACAAGATCTGATGGTTTAATAAGGGGTTTCCCCTTTTGCTTGGCCCTCGTTCTCTTGTCTGCCACCATCCATGGAAGACATGCCTTTCGCCTTCTGCCAAGATTGTAAGGCCTCTCCAGCCCTGTGGAACTGTGGGTCCATTAAACCTCTTTTTCTTTATAAATTACAGTCTCTGGTATGCCTTTATCAGCAGTGTGAAAATGGACTAATACAAGGTTGCTCTCTTTTTCCTCCCATGTCATCATTTTCAGCCTAGGTGGGTAACTAATACAGGAAAGTAGCATGAGTATGAAAGAATAGAAGTGTTTCTCATAGCACCATGTCATCCTTCTGGAACCTAAGCAAGTTCTAGTGAGAATGGAAAGAATGGCCTCTTGGGCTGTCAGCTCTGTGCTTACTTAGTACAAGTAACACACTTTGAGTCTCTCTGAACTCCCACACATCCTGGGTCTACTGGAATTCTGTGTTCATGGAGCATCTTATTGTGTTCAAGATGCTCAATGAAAATAAGGTAGCAAGAAATGGCAGATTCACACACTGCATATATGTCCTCTATTCATTCACAGGCATGCTCCTTTGTCCCAACAGACTTCACTTACAAACCACAAGTCCAAAGATAATGTTATTAAAAACATCGGGACAACAACAGCAGAGCATTAAACCAAGAGTGGGTTCCTTCTGTGTGTTGGCCCAGTGCGACTGCACAGGTTGCACACCCTTGAGGCTAGCCCTGCAATGAGTTTTCTGGTATTCTAGGCCAATACACTCCTATAGTAGAGATAGATTCATCTGGCAATCATCTTGCTGACCAGGATCATTAAGAGCCTACAACCAATTTCCCTTCTCTGTGTCTATGATTCATTTCAATCTTGCAGTTATAATTTGTCTTCCTAATGTAGACTTTTCTCCAGAACAGCAAAGAATAATTCATTCACTCAGAAGTTAAATTTCTCACTATAGTTCAATATTGCCATTTTGCATAAAGGTATTTTGAATTAGTTAACAAAAAAAAAATGGCCAGAACATGACCATTCCTAAATACAGCCCCAAAATCAAGTTTTCTGGACATACAAAGGTGAAGACTAAGTAATGACCAAAGCTGATACGTTGAAAATTCAATCATTTTTGCATATTCATGTCCTAGCAACTATCCCAAATATGTATCTCTATTATTTCACCTTCTGCGCAAGAGAATTTCTCTCTTAAAATATTTTACCTGAAAGTTTATGCACATCAAGTGATGTGAGAAACATAAAATGAAGCACATTTTGAACAAAATGGTTAACTTATTTCTAAACCACTGGATATATAAAGGAGAGATCACTAAGCTATGATTTAGAGCACCTGAATTGTAGTTCCCAGATCTACTTCACATTGGCTGGGTGACAAGGGCAAGTTTTATAACTCCTCTGTGCTTTAAGTTCCTTATCTACAAAATGAGAATTTTAGAATAAATATTCCCTAAGGCTTCTTTCTGATTTATAATTCTGTAATTCTATTGTACCTGGAAAATGAAAATCAAGCATGTCTCCTATTGCCATAGCTCTGAGGTATGAGGATATATTTTATACATTTTGTCGGCCCCAAAATGGGGCCATCTCAATCAGGCTGTAAGAAGGTTTGCAGAAGGGGGTGGGGAGAAGGGGGTCCATTCATCCAAGATCTGACTAGCAAATGTGTATTTAAATCTGTGCTGTGCTCCTGGAAAACAAATTGCCTCCCCTTCTAAAATATTAAAATAAATTTTTTTTTTTTTTTTTTTTGAGACGGAGTCTCGCTCTGTCGCCCAGGCTGGAGTGCAGTGGCGCAATCTCGGCTCACTGCAAGCTCCGCCTCCCAGGTTCACGCCATTCTCCTGCCTCAGCCTCTCGGAGGAGCTGGGACTACAGGCGCCCGCGACCACGCCCGGCTAATTTTTTTTTTGTATTTTTAGAAGAGACGGGGTTTCACCGTGGTCTCGATCTCCTGACCTCGTGATCCGCCCGCCTCGGCCTCCCAAAGTGCTGGGATTACAAGCGTGAGCCACCACACCCGGCCTTAAAATAAAAAATTTTTAAACAGAAAATATTCCCAGAGACTTTTCAGTGGAATATTTACATTTTTTTCAAATTTTAAGTGGGATTTTGAAGTGTATACTTTCTCAAAGCCTATAGGACACTGTTCATCAGCTCATGTGATAAGCTGTTTAATGTTTTAGGCAATACTGAGAAGAAGCAAGATTTTTTCACCTCTCCAAATTCTACCTAAAAATTTAAAAAAATATATTCAGCTTCCCATGTTATATCTCCTAAATCTGGACTACAAAAGCTTTCTCATATAGTTATTGCTAATCTCTAGCGGATCAATTTGATGTTGGCTCCCTTTAGCACATATAAAAGCCATAAAATTTGCCACTAGAGTAGAATTGATCAAGCCCTTCCTAAGACTCACCTGTAATTTATTAATCAAGTCATTTAACTTTTAATATGAGCCTCTATGTACTCATTTTAAAAGAAAAAGAACTGAACTAGACATCTCAGTTATTTTAAATTGAGCCTATTTCATTGAGTCTACTATAAAATTCTAAGACTCATAGTTCTTAGTTTATATTTTCTATCATTTTGGTTTTACTAATGATTTAATCATACATTATGCTTAGACTTTTATGATCACAAAATGCATTTGCATGACGTGGATCCTAAATATTATAAAAATTTGTAACCCAATTTTATATGTATTTCAGTAGGTAATAAAATGATGTTCAACAAAACATCATTTCAAAATAAAATGGCTCTCATTTCAAAAATAAAAAAGGCTATTGTTTGTTGAATGTTTTGCTTTAAGTCATTTTTAATTTTAATGCTCAAAATATATTTTGACATGGCATAGTTATTTTCATCAAACACCTTTGAGTAAACAGAAGCTTAGAGAGGTTAAGTAACTTACCCAAGTCCCCAAAGCCAATCACAGTCAGTTAAGACTCCTTTTGAGCGTGGATAACGCCACCTTGTGTCTGTCTATGACAGGCCAATAACGCCAGTAACAAATGAACAAAATGACTTTCCTAGGTCCAACCAAATCAATGCCAGGATACAAATTTTCAGCTTACAGAAATCATCATATAATTTTTAGTCTTCAGTAAGGACTGTTTTACTTTTCTAAAAAAGGGAGGAAATAATCACAATAAAAGCAAGCTAAAGAGCATTTAAAACTCAAATCATATGACAAGAGTAAATTGTAAAGCTTAATTCATTTTTTATTTCCTGCCTTAAAATGGATCCAAAGCATGTAACTAGGTTCAGAAGCCAATTTATTACCAATATAATCAAGGGAAGAGGAAAAGTGAAGAAATAAAGAGAAATCAGTCATGAAATCTTCTCTAATTAAAGTATATCATCTAATTTTTTTTACCACTTGCAAGTAGACAAAAGAAAGCTATATTTGAAATAAAGAGTTCTGTGGATAACACTCAAGATACCCTAAAATAAAATGGTCCCAATTAATAAAATGGTATGAAATTTGATTACCTATAACAGTCTTTTTATGGAAAAAATAATAATGCACTGTAGCTTAGAGCAATAGTGTGAAATACACCTGTAAACCATTAAGAAGCCTTTTGTTACAAAACTGAACTGCTGATGCAGCCCTAGTATCAGCAAACACACCATTTTATTGAAGACACTAAGGCCCACAGCAATTCAACAGAAAATTAATTAGCATCAGCTCACCATAAATCTCAACAATATTAGCTAAAATGCCAATTTTGTAATCACTTTTCATTAAAGCCAAAAATACTAATTAAAATTGATTTTTGCCTGTACTTTGGTGAGCCGCTGCCAGTTAATGGCTTTCAGTTGTAATGCAGACCTTTACTTTAATTAATTTTGTATGTCGTCTCCTTCTCTTTTGTAAAGATAATACAGAGTGAAGGGATAAGAGCTGTGGATGCAGGAAAGGGCAGTTCACATGCAGAAAGAATTGTCCACATGTAGTGGACATAAAGTGTTCTGAGTCTTTTACCAAAGTTTGCATGACCATGCTACTTTATAATCTGTTTTTGAATATTTTATTTCATGAGCAAAGATAAATAGGGCCTTTAACAAATAAATTATGACTCAATTATTATAAGAGGTTTGAATAGTTAAATAACATATTTCTTTTGAAAGAATGTTCTGAGTGAAGTTACATTCTTATTTATGTGATGTGATCCATCTGTAAAAAACTATCCTGTGAACTTAGTCCATGTTTGGAGGCTCAGCAAGAACCAATAAGGATTAATTAAAGTCTCAACATGTGTTAAATGAAAACTAATAGCTATATAAATGTCAAATTCCTTTTACTGCAGTTAAACAGAAAAAAATAGCAATCCATAAATCTCTTAAAGGGTAATCTGCAAAGGCTTTAATTGTTATTTTAACTTTTATTTAACTTTTTTAAAAAAGGCATGGTGCCAGAGTTGAGGTTTTGGTAGCATCAAGATGAGTTACATGAGGATTAGGGGTTAGGTTTTTCCAATAAGTAATAGAGGATAGGGAGTAACTTATATTCAGGATCTCTAAGGAACCCCAAATTAGAACCAGAAGCCATATTGTCACAGCAAGTTCAAGGTTCTAGAGTTCCTTAGATGTCAAATGAAAAGTTGGCCGATATTTCTAGATTTAGATTAAGAATATAGAAAAAAGTATAAAAGGGTTCCCAAATAAGAAATTCAGGTCAAATATTCTAAGATCCATTGAAGAGAGGTAGGAATAGGCAAGGAACACATTTCACACATGATGTCTAAGGTTTTCATCCATGATGTCCAAGATCTCATACAAGATTTAGAGAACTGCATGGGATACGACCCTTTGACCTTAAGGCCTTCACTCCCTTACCATAATCCCTACCCCTAACTACTAAAACTACAAACTTAACACTTTCTATTACATTATCATGAACAATCAAAATAGATTTTGTCTTAAAATATTAGAATAGCAAGCTTTAATAAATATCTAAGAGTTGATAAATAACAGATATATATCTCTCAGATTTATTTGTAATGTGTTAACACAGAGGAGTTAGTACAGACTTGACAATGAGGCAGCATAAACCCTGACCATTAAGAATCCCTCAATTCAGAATTATCACTAAACTAAATAGCTTCCATCCCAAAATGGGATGGAATGAAAATTTCAGTTTGGACCATGAGTTCATAAGAAGAAAGTCATCTTGCAATCCCCATGGACTTATCTAGGTAAGTCCTTATCTTCTTTTTATCCAAGCATATTTTGTTTACATATCTGGGATCATATTTTAGATTCTTATTTTTAAGTACCATGGATGAAATATTCAAAAATTCTACATGTAAGATGACACTGAAAAGGGATTTATAATGTTTGCCACTAGATTATTTGTCAGGCATTCCCAATATCTAAAATACCCCAAATCTTACATCAAGTCATTTTACTTGATTTTTAATGATACAGAAACTATCCACTCATATCTCATGGTCATTAAGTTTTCTATGCACCTCTACTGTGAAGTATGTGTTTAGTAATTTTCCAAGTGCAAGTAATTTAGTGATTGTTGGCAAGTATTTTTCCCACTTACTTTAAGTGGTCATCAAATATGGGAAGAGCTTCTATCTAAACTTAGTTTCAATAATAAAGCATAAGAAACACTTGTCATTGTCAATGGAAATACAGTGAAAGCAAAAAAATAAAAATTCAGCAAACTGTCTCGGAAACGACTTTAACCACCGTGATATGGAGTCCAACTAAAACTCTATTTAACTGGATTCCTGAATTCATGTCAAATTGTGTAAAAAATCATTCACAATCAATGTCTTTCATAATTACCACTTCTCTTGAATTTATAATTTTTGATGATCATTCAAATGCCTGAGGTTAATTTATTGTCTACTTTTGTTTGATTTACATGTGGAATATATCTTCTGAGCCCTTATATATTGGGAATGTCTTTCCGTTGCTCAGAAACATAGAAGACAACTTGGGGAAATGCACAATTTAGCATTTCAAATTTCTTCTCTCAAAACTCTCCATTTTAATGTCATTTCATTATGACATTTAGTACTAAAGAGAAGTCTGAGGCTAGTCTTTTCTAAAAAAATCATTCTTTTGGAAGCAACTTAGTAAACTTTTCACCAAAAGAGAAAGTACCAGATGTTTTTCTGATTAAAAAAAAAATTGTAAAGCTGTATTTGTAAGGCAGATGATAAACAAATTGCTTAAAACCAGTTATAAAGAGGAAGTCTTAAAAGCAGGGGAAAAAACATTATGTGCAGGGAAACAAAGGTAAGAATGAAAACAGTTTTCTTATCAAAAACAATGCAAGACTTGTAGAATTGATTCTGCATAAATGAGAAGAAAATGTTATATCTGTATGCTGATTTTTTAAAAGTTTGTATATTTCCCTCTCTTAAGACTCGTTATTGCTGCTAAGTGTTCTAATGTTTATGTCAGATACCCTACAACCATCAAACATTCTACAATTTATTTTCCTCTATAGGTATTATTTACTCACTTATTCTTTTTATTGGTCTTTCTTTATTCTCTCTGATCTTGGAGAGCTTCTGCAAGTGATCCTCCATCACTGATTTAATTCTTTGATGATATCAACGCTACCCTTCACTACACACTTAACACTTCTCATTATTACTTCTATCATTATGTTACCTTTCCATCTCAACCTCTGTCTTCCTAATGACTTTCTGCTTCTATTTCATAGAGGCCAGAACTTCATAGTGCTATAAAAGATGGTAGGATTCTAATAATTTTTTCTGTCTCCTGCTATGGATAATTTTAAAAGATTGTTCTTACTCTACCATTTTAGGATCTATCCCATCTTCATTTTAGAAGACTTTTGAGAGTTCTTCCATTGACATTGTCTACTCCTACTAACAAAACAAGAATTTTCCACACCTAAAATTTTTTAAAAGTCAGAGTATAAACGTTTCACTTAGCCCAACTTTCTATTTACTTGGATGCCAATTAAATCTCCTTCCAAGACGTAGGATAGCTTGATGTATAAGTTTTCTAATTATTCATATCAGAACTAGCAGGATTTAATTCAATGTAGGTCTGTTGGAGTTAAAATATAATTCTTACTAATCCCCATTGTCTGATATTGTGAAAATATGTTATATATGGAAATCTAAAATCTCCAGAAGGTAATGCTACCAGAATTCTTCATACCTTTATTGGGCACACTAACCTCCTAGATATCAGTCTCCTCAAAATTGTTTTGGTTTTCAGGTGTGGTTTTAGATATTAAAATAATGTACAAAATCTGCATGGATAAAATATTACTGGTAATGATTGAATATGGCAAGGCAATGCTATTCAAGCTGCCAAAAATAGTAAAATCTTTACAATAGAAAGAACGCTGGCCGGGCGCGGTGGCTCACGCTTGTAATCCCAGCACTTTGGGAGGCCGAGGCGGGTGGATCACGAGGTCAGGAGATCGAGACCACGGTGAAACCCCGTCTCTACTAAAAATACAAAAAAATTAGCCGGGCGTGGTGGCGGGCGCCTGTAGTCCCAGCTACTCGGGAGACTGAGGCAGAAGAATGGCGTGAACCCGGGAGGCGGAGCTTGCAGTGAGCCGAGATTGCGCCACTGCACTCCAGCCTGGGTGACAGAGCGAGACTCCATCTCAAAAAAAAAAAAAAAGAAAGAACGCTACCCAGTTTCCTAGCTAATATTAGAGTTCTAATTATTTTACGGGAATTTTACTGAAGTCACTCATACCTGCCAAATCAAAAAAATAGTTTAATTTTACAAGGAAAAAAAACAATTATAACATCAAGTAACAGACAAAAATTAGAAAAGCTTTCCAATATTGCCTTAAATTTTTCTTCATGATAATATATATAATAGAACTGTTCTCAATCAAGATGGAAAGAAGACTGTGATTTCTGATAAAGAGAAAATAAACAAAGGAAGACCTATCGCTGTCCCACTCTAGTGCCTAGGCAGAGTTTCCAGGCCACAGTGCAGGGAAAGGAAGCTCAGTCAGAACCCGGTGGTCTTCCTGAGTTGAACTGAGTTAGGAGTCCAAGGAGGCCAAGGTAGCTAGAGTTCATAGGGCAGAGTGCCAGAGCATAGAGTCCTGTACACAAAGCAAGCCCCTGAAATATGCAGAGGATACCTCTTGAGCCTTCAGCAGAGTGTTAATCTTGGCATGTGTGTGAGGAAACTACACAAAGCCAAGGATAAAATGCCAAAAGGATTACAGGTAATATTCCCCAGAGCTGACACATAACCAGGAATAGTTTGTGTTCCTACTAGCCAGACTGAAAAAAATCTCAGAATTCACAGGTCATTAGGTAGAGTACTCAGAAAGGTATTGCCTTAGTAATAAAGGATAATTGGCCCTAGACTACAGGCTTCTATGATCTCACCTAACAAAGCTCAAAAGCAAGACTCTAATAGATAAAACAGTTTCCAAGTAACTTAACTGCATCCCAGAATAAAGTTCAAGGATATTTATAGGAATATAAAAATAATCAAGATAAAATGTATAATGTCTGTCAGCCAAGTAATAATTACCAAATATGCAAAGGAGGAAAATATGATCTGGGATGAGGAGAAAGAAATCAATCAATAGAAACAGATCAAAAATGTCACAGATGCTATAATTTGTACATAAGGACATTAATACACACCATAATTCATATATTCAAGAAAATAAAGACTGAGCATTTTAGGTAGAGACATGAAAGAAGAAGATCCAAACTGAATTTTCAAGATAAAACTTTAACATATGAGATTAAAAATGCACTGAACAAAATTAACAGCCAATTAGGTTTTGAAGAATAAAGATTAGTGAATATGAAAACATAGCACTAGACACTATCTAAAACAGAAACACAAACTGAAGAAGACTGAAAAAGAAGTAATACGACATTAACAAACTGTGGGACAACTTCAAGTAGACTAGTATATATGAAATTGAAGTATCCAAAGGAGAAGTGAGGGAAAAGAAAAAACTGTTTGAAGAAATAGTGGCCTAAAATTTTCCAAATTCAAGGAACACTGCAAATTATTGATCCAAAAAGTTCAACAAACTTCAAGAACAAGAAATGTCAAGAAAACTACACCAAGGCAGATGACAATCAAATTGCTTAAAACCAGTTATAAAGAAGTCTTAAAAGCAGAGAGAAAAAAACATGTGTAGGGAAACAAACGTAAGAATGAAAACAGTTTTCTTATCAAAAACAATGCAAGTGATAAAACGTATTTAAAATACTGAAAGGAAAAAAACTCTCAACCTATAGAGTTCTATACCCAGCCAAATTATCTTTCAAAATGAAGCAAGTCCTTCAGAAAGGAAGAGTGATACTAAATGGAAAAATGGGTCTACAGAAGGAAATGAAGAACACAGAAACTAGTAAACATACAGACATATATAAAGGCTCACCTAAAAACGAAACTGATTTTTCAATCTTCTGCTAGTAAGACCTCTCTCCCTGAAACGTTGCAAAGGTCCAAACAGAACTTAAGGTTCTCTGCAATCCATCTTAATAGGAGTGGGTAAAAACAGGTCTGTCTGGAGTCATGCATTGGAATCTGATGTCTGTTTCTCTCATCTGAGATGACCTACTGTGGTACAGCAACCAGGTCTCTCTGAACTGCCTTAACAAGTAGCCAGCCTGAGGCTTTCTCTCCTTCTCTAGTCAAAGAGAATATATCTAAACTCAAACTTTCACGTTACTGGTGGCTTTTTCCTCCCTGGAGAAAGGACTTCAGTCTCCTACAGACCTCACATAGTATCTAAGTACTGGGCTTCAAGATTACCCAGACAATTTATATAGAAAGCTGTCTTCTAAATTCAGATTGCTTGGTGACCCAGTAGTCTATTGTATGCCCGCTGACAATTGTTGTTCTTACATTTACCCAATAGAAGAATCACAGGAGAATGGAGACCCTCCATGCTAATGCAAATATATTCCATTTCTATTAGACCACCCAGGCCATGGCATTAACTCTATGACATGAAGAAAATGCAGGTACTATAGGCTTCTTTCCTTCTTATTGGCTCTTAATTTGTAGACTTTCCCCCAGTAAATCCTATTCCATAAATCTTAGTCCATATTCTGTGGATTGTGGAAGACTTCCCAAGCCCTCCTGCCTGACAAGTGGTGGTGACCTCGAAGGGCTACACTTGCACCACACTTTGTCTTTTATATTCAAGATGATGACATCAATTACTACGTATTTCAGGTCACCTGGTGCACAGAGAAGAGAAACTCGTATGTCTTCTAACAGATTTCAAAGTGCCAAGGAGGCAAAGTTTGCATGACATACTGCAACAAATTTTGTTTCCTAACATCTCCGTTATTACATATTATAGAAATCATCTTATAAGATGATTTCCTACACATGGCTGAGAAGCATAGGCATTCCCAGAATAAAGCACAGTCATAATATGAACAAGAGAAACAGTGGGCAAGCTTGCCAAGTCATTGTTTGGATGGGCCACTCATAGGGTTCTCAATTCAATTTCATATACCTTAGAGTCAATGGAAATTCCTTTCAGATTCTGAAATCAGGTTGATACTCAAACTTATCTTAAGATGTTATAAGGTTTTTTCTTTTTTCTATTTTTTAAAGTATTTTTGTGAGAATATAGTACAGACTGTATCAGCCAAACTTAAGCTATGTTATTTTAAATGAGAGGTCTCTGAAGTCACATTGTGTGTGTGCGTCTTGATTCTTTTCCCTTATGTTGAGTTCTTTCCCAGATATTTTAATGATCCCTCATGTAAATATGTTCTCAATGGTTCTGTCTCACTAGTTCTTCAGAAACATAGAGTTATACAGATCCAAGGCTATACCCTACTATACCCATAAGATAACTTTGACAACTGAAAAATGCAAATGGGCTGTCACTCCCACATTTCTGCTGCTGGGTGTAAATTACTATGTCCCACTCATTCTCTAAGTGATAATGATTTGGTCCCTGCAGTCAGAGGTCACAGGACTGTCACCCGGTGGTATCTTACCATAAATAAATCCAAACATTGATATTAAAGTTTCTCTATTATTTTGTGGCAGGATGCTATGGGAGGAATCAGTTTCTGATACCACCTGAAGAAAACAATAAATAAGTGGTTCTTTTTAAATATATACCAGATAATGTCATACTTATGCACAAAACCATCCATTTCCCAATTCACTCAGTGACAGACTACAATGACCTATATGATCTCCTGCCTCTGTCCTTATCCCTGCCTCACTCACAGTGTACCAGCTGCTATGTTCACATTGAAATGCAGGTCACTGCTTTTATTGTCTTTGCATTACCTATTCCTTAAATTTTGAACTTTCTTGTCCAAAATATCTTGTGTTGCATTTTCTCTGTTCCATCTGGTATCCATTGGTATATCACCCTATCAGCTCGGCCTTCCCTAATCCCCAATATTAAGTATCATCCTCTGACCTCGTTTACTCCCGTTTTTGTTTTTTGCATAGCATTCATCAGAATTTAATATGTGATGCATACACATGCTTGTTTGTACTTATTCTCTCCCTTCCATGATGTAACCTTATGAGAACAAGAATTTGTTCCCTTTTGTTCACTGCTACGTTTTAAACACTAAAAACGAAACTAACAATAAGCACTCAATAGCTATTTTCAAGTGAATGAATGCCATGCATATGTCATGCCGTCACCTTTAAGAGAACTGCTTTCCAGGTTCTATCAGCATAAGGTGAACAATAGAGTGAAACTACATGTCGATGGAATTCTGGGCCACAGTTTGGAGAGACAGTGCTAGCTTTTAAAAGTTCTGGTATCTTCTGTTCAGTAGGGAAAAAAAAATGAACTAAGAGAAAAATATTTTCAAGTAAGTAATTGTACACCAGATGTTAGGGTATGTTGATTTGTTCCAGTAAGGGGATCACATTTGAAACAGCAGTTTCATTTCAGGTAACCACCTGTCATTTTCCTGAAGTCATCTATCTTCAGCACCAGCCATATTGGACAGATAAATGAGAATAGGGTAGGAATCAATTCCCCCGAATCTTTCAAATATTGTATTGTGGCACTAATCTCTAATGACTCGCTAGTGATTTCAGCATTGTTTGGGTCAAAAATCTATTTTCTCCCCTTCAGAACTTTATTGTTTGCATTCTGCATTTTCCTAACTTCTTAATGTTATTTTTTAAAATGTTTTTAAATGATACATAAAAATTGTATACGTTTATGATATACATATTTTGAAACTATATTGATTAACAGATAAATACAGCTAATTAAAATATGCATTATTTCATACACTTATCATTTTTGTGGTGTGAACACCTAAGATCTACTCTCCTAGCAATTTTCAAGTATTCAATTCATTGTTATTAACCACAGTTGCCATGTTGTACAGTATATATCTTGACCTTATTTCTCCTCTGTAACTAAATGTTTTATCCTTTGCTAACATCTTGCCAATTTCCCCCTACCTGGTTTGAGTTCTGTTTATCAGCTGACTCTCCATAAGCCCATACTATGACTGGTAATCTGCAGTAGCATTGTAAATTAGTGTCTATTCACAGGCAGTGCCAAAAAATCATATAAATGACACAACTGTGATGGCAAGTAGAAATAGAATAATTTGAAGAATCCTAGAATGAAGGTTCACAGCATATGCTTGGTTTTTCTCAAAGGTACTTTGTATTCTCTTCATTCATAGATGCTGAGTCACTGGATCGATCCATTTGATAATTAGGAAAAAGGCTATAGATTCTCTAATAGTGTAATTTATTGGGCCTCAAGTAGAATCTTAGTGGACTGACCAGCTATTTTATCCCCCTCCACCTAATACAAAATGCAAGTAAGCCTGGTCTCTGCCTCTCCAGGATTCAACCATCCCCACTGCAACCAAGGAACCAGTTATACCTGTAGCATTTAATAGTATGCTGATCTATAGAACAATCTCCAAAGCCCCTTTCCAATGGCAAATGCAATGGCATTTTTCTGCCTTCCCCCAAAAATCTATTTTTCATAATTTTGGCAAATAAAGTCTATCCTGCCCCAGCTAGGTCATATTAGATAAAATCACCCCAATTTCTTAAGCCTTCTGAAGTTCTTTAGCTTCTTCTTCTCTATTATTACCAAGGAATTTCTGACATCTCTTTTATTAAATATGGGCCACTGTTAAATATAGATCCCAATCAGCTAACTAAGTAAACAATTAAAAGTATTTTCAGAGTGAAAATGAGGCAAGTTGCCTTAGTAAGGAATCTCCCACAGGTTAAAGACTTATGACATCTTTAGACAAAGAGAGAACAACTTTCCCAGATAGGGGAAGTGGGTCTGCATTGGTTGCCATGAGAAGTTCAGTGGAGTTGGCAGTTTCAGCTTCACCAGGGGCTTCGCATCTTCCTAGATATTGCCAGACCAATTCTGAGTTTCCATTTTCATGTAAGAGCCATTATGAACCAAAATTTTGACTGCATTCTAATTTAGTAACTAATTAGATCAAATTATTCATTTGGTTCTTGACTGACTCAGCCCTATGGCTTCCAACGGTTGTTGAATCTTTGGCAAAGTCATAAAACATCTATGCGTTGCTGAAAATCTAGAAACTTACCCTCGGTTATTCTCCTCTGATCTGCCCAATACTATTGGAAAAAGCCACCCTGCTACATGACCTTAAATTCCATATACCTCTACTATTTTTCTAAGGTAGCAAACATTGGATTTACTAAAATTTTGCCTTCAAAGGGTACTTTATTATAAATTGACCACAGATTACAATGTTAAATAAGTGTTTTATTTTTGAATACAATAAACTTCAGGATTTTTTTCCAGAATCCTAAAGAGATTTCCACTGTCTTCAGTCTGATCCCATCCATTTCTATTCCTAGTAACAATTCCTGCATTCTTCATTGCAACCAACAGAAACCCAATCTAGTTTACTTAAACAGAAGAGGGATTTTCTGGAAGGACATTTAATTACTTATGTATTTCTATGTAACAGATTATCCAATGCTTAACAATGCAAAACGACAAGCAGTTATAGTATGTCACAGTTTCTGTGGTTAATGACATCAGTTTCTGTGGGTAATGGCTCAGCTGCATGTTTCTGGCAAAAGGTCTCTCACAAGACTCCAAGCAGGTCTAGCCAGCCTACTGGCTCAACTGAAGGAGGATCTGTTTCCAAGCTCACTCACAGAGTTAACAAACCTCAGGTCCATGCTGCTTGTTGTCCAGACATGGACTAGCAACCAGGTAGTTCCTTGCCATGGAGGTCTCTTTGTAAGCTCGTTTACAAATTGTCATTTGGCTTTCCTCAGAGTAGGCAAGAGAATGCGTACACCGATGACAGAAGTCACAGTCTCTTTGTAGCTTAATCTCAAGAGTAACATCCCATCACTTTTGCCATATTCTATTAGTTAGAAGTGAGCCATTAGGTCCAGCCCCCACTCAAAGAGAGATTACTCGAGGGCACAAGAATCAGTGGGGAGGGATCACTGGGGGCTATGTTACAGCCTGCCTGCCACAGATCTCCAGTACCTTCCATAATTGACAAGGGGCCTAGAGAAGCCTCTCAGAAAGCCCCAGGATCCAAGAGAGGATAAAAGCTAGTAACACAGCCAGGTCGTGTCCCAGAGATGATGTGACTGCAATGCTATCACAGGACACTTCCTGTTGTTCTCACTAGCACTACTGCACGCCTGGACTTTACTCCATAGTTCCCACTAACTTGAAAATCTTTTAATTAATTATCAGATTCAATGTCCTGGGCTTGAACATTCATTTGCTTGAGGCTCACTTACCTGAGCCCTAGCTGCTAGGGCATTGAGACAGGCATATCTGCCTCCTTTGTCTCTTTGTGGGAAGTGGAGCCTCCCTGAGATTCCCCCCAAAATAGGAAGGTTCCAGATTCTAGATTACTAGAAATAAACAATCAGATAGAGACTTAGCAAAATTTATAGATAGATAAAATATCCCTGATACATGTTAAATATATACAAAGTTTCCTAAATTGTTGCCTTTTTGCACATAAAAACATGTAAAGGTGACTATTTTGATTAAAGTTTCAAAATGTTTATGTTTTCATAACACATCTCTCTATCTTCAATGAAACTCATTTCATTCTTCTTTTTCTAAAAAATTTAAAATATACACGAGGATTGTTTAATCTGGCTTCATGATATATTCAAACAATGTCAGACATGTGGCCAAAGTGTCTGCCTGCAAGCAAGGTGTGATTCTAATGCCATAAATTAAAGTAGGAATTTGTACACCCCCCACGTCAATATCTATGTTTAATACATTGCCTAGAGTCTGACTGATTTATGAATTATTATCACTCATGTTATTTAAAGCTGAGATTCCTATAAATAGATCTATTGCTTTAGAAGAGATGATATTGGTTCATCCACACCCAAGTGAAAGTGACTTCTCACCTCATTTTCTTTGATTAGAAAAAAATTAAAGAGGCCATAAGAACTCTAAGAAATTAAAGAAAGTGAGAAAGAGAAAGCATAACGGATAACGTAAGATGCTAAGCTCACTTCTTAATTTTTCATGTGCAATTCTAAACCAGACCACACTCAGGGAATAAAAAGAGACAATGAATTTATAAAATCTACTTTCATTTTTATCATTGAAAACAGGTCTCCCAGCTATTAATTACCTTAACTGACAAAACATGTATCTGTCTATAAACCAGGCTGGGCTAAATAAGTGACTTTGAAATCATTTATTCAACAATATTCAACAAATGTTTGCTGGATGTATATTACGCAGTAGTAACTGTCCAGCCACTGGAGATAAAGTAGTTAACAAGCCTAGTTCTTTTTTTTTTTTTTAGATGGAGTTTTGCTCTTGTTGCCCAGGCTGGAGTGCAGTGACAGGATCTTGGTTCATTGCAACCTCCGCCTCCCAGGTTCAACAGATTCTCCTGCCTCAGCCTCCCAAGTAGCTGGGATTACAAGCACCTGCCACCACGCCCAGCTAATTTTTTTGTATTTTTAGTAGAGATGGGGTTTCACCATGTTTAGTTAGGCTGGTCTCGAACTCCTGACCTCAGGTGATCTACCCACCTTGGCTTCCCAAAGTGCTGGGATTACAGGTGTGAGCCACCGTGCCCAACCAAAACAAGTCTAGTTCTTGATCTTATGAAACTTACCTGTAAAAATAGATAATAAGTTACACAGATGAAAGAAAGAAAAAGAGGAAGGAAGGAAGGAAGGAAGGAAGGAAGGAAGGAAGGAAGGAAGGAAGGAAGGAAGGAAAGAAGGAAGGAAGGAAGGAAAAGGAAAAGGGGAAGGGGAAGGGGAAGGGAGGGGATGGGAGGGAGGGGAGGAAGAGCTAAAGGAAATAATAAGGTGCTGTGATGAAGAATAACAGAGACAGCTAATTTACTTGTTCAAAAAAATTCCCAACAAAGAGATGACATTTAAGTTCATATTGAAATATGAAGTTTCTTTCATTGTTGTATTTGTATTGATACTGATTGAAGGAACTGTGTCTTAGTCAGTTTGAGCTGCTATAACAGTATGTCATGACCAAGTGGCTTAAACAATAGAAATTTATTTCTTACAGTTCTGGAGGCTAGAAGTTCAGAATCAACGTGCTGGCCCATCCAGTTTCTGGGGAGGGACCACCTCCTGGTCTGCAGATGGCCATCTTCTTCTTGCATTCTCCTTTGGTAGAGAACAGAGAGAGGAAGCAAGCTCTCTTGTATTTCCTTATAAGGGCACCAAGCCCATTCACGAGGGCTCTCCTGTCATGATCTAATTACCTCCCAAAAGCCCCACCTCTTAGTACCACCACGTTAGGCGTTAGAATTTCAACATATGAATTTGAGGAGGGATACAAGCATTCAGTCTATAGCAAACTGAAATCACTTTGGGGGTCACATCAAGGTACAAAATAGAGAAGCAAGCTAAAAAGAACAGAGAAGTGGTTAATATTAAAAGGCATCACATTTTACCTAAGTTCCTGTTTCCTAGCACTCATTTCAAGGTGAAATGCTCATTACCTATGTTAAATCTAACATACATGAATCATGCCAAAGTTTAAGTCATTCACATGTGATTCTTCTATGTAACTATAGAGCAATATTATCATTAATAATTTGTATTTTGCTTTCCTTCAATGACTCCAAAATCTATAATTAGAAGAGAATTATTTAGATCCATGCCTATTTAGTTTAATAATTGCTATTAAAAAACTAATGAAAAGACATGTTATTTCTGGACAGATTTTTTTTATTTATTGTTATGATTGCTTTTTAGAGACAGGGCCTTACTCTGTCACAGAGGCTAGCGTACAGTGGCACCATCATGGCTCACTGCAGCCTCAAATTCCTGGCCTCAAGTGATCCTTCCACCTCAGCCTCCCAAGTAGCTAGAATGAAAGGCATGTGCCACCACACTCAGCTAATTTTTTTTTATAGCAATAGGGGTCTCACTGTGTTGTCCAGGCTGGTTTCGAACTCCTGGCTTTCAGCAATCCTCCCACCTCTGCCTCCCAAAGCACTGGGATCACAGACACGAGCCACTGTGTCCAGCCTGAACAGATAATTTTAAAGATATTACTTGCTTCTTTCTTATCTTTCTAAAAACAGAAGAGGCAAATTTTATAAAATTTTATTTTAACTATCACATACTTCAAAAATGAATTTTGAAATATGTCAGAAAAAGTAAAGATTGTGTTTAACCTTTGTCTACAAACTTTCAGGTGGAGTTGAAGTTAAGAATGTGTGCCCTCCACATTACGGTGCACATAGTCAGCATTCCAGAAATGACTTAGGAGAATCAAATGGATTCCATTCGTATTAAACATCCTTTGATTCCTTTTAATCAGCTTTGCACAAAAGAACCAATTTTGGCATGTGAAGAAAGCAAAGGAGTGCATTTTCTGAATGTTAATGCATATAATAGAAGGAAAGTCACATTTGTTATAACCCTGCCATAAAGTGGAGCTGTAATCTCACCATGCATCTGTTCCATATGCCATCAATTAGTTTGATGAAAACAGGCTAACAGTGCAGGAGTGATTAGCAGCAAAGATTAAATTCACTTCATTTTTAATTACAAATCTTTGTCCTTAAAGTTCTATTGGATTGAAAGAACCCCTACTGTTCTGTTTCTCCCCCACAGTTGATGTGCTTTTTATTCTTCATTTGGAAATTATTAATGTATTTTATTTGGTACTTATTTCTAATTACAGGCTTTGCCCACAAATGTTACTGATATGCCCATATGCCAGAGTAAGCAGAACCAAGGCTGTTTAAATCTTACTAATTCAAGTTCAAATGATCTTTAGTAGCAAATGTGGCATCTATGTAGAGAGCTCTGAGGTTGACATATTTGTCACTCAACTTACTGGTTTTATCCATTGACTGATTCATTTATCTATTCATTCAGCAAATATTAATTTCATGTCTATTATGCTGCAGGAACTGATATAGGTGCTTAGTATATAAAACTGAACAAAACAGACAAAAATCCTCACCAAACCTATATTACAGTGGCTGGAAATAAACCAATTGTCAGGGGCTGAATCATGTCACCCAAAATTTATATGTTGAAGTCCCAATCCCCAGTATGTCAGAATGTAACAGCATTTGGAGATAAGGTATTTAAAGAGGTATTTAAGTTCAAATTAGGTCTGTAGGGTAGGCCCTAGTCCAATATGACTCGGGTCCTTATAAGAACAGGAAATTTGGACACAGACACACACACACACTGAGACTGAGGAAAGACCATGGAAGATGAAGGGAGAAGGCAGCCATATTCGAGTCAAAGAGTGAAAGCCTCAGAATCAAATCAACCCTGCCTACATTTTGATCGCAGCCTTCTAGCTCCCAGATCTGTGAGAAAATAAATTTCTGTTGTTAAAGGCATCCAGTCTGGGGGTATTTTGTTACGGCAGCCTTAGCGACCTAATATGCCAATTAATGCAACAAAAATAACTAAAAATAAAATAATAAATTATGTCATATCTTGAAAATTAAGAATGCTATGAAATATGTATTGAAACAGAACAAAGAAGTAGAGGGACACTGATTTACTTCCATCTCTGAGAAAATTATTGTAAAATATAGATACCTGCCATTTCTATAAAAGTAAGATGATAGCCAGAGGGGCTTTGGAAGAAAAAGAAATATTTTCATAAAGACTCTACCACATCAATTATTTTCCTCTATCATTCTATTTTTCTTAATAATCATAGAGCAAAATATGACAACGTATGCATACGTTTTATACCACTACCACTGTTTAATGTGTTTAATATATAAGGTTAAGCTAGCCAAGTGACCAGTAGTGACACAGACTGTCTGATATTTTAGCATTTTATTTGGTAAATTTTTAGAAGAAACATAAATGTCTACTTTTAAATCTTTGGCTTTTTTAAATTTATTGCTAGGTGTTTTGAATCTAAAACTCAGTACTTCTGAACCTGATTAGCAGAATCAAGAACAACACAGCTACTTAAAAACTGAGAATCATTTTTTTCTGTAACTATTGAAACATAAATTATTTTGTTCTTTTGGTTCTGGAAGTTATCACTTTGGTGTGTAGGCTAGGTCAAGCAGGTATAAGTCCCAAGATATAGTCACAGTTCTTGTGATTGCTCGACATTAATTAAGTAATGTAAATGCAAATAGTTCTGGCTTGTAAAGTATTCTATTTAATAATATAAAATTATCTGGGTCGATGAGTGATGGGAGTGCAGAAGGCATATTTCTGATAAAAGAATGCAACTCCACCATCCTCTATGGATTAGCCAGATAAACTCCCATGGCATTACAGTTCTGCATGGACTTTTCTAAGAGGATGATACTCAATAAAATAGGACTTCTAAAGACTGGCGAAATGCTTCATGATATCATCAAAGAATGAGGTAAGGAGTGATTCAGTGGATCTGGCCACTACTCTTTATCCTCCTTCCCACCATGTCAGGTACACCCTGCCAGTTCCAGAAAAGTGCCATCCATAGACTTCCCATCTTCAGAACTTCCTCTTTTCAGTCAGGCAGGAAAGAAAAGAAGCAAAATGCTCCCACTTGAGAACATCCTTGGATTTGCTCACGAATCAGGCAGAAATTTCATTATACTCAGTTTTTATGTTTTCATATGTATATGATCCTAAATAACCCAGTTTGGAATTTTTATTTCATCTGAATTTCTAGGTTTTCTAGGTCAAAGTTCAGGACTTGCGCCTTGCCCTACCTTTTCTCCACCACTGTTATGCCCACGGGTCTATCTACACCAGGATATAACATTTAAAATCAAAGAAAGAATAGGATACCAGTAGTGTATAGGCAAACAAGTGAGACCACGCCTTTATTACCATGGTTAGAAGGATTTCCAAAATATATTCTAAACATTTAGGTTTTGAATCTCCTCGTTAGCAACTAAGTTAATTAAAAAAGAAATGGGTAGCATTTTTTTGTCCTTGCAGCAAAAAATTTTAAAAAAAGGAAAAGAAATGAGGAGTTTTAGTTGGAAATGCAGGAAATAAAAAACATTCATGTCAGAATCTCTGGCCAATAATTTCAACATAGTAAACAAATACATTGTAAAAACACTGTAAGACAACCAAAGTTATTCTCATAGGGGGACTGTCTCTTGCCTTCTCTTTTACCCTAACTAATCACTAGTTTTGCATGCTTTGAAAATCAGATATTCTGTGCCGTTTCATCTCCTTTCCAAGACGTATTTATATTCCATAGCAATTCTTTCCAGGAAAGCCATGTGTATACTGTTTTATTGATCCTCACATTTTCTGTATGAGAAAGAGAGGTGGAATATAAAAATATTTACATTTTGTAGATCAAAAATATTAAGGTCATGTACAGGGTAAAGGGTAAATACTGCTATAAAACCTGCCTATGACTTTCCTACCAATGTAATTGGTTAAGGGGAGAAAACAAGTTAAAGCATTTTTGCCAAAGATAATCCAGGGGACAAACTCAGAACAGTATGAAGCACCGTACCTGCCCCAGCCAGGCTCCTCTTTACCAACAAGAGTGGACCCAGATGCACAGCCAACAACTCCACACATTTGACACTCACTTGCCCTTCATTCCTGATTGGGTTCGCAACATCCTTTTTGTTACCCAAGCTCAGCACTGGTCCCTGGCCCACGCTTTTCCCACCCTGCCTGCTACCATCTCTGCAGGGTGGCCTCATCCTGTATGACTGCCAGCTGGAACTGGCTCCCGTAAATAACATCCCTCTCAATCTGGCTCATACCACAACCAACTGGCCACCCAGTTGTTCACAGCAGCTAAGTCCCCACACCGCCTCCCCTTGAGAGCAGCTCCAGCTGGGGAATCTCTTTGTAGTGAGCCAGTCCCCGCCCCCTTATCCCCAGCTGGTGTCAGCCAGTTGCTACAGCTAAGCAATCAGACCCACCTGTATCCTGACATAGGCCAAACCCAAGGATGCTAGTGAAGTAGGTGGATTATCTTTCCTTTAAGTGTTCTTAGACACTCCAGTGCTGGCCATGACCCATTCTTGCTCTCAGATAACTTATGAGATCATTCCTATGAAATCTTTCATTAGGCATTTAGGCAACAGCCGTTACCAGCTTAACATGTGCCTGCCTTTCTCCTTCCCAAACCCTGCCCTTTCACGCTTATCTCTTAAGAGGAGTGGAGAAAGCATTAAAGCTGGAATCAAGAGATTGGGTTCCAAAGGAACTTGAGCAACTAACCTCTAAGAGTCTCTGTTTATTGTGAAGACTAAACAAGACAATGCTCATTGGAGTTTAGAACAATACACAACATCTAGGAGTTTCTCTGTATGAGTTAACTGAATGTTGAATTGAGTTTAGAAAAGCATTCCCATGACAAAAGAATAAAGGAATAGGAGTGAAATAACGGGCATGGAGGATTTCTTGGAAAAGTCAACCAATCTAACTACTCAAAAGTAACTAGAAACTTGTGGCTGGGGGAATGGAAAATTAGACTCCCTAATGCCTATTTTTCTCCTTAAAACCTTCCTATTGATGAATTTCGAGATGCCCAAATCTCAAAGAGGAAATGTAGCAGACCAAAAAAATAGCCCCTCAAACATACATCAAATGCCTGGAGGCTGTGAATGCTATCTTATTTGAAAACTTGTCTCATTTGCAGATGTAATTAAATCAAGAATCTCAAGACGAAATCATTCTGGGTTATCCAAGTGTGTCCTAAATCCAAAGAAAAATATTCTTATATGAGAAAGACAAGAAAACGCGAGACAGAAGAGGAGACAATGTGGCCATGGAGGCAGATACTGGAGTGATGTAGCCACAGGCCAAGGAAAGCCTGTAGCTACCAGAAGCTGAAAGATTAAGGGGGGAAATCTTTCCTGGACCCTTTGAAGAAAGTACGACCCAGGTGATGCCATGATTTTAGATTCTAGCCTGCAAAAATATGAGTGAATAAGTGTCTGCTGTTTACCACCACCAAGTTTGTGATCATTTGTTACAGTAGTCCCAGGAAAACAATACAGCAATCTTGAGAGAAGCAAGCTCTCTGGTATCACTTCTTATAATAGCACTAATTTCATGGGGCATTGGTGGGGGGCGCTTCACCCTCATGACCTCACCTAAACCTAATTGCCTCCGAAAGGTCTCACCTCTAAGTAACATCATGTTAGGAGTTACCCTTTCAACATATGAATTTAGGGTGGAGAGGACACAAATATTCAGATAATAGTACTCTTGCAGTGATGTTTTAGGAACACAAATTCCTTTGGGGGGAATGACTTGTTCTCTTTCCTCCAATATCATACATTCTCCTACCCTTTTCCACTCATGAAGAGATGTTTTTATATTCTCCACTGTAGGAAAAACACAGACTTATCACACAACTTCTAAACATTTCTAATTATCACTGTGGTTATTAATACTGCCACTCTCAAATCTACGTATTTACTCACTCAACTAAGCTACATAAAATATATATTAAGAAACTTTTAGTTGATATCATTGAGGATCAAAGTGAAGAAATATATGTATGACTTACTAACATACAATCCAGAATCTGAAGTCCTTTGAGCTAAGGTGAACTGGTCTACTTCATTCCAGTGGGGAAAGAAGAACAAGCCCTTTCTCAGTCTGGAAGGAAACTGTTTGCTGGACAAGGTAGACTAGAGTTGGAATCAGAAAATACATAATCAGGAGTACGAGGGCAGTAATGCTCAAATTACGATGCATATGTCTGGGTTACTGAAACCAGGATGACAGCTCTCTTGATTGTCACTTAGCACCAAGAATTACATACTCTTATTTTCTCTTTACTACCCTGGCTGCTGCTTTTTGGTCTCATTTACTAGAACTTCCTCCTGTGGCTGACTTCTACATTTCAGAGTATCTCTGGATTCAGAACTCTTCCCTAAGTAGTCAGACCTAACCAGTGTCATCCAAGGCCATGGTAGTAACAGCCTCTTTTATGCAGACAACTTCCAAATATATATTTCTAGCCAATCACTTAATATTCAACTAGGGGTCTGTAGTGGAGATGTCAGTATTTCAAAATGGACAGATCCAAACAGTTCTCTATAATTCTCCATTCTAATGCAAAGAGAAAGAGAAAGCAAGCTCTCTGGTGTCTCTTCATGTATATATATATATATATATATATATATATATATATATATATATTTTTTTTTTTTTTTTTTTTTTTTTTTTTTTTTTTTTTTTTTTTTTTTTTTTTTTTTTTTTTTTTTTTTTTTTTTTTTTTTTTTTTTTTTATATATATATATATATATATATGGAGAGAAGGGGGTCTTGCTGTCTTGCCCAGGCTGGTCTTGAACTCTTGGACTCAAGCGATCCTCCCACTTCAGCCTCCCAAAATGCTGGCATTACAGGTATGAGCCACCATGCCCAGCCATCTTATCTTATAAAGACACGATTCTTTCAGATCAGGGCCTTACCCTTATGACCTTATTTAACATTAATTATTTCCTTAGAGGCCCCATCTCCAAATATAGCTAGGGGTTAGGACCTCAACATATATATTTTGTAGGGACCCAAACATTCAGTCTATAATAAATGCAGTGAAATGAAGCAACTGAAACTGAAGAGGAAACCAGTGTTTCTATGCTAGGAAGAACTGAAGGTTTAAAGAATAAAAGGTGTAAATTTATTTTGAGATTAAATTGTTTTCATCTCTCAAAATTAAAAAGGCCAAAAGAAAAAGGAGGAATTCAGCCTTACAGCATATTACTTGGTGTAAATGATGGATAGTAATTAAATATAGTGGTTCAAATAGACTATGCTTAATATATGAAGGTACCACTGCAATTTGAAATGACTTCAAAACAAATAATTTGACATGTGCTTGCAGCTTTCAGTCATTTTATAGGTATCTTTTTACCTCCTCAATTTCCTTGACTTAGACTACAATGTTTCATATAATTTAATTAAACTGATGCAGACTGATGCCCTAGATGGCCAGCAACCCACAGTTTTCTCTTAAATTCTCCGTGAAACTTCAAATGAGTAATTGTCTGAGCCAACTAAACACTTTCAAAACTGGTTCTTCAGGGAAAATAGAAAATTTGGACAAAACCAAAAAGTACCTTTGAAGTCCATTTGCTTCATATCGTGTAATTGTTTGTAATTATTCACTATCATCCTTCCCTGTAAAAGGATCATGCAATGCCATCTATTTCCATATGACCTGCCAGTCCTTCCAGTAGAGAGAGAGAAGAGTCCCTGGACTCATGGAGTTTGGGCTTAACCATGTGACATGTTTTGGTCAATCGAATGTGGGTAAATGTGACACACACCATATCCAAGCAGAAGCTTTTAGAGTGTTATGAGCTTCTCCCTGCTCTATTGCTTTTCCTCTGATCAAGAATGGGCAGGTCCCCATAGGGGCTGATTCCTCAGTGTGATATGGCAGGAGACATACGGAGGACAGGCCACAGCTGCCCCATACATATAATGTGCGTAAGAGATGAACTCTTGTTTGTAAGTCAGAGATTGTTCATTACTAGAGAAAAATTAGTTAACACATCACTAAAATTATTTTTTTAAAAAATAAAGATATTTAAAAGATGTAAAAGGAAATTTTAAAGTTTTTTTAAAATTTGTGGGTATATAGTAGTTATATATAATTATGAGGTACACAAGATATTTTGATACAGGCATGCAATGTGTAATAATCACATCAGGGTAAATGGAGGTACTCATCATCTTAAGCATTTATCCTTTCTTTGTATTACAAACAACCCAATTATACTCTTAATTACTTTAAAATGTACAAATAAATTATTTTTAATATTATCTCTCTATTGTGCTATCAAATATTAGATCTTATTCATTCTATGTTTTCAAATCCATTAACCATCCTCACTTCCTCCCCACTATCCTTAAAAGACAGATTTAAAATTTTTGTAATATTAACTTTGCATTCTCTATATAGGTCTTTCCATAGCACACAATACTAATTTCAAGTAACATCCAAGAATATCTGCTTTTAGTCTTGTTTTGAACATTAGCTAGAAAGAAATAGCTTAAAATAATAGTGATAATAACTAGCATTTCTGATATCTTACTATGTAGCAAGCATGGTTAAGAACTTGAGCACAGATTATATCATTCTCACAACTCTACAAAGAATCATTTTTATCTTTATTGTTTACATAAGAGTACTAACATATGAAATAGCTCAGTAGCTTTTTCTAAGTCATGAACTTAACAAGTGGTGTAATTAGGACTGGACAGACAGATAATAATCAAGTCATGGAGGGTATTGGAAGGTTGCAATAGAACAACCAAGAAGGTGTGTGACCTATTCATTGAGTCTTCCAGGAAATCTGAGAGTATTTGGCATAACTGCAATTCCCCGCTTTATAAATTTCAGTTTTTATTTTAAATACAAGGAGCACACGTGTAGGACTGTAGGCTGGTGCAAAAATAATTGGGGCTTTTCCTATTACTTTTAATGGCAGTTTTTCAATCCACACCTCCCCCACCCTCCCGTATTAGGCCATTCTCCTGTTACTATAAAGAAACACCTGAAACTGGGTAATTTATAAGAAAATAGGTTTAATTGGCTCACAGTTCTGCAGGCTGTGCAGGAAACTTAGTGCCAGCATTTGCTCAGCTTATGGGGAGATCTCAGGAAGCTTTTACTCATGGAAGAAGACGAAGCAGGAGTAAGCATGTCACATGGCAAAAGCAGGAGCAAGAGAGAGTGGGGGTGAAGGTGCCGCACACTTCTAAGTGACCAGATTTTGTAAGAACTCACTCACTGTTGCAAAGACAGCACCAAGCCATGAGGGATTCACCCCCATGACCCAAACACCTCCCACTAGGCCCACCTCCAGCATTGGGGATTACAATTCAACATGAGATTTGAGCAGAGACAAATATCCATACTACATAATTCCACCCTTGACCTCTCCCAAAAATCATATCCTTCTCACACTGCAAAATATAATCATACCTTCCCAATAGTCCCCCAAAGTCTTAACTCATTCAAGTATTAACCCAAAAGTTCAAAGTCCAAAGTCTCAAGTCTCATCTGAGACAAGGCAAGTACTTTCCACCCATAAGCCTGTAAAATAAAAAGTTAGTTACTTCCAAGATACAATGGGGGGTACAGGCACTGCATAAACATTGCTGTTCCAAAAGGGAGAAATCAGCCAAAAGAAAGGGGCCTATACGCAAGCTTGAAACCCAGCAGGGCAGCCATTAAATCACAAAGCTCCAAAGTATTCTCCTTTGACTCCGTGTCCCACATCCAGGGCACAGTGGTGCAAGGGGTAGGCTCCTAAGGCCTTGAGCAGCAATACCCCTCTGGCTTTGCAGTGTTCAGGCTCCACAGCTTCTCCCATAGGTTGTTGAGTGCCTGTGAATTTTCTAGGTGCAGGGTGCAAGCTGTGAGTAGATCTATCATTCTGGGGTCTGGAAGGTGGCAGCCCCCTTCCCACAGCTCCACTAGGGAGTGGCCCAGTGGGCACACTGTGTGGGGCCTCCAACCCCACATTTCCCCTCTGCATTGTCCTAGTAAAGATTCTCTGTGAGGGCTCTGCCTCTGCAACAAGCTTCTGCCTGAAAACCTAGGCTTTTCATACATCCTCTGAAATCTATGAGGAGATTGCCAAGCCTCACTCACTCTTGCAATCTGCATGCTTACAGGCTTAACACCATATGGAAGCCATCAAGCCTTATGGCCCATGCCCTCTGAAGCAGCAGCCTGAGATGTCTCTGGGGTTCTTTGAGTCAAGGCTGAAGCCAGAGTGGCTGGAAGGCAAAGGGGAAGCAAGCACATCTTCACATGGTGAAAGGAGAAAGAGCAAAGGAGGAAGTGCTACACACTTTTAAACAACCAGATCTCGTGAAAACTCCCTCACTGTCACAAGAACAGCAAGGAGAAAATCCACCCCCGTGATCCAATCACCTCCTACCAGTTCCCACCTCCAACACAGAAGATCGTAATTCAACATGAGACTCGAGTAGGGACACAGAGCCAAACCATATCACTCCACCCCTGCTCCCTTCCAAATCTCATGTCCTCACATTTCAAAACACAATAATGCCTTTCCAACAATCCCCCAAAGTCTTAACTCATTTCAGCTTTAACTCAAAAGTTCAATTCCAAAGTCTCATCTGAGATAAGGCAAGTCCCTTCCAACTACGAGCCTGTAAAATCAAAAGTAGGTTAGTTACTTCCAAGATACAATGGGGATACAGATATTAAGTAAATGCTCCTGTTCCAAATGGGATAAATTGGCCAAAACAATGGGGCCACAGGCCCCATGCAAGTCCAAAACCTGCCAGGGCACTCATTAAATCTTAAAGCTCCAAAATAATCTCCTTTGACCTCCACAACTCACATCCAAGCCACAGTGATGCAAGTGGTGGGTTTCCAAGGTCTTGGGCAGCTGTGCCTCTGTGGCTCTGCAGGGTACAGATCCCCTGGCTGCTTTCATGGGCTGGCATAGAGTACCTGCAGCTTTTTGAAGTGCACAGTGCAAGCTGTCAGTAGATATACCATTCTGGGGTCTGAAGAATGGTGGCCCTCTTTTCATAGCTCCACTAGGCAGTGTCCAGTGAAAACTCTATGTGGGGACTACAACCTCACATTTCCCCTCTGCACTGCCCTAGTACAGGTTCTCCATGAGGGCTCTACCCCTGCAGGTAGCAGTGTCCTCAGGCTTTGCAGGGTAGCAAACTCATGGGCCTGGGCTTGGGCCTGGTCCTAGCCCATGAAACCATTTTTTTTTTCTTCTGCCTGGACATCAAGGCATTTTCATACATCCTCTGAAATCTAGGTGGAGGCTTCCAAGCTTCAACTCTTGCCTTCTTCGCACCCACAGGACCAATACCACATGGAAGCCACCAAGGCTTGGGGCTTGCATCCTCTAAAGCAACAGCCTGAGCTCTACCTTGGCCCCTTTTAGCCATGGCCATAGCTGAAGCAGCTAGGATGCAGGGTGTCATGTCCCAGGGCTGCACAGAGCAGCAAGGCCCTGGATCTGGCCCACAAAACTATTTTCCCTCCTAGGCCTCCAGGCCTGTTACAGGATGGGCTGCCATGAAGGTCTCTTAAATGCCCTGGAGGGATTTTCCCCATTGTCTTGGCCAATAATATTCCGCTTTTCTTTACTTATGCAAATTTCTGCAGCCTTGATTCCTCCCCAGAAAAATGGGTTTTTCTTTCCTACTATAGTCAGGCTGCAAATTTTCCAAACTTTTACGCTCTGCTTCCCTTTTAAATATAAGTTCTAGTTTCAGGTCATTTCTTTGTTTATGCAAATGAGCATATGCTTTTAGAAGCAGCTGGGCCACATCATTTCTAAGCTTTGCTGCTTAGAAATTTCTTCCACAAGATACCCTAAATTATCTCTCTCAAGTTCAAAGTTCCACAGATACTTAGACCAGGGGCACAATGCCATCAGTCTCCTTGCTAAAGCATAGCAACAGTGATCTTTGCTTCAGTTCCCAGTAATTTCCTTATCTCCATCTGAGTCCTTTTCAGCTGGAACTTCACTGTCCGTATCACTATCATCATTTTGGTCACAACCATTCAACGAGTCTCTGGGAAGTTCCAAACTTTCCCTCATTTTCCTGTCTTCTTCTGAGCCCTCAAGTTGCTCCACCCTCTGCCCATTACCCAATTCCAAGGTCACTTCCCCATTTTCAGGGATCTTTATAGCAATGCCCCACTTCTCTGGTACCAATTCTCGGTATTAGTCCATTCTCACACTAAAGAACTACCTGAGACTGGCTAATTTATGAAGAAAAGAGGTCTAATTGACTCACAGTCCCACAAGCTATATAGGAAGCATGGCTGGGGAGGCCTCAGAAAACCTACGATCATGGTGGAAGGCAAAGAGGAAGCAAGCACATCTTCACACAGTGACGGAAAGAGAGAAGGCAAAGGGGGAAGTGCTACACACTTTTAAACAACAAGATCTCCTGAGAACTCACTCACTATCATGGGAACAGCAAGGGGGAAATCCACGCCCATGATCCAGTCACCTCCCATCAGACCCCTCCTCCAACACTAAAGACCATAAATCAATGGGAGATTTGGGTGGGGCCACAGAGCCAAACCATATCATCATCTGAGATCGCATCAGACTGGACTTCATTGTCCATGTCTCTATCAGCCTGTTAAATGGTTGTCTGTATACAACCATTTAACCAGTCTCTAAGAAGTTTTAAACTTCTCCTCATACGCCTGTCTTCTAAGCCTTCCGAACTCTTCCAACATCTGCCCGTTACCCAGTTCCAAAATTGTTTCCATATTTTCAGGTATCTTTATAGCAACATCCCACTCTCTGTACCAATTGTCTGTATTAGGCCATTTTTGCACTGCTATAAATAAATACCTCAGACTTGGTAATTTATAAAGAAAAGTGGTTTAATTGGCACATAGTTCTACAGGATGTACAGGAGGCATGAAATTAGCCTCTGCTTGCCTTCTGAAGAGACCTCAGGAAGCTTTTATTCATGGCAGAAGATGAAGCAGGAGTAAGCACGTCATATGGCAAAAGCAGGAACAAGAGAGAGTAGAGGTGAAGGTGCCGCATGCTTCAAAATGACCAGATCTTGTGAGAGCTTACTCACAATTGCAAGGACAGCACCAAGCCATGAAGGATCCATGCTGATGACCCAAACACCTCCACCAGGCCCCACTTCCAGCACTGGGAATTACAATTCAACATGAGATTTGGGTAGGGACAAATATCCAAACTATATCATCTCCCTTCTGTGTAGTAGTCCATAGTATCTATTGTTTCCATGTTTATGTGCATGTGTGCTCAATATTTAGCTATCACTTATAAGTGAGAACATGTGGTATTTCATTTTCTGCTCCTGCATTAATTCACTTAGGATTATGGCCTCCAGCTTCATCCATGTTGCTGTGAAGGACATGATTTCATCCTTTTTAATGGCTGTGTAGTATTCCATGGTATATATGTACATTTTCTTTATCCATTCCACCATTGATGGGCACCTAAGTTAATTCCATGTCTTTGATATAAAATGTCCTGTTGAGACAACCATTAGCATTCCCTACATGTGGTTTCCTTTGCTCTCTTCCACATGACTCTGTTACCCTCAACACTGATACCTCCCTTCTTTGAAGTAGTAACCTACCAGCTTGTGCCCACAAAGCCTGGATGTATGTTTTCTACAAATCCCTTCATATCCATCCCCAAAAGCAAACTAAATGAAGATCCAGTGCTAGTAAGTGGTCTTAACAGTCTTATCACAAGAAGCAGAAAATAGTTGGGCACAGTGGCTCACACCAGTAATCCCAGCACTTTGGGAGGCTGAGGCGGGTGGATCACCTGAGGTCAGGAGTTCGAGACCAGCCTGACCAATATGGTGAAACCCTGTCTCTACTGAAAATACAAAAATTAGCTGGGTGTGGTGGCGCACGCCTGTAGTCCCAGCTACTCAGGAGGCTGAGAGAGGGGAATTGCTTGAACCCAGGTGGCAGAGGTTGCGGTGAACCGAGATCACACCACTGCACTCCAGCCTGGGCAACAGAGCAAGACTCTGTCTCAAAAAAAAAAAAAAAAAAAAGAAGCAGAAAATCAGTGATCTGTAATATTTGTCTATCACTTACCATTGTCTTGGGTACACAATGAAGAAAACAAAATAATACTCCTTTGGCCTCTAAAACTTATTGTCTTAAAAATTTCATCAAAGTAGGCAGAGATTACCCCTCATTTTGGCAAGAACCTAAGATAGAAGGACAAAGTCCTGAGACAGAGAGAAGTTGAAGCAGTTACAGGGATATATGACCAAAATGGTAGCACTGTACAATTGGGAAATTCCTAGAGATAAGCATTAGACCTCCTTTTGAATGACCAGTGCAGACAACTAGAGATAAAGTTGTATCCTAGAAAAAAAAGTTGTCTTATTTTGGGTTCTCCCAGAGAAGAAACTAAAACACAGATTTGAGTGAAAAGTTTATTTGAGAGGTCACCCCAATAAACACTGGTAATACAGTGAGAACATGAGATACAAAATGAAAATGAGTCAATAAAGAGAGCATTATTAATCAAGTTACCTATGTGGGCAAGTAACTGGAAAAATTAAACAAATAATAAAATTTTAAAACAAAAATTTTAAAAGCCAATCAGATTCCCACAGCAGTTACTGGTATGTTTATGATCCAGATAGTTTCTAATCCTTGAGATAATTACTAGAACTTCCAACAAGATTTTACACCAAAATTTTATGCTAAATATCATGTTCTACATACTATTGTTTTACTCATTTATTTATCCATTTACTGAAGAACAACAATACCACTCCAGCCATATTTTATATGTAATTAAGATTAAACAACAGATACACCAGCATAATTGAACTATTTTCTTTTACATTTGCATTTTCACCATATATTTCAGCATGGTGACCATGTTCACGAATTCTCTTCTGTTTCTTCTGGGGGTCTTTTCATAATCCCTGATCTTGGGAGGTCTTACATGGTGGAAGAAAACACTAAATTTAATACAAGATATTTTGTAAGAAGAGAGAGTACACAGACCTGAAACTTAATAGAACTCTGTTTTGGTTCCAATATTTCTTCCTAACAATGAATAAACCCGAACTTAATCACTTAAGCTTCTTGGGCCTCCATTTCCTCACATGTCCAACTATCTGCTAGAAGATTCCAGTTATTTTATAATTCTATATACATTAATACTAGCAATATGGAGTGCTTTAAGATTATTCTTTACCATTTTTCAGCTGGCAAGGGGCAGACTCATAGGAATGCATTAGAAATATTAATCTAGATTACCATTCAGACAGAAAGTCGGAGGCTCTTGCAATAATCTAAGGACAAAAGAAAGGCCTGACATGGAGATTGTCAGTAGAACTTAAAAGTAAAAGACAGAGGACAATTATGTATTAAAGGAGGAATGATTGTGATGACAAATGAGAGCAAGGGAGCAAAAATCACCATGTCATTTAGTTTTGTTGTCTGGGAAGATCATAATGCCACTGGCTGAATGCCCAAACACTCACACCATCAGCCTTCAAATGCCCATCCACCAATCCTCGTTCATGTCAGTGTCCTTTAAGTCTTTACATGTCAAAACAGAAGGGATGCAACATGCATAAACTTCAAATACAGAGTTAAATGGGCTTGTCAGATTAAAAGACATCACTTTCACTTAAAAACAGAATATTAAAGACGCACACAGAACAATGGCCTGCACATATTAGGCACTCAATATTTGTTGAGTGAACTGAGTTGATCTGTAGTCTTCTCTGAAAAAGAAACAGGGAATCCCTAAGAAGCTCTGTAGAATGATTTTGCAGAACAGAATACCCTGCAGTACACAACGTCTATGGAGTCTGCATTGTCTTTGGCTACTATCAACAGTTCAAAAGGAAGAAGAAAAATAACCTTTTATGATTACCTGAGCTTTAAAACTTTCTGACACACACTAAGGAAGTAGATGATTTATTCATAGCAAAACTGTAGTGCTAAGAACTAAACTTCAGCTGGAGAGTATGAAAACAGTGGGGCCCTTAAAAATAAAAATATTGCCCTTCAGCAAGAGCTGTAGTGAACTTACAACTATTTGAGACAAACTTTTCCTCTCTTTTTGTTATAGAGAGGATGTCATTTTCAATAAGAGAAAATAATATTTATGCCAAGTTATACTTCATATTCTTTCCCCTAAAAGCCAAAGGAAGAAAATATCCCTTTTTATCACTGCATCTTCAAAACCAAAGCTTCAGATTTTGCCTTAAAATACTCATTTATCTCCCATGCACTGATCATTTCTTTTCTTGCCTTGCTGTCTATTCAGACCATAGCACTGATTACAACAAACTATTTATGTGTACTTATTCCTTGAAAAAATGGAGGCAACTGAAAGCAATGTTTGACTTTTTTCACAACTCTGATATTTAAAACTTTATTAATATTTAATAGCAACATTAAATATTTGGACAAAGACATAAAATATTGTGTTTCTACCCATCTACATATCCTTATTACCATACACTTGCCCCAGTACAGAGTAAATATGGAAAATGGTAGTATTACATACAGCATACATAGGGAATCGGGACCATTTAAATATTTGCCACACTAAAAATTCGACCAACTTCAAAAAACCCCATTGTTGAAACATCTGAGTAAATATTCAGAAGTATGTCTTCTAAGAGTATTAGAAAGTGGTCCTTGTTAATACTTTTCTTGTACTGTCAAGGGAGAATCTTGCTTCCTGAAAGCTTAACAAAATTGTTATGTTTTACATTTTACGTTGCTTAAACAAACAATGCTGTCAAAACTTGATGGATCTTTCACAATGCAATGCTAAAAAGCTTAAATGGAATCACTGGAAAATTGCAGAAATTTCAGACTTTCCTAAAAACTCAAATTTGTTTTTAAGTGTTTTGTTTTTATCTCTCACAAGAGCTGGGATTTGAATGCCACATTTTTTTTTCTAGTTATAACCCATGAATAAGTTGCATTATTTTATAAAACCTTACATGAGGGAAACAAAGAACAGCACAAGCAAACCGCGCTTGTGGAAAAGTGGGTCCCTGATTAAATGAAACAAATTTGTAAAAGAGGACGTAGAAGGCTGGGATTTTGTGAAAAGATCAATGAGACTATTATGAAGTGTTTAAACATGGGACACAGATAAAGCCGCAAGTAAGTTGCTGTGGTAATTTGTCAAGAGTTCTGGCTATACATCTTCACAGCCAGGTGAAACTTCTCCAGTTATTTGCTGACATATTTGACCCACCAGGAGACTTTCCTGAGTTGAACCAGTTTTTTTTTTCCTTTTTCTTTTTTTTTTTTTTTTTTTTTTTTGAGATGGAGTCTTGCTCTGTTGCCCAGGCTGGAGTCCAGTGGCACAATCTTGGCTCACTGCAAGCTCCGCCTCCCGGGTTCCCGCCATTCTCCTGCCTCAGCCTCCCGAGTAGCTGGGACTACAGGCACCCGCCACCACGCCTGGCTAATTTTTTTTTTTTTTTTTTTGTATTTTAGTAGACATGGGGTTTCACCGTGTTAGCCAGGATGGTCTCGATTGAACCAGTTTTCTTTTCAATAATTCTAACTATGAGCAGAAGTTGGCCATATGAAAGTTTGAACATGGCAGTGATTTCAAAACAGCGTAAATCATATCTCTGTGTCTGTTTGGCTTTATTTGCCCTGTGTCCATATCTCTAGCCTTCCTGATTGATATTCAATTTTTTTTTTTTTTTTTTGAGACGGAGTCTCCCTGTGTTGCCCAGGCTGGAGTGCAGTGGCTTGATCTCGGCTCACTGCAAGCTCCACCTCCCGGGTTCACGCCATTCTCCTGTCTCAGCCTCCCGAGTAGCTGGGACTACAGGCACCCACCACCACGCCCAGCTAATTTTTTGTATTGTTATTAGAGATGGGGTTTCACCATGTTAGCCAGGATGGTCTTGATCTCCTGGCCTCGTGATCCTCTCGCCTTGGCCTGCCAACCAAATGTTATTCTTTTGAAAAGCAAATCAGCCAACAATTTCAACGTATTGTTAATTTCAGTTAGGTTGTATACCATTAAGAGAAAATGTGGACTCCTAAATTATAGATTCTTTTTAACATTATCCTCATTTTATGCTTTACTATATAATTAAATTATATATAACATTATCTAAATAAAATGTGCTTTGTGTAACTTCTATTTTATAGCCCAATTAATTGTGCTCACTAGGCATATATTAACCATTCTTCAACGCCTGGGTTTGTACTTTCAGAAAGAAAAGTGTATTTCTTTATTTTTACTTTCCTTTAAAAATGAAAAAATATGTGTTGAGTACTAATTCAAAATTAAGGTGATAGAGTAACAATCACCACACATATAATACAACTTCTACATTTTTAGCTATATAGGCTAAAGTACATGAATGAATAAAAATGACTACTGAATATAAGCTATTCAACTGAACGGAATTGTATTCATGAAGAAAATCATAAGTAGAGTTTGGACTCAATTGTCTATGACGGAAGAATGATGAGAATGCAATGCTTCAATATACTAAAAATTAGAAAATCAATGTAACATATAGTTTACCAATATTTTTCTCTTTTTCTTGTCACAGAATTCTTTGTGGTGAATATGTCTGAAACCCAATATTGTCTTAAAATAAATATGTCTGAAACTCAATATTGTTTTTGAAATAAACGAACCCACTTTAAAACATCAGTAATCAGAGTGTATTTCTGGGACATTTTATCTATTTGAATGAAGTTTTTCAAAGAACAACTAGACGAGGCTAATTCTGAGCCATTTATCTGGAACCAATATGTCAACGGAGTAACATAAAATTAAATATGATTTGGCTGTCCCTATCATTATAAAAATTGGAACAATTTACACAAGGGAAATTACAATACTTAAATAGTAAATGTTTCCTTATTATTCAGCCTTGAAAAAGAAGGAAATTCTGCCATTTGCAACAATATGGATAAACCTAGAGGATATGATGCTAAGTAAAATAAGTCAGCCACAAAGGACGAATACTGCAGGATTCCACTTACATAGGATATCTAAAACAGTCAAACTCACAGAAGCCCAGAATAAAATGGTGGTTGCCAGAAGCTGAGGGGAGGGGGAAATGGAGAGTTGTTCTTCAGCTATAAAATTTCTTTATGCAAAATGAACGAGTTCTAGAGATCTACTGTATAGTACCCATAATTAACAATACTGTGCACTTTATGATATGTTGAGGGTAGATTTAATGTTAAGTATTGTTACAACACACACACACACACACACACACACACGAAAACAAAGACATTTTTGGAGATTATAAAAACATTTAGTATCTTGGTTGTGATGACGGTATCATGGGTATATGCATACATACAAATACATCAAGATGTATATACACTCAATGTGTGCACTTTTCTGTATATCAAGTATATACTTCAATAAAGCTTTTTTTTAAAAAAAAAAAAAGAAAAATAAATATTTAAATAAGTTCACCACCGTAAAAAAAAAAGTAAATGTTTTTCAACTTAACACATTTTACTTCTAGCAAAGCATCTTTCACTAAAACAATAACTCCCATGATTGTTTTGTTTTGTTAAAAACAAATGCACTTATTCAAAGCTACATAGTATAATCATAGATTTATGCATGGATTTTGACCTTCAAAATTCAAGAAAATATCCCTCTGTTTTCTCACTCAGTTTTTGACTGTTCCAAACTCCATATTAAGATTCTACCTGAATCAATATTGACCCAAAGTGTGTTTACTGACAATTTCTATATGAAAAATATAAAAACTTTGCGGACTTAAAAATTCTAGTTCAGTCCTATGTTTGCTACTATAACATATTTTCCATAGAGTGAAAAACCTTCCAGGAAGTTTCTTTTTCAATATAACCTCTGTTACATAGTTCATTTATTTGCTGAATTTTAGTCTGAAGAAAACAAATAGCAGTTCGATTTAGGGAGTTCCTGGGGTTCTTTGAGGAGATTACAGAATGCCTTATGTAACTTAGACTGTGCGTCCAATCAATAAATGCCTGTATTTCTTCACAACAATATTTATAAAACATTACTCATAATGCATGCACCTAATCAAAATCTCAGGATGTAATAGCTGCAGATTTGAACCCAAAGTGTTTAGAAAACAACAGTGCAAATACCAGACTATCAGTTTGACGAGAGTTTTATATCCCAAGTACTTATTCCTCTGTCTGCTCATAAGTGATGTATAGTAAATATATATTGGATAAACACAGAAAACAGTTCACTGGGAAATGTGCCAATTTTTCATAACAGATGCACATATTTGCATTGTCAGCTCTTAGAAAATAGTTACTGAAAAGAGTGCAACAAATCCTGTGCCCACCTCTACATTTAGGACACTTCTGGGTTTTGCAGTGCCTGACCAGGTTGCCTTCATTTGGCCCTTCAGACAACTGCATCAAAAGTTAGTTCTTTTTTTTTTTTCTTGAAGTAGTTTTTTTTTTTAATTCCACACGTATTCTTTGAACCTCTCCTAAGTACACATTTGCTATAGAAATCTCCTGAATGTTTTGATTTTTCAATCTCATTTCATCAACACAATATACTTATGTTTAATGATGCAACTGAACCCCAAATTAGAAAAAAAAGTCCTTTGTTTTTCATTTATAGGCTCACAGTTGCATCTGCAACATCAAGCCAAGAATAATTAGCTGATGGCCACATCTGAAGTGTCAGACTGAAGGCACCAAGTTGCTAAGTGCTTCAAGAAGCTGCCAAATTGCAAAAGGGTGGCAGAGTGGACCGGAGGCAACATTATAATTCTGCCACCAGTTTCCTGGTAGTGAAGTTGTAAGTACTGGGAAGAGTTACAAAGGATGTGCATGAAATCTTTTTAAAAGATATTTCTCAATAGAAAGATAACCCTTAGTGAGATGGTCTAGGGGTAATCTCATCACTTTAAACCAAAATACCACTTGCTCTGACTCTAAGATCAGAATGAGAAGAATGTTTTGTATTAGAATAACACTTACTTCACTTATAAACACTGAGTCCCCGTAAGGAATCTAAATATAAGTGTAAAGATAATTGTGTTTTCTTCTTTTGGTTTATTTGTCCCTCAATGCTCCTGTGAGGGAGGAAAGGTATCACACACAAGCAACAGAAGTGGCAGTAATGTAGATAGGTGAGAAGGTCTTTGTTAGTTTCCATCTGGGGTGGAAGATAGGATCAGGAAAGGAGCTACATTTTTTTCTTTTTCTTTTTTTTTTTTCTTTTATTTTAAGTTCCAGGCATGTGCAGAATGTGCAGGTTTCTTACATAGGTACGTGTGCAATGGTGGTTTGCCGCACCTATCAACCCATCATCTTGGTATTAAGTGCAGTGTATCAGTCCATTTTCATGCTGCTGATAAAGACATACACTAGGCTGGGCAATTTACAAAGGAAAGAGGTGTAATGGAGAACTCACAGTTCAGCGTGGCTGGGAAAGCCTCAACAATCATGGTGGAAGGCAAGGAGGAGCAAGTCACATCTTGCGTGGATGGCAGCAGGCAAAGAGAGAATGAAAGCTAAGCAAAACGGGTTTCTCCTTATCAAACCATCAGATCCTGTGAGACTCATTCACTATCTGGAGAACAGCACAGGAAAGACCCGCCCCCATAATTCAGTCACTTCCCAGTGGGTTCCTCCCATGACACATGGAAATTGTGGGAGTTACAATTCAAGACGAGATTTGGGTGGGGACATAGCCAAACCATATCACCCAGCATCCATTAGCTATTCTGCCTGATGCTCTCCCTCCCTCCATCCCACAGGCCCCAGTGTGTGTTGTTTCCCCCCATGTGTCCACGTGTGCTCATTGTTCGGGAGCTACATGTTTTCTAGGTGGATATGGATTCTGGTTAACTACAAAAGGGGCCTAGCTCCTCAAACTGGAACCAGTGATAGTCAAGCTCTTGGAGGAACCTCAGTGGGATGGAACATAACTTGCAAGTAAATTATGTGGACAGGACTTACACAAAAGATGTTTATGATCTGAGAGTGTCAGGTCATCTGCCCTCTTCTGAATCTAATATTGCTTCCAAATAACTTTAACACAAACCTTTTTAGATCTGTGGGTTATAACAAACTCACAGAAATTCCTTCCAAGCACTTGGGGGTTGATTTTAAAAAGAAGAAAAAAAATTCCTAAACAAGATGATTAAAAATTGCTTTTGAAATTTTCCTACCAGTCAAATGTCATTTAAAGCCTCTTTATTTTATTAAGCGAACACTTTTATAGCACTTACTATGTGCCAGACACAATTCTAGAGTGCCTCATAAACATTCCTCCTTTAATAGTTGTAACAGCCTTATGAATTATAGGTAAGAATATTATTCCTACTTCACAAATAAAGAAACTGAGACAACAAAGTAAATAGGCAGCTGCCCCAAGTCATGCTGCAAGGAAGTGGCAGAGCCCAGGGTTAGAACCCAGAGGATCTGGCCACAGCATTCAGGCTCTTAACTACTCTGTTATGAGCTCTCAGAAGTGAATCTTTTTTTAACAAATGGCATACACACCTGTCTTTAAGTCCATATTCTCTATCTGTAAAATGGGGATAATATATCTACTCAAATTAAATGGGCTGAGGTATATAAAGCTACATTCAGCATAGTATTTGGCATCTAATAAGCATACCACACTGGCTGTTGCTAGTTTTATCACATCATTGCCAATAGCGGTAACAGGATATCATCACACACATAAAAATAACAATAGCTACTATGTTTAAGACCTTTAACGGTTTTTTTTTTGCAATTTATTACCTCATTTAATCTTTGCAACAATGTTGCAAGGAAGATATCATTTCTGTTTCACATATTTAAAATACATAAGACATCAAAGTCAAGTAATAAGTGTGAGACCTCATACCTATAAAGTAGCGTATGGGTATGTAAGAGTTTGCATGAGTTTTGTGAGAAAAAAATATAAGACATGGGGCAGGGACATAGCTGCATCTGTGTGTGTGAGTGAGTGAGCTGAAGCAAACAAACAAAAAGATAAGCTGTAAAAATTGAATTGTCCTCATTTGACCTCTTTCCATTTAATTCAGATGATTGTATGCTTGATTTCCTAAAAGCCATGGGTACGTATTTCAGGTACATCAACAAGCAAAATACTCACATCACTTTATTTTCCCAAGAGTATTTCTGTTGTAACTGATGTGTACGTGCTTTCTTTATTAATCCTTGAGAAAGATTTAGTGTAGTATAAGTACAGTATGCTAATACATATTGATTTAGACCTTTGACACCACTTAGAGGCTAAAACCTTCTTTCTTTTAAAACCCAATTTACATATTATTCTTGATCGCAAGAGAGTGTTGTCTATTACATTATCCAATAAATACAATAAGTAATTAAAAACATATATAACCACAGGTCTCCTCAAACTAGTGAAAACAAAATTTTTATCCATTTGACTCTTTTAAGGCCAGTAATGTTTTGCTTAGGTTTAGCTACTAAAAATTTTCACTTTATTAATTATTGTTTCTAAGAAAAAGGCAAACACTTTGAAGACAAAATAGGCCTGAGCACATGGCCCTCCATGTCTTTTGCCTGAGTCACTACATTCCTTGAAAGACGAATGACCCTTGTTTTTGCCTTTTCCTACACAAAAAATAATGTCTGATGGGGTTAGTGATTATACCTCTGTAATCTATAATGAGAATTATTCTTATACCCAAACCTAGATGTGATTCTGCTTTAATATAACTTCTGAGCAAGTGTGATGTGGTTTTGTACAGACTGAAGCCCTAACACAGGTCGCTAAGCAGTGAGCTGAAGCCCTGTGCTGGAACGATCTGACAGAACTGCTCTCAGGTTCTAGGTCTCAGTCCTCAGTAGGACTTTTGAATAAAACTAACTTCAATTCTTTAAAAAAGAGAGAGAGAGAGAGAGAGAAACAGGAACAAAAGGACACAAATAAAATACTTCTCTTAGCCACTAATGTGTGTGCACTTCCATAAGGCAGAATTAAAGAAATTTTGCATCTGCATTTTGAGTTATTTATAGAATAATTAACATCCCTTCAATATACTGTTAAATGAACACGCATTATTCAGTGAAACAATACATGTGAAGTGCTTAACAGTCTGCCTATCACTTAGAAAGCTATCAGTCAGTATTGGTTTTCATTTTTAATATTATATTTCAGATTGACAATATATTATTTTTCTGAAGTTTTATAATCTGCCAGTGTGGAAGATATCAAAAATGCTTAATCTAAGTGAAAAGGTTTTTTACTAAGAGGTGTGTCACTATATATGCTCCATCACTTGGGGAAAGTTTGACAGGTACTGAGCAGCAATTCTCCTGACAACATTAAGGGAGAAAAGAGAAATAAATGAGAAACTAGATAAAGCTAGTGAAGTTGAATGCCTTCAGGGCTCTTGGGTTTTTTGTTTTTTGTCTTTTTTTTTTTGAGATGGAGTCTCGCTGTCACCCAGGCTGGAGTGCAGTGGCGCGATCTCGGCTCACTGCAGGCTCCGCCCCCCAGGGTTCACACCATTCTCCTGCCTCAGCCTCCCAAGTAGCTGGGACTACAGGCGCCCGCCACCTCGCCCGGCTAATTTTTTGTATTTTTAGTAGAGACGGGGTTTCACCATGTTAGCCAGGATGGTCTCGATCTCCTGACCTTATGATCCACCCACCTCGGCCTCCCAAAGTGCTGGGATTACAAGCGTGAGCCACCGCGCCCAGCCGGGCTCTTGGACTCTGTCCCCAGGTGAAGAGTGTATCCATCCTACAAGCACTGGTGTCATTAATTCCCAGAAGGCCTCTCTGTCCATCAAACCATATTTCCATGATCCCTGTAAACAGCTCAGAGTGGAAGTGAGGAGGCGTCTTCCACTCCATGAGGCTATGGGGCTTGATGGGGTCTGCTAGGGCTAGGGCTAAGGTGGAGATATATACTCCTGCAGGCTAAACTACTCATGATATGCTCATGGAGAACTAGCTCAACACCACTTGGAGATATCCTGCTTCAAAATCAGGATAAATCATATATTTCATATGTCTCAGAGCAGCTATCTCGCTGGAATCTATTCAAAGCCAGAATGTGACAAAAAGGTTTAAAATTAAATGTTTTTTAAAAATTAAAGAGAAGTATGTTTGAAATATAAAAATTATAACGAGGTTAGAACTAAGAGAAAATGGAAGGAAATTAGAACCCAGTTCTTTGTGACATCTTTTAAGACTGGGATTCTATCTGTTAGGAATCATTTTTACACTGGCTTCAATAGCTGCTTGCAAATATAATTTTTAAAGAAGAATAAATAGCTAGGGTCAGTATTAAGTTTTAATCATTTAATTCACATAACTTGACATGTCCATAAAACAAAAGGATAGAATCATAAACTGATGCATTATGTTTATGATGTATTGTTTCCCAGCCTTTTTCTTATGCCCAAAGGAAGTTTTTAAAGTTTTATTTTCCCTTATTTGAACAATACCAAGGCAAAAGTACAGGTGACAATAAAAAGTGAGTTACTGGAACAGACACAAACAGGGGCAGCAATAAACAGCTAATTAGATACGTGGCACAGTTTAGAAAAGCTAAACTTTAATTATTCAGATAGCTTTACTGTGAAAATTGGTACCCATTGATTTATTATTCTACTCATGGAAAATAGACTATATCCAGATATTTTCTTCAAAAGTAACCTATTTTATATTTACTAACTTTGCTTAGGCTTTTCTTTTGTGAAGAAATGGACTATGGTAACAGGATTGTGGGAAATTAAAAAAAGAGGATGAGGCCAACGTATGGCATGAATTCTCTCTCTTCCTTATCTAGGCCTTTTTAACAACTCGTGAAGAAGCAACATATAACAACGTAATATGCATGAATTCTCTCTCTTCCTTACCTAGGCTTTTTAAAAAACTCACAAAGAAACAACATATAACAATGTAATATAGTGTAAAGCGGGGACCAAATGTATTTGCTGGCAGCAGAAACGTGTCTATTCAACAGTCCCTGAGTAATCCTTAGCATGATGGATCTGAGTAAGCCATTATGACTTTTAACTGGCAAATGAGGCATGCCATTACACTGTATTTATAACAAAAAGAAAGGCATCCTTATGGACCATTTGTCTAGAGCCCCGTGGGCCCTTTAAACACATTCACAGGAAACATCCCCATGGAAGCAGCAAGAGCAATGAAACCAAAGTCTGGCATGCTATCAACTTGTTTTCAAAATTCCCTGAAATGGGTGACCCTTGTTCTCATATACTCCACCCTCATTAACTGAAAATGTCTTCTGGTTTTCAATTCAGCTATAGTCTAGAAGTCATTTGGCTCTTTTTCTTGCTTTCTTTTTTGACCCTGCCCTATCTTAACCCTGCAGTTGTTCTGTGGTCTCTGGCCTCAAGTCCTGTGGTTCCACACCCACATCCCATGTCACATAGGGTGGCCCATGCCCAGTGTTTGAAATAGTCCCTGGTTTCCTACCTGGCCTATTCGTGGACTCTGAGTATATCTCACACTACATGATAATGATGATGATCATGATCATGATGAGCTTCTTCCATTTTTTTCTCCTTAAAAACAAAGGTAAAAAGTAGAGTGTGCTAAACTAATCTTTAGGATCAAGTTGCAGTCTGTTTTTTGGAAAGTTCAGTGTTGAAATTTGAAACCTATCTCAGGGAAAAAAAAAAAAAAAAGAAAAAGCTGTTCTGAAAGTCATGTTGAACTTTGAATTTTTGACCACTGTTATTTTTTATAATTAATATGAGTATTTATCACAGTGCTGTCAGCAGGTCCACATGAGACTCCTTTAATAATTTATTACCAGTGTGGGGATGCTAAGGAAGCCCTTCCTGCATGGAACAAGGAGAAACACTTTTTGGAAAATCAGGTGAGCCTTTTTTCTTATGCCCCAAGGAAGTTTTCAAAGTTCACAAGAGAGGAAGAACTAATGTGTTTCCATTATTTAAACAATGTCATGGTAAAAGTATAGGTGGGGGAAAAAAAGTGACTTACTGGAACAAGAGACACAAACAGGAGTGGCAATTAATAGCTAATTAGATATCTGGCCCAGTTAGGCAACTTATCATCATCAAAGCTCATACAGGACTTCAGGAAACTAGGAAGACGGGCAGAAGGGCACTCCCAACTCCAAAATATCTTACAAATATAACACCATTAAAGTGTTATCATAGTTACATATTTTATGCAAGCCAAGGAACAAGCCTGTGACATTATTCTTTGCATTTAGCAAGCATCTAGGGAATCTAACCTTTGTAGTGAAAGGATAATCCTTTCACTATGAAGTTAGGATGGTCCTAACATAAACAGCTATTAAACTAGAACTCAGCCTCAGTTATGACTGAGGCCCTAAGTCAGAAATATTGATTACAATCATGTTGTGAAGTAAATTGCCAGACCATCAAAATATAACAATATTTGAAAAAGAGTGAAAGCCCAATTTTGCAACTCTTATTTTAGCAATCACTTTAAGTGTTTAAGAAGTTGAAACTAGTTATTTAAGAGAGAATTTCTTTGGAAAAATATTGTTGGAGTGCTGCAGCTGTTTATTTCTTCTTTACTATGGAGAAAGGAGAGCATTTCTCTCCTCATCTTGAGCATGATTTAAAAAAACTTTAAAAGGCTCATTCAGAGAGGTTGGTGTACATCTTCAGACATGACCAAGCTGGAGATTGACAAACCATGTCAAGAAACTGTAGATGAGAGATTTTCTGGCTGAAGGAAGGTGATATGGTTTGGCTGTATCCCCACCCAAATCTCAGCTTGAATTGTATCTCCCAGAATTCCCATGTGTTGTGGGACAGACCCAATGGGAGGTAATTGAATCATAGGGGCTGGTCTTTCCCGTGCTATTCTCCTGATAGTGAATAAGTCTCACAAGACCTGATGGCTTTATCAGGGGTTTCTGTTTTTGCTTCATCCTCATTTTTCTTTTGCTGCCACCATGTAAGAAGTGCCTTTCATCTCCCACCATGATTGTGAGGCATCCCCAGCCATGGGGAACTGTAAGTTCGATTAAACCTTTTTTTTCCCACAGTTTCACGTATGTCTTTATCAGCAGTGTGAAGACAAACTAATACAGTAAATTGGTAACAGCAGAGTGGGGTGTTGCTGAAAAGATACCCAAAAATGTGGAAGTGACTTTGGAACTGGGTAACAGGCAGAGGTTGGAACAGTTTGGAGAGCTGAGAAGAAGACAGAAAAATGTGGAAAAGTTAGGAACCTCCTAGAGACTTGCTGAATGGCTTTGACAAAAATGCAGAAAGTGATATGAATGATAAGATCCAGGCTGATGTGGTCTCAGATGGAGATGAGGAACTTGCTGGGAGCTGCAGCAAAGGTGATTCTTGTTATGTTTTAGCAAAGAGACTGGTGGCATTTTACCCCTGCCCTGAAGATTTGTGGAACTTTGAACTTGCGAGAGATGATTTAGGGTATCTGGCAGAATAAATTTCTAAGCAGCAAAACATTCAAATGTAACTTGGGTGCTGTCAAAAGCATTCTGTTTTAAAAGGGAAACAGCATAAAAGTTCAGAAAATTTGCAGCCTGACAATGCAGTAGAAGTGAAAAACCCATTTTTTGAGGAGAAATTCAAGCCGGCTGCAGAAATTAGCATAAGTAGCAAGGAGCCTAATGTTAATCACCAAGACCATGGGGAAAACATTTCCAGCCCATGTCAGAGACCTTCACCTCAGCCCCTCCCATTACAGGCCTGGAGGCCTACGAGGAAAAAGTGGTTTTGTGGGCTAGGCCCAGGGTCCCCGAGCTGTGTGCAGCCTAGGGACTTGGTTCCCTGTGTTCAAGCTGCTACAGCCATGGCTGAAAGGGCCAATGTAGAGCTCAGGCCATGGCTTCAGAGGGTGGAAGCCCCAAGCCTTGGCAGCTTCCATGTGGTGTTGAGCCCGTGGGTGCACAGAAGTCAAGAATTGAGGTTTAGGAACCTCTGGCTAGATTTTAGAAGATGTATGGAAATGCCTGGATGCCCAAGCAAAAGTTTGCTGCAGGGGCGGAGCCCTCATGAAGAACATCTGCTAGGGCAGTGCAGAAGGGAAATGTGGGGTCAGAGCCCCCACACAGGTTCCCTACTGGGGCACTGCCTAGTGGAGCTGTGAGAAGAGGGCCACAGTCCTCCAGACCCTGGAATGATAGATCCACCAACAGCTTCCACCATACACCTGGAAAAGCCACAGACACTAAATGCCAGCCTGCGAAAGCAGCCAGGAGAGAGGCTGTACCCTGAAAAGCCACAGGGGTGGAGCTGCCCAAGACCATGGGAACCCACCTTTTGCATCAGCATGACCTGGACATGAGACCTGAAGTCAAAGGAGATCATTTTGGAGCTTTAAAATTTGACTTCCCCGCTGGATTTCAGACTTGCATGGCCATGTAACCACTTTGCTTTGGCCAATTTCTCCCATTTGGAACAGCTCTATTTACCCAATACCTGCACCCCCATTGTATCTAGCAAGTGACTAGATTGCTTTTGATTTTATAGGCTCATAGGTGGAAGGGACTTGCTTGTCTCAGATGAGACTTTGGACTGTGGACTTTTAAGTTAATGCTGAAATGAATTAAGACTTTGGGGGACTGTTGGGAAGGCATAATTGGTTTTGAAATGTAAGGACATGAGATTTGGAGGGGCCAGGGGTGAAATTATATGGTTTGGCTGTGTCCCCACCCAAATCTCAACTTGAATTGTATCTCCCAGAATTCCCACATGTTGTGGGAGGGGCCGGAGGGGGTGGGGATAATTGAATCATGGAGGCTGGTCTTTCCAGTGCTATTCTCATGATAGTGAATAAGTCTCACGAGCACATCAGGGGTTTCCGTTTTCACTTTGTCCTCATTTTTCTCTTGCCACCACCATGTAAGAAGTGCCTTTCATCTCCCGCTATGATTCTGAGGCATCCCCAGCCATGTAGAGCTGTAAGTTCAACTAAACCTTTTTTTCTTCTCAGTTTCAGGTATGTCTTTATCAGCAGCATGAAAATGAACTAATACACAAGGTCTACATAGAACCTACTACCCATCTCCACATAATACAACAAAAGAGCCATTTTCCAACACTTGCCAAGCCCAGAGTGTCGGCTCATAGCAGTACTAGCCCAGTATGGCCTTTCTTGCTCCCATCTTTGGCATGTCCCTGGAGGAGTCAGAAACACACACAGCAAGAAGATAGAGAAGAGGCAGAAGCCAAAGTGAGGAGGAAGGAAAGCTGGCCATGCCCTGTCTCCCTCCATACAGGTTTTGGATTGCAGCTCTGACTTTATATTAAGATTAAAGTTTTGATTATTATACATATCTAGACATACCAATATTCAAAAGAGATTATTTGGAAGACAAATGCAACCTGAGCATTTCTCCAGGAGAAGCAGAGTAACTAATCCCAAGAAGCCTAGAAATCAAGCTGCCCTGACTACTATTGCCAGTGCACACACACACAACATCCACGGGCCTGGAAATTAGACCTCTCAGTCCACTACCATCAGGACACATGTGGGCCATCCACAGGCCTGTGGGCACACATGCATGCCTCCCAGAGCCCCAAGGACTAACCCACCAAGCCTGCCTCTACTGCCACCAGTGCCCTCTCACATGACCCACCCAAGTGCCTGGGGATTGGTCCTCCTAGCATGACATTGCACTGGTGACCACACATGCTGCTGGAGGACTTGAGGATTGGCCTGCGCCCTCTACTGCCATTACTGAACACATACACACCACCAGAAGGCCTAAGTAGCAGCCCACCCCAGCCCATCGCTGTCACCACCTGTACCCAAGCATGCTGCCTACAGGCCTAAGGACTGTTTTACATAGAACTAACACTGCCAGTGCCCAAGATTTCAAATAAACAATTTAACAAAGCACCTCAAGGAACTAGATAAACAAGAACAAACAAAACCAAAATTAGAGGAAGAAAACAAATAGTAAAGATCAGAGCAGAACTCAATAGAGACCTAAAACACAATATAAAGGATTAACAAAATGAAAAGCTAGTGTTCTGAAAAAATAATCAAAATCAATAAGGCAATAGCTGAACTAACCAAGAAAAAAAAAGAAGACTCAAATAAATAAAATCAGAAATGAAAAAGGAGACATTATAACTGATACCACAGAAAAGCAAAGGATCACTAGAAACTATTATGAAAAGCTATATGCTAACAAATTGGAAAGTCTAGAAAAAGGTTCTGGAGAAAGAGGAATGATCATATACTGTTGGTGGGAGTGTAAGCTAGTTCAATCATTGTGGAAAACTGTGGAGATTATTCAAAGACATAAAAACAGAAATACTATTCCACCTACCCATCCCATTACTGGATATATTCCCAAAGGAATATTAATCATTCTCTCATGAAGACATATGCACACGTATGTTCATTGTGGCACTATTCTCAATAGCAAAGACATAGAATGAACCTAAATGCCCATCAATGATAGACTGGATAAAGAAAATGTGGTACATACTCACCATGGAATACTATGCAACCATAAAAAAGAATGAGATCATATCCTTTGCAGGAACATGATGGCGCTGGAGGCCATTATCCATAGCAAACTAGCACAGGAACAGAAAACCAAATATTACATGTCCTCACTTACAAGTGAGAGCTAATTGATGAGAACACAGGGACACATAGAGGGGAACAACAGACACTGGGGCCTATCAGAGGGTGATGGGTGAGAGGAGGGAGAAGATCAAGAAAAATAACAAATGGGTACTAGGCTTAATGCCTGGGTGATGAAATAATCTGTACAACAAACCCCCATGACACAGGTTAACCCATATAACAAACCTGCACATGTATTCCTGAACTTAAAATAAAAGTTAAATTTTAAAAAAAGAAAGAACATACCTCAAAATAATAAAAGCCACATATGAAATACCTGCAGCTAATATCATACTGAATGGGAAAAAACTGAAAATACTAAGAACTGGAACAAGACAAGGATGCCCACTTTCACCACTTTTATTCAACATGGTACTAGAAGTCCTAACCAGACAAGGATATGGAAGGAAATTAAAGGTGTTCAAATTGTAAAAGAGGAAGTCAAATTGTTGCAGATGACATGATTTTTATATACAAATAAAAACCCTCGGCCGGGTGCAGTGGCTCACGCCTGTGGTCCCAGGACTTTGAGAGGCTGAGGCAGGCGATCACCTGAGGTCAGGAGTTCGAGACCAGCCTGACCAACATGGAGAAACCCTGTCTCTACTAAAAATACAAAATTAGTTGGGAGTGATGGTGCATGCCTGTAATCCCAGCTACTCGGGAGGCTGAGGGAAGAGAATTACTTGAACCTGGGAGGCAGAGGTAGCGGTGAGCCAAGATTGCAACCTTGCACTGCAGCCTGGGCAACAAGAGTGAAACAGTTTTTTAAAAAAAAAAAAAAAGAAGAAAGAAAGAAAAAAAGAAAAAACAAACCTCAAAACTCCACCAGAAACTCTGAGAACTGATAAACAAATTCAAGAAAGTTGTAAGATACAAAATCAATGTTCAAAAATCAGAAGCATTTCTATACACCAATAGCAAACTATCTAAAAAAAGACATCAAGAAAGCAATCCCATTTACAGTAGGTACAAAAATAAATAAATAAATTACCTAGGATAAGTTTCAACAAGGAGGTGAAATATCTCTACAATGAAAACTACAAAACACTGATGAAAGAAATTGAAAACACAAACAAATGGAAAGACATCCCATGCTCATGGATTGGAAGAATTAACATTGTTAAAATGACTACCACTGCCCAAAGCAATCTACAGATTCAATGTAATTGCTATCAAAATATCAATGATAGTCTTCATAGAAATAGAAAATTTGTATGGAACCACAAAAGATCCCAAATAGCCAAAGCAATACTAAACAAAAAGAACTGGAGGCATCTCACTACCTGACTTCAAAATATATTACAAAGCTATAGTAACCAAAACAGCATGGTATTGGTATAAAAAACAGACACATATGCCAATGGAACATAATAGAGAACCCAGAAATAAATCCATATATTCACAGCCAACTTATTTTCAGCAAAGGCACCAAGAACACACACTGAAGAAAGGACACTCTCTTTAATAACTGGTGCTGGGAAAACTGGATATCAATATGCAGAGGAATGAAACTAGGCCCCTGTCTCTCACCATATACAAACATCAACTGAAATGGATTAAATGCTTAAATGTAAGACCTGAAACTATAAAACTACTAAAAGAAAACATAGGGGAAATGCATCATGACATTGATTAAGGCAAAGGTTTTATGGCTATGACTTCAAAAGCAAATGGCTATGACTTCAAATAAACAAATGGTACTATATTAAACTATAAAGCTTCTGTATAGCAAAGGATACAACAGCATAAAGAGACAACCTGTTGAATGGGAGAAAATATTCACAAATTGTTTATTGGACAAGAGACTGATATTCAGAATATATAAGAAATGCAAACAACTCAACATCCCCCCTACGCCAAAAAAAAAATCAAATAATCTCATTTAAAAGTGAGCAAAAGACATGAATAGGTATTTCCCAAAATGATACATACAAATGGCCAATAGGTATATTAAAAAATGTTCAAAATCACTGATCATTAGAGGAATACAAATAAAAGCCACAATGAAATACCATCTCACCATAGTTGGAATGGCTACTATCAAAAAGACAAAAAATAACAGATGCTAGTGAGAATATGGAGAAAAGGGAACTCTTATATATTGTTGGTAGGAATGTAAATTAATACATCCATTATAGAAAACGGTATGAAAGTTTCTCAGAAAACTAAAAATAAGACCACTGTATAATACAGAAATCACACTACTGGGTATTTATCAAAAGAAAAGGAAATCAGTATATCAAAGATATACCTGCACCCCAGCATTTATTGCTGCATTATTCACAAAAGCCAAGACAAGAAATCAATCCCAGTGTCCATCAATGATGAATGGATAAAGAAAATGTGATATATATACACAATGGAATACTATTCAGCCATGCAAAAGAAAGAAATTCTGTCATCTGTAGCAACATGGATAGAACTGGGGGTCATTATGTTAAATGAAATAAACTACACACAGACAAATATCAAATGTTCTCACTCACACATGGGAGCTTAAACAGTTGATCTCATAAAGGAAGAGAGTTAGACAATGGTTACTTGAGCCTCGGAAAAAAGGTGGAAGGTGAAGAGAGGTTAATTATTAGGTACAAACATATCATTAGATAGAAGGAATAAGTTCTAGTATTCAATAGCACAGTAGGGTGACTTCAATTAATAATAATTTGTTGTATATTTCAAAATAGCTGGAAGAGTCATTTTAAATTGTAACCAACACAAATAATAAATGTTTTAGGTGACAGATATCCTAATTACTGATTTGATTATTATACATTGTATGTATATATCAAAATATTACATGTATCCTATAAATATGTACAATTATGCATTAATAAAACATAAAAATATTTTACACATGGAAAAAATGTTATTCCTTCAAGAACACGAACACTTAACATTGTTAGTTTTAATGCTCTACTTTGTATTTAATTGATATTTCTAACATGCTTAAATTCAGCACTGAAAATTGCCTAAACTACTTGAAACTAGTGGAAATGTTAGTATATATTGTATAACAATGTAACCAAATATTCTAACATCCCAGTATTTTGGCTAAAGGCAACTCTCTCATTTTCTACACAAGAAAAAAGGATATAAAAAAGATTTATATGGCAGAACTGACAGGAAAATATCTTCGGCTTTTAAGACATGAAACTTCCTGTGATTCTCACTGTGCCTTTTCCCAAACATTGTAGCTAATGTTGGGAAGTCTGTGTACAGTGTGAAGTCAGTCAGAGACAAAGATAGAAATAGAGACTCAGAGGAGAGAAAAGCAAAGAGAGGAGATATATATACAGATAGAACGTTATTTTATATTATAATGTTTTTATATTTTAATATATTATACACACACTTTGGTTTGCTATATTTAAAATTAAAATCAACTATAGATAACAATGACATCTCATGAGTTTTAGGAGACCTGAATCCTTGTGACAAAAGACTTTTCAAAGTCCTATATACTGATTATTCTTCTCAGCAAGGACCACAAGAGAGCCTCAAAGAGCTCTGTAGGAGACAAAGGTCTTGTGAAATTTAAATCTGCACTCTGTCTCTTGTTATGTTAAGCAAAGAAGCTCTGTCTCTTGTTATGTTCACCAATAAGAATCAAGAAGTTTCCAAAAATGTTTAACTGTTTACATCCAAGTTCTTGTTTAACTCCTCGGAAATGGGACATTCAATCAACAAGTTTGACAAACACTGTTTAGTCTGTAGTACCAATTTATTTTTCAAAACCAGAATGTGTTTACTTGGATTGTAAATAACCTCACAAGCCTTGCATTAATTGAAACATGGTCGGCTCATCATTAGCTGAAAAGCTCCCAGAATCTCTGGGGTTGGATTCTAATTGCAGGTTGGTATAAAATAAAATTGTCTTGAGCAGATTTAAATCCAAACACATGGTGTTGCTTCGTTTTTGTTTTGTTACATTTTGGTTATTCTGATATTAAGAAAAGGCTATAGACAGCCAGTCAAATCACATTTTAGAACTCTAATATAAATCTTCTTCAGTAATATTTAATTTTGTGCTCCCTGGAGTTTGGGGGCATTTTAAGTGAATATAGTCTATGTGGATAATATATGTGAGGGCCGGAAGAATCTCCTAAGATGCGCATATCCTATTAGATAAAACTATGAAATTTTGGAGTTAAAAGAAACTCAATGTCCTCTTTATCAACACTTTTTATTTTACAAATGAGACCCAAACTGAAATCAGTGATTTCTTCAAGTTCCCACTGAAGGACTCAAAGAGCCAGGATGATTTGCAGGTTAGTGATCTTCCCCCAAATAGGATTCTGCATCCAGTCTTTGCCTATGTCTTGTTCACGATCCAGAACCAGGATATAGTTTTCAAGTCCTTCAAAATATTCCAGCAAAAGAATATTTATAACATAGGACATCATGGACTAAGAATCCCACTGACACTATTTTATTTCCAAATTATTCCTTATCTCAATTCTAGTAAGCATTTGGCAAACATTACTTTTCTCCAATGTATAGCCATATTTAGCATTGAACCTTTACAGGGTATGAATTAAAACTTCCCACAGGAAACAATAACCAATAAACCAGTTAGCTGTGTCCAGGTAGATGAGGTTGGCCCAGCTAAACTTGAAGCCTGTGTAATCAGTGGGATTTGAATGCCACACTGCATCAACAAGGCAAGCAAGATCTATGACTTCCTCAATGTGAGTCATTTCTACAAACACCAAATGTTTCATTTTTCTCATGGCTTCACACACCAAGAAGATTCAGGTAAGGCAAAACTTAATGCGTTTTGCAACAGCTGGAATTTTTCATCCTCTACCTTGTGCCAATAATACTGTTTTATGATTGTATTTTACATAATGTCTTTTTTACAGGATTTTTTTGAAGTAGATAAATGACTTCCTTTGAGGCCAAATGCCTTGTACTCACATCAAAAAATCTGCTCCAATGCACCCACCCTCAATTTGTGTCTTTCTCAGAGCCATGAAACAGGGGATGGGTTTTAAGTATAATGTCAGATGGCTTATGATTTGTTTTAATAACCAGCAGTGGGATGCTTGTTATTCACATTAAATACATAATAGACATAGCAGGTGGTGCAGTTTTCATTCCTGATAGATCATAAGAGACTGAAATATAATGATGTTATATTCTATAGTATGTTTCCCCTCATTCTTTCTCACCAGAATCGAATAAAATTTGTGTTACTGTTATTTAAAATATTGCATGGGTAGCTCTTTGCTTTTCTATTAAGTCAGTGTTCGAAGAAAACAGGTTATGAATACATATTACTTTTTAAATGTTCTTCCTTGGCAAGGGTCTGGATAAATGCTCTGGTTACCTAGGAGATGAGGACAAAATGAAAATTGATTGACTTATCAAATTGATTGCAAACTGAGCTTCAAGTGGCAGCTGTGAGTGCTGCATATAAAAGGTAGCTGTTTGAAAGTGATTCTTTTTATCTGCCACATCACTAATGATGCCAAACACACTACTAGGTAGAATAAGTGGCTATATTTTTTAGAAAATGCAGTATTGAATATTCAATATTCTGATGATTACAGTTGAGAAAAAGATATTTTGAAGAAGTAATTCTGGCCTGGATATTTGTTTCTATATGTCACTAAAAATTACTATATTGATGGCAGTAGAATTCTATCTGCGGTAGAAACCCTGTCCCTGGCTTAGTTTTTAGGAATAATAACCCTGCCTCTTGTTGGCTGAGATTGGGCTGGTGGGAAGAAAACTTAATGGATCTTACTGTAAAAGCAGCTATAACCTCCTCCCCATCTATTTCTCTACTCCTTGTGCAATTTTTCTATACAGCCAGGCAGGACAAACCACAGAAAAAAAATAACTTTTCTCTTCTGAGCTCTCCTAACTTTTTAATTTCTTCTCTATTCTCAAAATACACACGTTTTCCTCCAATTCTGTTATTTTGTGATGTCCTCTTGCCACCCATGGCCATCTACCATGGTCTACTCTTCCAGGCACCTATTTTTGGCACCACCCCACTATTAAAACATATATATCATAATGCTAAGGTCTTCCCTTACATAGCAATCTAGATGGAAATTATCTGATTAATTAAAGTACTGCTGGGAAAAACAGGAACACTTTTACACTGTTTGCGGGAGTGTAAATTAGTTCAACCATTGTGGAAGGCAGTGTGGCGATTCCTCAAGGATCTAGAACTAGAAATACCATTTGACCCAGCAACCCCATTACTGAGCATATACTCAAAGAATTATAAATCATTCTATGATAAAGACACATGCACACGTATGTTTACTGTGATACTATTCACAATAGCAAAGACTTGGAACCAACCCAAATGTCCGTCAATGATAGACTGGATTAAGAAAGTGTGGCACGTATACACTGCAGAATACTATGCACCCATAAAAAAGGATGAGTTCATGTCCTTTGCAGGGACATGGATGAAGCTGGAAACCACCATTCTCAGCAAACTCTCACAAGATCAGAAAACCAAACACCACATGTTCTCACACATAAGTGGGAATTGAACAATGAGAACACATGGACACAGGGAGGGGAACATCACACACCAGAGCCTGTCGGGGGTCGGGGGCTAGGGGAGGGATAGCATTAGGAAAAATACCTAATTTAGGTGACGGGTTGATGGGTGCAGCAAACCACCATGGCATGTGTATACCTATGTAACAAAACTACACTTTCTGTATGTGTAACCCAGAACTTAAAGTATAATAAAAATAAATAAATAAAATTAAAACAGAAAAAAATAAAGTAAAAAAATAAAGTACTACTAGGTTACAATACTCATTATGATCTAAATATTTGTGCCCTTCCAAAATTCCTGTGTTGAAATCCTAACCCCCAAGGTGATGGTATTAGAAGGTGAGGCTTTTGGAAGATAATTAGGTCATGAGGGTAGAACCCTCATGAATGGAACTAGTGCCCTCCTAAGAGATATGAGGGCTTGTCCCGTGTCATGTGAAAACACAGCAAGAAGGCACCATCTTCAAACCAGAAAGTAGGCCCTCATCAGACACTGAATCTGCTGTTACCTTGATCTTGGACTTCCCAGCCTCCAGAACCATGAGAAATAAATATTTGCTATTTAAGCTACCCAGAATAAGGTCGTTTGTTATAGCAGCCAGAGCTAAGACAATAGTTTAAATGGTTATTTACCCAAGAGCTATTTTCATTTTGTTGAAGAAAGCGCCTTAACCCAAAAAATTGACCTGTAATGGTGGAATGTAGCCTCTCCTGGGAGACAAGTGGAAAGTATATTTTAGGTCATAAGAGACTTCCTTTTTGTTCCTCAATTCACACTCTGTAGTCACCATAAAATTGCAAATATACAAACCGGAACAAGTTATCTCAGGAACTAATTGAACAGCAGACATACAAAGAAGGAAAACCAACTAGAATTTTTCCTCTCTCACTGTATAAATGTCACTATCCCGTGACGCTGTGACTCTATGACAACTTCCAGTTAATGCAGGCATTACCAGATTTGCTACTAATTGCAGAAATTGAAACAGGTAAATAAATAGTAAATTCCAGAGTGATATATGTGAGAGGTGGAGTTGAGAAGCAGATAACTTAATGTTGGCTACAGGAATTGTCCATAAATGAATACTCTTGATATAATGAAGAAAGTCTGATAAAAGTGCAATAAAGTAAAAAGCTAAGTTTATGGGAAGAGAACTACAGATTTTACTAAAGGACGTAAAAGAAGAGTTGAGAAGATATAGTGATATCCATGTTTCTGGATAGGAAGTATCTATATTATAGATATGTCTGTTTTCTCCAAAATAATCTATAAATTTAATGCAATCCCAATCAAAAGCTGAATAAGAATTTTTCTCTGGAACTACATTAGATGACTCAATTTCACCTGGAAATTTGTGACAACAAAGACAAATAAATAGGAACTTTCCTTATTGAGATATTAAGATGTATTATGAAGTTATAATAGTGCGATATTGCTGCAAAACTAGACAACTTATCAATAGAAGGGAGAGATTCCATACATAATAACTTAAAGATCCAATAAGTGACAATACAAGTGCTTCAAATTAGTGAAGAAAATAATGTGAAAGTAAATAAATTTGATTTCCTGAAAATAAAGTTATATTCAAACCTCCAATCTTAGACCAAAACAAATTACAAACCAATTAAAGTATAAATCAAAAGACGAGAAGAAAATGAGTCTATTGATATAAATTTATGCTGGGGAAAGCCTTTCCACACATGATACAAAAGGCAAAATCCATAAAGAAAGAGATTGGTGTGACTATATTAAAAAATAAATTTTTTTAATTAAAAAAAGTCATATACAAAAGACAAACACTAAACTAGAAAGTATTTTAATTATATTTTCATAAAGGGTTAATATCTATCCAATATAAAGAGAATGATGCAACAGCTATAAAAAATAGAATGGAGGTTCTCAAAAAAATTAGAAGAAGAACTGCCATACGATCCCACAATCCCAATTCTGGGTATGGATCCAAAGGATTTAAAATCAGAATCATAAAGAGATTTCTGCACTCCCATGTTCACAGTACCATTATTTACAATAGCCAAGATACAGTGTCCATTGACAGATGAATAGATAAAGGAAATTTGGTCTACCCATATAACGGAATTTTATTCAGCCTTAAAAAAAAAATCCTGCCATTTCTGACAACATAGATGACCCCGAAGGCCATTATGCTATATGAAATAAGCCAGTCACAGAAGGATAACCACTGCATGATTCCACTTACATTAGGTACCTAAAATAGTCAAACTCATAGAAGCAGTGGTTGCCAGGAGCTGGGGAGAGGGAGAAATGGGGGATTACTGTTCAATGGGATTAAAGTCTCAGTTTATGCTAGTAAATAAATTGTAAAGATCTACTCTACGACATAGTACCCATAGTTAACAATCCAGACTTGTGCACCTTAAAATTTGTTAAGAAGGTAAATCTCCTGTTAAGTGTTCTTACCCCCACCCCCACACACACACATGCACACAGGAAAGGAACATAAAGGAAACTGAGAGGTGTTGCACATCTATTTTGTTAATTTTGGTGATGATATTATGGGCATATGCCTATGTCCAAACTCATCAAATTGTACCCATTAAATATGTGCCGTCATTATATCAATTATACCTCAATAGAGATGTCACAAATATTTACAAAACAAAGAATTCCAAAAAAATAGGCAAACAAAATAAGCTAGTATTTCATAAATTATGAAACAAAAATTTGCATTTAACATATGACATAAATTCAATCTGTATTAAAGGAAACACAAATTAAGCAATAATTAAGATACTATGTTTTGATTCCCTGATTAACAAAGATGAAAAACTAATGACAAGATTTAGTTTGGGTGAATATATGGGGAATTTAGCTGTCTCAAGTACTGAGGAAGTGATGAAAACTGCTACAAGAATTCTTGAGGAAAGTGTACAATTTTTACTTAACGCTTAAACACATAGCCCCTAATTAGAAAAATACCATTTTTAGAACTGTATCCCAAAGAAATCACCAAGGTCACAAAATGTATGCATGAGGATATTTTTCAAAACATATACAAATAATATTTTTTAAATGATGTAAATGCTCTAAAAATAGGGACTTTGTTAAATGCCGTATACTGTGTCCACACAGTGGATTATTGCAAAGCCATTACTAAAGTTAATATTGATTTTATGGCTATAGGCATGGAATGATATTTATGACATATTTGAGATTTAAAATAAAGCAGATTAGAAAGAGTATGCATATTGTGATGAATGTTACAAATTTACATAAGCCTGTACCTAGGAATGCATATGTTAAAGGATATTATGATTACATTTAAGTCAAAAATTATATAACACTATATATGAAGGGGGTGGGTGCGGTGGCTCACACCTGTAATCCCAGAACTTTGGGAGGCCAACGTGGGCAGATCACTTAAGGTCAGCGGTTTGAGGCCAGCCTGGCCAACACGGTGAAACCCCATCTCTACTAAAAATACAAAATTAGCTGGGGAGTTGTGGGGAGTGGGTGGTTCATGGCTGTAATCCCAGGTACTCAGAAGGCTGAGGAGGCAGGAGAATCACATGAACCTGGGAGGCAGAGGTTGCAGTGAGCCAAGATCCTGCCACTGCACTCCAGTCTGGGTGACAGAGTAAGGGAGACTCCATCTCACAAAAAAAAAAAAAGAATATCTAAGCAGATTTTATAGCGCTTGCTTTATCTGTAAATACTAACTAGATAGAGAAACTGTGGGTGACTTATTTTTCATTTGCTTAGCTTATAAAAATTTTTTTAAAAGAGTACACAATATTTTCATAATCAGGAAAATAATTAATGAAATGTCCCTATAATAAAATAATTTTTCATGGGATAAAAAATGAGGTTACTTTTTTAACTAGGTATCATTTCTCAATATTATGCTTAAATGTTGAGAAACTGTATATTGTTCGTGCCCAAAGCAAACTCAGTCCTCAACTAAACCTTTTTGTTTTCTTTATAAAATCTTCATTTATGAAAACTCCTTTAGATATTTATGAAAAAAATTCTATAAACACCTGCAGGACCCAAGTAAAACTTTTAGTCAAAGATTTGCTGGTCAGAGTGGCCTAGACTGGATGATTTCACCAATCACAAAACAATTGAGAGGTACAGCTCTTCTCATAGGAATGTAGCTGACAAAGAAACACGTGCATACTCACAATATACTTAGGTTGGGGAAAAAAGAGGCCTGTTGTTTTAGAACTCATGTTAGAAACTCAAGTGATATTCTGATTTTTCTCCCTCTGATGTGATGTAGAATTACTGGAAAGCTTTCTAAAAACAACGAAAACTACTTTTATACCAACAATCCTAGGATGTATGTAATATTATTGTTAAATATTAGGAATTAGAAAAATCTCTAGAAAGACTAATAGTGGGAGCCCACAAAGAAATATTTGGGCCTATGCCATTTGAACACATCTATCTTTGAAAGTTTGGCTTTCATACATTTTCATTTGTCTTCTTTTACATTTAGTTCTCATGCTAATAAATAATAGGTCCATTATGTGATATTTTATTAATCCTCTAAACTTTCGCCCTTTCCCTATATTCTTGTATGTACTAAGTGTAACAAAAATATATAGGAACTAGGTAAGTTAGCCACGCAGAAAAAGGTGTTTAATATGAGGCCAGGCCACATAATCCCTAACAGTGAATTACATCCATGAGTCTCTCTCTGTCTATCCATTACACATGCTTTTTCACAAACCCACAGCATTGTGAATTTTGTAAATGTTTGACGTATTGTTCCTTCTTTTTCCCTGGACATTGTCTGACTCTTATTTCTGTTGGCTTTTTTAGGTGCCTTGGGACAAGTGACATTTGCAAGACTTAACCTGAGCCCCACCAGTTACAGGAGTTTGGAGGCCTCGGCTGTCACTTCTGTTTCCATGGAAACTCAAATCAGATTGCCAAAAATGAGGTTAGTCACTTAGAAATTATATTTTTTTAAAAAAAAAGAAAGAAACGCTGCCCACCACCAACACATTGTTTGAAACAGTTCTTTGTTTAAAGCTGTTTTCTTGTTTTACAAGGATTAAATACCTGTTTCCATGGTAGCAGATTAATAAACTACGAAGATAGAGCTGAGCTCTGAAAGTTCCTTCTGGCAGCACCTACACGTCAGAGCCTACTGTGCTCATGAAGCCGGAGCTCTAAACAGGTTTCTTAAAACAATAACGAAAAATAACTACTTTGTTTCTATTCATATGTTTTCCACAGATGGAATAACACTAACTAAATATAGTGACATCAGGGTTTGTATACTGACAGTAACCACTATATATTAACTGTTTACAATGGGACCACAATGTGCAGGGTGCTTTACATATATTATTTCCAATCCTTGGCATTATTGTCTGTGTTTCATGGAAACTGAGATTCATTGAAGGTCACACAGGTATTAACAAGCTGTGATTCAAACCCAGTTCTGGCCTACATTGGAGCCCAGACTCTTTTCTCATCTTTTTCAAAGTGAAGAGTGGAACAGAGAAAGAACAATTTTCTCCTACCCTATCCCAACACAGGCATGTGCACACATGATCACATGCACACATGGTGCATTTCAGGGACTCAGTTCACATAGAGTGGATGAGGTGTGAGGGAGGCAGACTCCTCAGAAGTATTTAATAACTGTTAGTTCTTTCTCAGACCAGTCACAGAAAGAATGTCCAGGTACCCGTGAAACCCAAGAACAGAAGCTGGTCTCCCAGGGTGGCAGTCCCTCAGTGGAATTCAATGCAACATCATTTTCCTCTTCACTCCTCACTCTCTTTCCTCCAACTACAACCTGGCACTTAAACTACAACGTTTTCAAGTACAGGTCTGATAAATTACACAGGTTGCTGATTCAAATGGATGAGTAACTTATTTTAAATTCTTAATCAGTTGATAAAAATATTAGTCAAGTCAAATGACCACAGCAGGAATTGAGTAAATGCATTATTTTAGCCAGTGATCCTACTGTTCTCATTTACTGGACAGCGTACATTTCTACTGCCAAATCAAAGGCATAGGTAACCACACATTGTTTGTTTGTTTGTTTTCGGGAAATTAGATAGTGTAAATAATGGTCATTTGTGTCTTATTCCAAATTAATTCTGTTAGAGTTAAAAATAAATGCCCAAAAGCTCTGAAGACATGCTTAGGAGAAACTGGACCCATTTCAACATTAAAACAGCTGTCTTCCACATTTTTTCTCAGGCAAAATGTAGATGGAAAACTGATATAACAGATTTTGTCTCCAGACCAAAAAAAAAAAAAAAAAAGGATGAATTTAATGTCAATACAGGAAGAAAAGAAGGGGACAGTTCCCAAAAGAACAACTCAGTGCTCACTTTTAATTTATGTCAACATTTTTCTATTGAAGTAGGAAAAGAAACCTCATGGAATAGAACATTTTTGGAGAAATGAAACTGAGGCACCCCTGACATCACAATGACATGCTGCCAACACCTTGAACTACTTGGATTCTTTGGAATAGAGGTAAAGTTATTCCAGATGTAAAGACCTTAGAAAACATGGCATAAAGGCCTAAGTGACATTTAATTTGAAGATACAATTGCTGTGTTTCCTAAAATCCCAAGTACCTCTCCAAAGACCAAACACTCTGAAACCAATACAAAACATAATTCCTCAAGGAAAGAAATGATTTTCCAAACAAAATACGAGTTTCCATTTGTAACTCATTACTGCTGTCTGCTCCTTCAATTTTGAGATCTTCAGAAATCATACTTAGAATTTCCAACGCTCTTTACTCAGCCATAATGTTAATCACCACAGTAATCCAAATGAAACTACAATAAACCAAAAATTAGCGGTAATCAAGAAAATGCATTCCAAATGAACAAGCAAAAAATTTTTCAAAACTTACATTTAATTATACTTGAAAAGTTATAAATTAGAACCAAAAATTCTAAATAAAATCAGCCTACGCCACAAATAGAAGCTTTTAAAAACCCTAAACTAAGATTCTGTATATTTATTTACCCACAATTTTCAACAAAACAGATAAACAATTATTAAAGAGGGAATCTTTTACTTACAGCAAATTTGATCTAACAAAAAGTATCAAGAACTCTCTCAAATAGACTTCTAAATTGAGAAAAGTTTTCCTTCTTCCACTTCTTTTCTGTCTGTGGTAGGCAAAATGGTCCCCCAAAGATGTCCATGGCTAATCTCTGAAATTTAAGAATATGCTACATTACATGGCAAAAGGGACTTTGCAGATGTAATCAAGGTTATGGACCTTAAATAAGAAAGAGTGTTCTGAATGATCCAGATGGGCCCAATCCAATTTCATGAGTCCTTAAACGCAGAGAATGTTCTCCAGCTGGAAGAAGAAGAGGAAAGCAAAGGAAAGTTCAAGCATGAGAAGGATTCAATGCACCCTTGCTGCTGCTGCTGAGATGTAGGAAGTCATGTGCATGGACCAGAGAGGGGCCTAATGCAGCTAAGGGCAGGCCTTTGCTAACAGCCAACAAGAAAATAAGAACCTCAGCATTTCAACCACAAGGAACTTAATTCTGTCAACAATGAATGGGCCTGGAAGTGGATTCTTCCCAGAACCCTCCATCAAGAGTCCAGAGGTTGACATCTTTTTTCTGTGTTTTTTTTTTTTTTTTTTTTTTTTTTTTTTTTGAGACGGAGTCTCGTCTGTCACCCAGGCTGGAAGACAGTGGCATGATCTTGGCTCACTGCAAGCTCCGCCCCCCCGGGTTCATGCCATTCTCCTGCCTCAGCCTCCCGAGTAGCTGGGACTACAGGCATGTGCCACCACACCCAGCTAATTTTTGTATTTTTAGTAGAGACAGGGTTTCACCTTGCTGGCCAGGATGGTCTCAAACTCCTGAGCTCGTAATGCACCTGCCTTGGCCTCCCAAAGTGCTGGATCACAGGCGTGAGCCACCATGCCCGGCCGACATGTTTTTTTGGCTTGCTAAGACCCAGTGAAGAGAACTCAAACCAACCAACTAGAATTTCTGACCTACAGAACTGTGGGATAACAGATGGGTTTGATTTAAGCCACTGTTTGTGCTAATTTATTATGCCAACAATAGAAAACAAATATATTCCCCTACCAAAACCTGTTTTTCCTCCACCTGTTACCTTCCATTTATCTTTTTTCTTTTTTTTTTTTTTGATGGAGTGTTGCTGTGTCGCCAGGCTAGAGTGCAGTGGTGCAATCTTGGCTCACTGCAACCTCCGCCTCCCAGGTTCAAGTGATTCTCCTGCCTCAGCCTCCTGAGTAGGTGGGACTACAGGTGCTGGCCACCAAGCCCAGCTAATTTTTTTGTATTTTTAATAGAGACAGAGTTTCACCATGTTGGCCAGGATGGTCTTGATCTCTTAACCTTGTGATCCGCGTGCCTCAGCCATTTTATCTTTTTAAGAAATCTGGCCTGGCATGGTGGCTCACACCTGTAATCCCAGCACTTTGGGAGGCCAAGGCAGGTGAATCACGAGGTCAAGAGATCGAGACCATTCTGGCCAACATGGTGAAACCCCCTCTACTAAAAATACAAAAAAATTAGCCGGGCGTGGTGGCGCGTAGTCCCAGCTACTTGGGAGGCTGAGGCAGGAGAATGGCTTGAACTCAGGAGGCGGAGGTTGCAGTGAGCTGAGATCATGCCACTGCACTCCAGCCTGGTGACAAGGGAGAGAGACTCCATCTCAAAAAAAAAAAAAAAAAAAAAAAAAAAAAAAAAAAAAAAAATTAAAAACAGCCAACAACACCTTAACATGTAATCCCAAAGCATGTTACTTTTGCAGTGAACAGAGTACCAGATATCTAATCTTGAAAAACATGTCCTGCTTTTTCTGACAGAGGCAAGATGGCAGAGTATAAAGAACTAAAGGGGCAAACAACATGAGAAATTCCTTAATCTCTTCAGGCATTAATGTCCTCATCTATAAATGGGAAGAATATTAACTTTCTGACAAGATTGTCATGAGTAATGAATGGTTTCATAAATATAAAAGTACATAGGAAATGCTGAATCCATCTTTTTTTTTTTTTTTTTTTTTGAGACAGAGTCTCGCTCTGTTGCCCAGGCTGGAGTGCAGTGGCGCGATCTCGGCTCACTGCAAGCTCCGCCTCCCGGGTTCACGCCATTCTCCTGCCTCAGCCTCTCCGAGTAGCTGGGACTACAGGCGCCTGCCACCATGCCCGGCTATTTTTTTTTTTGTATTTTTAGTAGAGACGGGGTTTCACCGTGGTCTCGATCTCCTGACCTTGTGATCCGCCCGCCACGGCCTCCCAAAGTGCTGGGATTACAAGTGTGAGCCAACGCGCCCGGCCAGCTGAATCCATCTTAATCCCCTCTGCCATGGCCTCCTTTAAAGTTTTATGGCACTTGCAACTCCAGGTTCAAAGAAACACTGTTTCTACTACAGTGTGGATAGTTGGTTGCAGAAAGCAATAAAGGTTTATATGATGAAACTGACAACAATTATTTAAGTCTATCTGGAAAGCATTTCCAAGAACCATCCCATAGAAATCAGGACTGATGTCACACCACCACTGTGCTTACCAATGACTCAAATGAAAGAAGAGGGTGTCTTGTTATTTCAGGTTGATACTGACCTGAATGCAGCCTGAATAGCAAAAATAAAATTTGAAACTATCTTAATAAATTAGAAACAAAGAATATATTTAAAATATATATATAAAAAGCAAAAGAATAATTATGGACAAAGGGCATTGTACTAAGAGCTGAACAAATATCAATAATCTGCCTAATTCTAATTTAGAAGATTACAGTGTCAAGTGTACACTGACAATTTTATACTTAAAGGGTTGTTAGAAAATAATTACCAATAATGATTTTGAATTGAGTGAATTGACTATTAAATGAAATGATTAATTGATTCTCAGAGACTTAGCCAGCTTCTCGTTGTCACATGAAAGTTGCCAAACAGATATTTCTTGAAGGAATGGTGAATATAGGTATGATGTTTGACCTTAAATTTAGCTGAGATTCCTAGAATGACACATTATGATTAAAATGAAAAGAATCCATTATCTACCCACTCCTTGTCTGTACATTCAACTAAAAGTATAGAAACTTGAAAAACAATATGAAACTATGTCTTTTTTTTTTTTTTTTTTTTTGAGATGGTCTCACTCTGTCACCCAGGTTGGAGTGCAATGGTGCAATCTCAGCTCACTGCAATATCTGCCTCCTGGGCTCAAGCAGTCCTCCCGCCTTAGCCCTCCAAGTAGCTAGGACTACATGCATGAGCCACCATGCCTGGCTAATTTTAGGATGTGGGGTAGAGATGGGGTTTCACAGAAATTGTGTATTTTAATCCATTAATTTTAGAGTTATATCATATTAACAAAGACTTTCTCACAGAAACTTCAGATGATAAAATATAGCATAGAGTCTTTGTGAAACTATAACTCATTATATTAAATTTGATTATTCAAAATTATTGTAAAATCTGGACTAGACTTTCATAGTTAAAATACTTGTTGGTTTGTTGTTTTGGGTTCTAATAAGGACCATACATTTTGAGGGCCCTTGTGGCCCTTGTATTTATTAATGACTGACAATAATGCAATATAAGTATCATAGATTCTGGGATGTTGCAGAGTGGGCAGGAATGAGGAGACATGAGTGTGGGCATAGAAGGTCTTATTGAAGAAACCACATTTAAGAGGACAGCAGTCCTTGAAGGAAAGGGAGTTTTCCAGTAAATAGTACAGAAGAAACACTTCTGGCAAAACACTGTTAAGAAACATTGAATTCAAAGCCTTGAGGTCACGAAAGAGTGGGTTTGAGGAACTGAAAAGTGGCTAGTGTACCAAGAATGTGGTATGTGTGAGGAAAGAAAATAACATAGTATGATGTAGAAAAATAGGCAGGAATCAGCCATTGCAAGGCTTTATAAAACATCTTAAAGTGGTTGGATTTTTTCTTTTTTAAAAATTTTTGTTTTAGATTCAGGGATACATGTGCAGGTTTGTTATATAGAAAATTTGTGTCACACGGATTTGGTGTATAGATTATTTTGTCACCCAGGTAATAAATATACTACTCAATAAGTAGTTTTTCAGTCCTCTCCCTCCTCCCACCCTTCACTCTCAAGTACATATGTGTCCATATGTACTCAGTGTTTAGCTCCCACTTGTGAGAACATGCATTACTAGGTTTTCTGTTCCCATGTTAGTTTGCTTACGACAATGGCCTCCAGCTTCCTCCATGTTGCTGAAAAGGACATAATCTCATTCTCTTTTATGGCTGTGTAGTATTCCACGGTGTGTATGTAAAACATTTGCTTTATCCAGTCTACCATTGATGGGCATTTAGGTTGATTTCATGTCTTTGCTATTCTGAATAGTGCTGCTATGAACATACATGTGCATGTCTTTATAATAGAACAATTTCTATTCCTTTGGGTACATACCCAATAATGAGATTGCTGGATTGAATGTAATATTGTTTTAAGTTCTTTGAGAAATCTCCAGACTGCTTTCCACAATGGCAGAACTCTAATAGTTTACATTCCCACCAGCAATCTATAAGTGTTCCCTTTTCTCCACAACCTTGCAAGCATCTGTTATTTTTTGACTTTTTAATAATAACCATTCTGACTAGTGTGAGATGGTATCTCACTGTGGTTTGATTTGCATTTTTTTAGTGATTAGTGATGTTGAGCATTTTTTCATATACTTGTCGATCACGTGTCTGTTTTCTTTTGAAAAGGTCTGTTCGTGTCATTTTCTCACTTTTTAATGGGGTTGTTTTTCATTCGTTAATTTAAGTTCTTTATAGATTCTGGATATTAGACCTTTATTTATTTATTTACTTATTTACTTACTTGAGACAGAGCCTCGCTCTGCTGCCCAGGCTGGATACACTGGCACGATCTTGGCTCACTGAAACCTCAGCCTCCTGGGTTCAAGCAGTTCTCGTGCCTCAGCGACCCAAGTAGCTGGGATTACAGGTGTGCACCATCACACTTGGCTAATTTTTGTATTTTTAGCAAAGATGGGGTTTTGCCATGTTAGCCAGGCTAGTCTTGAATTCCTGGCCTCAAGTGATCCACCCTCCTCAGCCTTCCAAAGTATTCGGATTACAGGTGTGAGCCACAATGCCTAGCCTAGACCTTTACTGGAGATATAGTTTGCAAATATTTTCTGCCATTCCGTAGGTTGTCTATTCATGCAAACAAACTAGAAAACCCAGAAGAAATAGATAAATTCCGGAAAACATACAGCCCTTCAAGATTGAGCCAGGAAAAAATCAAATCTCTGAACTGATCAATAACAAATTCCAAAATTAAATCAGTAATAAAAAGCCTACCAATCACAAAATGCCTGAGACCAGACAGATTCACAGCTGAATTCTACCAGATGTATAAAGATGAGCTAGTTCCATTCCTAGTGAAATGATTTCAAAAAAATTGAGGAGGGACTCCTCCCTAACTCCTTCTATGAGGCCAGCATCATCCTGATACCCAAACCTGTCAGAGGCACAACAAAAAACTGAAACTTCAGGCCAATGTCTTTGAAGAAGATACATGGAAAAATCCTCAGTAAAATACTAGTGAGCCAAATTCTGCAGCACATCAAAAAGCTAATCCATCATCATCAAGTAGGTTTTTACCCTGAGATGCAAGGTTGATTCAATACATACAAATCAATAAATGTGATCCATCATATAAACAGAACTTAAAACAAAAACCACGTGATCATATCAATAGATGCAAAAAAGGTTTTTGGTAAAATTTAAAGTCCTTTCATGTTAAAAACCCTCAACAAAGTAGATATTAAAGGAACATACCTCAAAATAATAAGAATCATCTATGACAAACCCACAGCCAACATCACACTGAACAGGCAAAAGATGGAATCATTCCTCTTGAGAACTAGAACAAGACAAGGATGCCCACTCTCAGCATTCCCATTCAACATGGTACTGGAAGTCTTACCCAGATCAATCAAGCAAGAGAAGGGAGTAAAAGACATCCAAATAGGAAGAGAGAAAGTAAAAACATCTCTCCTTTCAGATAATAAGATTCTATGCCACGAAAACCCCATAGTCTCGGCCCAAAAGCTCCTAGATCTGATAAACAACTTTAGCAAAGTTTCAGGATACAAAATCCATGTGCAAAAAATCAACAGCATTCCTATACACCAACAACATCCAAGCTGAGAGACAAATCAGTAACATACTCCCATTCACAGTAGCCACAAAAAGAAAAAAAAAACACCCAGGAATACAGCTAACTAGAGAGGTGAAAGATCTCTATGAGGAGAACTACAAAATACTGCTCAGAGAAATCAGAAATGACACAAACAAGTGGAAAATATTTTATGTTCTTGAAAAGAAGGAATCAATATTGTTACAATGGCCATACTGCTCACAGCAATTTACAGATTCAATGTTATTTCTATCAAACAACGAATGACATTCTTGACAGAATTAGAAAAAACCTATTTTAAAATTTGTATGAAACTAAAAACCAGCCCAAATAGCAAAAGCAATCCTAAGCAGAAAGACCAAAGTTGGAAGCATCATGCTGCCTGACTTCAAACTATACTACAATGCTATAGTAACCAAAACATCATGGTACTGGTACAAAACCAGACACATAGACCAATGGAACAGAATTGAGACCAGAAATCAAGCCACATATCTACAACCATCTGATCTTTGACAAGGTCAAAAAAAAAAAAAAATAAGCAGGTTATCCTGACACCATTTATTGAATAGGGAAAGGACTCCCTATTCAATAAATGGTGCCAGGAAAACTGGCTCGCCATATGCAGAAGATTGAAACTGGATCCCTTCCTTAAACCATACAAAAAAGTCCAAAAGTCAACCCAAGACAAATTAAAGACTTAAATATGAAACCTGGAACTATAAAAACCCTGAAAGACAATCTAGGAAATACCATTCTGGACATAGGACCTGACAAAGATTTCATAATGAAGATGCCAAAAGCAATTGCAACAAAAACAAAAATTGACAAATGGGACCTGATTACAGATTATTTTCTTAAGTACAATGGAAAGCCTAGGTTTGGGGTGTATATATTTCTTTGAAATGTTTTCTTTAGTCTATACTTTTATTTGAATGACCATATTGTTGTTTTTGAGTTGGGTATAAATTTTTCAGAATAATAACTTCTGTAATTTATTAACACATATTACACCTTAACTAACAACATAATGTAAATGTCACTGGTCTTTTATTTATTTAGTTATTTATTTATTTTTTTTTTTATTTATTTTGAGACAGAGTCTCGCTCTGTTGCCCAGGGCTGGAGTGCACTGGTGTAATCCCGGCTCATGGCAACCTCCATCTCCCAGGTTCAAGCAATTCTCTGCCTCAGCCTCCTGAGTAGCTAAGACTACAGGCACCTGCCATCATGCCCAGCTAATTTTTGTATTTTTAGTACAGGCAGGGTTTCACCATCTTAGACAGGCTGGTCTTGAACTCCTGACCTCGTGTTCCACCTGCCTTGGCCTTCCAAGGTGCTGGGATTGCAGGCATGAGCCACTGCACCAGGCCTGTCACTGGTCTTTTTAAACGCAACTTCAAATAGCTATCTTGAACAATTAATACAATAGGTTTTACATATATTTTATATATGTCCATAATATATATCTATTATTTTAAATTTATACATATATATATTAAGGACACTTTGACTGCCTCAGAATTAATGTCTTTTTATAAAATTGTTTGACATTTAGCAATCCCTATTCTCCTAATATAGTTCATTTTCCATATCTATTGATTCATTAATGAGCCTTTTATTAGTGATTAAAGATGTTTTGTTTTGCAAGGAATTATCCCCTTTGATGTACTGTTTAACTAAAATAATTTTCAAATTATACTATACAATATAAAATAACCCAAATTTCAAGACTTTAAAATCAATTTTAAAGACAACTTTATCAAAAAGTATTTTTTATTTCCTTTTTCAATAGTTAAAATACATTGGTTATTTGAATAAAACTATATTTAAACTAAAAATTCTGGCAGGGCATGGTGGTTCACGCCTGTACTCGCAGCACTTCAGGAGGCCAAGGCAGACAGATCATGAGGTCAGGAGTTCAAGACTAGCTTGGCCAACATAGTGAAACCCGTCTCTACTAAAAATACAAAAATCAGCAGCATGTGGCGGCACAAGCCTGTAATCCCAGCTACTCGGGACGCTGAGGCAGGAGAATTGTTTGAACCCAGGAGGCGGAGGTTGCAGTGAGCCAAGACCGCGCCATTGCACTCCAGCCCGGGCAACAGAGTGAGACTCCATCTCAAAATAAATAAATAAATAAACAAAAAATTCTAAAAATCAGAGAGGCATTTAATATCCAACAAACTTGATTCTCCACTAACCAGGTTATTTATTATCAATGTCATTTTGGCTCATCATATCTGTGTTGTTTTGCAAAACGTTACTTAGTTTCCAAAGACTTCATGTTGGATTCAAAATCCCCATTGTAAGGCAACCAGAATGAGAAGTGAAAATAGAAACAAGGGGCAGCCCGTCCTGGAGGAATCTCACTCTGGCACAGAGGAGCAGATAAGCCATTGTCATTTTTGACCACATTAATTTAATCTGGATTTTATCTTAATCTATCCTACATATATTTCCCCAGTACATACATTTATTTGATCTCTCCATGGCTTAAAGTGAGCAAGAAGGAAGGGGGAAGAATGAGAAGGAGAAGAGGGTAAAAATAAAAAGAATAGTGTTACTAATTCCTAAGTAGTGCCTTCTCTGAAGTCCTTTTTTTTTTTTCCTGAAAGATTGTAACCTAACAAGGCAACTTAGTAAGAAGTCTGTGGATTTCTTAGAACAGAATCCTTAGAAAATGCATAGCAGGCTGGGCGCAGTGGCTCACACCTGTAATCCCAGCACATTGGGAGGCTGAGGCGGGTGGATCATGAGGTCAGGAGATCGAGACCATCCTGGCTAACACAGTGAAACTCCGTCTCTACCTAAAAAAATACAAAAAATTAGCTGGGCGTGGTGGCGGGCACCTGTAGTCCCAGCTACTTGGGAGGCTGAGGCAGGAGAATGGCATGAACTCGGAAGGTGGAGCCTTCAGTGAGCCGAGATTGCGTCACTGCACTCCAGCCTGGGTGACAGAACGAGACTCCGTCTCACAAAAAAAAAAAAAGAAAAGAACAAGAAAAAGAAAAGAGAAGAAAATGCACAGTACATTGCAAAAATTTTCTCCCATTCTGCAGGTTGCCTGTTCACTCTGATGGTGGTTTCTTTTGCTGTGCAGGAGCTCTTCAGTTTAATTAGAACCCATTTGTCAAGTTTGGCTTTTGTTGCCATTGCTTTTGATGTTTTAGTCATGAAGTCCTTCCCCATGCCTACGTAATGAATGGTATTGCCTAGGTTTTCTTCTAGGGTTTTTATGGTTTTAGGTCTTACATTTAAGTCTTTAACCATCTTGAGTTAATTTTTGTATAAGGTGTAAGGGGTCCAGTTTCAGTTTTCTACATATGGCTAGCCAGTTTTCCCAATGCCATTTATTAAATAAGGAATCCTTTCCCCATTGCTTTTGTCAGGGTTGTCAAAGATCAAATGGTGGTAGATATATGGTGTTATTTCTGGGGCCTCTGTTTTGTTTCATTCATCTTTATATCTGTTTTGGTACCAGTATCATGTTGTTTGGGTTACTATAGCCTTGTAGTATAGTTTGAAGTCAGGTAGCGTGATGCCTTCAGCTTTGTTCTTTTCGCTTACGATTGTCTTGGCTATATGGGCTCTTTTTTGGTTCCGTATGAAATTTAAAGTAGTTTTTTTCTAATTATGGGAAAAAAGTAAATGGTAGCTTGATGGGGATAGCATTGAATCTATAAATTACTTTGGGCAGTATGGACATTTTCACTATATTTATTCTTCCACGAGCATGAAATGTTTTTCCATTTGTTTGTGACCTCTGTTATTTCCTTGAACAGTGGTTTGTAGTTCTCCTTGAAGAGGTCCTTCACATCCCTTGTAAGTTGGATTCCTAGGTATTTTATTCTCTTTGAAGCAATTGTGAATGGGAGTTCACTCATGATTTGGCTCTCAGTTTGTCTATTATTGATGTATAGGAATGCTTGTGATTTTTGCACATTGATTTTGTATCCTGAGACTTTGCTGAAGTTGCTTATCAGCTTAAGGAGATTTTGGGCTGAGACAATGGGGTTTTCTAAATATACAATCATGTCATCTGCAAAGAGAGACAATTTGACTTCCTCTTTTCCTGTTTGAATACCCTTTATTTCTTTCTCTTGCCTGATAGCCCTGGCCAAAACTTCCGATGCTAAGTTGAAGAGGAGTGGTGAGAGAGGGCATTCTTGTCTTGTGCCAGTTTTCAAAGGGAATGCTTCCAGCTTTTGCCCATTCATTATGATATGGGTTTGCCATAAATAGCTCTTATTATTTTGAGATACATTCCATCAATCAACTAGTTTATTGAGAGTTTTTAGCATGAAAGGGTGTTGAATTTTATTGAAGGCCTTTTCTGCATCTATTGAGATAATCATGTGGTCTTTGTCACTGGTTCTGTTTATGTGATGGATTACGTTTCTTGATTTGCATATGTTGAACCAGCCTTGCATCCCAGGGATGAAGCTGACTTGATCGTGGTGGATAAGCTTTTGGATGAGCTGCTGGATTCGGTTTGCAGTATTTTACTGAGAATTTTCACATCGATGTTCACCAGAAATATTGGCCTGAAATTCTCTTTTTTTGTTGTTGTGTCTCTGCCAGGTTTTGGTATCAGTATGATGCTGGCCTCATAAAATGAGTTAGGGAGGAGTCACGCTTTTTCTATCGTTTGGAATCATTTCAGAAGGAATGGTACCAGCTCCTCTCTGTACCTCTGGTAGAATTCGGCTGTGAATCCATCTGGTCCTGGGCTTTTTTTGGCTGGTAGGCTATTAATTACTGCCTCAATTTCAGAACTTGTTAATATCCAGAATCTACAAAGAACTTAAATAAATTTATAAGAAAAAAAACAAACAACCCATCAAAAAGTAGGTAAACAATATGAACAGACACTTCTCAAAAGAAGACATTTATGTGGCCAACAAACATATGAAAAAAAGGTCATCATCACTGGTCATTAGAGAAATGCAATTCAAAACCACAATGAGATAACATCTCATGCCAACTAGAATGGCGATCATTAAAAAGTCAGGAAACAACATGCTGGAGAGGATGTGGAGAAATAGAAACAGTTTTATACTGTTGGTGGAGGGTAAATTAGTTCAACCATTGTGGAAGACAGTGTGGTGATTCCTCAAGGATCTAGAAATAGAAATACCATTTGACCCAGCAATCCCATTACTGGGTATATATCCAAAGGATTATAAATCATTCTACTATAAAGACACATGCACACATATGTTTATTGCAGCACTGTTCACAAGAGCAGAGACTTGAAACCAAACCAAATGCCCATCAATGATAGACTGGATAAAGAAAATGTGGCACATATACACCATGGAATACTACGCAGCCATAAAGAAGGATGAGTTCATGTCCTTTGCAGGGACATGGATGAAACTGGAAACCATCATTCTCGGCAAACTAACACAGGAACAGAAAACCAACCACCACATCTTCTCACTCATAAGTGGGAACTGACAATGAAAACACATGGACACATGGAGGGGAACATCACACACCAGGGCCTGTTGCGGGGTGAGGGACTAGGGGAGGGATAGCATTAGGAGAAATACCTAATGTAGATGACAGGTTGATGGATGCAGCAAACCACCATGGCACGTATATACCTATGTAACAAACCTGCACATTCTGCACATGTATCCCACAACTTAAGGCATAATTTAAAAAAAATTAAAGAAAGACTACACATTGGGTACAGTGTACACTGCTCAAGTGATGGGTGTAGCAAAATCTCAGAAATCACCACTGAAGGAATTATTCGTGCAACCAACTACCACTAGTTCACCAAAAACCTATTAAAATAAAAAAAAAATTTTAAACAAAAAACAAAACAAAAAATGCATAGTAATGATGTCTCAACTTCTAGATAAGTATCAATAATGCCATTGGGCAGATATGTCTCAGTCCAGGTGGAGTAATATTCTAGAAAAAACCTTTTTCTCTTTAGTTAATGCATTATTCCATACATCATTCATGAAATGAATGGTTGCACCCCAAACACCTTCTTTATTACAGTAAGTGTTGAGGTTTGGCAGAATTAAAGATATAACACTCCTTTCTTTGCCTGTCAATTTTGGAACAAATTGAGAAATAAGATGGCGAAGACAGACAGATAAAAATTAAAATAGTGGCCTTATTTTTGTAAGCTGATTAAGAAATGTAAGTAGAGTTCTATGGTCAAAGGGCTTACCACCTTCCCTGCCCCCAAACTCCCACCACCCACCCCCCAAACACATACACTATATCCTTCAGGAAGTCCACCAAAGAAAATTTTGATACCACAGAATAGATTCACTTATTCAACATTGGTCACTAATGTTCGCCCAGGGCAATGTGAGAAAGAAAAGAGAGTGAACACCCAGGATCCAATGGAGAAGCTGCACCCAGATGTCACCTGTCAATCAGGAAATACTTCTCATGGTTTGAAATGAATAATGGTTGGGAAAGAGGCCAGGAGTGTTACTCTAACAGATGTCCTTCTATATTAAAACATGAAGCAAATAGAAAGATGGTTCCCCCATTCAGTAAGATTACTATCTCAGGCCCAAAGAGTAGAGCCCAATAATTATCCATGTCTTAAAATATTAAGAAGCTTTAAAGTCATATCTACCTTTAGGACATTGAAGCTCATAAACTATATTTAATATCATAGTAATGTCTCAAAGTACTCTCTTAGGTATTATACTATATGCTGTTGTTTAAAATACCACACTGTATCTCCAGGATTCAGAAAGAAGAGAGGACAAGCTACTTTCACACTTATTCCAAACTGCTCATAAAATAATTGCTTTCTTTAAATAGCTAACTTTTACCTTCTCATAAAAATGGTATACTCTGTCACTAACAGAAAAATATGACTTTCTCAAAATGTAATATAACCCAATATTCATTTCCTAATGAAAACTTAATTCAGCATTTAGGCTATAAAGCCACTAGTTCCGTTAGCTGCTTACAAATTTGTTTCATATAACATTTTTATATGGATACCTGTTATTTCAAATGGCATTCATAATACAATGTTAGCATTTATTCTCCTCTATATCTTACATCTTTCTCTTTTCTTTTCTTCTATATATTTATTCTCTCGTGTCAAAAACATAAATTGTAAAATTTAAGATATCAATATGAATCTTTACCATTTAATTTCTACATAAACATAAAGTGCTCTGTGGCTATAATTTGTGCGACAGAATGAACTATTTTGGCTTTTGACCCTTAAAAAACTCACCAATGAATATTTAAGATAAAGTGAATATGAGAAGAAAATTACCCAAGACTTTGGCATTTGAAGCAACTTATTTATGCTCTCAACTCATAAATTGGAAGAATTCAGGTGAGCAACAGCTTCATTTAGTCATGTTGAGTAAAATAATAAATTGATATTCTTAAAAGGAACTTAAGCAGTTACCCCAGGTGTCCACATTCCTGAAATATATAATTTTCTTAAAAGTTACAAGAAAACCATTGATGGTTCCTAGCAAGACCCTAACTCTGTTGCATAAAGAAATTCTTATTCCCAAGGGCCCTTTGATTTCTACAGTTAAAAGATATTCAGTAATACAACCACTGAGTTCTGAAATGGCATATGTTCCAAGTTCGGGGGAATCAACAGTAAGAATAAAATAAAGATTCTTCCATCCAACTAAGAGAAATACCCTGCATGGTGAGAAATTCCAGATGAACTCTGCATTGATTCCATTAGTTACCATTTGGTAAATGTTTGTCAGGTGTCCACCATGTGTTTGTCACTGTGCTAGAGACTAGGGAGAGGGAAGGGGAATTCGAAGACTAACAAGGCATGAATTTTCCTTCATCAGGTTTGTACTTTCTTTGGTGAAAGAAAAGTAAAATTGTTTCTGAAAAAAAAGAAACCATTAGGGCAGAATCGAATTAAAGGGGGAAATGAGGTAAAATAATTTTTTATTTATCAGAGACTGAGAAATTTATTTTAACAGAGACCAGCTCCAAACAAGCACATCAGTTCCAGCCACTTTCACGCAAAAGATGAAGAAACCACGTGCCAAGAAAATACTATGTGTTGTATATCTGAGTTTTACACAAAGCTATTCAAGGTACAGAGGGAAAACAGTAAATAACTGGAAAGAGACATGCTAGTAACACCAAACGAGCATGACCTGAAACATGGATAAGCCCCTGGCTTTTAGTAACAGGAAACTGACAGGACAAAACCATGGAGAGGTTTCTGATAGTTGGCATGACTATGGAGGAGGAGGCCCTATCATTCTCTCCCACCCAAGACACACAGCTGCCAAAGCTTGAGAGAAAACGCGCAGGTTCTCAACAGACCCAGGCAAAAGGCAGATGGCCTAAGGATGAAGGAATTTAACCATGAATGCTGCTTAACATTACCACTGGAGTATTTGGAGTGTTTCAGCACAACTCCTGCAATGATGCAGGGTAAACATTGTTTTAATAGAGACCATTGTTCCACTCATGGGTTCTGAAGGGACCTAGATTGAACTACACGGTTAAGTGATCATCCATTGTATCAAGCAACAAGGTAGGCATTGGTCCTGACATGATTCTGCCCTTTAAGGAAAGGGATATTGTTGGGCACACAGTAGGTATGCAACAAACATTTCATGAGTCTGTTGATTGATTAATCGGTTGACCCTGAACCAACAGAAATATGTCAGAGATGGCTTGAAAGAAGACCCTAGTTATGGAAAGTATGTACACTCTCCTTGCACTTTCTTGCGCTCCTCCTTTCCTCAAATCCCAACCGTGTATCTCCTGTTGAAAGAAGATGTACATTGCCAAGTAGCAAGCAGTAAAGACATTTGGAGGTAACATGTTACTACATAGGAGGCATTTTGAAGACCACAGTGGAACCTACTGGACTCATTCAATTCAGGAAATCGTAGAGCTTGAGGTAAATCTAGAGTCCCAATTTGCATAAGAAAAACCAAGCTCTTAGGGAGAAACTGAAAATAAAAACACTCTGAAGCTAGAATTAAGATTTCTCACAAAGAAGAAGATATCATAGGGATGCCAGAAAGAAAAAGAATGTGTTTTTAAGTAAAAGGATATGATTCTCCTTTAGATGATACATTTGTAGTCACTGAAAAAAGACTCACTTGTATCATCAACAAGTGCAGCATACTAGTAGTGTCCAAATCCAATTTTTTGGCATAAATACATCAATAATCAGATAAATAAAACTATTAAAATAAAATACAATTATCTGATGGCCATAAAGAAGCTCAGAGGGGCCGGGTGCAGTGACTCATGCCTATAATCCCAGCACTTTGGGAGGTCGAGGTGGGCACATCACTAGAGGTCAAGAGTTCGAGATCAGCATGGCCAACATGGTGAAACCCCGTCTCTATTAAAAATACAAAAATTAGCCAGGCATGGTGGCAGGCGCCTGTAATCCCAGCTACTTGGGAGGCTGAGGCAGGAGAATCGCTTGAACCTGGATGCGGAGGTTGCAGGGAGCCAAGATCGTGCCACTGCACTCCAAACTGTGCAACAGAGGAAGACTCATCTCAAAAAAAAAAGAAGCTCAGGAAAATAAATCATATCACTCTTGAAAGCAAAGATTTCACTGAGGCTTTCTGTATCACCAGACACTGGAGCAAATGGAAATCAGTAGTAACTAGAGACCCAGGCAAATCATTCAAGGGAATTACTAAAAGGGAGACTAGTACCCAAGGAATCACCCTACTTTAAGCCCTTTTCTCCTCCCAATGATGTTAATGACCCCAACTCTATAAAATTTGATGGGAAAATCCCAGAAGACAATTCTGTAGCTACAGATACATGAAAACAACTGAGCAAAGCAACAAGGGCAGAGGCTTACACCCTACCTTGTACTTCTTGATTACAATCCATGTTTTTAGTATGTTTTCCTGTAGTTAAGGTGACCTGGGAAATAAGAACTAGACAAGTGTGGACTCAATCCATTTCCATCTAGGTGGGCCAATTGAAAAACCTGTTTAAACTCTAAAAAAGATTGCAAAGCAAACAATGTTTCTTTCTATCTTTCACAACCCATCTCTTGTATGCCCCTTCAATTTCTGTTTTCTTAGTAATACCTACTGCTGCCCAAATGTAGAACTGTGTTTTAACTGATCGTTAAACCAGGAATTATTCATCTGGGAAATAATCCACAATCAGTTAGCAACAAAAAACTGTATTTTTCTAAACTGTGTTTACAATTGCCAGAACTAAGCAAAACCTTCATTGGGATTCCCTAGATTTAATTCAGGATTAGTCTCTTGAGCTCAAATCCTAGATATATTGTCTGATAACATGAATGCCATCTCTCCATCATTTCTTATCAAATCTGAACCTGACAGATGCCTCTGCATATGCAGAGGTGGATTCATTAGACATATGATATTAAAATATTTAAGAAATTATATTTCAATAGTGATGTATACAAGAACATAGGAATTTGCATGTTGTATCATAACCACAATCTATCCAGCTCAGTTTTCTATTGCCAAAACAAGTCTCCTGTTTAAAAAAAAAAAAAAAAATTTACCTTCTCTTAATAGGTATTTATAACTCTGTCATTCAATAGAACAATTAAGTAATTTTAAATTTGAGATATCTTGGTCATGTAACTCTAGTTTTTCTTTTTATGGCAAGGTGACACTGAGTCATCTATGCATTCATTCTTTTTCCCCTTTACTTTTATTGTGTTAGTAAAAAGGCCATTATTATACGTGCTGTGAGATACCATGGTGAATGAAATGTAGACCCTCTGCTCAAGAAACTCACAATCTAGCAGAAGAAAGTGACGTGAAATCATCTATAAGACAAGAATTAAAACAAATGCATTATAAGAGTATAAACAGGTGCTTACAGAAGCCCACGGAAGTAGAAATTTATTGTAATGGAGCAGGGAGTGGCAGAGGTGGCATTTCAAAGGTGAATTCCATCAAGAAAAATTAAAACAACAATAATAAGAAGGAGGAAGAGGAAGAGGAGGAGGAGGAGGAGGATGGAAGGAATGAAGGAAGCAAAGGAAAAGCACTAATGGTGAAATAGAAAAATACGACTGCACTATATATTGTGAAAAGATGAGATAGAGGTAAGACCAAACAGTTTCCGGCATATGGTGAATTCTGAATTTACAACTAATGAGCTTGAATATTTTTTCAACACACCATTGGAAGACTTTAGAGGCTTATAATGTAGGGAATAAGATTCTCCATTCTAAGTTTTAGGAAGAAACCTATTATGACTGGAGACCAGATAGGTACATTTGAGGAGGTAGAGAGGGTTAAGGGCAGTTATTGCTAAATTGGGATGATGACAATGAAAATTAAAAATAAATGGTTTAAGAGATTATCAAGTAGATGAACTTCCCAGAAGAAATTAAAATGTAAATTTAATTATATTATAAATAGTCTTTTCTGAAGTATGTCAAGTCCAAATGAAGCAGAAATTTCCAAACTGTTCTTTACTGATAGTTTCCAGATGTTCTTGGCTTCTATTTTATTTGTCTATGTGCAACAAAGGAAAGTACTAAACAGGACATGGGGAAACCAGCAGTTGCTGCCCTAACACATGTGTGGCACTGTGACACATATTAAAAATGGCTATTGGCAGCTATCTGGTTAACTTGATCAAAATAGATCAGGCAAACCAGAAATAAATCAAGCAAACCAAAAGTAATCTAAGACATCCAGACGGACAGTCAACATTGATTATGTTAGATCACAAAGTAAAGTGAGAATTTGGCAATGTTTATGGACACTCAGGAAACCAGAAATCATTAAACCAGGAATTATTTGTCTGGAAAATAATCCTTAACCTGTTAGAAACAAAGATTCAAAACAAACCTTTCTAAAACAAATACTGAAATATACTGGAACCAATTCTTAAGTAAAAGGCAACACTACCCACAAATATATATACCCACTTACTCTGAAAAAGAAAAGTATTTTACAGCATAGCCACAGTAACATCCACTGAAGCCTCTGCCAAATTAAATTGGCTTCTCTATTATCTAAACTTAAATAAATGAATTCTCCTTCGTTTTGGCATTTTCATGTTCAGCATGTGCACGCATGTGTGTGTGTGTGTGTGTGTGTGCTTGTTTCTATATATATGAATTCATTCTATGAATATTCTTTCTCTACTTTTAATTTCCTTTTATTCTGCTTACATAAGTTTTACGGCTTTTTGTGGGTCATTCACATGTAAAATATGAAACACATGTATCGATCATTAAATAAGATGGATTTGATACATAAAAGACAATTATTTTATTTCATTTCAGCTTCAAAGGTAGCTTTTCTTTCTTGAAGGAATTTCAAAGCATGAATGTTATGTTAATTTGTATAATCTCTGATTTAACAAGTCTCTTGATTAAATACTCTCACAGTCAAAGACAAATAATAGGGTATGATTATGAACTCTGAATACATTTTCCCATAACTGTGTATATTTGTGATTTTTTGGCAAGTTGTTTCTATTGATGGAAGAAAAAAAAGCCATTAATGGATTAAATATAAGGTGATTTCATTTTAGCCAAATCCTTTTATTTTTCTTGTGCTTTTCTGTGGTCATTAATGTAAAGGGTTATAAATGGGTAAAATGATTCCAAGAATATAAGAGAGGCAGAGGAGAATCATGGCATGCCTTCAGCTAGATAATAGAGAGAAGCTTTAAAAAGATACAGAAACGAATGGCACAGAAAAAAAAAGGTGGTTTTCTTGTCAGAAAAATGATAATTGCTATGGTTTGGCTATATCCCCATCCAAATCTCATCTTGAATTGTAGTTCCCATAATCCCTACATGTCATGGGAGGGACCCAGTGGGAGGTAATTTGATCATGGGCACAGTTACCCTCATGCTGTTCTCATGACAATGAATAAGTCTCATGTGATCTGACGGTTTAATAAAGGGCAGTTCCCCTGCACATGCTATCTTGCCTACCACCACGTAAGATGTGCCTTTGCCCCTTCTTCACCTTCAGCCACGATTGTAAGGCCTCCCCAGCCATGTGGAACTGTGAGTCTATTAAACCTCTTTTTCTTTATAAATTACACAGTCTCAGGTATTTCTTCAGAGCAGTATGAAAATGGACTAATAGGACTATGATGGTGCCTTCTTCTAGTATCATTTGTCCAATCTAACATTTTTCTACGTAATTACCAGCAAAACAGAAGTGTTTCAACTAACTCAATTTTGGGAGATGCTCAATGAAGTGAACACCCATAGATGGCTAGAATGGAATCTCTGGTGTATCCAACTGGAATAAGAGAATGAAGAAAACTTTTCACTGTCAACCTTTTTGGGAAGAATTACTTGACCGTCTTTCCATGAAGGAAGTTATTACTTCTTTTTTTTTTTTTTTTTTTTTTGAGACGGAGTCTCGCTCTTTCACCCAGGCTGGAGTGCAGTGGCGCAATCTCGGCTCACTGCAAGCTCCGCCTCCCGGGTTCACGCCATTCTCCTGCCTCAGCCTCCCGAGTAGCTGGGACTACAGGTGCCTGCCCCCACGCCCAGCTAATTTTTTTGTGTTTTTAGTAGAGACAGGGTTTCACCGTGTTAGCCAGGATGGTCTCGATCTCCTGACCTCGTGATTCACCAGTCTTGGCCTCCCAAATTGCTGGGATTACAGGCATGAGCAACTGCGCCCGGCCTGGAAGTATTACTGCTTAACAACAATTCTCACTAGATGTATTAACCATTCACTATATTTGTGATAATGTAATTTATTTTCTCAAAGCTTTTTATATTGTAGGGAAAAGAAAATCACTTTATCAGCTAGCTGGCTTCCCACCAGTTTTTCTAAAAGTATCTTTTTAATGGTCACATCTGGTAATAAAATAACTCCTTGTTCCCAGGTATGGATATTATGTGTAATTACTCACAGATGGTCAGGGAGCCGCCCCACCCCAGACAGCACAGACACATCCTCGGGGTCAGCTTGCCCATCTGTATCAGACTCCTGGAAGAGAACTCAAGAGAATCTGTTTCAGAATCACTGCCCAAATCTACCTTCAGCTCACGATAAAACTGCCTTTCAGACCAAAACTGTGTATACATTAAAACCCGACCTCTCACCTAGCACAATGAAATAGCATTGATTACATCCTCAATGCTTCATATTAGAGAATGGTCCAATTTATCAAGGTTAAAAATAAGCTATTTAGCTATTTATATGCTCCAAAATGCATCAACCAGAGCTTTTAGGAAAAGTTTAGATTACATCTTTAAGAGGATAAATGGTCTTGATTCCATATGTTTGAGAAAAGTCTAAAGAAATGCAAGTATTCCTGCTTTCCCACACCCTTGAAAATAGGTCCCTAAACATTTAGCCACCGACTTCTGGTGTAATCCAGCTGCATATTTGGAAGAACTTGAATTTTACTGGTGTAGTTTGATCTACCCAGGACAAGGAAAATTCTTAGAAACTTCTGTTCATGGAATTGAATTTGTCTTGCTTCCAATTCTTTCTAACATCTCAAGCCCTTTTGATGTGGTCACATTAAAGACTGAAGAAGAAACAATGAAAACCTTAGGGGAGCAAACACTAGACCCTTTCTTCTCCAAATGAGCCCGTTCGCTGTTGTCCTTTCTTTTTGTGACCTCTCTTGTACTGAGCATTTATCGCCCAAAGCTTGTTCATATTTGAGAGCCACTTTTTTACCATATATTAGTCTTTCTTTAACAAAAATCATATTAGCAATTTAATCCCATCTCTAAGACATCTTTTAAAGGTTTTGTTCAAGGATTTGTTTGCAGCCTGCTCACTGGAGATGGCTCTTAAGGATTAACAATCACCATTTAGGAACTGTGATGAGTCAGTAAATCAGACTTTTTCTCTCTGCTCAGAAGCAAGTAAGCATCAGCTGGGGATAGGTAAGTTAAATGATATCCTTCCCCTAGCCACTGCTTCACTTACTGATCTTGTTTGAATATTTGCCCACAACATTTTCCCTGGATGCCTCTGAAAAGATTTTAAATAATGAAGCTTTTCTCTGAGCCATCTGGCAGCTTCTTGGAAAGCAGCAGTGCAAGATGTCCCTACTAACAGAGATTAATTAGATTCCCAGAGGAATCTTTCAAAACTGATCATTTACAACAAGATGCTCACTGCGGGCCAAACTTGCTTTTAGGTAGCACTAGCTGAACTGATATGCATATGGGCAATTGACACTTCAATGGTCATGAGCTTAATTTTCAGGCATAAAGAAGTGGTAAGAGGACATGCTACAATAACACTGAAGTCTTATGCATAGGGAGAGAGGTAAAACAATGTTCCCCAAAGAAGGTGAACATCCAGATACAGTGTACTGTTCAGTCAGTAAGCATTTATAGAACACCTACTATGTAGGAGATACTGTTAGGCACTCGGAATATGGGGGATGACAAAGGCATGTCTTTGTATGTCTTACGAGAGAGACGAAGAAGCAAATATAATGTAGTTGAGTTTAAATGTTACTGAAATAAAGAAACTAAAACATAAAAAAAAAGATGAAGACCTGAACTAACTCCAGTGAGAAGTAAACACAGCAGAGAGTACAAACTTGAGAAACAAAAACAAGTATTATTTTTTGAAGACTAATTGAATGTGGGAGGCATGTAGAGATAAAGCTTTCAGGTTTGGGGGACTGAACAGGGAATTGAGGAGAAATGTTGATCAAGAGACTCCTGGAGAAGAGAGAATGACCGGGGAGCCGTCAATATGTAGGAATGGGTTAAAATCATGGAAACAGATAATAGTCCATTATCCTGTAAGAAAAGGAAAAGATGAAGAACAGATTCTGAAAAACACCAAATTTGAGGAGACAACAGAATAAGAGAATCTGGTGAAGAAGATAGGAATGACAGTTGGTGAGCAAAGAGACCAAAACTTGGCTTCTGGAATGCCAAGAAAGGTTTCAAAACAAGGAGCAGTCAATTGTATCAAATGTCTCTGGAAAGTTCAGATGAGAACTGAAAAAAATCTTCCTCGGATCTGAAAATTAGGGGCCTGTTACTGAATTTGGCCAGGGTACTCAACGGAGCCTTGAAAGCAACATTGCATGCAAGGCATATTGGTGTTGGAGGAGTCATTTAATCTATCATCTAACATACCCTTAACTGAAGGATTTAATAAATCATACTAGCTGAGAAACTAGAATATTTATTTAATAATTATTCTCAACTTTTACACAAGAAAATTCAGGCCAGCTATAAGAGATGGAGTTTCTGTCAACTTGTCGAAAATATTCTCAATCCAATAAGCTTGGATACCAGTAGTGCTCCTGGTGTGCAGGGTCTTAGGAAGACCCTGTTTCTAGGCATTAACCCTTCGTTTGCTGTATCATGGAGAAGCCTAGCGCATCCCTGAGGCATCTTGAAGGGCAAATACATACATTATATGTATTTGCTACATATATCACCATCCAACACAGGACAGGCTTCTCTGTCAATTCTTCATCTCATAATCATCTGCTCTTCTATCACCCCCGCACTGTTCACCAATGTCCATATCAATACTGATACCACTGAAGTGTTAGATAATATTTCATAGCACAGCAACTAATATCTTCTAAAGGGCAGTAATTACAATTTAATTTCCTGAAACTTATAAATATAATTACACTGAGTGTATTTGTTAGAACATTGAATCACTTTTTAAATTTAAACTAACATTTTAAAGTAACATCCAAACTGTCCTAAGTATGGGAATGCAGGAAAATAATTTTCTCTTTTTCATGATAAGACCTACTTTCTCTAAATTACAAATATAAATGCCAACTGACTCAGTCTGTGAACTTTTGGAAAGTAAAAAAAGAAAAATAAGATTAATTTCCTAGGAGCAAGCTGGATGTATTCTTTATAACAATAGTTGTTTTTCTTACTTGTAATAAATGTTATAGCCTATGAGCGCTCTCTGCCCATTTCCTTTTTTATTTACTTCATATGTATTTGGAAAATGAGAATTTTCTCAAGTTAATATCGATGACCAGAATCCATGATTTTCATCAAAAGTCAGAGTATAGAATTTCCAGATATTTTCTGGATCCCAAATGGCTTGTTAATTTAGAATTTTAATTTTAAACTGTGTCCTCACAATATCAAACTATATACTCACAATAGACATTGAGAAATACTGAGGAAATTAAAACACCAAAAACTTAGTGGACAGAGTAAACTTGATTGGGAAGCCTCAGAGACATTAGGGATGGATTCATTACTGTGTTATTTTTACTTCATGACCTGGCCTTGATCACTTCTAAGAGCATAGTCAGAAAGAGTCAATAGGTTTAGAATACTTGACACCCAGGACTGAAGCTGGGGGCAGAAATATTTTGTAGCACATAGTTCATCTCAGTGGCCACTTTTTGTGAACTACATACCTTCCTCCTGCTTTCTAAAAAATCTCCCTTTTTCCTTATTTCCTTTTAGTGGGGATAATTATACCCTTAACATAGAAGGAACTTGTGTAGTTTTGTCTTTAGAGGCAAAAAAGAGCAAGCTGAAGAGACCTAAGGAGAGGAAAAATATCCATGGGACAGAGTAGTGTCAGCCAGAGAAGACAAAGAAATCAGGCTGAGTCCCCAGTCTTGCAACAAAACAGAAAGAATACACTGAACCACTCTGGACCAAGAAAGGGCCATCAAGTTTGCATTGAAATATCATGTGCATTTCCCCTCCATACAGAGAATGAATGGAATTCTATTATCAAAGGCTTATTGCAAAGTAAACCTGCCTTTGTTGTACTGCTCTCTCCTGATATTTCCAAAAATTTTAGACAAAACTACCATCTTATACTCCTACTTTCTCACTAACTTCCACTGAGAAAATCTTAACTTTGGTTTTACAATCTTCCTTCTTTGTATCCCTCTGGCTTCCAACACTGGATGCCTGTTCCTACCAAGTGTCTGATGGAAACAGATGAGCATCTGAATTTCTTTTGATTCTTCTAAAAGCTGGCTCTGCACGCAGACATTGAACAAATGCTTTTGAAGATAATGTTATTAGAAGGGGGTTGAGAGAAGTAGTATGATAGCAGGATATATTAACAGTAGTGTCACTTGCCAAGAGCTAGGAAGCAACCTTCTACTTCTTTTTTGGCAATGGTCTGACCCTAATAGAATACTGTGCCCAGTGTTTGTCTTTGCAGTTTACATGAATGTGAAGAAATTTGAGAGGGGATCAGAAAGGCAAAAAACATAAAATATAATGAGAAAAATAGAAAACTATCATTTGGAGAAAAGAATAAAGGCACTGGGATCATTTCCTCTGGAGAAGAAAAGCCCATGAGGAAATTTAATGACAAATGTTACAGTGAGTAAAAAAATAAACCAAATTATTCTTCATCTTGACCAAGGAAACAATGAGAGGAAATGTGCTAAAGTTAGAAAGAGGGAGGGAGGGCTTGGTTAGGCATAAGAAAAAAACTCTTGGCCTTGATGTTGAGACTGTGGAGTATTCTGCCAAAAAAAAGTTGTGAAATTTCTTGGAAATATCATTAACAATCTGTACTAATTGATGAAGACATTTCCCTCTGAAGAAAAAGTTTAAATCAATATTTTTTGAAGTTCCAGTTCTGAGGCGTATTTATAAAGAAAAAAAAAAAGGCTGCCTAAAAGGGAAGGTCAAACAGACATTCCCAAGTCCAAAACACTTTCTTTATAAACAATATTTAGGACTCTAATACCTCGTGTTTTACTTGATTAGATTTGAGAACTAATTTGAACTAAGAGATTATTTTTATATTTTATTTTATATTTTATTATTTTTATAATGTGGCTTTGTCTATATTTCTTGAACCATCATCTCTTTTAATAGCTTGGATCCTTTAGTGCTTTGTGGTTAGGAACAGAAGATAAAGATTCTGGTTTATAGACTATGAGCAATACAAAAGGCTTATATCAAAAAGGTTAAAAAAAGACCTCCAATTTCTACTATTCATGGTCCCATCACAATGGATTTTCCTCATAACATTATAAAAACCTACCCTGTGTGGTTTCCTAGTGCCTGATGAACAAAACATGGAGGAGAATAGAGGTGAGGATACAAAGGAAGCAAGAGCAAGATCAGGAAACACGTAGGAAGAGTACTAAGTTTAAACTCTATCTTGATGGAGGGAGGGAGCATCAAAAGATTTTAAGTAAAAAAGTTATAAAATCCAACGTTTATTTTATTAAAATCATTCTGCAACTGAAGAACAGACTGACATGAAACTAGATATGAGACATGGTTATGGCCTAAACATGGTGGTGGTAGTCAAGGTGGAGCATTTCAAGTAGACTCCAGAGATATCTAAGAGGCACAGTCGATAAAGCATAATGATTGATTAGAGTTGGTGAATAAGACAGAAAAATCCAGGACAATTATCAACTATCTGATTTAATTCACATGTTGAAACCTAATCCCCAATGTGATATATTTGGGATGAGGCCTTTGAGGGGTTAAGGTCATAAGGACACAGCTCTCATGAATGGGATTAGTGCACTCATAGAAAAAACTCCAGATAATGTTCTGGCCCCTTCTGTCACATTGAGAAAGTATCTTCTCACTTCTGCCACAGTGAGAAGATAGCTCTCTGAGGTACCAGAAGTGGGCCCTCACCAGACACTGAATATGCTGGTGCCTTGATCTTGGACTTCCCAGCCTCCAGAACTGTGATAAATAAATTTATGTTGTTTACAAGCCATCTAGTCTTTGATATTTTTGTTATGCCGGCCCAAACAGACTAAGAAACTGATATAAAGATTGGAAGGATGGTATCTTAGGTTGTTCTTGCATTGCAATAAAGAAATATCTGAGACTAGGTAATTTATAAAAAAAAGAGGTTTAATTAGCTCACAGTTCTGCAGGCTGTGCAGGAAGCACAGTGCTAGCATCTGCTTCTGGGGAGGCCTCAGGAGGCTTTCAATTATGGCATAAGGTAAAGGTGGAGCAGGCGTGTCATGGCAGGAGAAGAAGCATGAGAGAGAGAGTGAGGGGAGGTGTCACACATTTTTAAAAGACCAGCTCTCATGTGAATTCAGAGCAAGAGTTCACTTATCACCAAGGAGATGACCCACATCATTCATGAAGGGCCCACCCCCATGATTCCAACATCTCCCACTGGGCCCCATCTCCAACATTGGGGATTACATCTCAACATGAGATTTGGCTGCAGACAAATATTCAAACTATATCAGATGGAGATGCTTCTCTTTTGGCTTGTTACTCCTAGCCTGCAATCCCCATAGAATATATGAAAAGACTCCCTGGAAGTTATATGAACTCCTCAAAATCTTTTTCTTCCAGGATCAAAGGCATTCAGTCAAACAAATAGATAGGCTTTAATATATTTCTGAATCTCTTTTCCGAGACATCCTTGTTTAATCCTCAAAACAGCCTCACAAATTATTGACAAATGAAGGATTGAAGACATCTAACCATAGAATTAGTAAGTGACCATGCAAGCCCTGGAACCCGAATCCCCTGACTTGCTTCACAGCACTTCAGGTTTTTATAAAAGTCTATTCCCAAAAAAACAAGCAATTTTTTTCCCTAAAGTACATTTCTGAGGGCAAATCAAAATTTCAGGTACCCTGACTCTCATGTGCAGTATCAATCCGCTCATTATATGATTTTCAGGTATATTTGGCAACTCTAAGATAAGCTGTTCTCATGGTTCCTGCATTAGTACTCCCCTGGTGACTGTCTAAAGAGTCATTATGCAGAGTTTTAATTGAATATTCCTAGGACTGTCCTGAAGACTAAAGGTGCTTCCAGGAGGAAAAAAAAGTAATAAAACAGCAGAGCTTAAAGTCAGGTTGTAAGATTTCAAGAGAAAGGAGTAGAACAATTGTACAGCATTTACATCTATGACAATAATAGCACAACCCCTACTAAAGAAGTAAGTCAGGGTTTTTCTCAGGAAAACTTTTTCAGAAATGGACAATAGGAGATTAAGAATAGCCATTTAATCATTCACTTAATGCCACCTGCAATCATGAGATGAATCTCCAGGATAATATTTAATCCCATGACTTCAGGCAGGTAAGATTATTTTGGTGAAAAAGGAAATTATCATCATTTTTAAGGTGGCTGAATTTTTATTCAGTTGGTCAACACTGAAGGTAAAAATTTCTTAGAAAAGAACTGCTCTTTTGCTTAGAACACATTAATGGACATGCTCTCACCAGACACTGAATCTGCCTGTGCCTTCATCTTGGACTTTCCAGCCTCCAGAACTGTGAGAAATAAATTCCTGTTGTCTATAAGCTATCCAGTTTATGGTAGTAAAAGTTTATGACAGTAGCCTAAACAGACCCAGATTATAAATATTTTTTTAAAAATATATATTATATAAAATTATAGATTATATAGATGTGATTTAATTTAAAATATAAATATATAAAAATTATATATTTATATTTTAAATTTATATATATAATATATACATAGACAGAGAATTATGAATAATTGGAGGAATTGGCTTATGAATTATGGAGGCTGAGCTGTAATATGTGTCTTGCGATATGTATCTGCAAGCTGGAGACTCAGGAAAGCTGGTGGTGTAGTTCCAGCCTGAGTCTGAAGCCTGAGAAACAACAGAACCAACAGTTCAAGTTCCAGTCCAAGTCCAAAGGCCTGAGGACCAGCTGCACTGATGGTATAAACGCAGTCCAATGCAGGAGAAGACTGATGTCCAAGCTCAGTCAGGCAGAGAGAACAAATTCTCCCTTCCTCTGTCTCTTTGTTCTAGTTAGGCCATCAACAGATTGGTTGCCCACCCACTTTGGAGAGGGCAACCTTCTTTACTCAGTTCACTGATTCAAATGCTAATCTCTTCCAGAAACACTCACAGACACACCCAGAAATAATGTTTAACTAGATATCTGAATATCGAGTGGCCCAGTCAAGCTTATACATAAAATTAACCATCACAAGGATGTTAAAATTTGCAACTATGTTCTTGGGTTTATCTCTTCTTTCCTTTATTTCTGACAGCTTTTGCATCATGTACTTTGAAGTTTTCTTATATATACTTAAGACTCTTATGCCTTCCCAATAAATTAACCACTTATTGCAAAATATCACTCATTATCTCTTGTAATACTCCTTGTCTTAAAATCTACTTTTTCTGATATTATGACCACAAATTTTTTTTTGCATAATGTTTATATGTTAAATCTGCTTTCATCCTTAATTTCAACTTCTTAGTCTTTATATTTATACATTTATTTATTTAAATTTATTTTTTTTTTTTTTTGAGATGGAGTCTGGCTCTGTCGCCCAGGCTGGAGGGCAGTGGCACAGTCTCAGCTCACTGCAACCTCCGCCTCCCTGGGGTTCAAGTGATTCTCCTGCCTCAGCCTCCTGAGTAGCTAGGATTAGAGGCACGTGCCACCATACCCAGCTAATGTTTGTATTTTTAGTAGAGACCAGGTTTCACCATGTTGGTCAGGCTGGTCTTGGACTCCTGACCTCATGATCCTTCCACCTCAGCCTCCCAAAGTGCTGGAATTACAGGCATGAGCCACCGCACCCAGACTAGTCTGTATATTTAAATAGTTTATAGTGTGGTCTTTAATTCTCTATCTCTATATTATAATTTCAGATTTGAATCCATTACTTTAATGTAATTATTTACATAGTCAGTTTTTAGCCTACCATTTGCAATTTGATTTTCTTGCTCATTGTATTTCTCAGATTTTGTACTCATTTCCTCTCTTCTTTTGGTTTGAGTATTGAGTTTTTATAATATTTTATTTTCTCAATTGCATTTTTATTATTTTCTTTTTTTATTTTTTTAGAGACAGAATCTCATCCTGTCACCCAGGCTGGAGTGCAGTGGCACAATCGTGGCTCACTGTAGTCTCTAGCTCCTGGACTTGGACAATACTCTTGCCTCAGCCTCCTGAGTAGCTAGGACTACAGGCATGCAACATTACACCAGGCTTCAGCTGAATTTCTAGCTATGCTAATTGATATGTTCTAATTCTTGCTCTAGGGATTATAATATGCATCCTTAACTTATTACAGTCTGCTCTGAGTTAATATTACACACTTAGTGAATATTATTTACAATTCCATTATTCACTTTGTATTATCTGGGGCACTGTGGTCAAATATTTTACTTCAGTATGTAAATCTTACATTATTTTATTATTGCTTGATATGTTTTGGCTCTGTGTCCCCACCCAAATCTCATCTCAAATTGTAATCCCCATGTGTCAAGGGAGGGACCTGGTGGGAGGTGACTGAATCACGGGGGCAATTTTTTCCAAGCTGTTCTCATGATAGTGAGGGAGTTCTCACAAGATCTGATGGTTTCAAAGTGGCAGTTACTCCTACTGTCTTTCTCTCCTGCTGCCATGTAAGATGTCCCTTGCTTCCCTTTCGCCTTCCGCCATGGTTGTAAGTGTTCTTTTTTTGTTGTTGTTTTTTTGAGACAGAGTCTCACTCGCTCTTTCACCCAGGCCGGACTGCAGTGGCGCTATCTCGGCTCACTGCAAGCTCCGCCTCCCGGGTTCACGCCATTCTCCTGCCTCAGCCTCTCGAGTAGCTGAGACTACAGGCGCCCGCCGCCACGCCCAGCTAATTTTTTGTATTTTTAGTAGAGACGGAGTTTCACCGTGTTAGCCTGGATGGTCTCGATCTCCTGACCTCGTGATCCGCCCACCTCGGCCTCCCAAAGTGCTGGAATTACAGGCGTGAGCCACCACGCCCGGCCCATGGTTGAAAGTTTTCTGAGGCCTCCACAGCCATGCGGGACTGAGAGGCAATTAAACCTCTTTTCTTCATAAATTACCCAGTCTTGGGTAGTGTCTTTGTAGCAGTGAGAGAATGGACAAATACCTTGCTTTAAATAATCAATTTTCTTAAATAGAAAATAAGAACATTTTAAAAACATAATTATTTATGTGCCCCCATGTTGACTATTTTCAGATGCATATAATCTCTTCTCCTCTAGGTTCAAGTTTATATCTGGCATCATTTCTCCTCAACCTGAAAAAATTCCTTTAGAATTTTTTTGTAGGGCAGTTCTATTGGCAATATATTAGCGTGGGTTTCATTTATCCTAAACTCTATTTTCTTCATTTTTAAGGATTTTTTTTCTTTGGTTAATGGTAAGTAATTTCTCGTTCAGCACTTAAAAGATGTTTTTCCATTATCTTCTGGCATTCATTATTTCAGATGAAAAGACAGCCATCATCCTTATCATAGTAACCCTATATGTAAAGTGTCTTATTTTTCTGAATACTTTGAAAATTTTCTGTAAACCTGTGGTTGTCAGCATTTTGACCATGAAGTACCTAAAAATAGTTTTCCTTGTAATTATCTTGCTGTGTTGGTCATCCTTCTTGGATTTGTAGGCTTATTTCTTTTTTTTTTTTTTTGAGACATAGTATTGCTCTGCACAATCATGGCTCATTGCAGCACTGACGTCCCAGATGCAAATGATCCTCCCAACTCAGCCTTCTGAGTAGCTGGGACCACAGGTGTGCACCACCATGTGCCTGGCTAGAGATGGGGACTCCCTGTGTTACCCAGGCTAGTCTCAAACTCCTAGGCTCAAGCAGTCCTCCTGCCTCAGCCTCCCAAAGTGCTGAGATTACATGCACAAACCACTGTACCTGGCCTTTCTTAAAATTTTTAAAGACATATAATCATTATCTCTTTAAATATTATTCTCTCATTTTCTCTTTTCTATCCAATATTTCTATCATATGAATGTGAGACTACTTGTAACTTCCCACAGCTCAATGAGGCTCTGTTCAATTTGATCAATTTATTTCTCTCTGTGCTTTATGTTGAATAGTTTATTTTGACGTGTTATTTACTTGTAATTTCTTCTGCAATGTCCAAGCTAATGCAAATCTATCAATTTTTAAATTTTAAGTATACTTTACTTTTCAGTTATAAATTAGATTTCAATTTTGTTCTATTTTATACGTTCGAATTTCTCTTGAAATTGACTCTTTACCCTATGAATTTTTTAATATAGCTATAAGTTATTTTAAAGTCTGCCTGCTAAATCTAACATCTGGATTGTGTGTGTGTGTTTGTGTGGACACAGACTTTTGTTATTCAAAATCATAACAGCATGCTGCCTTACATTCTCACAGTCTTGCAATATTGAGATCTCATGGTCTCTTAGTCTTAAAGACTCTCAGTATTGAAGTTTGATGGTGCTCTGTCCTTAAGCCCTCCTAGAGAGAAAGCCTTGCCTCATATTCAAAGTGATTAAAGACACAGTTGAACAGAATCCAACCATAGCTGCCACCTACCTATACCAATGCGGATTTTAATAGATCAAAGATATCAGCCCTGTGGCAACACAGGAAATTGGATCCTAGGCTGAAAGAAAATAGAAGTCTTATTAGACTTTTGGTGCTTAAATTCTAAGGCCCCACCAAAGTAATCACGCCACTAAACAACTTAACCATTGATTTGTACACATACACACATATACACACATGTATAGAGTAATATATATATACACATATTCTTATATAAGAATATATACACTTATTAAGGTATATGTACATAGTTATACATAAGTATGTTTTAGTCCATCAAAATTTGATTGGTTTCTCGCCAACCAATGAAATACTTTAAGACCTTAGACCACAGAAATTTGTGACTGTGAGGTTACAAGACCATGAGAAGACAGTGAGACTTCAAAATTGTGATATTTCACAATTGTAAATCTGTTTCTCTTTTTCAGACTTTTTTCTAGTCTGCACTTACTTGGCAAAATTTACATGTGAAAAAATTACTGTCCAGAGAGGACTTACTTGGCATTTGGGGCTCTTCCAGTTTTATGTCTGGCGTGCTAGCCTTATACTTTGTCAAAAGCTGATTGGTTTCTCTCCAACCAATGATAGACTTGCTCCTCTGCCTACCCAGCCCGCAATCTCTGCAATTGCTCCAAAGTATGGAAGTATCCTCTAGTTCTACCTGACATACGAACATAGAAATCTTTATAGACTTCTATAGACTCCTTTATTGTACTTTATATCCACAGTTCTTAGATGGCTTTAAAGGTGTGTGTGTGTGTGTGTGTGTGTGTGTGTGTGTGTGTGTGTTGTGTATCTAGGATTTCTTGTTATGATGAGACCATAGGCTTTTTACTTCTTTCTACATTCTAACCAGAGACAGTAGCATCATCTCTGCAATATGTCTATTTTTTTCTCTCTCTCATTTTATTCTCAAGCACTACTAGTTTGGTCTTAATCTCCATCTATTTTGTACAATTTCTTCCTTGAATTATTATATGCCTTTTTTGAGTTCTTAAAAGCTCCTTTTATTTGTAATTTTTTTAATATAGAAAACTTTTCCCTTAACAAGTCTGCTTTTCCTTGGGTTTTTCTTCTTATAATGTATGTCATTTGTGCCCGTTTTAGAAATGTATCTCAAACTGGTCTATTTCTTCTCATAGCTTTAATAAGTTCAACATTGTTTAAAATTATTGTGGCAAAGACAAAATGAAGTGAAGCACTTGAGAATTTTGAATTTTGATTAGGGCATTGTCTTAATCATTCTTTTACAAAATCTATTTTTTTTTGTTTTGATTTTAGTTTGTTTGGTATTTTTTTCTATTTTATTTTTGGTCCAAAAAAGTCTCTGCAGTTTTCTCTGTTTAAAAAATTGCAGATGTTCCTCAGTCCACAAGCTCTCTTGGTTGTTACCTGGAAATATTCCATCTTTACTTTCCTCCTCCGCCAAGCGTTTTCCCTTAACTGGGAGCTAGATCTCAGATATAAGAAACAATTTGCTATCATATTTAGCCCCTTTACTTTAAGGTCTTTGTTATATTCTCTGGTTGCCCATCCATCTCTCTGGCTCACTTCACTTTAATCAAATAATAGTTGGCTAGCCCTTTCAAGACTATAACATTTACTTTTACAATTTCCTGCTAAAGATCAGAGGAGATAGGTTGGTACTGAGCACGTTCTCTCTCATTCCAGCCACATTCCATATATTTGGCAGGTTTATGACAGATTCAGGATATGGGAACACGGCCATTTCCTCTTTCATTGAAAGTGAAGAGGAACTTCATCTCTTCCCCACTTTTTTACCCCCTCCCACAGACACACAGCTTTTGACTGAATTCATTTCTTTAGCAATTTCTGAGTGAATGAAATGGAGACAAAAATGTCTTTTTTCCACAGTCTTTAACTAGAAGCTCTTTCTTCAAATACACATTCAACATGTAACTTAAAACTGAAAAGCCAAGAATGTGACATAATCAGCTTGCATTTCCAGTAGATACGCTTTTATACTTCTCAGACAATTTAATCTGGAAAATTTCTTGAGGCCGATGTATTATCCAACATTACTCTGCAGTTGGATTACAATTGAGAGCTAGGAATCCATTTCTTTCTAGAAATAATTCACAAAAGGACATAAAGACTGGGTAGTTGTTGAGCAGCTTCATGTAGCCAGTAGGTCAATATTGCAACCACCACTAACACCACACTCAGGGGCCCATAAAACTGGTGTAAACAAAGGAGGTCAGCTGAAAGTAATCAAAGTGTTGCATAGTTAGGTATTCCAACTCCATATCCAAATTTAGCATTCCATAGTTATATGCATCCCATGACTGCCCTGATTTTGATTTTTGTTGCATCCTTGTCTGGGTTTGGTAACAGAATAATGCTGGCCTGGTAGAATGAGTTTCGAAGAATTTCTGCCTCTTCAATTTTTTTGGAGTAGTTTGATTAGAACTGGTATTAGCTCCTCTTTAAATGTTCAGCAGTAAAGCAATCAAGTTTGGGGCTTTTCTTTGATTGGAGATTTCTTATTAATGATTCAATTTTATTACTCATTATTGGTCCATTCAGACTTCCTATTTCTTCATGATTCAGTCTTGATAGGTTGTATGTGTCCAGGAATTTATCCATTTCTTCTAGGGTTATTCAATTTGTTGGCATATAATTGTTTGTTATAGACTTCTATGATCCTTTGTATTTCTGTAGTTGTAATGCCTTCTTTTTTACCTGTTATTTCCTCCTTTTTTCTTATTTAGTCTAGCTAAAAGTCAATTTGCTTATCTTTTCAAAAAACAAACTCTTAATTTTGTTGATTTTTAGTGTCTATTTATTTCTGCTCTGATCTTTATTATTTCCACCCTTCTATTAATTGTGGTTTAATTAGTTCTTGTTTTTTTATTTCTTGAAGTGTAATGTTAGCTTGTTTATTTAAGATCTTTCTTCTTTTAATATAAACTTTTTTTTCTTTTTTCTTCTTTTTATCTTTGTAGGTTTAGGGGAAGAAGTGCATTTTTGTTACATGAATTATTATGTAGAGGTGAAGTCTGGGTTTTTCAGGTACCATTACCTGAAAATGTAAACTGTACAGAATAGGCAATTTCTCATTTCTCATCCCTCTCCCATACTTCAACCTTTTGTAGTTTTCAACGTTTGTTATTCCACTCTGTATGTCTGTGTCTACCCTTATTTAGCTCCTACTTATAAGTGAGAACATGCATATATGACTTTGTTTCTAAGTTGTTGCCCGTAAATAATGGCTTCCAGTTTCATCCATGTTGCTGTAAAAGACACATTTTCCTTGTTTGTTATGGCTAAGTAGTATTCCATAGTATATATATGCCACATTTTCTTTATCCAATCATCTGCTGATGCACACTTAGATTGATTCCAAGACTTCACTATTATAAATAGTGCTGCAAAAATATGAGTGGAGGCACGGTTTTTATATAATGATTTATTTTCCTTTGGACAGATATCTAGTAGTGGGATTGCTGGGTCAAATGGTAGTTCTATTTTTAACTTTTTGAGCAATCCATATCCTGTTTTCTGAAGAGCTGGTACATTCCCAGAGTGTATAAGCTTTCTCTTTTTTCCAAATCCTTGCCAACATCTGTGTTTTTTTATTTTTTATTTTTCATATGCTTTTTGGCCGTTTGTATGTCTTCTTTTCAAAAATGTCTGTCTCCTTTGACTACTTTTTAATGAAGTTATTTGTGTGTGTGTGAATGTGTGTGTGTGTTTCTTATTAGGTTGAATTTCTTGTAGATTCTGGGTATTAGCACTTTGTCGGATGCAGTTTGCAAATATTTTCTCCCTTCTGTAGGTTGTCTGTTTACTCTGTTGATTATTTCTTTTGCTGTTTGGGAGTTTTGTATTAGGTGTTTACTGCTATAAACTTCCTTATCAGAGCTGCTTTTACTGTATTCCATAGGTTTTGGTATGCTGTGTTTCCATTTCATTTGTCTCAGGAATTTTTAAAATTTTCTTTTTAATATCTTCATTGACATATTGGTTGTTAAGGAGCATGTTCTTTAATTATAAGGTATTTGTAAAGTTTCTGAAGTTCCTCCTGTTATTGATTTCTAGTTTTAAACCATTATGATCAGAACAAGTATTTGATATGATTTAAAACATTTTAAATTTGTTAAGACTTATTTTGTGGTCTAATAGATGATGTATCCTGGAATGTTGCTAACTCTCTTACTAGTATTAATAATTTATCTGTAATTACAACATAGCAAAAATCTGTAATATATATACAAAAATAAAAAGCAAGAAATCAACATCCTACTAGAGAAAATAATTTAACCACAAAGGAAGATAGTAAGATAGGAAGAAAGGATCTATAAAACAATAGAAATAAAACAAATGAAAATAAATGGATTAAATTCTCCAGTTAAAAGACATTGAAAGGCTGAATGGGTAGAATAATCAGACCTAACTATATACTGCCTATAAGAGACTCACTTCACTGGTAAGGACACACATAGACTGAAAGTAAAGGGATAGAAAAATATTTCATACAAATGGAAATCAAGAGAGCAGGGGTAGCTTTACTTGTACCAGGTAAAATAGACTTTAAACACCATTAAAAGAAACAAAGAAGGTCATTACATAATGATAAAGCAGTCAATCCAGTAAGAGAATATAACCATCATAAATACATATGCACTCAGTATCAAAGAACCTAAACATACACAGCAAATATTAATAAATCTAAAGGAATAAATTAACTGCAATATAATATAGCAGGGGACTTCAATACCTCTTTTCAGCTTGAAAACTCCTTTTAACATTTCTTATAAGTCAGATCTGGCAATGAACCCTCTCAGCTTTTCTTCTTCTGGGAAAAATCTCTGTCTCGCTCTGTCGCCCAGGCTGGAGTGTAGTGGCGCGATCTCGGCTCACTGCAAGCTCCGCCTCCCGGGTTCACACCATTCTCCTGCCTCAGCCACCCGAGTAGCTGGAACTACAGGCGCCCGCCACCGCGCCCTGCTAATTTTTTGTATTTTTAGTAGAGACAGGGTTTCACCATGTTAGCCAGGATGGTCTCAATCTCCTGACCTCGTTCCGCCCACCTCGGCCTCCCAAAGTGCTGGGATTGCAGGCGTGAGCCACTGTGCCCAGCCTAGAATCTCTTTTTCTGTTACCTTTTCTAATTTGTTATTACTGATGTATAGGCATGCTAACAGGTTTTTTTTTAAGATGATCTTGAATTCAACAACCTTGCTAATTACTCTCTTTTCTTCATTTCTAAAGAACGGCTCTGCTGGATAAAGTACTCTTTGTTGACTTTTTTTTCATTCGGCACTTCGAATATATCATCCTACTCTCTCCAGGCTTGTCGAGTTTGCTAAGAAATCCACGGACAGTTGTATCAGCCTTCCTTTGTGTGTGATATGTTTCTCATCTCTTGCTGCTTTTAGAATTTGTTATTTGTCTTTAATTTTTGATAGTTTGATTATTAGATGTCTTAGTATACTCCTCTTTGAATTAATTTTGACAAGGACTTCCATGCTTTCTGCATCTGGGTGTTGGTATCTTCCCTAGATTAGGAAAATTTTAGCCATCATTTTATTAAATATGCTTTCTGGCCCTTTCTCCCTTTGTTCTCCTCCTGGAATTCCTGTGATTGAAAGGTTTAGTTTCTTGATGGAATTCCATAATTCCCATAGGCTTTTGTCATTCTTTTTCATTCTTTTTTTCTTAACTCCTCTTACTGAAAAATTTCAATGTTCTATCTTCCAGCTCATTGATCCTTTCTTCCACTTGATTAATTCTGCTGTTTAAACTTTCTATTGAATGTTTCTGTTTAATCATTGTATTCTTCATCTCTAAGATTTCTATCTGGCTCTTTTTTACTGTTTCTATTTTCTTGTCAATATTCTCACTTTTTGGGTATTATTTTCCAAATTTTAGAAAATTTTCTATCTGTGTATTTTCGTAATTCAATAAACTTCTTTATGAATATTATTCTAAATTTTTTTTAGTCATTTTATAGATCCCCATTTCTTTGGGTTCCATTATTGGAACTTTAGTAATTTTTTTTTTTTTTTTGACAGAGTCTTGCTCTGTTGCCCAGGCTGGAGTGCAGTGGCACGATCTCAGCTCACTGCAAGCTCCGCCTCCCAGGTTCACGCCATTCTCCTACCTCAGCCTCCCAAGTAGCTGGGACTACAGGCACCCGCCACCACGCCCAGGTAATTTTTTGTATTTTTAGTAGAGACGGGGTTTCACTGTGTTAGCCAAGATGGTCTTGATCTCCAGACCTCATGATCCACCTGCCTTGGCCTCCCAAAGTGCTGGGATTACAGGCATGAGCCACCACGCCCAGCCTAGTTTCTTTTTGAATTGTCATGATTTCCTAATTCTTTGTAATATTTGTTCCCTTATGTTGTTGTCTGTGCATCTGAAAAGACAGCCCCCTCTCGTGGTCCTTACAAGTTCTTTGGAAGGGATAATGTTTTACTGTTTAGTCTAGCTGTGATTCTGGAAGTGCCAGCTGATGACCTCAGGAAAGCAGAGCTTGTTATGCGATCTCTAGTTGGCTGGGCCACTGCCGTTGCTTTGATATCAGGTGGAGCTACTCAGTATTGTGATGGCTTCTGGTCAGCCTGGCCACAAGATATACTCCCTGCTTGGGCATTTCCACTATTTGGAATCTGCAGTTGGGCATGGCTGCAGGTTGTGCTCTAAAGTTAGATGGAGACACTTATCTGGGCAGGTGAGACCTGAGGCTATGCTCCTTAGAAATGTGTAATTGGGGATTGTCCTGCTGTCTGGGTGGAGCTGTAGGGTGAGCTTTTGGCTTAGACAAGTGGCTGTTTGACATTTCAGATCAAGCAGGACTAGCTGTTACATTTCTCCAAAAAATACAAAGGTGAGAATCTTTCTACCTGGGCAGGATTGTTGGGTTGGTTGTTTAACTGCTCAGAGCCACTGCTTGCCTTACTGGGTTAGGCTGCTGTACAGCCACTTAACTTTTCTGAGATCTGCAGAGGCGAGAATCTCCCTGTCTATGCAGGGTTACAGGACAGGCTTCTTGCCTATGCGGAGTTGCTGTCTACCTTCCTGGATAAAGCCAGTGTAGCCCTTTGCTTTGCTGAGATCCATGGAAGTGGGAGTCTCCCTAATTGGGCAGGGTAGTTGGGGTGGGTTCTTAAGCTGGCTAGGAAGAATAACAGTCTAGTGGCTCAAGCTAGATTATGATTTCCATCATCCTTCTAAAGTCAAGCAGCTCAGCTTTGCCAGTGTGCTATAAGTTTAGCTGGTATCTCTGACTGAGTGCTTCAGCTGGCAGGAATACTGAGCTACCACCAAGATTTGTGCACTGGTCACATTTCTTTGTTTCTATTTAATCCAAGGACAGGCAAGCCATGCTATTTATCTTAGTGTTCCCCATGGAGTGAGATCAGACTTGGCTTCCTAGAAGTACCTTGGAATGCTAAGGAAGCTGAATGACTTGCCCCAGTCCTCTTTCCCCATTGTAGAAACTGAGTCCAGGAAAATCCTCTCTGTCTGACACTATGCTGACTTGGTGGACAGAGAGCATAGTCAGAGTGAGACTAGTCCTTTTACCTTTCTAATTCAGATATTGTTCATTTCTACATAGCATGCTGGTGTCTCAGACTTGTTTCCAGGTGTTCAGGTTTTTGAAAGAATGTTCTAGTCCATGAATAGTTGGTAGTTGAACTTTCTGTAAGGGGAATTGGGGCCCAAGACTTCTTACTTCACCATCCCGGTCTGAAATCTACTACTTTTTGATAACACATAAAAATATTTCCTTTCAAGCTATCACTTGTTGTATCATTCAACATTCATCAAGAGAAAAACAACCTCCAGAAGATATATATTAAAAGAGTTATTGCAAGTAATTGGCTTATGCAACTGTGGGAACTTTTTAGGCAAGTCCAAAATCTGTAGGGCAGGCTTTGAGGAGGAGCAGGCTGGGGCTCTTGAAATAAACTAAAGCTGCTATCCATAGAGCAGAACTTCTTCCCCCTAGGAAAACCTAAATTATTCTTTTATGCCCTTTCAACAGATTGAATCAGGCCCACTTCACTTTTATTACCTAGAATAATCTTCATTACTAAAGTCAACTTACTATGGACTTTAATCAAATCTTCTATATTAGTCTGTTCTCACACTGCCAAAAAGAACTACCTGAAACTGGGTAATTTATAAAGAAAAGAGGTTTAATAGACTCACTGTTCTGCAAGCTGTACCAGGGGCATGGCTTGGGAGGCCTCAGGAAACTTACAATCGTGGCAAAAAGTGAAGAGGAAGCAAGCACATCTTCACATGGTGATGAGAGAGAGTGAAGGTAGAAGTGCTATACGCTTTTAAATAGCCAGATCTCATGAGAACTCATTCACTATAAGAAGAACAGCAAGAGGGAAATTCACCCCCATGATCCAATCACCTTCTACCGGGTCCCTCCTCTAACACTGGGAATTAAAATTCAGCATGAGATTTGGGTGGGGACATGGAGCCAAACCACATCATCTTCCAAATATCTTCACAGTAACACCTATTTGGGTTTTATTGACTAATACGAAACCATCGCTTACCCACATGGACATATAAAACTTACTACCACATTAACCTTTATGTGGTATCTTTAAGTTTTAAATTCTGATATAATCAAATTTATTAATTTTTCCCATTACTTTTTTCTTTTGTACTATATATTATTAGTCCATTTTCACACTCCTGATAAAGATATACCTGAGACTGGGCAATTTACAAAAGAAAGAAGTTTAATGGACTCACAGTTCCATGTGGCCAGGGAGGCCTCACAATCCTGGTGGGAGGTGAAAGGCACATCTCACATGGCAGCAAACAAGAGAGCTTGGGCAGGGAAACTCCCCTTTATACAACCATCAGATCTCATAAAACTTATTCACTACCATGAGTTTAGCCCAGAAAAGACCCACCCCCATGATTCAATTACCTCCCACTGGGTTCCTCCCACAACACATGGGAATTGTGGGAGTTACAATTCACGATGAGATTTGGGTGGGGACACAGCCAAACCATATTATACCATGTTTAAACATCACTTCTTTTGCCCATGTTTCCAAACAAATTATCTTATATTTTATGGTCATGAGGGTTTCTTTGTTTTTTACACTTTTTTACTATTACATACTTTTTCTATCTTCATTTTTTAATGGCTAGTGTTGTTATGATCTGAATGTTTGTATTCCCCCCAAAATGTATATGTTGAAGTCTTAATCCCCAAGGTGATGGTTTTAGGAAATGGGGCCGTTGGAAGATAAGGTCATAAGAGTGAAGGTGTCATGAATGGGTTTAGTGCCGTTACAAAAGTGGCCCCGGAGAGTGGCATCACCCTTCCACCAATGTAAAGGTGCAGCTAGAAGTCAGCAGTCTACAACCCAGAAGAGGGCCCTCACCATACACCAAATCTGCCAGCACCCTGATCTTTCACTTCATTTCCCAGCCTCTAGAACTGTGAGAAATAAATTTCTGGTGTTTATAAGCTACCTAGCTTATGGTGTTTTGTTATAGCAGCCTGAACGAACTAAGACAGGTATGTAGTAGAAAAATAAATTTTCCCGAAAAATGGATAGCCAAATATCACAAAATAATTTTTTGAAAAATTAACATTTTATCCATTCATTTGATGTCATGTTTCTTATAAGTGGAGATTTGAAAAGAACATTATCCCTCTGTTTTTTATGTTTCAATAAAATACTAGTCAATGTTCCCTTTGTGCTACAAATCAAGGCCAATTCATTGGCCAGAAAGCCAGGGTGGTTGTACTTGAACGTTCAGAAAAAAAAAAAAAAAAAAAAAAAGCCCAGCTCCTGAATTTATGCCTGCATGTGTATTTTAAGCACTAAGAAACAAGCTTTGGGGGTTATACAGAGTGGACTGCAATAAATATATTATTGTTGTGTGACTCTCTTCTAGCCTTGGAAAGTGGCCCAGGGATGAAAAAACAAAATAAAAAAAGAGGCAAGTTAAGTTTTGGGATTTTCTTTCCCAAAATTTAGAATTAAGTTTGAGAATATATCAATCTGCCTTGTCTTTTGAACTAAAGGAACATAAGAGTTTGAAAACCTTGGCATGGCCATATTTTACCAAGTAGATGAATATTAGAAAAGTAAGACTGATAAGAATGAAACAGCGCACATACAGATTTAGAGATAAGAGATGGCAAGCAATTCATGTTGGCTTTCTATTTCTTTATACCAGACTCCTACTGAGGCATAGTCTCACTCTGGACCTTGAAAATTCCCTTAAATTCTTATTAATAGTTTGCTTTAAAATTAAGTATCATGAATATATTTCTATTATCATAGATGTTCACTTATCCCAGTGGAAATCAGATGGTTTATCGAAATGGCACATAAGAGAGAAGCTTACAGATACAACCATTCAGTGAGTCTCAAGACTCTGACAGTGTGCTCACAGAGGGGATGAAGAGCATCTATTAATGCAATGAGTTTCTTAATCAGAGATTGTTTAAAAGAGCTTCTGCCCTGCTCACAACAGATAGATACACCCCGATTTCCCTTGGTAACAACACCATGCTATGCATTATTTTAAAATTTTGTGCATATAAAAAACATTTTAAGCGCATAAAATATAAATGTATAGCTTTATAAACTAACATACTTGTAACCCCCCTCCAGGTCAAGAAAGGCTATTAGCAGAATCCCAGGGGCCTCCATCATGTTTCCTCCCAGTTACTATTTATAAGCCTTTCTTCCATAAAGTCTACCACTATACTCTCCTCTAGCTTTATAAGATCGCTTCTTCTCAGACTTCATGCTAAATGGAATCTTAAACTATTCTTTTTCTTTTTTCTAATATTATGTTGGTGATATTAGTTCACTATAATTTAATAGCACTAGACTATGAATTTTCTTCACTGTGTAGTATTTATTTGCAAGAATATAGCTCAATTCATTTGTTTCTTCATTGGTGATGAAAATGGGATTGTTTCCAGATTTTTGCCTATTATGAATAATAGACAATATGCTGAGATAAATATTTCTGTAATATCTTTTGGTGAATATAGATATGAGCTGCAGTTGGGTTTTATCGAGAAGTGAAATGCCTGAAACACTGAGTTTGCTCAGCTGTGTTAAATAATGCCAGACTGTGGAACCACAAATAGAACTTTCTGGGCCAATGAAATATGAAAACACAGGGCTCCTTGTTTTAAAATTATTAAAATTTCAAGACAGAAACAGCAAAACATTAAAACAAGTGTGGACCCTTCTAAGTTCACAAACCTCTATGACAGCACAGGTTACACACCCATGAATCTAGTCCTGACAAACTGTTTCCCAAAGTGGTTGCATCAATGTACACCCTTCAGTTTTTCACTTGGATTCATGAAATTATAAGACACGTAACAAAATTGAACATTTTATTACCTTAAGAGTGGGTTCCAGAATTCTACTTCAGAAGAAAACTGCATGAGAAACTACCTTGTTTGATAAAGTTCATAGGGTAAAGAAAGGGAAAGATTCTGAAGGAAGATCCAAAGCAACCCAACTTAATACTGTATTTTATTCATGGGACAATGTGAGGAGTGTAAATACTTTGGAATGGAGTAAGAGAGGCAAGAGAGAAGAGGCAGAGAAGGAAAGGAATTGAGAGGATGGCAGATGTTTGGTTAGTGAGAAATGCCCATTCTCAGACTTTTATGAATAAGAATTTGTAATGTTTAATTTTGTATTTATCAATATTTGTATTTATTGTTGTTTAATTATTAATTAATTGTGAATTATTGTATTGTTTTTAATGTTCATTGACAGATGAAATGGATAAAGAAAATGTGTTGTGTACATATAATGCAATACTGTTTAGCTTTAAAAAGAAGGAAATTCAGCAATATGTGACAACATGGATGAAACTTAAGGGCATTATACTGAATGAAATAAACCAACCACAGAAAGACAAATACTGCATGATTCTTCTTATATTCGGTATCTAAAATAGTCAAATCCATATCATCAGAGTGGAATGGTGGTTACTAAGGGTGGAGGGAGGAGAAATGAGGAGTTACTAATCAGCAGGCATAAAGTTTCAGTGAAGCAAGACAAATAAGCTCTAAAGAGCTGCTGTACAACACTGTACCCATAGTCAAAATAATGTATTATACACTTAGAAATTTGCTAAGAGGGTGGATCTCATGTTAAGTGTTTTGACCACCAAAAAATAAGATAAAATTTTAAATGTTCAATTTTAATGTGTTTGCATTTTCAAATTCTAAACATTTCTCCCCATATCCCACCAACAGATTTTCAGAATATTGTAGGGATAATTTATTTGTAGATATTGATAAGGAGCAAGTTACCATATTTAAATAATACCTATCTGGAAACAAGATTAGACAGGATAGAAATGAAAAAAAAATTCAGCAGAGGCAGTAAATTGAAACCAGAAGTGCCCACATGTTTATATGCCCCTGCGAATTTGCAGAAGAGCTTGGACCTTTATAAAGCAAAGAATGTGGGTTTCGGCCGGGCCCGGTGACTCACACCTGTAATCCCAGCACTTTGGGAGGCCGAGGTGGGCGGCGAGGTTAGGGGATCCAGACCATCCTGGCTAACACGGTGAAACCCCGTCTCTACTAAAAATACAAAAAATTAGCTGGGCACGGTGGCGGGCACCTGTAGTCCCAGCTACTCAGGAGGCTGAGGCAGGAGAATGGCATGAACCCAGGAGGCGGAGCTTGTAGTGAGCCCAGATTGCGCCACTGCACTCCAGCCTGGGCGACAGAGCGAGACTCCATCTCAAAAAAAAAAAAAAAAAAAAAAAAAAAGAATGTGGGTTTCCACTAATTTTATTTAAAATTGGAGTTCATAAGCCAAATTTAACCATTAACATTTAACCATTTAACCATTAACATTTAAGCGTTCTAGTACAGCAATAGAAATTGGGACAGTCTGTAGAAATGGCAGCGTTTCTGCACAAAAATGGCAAAACCCAGTGGGGACTGTGGTGCCTAGTGGGATAAGGTGGTCGTAACAATAAATATCAGCTCCAGCAGTGAGGACCGAAACAGGGAATGGGAAAATAGTTCATTCTATGTATTAATAAACCAAATGTAATGAAAATTTACTTTTCAAATTCGCAAATATTACAAATTTAATGAAAAGTATGTGGGGAACTTGCCCAATACCAAATAAGAACGGAAGCCATTGTAACACAAGTTATACAAAGTTTAGGAACTTGCCCATGAGACTTTTGAACTCTATAAACACATCAAAGACAGGTACCTTGTTTTCTTTATCTTTGTATCCTTGGCCCTTAACATAGCACCTGGCACATATTCAGCATGAAATAATGATTAAGTAACTGACAGATGAATTAAACGAGATGACAAAATTTTATTAAAAACTATAGATAATTTTTTCACCAATAAAAGTTAATTGAAAAAGTCTATCAAAGTGAAAAAAATGAGAAGGTAGAAAAATTATCCAAAAACTAATATCATAGTTTATAAACAGCCAAGTGTAAAAAAGAAATCAGGGCTCCAGTGGTTAAAGAGATGAATTTCAAGCTAGTGTGAAGATTATCAGAACCACAGGAATATAAAACGTATCTGTGAAAAGACATTGTATTTTTATGAAGAAACAATGAGAACAGATTAAAGAGAACTATAAGTATGACCTTAAGCAAATAACCTAATCTGTAAGAATTACAAACCTGGATCACCCTCACTGTGAGATTTCTCTGCCTGTTCACCATGAGCTTTATCTGCCTGTTCCCAGGACACTGAACACTACTGAGAGAAGACAGAGGATTATTCAGACTTGGTGCATTATGAATTCATACAGTCTAACTTCAAACGGGCCCTCTGTGTTTGGCAATCCTGTAATCACAACCAGGTTTTCTCCTCTCTGTGGCAATTTCAAAACTGCTCTTTTCTCAGCTCTCACCTGCCCCTCTCCTTCTGTCCCACTTAGTAGATAACTTCACTGACTTCAGTCAGTGAAAACTGATGCTCTGGGAACATCAAGATCTTGAACTTTACCAGTGTCTGATTTCATCTCAGTGCATATCCATTTCTACATTTATCCTCTTCTTCCTAATTTTTTTTTTTTTTTTTTTTTTGAGATGGAGTCTCACCCTGTCACCCAGGCTGGAATGCAATGGCACAGTCTCAAGATCTCGGCTCACTGCAACCTCTGCCTCCAGGGTTCAAGTGATTCTCCTGCCTCAGCCTCCCGAGTAGCTGGGATTACAGGAGCCCGCCACTACGCCCAGCTAATTTTTGTATTTTTAGTAGAGACAGGGTTTCACCACGTTGGCCAGGCTAGTCTCAAACTCCTGACCTCGTGATCTGCCCGCCTCAGCCTCCCACGTTGCTGAGATTAAAGGTGTGAGCCACCACGCCTGGCCCCTTCCTTCTAAAATTTTAATAGATCTTTCCTCTCCTTTCTCCAAAGATTACCCCTCCGTGTATGTTCTCAGTCACATCCCTTCCTAATTTCTGTGGACCTTAGAACTCATATTGTACCACTTACGTTCACAACATCTTTCCTGCACTGCTGGATTCCTGTATGTTTTTATTATTTTAAGTATGCAAATGTATAGCCAAACTTTAAAACAAAACATAAGGAAACAACAACTTTCCATTGGATCTGTTTCACATTCTAAGTACTATGAAATTTCTCTAAACTACCACATTTTTCCAAGTGGACTCTTTCTGATTACTTTTTTTTTTTTTTAACACCATCTTATACTATCTTTAATTTCATAAAAAGGATTTAAGGGTCTCTCTCCCACCTACTAAAAATCTACCTTCCACACTTGTTTCCACCTTTGCTTCCTCATTTTGATGATTTATTTTCTCAAACCAAAATCATTAAGGTTATGTCACAGTTTCTTCTAAATCTTTGTACCTCATAACCCATCGGTCACCAAGTTCTTTCAAGCCTTCCTTCCCATGACTTTTAGATTTTGCCCCTGTCCTTCATTGCCTGAATCCTTAGCCCTTTACGCCTGGGATACTGAAATTGCCTGCCAGCCAGTGTTATGAGGTAGAAAATGCTACATTAATAAGTTCCACAAAAATCTTCCTGGCTAACAATAAGAAAGTTCTATTTCTACGATATGATATGAGTTGTCAGAAGACTCTGCTTCATGTTTCCTCACTCTGCAATTCAAGCTGATAAAGCAGCCCCTGTCTAAAAGATTGCCAGGCTCACAGGGAGGGGAAAAGAGAGCATGGCAAACTGCAATTCAGGGCTTAACACCTTGCTTAGACGTGGCATTCATCACTTTTTATTGCTTTCAAATAGCATATGCACTCCTGTCTTCGTGCTCTTCTCTCTATCCCTTACATCACCTCAATCAGCACCCACCACTTCTTCAAAACCTACACACTCTTCAGCATCCTCAGAAGACACAATCTTTCTCTGCATATATTCCAAATCTCTCTCCAATCCTTTCTTTCCTAATTATTGTTCATGCTACACTCTTTAGAGATTTAATATATCAGTATACACTGCTGGTATGGATATTTCTACTTTGTGCATTATTTATGTTATCTATATATCTAACTTAATCCAACTATATTGAATATAGTTTGTTAAAAAAGATAATTATTGACATTTGTCACTTATTCATTTTTATTTCAAAACAATCCCAAATGTCTCTGCCATGAAACAATGTATAATTTGTCTAAAGGCACACCAGAAGAGAGTCATCCCCTAATCAGAGTGCGCTTGTGAGCTGTGGAAAAGAAATACAGAGTAATAGAAGGTAAATGTGGTTAAGACTGTGGATTCTCAAGCTAAAATACCTGGATTCAAATTCATGGCTCTACCACTTACCAACTGAGTGGCCATTAGCAGTTACTTAATCATTTTTTCCTACATTACCTATTATTTATAAAATGACAATGATTATGATAATCTGTGTATATCATATAGCTATTTCAATGAATAAATAAGTATATAAATGAAAAGTCCTTATAACAGTACCTGCCATATATGAAACCCTCAAGAAATACTAGGTGGTGGTCTGGGTGTTGCCAGGTCCAAAATCTAACAATTTGGACAGTCCAGTCTCTCAATAGAGCTTTATTGTTTTCAACTCTCCTGGCTGCCAGGAATAAAGTATATGAGGAAATTAATATTCTCTCACAATATTTGCAAATACTAGAATTTAAAAAGGTGTCCCTAGTACTTATTATATTTTTGTTCCCCTTAGCACTGAAGGCTGCCCAGGAATCCTTCAAGAAGTTCAATAAATAGGTGTTTATTGGCCTAACTTCTCAGTCCCAAAATAGAAATAACACCAGCAGTATTCATATCACAACAGTATTTTAAACATACAAATTTTAACTTGTTTCAGAAATCAAAATCAAACAAAACATATGCACATAAATTTGTCTTTTTATAATAATAAAAGTAGAAAATAAGACATTTAGGATGACGGGAGGAAGCAAATTTTTAAATATTATAGACATTTTAAAAGGAAGAGGTGGGATGAAAAAAGTTACAATAAAGACTTAAAGGGACCAAAAAATATGCAACTATCGTTTTGCAGTTGGAAAAGCAAAAATAATACACTTTAAGACACTAAGAGAAAACAAAATCAAATTCTAGCAACGGCTTGAATAAAAACGGAGGAAAGAAGGAAGAAAAAACCCTGATTGAGGATAAGCCCAAGCTTAAAACGTTTATGAAAACACTCTCTACTAATAGGGAGAGAGAGAGTGAAAGAGAGACAGAATATGAACTGAGTATTAAAAAGCTCTCCATTGCCATTTACCAAATTGTGTTAGGCGGTGAACCACCCCAAATTCTAGAGCTTTTGGATGTTACTTTTTCTATTCTCAGCACTTTGTGATATATTTTCTTTCATGTATTCTATTTTATTTTACTCTTTTTTGAGAATGTGTTTTTTTAAATTATTTTTATAGATTCAGGGGGTACACGTGCAGGTTTGCTACATGGATATATTGCACAGTGGTGGGGTTTGGGCTTCTGATGTACCCATCACCTAATCAGTGAACATTGTATCCAATAGGTAATTTTTCGACCCTCACTCTCTCTCGACTTTTGGAGTCTCCAGTGACTACTATTTCTTTTTCTCTTTTTTTTTTTTTTTTTTTTTTTGAGACAAAGTTTCACTCTTGTTACCTAGACTGGAGTGCAGTGACTCGATCTTGGCTCACTGCAACTTCTGCCTCCCCGGTTCAAGTGATTCTCTTGTCTCAACCTCCCGAGTAGCTGGGACTACAGGTACGTGCCACCATGCCCAACTAATTTTTGTATTTTTAGTACAGATGGGATTTCACCATGTTGGCCAGGATGGTCTCAATCTCTTGACCTCATGATGCGCCCACCTCGGCCTCCCAAAGTGCTGGAGTTACAGGCGTGAGCCACCACACCCAGCCTACTATTTCTTTCTGTATGTTCTTGTGGGCCTGTTGTTTAGCTCCCACTTATAAGTGAGAACATGTAGTATTTAATTTTCTGTTGCAGTTTTTCACTTAGAATAATGGCCTCCAAATCCATCCATGCTGCTGCAAAGACATGATTTTTTTCTTTCTTATGAGTGAGTAGCATTTCACGGAGTACACATACCACATTTTCTTTATCCAATCATTCACTGATGGACACTTAGGCTGATTTCACGACTTTGCTATTGTGAATAGTGCCACAATAAACATACAAGTGCAGGTGTCTCTTTGATAAAATGATTTCTTTTCCTTTGGGTAGATACTGAGCAGTGGGATTGCTGGGTCAAATGGTAGTTCCTATTTTCAGTTCTTTGAGAAATACCCATCCTGTATTCCACAGAGGCTGTACTAATTTACATTCCCACAAACAGTGTATAAGTGTTCCCTTTTCTCTTCATCCTCACCAACATCTGCTGTTTTTCAGTTTTTTAATAATGGCCATTCTGACTGATGTGAAATGGTATCTCACTATAGTTTTAGTTTGCACTTTTCTGATGATCAGTAATGTTGAGCCTTTTTTTCATATCTTTGTTGGTCACTTGTATTCTTTTGAGCAGTGTCTATTTGTGTCCCTTACCCACTTTTTAGTAGAGTTGTTTGTTGTTGTTGTTGTTGTAGAGTTGTTTCAGTTCCTTGTAGATTCTGGATATTAGTTGTTTGTCAGATGCATAGTCTGCAAATATTTTCTCCCACTCTGTAGGTTGTCTGCTTATTCCATTGATTACTTCTTTTACTGGCAGATGCTTTTTAGTTTAATTAAGTCCCATTTGTCTATTTTAGTTCTTGTTGCATTTGCTTTTGAGTTCTTAGTCATAAATTTTTTGCCTAGGCCAATATTCTGAATAGTTTTCCCCATGTTTTCTTCGAGGATTTTCAGTTTCATGTCTTATATTTAAGTCTTTAATTCACATTGAGTTAATTTTTGTATATGGTGAGAGATAGAGGCCCAGTTTCATTCATGCCTGTATTTTGTAATTCCTTCAGTGAATTTTTTATTTCCAGAAGTTCTGCCTGTCTTTTTTTAAGATCTCTATCTGTTCTTTCATATGCTACATTGTTTTCCTGATTTTGTTTCATTGGTTTTCAACTTCCTCTTGGACCTCATTGAGCTTCCTTATAATCCATATTTTTAATTCTTTATCTGTCATTTCAGATTTTCATTTTGGTTAGAATCCATTGCTAGCAAGCTAGTATGATCCTTTGGGGATGTCTCAACACTGCTTTTTCATGGTGCCAGAGTTCTTACACTGGTTTCTTCTCATCTGGAGAAGCTGTCACTTCTTGTTTTTGATTTACTTTCATTTAGATGGGATTATTTTCCCCATGACAGTGTGACTATAGTATAAGTTGAGTAGGGTCCTTTAGCTTTGATTCTTTAGCCTTGTGCACTTTTTGTTAGCATGTTTTGTATTGGGCTTTGCAGTTCAACCTCCAAACCAGTAGGTGGTGCTTATGGGAAAAAGCTGTCTGTCACAGAAGCAGATGGGTATTTGCTTGATCTCGGTTTATTGGGAGGAGCAGAAACACCAGGCTCACCCATGAATACTTCAATGAGGAGCACAGGCACCAGCTCTGACGGGAGTGACTGAGGGAGCTCCTGGTGAAATGTGCCAAGGTTGCTGCAGTTGGAGAGGGGGCTCCACCAGCTCCACATCCTGGGCAGACAGGAACACAGTCTCTTTCTGTATCACACCCTTGTCCCAGGGCTGATGACTCTCAGTTCAGGCAGACACTGTCATCTAACGCCAGGCCACAGTGTCACTGACAGCCAGGGAAAACACCTGTCCCGTGATTCTTCACTGCAGTGGCTTCAGCGTGGGATCTCTTCCCTCAGCTCAGTACAGACAGCTTTGTGGCTCTCCTCTTCTCCAATGTAGGCACACTGCTGCTTCACAGAGAGAGGGGGAATGGTTCTGCCTTACAGTACATGCAGGTGGGAGTCCGCTGTGGTGGTGTCAGGTGATTGGATCAGCTCAACCTCAGACCCCAGAGGGAATGATCAGGTGCCATCACTGGGCTAGGCAATCCCCTAATCCTCAGGCTCCCTGGACAACGTGCATGAGTCCTGGAGGGACTAAACCAGGACCAGACCAGCAAACATGTCTTCAAATTCCCACAGTTCAGGTATTGGCTGTGATAGGGAGGGGTGGGCTGGCCCCCAGGCTGCTGGCGGAATGCTTCGGAAAGGGCAGGCAGACCACTCAGGCAGCTGCGGAATATTCCATCAGCATGAGCAGTGGAGGCAGGCAGCGACAAGGTGCATGGCCCACTCACACCTCCGTCTGGCATAAACAGTGGTGGATTTGGTCATTGTGGCACATGCAGGTGCTGGTCTCCATGTTCCCTCCCTACAACTGCTGCTAATAAGATGAAAGCAGGAGCCCCAGGGCAGAATGCAGGCCGCTGAGGGTTAGGCTTTCAAAAGGGTGCTAGGCAACAGCAAAATGCTCAGGCAGGGGTATCCCTGCTCAGTGACAGCAGTGAAAGCTAACAGCGGTGGGGCCCATGGCCCACTCGCACCTTCCGCCCACAGAAGCAGTGGTGGTATCCACCATTGAGGTGTGCAAAGGTGTCCTGTCTTCCCACTCCCTCCTTGGCCTGGCAGTGGTGGTGGCAGTTGCAGCAACAGCAGCAGGATCCCCAGGGCAGATTGCAGGCCTCTGGGGGCTGGGCTCTCAGAAGGGTGCCAGGCCACAGCCAAAATGCTCAGGCAGAAGCAAGGTGGCTGTACTGTAAGCTTAGGGAAGGCAGGTCCCCCTTAGCGGGAACAGCGAAAGCAAGGGTGCTCAATGTGCTTGCTCCTCTACCCTGCAGCAGCAGCAGCAGCACTGACATACATCTTTGGGGTGTGCAAAAGTACTTGGCGTCCCCACTTCCTCCCCATTCACTCCTGGTACTGCAACAGCAGCTGGTACCAGGATGCAGCGTTTCAGGAATCAAAAGCCTGTGGAATTCCATGTGGGCCCAAGCAGTGCCTCTGCACAATCTCCAGGCAGTTCCCTGTGTTAGACTGGAGGCCCCGGGGGGTTCAGGGAGCTCTCCCATTGCTAGGATTGTGAAAATCCGCAGTGGGAGTGGGGCCCCAGGGGTTGCTCACTCAGCCCTTCCCCATGTCAGGAAGCTACTCCTGGCTCCATGCCAATCCCAGCTCAGCAGGCTGCCTGGCTTCACCTTTCTTTGCTTTCCATAGTTCCCATCACTTCTCTGATGAATTCCATTGTGCTCTCTCTTTTAGATGACCTATTCAAAGTGTGAATATTTACTATTTTGATTCATCTCCATGGAAGAGGAACCCACTAGCTGCTTCTAGTCAACCATCTTGAACCAGAAGCCCTTATTTTACTTTTATTTGTACTTTTTCTTTCAGAAAACTTTTTAAATATGTCATTAAAATGGTAAATTTGCAACTTTAAGTGAAATCTAGTTTAGAATTGATGAATTATTAGTGATGATATTCACACCATGAAAGTACTCAATAGCAACCAGCCAAAGACATTACTTTGATGCATGAAAATATCCAGTGTCTGTTTATGCAATATATGTTTATTTCAGGATAAAAAAAGAAATTGTTTCTATAATGGATTTTCACATGGAACAAGTAAAATGTTCTTGACTGAATGTGTTGGCTCTCTATTAAAGGGCATATTTTCTTCCAACAAACCATTAGTTTACCAGTGTTAACGTTAGAAACAGCTCCTTACTAAAAATAAAAATGTACCACCAATGGATCTCAGCTCTAAGTGGATTTCTAGTGACTATGATACTTGCATGAAGTTCAGGGGTTGGAATCTATCACTAATACTATCCTAGAATAAAAATTGAAATATAGATTAATTATTTCTAAGCCTAAATTATTAAAATGTTATTGTATAGGTTTGAAAATATAATTCAGCTCAATAAGTACAATATTCACAGTTAAGAAGTAAACTGGTCCCACCATCCTCTAATCACCCCAAACATTTCTCCCCTTCCAATTATTCTACAGACTTGGTTTCCACAGCAGGGGAAGTAAGGAGGTTAATTATCTGGAAACATGGCTATCCTTTCATTGTTCTCCTACTCAATAATGTTATAGAATTCATCCTTTTTTTAGACTCAATTCTAAAAACCTAATCACTTTTCCAACTTTGGCCCCCACTGTTACCCAATTTGCAGTTATTTTCTGATCTGTTTTCTAAAACGTACCATGCTCAGCACTTCTTACATCTTTATACAGCTGTTATTCCTAGGATACCCCCCTTTGTTTCTGTATCCAAACTCTACCTGTACTTTAGGAGTCACCTCAAGGTCCTTTTTCTTTGGATAGCCTTCCCCCAGCATCTCTACCTCTTATTGACTTTCCCTTTTCAGAACCCTTTTAATCCTGGGACATGGCACTTACTCATTTGCATTAACGATCTATACTGTACCTTCTTTACTGATGTTTTCATGTGTGCTAGTCTTGGAACTCCAGGGAGACTATAAATTCATTGAAGACAAGGGTATAGTTTATTCTTTTTATACTGTGCAGTAAATTTCAAAACAAAACTAGCATAGGGATTTGCAAAGAATAAGTGCTTGATAAATATTAATGTTAATTCTTACAAGATCTTTAAATATTTGAAAGATGAGAACAACCCTTAAGTTCGAACTTTAAATTTGTTTATGATGGCCACCATGCCATTGAACCTGTTTTGATCCCTAGTCAACCTATTCAATATAATGGAACAAAGAATCATCAAATGCTTCCAGCTGAACATACCTGTACCCTTTCCAGTAACAATATAAATTTTTCTCCATCAAAGTTAGTTAACCTCACAAAAAGGAAGAGGATTTTTATTCTGTGTGTTGAGTAGGTGGAAGAGCAGCTACATCTTTCATTTATCATTTAAGGTCTTTATTCATTTAACAACTATTTATTGGAAGCCTACTATATATAAAAGATAAACCTACTAAGGACCAAATGCTCCAACTCTATGGTCCATCAGAATATTCCATCAGCATGAGCACAGGAGGCAGGCAGCTATAAGGTGAATGGCCCACTCGTACCTCCCTCTGGCAGAAACAGTGGTGGATTTGGTCATTGTGGCACATGCAGGTGCTGGTCTCCCTGTTCCTGCCCTACAGCTGCTGCTGTTAAAATGAAAGCAGGAACCCCAGGGCAGGATGCAGCCCTCTGAGGGTCCATTATGGTCCATTCCTTTATGCCTTGAAAATCTTCCAGTCTTCTCACGTCCTCTATTAAATGCAAATATACCACAGAAAAGAAATGTTTGGAACCACTATTAGGCAACAACTGTCAGGACCATATGACCACCTTCTGAATATAAGAACAGCACCTAGCAAGCCAGGAACAGAGAGGATACCAAGGACAATGTGATAAGTGCTAAAGACAAACCTCATCTATAATCTGCCTAGGAAATGCCCAAATTCCATTCTATACATGTGGGCAGGGGTATATTCAACTCCCTCTCATTTCCCTATTTTTCTGGAGCCAATATTAAAGTCTTCTTCAACTCTGGGATATATCTATATCTATATCTATATCTATAGATATATCTATAGATAGATCGATACCGATCTATCGATATATCTATAGATATAGATAGATCTATCGATCTATCTATAGATAGATCGATATCGATAGATTGATATATCGATAGATCGATAGATCGATAGATCTATAGATATAGATAGATCTATCGATCTATCGATATATCTATATATCGATAGATCTATCAATATATATACACACACAGATATACACATATGTGCATACATATACATATATGCATACACGTGTGTATGTCTCTGTGTGTGTGTGTGTGTGTGTGTGTGTGTGTGTGTGTGTGTGTGCATCTGTATATTTAAAAGGTCTTTCTACCTAGGATAGATTATAGAAAGGCAATTTCCAAAATGGCCCAGATTGCCCACTAACACACTCTTTATCCTAAACTTCCCAGTGACTTATGTTCCAGACTATTCTTTTTATAATATTTACCTTTAGAAAGTCTTAATCCTGATTCCCAACTGTATTCAAGTACGATCACTTTAGTAATTTGGTGATATGGTTTGGCTGTGTCCCCACCCAAAATCTCATCTTGAATTGTAATCCCTATAATCCACATGTCAAGGGCAGGACCAGGTGGAGGTAACTGAATCATGGGGGCAGTTTCCTTCATGTTGTTCTCGTGATAGTGAGTGAGTATCACAAGATCTGATAGTTTTATCACCATCTGGCATTTCCCCTGCTTGCATCTCTCCATCCTGAGGCCCTGTGAAGAAGGTGCCTGCTTCCCCTTTGCCTTCTGCCATGCTTATAAGTTTCCTGAGGCCTCACCAGCAATGAGGAACTGTGAGTCAATTAAACTTCTTTCCTTTATAAATTATCCAGTCTCAGGTATTTCTTCATAGAAGTATGAGAATGGACTAATACACTTCGGGAAAAAAAAAAAAACCTTATTTATTTGTTACCCTCAGTAGCTTACTTGATCATTTGTCCTAGCGTAAACAATGCATGTTGAGACCCTAGGCAAGTATAATTCTGTTGTCTAACCTAAGACAAAGAAGTAGATTTTTTTTCATTTCATAAAGGAAAAGCTAAACTTTTGTAAAATGCCAATACAAATATCAACACATGTTCTGTTTAATTAGTTGGACTAATATGAATGATCAGATCATGGGAATGTCTGTGTATCAGCTTTTTAAGATTTTCATCCTGGTCTGAGAACTGAGCAGTGCGGTTTTGCTGCCCTCTTGAGGAAAGACAAGAATCATTACACCTACTAATTTAGAGTTTTTTATGTTCTCATTATGCTTATTGGAACTAATTAAATTACTATTAATTAAGCCACAAATTAACATAAGTTTTGCAATACTAATTGTCTATTAAACATCTCAAAGTATATCCTCATGAGTAAACAAAGAAAAAGAATAAACATCTCAAAGAAACTTATAATCACTACATCACTAAACTTTGAAAATAACCAATAAAAGGTATTGGGTCCACTATTTGACCTTTCTGGACAACCAACATGGAATAATCATTTACTCAAAGGACCTCAGAAAGTGTGTGGCTCACTTATAGTGCTGGATTGCCTGTATAAAATGTAATGAATAAAATAACAAAAATAGGAATCATCCAAATCTATTATACATAAATTTATTCTTTTACTCGCAGGCGAATTTAAAATTTGTGGATGTTAACATACTAAGTTCCTATAATTTAAATCTTTCTCCCAATTCATGACAATAAAAAAGCAAACTCCATAAGGAGTAGCTCCTTGTTTATTTATTCAGCAAGCATTTATTCAAAGCCTTCTATGTACTCTTTATGAATAATGCCAAAGGTCAGTTGAGAAATCAATGAGTTATTTAATTCTTTCCTATTTGCCCTCTGACACTTCAAATGTGTAACCAAAGTTACACTCAGCATGAAAGTCAGCTATCAGGAAACTGGCCCAGGTGCATACATCTTCAAGCATTCTCCACCTGAGCAATCAAACCATTAATATGTATTAAGAGCTCTCTGCCTGCACAGTTCTAAAATTTTAAACCTGTGAAAACTGAGAGTCAACTTTCATGTTATGGACCAGTCACAATTGTGGATATGTGCATTGTATTATGGTACTAGAGTGACCACTAGAGGTCGCATCAGGTGGAATTTACGGAGGCTGCTCATACGCAGAATGGATTGTTCTCAGAGGTATGTCGTTTCCTTTCTTCCACCCCACATCGCCACTAGTGCCCGCTCCCTTGAGCTTGGCTGCCCAGATTGCTCAATAATGCACTCTTTATGCTAAACTTCCAGTGACTTATGTTCCAGACTATTCTTTTTATAATATTTGCCTTTAGAATGTCTTAATCCTGATTTCCAACTGTATTAACTAATTCAGACCACAGGCTTAATGAGTGATCATTGATTGATGTCTTTGTCTTCTCATGTAGCATTTTTTTTAACAGAGCCAGATAAGGACAAGCTTTGTGGAAATATAATAGAATGATCAGCAGTACACCTATTTGGTTTTACAAGGTGGATATGATGATAATGTACAAAAAAGAAAAACTTATTTCTGTAGACTTATTAATTTCTACCCTGAATATCAAGCATGTATTATCGATTTTTCTGTTATGCTCAGCTAAAAAGTCCTTCAGTCTAGAGATTTCAGATCATAAAAAGTCCAGGTCAGAACAGTCCAGACTAATTGTATAATGACAATCTTCATTTCAAGTTAAAACTTCTCCTCTCTCGCAACTTCAGGCTTGGAAGCCTGAAATGGGCAAATAGGATGAAGCTGGCTTCCTTTCTCTTCCTTGTTCACCCCCTCTCCTGCTAGGTCAGGCCCAGGGAAGAGGAGATGGCAGGAAAGTGCACAGCTGCTCCATGGTGACACAGTTGTGATCTCATATCATTTCTCTCCGGTCTCCAAGGCTGATTCTCCTCTAAAGGGTTTTTGGAGACAGCCCTTGGACACCCTCGCACTAGAGTGCACCAACTGCCTCTCCTCCCGCAGGCTACTTACTGCTCCCTCCTGCTGGCCCCTGGGCTTCTGGCTGCCCATTTCTCTTCTCAAGTCCCTTCACCATCAGCTATACTCCAGCGGAGGATGCAGACCAGCTCTCTTTTCTGCATTCACACAGCTTTCACAGGAAATGCCACTTTTATTCTCCCCCTTGTGTATATGCCTCTGCTCCCTGTTTAGCACTTTGCATGGTGCTACCGGGCAGAAGCACCTCCAGCCACAGCCTCACACCTTTAGCTTCCTCAGGCATGAGCCAAATATCAGACCCTCCATCCCTCAAACTCCAAGAGACCCTCCCGTTCCTCAACATCCTTCTCTTCCAAAGAAAGGGGGAGGGGAAGAACAGCATGTCAACAACATTCTCCAAAGAATTCCTCACTCTCGGCTTCTTCGACTTTAACCTGTTTCAAAACTCAAGTAAGTGATTGTTTAAACCTGACTTTGTGTCACCATTTTTCTAGTTCCACAAGAATAGTTTGGCACCTTTTCTAAAATATAGGGCTACTTAAGAACCAGTATTTTGTTCCTGGCCTTTGGGACTTGTATAAAACTGAAGAATTGGCCATGCACAGTGGCTCATGCCTATGATCCCAGCAGTTTGGAAGGCTGATGCAGGCAAATCATGAAGTCAGGAGTTTGAGACCAGCCTGGCCAACATGGTGAAACCCCGTCTCTACTAAAAATACAAAAAATTAGCTGGGCATAGTGGTGGGCACCTGTAATCCCAGCTACTCGGGAGGCTGAGGCAGGAGAATGGTGTGAACCCAGGAGGCGGAGGCTGCAGTGAGCAGAGATCGTGACCCCACACTCCAGCCTGGGCAACAATGCAGGACTTCGTCTCAAAAAAAAAACTGAAGAATTACGGAAAATGTTATATAAAATGTCCTCTGAGACCTTGTGGGAAAGTTGTTACATCTTTTTCCTTTTTTTAATTTATTTTACACATCTGTAAAATTGAGCCCATGCTTACACCTACCTCATAGGGCAGTTGTCAGAATTTATTGTGATAATGCAGACTTTGGCAGGAAAAAAAAAAAGAGGCAGAAAAAGACAAAGTCTGCTTTAAATAATGAAAACGCTTGTGAACGGAAAATAAAGCTTGAGGCCCCCAAATCACTAAGCTAAAGGGAAAAGTCAAGCTGGGAACTACTTAGGGCAAACCTGCCTCCCATTCTATTCAAAGCCACTCCCCTCCTTACCCCCACCCCTGCTCACTGAGATAAATGCAAATCTCATTGCCTCCTTTGGAGGGGCTAATCAGAAACTCAAAAGAATGCAACCACTTGTTTCTTATCTACCTATAAGCTGGAAGCCCCCTCCCTGCTTGAAGTTGTCCCACCTTTGCTTCCAATTGTCCCACTTTTCCAGAAGGAACCGATGTTCATCTTTCATATGTTGACTGATGTCTCCTGTCTCCCTAAAATGAATAAAAGCAAGCTGTGCTCTGACCACCTTGGGCACGTGTCTTCAGGACCTCCTGAGGCTATCACGGCTGCATGTCCTCAACCTTGGCAAAATAAACTTTCTAAATTAACTGAGACGTCTCAGATATTCAGAGTTCGCAACCTTTAGGAGCTACATCTCAGTGCATTCAGTAAAAGAATAAACTTAAAGCTAAGACCTCATAAGGAACGTCACCCCACATTCCTGAAATCTAATGTAAAACGTTGCTGTTGTTATTGTGTTTAATTTCCACATAAATAGCAGTAATACTATCACACTACATGGGCAATTAAATAACCCTTTATTTAATTAAAGTACTTCATAGATAAGTGTGCTAACAACCTTATCAGAGCTACCACTGATGAGTTCCAAACCAGATTTATCAACCCATCTTTTTTTTTTTTTTCTTTTTTTTTTTGAGACGGAGTTTCGCTCTGTCGCCCAGGCTGGAGTGCAGTGGCGCGATCTCGGCTCACTGCAAGCTCCGCCTCCCAGGTTCACGCCATTCTCCTGCCTCAGCCTCTCCGAGTAGCTGGGACTACAGGCGCCCGCCACCACGCCTGGCTAATTTTTTTGTATTTTTATTAGAGACGGGGTTTCACCGTGGTCTCGATCTCCTGACCTCGTGATCCGCCTGCCTCAGCCTCCCAAAGTGCTGGGATTACAAGCGTGAGCCACGGCGCCCGGCCTGTCATAGTCATCTTGAGTGTCTCCTCTGATTCTTCAGCCTCATCTATTTTGTGGGCCATTGGCTGCTTTCTCTGTAGTAATTGTAGCCACAGCAAGTCATACGAGGCTGCCCAGACATCCAGAATCTCTGGGCCTCGCTCCACCTCTAAAGCAGTGGAACAATGTTGTAAGTTTTCTCTGGAATGACCTTTAGCCAACAGGAGACAGGAGACATGAGTGAGCTCACAGATACATTTCCCTGACAATTTTCCATCTGATGGGTTGTTCTGAGGTACAGTTTTTTTTTGTTTTTTTTTTTAGAGCCATATAGCAGTGGCCCACTTGGTATATCACCTTGAATTTGCTTCTTATACTTCTCTGTCTCACTTCCTCTTTTCTTCACTCTAACTGCACTGCCATGTACCTCCTAATTAAGCATTATCACTTCAACTTTGCCTAAGGTTCTTTTGGTTAAGTTGAACATGAACTTAACTGTAAATAAGAAACCAGAAATAGCATCATATTTCATAACTTTTCCTTTATTGTGGAATAAATCTGGACAATCTGTCAATTTATTCTTTTTCTTGGAAAAAATAGAAATTTGGAGTGTTCACTGAGATAATTTGGTAAAGCACTAAATGTTTATTACTACTCACAGTATGATTAATTTAAACATCTGCTGTCCACATGCTGCATCAATCTAGTCCAGCTCAGCATTATCTCTTGCCTGGACTTGTACCAAAAATTCCTAGCTGGCCTTCCTGACTGTAGCCTTAACCTGTGTCAACACATTGCCCTCCCTGCTGCCAGAATGATTCATCAGTCAGGATATACTAACTGCTGTAATAAACAACCCCTAAGTCCCAAAGCTTAACACAACATCTGCCTATTTCTCACACATCTCTCAATCCAATGACAGACAAAGGTGGATAAATGTCTATTCCACCTGATCTTTCATCCCCTTAGAGTTTACATCCTATTCTAGATACTGTACCTCCCACCTGCCAAGTAGCAAAGAAAGAAAGCATGGAAGATTGTACACAAGAGGGTTAGAACCCCTGCCTATAACAGGCATACATCACTTCTGCCCAACACACCCTTGGTGGTTAATTTTATGTGTTAACTTAGATGATGTTTTTGAATGGCATTAACATTTAAAACAGTGAACTTTGCATAAAGAAGATTGCCCTCCATAATATAGATGAGGCCCATCCAATCAGTTGAAGGCCTGAATAGAACAAAAAGACCAGCCTCCTCAAGCAAGAGGGAATTCTTCAGCAAACTACCTTTACATTTCATTGGCATCACAGACTCTCCTGAGCCTCTGCCTGTCAGTTCACATTGCAGATTTTGGGCTTCCCAGCCTCTATGATCACAGGAAACAATTTCTTAGAATAAATCTGTTTCTGTCTATCTATCTATCCATCCATCCTATTGGTCCTGTTTCTCTTGTGAGTCCTGACTAATACAAACCCTTGGCCAAAAGTTAGGTATATGGCCCCTAACTGCAAGGGAGCTTGGAAATGTAGCTTGTAGAAGAGGCAAGACATGAACAGTAGCGGCAAAACGTTCTAAAATAGACAAGTGATCATATAACCTCCCTGCATTAAATCCATCTTTTTATTGTCCTTGGAACAATATGAAAACTTATTATCAAGCTGTCAGTTCTTCAGATCCTTATCTTTGTCTTCAGTGGGGCCTCTGACTACCTCACCAGCAGTACACAGTCAGATGTATTTACTCTGATAGATCTCACTCTCTATTGACTCCAGCTCGTCCACATACACTGTTAATAATAATAGCTACCATTTATTGAGCATGTGCTATCTGCCAAGCACTGGCTCAAAAATGTAAGTGCATTTTCTCGTTTAATCCTTACAACAACTTGTGAGTTTAGTATACGACACAGTTTTTCTGTGTCCCGACTCAAATCTCATCTTGAATTGTAACTCCCATAATTCTCATATGTCATGGGAGGAGCCCAGTGGGAGGTGATTAAATTATGGGGGCAGATCTTTTCTGGGCTGTTCTTGTGATAGTGAATGAGTCTCACAAGATTTGATGGTTTTAAAAATGAGAGTTTCCCTGCACAAGCTCTCTCTTTGCCTGCTGCCATCTATGTAAGACGTGACTTGCTCCTCCTTGCCTTCTGCCATAATTGTGAGGCCTCCCCAGCCATGTGAAACTGTAAGTCCATTAAACTTCTTTCTTTTGTAAATTGCCCAGTCTTGGGTATGTCTTTATCGGAAGCATGAAAACTGACTAACACAGTAAATTGGTACCAGTAAAGTGGGGTGCTGCTGAAAAGATACCTGAAAATGTGGAAGCAACTTTGAAACTGGTTAACAGACAGAGGTTGGAACAGTCTGGAGGGCTCAGAAGAAAACAGAAAAATGTGGGAAAGTTTGGAACTCCCTAGAGACTTGTTGAATGGCTTTGAATAAAATGCTGATAATGATATGGACAATGAAATCCAGGCTAAGGTGATCTCAGATGGAGATGAGGAACTTGTTGGAAACTGGCGCAAAGGTGACTTTTGTTATGTTTTAGCAAAGAGGCTGGCAGCATTTTGTCCCTGCCCTAGAGATTTGCAGGACTCTGAACTTGAGAAAGATGATTTAGGGTATCTGGCAAAAGAAACTTATAAGCAGCAAAGCATTCAAGAGGTGACTTGGGTGCTGTTAAAATCATTCAGTTGTATAAGGGAAAGAGCATAAAAGTTTGAAAAATTTGCAGCCTAGCAATGCGATAGAAAAGAAAATCCCGTTTTCTGAGGAGAAATTCAAGCTGGCTGCATAAATTTGCATAAGTAACAAGGAGCCAAATGTTAATCCCCAATACAGTGGGAGAAATGTCTCCAGGGCATGTCAGAGACATTTGTGGTTTGCGGCAGCCCCTCTTATCACAGGCTTAGAGATTTAAGAGGAAAAAATGGTTTCGTTGGCCAGACCTAAGGTCTCTGCTGTGTGCAGTTTAGGGACTTGGTGCCCTGTGTCCCAGCTGCTCCAGCCATGACTAAAAATAACAGCTTGGGCTGTTGCTTCAGAGGGTGGAATCCCAAACCTTGGTAGCTTCCATGTGGTATTGAGTCTGCAGGTGCACAGAAGTCAAGAATTGAAGTTTGGGAACCTCTGCCTAGATGTCAGAGGATGTATGGAAATGCCCAGATGCCCGGGTAGAAGTTTGCTGCAGGGGCAGAGTGCTCATGGAGAACCTCTGCTAGGGCAGTACAGAAGGGAAATGTGGGGTCAGAGCGCCCACACAGAGTCCCTGTGGGGGCACCACCTAGTGCAGCTGTGAAAAGAGGGCCACCATCCTCCAGACCCCAGAATGGCAGATCCACTGACAGCTTGCACTGCGCACCTGTAAAAGCCGCAGACACTCAACACCAGCCCATGAAGGCAGCCAGGAGCAGGACTTTACCCTGCAAAGCCACAGGGGCAGAGCTGCCCAAGGGGATGGGAGCCCACCTCTCACATCAGCATGACCTGGGTGTGAGGCATGGAGTTAAAGGAGATCATTTTGGGGCCTTAAGATTTGACTGCCCTGCTGGATTTCTGACTTGCACGGGGCCTGTAGCCCCTTTGTTTTGGTCAATTTCTCCCATTTGGAATGGCTGCATTTACCCAATTCCTGTACCCCCATTGTATCTAGGAAGTAACTAACTTGCTTTTGATTTTACAGGCTCATAGGCAGAAGTGACTTGCCTCACCACAGATAAGACTGTAGACTTCTGAGTTAATGCTGAAATGAGTTAAGCCTTTGGGGGACTGTTGGGAAGGCATGATTGGTTTTAAAATGTGAGGACATGAGATTTGGGAGGGGCTGGGGTGGAATGATACGGTTTGTCTGTGTCCCCACCCATATCTCATCTTAAATTGTAACTCCCACAATTCCCATGTGTCATAGGAAGAACCTGGGGGGGGGGTGATTAAATTATGGAAGCAGATCTGAATCTCAAGAGATTTGATGTTTTTAAAAACGGGAGTTTCCCTACACAAGCTCTTTCTTTGCCTGCTGCCATCCATGTAAGACGTGACTTGCTCCTCCTTGCCTTCCGCCATGATTGTGAGCCCCTCACCCCCCGCCATGTGAAACTGTAAGTCCATTAAATCTCTTTCTTTTGTAAATTGCCCGGTCTCAGGTATGTCTTTATCAGCAGTGTGAAAACGGACTAATACAGTATAATAACTACTTTACAGATGGAAAAATTGTGGCACAGAAAAGTTAGGTAATTCACCCAAGGTCAGATAGCAAGTAAACAGTAAAAAATAAAATAAATGAAAAAAAAATTTAAACCCCTCATCAAACTTGAAAACCCCCCCTCACCCCGTTTCTCTTTGCCATACCCCACCAGCATCAGCCTCCTCATCTGCCTAACACCTTCCTTATCCTCAGGATATCTATTTAAACCTCTCTTGTTTCAGGAGCCATTTATGAATCCACAGAGTTCACAAGGTTTACCTACTAAAATTTTCATGAGATCTCTTATTTCCCATATAGTAGCATATTTATTATAACTACTTGTCTAATTGTTCATCATCTCCTTTAGAGTTTAGCTTCAAGGATGGCAGAACACACACACACACACAAACACAAACACGCATATCAGAGACAGACAATAGAAGACTTAATTTTTACACTGCTAACAAAAAGATAGAATATGCAGTGTGCTAAATATCACTCATTTACCCCCTGAGGATCTACTCTTTACTCTTCTCTGTGTCCCAGCAGATTGACATTTGTGAACCACATCAATGGTCACCTTTCTTCTCTGGCTTCTGTTGGGTTTGGCCAATAGGAGGCACTGCCAGGTAATCAGATGGCAAGAGAAGAACGAGGTCAGGGTGTGTCCTTCCCTGGGTTGTCTGCGTCCCTCTACAGATGGCCCCCCCTTGGGTAGGGCGTGAATCTCTTCCATGTGTCCCCTCCAGAGTCTGTTACACTCCTTCCACCTTCTTGTTACTCTCTGTGGTCGCTAGCCCCAGGATATTTTACTGCCTGTGTTCTTCAGGGTTTTTCAGAGAAACAGAACAAATAGTATGTGGATATAGATAGAAATACATGAGAGGGGACTTACTAGGGAATCGGCTCACTCAATTATGGAGGCTGAGAAGTCCCACGATCTGCCATCTTCAAGCTGGAGAACCAGGAAAGCCAGTGAAGTAGCTCAGTCTGAGTCCAAAGGCCTGAGAGCCTGTGCAGGATTGCTGGTGCAAGTCTCAGAGTCCCAAGACCAGAGAACCTGGGGTCCTGATGTCCTATGGCAGGAAAAGAAAGTTGTTTCAGCTCCAGAAGAGAGAGAGTGAATCTGATTTTCTTCTGCCTTTTTGTTCTATCTGGGCCCTCAGCTGATTGGATGGTGTCGCTCACATTCAGTGAGAGTGGATCTTCCTTACGCAGTCTGCTGGCTCAAATGTCAATCTTTTCCAAAATCGCCCTCATAGACCCAGAAATATTGCTTTACCAGCTCTCTGGGTATTACTTAATCCAGTCAAGTGTACACCTAAAATTAGTCTTTACACTGTCCCTTGTTGAGTCTCCTTAACCCTTTCCTCACCTTTGAAAACAATCCCTTCATCAAACTCTCCTCCACTGGCCCACTGGAATATTTGCTGTACCTTTCTTGCTGGGACTCTGACTTATACACAGGAAACCTAATAAGAAATGTGCAAAATGTATGTGAAGAAACTATGTAACACTAGTAATGGACAACAACAACAAAAATAGGTATGAACAAATAAAAAAAAGCATACCATGTTTCTGAATAGGAAAAACCAACATGATAAAGCTGGAAACCTCAATTAATTCATAATTTTAAATTGATTCTAGTAAAAATACTAGCAATAATTTGAACTACTGAAGCTAATCTTAAAGTTTCTATAAAAATATAAGCAAAAATAATTTTAAAAAATCTAAAAAAGAAGAGTAACAAGGAGGAAGTAGCTCTACAAGTCATAAAATATATTATAAAGCTACAACATTGAGAAAATACAGTGCCTGTTCAAAAACAGATAAATAATTCACTGGGATAGAAAAGAAAGCCCAAATATAGACCTAAATATATATATACCATGTGATGTCGTTTTCAATCAGTTGAAAAAAAGATGAATTTGTTAATAAATGACTTGGAGACAATCTGGATATAAACTGGAAAAAAATTAAGGTTCTCTTTCTTAATCTCAGTTAATTTGGGCTCCCTTGCCACTTTCCTCTGAGGTTGTGTTTAAGTTCTGGGGCTATCTGCAGTATCCAAGCATCGAAGGAGACCATCTGGCTCTGTGTGTAATCTGAGCCTGGGGACACACACTGGTATACCCATTGCCTCCTCTGAAGGAGACATGCCTCATCCCTGTCTGCATGGCTCCTTCAGGTCCAACACAGTCTCTGCTGCTTCTGGGAGACTACTGGCGATTAAGACTCACTCTACATTCATACCATGCTGGGAGTACAAAACATCTGTATGATTGTCTAAGGTGTACCAGGTATCTAGACATGCCATGTGGTCATTTCTTCCCAAATATGACACTTAAGGAGAATGGTTAAGTGTTCTTAATAGTCCTATATACCGGAATGTATATCTTTAATGACTAAAGCATTAGGTTATAGGCTTATAAGCTCAAAGACAGGCAGCACAGCAGGTAAGTCAAGATTCACCCAGGCGACAGAGGCAGATGGGATCTTCTCATCGCTCCTGTGTTATTCCTAGGGAGCAAGGCATAGATCCCTTTACTCACAAATTTCACAAATTCATCTGAATTTTTCTATCTGCCTGAAAAAGCTTTAACCTCCTCAAAACCTCAGCTCTGGCTTTTTATTCTCTTTGAGGCTTAGCATTTGGAAAAGGAAAGCCTGGGAAAGAATGGAAACAAATATGTTTTCACCAAACCTTCATGCTCCACATTCCTCTACAGGAAATGAGCACAGAACAGCACAGCTTCTTGAAGAGAGGAAAGGGAAAAAGGATGAAGGCAAATATCAGGAGAGAAAATGCTGAGATTTCAAAAATCTATAAAGTGCCATATTTAACATGTAAAAAGATCACTTGAACAGATATTTTATGTCACAACAAAACCAACTACAGAATCAAGTGGTCCACTTGATAATAATACATAAGCATATCCATGAGTGAAAGAGGGAAAACAGAGATTAAACTCTTCAACTACCTTGGGCTTTGCTGAGGAATTCATTTCAAACACTTCCACTAATAATGTATATTTCCAATTAGACATACTGAAGTACTTCATTAAATGGGAGAAATCTTCCTCAATTTTTTTTCCTGTTTCCTCTCCCACTGCACCATTCTCGAAAAGTACCCTTCCTTTTATTCACCTTCTCTTTACTTGCCCCTTAGGAAGAACTCTCTTCTCCTCCTCATATATGTGCCTCACCTGAAGATGCTACCACTGGGCCATTCAGTCAATGACCCAGCCACCATCTCTACCAGTTCCTTCCCCTCCTCACGCCAAAATGTGCAGGCCTCTTGTCTCACACCTACTTTCAAGCCTTCCCACGTGAGTATTCTCGATTTATCTTCCTGCCTTTACCAAAGCCTTTTTTTTTTTTTTTACTGTAAAACTTGATACACATCTTTTGCTTTGGAATTGAAGCTCTCCAGAATATGGCACTTGAAGAGAATGGTTGTGCTAAGTGTTCTTGTGGTCCTATATATGTATTACTAAAGTAGTATTAGATTATAGGCCTATGAAGATCAAAGATGAGCAGCACAGTGTGTAAGTCAGGCTCCAACCTGGAATCAGAAACCACTCTGCACATCTGTAATATTGTGACATGTCTATTTGCCCTATGCATAGGGCAAGGTATAGAAGGCTGAGGAGCACAGAGTTTCCGTGCTTCCTCCAGGCCGACCTCCATCCCAGCACCTCAATGTGTACACCAGCCAGAAAGTTCTTTTAATACCATTGTTTAGGGTCTGTTATGAAGGTTTCACTATGTAGGCATGATTGATTAAATCACTGACCATTGGTGACTGAACTCAAGTTCAGCCCCTCTGCCTATAGGTTGAGTGTTAGGGTGAAAGTTCCAGCCCTCTAATCATGTCTTGGTGTTTCTGGTGACTCAAGCATTTGAAAAGTGATTCGATCACGGAAGTAAGGCCCCCATGTTTGGGATTAGTGCCCTTATAAAAGAGGCCCTAGAGAGACCCATTACTCTTCTGCCATGTGAGAGAAGGGTGAGGAGATACCATCAGTAAAGAAGCGGGCCCTCACCCAACACGGCTGGCACCTTGATCTTGAACTCTCCAGTCTCCAGAACCATGAGAAATAAATGCGTGCTTTTGTAACCCACTGATTTCTGGTGTTTTGTCCATTACTGCACTGCTGGCTTGTTTTCTTTCTGCAGTCTCACTCTTGCCCTAAAACCCTAACCTTTACACTACTCCCTGTTCTGGTCTCGGCTCAGGTGGCCTTCACATCCCGACATCATGAGTGCTTCCTTCCACTCCAAATCCAGATCCCAGTCCACCCTCTCAAAGCCACCAGCCCAGCTCCCAAGATCTTGCTCGAGGTTTTCTGTCATTTGTAAATAAAGGAATACTGATCCAATTCACAAATATCAACATGGTCTGTCATTTGTTTTATAAATTTTCCATCTTGTGCTAAATTTTCTATTCAATTCCATCACCAGTACTATCTGTTGACATTATTTTCGCAGTTATTTTTCATAAGGAAACATAGTCTTAATGCTTCATCAATCATTATGTTCTAGGAATAAACAGAGACAATACAGCCCCTGTAAACTGGAGATGCTACACAATATTCTAGCTCTAAGAAAAAGGAAAACACTGTTGCCACTTGGGGTAAGAGGATCAGTGGACCTCATCTTGAGGTATAAGAACATTGGATTTGGTGGTTTGGCACAGTGAGTATATGAACAAGCTTTGGAACCAGGCAGACAGGGGTTTGAGTTTGCCATTTGCCAGTCCTGTGACTATCTTAAGGTACAGTTTCTTCATCTGTAAATAGACATTTTAATCGTCCATCTCTTATAGAGCTGTCATAGTAAATAAGATAATGCATGTAATGCAATTTCCAAAGTTTCTGGTGCATAGTCAGACTGATAAAATGTTAGCTATTTTTGTTTTACTTTTATTGGAAATGGCAGAGGCTAGGAGATGAGATGAAAGTTGACATTACCCAAGACATTAGAAAATAAGTCAAGGGTGAATTTATGAAATTGTTGGTCAAAATATTTTTCTGTCATTTTTGATAAATCACTGGAAGGATCTTGAGAACTATATACCAATGACTCTAATATTAGCACTAGAAAAGATGGCACACTGTAATGAAGTTCAGAATATATATAGACAGAGATATATACATACATACAGATATCCCTACAGATTTGAAACCATCTAAGAAAATGGCAACATGATTTCTATAAGTCATCCCTGACTACAGCTGTTACCAACAAGTAACCAAATATTTAATCCCACATGAAGATAAAAAACAATGTTTATAAATTATTTCATTATAGATGCAAGAATAACTTGCAGCCAAACTGACGTGCAGGAAGTTCAAATCTGAGCCTACAAGTCACATGTGCAAGAATTAGAGCTTTATTTTTCTGAAATTCAATACGTTGTCTGTCCATTTCAAACTCCCATTCAGGAACTAAATTGCAAGCTATTCAAGGCACCCTGCCTCCCACCCCCGATCCAGCCCATTCCCTTCCCTAGACCAGGATGAGAGGAGTGAAGCAGGATCAACAACAAGTGAAGCAGGATCAGTAACAGTACCCCTTGTAGTCCATCACAGCCTGAGGCAGAAGAAAAACTCATTAATACTGATACTGGCTTTACTTAATATATTAATATTTTATTCATAATGTACTTTTGCTTAATTTTGATATTTCAAATATGGCATTAAAATATTAAGTTTTCAGGAATGGAGAACCAAATACAGTATATTCTCACTTATAAGTGGAAGCTAAGATATGATAACACAAAGGCATAAGAATGATATAACAGACCAGGCATGGTGGCTCACGCCTGTAATCCCAGCACTTTGGGAGGCCAAGGCAGGCGGATCACGAGGTCAGGAGATGGAGACCATCCTGGCTAACACGGTGAGACCCCGTCCCTACTAAAAATACAAAAAATTAGCCAGGCGTGGTGGCGGATGCCTGTAGTCCCAGCTACTCGGGAGGCTGAGGCAGGAGAATGGTGTGAACCCAGGAGGCGGAGCTTGCAGTGAGCTGAGATCGCGCCACTGCACTCCAACCTGGGCGTCAGAGCGACACTCTGTCTCAAAAAAAAAGAATGATATAACAGACCCTGGAGACTGGGGTGGGGGCAGTTGGGAGGGGGATAAGGGATAAAGCACTACATATTGGGTCCAGTGTAGGCTGCTCAGGTGACAGATGCACTAAAATCTCAGAAATCACCACTAAAGAATTTATTCATGTAACCAAAACCACCTGTATTCCAAAAACTACTGAAATAAAAATAAAAATTTTTAAACTAAATAAATAAAATAAAATATTGAGTATTTTGGCACACCATTAAATGTTGCACCTAGGGTTGGTGACTCACGTGCTTTATCCAAATCCTAACCCTAAACCACACAGGTTGCTGACACATAATTTGGCCTCAACCTAAGGAATCTTCAAACTTGGTCATATTGAATCACTGCTATGCCCATTTCAAGGAGTTCAGAAAAACTGATCTGCTCTCCCATACCACTGTGAGGCTTCAGGTCAATTACCAGTGTTGTCTGAGATACTTTCTCACTCTGTGCTGCTCTTAGATACACGAGAAATCGTTCTACTCCCCCTCAGAGTACAAAGAGACAGGCAGGAACCCTAAAAGTATGACAGAAGCCCATCTTCCTGGATGCATGACACTGCAAATTTTACACTTGATGTGGAATATAAGAAGTTGCTGCGTCCTCAGCAGTCTGTTTCCCTAGGCTCCACCTGGGAAGGGAGGCACAGATCCAGTGGGGTGCTGGTAAGTGTTTAACAACAGCTGTCCAGGATGTGGTGGGGGGACGGGCTTGTAGCATCTGCCCATTTCTTTTTTTTTTTTTTTTTTTTTGAGACGGAGTCTTGCTCTGTCACCCAGGCTGGAGTGCAGTGGCGCAATCTTGGCTCACTGCAAGCTCTGCCTCCCGGGTTCACGCCATTCTCCTGTCTCAGCCTCCCGAGTAGCTGGGACTACAGGCACCCGCCACCACGCCCAGCTAATTTTTTGTATTTTTAGTAGAGACAGGATTTCACCATGTTAGCCAGAATAGTCTCGATCTCCTGACCTCGTGATCTGCCCACCTCGGCCTCCCAAAGTGCTGGGATTACAGGCATGAGCCACCGCGCCCAGCCGGGTTATTATTTTAAAGACAGTATCTTCGAATTTTTTTAAGAAGTAGATACATTTAGCTCTGATTTCCTTGAATATGAATGGATGTGTTTTATCCTTCTCTCCAATAGGATGTTAAGTTAAATGATGCTGGGATCAGTGTTTCTGATGGCCCAATCTCAAAAAAAAAAAACGAGTATTCTCTTTGGATACATTTTCCAAAACTTTAAGATACGCAAAACCACCAGCAAATTTTACTCAGACAAGAAACGACCCTGCTTTACACAGGGCAAGAACTGGTGCTGGGACTTCCATTCAGGCTATGAATAGAAGAAGCCTGGGCCAGCAAGAAAACACACTGAGAATCAAGGCATGCAGCAAGAATAGTCTCATAAACAAAAAGAGAAGCAACAGAATAGAAATCTGTAAAAACTCCCTCAGGCCTTTGATCACAGAACACCGTGTAAATGTTCTAGGGGCTCATTTAAGACATTGGCTAGTTACTATGTGACTTGAAGCAGCTCATGCCACCACTCTGAGCCTGCTTTTTCATCTGGGAAAAAAAAAATAGAAAATCAACAACTACTTTTGGGCATTCTTATAGGACTATGTTAAGTGCTTGGTAAAATGTAAGGGTATGTCATTACAGCAATATATTCATTTTAATAAAATTTCACAGTAAAATAATTTGGATATTTTCTAGAATTTTTTTTGTTGGCATTTTACAGTGAAAACCGATAAATCCAGTGGCTGGCACTATACTATCCAAGGACAAAACCTTTGTGCATACCTTTAGGTTATCTAATACCTGGTACTAAAAGTAAAAAGCAAATAAAACCAACTTACAGACTGTATCTAGAACAGACATTATACAATATCCATTTATGTCAATAAAAATATTGAAGTATAAAAAAATTTTTTTTGTTTTTTTGAGACAGAGTCTCACTCTGTCACCCAGGCTGCAGTGCAGTGGCACAATCTCAGCTCACTGCAACCTCTGCCTCCCAGGTTCGAGCAATTCTCCTGCCTCAGCCTCCGGAGTAGTTGGGATTACAGGCACCTGCCACCACGCCCAAGTAATATATATATATGTATATATATATATATATATACATATATATACACATACATATATATATACATACATATATATATACACATACATATATATACATACATATATATATACACATACATATATATATACATACATATATATATATATTTTTTTTTTTTTTATTAGAGACGAGGTTTCACCATGTTGGCCAGGCTGGTCTCGAACTTCTGACTCAAGTGATCTGCCCACCTCAGCCTCCCAGAGTGCTGGGATTATGGGCATGAGCCACCGTACCCGACCTAAAAATATTATTTTTAAATTGGCTTGAGTGTAACTTCTAACAAGTGTAAAAAATATTACTTTTAAATTGTCTTGAGTGTAACTTCTAACCCATATTTCTAAAAACTCACAGAAGTACTCAAACGCCACATTGGTGGAAGATGTAAGAAGGAGACTTTTATAGTTTGCTGCTCTGCCTTTGCTTTCCCATCTCAGATCTTCAGTAAGGTAGTTACAGCAACCTCTTATAAGAAAGTGCCATATCTAACAAAGATAGCAGGAACTGAGTCTCAAAACCCTTTTTCTCTGTCCTTTAGGTAGCTTCACTTCACTCTAACTCTCAATTGTTTGTTGGAGTCATACTCCGTGGATTTTGCTACCTAACGCTGAAAGAAAACCTTAAAACTCCAGGCAATCCGTCCCCAGTTCATCAGCTCTCACTTTAGGAGCACTGCTCAGGGCAGGTACAAAGACAGTCATTTCATTCCTCTCACTACAGCCACGTTTTCTATCCTCCTCACTGCTTTCCACCGTCTGTACTAATACTACTCTTATTCAGCCCCCAAGTATTATTTCCAGGGATTTCCTCAAATCACAAGTCTTTATACAATATTTGGAATTTCATGTGATTCCAGTGCAGGAAAAGTGTAATCTCCTGCCATTTCTATCACAGTCTGGACCTCCCCTCCCACTTATTTACCTTAATGAAAAGAGGAAAATGGAAGAAAACATATCTTTTCCCATAAAAAAAATTCCCTTTATTAATCAACCAAAAAACTACTTCATGACTCCTTTCCTTTTTTTTTTTTTTTTGGTAGAGACAGGGTCTCACTATGTTACCCAGGCTGGTTTGTAACACCTGGGCTCAAGCCATCCTCCTGCCTTTGGCCTCCCAAAGTGCTGGGATTACAGGCGAGAGCCTTCGCACCTGGCTGGCCTCCTTTACTATTTTACATACTCCCTCTCTTCACTCTTAAGTGGTAACTTCTTTCTCCTGGCTTTAACACCTACCAGAAAGACCTTCCCCAACAACTCATGTAGATTTCCCTCTAGACGGCTCCATTACTCTATCGTACCACTGTTGAACTCTTTCTTAATCCTTATCCCAATATAAATTTTAAATATTCATCATTTATTTTTAATGCTTTTTGTTTATAATCCTACAAGACATATTGAACTCCACAAGGATCTTTTTGCTGTACTCACCTCTGCATTTCAGTTCCTCGCTCACTGCCTGACACATAATACTGTTAAGAACTGGGAAGGGACTGAATTTTGCCCTACTCACAAGCCAATAAGTTTGCCTGCTACGGTTTCATTGATGCCAGTAGAAGACAGGAGACTCAGGGTCAGAGAAGAAGAACAGCTTATTAATCACAACAATAGCAATAGCCAGGATTTTGGAATTTTGGGGACAGTATCTCGAGCCCCAAGTCTACAGGGTGACACAAAAGAACCGAAAGATAACTGAATACATAGTGGGTTGTGATACAGGAGAGGAATGCTGAGTTTAGGGGATGCAAAAATTTTATAATGGGCAGCAAGCATGTCTGCCCTTTGCTCCAAAGGGAGACCCAAGCCCTAGCTTCCAAGGCCATTCACTGTATGAACATCACTGAAAAGATTTACTGGGACAAAGGGCAATCTGTGCCTTTCTCATAAGGTATGCAGAAACATAAGAACCCCATGGAAAATTATCTCCTAACAAGGAGAGAATCAAAAAATATTTTTTATTTAATGAATAAATGAACTAGAACACTAATCTAGCACAGGTAGTGAAACTTTTTAAAAAAAGAAAGAAAACCTTCTTTTGTTAGTGAAGAGATGTCCTTACCCAGTGGAATGCTGGCAACTGTTTAACAATCAGCTCTTGGGGATAGAGGAGAGCTGATTTGATTTGTAGCATTTTTCGGTTTTCTTTGCAAAAGTATTCACACTGTAACCAACAACAAGTTACTGATATCTCAGAATGCAGAGCTGGGGAGAGATGCTGGGCAGCACATCATTGTGGAATATTCCCACCATATGAATGCAAAACATGTAAATCATCTCAATAGGTGACTTTACTAAATAGTAAAATACTCAGGAAGTGGTGAGTCTTGAGTATACATTAGTTTAGTTTTAAAGACAATTTATTTCATTGTAAGTTTATACAACTTATTTTTTTGAGACAGGGCCTTGCTCTTTTGCCCAGGCTGGAGTGCAGTGGCACAATCATAGCTGACTGCAGCCTGAACTCCTGGGCTCATGTGATCCTCCCACCTCAGCTTCCCAAGCAGCTGAGACTGCAGGCGTGCATTATCATGCCCAGCTAATTTATTTTTATTTTTTGTAGAGACAGGGGCCTCACTATGTTGTCCAGGCTGGTCTCAAACTCCTGACCTCAGGCAATCATCCCACTTTGGCCTTCCAAAGCTCTGGGATTATAGGTGTGAGGCACTTTGCCTGGCCTTGACTTAGCTTTTAATAATGTCTGTGTTTAACAACTGGCTCACAAAATTCTTGAAAATTTAACAATTGGCTCTTGTGAGTGGGTGCAGGACACTCTTTACCACTGTTCTTCACTCCTCTCTGCCTGTCTTTAGTGTCACTCTTGTCCCTTCAGTCCCATATGTATTTTATTTCCAGATCTTTCATTTCTTTCGAACTCAGCTACTTCTGTTCCTCCGGGCTATGCTCTGCCTCAGTCCCTTTCACTACACCCCCAAGCCTCACCCCATTCCTGGAAAGCTTTCGATTCTGTCCTTCACCATCCTCCCACCCCCACTGCCCAATACACACACCCCATGGCAGGCCACAGAAGCACCCCCAGGGATGGGATCCAGGAAATTCCACTTCACCTTCCTCAGTAATCAAGGCCACAGCAGAGAAGATGGCTAACTGGGTTCCCAAGTGATCACTTTCAATGCATTTCCTCATGAAATCATTGCAACTACCTACTTGTTAGGCTCTACATTATTTTTTGTGACATATTTTAAGTACCGTTTATTATAATAGGGATTTATAAGCAGATCTGAGATACTAACCTCTCTTCTGATGTGAAAAATGCATTCCAATTTCCAAACTTAGAAAGGAACTTTGGGAACATACCCAAATGAGAAACTGCTTAATATATGGAATTTGATATATAATTGTATAACGTTTATTTATTGAACTATATCCACCAGAGGGCAGCAAAAAATTTTATATGGGACATGTATTTACTCAATACAGAATTAAGAGCAAACCTCTATCATTACTTGATGATAAACAGGAAACCATTCGAGTCCCAGAGAGCAACATTACTTCAAGTTTATGTGGAGAAAAAAAAAAAAAAACTTGCACAATGTATTTCTTAAAACTAAAAAACCATGGCTGTTCTATTTATTTTTAAAAGATTTCAATATTATGGAGAAATATGATCACAAGGCTAAAATTTATTTTTTACTTTAAAGCCTCAATACTTTCATATTAGGTTAGTCTCCAGTTAGTTTACTCATTGACCCATTTAATATATATTATTTAAACACTTCTCATATTCAAAGTGTTGTGCTAGTAATGACCACAGTGAGGCATGATTCGAGGAATACGAAAGCAACTGCCTGCCTGTGCAGTTGTTTCTATATGAGTCAGGACTCTGCAGAGACATAGAAGCATTTGGATGTGTGTGTGTGAGTGTGTACATTAAAAGATTTATTCTGAGGAACTGGCTCATGAAATTATGCGGGCTGGCAAGTCTGAAATTTGTAGAGACAGACGAGCAGGCTGGAAATGCAGGCAGGAGAGGATGCTATGGTCTTCAGGCAGATTTTCTTTTCAGTGAAACCTGTTTTTTGCTCTGAAGGACTTCATCTGATGGGATGAGGCCCACCCACATTATGAAAGTCAGTATCTTTTACTTAAAATCAACCGACTGTAGATGTTAATTGCATCTACGAAATACCTTCACAGTGACACCTGGATTGGTGTTTGGTTACGTAACTGAGTACTACAGCCCAGACAAGTTGATTAATCACTCCAGGCCGGGCACGGTGGCTCACGCCTTTAATCCCAGCACTTTGGGAGGCCGAGGCCGGCGGATCACGAGGTCAGGAGATCGAGACCACGGTGAAACCCAGTCTCTACTAAAAATACAAAAAATTAGCCAGGCGTGGTGGCGGGCACCTGTAATCCCAGCGACTCGGGAGGCTGAGGCAGGAGAATGGTGTGAACCCGGGAGGCGGAGCTTGCCGTGAGCTGAGATCGCGCCACTGCACTCCAGCCTGGGCGACAGAGCGAGATTCCGCCTCAAAAAAAAAAAAAAAAAAAAAAAAAATTAACCACTCCACTGCCCAGAAACATTTTCCCTGTCCAGATGCTGTATCCTAGAAATGTCGCACTTGGAAAAACATGCTCTGAGTCATGAATTGATCTTTGCAGATAACATCTCTAAAATGCATACATCCTTGGTAGGTTAATATACCTACCTAGACACCAAGGCGTGAGTGCCAGGTTATCACATACATTTCTCCAGACAAAAGAGAATCTGTGGCATCCTGAAAGCAATGAGTAGCAAGAGATTCTAAATGCTGAAAGCTGCAAGTCACCACCAAGAGACAAGCCGGATGGAAACCACCCATTTCCTCATTTTACATAAAATTTCTGCTGCCCAAAAGTACAATCATTTATGCTTGTTGTAAGAAACTACAGTGTTGTTATTGCTGTTCGAAATTGCATCTACTGAGAAAATGAGGAGATCATGGCAGACGGGAGGCAGGATTAGGTTGTAGCTTTGACTGCGACAGAGCAGCATGCTGAGGCTGGCACTGTGAATTTTAGTCCCAGATCGACAAGAACAAACCAGAAATACCGAGAGGACCCACAGACCCTCTGAAGGAGGCCGACTGCTCCTGCAGGACCTGGGAGATGCCTCAAATACTGTGAGTGCCCCAACTGCAAAAGTGGGAAAGGGAGACCCTCCTCTCCCGAACACACATCCCCACTAGAGAAACTGAAGGTCTGTTTGCGGGAGAAGTTTCCAACCTTACCTGGAGCTGAGTCCATTTAGAGAGCCAAGCAAAATACAGGGATAGAGGAAGCAGTGGGTAAGGCCCTAGGAGCTCGCTGGGTCCCCAAGCAGGCCATTCCTGCCTGGGACCACAGGGATCCATCAGGAAGGCAGCCAGAGGAGCGGAGGAAAAACGCCACAGGGAGAAGGAAATCTCCAGCTGAATTGTTTAACAATTAGAGCCATGTGAGAAGGCTCCTGGCCAGAACTAGGGGGAGGGCATGAATCCCGTGCGCACACTCCACAGGTGGGGGAAAAACCGAGACCTTTTCATTCCCAGCTGGGAGGTGGGTAGCCTGGGGCAAGTTCTCAAGCTCAGCTTACCCACCACCTGGAAACAGATGCAAGACTGTTTGGGGGGCAATGGTGGGAATGAGACTGACCCTTCAGTTTGCATGGGAGCTGGGTGAGGCCTGTGACTGCCAGCTTTCCCTGACAACCTGCATGACTCAGCAGAGGCAGCCATAATCCTCCCAGGTACACAACCACATTGACACGGGAACATCATGCCCATCCCCCACGGCAGCTGCAGCAAGACCCACACAAAGAGAGTCTGAACTCAGACACCCCTAGCCCCGCCCTAACCTGATGGCCCTTCCCTACCCACCCTGGTAGCAGAAGACAAAGGACATATAATCTTGGGAGTTCTAGGGCCGCACCCACTGCCGGTTCCTCTCCACACTAGCACAGCTGATGCTCTCTGGAAAGCGCCACCTCCTGGCAGGACGCCAACCAGCACAAAAATAGACCATTAAACCACCAAGGCTAAGAACCCTCACAGAGTCCATTTCCAACCCCTGCCGCCTCCACCAGAACAGGTGCTGGGATCCACGGCTGAGAGACCCATAAACAGTTCACATCGCAGGACTCTGTGCAGACAACCCCCAGTACCAGCCCGCAGCCCTGTAGACTCACTGGCTGGCTAGACACAAAAGAAAGCAATCATTGCAGATTGGCTCACAGGAAGCCACTTGCATAGGAAAAGGGGGAGAGTACACTGAGGGAACACCCTGTGGGACAAAAGAATCCGAACAACAGCCTTCAGCCCTAGATCTTCCCTCTGACAGAGCCTACCCCAAAGAGAAGGAACCAGAAAATCAACTCTGGTAATATGACAAAACAAGGCTCTTTAACACCCCGAAAAAGTCACATTAGTTTACCAGCAATGGATCCAAACCAAGAAGAAATCCCTGATTTACATGAAAAAGAATTCAGGAGATTAGTTATTAAGCTAATCAGGGAGGCACCAGAGAAAGGGGAAGACCAATGCAAGGAAATCCAAAAACTGATAAAAGAAGTTGTCAGGCCTCTGAGCCCAGGCTAAGCCATCATATCCCCTGTGACCTGCACGTACACATCCAGATGGCCTGTTTCTGCCTTAACTGATGACATTCCACCACAAAAGAAGTGAAAATGGCCTGTTCCTGCCTTAACTGATGACATTATCTTGTGAAATTCCTTCTCCTGGTTCATCTGGCTCAAAAGCTCCCCTACTGACCACCTTGTGACCCCCACTCCTGCCCGCCAGAGAACAACCCCCCTTTCACTGTAATTTTCCTTTACCTACCCAAATCTTATAAAACGGCCCCACCCCTATCTCCCTTCACTGACTCTTTTCTGACTCAGCCCTCCTGCACCCAGGTGAAATAAACAGCCTTGTTGCTCACACAAAGCCTGATTGGTGGTCTCTTCACACGGACGCGAGGGAAAGAAGTGAAGGGAGACATATCCAAGGAACTAAATAGCATAAAGAAAAAAACAATAAAAAATTCAGGAAACATTGGATACACTTATAGAAATGCAAAATGCTCTGAACTTCAAAGCTCGAAAATAAGGCCTTTGAATTAACCAAATCCAACCAAGACAAAAAGAAAGAGTAAGAAAATATGAACAAAGCCTCCAAGAAGTTTGGGATTATGTTAAACAACCAAACCTAAGAATAGTCGCTGTTCCTAAGGAAGACAAGAAATCTAAAAGTTTAGAAAACATATTTGGGGGAATAATCAGGGAAAACTTCCCCAGCCTTGCTAGAGATCTAGACATCGAAATACAACAAGCACAAAGAACACTTGGGAACTTCATCACAAAAAGATCATCACCTAGGCCCATTGTCATCAGGTTATCTAAAGTTAAGACAAAGGAAAGAATCTTAAGAGCTGTGAGACAGCAGCACCAGGTAACCTACAAAGGAAAACCTATCAGATTAACAGCAGATTTCTCAGCAGAAACCCTAAAAGCTAGAAGGGATTGGGCCCCTATCTTCAGCCTCCTCAAACAAAACAATTATCAGCCAAGGATCTTGTATCCAGTGAAACTAAGCATCATACGTGAAGGAAAGATACAGTCTTTTTCAGACAAACAAATGCTGAGAGAATTTGCCACTTCCAAGCCACCACTACAAGAACTGCTAAAAGGAGCTCTAGATCTTGAAATGAATCCTGGAAACACATCAAAACAGAACCTCTTTAAAGCATAAATCACACAGGACTTATAAAACAAAAATACAAGTTGAAAAGCAAAAACAAAAAACAAGGTACAAAGGCAACAAATAGCAAGATGAAAGCAATGGTACCTCACATTTCAATACTAACACTGAGTGTAAATGGCCTAAATGCTCCACTTAAAAAATACAGAATTGCAGAATGGATAAGAACTCACCAGCCATCTGCTGCCTTCCAAGAGACTCACCTGACACATAAGGACTCACATAAACTTAAAGTAAAGGGGTGAAAAAGGTATTTCATGCAAATGAACAACAAAAGCAAGTAGGGTTAGCTATTCTTATATCAGACAAACTTTAAAGCAACAGCAGTTAAAAGTGACAAAGAGGGACATTATATAATGGTAAAAGGCCTTATCCAACAGGAAAATATCACAAGCCTAGACATATATGCACCCTAGACATATATGCACTGGAGCTCCCAAATTTATAAAACAATTACTAACAGACCTAGGAAATGAGATAGAAAGCAACACAATAATAGTGGGGGACTTCAATACTTCAGTGACAGCACTAGACAGGGCATCAAGCCAGGAAGTCAACAAAGAAACAATGGATTTAAACTATATCTTGGAACAAATGGACTTAACAGATATATACAGAACATTTCATCCAACAACTGCAGAATACACATTCTATTCAATAGTGCATAGAACTTTCTCCAGGTTAGACTGTATGATAGGCCAAAAAAGGAGCCTCAATAAAATTAAGAAACTTGAAATTATATCAATCATTCTCTCAGACCACGGTGTAATAAAATTGGAAATCAACTCCAAAAGGAACTTTTGAAACCCTGCAAATACATGGAAATTAAATAACCTGCTCCTGAATGAACTTTGGGTCAAAAACAAAATCAAAATGGAAATTGAAAAATTCTTCAAACTGAACAACAATAATGACACAACCTATCAAAACCTCTGGGATACGGCAAAGGCAGTGCTAAGAGGAAAGTTCATAGCCCTATATGCCTACATCAAAAAAACTGAAAGAGTACAAACCGACACTCTAAGGCCATACCTCAAGGAACAAGAGAAACAAGAACAAACCAAACCCAAACCCAGCAGAAAAGGATACAACCAAGATCAGAGCAGAGCTAAATGAAATTGAAACAAACAGAAAGAATATCAAAAGATAAATGAAACAAAAAGCTGCTTCCTTGAAAAGATAAATAAAATTGATAGACCATTAGCAAGATTAACCCAAGAAAAGAAGAAAGAAAATCCAAATAACCTCATTAAGAAACAAAACAGGAGCTATTACAACAGACACCACAGAAATACAAAAGATTATTCAAGGCTACTATGAACACCCTTACACACATAAACTAGAAAACCTAGAAGAGATGGATAACCCTGAAAAAAATACAACCCCCTAGCTTAAATCAGGAAGAATTAGATACCCTGAACAGACCGATAACAAGCAGTGAGATTGAAATGGTAATTAAAAAGTTACCAACACAAAGAAGTCCAGGACCAGATGGATTCACAGCAGAATTCTACCAGACATTCAAAGAAGAGTTGGTTCCAGTCCTATTGACACTATTCCACAAGATAAAGAAAGAAGGAACCTACCTGAATTCATTCTATGAAGCCAGCATAACCCTAATACCAAAACCAGGAAAGGACATAACCAAAAAGAAAACTACAGGCCAATATCCTTGATGAACTTAGATGTTAAAATCCTTAACTAAATACTAGCTAACTGAACCCAACAACATATCAGAAAGATAATCCACCATGATCAAGTGGGTTTCATACCAGAGAAACAGGAATGGTTTAACATACGCAAGTCAATAAATGTGATATGCCACACAAACAAAATTAAAAACAAAAATCACATAGTCATCTCAATAGATGCAGAAAAAGCATTGCACAAAATCCAGCATCGCTTTATGATTAAAACTCTCAGCAAAATCAGCATACAAGGGACATACCTAAATGTAATAAAAGCCATCTATGACAAACCCACAGCCAACATAATACTGAATGGGGAAAAGTTGAAAGGATTCCCTCCGAGAACTGGAACAAGACAAGGATGTCCACTCTCACTCACCACTCCTCCTCAGCACAGTACTGGAAATCCTAGCCAGAGCAATCAGACAAGAGAAAGAAATAAAGGGCATCCAAATCAGTAAAGAGGAAGTCAAACTGTCACTGTTTGCTGACAGTATGATCATTTACCTAGAAAACATTAAAGACTCCTCCAGAAAGTTCCTAGAACTGATAAAATAATTCAGCAAAGTTTCTGAATACAAAATTAACATACACAAATCAGTAGCTCTTCTATACACCAACACAAACCAAATGGAGAATTAAATCAAGAATTCAACCCCTTTTACAATAGCTGAAAAAAAAAAATACTTGGGAATCTACCTAACCAATGAGGTGAAAGACCTCTACAAGGAAAATTCAAAACACTGCTGAGAGAAATCATAGACAATACAAATGGAAATATATCCCATGCTCATAGATGGATAGAATCAACATTGTGAAAATGACCATACTGCCAAAAGCAGTTTACAAATTCAACACAATCCCCATCAAAATACCACCATCATTCTTCACAGAATTAGAAAAAAAACAATTCTAAAATTCATATGGAACCAAAAAAGGCCCTCATAGCCAAAGCAACACTAGGCAAAAAGAACAAATCTGGAGGCATCACACTACCTGATTTCAAACTATACTGTAAGCCCATAGTCACCAAAACAGCATGGTACTGGTATAAAAATAGGCACATAGACCAATGGAACAGAATAGAGAACCCAGAAATAAACTCAAACACAGCCAACTGACCTTCCACAAAGCAAACAAAAACATAAAGTGGGGAAAGGACACCCTTTTCAACAAATGGTGCTGGGATAATTGGCTAGCCATGTGTAGGAGAATGAAACTGGATCCTCAACTCAAGATGGATTAAGGACTTAAATCTAAAACATGAAACTATAAAAATTCTACAAGATAATATTGGAAAACCCTTCTAGACATTGGCTTAGGCAAGGATTTCATGACCAAGAACCCAAAAGTAAAAGCAATAAAAACAAAGATAAATAGTTGGAACTTAATTAAACTAAAGAGCTTTTGCACAGCAAAAGGAACAGTCAGCAGAGTACATAGACAACCCACAGAGTGGGAGAAGATCTTCACAATCTATACATCTGACAAAGGACTAATACGCAGAATCTACAAGAAACTCAAACAAATCAGTAAGAAAAAAACAAACAGTCCCATCAAAAAGTAGGCTAAGGACATGAATAGGCAATTCTCAAAAGAAGATATACAGGCCAGGTGTGGTGGCTCACGCCTGTAATCCCAGCACTTTGAGAGGCCAAGGCGGGCAGATCATGAGGTCAGGAGATCGAGACCATCCTGGCTAACACGGTAAAACCCCGTCTCTACTAAAAATACAAAAACTTAGCCGGGCGTGGTGGCAGGTGCCTGTAGTCTCAAGTACTCGGGAGGCTGAGGCAAGAGAATGGTGTGAACCCAGGAGGCGGAGCTTGTAGTGAGCCCAGAGCGCGCCACTGCACTCCAGCCTGGGTGACAGAGCAAGACTCCATCTCAAAAAAATAAATAAATAAAAATAAAAATAAATTAAAAAAAGAAGAAGATATACAAATGGCCAACAAATATATGAAAAAATGCTCAATATCACTAATGATCAGGGAAATGCAAATCAAAACCACAATGGGATACCACCTTACTCCAGCAAGAATGGCCATTAAAAAAAAAAAAAACAGTAGATGTTGGCATGGATGTGGTGAACAGAGAACTTCTACACTGCAAGTGGGAATGTAAAGTATAGCACAGCCACTATGGAAAATAGTGTGGAGATTCCTTAAAGAACTAAAAGTAGAACTACCATTTGATCCAGCAATCCCACTACTGGATATCTACCCTGAGGAAAAGAAGTCATTATACAAAAAAGATACTTGCAATGCATATTTATAGCAGCACAATTTGCAATTGCAAAATCGTGGAACCAACCCAAATGCCTATCAATCAACGAGCAGATAAAGTAACTTTGATATATTTATACAGTGGAATACTACTCAGCCATAAAAAGGAATGAATTAATGGCATTTGCAGAGACCTGGATGAGATTGAGTATTATTATTCTAAGTGAAGTAACTCGGGAATGGAAAACCAAACATCATATGTTCTCACTGATATGTGGGAGCTAAGTTATGATGATGCAAAGGCATAAGAATGACACGATGGAATTTGGGGACTCAGGGGGAAAGAGTGGGAAGGGGATGAGGGATAAAAGACCACGAATTGGGTGCAATGTATACTACTCAAGTAATGAGTGCATCAAAATCTCACTAAAGAACTTACTCATATAACCAAACACCACCTGTACCCCAATAACTTATGGAAAAACTAAAAAGAAAGCAAGAAATTGCATCTACTGCTCTTTGGTCCTAGCCACAGAAGCGAGATGACAAAGGGAATGTCATAGTTTGGAAAGCCCCACAATAAGATGCACATATTGTGTCCCTGCTGTGGGCCTAAGGCCTACCACCTTCAGAAGTGACATGTGGCAAATGTGGCTATTCTGCCAAGTCCAAGAGGAAGTATAACTCGAGTGTCAAGTCTAAAAGACAAAATACCACTGGGACTGGTGAAGTGAGGCACCTAAAAATTGGGTACCGCAGATTCAGCCATAGATTCCAGGAAGGAACAACACCTAAACCCAAGAAGACAACTGTTGCAGCATCCAGTTCATCTTAAGAATTTCAATGATTAGTCATGCAATAAATGTTCTGGTTTTAAAAAATTTTTTTTTTTTTTTTTTTTTTTTTTTGAGACGGAGTCTCACTCTGTCGCCCAGGCTGGAGTGCAGTGGCGCAATCTCGGCTCACTGCAAGCTCCGCCTCCCGGGTTCACGCCATTCTCCTGCCTCAGCCTCTCCGAGTAGCTGGGACTACAGGCGCCTGCCACCACGCCCGGCTAATTTTTTTTTTTTTTTATTTTTAGTAGAGACGGGGTTTCACCGTGGTCTTGATCTCCTGACCTCGTGATCCGCCCGCCTCGGCCTCCCAAAGTGCTGGGATTACAAGCGTGAGCCACCGCGCCCGGCCTAAAAATTTTTTAAAAGAAGAAACTGCATCTACCTCATAACCTAGCAATGAAACAACTACAATCGGATACCTCAATCCCTCACCCTTGTTCAATGAGCTATCAAAGTTTTGGTTCAAAATGTTTGCATATTGTACTTCAATAAAAAGATTTTTTAAAAGATTCCATATCCCAACTCCAATGATGACAAATGAGACAAAGCCAAAATGAAAAACATTCTATTAGAAAGATAGAACTGTATTCTTTTAAAATGTCAGTGTCATAAAAGACAGAAATTAAAGGTAAAGACAAAGATTAAGGGAGACTAAAAAGATACAACCATTAAAATCAGTGCATGCTCCTAGACTGGGCTACTCTATAAGTGAGAAAAAAATGTTATGAAGGACAGGTTGGGGTCAATTCATAAACTGGAATACAGACAACGGATTGAATAGACGTGAGAAATTCTCTTTAGTTTGACAACCGTACTGCTGTTGTGTAAGGTGACTGTCGTTTTTAGACAGTGATCAGGTTCAGAAAAGTACGAAAAATATGTGTATATGTGAAGAAAGAACAAGAGATGAAGCCAATGGAACAAAATGTAGGTGAATGTGGGTGAAGAGCATACAGGTGTTCTTTGTGCTGTTCTCACAACTGTTATCTTGAAATTCTTCTAAATAAAAAGTTTTTTAAACATTTGTCCAAAATGGCTATGCTGTATTGTAATAAATTTATTCATGTGCTTTAAATTGATAGTGACATTGCTTTGGAAAATCAGTACGATTATGGTATTGAACATGAGAAGTTATCCAATAATATACGTTAAATGAATCAATGAGCAACCAACTTCAGATTCAGCTAATGCAATCAGAGTTATTTGTAGCTCACATCACATCACAGTCCAATATGAGGCACTGGGAGGAAGGGAAGGCTCTGTCTTATACCCACAGTTTAGGGGCCCAGGGTCCTTCCCACCAGAGGCTCCATTCTCTTTTGGCATCCCAGAGTCCTCTCTAATCAGCCAAGAGCTTAGAGAATTGCACATGAGAGGTTCGATATGTGTCAGTCTGAAAATGGTCCCATCATTTCTGCTTGCCATTTCCCAGAACTCTCACATGGCTACACCTATCTGCAAGGGAGCCTAGAAAGTGTGGTCTACCTGGGGGCTCAGGATAAAGAAGAGAATACAGGTGCTGGTGAGCACTAGCATCTTCGCCGCGATTAGTATCTTATTTCATAAAGATTTAGGGACACTTACAGACAGAAGGAATAACTCCTCCTGAGAAAAGCTAGCTCAGAAAATTATACATGCAAATCTTGAAGCCAAAGACCATGTCTCTCTCTCCCAGACTCTTTCTTCTCAAGGAAGACAAATAGCCAAGAGGATAAAGTAAAATGAAATTAGGAAGCGACTGAATATCAGAAACAGTTTTAAGAGAGCAGTCATAGAATTTCTTCTATATAGGGGTATCATGGCATTAACAATCGAAATACAGGGTCACTGCTGCCTGCAAAAGCTGGGCTGAAGCTCAAGGATGTGCACAAGTCTAGGAATGGGTTTGCTAGTGCTGCAGACTTGCTTCTCCTGTCTCCTACGCATTCCCCTCCCCACCCTTCTCCTCCATCAAGGAACGTCACCAAGTATGTTTCTTCTATAAAACCTCTTTGTTCCAGAACCAGTTAATTTTTTACAATTTGTCTCCTATTGCCTCTCTAGCTAATATGAAATGTTTTAGACTGTGACAATTCTTCTTTTTGTATTTTTATGTAATTAGAATAATTATTTAAGGCTAAGGAGTACCGTTAGTCTCTGTTTAGTATACCTTGCAGTTAGCTCAGTGATGGGCCCACAAAAAGGGATGAAAACATATTTGTTACTTGATTTGCTTCCATTTCTGAAGTTGGATAGGAAGCATGCCTCCTTCAAATTCATGGTCTTAGTTGGGAATCATAAATGTCTGAATTCTCCTCCAGCATACTCTCACAAAGATTAGTCATGCTTAGTAAGTGACAGAGCATAGTGTTTTGAATGAAGTTCTAAAGGCATTCTTTGTCATCCCATTCATCTCCCCATCACACCCCACCCCTGCCCCCATAAGCCCTGTTACAAAAATCTTGATGATCTCTAAAAAAAAAAATAGATATGTCTAGTATCCTAGACTGAAACAAGTATGGCAAAGGTAGCATTCTAGACAATGGGCTGATTTCCAGATTTGGATCCTCTGGGCCCAGATGAAGACTGCTATTTTCAAGTAGTGTCTTCCCAGTCCAGTCACCTACAACAACATGTGAAATACTCTTAAACTCAAGAACTTTGTGACAGTAAAAGTATTAATTTAGACCAAAAGGATCTGCACTGGAAAATGAAAATTACCTATAGATTGGTGCAAAAGTAATTGCGGTTTTTGCCATTGAAAGTCACGGCAAAAACCGCAATTACTTTTGCATCAACCTAATACATTTTACTGTATAGTTAATGAATCATAATTATATACAGAATACAAACAATAAATGGCATACATACAGATAAATTATCATATTAATTTACAGTATTCCTCAATAAGTCTTTGGTGAAAATCCTTAATCAAGGATGATTCAGAAAATCATCACTATTTCAGCTTAATCCAGACGCAGTTTCTCTGTCTCTATATTTATCCAATTGTGGCATCTCTTCTGTTGAAAGCTACACACTGCTCATGGCTTTACAGGTTTTACAGGTATGTACCAAAGGTCACTACCTTCTAGCAGAATTGTCATTCTTACTATCTGCTCATGAGCTTGTGCAATGTTCCATTTAATATCTACTCTTAATAGTTACTCTGGGCTGGGTGCAGTGGCTCACGCCTGTAATCCCAGCACTTTGGGAGGCCGAGGCCAGTGGGTCACTTGAGGCCAGGAGTTCGAGACCAGCCTGTCCAACATGGCGAAACCCCGTCCCTAATAAAAATGTAAAACTTAAGCAAGCCTTTAATTCCAGCTACTCAGGTGGCTGTCTCACTTGAACCCAGGAGACAGAGGTTGCAGTGAGCTGAGATCACACTGCTGCACTCCAGCCTGGGTGACAGAGCAAGACTCTATCTCAAAAAAAAAAAAAAAGTTATTCTGCTGAAGTGGTTGTCTTCACTGTTCTCCAATATATCTGCAAAATGTCATCCCCATTTGTCTCTAGTCTGAGCCCTCTGTGTCCCTTGGGGAGTATGCACTTTGAGTCCCCACTGTGTTGAGATGATGAAGAGGATTTTATTTTCCTCATATTTGAAGAGGAAGAAAACCCACCTAATGAGAGCAGAGCTGAAAATACATTTCCTCCCGGCAACAGGGATGCTGTGCTTACTACCCTGAAATAGCATCAACTTTTGACCTAGAAGTTGCAGCTCAGGAGTCTAACTCTATCATGCTGCTCAATATCAAGTGGGCAACATTAGCATGTGTGTTTTTTTTATATATTCCTATGGGCAATCCAGCAAAGTACTGGGGAAAAAATTACTTTCTGAAATGTATATAAAAATTAGATCAGTAGCAAATCTAGACTACCAGGTATTTTAGAGGAGAGTTGCATTTTGCAATTCAATGTTTCTACCTTCTCAGATTTCTCAGCTGAAACATCTCAAGAGAAAAGAAACATTATATATTTTTATAAATTGTGTTTATAATGTTCATGTAAAGACTGTGTTTGGTTTTAATAAATGTAAGAGTTTACAATAGTCTTTCATGTGAGAATACTCATGCCATCACACTCAGAAGTGACTAGAACGATGTCCATTCATGACAGTGCAGTTTTCTGCTTACTTATCTCTGGTTTATGGTTTGGCACATTTTCTAACTTTAATCCATTAATTCGGTTACTACACAAACCAATGAGGCTAAGGCTGTGGAGTGAAAATTGAGCATGAACCAGTCATAATTTCACTCTGTTTTATAACAACGCATTAAAACTTTTATCTTGATTAGTCTTCCTGCACATCCATTTCAAGGGTTATAGGTGAAATCAGACAAGATATTCATCACCACAATTTGAAAAACAACTCTAAATGCATGCCCTGACTTGGATCAAAAGCACTAATCACCGCAGGAAAGATGACATGCTTTAACTGGTTTACAAATCTTATGGTAGCATTGATAAATAGAACCTTTCTTCTGTCACTTACAATATTATGAATTTTCAGAAGATATACATGGGCTTTTGACGAAGGTAAATGAGTTTAACCTGTCATTTAAATAATACCTTTTATTATGAAAATCATGCTGTATTATGTGCTATAATTACAATTCCTCATTCAAATATAGTGACTCAGCATACCACCTAATCAAGATCAATACTGCGTTTCTCACTGCCTTTATTTCCACCTATATCAAACCCAACAAGTGCAACAGTACCTGCACTCAAGGATTTAGCAAATGTGTAGTCACTTTTTATGTCAGAGTAACTGACTTTAAGTTTTATGAATTATTTGATCAAGGAGCACTCTGCTTCTAAAAGTCTATTTTAAGTTTCTAACATACTCATGATGTACTACTATGTGCTATGGATATACAAAATTAATATCAAAGACATGATCCACTGGATTAGTCAGAGTTCTACAGAAAAACAGAACCAATAGGATGAAAGTTTCCCTCTCACTCTCTCTCTCTCTCAGAAATTGACTCATTTCATTATGGAGGCTATGTCCCAAGTTCTTCAGTCAGTAAGCTGGAGACCCAGGAGAGTCAATAGTGCTGGTTCCAGTCTGAAGGTTGGCAGGCTCAAGACCTGGGGAGAGCCAATGTTTCAGCTCAAAGCAGTCAGGCAGGCGGACTTCCCTCTTACTCAGCCTTTTGTTGTATTCAGGTTTTCAACTGATTGGTTGAGTCACACCTACATTAGAGAGGGCCATCTACTTGACTCACTTTACCAATCTGGTTAATCTCACCCAGAAACACCTGCAAAGACACACTCAGAATAATGTTTAGCTGAATGTCAGGGCACTTGTACCCCAGTCAAAGTGACACATAAAACTAACCATCATACCCATATATACATATTAAAAAATTTATTTAGGGAAGAAATGAGATAAACAACAAATAATAGTAAAAAATGACAAAATCATATAATTTAGTGCTAAATTATATGATAATGCCTATAATTCCTATTAACCTCAGAAAGGGTGTAATCAGAGAACTACTGACTAAAAATTGTATAATGAATATGTTTAATTTGTCTACAAGTGATTAAGTCCAAAGAATTACAGAAAAAATAATAATAAATAAATAATATTTTGTTTACTACCAAAAGATACAAAAGATAAAATGCCTAACATAACCTAAAAATGAAAAAAAAAAAAAACTCAAATACAGAGATGGGAGAGAAAAATAACAGACTGCCTCAGCATTTTTAAATCTGAATCTTGATAGCATTTTATACCTCCATGTGAAAAGAATGCTTTGGCTGAGAGAAAATGGCTTTTGATGCCACGTATTCTCTAAACACCTGCTGTTCGTGTTTCAGCAAATAATTCAACCTGCTGGGAATCCTTAGGTTATAATTTTTATATTCATAGCTCCTCAAAAATTTTTAGAGATTTTCATCAGAAGAGGAAAAGCAAATAATGCCAAGCTGAATAATCTGTGAGAGTAATGAGCATTATTCACTGCTTCAGTTTCTGCGCATTACCCATCAGATTCTATTCTTTCACAGATAGTGTTTTAATGGAAGAGGTACAAAGAAGAATGTCACATTCATTTACTTCCCCCAAGGATTAGGCAATGGTGTGTAAGCAATCCCATTGGCCAACCTTGACAGCAGTTTTTACTGTGAACTAATAATAGAAATTATTATGCAAAAGTCTGACAATATCTCCCTAATATTTCTTGAAGGCATCAATCCCAAACAGCCTCAAGGTTATCAAAGTGCCTACAGCTGAAAGCACATTATCTTTCTTTAATTTTTGCTTTTACAGTAATTCTAGATCAACACTCTGAGCTGATCAGACCACCAGTTTTCTAGAGGCTTAATAGCCCAACAGAGGCTAACTGAATGCCCTCTTTCCACAAATAAGAATGGCAAAATCTACTCCATTTTTGCTGATTCCCCTAAACTGTCTTAAGACAATAATTTTCTGGCTGGTCACTCCTTTGCAGGGATCAGATGAATTGAAGCTTTCCTGTCTCTTAAAATTTTCCTGTCATCCAGAGCAGCCTATCTCAACCAGGGTTCTGAGAGAAAATCAAACTCAATGCCATGAGGCAACTACTATAGGTATAATGAATTGACTGTGTCCCTGTGCATCTAAAATGATACCAGCTAAAGACGACCTATGGAAAATGGTCACACAATGATTTCGTTTTCTTTAGAGTTTAATCCTTTTAATAAAGCCAAATTGAGAAACACTGATAGAGTAAGGGGGTAAAACAGTATAATATATTTAAGATACACATCCTGGCCCAGTGACTTTCTTAAATGGTTTTCCTTCTGCATTTAACCAAAAATACCATGGTAATATCCATCACTTAAACAAAAATTACCAGATATGGCGAGAGACAGCACAAAGGGCCAAAAATCAAGGAAAAAAAAAACACAGATAAAATACATAAGATGAAAATGAAAGCAAGTATATTTAAATACAGTTTTATATATATATTTTTTTTAAGAGACAAGGTCTTGTTCTGTGGCACAGTAGCATAATCATTGCTCTCCACAGCCTCTAACTCTTGGGCTCAAGTGATCCTCCTGCCTCAGCCTCCCAAGTAGCTAAGACTACAGGTACATGCCACCACGCCCAGCTAGGTTTTAAATTTTTTGTAGAGACTGTGTCTCACTGTGTTACCCAGGCTAGTCTCAAACTCCTGGTCTCAAGCAATCCTCCTCCCTCAGCCTCCCAAAATGCTGGGATTACAGGTGTAAGCCATTGTGGCCAGCCCTAAAAATATCTTTTAAACTTCAAATAAGCTAATTATATACTTGTTTTTAATACATTAAATAACAAGATTCAGTGGCAAGTCTAATAATAACTAGTTCAATGTCAAAGTAGAAATGAATATAATTAATATTTTGAGATATCTGTAATGCAATATAAAAATATCTATAATTCTATAAGTGAAAAAGTAAGAGATACTGAAAATACTCTTCAAGTTAAGACTATATTCACAATTAAAAGAGATCTTAAATTTTAATTAGAGGTCAGTGAATAATAAATAGACCCGGAAAGTTGACCTGGTAGACCTGTCATCCCCTAGGACCTCAGGGCCCTTACTTCAGTGAATCCTCTCCCTCTGGCCAACTGATAAACTATAAAAAAGTTTATGGAGGACTGCAAAAGAAGTGTTAGAAGGCAGCCTTGGAAGTAGGGTGTGTCATTTCCACACATATTCCCTGGCCAGAACTTAGACATAGAGTCCCACCTATCTGCAAGGAAGCTCGAAATTGTTGTTTAGCTCTGAAGAGAAGAGGAAAAAGAAATATCTTATCTTTTCTGCAGGTACTGAGCACAAACAGCATGATTAGGGGCAACTGGGTCAATACAGCATAATCATATAGGGCCAAATATAGCAGAACCACAAAGTCTGTGGAGAGGCAGAAAAGGAGTAGGTTTGACAAACGAGAAAAACCCAACTCAACATTAAGGTGCTGGTGATAAAAAATATCAACCTTCCTCTTGCCAGCTGTGTGAATTTACACATGAAAGTAGGAATGCAAAAAAAAAGAAGGATATATCTAATATTCAGCTTTTGACTACCAAAAAAACCCAAAGAAACTCTTGAGTCCACAGTGAAGCATTCGTCTTGCAAGCCAGCCTATTGTGATAAAGAAAGGTAGTCTCTAAACTATAAAAGCTTCATTCTCATGTCAGGAGCCAAACCTAGATAACTTGACTTGAATCATAGAGTTTTACTAAAAGCTCTAGGATAGAGTAAGGACTCAATGTAAATGACATTCATCTAATTCAGTAAAAAAGAAAGAAATATCTGGAAGGAATTTCACTAGGATGAGAATATAGCCTGGGTCTTTGAGAAGGAACTTGGTTTCCCAAACTCCAGTTCCAATAAAGAAAAACAAAAATGACAGAACCCTTGATAGAGACTCTAGATTATTTGAGAGAGGATCAAAATGTCCAGGGTTGTTCCCCCTTTCTCCACTGAATCCATCATGAAGTGGGTGTGAAAGATTAGACACAAACAGACAGTAGTGAGCAGCATATTCCCCACAAGCAACATTTGGCATGTAGGAGATCTTGGAGTTCTCATGACCCAAGATGAGGAACTTGAGAGACTTGATGTTGAGAAATTTGAAGGATCTGCTACTGGGAGAATGAGACCATAAAACACAGGACCCTAGAAAACCCAAACTGAAAGGACTATCACATCAAGAGGTGGTCCCAGCAAGAAGCCCAGATAGATTGGTGGGATTATCTATGCCTTAGTGAACACCAACCCAAGGGAACCAGGCACTGAACAGGTTAATCATTCCTCAGTGTCGAGAAGGCAGCCCCACACCGGAAGACTCCTGCACACTGAATTAAACAATCCAGTCTTCTCTTGGAACAAACATGCCATCTTGGGGGAAAGAGGAGAAGAGACAGCTTGTGAGAAGTGAGGAGACAATCTTGATAGGAAGTTTGAACTTTGAAACAATATTTTATTCTACCACCCATTTAAAGGCTAATTAATCACAAATGCTAAGCCAATCAGAAGAAAACGTTTGTTAAACCAGAAAAGGCTGTTACCTCTCATAGACAAATTAAGTGTTTTCTACCACGTTCATGCTTCCACCAGCAGCAGAACTGGGGTATGCAGAGCTAGATGCAATCAACTATAGCAAATAAAAGAGGCAGCATATTTTGTGCAGATCCATATTGTAGTGTATACTTTAACCCCAAAAGACAGAAACAAATTAGAGGTAGTTCATGCCTCCATTGAAGTCATACTCTAAGAACATAGTTTTATGTTCTTACGGAATTTTTTCCATATAATAAATGAAAAAATAGAAATAGGTATATGCAGTGGGTAGCATACAGGAGAGAGATGGATAAAATGGGAGGAAGATAAGCGTCCTTGGAAAAGGAAAGCATGTTGGGTTTTAGAGGATGAATAAGAGTTCATCATGTGTTGGGAAGAATTCCCTGCAGGTAAACATAATAATCAGCCAAATGCACAGAAGAGTTAAGAATGTTCAGACTAGTATCACTGGAGCATGATAGAGAAACCTAATCTTCAGACAGAATTCCATTCACTGGTGACTAATGTTTTAGCTTAGAGAATAGAAACTACTTTTGTTTCAAGATGTTAAAATTATATTTTTAGGGAGAATATATTTGACCGTGTAATGGAGGAGGGAAGCTATAGTATTGTTCAACTAGCAAATGTTAGAAGTGACATTTCAAAGATAAATTTGTGTGATTATTGCTCTTCTCTTTAATCCAGAAAATAGACTCCAGGTGGTTATAAATATTTATTTCTAAGATATAAAAGATGAGATATCTTTTCACTCTATCCAGTCTCAAGGTCTTAAGCAATGTCTACCTTTAAAGAATGACACCATGCGTGATGCCCCTAATTAACTGTTTTGTTTTAAAATGCCTTTGCTATTAAAATGTTTATTCACATTATTTTGTGTCATAGTGAGAGTAACATGCATTTTTGAAAGCCATTATTGGCTGGGCACGGTGGCTCATGCCTGTAATCTCAGCACTTTGGGAGGCCGAGGCAGGCAGATCACAAGGTCAGGAGATTGAGACCATCCTGGCTAACACGGTGAAACCCTGTCTCTACTAAAAATACAAAAAAATTAGCCGGGCGTGGTGGCATCCGTGTGCCTGTAATTCCAGCTATTAAGAAGGCTGAGGCAGGAGAATCACTTTTGAACCGGGAGGCAGAGGTTGCAGTGAGCCGAGATCACACACTCCAGCCTAGGCAACAGAGCGAGACTCTGTCTCAAAAAAAAAAAAAAAAAAAAAAAAAGAAAGCCATTATCTAGCGTATTCTTTATAAATTTTACCCAAAGATTATTATGCTCTATTCTTTTTAAGTGGTAGTTTAAAATGATTACATTTCAAATGTCTCAACAGTATTTTGATTGACTATTTTATTCAGTTGATATTCAAAGATTAAGCTGAAGAATACAATCTTGATTTTATAGATAAAGACTTTTAGGCCATGACCAAGATTGTGAGGGCTGGTCTTATAAATACATGGTATGACATGAGGATTCTAGAAAGTTCCACCTCCCCAAATATATTTCGTCTACTTGCCAGGGCACCAAGGATGCTTTACTAAAAATTCATAGCTTTCAATTTCAAACATTTGTTGACCATCATTAATCCTATACTAAAGTGCCAATATCCCTGCAAGGGATCTTGTAATGTCTACATTAAAAGTCATTATCAAAGAATAACTTTCAACAGCATTTCCCAACAGGTATCTGGTACACGACTAAGGAGTTCCATGATCAAATATGATGAAGAAATTCTGAACATTATTTTTCTCTCTTACAGAGTCACAATATATATTAGCATATAAAAAACTCTGAAGAGTTCAACGATTATTTTTTAAAGGAATTTTAAACTTTTCAAAACTCAGCAAGTCCAAAACTCTTAACTCTTATGGCTCCAATGGCTCTTATGACTGCTATGAGAATTATAATAACAGCTAGCTGAGAGCAAGATGCCAAAATTAAACAAAAGACCGACAACTGTATTGGAGACAGAAAGGGGCACTCAAATGGCTAAGAAAGTGCTGATAGTGAAGATGAACTTTTCCCAAGGAAAAACTGGATTTGTTCAACTCTTTTTCTTGGACTGGTTCTTGGAATTTTATCTATGGATAAAATTCATCTTGTCTAGGCAGCTTCGTTTCGCCAGAGCCAAGTCCCCACATAATCGCATCCATTGAGATGCATTTTAAGGTTATATCACTATTATCTAAAGACAGCACAAGAAGCCGTCATATAGATTCCATTCCTGTGCTTGCTATTTGGAAGAAGTCAAGCATGTTGTCTATTATCTTGTTCAATGCCCCTTATATAAAGCACTACATTGAAAATGCTTTTCAGAACTTAGTGCTAAAAACAAACAGTTTTGCCTTCCCTGAGGAACTGAAATCCTCTTTCCTTTCTGAAAAGGAGCAATAGGTCTTTCTACTTGCTTTGATTGCCAGGAAACCCAAAGCTTAATGTCAGCACAAGTATAATAACCACATAGGCCTTTATGGCCTGAAAGATTTTTTTTTTCTTTCTTGCTATTTGCTTTTTTTTTTTTTTTTTTTTGAGAAAGGTCTCCCTCTGTCATTCAAGCCGGAGTGCAGTGGTGCGATCTCGGCTCACTGAAGCCTCACCTGTTGGACTCAAGCAATCACCCCACCTTAGACTCCCAAGTAGCTGGGACTACAGGTGTGCACCACCACGTCTGGCTAATTTTTGTATTTTTGTAGCGACAGGGTTTCACCATAGTACCTAGGCTGGTCTTGAACTCCTGAGCTCAAGTGATCCACCCACCTCGGCCTCCTAAAGTGCTGTAATTACAGGTGTGAGCCACCACGCTGGGCCAAAAGTTTTTTCTTGACTCCATACTCTTATTAATGCCTCCTTTGGTCATGACTGAGTTTCTCAGTCTCCATTTGTTTGTTGTGTGTGCTTGTTATAAATCATTGCAATCCCATTCAGAAATGTGAGAGAGGATAGGTGAGAAGACGGAAAGATTAAAAAAGACAAACAGAGGCCAGGCGCGGTGGCTCACGCCTGTAATCCCAGCACTATGAGAGGCCAAGGCGGGCAGATCACGAGGTCAGGAGATCAAGACCATCCTGGCTAACACGATGAAACCCTGTCTCTATTAAAAATACAAAAAAATTAGCCGGGCATAGTGGCAGGCACCTGTAGTCCCAGCTACTTGGGAGGCTGAGGCAGGAGAATGGCGTGAACTGGGTAGGTGGAGCTGGCAGTGAGCCCAGATTGTGCCACTGCACTCCAGCCTGGGCGACAAAGCGAGACTACATCTCTTAAAAAAAAAAAAAAAAAAAAGACAAACAGAAATGACTGGCTCCTGGATCTGTATGGAACACACCACCCGTACCTTACATGGGGCCTAGTATATCATTGACACCTAATAATTTTTTTTTATTATACTTTAAGTTCTGGGATACATGTGCAGAACGTGCAGGTTTGTTATACAGGTCTACACATGCCATGGTGGTTTGTTGCACCCATCAACCCGTCATCTACATTAGGTATTTCTCCTAATGCTATCCCTCCCCTAGCTCCTGACCCCCTAACAGGCCCCCGGTGTGTGATGCTCCCCTCCCTGTGTCCATGTGTTCTCATTGTTCAACTCCCACTTATGAGAACATGCAGACGCCTAATAATTTTTAATATTTCTAAGTGAAGTAGTGTTCTTGATAATATTTACCTCATAGCTGGGCACAGTGGCTCATGCCTGCAATCCCCAATAATCAGGCCATGAGTTCAAGATAATATTTACCTTATCAAGATCTCCAAGGAGACATGCTTCTTATCAAAATGTATGGCAAAGATACTGTGCACAGGTTAAGGCTGCCAGCTCTCATCACTGCTTGTGTTGAAGGAATTCCATTACAGATAGGCTGAGGAATAACCTCAGAACAGTCAGTGAGCACACACCAGGGACAGACCAGAGAACTTAGGTGGTAACATCCAAGAGAGACTGTCTCCTTTGCGGATCTGCAGAGGGCTAAGAGTCTGTTAACCCATTCTGCTGAAAACAACAGATTTGCTAATAAGGCAAAGTTAGGATGAGACATGACTTGGAGAGTAGATAAATACACATACACACACACAGACCCAAACACAAACACATACTCAGCGAATGTGTTTGGGTGAGGAGGAGTGAATTTGAAGGGGAAACCCCAAATTACCTATTCAGAATACATTCTGTAATAAGGAGAAACTGTAAGACAAGCATTTGTTTTACAGAGGGCTCCAAAACATGTAGTAAATATACAGTTGATTGGTCCCATCATAGAAACCACACTCAGATATGATTCCTGAATAGCACTGCCAACTTTATTATCCGATAGTAGCCTGAGCTATGAGTATTTTAGTGTTATGAATTGGAGTCAAAAAGCCTTTTCTCATGCCTGAGAAACCAGAATCTATAGAGACGGGGAAGCTATACCAGGAGTGTTGATTTTGATTCTCATTTTCCAAAGGCACAATTATCTGCTGATCTGAAGGGCTCTTTGTATGTGATACCTTGTACTGTAACTATTTTGCGGAAATTATTGGAGCAAGGGGTAACATTATTGCTTGTGTAATTTTCCCAATGGAAACTGCATCTATTTATTCATCTTAACAAACATAAATAGCTTTCCATGCCTAGTCACTGGGGCAGAGGGTGTACAAAACCAAATAAAGCACAGTCCTTGCCTTAAAAAGGTTAAGGGTCCCAAAATTCTGGTCTTATTTTTGTAAATTGACCTTTAGTCTCTCAAAATCCTTGCCCTGCTGAGGCAGAGAGAGGGTGAAGTATGCAGCTGTGAGTGGTATTATATTCTTAATGAGTGCACTTGTTTTCAGCTCTTTATTATTAACAACTTAGTTCTAAAGCCCCCATATGTACTCAGAAGTGAAAAACGACATGAACAACAACTGGCTTTTATTCTAAGGCCTTTACATGTATCAGTTCATTTCCTCCATAGCCCTTTGAATCTGACTGGCATCTCTTAGCCCTTGCACATACGTTCTTCCCCCTCTTAGGACATTCAGAGTTCAGAGCCCATATTGCTTTTCCCTTTTTTTTTTTGTTTTTTTTCTGAGACACGGTTTCACCCAGACTGGAGTACAGTGGCATGATCATAGCCCACTGCAGCCTCAACCTCCCAGGCTCAAGCAATCCTACCACCTCAGCGTCCTGAGTAGCTGGGACTACAAGTGCAGGCCACCACGCCCGGCTAATTTTTGTATTCCACGTTGTTGTTTTGTCCATACCACCCTGCATGTGTGTGCTGAACTTTCACTCTGCCCATAAACCCAGTCAGCCCAACATCTCACTGAACCACTGCTCTTCTATCACTCCAGGACCACAGTGGGCATAAGGCTTCTCTACAATAATTGTAGTTTCCCCAGGCTACTCCCAACAGAGCAAGATATGGGCCCCTCTGCTCTCAGATTCACCCAGTGGGTCAGACATTCCTGTAATTCCTCCAACCCCAACCCTGCCGAGACCTAAATCTTAAGAGACAAAATGGTGCCCTACCAGCTTTAGAAACTCACACCAGCTGCTAACTATCTCACTTCCTTTTCTTAATTCTGAAGCTCCACTCACATGCCAAGAATATTTTAAAAATTAAAAAGACAAAAAAAATCTCCGTGTGTCAGAAAAACTGGCTTTGAATCTATTCTCACCCTGCTGTGTTGTTTATGGATAAATTTGATGTATTCTTTCTGCAAGCTTTGAAAACTGATGCTAAAAATCTTGCTTTGGGGAGATTTATAAAAACTTTTTCTGGCTCAAAAATTAGGCTCTTCATTCAAACTTTAGGCTTTTTTTTTTTTTTTTTTTTTTTTTTTGAGATGGAGTCTTGCTCTGTCGCCCAGGAGGCTGTAGTGCAGTGGCACGATCTTGGCTCACTGCCACTTCCGCCTCCCAGGTTCAAGCGATTCTCCTGCCTCAGCCTCCCGAGTAGCTGAGATTACAGGCACATGCCACCACACCTGGCTGATTTTTGTATTTTTAGTAGAGATGCAGTTTCACCATGTTGACCAGGCTGGTCTCGAACTTCTGACCTCAGGTGGTCCACCCGCCTCAGCCTCCCAAAGTGCTGGGATTACAGGCATGAGCCACTGCACCCGGCCAAAACAGGCTTTTAAGATCTTCATTACTTCCATGATTTCCAAATAATAAACTGTCTTCTTTGCTTGGCTGAATCTGTTTTTGCTCTTAAATACCAGATGCCACTGACTGAAAGGGTAAAGACCATAAAACATTAAGAAAAAAATGCGGAAAAGAAAAAAATCTCAGTTTTAATTATCTTGAAATTTTACTCGGAAACAAATTCAAATATAATTAAGTACCCAGTCCAATACATGCATTCCCTCTTGAAACTCTATTTCTCTTTAAGTAACCTTTTTTACTGATGTATCACGTACAAACAGAAAAGCACACAGATTGTGAATGTACAGCTTGATGAATGTTCGCCAAGTGAAATATACCCTTGTCACTGCCATAGGTCAGGAAGTAGAATGTGAAACTCCAAAAGAACTTACTATGCTGACTTCCATCATTATTCATTAACTTTACTAGTTTTTTAACTTCATGTAAGTGGTATCACACACTGTGCTTTTTTGGATCTGGTTTTTTTCGCTCAAATTACATATGCGAGACTCATCCCTCAGTGTTGCACATGGCAATAGCTTATTCATTTTTATTGCGCTGTGGATTTCCCCTGTATAAAATTTATTTACTCATTCTACTGCTGATGGACCTTTTAATTGTTTCCAGTTTAAGGCAATTGTAAACAAAGATGCTAAGAACATTCTTATACATGCCTTTTGGTATGCATATGTTTGTATTTCTGTTAGTAATATACCTAGGAATAGTACTACTAAATCATAGGATTATGTGTTTAGCTATATAGTAGATATTGCCGCACAATTTTTGGAAGTGGTTTTAGCAATTTGAACTCTCATTAAAATTTGAGAATACCAATTACTCCCTGTTTGCATTAACACTTAATATGCTCAGTTTTTGTTTTGTTTTGCTTTGTTTTTTGAGACAGAATCTCGCTCTGTCACCCAGGCTAGAGTACAGTGGCACGATCTTGGCTCACTGCAACCTCCACCTCTCGGGTTCAAGCAATTCTTCTGCCTCACCCTCCCAAGTAGCTGGGACTACAGGCGCCCGCCACCATGCTCAGCTAATTTTTGTATTTTGGCCAGGCTGGTCTCAAACTCCTGACCTCATGATCCACCTGCCTCGGTCTCCCAACGTGCTGGGATTACAGAAGTGAGCCACCACGCTGGCCATAATGTCAGTTTTTTTAATGATAGCTGTTCTCATGATTGTGTAGTGGTATCTTACTGTGTTTTAATTTGCATTTCCCTGATGAATAAGATACCTTTTCATGTGCTTGTTTGCTATTTGGATGTACTTTTTGTGAAGTGTTTGTTAACGTCATTTGTCATTTTTCTATTAGGTTTCTGCCTTCTTTTTGATTTCTAATAGTCCCTTATCAAACATATATATAGATAACATATATATTTCAATTATCTCCTTCCTTCCATCCTTTGACTTGTCTTTTCCACTTCTTAATGAGGTCTTTTGATGATTGAAATTCTTAATTTTAAAGTAGTCTAAATTACCAATTTTCTCATTTATGGTTAATGCTTTTTATATTCTCAAAAAAAGAAAAAAAAAAAAACTTGCCTACCAGAATGCCATGAAGTATTCTGTGTTATTTTCTCAAAGTTTTATTATTTTACCATTTCCATTTAGATACAATCCACCTAAAACTGATTGTACTGTATCATGTACATTGGTAGTCAACATCCATTTTTTTCTATACGTTTACCCAATTTACCCAGAACCATTATTTAAGAGACAATATTTTTTCCCACTGCATAACAGTGTGACACTTTTGTAATTTCATGTGACCTTATATGTCTGAGGCTATTTCTAGACTCCCTATTTTGTTCCATTAGTTTATATATATATCCTTGTGCCAATACCACACTACCTTAATTGCGGTAGCTATATAACATGACTTCTTCGTTTTTCTTCAAGATTGTCTTGGCTATGCTTGGCTTAAAAAAAAAAAAACTCTATAAATTGTAGAATCAGCTCTACACACACAAATATATGTGCATATATGTGCGTGTGCGTGTGTGTATATATATATATATTTTTATATATTTTGTATAAATATACACATACATACATAGATTGAAATTTTGAGTGGGATTGCATGGCTTTTATAGATCAATTTTTAAAACAGAAATATTTAGAATAATAATTTTTCTAACCCTTGAACTTGTTGGAGTCCTCCATTTATTTAGGTCTTTAATTTCTCTTGGTTTAAATGTATAGTTTTTTGTTGAGTTCCTGCCTATCTCTCATTAGATTTATTCTATGTATTTTATTTTTGGTGTTATTATAAATGATCTTTTTAAGATATAAAATTTATTTCTATATATTTGCATTGTATCCTTTGATATCTATGTTGTTTTAACTTTACATGGCAGAGACCCAATTTAAATTAGATAATCAAAAATAAATGCAATGGCATTTAGAAACTGAAAAGTCCAAGAGGTACTCTGGATGAATTGAAGAATCAAATGAGATCACTGGGATCTGTACTACTATCTCCCCATCTCTTGGCTACTTTGCTTCCACTTGGCTTTTGTCTCAAACAAGCTTTCTTCATGTTGTATCAAGATGGCTGCTGGCAAATCTAAGGAGAGGAAAATAAAATTTTTTCATCCAAGGATCCACATAAATTAGACTATGATTAGCCCTGCTTAAATATTTCCACAAACCTAATCTTTGGTCTCCAAAGGGATGGAGTCCTCTTATTAGCTATCTTGGGGTGCAAACTGATCCAGGTAATTGGAAATTCAACCAAGATCTCATGGGGTAGAAGAGGAAATGTTTAAAAATGAAGCAGTGGGAAAGTAGGCAGACAAAAAGAAAATTTAATGGTCATTGCATATGGCCTCTATTTCCCTTGGAATATGGCATAAACATGGACTATTTGGTCTCATGTGACCTAGCCCCCCTCTATCTCTCTAGGTTTGTCACATACTTCTCTCTCCTATTTTTTGTATTCTACCATGTTGATATCACAATCCAAATGCACCAAGTTCTCACCAAATTCAGAGCGTTTAGTCATGTTGTACTATTGTATACCCTGTATACTTTTGTCTTGATTCTTAACCACCTCCCCACACCAAATTATCTTCTTATTAGGTATTAGCTTAAGTATTACTTCTGTACAGAAGGCTTTTCCAAACTAGCTCTAATCACCACCTTTTGAGCTCCAAAAAACCCGATTATTTTCATTTGTTCCATTCTCAGTTAAAGTTCTCTTAAATATATGCATCTCTATACTCTAAGCTCTAGGAAGAAAAGGACTAAGTCTGCCTTGTTCATGGCAGAATTATAGGCCACAGCACAGTGCCTGGTCCATGGGAAGCCCTTAGTAAATCTATTTTGTTTTATTTTGATTAACTTAATAACCACTCAGTTTAATAACTTTTCATTGCCCTTAACAGGTGTTTATTCCTTAAATGTTGGTGTTAGCAGAGTTTTTGCCTTAACTTCATAGTCTTCTCTGGCTACCCTCTACCCAAAAGCAGTCTCATCTATTCACATGCATTTAACTACCAGCTATATGCTATAACTTTAAAATAAACTTCTTCACCCTGTGATGGTTAATTTTATGTGTTATCCTGACTGGGCTAAAGGAAGTCCAGCTAGCTGGTGAAACATTATTTCTGGGTATGTCTGTGAGAGTATTTCTGGAAGAGAGTAACATTTGAGTAAGTAGACTGAGTAGAGATGACTCTAACCAATGTGGGTACACATGATCCAGTCTTCTGAAAGCCTGAATACAATGAAAAGGCAGAGAAAGGATAAACTTACACTTTTTATTTGAGCCTGGATATCCATCCTTCTTTCCCCTTAGACATTCGTGGTCCTGGTTCTTGGGCCTTGGGACTGGGACAGTGACTTAACCTCTCCACTTTTTTTATCCTCAGTTCTGAGGTCTTCAGAGTGAGACCAGGACTTACACCACCTGCTTTCCTGGTTCTCCAGCTCTCAAACAGAAAATGGTGAGACTTTCTTGGTCTCCATAATTGCTTGAGCCAATTTTCACAATAAATCTCTTCATATATTTTGAGTTCTATTGGTTCTATCTCTCTAGAGAACCCTGACTAGTACAGACTTTTGTACTAAGAGTGGTTCTAGAGGAACATAATTTTATGAATAATTGTTGTGAATTTGTTCTGGGGTTTATGAAATTGGATTACTAATCTCATCAGGTTTTTAAATGATAATTCTATTTCTAGTAGTAAAGAGACCACTAATAGTAAATGGCTATGATATGCAAAATATCTGCATTGGATAGTCCTAATCAACCATTTATGAGAATCAAAGAGCTAAATGAGTGCATATCATAATGTCCAACATTTGTTGAAAACTAAGGAATATGAGGATGTTGGTTCTTTGTTCCTAACGTCTAGAAGAAGTGTGTTTTGTTTTGTTTTGTTTTGCTTTGCTTTGTTTTTTAAAGGATGACCTTAGGGATTCCAGTTCCCAACTCAAGTGCTGAATAAATGGCCTAAGAGCTTCTATGTGTGCTCGGAAGGAGTTCCTTGTCTCCTGTAGTCACAGGGCTGAAATTGCTGAAAATCAAACATAGGACCTCATCCTTCAATTGGCTGAATTATAATACAAGTTGAACTTGCAGTCTTGCAGAATGTCTACTGTTAAAGTGAGGCCATTGTTTGGGAAAAAAGTGGGATTCTATGAATTGGGATGGGGCTGTGTGGAAAGAATCTGATGAAGCTGGAGACATTAAGTCCCTACATTCTAATGATTCTTCTTTGCTTAGTGAAAGAGGTCTTCCCAGTGTCACTGGAAGCAGCCTTCTCTTCCTTAGTGGAATTAACCTCCCTCATCGCAGCACAAGTGGCCTTCCCATCCACAGTGATTGCGACCTTCTCAACTCCATCTGAGGAGCTAGCTTCTGTTGACTGAAGAAATGGTAACGGCCTTCCCTGAGGCAGTTGCCATGCAAGACAATGCTGATTCTCCTCAGGACCCACCCCCACTTTTTGCTTCTAGACCTATAACTAGACTCAAGTCCCAGGAGATTCCTAAAGGTGATATACAAAGTGTGAGCCAAGAGGAGATGCAATACACTTTAAAAGCACTGCTTGAGCTTTCTAATTTATACATGCAGAAATCTGGGGAACATGTGTGGGAACGCTTATTATGAATGTGGGATAATGGTGGAAGGAACAAAATGTTGAATCAGACTAAATTTATTGATATGAGCTCACTAGGCAGAAATTCTGCAGTTAATGTTGCAGCTAAGAGTGACAGAAAGGACTCTAGGCCAGACGCCATGGCTTACACCTGTAATCCCAACACTTTGAGAGACCAAGGCAGGAGAATTGCTTGAGCCCAGGAGCTTGAAACCAGCCTAAGCAACATAACAAGACAGATAGTGTCTCTATAAAAAAAAAAAAACTTAAATTAGCCAGGCTTGGTGTCGTGCTATATAGTCCCAGCTACTCAGGAGGCTGAGGTGGGAGGATCAGTTGACCTTGGGAAGTAGAGGCTGCAGTTAGCCAGGACCATGCCACTGCACTCCAACCTGGGTGACAGAGTGAGATCTACTTCAAAAAAAAGTCTTTTAATAAAAAGCCTAATTTAATTTTTTAGATATTAGATCAATATATAAAAATCAATTTTATTTCTGGATAGGAGCCATAAGTGAAGATTTACTTTTAAAAATATATATATAAACAAAACAGATAAAAAATGGTACCTAAAAACAAATGTAATAAAAGATCTGTGTGAACTTTTATGTAGAAAATTATGAAACTTATGTAAAATAAAAACGTTAAAGAAAACCTAAATAAATGAATAGACATACCATCTTTATGTTAGGAAGACTCCACAAAGATTAATTCTCACCCAGATTATAATTTTAATTTGATTAATCCCAATCTTGACAGGTTTTTTTCCCAGAGTTTAAAAGATTATACATACTAAAGAAGAGGAAAGTCCAAGATAGCTAAGGCAACTTTAGGGAAGAAAAATGGGATAGCAGATTTGTCCTATAACTGCTATAATTTTAATTATAATTGCTACATTATAATTATACAGTTGTTATAACGGCTACAATTTTAAAATGGATATTTAAAAAATTTAAATATGTTTAAATTGTAGCCATTATAACAGTAATTAAAATTGTTATAGCAATTGTAGTAGTGCAGTGCAGGCAAACAGGCTAAATGAAGAGTAAAGAGCCCCCAAACAGACTCTATGTAGAATATGATGTATGACAAATACTGCAATGCTGACTATAGTGAGGAAAAGACGGATTACTCTGTGAAGAGTTCTAGGAATACCTGGCTATTTATACGGGTGGGAGTGATGAATTTAGAGTTTTGTTTTACACCATTCACAATCAAAAATTTTAATTTAATTTAAAAACAAGAGCTTAACAGTTTGTTGGGCTGGTTGACTGAAACATGAGTCAAAAGACGGCCCATGGCCCACCGCCCACCATAAGTGAATTGGAAATGCTTGACCGCCCTTGGTTTAATGGAGAGGAAGGTATTCAAAGGCTTAGAGAGAGCAAAATATTAAAGTATATTAGAGTAGACCCACTCACCCACACTAGGAGGGTCCAGAAAACATACCCTTCACCAATACTTTGAGAAATAATTTTGTGAAGGAAGCCCCAGCATCCTTGACAACACCTAACGTAATGGGAGTAATTCGATCTTGGGTGGCCAGGGCCAAGTCTGGCACTCAACCACCAAAGCCAAGATGGATGTAGTTACCCTAATGGTCAGTAGAGTCAAAGGAGCAGTCAGAATATTCTGACCCTTGCAGAGCAATGACGTTGGCTAATCACAGTGTTCCTACAAATGAAATAGAAAGCCTGCAAATTCTTACTTGATCTGAACAAGCAGAAAATTTCTTAGTCAAGTGTATTTCAAAAACAGAGAGACATTGCCCTTCAATCAATTTCTAGACTTGGGCCAGTTTACAGACCTAGAACTCCGTGAATGAAGTGGAGGCAACCTCCCCTCAAAGAAAAACACAGTACATTACCTGAAACTTATACTGTTAATCTTTCTCCTAACCTTCCCTAAAGAGACATAGGGCCTTTTATCATCGTAACTGTGCACTGGGAAAAAAGAAAATAATCAGACATTTAGGAGACTACTGGACACTGGCTCTGAAGTGACAGTAATTACAGGAAACCCAAAATGTCACTGTGGCCCTTTATCAGAGTAGTGGCTTATAAAGTTCAGGTGATCAATAGGGTTTTAGCTCTGGTCTGTCTCACAGTGGGTCCAGTGGCTTCCTGAGCCCAATCTGTGGTTATTTTCCCACTTCCAAATGCATAATTGAAATAGACACACTTAGCAGCTGGCAGAACTGCCATACTAGTCCCCTGATCTGTAAAATAATGGCTATAATGGTAGGAAAGGCCAAATGGAAGCCATTAGTACTGCCTCTTCCTAGGAAAATAGTAAATCAAAAGCAATACTGCATTCCTAGAGGGACTGCAGAGATTAATGCCACCATCAAAGACTTGAAAGATGCAGAGGTGGTGATTCTCACCACATCCCCATTCAAAACTCTTATTTGGCCTGTGCAAAAGACACAGACTGATCTTGGAGAATGACAGTATGATTATCATAAGCTTAGCCATGTAATGACTCCAACTGTAGCTGCTGTACAAGATTTGGTTTCATTCACTGAGCAAATTAACACATCCTCTGATAGCTGGTATTCAGCTATTGATCTGGCACATGTCTTATTCTCTATCTGTCTATAAGGCCCACCAGAAGTAGTTTTCCTTCAGCTGGCAAGGCCAGCAATATACCTTCTCTGTCCTCAAAATTATATCAACTCCCCAGCCCTATGTCATAATTTAGTTAACAGGCATCTTGACTGCCTTTCCTTTCAACAAGATATCACACTGGTTCATTACATCGATGACATTATGCTTATTGGATCTAGTGAGCAAAAAGTCACAACTATTCTAGACATATTGTGAACAGAGTGTACATTAGAGGATAAAAAATAAAGCCAACTAAAATTCAGAGGCTTTCTATCTTAGTGAAATTTCTAAGGGTCCAGTGGTGTGGGGCCTATCAAGATATCCCTTTTAAGGTCGAGGATAAGTTGTTGCATTTGACCCCTCCCAATCAAGAAAGAGGTACAATAACTAAAGAGCCTATTGGGATTTTAGAGGCAACATCTCTTCATTTGGGTGTGTTACTCCAGTTCATCTATCAGGTGACCAAAAAGCTGCTAGTTGTGGGTGGGCTCTGGAATAAAAGAAAGCTCTAGAACAGGTCCAGGCTGCTATGCCACTTGGACCGTAGGATCTAGCAGATCCAGTAGTGCTTGCAGTTTCAGTGACAGATAGGAATGCCATTTGGAGACATTTGCAAGCTGCCAAAGATGAACTGCAGCACAGGCCTTTAGGATTTTGGAGCCCAGCTCTGCCATCATCTGCAGATAAGTACTCTCCTTTTGAGAGACAGCTCTTAGACTGCTACTAGGAGTTAGGAGAAACTGAACACTTGACCTTGGGCTAGGAGAAACTGAACACTTGACCATGGGCCATCAAGTTACCACACAACCTGAGACTTCCATCATAAACCAGATGTTATCTGACCTGCTAAGCCATAAAATTGAGCATGTACAACATATGGTTCTGTTTCTCTGATAGACGGGATTTACAGGAATCAAGGGGTGGAAATGGGAGTGGCACTATTCAATATTACCCAAAATGTTTTCTTCCTGTTCCCACAACCTTATGCTCTTTTGGCCTAAAAATCTTAGTTCCACCTTGCACCAAGAAGCACAACAATGATCCCATTGAACTGGAAGTTAAGACTGACTGTCATCTGGCCACTTTGAGCTTCTCATGCCTCTGAGTCTATAACAGAGTCATAATATTAGCTGGAGTGATTGATCTGGACTACTAAGCAGAAGCATCAATCAAGATGCTCAATGAAAGCAAAGAGAAAAAAGAATAAATAGTAAATATGGTCATTATAAATACCTGCTGTGACCACATGACCAGTTACAGAAACAAAGACTGTTATGAAGATGTCCCCCCTTATTTTGTTAGAAATATATTTGTATGTAGACATAAATATATTAAGTAAATATCATTGTCTTATTTCCTCTCTTACTCCTTTATTATGTAACATATATGTTAACAGTATTAGTGTTTTAATATTGTTAATTTTACATCATAATATTTAAGTTATAGAATATGAGAAGATGAGTAAACATCACTCAAAGACTTTATTTCTCATGTGAGGAAGAGATGAGAGTTATACACAAAATATTTGTATCATGTTAGGTGCTTATTACCCTGTTATTGTCTTTATCTGGAGGTTAAGTATGGTTTAAGGAGATAGGTATTGGTGCCAAGTTGACAAGGGGTGGACTTGTGATGGTTAATTTTATGTGTCAACTTGACTGGGCTGAGGGATGCCTAGATAGCTGGTGAACATTATTTCTGGGTGTGTCTGTGAGGGTGTTTCTGGAAGAGATTAACATTTAAACCAGTAAACTAAGTGAAGAAGATCCACCCTCACCAATGTGAATATGAATTATCCAATCTGTTGAGAGCCAGAATAGAACAAAAAAGTGGTGAAGTGCAAACTTGCTCTTTCTGTTTGAGCCAGGATAGCCATCTTTTCCTGCCCTTGGACATCAGTGCTCCTGGTTCTCAGGCCTTGGGACTCAGACTGACCTTACACCATTGCCCCCAACCCCACTGTTCTCAGGTCTTCAGACTCAGATCAAGACTTCTATCATAGGCTCCCCTAGCTCTCATGCCTTTGGACTCCGTCTGATTTACACCACTGGCTTTCCTGGTCCCCCAGCTTGCAGATGGCAGACGGTGGGACTCCTTGGCCTTCATAATCACTTAAACCAATTCCCATTAAAAATCTCCTCATATACATGTCTCCTATTGGTTCTGTTTCTCTGGCAAACCCTGATTAATACACACCTTAATCACAAGACTTAGAGTTTTATATCTAATTGCCTACTAAGTATTTCTACAGAGACGCTTCAAACTCAACATGTTCCAACTGAGCTAATATTTCTCCCACTCCTCCATCCCCATCCCACCTGCTCCTCCCACTACTGCATTTACAATGACAATTAATGGTGCCATCATCCACCTAGTTTCCTAAAGCAGAAATCTTGTAGTCATTCTAAATTCCTTTCTCCCCTTCTACCCACATCTTTTCATTCACTAATTATTCCTCCTACATGGTTCTGTAATCCTCTTTTTTCTCCCCATCCCTACTACTACTGCCTAATTAGGATTCCATTCTTTCTTACCTTGACTACTGAAATAGCCTCCTAAAGACTCTCTGTCTCTCAACTTTTCCCTCCTTTGATGCTTCCTCCACAGAACATCCAGAATGAGACACCTAAAATTCTGTTTGATGGTGGAATTACCAGGTTGAAATCTCTTCCAAGGCTTTCCATAGCCTGGTTACTCAACTAACAAACTGGGCCTTTTGTAACCTAGTTACTTCTTCACCTCTATCCTCTATTTTACCTTCTTTTTTTTTTTATTTCTTAAAAAAAAAAAAGGATACATGTGCAGAATGTGCAGGTTTGTTACATAGGTATACGTGTGCCATGGTGGTTTGCTGCACCTATTGACCCATCCTCTAAGTTCTCTTCCCTCACCCCCATCCCCCAACAGGCCCTGGTGCATGTTGTTCCCCTCTCTGTGTACATGTGTTCTCAATGTTCAACTCCCACTTATGAGTGAGAAAATGCGGTGTTTGGTTTTCTGTTCCTGTGTTAGTTTGCTGAGGATGATGGCTTCCAGCTTCATCCATGTCCCAGAAAAGGACATGATCTCATTTCTTTTTATGGCTGCATAGTATTCCATGATGTATATGTACCACATTTTCTTTATCCAGTCTATCACTGATGGGCATTTGGGTTGGTTCCATGTCTTTGCTACTGTAAATAGTGCTGCAATAAACATACATGGTGCATATGTCTTTATAGTAGAATGATTTATACTCCTTTGGGTATATACCCAGTAATGGGATTGCTGGGTCAAATGGTATTTCTGGTTCTAGATCCTTGAGTAATCGCCATACTGTCTTCCACAATGATCTCGAACTAATTTACATTCCTACCAACAGTGTAAAAGCATTCCTATTTCTCCACAGCCTTGCCAGCATCTATTGTTTCCTGACTCTTTAATAATCACCATTCTGACTGGCATAAGATAGTATTCCATTGTAGTTTTGATTTTCATTTCTCTGATGATCATGATATTGAGCTTTTTTCATACGTTTGTCAGCCACATAATGTCTTGTTTTGAGAAGTGTTTGCTCATATCCGTTACCCACTTTTTGATGGGGTTCTTTGTTTTTTTCTTATAAATATGTTTAAGTTCCTTGTGAATTCTGGATATTAGCCCTTTGTCAGATGGATAGATTGCAAAATTTTTCTCCCACTCTGTAGGCTGCCTGTTCACTCTGATAATAGTTTCTTTTGCTGTACAGAAGCTCTTTAGTTTAATTAGGCCCATTTGTCAATTTTGGCTTTTGCTGCAATTGCTTTTGGCATTTTTGTCATGAAGTCTTTGCCCATGCCTATGTCCTGAATGGTATTGCCTAGGTTTTCTTTTAGGGTTTTATGGTTTTGGATTTTAAGTCTTTAATCCATCTTGAGTTAATTTTTATATAATATGTAAGGAAGGGGTCCAGTTTCAGTTTTCTGCATATGGCTAGCCAGTTTTCCCAGCACCATTTACTGAATAGGAGATCCTTTCCCCATTGCTTGTTTTTGTCAGGTTTGTCAAAGATCAGATGGTTGTAGGTGTGTGGTGTTATTTCCGAGGTCTCTGTTCTGTTCCATTGGTCTATAAGTCTGTTTTGGTACCAGTACCATGCTGTTTTGGTTACTGTAGCCCTGTAGTATAGTTTGAAGTCAGGTAGCATGATTCCTCCAGCTTTGTTCTTTTTGCTTAGGACTGTCTTGGCTATATGGGGTCTTCTCTGATTCCACATGAAGTTTTAAATAGTTTTTTCTAACTCTATGAAGAATGTAAATGAGTTTGATGGGAATTGCATTGAATCTATAAATTACTTTGGGCAGTATGACCATTTTCATGATATTGATTCTTCCTATCCATGAGGATGGAATGTTTTCCCATTTGTTTTTGTCCTCTCTTATCTCCTTGAGCAGTTGTATGTAGTTCTTCTTGAAGAAGTCCTTCACATCGCTTGTTAGCTGTATTCCTTAGATATTTTTTTTTCTTTGCAGAGATTATGAATGGGAGTTCATTCGTGGTTTGGCTCTCTGCTTGCCTATTGTTGGTGTAAAGGAATGCTTGTGATTTTTACACACTGATTTTATATGCTGAGATTTTGCTGAAGTTGCTCATCAGTTCAAGAAGTTTTTGGGCTGAGATGATGGGTTTTTTAAAATATAAAATCATGTCGTCTGCAACTACCCTCTATTTTACCTTCTAATAATCCCTAGCTGCTAGCAATTCTTGGTAAACAATGACGTTTTCCTTATCCTAGCTCTCTTTGTGATGTTTCCTAAGCCTGGAATGTCATCTGGCTCTTATTCATCCTTCAAGATTAGATTCTGAGAACATCACTTCCCAGAAGCCAAGACTTCCAGGTTTGATTGAATTTATCTCTGCTCTCCCACAATACCCCATCGAACCTCTCACTGAGACAGCCAGGCTTCCTGGGTAGCTGGAATTCAAGCTGTGAGGTGGCGAGCACAGTAGCAGGAACTCTGGCCTTGCAGAGAGCCCCTGTTCCCCCTTTTTTCCTTTTTGCCCTATAAATCCCATTATTCTCACCCTTCAAATCATCTGCGAGCCTAAATTTTTGTGGCTGTGGGGCAAAGACCCTCTCTTTAGCTGAACTAAGGAAAAGTCCTGGAATATCATCATCAAGACATAAATTGAGACATGTTTTTTACAGCCTGCCACCCCCACTAAACAGTCAGCTCCTTGAGAGCAGGCCCAATCTCATATTTGTCTTTGTCCCCTGGGATGTAGTAGACAGCCTGGCATACATTAGGTATCTAAAAATAGCTTCTTTCCCTGAAATTTTTTAGAACATTTTGAATCTCTGTGACACAACTCAATCTGTTTTGCCCTTTCTTCTTAACAGAATTCAAATCTTCTTCCAGTGATAATGTGCCCAGCTCAATGACTATATTTCCCATCCTCCCTTGCAGGACTGAAAACCAATGAGGTAAAAGAAGTCACAGATGGCTTTTTGGAAACTGCTTTAAAGGAGGCTACTAAATTTTGTCATTATTTTTTCCCCTTTCTTCCTAAAACATGTTCACAATGTCTGGAGTCTAGGAAACATCATATGTGTGCTTGAAGATGCAAAGCCATGCCCTAAAGAAAGATGGGAGTCTGGTTCTCTATTAACCATTGAGCTTTAATACCAGCGCAGGACAGCTTTATTTTAGTTTGTCCTTACATGAGAGAATATGACCCCTACTTTGTTTAGTCTGTCTGGATTTTGTTACCAGCAACTGAATGTACTACTAGCTGTAGCTACTAGCTCTGAATAAAACTTTCTTCTTAAGTGATGCAATTGCAAGTTAAAACTGATCATGGGCAGGGCTTGGTGGCTCACACTTTTAATCCTAATACTTTGGGAGGCTGAGGCAGGAGGATCACTTTAGGGCAGAAGTTTGAGACCAGCCTGGGCAACAAAACAAGACTCTATCTCTACAAGAAATTGAAAAATTAGTCAGGCATAGTGTCACGTGCCTGTAGTCCCAGCTACTCTGGAAGCTGAGGTAGGAGGATCACTTTAGCCCAGGAGTTCAGAGACTGCAGTGAGCTATGATCACACCACTGCACTCCAGTCTGGCCAACACAGTGAGATCCAGTATCTTAAGAAAAAAAAAAAAAAAGCATGAAAAGATGCTTCTTTGGGATCATCTAAGATGGATATTCTTCTATTTCTAAATGTATAGCTCCTTTCACCATCATCCAGGAACTGAAATGCTGAAGGACTTTTAATATGATAGGAGGCTACTTTGTTTTTACAATTTTTATTTAACTCATATGACTTGTCACTTTAAGTAGAGTTGTAGTTTGTAAGGCAATTACTTGAGTAACTTTTATAGTACTCTGGTTCACAGCTAGTAGTTATTATGGAGGCTGCATAGTGCCTAATTAAGAAATAAAGACAGAGTAATTAGCATTCTTTCAAGGATTTACAACCAAGAAAGCATTAATAAAACATCCTATATATATACACTCTAAATTACATGTATCTATATATATGCACAGATATAAATATTTATGAAGACAGCAAACAAATTATTAAGTTAGTCTCTCTATAAAATATGAAATAAAATGATAAAAACAACAAAATACACATGCACAAATTTCAAGAACACACAAGATTTCAGGTCTCTGACTTAACAGTTTTCGTATTTTGTGTTTCTAACTATTGACTTGTTTACCTTATCCCCTCTTTTTTTTTTTTTTTTTTTTTTTTTTTTGACGGAGTCTCGCTCTGTTTCCCAGGATGGAGTGCAGTGGCACAATCTCAGCTCATTGCAACCTCTGCCTCCTGGGTTCAAGCAATTCTTCCGTCTCAGCCTCCAGAGTAGCTGGGACTACAGGTGCATGCCGCCACAACTGGCTGATTTTTTTTTTTCTTTTTTTTTTGTATTTTAGTAGAGACAGGGTTTCACTGTATTGCCTAGGCTGGTCTTGAACTCCTGAGCTCAGGCAATCCGCCCGCCTCGGCCTCCCAAAGTGCTAGGATTACAGGCATGAGCCACCACACCTGGCCACCTTATCCCCTCTTTAGGGCCATCACAGGCCATATTCCCACTGTATTGACTCAGTTTAAATTCTATTCAGTTTATACTTAGACACTGACACCAGTAGCCTTTTTTCCAGGCACTTAATGCTAACTTTTTTTTTTTTTTGGACACACGGTCTCAGTCCCCCAACCCGAGCTAGAGTGCAGTGGTACAATCATGGCGCACTTGTGCAGCCTTGACTTCCCCAGGCTCAAGCAATTCTCCCACCTCAGCCACCCAAGTAGCTGGGACTTCAGGTGTGTGCCACTATACCTGGCTAACTTTTTGTATTTTTAGTAGAGAAGAGGTTTTTGCCATGTTACCCAGACTGGTCTTGAACCCCTAAACTCAAGCAATCCACCCACCTTGGCTTCTCAAAGTGCTGGGATTACAGGCGTGAACCACCGCACCTGGCCAACCCTAACTTTTTCCCATCATCAGTGCCCATTCTCTGAGTGACTATGAATTTTTTAGGGTCTGTGCCACTAACCATTTCTGTGTTAAATTCCTTGGGCTCCTCCCTCCCAGTTAAATCTATGTACAATTCTTTCTTCAAATATTCATTCCTTTCTGAGCCATTTAAAATCTATATCTGAAAAAGCCTTGATCCAGAGGGCAAAACATTTTGTGTTGTTTCATTGTTAAGGATAAATGGTAGGATATAAGAGCAAAAGTCTTTAGACTGTAAGTGCCATACCTTGACCCTAGTGTTTTGCACTTAACAGGTGCTTGCTATTGTTAATAATAAGCAACTTGCCCAAGGTTCATTCATTAATTGGCTCAGTAAATATTAAGTATCTACTATGTGCCCAGCACTGTGCTAGGCCATAGATAATCCAGTGAGCAAAAACAGGTACAGTCTCTAATTATGTGTTGTGGGGGAGAGAGATACTTAGCAAATAATCACGGAAATGAGTTTCTAATTGCAAACTGAGACAAGTGCTATGAAGAAAAGAAATATGGTTTTATGAGTTTGCTAAATGCAGACTAGATTGTTTTAGACTAACCATCTTACTGAGAAAACTAAAAAAAAGCCGGGCGCGGTGGCTCACGCTTGTAATCCCAGCACTTTGGGAGGCCGAGGCAGGCGGATCACGAGGTCAGGAGATCGAGACCACGGTGAAACCCCGTCTCTACTAAAAATAAAAAAAAAAAATTAGCCGGGCGTGGTGGCGGGCGCCTGTAGTCCCAGCTACTCGGAGAGGCTGAGGCAGGAGAATGGCGTGAACCCGGGAGGCGGAGCTTGCAGTGAGCCGAGATTGCGCCAGTGCACTCCAGCCTGGGCTACAGAGCAAGACTCCGTCTCAAAAAAAAAAAAAAAAGCTACCAAGATTGGAGAGCTCTCGATGGGCCAAAATCCAAGAAGGGAGGATATTGCTGAGAGGTGAACCCGACAGTCAGGGTGACTTTTCCTCTTAGAGCATTTACTAATTCTAGTTGTAAGTTCAGAAGATGAGCAGAGCTTGCTATAGAGTGATAGAGCTGGGGAATAAAAGTTAAAGATTCATGAAGTGGCTAGGCACACTGGCTCACCCCTATAATCCCAACATTTTGGGAGGCCAAGGTGGGAGGATCCCTTGAGCCCAGGAGTTGGAGACCAGACTAGACAATATGGCAAAACCTAGTCTCTATTAAAAAAAGAAAACAAGAATTAGCCAGGCATGTTGGCATGTGCCTGTAGTCCCAGGAACTCAGGAGGCTGAGGTGGAGGATCGCTTGAGCCTAGGAGGTGGAGGTTGCAGTGACCCACAATCTCTAAAAAAAAAAAATTAATAAATAAATAAAAAATAAAAAAACTTAAAACACATACACACACACAGAGAAAGGGAGGCTTGGATGCTTTGATAAACTCCAAAGCTTTCAGTTGAGAAAATAAGGTACTTATGACTGCCCTTCTCCATTACTTATTGCATGTGCCTTTGTCTTTAACCAGCACTCCAGATAGTCACTGCCCTTCAACCAATAGGTGACTCAAAATCTTAGTCCTAATGTATAATACCTGAACCATAGATTATTCTGCTTATAAAGTGATGTTTTAGCTTTTGTTAAATAGTACTATTGGGCATGGCTGTACTAGGAGGAAATTCAGAATATTATTTTAGCTCTATCATGCCTCCCTCTGTACCCACTGTGTAGTAAAACCCTTGACAGGATTAATTAGTTAACAACATAACTTCCTTTTGCTAATTTACTCAGTGGCATGAAGAACTCTGAATGGGTAAGCTATAGTCTAAGCTTCAAATTTAAAGGAATCATTTGCCAAATATCCCAGAAGGAAACATTCTACTCTTCAATACTAAAATCTTCAAAGTGTGAAAGAGTGAGGATGGGAGGTAAAACATTTGCAAATAGATTATTAAGTGATTTCACTTTCTCCTATTTAGGGAGAAACTCTACTCTCACTTCCAGCCTATTGTCTCCAAATGCATGTATTCAGTCTGTGGGAGATATAATACTATATATTGATCCTTGGCTAAAAGGATATTACGAGACAGTCCTCTACTCACAAGGTGTTGTGTCTAAGCTCTCCTATATGTGAGACTCCAATCGGCCATAGCTGTTTCTCAGCCTTGGGTATCTTAGACTTGTCAATCACCCTTCGCCTCACTTTTTTTTTTTTTCACTGTAAAATAGACTTCCTTGATCAGAGAAAGGCTGGGTGGAATATCACAACTGTGTATAAAATAGTCATTCCATGTACAGTGGTACTGAAAGAAGCAAAATTAGGAAGAAAGGCAAATTAAAATCTAAAGTGTCATAGCCTCCTCCTTGACAGAAGTCTCGCTGGCCTCCCTAGGGCATGGTATTGTATTACAAGCTCAGGGTTAATTGCTGTTTCTGGAAAGTACACAAGGTCAGATTTTTTAGAAAAAGTCCATGTGTTAATGTCTGTCACCATATCCACTTTAATCAAGTACTAAGGAAGTGGGAAAAAAGCAGACTGACATAAATAGTGAGTCATCTTGTCCACCTGATAATTAAAACCCTCATTCACTATAGCCTTTTGTTGGTCAGTTGCATAGGCTATATTTAGTCACACTTAGAAACTCCATTCAGAGGGGTCCATACATAAGTGTCTTCCCCAAACACTTTGTGATCAATCTTACAATTCTGCTTCTTTTAGGTCCCTGACAATCTGATTATACCATTAACCACTGCCCATCAATCAGTACAGATACCCACCTCGGGCTTTCTACTAACTGACAAAGTGGACAATAAGATAAATTGTTTACATTTCTTTTCACTGGGAGAATTTCCATTTTGACTGTCCTTCAGGACCACTCCCGAGGGTGAAAGTAATGCCTCAGCAATCTATTTCTGGTTGATACACAAATATGCAGAGCCATCCTTTTAAAAGAATCAAATGTTTTCCTCTTCAGTCAACTGATATGAAGAAATTCCCCCACAAGAACAGTGGCAGCAGGAGGAGGCAAGGTGAGTGTTCATAAAGTTATTTACGTAACTTACTTCTGCCTTCACAATTGGCATGGACCTAATCCTGGATATTAGTGGAATCCACTTCCACTTGCTGATGAAGGACTTCTGACTGTGTCTAACTTCAGTGTTGGTTTCTAATTTTCCACTGCTAATAATTCTCTATCTTTCATCTTTGTGGGAAATAATCCAATCAGGCTCCACTCTATAGCTCTGACTTCATCTCCTACTAGTATCACCCTGGTTCACTCCACTCCATGTGGCCAGTTAAGGTCCCAATCTTTTCTCTGGTCCTTTCTGCCTAGAATAGTCTACCTTGGAGATGCACAAGGCTACTTTAATGCCTCCTTTCAGGCTATTACTCAAATGTGACATTCTCATTGACATCATCCCTGACAACTATTTTTTAAATTGTACCCTTCTACACCCTGGCAATCCTGATTTAAGCAGCTTTGTTTTCTTCTTACTGTAAACAAAAATAAAATTCTAAGCCCCACTCCCAACCATCTGAATAGACCTCTCCTCTTGGCCAAGGGCATTCCAAAATTAACCTGAAAAACTAGCTCAGGCCATGATGGGAAGCAGGGGTCAAACATGCCTCATTAGTTCTTCCTCCCTTTTGGAATTCAGGAAGAGCCAACCAGAACTAACATCAACACAGATCTTAAATCTGGTAAGAAATATATACAATCGATTCTCTCTGAAGCCTGCTACCTGGAGACGTCATGCTGCATGATAAAACCTTGGTCTCCACAATCTCTTATCATAACCCAGACATTCCTTTTTATTGATAATAATTCTTTCAACCAATTGCCAATCAGAAAATTTTTAAATCTACCTATGACCTGGAAGCCATGGCTCCAAGTTTTCCCACCTTTCCAGGTGAAACCAATGTAAATCATACATGTATTGATTGATGTATTATTTCTCCCTAAAATGTATAAAAGCAAGCTGTACCCCCAATAACCTTGAGTGCATGTCATCAGGATCTCCTGAGGCTGTGTCACAAGTGCATGCCTAACTTTGGCTAAATTGAGACCTGTTTCAGATACTTTGGGGTTCATATTACATAGATAACCTTCTAAAATATTGTATATTTTAATGTATTTGTTCATTCTCTTTCTCCACTATAAGTTACATGAGAAAATTTTAATTTCCCTAGTTTATTGCTATAGCTCCAGTACCTAAAATACTGTGTGTGAACATATTAGACATTTAATGAACATTTGAATGAATGAATGAATGAAATTTTCTCTTCAACATCCTACCAGATTTTAAATTTTATTTGAGTATTCCATTGTGTGAAAAACCAACAATACTGCTTCATGAATTATATGCCTGATCTTATTCACTTACACTATTGAACATTCCCAATTTATTTTCTTCTCCACTTTTCTACATCTTTCCAATCTATATCTACTACAAAAAACTTTTGAGTGAGGAGAAATTGGTTCAATTTGCTCTTCTTTTCCAACATCTGCTGTTTTTTAGAATAATAATGCCACTGGTTGTTTCTGACTCAAACACAAAGTAAGGCTTTGTCTCCAAGACAAGTCAACCAAGCAAACAAACAATTAGAATTACTCTCAGCTCGAAGAGGCACATTGAATCCAGAATCTCAGTGAGTTGTCCCCATGATGCTAAAATCAGCCTGATCTAAAATCATCAGTTCCCTCTTTGGCCTACTCATTCAGAATACACACACATACACACAAACCCACAAGTCTGATATAAATTAACAAAGTTTTGCAATTTTTTATGGGTATTCTGTCATCTTGCAAATTTGCGTTTAAATTGGCTCCCAGAACATGTTGGGATCTGACAACATTTAAGGCCTTAGAGACAAAGAAGAGGGTATGGATGGAACAAAAGACAAATTAGGGTCTCTGGTCAGGTAAATCTCTTAGATGAGCCTGTTTAAGGGCTTAAGAGTCTTCAAACAAAGGGGAAAGAGCATCATCAGAAAGAGAAAGGTGGCTTTAGTTGCCAATAAAACTCATCGAGGAGTTGAAGTTCCTCCCATATAAGACTTTCATTCTCAGCATTCTATTTCTTCTTGATCAATGCCCAAACTTTATTTTTTTTTGAGAGGTGATAAACATATTCTATATCTTGATCATGGTAGTAGTGATCATTACATAACTACAAGTGTTTGTCAAAACTCATAGGACTACACATTCAAAAGGGCATATTTTATTGTATGTAACTTGTAACTCACTTTTTTAAACAAGAAAAAGTAAAGATTTTTTTAAATTTAATTTGATTTTGAGTTCCAGGATACATGTGCAGGACGTGCAGGTTTGTTACAGAGGTTAATGTGTGCCATGGTGATTTGCTGTACCCACATGCATTAGCTATTAAGCCCCACAAGCATTAGCTATTTATCCTGATGCTCTCCCTGTCCCCGTTGTTCCTCCGACCCACAGACCCCAGTGTTCATTGTTCCCCTCCCTCTGTCCATGTGTTCTCATTGTTCAGTTCCCACTTACAAGGGAGAACATGCAGCATTTGGTTTTCTGTTCCTGTGTTAGTTTGCTGAGGATAACGTCAATGCCCAAACTTTGTATCAGACACCCATGGCAAGGCTGTAAATTCAACTGACATTGAATTTTGGCAAACCAAAGACTCAGTTTTTGTGTGTGTATATTTTGGCTCTCTCAACCCAGTGACTGAAAGAAATGTGATGTTTCTTTAGCAAAAAAAAAAAAAAAGTCACTGATTTTCAATCAATGCCTTAAGCAGGGAAGGGTACAACGGCAAATTGTACAACTATAAATCTATTTCTTTAAAATATTTGGAAATTTTAACAATAAATACTATATACTACAAGTCTTATATAACTCATTTTACTATCCTCTAACAGAAGCTAATTGGTTCCTCAAAACTTTGCTTCGTTAGCACTACATTCCAGGGTGAATAATTTAATATACTGTGTCTCCTCTGCATACCATATGTTACAGACTCATTGTTTACTAGCTATAACTTTTGCTACCTTTAGTTCTGTTTCAGTCGTCCCAACAATAATGCTACATAACATAACTAGATGGCTTAATATAATCACTTATGCTTTTTCTTTTAACTTCAGATTGACAGAAGTTGGCTAATCTAGCTTGAGTTTAACTAGGTCTTCAAATTGTATCACATACCTTTCATTTTCCTTTACCCACCAGCTAGCAAAGGCATATTTTCCTCATGGTGACAGCAGAAGTACAAGAGGCCAGGAAACCATTGCACAAACACACCTCAGCACTTTGCCCACATTATATCCACTAACATCTTACTAGCCAAAGCCAAGTCACATGGTCAACTCCAACATCATGAAGCAGGGTAATATATTCTACCCATAGGAGGAGGAAAAAGAAAATGAATATTTGCTGAACAGTAATCTAAACTATCATAATTTCTAACAAGGCCAGATACACAATCCCAGATTTCCTCATTTCTTTGAATGTCTGTGCCTACAAAACTTCTCATTGAAATTTCTATAACAATACGGTTCTTAGCTGCAAACAACAGAAACTTAACTAGGGCTGATTTAGGTAGAAATGAAAATATGTTAAATTGCTAACAAATGCAACCAGGGAATTGAAACACTAGGCTTAGAGACTCAAAAAGTAACAATGCATAAATCACAGCACAGTACAGATCTAGTCTTGTGTGAAGACATGGCTGCCCACTGCCTCTCACCTCTAGGCCTACACTGCCTGATACGGAAGTCCCCAGCCACAATCAGCTACTGAGCATTTAAAATATGGCTAATGCAAATTCAGATGTACTCTAAGTGCAAAATACACACCAGATTACTAAAGTGCAAAGGAAATGATTATAAAATAGCTCAATAATTTATTAAATGGATTATGTGCTAAACTGATAGCATTTGGGATATTTGGGTTAAGAAAAATACATTCTTAAAATTAATTCTACTTGTTTCTTTTTTTACTTTTTTAAAAAAAAATTATACTACTAGAAAGTTTTCAATGGCATGTGTGGCTTATATTACATTTCTTTGTTGTTGTTGTTTGTTTGTTTTTTTTACTGAGACGGACTTTCACTCTTGTCACCCAGGCTGGAGTGCAGTGGTGCGATCCTGGCTCACTGCAAGCTCTGCTTCCCGGCTTCAAGTGATTCTCCTGCCTTAGCCTCCCTAGTAGCTGGGATTACAGGGATAAGCCACCACGCCCTGCTAATTTTTGTATTTTTAGTACAGACGGGGTTTCACCACATTGGCCAGGCTGCTCTTGAACTCCTAACCTCACATGATCCACCCGCCTCGGCCTCCCAAAGTGCTGGGATTACAGGCATGAGCCACCACTCCTGGCCTTATATTATATTTCTGTTGGGCAGCGCTGCCCTTCACACCGCAGCTTGTGTTGCTCACCCTGTGGACGCTGGATTCTAGTAATTGCCATGGTCACTACCACCAATGTGGTCTCCAAAAACTGCAAGTTGTTAAAACAACTAACACCAACAGGCAAGAGTCTTCTCTATCTTGTCTTCTTTGCATTTCTACCTCCCAAACATAATCTAGGAAAGATCCATCTGCTTAGCCAAACCTGAGTCATATGTTAATACTATAGTTTCCAGAGGCTAACAGAGTGAATATATGGTGTTTCTATCTTCTAAGAAACAGACAAACTCTTCCCTCCCACCAAGACTTATAAAGTGGAATTCCCCAGATACAGATGGTGGTTTTGACACAGAGAACTCAAATCTCAGTTTAAAAAAAAAATCACTTTTTGAACTAGTATTTCCTTTTTCATGACTATAAGAAACAGAAATATAGGAAAGATTTCTTTATAAAGATTTTTATCTTAGCTGGATTCCTCCAAAAGTAGACATAGAAATAGGTAGTTTATTTGTGAGATTATCCCAGAAGCATCAGTAGGGAGTTGTGGAAAGCAAAACAGGAAAGAAAATCCATTCAAAGATGCATTAATGAAGAGAGCAACTGGGGTTTGGTCCCTCTGGGACCTTTGGGACACTGTTTACAAGACACTTCAGTGTTGTGCTACCCTGAGGATGAAGATAATAGAGGGAAGGTTAATCCTGGGAATGTTAACTTCCTGGCACTTTCAACCTGCATGCGCATGTCGGAGCCAATAATAATCCCGAAAGACACGATCCCCAGTGCCATAGTCTCAAATGGAAAGCAATTAGAGTTATTTAAAGTTCATCCAGAATACTCTGTTGAGAATAGACTGAAGGGTAATCAAGCTGGAGCTGGAAGGCAAGTTAGGAGGCTGTTCCAACAATGTGATAAAGAAGTGAGAGTGATTTGGATCAGGGTGGTAGCAGGGGAGCTACTGCAGACAGGGAGTGGGGACACTATTTTGAAAGCAGAGCAAACAGAATTTGCTGACAGATTAGATATGGGATGAGATAGAAAGAGAGGAGTCAAGAGCAACTCTGAGGTTTTTGTCCTGAGCAACTGGAAGAAGGGAATCCATTAATTGAGAAGAAGATAAGAGGAAAAGCAGGCTTAAGGTTAGGGGTGTGAAGTGAAGGGGAAAGTCAGGAGTTAGGTGATGGACATGTGGGTGGGCAACGAATGGGTCATGTGGATCTGGAGTTCAGAGGCAAGTTTGTGAGACTTCAGTATAGAGATGATATTTAAAACCATGGCCTAGATGCCATGCACCAATGCAGTGAGCACCAATAGAAGAATTCTAAGCCACTCTGGAAAATAGTCTGGCAATTCCTCTATACATAGAGTTACCATATGATTTGGCAATTCCCCTCCTAGGTATATATCCAAGACAAGTGAAAACATGTGTCCACACAAAATCTTGTGCATGAATATTTACAGAAGAAGAATTCACAGTAGCTAAAAGATGGAAACAATCCAAATTATCATCAACTGGTGAATGGATAAAGTATGGCATAGCTGTTCGATAGAATATTATTTCGTAATCAAAAAGAATGAAGTAGGCCGGGCGCGGTGGCTCACGCTTGTAATCCCAGCACTTTGGGAGGCCGAGGTGGGCGGATCACGAGGTCAGGAGATCGAGACCATGGTGAAACCCCGTCTCTACTAAAAATACAAAAAATTAGCCGGGCGTGGTGGCGGGCGCCTGTAGTCCCAGCTACTCAGAGAGGCTGAGGCAGGAGAATGGCGTGAACCCGGGAGGCGGAGCTTGCAGTGAGCCGAGATTGTGCCACTGCACTCCAGCCTGGGTGACAGAGCGAGACTCCATCTCAAAAAAAAAAAAAAAAAAAAAAAGAATGAAGTACTTGTACATACAACAATGTGGATGAACCTTGAAAACACGTTAAACAAAAGAAGCCAGTTACAAAAACTAGAGTTGGGCCATAATACCAAAAGACATAATTCTAAGCACCATAATATCAGAAATCACAATCCTAAAAATTGAAAATTCTAAAAATATAATTCTGGAAAAAAATGTAATTCTTTAAAAGACATTTATTTATATTTATAAGATAGATTTATTTGAGCAACATATAAAAACATGACAGAATACTTCAAAATATACAATAAAATACATGATAAAGTTGTATAAAGTTGCCACTTTATACAATAAAATAGGCAACAATAACACTTTTATAAGCATAAAAACTCAGATATACTAACAACGGAAACATGGGTGTAACAGTTATGAGCAGATGAACCATATTCACAAATAGGTCCAAAAGAAAATGTATAAACGCATATCACTATGGTTGGTAACTGTGCGCATCCAGTTTTATAACTGTGGTCATCTGAAATACCATGACAGATGACCTATGTCTTTTGATGAGATCGATAAGAAACCACAATGTGTCACCACTACATATGTAATCACCTAGAGAGTTGAGATCTCGAGAAGTTTATCTTTCACAAATGCAGATGTACAAAAAGGACATCTCTTCATTTATTGAGGAAGTTTCAATGTTTTTATATACATGTTCAATGTTACACACAAGGTCAACATTGTGATAATGCACTTTCATGCAGTCAAATTTGCAAAAAAAAATTGCATAAAACAAATTAGAACACTCTAAAGTCTTTACACAAAAGACCACATATTATATGATTACATTTATATGAAATGTCCAAGATGGGTTTAAGGGGGATTATGAGAATGTTCTAAAATTGATTATGGTAATGGCTGAATAACTCTGAAATGCACTAAAAGCCCTTGAATTGTACACTTCAAATGGTTGATTTGTATGCCACGTGAATTACATCTCAATAATATCATTTTAAAGAGGAAAGTTCTAAGATTTGAGTCCTAGGGCCATTGACTATTTAGAGATTTGTGATACTTATTAAACATCCAAGATGAAATTCTGAATAGGAGTTTGAGTATGTAAATTTGAAGTTCAGGAGAGAGGTCTGGGCATAAAAAATCAATTTGAGAGTCCTTAATATATGGATAGTATTTAAAACCATTGTACTAGCTGAGATCACCTAGAAAGTGAGTGTAGAAAATACATAGAAGAGACCTGAGACATTGTTCAGGGCACACCAATGGTTAGAGGTTAGAAATAGATAAAAGGACAAGCAAATAAGCCTTAAAAAGAGGGGGCCAGTAAAGCAGGACCTTGACAGAGATCACCTCTGTCAAATGCTGCCAACAGTTCAAGTAAGATGAAAACTAACAACCATCATTGGTTTTAGCTATGTGAAAGTCAATAGCAATTTGACAAGAGCTGTTTTGTAAGAGGCACGAGAATGAATGCCTGATTAGAAAATGAGAGACAAGCAAATTGCAGATATCAAGTAGATATAACTATCGAAAAGAGTTGCCTTTTACAGGAGCAGAGAAGTGATCCAGTAACTGCAGGGGAATAAAGAGTCTGGAAAATTGTCTTCTCTCTTAAGACAGGAAAAATAATAGCATTTATAAGCTCATGGAAATGATCAAGCAATAGAGAAAACATGATTTACAAGAAGAGACACGCCTGCTGCTGATGTGATGTCCTCGAATACATGAGAGAGAATAGAAACTGGTGAAGGAGTGGAGAGGGCTGGAGTGTAGAGAGCTTGCTGCTAGTGAAAAGCAGAGTATGTGGGTACAGAGCAAGCGGGTGGGTAGCTATGCTGGCAGCAAAATGCAGGACATGTTTTCTAGTGGCTTTTATTATCCCAGTAAAATGGGAAACAAGGTCTCAGCAAAGAATAAGGAATGGGGAGGAGGTACTGAGGAAAGAGGAACAAGAAGAAAATAGCTCCGGCCGGGTGCCATGGCCCATGCTTGCAATCCCACAATCCCAGCACTTTGGAAGGTCAAGGTGGGCAGATCACTTGAGATCAAGAGTTCGAGGCCAGCTTGGCCAACATGGTGAGACCTTGTCTCTACTAAAAATACAAAAATTAGCCAGGCATGGTGGCACATGCCTGTAGTCACAACTATTGGGGAGGCTGAGGCACGAGAATCACATGAACCTGGGAGGGAGAAGTTGCAGTGAGCTGAGATCGCACCACTGCATGCCAGCCTGGGTGACACAGTGTGACTCTGTCTCAAAAAAAATAAGAAGAAAAGAAAATAGTCACTGGGCGATGGGCAAGTGGGGGACTAGGAAAATGCAGTATGGTGCCAGGCATCCACTTGTGATTAATAACAATGAATTGAAAATTCAACCAGTCAGCAAGGTACTATTTTTTCCCAGGCACATTTAGTCACACAGAGACAGACCTTAATAAACTAAGAGCGAGATTTACCAAAATCGGAATTAACAAAATATGAACAAGTTCATAATTTTAAAAAGATAGGAAATTTTACATAGAGGTATATTATAGCATTCCCATAGAATAAAAACACACTAAAGACATGTATGGGTGGCTATGGTTTTGCAGGCAGTTTTTATTTTCTTCCATATTCTCTAAATTTTTTTGCAAAAATCAAAATTAACCTATCTTAAGTCAATTAGTATTCAGGACTATCCCATATAACTAAAGAGAAAGTAGTAGAGCCAGGTCCCACAAGAAATTTAAATCTGAAAGCAATAAAACATGGCAATTCTCTTCATCTTTTCTCTCAGTGTGTTGTCTCCTATGTATGTTTCCTTCTGGGCATCTGCATTCCCTTGGGTCCTTGTGCTTGACAAACAACGCATGGCCCTCAACATGGCTGCTCGTCTTAGCCCATATTCCCAGAAACCACCATCGCCTGACCGAATCTTTATTCTTCTTAGATAGAATCCACAAGAGACAAGCTAATTGGCTCAGCTTGGATCAAGATTCCCTGTTTTGTTCAATTAGCTGGAAACAGGAGTAGGAAGTCAACTAATCAAAATACGGCAGCCACTGGCCACCCAACCCCATTACTTCAGCCAAATACTGGGGAGAAAGAGGCAATTCCAATAAAACAGGCCAAGCAAGACCCCAAAAAATGTCTTATTATGACTTTCATAATAAGAACAAGTATTTTTAAATACATGAATAGATCAGGGGAGATAATAAAATATTAAAAACTTAGTTTCCTCTGGTCAAATATTTGTTCTCTGTTTCAGGTAGCTTTTCATAATTGTGATTTCTAGAAAGCTTCTGATGAGGGACTGTTAGTACAAGGCACCATATCTTTGATTGCATAGAAGGAGTCTGGCAGGCATAAAATAATATTTAACAGTAAAATTTACATTTTTAGAAAACACGGAGAAGCCGAAATATATCCCTGACTGCAAAATGAAACTGTTGATGACATCAAAAATTCTGAGGATTTCCTCTTCAGTGAATGTCTAGTGAATACTTACTGTGTGTTATTAGACTTGTAAGTTAGATTGGAGGCAAAATAACAAGATAAAACTGAAAACTCAGTCTATTAGTGGCTCTTTATTTTTATTTATTTATTTATTTATTTATTTTTTTTATTGAGACAGACTGTCACTTTGTCACCCACGCTGGAGTACAGTGGCATGATCTTGGCTCACTGCAACATTTGCCTCCCAGGCTCAAGCAATCCTCTTACCTCAGCCTCCCAAGTAGCTGGGACTACAGGTGTGTACCACCATGCCTGGCTAATTTTTGTATTTTTTGTAGAGAGAGGGTTTCACCATGTTGCCCCAGGCTGGTCTTGAACTCCTGAGCTCAAGTGATCTGCCCACCTTGGCCTCCCAAAATGCTGAGATTACAGGCGTGAGCCACACACCTGGCTGGCATTTTAAGATTATTTTTAATTGCACAAATCGTACATGATACATGTTTGTGTATTGAAAAATTCAAGTAAATACAGAAGCAAACACCCATGACTATCCCCAATTCTAAAGACTTTGCAGAGGAAAATATGGTTAACAGTTTGGGCTGAACTTTTCCAACTGTTTTTCTAGCTTAGGTTTATATTCTAAGTTCATTCTTAAGGCTTTTCTTTTTCATCTTTAAATTTGCCTTTCTTTCTTTATGCTGATGACTTCCTGTCAGCATTCTTGGTAAGTTATATACTCCGGTGGCCTTGCATCCAGACCCTATAAAGACATTTTTAATAATATCCCAAAGATCCAATCTCTTAAGGCTCTCATATTTCACCTGTTTTTTAAAAGCAGACATTTTATGGACTGGTGAAGCAATCATTTAGAAACATACATCTCTGAAGCCATAATCATTTTATAATTTGTTCTGCCTCACAAACAACTGCAGCCAGTCTTCCAGGAGGACAATCCTTTAAACTAAATCTCCAGCATTAAAGCCGCTTATGGCTATTTCAGATAATGGGAGCTGTCCAGTCTGTGATGTGTTCAGTCCCTTTCATTTAGGGAGAATCTGCTGTACTAATATCGACTTGAAAACGAGCTCTGCACTAGAAATTCAGCAGTGAATGACGGAAATAAGTGAGCTTAACAAAATTTATTGGAAATTTCTTTCTGAAGGTCAGAAAATATAACAAGCACAATAGCAAATGTGTATTTTTTTAAATATATATACCACATTCTTATGAGACCCTGTTTTATGGCAGTACCCTTTCAAAAAAAAAACTGATTAAAGATAACTCAAACAAAACCTACTTTGTAGATTTGTCTAAATTTCTGAAATAATAAATAAATACACGAGCCAAAAAAAAATCTCTGGACATTTCCCCCAAAAGGAAAAAAAACTCCCAAAAAATATGTTCTTTGTGGACCTTGTAATAAGTCATATTTGTGAAGAAACACACTCTGTCACTTAAGAGTATATCATCTTGAATACTATTGGAATTTTTATTATATTGTTTCCTCTTTGAATTAGAAATCATAATGTCTGTTTTGCAAGTATTGTTGAAAAATATGTTTGGGTTCCCCCAAAATTTATATGTTAAAAAGTAATTCCCAATGTGAAGGCATTAGGATGTGGGGCCTTCGAAAGGTGATTAGGTCATAAGGTTGGAGCTCTCATAGGGGGATTATGCCCTTTTAAGAGTCTGAAGAGACCAGAGATCTTCCCTTCCACCATGTGAGAAAACAGCAAGAAGGTACCATTCTATGAACCAGGAAATGAGCCTTCACCATATATCAAATATGCTGGTGCCTTGGTCTTAGACTTCCCAGCCTCTAGAACTGTAAAAAATGAATTCTTGTTGTTTATCAACCACCCAATTTATGGGATTCTGTTATAGCAGCCTGAACAAAAGAAGACAATTGTACAATGTACGCATAGCAGAGGCTTTGCCATGTGCCCGGCCCATCACTGATTCCAGTTCCAACTGGTGGCAGACAATTCCCACACATACTGGAAAAACTTTATGCCAGATGTTTGCCTTATTGCTCAGCTTTTCTGCCTCAGGACTCTTTCTGAAGCTATAAGATTCCTCAGCCTTATATAGGACAGTCCAGAAATGTTGCGGCACTAACATCCATGGGCGCAACCCTCAGCCAGTGAGAAATTGGGGTCAGTAAATAAATGCCTCAGTCTTCTGTTCTTCAGAGGAACAATTCTGAAGCTCATTCTATATGGCTCCCTGAGGGGTCCTTGGAATTGAGCTAGTTCTCCATAGCAATAACTGGCTCAATAATATATCTTTAATTGGCTTCCTGGAATCATTCCTCAAATAAATTATTTTTCACTCAAATGCGTGTCTCAAGCTCTGCTAGGGGGAAAACCCAAACTAAGATATTAGTTAAAGTGCTTTTAATAGTGCCCTGTGGCCAGGTGTAGTGGCTTACGCCTGTAATCCCAGCACTTTGGGAGGCCAAGGCAGGTGGATCACAAGGTCAAGAGATCAAGACCATCTTGGCCAACATGGTCAAACCCCATCTCTACTAAAAATACAAAAATTAGCTGGGCGTGGTGGTGCATGCCTGTAGTCCCAGCTACTTGGGAGGCTAAGGCAGGAGAATCGCTTGAACTCAGGAGGCAGAGGTTGCAGTGAGCCGAGATTGCGCCACTGCGCTCCAGCCTTCCAGCCTGGCGATAGAGCAAGACTCTGTCTCAAAAAAAAAAGAGTCCAGTATAAAATTCATGGTTAGTACATGATGGTTTCCTTTCCTATGCCTCTTCAGTAGTGTCATTCTTTACTTGTGAATCAGATATCCAGATCTAAGCAATGACTCACTCTGGGAAAAAACAATGTCCTAAATATGGTAGCCTCCTGAGGCCACTGAGGACTTGAAATGCGGCCAATTCAAATTGAGAGGTGCTGACAGTGTAAGCTTTACAAGAGATTTCAAAAACTTAGAATAAAAAAAAGTAAAGTATCTCATGATATAATAATTTGTAGATTGATTAGTTAAAATAACACTGTGGATATATTGGGTGAAATAAAATGTAGTATTAACATTAATTCCACTTGTTTCTTCTCATGTTTTAAAATATGGCTACCCAAATTTTTTAAGTTATATTAAGGCTTGTATACATCTATTGGACAGTGCTGCTCTGAACATTACAGGAAAGAGTCATGGTGTGGAGAGAGAGAATATATGTGTGACTCAGAATATTCAACAAGATGTTTAATTGTAAGCCACAGAAACAATTTAGGCGGATGAAAGAAAGACTTCATTAAAGATTAAAGGAGGCTCCAAAACCTGGCCCAAAGAATCAAGCTTGGAGGCTGCACAGTGGGTACAATTGTATAGAGATAGTCTGCAAAATACCTGCCATCATTTTTCTTCCTGAATCCACATCCCTTAACAATGTGACTTTGAAGTTCCTCCCATCAGGAGGTAGGGTGTGTTTCTTTACCCTTTGATTTGGTGCTGGCCTTGTGACTTGCTTTGGCCAAAAGAATGTGGCAGAAGTGATGGTTCTATCAGTTCTGAATGTAGACTTCACAGGAGCTCTACTTCTTGGAACCCTGCTGACCTGTCATGTGAACGAGCCCAGGCTGGACTGTTTGGTGATAGGGACATGTGGTCCAGTCATTCCCATAGCCTCAGCTGACAGTCAGCCAAACCACAGAAACAGAGCTGCCTCATTGACCAGCAGCCAACTCTAAACACATGAATGAGCCCAGAGCTGTTCAGTTAAACCCAATTCAAACTGCTGTTTTCACAAGATCATAAATAAGCTAAATATAAGTTACTAAGTTCTGAGATGACTTGTTCAAAGATAAATCCAGACACTGGTTAAAGCACTAAGGATAAACTTTATTCAGTAATTATCATTGCAAAGGGAAAGAGGTTCCAACATGAACTGAAGTTTGATTTGTGCAGAGGTGACTGGGCATATTAAAGGGACAATGAGGGAGTAAGGAAGGGGGAATGAGCAGGGGCTTAAGCAGACACTGCTCTTGTTAATTGGTGCTTATCTAAAGGAAAAGCAAACTTCTTATATTTATATGGCAGAAGGCAGTGGTGTAAATTAGAGGCAAAGTGCCATGGGGCTGGGCACCAGCGAGGGAATTATTTCCCTGAATGTTAATTTTGGGTGGTAGAAGATCTACATCTCAAAGGGGAAGAGAAAGGAATTACAACTGCAAGCTTCCTAAACTACAACTGCTCTAAGAGGGGAGGGTTCAGGGTCCTGTTTATTACTGGTTTGGATTGGATCAGTCTTGAGCTTTCCAAGGTGAGCAGTTTAAGGGGCTAGGGTCATTCTAGGAATGTAGCTTTGAGCTGCTAGAAACTATATTAGTTTTTGCTCAAATATTTTAGTGTGGGAGTGGAGTACGGAAAATAGACAAAAATCATTTATGCTGAGAGTCTGCAGTTTCTATAAGCCTACACTGGGGCATGGTCAAAAAGAGAACTCAGAAGAGCTTATGTAAAGTTCAGTCAAGAAGAGAGTCTTTGTGACTTACCACTTATTTATGGGATGATCAGTTATGCAGCAAAATCTAAATAATACCATTTTTCAAATCACGCCACAGAACTGGTGCATTGGAAACCCCACCACCCCTCCTGCTAGACCCAGAAACTGCAGCTTGCATGGCTGACCTACTGATACTGAACATGGCACCACTACTAGGGTCTCTGAAAAGGGCATGTATCTCCCACCACGGCTGCCAAGCTCACCAGAATGGACTGTGTTTTGTTTTGATTTTTCTGGTAGCATTACCCTCAATTCAAAGTCTAGGGAGTCTCCATCTAATTAATGGAACCTAAGTCGTGTGCTCATGCCCTAGTTTCACATTGGTATCTTCGGTTTCTACAATGGAAATCATTTCCCTTTAATAAAATAGAAAATTCTCCACCGCAGGAAGGGTGTTCAGATGCTGGGTCATCAAACCAAAAAACAAATGCTATTATGTATACTATAATATTTCATACCTTCATTGTTTACTGTTGCTGAGAACCATACCTAAACACTCTCCTTATCTTTCTCTATTTTAACAATTCCTCTTCATCTTCCCTGGGAAATTTTCTCTGGCTTCTGCCTTCCCCAGCCCTGGTTATATTAGAAAAATGCACAGAGGCATGAAACCTAGCAAAGTAATTAGGATTCCCATTGTTTCCTCAGTTCCTCATTGGTTCTTATCATCAAGAATCTTTCAACCTGAGTGACTGAAACCTCTCATTCATTCCCCAGTGCCTGGCATGGTGTCTGAAACATATTAAGACCTCAGTGTTTATTTCTACATAAATAAACTAGAGATTCATGAAATGAGAGGTCACTCTTATAAAATAGGTTGGTGTCAGATTATGCAGGATATAAATGCAACGTATCTCAGAGGCAACATAATGTCATTAAAGGTTTTTGTACTATTTATTAGAAAGATTCACCTATATTCAGTGTGCAGGATGCCAAGAGAGTGAGGCCAGAGCCTAGCCAGCAACCTACTGCAAAATGTAGTAGGCTGAGAGTAGAGGGGGCTAGCCACACTAATGGAAGAGAAGAGCCAGATGCATGAAATAAAATTAAGAAGATGTTGGAATCTGACTGGTTCTGAGATGGAGGGAGAGAAAGGAGTATGTTCATATATCATGACAAAAAAATTGAAATTTTTTTTTAATTATGGTAATTTTCTTGTTTCCCAAAGACCTTTCCTTCATCCTGTTTATTCTAAGGTATTTTCAAACTCGGGAAAGGAACAGAATAAAAGGGATGTCATGTTTTTTGCTTTTAGCTTCAAAAAGCAATGTTGTAGAACAGCAAAGACTTCGGAAGAGTACTTACAGAAAGAGGTTACACCCTTCATCTCCATGCCAGTTTAGGTGCCCAGTAGGTGAAAGCCTCCTGATAGGATGAAAATAATTCATGGAGGAGCAGCAAAAGGGTTAAATGCACATGAGAGAAGACTGAAGCCTTACTCTTCCCTAGGTGTATAGTTTGAGGAGAGAGAAGATTGGAAAAAGTGTGTTCTAGATCTACCACATCAACTTAGTACCCCAGCATCAAAGCAAAAATGGTCAGTTACATTGGGCCAACAGTTAGATGTGGCTCGGTGTGACATCAAGGGGCAAAGAGACTCTGATGACGGCTCTGATCCTACCTTAAGGTCACCCGTGAGAAGTGGACAAATAAACCTCCCACTTCCCCAAGCAGGGCTCAGAAGGTACTTGAAAGAGACAGCTTAGGACCCAAGGGTCTAGAATTTTTAACCCAAATGCAAGTGTGCATTATGCAGCTGAGGCACTCATAATTGCAGAGATTTCAGGAAGTGGTCTTCTGGAAGACTGACAAATACCATGACCACCGAAGAACAGGTCCCTTTTCCCTGACTCCCTACCTCCATCACGTCTAGAATAAACTAGGCAACAGGAATACCACCCCGAAGAGCAGGAGGCAAAGACAAAGTCCAGAAATGATATGATTTCAAACTTGAAGTTACATGACATAGGATGACATGACAAAAGTATGACAAAGGCTAAATCCATCTAGAAATGACTAGATTTTGCATTATAATATCAGGGGAAATAGGGCATATAATAGAAACTTAAGTTCAATTACCCAAAAATAAAATATTACCTAGTTTGTATGTATGACTTTAAGGCCTATGAAAATTATACTTACAATAGGTACAAAGGAGTTTCCTCCATTTCTAAGAGGATTAAGAGTTCTTTTTGTGGAACTATAACAGGTTTCATTAAAAAAAAAATTATTGGCTGAAATGGTTCAACTGTAAGTTGAAATTAAAGTGAATTGCTATTTTCCCCATGCCTGGCCCTCCCTCTGAGGCATGTTCTGATTCTAATTTAATTCTAATTAAATTAGATTAAATTTAATTCTAATTGATTTGGGTCACCAAGGTGATTCCAGTCAATATTCTTCAGTACAATCCAAAGATTTCTAGTCCATTCATGAGTCAATCAAAGTCTAGAGGACTCAGAACAGATATATTAGCCATTGACGTGTAATATGGTTTGGCTCTGTGTTCCCCCTTAAATCTCATGTTGAATTGTAATTCCCAGTGTTGAAGGAGGGACCTGGTAGGAGGTAATTGGATCATGCGGGCGGATTTCCCCCTTGCTCTTCTTGTGATAGTGAGTTCTCACAAGATCTGATGGTTTAAAATTGTAAGTTTCCTGAGGCCTCCCAGTCATGCTTCCTGTACAGCCTGCAGAGCAGTGAGTCAAACCTCTTTTCTTTATGGATTATCCAGCCTCAGGTAGTTCTTTATAGCAGCGTGCGAATGGATTAATACAAAATGGACCTGTAGTTAAGATAAACTCTAGAGTAGTTTTACTCAATGGGGTTTGGGTATAGGGGGTCTCCTCCCCACAGGACAGTTAGCAATGTCTGGAGATAGTTTTGGTTGTCACAAGTGAGGGTGTCACAACTAGCAACTAGTAGGTAGAAGCCAAAGATGCTGCTAAACACCACTCGATGCACAGACAACCCCCACAACAAGGAATTATGTGGGCCAAAATGTCATTAATACCAGGATTGAGAAACCTACTCTAGAGATGAGTTAGAAGCCTACCCACTTCCAGAATCCCGGCAGCCTCTTCAAGTTGACCAACCGCTTTTAGTTAATATAAGACATTTGGTGTACATAGGCTCTTTTCTTCTAGGGAAGCCTTAGACAAAACTTAGATTGTTTATTAAATTATTTTAAGAAATATTTAACACCTAAAAAAATTGAAATTCTTTAAATACTTTCTTCCTTTAAAACATAGAATTCAATTAATCAATCAATCACTATGTCATCTCTGTCTTAATCTCAATAATCTGTTCTTGGTTAGTTCTATTGAAAAAAAGCTAACCGGGAGCCTAATTATCATGATTTTACATGGGAAAAATTATAATGCAGAATATGTCAACCATAACCCACAGCCAATTTCCTCAAACATAACTAAACCTCAATAAAACATCTATAAATAAATTTAAAACTGTCTTGTTAGGGGGTAAAATGCTTAAGAAGAACACTACTTCTTAATAACCAATAAATTAATATACCTCATAATCGGTTATGTGGTATATAGCAAAATACTAAACATCATCTTTCTGAAGCCTCAGGAATTTTTCAAAATATCAACATGTGACTTGGATGCTGTGGTTGAAATTACTTAAAAACTCCCATTGTTTCACTGAAATTATTTTATTAATTGTTAACTTCACTGATAATAATGTCACACATCGTTTTATGTGCCTGTCATGTATTTGTATATCATCTTTCGTTAAATGTCTATTACTTGAAAACTCCCATTGTTTCACTGAAATTATTTTATTATTGTTAACTTCACTGATAATGTCACACGTCGTTTTATGTGCCTGTCATGCATTTGTATATCATCTTTTGTTAAATGTCTATTAAAGTAATTTGAACATTTTTTAAATTCAATTGCATGGTTTTTTTTGTTTTTTTTTTTTTTTTTTGAGACGGAGTCTCGCTCTGTCGCCCAGGCTGGAGTACAGTGGCTCGATCTCGGCTCACTGCAAGTTCTGCCTCCCGGGTTCACGCCATTCTCCTGCCTCAGCCTCCAGAGTACCTGGGACTACAGGTGCCTGCCACCACACCTAGCTAATTTTTTGTATTTTTAGTAGAGACGGGGTTTCACCATGTTAGCCAGGATGGTCTACGATCTCCTGACCTTGTGATCCACCCTCCTCGGCCTCCCACAGTGCTGGGATTACAGGCATGAGCCACCGCACCCAGCCCAATTGTATGTATTTTTATTACTGAGAGGTGAGTTCTTTCTAGACACTGGATACAAGTCCTTTGTCAAGCACATGTATTGTGAACATTTTTCTTCAGTTTGTGATTTGCTTTTCATTATTTTAACCATGTGTTTCAAGGAATAGAAGTTTTGAATTTTATAATCCAATAATTCAATTGTTTCTTTCATGGTTAGTGATTTCCATGTCCTGTTTAAGAAATATTTTCCTACCTCAAGGTCACAAAGGTATCGCCGTGTTTCTTTCTTCTGAAGGTTTACATACTGGAATGGCTAAAAATAAAGTTTGGCAACACCTAATGCAAGCAAAGATGTGTGTATTAGTGCACAAAATGATATAGTAAAATGGAAACTACTTTGGAAAATTGTTTGGAAGATTCTTTTTTGTTTGTTTGTTTGTTTGTTTTTGAGACAGAGTCTCGCTCTGTCGCCCAGGCTGGAGTGCAGTGGCGCAATCTCAGCTCACTGCAAGCTCCGCCTCCCGGGTTCACGCCATTCTCCTGCCTCAGCCTCTCTGAGTAGCTGGGACCACAGGCGCCCGCCACCACGCCCGGCTAATTTTTTGTACTTTTTAGTAGAGACGGGGTTTCACCGTGGTCTCGATCTCCTGACCTCGTGATCCGCCCGCCTCGGCCTCCCAAAGTGCTGGGATTACAAGCGTGAGCCACCACGCCCGGCCGGAAGGTTCTTACAATGTTAATCATGTACCTACTCTATGACCCAGAAATTCCACTCTAGGTATTTACTCAAGACAAGTGAAAACATGTCCACAAAAAGTTCATACAAAAATATTTGTCACAGCCATATTCATAATAGCTTAAAACTGGAAAGAGCATAATGGTCCAACAATAGGTAGGAGATTAACAAACTGTGGTATATTCATACATTGATGAATGAACTACTGATGTATATAATAGATCAATCACAAAAACATGTTGAGCAAAAGAAGACAGACACAGAAAAGACCATAACTTTATGATTCCATTTACATGAAGCTCAGAATAGGTAAAACTAATTGATATTGATGGAAATTAAGAGTCGTTATCTCAGGATGAGGAGAAAAGAGCCCAGGAAGGGGCATAAGGGAATTTACTATAAAGTGTTGGAAATGTTTTATATCTCAACAATGATGTAGCTTACATTGTTACTGACAATGGTGTGGGGTTATATTGCTATTATAATGTTATGGTATATTCATTTTGTTATTGAACAGTATACTTAAAATCTATGCATTTTATCACATGAAAATTATACATTAAAAAATACATACCATATCACATTTTATAGGCACAAATATAAATTTGTCCTAAACATGCATCGGCTAAGAGATGTGTACACTTTATGAAGTTCAGATATTAAAAGTCACAAGGCATTCTGATGGAAAAATGTTAAACTGGGAGAAATACTCTTAGGGTATGCCTGTATTTTCTGTATGCCTGGAAAGATCTGTCCTCATCTGCGCCTTTTTAGATGTAAATGGAGAGTCAAGATTTTACATTGGAGGTTGTTTCACTCTGGATTACATTTTAACTCACTAGGAATTCCTAACAGTGGGGCTGCATTCTGCCCTACATTTGATCTGTTCTATTAGACAAATGCCAAGAGCTAATTCTATCTCTTCCTATAGTCGTAAATACAAAATACAGTACAACAGGATTTTATTTATAAGACAAAAAGGTTGGAAAATAATTTTGTTAGCTAGTAAATTAAACGTAACAGACTTCATTTTATCAAGAACCAAAGAAAATGTGTCAATTGATCAGTAACTAATAAGATCTGCTAAACCTGTGACCTAGTCCTAATAGTATAAAAAAGACTGCATTATCTGTGGTTAAAGCATTAACAAAATCTTTTGTCCTATATGAACAAACTTGACCTTGGGTTAACTTTATAGCAGTGTTTCCCTGGAGATCTGAAAAGGGTAGGATGAAAATATTGCTACTAGGCAATATTTCTTATGATAAAAAAAATGACAAATTGCATCTGACAGGAGAGAAACTATATATAAACTATAAATACCTAGTGGGAAACCACAGCTTTGGGATCCCTGAGTGTGATGACTCTCACAGCTGGGCAGGCTCACTGCAGGGACTCTGGAATTGATGCCTCAAACATTGTAAGAAATATAGGATCTTATTGGAGACATGAGGCTTCTAAGCCAAGATGGACCATATAGATTTGCTTTCTGATTGGTGTGAGGACTTCTGCAAGAGGTCTTATTAAAAAGGGGTGCCTGATGCTGTCATTCTGGCATGCTGCATGGCTTGCCTTACGCTTTTCCAATTAAATCTGACGCGAAGTGTGCCCTATAGAGGTCCTGTGGGTCAGAATTTTCAGAGATTCCCTTGTGGGTATTGCAGTAACTCAGTACACAATAGGATCCCTAATACAGAATGGTGGTGAATAAATATGTCTTTCATGATTGATGGGAAAGTCATTGCTCTCAGAGTCATGTTCATCTCTGCCACCATGGAGATGAACCTTCAATGCCACAATATAAAGCAGATATACAATAGTAAGAATGCGACCGGGCGCGGTGGCTCACGCTTGTAATCCCAGCACTTTGGGAGGCCGAGGCGGGCGGATCACGAGGTCAGGAGATCGAGACCACGGTGAAACCCCGTCTCTACTAAAAATACAAAAAAATTAGCCGGGCGTGGTGGCGGGCGCCTGTAGTCCCAGCTACTCGGAGAGGCTGAGGCAGGAGAATGGCGTGAACCCGGGAGGCGGAGCTTGCAGTGAGCCGAGATCGCGCCACTGCACTCCAGTCTGGGCGACAGAGCGAGACTCCGCCTCAAAAAAAAAAAAAAAAAAAAAAAAAAAAAAAAAAAAAAATAGTAAGAATGCCATGAACATAAGGTAATACAGAAATACTTGTGATCTCCTTAGAAGAAAGTGAGAAAGAAAAGTAGCTCAGAGCAGTCTGTGCTATGTAAGGTATGTAAAATTAATCAGGCCCAGAGAGACATGAGTATGAAACTTCAGCATGCTCCTGGTGCACCCATTCCCAGGGGCAATTATTTAAAGGCATTTTGTTCTTTCTTTGCTTCTCTGTAGTTTCCAGACTAGCTGATAAATTACCTAAAATGTTATCACAAGTTGCACAATGTGACCCTCACCATCTTTACGGTTCGAGAATTTGTGATACAAAGAACAATATGTATAGCCAATCACTAGCTTATGTTATTTTAATGAACCAATGTAAGAACCACTCCTTTTTTCCTTTAAAATCCACTTGTAACTGCTACTAATGAAAGCATACGATCAGGGCAGCTTGAATCTGTGACTCATGGGTTACGGTCCCCAAATTTGGCCCAAATAAATTTTCCACTTATATTAATTTTTCCCCAGTTTCTTTCTTTAGGTCAACATATCTGGTGTAGCTGTCAGGATTCAGAGCAACCTCCTTGCACCCTGGACCACCTAATGATCCCTCCTGGACTCAGCACTCAACACTAGCACAAACCCACAGTGTTTCTCTGTCTCCACATCTTTCCCTGAGTACAAAAGGTGAGTCCTACTGAATCTGAACCTCTTTCTTCTCAGTTGAGGTCTAGACTTTATTTGGGCTGGGTTTTTTTTGTTGTTGTTGTTTTTGTTTTTGTTTTTTTTAAAAGACTGAAGGCTTTGGTCTCCATCTCTGAATGGGAGCTTCATGTGAAAATCTCTACAGAGAACTACCTTCCCTACCTCTGCCCCATGGTAGGAGGTTCAGGTCATGGTGCAGCACACCACTCTGCAGAGAATTTCTGCCTTCTCTGCCTCTGCCTCATGGCAAGAGATTCAGGTTATGGCACTGGCAGTCTAACACTGCCAGTTTCCCTTTTTTTTGCCTGAAATTACATAAATTACATTCTTTTAAAATTGTAGCTGCTTCTTACTGCTTGTGATTCGCAATTGTCATTTTATTTGTTACCAATTCCTGCTAGTTTTAAGCCAAAAGATGCATGAGGTTGAGCTCTCTCATCCTGAAATTTGAGAGAAACTTGCTACCTCCAAACTCAATTGGGTGCTATAGGTGACTAAAGACTTTATGAAGATTCAGAACATTTGTTCAAAATGTATCACAGTATCATGGGTCCTGTCTGCAAGAACACTTGTGATGACTTTCAGCTCAGCCAGAAGGTATGTGCGAGGGCTGGTTGCCTGGCATCTTGAACACTCTGCCACCATAAGGTGATCAGAGATTATAAGACACATAAAAAGTAAGTCATGACTCTCTGGTGACTCTTTGAGAAGTGACACTCACAAAACAGCACACTTCAACCTGATACACTGTCCTGGCCTTGGTCACATTTGAAAAGGAATTTCTAAAATTATGGGAAACTGCTCATCAAAACTGAGCTTTCCCTGAAGGGAAAATCCCCTTGGAAACACTAGCTGGATTTTCATGTAATACCTATGAAGCTCCATTTAGCAAATACCTACATAAATGGACCCACATGACTCAAGATGACCCCCAAATGGCCATCACAATGGCAAAAATGAGGGTGATTTAAAATTCCTAAATTAATATATTTGCACACACAATTGAAAAATAAATCACATTTCAGAACCAAACAAATTGAACGAGAGGCCTACTTTCTGTTTGTCCTGGCTGAAATTTGATTACAAAGGATTTGAAAGTTTTTGTTTGCTAAACATCTATGGTTTAAAAGCAAGGCATTTCTGGCTGGGCGCGGTGGCTCACGCTTGTAATCCCAGCACTTTGGGAGGCCGAGGCGGGCGGATCACGAGGTCAGGAGATCGAGACCACCGTGAAACCCCATCTCTACTAAAAATACAAAAAAAAATTAGCCGGGCGTGGTGGCGGGCACCTGTAGTCCCAGCTACTTGGAGAGGCTGAGGCAGGAGAATGGCGTGAACCCGGGAGGTGGAGCTTGCAGTGAGCCGAGATTGCGCCACTGCACTCCAGCCTGGGCGACAGAGCGAGACTCCGTCTCAAAATAAATAAATAAATAAATAAATAAATAAATAAATAAATAAATAAATAAATAAAAAAGCAAGGCATTTCTGCTCCCTTTTAGATCCATTTCCAGGAATTTTTCCAGTTAACTAAAACTCCTAAAACTCCTTTTTAATTGGATGCTTGCTCCCTCTGCTTCCTTTCTTGTTGGCATGATTTTTGCTGAGAAAAACATAAAACTTCATTGGCCTTTTAGAAAGTTCTCCCCAAATTGGCTCCTCTAAGACTTGCTCTTCCATTTCCTTCTACTCTGCTCCTCCTTCCCTTTACCATCTTCAGTGTCACATGAAGAAATCTAGAAGAGCCTTCTAACATCCCTGATACCCCTTAAGAAACACAGAAAAAGGTGCCACGCGCACCCCTCGCTTGGAGGTTTTCTGTCATCCTTGTGGAGTTCTGAGAGTCATACGAAGGCTCCTCTCAGGTCTAAAGCTTTGTTCTCTTCTGCATTGAGTTATCTGATTTTTTTTGGCTTTTGGAGTAACAGGGATTACCTTGTACTATCAGATGAAACTTGATCTTTCTGTGACCTCTTTGTAGCTGGCAAGTCACTGGCAAGAACTGCAGTTTTGGAAGTGGCTGACAGCAGTTACAATGAATGGTTATTACTGCAGAGGGCCACTCATTTCTTTGTGTCTTTAGATAAGAAAGGTGCAGTTTGAACATTTGGAGGATATAGAAACCCTCAACACCAAGGGATAAAACTATCTTGGGAAGGCCGGGCGCTGTGGCTCACGCTTGTAATCCCAGCACTTTGGGAGGCCGAGGCGGGTGGATCCCGAGGTCAGGAGATCAAGACCACGGTGAAACCCCGTCTCTACTAAACATACAAAAAATTAGCTGGGAGTGGTGGCGGGCGCCTGTAGTCCCAGCTACTCGGAGAGGCTGAGGCAGGAGAATGGCGTGAACCCGGGAAGCGGAGCTTGCAGTGAGCCGAGATTGTGCCACTGCACTCCAGCCTGGGCGACAGAGCGAGACTCTGTCACAAAAAAAAAAAAAAAAACTCTCTTGGGAAACGGGCTGATCACAGAGGGGGCTGATGGCATTGGGTCACCACCGCCCCAGCCCCGGGAGAATGTCCTTGTCGAGAGTAGCACTGTGGAAACACTGTGTACCCCCGTCCCAAGGCACTTCCCTCTTTAGGGGACCCAGGGTTTCGTGTAAAGATGAGATCCTTGATTTTTAAAGACCTTGATGCTTGGCCTTCTACAAACTGCTAATTTTTGTCAGGACTGTTTGTTAATGAGCTCCTCCCGGAGCTCGGTGGTCCAGTTAGAAAATGGAGACTAAATTAGAAGCTACCTATCTAAATGAAATTGTCCACTTATAAAGTCCTGCGGTGAATGCTTATGCTTTTATGTTACCTTGGTATCCATTTTTAATCTTCCTCTAAGTAATATATCCAAACTCCTTAAATAATAATAAAGTTTAAATTCTCTCCCTGTGCTTTGAGATGTAAACTTGCTACCCTGGGGACCGATTAACTTGTTCCATTTACAGAGGTATAGTTTAATCCAACTGTCCTTTTAAACTGGAGAATTTTATCAGTCTCATGGCTGGAATTTTAAAATCAAAGTTAGAAGATTTTATTTGTGTGTATCTGTATTTTTATGTGTACATGTGCACATGTCTGTGTTTGCATGTTGTCCACATGGTACCAAACTAACTTATAAAGAAATGAGTGTTCATAAATTAAGTAAATAAGACTAAACACTTTTCAAATTCGTAAGACCTTAGTAATCTTTGTAAACAAAACTAGTCTTTGAATTGTTGGCAAAACAGAATAGAAATGTCTTCAAGATTGACGAAATTAAATTTAATTTTAGATATTTTTACCTGGGTCTACAGGTAAGACAAATTTATACTGTCTTTGCTAGATGTTTTAAACATCCTAAAATGGTTGCTTCCATGATCTTTTTTAATACCTGCTTAATTGCTTATGAGCCTATGTCTTTGGTTTTGAGCCTTTAGATTCTGAAATCTAGACAGGTGGCCATGGTGATGCCTGAAAACATGTGTATGTTGACAGCACTTAGGCCACCAGCTGCATGTCAGAGCCAAACCCAATGTGTCTTCCCTGGCCCAGCTGTGTCTTATAACCATGCTGGAGCAGGGTAAGAGTCTCTAGGTATTGTCTTCACAGCTATGTCCTTTGCCCTAGCTTCTGCACCTGATACATAATTAAAATTTCTTACTTACTAAGTTTTTCAATGAAAATTAGAGTCACTAAGAGGTAAAATTATAGTTAATATGTAACTAAAACTACTAGATACAAAAGAATACTTTTGTATACACAGTAGGTAAGAAAAGAAGGATGTGTTTTTTGGTAAAGAAGGTTATAAGAAAGGCAGGAGAATATGATTTTGATTAAAGGAAAAGTAATTTTGCTTAGAGGTTATTTGAAGGTTATTTTAAATTAAAGGAATAAAAAAACCAAATGGATATAGAAAGTTTGCGAAAGAAAGAATTAAATTGTAAGAGGTTATAAAAGTTTTATAGAAATCTTATCTTGTGTGGTTAAAGCTGATTGAGATTGGATAGATCTGTTTGTAAGGTTTTATTAAAATTACTTTCACCATTCATAATACAAAGATAGAATTTGGTTTTCTCTTGTGAATAAGATTTTTGTATAGTATTAATAAGAGGTAGTAAAAGGATTTCATCTTTTGAGTAAACTGCAAAAAAAAAAAAAAAATAGGGAGAGAAGGAGAGAGAGATCCTATTGGTCTCATGCGGTCTTATTAAGTCTTGATGTTTAGAAAACTGAATCTCCTCTACCAAAGATAACGGATTTTTGTTTCATTTTGTTTTTTTGCTTTTTGAAATATTTTAATCATCACTTTGGCTAAATAAATGATTCCATTTTGATCCAAGGTTTTAAACCTTTAATATTTAATAAACTTCTCAAAATCAAATTTCAAATTCTAAATTAAGTCTTTTCGTCAGGAACCAACTTCCCAAAAAGAACCCCCGGAAGTTCCAAAGAGAGATACTAGGCTTATTCAGCATGTAAAAAATCATACAGAAAACACTGTCAAATAAGAAATGACATTTAGCTTTGAGTTATATATGTATAAATGTGTTAGTGTGTCCCAAAATTGTATGAGATTACTAAAAATCTAATGTATCTTGGTATATGTTATCAGTCATAATTATGATTAGTATGTTGAATTGTAGGCAACAAAAAAAGAAAATGCACAAATTTCCTTGTCAATTGCATCTTTAACCATAGCCATTTTAATACTTGTCTTATTTTTTCTTGGAAAGTTCCTTCCAGTCTTCCCAGTGACCAAGGAACCCATTTCACTAGACAAATAACTCAGTCCATTTGTAACATATGGTCAATTTTTCAGCATTTCCATTGGGCATACTACCCTCCATCTTCCAGACTAGTAGAACACACAAATGCACAAATGGGATAATAAGAAAATAAATTGACAAAGCTTATAGAAACGTTTAACTTTCCCTGGCCTAAGGCTCTTCCACTGTTATTGCTTAACTTACATTCTACCCAACTGGAAAACATCAGCTTTTTCCCTTTGAAATGATACCAGGAAGCCCCATGTGCCTGGATGAAGGAGTCTATAAACCAGCTCTCCTTAAAGATGATATTCTTCATTATTGCCAAGGCATTAAAAAGCATTTCACTAAAAATTCTAAATTAATTGAGGATTCTTTTAACAGGAAGCTCTTGGGAGTTTATGATATAAAATATCATGGCTTCCAACTTTGAGATTTTTGGATTCCCTCTAATCATGTTGGAAGAAGCTATATCAAGTATTGCTTATCAATACTTGTGCAGCTAAACTCAAAGGCATTGACTCATGGATTTACATTTCTCATTTTAAAAAGGTAGCCCTGCGTGAGTAGGCATCTTCCATCATCAGAGATCTCCAACTGAAGCTGACCTGCAGCCAGTCACCTGGTTCTTCAGACCAGGACAAGAAACTGAAACTCAGTTTAAAAAGATCACTCAAAAGGCTAAATGGCTACAAGACAACCCATGGTTGGAAAGACAGACCCCTTACATGATTTATTTGACTGGTTACCTTCAGGTATAGGAGTATTTCTCACATTTGGATTTCAAATTGTTTAATTAGTAATTGTCCTTATTTGTGTCATATTTTTGATTCTTAAATCGATTATGCTTTGCATTTCTCTGTCTAAAGTGTTTGACAGAAACTAAACTCATGATAGCTAGATGCATAGAAATTATTCAACATGCCATACTTCCTTTATAAGTGGATGAAATCCTGAGACCCAATTCCTCTGTCCCTTTGTGTTGCCAGTTAATTTAGCCTAAGACTGCACTAAATTCTTAAGCTGTAGTGCCTCTCCTCTTTCCCGCCAACGTAGAGAGAGATTACCTGGGAATGAGCCTTCCTAGCAATGTGGGGAAAAGCTACATTTAAAATGTTGATTATCAATGCTTTCAGAAAAGGAAGATCTCAATCAAAAGGGGGAAATGAGAAGAAAAGTAGCTCAGAGATGTCTGAGCTATGTGAGGTATGTAAAATGTATTAGATCCAGAGAGACATGAGTATAAAACAGTCATGCCCCTGTACCCATGCCCAGGGGCAATTGTTTAAAGGCATTTTGTTCTTTCTTTCCTTCCTTGTAGTTTCCAGACTAGCTGACAAATTACCTAAAATGTTACCACAATTTGCCTAATACGACCCTCACCCATTATTTTCATGTTCCTGGAATTTGTGATACAAAGAACAACGTAGAGACAATCAATCACTTATGCTATTTTGACAACCCAATGTAAGAACTGCCCTTTTTTTTCCTTTGAAAGCCCACTTGTAACTGCTGCTAATCAAAGCATATATTCACGGCAACTTGAATCTGTGTCTCCTTGGTTGCAGTCCCCAAATTTGGCCCAAATAAATTCTCGACTTATGTTAATTTGCCTCAGTTTCTTTCTTTAGTTGACGAAAGGCACTATGAAAATCAAAATATTCTTTGGTATAGGCAGGGTTGCTAGCTTTATTTCCTCTGAATTTTAATAACCTTTTTTTATTTCTAGATATGAGATAATCTATTTTTTGTTTCATCACAGATATATATATATATTAGTAGTTCCTCTTTTTAAAATTATAGGTTTACATGTATTAAATGTGACAATTTCCCCTCTATATCTGTTAAATATATTTATCCATAATATGTCACAAATCAAAACAAAGGGAACTGTCAAATACCATTAGAGAACTTGGTAATCACAAAGTAGACAAGAACAAAAAGTGGAAATTCCAAAATCATTCTAGAAAACAGGAAAAAAATAGGGATACTTAAGACTTAAAGATATTAAAACAAACTTTAAATACATAAAGCAAACTAAGAGTAGCTCCTGAACAGCTTCCACATGCATATAAATTAAACTACATTTATGCCTGTGGGAAAACAGTATATTACCTTTTCTTCCCACATAAACTTTCTAAACTTTTTTTGGCCCTTTAAATGGAATATATCATTTTCATTATTTGCTTATGAGATATACAGAAGGTACTGGGGAAGCGACAATGGAAGAGGCAGAAGCATTCTTGGCCCTCAGGAAACTTACATTCTACCGGGCAATACCAACATTGAATGAGCAATTACAAGTACGATACAAAAGGAGCTTACACTTGGGGAGCTAACCTCTCATGGAGGGATGAGATTTAAAACTATTTTTATTGCCATCTTATGCATTATTATTATTATTATTTTTTTTTTCTTGAGACGGAGTCTCGCTCTGTCGCCCAGGCTGGAGTGCAGTGGCGCGATCTCGGCTCACTGCAAGCTCCGCCTCCCGGGTTCACGCCATTCTCCTGCCTCAGCCTCTCCAAGTAGCTGGGACTACAGGTGCCCGCCACCACGCCCGGCTAATTTTTTGTATTTTTAGTAGAGACGGGGTTTCACCGTGGTCTCGATCTCCTGACCTTGTGATCCGCCCGCCTCGGCCTCCCAAAGTGCTGGGATTACAAGCGTGAGCCACCGCGCCCGGCCCATCTTATGCATTATGAAGGAAACAGGGAAAGCTCAGGAAAGAATTACATTAAAACAACATTTGAAGAAGGGTAAAGCAGAAGGGGAAAACCACAGCTGTAGACTTGAAATAGACAACCTATTCCAGTCCAAGATTTCAGGTGCTTTCAAAAAGTAACTGAAATTTTATTTTCACTTAATTCCTTTATATATATATATATATATATATATAAACCTGAAATTAAGCCAAAAAGCATGCTATGAGACCCAGAAAAAAACTCACATCCTACTCAACCAACCAAAAGTGTTTAGGACTTAAATGGGACAAAAGATTTCAATAGCACTAACAGCTCAAGGAATGTATGTTAAACCTTTCGTTTTACATCCAGAAAATTAGAAAACTGGGCTAAATATTGTACATATCAGGTTTTAAAAATAATTTGTATGATTTAATTTTACCAAAGAAAGCTTACTCATTGAAAGACGTTTTTATACCAGCCCTTTATATCATCAGTGGAAACTGTTATTAAGAGGGAGTAGTATGGGGGCCGGGCGTGGTGGCTCACGCCTGTAATCCCAGCACTTTGGGAGGCCGAGGAGGGCAGATCATGAGGTCAGGAGAACGAGACCATCCTGGCTAACACTGTGAAACACCATCTCTACTAAAAATACAAAAAATTAGCTGGGCATGGTGGCGGGAGCCTGGAGTCCCAGCTACTTGGGAGGCTGAGGCAGGAGAATGGCGTGAACCCGGGAGGCGGAGCTTGTAATGAGCCGAGATTGTGCCACTGCACTCCAGCCTGGGCAACAGAGCAAGATTCCGTCTCAAAAAAAAAAAAAGAGGGAGTAGTATGAGATACAGAAATAGGATAAACCAAAATCTCACACTTAATCCTTTAGTGTTCATTGGATTTCAGAGTGAGTAAACTATTACTACAAACCACAGCAATGGGACAAAACACTGCTTTCTTTTAAAACTGCACATGTGCTTTGTTCCCTGAGAACCTCTGGTTTAGAGTTTTTGTACGGTAAGCCATTTCATTAAATGTGGTTAGATTCGCAGTCTAAGATCTTAAGTGACACACTCGATGACAACATTCTTATAAATTATAGCCAATTATATGGCAAGATCTCAGCTCACTGCCATCTCCGCCTCCCAAGTTCAAGGGATTCTCCTGCCTCAGCCTCCCAAGTAGCTGGGACTCCAGGTGTGTGCCACCATGCCCAGATAATTTTTGTATTTTGAGTAGAGGCAGAGTTTCACCATGTTGGCCACTCCTGACCCCAAGTGATCTACCTGCCTCAGCCTCCCAAAGTGCTGGGATTACAGGCGTGAGCCACTGCGCCTAGTCTTCTCTAGATAAACTTTCGATGAGCCTAATATGAAAAGTAGTACAGTGAACCTAGTATTTTATGACATACTTTTTCATCCTAAGCATACATGTATTTGTCATTTGAATTCAAATTATCAAAAAGGGGTGGGGAATACACAACATCTCTTACTGAGTTTGAGTTATAAAGCCCACATACTCGTTTGGCCACTAACATTACCATTTGCAGATATTGAACAGCTTTGCAAATAAAATTGTTCAATATATCAATGACTAGGTAGGTGGCTTGGATTGATAAAGCTGTAGGGTTTTGTTTTTTTTTTTTTAAAGACATACACACACAAAACTGTAGTTTCCCAGAGGATAAAACTAAAATATTTAACAACCTGCAATTCTAATTTATTTTCCAGGCATACACACAAAATTGATTAAGAGCCTGTAGGAGCATATTTAAACAGCTACAATTCGATGTATGCATTCTAACCACAGTCAGAGTTCTACTTTTCTAAGTATTTAAGAACAACCTGTAAGTGGGCATAGAGAAGAAAGAAGCAAACTAGCAAGCTATCTTGCATTTAACTCTATATAATCTTCTCCACCTATGAGTTTATGTCTCAATAGATAGGAACTAAATAATATGGTCACGATTGCCTATATTGGTGCCACTTCTTCTGTGGCAACAGAAGAGAACCTCCCTCAAATGGTGAAGGATGGATAGGTGAAATCCATCTTCATATGCCTAGAGGACAAATTATCTGTCTAGGACACTTATCACAGAGCAAATGCTTACCATCATTCAAATTCAGTAGAACTAGTGGAACTCCTGTACAACTACTACTTGTTTACTGAATTTGTAATTGTTCCACTATTGTCAATTCCATGAGGACATGCACAAACTGCATCTTTATCCTTTTACCTCTAGGTTTTGCATAGAGCCTAGTATACAGAAAATTTACTCAATAAATAAATGAATGGACAAATGGTTGAACGAGTTGCAGTGTGGTAGCAAATTAGTCTTAGTAGCTACTGAAAATACTGCTGCTGTATCAGTTAGGATGTTTTCAGGTACATCAACAAATGACAGAACAGTAAGCATATTATCTCATTTAAAAAGAAAATTATTCCAACATCAGAACAGGGATTCAATTATGTCATATGGGTTGAGATTCTTTCTGTCTTTCCCGTCATTAAATCTCAGAATGTTAGCAATGTCTGCCTTCATGATCATAAGACAGGTGCTGAAGTTCCAACATCATATCATCATGAGAATAAAAAATACTCACAGAATCCCAGCACTTTGGGAGGCTGAGGTGGGTGAATTGCCTGAGCTCAGGAGTTCGAGACCAGTCTAGGCAATGTGGCGAGACCCCATCTCTACACAAAATACAAAAATTAGCTGAGTGTGGTGATGCACACCTGTGGTCCCAGCTACTCGGAGGTTGAGGCAGGAGGATCACTTTAGCCCAGGATTTTGGGGCTACAGTGAGCTACAGTGATGTGCCACTGCACTCCGGCCAGGGTGACAGAGTGAGACCCTGTCTCTATCAAAAACAAAAACAAAACCCACAGCAGAAAGGAAGGAAGTGAAAAGAAAACAAAATTTTTTCCAGAGATCCTTCATGCTACCATACTTTTGCTTATCCCTCACTGGCCAACATGCTTCACTTGTCCATTATTAGACTGATCACCAACAAGAATAATGGAATTTCCATAATTGGCATAGAATAGGTCTCTATGGAGAGAACAGAGAAAAAACAGATGCACTCATCCTGCCCTACACTGCCAAATGAGCAAAGTAAAAATTCTGTCTATATGCAATAGGAAAGAATAACTGTAACCTGCAGTATTTGCATAGCTGACATGTAGCACGATATACAGCAGATCCTGAAAAGTCAACATACTCTCAAATTATTCATTCACTCACATCACGTAGATTTGTTGAGCACCTACCATGCAGCAGGCACTGTTCTCTATACCTGAGAGACATCAGAGAATATAATGTAACTTCTAAACCTCATGGAGTTTACAGGCCAAAGGAGGAAGACAGATGATAAACAAATTAGTATAATAAATAATTATATGTTATGTATCATTTCATATATTTATTTATTTATTTATTTATATGAAAGTGACAAGTAGTGTTTAAAAAAAATCAGGCCGGGCGCGGTGGCTCACGCTTGTAATCCCAGCACTTTGGGAGGCCGAGGCGGGCGGATCACGAGGTCAGGAGATCGAGACCACGGTGAAACCCCGTCTCTACTAAAAATACAAAAAACTAGCCGGGCGTGGTGGCGGGCGCCTGTAGTCCCAGCTACTCGGAGAAGCTGAGGCAGGAGAATGGCGTGAACCCGGGAGGCGGAGCTTGCAGTGAGCCGAGATTGTGCCACTGCACTCCAGCCTGGGCGACAGAGCGAGACTCCGTCTCAAAAAAAAAAAAAAAAAAAATCACGGTAAGATGGGTCCAGGTGGAAGTTTCAAATAGGGTGATCAGAGAAGACCTCCTTGAAAAGTGACAATAATTTCAAGGAGAAGGGGCCAAAAATTAAGACACCCTCTCACCTGAAAAGCTGACTGATTCTGGATTTTAAATGGCAAAAGGTCAGATTATCGCCTTCCCAGTAAAGCCTAATTATCCAGATAGCCTCAAGATAGCTGCTGTTAATGTGAAAGAACATGTCAGAGAAAGAGCAAGGAAGCAAAAGCTGAAGTACTATCTAGAATACATCCAGAAAATGTTTTGCTTGTGCTTACAGGCACCTTGGAAGCAAATAAACTTAGAATTTACTAAGATTGAGGAAACTGTGTTGCTAAAGAATCTATGAGCCTAAGAACCAAATAGCCTTGTGACTCTATGGTCCTACAAACTAAGCTGTAAAATATATGCAGCTTTCAAGAGGAACAAATTCTCCAAAGCCCTCTTAGATCTGATCAAGAAGAATAACAGGCAAAGAAGTTACTTCCAGAGAGCACAGCAGGGGGCCAGAGACCAATGGACAAGAATTTACTCCCACAAAGCAGAAATAAGGCCCAATCAAGGAAGTTCCTTCACTACTAAGACAGAGGTCTTTGACCCCCACCCTGTCTAGCTGGTTTCTATCAGTGCTATGGACCAGTGACTGCTGTGTTTCTCCTTCTTCCCTTTTCTGAATAGGAGTTTTAATTGCAGTTATCCTGTCTCTGGTCCACCATTTATTCTGGTGGGAGGAAGGGGTGACAGAAAGAGAGGAAAAGTATTTTACCTTCAACTTATAGGTCACCAGATAACTAGGAGCTACCTATAGATGTGAGTAGGACTGATCATCACCAATCAACATACCTATGGATGCTGAGCTGGATGCAGCGGCTGAATATAACCTTGAGTTGTCTCCCTGGGGGAAGGGGTGAATGTGCTCCTTGGGGCTTGCCCAGAGAGAGGATGAGTATGAGAAGGATATACACAGAAACTTGGCAGCCAGAGTTTCAGGCTGTGGGAGAGACAGGTAGTCATCTACTAAAAATTATCCACTCATTATTCCTAGGCACAAAAATAGGTTACATTTCCCCGTCTCCCTCACAGACTGATATAACCATGTGACTAAATTCTCAATAATGAAATGTGAAATACGAGTAGATGTGGTATGTGCCTGCCTCTTCAGGAATGGGCTTTTTAAGAGAGGTGTGCTTCCTCCACACTACCCCCTTTCCAGTGGCTGAAATCTGGATGCAATCCTGACCTTGCACCAGATGACAAGGTCCTAGGGGATGGAAGAAACCTGGGTCCTTAAATCACCATGGGAAGGAGAGCTACTACCAACCTGGGGTACCTACCTTCAGTTATTACATGAGGGAAAAACCATTTCCTTGTTTATTAAGTCACTGAATTTCTAAGTCAGGGTTTATAACAATTTATCCTCCGCTAACACAAACATTTTGCTAATGTATAAATTATCTCCTATATATTTTAAGATGGCAAAAAAGAATGTAATACACTTTGGAAGCCTTTCTTTCAAAATAGCTAAAATGTTTTCAGTTTTGAAACCTACATTTTCCAGTTATTTTGAAAACAAATACTATGGTGGGATCTCTTATTACAGACTATGGATAATGAATTATTCATATGCTTAACATATAAGATTTAGCAAAATAATGAAAAAAGCAAGAAATAAAAGTTATTGGCCAATGTGGTACTTAGACATTTTCATGGTGCTACAGCAATTGAAATGCAAATGTATTCCATTGCCATTAAAAACTCCTTTCCAAATGCAATTACTTAATGCCTTTCACTTATACTAAGCAGTAAATTTCTCAAGAGGAAGGACTTTGTTTTACTCTCTACTTTGTAACTAATACCCAGCACAGTATCTCACATATAATGTGCATTTAATAAATAATTACTGAATGAATAAATCAATGACTGATTGAATGAATTTCATTTCTCATTGGTTTTAGCTTTTGTGAAAAAAATGTTTAGTAGAAATTCAAAAGGCAGAAAAGCAAAAAAGTTGTACTTTTTTTTACTACCCTTAATGCTGTTAAATGGAACTAAATATGGCCTGAGAAAGCCTCTCTATTTCCATACTTGAGTCCTATTGGATAAACCATAACCTAACATAGTAGGTAGACAAGACTGAAAACCTAACTTAGGAGAATGCTTCTGTAGCAATAGCTGAATCTCAGCCAATCCCAGCAGCCATACTTTGGCCACTCACACACTGCTCAATGTTCCAACTGTGTTCAAATAAGGCAAATGCCAAGCTGTAACCAATCCAGCTGTTTCTGTACCTCACTTCCATTTTCTGTATGTCGCTTTCTTTTTTTTCCTTTTTTTTTTTTTGTCTATAAATTGCTCTGACCACGAGGCATCCCTGGAATCTCTATGAATCTGCTGTGATTCTGGAGGTTGCCTGATTTGCGAATCATTTTTTTCTTGCTCAATTAAACTCTGTTAAATTCAATTTGTCTAAAGTTTTTAACAATGCTATAATTCTCTCGTCATCAAACTTCAAAATTGTATCTCATTCAATGGGTACACCAATAGTAAACTCAGAAACATGTCTGGATTTTAATTTCTAGCTTGAGTATTCTGTACCCAAAGCCTGATACTTATACGATGGAGTATAAAAATAAACCTCTGGTAAATTATGAAACAGACTTTTCTAACTTCAGACATCAATACTAAACTTTCCTTTTATCACCTTGAATTTAACAGGGGGGACTGTGCACATTACTGAAGACTAGATTTGGCTCACAGCAGAAACAAAAAAAATCGATAGCTTGGTAGTTAACTCCTAATCTTCTCCCAGAAATGCCAACACAGAATTTATCCACAGACTAGAAATATGTTTGCTTTGTTCTGCTTGCAAAACAAGACAATGGATCAGCAGACAGCTTACCCATAATGTCAGCATTATTAAAACTATAGGTAATAAATCCCTTTAATGCAAATATCTGTATCTCAAACTTTCAGAGGGATGCTTGTCTAAGCTTAAGAGGAGCCATAATTTTAAGAGTGATATTTTCTTCAGTGTTAAAGATTCCAAAAGAGCAGCGCTAGACTCCCTGTGTAGAATATTATAAGGATTACACTTTTAGAAAATGGATGAATAAAACTGAAATAAGCCTGCCAGATTGTTCAATTTCAGTGGAAATCAAAAATAATTTTTAAGCAAATTATTATTATTATTTTTGGGAAAGAGTCTTGCTCTGCCACCAGGCTGGAGTGCAGTGGCATGATCTCGGCTCACTGCAGCCTCTGCCTCCCAGGTTCAAGAGATTCCTCTGTTTCAGTCGCCCAGGTAGCTAGGACTACAGGTGTGTGCCACCACACCCAGCTAATTTTTTTGTATTTTAATAGAGACGGGGTTTCACCATGTTGGCCAAGATGGTCTCCATCTCCTGACCTGGTGATCTACCTGGCTCAGCCTCCCAAAGTACTAGGATTACAGGTGTGAGCCAACACGCCCAGCCTCAAATATATTCTTTAATCCAGCATTTCATCTAAGATTAAAAATTTAATTGTCAGTGTTTATTAATCAATTTTAATTTTTAACGTGATTCATTCATTTAATAAATATTGAGCACTGCAGTAGAGATTGCTTGCGTAAATTGCAATATCTATGCTCCCTCTTTTAGAAGCCCTGACTTTTAGCTGGCCATATGGTCATCTGGAATAAAGATGTGGTCCCCAAGCCCCCACCTCAGTTTGAGTCTAGGAGATGGAGATTGCAGTAAATCAAGATTGCACTACTGAACTCAAGCCTGGGTGACAGAGCAACTCTGTCTCATGGAAAAAAAAACAAAGCAAAATGCATGCCTAAGAACTTTGAAGATCAGAGTCACCACACTCACCCTAGCTGCTCAATTCTAGACTTCAACATAAGAGAAAAAAATAAAGTCCAACTTTTTTTTTTTTTTTTGAGACAAGGTCTCACTCTGTTGCCCAGGCTGGAGTTCAGTGTCACAATCCCAGCTAACTGCAGCCTTGACCTCCCGTACTCAAGCAATCCTCCCACCTCATCCTCCTGAGTAGCTGGTACTACAGGGCTGCACCACCACACCCGGCTAATTCTTTTGGTATTTTTTTGTAGAGATGGGGTTTCACCATGTTGCCCAGGCTGGTTATGAATTCTTGGGCTCAAGTGACCCTCCTGCCTCAGCCTTCCAAAGTGCTGGGATTACAGGCATGAGCCAGCATGTCTGCCCATGTCCAACTTTTTATGTCACTGTTACTTGGGGATTTTTATATTACTTGCAGTGAAACTTAATCCTACTGGATTCAAACACAAATTATAAGATATTATAATTTGTAAGTGTTAAATACAAGATGAGTAAGGCAGAGTTGCTGCATACAAATCAGCTTAAAATTTAGCAATAAATAATGATGTAGAAAGAGTACCAGACTAGATTATGACAGATAGATTTTTCCTGTTTAATAGGTTTCAAACCAATTCCCCTCCTCTGGTAAGAGTAACCACTTTCCTTTTGGGAAACTTGTCTTCCATATCTTGAGATCAAATTTTAATTCCTATACCCCCACTCCTGAGCCAACTTCAATTATCTGGGAACGGAGGAAGAGCTGAAAATGTAATAGAGCCTGGCCAATTAAAGTACTAGCAATTGTGATTGATTCAGAGACAAGCATATGAATCACATTTGGCCATTCAGAATCCCGCTGTATTAATCAGCTATCACTGCAAAATGTTGCATAATTGTACAACCCCCAACTCAGTACTTGTATTAATCTGTTCTCACATTGCTATTAAAAACTACCTGAGACTGGGTAGTTTATAAAGAAAAGATGTTTAATTGACTCACAGTACCACAGGCTGAACAGGAAGCATGGCTGGAGAGGCCACAAGAAACTTAGAATCATGGTGGAAGGTGAAGGGGAAGCAAGCACATCTTCACATAGTGACAGGAGACAGAGAGTGCAAAGGGGAAAATGCTACACACTTTCAACCATATATCATGAGAACTCACTATCACAAGAACAGCAAGAGGGAAATCCACCTCCATGATCTAATAACCTCCCACACAGCCCTTTCCCCAACATTGGGGATTAGAATTCAACATGAGATTTGGGTGGGGACACAGAGCCAAACCATATCAGTACTTTAATAACCAACATCATGGATCTATAGGTCAGCTGGGGCAACCCAGCGTTAGGCTGCAAGTTGGACCCTTCAATCTGTTTGATCTCTACATCTCTCTCATCTTTCTTGGACCAGCAAATACCTGGATGAAGGTCTTCTTGTGACATATGACAGAGATAAAGAAGCCAAGCTAAAGCACACAAGCACATTTAAGGTCTCTGCTCATTGTCATGCATTAATATTTTTTTGGGATGGGGAAATATATTCTGCTCACTACAGTAACTATAAGGTCATATGTAAGAGAAAGGGGGTGAAGAAGTGGAAATAATAATTCAGTCAATCAGTCACACCATCTTGAATTTCCAGTAGCTTCAGGATCATGGTACCAGAAGGCTTTGAGCCTGGGGCTACATATGCCAATCTTCCTGGCTAAATGGAAAAAGCACCTCTCTAATTGGAGAGAATTAGATAACATAGGAGGAGAAACAAATAGGTGAGAGATGGGTGGATGGATATAGCGAATATACTAAATCCTTTATTTTAAAAATGGGGCCATGTCAGAAAAACATACTAAAAATAGTAGTGGTATGAGCAAGCATTGTGGGAATTCAGGAAAGTAAAAGGATTAGAGATATTTTTGTAGCAGACATTCATTTGAATTGGACTTTAAATGATGAGAAAAATGTTCACCACTGTAGAGGTAATGCAATGATTTTCAGAAAAAAAACATTATGCGATCTCTCTAACAGACATTGTTGGTCTCCCTCACGGAGACCTACTAGGGCAGCGCAGATGGGAAATGTGGGGTTGGAGCCCCCACACAGAGTCCCCTCTGTGATACTGCCTAGTGGAGCTGTGATTAGAGGGCCACTGTCCTCCAGACCCCAGAATGGTAGATCCACTGACAGCTTTCACCTTGCACCTGGAAAAGCCATAGGCACTCAAAGCCAGCTCATGAAAGCAGCCTCAGGGGCTGTACCTTGCAGAGCCACGTAGGCAGAGCTGCCCAAGACCTTGGGAGCCCACCTCTTGCATCAGGGTGCCCTGGATGTGAGACATGGAGTCAAAGGAGTTTATTTTGGAGCTTTAAGATTTAATGGCTGCCCCGCTGGATTTCAGACTTACATGGGGCCTGTAACCCCTTTATTTTGGCCAATTTCTCCCTTTTGGAATGGGAGTATTTACCCAAAGTCTATATCCTCATTGTATGTTGGAAACAACTAACTTGCTTTTGATTTTACAGGCTCATAGGCAGAAGGGACTTGTCTCAGATGAAACTTTGGACTTGGGCTTTTGAATTAATGCTGGAATGAGTTAAGACTTTCGGGGACTGTTGGGAAGGCATGGTTGTGATTTTAGATGTGAAAAGGACATGAGATTTGGGAGGGGCCAGGGTGGAATGATACGGTTTGGCTCTGTGTGCTCACACAAATTTCATCTTGAATTGTGATCTTCACATGTCAAGGGAGGGGCCTGGTGGGAGGTGATTGAATCATGAGGGTAGACTTTTCCTTTGCTGTTCTCATTATAATGAGTGAGTTCTCATGAGATCTGGTTGTTTGAAAGTGGGTGGCACTTCCTCCTTTGCTCTGTCTGTCTCCCCTTCTCCACCATGATAAGACATGCTTTCTTCCCCTTTGCCTTCCGCCATAGTTGTAAGTTTCCTACGGCCTCCTATTCTATCCATGCTTCCTGTGCAGCCTGTGGAACTGTGAGTCAATTAAACCTATTTTCTTCATAAATTATCTAGTCTCAGGTAGTTCTTTAGAGCAGTGTGAAAATGGACTAATATAGCTGTTATTACAAAATAGTCAAAATATTTAAAAAATTAAAGTTTATTCAGTAAAAAAATTATAGTAAGCTAAGGTTAATTATTGATGAAAGAAAAAAATTATAAAATAAACAGTGTAGTGTACATGTACTGTGTTTATAAAGTCTACAGTGATTTTTAGTAATGTCCTAGGCCTTCATATTCAGTCACCATTTACTCACTGACCCACTCACAGCAACTTTTACTCCTGCAGGCTCCATTAATAATCAGTGCCTGATATACCATTTTTTTCTTTTATACAGTATTTTTACTATACCTTTAGTATGTCTAGATACACAAATACTTACCATTGCCTTATAATTGCCTACAGTATTCAGTACAGTCACATGCTGTACAGGTTCAAAGCCTAGGTCTTTGAATAGTCAAGGATTTTACCTTTAACTAACTACAATTCTTACTAATTTAGTAACTCAGTGAAGTGTGCAAAAATGTGTTATAAACTATAAAGTGATATACAATGACTAGTTTTGTAATTAGCTCTTGGCCTAACACAGACATTACTTTGACTTTAGGCTTAGTTAGGAATCTGTATTAATCTGTTCTCCCACTGCTGATAAAGACATACCCGAGACTGGGCAATTTACAAAAGAAAGAGATTTAATGGACTTAACAGTTCCAATTGGCCAGGGAGGCCTCACTATCATGGTGGAAGGTGAAAAGCACATCTTGCATGGCGGCAGACAACCAAAATCTAGAAAATATGAATTCTAGGACACTGAAACACAGACAGTACAAACATGTGATCCATAATAGGAAAGAAACAAATGAGAGGAGACCTATGATTACCCTGATTTTACACCTGGAAGTACTTTCGGACCGTGGTCCACATAAGGAAATCCAAGCAAAGTTGCTCTGGGGAGAAAAAGATTTGAGTTTGGGAAGTCTAAGACGGGCTGGAATTTGCAATAAAGAGTGACAGAAAGGAAAAACTATACCTAGAAAGAGTTTCAGAATACTCTTGAAGTCTTTGGCTGAATACTAAGCTGTGCATGTATAGGGCGAGACCTTACAGAAAATTTAAATACCAGGGCAAAAAAATAACTATCACTGAAAGAACAATTACTGGGGAACTACAAACTGAACACCTGCTGGAACTCACAGGGACAGGAGTCATTTGAGTTTTAATCAACTAGAGTGCAGAATCTTTGTTAAATACCCATGACACACAATAGAGGGTCTAAGGAGCCACTCTTCAAGGACTGGACTAAGATATCCATATTACAAAATGATAGTGTAGACCCTCACAAGGTTTACAAACAAGTCTCTAAAGAAGCAAGCTGATCAGCCACTAGAGTAACATCTTCCCAAAATAAATCTCAATCTTCTTTAAAAATTTCGACATTCAATCTTTTTAATGCTGGCATAACTAATACAAGTTTAATGGCTTGAAACAACACCCATTTATTATCTCACAGTTCTGCAGGTAAAAATTCCAGTACAGCATGATTCACTTGAATCCTCTATTTAGAATCTCATACGGCTGAAATCAAAGTGTTGGGAGATTGTTCAAATGAGCTTCCCAATCCATGCATGCTGTTGGCTGAATTCTGTTCCTTGCAGTTTAAAGACTGTGGCTCCCATTTCCTTGCTGGCTACCAGCTGGAGACCAGTGTTTGCTCCTAGAGCAATGGTGGGTCAAGTCCCTCTCATGCTTCCAATCACTTTGACTTTCTGTTTGCTGCATTTCTCTGAGATTACTTGGAGAAAGACCTCTGGTTATAAGGGTTCATGTGATTAGATTGGGCTCGCCCCAATAATCCAGGAAAACCTATTTTAAAGTTTATAACTTTAATTATATCTACAAAGTCTCTTTTGCTATGTTACATACATATTCAAAAGATCCAAGAGTTAGGGTGTGGACATCTTTTTCTTTTTCTTTTTTTTTTTTTTTGAGACAGAGTCTTACTCTGTTCACCCAGGCTGGAGTGAAGTCGCACTATCTCAGCTCACACAACATCCACCTCTAGGACCCAAGCCAGTCTCCCACCTCAGCCTTCTGAGTAGATGGGACTACAGGCATGCACCACCATGCCTGGCTAATTTTTGTGGGGTTTTTTTGGTAGAGATGGGGCTTCACGATGTTGCCCAGGCTAGTCTCGAACACCTAGACTCAAACGATCAGCCCACCTCAGCCTCCCAAAGTGCTAAGATTACAGGTATGAGCCCCCATGCCCCACTGATCCCCAGCGTCGGAGGTGAAGCTTGGTTGCAGAGCGGGGAGCAAGGGGTTGAAGCTCAGTTATGGATCCCTGATGAATGGCTTGGTGCCATTCTCTAGGGTGTGAATCAATTCCCACTCTTAATTCCCAATGGAACTAGTTTTTAAATAAAATAAAATAAAAAATAAAAAAAAGAGAGAGCAAGCTTGGAATTTCCTCCCCTCTCTCTCTTGCTTGCTCTCCGGCCACATGATCTCTGCACACACTGGCTCTCCTTTGCCTCCTATCATGAATAGAAACAGCCTGAGGCCATCACCAGAAGCAGATGCTGGCACTATGCTTCTTGCACAGCCTCCAGAATCATGAGCCAAATAAACCTCTTTTCTATATAAATTATCCAGCCTTAGGTATTCCTTTACAGGAACACAAGCTGACTAAGACAAGCAGTAAAAAGAAACCACTGTTACAAAATACCATCATGAATCTCAAAAACATGCTGAATGACAATAGCCAATCACAAATGAACACACACTGCTTAATTCTATGTATACGAATTCCTATAACAGACAAAACTAAAACACTTAGTCATATAAATTAGATCCCATGTTGAAGGAGCTTGACCAGGAAGGAACAGAAAGAAATGTTGGGGCGGTGGAAATGTTCTGTATCATCACTGGGGTGGTGGTTACTCAAGTGTATATATTTGCCAAAACTCATCAAATAATGCTTTTAAAATGGGAGCATTTTATTTCTGTAAATTATTCTTTGATTTTTAAAAAAAAGCCAACAACAAGAGAGAAAAGTTTTAAGAATAGCAAGTAAACAATGTGAAATGCCATAGGAAGGAAGACGATTCTGAGAATTGAAAAGAACTTGTTTCAATTTTTAAATTTTAGTGATTTTAGAACACTTTTATTGAATCCCTTTAAAAGAGTCCTTTTTAAAAGAATCCTTTTTATTGAAAAGATGGGTAGAATCCAAGATGCAAGATATTTTCGTCGTAGTTACCTAGAATGAGAAATTCGAAGAGAAAAAGCACAGGCTTTTCATTTCAATTAGTGCATCTCAAACTTCGATGAACATAGGAATCTCCTGGGGGTCTTGTTAAAGTGCAAGTATTGATTTAGGAAATCTCGAGTGGGGCCTGAGATTCTACATTTCTAACAGGAAACCAGGTAATGTCAATTTTGCTTGTTCATCTACTACAATTTAGGTGGCAAGGACACAGATGGCTCCTGCGAGGCACAAACGCCATAATTGGAGTGCTAATTTGGCCCAGAAGTTTCCAAGATCTAGAGAGTCCATTCTTACCATCAGTTCAAGAATGCCTACATGTAGATTGACAGGCCAGCCCTCTTTCTATGTGAGTGCAACCAGAACACATACATATGATGCTATATAAAATAACATTGATCTTAGGTCAGTAGCCTTGGGTTCAAGTCCCCTTTTTCTAACCAACTGTGATAACCTGGGTCAATTACTCGTAGGCTGCAATATGAGAGAACAGTTCCTGTTTCTCCTCTGTAGGTTAGTGTGAGGACTACAATAGAAAATGTAAGTGAAAGTACTGCATGAACCATACCCTAAAAAAACCAGAATAGCTTAAACAAAAGTCAAGCAAAGAATTTGAGAACCAAGCAGGACCTGAAAGTAAGAGGTGGGGCTTCGGGATTTTCCCCGTGGGCGTTGAGCGATGTACCATATTGGGGGCACGGGCGCCCCACAACAAATAATCTATTTAAAAAGCTTCTGTATTTGAAATTATGCCTCTATCATGACACCTGAATATGAACTTTTCCTTCGTTGGATACTTCAACTGGCACTTACCTATAAGTTCAGCGGCAGTATTCTGCTTCTTTCTCCTGAAGTCAAAGTGCCACCCACGCACCTCTCCAGTTCTGCCATCCACCCGCGGCTTTCCTACCCCCGCCGCCTGCAGCCCCCGCCCCGGGGCCGTAGTTTGCACTATGCTGAAGGGAGAGGTGGAACGGATTCGTCTATCTACGCACCTCGACGAGGGGGGTGTGAGGAGCTACGTTCCAGAGAACGGTAAGAAACTCCGGCCAGGACACACGGGATCACAGGAGAACTCGAGGCGAAGGTGCGGCGTCGGTGCAGGAGCGGAGGGGCGGGCCCACAGCAGCCCTGCGAGCGCGCAGGTAAGCCCGCGGCCGCGCCACCCTCCCTGCAGCCTTTACGGGATGGCGCCGGCGGGAGAGGGCGGGGCCAGGCGCTCGGCGGCCGCCTCTGCTGCGGCCGGAAACAATAGTGGAGGAACCCGAGCCGCGCGGAACGGCGGTGGTGGCCCGCGGAGCTGGACGGTAAAGACCCCTCAGCCCTGCTCCCATCCCACCTGAGCCCCGACCCCCAGTCCCATCGTCCCGCCTCCTTCGAGTTCCAAGCCCCGTGGCCCCTCGCGCTGCTGCGCTCCAGGCGCCCCGACGGACAGACCGACGGAGAGACGGTCTTGGGTCCGCGACTCTCTGGGGGCGGCCGCGCGCCCCCAACGCCGAAGGCCGGGCCAGGACCCGCCTCCCCGAGACGCTGAGGCTGGGCGGACCGGCCGCCGTGGCCCTTGGACGCGTTCTTCCCTCTGGGAGGAATCCCGGAGCGATGGGACGAGGCTCTCCCGCCCGCCAGGCTCCAGGATGCCGCGGCTCTCCCAGCTCCGGCTTGGGCCCCTCCGGCGGTGCCCGGCCGGTACCGTGAAGCCACCGCTCGGCCTTCGGTGTAGTTGCCCCGGACACGGCGGGACGCTCTCCCCGGGTATTCGGTACCCACGTGCGTTTTGCTGCCACCGACCTCCGTTCGATGCGAAGCTTCGCAACTCCGAGTTCGCGAGGCGCATCTGAGGTTCCCCCAATGAAGTTAGCAAAGCAATGTCCCGTGCAGGTCGTTTTTCCTGTTTCTCACAGCGTTAACTAGGTTGACAGAACCTGATAGCTGAAAAGGCCTCGCTGCTAAGCTCTCTGATTATTCGAGGTTGGGGGACGAAGGAGGAGGACTAGAATGCCCGAAAACCTCTTTCTTTCAGGTGCCCTTAACCCAATCAACTATAGGACATGGTGTCACCTATGGCCTGGCCTTAAGTTTTACTACTTTTGTGTCTTTCCACAGGAAAAGTGCAATGTTGAAGTGCAAGTATGGCGATGCTTGTTTGATGGAGCTTTTGCTTCAGATGAGCTGAACAGCTTCCTTATTTCCTAGAAGTTCCCAGTAAAGGGAACTACTCCAAAGGCAGGTTCTTGAAATGGTGTAACTTTCCTTTTCTGTTTCTTAATAGGGGCACTATGAACGAAGAGGAGCAGTTTGTAAACATTGATTTGAATGATGACAACATTTGCAGTGTTTGTAAACTGGGAACAGACAAAGAAACACTCTCCTTCTGCCACATTTGTTTTGAGCTAAATATTGAGGGTAAGGACACAGTATAGTTTTGATCTTATGGAATGAATTTAACATAGCTGCTTTATACTGATTGTAAGGTAAAACTAAAATATCTTCAATGATTGGAAATTGTGCTAAGTATGAATAGTGTAGAGATTTGTTAAAGATAAGGTTTCTGGAAATGAAGGTGCAGTTAACAGTTACAAATTTAAGAGAAATCTTTTTTTCTAAAAGACCCCTGCAACAACCCCATTTTTCCTAATACAGAAATAAGTATGAGTGTTGACTGGGAAACGTGTTTTCTGGTTTGAGAGCTTATTGAATTGTCAGATTTTAACAGACGTGTGTGTTTTTCATATTAAGAAGTAACAACAATTTTTTTATTCTTTCGAGCCTGTTATGCAAGTATTTGAGTGAGATGAGCTCGAACTCTTTTCTCACCAGTATGATCTTATTATCTGGAAAAATACTTTAAAATTTTTAGATTAACCTCTTTTCAGTGATCACACACACTGTTAGTAATTTTTAAAAACTGAAAAGGTTTTTAAAATTCTTTTAATAATGTCCCTAAGATACATGAAGAAAAATTCTCCAAATCCAAAAAGAAACCCAAGAAAAAAGCCCTATTGGAAGGATTTATTTGGATTGGTGCAGTTAGTGTTGTCATATTAAAATTGATTTTTGGTTTAGATATTTATGAGTCATACTAAAAAAAAATCCTTAATATTCCTGCAAAAAAAAATTTGGCCTGTAATTTGCGTTTTGAGTTGTAACATATCAGTAGAGAGACTTTATTAAACCTCTAGATTTTGGACAATTTCAAAATAGTTCTTTCCTTTTTTCTGTATTATATATTTGAAGTTTTTCATGATCTTTATTTTCTATTTGCTAAGTATGGGGTATGAAATGTTCTTATTGTTTAAAAAAATATAGTGGGGGATTATATACCTTGAAATTCCTGTTAGGACTTGTTATTCAGAAATTATTATGGTCACCAAACAGTATGTGATGGAAGATTATGGATTTCTTGTGGATTACATAGAATATCTATAACTTTGGCTTTAATAAATGTAGTGATTATAGCTAATTTCAAAAGATGACATAACAGGAACAGTTGGTGTATTCCTACAATCTCAGCTACTCCAGAGGTTAAGGTGAGAGGATTGCTTGAGCCTAGGAGTTCAAGTCCAGTTTGGGCTACATAGCAAGACCCCATCTCTAAAAAAATAAATAAAAATAAAAGGATATCTTAAAAATAAGTTTCTTTTACAGTACTTAAATCATGCTAGGGTGAAAATCCAAATTTATGTTCTTTGGAAATAGAGTTGGCTTGTATATTGTTGATACATTGTAGAATTTTAATTTTAGATGGGTAAAGACATTAGAAATTATCTAGTCCAAACCCTGTATTTTACCTTTAAGGAAACAGCCAAAAAGTTGGACTGCCCGGGGTTGCTGTAGTGGTGATGGCAAGCTGGTGTTATGTGCCAGGCACTGTGCTACACCCCTTATATGGATTGTCTTATTTAACTCAAGATAGCTTTGGAATGACTACTGTCATTTTCTATTTTAAATGTGATAGAACTGAACCTTGGAGACCTAAGAAATACAGTTTGAAGTCACACAGCTCATAATTGACGGTCCTGGACTTTAAAGCCTGGCAGTCTGGTTCTAGTATATGTGATCTTAATACCATTGATCTACTGTCAATAGTTATTTTATATCAATAGGGCTGATGTTCTAATCCTAATTGGTTATCCTTGCTATTCTCTCAGCCAGCTTTTTCTAACCAGTGTTTGCTGGCAAATCATCATTAACGGAGTTCATGCCATGATCGAATTTTTCCACAGAAACCTAAATTTTCGTAATTGCTTTTCTAGCTTTTTAAAATAAGCCTTTTAATTGGTTCTCAGTCATTATATGGAGAATATACAAATATTACCTCAGGTACCGTACATCTCAACATTTCAGCTCTGATAATATCTCAGCATGTAAGCATGGAATAAATCCTTTGTTTTTGAAATCATAGTTCCCTTCAGTGTAAAAGACAATTCTCAATTTGAATTAGAACTATTTCATTTAATACTCTATGTATATTCAGGGTTTCATATATTAAAATCCCAATTTAATCTTTGTAAGAAAAATTGGAATCAAATAATTTCTTCTCTATCTGGTGTCAGTTCTCAGCTCTCACAAATACACATTTTCATTTTCACTACAGTGATCAGCTAGTGTATTACAACTTTTTTGTTTGATAGAAGATTATTGTAGACTGGTGTAGTAGCTCACGCCTGTAATCCCAACACTTTGGGAGGCCAAGGCAGGTGGATCACCTGAGGTTGGGAGTTTGGGACCAGCCTGACCAACATGGAGAAACCCCGTCTCTACTAAAAATACAAAATTAACCAGGCGTGGTGGCACATGCCTGTAATCTCAGCTACTCAGGAGGCTGAGGCAAGAAAATTGCTTGAACCCAGGAGGTGGAGGTTGCAGTGAGGTGAGATTGTGCCATCGCACTCCATCCTGGGCAACAAGAGCGAAACTCCGTCTCAAAAAAAAAAAAAATTATTTTAGAAAAGAGGGAAACGAGCATCTTGAATTGCACAAAATTTTAGTTTTTATATCAGTATACAGGTCTTTAGAAATCAGTGGCGGAAAAAAGTCATAATAATTACATACTAGAAAAATAACAAGGTATATTTGTTGTCGGTAAATCTTTTAAAATGTTTTTGAAGCTTTCTTTCCTCTACCAAGTTCCCAACACAATGCCTGTCAATAGACTAGAATGTAAGAGGGGCTTTTTAAAAATGACATTTAACTTTACTAATTTAGTGTAAATTTTTTTGTAGTTTGGTAGTATTGCAGTTGCCTGATTTCTTAGCTTTATAATTGCTAACTTTGGTCTAAAGCACTCTTCTCTGAGAAGAGGCTGAGTAAAAATAAATTCTCTTGAGGAATAATAACAATTAAGCTAGTTTTGAGTACATACATTTGTAGTAAACAATAATAGAATTTTCTACTTTTTGGATTGTTGCTTACATCAAATCAACACTGGTTTCCTAATCAACTAGCCTCTTGTTTAAAAGCTGTGTGCATGCATACATTTATAAAATGAAGACAAAGGAAGGAAGAAATAACAAAAGACAATCTAATCTTGTTGAACAGATTTTGTATTGTGGGCATGGCTCTAAGTTGGCTTTTTCTCTGACTTTACAATAATGAAAAGGAAAGAGGAGCCTAAATTTTATATACTTCCAAGCCACAGGTGATATGCTTTAAGGACCTGAGAAACACACTTTGAGGACTCAGATATTTTTAAATGTTCACAAGGTTGACTTTTTTTTAACCTATGCTTCACCATTTGATATGGTTTGGATTTGTGTCCCCACCCAAATCTCATGTTGAAATGTAATCCCCAGTGTCCTAGGCAGAGACTGCTATTAGGTGATCGGATCGTGGAGGTGGAATTCACATGAATGGGTTAGCACCATCCCCTCAGTGCTGTTCTCATGATAGTCAGTGACTGAGTTATCGTGAGATCTGGTTGTTTAAAAATGTGTAGCACCTCCCCCCCTCACTCTCTTCCTCCTACTCTCTAGCCAATTGAGATGCTGGCTCCTTCTTTGCCTTCTGCCCTGATTGTAAGTTCCCTGAGGCCTCCGCAGAAGCTGATGCTACGGTGCTTATTGTACAGCCTGCGGAATTGTGAGCCAGTTAAACCTCTTTTCTTTATAAATTACCCTGTCTCTGGTATTTCTTTATAGTAATGCAAGAATGGACTAATACACCATTAAAATAAATTGTCTACTTCTCAGATTAGGAGACAGATGCATAAACTTCCTAAATACTTACAGCCTTGACCCTAAGACACTATGAACTTTTTCATACATATTAGTGACCAAATACTCTAAAATGCATCATAGTTCAAATTGCTAAAATCTCTAAAGATATTTAATGACCAACTCACTACCATTCCCTAAGGAATGGCAAAGAGGAAGGCAGCACAGGGTGGTTAGGAGCTAGTAATGAAACTCAACTGTAAGGTAACAAAGCCCAAAGTGAGACCTGAGCAGGAAAAGATCCAGGGTTTCAATACTGTTGGTTCATACTATCAGTTTTCATCTTGTACCAAAATAGTGTACAAATAATTCTTAGAGCATTTCTCTCTTCCTATAATTGGCTTGCTTTCTTTTCCATAGAGAAAAACCCCTTTTTTTTAAGCTAGCTTAGCTTAGTTTAGCTTTTTTTCCTTTATTTTATTAAAATAAGGGTTTCACTATGTTGCTTAGGCTGACCTCGAGCAGTTCTCCCACCTCAGTCTCCCAGGAAGCTGAGATTACAGGTGTGCATCACCTTACACCTGGCTAAAACTTTTTTATGAGATTGGACCAATTCCTGTTATACAGGTTGAGCATTCAAAATCGAAAATCTAAAACTTTTTGAACACCTACATGATGCTCAAAGGAGATGCTCATTGGAGCATTTTAGATTTTAGATTTTTGTTATTTGGAATCCTCAACCAGTAAGTATAATACAAATATTCTAAAATCTGAAATTGGAAACAGTTCTGGTCTCAAGTATTTCAGATAAGAGATACTCAATCTGTACTAAACAAAGTTTTCAGTGTAAGTTGACCTTGCTAGTTGATGAGTAAGTATGTATCTGGCTGCTCTCTCTGTAGTGCCTCTTGGACTACTTTCAATTAGTTCTTTCTAGAACCATTCTAGAAGGAGACCCAAAGTCAGCTCCTTAGCAATCTTTCCAGCAGGAAAAATCTGTAATCTTGGTTAAGTTGTAGGTGAATTAGTGCCTACGTTTAATCTTACTGTTCCTTGATTCTCCATGTCTTTACCATATACTGTTTGTGGTCAGTAGTCAGGGAACAATTTGAATCTCAATATGAAATTCTTGATTTGGTTTGGAAGTTAGAACTCGTTGTTTATTACTCGAAGAGGACATAAACTGTTCCTCTATGTCCTGCTTCTGACACACTAACTTTTTTCCACTTAAGTAAGGGGCCCCACCACTCGTGATCAGGAAGCTGTAAAGAGCTAATTCAATCTGGCATTAGCCTCTTTCTCATTTCCCATCCTGTAATGGCAAACATCATGTATTAACTAAAAGTTGCACTTTGAAGTATAAAGCCTAATGGGAATTCTGAACTTTAGCTTGGTGATCTTTAATATTCTTATCTTAGTCTATTTTGAGCTGCTATAACAGAATAGCTGAGACTGGGTAATTTATAAAGAACACAGATTTATTTCTTAGTTCCGGAGGTTGAGGGCCCTGCATTTGGGCAAGGGTCTTCATGCTGCATCATCCCATGGCAGAAGGCAGGAAGTCAAGAGAGAGCTAAACTCACTTTTATGTTAAAAGTGGTTTTTTTTGTTTTTTTTTGTTTTTTTTCCAAGATGGAGTCTCGCTCTGTCACCCAGGCTGGAGTGCAGTGGTGCAATCTCGCCTCACTGCAAGCTCCACCTCCCAGGTTCACACCATTCTCTTGCTTCAGCCTCCTGAGTAGCTGGGACTACAGGCGCCCGCCACCATGCCTGGCTAATTTTTTTATATTTTTAGCAGAGACGGGGTTTCACCATGTTAGCCAGGATGGTCTCAATTTGCTGACCTCGTGGTGCACCCACCTCGGCCTCCCGAAGTGCTGGGATTACAGGCGTGAGCCACCGCGCCTGGCCAACAGTGGTTTCTTACGAAAGTTATCTCAAGATAACTAACCCACTCCTACGATAATGACATTGCTTCATTCATTTGGTCAGAGCCCTCATTACCTAATCACCTATTAGACCCCTCCCAACACTGTTGCTTTAAGGATTGTTTCCAAAACATGAACTTTGAGGGACACGTTCACACCATAGCAACTTGAAAATAAAGGCTTAAGGTTGTTTTTTTTTTCTTAACTTCCTTTTAATATCACTTAGTTTGAACACTTTAAAAATGGCTCTGGTAGTAATACTTTATTTGAACAGGAGTAGGGATAGGTGAGAGTAAAAGTAGGCTTAATTGGTGATAAGTTTAAATAGTAGAATATTTTTAAAGAAAAATCATTGAAACTAGGCTAACAATATCTGGTAAAGACTTGTGATTTAACTAACAACCCATATATGAGGAGCCAGTTTCCAGACTCATCCCTGTCCTGTTGATGGTAGCCTCATTTTTTTTTCCTCCCGCCTAACTTTATTAGGGTGTCTAGGGTGCGTTTAAAATTTAGATCACACTTAAATTTTGGTTGTGAAGATACTTCCTCTGCAACAGAGGAGTATATATGTTCATAATGATGATCTTGAGTGCTTTTTGAGTCAGTGATAAAAATATGTTATGGCCGGGCGCGGTGGCTCACGCTTGTACTCCCAGCACTTTGGGAGGCTGAGGCAGGCGGATCATGAGGTCAGGAGATCGAGACCACTGTGAAACCCCATCTCTACTAAAAATACAAAAAAAAAAATTAGCCGGGTGTGGTGGCGGGCGTCTGTAGTCCCAGCTACTCAGGAGGCTGAGGCAGGAGAATGGCGTGAACCCGGGAGGCGGAGCTTGCAGTGAGCCGAGATTGCACCACTGCACTCCAGCCTGGGCGACAGAGCGAGACTCCATCTCAAAAAAAAAATGTTATTTTAAATCAGTGATTTAAAGTTGAAAACAAGCAGAGTATATAAGCCAGAATATCCTATTAATAAGAATATCATAATTACAAATTAAAATGATTTATTAGAATACATAGAAATGACTTTCTGGTTCAGAGTCATAGTTCATTTATCCCAATAGTCTGACAGATGAAAAGAAATGTTTTATGAGATATATGAAAACAACTTAAATCTAAATTGAACGTCTTTACTACTTGGATCAAAAATATTCTCAAAGATACAGTTTTTATGTTGAAATAACTTACAATAACTGTTACTGAAAAACTAATAAAGAGACATCACCTGTCCAGAAAGGATTATTTGCCTTTATGAAGTATAATAGACACTAAAAGTGTAATTTTTCTTATTACATGCAAATAATAATGGCCTGTAAAGAAAGAAGACAAAGATAGATTTATCTCTACTCTAGCGGAAGTGAAGTGTCACCCTGTAGTTGGAAGAAACTAGTCCACCTTATGCTCAGTAGATATTTAGGGAATTTATGCTTTTAGGTAAGTCTCTTATCTAAATAATAGTTGGATATTATTTACCAGGTATTGTACACTTTACATGCAGTTTAAAATTTTATTCTTAATACAACTATATGAAGTAGGTTCTGTGTTATCCCAGTTTGATGAATAAGGAAAGTGAGTAGAGAGTCTGGGTAACTATTCCAAAAATCACAAAGGTTAGAGACCCAGGGTCTCTGATTCCAAAATGTCCAGGTGCTTAAATTTCTGCTTCCAAAGAAAATGACATGGACTCTTGGGAATTTAGGAGCTATTAAGTAACTTTTAGGCAAGATTGGAAATGAATTACACAAATGTGAATATTCAAGCAAGGACTAAAGTTTGGGTCCTAAGACATGCTTAATTTTTAAATAATTTCTACTCATGATATTTAATGAATACACATTCTGTGGAATAGCCAAAAATACACATTTCTGATGACCTAAGAGAGTGGAATGATGCAATTTCCATATAGATCGTAATCTAAACAGTAATATGCCAACATAATATAGTTTTGAGAAATTTTTATTGGATTGGTGTTAATCAGATGGGAGGAACTAGGAAGAAAAAGGACACACAAGACAGTCTTGTTGCTGGACCTTACCCAGAAGTATGCGGATGTCAGCTGGTAGTGAAACAGTGATTCTAACACTGCTCTCTGTCCTTCCACCATCCAAGTAAAGCAGACTAGCATATTTATCCTGATTAGCCTTTCTTTCAGGAGAGAGAACAGGATTATGGGTAAGTGGAAGCAGACAGTGTGAGCACAGGTGAAGATGTCAGCACCAATCCTGAAATTGCGTAGCAGCTCCCTTTTGCTTATCAGCCTCAATAGCTGATGCTGGGACAACCAGAGAGAAAAGAAAGTGTTCATTAATGTTGAGCTTCCTAGTTTCTGAATTTTAGAAGATAATGAGCATTAAACTTAACTATGTCAATAGAACATTTTAGAAATATTTAGAACATATTTAGAAATACTGTTCCTCTGTTTACAGTTCAAAATTAAAACTTAAAATTTTTTCAATGTTTATTACTGAATATAAATTAAAAACAATATAATTATATTTGTATAGCATTTTAGAGGTTGGAAGGTGATTTTGCTGTTACATTTAATCACCATATTATGGGAAATGAGCATTAAATGTGAATTTTAAATAAGGCAAGACATGAAAAATGTATGAGTGATTGAAATCAAAGTAGCTAAGTAAAGTTGCAGAGTTATCAAAATGTTAACCACAGTTCTGGTTGGAGTGAATTTAAATTATTCTAATTCAATTTGTCATACCATCTGTTAAGAATCTGATAAGGAGAATAAACCCATTAAACTCTGAGCTTTGGATTTATCGTTTTAACAAGGGGACAGTGTCTCTTCTTTATAAATAATTTTCAATTAATATATCTATTTCTGGTAGCTCTTTGCTCTTACTGTCTTGAATTGTACAACAGTAAGGCAAAATGATGATTTGTGTGTACCCATAAATCTGAATCTCAAAATGAAAGCTCTGTGGTTGATTTCACCATAATTTTAAACATATTCCTTCAGTAAATACTAACTGAGCAACCACTAAGTGTCAGAAATTCTCTAGTAGCTAGAGATAATGGAGTTAGCAAAAATAAACAAATCCCCAACATATGAGGCTTACATGAGAGGAGGAAAAAGACAATAGAATAAATAAATTGTATGGCATATTGGAATGTAATACAGGATTATTTGCCACTATGAAGTATAATAATAGACACTAAAAGCACCTTCCAGTTTCTGAAGTGCTATACAAATATACTTAATGACATTTTTAATATCTGTCCTAAACGTATTACTGGTGGAATAATATCTACCATGAACTTAATGAATGATAATTGCTACTCTGTTTTGAAAATTAGAGCCCATACATTGAGGAAATCTGGTTGTGTTATTTGGGAGGAGTGTTTCAAGATTAACATGGAATACTCCTTCATTCATACTTTTATACTGCTGTCTTCAAATATTAAAGAGGATCTTCAGTATCTTTAAGTATTTTGGACAGTAGAAAATACTTCAAAGTTTTTATATTACTGTTTACTCTGAGGACATTTACTTAATATCCTTCATAATTTTGACCATGTTAATTTGGCTGAACTAATTGTTTTCCATTTATCCTGATAAATCCACATTTTCATTATTGTATTAGTTCTCACATTGCTGTAAAGAACTACCTGAGACTGGGTAATTTATGAAGAAAGAGGTTTAATTTTCTCACAGCTCTGCAGGCTGTACAGGAAGCATGGCTGGGGAGGCCACAGAAAATGTAACAATTATACCAGAAGGTGAAGGAATGTCTTAATGGCCAAAGAAGGAGGAAGAGAGAGAGAAGAAGGTGCTACATACTTTTAAACAACCATATCTTGTGAGAACTCACTATCATGAGAACTGCAAGGGGGACGTCCGCCCCATGATCTAATCACCTCCCACCAAGCCCCTCCTCCAATATTGGGGATTACAGTTTAACCTGAGATTTGGGTGGGGACAAATCCAAACCATATCATTCTGTTCCTGGCCCCTCCCAAATCTCATGTCCTTCTCGTATTGGAAAATACAATCATCCTTTATCGACAGTCCCTCATAGACTTAACTCATTTTAGCATCAATTCAAAAGTCCACAGTCCAAAGTCTCATCTGAGACAAAGCAAGTCCTTTCTGTCTATAAGCCTCTAAAAAACAAGTTAGTTACTTCCAAGATACAGTGAGGTTACATCACAGACTGGGGTTATGTGCCTGCAGCTTTTCCAGGTGCACAGTGAAAGCTGTCAGTGAATCTAGCATTCTGGAGTCTGGAGTACGGTGATCCTCTTCCCACAGCTCCACTAGGCAGTGCCACAGTGGGGCCTCTTTGTGGGGGCTCCAACCCCACATTTCCCATTTGCACTGCCTTAGTAGAGGTTCTCCATGAGGGCTCCACCCCTGTAAGCAGACTTCTGCCTGGACATCCAGGCATTTCCATACATCCTCTGAAATCTAGGTAGAGGCTCCCAAGCCTCAACTCTTGCCCTCTGCACACCTGTAGGGTTAACACCACGTGGAAGACCCCAAGGCTTACAGCTTGCACTCTCTGGAGCAGAGGCCTGAGACATATCCTGGGCCTTTTTAGCCATGGCTGGAACTGAAGTGGCTGGGACATGAGCAGTGTCTCAAGGTTATACAGGGCAGCAGGGCCCTGGGCCCAGGCCATGAAACCATTCTTTCCTCCTAGGCCTCTGGGCCTGTGATGGGAAGGGCTGCAACAAAGGTCTCTGAAATGCCTTCAAGGCATTTTCCCCATTGTCTTGGCTATTCAGCTCCTCTTTACTGCAGCTGGCTTGAATTCCTCCCCAAAAATGGGCTTTTCTTTTCTACCACATGGTCAGGCTGCAAATTTTCTGAAGTCTTATACTCTACTTCCTTTTTAAATATAAGTTCCAGTTTCAGATCATCTCTTCATTCACATTTATGACCATACTCTGTTAGAAGCAGCCAGGCCACATCTTGAACACTTTACCGCTGAGAAATTTCTTCCACCAGATAGCCTAAATCATCACTCTCAAGTTCAAAGGTCCACAGATCCCTTGACCAGGGGTACAGTGCCACCAGTCTCTTTAATAAAGCATAGCAAGAGTGACCTTTACTCCAGTTCCCAATAAATTTATCATCTCCATCTGAGACAACTTGGACTTCATTGTCCATATCACTGTCAGCATTTTGGGCACAACAATTTAACAAGTGTCTAGTAAGTTCCGAACTTTGCCTTATCATCCTGTCTTCTTCTGAGCCCTCCAAACTGTTCCAACCTCTGCGCATTATCCAGTTCCAAAGTCGCTTCCACATTTTCAGATATCTTTATAGCAATGCCCCATTCCCAGTACCGATTTTCTGTATTGGTTCTTGCATTGCTATAAAGAACTACCTGAGATTGGGTCACGGTTCCGCAGGCTGTATAGGAAGCATAGCTCGGGAGGCCTCAGAAAACTTATAATCATGACAGAAGGTGAAGGGGAAGCAGGCACATCTTACATGGCTGGAGAAGGAGTAAGAGAGAAGGGGGAGGTGTTACACGCTTTTGAACGATCAGATTTTGTGAGATTCACTATCATGAGAACAGCAAGGGGGAAGTTTGCTCCCATGATCCAGTCACCTCCTACCAGCGCCCTCCTCCAACATTGCGTATTACAATTTGACGTGATATTTGGGTGGGAACACAAATCGAAACCATATCAATTTTATTTCTACTACACAGTAGAATAAATACAGTATAGATAAAATATAATTCCTACATATTAGAAAGTTCTCCAGAAAAGTCAGTTTTAGATTATTATTATTATTATTAGATTATTAGGTTATTTATTAACAAAATTGTATTAGATAAATATCAGTCATAGATATTCTGGGAAATCTCAGTTCTCAATTGAGGGTGAATATGGACCAATTTAATTTCTTTCACACTTCTTACAGCCTCTGTCTTTTCTGCCTCTCACTCTTTCTTTTTTTTGAGATGGAGCCTTGTTCTGTTGCCCAGGCTGGAGTGCAGTGACCAGTGACAGGATCTTGGCTCACTGCAACCTCTGCCTCCCGGGTTCAAGTGATTCTCCTGCCTCAGCCTCCCGAGTAGCTGCGATTACAGGTACCTGCCACCACGCCCAGCTCATTTTTATATTTTTAGTAGAGATGGGATTTCACCATGTTGGCCAGGCTGATCTCAAACTCCTTATCTCAGGGTGATCCACCTGCCTTGGCCTCCCAAAGTGTTGGGATTACAGGCATGAGCCACTGTGCCCAGCCTCCCCCTCTTAATTCATCTATTTACCCTCTCCTCCGTTTTTTTTTTTTTTTTTTTTTTTTTTTTTTTTTTTTTTTTTTTTTTTTTTTACCAGCTCATCAGCTTGGCAACCTACAGTTATTTTCTATGTAACCTGGCAGATTGGCCAAAAGAATGATTAGCATATCAGAAATGTTCATGTCCCCCATTTTAAAAGGAAAAGTCAGGGAAAAAAACTTTTCCCTTTTTTCCTTAAGCCACAGTTCTTTAAAGAGCAGTTCATTTAGGGTCTGTTATTTCTCCTCCCAGCTATTCTTCATGCCCTCTAATTTGCCACCCTCTTTTGCTCTCACCAGCAATCACCTACCTATCTAGGCAATAAAACAGGTTCGTGTTACTGTAATTTTCAAAGTCTGACGTCTTGTTTCTAAGAAAATAGATCACTTTCTCAGTTAGAACTTAAGTTGAGCAGGTGGCAGTTCAGGAGATGAAGGGCAAAGACACAGAGTTATCACATTTCTTGCTTTCAAACCCTAAATTTGCTTTGTCATAATAGTGTGCCTTCATTCATCTGGTTATTATTATGAAGGCATTTTTAAGGCTATCTTGTTTAAGTAACATCTTTTTAACCTTGTCTATCATTAGGAAACTTTGTTGTTTTTGTTTTGCTGTAAGTTGTTGTCTCCGTATGCCCCATGTAAGTGGATATTTAAAACTAGTAATTCAGTTACAGTTAATTTGAATAGCTTTTTAGGTGTGTTATGACAATTTCATGCACAAAAATTTTTTAAGAATAAATATCAGTACATTCACTTAAATCCTTTAGGGGAATATGGAACAAGTAGAGGGTTACTTGGGTCCATTGAATTATTGGCTTAAAATTTTTTCTAACATAATGTTAATTAAACCTTATAGTCCAAATTTGATTTGTTTTACCAGAAAAACAAATTTACCTTTCTATATCGTGCTATTGTGAGTATAATATCCCATATTAATATATCAGTACACTGGCTGGGCATGGTGGCTCACGCCTGTAATCCCAGCACTTTGGGAGGCCGAGGTGGGTGGATCAACTGAGATCAGGAGTTTGAGACCAGCCTGGCCAACATGGTGAAACCCTGTCTTTACTAAAAATACTGGGAGTTTAGTAGTTTACAAAAACTACCCATGTGTGGTGGTGGGTGCCTGTAATCCCGGATGCCCGGGAGGCTGAGGCAGGAGAATTGCTTGAACCTGGGAGGCAGAGGTTGCAGTGAGCCGAGATCGCGCCATTGCACTCCAGCCTGGGTGACAAAAGCAAAACTCCATCTAAAATAAACAAATAAATATATATATATATATATATATATATATATATATATACACGTATACATATATATATATATACACACACACATATATATGTACGGTTTTAAAAGAAATGGTGATAGCTTGTATCCATGTTCTCTTTCCAAGTACCCTTTTGCTTAGTTACCTGTGGACAAGCTGCCTTGTCCAATTCAGTAGCCTAGCCACATTGAATTCATTTAAATTAAAATTAAAACTAGTTCTTCAGTCAGACTAGCTACATTTCAGATGCTAAATAGCGATTTGTGGCTACTGGCTACCTTATTGCATAGCTCAGTTATACATACAACTTGTCCATCATCACAGAAAGTTGTTGAGCATTGCTGTTAAAAAACAGCTAGCTACATTAAGGAGTAGAATTGAGTTTGGATTAGTTTTGTGCCTTTTTAGTAATAAACAGTTGTTATGTATGTGTGTTTCCCCAACTTTCCAACTGTTAGAATAAAAAAGTAGAATTCACGGAGAGATGTTTTATTTTTGAAAAGTCATTTGCAATGTATACATCTATCAGTAAAAGATCTCAGTTCTGCTCTGGTCTCCTTGGTTGAGGGTGAGGTTTATCATTGTCTCTCTGAACTCTTAGCTCATTGAAATTTTCCTTTACAATTCATTTATTAGATTAAGCTGCTTTGATTAACTGCTTTAATCCTTAGCACACAGGAACTTTAAAATGGCATGCACATCTCTAAGCTGAAATCTGCCATCTAAAGGCCACCTGTTGATAAATCTTTCTTTAGGGCAGTAATTCTCAAAATGTGGGAAAGCAAGTTTCTGAACCCATCTATATGTTGGCTTCATGTGGTTGCCAATATTCCATCGGCTGCCAAGGCAGAGATAAGCAGTTACCTTTTACTTTTAAATGGTATGTTGCGTACTTTGAATATGGCAGACTCTATTTAGTTATTTAAGTGGCTCCTGAGTTAGCTAAAGGCATGAGGACGAGGAAATGAGGTACTCTTTATCACAGTACTTTCTAAGGCACCTAGGACAACTGATAAAAAATTTTAGGCCAGGCGCGGTGGCTCACGCTTGTAATCCCAGCACTTTGGGAGGCCGCGGCGGGTGGATCACGAGGTCAGGATATCAAGACCACGGTGAAACCCCGTCTCTTCTAAAAAAAATACAAAAAATTAGCCGAGCGTGGTGGCGGGCTCCTGTAGTCCCAGCTACTCGGAGAGGCTGAGGCAGGAGAATGGCGTGAACCCGGGAGGCGGAGCTTGCAGTGAGCCAAGATTGCGCCACTGCACTCCAGCCTGGGCCACAGAGCGAGACTCCATCTCAAAAAAAAAAAAAAAAAAAAAAAAAAAAAAAATTTTAAGAGGCAGAAGCCTGTCCTTTTGTGGGGAGTAGATACTCCAACTATTCATCCTTGCCTTCCCACTTTTAGTCTAATCTTCTGCCTTGGTCACATGATAGGATAGACAAACTGAGCATCCTCCCACTCAGTGGCAGTGCTTGGCAATAGATATAATGGTAATAACTTCTTGAATTATGGCTTGGCTGCTGCTTGCTCATCAAATGCATAGTAGTCTAGTCGAATTGAGCACGAAACCATCACTGGGGCAAGTAGTATTTACACTGCAGCAATCCAGCCTAGTCTCAGTACAGTACAGGTGACCGGACATGGATTTGGAGCCTGCAGGGTCACAGGTACAAGTGCTTTCATTAAGGAAATAATAAGAACTATTTGGAATTGAAGAGTACATACCCAGTTCAGCAGCCAGTTCCTGCCAGATCCTCTCATTTTGTTTTTAATTTTTCTCTTTAAAATATTTGTGGGCTAAACAGAACTTAACCTGCAGTATGGATCCAGCTGTCAGCCCGTGGGAGTGCCACTTCTACCCACAGGGCTTTTCCTTTATTCCTTTTATCAGGAATGGTTGTCTGCGCCTCAAAAACAAGTAACATTTTAATCTATTGTCTTTCCTAATAAGATGGAATTTGGCTACCCTCCCATTTTTACAGTGAACACTTGCTTAAAGAAGCACAAGATTACTGTTACTTAATATGGACAACACATACATATTCAAGTACCTATACTACGTTTCTTAGCATCCAGGATAAGATCATCACAAAAAGAAAAACACCTTTAATCTCGGAAAATTATTTGGGCTGCGCCAAATGTGAACCTCCATAAAAAACTTTTTTTTCTTTTTTTTAAGGCACAGGGTCTCACTCTGTTGCCCAGGCTAGATGGAATGTAGAGGCGCAGTCGCGGCTCTGTGCAGCCTGCGCCTCACTGGCCCAAGCGATCCTCCCACCTAAGTAGCTGGGACTACAGGTGCATGCACCATGCTGGGCTAATTTTTGTATTTTTTCTAGAGACCAGGTTTCACCATGTTGCCCAGACAACTCTCGAACTCCTGGGGTCAAGCAGGCCCCTGGCTTGGCCTCCCAAAGTGCTGGGATTATAGCCATGAGCCACCACACCTGGCCAAAAAATATTTTGAAGCAATACTGCATGTATTGTTGCACAAATACATTTATCATGTTTTAAGGCAATGTGCTTAAAATTTTTTCACAGCATATTAACTGGAAAATTAATTTTTTTGCCTTATTTAAACATTAAGAAAGAACACATAAACCCACCATTTAGCAAACCCATACTCCCAGTTCCCTAATTCTGCTCTAAGTTTGAGGTAAAAGTTGGAGTGCTTGCTTTCTTAGTGCTTTCCAATCACCTACTGATGTGATACTGCATATTACAACTTCACATCCACTGATGGTTGTATTATATTTGCTCTCCTTGTGGAGTACCAAATTATGTAAAGCCAGTCCTTTGGTTGGGAAATGGAATATGTAATCAAATTCAAAATATAGTCTAATTGACCACAGAAAGTGTAAGGGAGTCAGATGACATGATTCAAGAATGTGTGAAGTATAAAGGCATTCAGCATCAGAGTAGACAGCTGAGAGACAGTGCTATTTGACAGGACCAGCTGGTGAATCATCAGGAAAAGATTGCCTAGCTTACTCATTACTACCAAGTTATAAATCAAGTCTTCTTCAAGAGGCTAGGGGTAAAAGCAGAGGATCATGGTACGTGGTAGAACTTTAAGCATTTTGATATTTGTGGTTATTTTTTTAGTGCCATTTGGAGTATTATTTTTGTTAGAAAAAAAAATTGATCCTACAATTGGCGAATTAAGTACAACCTAATCATTCTTTTAAAAGAGTAACAGTGGGCCAGGCACAGTGGCTCACGCCACTGTGATCCCAGGATTACATGCCACATGTAATCCCAGCACTTCGCTAGGCTGAGGCAGGTGGATCACCTGAGGTTGGGAGTTTGAGACCAGCCTGACTAACATGGTGAAACTCCATCTCTACTAAAAACACAAAAATTAACCAGGTGTGGTGGTGTGTGCCTATAGTCCCAGCTACTTGGAGGGCTGGGGTATGATGATTGCTTGAACCCAGGAGGCAGAGGTTGCAGTGAGCTGAGATTGTACCACTGCACTCCAGCCTGGGCAACAAGGCGAGACTCCGTCTCAAAAAAATAAGAGTAATGATGGTAACTAGAGCTAAACATCTAAACATTTGAGTAGTCTTTGCACTTTTAGGATGGATTTAACCAAGTTTTCTTAAAGCAATTTTAAAGAGTAACTTAAAGGATAGAGGTGGGGATAGCATGCCAGATGGGTTAGAGGGAGGGTTTCAAAGTATAGAATAATAGTATAAAAACTCAGATAAAATGGGAAAAGATAAAAGAAAAATAAAATTATTGAATAGGAACAGCTTTTTAAAATACTACTATTCATACAGAAATATAGCCTATATATATTTCTAAATAGCCACTAACGAGAAGAAACCCATACTTTTTTTTTTTTTTTAATACTTTAAGTTCTGGGATACATGTGCAGAACGTGCAGGTTACATAGGTATACACATGCCATGGTGGTTTGCTGCACCTATCAACCCATCACCTACATTAGGTATTTCTCCTAATGCTATCCCTCCCCTAGCCCCCCACCCCCCGACAGGCCCCAGTTTGTGATGTTCCTAGCCCCCTACTTCCCGACAGGCCCCAGTGTGTGATGTTCCCTTCCATGTGTCCATGTGTTCTCATTGTTCAACTCCCACTTATGAATAAGAACATATGGTGTTTGGTTTTCTGTTCCTGTGTTAGACATGAACTCATCCTTTTTTATGGCTGCATAATATTCCATGGTGTATGTGTACCACGTTTTCTTTATCCAGTCTGTCTTTCATGGGCATTTGTGTTGGTTCCATGTCTTTGCTATTGTGAGTAGTGCTGCAGTAAACATAACGTGTGCATGTGTCTTTATAGTAGAATGATTTTTAATCCTTTGGGTATATACCCAGTAATGAGATTGCTGGGTCAAATGGTATTTCTAGTTCTAGATCCTTGAGGAATCACAACACTGTCTTCCACAATGGTTGGACTAATTTACAATCCCACCAACAGTGTAAAAGCGTTCCTATTTCTCCACATCCTCTCCAATATCTGCTAAGAAACGCATACTTTAAAAAAAAATAAGATTAAGACTTCTGGTTGCCAATTAAGGTCTTGGTTCTCTAATAATGACTTTATGATTTAAAAAAAAAGTGACATGGGTATCTTTGAAGTATCTTAAAGATGTTTTTATAATAGGAAGTTAATTACGTTGGCCTTCAAAATTTTTATTAGCAAGCAAGTTGTAGTACAATCTTGGTTGAACTGGTTTGGAAATTCTTATAACTCAGCTCCTCAAAAGTATCAACTGATTGTGTTGCATTTAGATTTATTCCCTTTCAAAAGCTGCTTAGGAAACAAATTAGTGCTCAGAGCTGTTTACGCTTATAATGCAGTTAAAATTGAAAAGTCAGTTGGGAAACTCACTGGGATCTCTTGAAATAGCAATGGTTGTTTCTGCTATAATAATTTGAACTGATGAGGTAGAAAAAACAAATCACTTCAAGAGTTTATAAAATGATATGTATATTACTGATGCAAATTAAGTGAGCTACTCACATTATTTTCTAGATTAAAAAGTCATTTTTTTCAAGTATATGAAGTAGTCAGTGTATTACAGAAGTTTTTGTTTCCTATGCTACTGCCGCACAGGATATTTTAAAATATGTTTATAAAACAAATGTTTCTAATTGAACTTTAAAACTCAGTCAGGTTTTTAAATTTTAGTATGACTGATGTAACTAAAGAAATTAGAGGTATATATCTAGATGAATGAGCTACAGTTAACATAAAACCATCTTCTTGTATATTTTCTGTATGTAAATTTCTATTTAAAAATATATATTTGAGTAGAAATTCATTATTTTCTTTGACAGATTGAATGATGCCACAGGAATGCCATTTCTGTATCAGTGCCACTGATATGTTCTTTAGACTAATAGCCCATTAGACTAAATATAGGAGTAACTTCACTGAAAGATGCCTTTAATTACCCGCTGCGCAGCCTGGCAGAATGCAAATTCTAGTTCCCTTGCTAGGAGGGACCTTGCAAGGGACCTTGAGTGATAATTGATTTGTTTTTGGTGTTTTAAAATATATTTTTAATTTTCTTTTATGCATTTAACTACTTTTGAGTACCCACTATGTGCCAGGCATTTTGACACTGAGAATATACGAGTAAGATAGACATGGTCCGTATTTTTCACAGAACCTACATTTTGTCGGGAGATACAGGCCACGAAAGAGGCAATTGTAAAATCTAGTGTGATAAACTAACCCAGATGTTTGGGTTAGATAAGGCTTCTTAGGGGAAATGAGAACTAGACAGGAGGTGATGATGATCATGACCCACATTTGTAGTGGGAGTGGTGCTGGAGTGAAGCAGAAGGATTTCAGATGTTGTAGGTGCTGGATTTTATGGGGGAGAAATCTGTCAAGACGGTCAGCAAAACCTCTGGGATTGCAGGGAGTGAAGAGCTTTCAAGGAGGACACCCAGGTTTCTTCCTTGAGCAGTTGGTGATGCCAGATTCATTAAGGGGATCAGCTGTGGAGTTGTGTGGTGAGAGAGATAAAGGAGTTAAATGTTCAGTAAGGTGAGTTCAAGGAGCCAATAGGTACATCTAAGTGGAAATTATATTACATGAATCATTAAGAAGAAACAGTAGATAAACTTTACAAGTCCTCATTATTCTTCAAATAGATATCTATTATATTGACCTGTTGTTGTAGCTCTCTAGAACTATGTACTCTAGTACATCAGAAAATTAGTTATTTAATGTAATTACTTTTTCAACTTGTTTTAATATAATTTCTGGAGTTTCTGTATAAATACTAAAAACTCCACAAAATTTAACAATAAATATTAATTACTTTCCATAGCCTAGTTCACAACCTTTTTTATATGCTAAAGAATTTCATTGCTACATAGAGCTGAGGCAGTGCACTGACAATGAGACCATTTACAGTTTTGAGGGATTAGCTAACCATCTGTTGGCAACAAGACCTAAAAGAGTTTGCAGAGGGTAGGGGAGCTCTTTAATAAATGTTCCAGTTAGTAATAGGCAAGCTTCAGGTTCTCTCTGCATACCAGTGTTTCCCAGAAAACTAAGCATTGGAATCAGATAGCAGAATGGAACCATTTTTCCTTTGGTGTATAACTTGTGATAACTACTGTTTTGTCTTCTTATCTAAAATGCGTAATAATAAAACTTTTAATAAAGCAGGGCTTGTGAGCTTCCTTTTTATGTCAATTTCCCATTTTTAAAGATGTATACTCTATTATCAAATAAAGCTTTGAGATTTATAATTTACATATTCTAATGTTGCTGGAAATTTGACCTAATCAGATAATAACTGGTAGAAATGTATACATGCTCACAATTGCAGTACAAGGAGCAAAGTGATAAATAAAATGTATATTAAATTCTTTTTAAGTTTCTAGCAATGTTTGTGCTCATTGGAAGAAACAACGCTCAGATACTTGAGTTTACCTCATGAGAGCAGTTGTTTACATGTGCTTATAATATTAATGTGTTTTAGAGGTGTGTTCACATAGCTTACAGTAACTGTTGAGGGAACTGATAACCAATTTAACACTTGGTTTTGACAGTCTCCTCAAGTCCCACCATTGGCTGATATTATATATATTTTTAAAAACATTAATATTCACAAGTATGTTAATACTTTATGTCATACCATTAAAGTACAAATGTTTCATTATCTTTCTTTTAGCCAGACTTTGGAGTTCAAATAAAATAACTATGAGTTCAATTTTCAAAGCAAAGGATGAATTATGAAATGTATTTTTTTCTGATGAATCAGCTAAAACTTTTTTTTAAACTAGCTCCTGAGTGGCTCTCCGCTTACTCCATTTAAAAAGCTAAGCAGATTTAAACTGGTTAGTTCTGGCAGACATAAATTTTCGGGTCCACACTCCTAATTCACCTTCAGTATAAAAGAAGCGCTGTTTGACTTTAATAATATGGCTTGAACTTATAAAAATGTGTGAATATATTCTGTATTTTGAAATGTATTAGATATTTGAAAATGTTTTATATTTTTATAATTTTTATATTTTTAAAAAACAATTGAGGTAGCATACTTACACTCTACTAAGTTGAAAGATATAAAAATAATATTTCTGTTATTTATAGTATATAATGAACATTTGTGAGTTGAGGAATTACTGGCTGTTGGATCTTGGCAGATTGAATTTACTGCTATATGAAAAATGTGTATAATGCATTTCTTTTAGAAAATAAAATTATCTTGATAAGGTTTTAGTAACTATAAAATGGAAATGTGAAAAATGTTAGATGCTTTGATTTTCTCAAAAAATAAATGTAAATAGCTTATTGAATTTTTGACTTATTTATTTGCATTTTTCTGGTTCTGATTTTTTTTTTTTTCCAATAAACATAACATAATTTAAGAACATGATTTACTGTGTTTTAGGGAGGAAAACTTGTTGAGTATTTCTGTTATTGAACCTTATAATATTATAGATATTTTTGCAAGTGTGTACTTCAGAAGGTTTCATGAAGAAAGCACTATAATGTAAAGGCCAAAAATCTGTAAAGGTAAATTGCTGGGTTCAGTAGTATATTTTTTATATTGTGCAGTAACATCTCTGGACTAGGATTAAAATTGAATAATTCAGTTCTTAGAAAGATTTTGCTATCCATAAGAATTTAATATTACTGAATATTAAATTGAAGCAGAAATTATTAAGCCACATTGTATACTAATACTAATATTCTTTAGCATTTTTCCTCTAATTCACAGACTATCAGGGACTCTGTGATTTTACTAAGATTTGTATGTTCTTAAAATGACTTACAGAAAACAAAATTTCTCAAGTCTTTTGTTTCTCTTTTTTTTCCATAGGGGTACCAAAGTCTGATCTCTTGCACACCAAATCATTAAGGGGCCATAAAGACTGCTTTGAAAAATACCATTTAATTGCAAACCAGGGTTGTCCTCGATCTAAGCTTTCAAAAAGTACTTATGAAGAAGTTAAAACCATTTTGAGTAAGAAGATAAACTGGATTGTGCAGTATGCACAAAATAAGGATCTGGATTCAGATTCTGAATGTTCTAAAAACCCCCAGCATCATCTGTTTAATTTCAGGCATAAGCCAGAAGAAAAATTACTCCCACAGTTTGACTCCCAAGTACCAAAATATTCTGCAAAATGGATAGATGGAAGTGCATGTGGCATCTCTAACTGTACACAAAGAATTTTGGAGCAGAGGGAAAATACAGACTTTGGACTTGCTATGTTACAAGATTCAGGTGCCACTTTATGTCATAACAGTGTATTGTGGCCTCATAGTCACAACCAGGCCCAGAAAAAAGAAGAGACAATCTCTAGTCCGGAGGCTAATGTCCAGACCCAGTATCCACATTACAGCAGAGAAGAATGTAAGTAAAATGGGGAGAAAAGTAAAAGTTGGGTGGTTTGGGATTTTTGTACATTTGTATAGATGTGTAATGGGTCAAGAATTTTGCTGTGGAATCATAGATTTGGGAAACATTGTATTTAACAGGTTCACCTTAGCAAAAATAAGACATCTTAAAATTTTTCATTCACTGGGATTCTGTCTTCTAAGCATTGAAGTTAAGCAATTTCTATGTTTGTTTTGCCATTTAAAATGATTACACTAAATGGAATCAACAAACTGTGAATTGGAGCATCTAGGACTCGTATAGTTTTAGAAGTACAGCTTCGTCTGTTGGCTAATACACATTGTCATGTTGCTGATCCCTGCAAGACTAATTGACTGGTGGTGGCATTTCAGAAGCAAAAATCTGACATTTTACTAAAGGCCAAAGGTAATGTGTGCACTTACTGTAAAGTTAGAAAAGGTGACTCATTCTCTCTACATCTATTTCTACAAAAATTTACAGAAGCTGAGGTGATTTAAATTGTCTTGAAATCATGTTTTCAGAGCCAGAAGGGACCTCTGGTATCTTGTTATACAATTTCTTGATTCTAAATGTGAATTATTTAAGATTGTATATCTAGATAGACAAATTGATTTTTCAAACTGCAGGTTATAAACTGTGTAATGCTTAATCAAAATAAGCTTAATGGGTAGTGATTAACACTTTTTAAAAACTGAAACAGAATAGGAGATATCAGAATTCATTGGACTTACTACTATTTTTTGGTGAAACTTTTGTTTCATTGGAGGGTGGTGATGTACTGGGAGTGATAAAAAATATGTTTCTGGCCAGGCACAATGGCTCACACCTATAATCCCAGCACTTTGGGAGGTCAAGGTGAGAGGATCACTGGAGCCCAGAGTTCAAGACCAGCCTAGACAACACAGGGAGACCCCGTCTCTACAAAAAATAAAAAAATTAGGTGTGGTGGCACATGCTTATGGTTCCAGCTCCTAGGGAGGCTGAGGTGAGAGGAATCACTTGAGCCCAGGAGGTTGAGGCAACAGTGAGCCATTGATCGCACCACTGCATTCCCACCTGGGTGACAAAGTGAGACCCTATCTCAAAAAAGAATAAAAATTAAAATTTTCTTACCATGGGTTGTGGTCAGGGTTTGAAAACTTCTACTCCACACTTAACAGCGTTCATGGTTGAATACTGGAGTACTGCTGAATGTTGTGTTGGCAGTTAAGTGCTGATTTTTAAAAACAGGATATTGTGTTGGTGATGTAAGCAGCATGTTTTCCTAGGTTGTTGTGGTAATAGTGAATACATTTTCATGTTTCAGTGAATTCGATGACTCTTGGTGAGGTAGAGCAACTGAATGCAAAGCTCCTACAGCAAATCCAGGGTAAGAATCACTGTCAATGCTTTTTTGTGTGTGAAAAATTTTGACATAGAAAATCACCTATGATAGGACACCATTGGCTTTATCTACATTTAAATTTGGAAATGAGATATTCTAACCTGTTAGAGTTTCCAGAGCAAAAAGAATAAGAAACAACTTTCAATTGCAGAGGAAGTACATTTTTCCTTTTTTTTTTTTTTTTTTTTTTTTTTTGCGACAGAATCTTGCTTTATCACCCTAGCTGGAGTGCAGTGGTGGTCCTCCCGAGTAGCTGGGACTTACTGTCATCGTGCGCCATTACACCCAGCTAATTTTGTATTTTTTTATAGGGACGGGGTTTCATCATGTTGCCCAGGCTGATCTTGAGCTCCTGGGCTCAAACAGTCCTCCTGCCTCAACCTCCCAAAGAGCTGGCATTACAGGTGTGAGCCACTGTGCCCGGCCACATTTTTCTTTTCTAAGTGAAAATGGAAACTACAACCTCTTACTGACATTTTATTGACTACCCACTATTGCACCAGGCACTATGTGGGAGTCCTCCCAAACAGTTCTTTAAGGCATGTGATATTGGTCTTTTTTGTTAAATTATAAACAATTTCAAACATACATAAAAGTGGTGAGACTAGTATAGTGAACCCTTTAAGCCATCTTCACCAGCTTCAACTGTTAACAAAGGCATAATAATAATCATCTCTACTTGCATCCATTCCCATTGCACTACCCGTAGCATGGATTATTTTCAAACAAATCCTAGCTAACACATTGTTTTTTGTCCATAGATAGTTAAGGATTTCCTCTAAAAGATAACTTTAAAAAATAGTCACAGTCTCATTATCACACCATTTAAAGTTAATAATTCCTTAACATCATCAAGTATAATGCGAACACTAACATTTAATGTTCAGATTCCCCAGTTGTCTCCTTTTAAATTTATTTCCTTTTAGATGAGAAAATGGTACTTCAGAGATGTTAAGTTGCCTACAGAGATCATGCATCCAATCAGTAGCAGATCAAGGATTTAAACTCCAAAGCTTAACCACACAGCCTCTCAGAATAATAAAAATAATCACAATAATAGTTGTAGTAGAAATTTATGAGTACTTTACAAATATGATCTCATTTAATTTTTACAGTAGCCTGGTGAAGTGCTTACTATCATTATTAATGTTACACAGAAAAGGAAATTGAAACCAAAAGTTGCTTGCCTGAGGCACGTAAGAGTAGGAATAAGGATTCAAAACTCTTGGTAGTCTGATTCCAAAGCCTCTTAGAGGGGGTTCCAGACCTGAATACTAACAGGCACTTCTTGTCCATAAATCACATTATATACTAATTGAATCTGTTTATAGATTCTGATTGAGAAAAGTAGCTCAGCTACAGTAGCAACCACCATTTTTGCTGTGTATCTCTGTAGTCACTTGATGGAGAAGAGCCAAATTCCATTTGGCTATGTAAAGTATACAGATGCCTAGGATGATCAGAACTGATATGCTTTGTAGAGAACAGAACTGTTTCCTTGGTGTCAAATCAGTTTCATTGTGACTCTTTGCCCAATGCATAGATTTCAGTTAGAGTTCTTGAAATATAAATCATAGCACCGGCTTTCTGCATACTAAAAATGAAAGTTTTTAAATCTTTTACAGAAGTTTTTGAAGAGTTAACACACCAAGTGCAAGAAAAAGATTCTTTGGCCTCACAGCTCCATGTCCGCCACGTTGCCATCGAACAGCTTCTGAAGAACTATTCTAAGTTACCATGTCTGCAAGTAGGGCGAACAGGAATGAAGTCCCACCTACCCATAAACAACTGACCTAAACAGACTTACTTTGTATGCCCTACCCTTTATTGGTCTCCCAGACATGCAAACTTTGAAGAAGTTTGAAGAAAGTTGCGGTCCATTTTTTTATGGTCATTAAATTTGCCAAACATAAGGCAGTATTTAACATCTTTGTCAAATAAAGCAGATCACTATACTCTAGTCTTCTAGGGCTAATCATTTTGGCTCATTTGGGGACTCTTTTTTTCCCAGAATTACTAAACAAATTTTATCACATGTGACTACTTAAATATACTGTTACAGTGTCATTTTATTAAACATTTTAATGTAATTCACCTGTCAAAACAACAGATTAACTCCTTAGTCTAAACTACTAGAGATAATTTTTAAGAGGGAAATGGAATTCATATCACCTCTTATGAGCAATATTTTAATATAAAAATTTTATATGTAAAAATGCTATTTTAGGTACTTTGCCATTCTCTTTATAAATGTGTATTTGAGTGGTTCTGTATATTTATTTACACTATCATGTGTGAATATGTTCACCCATATTTCAGGTCACTGCATTTTATTCTCTTAATACAATGTTTTTACAACGGTTACCTTGCTTTCCAAAGATAAATGTATTTTGGATTAGAAATCTAGTTGAGTTTTAATTTCTAATACCTCTTATAAAAGAGGAATTAATAACTTTTTAAAGCAGTATTCAAGTAAATAAAATACATTATTTTGTTTTCTAACAAAAGCAGTTCTTAGTTCAGGAAGAAAAGAGTAATCTGGCTTCTCTGTCAGTTTGTCTCCATAGAAATGAAAGCCTCCTCTGCTTCTTTCATTATTAGCTTCACACCAATGACTGATGCATTAGAATTTGGACAGAGTAAGTCAAGCCTCACTTCCAATTCAAATATAATGTCTATCTTCAAATTGAATGTGCTGTGAAATTGTTCTGTCTTTGAAAAAAAAAGTAAGATTATTTTGTGTGCCACTTTGGGTAAAGTTTCAAGAATACTTAAACTGTCCAAATTGTATTATCACCATCACTGAACTTAGTACACAAACAAAGCATTGTGAGGTATTTTTCTAAACTTTAGACTCTATAGAGAAATACAGGATTGCTTGACGGAAGAAAAGCAAAACTCCTAATTTAAAAAAAATAAGCCTATGTATTAAGAGAATGTTCTCGTAAGTTGCCTATGATGCTTCCAAAGAGTTTTTATCTAACAGATTGTCCCAAACAGCTAGATAAGTTTTAATAATGTATTATAGTAAAAGCTATAACCAATGCAGAATTAAAATGGGCTCTAAATTCTGTTTTTAATTCGTGTTTAGAATGTATTTATGAGGTAGATCCTTGCTTAAAGTATCTGCAGAAGCCCAGTAACTTGGCAGCTTCATGCATAAAGATATCAATGACATTTGCCTTAAATTTGGCAGCCTACCCTGGCTTGGGTCAGATTTTATTCTTGAACACAAGAAAGTATTTAAGCAAAGAAACACTTCAATTTAATTGAAAACAACTTTTTGTAATGCTAATGTGTTAAATTGGCCTGAGGGTATTAATTGATATTTCTTGATTTTGTTTTTTCTTTGAAGTATAACATTACTTTTTGGAGGGAATTTTTGAAAGATGCTTTCGATTTCTCTCAATTCTTTAAGTCATGCAAAATGAATTTAAAATCCAGGGAGTATGGATGCATTGCCTTAGTTTTGATGAGCTTTAAATTAAATGTGTGCAATATCAAAATATTCAAACTTACAAGTTGGGTAAATACATTTCCTGATTATGCCAGTATCTTAGTGCTTAATTGTTGCCACATTATCAAATTTGAATTTACTCTTTTTTGGCGTAATTCAGTAAGGTTGTTAACAGCCAGTGTGTTTGCACACATTTGGGTTTGTGTTTAGGTGGGTTAGGGACAGTCATAAAAGTTGGGGATATGTTGCATTTGATATCAGTAGTAGCATATTTCCAGAATATGAGCCATAAGTTGCAGTCCTGAATACAACAGTGTTATCCAAAGAAAGGAGTTTCTGACAAATACATAGCTTTACTAATGAGTACAGAACAAGTGGATGAAAGTGTGCATGTACTAAGGTCTTAAGTGGGGACTCTGATTTATTCCATTTAGATATTTCTACTTAAGCTCTAAAAGGGAGAGGTGCTCTTAAAAAAAACTTTGTGGTGCTGGTACTCACACTACTTTATTTGGATGAGTTCCTAGTAAAAAAATTTTTTGTTGAAGTATTTTGCACAGCAGTTTATCCAAGTATTTGGTAAACTTATAATTTAGTCCTATGTTAGTTTCCTTAATTGAATATGCAATTACTGTGTATGCAAATATAAGTATCAGGTACAGAGTTGAGTTCTAACAAGAGAACATGAAATATCACAAATATTGTTTGCCACACTTGGCTATTCTCTACAGTTGTTAGTAATTTTTGAGAATGTTTTGAACCATATCTCATGTACTACTGTTTAAAAAGTGGCAAAACAGACTGCCAGTCATCCATTACTAAATTTTCAGAGCTTATATGATTAAGGGGAGTGAGATAAGACTAATCTTTTTCACGTTCAGTTTTATAATTTGACACGTTAAATTGAGTTTTAAAAATGAGAAAAGTGTTTTTGACCGCACAGTTTATTCTCTTTAAAGTTCAGCCTTATAATTAAGCTAAAAATCAATTATGTTTTACTTTGAGATTATCATCTTACCCTTTGATGCTCATATTAATATCCAAATTAGTCTTTTTTAAAAGGCATGCACTTGAGACTCCAGTAATAGATGATTCAGGCAGCAGAATAGTGTTTTGTTGTGTCGTTGACTATGCACAATGGTGGAACAAAGACACGTTCTTAGTTTTTCAAAATACATGTTCATTTTACCACAAAGTGCCCATTTTTATATACATTTAAGGATGATTTTTTCAATGTCAAGTTCATGTTAGTGATTTCAGAAATATAGTCAAAATATATAGTCAAATATATCTTGACAGGCATCTTGAGATTTGGTTTTTCATTTTACCATATTCTTTATGACTGAAAATGGTTTTGTGTTTTCTTTTTGTTGTTTATATATAATTTTTTACCTTAGTGTTTACACTGGTAAGGCTTGTTAGTCCATTTTTGTGGTTTTTTTAAAGTAAGCTTTTAGATCTATTATTTTTTTAATGTTTCCCAGTTTGGGTTTTGTTTTGTTTTGGAAGAATCTGCTTTCATTATTAAATTATAAAATGTAAATGCTCTAAAGTAGGAATTTTTTAAGAGTAAATTATTTGTGTAGCTTATTAGGAGGTTCAGGTTAGTGACCATAAAGTGGTTTACTTGTACCTGAAAATTTTAAATGGTACCATGTAAAATTCTTGTATTGTCACTTTTTCTGATGTATGCCAGTTCATTTACAGACAAATGTTGTTACTAAGTGCTTATTAAGAAGTGTAATACGCTATAAAAAAAGTTAATACTTTTTGTTCAGATGTAAAGCAAAGATAATTGATGTCATTTCAGTGTATGATTGTATTTTTAACTTTACATTGGTGGGAGTAACTATTTGAGGAAATTTGTGGTGAAAATTAGTAAGAGATAAAACCCCCAACAGTTTATTCTTACCAAGTAAAGTTTTGTGGTCATGGGGCAGGGAAGAGTGTTAATTTACCAGAATACTAGAGCCCTCACACAAAATAAAGGTAACTTGGAGGAGGGTTATAATGCTTGCATCTCAGTATTTTCATTTCACTTCATCCTTTCATAATTGCCCTTATTATGGTGCAGTCTAACCTATTAAGCAACTTCTGGCTATGGTGACATTGATATGAACCATATTAAGTCTCCAAAACATCTAGTTTGTAACATACACTTTCCCTGTTCTTTTTAGTTTGAGTCCACGTTACTAATACATTTTAATAATATTTAATTATTTCACAATTTTAATTTACCAAAGTAAACAAAAAATCATGAAGATGAGTATTGCCCTCCCCCTAAAAATATTTAAAGATTAGTTGAACTTCCCTCAACTACACTTAAAGCAAAGGGGAATTTTAGTAAGTGTGTGTACGTTGTTTCTTTCAGACACATCTAGAATGTTTTTCTTTCACCGTACCTCCAAAAGAGGCAATTTAGAAAGTATTAAGAAGTGACTTTTGTTCAGTTCCATTTTGTGTATGTGTGTGTGTTTGTGTGTGTGCGCACGCGCGCGCATTAACCTTGCTTTAAAACAGTAGCATATACTATGGTCATTGAACTTAATCTCTCTGGTGTTAGAAATTTACTTTACAAAATTGTGTTAAGGCTTTTGGAAAAAGAAAATGAAACTGTTGTGGTAAAAACCAAGTTCGTTTCAAAAAAGTATTTAGACAATTATTTGGCTGTTATATTTTCTTTGAAAACTGCAATAATTTATATATTTGTATTGCTCTGCTTGGGAACTGTATATATGCTTGTCTACTATTTTTAATTTCACAACAATAAAATAAGTATTCTACTATTTTTAATTTTACAACAATAAAATAAGTATTTTGTTATCTGCTAGCTTAAGTGGATGCTTTTAAAAGTAGCTATATTTTTTTAAATAGTAGGTCTATATGAAGGGTTTTGCTTTGCAGGTTTAGGGAGTCTATAAATGATCTTATCTGACAATTTCTTGTAATAATCTTATCTCTGATATTTAATATTCTCTGTCTCAACAATACAGAAGCAGGAAATAAGATGCCTGTGACTTACTAGATGTGTATGCAATTTTTTTTAATTGGGGTGTAATTTATATATAGCGTTTTACTGTATTGTTTGAGTTTTAACAAATGTATGCAACTGTAGAGCCATCACTCCCTTTGGTTCCCTTCACAGTCACTTCACTTTCCATTTCCCTTCCACTGATTGTTCTGATCCTTTTTTTTTTTTTTTTTTTTTTTTTGAGATGGAGTCTTACTCTATTGTCCAGGCTGGAGTGCAGTGGCACGATTTCAACTCACTGCAACCTCCACCTCCCAGGTTCAAGCGATTCTCCTGCCTCATCCTCCTGAGTAGCTAGGATTACAGGGTGCACACCACCATGCCTGGCTAATTTTTGCATTTTTAGTAGAGACGGGGTTTTGCCTTGTTGCCCAGGCTGGTCTTGAACTCCTGACCTCAGGTGATCTGCCTGCCTCAGCCTCCCAAAGTGCTAGGATTACAGGTGTGAGCCACTGCGCCTGGCCTGATTGTTCTGATCTTTATTACTGTACTTTGCATTTGCCTGCATTAAAAACTTTACATAAATGTAGTCATACAGCATATGCTCATTTGCTCCAGGCTTTTTTCATTCCACTGGATGTTCTTAAAATTCATCCATGTTAGCTCAAAGATCAGTAATAGTTCATCGTTCATTTCCTTTTTTTTTTTTGGCTGAGTACTGCTCCTTTGTATGAATATATCATAATTTAATTATTCACCTGTCGATGGACATTTGAGTTTTTAGTTTGGGGCTTATATGAATATGAATATTTTTAAATCGGCTTTAAAAAATATTAAAATAGGAATACAACAAAATATTCAAGGTCACCTTTAGTTAGCATTACGAATCTGAATATTACATTACCAGTTTTTTTTCCACAAATGATTTTCAAAGTCATTTATATGATGCTTTTATGGCAACAAGCAGTTTAAAACTAGGAAACATGATTTTACAAAAGATCAGAGGCAAATTACAAAATAAGGACTGCTTGAGAATTGAAACATTTCGTGGGGTACTAGAAGAATCTGTCGTTTTTTAAAGTCTCTTCAAAGTCTAATAGTCATACTGCTTTGTTTTTCAGTAGAGGAAATGGAGACCAAGAGTCTGGTTTGGAAAGAGTACCAGACTACAAATGAAGTTCTCCTGTTTAGCTTTAACTAAGTGGCATTAAGAGAAATTGTAACTTTTCTAAGCCTGAATTTCTTAGGCTTTGCTCATGCTCAGTTTCCCAGCCTTCTTGGGAATTTTCAAACTATTTGTAAAATGGTTTGCTCTCCCCTAATTTTTAATGTCATCATAGGACCAGAAATTCTTTGCAGGTGTCTTAGAGGCTGACAAGTCATACGTGGATGATGGATAGAATAGGAAGGGGAGCTGCAGGCAGAACAAGGCCTGTTTTATATATTGATACTCTAAATTCATAAAAAGCTGTTCGAAAGGTTTTGCTTTTAGAATCTGATAAAAGTGATGCATTGGATCCTTGCAAGTTTACGTCTTTGGGTTTTATTTTCTATTTTTGATTTCGGTTTTGTGGTTTTTTGCTGTTCTTCCACATCTGAATCCCTTTCTAGTGTTTGGATGGCACAAGTCACCACCTCTAGAAGCAAAAACTTCAACCTCCTGTGTATCTGAGGCACCTCGCCCTGACTGGTAAAGCAAAGAAACTGGCTAGGAGAAGGCCTGTGTTGAGGGCATCAATGGCTAACTATCAGCAGGGACAACAGCCGTTACCCCAAATCCAGTAAGTACAACAGGTAAGTTCCTGACATCTGGTGTTTGAATAGCCATTGCCTTGTGTACATTAGACTGTGATCCTAGTAGTTGATTACATCACCTTTGTTCCTGCATGGTTTCCCAGCCTTCTGGGTGATCTCTCCCCATTGAATAAATTCCTTTATAGCCTAAGTCAACTAGTTGCTTTCTCTAGCTTGCAACTCAGAACTCTTGTTAAAACTAACCTCTTCCACTGGGTCTATGTCCTGTGTTCTACTATGATATCTTATGAAATTCATTTCCAGAGGTGAACTGCTAAGAGCCAATGCATATCTAAACTAACCCTCTGCCACATGGGCTGCCTTTTGAGTCACCTGAATCTGATGGGAAGATTCTGAAGAGAAATTAAACCTCTTGGTAATGCAGATGTCAGTTTTCCTGTTAAGAATGTGCTTTAGGATGGGCACGTTGGCTCATGCCTATAATCCCAGCACTTTGGGAAGCCAAGGCCGGTAGATTGCTTAAGTCCAGGAGTTCGAGACCAGCCTGGGCGATGTAGCAAGACTCTGTATGTACAAAAAATATAAAAATTAGCCTGGCATGGTGGCATAGGCCTGTAGTCCCAGCTACTTGGTGGGGCAGAGACTGAGGTGGGAGGATAGCTTGAGCCCAAGAGGTCAAGGCTGCAGTGAGCCGTGATTGTGCCACTGCAGTCTAGCCTGAGTGACAGAGCAAGACGTTGTCTCAAAAAAAAAAAAAAAAAAAGAGAGAGAGAAAAAAAGGAAACCACTGCTCCAAACCATAAACTGCCCCAGAATTTACTTCCCAAAAGATGTGGTAATGCTACTTTTCTGCTAAGAGACCTTTCTAGATTATCACTGCCTACAAAATAAAAGCCAGTCCCCACAGTTTAACATTTAAAGCCTTCACCATTTGGCATCCACTTATTTTCCATTTTAAATCTTTCATCAATTTTCAGATTTCGTTATGTTGCCAGAAACTCCACCAAGCCCTGTAAGTCTTTGGGTCTAAGAGATATAAAATCCAACAAGACTCTGTTGGTCAACTGGAAAGTTTTCTGCCAACAGATTGAAAGAATAAGGATTGAATAATGTTCATTGTATTTAGCAACCAGAAATTCATGGAGTACAGTTTTAATGGACCTGTGGGAGCAAAAGTAGATCACAACAGATTGTAATATGGATGCAAGGTAGTACCATGATTTGAATGTGTTCCCTGAAGTTCATGTGTTGGAAACTTAATCCCAAAAGCAACAGCATTGAGAGGTGGAGTCTACTAAGAGGTGATTAAGTCATGAAAACTCTGCCCTCACCGATGAATTAATGTTATGGACGGAGTGGGTTAGTTATCATGAGAGTGCCTTTGTTATAAAAGCAAGTTCAGCCCCCTCTTGTTTGCTTGCTCACATCCTCTTTTGCTCTTTCTACCATGTTATCACACAGCATGAAGTCTTGCTATCTTGCCAGATGCTATCACCATGTCCTTGGACTTCCCAACCTCCAGGACTGTAAGCCAAATCAATAACGGTTTGTTATTAATTATCCATTCTGTAGTACTCTGTTATAGCAACATAAAATAGACTAACATAGGTAGGATAGTGGATTTGAGGTATGATGTCTTTAAAATTTTATGAAGTGAAGTTGAGGCAAAGAGGATGTTGCGTCCAAGGTTATTTTTTTAAGGTTGGGAAGTACTTGAACGTGAATAAATACTAAGAGGACAGAGCCAGTAGAAAGGCTAACGATAGAGAGGTAGCAATAATCAAAGGAGCCCAGTTTGAAGACACAGAACAGAGTATCACACCGAGAATGACTTGTCTTTGAAGAGGTTTAGGATTACCTCAGGTTTTGACACTAGAGAAGGTAAAACTACAGATGAACGTATTTGAATCAGATTTGTTGGAGAGTAACTTGAGAAAGTACTTAAATGGCTGCCTCTATTTTCTGAGAAAGACGAAAAAGATAATGGGGTCAGGGACTCAAGGGAAGTGGTAAAGTGCTGAATAGCTACTACTTGAGGAATGAGAAGGGTCCTAACCATCAGAGGAGGGGTTCAGAAGAGGTGGAAATGAGGAACTATGACTCACCATTGGTTAAGGTTGCCTGAATTTGCTTTCTGATTTTGTTGCTGTAAAGAAGAGGTGCTTAGAAGAGTGAAAATGAGCGACCATGACCGTTTAGAAGAGGTGGAAATGAGGGACCATGACTCACCATTGGCTGAGGTTGTCAGAATTTGCATTTGGATTTTATTGCTGTAAAGAACAAGAGGGAATATTTTTGAAATGGGAGTAAACTAAACTGAAAGCACTACTGAAAATAGATTAGAATCTGAAACTGAGATAAATTTGTGGCTCAAAAAGAAAATTTACAAAACCGATAGATGAATTTCTAGTGTGGGATAGATGAGAAATATGAAAAGCTACTGCAAATGGCATATGGGAAAAATATGAATACTACAGTCTTAGTTTTTTCAAGCAATAATTTTATTTGTTCTGTCAGTATTTGGTGCGATGGCAAGGGTGGACTAAGACTCTTGTGAAAACCAAGCCCTTATAGGTCAGTTGGTATCCAGCTTCACCAGAGGGAAGTCAAGAAATCTTTAACCTAGATAAGAAGAGGTTTATAAGAGGATGGTCAGTACAGTGTACAGAATGTAGAAGAAAACCATAGCATAGCTAACGCAAGAGTTTCCAATCTGTAACTTCAAAGCAAAGAAAAGGCAGTGTGAATAGAGAAGGGCTATTGTAGAGGAAAGAGGCAACTGAACTGAAAAGTGATTAAGGCAGAAGAGGAAGTTGTAATGAGCAAGATGATTGCTAAACCGACATGCAGGAACTTCTAATCTTCTGCCACAACTAAGCACTTCTTTACCTCTCTTAGCCTCTGTTTTCTCATCTGTAAAAAATGAAATTGAACTTTATGATCTTTAGGGAACCTTCCAGCTCTAACATTCTACAAGTATAATGAATTTTAAGAAACCTACAGTGGAAAATCTCCCAAGCCCCTGTATGAACAGCAGAACTGAGCTGAAAGGGCACAAAGAAAATGTGGTTTCATTTTAAGAGGAAACTGTGAGGTGCTGTTATAGCAAAGCTATTTCTGTGATCACCTGTGACAAAAGAGAAAAGAGAGCTGAGTCAGCCTGGCTCCTATTATAAGCAGCTACACAATCCTCTGCATACTGTTTAAGAGCATCTATGTTGTAGAAAGAAAAAAAGGTCTATATATTTTGGCATCTTGTTACTCTCTCACATTCCATATCAGGGAAACTATTGGGAGAGAATGTTCTCTTAGGAGTAACAGTGGGATGGTTCTCCCACACAATCAGAAGTTGGGTCACCTCCAGCACAGTTCCTAAAGGCTGGCTCCTGTGTGTGGAAAATGAGACACATAAAGGCAATGTGGTAAGCTAGTTAATAGGATAGAATTTATTCATCAATAAAATTGTTCTTTGTTCTGAGATTATGTCTTTCCTATGGGAATAGTAAATTTTTCTTTCTTTCATGAAGTGATGACAATAGATGGTAGATTTTCATTTTTGCTTATTTGTTTAGTTTTAAGTCCTTACTTGGTGAAATTAAAACCACAATCTTGTATTGGTCTATTAGTCAGGGTTCTCCAGAGAAACAAAACAATGTATATATGTGGAGAGAGAAAGATTGGTTTAATTCCCTAAACCAGCTCTGGGGGCTGGCAAGTCTGAAACCTGCAGGGCAGGCTGGATGGGTGGAAACTCTGAGAGTTGATGCTGCAGTCTTGAGTCTGAAGTCAGGTCAGAGGCAGAATTCCTTCCTCTTCAGGGGACCTCAGTCTTTTCAGACCTTCGACTGATAGGACAAGGCCCACCCACATTATAGAGAGTAACCTGCTTTACTCAAAGCCTACTGATTTAAATGTTAATCATATCTAAAAGCTACTTTCAAAGCAACACCTAGACTGGTTTTGACAAAACAACTGGGCATCATATTTTCCATTTTATTTCAATTTTATTTTAATACTCCATGAATTTAACAAGTCTGGAAACCATGAATCTGGCACTATTTTATCCAAACAGTTGTCTCTGAGCAGCACAATCCTAAATCCTCTACTTGGGTCATCACAATCTCCAAAGAAAGAAGTGCATGTAAGAAGCTCTTCCACTGTTCTGAAGTTTGCCATGTGTTCTAAAAGGGCTTAGAGGAACAGCTTATTATTTTTTAGAATAATCCTTTGTGTAAGAAAAATACAAGTTATTTCATTTGTGGTGTTATTTTTTCCTCTTAATCTAGTGTTCAATCAGAAATTATTTGAAGACTGAGTGTCATACAAAAAGTAAAAGATTCAATGCCTCTAATAATTCAATATTCAATAATTTTAGATAAATTATTAAAGAGTGTTAGAATGTTGAACATTTGGTTTGTTCCTCTCTTATTCTCCTTGCTCCCTCCCTCTGTACCCCACAAACACCTATCCAGAAAATCATCTTGTATAAGAGAAGGATCCTCCTGAATCCCATCTACCACCAACCCACAGCATATGTTTCCTTGAAAAAATTTAAATAGTCCCATCTATTGGAAGAGCTCTAGAGTTCCCCAAGACTAACTGGGTAAATAACCAAGTTGCTGGCCATCTTGCTGTGGACAAGCTTGTTCCTTTTTGTCCTGATCAGATAGCTCTGAAACTAGAAAAGACAGCACCTGGACCTCCTGCTAAGTTTCTCTTCACTGTTCCTGCCTACTGCTTCTCACAAAAGCCCCAGAAAAATGTGGGGACCCAGTGAACTGCTGTTGCCCTATAGAGACAATGGGGCACCTCCCTTGCTTAAAATGCAGAGGGAGTTGAGCTAGTGACATGCAAAACCACATTTCCTTTGCTGCCTCCATCTCTTCTCATCTTCATACCTGTGTGAATAAAGTATGGGGAAATAGACTCACATCTTGCAGGACTACACTGCTTTTCATCAAAGTATGGAAGAAATTTCTATCCCAGATGGACACAGATTGGTCTCATCTCAGATGACAAAGTAACCAGCATGTGGGATATATAAATATCATAGGAAAGTACTAAAAATGTAGAGCTAGAGGGACCTTCAGGAGTCTTGTAGCTTTTATTTGATTTGATTTGGTTTGGTTTGGTTTTAGCAGAGGTCTTTTTTTTTTAAAAAAAAAAAATCCTTCAAGAATTAAAAAATGTGAAATATATAGGAAATAGAGCTGCTGCTGCTCTGCTCGAAAGACAATGGAGATTATTCGACCAAAGTCCCCTTTGTATCCCTCTCAGTGACAATCCCCTAGTTTCCCAAACCTTCTATCATGAGCCTCTGAGGCAGCTATGAGAGACCAGCAGGCCCCTGGTTACCTGCAAAGCACCTTTTAGAAACTGCTTGTTTACTCTGATACCTTTAGGTGGCCTAAGTCAGTTTAGAAACTTCCAAACATTCTATACCTTGTTAGCCACAGAGGCAAAGACAAGCACCAAATCTCCTGATTCCATTTCCAAAGCTCCCATGACCTGATACCACTTCCAACTGGGCTTCTAATTTTTATTTTTATTACATAAGATCTTCTTTCTAATGGAGTTGTAAGCTATTTCTCCACACTCTGCCGGACCACAGAAACAGCCAGGAGAGGACTATATGGTTGGAAAAGAATAGGCAGCACAAGTTTTCTAGGGAATCCAGAAGTAGCTTAGATAATCTTCATCCTGAAATTCAACCAAGATAGACTATGGGAAGAGTAATACCAGTAGAACTTGCATGACAAATGCTGCTTTACATCAAAAAGCCAGTTTCAGCAAAATTTGTTTATAGGAAATTTCAAAGCTTACATCTATTGCGATTATCTGGTGGAGGGTGTGAGAAATAGCTTACCCTGCTGCTCCTGACTAGATCTCCAAAGTAAAGCAGCTCAAGTTATATATTGTAGTCATATGTTCAAGGGCCTCTGGGTACTGTGTGGCTAGGATTTTCTGGTCAACAGAAGAAAATCACAGCAATGTGTACAAAAGCCCCCAGATGTCCCTTATCATATTAGCATCTCTTGTGCAGAAATACATTTTTTGGCACCGTATCCTAGAACCAAAGAGAAGGCTAAGGTAAATGGAATAGCAGATAAGCTCATAAGAAGCCAAATTCCAATCTCAGACCTGAACGAATTTGAAATGGAAGCTCAGTTAGATACAAAGAATTTTAGAACAAGATCTGAAACTTAGTTAAGTAGCCCTCTTAGTCATTACCACTAACTTGCTGCTCATTAGAAGTAAAAGGAGGACCTATCCAATTACCAGTGCTTGGTTTCCTGTTGTGCTAATGAACAGGAAAACAGACTACCGCTAAGAAAGAATCCATGCGTGTGAGCAGCCTGCGGCTTAGCCACATGTCGGGGTATGCTGAATTGTTCTGATCAGTCAACTTAGGTAAAATCTCATTACTGGTAGATACCAGAAATAGCACCAGCAAAATCCCCTAAGAAAACCCCAAAATGGAGTTTATGCTATTCCTTCCCCTTTCCTTCTGGAACAATTCCATCCTAGAGCTATCAGGTGCAACAAGCAAGGTTAGGGTTAATCCTCATTCACAGGGGCATGGTGAGGTGTGTTTGAGCTGGAGCAAACCAGGAGGGCCTAGCATGGGGTGGGTGGGGAGTTCTGATGCAGGCTGTCAGATCTAGAGTGGGAGGAGGAGGGCACCCATGGGGGCAGCAGGGAGCGGGAGATTGGGGGTGGGGTGCCAGAGCCTCAGTGGGCGGAGGAAGCATCAGCAGGGGGAAAGGTTATAAACAAAAATGAGGCAGATGTCTCAATTAGTAGAGGTTTATTAAGCCAAAGTTTGAGGATGACCCAGGAAAAACACAAGTCACAGGAGCATCTAACCTGGGCTTTCCAAAGAGGGTTTGAGGAACTCATTACTTAAGGGGAAAAAGCAAGCAGGGGGGGAAAGGGAAGATGGGTAGGCAGTGAAACAAATAGTTACATCCTTGTGAGGCTGTAACTAGCACTAAGGGAATCTATGTTTTACATAAAAGAACATGAACATTTGAAAAGAGAAAGGAAAAAGTCAATTATGCATCCATCTCAGAGTAGGCGCAGGAGTGGTTCACGTCTTTACCTTGGAAGATAAGGTAAAGGTACACGTCTGTACCTTGGAAGATAAGCTCATAATTGACATGGTCAGGGTGAGATTTAACAGAACTCGGTTTTAGGAGTTAAACTTAGGTGGTAGAACCAAGGTTACAATTGGCATGTGTTGGTTTTATAGGGGAATACGTATCCTGAAAGATTTTGGAGCTCACAAGGAATTTCCTTGAGAGCAATCTGAAGGGGGACATCTGGGGAGGTATATGGCCTTTTGCCGTGTTGGGAACCTGGCTTACATACAATGCTATAACATAGGATTGTGAAATGACAGCTATCTGTCTGAGGAAAAAGGAAGGTAATATTTGCATGACTCAGTTCCCAGGCTTAACTTTCCTTCTGGCATAGTGAGTTTGAGGTCCCAAGATTCTGATTTCTTTTTCAGGGACAAAGTGGCAACACAGGGTTGGTTATATAGGAAGTAATTTAAATAAAGTAAATATAATAAGAATTTGGGCAGTTAGTTTCTCATTCCTCAAGGAGTTACAAATATGAAAGAGAAGAGAACCAGAATGAACCCTGTGAGTCTGGTTGCAATTGAAGATAATGGGGTAAATGCATGATTTTCAATAGATAGATAAGATGCAAATCTAGATACACACAGATGTAAATGTGCCTTTGTGCCTGGCCATTGAGAAGGCGGTCTGGGAGAGTGACCCCCAACAAAAGCGATGAGTAACAACTAGAGCCCAAATACTGCTTTCTAAAAACTGTTCGCCACTAAATCTGGGCCCCTTTTGGAGAAACGATTGACTTTGGGGTACAAGATAAGTCGAATATGTTTTTGTTCCAGAAAGCACAGAAAGTACTAAAAAGTCCAGAAGTACTAAAAAAAGATGGGGACATGTCAAAATAACAGAGAACTATATTGAAGGAGTCCCCACTAGCCAAATCAGAGGCAATGTAAGCACCCAAATACTTAGTGAATCCATTGAATAAAATAGGAAAATCTATATGATGAAATGAATACATAAATTGAGTTTTCCATAAGAGATGAACTATTTACATAATCTCAAAATACATCCTTCCAAATAATTATTAATTACAAAAGGGAAAGAATTACTTTTTGATGGAGAAGCCTGACAGACTCAACTCTAATCAAGTGATCAAAGTTGATGTTAGGCAGTGAGGATGAGGACGGGGTAAGAAAAGATGTGAGACTGCTAAATATTTTCCTTAAGAAAATACAGTTTGGGCTGGACATGGTGGCTCATGCCTGTAATCCCAGCACTTTGGGAGGCCAAGGCAGGCAGATCACCTGAGGTCAGAAGTTCAAGACCAGCCTGGCCAACATGGTGAAACCCCATCTCTGCTAAAAATACAAAATTAGCTGGGCATGGTATTGGGCACCTATAATCCCAGCTACTTGGGAGGCTGAGGCAGGAGAATCGCTTGAACCCGGGAGAGGGAGGTTGTAGTGAGCCGAGATTGAGCCATTGCACTCCAGCCTGGGCTACAAGAGCGAAACTCCATCTCAAAAAAAAAAAGAACCAAAAAAAAAGAAGATACAATTTGACCTTTAAAGACAATATGAATATATAACTGTGGTAAAAAATATACATATATATAAAATATTTTTAAAAATTTTTTAAATCTTTGTTATTCTTAGATCTTACTCATCGAAAGCTTACTCATTGAAAGAAAACAAATAACAAATATTATCAATTAAGACTATCCAATCATAACACAGTGCTTGAAACAAAATACAAATGGAAAAGCTTTTACTAAAAAAAAAATCATATAATGGCTCCCAAATTGAGAAATCCTTGATCCTTCATCAAATCATTGATCCTGAGTTTCAAATGTTAGCAAGTTGAAAGAAGCTACTTTAAATTGCTAAAATAAATACTATCATTAGTATTCACAAATTCTTGATCCTTGATCATCAAAGTTTCAAATGTTAGCAGTTTGAAATCATTAATTATTATAAGTGATAAAATACTATCTAGCATTTGTGGGGTTTTACTCAAAGGCAAGCATTGTTCTTTATGTTTTATAGACATCATCACATTTAGTTTTCACAATTTCTTTATGAGGTAGGTACAATTATCTCCATTCTACAGATGAGGAAACAGGTGCAGAGAATTTAAGAACCTAGCCCGTCATACTATTAGAGGGGTGAACCCAGGTAGTTTAACTCTTATGCCTGTGTATGTAATCAAAACTGACTATTTTAAACCTTAATTCTAACCCTTAGTTCTATTCCTTCTCACATGGAATCAATCATCTATGATCTATTAATGTTGTCCCCCAAATCATCTCTGGGACCTCAGTCCCTGTGTACTCTGGCTGGAGTAATCGATTATTTTTAAAAGTAGAGGTTTATTTTAGAGATAATCTTGCTTATCTAATTTCCGCATATTGCAGACTTGCTGCAGTTTTACATCCAGTTCACTGATCAACTATCAAACTGAAGGATAGCTTGTCACTGCATCTGCAGTGACTCACTTGCCTTGGGGAAAAATACATGTCACACATTTACATTTTGGCTTTTAAGTGAGGAAACTTCATGGTCTACAGAACAGAGTAAGATTCTTGAAAACTAAAACAATAAATCCAGTGCTGATTGTGATCAGTGATGAATACCTTGCATCACTTATGAAAATGTACAGCTTCTGGAGGTGATTTCCTGGTCTTGGGGCTGGTGATTGTGATCATTATAACTACTGATGAGTTACCAAATTCCAAAGTCCCCCACAGATGGCTTGTGTAAACAGAGCCTGTAATAAGCTATCCTGTAGAGACATTTCTTTGAGAAGGTTTTTAACTGCTAACTATAGCACCAGTGATCTTAAAACTTTCACTAGTAGAGGCTTCAACATTTGAATGAGAGGTCACTCTGGGACAGTGTGGTGAGAGTGGTCGCTAAGGAGAGATTAATTGGGAGCCACCTACAATGGTCTAAATGGCCCCTCCTCAATGAAGGGAGGCAGAGACATTTCTGTGAAGTGAGACTGCCCATATGTAGACATATATACATACATACATACGTTTGCCAAAATGATGTATTTGAGCCAGCATATTAGGTTCTTTTTTTGCTTTTCTGGGTGGCAGTAGTACAAAAGAAGGAGCAACTAGACTAAAAGTCCAAAGGACATGTGAATAAATAATAATAATACATAATAATAAAATGCTATACAAAAACCACCAAGTGCCATGAGTTGTTCTAATACTTTACAATCATTAAATGAGTTCATCCTCTTAACAAACCTCAAAAGTGGAAACCATTACTTTACAGATGGGAAACAAAGGCACACATTTGCATTGACAAAATTATTCTATTATAAGGGGTGGAGCTGGGATTGGAGACAGCCCTTCTGGCTAACAGAGTCTAGCTCAACTTCCAGTAAGTCTAGTATCTATTGACAAAATGTACTGTTCTTATCGCCTCTTATGACTTATCCCATTTGTTTGGGTTTTTAAGCATCAGCAAATTTGCCTTGCAAGCTGCTCTTGTGCTAAAGAGTTATCTATATGAAAGGAGAAATTATACATTCAAATAGTCATGTGATATTAATTAAACAAACCAGATCATAGATCGAATTTGCTGTTCATAGATGATCTTTTAGTTTAAAAAGTAGGAGACTATAAAAGTGCTGTTTCTTCAGCTATCATTCAAAGGCCTATTCATAAATCTATCCCTGGGTCATAAAAACTCCTATTTTATAACAGGCACATAAACAGATGCCTCCCATAATTCAATGGTTCTGCACCCCATTCTATTCATTACCAACAAAGTGTAAAATGCTTCTCTTAAAAAACAGACAACAGGAGTGGCTGGCAAGATGGCCAAACAGGAACAGCTCTGGTCTGCAGCTCCCAGAGAGATCAGTTGCAGAAGGCAGGTGATTTCTGCATTTCCAACTGAGGTACCCGGCTCATCTCATTAAGACTGGTTAGACAGTGGGTGCAGCCCACGGAGGGCGAGCTGAAGCAAGGTGGGGCGTCACCTTAGCTGGGAAGTGCAACGGGTCGGGGAACTCCCTCCCCTAGCCACAGGAAGTCATGAAGGACTGTACCATGAGTAACAGTGCACTCTGGCCCAGATACTACGCTTTTCCCATGATCTTCACAACCCAAAGACCAGGAGATTCCCTCTGGTACCAGCACAAAACAGGGCGGCCGTTTGGGCAGACACCAAGCTAGCTGCAGGAGTAGTTTTTCATACCCCAGTGGCACCTGGAATGCCAGCGAGACAGAACCATTCACTCCCCTGGAAAGGGGGCTGAAGCCAGGGAGCCAAGACACTCGAGTTTGATGGAGGGAGGGGCGTCCGCCATTACTGTGGGTTCAGTAGGTGGTTTTCCCCTCATAGTGTAAGCAAAGCCTCTCAGAAGTTCAAACTGGGTTGAGCCCACCACAGCTCAGCAAAGCTGCTACAGCCAGCCTGCCTCTCTAGATTCCTCCTCTCTGGTCAGGGCATCTAGAAGGAAAGGCAGCAGCCCCAGTCAGGAGCTTATAAATAAAACTCCCATCTCCCTGGGACAGAGCACCTGGGGGAAGGGGCGGCTGTGGGCACAGCTTCAGCAGACTTAAACATTCCTGCCTGCTGGCTCTCAAGAGAGCAGCGGACCTCCTAGCACAGTGCTCAAGCTCTGCTAAGGAACAGATGCCCTCCTCAAGTGGGTCCCTGACCCCTGTGCCTCCTGACTGGGAGACACCTCCCCGCAGGGGTCGACAGAGACCTCATACAGGAGAGCTCCAGCTGGCATCTGGCGGGTGCCCCTCTGGGACAAAGCTTCCAGAGGAAGGAGCAGACAGCAATCTTTGCTCTTCTGCAGCCTCTGCTGGTGATACCCAGGCAAACAGGGTCTGGAGTGGACCCCCAGCAAACTCCAGCAGAGGGACTGACAGTTAGAAGGAAAACTAACAAACAGAAAGGAATAGCATCAACAAAAAGGACATCCACACGGAAACCCCATCTGAAGGTCACCAACATTAAAGACCAAAGGTAGATAAATCCATGAAGATGAGGAAAAAACAGTTCAAAAAGGCTGAAAATTCCAAAAACCAGAAGCCTCTCCTCCTCCAAAGGATCACAATTCCTCTCTAGCAAAGGAACAAAACTGGATGGAGAATGAGTTTGACGAATTGACAGAAGTAGGCTTCAGAGGTGGGTAACAACAAACTCCTCCAAGCTAAAGGAACATGTTCTAACCCAATGCAAGGAAGCTGAGAACCTTGAAAAAAGGTTAGAGGAATTGCTAACTAGAATAACCAGTTAAGAGAAGAACATAAATGACCTGATGGAACTGAAAAACACAGCACAAGAACTTCGTGAGCATACACAAATATCAATAGCCGAATCCATCAAGCAGAAGAAAAGACATGAGACTGAAGATCAACTCAATGAAATAAAGTGTGAAGATAAGATTAGAGAAAAAGGAATGAAAAGGAACGAACAAAGACTCCAAGAAATATGGGACTATGTGAAAAGACCAAACCTCCATTTGATTGGTGTACCTGAAAGTGACGGGGAAAATGGAACCAAGTTGGAAAACACTCTTCAGGATATTATCCAGGAGAACTTCCCCAATCTAGCAAGGCAGGCCAACATTCAAATTCAGGATATACAGAGCACACCATAAAGATACTCCTCGAGAAGAGCAACCCCAAGACTCATAATTATCAGATTCACCAAGGTTGAGATGAAGGAAAAAATGTTAAGGGTAGCCAGAGAGAAAGGTCAGGTTGCCCACAAAGGGAAGCCCATCAGACTAACAGCTGATCTCTCTGCAGAAACCCTACAAGCCAGAAGAGAGTGGGGGCCAATATTCAACATTCTTAAAGAAAAGAATTTTCAACCCAGAATTTCATATCCAGCCAAACTAAGCTTCATAAGCGAAGGAGAAATAAAATCCTTTACAGACAAGCAAATGCTGAAATATTTTGTCACCACCTGGCCTGCCTTACAGGAGCTCCTAAAGGAAGCACTAAATGTGGAAAGGAAAAACCGGTACCAGCCACTGCAATCACATACCAAATTGTAAAGACCATTGACACTATGAAGAAACTGCATCAACTAACGGGCAAAATAACCAGCTAGCATCATAATGACAAGATCAAATTTATACATAACAATATTGACCTTAAATGTAAACGGGCTAAATGCCCCAATTAAAAGACACAGACTGGCAAATTGGATAAAAAGTCAAGACCCATCAGTGTGGTGTATTCAGGAGACCCATCTCATGGGCAAAGATGCACATAGGCTCAAAATAAAGGGATGGAGGAATATTTACCAAGCAAATGAAAAGAAAAAAAAAACAGCAGAGGTTGCAATCCTAGTCTCTGATAAAACAGACTTTAAGCCAACAAAGATTTTAAAAAATGACAAAGAAGGACATTACATAATGGTAAAGGCATCAATGCAACAACAAGAAGTAACTATCCTAAACATATAGGCACCCAATACAGGAGCATTCAGGTTCATAAAGCAGATTCTTAAAGAAATACAAAGAGACTTAGACTCCCACATAATAATGGTGGGAGACTTTAACACCCCACTGTCAATATTAGATCAACGAGACAGAAAATTAACAAGGATATTTAGGACTTGAACTCAGCCCTGGACCAAGCAGACCTAATAGACATCTACAGAACTCTCCACCCCAGATCAACAGAATATACATTCTTCTCAGCACCACATTGCACTTATTCTAAAATTGACCACATAATTGGAAGTAAAACCATCCTCAGGAAATGCAGAAGAACGGAAATCATAACAAATAGTCTCTCAGACCACAGTGCAATCAAATTAGAACTCAGGATTAAGAAACTCACTCAAAACCACACAACTACATGGAAACTGAACCACCAGCTCCTGAATGACTACTGGGTAAATAACAAAATTAAGGCAGAAATAAATAAGTTCTTTGAAACCAACGAGAACAAAGACATAATGTACCAGAATCTCTGGGACACAGCTAAAGCACTGTTTAGAGGGGAATTTATAGCACCAAATGCCCACAGGAGAAAGCAGGAAAGAACTAAAATCAACACCCTAACATTGCAATTAAAAGAACTAGAGAAGCAAGAGCAAACACATTCAAAAGCTAGCAGAAGACAAGAAATAACTAAGATCAGAGCAGAACTGAAGGAGACAGATACATGAAAAGCCCTTCAAAAAATCAATGAATCCAGGAGCTGTTTTTTTGAAAAGATTAACAAAATAGACTGCTAGCCAGACTAATAAAGAAGAAAAGAGAAAAGAATCAAATAGACACAATAAAAACTGATAAAGGGGATATCACCACTGATCCCACAGAAATACAAACTACCATCAGAGAATACTATAAACACCTCTATGCAAATAAACTAGAAAATTTAGAAGAAATGGATAAATTCCTGGACACATACACCCTCCCAAGACTAAACCAGGAAGAAGTCAAATCCCTGAACAGACCAATAACAAGTTCTGAAATTGAGGCAGCAATTAATAGCCTACCAACCAAAACAAGCCCAGGACCAACCACACGGATTCACGGCCGAATTCTACCAGAGGTACAAAGAGGAGCTAGTACCATTCCTTCTGAAACTATTCCAAACAATAGAAAAAGAGGGACTCCTTCCTAACTAATTTTATGAGGTAGTGTCATCCTGATACCAAAACCTGAGAGAGCCACAACAAAAATAGAAAATTTCACACCAATATCCCTGATGAACATCGACATGAAAATCCTCAATAAAATACTGGCAAAGTGAATTCAGCAACAGATCAAAAAGCTTATCCACCATGATCGAATCGGCTTCATCCCTGGGATGCAAGGCTGGTTCAACATATGCAAATCAATCAATGTAATCCATCACATAAACAGAACCAATGGCAAAAACCACATGATTATCTTAATAGATGCAGAAAAGGCCTTTGATAAAATTCAACACCCATTCATGCTAAAAACTTAGGTATTGATGAAAAGAATCTCAAAATAATAAGAACTATTTATGACAAACCCACAGACAATATCATACTGAATGGGCAAAAGCTGGAAGCATTCCCTCTGAAAACTGGCACAAGGTAAGGATGCCCTCTCTCACCACTCCTATTCAACATAGTATTGGAAGTTCTGGCCAGGGCAATCAGGCAAGAGAAAGAAATAAAGGGTATTCAAACAGAAGAAAGAAAGTCAAATTATCTCTGTTTGCAGATGACATGATTGTCTATTTAGAAAACCCCATCGTCTCAGCCCAAAATCTCCTGAGGCCGATAAGCAACTTCAGCAAAGTCTCAGGATACAAAATCAACATGCAAAAATCAAAAATCACAAGCATTCCTATACAGCAATAATAGAAAACAGAGAGCCAAATCATAAGTGAACTCCTATTCACAATTGCTACAAAGTGAATAAAATGCCTGAGAATACAACTTACAAGATATGTGAAGGACCTCTTCAAGGAGAACTATGAACCACTGCTCAAGGAAATAAGAGAGGACACAAACAAATGGAAAAACATTGCATGCTCATGGATAGGAAGAATCAATATTGTGAAAATGGCCATATTGCCCAAAGTAATTTATAGATTTAATGCCATCCCCATCAAGCTACCACTGACTTTCTTCAAAGAATTAGAAAAAGCTACTTTAAATTTCATACAGAACCAAAAAAGAGCCCACATAGCCTAGACAATCCTAGGCAAAAAGAACAAAGCTGGAGGCATCACACTACCTGACTTCAAACTATACTACAAGGCTACAGTAACCAAAACAGCATGGTACTGTTACCAAAACAGATATATAGACCAATGGAACAGAACAGAGGCCTCAAAAGTAATGCCACACATCTACAACCATCTGATCTTTGACAAAGCTGATAAAAACAAGCAATGGGGAAAGGATCCCCTATTTAATAAATGGTGTTGGGAAAACTGGCTAGCCATATGCAGAAAGCTGAAACTGGACCCCTTCCTTACACCTTATATGAAAATTAACTCAAGATGGATTAAAGACTTAAACATAAGACCTAAAACCATAAAAACCCTAGAAGAAAACCTAGGCAATACCATTCAGGACATAGGAATGGGCAAAGACTTCATGACTAAAACACAAAAAGCAATGGCAACAAAAGCCAAAATTGACAAATGGGATCTAATTAAACTAAAGAGCTTCTGCATAGCAAAAGAAACTATCATCAGGGTGAACAGGCAACCTACAGAATGGGTGAAAAATTTTGCAATCTATCCATCTGACAAAGGGCTAATATCCAGAATCTACAAAGAATTTAAACAAATTTTAAGAAAAAAACAACCCCATCAAAACGTGGGTGAAGGATATGAACAGATGTTTCTCAAAAGAACATATTTATGCGGCCAATAAACATATACAAAAAGCACATCATCACTGGTCATTAGAGAAATGCAAATCAAAACCACAATGAGATACCATCTCACTCAAATTAGAATGACGATCATTGAAAAGGAAACAACAGATGCTGGAGAGGATGTGGAGAAATAGGAACACTTTTACATTGTTGGTGGGAGTGTAAATTAGTTCAACCATTGTGGAAGACAGTGGTGATTCCTCAAGGATCTAGAACCAGAAATACTATTTGACCTAGGAATCCCATTACTGGGTATATACTCAAAGGATTATAAATCATTCTACCATAAAGACACATGCACATGTATGTTTACTGCGGCACTATTGACAATAGCAAAGACTTGGAACCAACCCAAATGCCCATCAATAATAGACTGGATAAAGAAAATGTGGCACATATACACTATATGTACCTGTGAATACTATGCAGCTGTATTCACATAGTATATGTGAATACATGTACTTTGCAGGGACATTGATGAAGCTGGAAACCACCATTCTCAGCAAACTAACACAGGAACAGAAAACCAAACACTGCATGTTCTCACTCATAAGTGGGAGTTGAACAGTGAGATCACACAGACACAGGGAGGGGCCTGTCGGGGGTCGGGGGCTAGGGGAGGGATAGCATTAGGAGAAATAGCTAATGTAGATGACGAGGTCAATGGGTGCAGAAAACCACCATGGCACGCGTATACCTATGTAACAAACCTGCACGTTCTGCACATGTGTTCCAGAACTTAAAGTATAATTAAAAAAAAAAAAAAAAAAAAAACGAAAACAACAACAACAACAAAAACTATGCTGAAATCACTGTATACCTAACCCCACTGGTATCCAAGAGTGTTTTCTCTTCTTTGAGTAAGCTCTAGAAGCACTGTTCAACTCAATCATAACTCTTGCAATGTTGTATCATGTGACATTAACAATCAACACAAATAATATTCAGAAATGAAACCGAGTGAAAGCAGTGGAGTGTGCTGAATGAGACAGGCCCCGGGGGGTTTGCAGAGCTTGAGTGTCTAGCACCCTATTCTCAGCAAACATGCCTGTAAAGTCAATTTGCCTTATAATTTCACAGCTCCACTTCCACCAAGGTTCAACTTCAGGATTCCATTTCTTAACCCAGAGCGAGAACATATCCGACTGTAGCTGTTTCTCTGCCCACAGATTTTATGGGGACAGTGAACAAGAGTATATTATGCTATTAAATCCTAACCAGGCAGTAAATTACAGGGAGGAAAACAAAAGCAAATTCTGCTGAGTAGGAAGATTTTTTTATGTGAATGATTATACCTTATTGTGAGTGAGCAAATAAAATATTGAAACATTTCTTAAGAATTTGTCATCCTGATTCATTTTTATTTTGCCTTTAGTTTAGCAATAAAAGGAGTATTTGAAAGAAATAGTTTCCACATGGGGGAAAGTAAGTTGACAGGACAATAGTAGCCTAGGAGTTGTAAGAGTTGCCAAATGAAACCTGTTTCAGTAACTACGGATTTTTTTTAAATCCATGGACAAACATGCAGAGGAGAGAATCAAACTCAAATATTTCAACATTCTCAGTGTTCCCGAGACTATGGAGTGTTGGCAGCATCGTCTCTTCAGCAACATGTGCTTCAAATTTTTCAGGGGGTGGCAGTGAGGAAGGAGGCAGGCAGAGCAATGCTATAAAATAGACAAAAATCAGTCTTTGCCCCATTTGGGGGGTGACCAATGATGGTTCTTGGGGACACTGAGAGTGTTTGCCTCCCATCAAACCTATTTCTATGATTTTTCCAACCCACTCCTCCCAAAATGGGAGCAGAATTTGGCAGATGAAGTCCACAGCATCTTTGTACCAAACAGGAAAGCACAGAACTCAGTAGTTTTCCTGCTTTCTTTGATAATGACACAAGCTATCCACCATTGCATGTGTCATGTTATGGAAACAAACAATAAACCCATGCCTGTGATATTCCCAGACCTACCCACCCACTCCCTAATATTCAAAATAATCTTGAGGGAATAAAATGGAAGCAATGTCATGAGATGGGAATTAATGTTTTAATTTGGTAGATAGAGAACTTGAGGTTCTAAGAACTTGCTGTTTTCAAGTTCACAGAAGTTCAAGTCCTTCAGGGGTTCTATTGTAGCGATTTTGAGAACATAGGAAAGTTGTTCAAGGTTAGGGACATTCATTTCAAGAATTCTAGATCTTAGGGAGCCTCCCTCTTTAACAAGTTCTCAGACTCTGAAGAATCGGAAGGATTAAACTTTACACCTAATTTTTTTCTTTAAAAAAGGTCAAATTAAAATTTTCCTAAAATTGTAACAGTCATAGAAGTCCTCAATGTCACATGGTTTCTTTAGAAACAGATTCCCTTCCACCCTCTAGAGAGATGGTTAGGGAAGCTGTTTGCATTACAAATGACTACCAGCAAATATTTTCATCAGAAGACAAGGGAATCTCACTAGAAATTCAGGAAATCAGGGATATGGAAAGGTCTATATGTTTCCAAGATAGCTCACCTTTAATTTTGTGGAGAAAACAAATTTGCTCTTGCTCAAGAGAGTTCTATAAAACAAAGCTTTTCCAAGGCTTTTTTTTTTTTTTTAAAGAAAGTGGAAAAAAAGCAGCAACTAGTATATGGGGACAGTGAGGACAGAAACTGTGTTCCTTAATTAAAATATTAATGAGCAGTCTGCTCACCACAACAAATGTAACTATGCAGTCAAAACAGACATGTCTTGAAATGGGAGACAGCCAAGCATCTGAAAGGAAAAAAAACAAAGCAGGGAAATAGAAACATGTGCTGCACCCAAACATTTCTTAGGCCATCTCCTAAATCCCAGTATTTTCATCCGCCAGGTCTGGAGGGAACATTAGAGATTCTTCCATTCTGACCAACACGCTCAGAAGTAGTGTGAAGCTGTTTTCAGGGAGCCCATCCACCACTTCTGGAGACACTTGCTTTTCAGGTGCACCCTCTTTGTGGAATCTGTGTCAGCTCCCCAGGCAGAGAGCAGGGGCTCCTCGTCTATGTTCCAGAGCCCTTCTTCCCAGCGCTCTTTTGCTATGTGCCGCAATTGCATTATTATTTTTTACTACTTTACAACATGAGCACTAGTTGATAAGACGATAAGAACCGTTTGCCGGCCGGGCGCGGTGGCTCACGCTTGTAATCCCAGCACTTTGGGAGGCCGAGGCGGGCGGATCACGAGGTCAAGAGATCGAGACCACGGTGAAACCCTGTCTCTACTAAAAAATACAAAAAAATTAGCCGGGCGTGGTGGCAGGTGCCTGTAGTCCCAGCTACTCGGAGAGGCTGAGGCAGGACAATGGCGTGAACCCGGGAGGCGGAGCTTGCAGTGAGCCGAGATTGCGCCACTGCACTCCAGCCTGGGGGACAGAGAAAGACTCCGTCTCAAAAAAAGAGAACCGTTTGCCAATGTATTGCAATGGACTAAATGTTTGTGACCCACTCTCCGAAATTCTTATGGTGAAATCCTAATCCTTGATATGGTTGTATTAGGAGGTAGGGCCTTTGGGAGGTGATTAGGCCATGAGGGTGGAGCCCTTATGAATAAGAATAGTGCTCTTATAAAAATGACCCCAGAGAGCTCTCTCCTCTTTCTGCCATGTGAGGATACAGCCAGAAGTTGGCAGTCTGTAACCCAGAAGAGCATCCTCACTGGAACGCCGCCATGATGGCACCCTGATCTCAACTTCCAGCCTCCAGAACTGTGGGACATAAATTTGTTGTTTAGAAGCCCCCCCTAGTCTATGGTACTTGGTTACAGCCGTTCAAGCTTAAATAGTGGATGTTATGATCCTGACTTGTAAATGGGTGTCAGTACATGGATTGCTTAATTAGATGTTACATTAATGCATGAGGAAAATAAGATCCAGACGTGTTAATTGACTTACCCAGATCATGCAGCTGTGTATCAAATTAAATCTCCTCAAAAGCCTTAAAAAATTTCTGGATATATAATCCAGCAAAGGGTTTTATCCTAACAAGAAAAACAACATAATACACTCAATCTTAGCCAAAAGGCCAAAAAGTGATGAAAAACTTCATAATGAAGCTGGCATAACCATAGTCCAGAACCCAAATGTGTGCTTCGAATTAGCTGTATTCTCTTTTAATATTTAAACAATAACTCTGCGCTCACTGTGCTCAACAATGCGGAGAGAATTTGAAGCTTCTGAGCGAATGCAAAACGCAATTCCATTCAGTGTTTCAACATGTGTGTACCCCTTTGTGTCCTGTGAACGAGGACACAGAGATGAATGAGGTGGATCTTGGCCCCTGAGGAGCTTGTCATCTACTGAGCACTTAATGCAGAAGCCAGGGATTCCTTTATTTTTTTTAAATAAATATAATTTTTCAAGAAAAAAATTTTCCACAGAAAAATAGTAGATATAATTTATTTATTTATTTATTTTTGTTTGTTTGTTTGTTTGAGACAGAGGCTTGCTCTGTCACCCAGGCTGGAGTGCAGTGGCACGATCTCAGCTCACTGCAAGCACCGCCTCCCAGGTTCACGCCATTCTCCTGCCTCAGCCTCCTGAGTAGCTGGGACTACAGGCCCCCGCCACCACGCCCGGCTAATTTTTTTGTATTTTTAGTAGAGACGGGGTTTCACTGTGTTGGTCAGGATGGTCTTGATCTCCTGACCTCGTGATCCTCCTGCTTTGGCCTCCCAAAGTGCTGGGATTACAGGCGTGAGCCACTGCACCCGGCCGATATAATTTATTGTTTGAAAAGTTAAAGAGAAGTTGAAGAAGAAGACACACTAAAGGAAGAGAACAAGAGTGGTTCCAAGTTCTGGTACTCTACCTAGGGGGGCCTTGCTGCTCTCGGGCAGCCTGAAGCTTGTCAGTGATCTTCACTGCTTTGGGACAAATGGGGGTGTTGTCAGTGTCCTTGTCCTTGTCATTCTTTCTTAATCCATCATATCCCCCATGTGCTGAGCAACATGCCAAAACTTCACGGGGAGTTTCCTGCTTTGTGTTCCAGGAAACTCCCAAATTCCCAGCTGATGCTGATGCTACAGGTTCAGACACCAGATGTTGAGGCACCCTCCTACCCCACCCCAAAAAAGCAACACTCTCACAATGTGGAGAGAAAGAAGAGCCAGGAAAGCCATCTCTAACACCATCTTCCTACTTCTCTATCTACTCATGCACCATCCAACTCCTCCCGCCTTTGCCCAGTGCCTTTCCCTGCCATCTACTGTCTCTTGCAGAATGGCTGAAAGCCCTACACAGCCAAGTTCAGAGCAAATTCATGGAACGCAACCTGGGCAGCCACACAGAGTCCTGTGCTCAGTAGGCCCCATGCTTAACGTTCTCCCGTTGCCATCTTGAAATTCTTAATCATGTTTTTATTATGATTTTAATTATAATGTATTTATTTTATAAATATATTCTTTATAAATTAGATTATAAATTAGATATTTTTTAATTATTTATAATTTAATTATAACTATTATTTTCCCCTCATTTTTATTTTCCATGATGATCCACAAATTATGTTCTAATGACCCCAGCCTTTTGAAATCTAGGCATCGGGACTGCACAGGTTTTATATCAGCACAGCGCCTGAGCTGTATGTGGTTTTCGCTATCCCAGGCATTATCACAGCAGAGTACTGAAGTCCAAATAGCAGCTGAGCTGCAGGTGCTACTGTTCTTCCTCTGAAAGTTAAGGACCATGATGAAAGAATTTTTTTTGGATTCCATCACAGGTTCAAGGGAGCAACAATTTCCAAACATGCCAGCCATGAAGGTTGGTCTTCCTGTCAATCACAGTCCATTGATACATTGGCAGAATCAGATCTGTTCCTGAGGTCTATCAAACATCCTCCTGGGTAAACAGATCAGAGCTAATCGAACAAAAGTGACTCGGCAACAATCCTGTCAGCACACACACACACAATTACAATAGACTGCTATACAATCACAACGGCTCTCAAAATCTGGTGGCTGAACAGCATCAACACCCACTGGGAATTTGTTAGAAAAGTACAATCTCAGATCTACCAAATCAAATTCTGGGGATGGGGCCTAACAACCTGTGTTTTACCAAGCTACCAAGGTGGTTCTGATGTCACTAAGAACCACTGGCTTATGCATGAAAGAAACAAGAGTTTCCAGCTGCAAATATGTAGTATCAATTACGATTAATGTCCTTCACCATTTGACTTACTAAGGAAACACATATTGATTCATTCAGTCATTTACTTCCATCAAAATTCTTTTTATCCATATATTAAACACATGTAGGAGTGTGTGTGTGAGAGTCTGTGTGTGTGTGTTTAAGCCTCAGAAGTGAGCCAGGCACTGCAATGGATATAAGGTTAATGGTATGTGTCATAAAAGGGTTTATAATCCAATGCAGGGGAATGAAAGAGTCAAATTCATAAACATGAATAACTGCCCGGAATTCTGGGTGAGAAGTACCAGAAAATATAATATGTGTTTGACCCAGGGAAGAGATTACATAGAACTTGTTGAAGCATTGTTAGGGAAAACTTAAGGAAAGTTTTCTTCTACAACTACTGATTATTCTACAATTCTAGTTATTCTACAACTAGGATTTTGATGAATAGACATGGGGAAGAGAAACGTACAGGCACAGGAAGAGCATAAAGGCATGAGGTGGAAAAGAAAAGAGTGTTTCCAGATAAGCATATAATTCCATTGCCTTGGAGTGTGGATTCTGTGGGAAGGATTAATCTGGGAATAAACCAGAATAACAGTGTGGGGCCAGCTTCTGGAGTAAGGGCCTTGAGTGTGAGGCAGAATTTGGACTTCCCAGAATGAGAGTGAGAGCTGTGTTCTGAGCCCTGTTTGGGGGCAGGTCTCAGCTTCCTGTTCAGTTTTGGCCACATTTGGACTGTGTGATTCCAGGGAAAAGCATCTAAGCGATCTGTGATGCCATTCTGACAAAGAGAAAAATGTATTTGTCTGTTTATTTCACAGGTAAAGTGAGATAGGCAGAAACAAGTTTACAGTCATTTGAAGACAGAGCCACGTTGCTGGCCCACCTCGTGAGACTAGAGGATTCTTCAGGCCTTTGCCAGGTGATGCATAGCATGCTATCCATAAATCGACTTTTTATTCTTTCACATCACACTCCTTCTTGAGGACAGGATTTTTTGGGTGATATATTTTGTTCATTTTTTTTTTAAGTCAAGAGTAATTTGTAGTTTGGAAAGTTTTCCTGAGCAAGGGTGTGTTTAATCTTCCGCTTTTAGCCACCAGACTTCCAGCTCATCTCTCTCCACCCTCATCTCCTGCACAGTGTTATGGATGGGGTAATAGGCAGCTGCCAGCCTGTCTAAATCCAGGGACAAGAGCCATCTATGACAACACGATGGGCCCTGAGGCAAGGGAGGAATGTCATTTGTTAACTACCTTTCTAGCTACTTCTGCCTGATTCATTACACTCACTCTTTCGCAAAGAAATATGCACAAACAGATTACAATAAGCAAAACAGCCCATTAAAAAATATGTATGTGCTTGGAAAAAAATTGATTTCTTTTGAATGTTAGTTCTTGAGGGCAAAACCATCTATGATGCTGTACAGCACTCAAATGACATAAACTAATTTGAAGCTTTGAAGGCCTCATTTAAAAAGCAATACAAAAATAGCCAGGGGAATGTAAAATAGTGCTACTTCTACGGACAGCAAGTTGGCAATACCCATCAAAACCTAAAATCCAGTAAAATGTGAGCCAAAAGTTATACTTATAGGGCTTTATCATACTGGAAACTTGGCTCTGTAAAAGGTTGGCCAATAAAGTATTGTTTGTAATAACAATTTTTCAAAAGAATTAGAAGCAACAAGAATGACATGAATAGAGAACTGGTTAAGTAAAGTATAGCCATAGAGTACTTGGTGATCAGAGCAAAGAATAAGGAAGCACTTTATCCCCTTAGATATGGAGAAAGCTTCATAATATACAGTTTGTGACAAATGAAAATGACAGCACAATGTGATCAGGATTTTACAATTAAAAAATCAGAAAAAAATGTCTGTAATCTCAGTACTCTGGGAGGCCAAGGTGGGAGGATCACTTGAGTCCAGGAGTTTGAAGCTACAATGAGCTATGACTGCGCCACTGCACTCCAGCCTGGGTGACAGAGTGAGACCCTATCTCAAAAAGAAGACAAATCAGAAAAAAAAAGAGTTTATATGTGTTTTTATTTACAAAAAAATACACCAAAATATATGGCTACAAAAGAAACATAACCTTGGCAGCTTCCAAGGAAGACAACTAAGGGGCTAGGACATGAGTTGGGAGAGACCACATTGCATACCTTTTTCATTCTTTTAGATTTAGAGCTGCATAAATGTATTATCTATTAAAAGGTAAGTGTATTAAAATGAGAATTTTAAACAGATTTTTTAAAATAACCTGGACAGCAGAACAAGACCCCAACTCTAAATAAATTGCCTAAAATGTAAACTAGAAGTTCTAATTTCTCTTAATGATTCTGAAAGACTTCAGTTTTGAAGTTGTTTTTTCTAAAAGCTCAGTATAACTTTTACATTCTAAAAAAAATGGGATGATCCTGCTAAGAAAAATGGAAATATCCAAATATCCTTCTTTACCTTTACCCCAAAGAGACAAAGCCATAAGCCAGTTCCTTAGTTCATTTGGGCTGCTACAACAAAATACAATAAACTCTGTGGCTTTTAAACTACAGAAATGTATTTCTCACAGTTCTGGAGGCTGGCCAGTCCAAGAGCGAGATGTTGGCAGATTTTTTATTGATGGGGGTCTGCTTCCTGGTTCATAAACTGCATCTTTGCACAGCATCCTCACATGGTGGAAGGGGTGAAGAGTCTCTCTCCGACTCTTTTTATATGAGCATCAATTCCATTTGTGAGGTCTCCATCCCCATGACCTAATCACCTCCCAAAGGTCCCACCTTCAAATACCTTGGAGGTTAAGAGTGACCTATAAATTTTAGGGGGACACAAACTTTTAGACTACAGCAGTCAAGGAAGAAAATCACTGACATAACGATCATGACAAAGGAGGACAATATGTAAAAGTGTGAAAGGGAAGGGTACATTAAGCCCCGTTATTTATCTTTATTTCCCTTGTTTCAGAAAAATAGTCATTGGACTTAGTAAATTATATGTAACACAAAAATGCAATGTCTATAAAAATAAACCAGTTGCTCAATAAAAATTAACTATTCACTAAGTGGATACACAATATTTTTACAATGAAATCAAAGAGAAAGTCAGCACATGTGACCTCGTAAAGAAGACACATGCCCTGTAATGAATAAACAACATCTTCACACTAATGATTATAAGTTCCCAGAGAGGTTACTTAGAATATATTTAAATGTAGGCAGAGGTCATAATAACAGAACATAACTGAGTAAAAGCCATTGTACAAGGGACCAAAGCAAAGGAATTCAAATGAGTAGCCCTGTGATTATCTGTTTAAGGATGGATTTCAGATCATCTGAGAAAATAAAGGACTATGTATTCTTTTAAACTGTCCTCCATAAATATTACTCTTCTCAGCGGACTTTTGCATGATACTGAGTGGCTGTGAATTAATGTTATACTTCCTGACAAGTGCCTGGAGATATTATCAGGTGCTGCTGTGGGACAGAATGATGGGTTTTAATCATCAGCAAAGTTAGCACTGAATTAACATCCTTTAACAAAAGCTGAAGAGCCTTTCTGTGTGACATGGGAATCGAAGATGTAGCTACTTCTGCATAAAGGTGAACTGATGAGAGGGCTAAGCTTTCCCTTAAGAACATTTTAGGCTCATTTCAACATATGCATAAATGAGAAATTGGTCAAAATTTGACCAAAGTTTAATATTTTTGCCTGAAATAAATAAAGCCAAGCAAGTGTTATCAAAAGTCCACCTTAGTCACCTTTTTAAAGCCAGAACACCACCCAGAGAACATTTAGATTTGAGCAAATGACTTTATGGTGAAGGACTAAAAAATAAACTGGTTACAAAATGTATGTCTTGATAACTAAATCAGTTGACTTGCAGTAGATGGGTGTAAGCAAAAAAAACAGTTAAATGTTAGTGGATGCTTAAATAAGAAAGCTGATTTGGCTATATTTTAGCTGAAGTTATTCTTTCTGGCAATATATCAGTTAGAATAAGCTTCACCCTCATTTAAGAGAAGAACCAAAATAACAGTGGCTGAATAAGAGAGAATTTTATTTCTCTCTTATATAAAAGAAGTCTAAAGATAGGCAATTCTGGACTGGTGCAATGGCTCCATAATTATCAGGGCCCAAGGTTCCTCCTCCCCTTTTTCTGAACATGCTGGTTGGTTTCCATCTTCAAGGTCATCTACATGGTCCAAGATGGCAGCCATGGCCTTTGCAAACATGCCTGCTTCACAAGTATGAAGAGGGGAGAAGAAAGGGGGCACAACTCTCAACTGAGTGTTGGGGAACTATAATTTAAAAAACAAATATTCTCTCAATCCAGAAATCCTCTCCACAAAAGTGATAGAGGAAGAAAGCCCTTTTATTTTTGAATAAGCGTGAAACCAGAATGTAATGCACATCACAGGCAATCTGATAAGAGATTGCAGAGAGAAATCTCACCCTTCATACACCCAAGCACATACAACCTGTCGCATACATGTTCTCAAGATAAATCATAACTAGTCTTCAAATGAGAGGACTTGACAGCACCATTTTATTACACTTAGTTTATCCTAAATGTACCTGGTATTAGTAGTGACCATCTGCATAAGTTAACTGACTTTATACAAAGGAAAAATAAACTTCTCATATTGTTTGGACAGGAGGTAGTTTTACAACTTGGAGTCAGGCTAAAATTACTCCCCTACTCTCCTACCGAAACTAAGAGATAGGAAGCTATCTTCCTTGAATGTTTACATTCAAAGAAGATGGTTCCTTCCTGAGTTCTTGAGAAAGGCATTCTAGGGTCACGTTGACAAAGGGCCTATCTACTTTTCAAAACAATTTACATACATTTCTAAGAGAGCAGAAAGTACTTGCAGTTATAAGTTTCCGAAGTAAACACTCTAAGGAAAAGGAGGAGAGTGATGTTATCTTCCCTTACTTTTAAGAGGGAGACGCTAAGACTCTTTGGTCTGTATTTGTCTAAGATGAGTCAATTCCCTTTAAGGAGCATTTTTAGAAACCTCACATAAAAATTTCCCTTTGGGCCAGGCACGGTGGCTCACATCTGTAATCCCAGCCCGTTGGGATTATATATTTCAAGACATCATGTCATACACGATAAATAGATACAATTTTATCTGCAAATTTTAAAAAATAATTTTTTTAATGTCATGATGGAGAGAATGTTTTCCTAGGAATGAACTTGTTTTAATCCACTGTGTGGTATCAGCTGACCCAGTAAGAGGCCATTCTTACTGCTGCACTACATAGGAGTCACTTTTATTGACGTTAGTAACCAGTGATCTTCCCATTTACAATAGTGTAGGGGTAGAAAAATGTGATACATTTTCTCACACATCATAAGGGTCACAGCTGACACTCCTTTAACAAAAGGCAGGTTAACAAGAGAAAAGCATAACAAATGTATTTAACTGAAGTTTTAGGTAACACAGGAACCTTCAGAAATGAAGCCCCAAAGACCCAGGGCTCAGGTCCAATGAAGAGTGGACAGCTGTGGAGAAATGTGATTAGACAATGGACACGATCTAATGGTAATAGACTGAGAGGTGCCTTAATTCATTTGTGTTGCAATAAAGAAATACCTGAGGCTGGGTAATTTATAAAGAAATTGTGGCTCACAGTTCTGCTGGCCGTGCCAGAAGCATAGCACAAGCATCTGCTCTGGCAGGAGTGTCAGGCTGCTTCCACTCATGGCAGAAGGCAAAGGCGACCCGAAGTGTACAGAGGTCACACAGCAGGACAGGAGGCAAGAGGGAGAGAGGAGGCGGTATCACGCTCTTTTCAACAAACAGTTGTTTTGGGAACTAAGAGTGAGAACTCACTCACTCCTATGAGAATGGCACCAAGTCATTCATGAGGGATCCACCCTCATGGCCCAAACACCTCTTACCACACCCCACTTTCAACATTGGAATCAAATTTCAACATGAGACTCAGTGGAGCCAAACAAACTATATCCAAACCACAGCAGGGGGGAAACCAGCAGGCCTCTCTGTTCAGACACTTCTTGATTTCTCTGTGAGGGATGCCTTTTGCCCAGATATAGGGGAGGACCTGCATCTAATAAGGGTCTTAAGGGAAAAGGGAGAGAGTGACATTTATAGGTTTTATGATTTGATTTGGGGTAGAGGGGTTCAAGTTTTTATGACCTACCTTGGGGAAGAGGAATTCTTGTTTTTAAGACTCACTTAGATTTAGGGGAGACAGAGGAACAGGAGGATGGGAGAAGGTCAGAAAGAGCTTGCTTCTGAGGCCTTTCCAATTTCCTTTAGTCCAAAGTATTCAGCCTGCCAAGGTGCCATACTATGGGGTATCGTGTTCCAAGCCCCAGCAATAGCAACAAAAATTATAGAATACTTAGAAATTATCTTAATAAGAAATGAACAAGAACTAAAGGTAGACAATTTTGAAACCCTCTCAAGGACACAAAAGAAGGATCAATCAAAACTAGGCATGGTGGTGCATACCTGTAATCCCAGCTACTCAGGAGGCTGAGGCAGGAGAATCACTTGTGCCTGGGAGGCAGAGGCTGCAGCGAGCTGAGATCGAGCCACTGCACTCCAGCCTGGGTGACAGAGCAAGACTCCATCTCAAGACAAAAAAAAAAAAAAAAAGGAAAGTCATACTTTTTGTTAGAATGAGAAAAAAAATGACACCATAAAAATTTTAATTATCCACAGTTTTTTATTCTCTTAATACAACTTCCATAAAATAAGGTTTTTTAAACTAGACAAGTTAACACTGACATTCATTTGAGAAGATAAATAAGCAAAAACAACCAGGAAAATTATCACAATGAAGAGCAACGCAGGAGGATTGGCCCTTCTAGATATGGACATATAACAACACCTTACCAGTTAAACAGCTGACACATGAATAAACAGACAAGCCAAGTCATAGAATAGGATGTCTAAAACTAGACCAAAATTCATAAGCAGGCCAGGCTGGGTGGCTCACGCCTGTAATCCCAGCACTTTTGGAGCCCGAGGTGGGAGGATTGCTTGAGCCCAGGAGTTTGAGAGCAGCTTGGGCAACACACTGAAACCCTGTCTCTACTAAAAATACAAAAGTTAGCCTGGCATGGTGATGTGGGCTTGTAGTCCCAGCTACTTGGAAGGCTGAGGTGGGAGAATCACCTGAGCTCAGCAAGTCGAGGGTGCAGTGAGCCGAGATCGTGCCACTGCACACTCCAGGCTTGGTGACAGAGAAAAATCTTGTCTCGAAAAAATAAAAATAAAAATAAGCAGCCTGGGCACGGTGGATCATGTTTCTAATCCCAGCACTTTGGGAGGCAGAGGTGGGAGCATTCCTTGAACCCAGGAGTGGAATTGGAGACCAGCTGGGGCAACACAGACCCTGTCACTACAAAAAATTTAAAAATTAGCCAGTCACGGTGGCACATGCCTGTGGTCCCAGCTACTCAGGGGCTCAGTATCACTTGAGCCCAGAAGGTAGAGGCTGCAGTGAGTTGTAATTACACCTCTGCACTTCAAGCTGGGTGACAAAGTGAGACCCCTTCTCAAAAATCAGTCAATCAATCAATAATAAGCAAATTTAGTAAATGTTAAGGTGGCAATTCACATCAATAGGGAAGACAGAATATTTAATATATGCTGTTGGGACAACTGGGTAGCCATGTGGAAAAATGGTAAAATAGAAAACAAATTTTACAATGTACACCTGGAAAAATTTTTAAGGAATAAAAAATTGGGATTAAGAAAAGGAAGCCAGCAGGTGCAGTGGCTCACACTGGTAATCCCAGCCCTTTGGGAGCACGGGGTTGGTGGGACATTTGAGCTCAGGAGTTCAAGACCAGCCTGGGCAATAGAGTGAGACCCCATCTCTAGAAAAAAAAATTTAAAAATTAGCTAAGCATGGCCACACCTGTAGTCCCAGCTACTTTGGAGGTTGAGGTGGGAGGATTGCTTGAGCCCAGGGAGTCAAGGTTGCAGTGAGCCATGATTGTGCCACTGCACTCCAGCCTGAGTGACAGAGCAAGATCCTGTATCAAAAAAAAAAAAAAAAGAGGCCATCAACGTACTAAAAAAAAAAAAAACCATAGGCAGACATTTCCAGCTGTGAATCCATTATCAAGAAGTTACACAAAATGGATAAACTCAACTCTGTAATCAAAACTTTTATGTAAAAACCAAAATAAACCAGAAAATAAAAAATAAACACCTATAAGCAAAAATAAAATTAAATGATAAATTGGAAAGGATATTGCAAGTTTATATTGTAGACAAAGAATCAGTATCTCTAAAATATAAAGTACATTTCAACAAATAAGAAAAAAGCTATTTAAAGTGATAAATGATAAAGAATAATTCACAAAAAAGGAAATATAAAAGGATCTTAACTATATGAAAAAGATGTATAATCTCACCTATAAGTGATACAGATTAAAACTACATTGAGTTGCTCATTGTTTCCTGTTAAATGGATTAAAAACTCAAAAGTTTGATAATACACTGTGTTGATTAAACTGTGGAAAAAGTCAACACTCCCACAATGCTAGTGGGGCTGTAACTTGGCATATTTACTAATGGAATGTAATTAGACATCTACGAGAATAAAAACATTCATAATATAGCTTTGGAATTAGCAATTCCAGTTTCAAAATTTTATTCTACAGAAGCACTTGGCCATCTGTCAAATAATATATGTCACAGTTATTATGTCATATAAAGCATTATTTATAATCACATAAAATTGGAAACAACTCAAAATTCTATGCAGCTATAAAAAGAATACAGAGGCTATTTATGTACTGTTATATAATTATCTTCAAGATATAGTAATAAATATGAAATAAAACAAGATGTAGAACAATCGGTATAGGATGCTGCCTGCCATTTGCGTAAAAAGGGCAGAAAAGTAACATTAGTATCTGCTTATATATTAACTGAGTTCCTTTCTATTTCTCTCCCACTCCTTATTTGTATTCCTGTCTCCCTCCCTCACCTCCAACCTCCTCCAGGCACACACACACAACATATGTACCTACATACATACAAGGCACATGTATATATGTTCACATATGTGTATGTTGTAGGATAAGAAAGGTATGATACATTTTCTCACCAATTATCAGGCTGACACTTCTATAACAAAAGACAGGTTAACAAGGAAAAGGCATAACAAGTGCATTAATCAAAGTTTTATATGACATGAGAGTCTTCAGAAATGAAAATCCAAAGACCCAGGGAAAACTGTTTCTTTTTATGCTTAGTTTTGATGAAGTGTGGACAGCAGTGTGGAAATGTGACTGCACAAAAGGGTATGATTTAATGGTAGTAGACGGAGGCAGGAAACCCAGTCCGGCCTGTCTGTTCAGATTCTTCTTGACTTCTCCATGTAGCAATCCATCCTCCCGGGTATGGGGCAGGACCTCTCTGGAATGAGGGTCTTCAAGAGAGAAGGGATAGAGTGACCTTCCTAGGTTTTACGGCTTGATTTGGAAGAGAGGGGTTCTAGTTTCTAAGATCTGCCTTGGGCAAGAGAAATTCTGGTTACTATAACTCAGTTTGGGGGAGGAAGAGGGGTGGGAGACAGGAGAGCAGCAGAGGGTCAGAGAGACCTTGGTTCTGAGGCCTTTCCAATGTCCTTCATTTTAAAGTATGCCAAAGGACCATACTTTGGGGTATTGTGTTTTGAACTCCAACAATCTACATGTATACATACACGCATGCATATACACACACATAAATTGAAAATCTCTAAGTTAATGGAATAAATGTTACCCTATTGGAAAGATGGTGACAACTAAGGCAGCATAGGACAGGGGTGGAAAGGAGCCTGCTCACTGGATAGATTGTATAGGTGTTTCTAACCAGGTGGATTCATTAATATTTTTAAAGTAACAAAAATTTTACAAAACAGGGTGTCTCTAGTGGGCACATGCAACTTAGGCCACAATTAAGTCTGTTATGAGTTAAAATTGAAAAATAGTCAATTAAAATCATAAATGCTTACGTTTCTCCTGAAACAGTCCTACACCTCATTGTTTAAATGGCCAGTAGGAGAAGCTCTGTGCCTAAAGCCTTTTCATTGAATATTTATCTGGGAAGCTCAGACTTGGAGTATATCAGGAAGGCAACAGGCATATGATTTGGATGCAGTACCATTTAGTTAACATATTTATAATTTAGTAAAAGGGCTGCCCTACTACCAAATGTGATCAATTACTTTCTCAATTCAATCAGATGGAGTCACATTGGTAGAACTGATCTTAAAATCATTTTTTTTTATTGGACAGGATCTGGCCACTCGTATTTAGAATATTCCCAGGGTACATTCTTTGAGATTTTTAAATTATGTGTGAAATAGAAAGGAGCATAAATGGGACCCTGTCGGAAAGCAGCTCAGAATCTAGAAAGTTCTGGCAATGCACTTATTGTATTTGGTAAAAGCCTTCTGAAAACTGAGACTTTATAGACCCTTATAATTTATAATTCAGGTAATCATTTCACAGAATTTGCCCACATTACTAGATCCTATCATCTTTCTTTGTGAATTATTTATATACGAGTTTCTGTTTTCTAAGTCAACACAAAGTTCCATGTGAAAAATGTGAATGCAGTAGGATGCCTGTGCAGGAGCCAACAGGATGCTTGACATGGTTTAAAAATAAATTAGGGAAAGTCACCGGGAAGCAAGCAAGTCTTCTCCATTGCAGGAAGGATTTGAGTGATCTTTCTTAATTAGTAAATGTGGAAAGAATAGGCCTGATGGCGTGAGTGCAGGGCTCCAGAGCGTGAAAAAGAGTTTTTGTTATTCCAGCAAAGGTCTAGTGATTCAAGGAAACACAAGGTAACCAAAGCTGTCATTTGGGAGGAAATGGATCTACTTACATAAAGAATCTAGAGCCTTCTGGGAAGGAGGATATCAACAGTCCAACTCTGTTCCCAGAACCTTGAGGTTAGGAAAATTCTGTCAGGGTCAACAGTCACCTGGAGGGGAGGTCAGTCTAGCTGGGGACCAGGGTCCAAGAAAGAATTTGGTGCTGCATCCAAATCATACGCCTGTTCCCTTCCTGATATACTCCGAGTCTGAGCTTCCCAGTTAAAGGTGTAGGAAGTTGTTGTTGGGCGAGGGAGAAACACTGGTTTGAGCATAGTGGGAAATTGATGTTAGACACACAGGCCAGGCCCAGAATCTGGCCTCAGCAGCTGTGTTTGGAAAATAAGCCCTCAGCCTGGGATGTGCACCAAAAGAATTCTGTAAGCCAGTGGTGCCATCAGTATCTAATGGTGCCTGGAAAATCCGGTGTTTGCAAATAGGACCTACCTGGCTGGAGCGGGTCATTAGGAAGGAGGTTCTAGCTTGCCTGCTAATAGGGCAACTGGAAACCAGAGAGGCGAACTGAACAAAGAAGAAGATGCAAGTATCTTCCCCTAGTTTAGGAAGCCACTTGATGTAGCGATGCAAGCTTGAAAACATTGATTTTGGGTTTTTTACATCAGCTCACTCAGCTAGCTGCGCTTCCTTGTTTCCCAGGTATTGAGAAAGGGTCAAACTCCAGTGCCTTCAGGCACGAGGCTAGCAAAACAATTGTCATATAATAAGAAACACTTGTGTTACAGCTCAGACACTGATACCCTCAAATACGCTGCTTTAAACCTCAAACCGAGAGCACCTGGCAAGCAGCAAATGCAGGTAAGGGCTTTCTCTGATCTTGCCTTATCTGACTGAGGGAAGTTCCCCAGAAAAATAGCAACCACAAAAGATTAACTCACAGAAAGAGAATAACAGTCTGATACTTCCTTCAGAGAAACTTGTACCACTGGCTATCATCTATTCTTCTGAGGGCTGCTGCCAAAGGGACTTGATCTGCATAATAAGACAGGCTTTACTCGCTGTACAGTTCCTCCCCTTGCCCCCATAGCTTGTTGCCACCACCCTCCAGGGCACCCTACCTTCAATTCCTTTCTGTGTGACATAACAACTTTAGTCATCTGGTCTTTCTTTGACTCTTATATTTTGTGAGGCTTCTGTTCAATTGCAAGTAATGAATTGTATGCTTTTTCTTCTGTCAATCTGCCTACTATCAGTTTGTTCCAGAGACCCAAATTATTGAAACTTAAGAGAGTACAGAGAAAGTTTAAAACTGGAGAGTGTACTTCTCTTCCAAGGGAATCTAAATTTAATGTTTTACAATCTGAACTGATTAAGACAAAAAAAGTTAATTTGTCTACAGCTTGAATTCAGCCCCTCAACTGTTAACTTCGATACTCTACAACCCCACTGTAGCTACAACTGGTTTTAAATTATTCAAATCTGTTTCTGGGAAGATAAAAACTGCCTTCCCATGGTCACTAAGGAAGAATTTTAAAGGATCTTATAAGGAACAGTAAACACTTTATTAAGCTATAAGTCAGGTCTAAGCTCTAGGTCCTAAAGACCCCGAAATGACTAAGCCAAGTTGCCTCCTCAGTGAGCTCCTGGACACTTATTCAACATTGCCAATATCATTTGTTCAGTTTTCTGTCCCCTTGAATCATTAGAAATGCTTCCCTGTAACAGTGTTGGATAAATCCAATTTTACCTTCTTTAAAGCTAGATTTTATGTAATATTTACGAGACATTTTTACTGTAAGAATTAGAAGCCATTGATACTGTTGTCCACTTTCCCATGGTAGGGTTAAACACATGTTACCCCAAAGCCGAAGGAATTTAAGAAAACCACAGAAGTAGAAAGGTCACTCTGATCTTGCCCTACCCTTTTTCCCTGGAGCAGGCCATACACCCTCCCCATACCCACAGGAAAGGAACATGCTTGTATCTGAAGACACGGGGACACAAAAAAGAATCTGAACAAATAGACTTTACTAAGTTTTCCTCCATTGATTACATTTAGTTTAAACCCTCTTTGTCCTATCATATTTCTCCGTGACTGTCTACTCTTGATCAAACCTACTGTAAAAAGCATTCAAGTTTAATTTTTTCTTTGGGTCTTCATTTCCTCATGAAGGCTCCCATATCATGTAAACTTTAATTGGTATGGCTTTTCTCTTATTAATGTTAGGGCTCAGAAAACAACACCCCCAAATGAGGGCCTCAACAGCAGCCTCAGAAGCAAAAAGTTTTTCTCTGCCCTACTATCTCTCAGTCCCATTTTCCCTGGAGACTAGCCATAGAAAGTAGAATCCCTCTTCCCCATGGTGGGTCTTAGAAACCAGAACCCCTGGCCAGGCGCGGTGGCTCACGCCTGTAATCCCAGCACTTTGGGAGGCCGAGGTGGGCAGATCACGAGGTCAGGAGATCAAGACCATCCTGGCTAACACGGAGAAACCCCATCTCTACTAAAAATACAAAAAAATTAGCTGGGCGTGGTGGTGGGCGCCTGTAGTCCCAGCTACTCGGGAGGCTGAGGCAGGAGAATGGCGTGAACCCGGGAGGTGGAGCTTGCAGTGAGCCGAGATCGCGCCACTGCACTGCAGCCTGGGCGACAGAGCGAGACTCTGTCTCAAAAAAAAAAAAAAAAAAAAAGAAACCAGAACCCCTTCTCCCCAAAGTTAGTTACAAAGCCTCAAACGATTATTCTAATTTTCCCTCTGCCTTTCTGTGTAAAAACTGATCACAAAGAAATTATCTGACCTACGTTGTTTGACTACAGGTCATAAGACCCCCGTTCCAGAAAGGATCCTGCCCCACACCCAGAAGAAAGGAATGTGTGCTCGGACAGGCCGAGAAGAATCTAGACAGATGGGGCTTGCTGGGTTTCCCCACTCAGCCTATTTACGTTAGATTCTATCCTTTTTGTCGAATCACATTTCTTTCTTTCTTTCTTTTTTTTTTTGAGACAAACTCTCAGTCTGTCACCCAGGCTGGAGTGCAGTGGCACAATCTCAGCTCACTGCAACCTCCGTCTCCCAGGTTCAAGCAATCCTCCTGCCTCAGCCTCCCAAGTAGCTGGGATTATTATAGGCGCCCGCCACCACAACCGGCTAATTTTTGTATTTTTAGTAGAGACAGGATTTCACTATTTTGGCTAGCCTGGTCTTGAACTCCTTTTTTTTTTTTTTTTGAGACGGAGTTTCATTTTGTCGCCCAGGCTGGAGTGCAGTGGTGCGATCTCGGCTGACTGCAAGCTCTGCCTCCCAGGTTCACGCCGTTCTTCTGCCTCAGCCTCCCCAGCGGCTGTTACTGCAGGTACACACTACCACGCCCGGCTAATTTTTTTTTTTTGTATTTTTAACAGAGACGGAGTTTCACCATGTTAGCCACGATGGTCTTGATCTCCTGACCTCGTGAGCCGCCCACCTTGGCCTCCCAAAGTGCTGGGATTACAGGCATGAGCCACTGCGCCTGGCCCCGAACTTCTGACCTCAAGTGATCCGCCCGCCTCAGCCTCCCAAAGTGCTGGGATTACAGGCGTGAGCCACCACACCCGGCCATCAATCACATTTCTACATGGCTATCTAACTTTGTTAAATCTAAACATAAAAATGGACAATTTCTCCTCTATATTTGGCTCTTCATTCTGAAGATTCATGTACACACATTAAGTAAATTTGAAGCTGGGCACAGTAGGTCACACCCAATTGCCACCAATTTTGGGAGGCCGAAGCAGGAGGATCCCTTGAGCCCAGAAGTTCAAGACTAGCCTGGGCAGCACAGAGAGACCCCATATCTAGAAAAAATATAAAAAATTAGTCAGGCATGGTCCCTGTGGCCTGAGCTACTTGGGAGGCTGAGGTGAGAGGATCACTGAAGCCCAGGAGGTTGAGGCTGCAGTGAGCCAAGATCATGCCATTGCACTCCAACCTGGACAACAGAGCAAGACACTGTCTTAAAAAATAAATAAATAAATGTTTATTTTATTAATCAATCTGCCTCATGTCAGAGATTTTGAGCAAAAATTTAGGGGGCCAAGGGCCTTGGCTCCTGTAGTGTGGTGTTACAAACGGGGTCACCAAACCTGCCCTGCTCTTCTAGAAGCTACAAAGAAGAGAACCCAAGAAGCTGACACACCAGCAAAAGGATAGGAATTTTTCTACCAGTCAGACTCCCAGCCTCTCTCTATGTATAATCTGGTTGAGCAGCCAATGAAAATGACCACTTGTCTCCTCTGCAAAGTTTTCATTAGTGGAAGAAAAACATTTGCATATGACTGGTCTTGGTATAGTGACTCTGGTGTACCTTTCGGTACTTTGTGGTATGATTATTCATATTGTCGGAAATAAATTTAATGACTTTTTTTGTTAGAAACATTGCTGATTCTTTTAATGTTCGGTTTTCCAGGGTAAAGAGAATTTTTTTTCTTTTAAGCTATTTGTAACTTAAAACAAATTGGGTAAAATACATATTTGCAAGCAAAATGAAAGCATTTTTCTTTCTCTCTACCAGATTTCTCCAGAATTTGAAACAATCTGTGAGTATTCTTAATTTATGGCTATATAGTTATTTGCATAAATTCAATAAGAATCTGTTTTCTTTTGTAACAGGATACAATTGAAAACACTGGTTTTTTACTAAGGCTTTGACTGGAGTGGCGTATGACCAGACTGCTTTGAGGAACTGAAGTGAATTAATAGAACTGATAAAAAGCTCCTTCAAAATACTGGCCTTGTACCTTGCCTAAGCAATTTCTTTACAAAATTTCTGACCTGTGGTAAGTAAAGAATGTCACTTTCTTGACAGGCCCAGGAACCTGAAGTTATTTTGGGAACTCAAGAAGAGAAGAATTTACTCAATTTATACAGGTATCTGCAGGCACAAATAAATTATCAGCTTGGCTAACCTAGAGAGTCTTTTAAAAGTCTAATTTGAGGTTTCATATTTTAAAAGTTTCAGCAAAGCCAATTTAAAGGAGCCTATATGACCAATCACTATTCTTGCTGCACTTTATGCAAATCATCAGGCCAAGTATAATAAAACTTGTTTTGCAAATAAATTGGTTGTATTATGATTCATCCTTAGTAAAAATGGGAAACCAGAGAGAAAGAAATTGTTTCAGAAAAAACTATAGTACAGCTATTATTAGATTATAACCTCATCTATTGCTTTTCAGTTTTTATTGTTTATCTACAATTTGGACTCAATCCTGAACTCTCCTGTAGTTATAAGTCTATAACTAATGTTTCTCATTTTTCCCCATATGTCTGACTTGGAATCACTGAAATTAAAACTGCTTTTTCCTAAAGCCCCACGAGCTGAAGCTAGACAACTCGATATAAATTTTAAGAGAAATCACTATAGCAACTAAATATCCAAACAGTCTTCACGCTTGTTGATGTATTGACTACGCAGAAAGTTTCCCGGAATATCTGATGTAAACTGCAAACTAGATTGCCACTATCTTCTCTGACTTCATCTGAAAGTGCTTCAAGCTCAACATCTAAAAATCCTCTCAACTGGCTGACCTCTGGACTAAAAAACTGGGTTTATAGTTTGTTCTAACCATTAACTCTGGCTTTTCTTTGATATTGCATAGAAGTTCCTCTTACTAAATATCCAGTTGCTCAAATCACATAGAGGACTGACGTTGGGGGAAGCCCATGGACAACAGCACTGCCTGATTCACTGTTAACTATTTAACTGGACTGGCCTATTCTCTGGGCTGAAAAACTGGTTTAATAGCTTATAAGACAATCCAGCAACTCTATTTCTGGACTATGAAACTTCTTGGGAAAGTTTCACAATGGGGAATGTTGTGGATCAGAAAACAATAGCCCAAAATGAAGGCCTCAGCAGCAGCCTCAGAAGCAAGTTTTTCGCTGACCTTCTTCTGCCCTGCTATCTCTCAGTCCCATTCTTTCCCAAGGCCAAGCCATAGAAACTAGAATCCTTCTTCCTTCGGGTGGGTCTTAGAACCAGAACCTTTCTCCCCCAAATTAGTCATAAAACCTAAAACTATTATTCTAATATTCCCTCCACCTTTCTATGTAAAACTAGCCACAAAGAAACTATCTGACCTACCTTGTTTGACTGTAGGTCATAAGATCCCATTCCAGAGAGGGCCCTTCCCCATACTGGGAAGAAAGGAATGCTTGCTCAGAGAGGCTGCGAAGAACCTATATGGGGCTTGCTGGATTTTCTGCTCATTAACATTAGAGTCTACTCTTTTTGTTCAATCCTGTTTCTATATGGCTGTCCGTAGTTTGTTAAACCTAAGCGTAAAAATGGACAATTTCTTCTGTATATTTTGGTCTTCATTCTGAAAGCTCTCGTGTATACATGTTAAATAAATTTGTATGCCTTTTGTCTTATTAACCAATCTGCCTTATGTTGGTAATTTTCAGCAAAACATTTTGGAGCCAAGGGCCTTATAGGGGCCTCATCCATGAACCTAAGATGAGTAGAAGAAGATTTTCTTCCCCTCCGCCTACTCACACCTTACCCTGTTTGTGCCTTCTGTCACTTAAACCTTTAGACACCCAGACATGCCAACTTACCTCTCTGACTGTGTCTTCTGCACTATGAACCCAGAAGAGTTTCCAGCCCATGGTGTGTTTTTCGTGCACTCCATAATTTGTTTTTGTTTTTGTTTTTGTTTTTGTTTTGAGACGGAGTCTCGCTCTGTCGCCCAGGCTGGAGTGCAGTGGCGCGATCTCGGCTCACTGCAAGCTCTGCCTCCCGGGTTCATGCCATTCTCCTGCCTCAGCATCCCAAGTAGCTGGGACTACAGGCGCCCGCCACCACGCCCGGCTAATTTTTTGTATTTTTAGTAGAGACGGGGTTTCACGGTGGTCTCGATCTCCTGACCTCGTGATCCACCTGCCTCGGCCTCCCAAAGTGCTGGGATTACAAGCGTGAGCCACCGTGCCCGGCCCATGCACTCCATAATTTGAACTGAGTTCTACTGGCCTGGAATTCTGGTTACCCTTCCTGGCCCTTTTCTGTGTCTCTTGATAGACACTCGAATCTTTGAAAATTAAATTCATTAAATCCAGACCTAGTTTCCTGGATTCCAAATCTTGCCTTCTCTCTAGCTTGGCTTGATATTTTGCCTTTGATTTCCTTTCTGTAAGCTTGGTGCCCCTCCCGCACTTTTCTCTTCTGTGAACAGACGTTTCTGTACTAAGAAGTAATTTCCTTTCTGCACTCTCAGCTCCTCTCATTCCCTCCCTGCCCTGCTTCTTCTCAGTTTGTCCCATCTTCTTGCTACTCATAATTATCCTGATACTTTTGAAGGTACCCTTCCGTAGAGCTGCTTTTATTAAGTGAAGAAATTTAGAGTGTAAAAGTAGAATAGTAAAAGACATGAATCATATACTGAAACTTCATCTTTTAGAGAAAATGTAATCCTCATAATTCTTTTAAAAGGATAAGGCATCAATTGGAAGATTTTGGCTGCAGAATAAAATCCTTCCTATACCTAGCTTGTTCTCCCTACTCTGTTCCCCCATTTTTAGACCCCAAATCACCAGTTTTCCTTTCATCGAAGAAAAAATATCCATATAATTATATGGTTATATGATAGACCATTTTCAGTCACTTAATCACTTAATTCTTACCAAAGAAGTTTCTATTTCCTCTAACAATTTTTATTTCCTGTGTGATTTCCACGTTGAGTATTTCATTTTAATTAATGAAATTCATCTTCATTCCTGAAGTCACAGGACCTCCCCAACCACCTGTACCTTCTGTTTCACATGCAATTACTTCTTACTAAATTCCTGAGGAGCATAGTGATTCAGGCTCAATAGACCACATTTCCTTTAAAAATACATTTTTAAGCATAGATAACCTGACAAAGCATTGAATATTTCTAAATCTGCTTTCCAAATGTATGTGTTTTAGAGATGGGAGTGGTAAAAGGGAAAGGTCAAACTGAAAATTATTCCCAGTCATCTTGATTCTGCATTTGTCACATGAGTATCCTTTGGCAAAATTCTAGAATTCCAACACTTGTAGACATGGGACAGGGCTACTCAAATGCCAGTCGACCGAACCTTGTGTTTTACTTTTGAGTTGATTGCTATACTATTTTGCAAACTCAGAAAATGATGCCCCAAAGCATGGCATTGTGGTATGCTGAGTACTTTGAACTAAAGAAAATGGAAAGACCTCAGAAGCAGCGCAAAACCAAAAATCTCTCTGACCTTCTCCTGTCTCCCATCCCTCTTTCTGCTTCAAAGCAAGTAATAGAAACCAGAATTCCTCTTTCCTTTTTTTAATTTTTTATTTTAAAAAATATACTTAAATAGAGAAATCTCACCATGTTGCTCAGGCTGGTTCTGAACTGTTGGCCTCAAGTGATCCTCCTGCCTTAGCCTCCCAAAGTGTTGGGATTACAAGCATGAGCCATCACACCAACCCCAGGATTTTTCTCTTACTTCAGGTGTGTCATAGAAACTAGAACTCTCTTCAAAGCAAACCATAAAACCCAGAAAGGTTACTCTCTGCCTTCTCCTTTCTTCCTTGAAGACCCTCATTCCAGAGGAGTTCTGCCCCATACAGTGGGGTTCAGGGGAAATGCTACCAAGAGACATCTAGAAGGTTCTGAACAGACAGACCTTGCTGTGTTTCCCCCCTCAGTCTATTACCACTAGATGTACTCTTTTTGTTCAATCACATTTCTACGTGGCTGTCCATTCTTCATCAAACCTAAGCATAAAAGTAGGCCATTTTCCTCGGCTCACTGAGTCATCACTTCTGAAGTGTCCTGTGTCACATAAAACTTTGGTTAAATAAATTTGTTATGCTTTTCTCTTGTTAACCTGTTTTTGTTACAGGAGTGTTGATTGTTACCCTTATAATTGATTTTAAAAAAAGGGATCACATCTTTCTGCCCCTAAACTACTCATACAATAGTAGTTTCGCTTGTTTCAAAACTGATACATTTCTTAAAATCATAATCCATTTTGTTACTAAATTAATAAAGCTACTACATAAATATGAATAGTGCTGGAGGCCAAGGCAATTCCAGTTTTTCACAAATTACTATCCACCCTTCCTGAGTCAGTGTTTAACACACTTTCCACACAACCATTATTGTGTGACGATTTAGTTCTAAGGCAGAGGAAAAAACCCATTCAACCCTCCACGATGAATAAGGTGGTTTACCATGTGAATTCCTAAAGGAAAACACATTTAGAGTTCCAGTTCATGCTCTATCTGGAATGTCCGTAAGCCCAGAGTTATGAAACTCAACTCTGTTCCAGCATCAAGAAAAGAGGGGTGACAAGACCAGTTAGCGCCAGCAGTGGCACTAGGAAAGGGGGAGGTGGCAGGCATGTGTGAAGGGTATGAACAGCCACAGGATTTTCTCAGCTGGACCAACAGAATAAGAAAGTCCCCAACACCAGGGAGGGAGGGGAGCACCATGGCAGCAGCAACAGGAAAGTGCACATAAGAGAGGTGTTAAATCAAACTAAATTTAAGCTTTAGAAGGCTCCATATGAGCCCTACATGACAACCTGCGACTTAACTTAGTAGGGAAACAAACTGAAAACCTGACTTAGGAATTTGCCTTAGTAACAAACAGCTGAGTCTCGGCCAATCACAGCAGCCAGCTTCAGTCAGTGCAGGTGGCCAGCTATTCAAACCAGGTTCAACAGGCAAATACCAAGCTTTAACTAGTTGAGCTGTCTGTATACCTCCTTCCATCTTCTGTTCTTCAATTACCTTTTTTTTGTCCGTAAACTAACCAGCCATGTGGCAGCCTCAGGAGTCTTTCATTACCTGTTCTGGTTCTGAGGATTGCCCGACACACAGATAGTTCTTTGCTCAATTAAATGCTGTTACATTTAATTTGTCTAAAGCTTTCTTTTAACAGAGGTTTATAAGACAGACGTTCATAAGCAAGAGAATGTAACTCTACTTGCCTTTAAATACTTGTTATGAAGAAGTTATATTTGGAAAGTTCTAAGAAAGCTGCAATCACTTGCTGTTGCCGGAAACTGCCTTGTGGCCTGGCATCCTGGGAATTTGCTTGGCTTTTTGTGGCCGCCATCCAAAACTGGGAACCACAAGTCAAAGGTAAATATAAGCTAAAATTACATGACTTCCTTTCCTTGTTTATGCATTTCTGCCGAATAGGGACATTTTAGCAGTAATATTGCATTTATTAGGAGGATAGACTGTCACAGCAAGTCAATCATAGCTGTAATAAAAACACAGAAACATTCTTATGCGTTTTTCCACAATTCATTATGTTCAGTTGGGATAAACCTCGGGCTCCTAGTTACCTCATACTATAAATAGGTATAATTGCACTTTACCTCTAAATGTGAGTAGATATACGTAGAGATGACAGAAATGTGTTAGTTATATGCAATAGCTTCCAAAGAACAACATCTAGATTTCTGGCTCCAAAAGGAAATTTGTCAAGATTAAACTTAAAACCAGTTTTATAACTTAAAATGAAAACTATTCCTCTAGAAATAGTCAAGGGAAAATACATAATGTTTTCAAAGGGGAGAGACTCATAATCAAACATATCAACATTCATGAAAATGGAAGGCAAAGGAATAGAAATGTTAAGTGCAGACACATTGGAGGCTTCAACATAAGAGTCAAGTGTTTAGAAGAAACCTTTATCGCATCTAAATCAGAGAGTCTAAATCTTTTAAAAATTTCTACCAAAACTGACAATTGTTCTTTTCTCTTCATGTATAATTCATCTTTCAGAAGCATGCAACCCTTCTCACGGTTGTTACAGTTAACTGCATTTGGATATCAGTTTGAGAATATAACTACTGGCCAGACACTGGTGGCTCATGCCTGTAATCCCAGCACTTTGGGAGGCCGAGGTGGGCGGATCATGAGGGCAAGAGATTGAGACCATCCTGGCCAACATTGTGAAATGCCATCTCTACTAAAAATACAAAAATTAGCTGGGCATGGTGGCGCGCACCTGTAGTCCCAGCTACTTGGGAGGCTGAGGCAGGAGAAATGCTTGAGCCCAGGAGGTGAAGGTTGCAGTGAGCCGAGATCGCACCACTGCACTCCAGCCTGGGCGACAGTGTGAGACTCTGTCTGGAAAAAAAAAAAAAGAAAAAAGAATATAACTACTTATGCAGGTATGTAACAAAATCAAGGTTGTTGGTTACAGCCAGTCATTTTTCTGTGAGTAATCCCAGGCATGCTTAATTCTCTACATAAGTATCATAACTTGTTAAACTACAACACCCAGTGCCTTCTACTGTGGGCCCTCGCTTAGGGTAGATAAGAGGAATAGAGAAAATTAAATTCTGAGTATACTATCAAAAAGAAACTGCTACATTTTCCTATAGGTTACAGCTATTTTACAGTGCAATATAGAGCAGGCATCAATAATATGTGTATACTAAAAGAAAACTTGTGCACTAAGAAGAAAAACCAGGGCCAAATGCAGTGGCTCACACCTATAGTCCCAGCACTTTGGGAGGCTGAGATGGGAGGATCACTTGATCTAGGAGTTCAAGACCAGCCTGGGCAACATAGTGAGACCCAATCTCTACAAAGCATTAAAAATTAGCTGGGCCTGGTGGTGTATACCTATAGTACTAGCTATTCAGGAAGCTGAAGTGAGAGAATCATTTCAAGAGTTGGAGGCTTCAGTGAGCCATGATCACACCACTGCACTCCAGCCTGGATAACAGAGAGAGACCCCGTATCAAAAACAACAACAGGTAATAGATCCTTCCACCATTTACTTGCCATATTTCGTAACTCATATGAATTTTCTGTTCCTCCGTAATGTGGTTATGAGAGGTTCTAGGATGTGTACATCTTTGAAATGGTTAAGAAATTTATTTACAAACTATTTAACAAGGAGTTAAATACCAAGGGAAATACAAACAAGCGCATGAACAATCACAAAAAAGGATGATTTACTAAAGGGAAAGTTAGGGTTCTATGGACACACAGTGGAGAAAACCAACCTAAATTAGTAGAAGAGGAGTTCAGGAAGATTTTCCTGGGGGTTGAACGAGAGCATAGTATCCTAAAGGAGGAAAAGGAGGGGGATTTGGAGAGTGTTGACTGAAGGCCTTGAGAAGAGAAAGCAAAACCAGGGAATCCTCCAGGGACTAAAAGGAGTGACTGCAGTGTCAATGATGAGAGAGATGGGAAGGACAAGGGGGAAAAGCAGGTGGAGAGATGGCGAATAAGGACAGCAGGAGGGAATGCAACGAGCTCTGACCGGGGAAATAAGGGTGAACCAGATGTAGCGGGGCTACATCTATTATCAGCAATTTTCTCCAGAATTTTGACTGCCCTCAAGGAAAGAAAAATGAAGCCAATGAAAAGCTTAAAGCATGTAGAACTGATACAAAGAAAATTATGTCTCAGAAATATCACTGTAGCTTTGTCGGAGATTAAGAATTAGTCTAGGAGAAAAGCAGAAGTGGCTTGTACCAGACCCTGCCAATAGACATAGAAAGAAATTGATGGAATAGAGATGGATTTAAGAAGGTTCAGCAGAGTGTGGTGAAGACTGGGCTGTGAGGCTGAAGGAAGAGAGAGTTGGGCAGGGGGATTATTGAGAAGCAGAGAAATAATGGTCAGTAAAAAGATACACGGTCAGAGGAAAGCCAAGTGTAGAGAAAGGAGTGTGTGGACAAAGATTAAGTTTAAATACACCAAGTGCCCTCTGAGATGTTGTCTTTAGAGGCCAGGACAAGATTTGCAGAGCCGGACCTTAAAAGAAAGACAGATACTGAGAGCTACCCATAGATTGGATTTGAGCATTTAGCTAAAAGAGCTATTGAAAGAAGGGATCCTGAAATTTAATCAGAATTAAGCTCTCTTCAGTCATAGTTTTCTCTATTTAGATATTTTTTCTTAAGTATAGGAGAGAGAGAGAGATAGAGTGTGTTTCGATGGGAATTTTGTATAATCAAGACCTTGGACAGCCAGAAAGAAATAACACACTAAATTTTTTTGTAAGTCTAATGCCACACAAGATGGATATCTTTGTTTGAAATAGTAAAAACAAAATTTGCTAGCAGGCCCTTTCCCAGATCTTTCTCAACTTGAAAAGTAAATATAGAAATAAATAGGTTAATTCCTGTCTCAATCAAAATACTGCTTTCTCCTTATTGTATCTGGGGACTGAAACTATGGGTCAGCATCCAAGAAAAGATTTTGGTCTCCCTGTTCATCTAGACTTTTCCTTAAGACTCTAAATTCACCAAGTCTCATCTCTTTTCTCATGTATAATTCACATTTGCTTTTGTAATAGTCCTCTGTTCCTCTTTCCCTCTCTCCTTTCCTTCCTACCTTCCTCCCTCAATCTAAAAAAACAAAACAATAACAACAAAACTGTCCCAAAGTGTTGAGGATTTGCTGATCAGTTCACTGTGGTATGAGGCTGTCAGTGGACAGTTTTTCTAAAATATACTCTTTTCTGTTCAACTGGACTAGACACTGGTCTATCTGTTATCAAGTTCCAGACTCACAACCCAGTGCTTTTTAGACATCTTTCCAGAATGAATGTGACAAAGAAGCAGCAGAGAGCAGCTCAGTCTTCTCCAGAGGTATCAGGACAAAGATAGGAGGCTGAATGCATTGTTGTGATTCTCAAAGGTACCTCATAGAACTTGAGTAAGCAATTCTACTCTACAACAGGGGCATGCTAACTAGAACAGCAGTTAGAGTTGATAAGGCAATCAAATTGAAAAACGAGGTTTATTCTCTCGCACACACTGCATTTTTATTCCGAATTACCCTTTTCATTAAAAATAAAATCCTCCCCCAGTATGGGCTGGAACTGTGTCCCCGTCTAAATCTCATGTTGAAATGTAATCCCCAGTGCTGGAAGTGGGGCCTGGTGAGAGGTGATTAGCTCATGGGGGCAGTTTCTCATGGTTTATCACCATCCCCCTTGGAGCTGTCATTGCAATAGTGAGATCTGCTTGTTTAAAAGTGTGTGGCACCTCCCTCCTCTCTCTCTTCCTCCTGCTCTAGCCATGTGAAGCACTGGCTCCCCTTTTGCCTTCTGCCATGACAGGAATCTTCCAGAGGCCTCCCCAGAAGCAGAAGCTGCCATGCTTCCCGGACGGTCTGCAGAACCATGAGCCAATTAAATCTCTTTTCTTTATAAATTACCCAGTCTCAGGTATTTCTTTACAGCAATGTGAGAACAGACTAATACACCTCCCCCTACCTTGATCACCCCGATCTAATCATGAAAACACAAACTCAAACAGAGGAACCTTCTACAAAATACCCGGCCAGTATTCCTTGAATTTGTCAAGGTCATGACAAATAAAGACTGAGAAAGTATTCAGAACAGAACAGACTAAAAGACATGGCAACAAATGCAATATTATCGCCTGCATTGGATCCTGGAAGAGAAAAGGGACATTCATGGAAAAACTAGTGACATCCAAATAACCTAAGTAGTAGTAAAGTACCAATTTGGGGTTTTAGTTTTGACAAATCTGTCATGAGAATGTAAATGGTTAACATTAGAGAAACTGATTGAGGGGTATAGAGAAACTCACTACTTATTTTGCTAATTCTCTATTAATCTTAGCTTATTCTAAAATAAAAAGTTTATGTACAAAATAAGAAATAAAATCTTCATCTTATTTTCTCCCCTCTGGCAGCTGCAATACTAAAATATAAAATAACATTTTATATTATGCAATGTATTCATCTCTGATCTATATAATTTTATTTAATACTCAGAGCAGCTACATGTGTTGCCAGGCTTGATATTATCGCCCTTATTTTACATGTGAGGAAATGGAAGTTTTGAGAGGTGGTGACTTGCGCATATTTCACTGTGTTTGTTAGGGCACAGGCTAAGCTATTTTTACAAGAAGATCTCAAAAATGCAATAGCTCAAAAAAAATTATTCCTTATTTTTCTCTCCTGAAACAGTCAAAAGATATCATGAAATTGAGGGCCCAGGCTGCTATCTTGCTGTTCCCTTGGGTTTGCCCATGTTATTAGGTAAAAACAGGATCCACCACATCTGCACGCCAGCCCAGAGAGAAGGGGAAAGAAGATTAGGAAGCAGCGTCTTATTGTTAAGGACACTGTACACAATTGCCCACATTATTTTAATTCGCAACCCATTAACCAAACTTAGCCACATGGCTACTCCTAACCTAAAGAAGCCTGGGGAATGTAGTCCAGCTGGGGGACTACAACTCAAGAAGAAAAAGAGAGATAATTATGGGGACGGGCCGGGCGCGGTGGCTCACGCTTGTAATCCCAGCACTTTGGGAGGCCGAGGCGGGCGGATCACGAGGTCAGGAGATCGAGACCATGGTGAAACCCCGTCTCTACTAAAAATACAAAAAAAAAAAAAAAAAAAACTAGATAATTATGGGGACAATTAACCAAATCTACCACATTTCCAGGCATCTTAGAAGTGGAAGGGAGCCTTTAATCAAAACCTTCTGATTTCAGGTTTGATGCTATGCCTCTTGCCTGTTGAATATACATTTGTACTCTACTCATCTACATATAAAAGTAAAACAAACAGTAAATGCAGCTAATTTTTTATTTTACTTAATATCTTTTTATAACGAAATTTGCTGGTTAATAAAAATATTGAATTATTAATCATTTCTTTTTGGGTCATATCCTTCTGATGTTCATGTATTTTGTGACATCAATTTAAATATGTGAATACCTTCTGGAATGCATATCCAGCATAGCACTGTGTTTAACATTTCTCTTAAAGCTAGAGAAAGACTAAGGTACTGGGCAGAAGGCCAAAGAGGGCACAGCTGCTCTGTGCTCTGTTGGCTTCTTTTGTCAATTGCTATGTGATCTTAGAAAAACTATTTATCTGATCTTTTCAGGATTCAATCCAGATTTTGTAGGAACTAAAGATTATACATGATTTAGAGACTCTCTTTAAGAAAAATACCCAATTAGTAATCTAAAATTAAGTATAAAGGGAAATACTTATATGATAAATAAAATCAGAGCAATTAAAAAAATTAAATACAGGCCGGGCACGGTGGCTCACGCTTGTAATCCCAGCACTTTGGGAGGCTGAGGTGGGTGGATCACGAGGTCAGGAGATCGAGACCACAGTGAAACCCCGTCGCTACTAAAAATACAAAAAATTAGCCGGGCGTGTTGGCGGGCACCTGTAGTCCCAGCTACTCGGGAGGCTGAGGCAGGAGAATGGCGTGAACCCGGGAGGCGGAGCTTGCAGTGAGCCGAGATCGCGCCACTGCACTCCAGCCTGGGCGACAGCAAGACTCCGTCTCAAAAAAAAAAAAAAAAAAAATTAAATACAAAAAATTAGCCAGGTGTGGCCAGGCGTGGTGGCTCACACCTGTAATCCCAGCACTTTGGGAGGCCAAGGCGGGCGGATCACGAGGTCAGGAGATCAAGACCATCCTGTCCAACACGGAGAAACCCTGTCTCTATTAAAAATACAAAAAAATTAGCCAGGCGTGGTGGCGGGCACCTGTAGTCCCAGCTACTCGGAGAGGCTGAGGCAGGAGAATGGCGTGAACCCGGGAGGTGGAGCTTGCAGTGAGCTGAGATTGCGCCACTGCACTCCAGCCTGGGCTACACAGCAAGACTCCATCTCAAAAAAAAAATTAGCCAGATGTGGTGGTGATGGGCCTATAGCCCCAGCTACTCAGGAGGCTGAGGTGGAAATCACTTGAGCCCCTGAGATCAAGGCTGCAGTGAGCAAAGATCATGCCACTGCACCCCTGCCTGGGTGTCAGAGTGAGACCCGGTCTCAAGATAAATAAATAAATAAATAAAATATTTCAAAATAAAAAAAATTAAGAAGTTGATAAAAGCCACAAATACCAAGAAATTCTGAAAAATAAGATGTTTTTATTCTGCCTGACGTAATACTTTTCACACTACATTTTTTGCTACATATTCATTGATATATTTATATGGTAACAGTTTCATAATATTTTCTAAAAGGAGTTAAAAAATTAGTTTTAACATGACTGACTGAAATTGCTTTTCTAATATTATAGTTGGGATTTATTTTTTAAAAGTAACTTCACATTTAGATGTACTTGTATTTCTACGACTCATTTTACTTTATAAACACAAGAATTATAGTAAATTCTGTTTTGTCAGATTCCCATCAAAAAAAGAAAAATGGGGCACTTATCATTACAATGTGCTGCAAAAGGGAAGCTCCACTTTAATAAGGCTTCAAAAACAAGTGACTTCTTTGCTAGCAATTTTGCACATTTGATAACCAGAAAAATTTTCCCCAAACTAGTTTTTAATGCCCTCCATTCCAAGCTTTCTTTCTCCTCTGCTAACGGAACCAGATTCCATGAGACACATCTGGGAATTACTCCCACCTCGGAACAACTAGCCACAACTTAACCATGCATGGAAGTGACCAGAAGCCCCCAAATGTATTCTGCTCTGTCTAAACGCATCTGCAACTCAACTTCCCTCAGCCAATTGCCAAAAATGCCCAGTGTCACCCAGCATGAGGTGAACCATGATGAAGGGGAAGTCAGAAAGGAAAGAGATTGCACCAGTCTGAAGATTGCAGTTTCTCTTGTAAAGTTTACAACAATATGTGATGATGTGATCACATTCTTAGGGTCCCTCCCAGAGTCTTAGCTGGATCCTGTGCTACTGAAAACAGCATGGTACTGACATAAAAATAGACACATTGACCAATGGAACAGGACAGAGAGCACAGAAATAAACCCATGCATTTATAGTCATGAATTGACTTCAAATCAGTTGAACTGATTTTCAACAAAGGTGCCAAGAACACCCAGTGGAAAAAGGAAACGCTCTTCAATAAATGACGCTGAGAAAACTGGACACTCATATGCAGAAAAATGAAATTGGACCTTTGTCTTACACCACATACAAAAATCAACTCAGAATGGATTAAAGACTTAAACATAAGACCTGAAACTATAAAGCTACTAGAAGGAAACATAGGGGAAAAGCTCCACCACATTGATCTGGGCAATGATTTCTTGGATACACAGAGGCAACAAAAGCAGAAACAGACAAATGGGATTGCATCAAATTTACGAGCTTAAGCTTTTTTCTCTCTCTCTTTTTTTTTGAGACGGAGTCTCGCTCTGTCACCCAGGCTGGAGTGCAGTGGCGCGATCTCGGCTCACACAAGCTCCAGCCTCCCAGGTTCACGCCATTCTCTTGCCTCAGCCTCCTGAGTAGCTGGGCTACAGGCGCCTGCCACCACACTCGGCTAATTTTTTGTATTTTTTAGTAGAGACAGGGTTTCACCGTGTTAGGCAGGACGGTCTCGATCTCCTGACCTTGTGATCCGCCCATATCGGCCTCTCAAAGTGCTGGGATTACAGGTGTGAGCCACCGCACCCGGCCTCTTTCTTTTAACATATGAAAAAGGGATAATATTGGCCTATCTTATGGAAAGGCTCCAGTGGGGTACATATAAGTAAACAGTTTGAAAATGAAACTCTTGGGAAAATAGGTACAGGTCGACTTGCCATCTCCCAAACCTATCATCTCAGTAAATGTAAACGTAAGTAACTTTCTGGTTTATCACACTATCTGTGCTCTTTTCCTTTTATCCCCACTTATTTTTATTTATTTTTTTTTTTTTTGAGACAGAGTCTTGCTCTGTTGCCCAGGCTGGAGTGCAGTGGTGTGATCTCGGCTCACTGCAACCTCCGCTTCCCAGGTTCAAGCGATTCTCCTGCCTCAGCCTCCTGAGTAGCTGGGATTACTGGCACGTGCCACTGCCGCCAGGCTAATTTTTGTATTTTTAGTAGAGACAAGGTTTCACCATGTTGGCCAGAATAGTCTCGATCTCCTGACCTCGTGATCCCCCCTACTCAGCCCCAAAGTGCTGGGATTACAGGCATGAGCCACCGTGCCTGGCCTTTATCCCCACTTTTATGTAGAATTCTGTGATCTCCTTCCTCCCACCTGCCTTATATTTTTTTCTTTTAATTTTCTGCTTTTTCTCTTCCCTCTGTTTTCCACCCTCCAGCCCCTTTCCTCTCACCCAATCTCCAATTCCTATTGTTTGCGTCCACTTATGTGCTAGCAGAGCTGCTCCCTTGGCCTTTTCTAAGCTGCTTTTCATACCTTTAAAACCTCCAGATGCTGGGAAATGCCATCAATCCAGAAGAGAAATGCAGCCACGTGATGCCTCACTCACCAGAAGAGATTGCAGGGTGACCCTGTCTGATTACCAGCCTCGACTTACAAAATACAGCCAATGATGAAATTCATGGCAGGCAAATTAAATTCCCTGTTGAAGGTGGAGCAACAGCATAATGGATGGGCCAGCAGCGATGGATAGCCCCTCTGAATTTTGGTTCGTGGGTTTCCTCCAGCAAGGACTGAGTTGTCCCAGAGATAACACTCTACCAGGGGCTGGGCTCTGGGCTGAATGCTTGCTTAGGGATAACACCCTCATTACTCAGTAAAGCAAATTATTATTGACAATGTAAGGTTTTAGTTCATTTTGGTAATTTTTAAATTAAGCAGACAGCCTGGCACATGGATCAAGATTCCTAGAACTCTAAAAGATTCTCTCTTCCAAAGTATTAGTGAAACATAGAATTAAAGTAAAATGAAAGATTTATATATAGGATTTATATATAGAAGCTTCATAATCCTATTTGTCATCTGTTCGTTCTTTTTGGGAAATAACTATGACAGCTCACTATAATCTTAATCCTGCATAGTCGTTTGCTTTCTATTTTAATACATGACCCTATTTTAGTATTAGGAAATGAATTAGAAATCTAAATATGAAAAAAGTTGGGTGACTTTAATATGCCTAATAACATTATCTCATTAATCCTCATGTTGTTTCTGAAAGATGTATGCAATATATTTTATCTCCACTTTACAGACTGTGAAACCAAGATATCCCAAAGCATTTTAACACACTTAAGGTCACACAGTGGTTCAGTGATACAGTCAGAAATAGAAGCTAGTTTTTCTAACAAGAAAGCCACTGAAAATCAGAAACACAGCGAGTCCACTCTTTCTTTGATGACTAGAAAATTTGTCTGAAGGTGAATACTGATTTGGGAAGGAATAAAGTCTTCATGGCTGGTGACTTATTATCTTTAGAAGATTTTCAATCCAAAAACCTGTAACATAACTTGTAATCCTCACTTAGATTCGGTACATTACAGCAAAGATAGCTAAAAAAAAACAAAAAAAACCCTATAAAGAAAATCTGATTCTTCCCCACCTATCTCACTTATAAAATTCAGAGAGTCGTTCCTGTGGAAAACAGAATCCATAGATCCCAATCAAAAAGTATGTAGCTAGCTGATATGGTGGCATGCACCTGTAGCTCCAGCTACTTGGGAGGCTGGGCTGGGAAGATCTCTTGAGCCCAGAAGTTCAAGGCTAAAATGAGCTATGATCACACCACTGCACTCCAGCCTAGGCAACAGAGCAAGACCCCATCAGAAAAAAGGAAGGAAGGAAGGAAGGAAGGAAGGAAGGAAGGAAGGAAGGAAGGAAGGAAGGGAGGGAGGGAGGAAGGGAGGAAAGAAGGCAGGCAGGCAGGCAGGCAGGCAGGCAAGAAGTTCCAATTCATAGTTCCAGACTCTGTAAGAAGACAGTGGGACAGTGGAGTATTTTGGAAATAGGACTCAATTACATCCTAGGGCTTCTGTTCCTGGTTCTGGAGCTGACATCATCAAGGATGAATAATAATAAAGGCCACATCTACATAAAAAGGTTATGGCAAAAATCATTCCTTTATCCTCAGTGCTTGGCTTACCCAGATGACCAGGTAATTAATGCAAAATCATTGACTGTAAAGGGGAAGGATATGTGAATAATTAATGATATCATATGTGTCATTCTCACTCTGCCCCAACTTAACTCCACCTGGAGACAATCCTAATATTCCTGGATTATTTCAGGTTTTTTCCACTACTTAAATGTTTTTTCAACCAGGAGATTTCTTCCACCTTCCTTCAACAAAAAGAATTTCTCTGGTTTGGTGTGGAGGTTCACGCCTGTAATCCCAGCTCTTTGGGAGGCCAAGGTGGGTGGATCACTTGAGGTCAGGAGTGTGAGACCAGCCTGGCCAACATGACGAAACTTCTTCTCTACTAAAAATACAAAAATTATCTGGGTGTGGTGGGGCACACCTATAATCCCAGCTACTCGGGAGGGTAAGGCAGGAGAATCACTTGAACCTGGGAGGCAGAGGTTGCAGTGAGCTGAGATTGCACCACTGCATTCCAGCCTGGGCAAAACAGTGAGACTCCATCTCAAAAAAAAAAAAAAAAAAAAAAAAGGAATTTCTCATCTTTATGAATACCAAGGTCATACATTTGCAACTGCCATCACATTGCTTTGATTGAACAGATAACCACCAGTTCAATGCTTTTCCAATTTTATTGAGTATAATAAAATTGGGTATATGTCACCAAGGGTATATGTCAAACACAGATTCTCAGGCCCCCGGTGATTCTGGTTCCTACAGAAGGATGGGACTCACCATTAAACAAGAACCAGGTATTTCAAGCACCACTTTTAGGGAAAGGAAGTTCTTTATAATGACCTTATTCCACAGATAAAGATATTAAGGCTCCAAAAGTTTCTCACCCAAGGCAACCGATTCATCCATTTAGTCAGTCATGCAGCCATTTAACAAAAACTGATTATGAGTATACATGCTCCAATGCTATTGGTTTGCACAGAAGTGGAGCTTGGTGTGGTCCCCAGCCCATTGCTATTTCTACTTTGCCTGCTGCAATATGTTATCGAACTTCAAAACAACATGCAAGGCTGGCAGGGGGTGGACTTAAGAAAGGTTTTATGGAGCAGGTAGTATTTGGAATCAACTTTAAAGGGTGCATAAAATTTCAGCCAGCACGATATGTAACGGGGAACTGGGCCAGCAAAGATATTGACAATGGTACAAGGGCTTCTGTTCAGAACCGCAGATTGCACCCAGAGGACCAAATAAGTGAATCAACTATAGCACAGCGGTGATGCAGCTCAGTGTTCCCCATTCAGCATATTTCAGAAGGCCACATGTATCTCCTAGGCAGTTCTCACTGCCACATTTAAGTTTGTTGGAATTCCAGGCTGGAGTGCAGAGGCGCCGTCTCGGCTCACTGCAAGCTCCGCCTCCCAGGTTCACGCCATTCTCCTGCCTCAGCCTCCTGAGTAGCTGGGACTACAGGCGCCCGCCACTACGCCTGGCTAATTTTTTGTATTTTTAGTAGAGACGGGATTTCACCATGTTAGCCAGGATGGTCTCGATCTCCTGACCTTGGGATCCACCCACCTCAGCCTCCCAAAGTGCTAGGATTACAGGCGTGAGCCACTGCGCCCGGCCGAATTGATTTTAACAGTAAATAAATAAATAAACAACATCTATTATACCAACTTTTCAAATAAGGAAACTGAGTCATGCAGAGATAAAATTACCCAAGGCCCTTGCTCAAAAATAAACATGAACATTTACGAAATCGAACTGATTTTGATACATGCAATAGAACATATTGGAATTATAGGACATTGCCATTTTTCTAGGTCAAAATTGTTGCATATAGGGAATTCCATATGGCTTATCCTAATACATTCCCATCCCATCTTGTCTTTACATGTGTTTCTTACTCAATTGTTGCTGATCAGATGTTTATGCAGGAAGTATAACTGAGTCTTATCTTTCTGTTGCTCTGGAATCTTTTTCCAGATACTAATTCTAACAAATCAAAATGTTCTATATTAAAACAGCAACTTGTCTTTCTTTCTATTTGTTTCAATCAGTTCTGCTTGATAAAGAGTTTAAACCAAAAGAGGCTCGGTAAAACGTGGCCCTCCTTGACAACTAAATTAAACTAATAAGCCTTTATAGGACTCAACCTTAGCAGGAAGAACTGAGATTGACTAACCAGCCTCCAAGCTTCTGTGAGAACAAGGACAGATCTCGCAGCAAAGTAACAGAAAAAAGTCTGTAAACTTAATCTCTAACTTCTTTAATAAAAGCAGGATCCAAGAGTAAATTTTCTCCCCTTAGAATGTTTGGGAATCAGGGTATCCTAAAGGATCAGTTCAATAAGTAAGACTATGCTAAGAAAAGTTTAATTTGATTGTCATCTTATTAGCACCATACCGCATTGAATGGTACCATTTTTTACTGTCCCACCAGATTGCTTTGAGTAAGTTCCATGACGCCAGGGCTGTCTGTCTTATTCAGCTCCTCATAACCAATGACTGGCACAGTACCCTATATTAGATAGAGGTCAACAAATACTCTGGAAAGGATAAATATTGTTATTAAAGTAGGAGTTGATGTAGTCATCGTACAAACAATTCCTGGTTTTCTAATCCCAATTTAACAAAAACTGGCTATGTGATTCTGAACAAGTCATTTAAATTCTCTGTGCCTCCTTTTACCTAATGAGTAAAAGAGGGGATTGGAATCAAATCCCTCTTCATCTCTATAATTCTAACGCACATAAGAAAGTGTGATTGAGTTACTCTTGTGAACCGTGTAGTTAACATTTCTGTTCTGTTTCCCTGTATGTTCATTCATCTCCATGCTTACCTAAAAGCACACCAGGGAAGGGCAGGGAATGCAGAATTAGGAAGCAAATTACAAGAATTCTCAGGATTCTGCTTGAAGTATCTTTGCTTCTTTGACTACGTGAGATTTTACAATAGCAAGGCTCATAGGAACAAAGCCTCTGTATGCACAAGTTATGTTCCCTTTGTGTACTGTCTGATTTCATTTAGGGATAATTTCTCAATCCTATTTCCTTCCATAAGGTCTATATCATGTTCATCACAATTTAGTAAAAATGATATTCTCTCTATGTAAAAACAATAGAAATTTTTCATTGAAAAGTGGTTTCTCCCCAGTGGAAGGAGATCAGGTAATAGCATCTTCTTAGCAAGGTCAGACTTTTGGAGCTTCGCTTCAAATGAATAAACTTATTGTCCCCAAGAACTGAAAATCTAACCCTCTGTCCTTGTGGAGAGATACATCTCCCAAAGGGTAAATGGCATAAGTCCTAGGATTACACTGTATTCTGAAAGAAGGGAAGGAGGCCCCAAACACCACAGCTTTTAACCCTCTATTCCTTTCTATAAGGTTATATATAAGTTGGATCAAAAGGACTATAATCCATGGGAAAGGGAAAAGAGGGGAGAAAACACAAAGACGAGTACCTGGCACTCTCCATGTCTACTCATCTAACAGAAAAAAAGGCTGCCAACTCCAAACATATGTCTTTGTGTCCAGGCAGATAACAGAAAGAGAACTTAGCCTCTTAGTTTCTCAGTGAAGTTTGAACTACATATTTAAATTGGCAATGCATTTTGGGTCACTTAGTTGTAGCATTTATTAAACAATTATGAAGAAAATACCACCACGTTTGGGAGGCCAAGGCAGGTGGATCACTTGAGTTCAGGAGATCAAGACCAGCCTGGGAAACATGGTGAAACGCTGTCTCTACAAAAAATACAAAAATTAGCCGGGTGTAGTGGTGCATGCCTGTAGTCTCAGCTACTTAGGAGGCTGAGGTGGGAGGATCGCTTGAACCTGGGAAGTTGAGGCAGTGAGACGTGATTACGCCACTCCAACCTGGGTGACAAAACATGACTTTGTCTCCAAAAAAAAAGAAAAAGAAAAAAAAACCCACCATCATCTTGGTCAGTGATTTACAATGCTACATACCTGATGTTTCCATGATTTATTGCTCTGTAACAGATCAATTCAAACATTAGCAGCTTAAAGCAGTACTTGTTTTATTATATCTTAAGATCTTGTGTATCAGGAATTCAGGCAGGACTCACCTGGGCAATTTTTCCACTCCGTGCGGCATTGACTGAGGTTGCTCAGGTGTTTGGCTGGCAGATATGTTGCGCGGAGGATCCAATGTGGCTTCATGCCCATGTCTGGCACCCTGGCAGGGATGACTGGCAGGCTGGGCTCAACTGGGGCCATGGACCAGAGCACCCATGCTGGCCTCTCCGGCATGAGGCCTCAGGTAGTTGCACTTCTCACATGGCTTAGGGCTCTTAAAGAAAGTTTTCTAAGAACCAGAATAGAACCTGCTAATTCCTTAAAGGCTGGGCTCGACAGGTAGTACGATATTATTTCCGCCATTTTCTACTGTCAAAGCAGTCACTGAGCCACACATTTTCAATGCAAAAGGCCATAGACGTCCCACCCCCATCCAATCTCCTGATGGAAAGGAAGTCAAAGAACTTGTAACCATCCTTAAAGTGCCATATCTGCCAAGGTTCCTCCAAGGTCACACTTCTTGGAAGGATCAAATCTGTAATTCGGCAAGTCAACCTACAAAAAAGTACAAGAGGCTTGCCAGAAAGGGAGGGGTGGGAAACATTAAAACCAATGCCAGGATAGAGGGGTGTGAAGGTAAAGGGAAAAAGTCTGCAGCATAAGCACTATGTAATCCTGAATCCGTTACACTAATACTGGAGACAGGAATGCCCTGAGTGGAGAGAAGACAAGCAGAGTTAAGCACAGAAGATTAAGATAGGTAAGTATGATACTAGGAAATGTCAGTGATTTTGTCCTCTGATCCTCCTGGTGAGGAAACTGGGGTCACAATTGTTTTCAGGAGATGAGGGCTCTGAAAAACAGAAAGATATAGAAGTAGAGTTACCACACTTAGAGATTTGTTATCAAATTATCAAAGCTTTCCTGCTCAAGAACTTAATGAAAACAACTTTAATATGTTCTAAAGAAACTTTAATAACTCTTACACTTTTTTCCCTTCATATAAGTGAATATGCATGAGCCATACAGATTCCCCTTCAAAATGGAGGCACTCATTCCCCCAGGCACCGGGAGTGTTGGTGGCTGATGGTTCTCAGCCCAGAGTTTCTCCCTGGGACTCACTCTATTCTGAAGAGAGTTGCTTGGACAGGCAGCCCTCATCTAACGACTGGTCCTCCCGATGGAATTGCCTGATGCCTTTTTTGATGACTGCATCACAGTTTAACTCCTTCCTTTGTATAATGGTACCTCCTCTCCCCTCGAAGAGTTGAACCCAAGAGCACTCCCTAATAAGATTCTGCACAAAAATTCTCATCTCGGACTTTGTTTCCTAAGAAATTCATTGTAAAACATAAGTATAGCAGCAATTGGGTAGCAACAGCAATGAAAGGTATCTGTGTCTACTTTGGAAGTCCTGAGAGTGACCAGGTTAGACTGAACTAGCCACGTAAGGGACTGTCTGATTATACTGCCCCATTAGGGAAGCCTTGGAATAGCAACCACGTAACAGAGGGAAATGGCTCTGAATGCTTCCTTGGGGTGGAGCCTTGTTCTTTATTCTATTCATGTGTTGGCAAACTGGCTCTATAGGGAAAAACGGGGTCCCAACATATATATCCTTTGCCAGTTTCTGTGGTGTAAATTTTCCTACTGTGGCTGATTTCAAGCTACCAGCTGTTTAACTGGGCTCATCAATTTCCTAAATATTTAACAATCAGCTCTTGGGGATCTCCAGCACGCTGCATGTACGCATACTGTCCTTTTCAGACCTGCTTAGACCAGGACAGCATCAGGCTCACAGGCAGCAAATATGATGATATGGGCCTGTTAGTGGCCTAGGCTTGTGGCGTGAGAATCAGAAAAAGACAATATTGTGATGAAACAAAGCAATAAAATTTGAATGCAAGGTATATGGAGAATACGAACAGCAGACACCAGGGAGTAAAAGCTAAGAAGGCAGCCAGCAGATGCAGTGATGCCACAGAAACCAGAAAGCGATGGAAACTGTGAACGAGCACTTCATAGTGGGAGAGAACAAGCAGTGGCAAAAACAGAAATTGAAAGATACTCCAGGTAATGCAGGGATAGGAAGAACAGCTGAGCTGTCTTAGTGGTGGAGCCATACACCAGAGAGCAATCAACTCGCAATATTGACAGAGTGACAAAAGCTGCCTCAAGAGCTGCATTTAACTCCAGGCAACCTTGTAGTGCTCTGCTGTCTGAGTGGACTGCCTACCCAGCTAAGATCCCATCTACCTGATTTCCACATACAACCTTACAATCAAGCCCCTGCTATTTGAAATAACCAGAGAGGCTCTCTCTTGCTTGCAGAGACATGATTTTATTAACCCCAGGTCATCATCTGAGCTCAGCAGCCACAAGGCAGAAACAAACCCAGAGTGTGTGCAAAGGTTGTTAACAACATCAGAAGCAATCCAGAATAGAAGCAGCAGAATCTCTGCTGAACAGTCAGGGGAAACCAAAGCCATTTTCTTATAGAGAGTCTAAACATCCACAGGGCAACTTAATTAAATCATCCTTTTACCCTGTTAGTAAAGGAAAAGGCTGTTAAGAACTCGGTACCACTGACTCATTCATTCAACAAATATTTATTTATTTATTTACTCATTCATTCATTCATTCATTTATTTTTAAGGAAACAACACACAGGGGTGAAATGCCTCCAGCCAAAGAAGGTAAGGGATAGAGGTGTCTTACCACTAGGGAGCGTATCCAAGTCATGTGGCAGCAGCGAATCCAAAGAGTCTGCAACAAACTCGTTTCTTGCCTCCTAGGAGGAAAGAATTCGGCGGAGGGGCATAAAACAGAGGACGAGACGAAGGCAAATTTTAGAGCAGGAGTGAATGGTGACCGGCGCCTGTAGTCCCAGCTACTCTGGAGGCTGAGGCAGGAGAATGGCGTGAACCCGGGAGGCAGAGCTTGCAGTGAGCCAAGATGGCGCCACTGCACTCCAGCCTGGGCGAGAGAGCAAGACTCCGTCAAAAAAAAAAAAAAAAAGTTTTTGACCACAAATGGCAGGAAGTAACGTACAATTGGAAGAGGGCCAAGTGGGCGACTTGAGAGATCCAAGTGCCTCAAGAAATATTTATTAAGTGTCTCATCTGAAAACCCCATGCTGTGTGGGTTCTGGGGATGCAATGGCAATCAGAAACAGTCAGACACTCCATCATGGAGCCAGTGGTCTTGGGGGAGACAAATATTCGATTTTAAAAATGTGCACAGAAAACATGGAACTCAACTATGCTAAGTGCTAAAGAGAGACACAGAGTTCCCTGAGACTTCGCACTGGAATTGGGGGAATTTGGCCTAGTCAGGGAGGTCAGAGAAGACTTCCCCGAGAAGAGATAATAATTGAGATCTGAACAACGGGTTCAAGTGAAGAGAGGAGGAAAGAGTGTTGAGGAAAGCCAGGAACAACATGTGCAAAAGCATATGCCAAGGGAGCATGGAAACTGGCAAACCTTCGGATTCAAACAGAGTTTTGGACCATCAACCTTTGTACCACGTGGGAGCTCATCAGAAACGCAGACTCTCAGGCACAATTCCAGATTGACTTAACCAGAATCTGCATTTTAACAAGATTCCTAGCAATCTGTACACATTTTAAAATTTGAGAGACTGAAAGAAGACCAATGTGGTTGGAGCTAAGGAAGTGAGGGGTGGGGCATGGTGTGAGCCGAGGCTAGACAGGTGGGTAAAGTCCACCACCCGGAGTTTCATCAGCCATGTTGAGGAGTTTGGCTTTGTTTTTTTATTTTTCTTTTTATTTTTTTTAAGAGATGAGTTATGTTGCCCAGGATGGCCTGAAACTCCTGGGCTCAAGCAGATGGGCTCAAGAGATGCCCCTGCCTCAGCCTCACAAGTAGTTGGGACTACAGGCACGTGCCACTGGGCCCAACTCAAGTTTGGCTTTATTCTAAAAATATTGGAAAGTCATTGAAGTGTTTTAAGTCAGGGCAGGGAGGGAGGTTGTAGGAGGAAATCTAACCTTAGAGTAGTAACTCATTAGACAGAATGAGAATTAAATGTGATTTGCATTTAGAAGGCTATTACAGATGTCCAGGCAGGAGAATACGAGAATTTGGACTCCAGAGATGAAGGCAGAGGTGGGATTGGAAAAAAAAAAAAAAAAAGGAATGGATGTGAGACGTATTCAAAAAATAAAGTCTGCAAGACTTTATAATTGTTTGGATTTGGGAATGGGCGGATGTGATAACATATAAAATGCTTTCAGACTTGCACAAATGATTTTCGTGGTTTTTCTTGATTTTCATTGTCTTATTTTGGCATCAACAATTAAGCCTAAGCAATGCTGAATAAATGAATGACTGAACTAAATGGAAAGTTTGACGCAGAGTTTTAAGGGTGAGATCATGATTTGGGCTTTGGAATTGTTGATGGGGACTACTGTGAGTTGAAGTGGGCCTCCCAAAAACATATGTTGAAGTCCTAACCCCTGGTACGTGTGAATGTGACCTTATTTCGAAACGCAACAGACAATAGATGTAATGAAGTTACGATGAGGTCATATTGGATTAGGGTAGGCCCTAATTTTTTTCTTTTTATAAATTTAAGGGGTATAAGTGCAGTTTTGCTACATGAATATATTACATAGTGTTGAAGTCTGGGCTTTTAATATAGCCATCACCTGAATAATGTACATAAGTAATTTCTCATCTGACACCACCCCCCCCCCCACCATTCCAAGTCTCCAATGTCTATTGTTTCACACTCCATGTCCATGTATACATATTATTTAGCTCCCACTTATAACTGAGAACATTTGGTATTTGACCGTTTTTTTGTGTTTTGAGACGGAGTCTTGCTCTGTTGCCCAGGCTGGAGTGCAATGGCGCAGTCTTGGCTCACTGCAACCTCTGCCTTCTGGGTTCAAACAATTCTCCTCCCTCAGCCTCCTGAGTAGCTGGAATTACAGGCGCCTGCCACCACGTGCAGCTAGCTTTTTTTTTGTTGTATTTTTAGTAGAGATGGGGTTTCACTATATTGGCCAGGCTGGTCTCGAACTCCTGACCTCATGATCCTCCCGCCTCAGCCTCCCAAAGTTCTGGGATTACATGCGTGAACCACCGTGCCTGGCCTTGACTTTCTATATGTGAATTGCTTCACTTAGGATAATGGCCTCCAGTTCTATCCTTGTTGCTGCAAGAGACATGATTTCATTCTTTTTATGACTGAATAGTATTACGCTGTGTGTATATACTACATTTTCTTTATCTAATTATAGATTGATGGACACTTAGGTTGATTTCATATGTTTGTTACTGTGAACAGTGCTAAGATAAGTATGAGTGTAGGTATCTTTTGATATAATTATTTCTTTACCTTTGGTTATACATCCAGTAGTGTGATTGCTGGATCAAATGGTAGTTCTATTTTTAGTTCTTTGCGAACTCTTCATACTATTTTCCATAATTGTTATACTAATTTATATTGCCACAAGAAGTGTATAAGCATTCCCTTTTCTTCACATTTTCACCAACATCTTTTTTTTTTTTTTTTTTTTTTTACTTTTTAATAATATTTATTCCGACTGGTGTGAGATGATATCTCATTGTGGTTTTAATTCACATTTGTCTGATGATTAGTGATATAATGAGCATTCTTTCATATGTCTGTTAGCCATTTGTATGTCTTCTTTCGAGAAGACATGTCTATTTATGGTTTTTGCCCACTTTTTAATGGGATTACTTGGATTTTTTGTTGTTCTTGAGTCATTTGAATTCCTTGTAAATTTTGGATATTAGTCCCCTTTTGGATGCATAGTTTGCGAATATTTTCTCCCATTCTGAAGATTGTTCATTCTGTTATTTATTTTGCTGTGCGGCAGCTTTTTAGGTTAATTAAGTCCCATTTGTCTATTTTTGTTGTTGTTGCTTGTGCTTTTGAGGTCTTAGTAATGAATTCTTTGCCTAGACTAATGTCCAGACCAGAAGAGTTTTTCCTAGGTTTTCTTCTAATATTTTTATAGTTTCAAGTCTTACATTTAAGTCTTTAATTCATCTTGAGTTGCTTTTTGTTTATGATGAGAGATAGGGGTCCTGTTTCACTCTTCTGCATACGGCTAGCCAGTTTTCCCAGCATAATTTATTGAATAGGGATCCTTTTTCCATTAGCTTGTTTTTGTTGACTTTGTTGAAGATCAATTGGTTATAGGTATGCTGCTTTATTTCTGCCTTCTCTATTCTGTTCCACTTGTCTACGTGTCTATTTTTGTATCAGTACCATGGTGTTTTTGTAGCTTTGTAGTGTAGCTTGAAGTCAGTTAATGTGATGCCTCCAGCTTTGTTCTTTTTGCTTAGGATTGCTTTCACTATTTGGGCTTTTTTTTGGTTCCATATAAATTTTAAGATTTTTTTTCCCCAATTCTGTGAAACTCGATGTTGGCATTTTGATGGAAATTGCATTAAATCTGTAGATTGTTTTGGGCATTATGGTCATTTTAATGATACTAATTCTTCTGATCCATTAAATAAGATAGTTTTCCATTTGTTTGTGTCATCCACAATTTCTTTCATCAATATTTTGTAGTTTTCCTTGTAGAAATATTTCATCTCCTCAGTTAAATATATTCCTAGGTATTTTATTTTTTTGTAGCTACTGTAAATGGGATTGCCTTCTTAATTTGGTTGTCAGCATGGTCATAATTGGTATATAGAAATACTAGTAATTTTTGCACATTGATTTTGTATCCTGAAACCTTACTGATATGGTTTGGCTGTGTCCCCACCTAAATCACATCTTGAATTGTAGTTCCCATAATCCCCACGTGTTGTGAGAGGGACTTGGTTGGAGGTAATTGAATCGTGGGTGTGGTTACCCCCATGCTGCTGTTCTTGTGATAGTGAATGAGTTCTCATGAGATCTGATGGTTTTATCAGGGGCTTTTCCCCCTTTTGCTCGGCACTTCTCCTTCCTGCCATCACGTCAAGAAGGTTGTGTTTGCTTCCCCTTCTGCTACGAATGTAAGTTTCCTGAGGCCTCCACAGCCATACTGAACTGTGAGTCAATTAAACCTCCTCCCTTTATAAATTACCGAATCTTGGGTAGTCCTTTTTTTTTTTTTTTTTTTTTTTTTTTTTTTTTTTTGAGACGGAGTCTCGCTCTGTCGCCCAGGCTGGAGTGCAGTGGGCGTGGTCTCAGCTCATTGCAAGCTCCGCCTCCCAGGTTCAAGGCCATCTTCTCAGCCTCCGGAGTAGCTGCAACTACAGGCGCCCACCACCACGCCCGGCTAATTTTTTTGAATTTTTCAGTAGAGACGGGGTTTCACTGTGTTAGCCAGGATGGTCTCAATCTCCTGACCTCGTGATCCACCCACCTCGGCCTCCCAAAGTGCTGGGATTACAGGCATGAGCCACCGCGCCCAGCCAGGTAGTCCTTTATAGTAAGTAGCATGAGAATGGACCAAAATACTTACGGAATTCATTTACCAAATGTAAGAGATATTGGTGGAGCCTTTTGGATGTTCTAGATGTAAGATCATATCATCAGTGAACAGAAATAATTTGACTTCTTTTCCAAAAAATGTCTTCTTTTTTTTTTCTTGCCTTATGTCTCTGGCTAAGGCTTCCAGTACTACAATATATAGAAGAGGTAAAAGTGTGCATACTTGTCTTCTTCCAGTTCTTAGGGGGAATGCTTTCAACTTCTCCCCATTTAGTATAATATTGGTTGTAGGTTTGTCATATACTGCCTTTATTATTTTGAGGTATACTCCTTGTGTATCTAGTTTGTCAAGTGTTTTTATTATGAAGGGATGTTGAATTTTATCAAATGCTTTTTTTTGCATCTATTGAGATAATCATCTGGTTTTCGTCCTTAATTCTGTTTATGTGATGAATCACATTTATTGATTATGTGTGTTGAACTGTCTTTGTACCCCTGGAATAAAACTTGCTTCATCATGGTGTATTATCTTTTTTATATATTGTTGAGTTGGGTTTGCTAGTATTTTATTGAGGATTTTTGCATCTATGTTCATCAGGGATATTGGTCTGTAGGTTCTTTTGTTGTTGTGTCCTTGTCTGGCTTTAGTATCAGGGTGATACTGGCCTCATAGAATGAGTTAGGGAATTGGGCCAGGCATGGTGGCTCACTTAAATAATCCCAGAACTTTGAGAGGCCAAGGCAGGGGGATCACTTGAGGCCAAGAGTTCAAGATAGCTTGGACAACATGGCGAAACCCTGTCTCTTCCAAAGAAAAAAAATGCAAAAATTAGCCGGGCGTGGTGGCACATACCTGTAATCCCAGCTACTTGGGTGGCAGAGGCATGAGAATTGCTTGAACCCAGGAGGTAGAGGTTGCAGTGAGCCAAGATTGCACCACTGCACACCAGCCTGGGTGACAGAGTGAGACTCCATCTCAAAGAAAAGAAAAAAAAATTAAAAAGAATGAGTCAGGGATAATTTCCTCCTCCTTGATTTTTTGGAACAGTTTCTGGAGGATTGGTACCAGTTCTTCTTTGTACATTTGGTAGAATTCGCCTGTGAATCCGTTCAGTCCTGGGCCTTTTTTATTGTTGCTGGGAGATTTTCTCGTTACTGATCTCACTACTCATTATTGGTCTGTTTCTCTGAATGAGCTCTCTCTTTGCCTGCTGCCATCCACATAAGATGTGACTTGCTCCTCCTTGCCCTCCACCATGATTGTGAGGCCTCCCCAGCCATGTGGAAATGTAAGTCCATTAAACCCTTTTCCTGTATAGATTACTCAGTCTCGGGTATGTCTTTATCAGCACCATGAAAATGGACTAATACAGTAAATTGGTACCACAGTGGGGTGTGGCTGAAAAGATACCTGAAAATGTGGAAGCGACTTTGGAACTGGGTAACAGGCAGAAGTTGGAAGAGTTTAGAAGGTTCAGAAGAAGACAGGAAAATATGGGAAAGTTTGGAACTTCCTAGAGACTTGTTGAATGGCTTTGCCCAAAATACTGATAGCGATATGGACAGTAAAGTCCAGGCTGAGGAGGTCTCAGATGGAGATGAAGAACTTGTTGGGAACCACAGCAAAGGTGACTCTTGTTATATTTTACCAAAGACACTGGTGGTATTTTGCCCCTGGCCTAGAGATTTGTGGAACTTCGAACTTGAAGGAGATGATTTCGGGTATCTTGCGGAAGAAATTTCTAAGCAGAAAAGCATTCAAGAGGTGACTTAGGTGCTGTTAAAGGCAATCAGTTTTATAAGGGAAGCAGAGCATAAAAGTGCAAACAATTTGTAGACTGACAATGCAATAGAAAATAAAATCCCATTTTCTGAGGAGAAATTCAAGCAGAAATTTGCATAAGTAATGAGAAGCCAAATGTTAACCCCAAGACAATGTGGAAAATTTTTCCAGGGCATGCCAGAGGTCTTCATGTCAAAATCCCCCATCACAGGCCCAGAGACCTAGGAGGAAAAAGTGGTTTCATAGCCAAGCCCAGGGTCCCCATGCTATGTGCAGCCTAAAGTCAAAGTTGGAAAAGAAAAAAAATAAGCCAGACACAGAAAGACAAATATTGCATGATCGCATTTATTTTGTGAAATTAAAAAAAAAAGGCAAATACATATAACAGAGAATAAAACAATGGTTACTAGGGATAGAAAGTGGAGGTTGGAAGTTGAGAAAGGAGAAAACAGGGAGATGTAGGTCAAAGGATACAAAGTGGCAGATATAGAGGATAAACAAGCCTAGAGATCTAATATAAAATATGAGGACAATAGTTAATAATATTGTATTGTATTCACCAATTTTGCTAAATTAATAGATTTTAGCTGCTTTTGCTCAAGAAAAACAAAACACATTTTAAAAAGCAGGTTACTAAGTGAGATAATGAATATGTTGATTTGCTTTACTATATTAACCATTTTGCCATCTGTATGTATCTTATAACATCATGTTGTCTACCTTTAATATATACAATATAAATTATTTATTTATTTATTTATTTTTATTATTATACTTTAAATTTTAGGGTACATGTGCACAATGTGCAGGTTTGTTACATATGTATACATATGTGCCATGTTGGTGAGCTGCACCCATTGACTTGTCATTTAGCATTAGGTATATCTCCTAATGCTATCCCTCCCCACTACCCCTACCCCACAACAGTCCCTGGAGTGTGATGTTCCCCTTCCTGTGTCTATGTGTTCTCATTGTTCAATTCCCAGCTATGAGTGAGAACATGTGGTGTTTGGTTTTTTGTCCTTGCGATAGTTTGCTGAGAATGATGATTTCCAGTTTCATCCATGTCCCTACAAAGGACATGAACTCATCCTTTTTATGGCTGCATAGTATTCCATGGTGTATATGTGCCACATTTTCTTAATCCAGTCTATCATTGTTGGACATTTCGGTTGGCTCCAAGTCTTTGCTGTTGTGAATAGTGCCGCAATAAACATTTGTGTGCATGTGTCTTTATAGCAGCATGATTTATAGTCCTTTGGGTATATACCGAGTAATGGGATGGCTGGGTCAAACGGTGTGTCTAGTTCTAGATCCCTGAGGAATCGCCACACTGACTTCCACAATGGTTGAACTAGTTTACAGTCCCACCAACAGTGTAAAAGTGTTCCTATTTCTCCACATCCTCTCCAGCACCTGTTGTTTCCTGACTTTTTAATGATGGCCATTCTAACTGGTGTGAGATGGTATCTCATTGTGGTTTTGAGTTGCATTTCTCTGATGGCCAGCGATGATGAGCATTTTTTCATGTGTTTTTTGGCTGCATAAATGTCTTCTTTTGAGAAGTGTCTGTTCATGTCCTGTGCCCACTTTTTGATAGGGTTGTTTGTTTTTTTCTTGTAAATATGTTTGAGTTCATTGTAGATTCTGGATATTAGCCCTTTGTCAGATGAGTAGGTTGTGAAAATTTTCTTGCAGATGACGTGATTGTATATGTAGAAAACCCCATCGTCTCAGCCCAAAATCTCCTCAAGCTGATAAGCAACTTCAGAAAAGTCTCAGGATACAAAATCAATGTACAAAAATCACAAGCATTCTTATACACCAATAACAGACAAACAGAGAACCAAATCATGAGTTAACTCCCATTCACAATTGCTTCAAAGAGAAAAAAATACCTAGGAATCCAACTTATAAGGGACATGAAGGACCTCTTCAAGGAGAACTACAAACCACTGCTCAATGAAATAAAAGAGGATACAAACAAATGGAAGAACATTCCATGCTCATGGGTTGGAAGAATCAATATCGTGAAAATGGCCATACTGCCCAAGGTAATTTATAGATTCAATGCCATCCCCATCAAGCTACCAATGACTTTCTTCACAGAATTGGAAAAAGCTACTTTAAAGTTCATATGGAACCAAAAAAGAGCCCTCATCGCCAAGTCAATCCTAAGCCAAAACAACAAAGCTGGAGGCATCACACTACCTGACTTCAAACTATACTACAAGGCTACAGTAACCAAAACAGCATGGTACTGGTACCAAAACAGAGATATAGATCAATGGAACAGAATAGAGCCCTCAGAAATAACACCGCATATCTACAACTATCTGATCTTTGACAAACCTGATAAAAACAAGCAATGGGGAAAGGATTCCCTATTTAATAAATGGTGCTGGGAAAACTGGCTAGCCATATGTAGAAAGCTGAAACTGGATCCCTTCCTTACACCTTATACAAAAATTAATTCAAGATGGATTAAAGACTTACACGTTAGACCTAAAACCATAAAAACCCTAGAAGAAAACCTAGGCAATACCATTCAGGACATAGGCATGGGCAAGGACTTCATGTCTAAAACATCAAAAGCAATGGCAACAAAAGCCAAAATTGACAAATGGGATCTAATTAAACTAAAGAGCTTCTGCACAGCAAAAGAAACTACCATCAGAGTGAACAGGCAATATAAATTATTTTTAAAAATCAACAAACTTTTGTCTGGTTGCAGCCTCTCAGCTCAATTGATCTATATTGGGGAGAGGATGTGAATCTGCAGGGAACTGAGAGTATAAAGATAACAAGAGTGTAGCAAAGACAAATAATGTTAGCTCCTCCCTATCTATTTTCTGTACACAGTGTCCATGGAGATTTAAGAACAATAGCAGCAAGAAGGAAGAAAAAGGATGAAAGAGAAAGAGGGGGAGGGGAAGAAAGAGAGAAGGAAGAAGAGGAGGAGAAGGGAGAAGGAAGGAAGATAAAAGTGGAGGGTGGTAGAAGAGGGTGAGGTGAGTAATGAGAAAAGTTATGAGGTATTGAGAGCAAATGCTGAACCCCTGCCTGGCTTTCCCAGCCCCTGGATCTCCTGCTGTCTGCTTCTGAAGTCTCTGATGATTATCTCCCACTACAAGCTCTTGCTTAACCCCATTTCATAGTCAGAGAAAGGAGGTTACTTAATCATAGCCTCCTTGCAGATACATGTCAGAATTAACTCAGACTGCTACAACAGGGCCTGGTGACAAAGTAACTCCACAGTTGCTGACTGTTTAAGATTCTTTGGCTACTAAACCACCCCTGGACTTAGTATGATTTGTTTTTGTACCAAATATTTTGATCCAGTTGCCAGCTTTTTCCTAACTGTCAATCATTTCTGACTGGCTATTTTCCTAATACTCCAGCTCCTTCTTCTAAACCTGCCATCTCCAACTCCCACCCAAGGACTAGAATCTCCATCCTTCCTCCATCCAGTTTTCATCCTGTTCCTGTCATCTGTCCTTCTGTGTTGGGTCTCAAAAACACAAATGAAATCCTCAACAAAATACTAATAAACCAAGTTTGACAGCACAGCACATTGAAAGAATCACATACCATGGCCAAGTGGGATTTATTTCTAGGATGCAAGGATCGTTCAACATATTAAAATCAATCAATGTGACCACTACATTGTCAGAATAAATGAAAAAAATCATATGATCATCTTAATTGATGCAGAAAAAACCTTCAACAAAATTCGAAACTATGATAAAAACCCCTAATAAACTAGGAATATAAGAAAATTACCTGAACTTTATAAAAGCCATATATAAAAAGCTCCCAACTAACATCATACTCAATGGTGAAAAGCTGAAAGTTTTTCTGGTAAGATTTGGAGCAAGGTAAGGATGACCACTATCCCTTCTATTCAGCATAATCCTACAAGTCCTAGCCAGAATAAGGAAGAAAAAGAAATAAAAGGCATTCAAATTGGAAAGGAAGAATAGAATGATCTCTTTCTGAAGATAATATGATTCCATATGTAGAAAACACTAAAGACTAAAAATAACTGTTAGAAATAATAAACGAATTTGGAAAAGTTGCAGAACAAAAAATTAACACACAAAAAATCAGCGCTATGTTTCTATATAATAACAATAAACAATATGAGAAAGAAATTTAGAAAATCATCCTATTTTTGGCCTTTTGGCTAAGACTGAGTATACAATAGCATCAAAAAAATAAAACAAAGTACTAAGCAATAAACTTAACCAAGGAGGCAAAAGACATGTACACTGAAAACTACAAAATATTCCTGAAAAGAATTAAAAGGACACAAATAAAAAAGCATCTTCTGTTCATGGACTGGAAGACAATATTGTCAAAATGTCTATACTACCTAAAGCTATCTACGGACTCAATGCAGTTCTTATCAAAATCCCAATGGTATGTTTTTAAGAAATAGAACAAAAATTCTAAAATTTATATGGAATCTCAAAGAACTCTGAGTAGCCAAAACAATCCTGAACAAACAAACAAAAACAAAGATAAAGGCTGGATCACACTTTATAATTTCCAAATATATTACAAAGTTACATTAATCAAAACAGTATAATTCTGGCATAAAGACAAGCATATATATTAACGGAACAGAATAGAGAGCCCAGAAATAAACCCTCACATGTATGGTCAAATGATCTTCGACGAGGGCACCAAGACTACACAATGGGGGAAGTGTAGTCTCTTCAACAAATGGTGTTGGGAAACCCAGATATCCAATTGCAAAAGAAAAACGCTGGATACCCTATACCATATATAAAAATCAACTCGGAGTGGATTAACCACCTAACCATAAGATCTGAAACTATGAAACGACTAGCTATAAGAAAACATAAGGCAGAAGCTTTGTGATAATGTATTTGGCAATGATTTCTTGGATATGACCTGATAACCCTAAGTGATAAAAGGAAAAATAGACAAATGGGACTATATCAAATTTAAAAACTCCTGTGCAGCAAAGGAAACAACCAGTAAAGTAAAAAGGCATCTTAAAGAATGGGAGAAAAAGAAAAAAAAATGGGAGAAAATATTTGCAAATGATATATCTGATAAGGGGTTAATATCTAGAATATATAAGAACTCCTACAACTCAACACCAAAAAAACACAAAAACCTGATTTAAAAGTGAGCAAAGGACTTGAATAGACATTTCTCTAAAGAAGATATACAAAGGACCAAGAAGCAAATGAAAAGATGCTCAATGTCACTAATCATTGGAGAAACACAAATCAAAAACCACAATGAGATATCACCACCTAACTATCAGAATGGCCATTATCCAAAAATTAGAAAATAACAAATGCTGGTGAAAATGTGGAGAAATTTGAAACCCTGTGCACTGATGTTGGGAATGTAAAATGGTGCAGCTGCTATGGAAAACAGTATGGAGATTTCTCAAAACATTAAAAGTAGAATTATTATGTGATTCAGCAATCCCACTCCTGGGTATTTACCCAAAACAAACGAAAACAGGATGCGGAAGAGAATATGCACGCTCATATTAATTGCAATAATATTCACGATAGCCAAGAGGTGGGAGCAAACAACCTAAATGTCCATTGACAGTTAAATAGATAAAGAAAATGTGGTATATACATACAATGGAATATTATTCAGTTTTTGAAAAGAAGGAAATCCTGTCATATACTAGAAGTGCATGAACCTTGAGGACATTATGCTAAGTGAAATAAGCCAGTCACAAAAAAGACAAATACTGCATGATTCCATGTATATAAGGTATCTAAAGTAGTCAGACTCATAGAAACAGAAAGTTAATGTGGTCACTAGAGGCTGGAGGGAGGGGGAAATAAGGAGTCATTGCTCAATGGGGTATAGACTTTCAGTTTTGCAAGATGAAAAGGTTCTAGAGATCTGCTGTACAACAATATGCATATAGTTAACACTACTGTACTGTACACTTAAAAATCATTAAGATGATATGGGAAACAGCTCAAATGTCCATCAACAAATGAACAGATAAACAAATATGGGATATATTATTCAGCCATAAAAAGGAGTGCAGTTCTGATACATGCTGCCATGAAGGTAAACCTTGGAACTATTCAAAGTGAAGGAAACCAGACATGATAGGTCATATATTATGTGACTCCATTTATAGAAAATATCAGAATAGATAAGTCCATAAAGACAGAACATATATTAGTGGCTTCTAGGAGCTGAAGGGAAGATATGGGTTTTTCTTTGGGGATGAGAATAATGTGTGGGGTGGGGTTTTTTGGTTTTTGTTTTTAGAGATGGGGTCTCACTCTGTCACCCAGGCTGGAGTGCAGTGGTGCAATCATATAGCTCACTGCAGCCTCTAAATCCTGGGCACAAGTGATCCTGCTGCCTCATCCTCCTGAGTAGCTAGAACTACAGGCATGTGCTACCACAGCCAATTAAAGATGAAAATATTTTAGCACTGAATACACATGGCAGTTGCACAGCAATTGCGAATGTACTGTAAACTAAAAAGTATGTGAAACAGTCTCAATCAATTTAGAAGTTTATTTTGCCAAGGTTAAGGACATGCCCATGACATGCCTCAGGACAAGATTAAGGACATGCCCGTGACATGCCTGTCCTAAGGACAGCCTCAGGAGATCCTGATGACATGTGCCCAAGGTGGTTGGGCTACAACTTGGTTTTATACATTTTAGGGAAACATAAAACATCAATCAATACACGTAAGATGTACAGAGACTCTGTTTGAAAAGGTGGTACAACTGGAAGTGGCAGTTGCTGGTGGGGAGGGATTCCAGGTCATAGCCAGATTCAAAGATTTTCTGATTGGCAATTGGTTATTATCTAAAGACCTGGAATCAATCGAAAGGAATTTCTGGATTATGATAAGAGGTTGTGGAGACCAAGGTTTCATCATGCAGGTGAAACCTTCAAGTAGCAGGCTCCAGGGAGAATAGATTGTAACTGTTTCTTATCCAACTTGAAGAGACTGTTCTGCAGAAAATCAAATACTGCATATTCTCACTTATAAGTGGGAGCTGAATGATGAGAACTTATGGACACATGGGGGAAAAAACACGCACTGGGGCCTGTTGGAGGGTTGGGGGAAGGGGAGGGGGAGGGAGATCATCAGGAAGAATAGGTAAAGGGTACTGGGCTTAACCCATTTATGCCTGCGGTTGAAATTTTTTGAATTTTTGCAATCAATCACACCTTGGCAATGACCTTGAGCTGTAGGATATAAATAACTCCCACATGCTTAGTGTTCCAATAATGGAACACTAGGCTAATACCTAGGTGATGGGATGGTCTGTGCAGCTAATCACCATGGCACACATTTAACTATGTAACAAATTTGCACATCCTGCACTTGTACCCCTGAACTTAAAATAAAAGTTGGACATTAAAAAAAGAGTCTTTGCTTGCTAATGGTCTATCGATTTTATTTATCTTTTCAAAGAACCAGCTTTTTGTTTTATTTATATTTTGTATTGGTTGTTTATTTCAATTTCATTTAGTTCTGTTCTGATCTTGGTTATTTCCTTTCTTCTGCTAGGTTTGGGTTTGGTTTGTTCTTGTTTCTTTAGTTCCTTGAGGTGTGACCTTAGATTGTTTGTGTTCTTTCAGACTTCTTGATGGAGGCATTTATGGCTATGAAGTTTACTCTTAGCACCGCCTTTGCTGTATCCCAGAGGTTTTGATAATTTGTGTCGCTCTTGCCGTTCAGCTCGAAGAATTTTCTAATGTTCATCTAGATTTCATTTTTGACCCAGTGATCATTCAGGAACGTGTTATTTAATTTCCATGTATTTGCATGGTTTTGAAGGTGGTTCCTCTTGCAGTTGATTTCTAGTTTTATTCCACTATGGTCTGAGAGAGTGTTTTTCTTAAATTTATTGAGGCTCATTTTATGGCCTATTATATGGTCTATGTTGGAGAAAGTTCCATGTGCTGTTGAACAAAATGTATATTCTGTGGTTGTTGGGGTATATATCTGTCAAACCCATTTGTTCCAGGGTATAGTTTAAATTGATTGTTTCTTTATTGAATTTCTGTCTTGATGACCTGTCTAGTGCTGTCAGTGGAGTACTGAAGTCCCCAACTATTATTGTGTTGCTATCTCATTTCTTAAGTCTATTAGTAATTGTTTTATAAATTAGGGACCTCCAGTGTTAGGTGCATATATATTTAGGATTGTAATATTTTCCTGTTCAACAAGATATTTTATCATTTATATAATGTCCCTCTTTGTCTTTTTTAACTGCTGTTGCTTTAAAGTTTGTTCTGTCTGTTAGAGGAATAGCTACTCTTGCTCACTTTTGGTGTCCATTTGCATGGAATGTCTTTTTCCATCCCTTTAAGTTTATGTGAGTCTTTATGTGTTAGGTGAGTCTCTTGAAGGCAACAGATGGTTGGTGAGTTCTTATCTATTCTGCATCTTTCAAGTGGAGCATTTAGGCCATTTACATTCAACATTAGTATTGAGATGGGAGTTATCATTTCATTCATCATACTATTTGTTGCCTGTATACCTTGTTTTTTTTGTTTTTTGAGGTTTTTTTTACATTGTATTTTTGTTTTATAGGTCCTGTGAGATTTATGCTTTAAAGGGGTTCTGTTTTCATGTGTTTCCAGGATTTGTTTCAAGATTTAGAGCTCCTTTTAGCTGTTCTTGTAGTGCTGGCTTGGTAGTGGTGAATTCTTTCAGCATTTGTTTGTCTTTTATCTTAACCTGGGCATTTCCTTTCTATAGATCCAAGGTCTTTAGACAAACTGAACAAATTGTCAAGCAGAAAATGTTTACATTTACCTATAGCCTGGAAGTTGCCACTTTGAGTTGTCTTGCCTTTCTTTTTTTTTTTTTTTTTTTTTTTTTTTTTTGAGACGGAGTCTTGCTCTGTGCCCCAGGCTGGAGTGCAGTGGCGCGATCTCGGCTCACTGCAAGCTCCGCCTCCCAGGTTCACGCCATTCTCCTGCCTCAGCCTCCCGAGTAGCTGGGACTACAGGCGTCCGCCAACACACCCGGCTAATTTTTTGTATTTTTAGTAGAGACGGGGTTTCACTGTGTTAGCCAGGATGGTCTCGATCTCCTGACCTCGTGATCCGCCCGCCTCGGCCTCCCAAAGTGCTGGGATTACAGGCTTGAGCCACCGCGCCCGGCCTAATGTTGTCTTGCCTTTCTAGACCAAACCAATAGGCCAAACCAATGAATTTCCTAAATGTATTTGATCGATGTCTCATGCCTCCCTAAAATGCATAAAACCAAGCTGCATCTTGACTACCTTGGGCACATGTTCTCAGGACCTCCTGAGGGCCGTGTCATGGGCCATGGGCGCTCATATTTAGCTCAGAATAAATCTCTTCAACTATTTTACAGAGTTAGACTCTTCATTGACACATTTTAGTTAAATCACATTATACTAATTATACTATACACATTAGTATAATGTGATTTAACATGTCTCAAAATGGACTCACTTGTGACAAGTGAGAGCCCAGAGTGAAATCGGAAATTGCTGACCCCTCAAAGTGATAAGCATAGGTATGGTGAACTGAGGTGATAACACTTGCTTGGCCAGGCACCCCCCAGACCCAACAAGAAAGGGAAGCCAGATCAGGAGCGGTGGCTCACACCTGTAATCCCAACACTTTGGGAGGCCAAGGCGGGCAGATCACGAGGTCAAGAGATCGAGACCATCCTGGCCAACATGGTGAAACCCCATCTCTACTAAAAATACAAAAATCAGCTGGACATGGTGCCATGCACCTATAGTCCCAGCTACTCAGGAGGCTAGGCAGGAGAATCACTTGAGCCCAGGAGGCGGAGGTTGCAGTGAGCCAAGATCACACCACTGCACTCCAGCCTGGTGACAGAGCGACATTCTGTCTCACATAAAAAAAAAAAAAGGGAAGCCAAAAGGCAGCTGTGATATTGACCATGGACATACCTGAAGACGGACATAAAAACAGCAAAGAAACTGACCATGGCCAAGATACCTGCAGAAGCTCTGCCTCAGAATTCTGTGGCCTCTTCTCCATTGGCAGTGGCCACCAGAAGCTGTGGGGAGCAAAGCAGCAGCCTCCCACCCACTCTGCTGGTTGGCGTTTCCAGGGAAATCCAGACCTGTCCTGTTCATTCCTCAGCACGCTGGTCCCCTCTCTCTCTCATTGATGCCTGTGTGTGTGTTGAATATATTTGCGTGATTGTTGATGTGTGAAAGTCTCACAGTAAGCCGTGAATTCAAAAGCATTTAATTGGCCACTGAGTCATCCTGATACCTCCTAGCTCCTAAGTCAGAGTTAGCACAACTAGGCTGATTCGAACCTGACACAATATTGTGGAAACCCTGGTTTATAGGCAGTCAGAATCCCTGGCAGAACAACCAGGGGCTTGGGATTGACATTGGAAGCGGGGCCAGTCTTGTGGGACCAAGCCCTCAACCTGTGGGATCCGACACTATTTCAGGTACACAGTGTCAGAATTGAACTGAATTGGAGCCATCCAGCTGGGGTCCACTGGAGAACTGATTGCTCACTCGTGTGGGGAAAAGCACACCCACAATTGGTCACAGAGTGTGGTTTTCTGTGTTGATCGTTGCTGAATGAGAAAGTAGAGAAAGCCCTTTGCATTTTTTTTGTCCACAGACAATTCCTTTGATTTGTTTCCACATATCCTGTGTTGGTACTGTTATCTCCATCCACTCTTGAAATACTCGTCTTCCCAAGAGCCCATCCTCAACCCACTCGTGCTTCACACTCTGTGTAATTTTAGCCACTCTTGTCGTTCTAACAATGACCTATAGGATGATGAATCTCTAATCTATATCCTTGAACGAGATGTTTCCCCAAAACTTCAGACATATATATCCAATTTCTCACTTAACATTTCCACCTGCAGCAGGGCACAGTGGCTCACGCCTGTAATCCCAACACTTTAGGAGGCCAAGGTGGGAGGATGACATAAGCTCAGGAGTTTGAGACCAGCCTGGGCAACATAGTAAGACCCCACCATCTCTACAAAAAATTTTTTAAAAAAATCAGCTGGGCTTAGTAGCACACACCTGTAGTCCCAGCTACCCAGGAGGCCAAGGTGGGAGGATCGCTTGAGTCCAGTAGGTTGAGGCTGCAGTGAGCCATCATCATACCACTGCACTCCACCCTGGGCAACAGAGTGAGATACTGCCTTAAAAAACAAAAAACACATTTGGGCCGGGTGCAGTGGCTCATGCCTGAAATCCTAGCAGTTTGGGAGGCTGAGGTGGGAGGATCACCTGAGGTCAAGAGTTCGAGACCAGCCTGGCCAACATGGCGAAACCCCATCTCTACTGAAAATATAAAAATTAGCTGGGCGTGGTGACACACATTGGTAGTCCCAGCTACTAGGGAGGCTGAGGTGGGAGGACTGCTTGAACCCAGGAGGCAGAGATTGCAGTGAGCCAAGATCATGCCACTGCACTCTAGCCTGGGTGACAGAACAAGATCCCGTCTGAAACACACACACAGTTTGCAACCGGATGCCCCATGGAAATCTCAGATTCAGCATGTCTAAAATAAAACATCAACTTCCATGCAAAACCTTCTCCTTCTGTAGCACCCATATCCACCCAATTAGCTAAGTTGAAAACCTGAGCATCACCTTTGAATCTTTTTTTTTTTTTTTTTTTTGAGAGAGAGAGTCTCATTCTGTTGCCCAGACTGGAGTGCAGTGGCATGATTTCGGCTCACTGCAACCTCTGCCTCCTGGGTTCAAGCGATTTTCCTGCCTCAGCCTCCTGAGTAGCTAGGACCACAGGTGCCCGCCACCACGCCCAGGTAATTCTTGTATTTTTAGTAGAGATGGGGTTTCACCGTATTGGTCAGGCCGGTCTCAAACTCTTGACCTTGTGATCTGCCTGCCTCAGCCTCTCAAAGTGCTGGGATTACAGGCATGAGCCACCGCGCCTGGCCCTCACCTTTGAATCTTTGAACGTCTTCACCCCACTTTCTCCTTTAAATGTATTTTTAGAAATTACCTAATTCTGAGAATGTTACCTATTTAAGATTTCTCAGAATTGATTATGCCACTCCCTGCTTAAAACGCCAATAGCGGCTGGGTACGGTGGTTCACGCCTGTACTCCCAGCACTTTGGGAGGCCAAGGTGAGCAGATCACCTGAGGTATTCGAGACCAGCCTGACCAACATGGTGAAACCCTGTCTCTACTAAAAATACAAAAAATTAGCCGGGCGTGGTGGCAGGCACCTGTAATCCCAGCTACTTGGGAGGCTGAGGCAGGAGAATCGCTTGAACCCAGGAGGTGGAGACTGCAGTGAGCTGAGATCACACCATTGCACTCCAGCTTGGGCAACAAGAGCAAAACTCTGTCTCAAATAAAATAAAATAAAAATAAAAATAAAAAATAAAAACACTCCAAGTTCTTCCCACTGCACTTGGCATAAAAGGAATATTCCAAGGCCCCACATAATCTGCCCTGTGTCTGTCTCCACCCACACTCCCCACAGCTTGGCTCCTCGCTTACTTGGCTCTTGCCACATTATGTCTCTTTCTGCTCCCCAAATGCTCCAGCTCATTCATATCTCAAGGTTGTGCCACTTGAGGTTTCCTCTTCCTAGAACTGTCTGTTGCCAACTCTTTGCATAGCTAGTTCCTTCCTTATGTCTGCTCTCAACAAAAGTCATCTCTGAGAGCCCATCACCCCATCTAATCCTACCCCTTTGCACCCCCACCCCTTAACAAGTAGACCCCTTTGGAGATATTATCTCTTATTTTCTTCATAGCTCTTATCACTGTTTGAATCATCTGATTTGGGTGTTTACTTATTCTCTGTTTCCTCTGCTAAATTAAGAACTTATCATTTTGGAAATACTTATTTGTTCAAATTGGTTTGGCCCATCTCCCCTGCTAGAATGTAAGTTTTATGAGAACAGGGATCTTGTATATATCTTATACATCCAACTCCTGTCCCCATTCTAGCTGGTCATGGATTCCTCCCTCCCTCACCCTCTAGGCCCAGTACTACTAACATCCCAGCATGCTTTATGTCAAGCCTCTGAGCCCAAGCTAAGCCGTCATATCCCCTGTGACCTGCACTATACATCCAGATGGCCTGAAGCAACTGAAGATCCACAAAAGATGACATTCCACCATTGTGACCTGTTCCTGCCCCACCCTAACTGATCAATTGACCTTATGACAATACACCCTCCCTGCCCTTGCGATAATGTACTTTCTGATATTCCCGCGCCCTTAAGAAGGTACTTTGTGATATTCCCCTGCCCTTAAGAAGGTACTTTGTAATATTCCCCTGCCCTTAAGAAGGTATTTGTGATATTCTCCTGCCCTTAAGAAGGTATTTGTGATATTCTCCTGCCCTTAAGAAGGTACTTTGTAATACTCCCCTGCCCTTAAGAAGGTACTTTGTGATATTCCCCCCTACCCCCACCCTTAAGAAGGTACTCTGTAATATTCCCCTGCCCTTAAGAAGGTACTTTGTGATATTCTCTCTGCCCTTGAGAATGTACTTTGTGAGATCCACCCCCTGCCCACAACAAATTGCTCCTAACTCCACCGCCTATCCCAAACCTATAAGAACTAATGATAATCCCACCACCCTTTGCTGACTCCTTTTATGGACTCAGCCCGCCTGCATCAGGTGAAATAAACAGCTCTGTTGCTCACACAAAGCCTGTTTGGTGGACTCTCTTCACACAGACGCGCATGACACTTTATGCCTGATCTTAACTGAAATATGACAAATAAAAAGAAAGACAAAACATTCTTTCCATTCACCTTCTAAGAGGAGTCTTGCTCCCAGTTCTGAGTGGTGCTAAGTGTATCTTGACACTCAAAATGGCAGCACCATGCTCACGTGGACGCCCAACATTTATTAGACACCTTCTATTTCCATTGTACCATATTGAAGGTTGTGTGAGTTACACTGGTGAATACAGGACTATCTCTCGCCTTTAAGAGTTCATACTTTTATCAGGGAAGACACAAGCAACTGTAACTGTAGTAATCAAGGATCTTATCTGGGGCAATTCTGATTGCAGGATTATGTGTCCTGGTTTATGATTCAGAATGTCTTGAACTTATAACTATAAATCTGTGTGATAAATACTTACCAATGCTATGAGCAAAGCTTTTTGAAAGCATAAAAGCAGCAATTAATTCTGCTGGTAGGATCAAGGGAATCCTCATAATGAATCAGTCATTGGATCTTGAAATAAATACAAGATTTTTCTTCCCAAATGAAGAAGATAGGAAACAGCATTCAAATCAAAGCAAAAAATATGAGCAAATGTACAGAAGTGCACAGGATTATCACATACCAGAGAGGAGAGGAGCAAAAAAAAAAAAAAAAAAAAAAAAAAACAAAAAAAACCTACAAAGCTGAACGGCTACAGAATGATAGGACCTTGGTGGTAAACAGCCTTGGGTGTCACGGTGAGGAATGTTGATTTTCCCCCTCTTATTCACTGGTTCCCCAGGCCTTGTCAAACCGACTACATGGTAATCACCTGGAAAACTGGATTAAAATACATATTCCTGGGGTCAGATCTGCTTGGGTAATCTGATTCAGACCATTCATAATGGTTCCCTGGAACCTTCCCAAGAAATTCATATGATTAGCCCATGTTGGGAACTACCACTTCAGAGAATGGAGTAAGTCATTCTTAGTCTTTATCCGCTTGCGTTACCATTATCTAAAATGGGAGCCAGGCACAGTGGCTCATGCCTGTAATCCCAGAACTTTGGGAGGCCAAAGCAGGCAGATCACTTGAGGTCAGGAGTTCAAGACCAGCCTGGCCAACATGGTCAAAACCCATGTCTACTAAAAATACGAAATTTAGCCGGGAGTGGTGATGCACATCTGTAGTCCCAGCCGCTCAAGAGGCTGAAGCAGAATGTGGGGAAGAGAAAGAGAGATCAGATTGTTACTGTGTCTGTGTAGAAAGAAGTAGACATAGGAGACTCCATTTTGTTCTGTACTAAGAAAAATTCTTCTCCCTTGAGATGCTGTTAATCTGTAACCTTACCCCCAACCCTGTGCTCCCTGAAACATGTGCTGTGTCAACTCAGGGTTAAATGGATTAAGGGCTGTGCAAGATGTGCTTTGTTAAACAGATGCTTGAAGGCAGCATGCTCATTAAGAGTCATCACCACTCCCTCATCTCAAGTACCCAGGGACACAAACACTGCGGAAGGCCGCAGGGACCTCTGCCTAGGAAAGCCAGATATTGTCCAAGGTTTCTCCCCATGTGATAGTCTGAAATATGGCCTCGTGGGAAGGGAAAGACCTGACCGTCCCCCAGCCTGACACCCATAAAGGGTCTGTGCTGAGGAGGATTAGTAAAAGAGGAAGGAACGCTTCTTTGCAGTTGAGACAAGAGGAAGGCATCTGTCTCCTGCCCATCCCTGGGCAATGGAATGTCTCAGTGTAAAACCGGATTGTGTGTTCCATCTACTGGGATAGGGGAAAACCGCCTTAGGGCTGGAGGTGGGACATGCAGGCAGCAATACTGCTCTTTAAGGCATTGAGATGTTTGTGTGTATGCATATCTAAAGCATAGCACTTAATTCTTTACCTTGTCTATGATGCAGAGACCTTTGTTCACATGTTTATCTGCTGACCTTCTCTCCACTATTATCCTATGACCCTGACACATCCCCCTCTCCGAGAAACACCCAAGAATGATCAATAAATACTAAGGGAACTCAGAGGCCGGCGGGATCCTCTGTATGCTGAACGCTGGTCCCCTGGGCCCCGTTATTTCTTTCTCTATACCTTGTGTCCATGTCTCTTTCTTTTCCAAGTCTCTCATTCCACCTAACGAGAAACATCCACAGGTGTGGAGGGGCAACCCACCCCTTCAGCAGAAGAATCGCTTGAATCCTGGAGGCGGAGGTTGCAGTGAGCCCAGAATGCGCCACTGCACTGCAGCCTGGACGACAAAGTGAGTGAGACTCCATCTCTAAATAATAAATAAATAAAATGAGTAGGTTTGGCTTTGTAGAGTTCCCGAACGAGGCAAGAAGTGGGTTGGTTATCTCATATCCATCAGAGTGCAGGCTCTGGGTATAGTCCTGCTATTATTGTGCATTGCCTGAGTGCTTGGGCAATTAATGACCACTGGGGCTACAGCCTTCTCCCATCCTTCCCCACATGTGCCCAGTGTACATAGCTGTGCTCCTGACTCAATATCATCAGCAGCAACCCAGTCTTCCCCAAAGCTGGCAGCTGCAGGAAGAACTCCTAATTACTTGACTGGGGCCTAACAATCTGCCAAACTCTGACACTCCCTTTACTGTGGGCTGAGTCCTGGCCCTTAGTGAAAGTCTTAACCCACAATAGGGAGAACCCCAGAGAAAACAGTCGTTGCAAACAAGGAGTTATGCAAACAAAGGTTTTCAGCAGGTGGATGACATTTTGGGGTTTATGTTTCAGGAGGATGAATTATTAAAAAAATAGGGGGAAATGCAGCAAAGCTTTTAGAAACTGGTGTCGGCCGGGCACGGTGGCTCACGCCTGTAATCCCAGCACTTTGGGAGGCCGAGGCGGGTGGATCACGAGGTCAGGAGATCGAGACCATCCTGGCTAACACGGTGAAACCTCGTCTCTGCTTAAAAAAATACAAAAATTAGCCAGGCGTGGTGGCAGGCGCCCGTAGTCCCAGCTACTCGGGAGGCTGAGGGAGGAGAATGGCGTGAACCCGGAAGGCGGAGCTTGCAGTGAGCCGAGATCGTTCCACTGCACTCCAGCCTGGGCGAAAGAGCGAGACTCTGTCTCAAAAAAAAAAAGAAAAGAAAAGAAACTGTTGTTATAGTTTAGGGAAAAAGACAGTGAAGGAAGAACTTCTCAAAGTAGTGGCAGAAAGAATGGAGAGGAAGGGACTGTGGTCACAGATTAGAGGCAGACGGGACAAAGGCAAAGATGGAGCCAAGATATCTAGTTTTTATAAAGCAACATTTTAGCTAGATCAGCTATATTGCTTTTGCATCATTTGTTACCTATTTTTTTAACCATACTCAAAATGTTCACTCATAGGGAAGTACTATTATTAACCAATGTCGCTGTGTGTCACAGCCCATCTCTAGAAAGCACTGTAAGGAGAGCAGCATGGACAACCTTTCTTCTGGCTTAAACAAAGTTCCTCCACCACAGATGTCAAAAGTGCTTGGAAATGGTAAAGCAATCATTTAACCACCAAAAGTAACACTATTATTTTCACTTCAAAATTATCCCTTGAACTGCTATCTTGTAAAAATAAAAACTAAGAGGCCGAGTGCAGTGGCTCATGCCTGTAATCCCAGCACTTTGGGAGGCCGAGGCAGGTGGATCACGAAGTCCGAAGTTCAAGACCAGCCAGGCCAAGATGGTGAAACCCCGTCTCTACTAAAAATACAAAAATTAGCTGGGCATGGTGGCGGGCGCCTGTAATCCCAGCTACTCAGGAGGCTGAGGCAGAGAATCGCTTGAATCCAGGAGGTGGAGGTTGCAGTGAGCTAAGATCGCGCCACTGTACTCCAGCCTGGGTGACAGAGTGAGACTCTGTCTCAAAAAAATAAACAAATAAAATAAAAAATAAAAACCATGAATACTTAGTTTAACTTTCAAGGTGAGACTCTTTTTCATTTCAGGATTGCTAACGTGAAAATAAAATAAAATAAAAAAACAGTAGCAAGTCACTAATCTTTGTGTTGCCTTTTATTTTTCACATGTGTATTTTTTAGCTTTATTTAATAACTGTATTCCTAATTTCAACAGATGTGCATTGCTTTGGAATATGGCTTGGGAGATTTTTTTTTTTAGTAGAAATAATAGAAATCATATTTTATTCTTGGAAGGTTTATTTTTTCTGAGATTCTGAGAAATGTGCATAGATTTAAAAGAACAATTTAAAATTTATATTTACTTTTGGACCTTAGAACTGTCATTCCATTTATAGAGGTTCCATCCTAAAAAAACACATGAATATCCAAATGTCCAATTGTCATATCTTGATTCCCTGAAGGAGTATAGCTGCTTCCTTTCCTCTACTTAAAAGTTGCTAAGTAAAACCAAAAGCAAAATTAAGCAGTAAACCTGCTGAAGTAAGATCCTTCATTGCTACTTTGCCTAATGCCTAATTATAAATTAGAATACAACAAAACTCTCAGGTTTTCTTTGCAAAGAAACTTGACTCATATGTTCAGTCCACAACCTCCAAAATGCAAACTTGGCTTCCTAATGCACCGGCCAGAATCACTGGAGAGGCCACCCCAGACCACTAAACTGAAGCAACTCTTTCTTTACCAGGAATTTTGTTTTTCCTGGCTTTCTTCATTTAACAAAATAATCAAATGATTGCTAACCTCCAATTTTCTTCTGTTCCACGAAAACTTTCCTGCCATGGAGAGAGCTTTAAAAACATGCACTATGAAATTATTTTCCTTCTGGTGAGTTCATTCAGCATAGCACGTGCAAGAAGGAGGAACAACTCCTCCTTCCAAAGAGCAGATAAATAATTGCTAATGAGTAAGAAGAAAACTCCTGGCCAGAGGAAGGAGTTGCCAGCTCCTCGCTCTCTATCACGTCTCCTGCCAGTAACAATTGGTAGGCTGCCCCGTAATTTTCCACACTCAAGATTCAGAGGGGCTAACATTGTTCGGTTCTTCTTCCTTAAAATAAACCAGGGAGAAAATGAAAAAATAAATAAATTGAGCAGAAGGGGTGGCTTACTTCACTGCTGCTTTAACCTCTAACAAAGGAGCAAAAACCTCCTACACCTGCATGTAAGAACACAGCTCAAGTGCAACAGGAATTTGGAATTGAAAGCCGGTTTCTGAGCAATAAGTTTGGAATTGCCTTAAGCCAAGAAAGTCAGCACAAGCTAAGACTTGAAGGGATATCTGAGCGTTAACAGAAAAGGGTCTTGATCCACATTCCCAGAGAGGGTTCTTGGACCTTGTGTAAGAAAGAATCCAGGGCAAGTCCATAAAGTGAAAGCAAGTTTATTAAGAAAGCAGGAGAATAACAGAATGGCTACTCCATAGGCAGAGCACCCCCAAGGGCTTCCGGTTGCCTATTTTTATGTTTATTTCTTGATCATCTGCTAAAGAAGCGGTGGATTATTCATGAATTTCCCAGGAAAATGGTGGGCAATTCCTGGAACTGAGGGTTCCCCTTGTTTTTTAGACTGTCCTGACATTGCCATGGCATTTGTAAACTATTAACGGTGGTGGGTATGTCTTTTAGGATGTTAATACATTCTAATTAGTGTATAATGATCAATTAGCATATGATGAAAGTGATCAGAAGTCACTTTTGTCGCCATCTTGGTATTGGTGGGGTTTAGCCAGCTTCTTTACCCCATGCTGTTTTATCAGCAAGGTCTTTGTTACCTGTATCTTGTGCTGACCTCCTATCTCATCCTGTGACTAAGAATGCCTTAACCTCCTGGGAATGCAGCCCAGCAGGTCTCAGCCTTATTTTACCCAGCCCCCATTCAAGATGGAGTCACTCTGGCTCAAATGCCCCTGACATGAGGTCTTGACATCTCCCTGCTTCGTCTTCTCCCCACCTGGTGCTTAAGAGAAGAGATGGTAGGCATATTAACCCATCCATCACTCATACTATTCTGTATCTGCACAAGTGACCTAAACCCAGAGCTCTGACTCTGCCTCCAGCTAAGAGGATCAGGCAAGACAGAGACCCAGGAGCTCAGTTTCAGAGCCTCAAATTCATCCTCATGTCTTTGTGATTATAACCCATGAATTGGGGATTTAAAATAAGTTGGACCAGAATTTTAAAAAGTCAAATACATCGACTGCAAAAACAAACCAGCAACACCAAGAGGAACTACAGATCCTCTGAAGGAAGCAGACTGCTCCTGCAGGACCTGGGAGACACTCCAAATACTGTGAGTGTCCCAACCATGGAAGTGGGAAACGAAGACCCACCTCTCCCGGACACACATGCCCACTGGAGAAACTGAAGATCTGTTGAGGGAGTTGTTTTCGACTTTACCTGGTGCTGAGTCCAGTTAGAGAGCCGAGTGAAATACGGGGTAGAGGAAGCAGCAGAAAGGCCCTGGGAGCTCACTGGGTCCCTAAGCAGCCCGTTCCTGCCTGGGACCACACATCAGGAGGGTGGCCAGAGGAGCAGGGGGTGAAACTCTACAGGGAGAAGGAATTCTCTAGCTGAACTTTGCGACAATTTGAACAGGGCAAGAAGCCTCCGGGCAAGAACTTGGGAGAGCACGAATCAGGCATGCAGAGTTCACAGGCAGGAGAAGAACTAAAGCGTTTTTCTCTCCTAGCTGGGAGGTGGATAGCCTCAGGCAAATTTTCAAGCCCATCTCACCCTCCTCCTGGAAACAGATTCCTGGCTGTTGGCCAGGGCATGGTGGGAGTGAGACCAGCCCTTCAGTTTGCATGGGAGCTGGGTGAGGTCTGTGACTGCCGGCTTTCCCTCACTTCCCTGACAACCTGCACGACTCAGCAGAGGCAGCCATAATCCTCCTAGGTACACAAGTCCAGTGACCTGGGAACCTCAACCCTATGCCCCACAGCAGCAGCAGCAAGACCCGCCCATGGAGAGTCTGAGCTCAGACACACCCAGCCCTGCCCCCACCTGCTGGTCCTTGCCTATCCACCCTGGTAGTGCAAGACAAAGGGCATATAATCTTGGGAGTTCTAGGGCCACCCCCACTGCCAGTCCCTCTCCACACTACTGCAGCTGATGCTTTCTGGAAAGCGCCACCTCCTGGCAGGAGGCCAAACAGCACAAAAATAGAGCATTAAACCACCAAAGCTAAGGACCCTCACAGAGCCCATTGCACCCTCTGCCAGTTCCACCTGAAAAGGTGCTGGTATCCACGGCTAGACACCCACAGATGGTTCACATCACAGGATTCTGTGCAGACAACCCCCAGTACCAGCCCAGAGCTGGGAAACTTGCTGGGTGGCTAGACTCAGAAGAGAGACAACAATCACTGCAGTTCAGCTCAAACAGGAAGCCACATCTATAGGAAAAGGGAGACAGTACTACATCAAGAGAACAACCCATGGGACAAAAGAATCTGAACAACAGCCTTCAGCCCTAGACCTTCCCTCTGACAGAGCCTATCCAAATGAGAAAGAACCAGAAAACCAATCCTGGTAATATGACAAAACAAGGCTCTTCAATACCCCCCAAAAATCACACTAGTTCACCAGCAATGGATCCAAACCAAGAAGAAATCCCTGATTTACCTGAAAAAAGAATTCAGGAGGTTAGTTATTAAGCTAATCAGGGAGGGACCAGAGAAAGGTGAAGCCCAATGCAAAGAAATCCAAAAAACGACACAAGAAGTGAAGGGAGAAATATTCATGGATATAGATCGCTTAAAGAAAAAACAAAAAAATTCAGAAAACTTTGGACACACTTTTAGAAATCTGAAATGCTCTGGAAAGTCACAGCAATAGAATTGAACAAGTAGAAGGAAGAAATTCAGAGCTCAAAGACAAGGTCTTTGAATTAACCCAATCTAACAAAGACAAAGAGAAAAGAACAAGAAAATATAAACAAAGCCTCCAAGAAGTCTGGGATTATGTTAAACAACCAAACCTAAGAAAAATTGGTGTACCTGAGGAAGAAGAGAATTCTAAATGCCTGGAAAACATGTTTGAGGGAATAATTAAGGAAAACTTCCCTGGCCTTGTGAGAGATCTAGAGAGCCAAATACAAGAAGCACAAAGGACACCTGGGAAATTCGTTGCAAAAAGATCTTTGCCTAGCCACATTGTCATCAGGTTATCCAAAGTTAAGATGAAGGAAAGAATCTTAAGAGCCATAAGACAGAAGCACCAAGTAACCTACAAAGGAACACCTATCAGATTAACAGCAGATTTCTCAGCAGAAACCCTACAAGCTAGAAGGGACTGGGGATGTATCTTCAGCCTCCTCAAACAAAACAATTATGAGCCAAGAATTTTGTATGCAGTGAAACTAAGCATCATACATGAAGAAACAATACAGTCTTTTTCAGACAAACAAATGTTGAATTTGCCACTTCCAAGCCACCACTACAAGAACTGCTTAAAGGAGCTCTAAATCTTGAAACAAATCCTGGAAACACATCAGAATAGAACCTCTTTAAAACATAAATCACACCGAACCTATAAAACAAAAATACAAGTTAAAAAGCAAAAACAAAAAAAACCCACCAAAGTACATAGGCAACAAAGAGCATGATGAAAGCAATGGTACCTCACATTTCAATACTAACATTGAATGTAAATGGCCTAAATGCTCCACTTAAAAGATAGAGAACCACAGAATGGATACGAACTCACCAACCAACTATACGCTGCCTTGAAGAGACTCAACTAACACATAAGCACTCACATAAGTTTAAAGTAAAGGGGTGTAAAAAGGCATTTCATGCACATGAACACCAAAAGCAAGCAGGGGTAGCTAGTCATATATCAGACAAAACAAATTTTAAAGCAACAGCGGTTAAAAGAGACAAAGAGGTATAAGGCCTTGTCCAATGGGAAAATATCACAATCCTAAACATATATGCACCTAACACTGGAGGTCTCAAATTTATAAAACGATTGCTAATAGACCTAAGAGATGAGATAGACAGCAACATAATAATGTGGGGGACTTCAATACTCCACAGACAGCACTAGACAGGTCATCAAGAGAGAAATTCAATAAAGAAACAATGGACTTAAACTATATCTTGGAACAAATGGACTTAACAGATATACACAGAACATTTCATCCAACAGCCACAGAACACACATTCTATTCAACAGCACATGGAACTTTCTCCAAGATAGACAATATGATAGGCCATAAAATGAGCCTCAAAAAATTTAAGAAAATCGAAATTATATCAAGCACTCTCTCAGACCACAGTGGAATATAACTGGGAATCAATTCCAAAAGGAATATTAAATAACTGGCTCCTCAATGAGCATTGGGTCAAAGAGGAAATCAAGATGGAAATTTAAAAATTCTTCAAACTGAATGACAATAATGACACAATCTATCAAAACCTCTGGGATACAGCAAAGGCAGTGCTAAGAGGAAACTGCATAGTCATAAATGCCTACACCAAAAAGTCTGAAAGATCACAAATAGACAATCCATGGTTACATCTCAAGGAACTAGAGAAACAAGAACAAACCAAACCCAAACCCAGCAGAAGAGAGGAAATAACCAAGATCAGAGCAGAACTAAATGAAATTGAAACAAAAAGACAAGACAGAAGATAAATGAAACAAACAGCTGGTTCTTTGAGAGATAAGTAAAATTGATAGACCATTAGCAAGATAACCACAAAAAGAAGAAAGAAAATCTAAATAACCTCACTAAGAAAGGAAACAGGGCCAGGAGCGGTGGCTGACGCTTGTAATCCCAGCACTTTGGGAGGCCGAGGCGGGCGGATCATGAGGTCAGGAGATCGAGACCATCCTGGCTAACACGGTGAAACCCCATCTCTACTAAAAATACAAAAAATTAGCCGGGCGTGGTGGCAGGCGCCTGTAGTCCCAGCTACTTGGAGAGGCTGAGGCAGGAGAATGGCATGAACCCGGGAGGCGGAGCTTGCAGTGAGCTGAGATCACGCCACTGCACTCCAGCCTGGGTGACAGAGCGAGACTCCATCTCAAAAAAAAAAAAAGAAACAGGAGATATTACAACTGACACCACTGAAATACAAAAGATCATTCAAGGCTACAATGAACACCCTCATGCATATAAACTAGAAAACCTAAAATAGATGGATAAACTCCTTGAAAAATACAACCCTCCTAGCTTAAATCAGGAAGAATTAGATACCCTGAACAGACCATTAACAAGCAGTGAGATTGAAATTGTAATTTAAAAATTACCAACAAAAAAAAGTCCAGGACCAGACGGAATTACAGCAGAATTCTACCAGACATTCAAAGAAGAATTGATACCAATCCTATTGACACTATTCCACAAGATAGAGAAAGAAGGAACCCTCCCTAATTCATTCTGTGAAGCCAATATCACCCTAATACCAAAACCAGAAAAGGACATAACCGAAAAAGAAAACTACAGACCAATATCCTTGAAGAATATAGATTCTAAAATCCTTAACAAAATACTAGCTAATCGAATCCAGCAACATATCAAAAAGATAATCCATCATGAGCGAGTGGGTTTAATACCAGGAATGCAGGGATTGTTTAACATATGCAAGTCAATAAATGCGATACACCACATAAACAGAATTAAAAACAAAAATCACATGATCATCTCAATAGATGCAGAAAAAAAAATTTGACAAAATCCAGCATCCCTTTATGGTTAAAACTCTCAGCAAAATCGGCATATAAGGGACATACCTTAATGTAATAAAAGCCATCTGTGAAAAACCCACAGTCAACATAATAATGAATGGGGAAAAGTTGAAAGCATTTCCTCTGAGAATGGGAACAAGACAAGGATGTCCACTCTCACCACTCCTCTTCAACATAGTACTGGAAATCCTAGCCAGGGCAATCAGACAACAGAAAGAAATAAAGGGCATCCAAACAGGTAAAAAGGAAGTCAAACTGTCACCATTTGCTGACTGTTTACCTTGAAAACCCTAAGGATTCCTCCAGAAAGCTCCTAGAACTGATAGAAGAATTCAGCAAAGTTTCCGGAGACAAGATTAATGTATACAAATCAGTACCTTTTCTAAACACCAGCAGTGACCAAGCAGAGAATCAAATCAGGAACTCAACCCCTTTTACGATAGCTGGAAAAAAACAACAACAACAACAAACAAACAAACAAAAACCTTAGGAATATACCTAACAAAGGAGTCAAAAGACTTCTACAAGGAAAACTAAAAAACACTACTGAAAGAAATCATAGATGGCACAAATGGAAACATATCTCATACTCATGGATGGGTAGAATCAATATTGTTTGAAAATGACCATACTGTCAAAAGGAATCTACAAATCCAATGCAATCCCCATCAAAATACCACCATCTTTCTTCACAGAATTAGAAAAAACAATTTTAAAATTCATACGGCACCAAAAAAGAGCCCACATAGCCAAAGCAAGACTTAGCAAAAAGAACAAATCTGGAGGCATCACACTACTTGATTTCAAACCCAAACCCAGCAGAAGATAGGAAATAACCAAGATCAGAGCAGAACTCATCCTATAAGGCCACAGTCACCAAAACAGCATAGTACTGGTATAAAAATAGGCACATAGACCAATGGAAAAGAAAAGAGAATCCAGAAATAAACCCAATACTTTCAGCCAACTGATCTTCAACAAAGCAAATGAAAACATAAAGTGGGGAAAGGACACCCTTTTCAACAAATGATCCTGGAATAATTGGCTAGACACATGTAGGAGAATGAAACTTGATCCTCATCTCTCACCTTATAAAAAATCAACTCAAGATGGATTAAGGACTTAAACCTAAGACCTGAAACTATAAAAAATTCTAGAAGATAACATTGGAAACACCCTTCTAGACATTGGCTGAGGCAAGAATTTCATGACCAAGAACCCAAAAGCAAATGGAGCAAAAACAAAGATAAATAGTTGGGACCTAATTAAACTAAAGAGCTTTTGCACTGCAAAAGGAACAGTCAGCAGAGTAAACAGACAGAGTGGGAGAAAATCTTCACAATCTACACATCTGACAGAGGACTAATATCCAGAATCTACAACAAACTCAAACAAATCAGTAAGAAAAAACTAACAATCCCATCAAAAACTGGGCTAAGGATATGAATAGAGAGTTCTCAAAAGAAGATATACAAATGGCCAATACAAATGGTCAACAAACATTGGAAAAATGCTCAACATCACTAATGATCAGGGAAATGCAAATCCAAACCACAATGTGATACCACCTTACTCTTGCAAGAATGGCCATAATCAAAAAATCAAAACACAGTAGATGTTTGGCATGGATATGATGAACAGGGAACACTTCCACACTGCTGGCGGGAATGGAAACTAGAACAGCCACTATGGAAAACATTGTGGAGATTCCCTAAAGAACTAAAAGTAGAACTACCATTTGATTCAGCAGTCCCACTACTACCCAGAGGCAAAGAAGTCATTATTCAAAAAAGATACTTGCATGTGCATGTTTATAGCAGCACAATTCACATTTGCAAAATCATGGAACCAATCCAAATGCCCATCAATCAACAAGTGTATAAAGAAACTGTTATATATATATATATATATTATATATATATATCACAATGTGTGTGTATATATATATATCACAATGTGTGTGTATATATATATATCACAATGTGATATATATATATATCACAATGTGATATATATATATACACACACACACACATTGGAATACTACACAGGCATAAAAAGGAATGAATTAACAGCATTTGCAGTTACCTGTATGAGATTGGAGACCATTATTCTAAGTGAAGTAACCCAGGAATGGAAAACCAAACATCATATGTTCTCACTGATGTGTGAGAGTTAAGCTATGAGAACACAAAGGCATAATAATGATACAATGGACTTTGGGGACTTAGAGGGAAGAGTGAGGGGGAATGAGGGATAAAAGACTACAAATACGGTGCAGTGTATACTGCCTGGGTGATGGGTGCACCAAAATCTCACGAATCGCCACTAAAGAACTTACCCATGTAACCAAATACCACCTGAACCCCCAATAACTTATTGGAAAAAAAGAGTTAAAATAAATAAATAAATAAAAAGTCTAAAAAATAAATAAACCCAGAGTTCTCAGGAAATTCAGGAAGAAATGCTTCAATGGAACAAAGCTAAAGTAATATATTTTCTCCACAGGCTCTCATTTTCAGTAAAATGCTGTGTATTGCTAAGTGAAGCAAATCCAGTTACATTGTTCCCAGGAAGAAAGAGGAGAAGGGTGTTAAAGAGATAAAGCATGTGTACTTGAAGCCCACACGGAGTCACATTCTCAGATTTTCCATCCTTACTTTAGGGGCAAACATTGGCTTCATGTCATGGGGATGGTAACTGAAGCCTTAAAAGAGTACATCGCCAGCTCAGGGACAAATGACTAATACAAGGCAGGGTGCAGCTTTGAACTCAGCATAGTGAAGGAAATCAAAATATTTTAACGCAAATATATTTAGTTGACATATTTTGACATGGCTGTTACAGAGCCAGTAAACAGAAGTTGTCCTGCAAAGCTGTCTTTTGTGAGGAAGATTCACATCTGTAGAGAATCTGCATTGGTGCACCCAGGCCCTTTCTTGTCTGGATCTAGGAAAGATAAACTGAGAGTTTGACACCTTTAAAGGCCTGAAAGAAACATTCATCATCTATTCAGTCTGAGGTCTGCTACATAACAAGACCACCTTTGCTACCCAGGCCTCCTCTTCTCTCCCTCTTGTAGCCTGTCTTATCACTATAACCTGATTTACCACCATAACCTTTTACTGGCCATGCTCTGAGTCTCTATCCTTTCTGTACTTCAGGATGGTATATAAGTTTCTGTACCCCATTAGGGACTGGAACTGGCTTTCATTTCCAAATTCCTATTGCAGTTCAGCTTTGTCCTTGCATGTGCTCTGTGGTTCTCCCCTGTGTGCACATTAATAAATTTGTATGCCTTTTGTGAGTTGATTTTTCACCAAACCTTCAGAAGGTGAAATAGTTTTTCCTTGGCCCCAACAATGGTCAAAATCAAACCCAGGTTTTATCCTTTGTCCTTTTCTTTCCTAAATACCAGTCCCTGGGCTGGTGCTAGCCTGGTTTCTACCAAGACTCACCTGGGAAGTGTTGTAAAAATGCCTGGGTCACACACAGGCTCCAGAAAATCCAATTCAGTGTTTGGAGTAAAATCTGGGAAGCTGTGTTTTTTTTTTTTTTAAAAAGTAAATCAGAAAATAAAATTCTAAGGCCCCCCCCAACCAACAGAATGGACCCCTCCTCTCAGGCAAGGGCATTTCAAAGTTAACCTGAAAAAATTAGTTCAGGCCACGATGGGAGTGGGGAGCTGGACATGCCTCATTATACCCTCCTCCATTTTGGAATTATTGACAGAACAGACTCTTTAAATCTGATGAGAAACATTTACAATCTATTCTCTGAAGGCTGCTACCAGGAGACTTCATCTGCATGATAAAACCTTGGTTTCTACAACCCCTTATTGTAACCAGACCTTCCTTCCTATTGATAATAACTCTTGCAACAAATTGCCAATCAGAAAATCTTTAAATCTACATATAACCTGGAAGGTCTCCTGCTTCAAGTTGTCCCACCTTTCTGGACCAAACCAATATACATCTTACATGTATTCACTGATGTCTCATGTCTCTCAAACATGTATAAAACCAAGCTGTACTCCGACCACCTTGGGTGCACATTCTCAAAATCTTCTGAGGGCTGTGTCAGAGGCCATTGGTCACTCATATTTACCTGAGAATAAATCTCTTCAAATATTTTACAGAGTTTGCCACTTTTCATTGACAAAAGTCTCCTTGACATTTTCCTACAGCCAGACTTGGGCACCACTGCAGTATATACTCTTTTAAGCCATTGTTCCCCCCAGCAATTAATTAGTTGATTTCATGAAAAACTTAGCTCATCTTTCAAATCAAAGTAGAATGCATGTGTCACTCTTTGAAAATTTGTTCTTTCTACAAACAATGAAGTAAGTTTTCAAAATTTTTAAATTTCCAGTGGTCTTTTAGAAATGTTTGTGAGGTGTAATTTATGGGATGTTTCCTTACATTCAGAAAATGAGGGTGCTTTTTGGAGCCAATTTGTCACCCACAATGGTCTTGCTGCAAAACCCTACTGTTTCCTGCAAGATTCAAGCATTTCCTTACTTCTTGATGGCTCAAAATGTCAGGGCTTCTGATGCTCAGGACAGACTCCCCAGCTTATACATTTTGAGATTTACTTCACTTTCGGGATTTACATATTTTAGGCATGAGGCTATGGATGTGTTTCAACCAATTTTCTAAAATACGCTTTTTCCTAAGACAATTTTTGCTTCTTGTTAAGACTCTGAGTGTTGAACATCTCTTGGGACCTGAGGTGGAGATTTTTATAACCTTCTGCTCTCCAGTTATAGGCTATTTGTGTCCCTATGTCCACAGCTAGACCAAAGTGGGGTTTAAGGAACTACAACCCAGGGGCCAATTCTAGCCTGGCATCTATTTATGTTAAAGTTTTTTTTTTGTTTTTTTTTTGAGACGGAGTCTTGCTCTCGCCCAGGCTGGAGTGCAGTGGCGCAATCTCGGCTCACTGCAAGCTCCGCCTCCCAGGTTCACGCCATTCTCCTGCCTCAGCCTCTCCGAGTAGCTGGGACTACAGGCGCCCGCCACCACGCCCGGCTAATTTTTTTTTGTATTTTTAGTAGGGACGGGGTTTCACCGTGGTCTCGATCTCCTGACCTCGTGATCCGCCCACCTCGGCCTCCTAAAGTGCTGGGATTACAAGCGTGAGCCACCGCGCCCGGTTTATGTTAAACTTTTATTGGAACACAGTGACATCCATTCATTTGCTTGTCTCTGACTGTTTTTACACTACAGTGACAAAAAGGAGTAGCCAGAAGTAGACAGAGACCAGATGGCTTGCAAAACCAGAAGTATTTATTATCTGGCTCTTTAAAGGAAAAGTTGCCAATCCCTGGACTAATGGAACATTCCTAGTGAAAATAGTTATGTTTTCTTTCAATAGGGAAACATCACATTACTTCTAGCATCACTCTAAACTGCATATGCTGTGAGGATTTTGCAGTTTGCCTATGTTTCTTTATTTTTTATCATTATCTTCAGGCCACAACATACAAAGAACCTCATTTTCAGATTGCACTCATTATTAAAAAGACAATTTAGGGCCGAAAAATTAATGGACAGTCTTGTTTATAAATGCCTTTTTTTTTTTTTTTTTTGAGACAGAGTCTTGCTCTGTCACCCAGGCTGGAGTGTAGTAGCGTGATCTCAGCTCACTGCAACCTCCGTCTCCTGGGTTCAAGGGATTCTCCTGCCTCAGCCTCCTGAGTAGCTGGGATTACAGGTGCCCACCACCACGCCTGGCTAATTTTTGTATTTTAGTAGAGATGGGGTTTCACCATGTTGGCCACGATGGTCTTGATCTCCTGACCTTGTGATCTGCCCGCCTCGGCCTCCCAAAGTGCTGGTATTACAGATGTGAGCCACCGTGCCCAGTCAAATGGCATTCTTTAATATACAATGAATCACCTGGTTACATGCGTAAGGGGAAGCGTCAGGGAGAATTGTCTGAATCTCTATTCGTTTGCCCCAATTCTCTGCCATAATTTATTTATCATGTTAACCTTAACCTTGTTAACCTTTCTCCTGTCTGCTAAAGTGAACTCCAATTTCACCTATTTGTAGCTTGTTTTGCTATATTGCTGTACACTGCTGATAAAAAAGAAAACAATTTTTTCTTTTAACTATCCCCAGATTTTCTTGACAATTGGTGATGATACAAAGTATGTATCTAATACAATATTAACCCAGGAAAATATATTTTTAGGGACAAATCTTATTTTTTTCAATGAAAGTAAAAAACAGTGTGCTTTATTTACTAACTAGTAAGACCTTATTACTTTTCTCAAATACCACCAAAGTTACTAAAGAAAAGCTTTCTGATTTGATCTTTGAATGATTGAAGAAAAGTAAACTGGCTTGGATCTGACACCATTGTCTTTCATCGCACGCTCTTTGCAGCCAAGTTACTGATATTCAACAGTACCAGCTTGCCCTCTTGTGGTGGATTGCAGTTACTGTTCTTTTCTACTACGAAGAAGTTTTGTATAGAGTCGTTTAATTTTACGTAACTCATTGTACAAGACACCCCTCTATCTTACATTTCATCTGTGATTAATTCATATAGAACGATAATCAATAATATATGCTGGAACTTTCAGAATGAACTTCTAAAATTACTCTAGACCATAATGAAATATGATTATCACTGTTTGACACCCATCCTGAATTCCCAAGAACAGTAATAAATCTGCCATCCACCTTTGGTCCATAGGACTACTTTGTAGGACAAAAAGTCTAAAATTATCATATTCTTGAGTATCAGGTGTTATAAAGAACTTCTACCTATTCTGCTTTCCGACTCGGCGATGCGAATACATACATAAGTGTAAATATTTTTATCAAAGGACACATGAATATTCTCCTAAGCAAGAGAATAAAAAGTTATCCTATTCAAAAGAATTATTTCATTTTTGTAAAAGTAAAATCTACACCACAGTTTCTGGTTGCTTCCATTCAAGGGGAGCTTTGGAAACCCATTCTGACTCCTTGACTTTGTGAATTCATTGGTTTAGGGTAAAGTACAAGGCACATGGATCCCATACAGCAGTGGTCTCCAATCTTTTTGGCACCAGGGACCAGTTTCATGGAAGACAATTTTTCCATGGACTGGGTGCGGGGATGGTTTCAAGATTATTCAAGCGCATTACATTTATTGCACACTTTACTTCTATTATGTTACATTGTAATATATAACGAAATAATTATACAACTCACCATCATGTAGAATCAGTGGGAGCCCTGAGCTTGTTTTCCTGCAACTAGACAGTCCCATCTGGGGGTGATGGGAGACAGTGACAGGTCATCAGGCATTAGATTCTCAAAAAGGGCATGCAGCCTAGATCCACTGCATGTGCAGTTCACAATAGAGTTTGCAATCTTATGAGAATCTAACGCTGCCACTGATCTGACAGGAGGCAGAGCTCAGGTGGTAATGCTCACTCACCCACCGCTCACCTCCTGCTGTGTGAATTGGCTCCTAATAGGCTACAGACAAGTACCAGTCCCTGGCCCAGTAGCTGGGGACACCTGCTGTAGCGTATATTTTGGCACTTGTGAGACCAATTACCTGTAATGTCTCCTCCACATTCAGCAGGAATTAATTTCTCTTTTGTTACATATTTTCTCTTTTTTATATTTATACTTTTCCCTCTCTCCATGATACCCACTACGAGTTTCAGATTCTGGAGTCCAGACAGCTTGGGCTTTTTTTTTTTTTTAATATATGCAAGTTCTACCACTTACTTTTTTTTTGAGATGGAGTCTCGCTCTGTTGCCCAGGCTGGAGTGCAGTAGCGCGATCTCAGCTCACTGCAAGCTCTGCCTCCCAGGTTCACGCCATTCTCCTGCCTCAGCCTCCTGAGTAGCTGGGACTACAGGCACCTGCCACCATGCCCGGCTAATTTTTTTTTTTTTTTTTTTTTTTTTTTAGTAGAGACAGGGTTTCACTGTGTTAGCCAGGGTGGTCTTGATCTCCTGACCTCGTGATCCGCCTGCCTCGGCCTCCCAAAGTGCTGGGATTACAGGCATGAGCCACCCAGCCCAGCCCACTTACTTTCCTACTGGGGATTTCTTGTGCAAATTGTTTTAATGGACTCACCCTTGATTCCTTGTCTGTGAGGGCGGAGGATTACCCAGGTGCCGAGGCAAGTGACTGAAGGCACAAACTGTTTCAGTATAATAAAGAAAATAGAATAAGAATAGTCATAATACAAATTAGATATAGAGACGATCATGGACAATTATCAATCATTATTATAAACATTATTAATCATTAGCTTTTAATATTACTCTTTGTTTCATTACTAATATAACCTAGGAATAACCAGTGGGTATAGGGTCAGGTGCTGAAGGGACATTGTGAGAAGTGACCTAGAAGGCAAGAGGTGAGCCTTCTGTCACACCTGCATAAGGGCTGCTGGAGGGCTCCTTGGTCAAGAGGTAACGCCAGTGTCTGGGAAGGCACCCGTTATTTAGCAGACTGTGAAAGGGATTCTCCTTTCCTTGGAGGAGTCAGGGAACACTCTGCTCCAGCAGCTTCTTGTGGAAGGCTGGATATTACCCAGGCCTGCCCACAGTCATCCGGAGGCCTAAACCCCTCCCTGTGGTGCTGTGCTTCAGTGGTCATGCTCCTTGTCCACTTTCATGTTCCTCCCGTACTCCTGGTTCCTCTTTGAAGTTCGTAGTAGACAGCCATAGCAGAAATAGTGACAGTCTTAAAGTCTTTGATCTTTCTTATAAGTGCATAGAAGAAAACACTGACCTACGCTGCCCCATCTGTGCTTTGGCTACCTAAGAAGGAAGGGCCCCCTGTCCTGATCATGTGACTTGCTTCACCTTGTCAATCACTTAGAGGATTCGCCCTCCTTACCCTGCCCCCTTGTCTTGTATGCAATAAATATCCGTGTGTCCAGCCATTCGGGGCCACTACCAGTCTACGCGTCTTGATGGTAGTGGTCCCCGGGCCCAGCTGTTTTCTCTTTATCGCTGTCTTGTGTCTTTATTTATTACAATCTCTCGTCTCTGCACACGAGGAGAACACCCACCAAGCTCTGTCGGGCTGGACCCTATATGTCTGTAATATGGAAATATTAATAGTGGCAAGTCCACACAGCTGCCACGAGGACATCATACAATAATGAAGGTAAGGCGCTTAGCATGAGCCTGGGGATAAAGGAAGAGTTTAACAAATGTTACAATCAGTATTACTTTCTGATTTCTGAATATAACACTTTATTTTCATCATATCTATCTCTCCTTTCCTTTTTTCACTGTCTACTTTTCTAGTGTACTTTTGGTCTGCTTTTATTAATTTTTTGTTTGTGTTCCCCTTTGCTTACTTCATAGCAATGAAAAAGTTACATTTTAAAGTACGGGTTCTTATTTCAGGACCCTGCATTCGAATGGATTTATTGCTATTTCTAACACAGAAAACTGCATTGTAGGACTGTTCCCAGATGAAACTGACTATCAGGCTGCTATTTCTCGTGGCCCAATAACGAGATGCAGATGAACTGGGGAGAAAGAGAGTCCTTATTTCTGCAACTGTTTACAGGGAGAAGGCCTGGAAATTATCACCAGACCAACTCAAAATTACAAAGTTTTCCAGCGCTTATATACTTGTAAGCTATATGTCTACATGTAAGTGTGCATTCATCTAAAGACACATGTGATTAACTTTTTTCCTTTTTTTTTTTGAGGCAGAATCTCACTCTGTCACCCAGGCAGGAATGCAGTGGTGAAATCTTGGCTCACTGCAATCTCCACCTCCCAGGTTCTAAGCGATTCTCCTGGCTCAGCCTCCCGAGTAGCTGGGATTACAGGCACCTGCCACCATACACAGCTAATTTTTGTATTTTTAGTAGAGATGGGGTTTCACCATGTTGGCCAGGCTGTCTCGAACTCCTGACCTTAGGCGATCCACCTGCCTCAGCCTCCCAAAGTGCTGAGATTACAGGCTTGAGCCACCATGCCTGGCTGTAATTAACTTCTTTTAATCTATAACTAAGGTCTGAGTCCTGAGACCTTCCCCTGGAGCCTCAATAGATTTACTTGATCTAAATGGGTCCAGGTGCTGGGGTGGTTACCCTTATCTTGTCTCCTGCTAAATCATGGAGGTTTGGGGAGTTCCTTCAGATCCCCAGCAAGCTTGTTTGTGAAGCCTGGGGCGTTTCTTCAGACTCCCAATAAAAGTTGTTTAATCCTAAATGGGTCCTGTTAAGGATTCCTTCGTTATTTTGTTATGCTTTAAGGCTCAGGAAAAGCCTAGGCAAAACTCTCGGTGGGCTTTTGTTACATTCCAGTCTTTGTATAAGGGCACTGGCTTTTAAAACTTAGCCACTCAGTCAGTACCGAAGCAGGTGTTATGGAAGCCTGCATGAGTGAGACCTGGCCTGCCACAGGACCAATACCTGGAAATAGTGGGGTATTTTTGTGCTCCTCAGGTATGCATTTTTGGACACCCTTTTATTGGAGAGCTGAAAGAGAAGGCTACCACCTTTGGACACCCTTTTACTGGAGAGCTGAAAGAGAAGGCTACTGAGAAGATATTTTTAAAGTATGTATATAAGTATACTTACATGATGTATGTATTAGGTTTAGTGCAAAAGTTAATTGCAGTTTTGCCATTAAAGTGATGCAAAAACCTCAATTACTTTTGCATGAACCTAGTAAGTACTTACTCTGTTTTTCCAGTGGTCAGAAGAGTCTTTTCATTTGGAAGTTTCTAATGCAAGCTAATTTTGTTGAGAAAAAACTCTCACATCATGTATCTGCCCATTTTAGAGGAAGGATAAGCATATGGTACAACATCAGTGGATGGAACAGAAGCCGCAACTAGTTGAGGGTATTTCCTTGCCTGCAGCTCCATCAAGCATTAAGAGAGACTTTCTAGGCCAGCTCCAGATGAAAAGTGCTTATTTCAGAATCTCTATTTCGGGGGTCTGTGCCATTATGTCAAGATTCTAACACTCAAAATTGGAGCCTAAAAATTCTTCTTGGTTCTTTTTTTTTTTTTTTTTTTTTTCTTTGAGACCGAGTCTCGCTCTGTTGCCCAGGCTGGAGTGCAGTGGCGCAATCTCGGCTCACTGCAAGCTCCGCCTCCCGGGTTCACGCCATTCTCCTGCCTCAGCCTCTCCAAGTAGCTGGGACTACAGGCGCCCGCCACCACGCCCGGCTAATTTTTTGTATTTTTAGTAGAGACGGGGTTTCACCGTGGTCTCGATCTCCTGACCTCGTGATCCACCCGCCTCGGCCTCCCAAAGTGCTGGGATTACAAGCGTGAGCCACCGCGCCCAGCCGGTTCTTCTTGTACAAGTTATATTTGGAGGGGTTTCAGTCTACTCATTAGATATAACCAAGCCCAAAATCTGCTGGGGTTGTGGGGGAGATGTTTTTTCAAGCAAGTAACTACAGATAATATTTAATAAATAGATTTTTGCCTATTCCTTCCCTGGTCGCCATGATTGTTGTGTTACCTAGGAATTAAATGTTGAGTGGCAAGGTAGGATCACTATAGTAACTGGAAGGGCATTGGAGCAATGAGAATGTGGGAAGATGTTAAATTTAGATCAGAGTGAGTATATGTCACATTATCAATCCTTTTCCTGCAGGAGCTAATTTTCTTCAACAGATCTTCCTTATACAACACATAAAAGGCCCTTTTCTCTCCTTTGTGTCAACTGTCAAAACTGTTCAAATTAGCAAGCTTGATGTTTTTGCTGTTTTCAGAAATAATTGTTTTGTTTCTCTTTTTTCAAAATGTAACTTAGAATAACCATGTTCCTATGCTATCTAGCTCTTGCTGAATGATAAATAGTACAAATGTCTACTGTCTTCTGGAAACATACTTTCAAAGAATTCTTTTTGTATTTTTTAAATATCAGAAATACAGCATCTGACCTGCATTCTGACTTTGCTGTGAATCATTTTAAGTTGGAATGTTTTTGAATTTTAGTACATTTTGTGGCATTAACTTTCCTACCCACAAAGAGCCTTCAAACTACCCAGATGACATCAAACAGTTGATGACATTTATATTTTTCTAGGAGTCAGAAAGAAAAATATAATCCCACAACGTTAAATGCCTTTCAAGGAAAAAAAGTCACCATGTGGCTGGATGTTTGACGTGAAAGACAGAAAAATCTTCTGCCTCTGTTTAGTGTTCCCAAACGTCAGGCATTCTTCTTTTTTTTTTACTTTTTTCTCTTTCCCTCGACTCTCTGAATTATAATTAGGGACCCGGTGAACAGATCTGACCTTCACTTGTGCTCATTTTTATTAATATATAAAGTCTAATGGAGGACCGTTCTGCTTCTTCACAAATGATTGATTCTAATTCTTTGGTGTTCCTGACACAAATCTGTGGGGTGTTGCCAATTGTCTTACAAACAGTAAACCCCCGAAGGCAAACTGCATTCCAAATAGTACAAACCACGCATTCCTAGTTACAAACTTGCTTCATCCATCACCTATTGTTGTCTAAAAATAACCAAAGCTCATGACCCAGCTTTTTACTAAGACTTTCAAAGAAGTTGACCATCCTTGGATTGTGTCTCTAGGAGAGACGGGTGAAGGGCAGAAAGACCATGCTTTCTTTCCAACCAGATCCCATGATAAAGCAGGAGATTCACTAAGGAGTGGATGAGGGTAGTGTTTCTATGTTTCAATATGACAAGCTAGATGCAGTTCATAACAATCTAAATATATTACTATCTCCCTCTGTTCTGTCCAAAAAGTTCAAAGAGATTGAGATAGTTCATTGCCAAAAACGAAACAATCCTACTAGTAACTGATCCAAACACACAAAGAGTTCAGAGGAGTCTAGAGGCAAAGCATTTATTTTCCAACCCACTGCCTGACAGTCCTTACAGAGTCTGTCTTGGGTGGGCACTGGGGAGTCTCTTTCTTCTGCAGTCTCCCTTCTTTCCCTGTCTCCTCAACAATGGAACAGAAGCTTCAACTACTTGAGGGTAATTCCTTGTCTACAGCTTCATCAAGCATTAAGAGTTTCCAGGCCAGCTCCAGCTGAAAAGTGCCTATTTTAGAACCATTTCCTCTCCTTGGGCTCTGGCTCCATCTTGCAAGTGGAGGGAGCAGTAAGATCCTTGAGGTCCTGAGGACTGTTTCTCCCGGACAGCTCAAACTTCATTGTGCTTGGATTTTCCCTCCTAAGAAGAAGCTTAGACATTTTAGAATCTTCTGATTAGAGCATTTAAGATAAAGATGAATACTTTTTCTTAAGACATTGACCACTGCTGACAGCATAACGTATTTATTCATTTGTTTGTTTGTTTTTGAGACAGAGTCTTGCTTGTCACCCAGACTGGAGTGCAGTGGTACAATCATGCGTTAACTGCAGTCTCCAACTCCTGAGCTCAGGTGATCCTCCCACCTCAGCTTTGCGAGTAGCTGGGACTACAGGTGTGTGCCACCACACTCAGCTCATTTTTTAATCTTTTCATAGAGACAGGGTCTGCCCAGGCTGGTCTCAAATTCCTAGGGCTCAAGCGATCCTTCCACCTTGGCCTCCCAAAGTGCTGGGATTACAGGCGTGAGCCACCATGCCTGACCAAAATATTTAATGTATTCAAAATTTCTTTCCCTTACATCTGTATTATAAAACTCCCTTCACAGAGGTGTAGAAGAAAGAAAGAAATCAGAAAAAAAGATATCCACTCAAAAAATCCAAATATAAATCTATGCCTTCTTTGAACCACTAGAATTGTAGCAGATGCTGGGGTACCAAAATGAATAATTCATAGCCATAATCTCAGTGTCTATGAATCCAGAATTTAACTGGAGATAGGGTTGAGGTGGCAAACAGGTACATAAAAAAATTAATGGTGTCACAGTCCTGTGAGAACTTTCGTCTACATTTGAACACAGTGTTGTGTTAGCTCCGAGGAAGCCACCATGCCCTGGAAGGGCATGAGCACAAGAACACAAAGGAAAATACACATCTTGATTAATTTTCCTGGGACTTAGCCTCCCCAGAGCCAATTGCAGTGTGGACCTGTGCCATTTTACACAATGGGTTCTCATTCCACACCTGGCGCCTAACTACTGGGAAACTGACACAGTGACAGAATGTCAAAAGTGAAGAGGACTGGAGGAAAAGGTGGCGCGGGTTTGAACAGAGCCATGGTGCTCAGGCCCCTGTGCAGTGCATTCATTTTCTAGGGATGCCATAGCAAAGTGTCACAGGGGGGCTTAAATAACACAGTTTTATTGCCTTATAGTTCTGGAGGCTAAAAGTCTAAGATAAGACTTCAGTATGACTGGTTCCTTTGGAGGCCCCTCTCTCCTTGGCTCGTAGGTGGTTGTTGCAGGGGCAAAAAGGTATAATACCTCTTCCTCACCCATCACAAGGGTCACAGCCAACACTCCTAAACAAAAGATAGGTTAGCAAGAGAAAAGTGTAACAAATGTATTTAATCAGTGTTTTATGTGACGTGGAAGTTTTCAGAAATGAGACCCAGGCTGGGCGCGTTGGCTCACGCCTGTAATCCCAGCACTTTGGGAGGCTGAGGTGGGCAGATCTCTTGAGGTCAGGAGTTTGAGACCAAACTGACCAACATGGTGAAGCCCCGTCTCTACTAAAAATACAAAAATGACCCATGTGTGATGGCGGGCACCTGTAATCTCAGCTACTCGGGAGGCTGAGGCAGGAGAATTGCTTGAATTTGGGAGGCAGAGGTTACAGTGAGCCAAGATCATGCTACTGCACTCCAGCCTGGGCAACAGAGAGAGACTCCATCTCAGAAAAAAAAAAGAAAAAGAAAAAAAGAAAAGAAGACCCAGAGAACTTGTGTATAACCCTATGTATTTTTATGCTTAGGTTCAATGAAGAATAGAAATGTGATTGGACAAATATGGTATGCTCTAATGGTAATTAACTGAGGAGGCAACTTCATGAGGCCTGTTTGTTCAAATTCTTTTTGGCCTCTCTGTGTAGCATTCCTTTCTCCGGGTACAGGTCAGGACAGCTGTCACATGAAAGCCTTCAAGGGAAAAGTGAGAGGGTCAGAGAGTGACATTTTTAGGTTTTACAGCTGGCTTTGGGGATAGGAGTTCTGGTTTCTATGACCTGCCTTGGAGGGAAAAGGAGAGAGAGAGAAAGGAAGGTAAGAGGTCAGAGAGACCTTGCTTCTGAGCCCTCCCTATCTCTTTCAGTTCAAAGTACTCAACATGCCAAGGGGCTGTACCTTGCAGTGCTGTGTCCTGAGCCCCAACACTGTTGTCCTGTAATGTCTTCACATGGTATTTCCTTTGCGTATGTCTGTGTCCTAATCTCTTCTAATGAGGACCGCAATCATATTGGATTAGGGTCCAATCCTATGACCTCATTTTACCTTAATCCTCTCTTTACAAGTCCTGTCACCAAATACAGTCACATTCTGAGGTACTAAGGGTTAAAATTTCAACATATAAATTGAGAGAAGGGGGACACAATTCAGCCCAAAACATAGGGTCTTAAAACATTGGGAAAGTATGGTAAGGAAGATCCAGCTATAAATTGCTCCTTTGGGAGATGGAGAGAGAGAGAGAGAGAGAAAATTCCTGGTTTTCCTGGAGTTTTGAAGAAGGACTAAGATTAGGTGGGGATGACCAACGGGCTTTAACTTCAGTGCGATCTGCCATAGATTGGTTGGAGCAGCCTGGAGCTCTGCATTAGGGAGTCAGGAGGAGAGAACAGAACAATTTGGTTGTCATCCTATAGGATGACACTTTCCTCCATGTCCATGGGGAAAAATAAACTTAGGAAATGAACAAAATCAACAAATGCTATGACATTCTGCCATACATATAGCGTGGCAATCAAAACTTCCACTTTTTATTATTCTACCACGATTTTTGTAATCATTACCAGTTATTGATTGCCCACTAGTTCCGTCCAGCAGAGATGTTAAGGGCATGGGCCCTAGAGCTAGACAACCTTGCATTTGGGTTCCAGCTCTACTACTTTCAATGTGACCTTGAACAACTCAACTTCTCTGATCCTCATGTTCTCATTGAAAAAACGGAAATATTTTGGCTAGGCACGGTGCCTCACGCCTGTAATCCTAGCACTTTGAGAGGCCGAGGTGGGCGGATCATGAGGTCAGGAGTTCGAGACCAGCCTGGCCAACATAATGAAACTCTGTCTCTACTAAAAGTACAAAAAATTAGCCAGGCGTGGTGGCAGGAGCCTGTAATCCCAGCTACTTGGGAGGCTGAGGTAGGAGAATCGCTTGAACCCGGGAGGCGGAGGTTGCAGTGAGCTGAGATCATGCCATTGCAGCCTGGGAAACAGTGTGAGACTCCATCTCAAAAAAAAAAAAAGTTGTTATTTTATTTAAAATGACTATTCTCGGCCGGGCGCGGTGGCTCACGCTTTTAATCCCAGCACTTTGGGAGGCCGAGGTGGGCGGATCACGAGGTCAGGAGATCGAGACCACGGTGAAACCCCATCTCTACTAAAAAAAAAAATACAAAAAAATTAGCTGGGCGTGGTGGCGGGCGCCTGTAGTCCCAGCTACTCGGAGAGGCTGAGGCAGGAGAATGGCGTGAACCTGGGAGGCGGAGCTTGCAGTGAGCCAAGATTGCGCCACTGCACTCCAGCCTGGGCGACAGAGCGAGACTCCATCTCAAAAAATAAAATAAAATAAAAAATAAAAAAAATAAAATGACTATTCTCAGAGGTATGACTGAGCAGTTGCTCAAGTGATATTAATCTTCTGATAGAATTCTAGAATATGTCTCTTCCTTCCCCATGTCCAAACATGATTGAAAATAAATTTTTGCATCCAAAAATAGTTGGCAATAATGACTGTGCCTTCCTCAGATTGCTCTAGTGAGAATTATATGAGATAATAAATGTAAAAATTGTTATCATTTCTATGAATATTTTCCAAGGACTATACATAGTGGGTGTTTTATGATTGTTATCTATTTTATTTTCTATAACAATCCTATGAAGGTTTTTGTTTTTGTAGATGGGGGTCTTGTTATGTTTGTTGCCCAGGCTGGTCTCAAACTCCTGGCCTCAAGTAATCCTCCCGCCTTGGCCTCCCAAAGTGCTGGGATTATAGACATGAGCCACTGCACCTAGCTGAGGCATATATCATTAGCCCCAGCCTCCTTCTGTTCTACCTACTTGCTATCACTGAGGATGATTTCCACAAAGACATTCATTAAGAGCTTTACACTCTGAAACTGATAGAAAGGGCAGCTTCACAATCATGTCCATCCTCTCTTCTTTGGAGGGTGCATTTTACCCTGTGTATAGCTGCTCTCTGGCACAGTTTCTATGACAACCTCTCCCTGGGATATCTGACTGCTCTCCCCAGACATCCATAGTACTCATGGTTCTTCTTGTTAATCAAAAAAAAAAAAAAAATTACATGCAATTATAAGTAAAGGGCTACCTTTTGTTAATGGGGAATCTCTAAAAGAGCCATGATGCTACAACAATCAAGACAGTAAATTATTTCAAACGGTTTTATTAAAATGTTACAAAGCCCCATATATGCTCATGCCCTCCAACACAATAATTGGTGGCTTGCACAATTGAATCTCAGTTATTAGGCAGCTATAACTGATACAATGTAAAGCAGAGGTACAGTCATTTTGATGTTGAGGACTTCTTAAAATATTCTTTTTGATGTTTCTTTCGATTTCATTGTGTGTTGTAATTCACTTTACAATACTATGGTATGTAAACACTGGGAACTCTGTGTGCAGCAATTAACTCTAATTTGTACCCTAGGGATCAATTAGCACATGAATTAACCCAATAGAATGAACACTCTAAGAATTGGCCAAGTGGGGCTGGGCGCGTGGCCTGTAATCCCAGTACTTTGGGAGGCTGAGGTGGGCAGATTACCTGAGGTCAGGAGTTTGAGAGCAGCCTGGGAAACATGGTGAAATCCCATCTCTACTAAAAATACAAAAATTAGCTGGGCGTGGTGGCAGGTGCCTGTAATCTCAGCTACTTGGGAGGCTGAGGCTGGAGAATCACTTGAACCCAAGAGGCGAAGGTTGCAGTGAGCTGAGATCGGGTCATTGCACTCCAGCCTGGATGACAAGAGCAAAACTCCATCCCAAAAAAAAAAAAAAAAAAAAAAAAAAAAAAAAAAAATTGGCCAGGTGGCATTAAAAGGTATTTGTATGAAGTCAACGTACAGAAGGCTTATTATTTAGCATGTTAGAATTTTTCATTGGTGAAATTAGTGAGGTTTAAGTTGTGTGATTGTTGGAAGTTAGACATCTCCATATTTGCAGGAGTTACACATAAATAAATACCTGTCTGGGCCAGTCGTTCATACCAAAGGGCAGCTTCTAGATTGAAGGCCCCAGTGGCCGTGTGCTCCTCCTCTTAGCAGACAATCCTATCATCAGATCTGACCAAAAGGGCTGCCCTTTCATCGATCAGAACCTACCTGCCTCCATCATGCAGAAATCCTTTCATGAAGGTGATGTTCAAGGGTTGAAAGTGAAAATATTCCAAGTCTCCACGGGCTGTAAAATTGTGTTGTGCCTGCTTACAAGCAAATATTTGTTTGCTTAGAACAATATGGTCTGAAATGGCCTTTGGTATATTAACATTAACATACCCCCAGCTGACAGATGAGATGAACTCTCTGTGGCTGAGGCCCTCAAGAGAAAATTAAGCAGCCATAACAGAGAAAAGGGTTTGGTCATGTACCTGTACATTGTTAACTACCGATAGATCCAGGAGACAGATAAGGGAATTTGCCCAGGATCTTGCCTGGGAATGCCTGCAATGGACTGGGGGCTCACGTGAGCACTGGGGGAATGGGATGGAGCCACCAGGAATTCTGCCTAATCAGGGGAAAGAGTCTGGCTTCTTCAGCTCGTGTGTGGTGGCCTGGTATTCAGTCTGTGAGGTGGAAGCCTATTGGCGGGACCCTCCTTTTTGCTGAGAGCTTTATTTTAATAAATTCCGCTCTCCTCACCTTTCAATGTGTCCGTGTACCTGATTTTTCCTGGTGTGAGACAAGAACTTGGATTTTAGCTGAGAAAAGGAGCAAAAAATCCTGCATCACTACTAAAAGGCTTGTTAACTGCTATAAAGTTTTCTTTCTGTAGTTAGACTGAAACCTGTTCTAGGAAAACATTGCCAGACTCATTTGGGTGGACCCCCCCCCACCCTTGGGGATCCTGCCAGCAGCACCCATTGTACAAGAGACCTGCCTTACAAACATTGTTTCCTGATAAGCAGCTACAGATCCTAACCCGGTCCCAGCCAGCTTTCAGAGACTGTGCACAAATGTCTTTGTGCCCTATAATTCACTTTTTGAGGTAAAAAGTCAAATTCCACCTCACTTTAATGATAAAACCCCACCCCAAATTGAACATGGAATGTATGTTACATACATGTTAACTCACTGGACATGAGCTTGACTTTTCCCATAAATATTAATAGATATTTCCCAAGCCTGATGAATATGCATGTAAGACAGACCCTGGAAGACCTAAATTCCACTGTTTCCTTCCCTTCTGCGTGCTTTTGGTTTCCCTGAAAGCACATTTCCCTAATCTACAAATTGTTACTCAGAAAATAAAGTTTTTTTTCCTTTTTCGTTCTTCCATAGATCTCATGGTTATGTGTTAATAGCTACAACTGCCCAGTAGTAAGCTAGTGCATTGGAAATTCACCACCTCTAACAAGTAGAGAGTTCCAATGAAGTCCAAAGTCATTTGACATTTATAGAACTCTTGGTTCAAATTCTCATACCCTCTTCTTCAACGCAGACCTCATAATGATCTGTTATTTCTCAGTTTCCTTCTGCCACACTAGCATTTGTTTTTGTGATCATGTTCATTGATCTTTACACAAGTGCAGTCTACTGGTCAGAATATCATCTGCAGGTGACATAGAAGTGAAGTTTCCATAACCACCATTCCGATACTGAGTCACAAATTCTCATGTCACTTTGAGACTCATATTTTTTTCCTTTTAAATAGACTTTTTTTTTTTTTGAGACGGATTCTCAGTCTGTTGCCCAGACTGGAGTGCAGTGGTGTGATCTTGGCTCACTGCAACCTCCACCTCCCGGGTTCAAGTGATTCCCCTGCATCAGCCTCCCGAGTATCTGGGACTACAGGTGCACACCACCATGCCCGGCTAATTTTCTGTATTTTTAGTAGAGATGAGGTTTTACCGTGTTAGCCAGGATGGTCTCAATCTCCTGACCTCGTGATCCGCCTGCCTCGGCTTCCCAGATTGCTGGGACTACAGGCGTGAGCCACTGCAGCTGGCCTAAACTTTTATTTTTAGAGCATTTTAAGGTTCACAGCAAAACTGGGTGTAATGTCCAAAGAGGTCCCATAACTGCCACACACACACCTCCCCCACCCACCAACACACACACACACACACACACACACACACACACACACAGCCTTCCCCACAATCAACATCCTGCCCTACAGTGGTACATATGTTAAAACTGATGAACCTACGTTACCAAATCACCATCACTGTCAAAAGATCAAATTACCCCAAATTTTTGAGATTCTAGAATCAGGCAGTACCCCATTCTATAAAACAGAATGAGTGTTCTAATAAGCTGAGCAGAGGAGATTGGCTTTATAGACAGGAAACTGTTGAAGAAAGCAGAAATAGAGAACAAAAGTATATTGGTGGTTTCAAAGTTACTTTCTTTGTGAGGTTGAAACAGAGGGCACTCCCTTATTACATTGACTCAGATTGCCTGGAATCTCCTGGGCTGTTTTATTTTTTTTTAAAACTGGCCCGTTTTCAGGTACAGTTTGATAATGTGGAACATAAGTGACTCCTTCCTAGTTTGATCTGGTCTGCTGGAGCCTCATGTGGAAAGCTAGCTCAAAACAATGGCCTCCCTAAATTGTGTTTATCACTCAAAGTCTGTAGTTTACATTAGTATTCATTCTGAGTGTTATATATTGTATGGGTTTTGACAAGTATATTGTGACATGTATCCACCATGATAATATCATACAGAATAGTTTCACTGCCCTAAAACTCCCATGTGCTCTGCCTATTCATCCCTTCCTTTCCTCCAGCTCCAGCAAGCTCCAATCTCTTTACCATCCCCATAGTTTTGGCTTTTTCAGAATGTTACATGTTGGAATTGTACAGTGTGTGCCTTTTCAGATCAGCTTATTTCTTTTAGTAGTTTTCATTTCAGTTTCCTCCACGTCTTTTCATAGCTCTTTTCTTTTTCTTTTCTTTCTTTTTTTTTGAGACAGGGTCTTCCTCTGTCGCCCAGGCTAGCGTGCAGTGGCCCAGTCACAGCTCACTGCAGCCTCCACCTCCCAGGATCAAAGAATCCTCTCACCTTAGCCTTCGAAGTAGCTGGGACCACAGGCGCACACCACCATGCCTGGTTAATTTTTGTATTGTTTGTAGAGACGGGGTTTCGCCACATTGCCTAGACTGGTCTCAACCTTAAGCGATCCTCTTCCTTAAGCTCCCAAAGTGCTAGGATTACAGGTATGAGCCACTGTGCCCAGCCAGCTCATTTCTTTTTGATGTTGAATAGTATTCCATTGTCTGGGTGTGCCCCAGTTTGTTTATGCATTCACTCAGCCGAAAGACATTTTGGTTGCTTCCAAGTTTTGGCAATTATGAATAAAGCTGCTAAAAACATCTGTGCAGGTTTTTGTGTGGACAGCAGTTTTCAACTCATTTGGGTAAACATCAAGGAGTATGATTGCTGTATCATATGGTAAGAGTATATATAGCCTTGTGAGAAACTGCCAACCTGCCTTCCAAAGTTACTGTGCCATTCTGCATTCCCACCAGCAATGAATGAGAGTTCTTGTTGCTCCTCATTTCCATAAGCATTTGGTGCTGTCAGTGTTCTGGATTTTGGTCATTCTAGCAGGCGTATAGTGATTAGCCATCTAGTGGACAGGCATCACTGTTACTTTGATTTCAGTTCCCTAATGACATATGAACTACAGCATCTCTTCATGTGCTTATTTGCCATCTGTGTAACTTCTTTGGTGAGGTCTCTGTTCAAGTCTTTTGCCTCCTTTTTAATTGGGATGCTTTTTAATTATTGAGTTTTAAAAGGTTTTTGTATATTTTGGATAGCAGACCTTTATCAGATCTGTCTTTTGCCAAGATATTTTTCTCAATCTATGGCTTGTCTTCTCATTCTTTGACTAGTCTTTTAACGTAATGAAAACATGCCTAGTTGTGTGTGCATCTGACTTACTCACGTATTTGCTTTTTCTTTCATTCAACATATATTTATTGAGCACCTGCTAAGTGCCAGGTCTTGTGCCAGGCAGAAAATAGAGATATAACCAAAATAGGCATGGGGCTTGCATTTGCCTCTAAATCACACCACTCATATATTAAATCCTCAAAGTTATATTGACATCAATTGTGATTTATCCTCTGAAATGTTCTGGAGTCTATCCTCTCCTCTTTTTCTCCTAGACTACCCTGGCTACTCTCCTTATCATCATAGATGATTGCAACAAGCTCATCTGGTTCTCCCCTTTCCAATTCCTTCTCTATGCAGGTGGCAGAGTTATCCTTCCAAAATTTAGATAAAATCAGGTCATAAGTCTGGTTAAAACATGTGTATGACTAGCAGGTATCAGTTTTACTCTATAACACTAGAGTGCAAGGAAGTTCACTTCCCTTAAATTCTCTGCAGTTGTTACATTATATTCAACTCTCTTCCACTCAGCCAGTGAGAAATTCAATTTCAGTCTTTTTATTGTGCTCCTTCCTTTTCTATCAAAGATCTTTTGAAATTTACAGGGCTGTCATCCAGAATATTCAGAAATAGGCCCTCTGGTCTTTGCCTACAATGCTGTCTACTGTGCTTCACCTCTACTATAGCTACAAGGTGCTATGAAGATAGGTAATGCCAGCCTTATTTCTTTAAAATATTTGGTTTCTGCCCAGCAGTACAAAAGACCCTGAGACAAGGAAAAACAGAAGTTAGGTAACTTCTTTGGTGAGGGAAAGTAAAAATATATAAAACAAGAAAAATAAAAGCACTAATTAGTATTTCAAATTATCCTGCCTTGTGGAATGAGTCCAACCTCCTTAGCGTGGCAACAAGACGTATCTACAATTCCCAATTTCACCTTCATCCCATGGTGTTGTGGAGCCAGTTTTTATCAGCTCGTGAGAGTGGAGTGTTAAATTTTCAGAAATTTTGCAGCCAATTGTTAAACGTGGATATTGTCAAAAATTAAATTATATAGCCCTCTCTTCCTCTCTCCCTTTCATCTCCCTAGAGAGGTCTCCCATTACTGTCTGAGATTCCAAAGGGCTATGCACTTCCTTGCATTACAACAAATCTGACATTGTTTCTAATTATTGCTTTTACTAAAATATCCTGTGGACTATGAGCTTGTGGGTTACACTTGTCATTCATATTTGTTTCTCTTGCTAGCAGAGGGCCTGGCGCGTGGTAGGAATTCAATAACTGTTCTATGAGTGAGTGAATGACTCTTGCAGGATAAAACCTTGTTCCTTCCTGATATCCTTTTTTTTTTTTTTTGAGATGGAGTCTCACTCTGTCGCCCAGGCTGGAGTGCAGTGGCGCGATCTTGACTCACTGCAACCTCTGCCTCCTGGGTTCAAGCAATTCTCCTGCCTCAGCCTCCGAAGTAGCTAGGATTACAGGTGCCCGCCACCACTCCTGGCTACTTTTTTTATTTTTAGTAGAGACGGGGTTTTACCGTGTTAGCCAGGATGGTCTCTATCTCTTGACCTCATGATCTGCCTGCCTCGGCCTTCCAAAGTGCTGGGATTACAGGCATGAGCCACCGCGCCCCGCCAGAAACATCCTTTTCTATCTTTCCAAGCATACTGGAAGGTTTATGACAGAAATGTCCCAAAGACTGGAGAAAAACAAAGATTAAAAACCATTGCTTTTGATTTTAGACAATGCAACCCCAAGTACAGAACTGCTTGACCTAATTTCTAATCCCTCAGGCGGTTTTGGTGAAATAGTCATTGCTTTGCCCTAGTCCTCCCAGAACAAGAACCAAACGTCCCTGAGGACACCAAATGACACCACCACCCCACCGCCAAGCTGGCACCAGCAAAGACGTAGGCTATTTGCAGAGAGCATGCCGCCTCTGCTGTGAGTGGGCAGTAAACTACCAGGGAGATGCGTGCTGCCTGCCTGGAGACAGGGTTGCTAGGTGCCTCTGAAGTAGTGAGACCAAGAGGTGTACATTTTTCCCCCACACTTCTTATTTTACACAGTGACAGTTGTAGCCTGGAAACAGAAATGAAGAATAGTGCCTGTAGTGTAGGGTATAATGGCCAGCCAAGTGCCCTATGGGGCAGAAGGAGTGGGGCTGAAGCTTTTATCAGGAACAGAAGAGAAAAGTAACGTGATTTGGTTTCACCATAATTACTTAGGCAGCCTGCGTGAGAACTAATTATGAGTTAATCTGGCTCCAGAGAAACCCCACCTCTTCCCTTTTCTAGAATGGTACTAAAATATCAACATTGCATCACCAGAAATCATTCCCATTGGTGGCCTTTGTTAAGAAAAGCAGCATGCTCTTTCCCTCGGAAAGCCACTGGAATCTGTATAGACCCAGGAATTTACATCTTCCCAAGACAAATAAAATACCTCTGACACTCACTTATCACTTGAAAACTCAGAGTGCTTGCCCATAATTATATCATAGAGAGAGTGTCGTTTTTAAATCTGGGGAGTAAGGAATGCAGAGAAGGAAATGAAGAATAAGTTAAGAGCTTTCTGCCATTGTTAGACTCAGGAGGGGTTCTGAATTTCAGAACCAGGCTGCTCACTGACGATATCTTGACTCTCCCAGGTTCTCACCAGGATCCAATGGCCCTAAGGAGACAAGTACATTTGCTTGGAAAACTGGTCACCTAATTCCCAAAAGGACAGAGCTAACATGGTATGTCTCAGCATCCAGTCCATCCTAGATGGCTTTCGATTCTATCTAGGTTAGTAGTCCACATTATAGCTCTAGATGAAAATTCAATAATGCTGCTAGAATATGCTTGTAGAATAAGCTTATCTGTAATATGCAGACTTTATGTGAGTTCTGAGAATGAAAGGAGTTGGTATACCACAAGTGTAGAAAGATTATGGATTCAAATGCTGGGTTCAACCTGGCTTCAAATCCTGACTGATGCTTTCTAGCTGTATGGAATTTACTGGCCTTCTCTGAGTCTTAGATTCAACTGGGAAAGGAAGTAAAAATATCATTTCCCTTGAAGGATCTATGTAAGAATGAGAAATAATACATGAAGTGCTTTCACAGCACTTGGGACAGAGGATGTACACTATAAATGGTAACACATGCGATAGTCACGTCTCTCGCTATGAGAGTGTTGGGGCTCAAAAAGCGATACCCCAAAGACTGGTGCTTTGAAATGCTGAGAGGACTTAGAAGCTGCCTCAGAATCAAGGTCCTTCTAACCTTGACTTGTTCCTCCACCTCAAGCACAGGGAGTGATTCTTTCTGGAATGTCCTTATCTGACCAAGAAAGTTTCTTTCCAAAAGAATTGTAATTGTCTTAAACCCCTTTTTTAGGGAATCTCATCAAACAACCAGGGAAGATCAACCACCAGAGAAAAGAAGAGACTGGGAGTCATCACCATGTCCCCAACAGACTTTTCATCTATTCTTCTGAGGACGCTCCAAGTGATTACCTAGAGAGGACTTTGCTTCGTCATCAGTCAACCTTCATTCCTGTGCAGCCCCACCTCTCACCTTCCCCAAATGTCTGCCTCCCATCTTCTGGGTCCATTCATTCTCTCAAATGATTTGCTGCCCCTCAAAAGAATTTTCCACTTTCCTCATCTCTCCCTTCCCCTGGGAAAAAGCATATATAAGCTTCTATACCACCCTGGGTTATTGGATAATCATTCTCCAGCAATTCTCCCATCCTGTGCACATCAAATAAATTCTGTATGCGTTTTCTTTTATTAATGTGCTTTTTGTCTGTTGATTTTCAGTGAGTCTTTAGAGGGCAAAGGGGAAATTTTCTCCCTGCAAGAGTCTTATTATCCAAGTGTCTCTGCAAGCAGCACGTGGGGGTTACAAAGACAGACAATGCATGACTTTTGTCTTCTGAACTACCACCATTTAGTTAGGTGGAGGCGGGAAGGAAGGAGGTAGGGAGAGTGGGACTACCTGAAGCAAGTAGCAACAAAACGACACTATATAATTAGATAGAAAATTGTGTGTTACAAATTCTGGGTGTGGTAGGAATTCAGGGAAAAGAAAGAACAATGAGGGTGCAGAAATAGCTTCAACCACTGAACAGAAAAACAAACATAAGCGTGATTTGCCAACTGTCAAGAATTTACACAGAAGTCATACAGTAGGTCTAACAAAAACAGAAGACCAATACACTAAGGCTCATTTTTAGCACCCAAAGGGCATGCAAGCAAAAACAGCTAGCTCTGGTTACTTTTTCCCCAAAGTAACATTCTCGAAGACTGGTGGGCTTTGAAGGTTCCAAGTATAGGCCTTGACTGGGTCCACCCATGGTGTTTAAGAGATGAGCCACCATCTTTATTTTGCAAGAAAAGTCAGTTTACAGTTAGAAAACAAGGAGCAGAAATAAATCATACCATTCCAGAAAAGGTACAAGCGAAATGTAAGTTTCAAAATGTAGTGCCTTGTAAGGTTAGAATGGCCTTCTCTTCCTATGACTCTGCTTATCCCCCTTGTCAGATATTCCCTTAAATATAATGGGCTTATGCCCAATCCCTTGAACATGGAGGTACAATCAATGGCACTTTTATAGCTAATCAGAATCTTTATGCCCAGGAAAATATACAACTGTAGTCATTATTGATGACCACCCCTATAGTGGGAGAAGAGAAAAGAAAACACAGTAGCAATGATTACATATTTAAGTCACACTCATGCTTTATATTTTGTGCAGATTTGCCTAGATAACATAAATACTTCAATGTAAGATGACATTTTCCCTGAACATTTTTTCATACAAAGAAAATGAATTCCCTTATATTGGAGTCTTTATAAAATCTATCCAGTTATAGGAGTCCTATTCAATTATTTTGAACAGCTAATTATACATGTATGATATAAAGTGTAGTTTTTGCCATTTTTTTCTTAGAGATACAAGAATTTACCTTATATTTTAATCTGTACAAAATCTTTCCTGTTATGAGAGGCCTATCCAATTATTTTGAAAAGCTCATTGTGAGAAGACACGATGTTCTGATTCAGTCTCAATCAATGCAAGTTTAAAATGCTTATAGGGGTCAGCTGATGGCATTGGTAAAAAAAAGAAGGCAAAAATATTTTACACAGATTTGTAATGATTCCTGGAGGTATGAATTCTAAATTATAACAGTTGGGTAACACTGTAAATGTTCCATTTAAAGGACAACTTAAAAAACAGTAGACTAAGTGATTATATTGGAAAGATTATAAATATAGATTCACATATGAAATAAACCAACGCTGGAGTAAAGATGGCTAAATGAACATATTCATTTGTGTTTTGAACCCCCACTAAAACATGATGAAGAGGTTTTTATTTTTTTCCAGAACATAAAATTATAGGGACCAAAAATGAGGGAAGAGACAACAGCATCAAAACTTGGAAGTTGGGGCCAGGTGTGGTGGCTCATGCCTATAATCTGAGAACTTTGGGAGGCTGGGGCAGGATTGCTTGAGCTCAGGAGTTCGAGGCCAATCTGGGCAACATAGTGAGACCCTTGTCTCTACAAAAGATAAAAGCAAAAATAAATTAGTCAGGCATGGTGGCTCGCATCTGTAGTCCCAGCCACTCAGGAGGCTGAAGCAGGAGGATTGCTTGAGCTTGAGAGTTCAAGGTTGCAGTGAGTGTGATCGTGCCACTGCACTCCAGCCCATGTGACAGAAAAAAGAAAAAGAAGGCCGGGTGCGGTAGCTCAGCACTTTGGGAGGCTGAGCACTCCCAGCACTTTGGGAGGCTGAGGCGGATGGATCACGAGGTCAAAAGATCAAGACCATCCTGCCAACATGGTGAAACCCCATCTCTAAAAGTACAAAAATTAGCTGGGCGTGGTGGCACGCATTTGTAGTCCCAGCTACTCAAGAGGCTGAGGCAGGAGAATCGCTTGAACCTGGGAGGCGGAGGTTACAGTGAGCTGAGATCGCACCATTGCACTCCAGCCTGGTGACAGGGCAAGACTCCATCTCAGAAAAAAAAGAAAAAGGAAGTTGGAAAGGACATAAATGAAAGAAAACTGATGTAGCATACAGAAAAAGTGCTGGCTCCCAAGATGATAGGAGAAAAGCTGAGAAGCCATTGATTACAACACAAGTCTTGGGAACTGGTAGTGCTGGGTGGCTCTGAAAATAAAATTGAAAAGAGCAAAAACAAACAATTAGAGCCTCAAGTCTCCTATCTACTTTCAAGAAAAGCCTGGAAATTTATTTTTTGGGCAAAGCTAACACAGAGGGTGCTGGGAGAAGTGAGAACTGGAACACAAAATTAGGATTAGGTAGATGTTGACATATTAAAAACTAAAATTCATTCATGCTAGCAATCAGGCCTAAATCTTCCAGAAAGAAGTTAAAAACTCTTTCTCTAATGAATCCACCAAACTGACTATACAAAAAATTCAGAGATAGCCTAGATCTGTGTTGTCCGGTGAAGTAGGAAGTAGCCACTTGTGGCAATTTATTCTAAAACTTAAAGTAACAAAATTAAGTAAAATTAAAACACCAGTTCCTCAGTCACACTAGTCACATTTCAAGTGATCAATAGGCACATGTGGGTAGTAGCTATAGCATCGGACAGTGCAAATATAGAACATGTCCAATATCATATAAAGTTATATTGTTAGAGCAGGTAGCCAGGCAGACATGAGCAGGGCAGAAGAGGGTTGCCCCCCAACCCCGAGGAATGTCAGACGACCATCAGGTGTTGGTCAGGCAGTTGTTAAAACTGTCTCTCTAAAATAATAATTGGTTGCAGCTGGTGCCAAGGAAATAGCCAGAAAATAGCTGAAGCTGTTTATCAGCAGGTTCCCAATAAAATATCAGGGGTTGGGCAAGTGGGCTCAAGCATGTGGACTGAGGCAAAATGGCAGGACGTAAATGGTATATGACTTGCCTCTAAGAACGCTCGATCGGTAAGGGAGAAACACCTCAAGTGAACATGTGTACAGCTTCAGTAAACTCACTGTGCATGCAGCCCAGCCCAAGTGCTGGCAAGCCACTGCACATGCGGGGGGCCCACCCCAAAGGAAGAGTTAGGGAAAAAGAAATGCAAATCCCAGAATCACAGCAATGTATAAAATCCCAAGTCAAGGGTCAGACAGGGCACTTGGAGCTCTCAAGTTGCCCACTTGGCCCTCTTTCAAGTGCATTTTACTTCCTTTCATTCCTGCTCTGAAACTTTTTAATAAACTTTCACTCCTGCTCTAAAACTTGCCTCAGTCTCTCAGTCTATCTTATGCCCCTTAGCCAAATTCTTTCCTCGGAGGAGGCAAGAATTGAGTCACTGCAGACCTGTACAGATTTGCCACTGCTAACAATATTACATGGCACTGACCTACACAAATATCCCCACAACAAAGTTCACAATCTCCACTTACACACTCTAAGTGAGCCATATTCTTAAATATATGCAAACAATGAAGGATCACTAGATACTTCAGGCATCCAATGCAAAACATAGAAAACAAAGTTAAAGTTTAAGCAAACCAAAAGAACCAGAGACGACACAGAGGGAAGAAAATGTATTATCATTAATATCCTCAGGGAACTATGAGAAGTATAGCCTGCCGTAAGAAAAAGAATATCCAATAAATAAAAATATAAAATATTAGATTCTTTAAAAATATAATGGTGAGACTAGAATGTATTGAGTGAAAAGAAAAATATACGCAACAGCATAAATGAAAAACTCAATAGAAGTTTCACAAAATAAAATTGGAGAAATCTTCCAGAAAGCAGAACCAAAAATAAAAAATAAAAAAGAGAAGAAAAAAATCAGAAACTTAGAGGACAAGTTCATAAGTTCAATATTCAAATAAGAGTTCTCGAGAAATAGAACAGAGAAAATAAGGCTGAGAAAATTATTTAAGAAGTATTTCAAGTGAGTTTCTCAGAACAGAATGACCTAAGTATTCCGATTAAAAGAGAATTCATAGTGCGCAGATGATGGCTAAGAGTAAACCATACCGAAGTCACATCATCACAAAGTCTTAAAACTGGGGACAAAGGCAAGCTTCCAAAGAGGAGGGGATATGGTCACCTAAAAAGACCAAGAATAGCCTTGGATTTTTCAGCAGCACACTGGAAATAGAAAAGCAACATCTTAAAAATTCTGAAAGAAACTATTTCTCAATATAGGCATCTATATCTAGCCAAGCTATCAATTGAGTGTGAGAGAAGAAGAATGTTTTCAGACATTCAGGTATCAAGAATTTTACATCACCTGCACCCTCTCTAAGATAACCACTTGGAGAATGTGCTTAAGTAAAGTCAGTGGGTAAACCAAGAAAAAGGAAGACAGGAAACCCTGGGGACAGGGGAGAGAGGTGAATGAAATGGCAGGAGTGTGGTCATAGTAAATTCCATGAATACAACTGTGTGACCAGCTCTGAGATCAGCCTTTCCAGATTAAAACAAATCATCATCTTCGAGAAGGAGTGCATCAGGGGTATGCAACACCAGAAGAGATTTAGGCAATTGGCAGAAAGTATGAATTAGGATTATATAGAAAAGTAATATAAAAATATTTAAGGACGGGCCGGGCGCGGTGGCTCACGCTTATAATCCCAGCACTTTGGGAGGCCGAGGCGGGCGGATCATGAGGTCAGGAGATCGAGACCATGGTGAAACCCCGTCTCTACTAAAAATACAAAAAAAATTAGTCGGGCGTGGTGGCGGGCGCCTGTAGTCCCAGCTACTGGGAGAGGCTGAGGCAGGAGAATGGCGTGAACCCGGGAGGCGGAGCTTGCAGTGAGCCAAGATCGCGCCACTGCACTCCAGCCTGGGCAACAGAGCGAGACTCTGTCTCAAAAAAAAAAAAAAAAAAAAAAAAAAAAAAATATATATATATATATATATATATATATATATGTATTTAAGGACAGCTATTTAATTCAGAGAAAACCAGGCTTTAAATAGGAAGAATAATCATATTTGTATAAATCATTGTATTCTACAAGGCATAGTTGTGAATAGCATTTGTGTCATCATCATCATGCAATAATTTGTTATAACTTAAATAATGATATAACTACATTAGAAAGACGGGGAGCAAAGAAGAATTCATGTGATGGGATGGGGGTGGAGTATAGATATGAGAAGTAAAGAGGAATCATCATTTTCCAAAATGGGAAGCTATACCACTATTTTGTATCCATAACTAAGAATAAAAAATTTTAACAAAACAAAATGGGATGTAAATATTAATAGATAACGGCTGGGAAAAAAACAAGACTGGAAATATTAGCACATTATTTAGAAACATCAAGGTCATATACCTGAGAAAGAAACAAAACAGGTAAGAGTTTAAAGTGGTTGATCCTGGGGAGAAAGGAACGGATCACAGGAGCTAAGGAGTATTTGGAATATTCTGTTGAATTATTTTATTTTTTAAACTTTGTGCACCTATAACTTTGATTTAAAACAAATGAAAAGCTGGGTCTTCATTAAACAGTATAATTCAGGCAGGCACGGTGGCTCACTCCTATAATCCCAGCACTTTGGGAGGCTGAGGCGGGTGGGTCACCTGAGGTCAGGAGTTCGAGACCAGCCTGACCAACATGGAGAAACCCCATCTCTACTAAAAGATACAAAAATTAGCCGGGCGTGGTGGCACATGCCTGTAATCCCAGCTATTCGGGAGGCTGAGGCGGGAGAATCGCTTGAACTCGGGAGGTGGAGGTTGTGGTAAGCAGAGATCACGCATTGCACTCCAGCCTGGGCAACAAGAGTGAAACCCCCTTTAAAACAAAACAAAACAAAAAACACGGCCGGGTGCGGTGGCTCACGCTTGTAATCCCAGCACTTTGGGAGGCCAAGGAGGGCGGATCACGAGGTCAGGAGATCGAGACCACGGTGAAACCCCGTCTCTACTAAAAAAAAATACAAAAAAATTAGCCGGGCATGGTGGTGGGCACCTGTAGTCCCAGCTACTCGGAGAGGCTGAGGCAGGAGAATGGCGTGAACCCGGGAGGTGGAGCTTGCAGTGAGCCGAGATTGTGCCACTGCACTCCAGCCTGGGTGACAGAGCGAGACTCCGTATCAAAAAAAACAAAAAACAAAAAACAAAAACAAAAACAAAACACAAAAAAGCAGTGTAATTCATGTTCATGCAAAACATGGCTGGGAACATTTGCCTTCTTTAACAAATAGAGGAGAGCCAGTCAACCTGTATCAAAGTAGTTATTAAAATAAATGTAATGAATATGTCTACAAAGTATAGTTTAGTGCTTTATTTTGCAAAAATGCATACATATATTTGATATAATTTAGTTTGAGAAGTTTAGCCAGTTTTTCTCATTTGTTTTACTTTATGGATGTCTATCTGGTTTTTGTTTGTTTTTTTACATCTTTTTTTATTATACTTTAAGTTCTGGGGTACATGGGCAGAATGTGCAGGTTTGTTACGTAGGTATACACGTGCCATGGTGGTTTGCTGCACCCATCAACCCATCATCTACATTAGGTGTTTCTCCTAATGTTATCCCTCCCCTTGCCCCCAGCCCCTGACAGGCCCTGATGTGTGATGTTCCCTTCCCTGTGTCCATGTGTTCACACTGTTCAACTCCCACTTATGAGTGACAACATGCAGTGTTTGGTTTTCTGTTCCTGTGTTAGTTTGCTAAGGATGATGGTTTCCAGCTTTATCCATGTCCCTGCAAAGGACATGAACTCATCCTTTTTTATGGCTGCATAATATTCCATGGTGTATATGTGCCACATTTTCTTTATCCAATCTATCATTCATGGTCATTTGGGTTGGTTCCAAGTCTTTGCTATTGTGAATAGTGCTGCAAAAAACATACATGTGCATGTGTCTTTATAGTAGAATGATTCATAATCCTTTGGGTATATACCCAGTAATGGGATTTCTGGCTCAAATGGTATTTCTGGTTCTAGATCCTTGAGGAATCAGCACACTGTCTTCCACAATGGTTCCACTCCCACCAACAGTCTCGTTTTTAAGGGGCTGAGCTTATCTTGTACATGGAAGGTTTGTTTTGTTTTGTTTAGCTTTTAAGCAAAGCTTTTCAGTTTTTAACTTGTTGGGTATTTTTCTCTTAAGAATAATTGGAGAAATATTGGCCACTGATTTTTATGTATAATACAGGTGTGTTTTTCCAGTGTGTTGGTTCCTGTCCCCTCTCTGTTAACTGTTTGACTATTGCAACAATATGTCTTCAATAATTCAACGTTATTTTGAGATATACATATTAGTATACCCTTAGTTATTCTTGAAATAAAATCAATCTCTTAGCTTATCCTTGCAGTGGAAAAGAATTGAAGAGAAAAAAGATGAAGAAAATCTAAACCTGCTGTCCAAATGTTGTATGTCGGAGATTTTCTTTCTCTCCGTTTATGAGATTTTCTAATGATAGCATCACAGACAAATTCCTTTCACCTTTAGTGTTGCTGTCTTCTCTCCTAAGCTTCCCATAGGTTTTCTGTCCTACATCATGACTTCTGCCTCCAAATTCTTCCCTTCAATTTCCCATGATTCACCTGCCTGTATTTCTTGCTTAGAGATATGAACCTAGTACTTCTAGATAGCTTTATAATTATAATATAAAATTCTTGAAAACTAGAAGTATGTCTTGTGCTTTAAAAACCTAGCACCTGATTCCATTTTTGCAACACTGTGAACACATATAATGTAAATATTTCCTAGTGACAATTTATTGAGCATCTTCTATTATGGTGGTGATAGAGTAACTCTACACAGGTCATTTGATTTAATGCTAAAAACAACTCTGCAAGGTGAGTACAATAATCACCATTTTGCAGATGAACAAATGGTAAGGGAAAGAAAAAGCAGTGAAAATTTCACCTTAGCTCTGAGTAAAAGAAGTATCACAAGTTTTGTTTAAATCAAATTGAGCTGTGTCAGCAAGTAGGAAATTGCATTTCAATCATTTCTGGACTTCCTTCCTCCAATCTCACTTCCAGGTGACACAGAAATTGGGAGTGGGGATGTCTTCTTAGGTCCTAAATCCTGAAAGAAAGGTATATGGCCTCCACTGGTCCTCACTGATATGCTTACTGTCCAGGCTGTCACGATCTAGTCCCTGAGAGAAGTGGTACTCACCGATAAGCTTGGACAAAGGTCTCTGACTTCTCTATCAAGGCAGTTCCTGAGACCAGGGCTCCTAGAGGTCTTCCCTGGTGTCCTGAGGCAATCCACCCAGCTAGGAGTTAACAAGCAGCACCTGGGCTACTCTCTTTGCAAACCACCCCAAACTCCCTTCCTCCTTGTCTCGAGGAATTTGCTACCTGAAGTCAATTCTGCCTCCACCTCCCAGCACCCCCTAGAAGATCTCATCTTTCTTTTCCTCCACTCTAGGTGATATGGCATAATCCCCACAGTAGGTCTAATCATCCAAACAAAACAAAACAAAAATGGAATGAAGCTGTCCTTGGGGAACATCTGCTTTCCATTCGACCATCCAAAGCCTCTGGAACACAATGGCTTGGCTATTTTCTTGGAATGGGAAGGGGGAAAATACCTTTGAGCAGTGAAAATGAAACACGTATCTGTGGAGGAAAACAAGAAGATGTATAAATTCCTATATTTTGTAGGGGCAGGGAATAGGGAGTTGGTGGTCAAAGGGCACAAATGTATGATTAGGAGGACTAAGTTTCAAAATCCATTGCACAGCAGAGTAACTATAGTCAATATTGTATAGTATATTCCAAAATAACTTAGAGTAAATTTCAAATGTCTCACCACAAAAAAAAATTATAAGTGAGTGAGGTGATGGATATGTTAATTAGCTAGATTTAGTCACTTCATATTGTATAGATACATAAAACATAACATGGTGCCCCATGAATGTATACAATTATGATTTGTCAATTAAAAAAATACATACATATATTTATATACTCCAATATAAATACACATATACATATGTATATAAGCATAAATAAGCAGGTATGTATATAATTACATTTATAACATATGCAGTTGAATGAATGTCTGTGAGAAAAGAAGATTTTCACTGTAAAAAAAAGTTAACTTTCATTAAGAGAACCTGTCTCATCCTCTAGTCTTCTGCTATTGCCTTTGAACCACATTCCAAAGCCAGGGAAAAAACATGTTTATAAAACTGCAAAGGTCAAGGCCAGTAATGGAAATTGATTTTACGTGCTCAGCTGAGTGTTTTTAGAACCATGGAACAGTCTAAGGGAAAGGAAATCTATTTAATTACTCGACAGTCTTTTGTAGTCCATTAAAAAGGCTCCACAATGGTCTACCTCCCCTGAACCAACTTAACATAAATCCCTCCCATTAAAGAAGCACTTCTTAGAAATTGCACAGAATGTGCCCTTCTGAAGAGGTGAAAACTCCAGAGGATGAACTCAAACTGGGAATAATGATTCCTACATAAAGTAAAGCTGCTTCCTTTAAATGTTTTTAATGAGGCAGAAATTTTCACTTGAAGCTCCTGCCTGTTACCTGAGTAGCTGGTGTCTTTGAACTTGTATTTTTCTCCTTTCACTTTCTGTGTGATGAGATAATGGGCAAGAAATCAATAGCCTCTGCTTCAGGAGCAATTACGGTGCATTTTTGACTTTGTTCTTTTTGAATTTCAGTCTACCGTGTTCAACACTAAAAACTGTCTTTACACTTCAAAGCAAATTCATGGTAATTTAAAATATGATTTTATTACCATTAACAATTAAGTGCTTTTAAATTTTTTACTGTTTTAGATTGAAAGTAAAGAAGAAGAAAACAGTATAAAAGTTGGATTTAAGGAGGTGTATATGTAAATGACTACTTGATAACATGAGGAAGTATGCTTACCCCGTGATAGGTCAGAGCTCAAAAGAGTCTCCTGGGACAATTGTTCTACAGCTATGTGATGTCAGACTTCTAAAGATCACTATGTTCATCAGATGATCAATTCAATTAATTCTGTTTAATTAAAGTTATTGAATAAGTGCACAGTTAAGCACTATTGTTTGGAATTTGAATAGTCTTTCCATATCAACAGTAATTAATTACTGATGCATTAACTATACAGTATCTATTCTAGTGGTTTCTGCTACCACTATATAAACTTGAAATAAATACTATTTCAAATTAACTTACGATAGTCTTTCCCTACACTAACAAGATTTCACTTTATCATAACTGTTATATCAAGGTCGATATTCACTTAATGCTACTTCTACCTTTGTTATTTTTGTTTTTCAGAGGCAGGGTCTCACTTTGTTGCCTGGAGTGCAGTGGCTATTCATGAATCATTGCACACTAGAGCTTTGAACTCCTGGGCTCAAATTATCCTTCTGCCTCAGCCTTTCAAGTAGCTGGGACTACGGGACTGCTCCAAGCCCCTGACGCTACCTTCCTGTCCTAACTGAAATTTAGCTTTCTCCCGATTTCTTCCCTTGAAGCCCATTTCAGTGACAGCCACTTCCTTCTACTAGTCTTAAACCTGCAAGAAAGTCACCATTTTCCTCTTCCAGAGTACAGCTTCCAGTCTTTTCTTAAAACAAACAAACAAAAAACACTCCGAATGATTTGTACTGATCTTTTGAAATTCACGTATTTGTTTACACTAGCTAGATTCACCTCAGCCAATTATCCATGACTTTCAAAATAGGTTGGAATTCCTAGGTCAGTTTTCTTCTCCAGTATGACACTGAGAAATAGTTCTGTGAAAGATATTCATGATCTAATCCCTGAGGTCTATAAATGTCACCTTATTTGAAAAAATGTCTTTGCAGATGTGATTAAATAAAGGATGTCAAGTTGAAGAGATTGTCTTGGATTATCTGTGTGGTCCCTAAATGCTGTCACGTGTGTCTTTATAAGAAAGAGGCAAGAGGAGATTTGACACACACGGAGAGAAAGCAATATGAAGATGGAAGAGAGAGAGAGACTTAAGATGCTGGCTTTGAAGACTGGAGTGATGTACCCACAAGCCAAGGGAGTCTGACTGCTACCAGAAGCTGGAAGTGGCAAGAAACAGATTGTTTTCTGGAACTTCTGGAGGAAACATGGCCCTGCCGGCCGGGTGCGGTGGCTCACACTTGTAATCTCAGCACTTTGGGAGGCCGAGGTGGGCGGATCACGAGGTCAGGAGATCGAGACCACGGTGAAACCCCGTCTCTACTAAAAATACAAAAAAAAAAATTAGCTGGGCATGGTGGCGGGCACCTGTAGTCCCAGTTACTCGGAGAGGCTGAGGCAGGAGAATGGCGTGAACCCGGGAGGCGGAGCTTGCAGTGAGCCGAGACTGCGCCACCGCACTCCAGCCTGGGCGACAGAGCGAGACTCCATCTCAAAAAAAAAAAAGAAACATGGCCCTGCCAACACCTTTGTTGCAGCCCACAGATGCTAACTTTGGACCTCTGGCCTCCAGAAGTGTGAAAGAACAAATTTCTGTTGTTTTAAACCAAGTTTGTCATAATTTGTTCTAGTAACCATGGGAAACTAATACACTGTCCTATTCTTTATTTTCATTCTCTAAGACTTCATCATCCATATTGTACCAAGAAGTCATATGGAAAACTAAGATTCAGAAAAGTCCACAAATAGTTTCAAGAACAGGGGAGTGATCAATATCTTTAAATATTATGAAAAGTTTAAGATAAAGGTTTTAAAGTACCTATTAGATTAGACAATTGAGAAGTCTTTAGTGACCAAAAAAGAATAGTTTCAATATGGTGATGGAGGTCACATAAGAGACCCACAATGAGAACTGCCCCACCGTGCTGTCAGTTCACAGACTCTTGAGAGAAAAATAAATTTTGTTTTAAGCCACTACATCTTGGGTTATTTTGCTACTTAGCTAGGGCTAATCAGAATATGAAAGGACAGGGAATTAAGATAATTTACACTATTTTCTCTTAGTTGGGGAGACTGCTAAATGATTTGGAATGGTTAATTTGAGGAATGAAATAAAAAATTTATCAGGGACACATAGAAAAATGGTTAAGCAGTGTTGAGGGCCCAATTTATGTCATAGACCCTAAATCTTTGATAGCATTAGCCCTCTTTATAATTTTCTCTAGTAGTGCTCAACAGATTTATCTAGGGTTGAAGGTGGGCAATGCAGATACACAGGGAAAACAAGGGCCAAGGGAGAAGAGGGCCAAGGGAGAAAAGTGGTTCGGGCCAGGAACGGTGGCTCACGCTTGTAATCCCAGTATTTTGAGAGGCCAAGGCAGGCGTACAGCTTGAGTCCTGGAGTTTGAGATCAGCCTGGGCAACCCTTTCTCTACCAAATATACAAAAAAAAATTACTGCTTGGGAGGCTGGCTGACGTGGGAGGATTGCTTGAGCCCTGGAGGCAGAGATTACAATGAGCTGAGATCGCACTACTGCACTCCAGACAGAGTGAGACCGTGTCTCAATTTCAAAAAGGTAGTAGTAAATCAGTACCTAGGAGCAGAGCTGACTGATACTTTACGCATAGTAAGAATGGAACCTGGGGTTCACTAGGCTTCTGGGGCCCACAAAAATGTTTTATTTTTAGAATCAGAATAAAAAAAAACTTTCAGACCAAAAAAATGTTTTTATGCATAGTAATATATTTATCTTTATAAGGTAATCATAAAATGTACCTTTTAATATTCTTTTATGGAGGAAGGGGCCCCAGAAGGCAAAAGTGCTTAAGCCATGATGTGGCCCTGCCTAGCAAGGGCAGACATATGAGAAAAAAGGGAGATTTGAAACATCTGAGGTTTAAATGAAACTATTACAAATATGTAACAGAACTAAGAGAGCAAGAGACCAAGAAGGATAAGAGATTATGTTGAGGGAGTGAGAATAATAGAATGTGAGAGTTTTACAGTTTTAGAAATGGAGAAGCATCACACAAGAGATAAGACACTCCAGGATGTTGTCGTGAGAGGTGAGAAGGGAGGTGGTTGTCTGAGCAGAGGAGATCCAGGAACATGGTGGGTCGGGTTTGTGTAGGTGATGTCAACACTGAAGTGATCCACGATCGAGGCAAGAGTTGGAAAGAAGACTAGGATTTCAGATGGACCAATGATTTGTGTTAAAAAATAAAAAATAAAAAAAGATGGAAGTGTTAAAATAATTTTAAAAAAATTATCCAAAATTGAACAAGTATAAAGTATCATATAAAATATAGATAGCAAAATGAAGAGATTTATAAACTAAACGACATGCAAATAAAATTGTTCTGCATGACAAACACCAACATGACAATTCAACAAACTAAGAAAAAAATATTGCAACTCATACTTTAGTAGAAATCTATTTTCCTTACTATGGAAAGACTTGCAATAAAACGATAGGAAAATAGGCAGAAGAGATGTCCAGGAAAGAAAGTACAGTGTTAAACATTTGCAAAGATGCTCAACTTCACTCAACATAGGAAAAATGTAAATTAAAATTTCAATGAAATATTTTCAATTATGTTCTTGGCAAAGTAAAAAAAAAAAGTGTAAAATATTATGTTGGCAAGGCTAATGGGAAACTGGTTCTTTTAAACGTAGTTAATGGGTATATAAATTAGTGCACAGCTCATGCAGTACAATTTTTTCAGTATCTATCAAAACTTTTAAAAAGCAAATAACTTTTGACCCAAATAACTTGTAAAAGTAAAAGGTGACATCAGTAGAATGTTATTAATAGAAGCCTTGTTTGCAATAGCAGAAAACTAGAAACACTAGAATCAATCTAGTTGTTCATCAGTAGGGTACAGGTTAAATAAATTGTTGAACATCCACATAAAATATTATGCAGTAATATTTCTAAAAGAAAAATTTGTATGCATTGATAAGAAAAAGTCTTTAAAATATTTTGTTTAAAAAAAGAAAGGTTTTAGAACAGGATATATGATTTTCTACCATTTGTTTATCTTTAAGAAACTAAAAATTTATATAGACATATGCATTTATATGTGCATATCTATGCATATGATTATATTTGCACAAAATACCTTTGAAGGATATCCAAAAACTGGTGATAAAAGTTGCTTCCAAAGTAAAGTAATAACAGACTGGAAGACATAGGGGGAAGGCCATTTTCATTTCATATTCTTTTGATGAGGAACCACTTGTCATAGTTCTTATTGATTGTGGAAGTGACCAGATTAGTTGATGCAGGGTAGTGCATGTCAGACTTAGATGTCATACAACCAAGGAAAGAGGGCTTTTTGGATAAGATCGTAGAGTTAAACTTTGGAAGTGACCATGAAGGTCTAAGTCACTATCATCTCCTGGCCCAGAGATACAGAAAGGAAGAACAGCCAGCTTCTTCAGAGAAAACTGCCTGAGAAGTGATGACATCAAGGAAAAGCCAAGTTTCCATTAGGACAAGAACATAGTAAGTTCTGCAAAGACATTGAGGATGTCATAGAAAATAGAATGAAATTTCTAGAGAGCAGTAGAAGAATTGTGAGAGGTCAGCCATCGGAAGTGATAGGAAGAAGACCCAGAGAAATGAATCACAGAGCAGGATGGAGAAGAAAATATGAAGGAGAGAGACCGCTGAGGAGCCTGCATTCTAGACCTGAGGGTGACAGCCGTGAGAGACATGAAAGGAATTAATAGCCAATAAGTTTCTGTGGTTTTGTCATTTCACCCTGGGCTTGGCTGCCAGGTGACCAATTATGTTAGTCTGTGGCCCAGTCTCTAAGTGCTGAGATTGGCTCTGGCTAGATCCCACATGCTGTCAACTGTTTTGACTACGGCCTTTATTCTACAGATTCTTTGCATAATATCCCTGTATTAGGCCATTCTTGCAGTGCTATAAAGATATACCTGAGACTGGGTAATTTATAAGAAAAGAAGTTTGTCTCATGGTTCTGCAGGCTGTACAGGAAGCATACTGGCATCTGCTTCTGGGGAGGTCTCATGAAGCTTCCTGTCATGGCAGAAGGCAAAGGGGGAACAAGCATCCCACATGGCAGAATCAGGAGCAAGAGAGAGAGAGAGCAAGAGAGCAAGAGCAATGTGTGGGGAGGTGCCACACATTTTTAAACGACCAGATTTCATGTGAGTTCAGAGTGACAGCTCACTTATTACCAAGGAGATGGCTCAAGCCATTCATGAGAAATCCACCCCCATGAGCCAAACACTTCTCACCAGGCCCCATTTCCAACACTGGGGATTACATCCCAGCATGAGATTTGGAAGGGACATCCAAACTCTATAAGTTCTTCATGGAAAAAGAATAAAAAACTATTTCTTTGCTGCCACAGCATTTAACCCTAGGTAGTGTTCGCCACCCGCATGGAAGGCCTTTCCCCCAACCTCGTCATTGCCCTGACATTTCACTTTCTGATCTATTTTTTCAACATTTCTTATCATTCACTGCACTTGACTGAATGTTTATGTCCCCCAAAATTCATATGTTGAAGCCTAATCCCCAATGTGGTAATATTTAGAGGTGGTACCTTTTGGAGGTGATAAGGCCATAGGGCAAAGCCCTCATGAATGGGATTAGTGACCTTATAAAAGGGATCCTAGAGAGCTTCCTGACCTCTTCTACCACGTGAGGACACAGCAAAAAGGCAGCATCTATGAACCAGGAAGTGGGCTCTCACTAGACATCAAATCTGCCAGCACCTTCCTCTTGAACTTCTCAGGCTCCAGAACTGTGAGAAATAAATTTATGTTGTTTATAAGGCAACCAGTTTAGAGTGTTCTGTTATAGCAGCCTTAACGGACTAAGGATATCCACTATTACTGAATTTGATTTTGCCTCTGGTCTTTTACTGTTATCTTTCTTTGAGAATCTAAAAAAGACTAGAAAGAAAAATTAACTTTAGAGATCATCTTTCCTGGTTGTCCTCAACCCTGGCTGTTGAATCGAAATCACCTGACATGCTTTAAAAACATAGATATCCAGCTGACATCTCCTAATCTGATTTAGTTGTTCTAAAATAGGGACCAGGGATAATATTGTGTAAACATCCCCAGGCAATTCTATGCATAGCCAAGGTTGTGAATTGATTTACGTCAACACTTTTGTTATGAAGGTGAAGGGACAAAGTCAGCCATTTAGAAAGTGGAACTAGAATTGGAACCCAGGTCTCCTGGTTCTCAGTCTGTCAGTCTGGTGTTCATTCCTCTGTATCACGTTGCTTTGACCCACTGATTCTGCCCTCTCTCCTAGTTTCACTTGGCTCTTTCCCCAACTGTGAAGCAACAATCAAAGATATTAAAATGTGAGCAGCATGACTTTCTCGTGTTGTCCATCTCCCAACACCTGTATAAGCCCAGCCATCTACTTCTGTTTCATTTGTAAGCATCTGTGCATTGCTTGAGAAAGTCATGCAATGGTGCCATTTGGCATCACTATGAATTCATGCTATCTAGCCTCAATGTGTCCTCATTCTGTAGGGCCATCTTTATTTCACTCTTCTTTGTTTTTTGTCATGTCACCCAGAAAGACTATTAGAAATATTTTCTATGCTCTTTGAATCACCTGTCTTAGCTCTGTACTCGACTCTCAGCAGATAAAATTATTGAAAATTAATGCATCTATTTCCTAGCCTCTCCTCTGTATTTTTCACCTATCCTCTTTCCAAGTCTAATTTTTGCCTGTGATTTAACTCCTCCTTTTGTTCTCTAGGGCATATTCTATCTGTCCTCCTCTCTTCTTTCTCTTTTCTTCTCCACTATTTTTGCTCCTAAAAGCAATTCTTCTCATAAAGTTACTACCCTATTAAGCTACCAACCACTACCCATCTTTCTTTCTTTGCTGAATTTTCCACTGGATAGTTTACAATCACTGCTCAGTTTTTCCACCTGCTATCTGTAATCTGACCTCCATCGTTCACTGTTCTCCCATTTATACCTTTTGGCTTAATTGCCAAAATTAACAACTTCAGTTATTGTCCTTGCACTAAGAAGCTCTCTCTCTCTTGCTCGCTCTCTCTCTCTCTTTTTTTTTTGGAAACTTTCTTCTCCATTTATTAATTATATTGCATTCTCAATTTCCATTTACTCCTACTCCACCCTGGCCCTGAATTTTCTAGTCATGCCTCAGTACACCAGGTTGGAGGGCCTTGCTACTCTGTGGCCATGGACTAACAATATAGCAGTGATCTGCAAGCTTGTCAGAAATATGGCATCTCAGGCCCCTTCTAAGACCTGCTGAATCAGAATCCCAGGATCTGAATTTTAAGTACCTGCTCAGATGATTCATGTACATGTAAAGCTTGAGAAGCATAGCTCTAAGGGTCTGCCCTTGGACATTTTCTCTAACCTGCTTTCTTTCTATTCTCAATAGTCTGATCCAAAACTTCAACTAACCAGGCTGAGCATGGCGGCCCACACCTGTAATCCCAGCACTTTGAAAGGCCAAGGTGGGAGGATCACTTGAGCCCAGGAGTTTGAGACTAGCCTGGGCAACATAGGGAGCGGTCATCTCTACAAAAAAAAAAAAAAAAAAAAAAAAAAGTTAGCTGGGTGTGGTGGTGCACACAGTCTCAGCTACTGGGGAGGCTGAGATGGAAGAATCAGTTGAGCCTGGGAAATTGAGGCTGTAATGAACCCTGATGGTTCCACTGCACTCCACCTGGGTGACAGAGCAAGGCCCCGTCTCAAACAAAACAAAACAACAACAACAAAATGCTTTAACTAATTATAAGCAAAAATCCCAAGATCTACTCTTCTGACCATGAGCTCCTTCCATCCTGTATATTATGTCTCCATTTTCAACAAGCTTTTGAACACGTGATATGTGTTTTTATAGACAAGCTATCATCTTCAAAGTAAGTCTTAATCTTTTCTAAAAACTGTTGTTTCTTCCCTATCTCAATTAATGAACATTTTCCCAGGCACTCTGTGTTACAATTTTTTGTTAACCTTGATTCTTTCCTCTCTGCAGATGGCCCTCATATAATAAAGCATACAATCGTGATGGTTTCATCATTAAATGTCTTTTGCATTTCTGTTACTTGGCAAACATAGATAGATAGGTAGGTAGACAGATTGATGTGTATATATAATCACTTATTCTGAGTTATCATCCAGGTGATCTTCTAAGAGCTTTATGAATACAAACCTGATATGGTTTGGGTCTGTGTGGCTGCCCAAATCTCATGTCAAATTGAGGGCCCTCCCAGGTGGGGCCTGTTGGGAGGTGATTGGATCATGGGGGTGGTTTCTCACGAATGGTTTTGTACCATCCTACTAGTGCTGTTCTCATGATAGTGAGTGAGTTCTCATGAGATCTGATTGTTTAAAAGTGTGTAGCACCTCCCACCTCTCTAGCCTCCTTCTGCTGGGCTCTGTAAGATGTGCCTGCTTCCCCTTCACCTTCTGCCATGATTGTAAATTTCCTGAGGCCTCCTCAGAAGCATAAGCCACTAGGCTTCCCAGACAGCCTGCAGAACTGTGAGCCAAGTAATCCTCTTTTCTTTATAAATTACCCACCCTCAGGTACTTCTTTATAGCAGAACAAGAACAGACTAATACAGAAAATTGGTACTAAGGAGTGGGCCATTGCTATAAAGATACCTGAAAATGTGGAAGTACCTTTAGAATTGGGTAAATGGCAGAGGCTGGAACAGTTTGCAGGGCTCAGAAGAAGACAGGAAGATGAGGGAAAGTTTGGAACTTCCTAGAGACTTGTTAAATTATTGTGACCAAAATGCCAGTAGTCATATGGACATGAAGTCCAGGCTAAGGAGGTCTCAGATGGAAATAATGAACTTATTGGGAGCTGGAGTAAGTGTCACTCTTGCTATGCTTTAGTAAAGAGCTCGGTTGGATTGTGCCAGTGCCCTGGAGATCTGCAGGACTTTGAACTTGAGAGTGATGATTTAGTGTATCTGGTGGAAGAAATTTCTAAGCAGCAAAGCATTCATGGTGTGGCCTGGTTGCTTCTAGTAGCCTTTGTTTATATGCTTCTAGTAGCCTTTGTTTATATTTGTGAGCAAAGAAATGACCTGAAATTGGAACTTATATTTAAAAGGGAAGCAGAGCATAAAAGTTCGGAAAACTTGGAGCCTGACCATGTGGTAGAAAAGAAAAGCTCATTTTTAGGGGAGGAATTCAAGCAGGCTGAAGAAATTTGCATAAGTAAAAAAGAGCCAAGTGCTGTTAGCCAAAACACTGGGGAAAAGGCCTCAAAGGCATTTTAGAGACCTTCACAGCAGATCCTCCCATCACAAGCCTAGAGGCCTAGGAGGAAAGAATGATTTTCTGGGCTGGGCCCAAGGCCCCACTGCCCTGCACAGCCTTGGGACCCTGCTCCCCTTGCATCGCAACTTCTCCAGCTCCAGTCTTAGCTAAAGGGACTAAGGTATAGCTTGGGTCACTGCTTCAGAGGGTGGAAACCATAAGTCTTGGTGGCTTCCACATGGTGCTAAGCCTGTGGGTGCACAGAGTGTAGGAATTGAGGCTTGGGATCCTCTGTCTAGATTTCAGAGGATGTACAAAAAAGCCTGAATGTCCAGGCTGAAGCCTGTAGCCAGGGTGGAGCCCTCACAGAGATCCTCTACTAGAGCAGTGCAGAGGGGAAATGTGGGGTTGTAGCCCCCAACACAGTGTCCCCACTGGAGCACTGCCTAGTGGAGCTGTGACAAGAGGGCCATTATCCTCCAGAGCCCAGAATCGTAGAGCCATCAACAGCCTGCACTCTGTGCCTGGAAAAGCTCAGGCACTCAGTGGCAGCCCATGAAAGCAGCTGCAGGTGCTGAACCCTGTAAAACCACAGGGGCAGGGATGCCCAAGGCTTTGGGAGCCCACCCCTTGCCCCAGTAATAACCTGAATGTGAGACATGGAGTCAAAAAGATTATTTTGGACCTCTGAGGTTTAATTACTGCTCTGCTGGGTTTTGGAATTCTGTGAGGCCTGTAGCCCCTTTCTTTTGGCCTATTTCTCCCTTTTGGAACAGGAGTATTTACCCAATACCTGTACCTTCATTGTATCGTGGAAGTAACTAACCTGTTTTTTATTTTACAAGCTCATATGTGGAGGGAGTTTGCCTGGTTCCAGATGAGACTTTGGACTTGAGACTTTTGAGTTAATGCTGAAATGAATTAAGACTTTGGAGAGCCTGTGGGGAAGCCATGATCATATTTTGCAACGTGAAAAGAACGTGAGATTTGGGAGGGGCCAAGGGGGGAATGATATGGTTTGGATCTGTGTCCCCACCCAAATCTCATGTCAAATTGTAATCTCCAATGTTTGAGGTGGGGCGTGGTGGGAGGTGATTGAATCATGGGAGTGGTTTCTCATGAATGGTTTAGCACCATCCCCCTAGTGCTGTTCTCATGATAGTGAGTTCTCATGAGATATGGTTATTTTTTAATTTTTTAATTTTAATTTTTATTTTTTTTGAGACGGAGTCTTGCTGTCGCCCAGGTTGGAGTGCAGTGGCGCCACCTTGGCTCACTGCAGGCTCCGCCCCCTGGGGTTCATGCCATTTTCCTGCCTCAGCCTCCCGAGTAGCTGGGAGTACAGGCGCCCATCAACTCGCCCGGCTAATTTTTTGTATTTTTAGTAGAGACAGGATTTCACCGTGTTAGCCAGGATGGTCTCGATCTCCTGACCTCATGATCCGCCCACCTCAGCCTCCCAAAGTGCTGGGATTACAGGTGTGAGCCACTGCGCCTGGCCGAAATCTAGTTGTTTAAATGAGGGTAGCACCTCCCCCTTCTCTCTTCCTCCTGCTCAGGCCATGAAAGATGTGCCTGCTTCTCTTTCACCTTCTGCCATGATTGTGAATTTCTTGAGGTCTCTCCAGAAGGAGAAGTTGCTACGGTTCCTGTACAGCCTGCAAAACTGTGTGCCAATTAAATCTCTTTCATTTATAAATTACCCAGCCTCAGATGTTTCTTTATAGCAGTGCAAGAATGAACTAATACAACCTACTTAAACTTGATTTTGTTGGACAAGGTTATCTTATTAACTTATTCTCTTTAAGACTTTGGTCACATTTTATCTGGATCTCTGCCATTGCCCAACTACTCTGGTTATGTGCCTACTTGTACACTCTCCCTACCCCAGGACCATCCAGAACACTTATGATAAAAATGCTAATATTTGTGTAGTTCTTTATAGTTTGCAAAGTACTTTCACATAATCATCTTATTTAACTCTCACCAAAAACTATGAACATGATGTTATTTATATTCTCATCTTTTAAATTGTATATATTTTTTACTTTTTGTGAGAAAGGGGCTCACTCTGTTGCCTGGGCTGGTCTTAAAATCCTAGCCTTAAGCAGTCCTCCCATGTCAGCCTCCCAAAGTGTTGGGATTACAGTTGAGCCATTGCACTCGGTTTCCATTTTATAAATAAGTAAAATGATATTCTAGGTATATATATGATTTGTTCAATACCAACATCTGACTCCTTACACTTTGCCTGTGCAGCTTTAGCTTTCTAAAGCACAGATGGAGTCTCCTCTTAACAAAACAGTGTTAATGTCTTCTAATTACCTACAGAATGATGCAACCTACCTTTCCAGTTTTAAATCCTCCACAACCTATTCTACAATTACTCACTATTCTTAGACTGTACAAGTGCTTTCTCAACTCTATTTCTGTTCACACTGTTCCCACCACCTGTAATTCCCTTTTTTTCAATCACCATCTGACAAAATTGTATGCATATGCATCACTCAAGGCCCTGTGCAAGTGGCCTTGCCTTTATGGAGTCCTTTCTCAATTAACCACGACATACCCAACCAATGCATCCTTTCTCTCTTTTGCCAAATCATCCAGAGCAGGGCAAATAAGAATATTGCTTCTGGAGTCCGAGAACCTGGATTCCAGTGTGGCTGTGCCATTTCTGAGCCTTGGGCTTCAGTTCCTATTGATGAAATAGGAATGATAACAGTATCTAGTTCATCAGATTATGATGACATGCCAAACATACTACTAACAGATATACAATAGTGACCAAACTGGCAAGGTTTCTGTGGCTGTGAAACTTTATATCACGGGGGAAATAAACAATAAATTAGTAAACATAAACGTTAATATGTAATGTCTTAGCCGGTCATCTATTAAAAGGTCCCCTGAGAAGTGAGGAATGAGCAGGAGCTGGCCCATTCAACGTGCTGGAGGAAGTGTCCTGGGAGGAGCAAAGAGCATGTGCAAAGCACTAGAATAAAAGAGGCAGATATGTTTGCGGAGCTGACACGTCCAGTAACAGAAGCACAGCAAGGAGAGAGCAGAATAAAATGAGATGAAATTGGAGTGATAAACCAGGCCTCATAAACTGTAGCCAAAAAAAAAAAAAATTCATTGTATTTGATTTATTTCTTTTTAGTTATTTATTTATTTTTGAAACAGAGTCTCGCTCTGTCATCTAGGCTAGAGTGCAGTGGTGAGATCTCGCTCGGCTCACTGCAACCTCCACCTCCAGGTTCAAGCAATTCTCCCACCTCAGCCTCCTGAGTTGCTGAGTTGCTTGAATTTAACCTTAAGCATTTTACAGTTTTGATGCCACTGTACATGGCAAACTTTAATTTTAATTTCTGATTGTTTATTGCTAATATAAAGAAACACAATTGGTTTTTGATATTGACTTTGTACCCTGCCACCTAACTAAACTCACTTTCAGTTCTAATAGCTTATTTGCAGATTCTTTAGGGGTTTTTGATAGATGATAATATCGTCTGTGAATAAATGGAGATTTATGTCTCCCTTTCCAGTCTATTTGCTTTTTATTATTTCTCTTTCCTTATTATAGTGTTAGAACCTCCAGGATAATGTTGAACAAAAATAGCGGGAGTGGCCACACCCAACTAAATTTTGTATTTTTTAGTACAGACAGGGTTTCACTGTGTTGGCCAGGCTGGTTTTTTTTTGTTTTTTTTGTTTTTTTTGAGACGGAGTCTCGCTCTGTCGCCCAGGCTGGAGTGCAGTGGCACAATCTCGGCTCACTGCAAGCTCCGCCTCCCGGGTTCACGCCATTCTCCTGCCTCAGCCTCTCCGAGTAGCTGGGACTACGGGCGCCCACCACCACGCCCGGCTAATTTTTTTGTATTTTTAGTAGAGATGGGGTTTCACCATGGTCTCGATCTCCTGACCTCGTGATCCGCCCGCCTCGGCCTCCCAAAGTGCTGGGATTACAAGCGTGAGCCACCGCGCCTGGCCTGGCCAGGCTGTTTTTGAACTCCTGACCTCAGGTATCAATCCACCTGCCTTGGCCTTCCAAAGTATTGGGATTACAGGTGTGAGTCACCACGCCTGGCTGTATTTGATTTATAATGAGAAGTAGTGAAACATTTTAAGTGAGCAAACAACATGGCCCAATTTTTCTTTTTAAAAAAATTATCTGGGAAAAGGGAAGGAAGGAAGGAGGGAGGAAGGAAGGAAGGAAGGAAGGCAGGCAGGCAGGAAGGGACGCAGGGAGGGAGGGAGGGAAAAAGAGTGTTTTGGCTAACATTTGTAGAAGTGAAACAACCTTGTTCAGACATTAGCACATGGGCATGTAAGCACTTTCGTGCAAATTATATCTGGCATTCTACTGTCAAGAGGTGGGGTCTGACCAGGGGCAGTTGCTCAGGCCTGTAATCCCAGCCTTCAGGGAGGCCCAGGCAGGTAGATCACCTGAGGTCAGAAGTTTGGGACCAGCCTGGCCAACATGGTGAAACCCCGTCTCTACTAAAAATACAAAAAAAAAAAAAAACACAAATTAGCCTGGCGCAGTGGCAGGAGCCTGTAATCCCAGCTACCCGGGAGGCTGAGGCAGGAGAATCACTTGAACCTGGGAGGTAGAGGTTGCACTGAGCCGAGATCGCACCACTGCACTCCAGTCTGGGTGACAAAGTGAGACTTGTCTCAAAAAAAAAAAAAAAGAAGAAGTGATGGGAGACTTAAAGAAAAAAATGTGGGGTCAGGTCCTCTCCCCTTGAAGAGACGTAAGCCTATGACTACAGCAATAGTAACACCATGTGATATCCAAGGCTGAGTCATAAAAAGCAACTCAGCCACCATTCTGTGCAGATGCCAAGCAGCTACACAGAGGAGCCAGTGAAGGTGTTTCAGGCACTGTCCCAGTGGAGGCACCAGCTAACAGCCAAAATCAACTCCCAGACATGTGAGGAAGCAAGATTTCAGATTATTCCAGCCTTAGTCCTTGAGCCACTGCAGCTGATCCCTGCCACAATCCAGACCTGAGCATATCAAATGTCGTCATTGTTTAAGTCACTGGACTTTGCCATGTTTTGTTGCACAGCATTAGATAAATGAAACAGCAACTGTTAGTATCAATATCACGTCTGCTAATTAACCGATAACCTCTCTCCTACCTTCTAAACCTCAATTTTCTTTGATGCAGCAAAATAACCAGTTACAAAAACTTGTTTCCCCAGATACCTCACAATGTGACATGTTAGTTGACATGTAATTCATTTCTGATTAATGAAATGTAAATGAACATTTACCGGTTAGATCTTCCAGGAAAGCTATTTTGTTCCTAATGAAAAGGGACAGAATCAGTTAGTATATACCTTTTGCCTTCAGCTTTTGATCTTACTGCCCAAAAACAGGACTCAAAGTCTGGAGCCATCTTGCAACACTGCATCCTTTGGAAGCAACTTAATTAATTAATTTTAAAAATTAACCATTGCAGATGGCCACTCCTGCTATTTTTGTTCAACATTATCCTGGAGGTTCTAACACTATAATAAGGAAAGAGAAATAATAAAAAGCAAATAGACTGGAAAGGGAGACATAAATCTCCATTTATTCACAGACGATATTATCATCTATTAAAAAACCCTAAAGAATCTGCAAATAAGCTATTAGAACTGAAAGTGAGTTTAGTTAGGTGGCAGGGTACAAAGTCAATATCAAAAACCAATTGTATTTCTTTATATTAGCAATAAACAATCAGAAATTAAAATTAAAGTTTGCCATGTACAGTGGCATCAAAACTGTAAAATGCTTAAGGATAAATTCGACAAAAGATATTCAAGACCTGTACACTGAAAACTATAAAGCATTGCTAAGTAAAATTAAATATTAGAGAAGACCTAAGTCAATTAAGAAATATAGCATATTCCTAGATTAGATCACTCTATATTGTTAAGACGTCAGTTCTTTCCAAATTGATCTGTATATTCAAGGCATTCTAATAGAAATCCCAGCCAGCTACTTTGTAGAAGTAGCAAGCTGACTCTAAAGTTTAAATTAAAGTGCAAAAGATCTAGAACAGACAAAACAACTTGGAAGAAAAAAGAACAAAGTTAGAGGACATTTTGTGTGTGTGTGGTTTTTTTAAAAAGTTTTTTTTTAGGAAGTAATTTCTAAGAGTAGAATTAGTGGATAAAGGGCTAGAAGAAAGCTCAATATCTTATTAAAAGAAATTTCATAGCTCAAAAACTTTTTGATTTGAAATAATTTAAAAATAAATTTGAAGATCTCATGAGCTTGAGCAGTGCCCAAGTGATTCCACCCTTTGGAGACCAGGGGATAATGAAATGGGATGTGGTGGGAGGATGGAGTAGGATTACCTGCTGGTGACATAAATGATGAATGGGAAAGAAAAATTCTGATTTACTAACTAAATTAATATTGTGGTAAATTTACTAATAAATAAAAGGAAAAACATCCTACTATATAGAAGATATTTTACAAATATTTGATGTTTATAATTATGCTTCAACAGAGCAAAGACGATCTTAACATTAATTTTTAGAAGCTCTAGAAAATGTACTGAACTGGGAACCTGCTGATGTAAACTTTAGTGCTCTGTGTGCCACTAACCAGACAATTGACTTTGGGCAGGACTTTACGTCTCTAGGTCTGAACCTTGACATTTTCAAAAGGAGTTATTAAAGGACTATTTTGAGAGTTATACCACAGATTCTATTTAGGCCTTTCTATTAATATTTCATTACTATTACATTTTGATACAACTTCCATCCATTTCTTCCCTATAGAATCCAATTCCTTATAATTTATCTTTATTAAAGAGCAGTACCATGGGATTACGTCCGAGGAATCAAGGGTTCTAAAATGGTCTTCCCCTTTACCATCAAGGATCAGTAAAGAAGGCATTTAAGCCCAGCATGGTGGCATGCAACTGTAGTTCGAACTACTCAGGATGCTTAGGCAGGAGGATTGCCTGAGCCCAGGAGTTCAGGGTTGCAGTGTACTATGACTGCACCTGTGAATAGTCACTGCACTATAGCCTGGGCAATATAGCAATATCCCATCTCTAAAAAAAATTAAAAATTAAAAATTAAAGTTTGAAAAAGAAGACATTTAGCATGTCTCTACCACTCGTTATGGAAACTTCTGTTTTTGCTTCTTTCTGCAGTCCTCCAAATGTAGTCTGTGATATATCATAGGCATGGAATACCACCATTATTTCTCTCTAGTGATTTCTAGAACAGTCTAGAGTATTGGAGAATACATAAATAAACTAAAAACAAGTTCAAGTCCACCAACTGACCTTTCTCTAGCTACATCTGCAAAGCTTTGTCTCATATTTTTGTAAGTTCTGATTGCTTACTTACTGGGAAAACTACTGGGCTCATAACAATTTTACTCCGAAAAGAGCCCTGTTTAGGCTATCTTATTTTAGTGCAGAGAGTCAGACTTTAAAAAGATACGCAACATGAACAAAATTTTGCAAAGTCTTAAAAAGTACTTTGTCTTTTAGCTATGATAGAATGAGGTACAACTACATTATTCTGCCCAAGGTAGGCCCCAGATGAAGGATCCCCCCATATAGGACTTCACTATTTACGTAGAATTTAAGAGATAGGACATCTCTCCTCTGAAGATCATACTCTTGGGTTCATGAGCTTTTAAAATTTTATTTCCTCCTCTGTTATTCCAGACTCTGCCATCAGCCCAAATGACCTGCTAATCTTTACTAGTGTATGTGAGGCTATTCTGAGATATAAGCTTCACATAGCTAATGAAAACTTCAGGGCTAGTCTCACGTTGTTGTAAGGGCAAAAGGAACTTTCTTTTCACCTCCTGAAGGTTTGAGAATTCGAATCTATAAACAAACTTAAGATAGATTAATGGGAGAACAGGCATACAAATTTATAAATGTATAAGCACATGGGAGTCAGACAAAGTATAAAACTCAAAGAAGGGCCAGATTATTGAAGGTTAAATACCTTCTTCATAAGGCAGAGGGAAGGAGGGGATGTAGGTAATTTTAGAGGAAGAGTAGATAATTTTTAGGGGAGGTGAATTGGCTCAAAGAACAGACAATAGCCTGGGACAAAGTTAGTTTGGGTTCTGAGAGAGATGGTGACAATTTATGAGAAGTTTAGTGGCAGAATTGCACTGTGAACAAAGGCTGTCTAATTATGCAGAGAAAGTCTCTCAGGCACCATTCCTCAGAAGAACAGATAAAAAGTGTGTCTGGGACTATGTGGGGACAATCTTTTCTTTTAATTTTTGTTGAGGGGTCTTGCTTTGTTGCCCTGGCTGAAGTGCAGCGGCACGATCACAGCTCACTGCAGCCTCCACCTAGCTCAAGTGACTCTGCTGTCTCAGCCTCCTGAGTAGCTGGGACTACAGATGTGCACCAACTCACCCAGCTATTATTTTTTGTAGAGATGGAGTCTCACTATATTGCCCAGGCTGGTCTCGGACTCCTCGGCTCAAGCCATCCTCCCACCTCGGCCTCTCAAAGTGCTGAGCATATAGGCATGAGCCACCGTGCCCAGCTGATAATCTTTAATTTCTTCTTTGGTGATTAATCTTCCTTGGTTAGTGAGATTTCAGACAGGAGATTGAAGACAATTATGTTTCTTTTGGAAGGAATTCCCTCAGTCAGAACTTTAGGGAGAGCTCTCCCCGTGCCTGGGGGAAGAAAACAAGGGAAGATCAGAGAGACCTTGATTCTGAGGCAGCTTCTCAGGCCTTCCAATTTTCTTTAATTCACTGTGTTCAACATGCTATAGAGCCACACTATGAGACATCGTTTTCTGAGCCCCAACATTATCCAATTATCTTAGCACAGGTTTAGAGAATAAGACCACCTAAACCTTGGGACCACTGTGATTATACACCTAGCCAAATCTGAGCACCCTCCTTCAAACCCTTCACACCCTTCTCTTCAGGTTTTGTTGTTGTTGTTGCTGTTGTTTTGAGACGGAGTCTCGCTCTGCCGCCCAGTCTGGAGTGCAGTGGCGCGATCTCGGCTCACTGCAAGCTCTGCCTCCTGCGTTCACGTCCTTCTCCTGCCTCGGCCTCCCAAGTAGCTGGGACTACAGGCGCCCGTCACCACGCCCGGCTAATTTTTTTTTGTATTGTTAGTAGAGATGGGATTTCACCGTGTTAGCCAGAATGGTCTCGATCTCCTGACCTCGTGATCCGCCCTCCTTGGCCTCCCAAAGTGCTGGGATTACAGGCGTGAGCCACCGAGCCCGGCCTCTCTTCAGTTTTAAGTACAGGTTAATGACCATATGACTTGCCAAGTTTGTTTGTGTCTCCTAAATGTTGCCCTTTGGAAACCTTGACCAGTTTGTTCTAAACCCCTTTGAGTTGAGCCTCCACATCAATATGCAACTGTTATTCTGAGTGCTTTCCTTATCTGTTCTTTTTATAGTTCTTCTTATCCTTGATCTTTCTTAATAGGCTGTTCACTTACATGGTGTTCTCTTAAGTTTCCCCCCAAGCTCTTAAACTTTGTTTTTCACAGACATTTTCATTCAGGCTTCAATCTTAACGTAGACTATAAAACCTTTCAAACTCTTGGGAAGAAGTGTGAATTTTGTCAACTGCAAATGGTCCACTCTGAATCTTTCACTATGTGTTACTGAAACTGGAAATACGTAAATAAATAAGTTATTTATACTCAAATTCTCAAACATGTTTGCTGCTTTCTGTTAAAATTTCCAAATTCAGGCCGGGTGCAGTGGCTCATGCCTGTGGTCCCAAGCACTTTGGGAGGCCAAGGCTAGTGGATCGCTTGAGCCCTGGAGTTCGAGACCAGCCTGGGTAACAGGACAAAATCCTGTCTCTATAAAAAATTGACAAATTAGCCAGGTGTGGTGGTGCACGCCTGTGGTCCCAGCTGCTCAGGAGGCTGAGGTGGAAGGATCTATTGAGCCCAGGAGATAGAGGCTGCAGTGAGCCACGATCCAAATTCAAACATTTTTTAAGCCTCATCTTCTTTTCATTGTCATCATAATCAAGTGGTATCTAGTCTACCACACTTAGGGGTAGCTGAGCAAAACAAATAAATGTCTTTAGCTTAGAGCCTATCTTAGATGGCAGTAATGTGGAGAAATGTATAAAATGACAGCAATACCAAGAGTGAATATAGAAAGCTAAAATCATTAATACTGTCATGTTAATCTCACCAGATCTCTATGAGAACGAATATTTGATATGTTTGAGGTGTCGCTAGAGTTTACACTGATTACTAAACCCTGAATTTTCAAAGCTGATTCTGACAATGCTTTAGTATATTTAGAATTCATCAAAATTATTTCATTAAAAAAGAATACAAGTTGACATCTGTGAGTGCTATCTCACACTTGAGTAAAAATGAAGTCAGCTGCTGCCTGGCTGCAGCAGTACTTTTATTTGACACTTTGAAATACTTGGCTAAAAACGAACTAGTGTGCTGGCCAACAAAAAGCAAAAGAGCGTGAAAAGCAGTGGGATGATAAAACTGGGTAAGAGCAGACATTTTCAGTTCAACTGTTTTATTTTATAGTCTAAGACTATAAAAGCAATGAACTGTAAAACTACACGAACCTATTTACCACTGAATTTTACATGATTCTACCGTAAGTGTCATAATCTATCTTTTCCTCAAGAAAAAAATGGTAAGTTCTATATTTAGGCTAAAGAACCCACAGTGCTAATGTAACAATCTATTTAGTAGGTTCAATACATTTTACTATTCGGATTTCCATCATTCTTTTAATATAATACTGACTTTTTTACAACTATCTTAGAGAGTCTCAAATTTGGTTCACTTTTTTTGGTAAGTACAAGGGAGCCAGGGAGTTGGCTTATCTCTCTCTGAATCATCTCTCTTTCTCCATTGCTGCTTTCTTTGTCTTCTTGTCCGACACCCTGCATTTCTAATTCTGCACTTCCTTCCTCTTTTCTGTAATCCATTACCTTCCTGGAAAGCATCTCCTAAGTTCCTTTGCTCTCATAATTACCTTTGACTTAAATCTGAGTAGGAAGCAGAATTTCTGAAAGAATACAGTGAAATGTAGATTATATTGCAGAAAAAATAACTTAAAATGAATATTATAACAAATTCAATATATGGAACATTTTTAATGACAATAGATGCATTTTCTTCAGCAAATCAATACCATGAGAAACCAAAAAAAAAAAAAAAAAAGAAAGAAGGAAGAAGGAAGTCTTCTCTACATTTAAAAGACAGGAGAGTCAACACATTTAAATATGTGGACTTTGAGTTACCATTCAACTAACCAAAAGTATACAGAAATTTTTTAGACAGTCAGGGATATTTTAATATTGCTGGGTATTCCATAATACCAAAAATACCAGGAATTACTATTAATTTTGTTAGATGTAAAAATGGCATTATGAATTTTTAAAAGACCATATTTTTTAGGGATGCATCTTGAAGTATGTAGGAGTGAAATGACAGGATTTCTGAGATTTGTTTTCAAATATTTAGCAAAGAAAGAAAAAGCAGTTACGCAAGTGTGACACAATCTTAGTAATTTTAAATCTCGATGGGTATTGGGCTTCACTGTGCTTTGCTCTCTATTTTTGGATATGTTTAAAATTTTTCACTTCATACAATTTTCTAATTTAGAAGTAAAAAATAACATATTCCTGTTCTTAGGTCTCTTGATAAATCCCGAATCTTAGAAACTTTCATTCGAGTGTCTTTTTTTAATTCAAGAAAGAGCCCAATATATTTTTGGGTAGCCTTGATTTCTTAGAATCTCACTCTTAATGTCCCAACTACATCCAACCCCCACAAGCCCATTTACTTCCCACCTGGGGCAGTTTGAGACATCCTGGGTTATTCTGGCAATGCTCAGACAGCTTGATAGCCATAAATAAAATGGCCCATCTTGGTGTTTTCCTAAACAGAAACTATTTTCCCTGTAACTTTATTGACTTCACCTTTCTCCACAGGCAGAGTTTATCACCCTCCACTTTGTTTTACTTATTTATTTATTTGCTTATTTGTTTGTGTGTTTATAGCGCCAGGGTCTCACTATGTTGCCCAAGCTGGTCTCAAACTCCTGGGCTCAAGTGATCTTCCTGCCTCAGCCTCCGAGTAGCTGGTATTACAGGCATCCACCACCATGCCCAGCTCCTCCATTTGGTGTTTTCATAGAATTAAAATAAAGACCTAAGGCCGGGCGCGGTGGCTCACGCTTGTAATCCCAGCACTTTGGGAGGCTGAGGCGGGCGAATCACGAGGTCAGGAGATCGAGACCACAGTGTAACCCCGTCTCTACTAAAAATACAAAAAATTAGCCGAGCGTGGTGGCGGGCGCCTGTAGTCCCAGCTACTCGGAGAGGCTGAGGCAGGAGAATGGCGTGAACCCGGGAGGCGGAGCTTACAGTGAGCAGACATTGCGCCACTGCACTCCAGCCTGGGCGACAGAGCAAGACTCCGTCTCAAAAAAAAAAAAAAAGACCTATATTGGACTATTAATTACAAGTTGCAATTTTATTTGTCTGTTTTGTTTTTTCTTCTTTTTGGGTTTGGTTTTGTTTTGTTTGAGACAGGGTCTCACTCTGTTCCCAGGCTGGAGTGCAGTAGCACAATCACAGCTAACCACAGCCTCAACCTCCTGGACTCAGGTAATCCTCTGATGTCAGCCTCCTAAGTAGCTGGGACTACAGGCATGTACCAACATACATGGCTAATTTTTTAATTTTTTTTTTTTTTTTTTTTTGAAACACAGTCTCTCTCTCTCTGTCGCCCAGGCTGGAGTACAGTGGTGCCATCTCGGCTCACTGCAACCTCTGCCTCCCAGGTTCAAGCGATCCTCCCACTTCAGCCTTCTGAGTAGCTGGGACTACAGGCCTGCATCACCATACCCAGCTAATTTTTGTATTTTTAGTAGAAATGGGGCTTTGCTATGTTGGCCAGACTGGTCTCAAACTCCTGGTTTCAAGTGATCGGCCCACCTCAGCCTCCCAAAGTACTGTGATTCATTGGCCTCCTTGTCTCTCACCCCCAGTAAGTTGTAAGCTCCTTGAAGACAGAGACTATGATGGTTAATTGTAGATGTCAACTTGACTGGCCATAGGATGCCCAACTATTTAGCCCAGCATCATTCAGGGTGAGTTTGTGAGGGTGTTTTTGGATGAGATCAACATTTAAATCAGTAGACCTAGAAAAGTAGATTGTCCCCCATGCTGTGGATGTGACTCCTCTAATCAGTTGAAGGCCTCCACAGAACAAAAAGGCTGACCCTCTCCCAAGTGAGAGAGAATTCTTGCTGCCTGATTACTTTCTAAGAACTGGGACATTGGCTGGGCACAGTGGCTCACGCCTGTAATCCCAACACTTTGGGAGGCCAAGGCAGGCGGATTGCCCGAGGTCAGGAGTTCGAGACCAGTCTGGCCAACATGGTGAAACACCATCTCTACTAAAAATATAAAAAAATTAGCTGAGCTTGGTGGCGTGCGCCTGTAATTCCAGCCACTTGGGAGGCTAAGATAGGAGAATCGCTTGAACCCTGGAGGCAGAGGTTGCAGTGAGCTGAGATCACACCACTGCACTCCAGCCTGGACGACAGAGCAAGACTCCGTCTCAAAAAAAAAAAAAGAAAAGAACTGGGACGTTGACGTTTTTCTGCCTTTGGACTCCATCTGAAACGTCAGCTCTTCCTGGGTCTCAAGCCCTGCCGGCAATGGGACTGGAACTACACCATGGACTCTCCTGGTTCCCAGGCTTTCATACTCAGGCTAGAACTACACCATTGGCTCCCCTGGGTCTCCAGCTTCCCAACTTATCTTACAGATCTTGGGACTTGCCCACTTTCATAATCGCGTGAGCCAATTCCTTAAAATAAATCTCTATATATATTCATACACATCTTATTGGTTCTGTTTCTCTGGAGAACCCTGACTAAAACAGAGACCATATCTTATGCATTTCTAAAGGCCCAGAACTTGGAACAGTGCCTAACAAAGAGTAGATGCTTCTTTTAAAGGTTTGCTGAATGAAATGGTGCTTTTATAGTCTCTTAAGTGTATAACTTTTATTTGATTATTGATTTGTTTGTGTATAAAAAAAGTTGGGCTTTGAGAAAAGGAAAAGTTGAGTTCTACATTAGTGTGAAAAAAAGAGAATTACTTGCTTTTAGAAAAAATCAACTAAAAAGTTAATCAACTAAAAGAAAGAATCTACTGAACTAAACCAGAACTGGACTTGTTTCCATATTGTATTGACCCAAACTTTAAATTTGTTCACACATCCATACTTTTACCAATCTGGGTCTTAATTTTCTCATCATGGTCCACAAAGCTGGATCCTAATCTGGCATCTCACTGGCTCTGGACTTTTGTCTCTCTCATCTTTCGAAGTAGCAACTACAAGTTAATTTTCCTAACACTGCTTTAATCTTGTCTCAAAATTTTTAGCAGCTCTCTAATATCTACTCCTTTTGCTCTGGTATTCAAGTGACTCACAATCTTATCTTTTATTTACTTTTAAATATTTTGTAGAGACCATGTTTCCCGATGGTCTTGAACTCTTGGACTCAAGCAATTCTCCTGCCTTGGCCTCCCAAAGTGTTGGGATTACAGGATGGTGAAGCCAGGTGCATGAGGTGCCACATGCAGCCTCACAATCTTAACTTGGCTTTTCCAGCCTGTCTTTCATCAATCTCTCAATCAAGTCCTTTGTCTTTCCTTGTTGGTTAATGACAACCCATTTATTACACATCTAACTAAATTTACTCCAGTTCTCTCTTTTTTTTTTTTTTGAGGTGAAGTTTTGCTCTTGTTGCCCAGGCTGGAGTGCAATGGTGTAATTTCGGCTCACTGCAACCTCTGCCTCCTAGGTTGAAGTGATTCTCTTGCCTCAGCCTCCTGAGTAGTGGGGATTACAGGCATGAGCCACCACGCCTGGCTAATTTTGTATTTTTAGTAGAGATGGAGTTTCTGCATGTTGGTCAGGCTGGTCTCGAACTCCCGACCTCAGGTGATCTGCCCGCCTCGGCTTCCCAAAGTGCTGGGCTTACAGGCATGAGACACTGCACCCGGCCTACTCCAGTTCTTAAAATGCCTTACCCCTTGCTTGTAGCCAGTCCAAATTCTCTCATGGGATAGTGGAGAAAGCACAAAGTTTGAAGTTAGGAAACCTTGCTTCTTGTCTCTTTCAATACCACCATGTTGTGTGACATGGGGCAATTGTGTCAATTACTCTTCTGGAACTCAATTTCTTTATCTATATGATAATGGGGGAAAACAAAAGGGTTCTAAGTTCTTTCTCAACTAAAAAAAAATTATGGTTTCTTTACCTTTCAGCACAGCTTTTGTCATTAATTCAACAAACAGTTCTTGAGTGCTTTTTATGAGCAATAAACACCTGCTCTATGAAGCCAGCCTTAACACCCACTACCCCATTCCCAGCAGCTGCACTTGCTGACTCAAGTGCGCTGATTGTCTATGCCACTCATTATTTATGTTACTTTTATGCCATATCATCTTAAATATAGTATTAGCTCCTTATCAGCAGGGACTTATGCTTCTGCATATCCTTGACAGATAAAGTTGTCAGGCTTTGAAAAGTATAACCTGAGAAACTTGCTAAAAAAAATGCTGATTCCTTGGGAAACTTTTCATCAAGTAAGAAATAAAGAAAAAAAATGTTGATTCCCAAGTCTCCCATCTACCCCCTTCTAATTCTGATTGAGTAATTGGTAATTTACATGGTAATAAATATCATTATCACCACCCCATGATTCAGATTCAGATGGTCCAGGAACCAACTTTGAGAAAAAACTGCTCTGCAGTATATAGCACATTTTCTTGCTTACATTTAGCATGTGCTCAAAAATTATTTTTAAAAAAACCTGTTTTAATTCCAAGGGGATAGGTATGTTTGCATTGACAAAGATCTAAAACAGAAAATGGCTCATGAGAAATGGGTAACTCTAAAATAGTCTGTCTGTATATGAAAAATAATACCCATGAAGAAAGAAAAGGGGGAAATGCATAGGAAACTGAAAAGACTGCATAAGGTAGACCAGCTGCAAATGAAAAAGTCGTTGGCTGAAACCCATAACAATGGGGAAGGGAAGGCTAAATGTCAAAAATGGGCTGATGGTACTCAAAAAGCTGTTTTGCTAAGTTCAGAGAAAGTCTTCAGACTCCCGCTCAGTGCAGATGGAGGCAAAAGGAAAATCTTCAGAATCTCATTTTGTTTCATTCTTTATTCCAAGAAAAGCAACCTTAAATAAAAAAGAACAGAGCTAACGTCCTAAGGTGAGGAGTTAAAGAAAAAGAAGAAATAGTAACTGTGAGGGGATTAATATCTCTGGTGCTAGAATCATTTGTAGATTTAGGGTACACTGTTGATAGTAATTAAATGAGGAAATGTTTAATATAAGAGAAATATCAAGAATTTGCAAATGGTGTATGTCCTGATTTTGAAAGAAGATGAAAAGTGATTCGAAAACTACAGACTTGATCTCGAGCTCTTTAAAGATTTTAGCACAGATTAATAAAAAGTTTATCAGCAATTAGAGATGAAAGAGACGAACATGGCTGGGCGCGGTGGCTCACGCTTGTAATCCCAGCACTTTGGGAGGCCGAGGCGGGCGGATCACGAGGTCAGGAGATCGAGACCACGGTGAAACCCCGTCTCTACTAAAAATACAAAAAATTAGCCGGGCGTGGTGGCGGGCGCCTGTAGTCCCAGCTGCTCGGAGAGGCTGAGGCAGGAGAATGGCGTGAACCCGGGAGGCGGAGCTTGCAGTGAGCCAAGATTGCGCCACTGCACTCCAGCCTGGGTGACAGAGCGAGACTCCATCACAAAAAAAAAAAAAAAAAAGAAAAAGAAAAGAGACGAACACTTTGAGCTAGCTTAGGTATACCAAGGACAGTAATGCCAAGCTACTTCTTTTCTTTTTTGAAATTAATATATCAATTATATATCACAGTTGTACATAGTTTGGGGTACAGGGTTATTTTGATACATATATACAATGTGTAATGATCAAATGAGGGTGATTGGGATATTTATCACCTCAAACACTTTTCTTTGTGTTGGCAACATTAGAATTCTCCTTTTTTATCTATTTTGAAATCTGCAATACATTTTTTTCTTTCAGAGCTTCAGGAGATACCTATAGAAGTTGCTATAATGACCTCAGCAAGGCATTTGACAAACTAATGGTATTCCTATGAATGAGTTTTTTTTTTTTTTTCTTAAAAAAAACCAAATAGTTCCTTAGGTAAATTCAGAGGTTGCGGACTCATGTTTTTGCCCAAACATGATTAATGCAGTGGGGCCTCTGGGGCTTTTTTTGGTGATTCAACAAATATTTATTGAACATTTTACCAAGTACAAGAAACAGATCTAGGTAGGGCAAATCCAGGAGTGAATAAATCAAAGTTCCTGCTCCCAAAGGTCTTAGTAGAGGGAGACATATAATAGATACACAAATATATTCTGTCAGATAGTGGTTAGAGAAAGAAAACAAACACATAATAGATACACAAATATATTCTGTCAGATGGTGGTTAGAGAAAGAAAACAAAAAGCAGGTTAAGGGGTAAAAAAAAGTGTAATGGGGGATGTTTCTTTTACAGGCTGGTCAGAGAGGCTGATAGGATCTGGTGATACCTGGGCAAGGACCTGCTGTGTAATGAGCTTTGTAATTATCCAGGGGAACAATATTCCAGGTAGCAGGACAGCAAGCATATGGGCCCAGAGATGGAAGCATGCGTGGCTAAGAGACCATATGGTAGGCAGATAGTGGTGCCCCAAAGATGTCCATGCCCACATGCCTGGAACCTGTCAATTTGTTACATTATGTGGCAAAGAAATTGCAGATGGAAATGGCATTTCAGACCTTAAAGAGATTAGCCTAGAGTATCCAGGTGGGTCCAATAGAGTCATATGAGCCCTTAAAAGCAAAAAACTTTTTCTGGCTGCAGCAAGAGAGATTCAGCAGAAGGGAAAAATCAGAGATTGCAAACATGAGGATAGCATGCACTGTTTCTGGCTCTGAGATACGGGGACCCATGAGCAAGGATTGTCCTCTAGGAGATAAGGGTGGGTGGGCCCTAGCTGACACCAGTGAGGAAACAGGGACCTCAGTCCTGCAAACTGAAGGCACTGGATTCTACCAACACAGGAAACAGCCAAGACAGTTCAGACTTACAAACTACAGAACTGTTAGATAATAAATTTATGTTGCTTTAAACTGCTAAGTATGTGGCCATTTGTGGTCATTGGTTATGGAAGTAATAGAAAACTAATACTGTGAGACTTGATTGAAATGGGAGAGGAGTATAGCAGGAGATGAAGCAAGAGAGGGAGAAAGCATGGGCTGGGGGAAGAAAGGAAATGTGGGGTCAGCTACTGTGGGGCTTAGTAGAACACTGGAGACCTTTGTCTTTTACTGTGGGTGAAATGGGGAGCCTATGGGGGTTTGGGGCAGGGCATGACATGATCAGCCTTACACGATAAAAGGATCACTGTGAACTACCCTGTGTAGAATGCAATTAGACAAATGTTGCCATCGTTCATGCAACAGCTTGAACTAGGGAAATTACAATAGACATAGGAATGGTCAGATTTTGGATACGTTGGGTTGAACCATTTAAAACTGCTACTTGAGTGTCTCAAAAAGAATTGAAAATTAGGTTGAATCAAGAGGATTTGCTCAGGGATAGCTTATGGGGTGTTGGGGAAAGAGGGGTGTCATTGTTGACTCCAAAATTTTTGGTCCGAGCCATGGAGAAAAAAGACATAATGAGATAACAAAAAGGAGTGGCAAGTTTAGTGGGAGTTGTGGGACAAGGGCAAACAAGGGTTTATCTTGGGACATTGTATGTATGAAATGCCTATCAGCTATCCAAATGGAGATGTCCATCACATTGTTAGATACACAAGTTTGAAGTTCAGAGGATTATCAAGAGCTGGAATGATTAATTAGGGAGTCCTCTCACACAGGCAGTACTCAAAACCATGGGGTGAGTTCAAACACGGAGGAAATGAATGTAAAGAGAGGAGTGATGCTGCCTCTGGGCTTAATTGTTTTCGAAGGTCTCTCTTACGTTACAATTTTTTTTTCTGATTTGTGAATACAAATATATCAGTAAGCACACACACCAAAATATTGTTTAAAACATTTAGTTATGTATTTAATGAATTATCTGTCTATAAGATAATAAAATTGAATTAAAAATACATCAAAGAAATAAAGGGTCCAGAATAAATACTTCCAAAATAAAGAGTCATCACTTTGGCTGGGTGTAGTGGCTCACACCTGTAATCTCAGTACTTTGAGAGGCCAAGGTGGGTGGATGGCTTGAACCCAGGAGTTCAAGGATAGCCTGGGCAACGTGGTGAAACCCCATCTCTATAAAAAAATACAAAAATTAGCTGTGCATGATGGCACATGCATGTTGTCCCAGCTACTCAGGAGGCTGAGGTGGGAGGATTGCTTGAGGTGGGTGACACAGCAAGATGCTGTCTCAAAAAAAAAAAAAAAGAGTCATCACTTAATTTTAGATATTCCAAATTAAAGAGATTATATACTTGAGGATCCCCAGTGAAATTAGCATAAGCTACACACCCATATTGAAGGACCAGTGAATATATTCTCCCAATAGTTGTTGCTCTGAAACATTTTAGTGTCTTAGAATGGTGCACCTTTTTATATCATATTTATGTTGAAAATTCAGTGAGAATTATTCTCTCCTATTCGTTCCTCAGCTCCATGATAGTTCAATATTTACAAGTCTACAATTACAAACAAAAACAAAACAAAACAGAGTCACCAATCTAACAACTTCGTTCTACTCTCTTTCCTTCTATACATAATACCTCCATTGTGTTTTGGTCAATGCTAATGATACACATCATAGTTTATTAGTCTCACCAACTTTCCCTCTGAAAAAAAAAACCAGTTATTTGTGAGCACATCAAGCTAGGATAAAAACACTGACAAAAAATGTTCTGTCAGAAATCTCTTTTCATGCCCCCCTGAAATAAAGCATATACATATATGCAGTATATATAGGTATAGACATGTCTTTTTGCATCACAAAAAGAGTTAGTTGTAACTTCCTACAAGGTAAAGAAAAACCTGACCTGCTGCAATTACCTCCTAAAGCACTTTTATAAGCACATCATTACAAAATATTTTGCCAACCACATCACAAACATTATTAATGTACTAACTAGAGTCCAAGTTTTGAGCTCCTCCTGGGCTGGGGTGGGGTGGGAACAAGCTCTTTATGGTAACATTTTATTGGGTCATCTGCTGACAAAGCACAATTTTAAAAGCCTACCCGTAATCACCCTAATTAAGCCATCAAGTGTCAGGACTTGCTGTGTGAATCTGATTAATTCTAGCCATCTCTGTGGTGCAACTGATGTTGCCTGTATTAAAGGAGTGACTCTGCCTCAGAGGCAATTTCTTTATGTTTATGCCTTCTCCCTTTCCACCAGTCTGTATCAGAAAATTACAAAGAAGGTTTGCAATGATGCCCTCATAAGTCTGTGAAACTTCCTTTCAGCTGGGAGCCCAATCACATACAAACCCTTTTATATACCTACACCATTATTGTCTTTATACTTTAATGTGGTATTTAATTCATAATACAACTTGTAATGTGTAAAGTAGATTGCTCACATATGTCTTAGTCTGTGCTGCTACAACAAAATACTTGGAACTAGGTAATTTATAAAGAACAGAAATTTGTTTCTCACAGTTCTGGAGACTGGGAAGTCCAAGATCAAGTTGCCAGCAGGTTCTATTATCTGGTGAGAGGTGCATCCTGTAGAGAAGAGGAATGATGTGTCCTCACATGGCAGAAGACAAGTGGGATGAAGAGCCTCCATCAAGCCCTTTTATAAGGGCACCTAATCCTGTTCATGAGAGAGGAGCCCTCATGGCCTAATTACCTTCTAAAGGTCCCACCTCTTGGTACTGTTGATAGCATCAGCAACACCTGAATTTTGCAGGGGTCACATTAATTTATAGCAGTATCTTTGACTGGATTGTGAGCAATTTATTGTTTCCTTTTGATCCTAACGTGTGCACTGTTCCCAATGCTCTAGCACAAATATTTGACATGGTTATGCTGCAGATGCTCCTGAAAACACACATCCAATCCTCCTTCCCCCATCCCCACCCCATCCTCACTGCCACACAATTGACTGAAAAGAGCAAAGAAAAATAAAAGCAAGGTAATTTGTTTTCTTAATAAAGGCATGCTTTATGTCATTCACTAGGGGATTTATGTTTTAAAACCTATTTATCATCATGCCTGTAAGAAAATGCTATTGAATGAAGGTTGTCGTGATGGTTGATTGTATGTGTCAACTTGGCTAAGCTATGGTGCCCACATCCAAATTGCTAGATGTGAATGTGCTTAATATTTATACTCAGTTGACTTTAAGTAAAGAAGATTATCCTGAATAATGTGGGTGGATATCAATCAGTTGAACACTTTAAGAGCAAAAACTGAGGTTTCTTAGAGAAGAAATTCTGCCTCAAAACCATAACATAGAAATCTTGCCAGTGGATTTTGGGTTTAAGACTATAACTTCAACTCTTGCCTGAGTTACCAGCCTGCCAGCTTGCCCTATAGATTTCGAACTTGCTAGCTCCCACAGTTGCATGAGCCAATTGTTTAAAATAAATCTCTCCTCTCTGTCATTTTTCTTTTAAAATTATTTATTTATTTTCTCTCTGTGCCTCCTATTGGTTCTGACTCTAGAGGACCCTGATTAATGCAGTTGTATTTCAAGCAGTTATTTTTTTTACATTATTTCTGAACCTTTTGCTAATTGAATGCAGGCATATCTAGTTTTATTGCCCTTCACTTAATTGGAACTTGCAGATACTGCATGTTTTTTTACAAATTGAAGATTTTGGCAACCTTGTGTCAAGCAAGTGTATAAGCATCATTTTTCCAACAGCTTGTGATCACTTTGTGTCTCTGTGTCACATTTTGGTAATTCTCACAATATTTCAAACTTTTTCAAAATTAATATATCTGTTAAGGTGATTTGTGATCAGTGATCTTTGATGTTACTATTTTGATTGTTATGAGGTGCCATGAACCACACCCATATAAGACAGTTAACTTAATAGATAAATGTTACGTGTGTTCTGACTGCTCTACCGACCTTTGCCATTCCACTGTCTCTCTCTCCTTGGGCTTCTCCATTTCTGAAACACAACAACATTGAAATTAGGCCAATTAATAACCCTACAATGGCCTCCAAATGTTCAAGTGAAAAAAAGAGTCACACATCTCTCATTTTAAATCAAGAGCTAGAGATGATTAAGTTTAGTGTGGATGGCAAAAGTCAGTGGAGACAGGCTGAAAGGTAGGGCTCTTGTGCCAACCCGTCAGCCAAGCTGCGAATACAAAAGAAAAGTTCTTGAAGGAAATTAAAAGTGCTGCTCCAGGGAATACACGAATGATAAGATAGCATGATACTGCTGATATGGAGAAAATTTTAGTCTCTGGATAGAAGATCAAACCAGCCACAACATTCCCTTAAGCCAAAGCCTAATCCAGAGCAAGCCCCTAACTCTCTTCAATTCTACCAAGGCTGAGAGAGGTGAGGCAGCTGCAGATGAAAAGTTGGAAGCTGTCAGAGGTTGGTCCATGAGGTTTATGGAAAAAAGCCATCTCCATAACATAAAAGTGCAAGGCGAAGCAGTAAATGCTGATAGAGAAACTGAAGCAATTTATTCAGAAGATCTAGCTAAGAACATGGTTGAAGGTGACTACACTAAACAGCAGATTTTCAATGGAGACAAAGCAACCTTATAATGGAAGCAGACGCCATCTAGGCCTTCATAACTGGAGAGAAGTCAATGCCTAGCTTCAGATCTTCAAAGTATAGCCTGAATCTCTCTCTCTCTTTTTTTTTTTTTTTTTTTTGAAACAAAGCCTTGCTCTGTTGCCCAGGCTGCCAGACTGGAGTACAATGGCACCATCTTGGCTCACTGAAACCTCTGCCTCCTGGGCTCAAGCGATTCTACTGCCTCAGCCCCCCGTGTAGCTGGGATTACAGGCATGCACCACCATGCCCAGCTAAATTTTGTATTTTTTATTTTTAGTAGAGATGGGGTTTTGCCATGTTGGCCGTGAACTCCTGTTGGTCTTGAACTCCTGGTCTTGAACTCCTTGAATGCTATGTGGGTCTTGAACTCCTGGTTTTAAGTGATCCACCCACCTCACTTTCCAAAGCGTTGGGATTACAGGCTTGAGGCATTGCACCCAGCCTGGCTGACTCTCTTAATAGGGGATAATGTAGCTGGTGACTTTAAGTTGAAGTCAGTGGTCATTTACCATTCTGAAAACCCTAGTGCCCTTAAGAATTATGCCAAATCTTCTCTGCTTATGTTCTAGAAATAAAACAACAAAGCCTAGATGACAGCACATCTGTTTACAGCATGGTTTACTGAATATTTTAAGCCTACTTAAAATAAGCCTACTTAAGTGACTTATTGCTCAGAAAAAAATATTCCTCTTAAAATATTACTGCTCATTGACAATTTACCTAGTCACCCAAGAGCTCTGATGGATATCTACAAGGAGATTAATATTGTTTCATGCCCTCTAACACAACATCCATTGTGCTGCCCATGGATCAAGGGATAATTTAGAATTTCAAGTCTTATTATTTAAGAAATACATTCACGGCCGGGAGCGGTGGCTCACGCTTGTAATCCTAGCACTTTGTGAGGCCAAGGCGGGCGGATCACGAGGTCAGGAGTTCGAGACCAGCCTGGCTAATATGGTGAAACCCTGTCTCTACTAAAAATACAAAAATTAGCCGGGCGTGGTGGTGCATGCCTGTAATCCCAGCTGCTTGGGAGGCTGAGGCCAGAGAATTGCTTTAACCAGGAGGCAGAGGTTGCAGTGAGCCAAGATTATGTCAGTGCACTCCAGCCTGGGCGACAGAGCAAGATTCCATCTCCCCCCCAAAAAAAAAGAAAAGAAAAAGAAATATATTTATAAGGCTATAGCTTCCATAGGTAGTGATTTCTCTGATGGCTCTGAGCGAAGTAAATTGAAAACCTATAGAAAGGATTTACTATTGTAGATGCCATTAGAAACATTCGCAATTCACAGGAGAAAGTTAAAATATCAACATTAATAGAAGTTTGGAAGAAGCCGATTCCAACTATCATGAATGACTTTGAGGGATTCAAGAATTCAGTGGAGGAAGTAACTGCAGATGGGGTAGAAATAGCAAGAGAATTAGAATTAGAAGTGGACCCTGAAGATGTGGCTGAATTGATGTAATTTAATGATTAAATTTGAATGAATGAGGAGCGTCTCCTGTTGCCCAGGCTGAAGTGCAGTGGTGCAATCATGGCTTACTGCTGCCTTTAACTCCTTGGACTCAAGCGATCCCTCCCAAGTTGCTAGGATTACAGGTGTGAGCCACGGTGCCTGGCTACAAAATGGTGTTTTGAGATAGAATCTACTTTTAGTGAAGATGCTACGAACATTGTTGAAATGACAACATAGAATTTAGAATATTACATAAACTTAGTGATAAAGCAGCAGCAGGGTTTGAGAAGATGGACTTGCATTTTGAAAGAAGTTCTACTATGAGTAAAATGCTACCAAACAACATCACAATCTACCAGAGAAATCTTTCATGAAAAGAAGAGTTAATCAATGGAGCAAACTTCCTTACTGTCTTATTTTTTTAAATTGCCACAGCCACCCCAACCTTCATCACCCGCCACACTGATCAGTTAGCAGTCACCAGCATCGAGGCAAGACCTCCACCAGCAGAGAGATTAGGACTCCCTGAAGGCTCAGATGATCATTAGCATTTTTAGCAATACATTTTTTTTTTTTTTTTTTTTAAGACGGAGTCTCGCTCTGTTGCCCAGGCTGGAGTGCAGTGGCGCAATCTCGGCTCACTGCAAGCTCCGCCTCCCGGGTTCACGCCATTCTCCTGCCTCAGCCTCTCCGAGTAGCTGGGACTACAGGCGCCCGCCACCACGCCCGGCTAATTTTTTGTATTTTTAGTAGAGACGGGGTTTCACCGTGGTCTCGATCTCCTGACCTCCTGATCCGCCGGCCTCGGCCTCCCAAAGTGCTGGGATTACAAGCGTGAGCCACCGTGCCCGGCCAGCAATAAAATATTTTTTAATTAAGTACTTTTTAGACACAATGCTACTGCACACTTAATAGACTACAAATAGCATAGACATAACTTATAAATATGCACAGGAAATCAAAAAGTGTGTGACTTGCATTATTGCAATATTCACTTAATTGTGGTGGTTTGGAACTGAACCCGCAATATCTCTGAGGTATGCCTGAACACCTATATTCTTATTATATTCTTAATTTTGTTGCACTAAAATACAGATAGGAGTTGTGCTCACTTCGGCAGCACATATACTAAAATAAGGATAGGAGTTTATGCATTACTCACTAATAAAAGTCAGTTTCTCTGCTGGCATGGAGAATAGGAGAGTATTGCCAAACAACAACAACAACAGCAACAACAACTATAATGGCACCTCTCCTGCCAAGCTGGGAAATTTTACACCAGGGATTTCCAATATGAAGCTCTACCCAAGAATAGAGTGGCCCACTTGAGTGTCATAACTTATACATCACCCTAACCTAGTTCGCATAAATCCTAACCAATTACCAAACAATAATATGAAAAGTTTGATCAAAACATTTTCTTCTGAAAAAGATGAGCCAAGTTTGAGGCCTCTTTGAGGTAGGGAGGAAAGTTTCCACAGTTAATGCAACTCAAAATAGGAGGTTGGTGTGCCCAGTTTCCATTGCCTCATTCATCAAGAGAGTTTGTGTTTTGACTTTTGGAAGTCAGTTTTATGGCATGATGTAATGGAGAAAATAATGAAGATTGCAAATTTTCTTTATGCTTATACTTTAATCACTGCTGCTTTACGGATATTTAAGAAGCTAATGCAAGAGAAGTAGATTTAGTCTTTTTAAATTTAGTTACATGGCTAAGTTCTAGAAATTTTTGAAGAAATGTGTTGAAGTGTTCTTAAAATTATAGTCTTAGATCCTACTTGCTGAACCTCCAAAGACCCCAGAAGGCTGCACACACTTTTCCTTGATGTTACATAGCATAATGTAACATATGCAATGTAATGTAACATCCTCTATGTTACATACCAGTTTCCGTACATAGCTAATGCAACTAACATAACACAAAATCCTCCATGTCCATTATAAAAGTGACTGTTTTGGCAGATCAAGGTCAGGAGATCGAGACCATCCTAGGTAACACAGTGAAACCTTGTTTCTACTAAAAATACAAAAAATTAGCTGTGCGTGGTGGTGGGCGCCTATAGTCCCAGCTACTCAGGAGGCTGAGGCAGGAGAATGGCGTGAATCCGGGAGGCGGAGCTTGCAGTAAGCCAAGATCACACCACTGCACTCCAGCCCGGGCAACAGAGCAAGACTCTGTCTCAAAAAAAAAAAAAAAAAAAAAAGACTGTTTTGTATTCAGATTCAAACTTGACAAGTGAATTGAGAAGATAGTACCCAAGACTGTTTTCTTTTTCTTCTTTTCTTTTTTAGATAGTGTCTTGCTCTGTTGCTCAGGCTGGAGTGCAGAGCACGATGATCTCAGTTCACTGCAGCCTCTGCCTCCCAGGTTCAAGCCATTCTCCTGCCTCAGCCTCCTGAGCAGCTGGGATTACAGGAGCATGCCACCACGCCTGGCTAATTTTTGTAGAGATGGGGTTTCACCATGTTGGCCAAGCTGGTCTCAAACTCCTGACCTCAGGTGATCCACCTGCCTCAGCCTCCCAAAGTTCTGGGATTACAGGCGTGAGCCACCATGCCCTGCCGACTGTTTTGTTTTTAATGCTGAACTCTTGAGTTCAAAGGATTTTAAAGAATCACATATTTAGTGAAAATAAGTCCTAATTTTGAAAGCTATTTCACAGATTTTGTTGATTCTAAGTTGCATTCTCTGAAACTCTGAGATACAACCACAGGATGTGTGTGATGATTCCTGTGATTATAAAGCCCTGGACCTATCAGAGTGGCTCATTTTCATAAGAAACCACTTGTGCTAAAAGCAAACTACACCATTAACACACAATAGAAGTAAGTATCTTAAAGTTAGCTGTGAAATGGAAATACATATTAATGAGTATAGTAGTTCCCTCTTATCCCTGGTTTCATTTTCACCAGTTTTAGTTACCAGTGGTACAGTACAGTAAGATATTTTGAGAGCGAGCGAGCATACATTCACATAACTTATTACAGTATACTATAATAATTGTTCTATGTTATTATAATTATTGTTAATCTCTTACTGCTCCTAATTTATAAATTATACATAGGGTTTTGTACCATGTGCAGTTTCAGACATCCACGGGGGATCCTGGAACATATCCTACTGTGGATAAGGGGGAACTACTGTAATTATTTACATCAGCTCTGCTCCTGTCTTATTCCAGGATGCTATAACAGAATACTACAGACTGTGTGGCTTAAACAACAGAAATTTCTCACAGTTTGGAGGTAGGGAAGTTAAAGATCAAGGTGCCAGCAGATCCGGTGTCTGGTGAAGGTATGCCTTCTGGTTTGCTGTCTTCTCCTTGTATCCTCACTTGGCAAGAGAGCAGAGAGTGTGATCATCTCTCTCATGTTTCCACTTACAAGGGCACTAATCCCATTCATGAAGGTTCCACCCTCATGACCTAAGTGTCTCCCAAAGGCCCCACCTCCAAATACCATCACATTGGGGATTTAGTCTCCAACATACGAATATTGCGGGGGACACAAACATTTAGTTTACAGCAGGTCTCCTCTTTCAGTCCCATAAAGAGGAGGGCTCTGCCTTGCCAGACCAATTCATTTGTGATTTTGTGATTCCAACTCAGAAGGAAAGAGAGCTGGGGCAAAGCATCTGAAGCACACAAGAGCAAGGCAAGTTTTGAAAGAGACATAAAAACAAATACTGTGTGTGCAAGAGAAGTGGATGAGAGAAAAAGTGTTTAAGATATATTGTTTGCTATGAGAATATAGCAACAATTCTATTCACAGTGTTCAGCTATGAGAATTTTTTTTCTTTTTTTAGACACAGTCTTGCTCTGTCACCCAGGCGGGAGTGCCACAATGTCATCATAGCTCACTGCAGCCTCAATTTCCTGGGCTCAGGTGACCCTCTCACCCCAGCCTTCAGAGTATCTGAGACTACAGCTGCATGCAACCACACCTGGCTAATTTGTGTATTTTTTGTAGAGACTGGGTTTCATGATGTTGGCCAGGTTGGTCTTGAACTCCTGGGCTCAAGTGATCCTCTCTCCTTGACCTCCCAAAGTACTGGGATTACAGGCATGAGCTACAATGCCCAGCCTGAGAATTTTTTAAAAGTCATTTTGAAATTGGGTTTCAGGTTCTTGCCTGTGTTTTTTGAATATGGTACTGCTCTAAGACTGGAAAATGTGGACCATAGATTTATAAATACTACACAAAATACTAATCCTAAACTACAGAAATTTCTGGACAAATTTTGAGTAATGTGGGTGGTTACCTAGCTATTTTATGAAACTGCAGAATTAAAGGCCTTTATCTGTAAAAATAACCTCATCAGATTGTTATCATTTTAAAAAAACATCTTCACACCTCCTAGAAGACTCCAAGGTGTAAATATCCTCTTTAAATGTACCAGTAAGTAGACTAAGCCCTAGAATGGTATAATTCTTTTTTTTACAAATAAAGTTTATTGTACTGTTTGGGGGATGGTATATTTATTACTGCCAAAAAAATTATCATTTTGAATTGCTAATAAGCTATAATAACAAACATCAGTAATAAAAACTTAAAACATTCATAAAACTGAGCTGAAAACATGCTCCCAGGCCTAGTAAGGAATCTGGCCAATATACTGTATAACTTGAACGTTCAGTTCCTAAGTTATTTACAACATGTTTTAGCCCTCTTTTAATAATAATAACAAAAAGGTAGGAATATCTTGTATTCCTCCCGCTAGTTGGATGTATTAAAGTGCTTTCACAAAACTAAGACCATGGTGCTAACTCAATATAAAAAGGTTGAAAAAGATGTTCCTTCTTTTCTTCAGAAAGTTAATGTTCCCTCTCCATATCTGTATTTGCTCAAAGATGAAGCTTTGCATCTGGGAAGTCCTTGAGTAGAGTATCTCAGAAATAGAAAGCCTAGACTCTCAAGGCTTCATTCCTTTGGCCAACATCTTTGGAGCCTCTCCTTTGTGCAAAACACAGTGGCCGGTGCCAGGGCAGCACACAAGCGTCCACAGGAGGCAATCCCTGCTGTGAGGGGCCAGGGAAGGGCCCAACTAGGAGTGCCAACGACCGCCTAAAATACAGCAGGGCGGCTGCACGGCTAACGTGCGTGTAATTGACTACAGCAAGAAGGATGAGGATCTGTCCATAAATGCAAAGTTCCCCTTCCCGTCGAGTCCGTGTCCCCCATGAAGCCCCGGGTCAAGACAGCTGGGTCTAGAGAGCTGGGTCTAGAACTCGCCATCCCGCCCTGAGGGTGTCAAGTGCAGCGTGGAGAGATCTGAGGGGGAAACAAAAAGGCCGAGATAGCCGAAAGGACCAAGCCCGCGCGACCCCCGAAGGCACTGACGCACGTAGCGCGGCCGGGCTGGGGTCCCACAGGCCCTCAGCGCCGCTTTTTGCCGGGGAGGGAAGCCCGCGGTTCTGCGGACCGCGCGGTCGCAGTCGCGGGTCTGCGCCAGGCTCAGGACAGGGCGAGGGTGTGTCGCCTCCCGTGCGGCTAGGCCCGGGGTTCGGGGGCGGCCTCGCGGCGAAGCCCCGCCCCCGGCACCGCCCCTCAGGCGCGCGAGCAGATCCCGCGCGGCGCCAACCCTTTCCCGGGTCATCGCCCCTCCCCTCTTCCGGGCCGCGAGCCCCCTGCGCGCCGCTTTGGGGCTGCGCTCACTCGTGTGCGCGCTCGCCCGCCCGCCAGTCCTCTCAGCGCGCGCTTGGCCGCCCGACGACGCGGGAGCGGCACGCGCCGGACGAGGTTCGCTGCGCTCCCTGTTGCCCAGCGCGGGCCCGTTGAGGCGGAGCCCTCAGTTCCCGGCCAGGACACGGTCTGGGCCGCCGAATCTCCGGCCGGAGAGCGGCGGCGGCAGCGGCGGTGAGGAGACCGGGCCGGGGAAAGGCAGACATGGCGGGGCTGTGGGTATCGGGGGAGGGTGGTCCGGGCGCCCCTGCGGCCACGTCGAAGGCTCGCTGGCGGGCGGCGCACCGGGGACAGGGGAGGGGCAGGGGATGGAACCAGGTTGCATGGGCTCCGGCTCGGCGCCAGAGCAGGGCTGCGGGCCGCGAGGGCGGCCCGCGAGGCTTTCCGCGGGACCCTCGGCGGGCGCCTGAGGAAAAAGACGCCGCCTCAGGGCTCCTGCCACGTTTCCCACAGCGCGTTACCTTCCGCCTCCGGGTGGGCGACAGCCCCGCGGCTTCCCACTCTCTGCCCACCCCCTTCGCGTCGGTGGGTTTTCTGGAGCCTCGCTTGTTTGCTGGAGAGTCGCGCCTCTGGGAAGCCGGGTTCTCGAACCCAGGGCCGCCCGCTGGGGACAGCGGACCTGCGGGCCAGCGGGGCAGGCGCACCCTGGCGAGGATGTTGTCGGGGAGGCTGGGCGTTGGGCGCCAGGGCCCTTCCCCTTGAACTTGGGGAAAACCGGGATTGCAGAAGTTGGGCGCAGCTCAAGGCGGTTCTTTCAAGAGTGGGTGGAGACGTTTGATCCCTCCTCACCTACCTCTCTCAAAACCCCAGCGGGAGAGCCTAGCAGCAGGTTTCGATGGTTTCAAAAAGTCCAACTCTTAGCCCCTTGGAAAATTATTTCCCGTCTTCATGGTTTGGAGCCCGCTTTGTGGCGCCGCTGAGGCCGGGCCGGGGCTCCTCACCCCACGGGCCAGTCTTCTCGCGCCCTCCACCTTGGGAACGTCTATCAGGAGAAAAATGTGTTCCTAGAAACGTTTGCGATTAGCTTTTCGTTACAAGGGAGGGAAAAGTACAAATTTATAAACTTCTGCGAGGCCGAGCTTGATTCTGGATTCCCTTTGGGTTTTATCCACGCAACCGTGAGCAGAGGAGCCTTGTGGAACAAAGTAGAACTTGAGGAGCAGCCGCCGCGGTGACGAGGTCCCAGGATGACGTCACCGTGCGATATTTAAAATGGGAGCCTTTTGCTCTGAGTGTGGGTGGAGGACGCCTACTTACTCAAGACGCCTGAGGTCTTCTTGGCCCTGCTTGCCTCTGGTGGTTCTCGCCCTGACTGTAACTCTCCCTCTTTCACCTTTTGGTACTCCTAGAATACTGGTGGGAGTGGGCTTATTTTTCAGCTGTTCCAGCTATCATTTCTTCAAACGGGGAAAACAAAAGTCCAAGTGAGTCATCTTGTGTTACAACCAAAAGCAACCACTAAGTGGTTCTTTCCTTCTTTTCTATTTTTTTTTTTATATGAAGCAGAGCAAACAAAAACAAATCCAGAACTCAGATATGTGGCACATAGTTGGCAAATGTAATGAATGAGGAGAATGATCTAGTTAAAGATTCAGTAAATTTCTTTAGTGTGGTTCCTTGTTTGCTTTGCTGGAGTGGAGGCTAATGTAGTTCCATCAGCAAAACTTTCTTCCCAACCCGTATATTAAATTGCCTTGGGTTTTCTTTTTCATTGTATGGTGGTGGAATATAAATGTAGCTTTACAAAGTGGAAATGGCTCACATTTTTCAGGAGGAGGCTGCACAGCAGTCGTGGTGGGCTGGGGTTATGTGTACTTGCACACTCGTGTGTGGACCCATGCCCAGTGCCTGGTAGCTGGCTGTAGAAGGTGAATTTCCCATTCTAGGGTTCTGGGAGGAAGATTTGTGTGCCTTCCCCTCCAGGATCAGGCTATCTGTGGATGCCAGCACACCTCTCAGATAACTGTGTAGAATTTATTTAACAGTGAGGTTCCTTGTTTGAATTTGCACTTGGAATAAAGGAGTCACATTCTGAAGAGAGACTTAAAGAGCAATTTGAGAAAAGAAAGCTAACAATCAGCTTTATTTTTTTGGAAATGTGGGAACACAAACTACTGCTAGGTTAGTCGTTTTTATGCTAAACATAGCAGAAGCTGTATGTTTTTAATACGTAATTGGCTCCCAATAAGGTGATGTTGCTTACTAAATGCAGCATCTTAATAACTCCAGGTTACAGCAGCCAGATGAATGAGCTCACTGAGACAGAACATACATCAAAACAATCTTAGGACAACGGTTTGCCTTTAAGGATTAATCAGTGATAAATCAGATATACCATTTTTAAAGTCCTTTGAGGCAATCCAAAATGTAGCTAAATCTCTGATTATTTCTTTTAGTTTGTTTTTCTGTGGGTGACCTGAATTTCCATTTCTTAAATATGTCCTGATAGAGCCACTAGTTTTTGTGTCTGTTAACTTCTGGATAAATGTATCTCTCTTCCTGAAAGAGTACTTTCGGAAAGTCAATGCTGAAATTTTTTATGTAGAACAGTTTTGGGATTTAATTTATATACCATGCAATTCACCCATTTAAAATATACAGTTCAATGGTTTTAGTATATTCACAAAGTTGTACAACCATTACTATAGTGAAATTTAGTAAATATTTTTATCACCCCAAAAAGTAACCCTGTACTTATTAGCAATGCTCCTTTTCTCGGCTTCCCACTTCCCCATAGGCCACTAATCTGTTTTCTGTCTATATACATTTGCTTATTCTGGATATTTCTTATCAGTGGAATCGTACAATATGTGGTCATTTGTGACTGGCTTCTTTCCCTTAGTGTGATGTATTCAAGGTTCACCCGTGTTGTAGCTTATATTAGTACTCATTCGTTTTAATTGCTGAACAATATTCCATTACGTGTATACCACAGTATTTGTCCATTCCTTAGTTGGTAAACATATAGATTGTTTTTACTTTTCAGCTGTCATGAATACTGCTATGGGCATTTCTGTATTCAAGGTTCACCCATATTGTAGCTTGTATTAGTACTCATTCCTTTTCATTGCTGAATAATATTCCATACATGTGTATACCACAGTATTTGTCCATTCTTTAGTTGGTAAACATATTGTTTTCACTTTTTAGCTATTAAGAATACTGCTATGGGCATTTCTGTACAAGGTTTTTGTGTGGACATATGTTTTCATTTCTCTTGGGCAGATAGTTAGAAGTAGAATTGGCCGTGTCGTATGATAACTCTGTTTAACCTTTTTAGGAACTGCCGAACTTTTCTGTTATAAAATAGCTCTACAGTTCTAGATTTTAAAGTAGACTTTTTTTATGTTTTAAAGTTCAAATCATTTCACAGAATTTTAAACTTACATTATTGCAGCTAAATATTGACACACACAGTAACATCTATGTCGTATCATTTATTATAGTGCTTCTCTTTTACTGATAGGTCTGGTTTTATTTTGGCCAACAGGAGCAATGTGCTGTCTTTATGGAATTTCTTCATGAAGCTAAGTGATAAGATTTTTAAGTAGTATTTTATAATAAGGCCTTTATGGCTTAAAGATAAGTAGATTGTTTTCTACTCCAGATATAAGCCAAAGAAATACAAGATAAAAAAAAAAAAAAAAAAAAAATAAAAAAATACAATGTTTATGGTTTGCAACAGGTAATGTTTTGGAGAGGAGAAACTTGGGTCGATGAAGACTTAGGTAAAGAGAGGATCCATCATGCCCTGTAGTAAGGAGCTCAGTGGAGTTTCTTACTCAGAGCTTCATCTTCCCAGTTTTTATATTTTGGTTTTTTGAGAAAACATGTTTTATCTTTGCAGGGAAAAAAATGAAGAACGAAATCGCTGCCGTTGTCTTCTTTTTCACAAGGCTAGTTCGAAAACATGATAAGTTGAAAAAAGAGGCAGTTGAGAGGTTTGCTGAGAAATTGACCCTAATACTTCAAGAAAAATATAAAAATCACTGGTATCCAGAAAAACCATCGAAAGGACAGGCCTACAGGTAAAGGATTAGATTGGATTAAGCAGAGGCTGATCAACCCCTGAGGTGGGTTCCAGGCCAGATGATTAAAGGGCGTGCAGACCATGTCTACAGGTGTTTCATCTGCAAAATATAGAACTCTGGGGTGTTTGTGTATTTTGTCTTTACTCATTTTAAAACAAGTATTTGTTGGTGGAGTGGTAGAGTCCCACTGCCTGGACGCAGGAGGCCAATGCTATGGGGTCATAGGAGTTAGTCTTTTGTGGTTATAGCCTGGCTCCTAACAGTGCATTTCTGTTTATCACACATACTTAGGGATTTTCACAATTCTAGAGGACCCCTAATAACACATTAATGGGCATGGTAGGAGTTGAAAGAAGTGAATCTTGCATCTAAAAGTAAATTACATGTTATATGTTCTTTGAAAAAAAAAGTTTTATGGAAAAGGGGAACTAAGATTATTAGACACCTGATATGTCGTTAATACAAGAATAATCTCATTTATATATTTGTGGTAGAAGTCAGTGTAACTATTTTCTAGATGAATGTGACTCACCTGTGATCCATGACTAGTAAATAATGGCTCTGGGATTTGCTTTTTTGGGGGCTTTTTTTTTTTTTGTGGTATTGTTTTTGCTCTGTCACCCAGTCTAGAGTGCAGTGGTATAACTATAGCTCACTGCAGCCTCAAACTCCTGGGCTCAAGCAATCCTACTGCCTCAGACTCCAAAGTAGCTAGGATTATAGACATGCGCCAACACACCAGGCAAATTAAAAAAAAATTTTTTTTTGTAGAGATGGGATCTTACTGTGTTAGCCAGGTGAGTCTCAAACTCCTGGCCTCACGCGATCTTCTGCCTTTGCCTCCCAGAATGTTAGGATTACAGGCGTGAGCCACCATGCCTGGCCAAGGTTCTGGGATTTGAACTCAGGTCTACATGACACCATGTTTTCATGGGCTTTCTGCACACCACAGTGCTACCACTGTTTTGGCACTGAGAAGGAAGATAATTCTCACTTGCAGCTGTCTTTTGTACTATGCTTTATAAGGTACATTTACAGGTTAAAGAAGAGCAGACTCCTATAAAACATGCCCTGGCATGCTCACTGTAGTATTTATGTGACTGCTCAGGAACCTCAGTTGAGAATGTTCTGCTAAACTTAGCTGTCAAACATTGTCCCATTTGTGGATGTGGCCACAAGAAATGAAAGTGGAACAGTGACTATAGTGATAACTACAGAAATTCTCTTTTATTTGTATATATTGATGTCCCCAAAGTTTCCTACACAAATCAACACTTTGTGCTTTGATGTCAGAAAGACTTCCTTTCTGCCACTGAGCTCTTGCAAGTACAGCACTATTCAAGGAATCTAAAAAGGAGGCAAACATATTATTTGCTAATTTCTCATGTACTGAAAATCAAATGAGCTTGTGTTCTGTTGACAAGGAGAGAATCAAAATAGTATATTTTCCTTTTCATTTTTAATCCAGAGATTTCCAGTAAATTGGAAAATGTGAATTAAAATAGAAATGTGCATGCTAACACAGGCTCAAGTCATTTTTTATCTTATCACTTGATTCTCTTAATTTTTTTTTTTTTGCATATTTTCATTTCTGATAGAGTGAACAGCTTTCGTGAGTTAGAACCATTGAGGCTTTTTACTTTGATTTAATTGACATTGGATGAAGGCTTTTTGGAAGTGCCAAGCCACCATACTATTACTGAAAAAAGAGGCACTGTCAAGTAAATACTTAAAGGTCAGACAGTGTACAATTTCATTTCCATTAATTCTAAAAACTTGAGAAAAAAAACTGAAACAAGATTAAATTGGCATGTGATCAGAAGTATCATTACTGAGTCATTTTAAAGCTGTATTTGAAGTAGAGAAAATAGTGGGTTGTTACTGTTATAAAAATGAATAGAATATAAGATTAACCAAGTTGGTAGAGACTTCAGTCCATAGAATAGGTGGAGACTCTTCAGTCCATAGAGTAGGTGGAGTGTTCTTTCTCTTACAAAATGTTTGTAAGTTGAAATTGTTTTTCTGCAGTATAAATAAGATACTTGTGGAGAGCAATTTGGCAATATTATCAAGATCTGTAAAAATATTCATACCTTTTGAACAGTAAGTCTCCCAAGAATCTATTCTAGAAGTATAATTAGAAATGCAGACGAACATGTATGAATATGGATGTTTCTTACACTTTGTAATTGCAAAAATGGAAAGAACTAAACTGTCAACATTAAGTAAATGATACAATATTTTTATGCAACTTTTAAAATTTTGTTTTTGAAGAGTAGTTAATGGATAAGTAGTCAGTATGTAGAGTGAAAAAAACAGTACAAAACATGTAAGGTATGCAGATTTTGTTGAAGCACAGACTCTCTTTAACCATCTATATTTATATATAATTTGTAAGCTTAGAGCCTGTATCACCTTCATTGTAGATAAGAAAACACACACATCTAAGATATATCTTTTTATCCTTAACCGTTTTTTATCTTTTATCCTTAACCAGAGCACATGGGATCTTTCAAATTACCCTATACAATATTAGAATCTATAGCATAAGACCATGTGTTTAAAAGGACTAAGCAGTATTTTACATACTAGAAAATAATTTTTCTCACTTAGCCTTTGTTATATTGTTAATGGTGATGCTAAGATAAGTACATATATACAGGGTTGAGTATTAAGGAAATAACTTGCCCTTTGGAGTCTGGTGGCCTGGATTTGAACCCTAGATCCATCACTTACTAGCTGTGTAATGTTGGGAAGTTACTCAAACTCTCTCTGCCTCCCTTTTTCTTTATGCTGAGGAAAAAAGTATCTAACTCACAGGATGATCATGAGAATTAAGAGTTAATACATGCAAAGCATTTAGGAAATTGTCCATTGCATAATAAATTCTTAAAAATGGTTATTATTGTTAATATTACTATGTAGAAACATTTATTCCTATTACCTATTGAGAACTTTTTCATTTTTTATTTTTATTTTTATTTATTTATTTATTTATTTTTGAGACGGAGTCTCACTCTGTCCCCCAGGCTGGAGTGCAGTGGTGCGATCTCTGCTCACAGCAAGCTCGGCCTTCCGGGTTCACGCCATTCTCCTGCCTCAGCCTCCCGAGTAGCTGGGACTACAGGTGCCCGCCACCACGCCCAGCTAATTTTTTGTATTTTTAGTAGAGACGGGGTTTCACCGTGTTAGCCAGGATGGTCTCGATCTCCTGACCTCGTGATCCATCCACCTCGGCCTCCCAAAGTGCTGGGATTACAGTGGCTCACCACTGCGCCCAGCCAACTTTTTCATTTTTTAAATAGAAATTAAAACCAACTAATAATTTAACTTTTACAAAATCTTTAAATAGCACATTAGCCTTTATATCATTGTATTTTACAGCATAATTACTATTTATCAATTAACTTGTATTTCCATGTTGTATAGTCTCAGGTCTGAGGAAGCGGTATGGTGACTTAACTAAGCTTACCTGATAAATACTAGGATTAGTGCTGAAATCCAAGTTCTCTTGATTGATTCTGGATTGTAGGCAGTAAATACTTTTCCTTCATAGGCCCTATTTCCCTACTTAATCAGAATGCTTATCATTTAACAGAATGCATATTTTTGTATTTATTAAACATTCCATTAGGTAGATGTCGTATAATAGGTTAAAAAAAAGATGGGACAGGGGCTCTATTGGTTTAGAAATTTTCCTCACTTAATTTTGACAACTATTTAAATAAAAGTCCTTGGGTAAATAGAAGTTAAATGAAATAAGCCAATAACATGTTAGTTAGGTATTTTAATCATAAGTATGTGATATGAATGAATCTGTGTCCTTCACTTACCATGTATTTATAGAACAATTATAGGTAAAGCAAGGGTGTCCTCTTACCACTTTACTATCTGAGATATAAAAGCAAGTTAATGACAGATCAGAACTTGTCATAAGCATTTCCAAATACCATCTGAAACATTAGATGAGGAGGCCTTTTGTTAGAGATTTTTTTGTATAGGAACTTGGCCTACAGAAACTTTTACCTTCAGAGTTCTAAAATTTTGTGCAACTTTCATATTCCTTGCTCATTTAATGTACATGGGTGGTCAAGTCTCTGGGTAGACTGAGGTAGACCCAGTACCAGTGATTTCCTTGGGCTCACATAGGTGCCATCTTTTTTTCAGGCTGCCTCTGTGCCTGTAGTTCACATTTATTATCTCTTTAGGATAGATATGCTCCTAGGTTGTCTACCAGGGTATTTTTTTATTACTGTTTTATTACTCATCTTGGCAAGTATGAATAGATATTACGGCGTTTATGATTAAATTCATTTAAATCCATTAACGTAACTCCACTTTGTTGTAGATGTATTCGTGTCAATAAATTTCAGAGAGTTGATCCTGATGTCCTGAAAGCCTGTGAAAACAGCTGCATCTTGTATAGTGACCTGGGCTTGCCAAAGGAGCTCACTCTCTGGGTGGACCCATGTGAGGTGTGCTGTCGGTGAGTTCTCAAGTTTAGAGGCTGAACGGATGATCATGCTGGAACTAATTTTATGACATTCTGTCATGTACGGCCTGCCTGTGTATCTTTATGGCCAGGAGCTGGTGGTTTAACTCTCTCAGATGTAAATTTTATGAAATACTTTTCTGGAGGTGATGTTGAAGGACTAGTTACATTCCTGCTTTATAGCTGAGAAAAGAAACTGATTAGGCGGGAGTTTTCTAGTAGTGCTTTGCCAAGAAGCTTATTGTAGACCAAGAAGTAGACACCTAGATTCCGCTAGGTGTCTATTATCTTTAATTGGCGGTGCACTTGTCTATCTTCAAATTAAGAAGCTAATCCCAAATAATACTGGCTAACCACTTTTGGTTTGTTTCTGTTTCTGTTTATTCTCCCTCTCTCCTCTTTTTTTTTTTGGGACGGAGTTTCACTCTTGTTGCCCAGGCTGGAGCGCAATGGTGCATTCTTGGCTGTCTGCAACCTCTGCCTGCCGGGTTCAAGTGATTCTCCTGCTTCAGCCTCCTGAGTAGCTGGAATTACAGGTGCCCACCACTGTGCCTGGCTAATTTTTTTTTTAATGTTTTTAGTAGAGACCGGGTTTCACCATGTTGGCCAGGCTGGTCTCAAACTCCTAACCTTGTGATCCGCCTGCCTTGGCCTCCCAAATGCTGGGATTACAGGCGTGAGCCACTGCGCCCGGCCTCCTCTTTTTTGATTATGTAAGTGACTGAGTGATACTTTCGTGGTTTTATTTTTACAATGGAAGTTATTTTTCACATCTAATGAATAGAGTTGTGAAAGATCAGTGCTAGGTATGAAATCTTTTTGAACTCCGCTTGCTCAAAAACCATTATTTGTGGACCAGGCACTCTCAGTTGTGGGGTTTTCAAACGAAAGCAACATTCTGCTTTTAGGTAGTTCAGTTTGAAATTAAGGAGAAGAAAAGTAAGCAAATTCGTTATCTGATTTATGTTAGAAATGTGTACAAAATGCAGTGGTAGGTTGCACAAAGTAGAAAGTTACTGCATCTATTGAGGAGTCAGGAGACTACTGAGTAGGTGATACTTGAGCTGGGAGGTGAAGGATGAGCCATGGTTGACCACGTGACAAGGTGGGAAGGATGTTCTAAGTAGGAAGAAGATGAACAGAGGCATGGAATTCCTGCAAGAATTTTCCTGTGGCTCTACCTTTCGGATGTTTCTATTTGGTTTTGAGGTACAATTCACCTGACCACCTGGCCTCTTTATTGATTGTAGTAAAGCTGCTTTTTGAAGGAACCCTAACTATGTACTCCTAAGGTGGTTGCAGACTGACCTGATTCCAGCAATGAAGGTGGAGGCGAAGACATGAGAGCTGAATTACATGATTATTCTTCCATTAAATTTTGTCAGGACCACCGCTTGAGGTTACTACCTGATTTGCCAGTGGTTGGTGTAAGTTTACTGCTTCGGGAAACCAGGTGTAGGTGGTAGAGTTTTGTGATAAACATTCTCCAATACTTCTTTCTCGGGTAGAAAAGGGGAGCAAGCTATCTCAAATTTAGGTCTGAGAAAATAAACATGTTTAGATTCTGGGACTAATTAAAGACTTGCTTTAGGCTAGTTTCAGACTTGGAAAACTTTGGCCACTGAACTTGTGCAGAAGACCTCCATTTATAAGAAATAGCTGTCAAAAAGCTACTATATTGAATTGTTTACTTTTTAATTTGACCTGCACTTAGATCCTAGTTGGCTCCTGTTTAACACACAGTTAAGTTAGTTGTGTGGTTTCTTAACCCATGAAATGTGAGAAGCAGCATTTGAAAGAACGTTGATCAGTCAGATGCTACCAAAAAATGTCATGTGGTCTGACATAGAGGCAAAAATGAAAAAGCTAAAAAATCAGCACAATTATCACACAATCAAATAGTTTATGTTCAATGTAATGATCCTAAACCATCAGGGGAAAGTTTTTATGTCCAAGGATGTTTAACAAGTTACATAATTATATAAACATTTTGGACCTATGTATTTAAAATGCTTAAAATAAGTCTCAGTACCTGAACATAAAAACTTTAGTTATACGGACAGTCTACTTCAGTAGACATTTCATTACTTGATGATGCCTGGTAGGAAAAAACTGCTACTTTGCTTTCATCTTATTAATCTTAGAAAACCTTTGCATTCAGGAGGCTTCTAATTTATATGTAAAATTTTGCCAAAAATTGGCTCTGATGTGATTTTTTTCACAGCTAGTAGAAATCACCTGCGAGTGTCAGGTGTTCAATAACAGAACCCCAAAAAGAAAGACGTATTAACCGTTGAGTAGAGGTGGTTGATATAACAGAGGAAAAAGACATTGAGAAATGTTTTTTCACCAAAACTGGAAACATAGATATTTTGAAAATTAAAGCTGATCTAGCAAGTATACAATTGATCAAATATCTGAGAATCTTTAAAAATAATAACTCATTGGTATACTAGAGACTAAGATTGTAAAAAAAAATTGAGATGCACTGAGAACATTCTTCATAGTCTTCACTTACTCTGACAGAATAAAATGTTGCAAGAGTACAAAGAGTGCCATATAGTTAGAAAGGTTATCACTTAGTGATACAGAATAGAAAATAAATCTTGCCTATGATGAGAAGTTCTGAGAATAGATGCCAGCTTCATTATCTACTCAACATATTTTACAACTTTTTTTTTTGGGTGATTTCTGCAATCCTTTTTCCCCCAATACAGAGTGTTAGATACTATTGATTGTTTCTAAATAACTAAATTAGCCTTGATGTTTTACCAGTGATCATTGAAAAATGGAAAGTTTATCACATTCCGGGGACTGTTGTGGGGTGGGGGGAGCGGGGAGGGACAGCATTAGGAGACATACCTAATGCTAAATGACGAGTTAATGGGTGCAGGAAATCAACATGGCACATGGATACATATGTAACAAACCTGCACATTGTGCACATGTACCCTAAAACCTAAAGTATAATAAAAAAAAAAAAAAAGAAAAAAAAAAAGAATCAGAAAGAGAAAAAAATAAAATAAAATAAATAAATAAATAGTAAAAAAAAAAAAAAGAAAAATGGAAAGTTTAAAAGTTGTCCAGGTGTTTACTAATTCTCCTAAGAGATCGACTGCACATTGTAATGTTATAGTAGTATAGTCAGCAGCTTCTCTTACCATGAAGAGAGAGCCCTCATACCAAAATAGTACAAAGGGAGAAATGCAGAACCGAATTGGGTGTCAAAGAAATCTGAGTTAATAATGCTGATCCTTCAATCATTAGATATTTGCCCTTGGTTGAGGTTTCTTTCTACAAAGGCAGGAATTTTTCTCAAATTTCTTGCCGTTCCATTTTTGAATTTTGATTCCATTAACGGGCAAAACTGAAGATAGGCCTAAGCCATTGTTACGTTAGTGTCATTAACACATGAATTAACCCTTGATTGTCTTGAAATTTGTTGAGTCTTCCAACTGTGGAGAGGACATGGAGTAAATGTGTATTGCTAAAACCTTATGCTAAGTAAACTTGAAATTAGAGAACACAAATTTTATGTTGTGAGGAACTCAGTTGTTTAGGAATTTTATTTTTTGTTTTGTTTTGTTTTGTTTTAGAGAGAGGGTCTTGCTCTGTTGTCCAGGCTGGAATGCGGTGGCATGATCATAGCTCACTGTAATCGTGAACTCCTGGGCTCAAGCAATCCTCCTGCCTTGACCTCTCAAAGTACTAGAGTTACAGATGGAAGCTACCATGTCCAGCTTCTGTTTAGGTATTTTATACTACGAAGAGTCACCAGCCGTAGATCAACCACTATCTAGCCAGCTCCAGCTTCCTCGTCCAGCATATAGGAAACTAAGGCCTAGGGAAATTAAGTGACTTGCCTGTGGTGACCAGAGCTAGTCAGTGGCAGAACCAGAATGAGAAACTAGTCTAATGCCCGCCACCCCCGCTTTTATTTATTTTATTTTTTTTTTGAGACAGAGTCTCGCTCTGTTGCCCAGGCTGGAGTGCAGTGGCACCATCTCAGCTCACTGCAACCTGTGCCTCCCAGGTTCAAGCAATTCTCCTGCCTCACTCAGCCTCCCGAGTAGCCGGGATTACAGGTGCACACCACCATGCCTGGCTAATGTTTTGTATTTTTAGTAGAGATGGGGTTTCACCATGTTGGCCAGGCTGGCCTCGAACGCCTGACCTCATGATGCGCCCGCCTTGGCCTCCCAAAGTACTGGGATTACAGGCGTGAGCCACCGCGCCCAGCCCCTGTAGCAACTTTTATGAGGTAAACTAAAAAAGAATAGAAAAGTGAAGTTATGTACTATATTTAAGTAGTATTTATAGTTTCATTTGGCCAATAGGAATGGAAGACAGCATAGCCATCTGAAGAAATAGAACTCATCTATCTGATCTATGAGACTACTAGATTTCCACATACATTTTTTCTGTTTTTTAATTTTTTGTTTTTTTTTTGTTTGTTTGTTTTGTTTTGTTTTTTTGAGAGACAGGGTCTCGCCATGTTACCCAGACTGGTCTCAAATTCCTGGGCTCAAGCAGTCTGCCCACCTAGGCCTCCTGAAGTTCTGGGATTACAGGTGTAAGCCACTGCACCCAGCCTCATGTACATTTTCAAAGGCTTTATAGCAGTTAAGCCTTTCACTTTATAATAGATAACCATTCAGATTCAGAAATAATTTGAGATGTGTGCTATCTTGAAATGAATTAACATCAGCTAACTATTTTTATTGAATCAAAAGCTTGGCATTATTTCTACTTAGAGTTACTTATTTTTATCTTTTTTCAAACTTAGAATCACTTTAATTGCATTTCTAACTGTATATGTTTTGTAAGAACTGCTTAACAATATCCTTTGTCCTGATGCTAGAAATTGTTTGATAGTGTTGACATTGTGCAATCTATTTAAATAGATTTGTGGATTTCTCCTATGTCCACTGAATAAAAACTCTTGGTTGTACTTGAGTTTATTACACTATTTTCCTACGTTTCAGATTTTCTTTTTAAGTAACCAGCAGCATAGGTTACATATTTTGACAACTTAAAAAAAAAATCAAAAATCTTCAAAAATGTTTTGGAAGAATAACAAGATATTTTCCATCTAACCTTAAAAAAAAATTAAGATGAGAGGTGAGTAGTTATCCTAGGAAACTCTGAAGTAAGCAATATAATTTAAGCAAAACCTCTATATTCTTCAACAACTATCTTTTTTCTTTAATCTCAATAACTGCCTCAGTTCTCATTTTTGTGAGTATAAATAACAGGCCCCCTTTTTTATTTAATTGGGGTTAAAGTCAATTTTATGGGAAATTTCTAGTTGATCTGTGACTTGAATTACTAGGATATATATTACATTTATAAGTACAGCTGGGGCTGGGCGTGATGGCTCATGCCTATAATCCCAGCACTTTGGGAGGCCGAGGCGGGTGGATCACCTGAGGTCAGGAGTTCAAGACCAGCTTGGCCATCGTGGTGCAACCTCATCTCTACTAAAAATAGAAAAATTAGCTGGGCGTGGTGGCGGGCACCTGTAATCCCAGCTAGGTTGAGGCAGGAGAATCACTTGAATACCTGGGAGGTGGAGGTTGTAGTGGGCCGAGATCACACCCGTTGCACTCCAGTCTGGGCAACAGAGAGAGACTCCGTCTCAAAAAAAAAAAAAAAACAGCCAGTGGCGCATGCCTGTAATTCCAGCACTTTGGGTGGCTGAAGTGGGTGGATCTCTTGAGCCTGGGAGTTCAGGACCAGCCTCAGCAACATGGTGAAACCCTGTCTCTTAAAATGTATATAAATTAGCTGGGCATGGTGATACACTCCTGTAGTCCCAGCCTCTTGGGAGGTTTGAGGTTGGAGGATCGATCACCTGAGCCCAGGAGGTAGAGTCTGCAGTGAGCTGTGATTGTGCCACTGCACTCCAGCCAGGGCAACAGAGTGAAACCCATCTCAAAAAAATAAAAATACATCAGAATGTTTTATTGTACAAACAATTTCATTGGTACATACAAAAATGTAATCAAAACAATGGACTTTTTTGATGTTTTAAACAATTTTTTTTTTTTAGAAATTAGTAGAAAGAAAATAAGGAAAGAAAATGGGGTTACGTTTATGAATACTTAAATAGACCAGAAGTAGAAAACTGTGGTTTGCTTGCTGGCATTGAGCTGTATTAGGATATTAAATGTGTAGGGTCAAGTTCTATGATGATTCCATCTTTGCCTTGTATTGATGGCATGTCCATATCTCTTTGTTTTTATGGACATTTTTTGCTTGCTGATGTGACTTCAAGATTTGTAAGTTTTTAATTTTATTCTTAGGTATGGAGAGAAAAACAATGCATTCATTGTTGCCAGCTTTGAAAATGAAGATGAGAACAAGGATGAGATCTCCAGGAAAGTTACCAGGGCCCTTGATAAGGTTACCTCTGATTATCATTCAGGATCCTCTTCTTCAGATGAAGAAACAAGTAAGGAAATGGAAGTGAAACCCAATTCGGTGACTGCAGCCGCAAGTCCTGTGTACCAGGTAACCATGAAACAGCTCAGTTTTAAAGGCATGTGCAGGGATTGCCAGGACCTTTCAGGTAGTCCTACTTGGCATTGCCCAAGGTTTCTGATTTGAGATTCTGGATAATAGTTCTTGCCTTCCCCCATGCTAAGGGGAAGCTGTTTCTCTGGCACGTAAATAGGCATCCTGAGTCATTTTATCAAAGGTCAGCTTCACTATACAATAACTAGGATAAATATATTTCAGAAAAATTGGCAAAAAGTAGAAAATTCATGATGGTAAAACATTCCCGATACTTTAAAATCTCATTCAAAAGTTACCACTTATTTTTTGTAGTATGTAACACTTTGTTTTGTACCTTTGGGTTTAACTTTCTATTCTCTCCCCTTCCATGATTAAACAGAAACCTCTCTAAATTTATTATATTATAATTAATATTTTACTCAAGCTGAAACATTGTCTCCCTTTTTGCTTTACTAGTTAAAAGTCATATAGCTAGTGTGCCTGCACTTACAGATCCATTCACTTATTTACTACTTATATCTACATACCAAAGAACATTTAATGGACTTTAAAAAATTGTTGACCAAACAGCATTCTTCAACAGGAAAGATATTTTAAAGTCAGAACAATTTATAGAGATTTTTTGAGTTAAGCCTTATTCTGTACATGTACTTATTATTAATTTTTAAAGGTACCTATTTTTACTTACTTGCTTTGATTAAATGTAATGAAACATACCAGGTTTGTGGAAAGGTTGAGCTGAAAATGAAAATTTAGACCTAATGAGTAAGAAGCAGAATATTGGAGCTTTTAGTATGATAAATTAAACTTTTAAATTCAGCATACATTTACATAATGAACATTATTTCAGTGTAACTTAATTTTTGGTTTCTCATTTTTTTCTTAGTTGAATTATTCTTCCTAGACTTGAGGGGAAGATTAGTTCCGAAGATTATTATAATTTAGGGATATATGTATATGTGTATGTATATGTATATGTATATAACATGTACCTGGCTTTATGAAACTTCAAACAGTACAAGACAGTATAATAGTGAGAAGTCCTCTTTCTCCCCAACCACCAGTCCTATGCACTTCCACAGAGACATTCATTACCAGTTTTTTTTTTCTTTTTTTTAGTGTCCTTCCAGAGAGATTCCCTATATAAATAAGTAAACATAGTAGTTGTACTTCAGGATCATTTTTAAAACCCTTGCCATAAATATTTGAGGCTTTGTTTTTCTCTTTGTGATGGACTATATGTTGCAAATTATGTATATTGAATTTTCTGGAATTCATCCAAATGTGTGGCAATTTTACCTCAGAATTTTATTTGTTGTTAAGCAAGAATGTAAGTCTCAAATTAAATTGATTGCTGCTAATTTTTTACAAGCAAATTAACCTTTAATTTTTAAGATTTCTTTTAAAATTAAATTGCATTTATTTTCCCTCATGTTGAAAGACTATTAGGATAACAGAAAGGTATGGAAATTAAGGTGTCTCTTACGTGCTTTTTAAGGAAAACATTTCTCCTTGGCATAATACTCATTAGCAAAACATTTTATAATAGAGAAACACTACTACTGTGAGTCCTTGTGTGAAAGCTAGTGCAAATGGCCCACTTTGATTTTCTTCTTTCTAGTATCTTGAATCTGGCATTGCCACAAGCTTTAAAAAAGTTTTATCAAATAAGGACAAAAAAATTTCTAGCTTGGAATTTTTGTTCTCTACTGTTTTATAAAAGGTATCCCAAGAGGGGATAAAGAATTATTCATATCTTAAAAAATGAAGAAATGAAGATTGTGTCGGTTCTCCTGAAATAGATCTGTAGATCCAATTCAGTATCAATGAACATCTTAAAAGGTTTTTTTCTAGGAAGTGACAAATTGATTCAAAATTTTTAAAAAGGAGTATCAGTTGGAGGGCTCACACTAGTTCAAAGCTATTATATATTCATCAAGACAGTGTGGTAATGGTTTAAAAACATACAAATATATTGATGGCACAGGATAGAGTCCAGAAGTAGACCCACATACATACAGTTAGTCTTTTTTCTCCCTTTTAACAAAAATGCCAAAGCAATTCAATGGGGAAAGTCTTCAAGAACTTGTGCCGAAACAACTGGATGATCTGTGTAGGAAAAAAAAAAAAAAAAAAAGAACCTAACTTAGCTGACACCATACACAAAAATATTGATTTGAGCCGGGCGCGGTGGCTCACGCTTGTAATCCCAGCACTTTGGGAGGCCGAGGCAGGCAGATCACGAGGTCAGGAGATCGAGACCACAGTGAAACCCCGTCTCTACTAAAAATACAAAAAATTAGCCGAGCATGGTGGCAGGCGCCTGTAGTCCCAGCTACTCAGAGAGGCCGAGGCAGGAGAATGGCGTGAACCCGGGAGGCGGAGCTTGCAGTGAGCTGAGATTGCACCACTGCACTCCAGCCTGGGTGACAGAGCGAGACTCCGTCTCAAAAAAAAAAAAAAAATTTTGATTTGAGATGGATCGTGTACCTCGACATAAAAGATAAATCTCTGACACTTTTAGAAGAAAACAGGGAAATATAATCTTTATTTTGTGACAGGCAAATATTTCTTCTAGAGGGTCACAAAAAGTAACTAATAAGGGAAAAAAATCGACAAACTGGACTTCATCAAAATTAATCTTATCTTTTTGTTCATCAAAGAAACCATTAAGAAAATGGGCAAACCATAGACTAGGACAAAATATTCTCATTACATATATCTATAAAGGAGTTATTTCCAGAATATACTTTTTAAAAAATCACTAACAAATCACTAGTAAAAGGTAAATGACGCAGTGAAAAATAATGGGCATATCCTGCTGTAATCTCAAAAAAAGGGTGGGAGGAGCAAAAGATGTGAATAAACACTTTACGAAAGGAGTTATGTGAATGGCCTCATTTATCATCAGAGGAATGCAAATTAAATCCATATGAAACACTAGTTCTTCCAGAACTGCCCAATTTAAAAGTCTGACAGCATGAAATGTTAGCAAGGATGTGAAGCAGCTAGATTCATAAACTTGGTAGCCGTGTAAAATAGTACCACTACTTTGGAAAACTGGCACTTTTTAATGTTAAATATGTAACTCTTCTATTACTCAGCAGTTCCACTCCTAAGTATTAAATATTTACCAAAAGAAACGAAAATATGCCTATAAAGCCTTATATTAGAATTTACTGTGCTGTTACTCATTGCAGCATTGTTTTGTTCATTGTATATCTTTTTTTTTAATAGTAAGAGACTGAAAGCAGCCTCAATGTCCCATTACTAGGAGACCATTTAATTTATAGTCATTGCTATACTATCTAGCTATAGAAAAATGAGAAAGATCTTTATGTATTGATATATTTCTGAAATGTATTATCAATGTAAAAAGCAGGATACAATCCAGTATACATACATATTTTTAAAATGTGTATAGATGTGGATAGAATATCTCTAAAGGTATATTTTAAAAAATGTTTGGTGTCAGTTGCCCTTGAGATGGGTTAAGATAAAGAAGATGAAGGGTGAGATAAAAAAAAGAGGGACTTTCCACAGTTTACCCTTTTGTACCTTTTGAATTTTCTATCATGAATGCAATGCTATATAGAATATAATTTTTAAAAAAAATCCTATACTTAGAAATGCAGATTAGAGATTAGCAAAATCAGAAATTTAAGAAGATGTGGCATTGTAGGCAGAGAGGTCTAAAACTGCTGATAAAAACACTTTGAATAATGTGAACCTGATGTGCCCATCTGATTTATGGGATAATCTAAAACTATTATTCCCAAATACTAAACTGGCTACATGAGAATTACCTGGGGAGCTTTGTCAAAATACCTGGCCTCTAGTTCTGAGATTTTATTATTGTTCATTAGACCAGTGCTAGGGCATGAATGTTTCGTGTTTATCTATTTTTTTTTTTAACTTTTATTTTAGGTTTAGGGATACACATGAAGGTTTGTTCCATAGGTAAACATGTGTCACAGGGATTTGTTGTACATATTATTTCATCACCCAGGTGTGAAGCCCAGTACTCAATAGTTATCTTTTCTGCTCCTTTTCCTTCTCCCACCCTCCCCTCTCAAATGGACTCCATTGTCTATTGTTTCCTTCTTTGTGTTCATAAGTTCTTATCATTACCTCCCACTTACAAGTGAGAACATGCGGTAGTTGATTTTCTGTTTCTGCATTAGTTTGCTAAAGATAATGGCCTCCAGCTCCAATGTTTTGTATTTAAAAGCTTCCAAGTGACTCCTGGCTTAGCCAGCTGTGGAAACCACTGGACTAAAACAAGGATGTCCTTACAAGCTTCCATTCGTTCCATGTTTTGGTCTTTTCTGGTTGAAGTTGTTTAGGAAATACCGTGTTTGAGTGTATTCATTTCTTTATGCATCAGAAAACACTGGTCACCTGTTACACATTATACGCCTATTACACATGAGGTTTTTAACGTATTTAGACCTGACAATAGGAATGTCACTTAGATGTGATCTTAGGGTTGTGGGTAACTTTGTTTGTCTTTAATGAGAAATCTGGAACATAGATGATGAATTTTTCCTTTGAATTAACTTAATGTGTTCTCTTCCCTACAGATTTCAGAACTTATATTTCCACCTCTTCCAATGTGGCACCCTTTGCCCAGAAAAAAGCCAGGAATGTATCGAGGGAATGGCCATCAGAATCACTATCCTCCTCCTGTTCCATTTGGTTATCCAAATCAGGGAAGGAAAAATAAACCATATCGCCCAATTCCAGTGACATGGGTACCTCCTCCTGGAATGCATTGTGACCGGAATCACTGGATTAATCCTCACATGTTAGCACCTCACTAACTTCGTTTTTGATTGTGTTGGTGTCACGTTGAGAAAAAGGTAGAATAAACCTTACTACACATTAAAAGTTAAAAGTTCTTACTAATAGTAGTGAAGTTAGATGGGCCAAACCATCAAACTTATTTTTATAGAAGTTATTGAGAATAATCTTTCTAAAAAAATATATGCACTTTAGATATATTGATATAGTTTGAGAAACTTTATTAAAGTTAGTCAAGTGCCTAAGTTTTTAATATTGGACTTGAGTATTTATATATTGTGCATCAACTCTGTTGGATACGAGAACACTGTAGAAGTGGACGATCTGTTCTAGCACCTTTGAGCATTTACTTTATGGAGTGTATGTAAGTTATTTATATACAAGGAAATCTATTTTATGTCGTTGTTTAAAAGAATTGTGTGAAATCATGTAGTTGCAAATAAAAAATAGTTTGAGGCATGACAACGCGTGTTTCTGTTGTGTGCATAAAAAAGGGAAAAAGAACAAGGGTATTTCCCTTCAATGTATTTAACTAAATAGCAAAAACAAACAGAATGTAAGAATTTTAAAATTTCCTTTGAAAAATCAGCTATTACCCATACTTTTCCTAAAAGACCACATATCAAAATATGCATATGAAAAGTTAAAAATTTGTTAGTGGTAGTTATTGAAAATATAATAAAACATCTTTTAACTATCAGTGTCACTATGCATAGGGTTTTTTTAACCAAGAATTTGGTTCGTACTAATTTTGACATGACATCTGACTTACATGTCTAATGCCATTGCATAAAGTGGCTGTGTTCTTACAGCTGCTCTAATCTCTGTGCCTTGTGCTTTTTAAAAAAAAAAATTTAAGTCTTTACTAGAGGCCTAAAATAAAGTCAAATAATACAATACTTCAGATTCTTCAGTAGTCCTTCATATTTATACAACTGTAATTCCATCAGTCTTGTTAGGGTACTTGAACTACAAAAAGAAAAAAAGAGATACCTCTATAAGAGTTTTGATTTTTCTCCAAAGGTAAATTTTTAAAAACTAAGATCAGCAATACTTTTTCCATTACCTTCATCTTTAAATTTGCAGTCTTAAATTATTTGACTTACCAGAAAAATCACAACTTGCTAATCATTGCATGGTCATGGCTATTTCACAAATTATTGTTATTTTTTAGGAAGATAAATTCTATTGAAATACAAAACTGCACAAATCATAAAGGTATAGCTCAATAGTATGAAAATGTAAAGTCAGTTTTTAAAGTTCGCAACTTCAGAAAACTCATTTTTAAACCTTGAGACTTCTAGTTTTAATATTGTACTCTTTGTTAAGCCATACACGATTTTAACATCTCTCTAAACCATATCTACTTTTTTCCTGAAATCTAGTGACTGCCTATTCAAACGTGAGCATGTTTATTAGTGTCACAAGGGAGATGTGTTTTATCAGTTTTTTTAACCAAAGTTATTTAAAGAAAAAAAGGAAAAAAAATTACTTTCAAAGCCATCACACTGCTTCCTTATGGGTCCTTGAGAGTTTTGTGGTGATGACAGATTTGTAGGTGATGGGTGTAAAGTTGGAAAGTTTCAAGTATTTTTATCATGAAGTTAGCAGGTAGAATTTATTTGTTGCTTTGCTTATGAGCATATTGGTCCTCATCTGTAGGTTTTTCATCTGTATTTAACCATGTATGGAAAATATTCAAAATAAAAAAATACAAATTTTAAAATATAACTATTTACATTGCATTAGGTATTATCTAGATTTAAAGGATGTACATAGGTTATATGCAAATACAAAGCCATTTTATATAAGGCACTTGAGCATCTGAGGATTTTGGTATCCAGGAGGGTCCTGGAACCAATCCTCCAAGGATACTGAGGGGGACGACTATATAGGCTTGTTGGGAAAATCAGAAGCATAATAGTGTCAAGAAGGAAGTGTTATTTTTGGCACATACCTAGTAGCCAGAACATTCCACGTTACTACAAAATCTCCTTAATTAGTTCTGATGATTAAATGACAGGGCCTCTTGGGGAAACTACTAGTTTTGAATTCGACTGCATACAGGTAGATGTATTACTCAGAAGATTCTGCCAATGTTTCTATTACCCATCCTCCACCGTGTCCTGAAACTTTAGAGCAAAAGAAAGCTCTCATAAATAGGGCTTTTCCAATCTATTCCTAATGAAATAAAACAACCCCATCAAAAAGTGGGCAAAGGATATGAACAGACACTTCTCAAAAGAAGACATTTATGCAGCCAAAAAACACATGAAAAAATGCTCATCATCACTAGCCATCAGAGAAATGCAAATCAAAACCACAATGAGATACCATCTCACACTAGTTAGAATGGCCATCATTAAAAAGTCAGGAAACAACAGGTGCTGGAGAGGATGTGGAGAAATAGGAACACTTTTACACTGTTGGTGGGACTGTAAACTAGTTCAACCATTGTGGAAGTCAGTGTGGCAATTCCTCAGGGATCTGGAACTAGAAATACCATTTGACCCAGCCATCCCATTACTGGGTATATACCTAAAGGATTATAAATCATGCTGCTATAAAGACACATGCACACATATGTTTATTGCAGCACTATTCACAATAGCAAAGACTTGGAACCAACCCAAATGTCCAACAATGATAGACTGGATTAAGAAAATGTGGCACATATACACCATGGAATACTATGCAGCCATAAAAAATGATGAGTTCATTTTTTATGAACTCATTTGTAGGGACATGGATGAGGCTGGAAACCATCATTCTCAGCAAACTATTTCAAGGACAAAAAACCAAACACTGCATGTTCTCACTCATAGGTAGGAATTGAACAACGAGAACACGTGGACACAGGAAGGGGAACATCACACACCGGGGACTGTTGTGGGGTCAGGGGAGGGAGGAGGGATAGCATTAGGAGATACACCTAATGCTAAATGATGAATTAATGGGTGCAGCACACCAACATGGCACCCGTACACATATGTAACAAACCTGCACGTTGTGCACATGTATCCTAAAACTTAAAGTATAATAATAAAAAATAAAAATAAAAAATAAAAGAACAAAAACAAAAAAAAAATTAATAGGTATTTGGCTATCCATTTTTAAAAATTAAACCCCTACTTCAAACCATAAAAATAGATTCCAAATATATTAAAGAAATCACGTAACCACAAAAACCCTAGAAGAAAACCTAGGCATTACCATTCAGGACATAGGTATGGGCAAGGACTTCATGTCTAAAACACCAAAACAATGGCAACAAAAGCCAACATTGACAAATGGGACCTAATTAAACTAAAGAGCTTCTGCACAGCAAAAGAAACTACCATCGGAGTGAACAGGCAACCTACAGAATGGGAGAAAATTTTTGCAACCTACTCATCTGACAAAGGGCTAATATCCAGAATCTACAATGAACTCAAACAAATTTACAAGATTAAAAACAACCCCATCAAAAAGTGGGCAAAGGACATGAACAGACACTTCTCAAAAGAAGACATTTATGCAGCCAGAAAACACATGAAAAAATGCTCATCATAACTGGCCATCAGAGAAATGCAAATCAAAACCACAATGAGATACCATCTCACACCAGTTAGAATAGCCATCATTAAAAAGTCAGGAAACAACAGGTGCTGGAGAGGATGTGGAGAAATAGGAACACTTTTACACTGTTGGTGGGACTGTAAACTAGTTCAACCATTGTGGAAGTCAGTGTGGCAATTCCTCAGGGATCTAGAACTAGAAATACCATTTGACCCAGCCATCCCATTACTGGGTATAAACCCAAAAGACCATAAATCATGCTGCTATAAAGACACATGTACACGTATGTTTATTGCGGCAGTATTCACAATAGCAAAGACTTGGAACCAGCCCAAATGTCCAACAATGATAGACTGGATTAAGAAAATGTGGCACATATACACCATGGAATACTATGCAGCCATAAAAATGATGAGTTCATGTCCTTTGTAGGGACATGGATGAAACTGGAAACCATCATTCTCAGGAAACTATCGCAAGGACAAAACACCAAACACCACATGTTCTCACTCATAGGTGGGAATTGAACAATGAGAACTCATGGACACAGGAAGGGGAACATCACACACCGGGGACTGTTTTGGGGTGGGGGGTGGGGGGAGGGGGGAGGGATAGCATTAGGAGATATACCTAATGCTAAATGACGAGTTAATGGGTGCAGCACACCAACATGGCACATGGATACATATGTAACAAACCTGCACATTGTGCACATGTACCCTAAAACTTAAAGTATAATAATAATAAAATAAAATAAAAAAAGAAAAAAAAGGAAATCATGTAAATTATGAAACTATAGGAGTACTGAGAAGAGGCTGACTCACACCTGTAATCTCAGCACTTTGGGAGGCCAAGGTAGGAGAACTGCTTGAGGCCAGAAGTTTGAGACCAACTTAGGCAACAAAGTGAGAACCCATCTCTACCAAAAATAAAAATAAATAAAAGAACTGAGAGGAAATATGGAAGGATATATATATATATTTCCACATATATATATATACATTTCCATATATATATTTCCATATATATATATACTTTAGTTTCGGGAAATATTCCCAAAATTGGAAGACAGGCCATTTGGAATGGGGAAAAAATTTTAAATTTTCACAAAATGTGTAAAAGAAAATGAATTAATGTCACTATATACAAAAAGGGTCTGTATATAATTAAAGTAAATCATTTAGTGGGGCCAAATCAATAAAGAAACACAAATGGCTAAAAACATTAAAAGATGTGACAATGGCACACTAATGAAAAGGGAACTATAAACTGAGACCATATTTAGACCAGGTGAAAAGGAATAAATCTCCTATAAAAATTACTGGCCACAAGAGGGCATCAGATTTCCCTTTCCAACTTAGCCAAAGATTATATTCGCAAAGAATAATCTAGCTTCTACATGAAAAGTGTTAGTGGTTATAATTTAAATCACTTATTTTCCTATGGGTCTACATGTAAAAATTGTCACTGGTAATGGAGAATTTTAATGAATTATGTCATAATTATACAAAACATTTATTATGATTATTTTTCTGTTAATAAAAGTAGTATTGTTCATTTAAGAAAAGAATTAAAACCCGGCGCGGTGGCTCATGCCTGTAATCCCAGCACTTTGGGAGGCCAAGGCAGGCGGATCATGAGCTGAAAAGGTCGAGACTATCTTGGCCAACATGGTGAAACCCCGTCTGTACTAAAAATACAAAAAAATTAGCTGGGTGTAGTGGCACGCACCTGTAATCCCAGCTACTCAGGAGGCTGAGGCAGGAGAATTGCTTGAACCTGGGAGGCGGAGGTTGCAGTGAGCCGAGATCGCGCCACTGCACTCCAGCGTGACGACACAGCGAGACTCAGTCTCAAAAAAAATAATAATTAAACACCCAGAAGCACAAAGACAGATCATCAGAATCGAAAACCACTATTAATAGTTTAATGGATGGGGGAGCTTTTACTTTATATACTCCTATACTGTTGTATTATGATATGAAATATATTCATTTTATGGTCACACAATTCGAAAACATGGAATGTTTTCTTATGCCATTGTTTTTTTTTCCTAAAGCATGATTTTTTATAGTTTCACCGTACTCATGTATGTGCCGTAATTGATTTAACAAATCTTTGTTACTAGATTTTAAGCTACAAATCTCTTTCAGAAATATCTTTTCAATCATATATCTCAATGCATACCAATGTTAGATGTTGGTCAGGAGTATTCATTTAAATTCCAGAAATAAACAGACAAGTTAATCTCAGAACTACCAACTTTATGAATTCACACATAAAAAATATAGACAATACGTTTTTCAGAGTTAATTTAATAAGTAAAGCCATAAAATTCAATGGAAAAACAGCCAGTGTGATTTTGTTTTACTAAACTCTATGGAAAAAACAAACATTGTTTTTGCATCTTGTAAATCATCCATCAACCACTTCTAAAGAAGAAGTGATAAAATATACTGATTGAAAATGAAAATGTGTTTAAAATTTTTGAACTTTTGTTTAAAGTGACTGTAACATGAAAATATAAAGTCAGTTTTGTTATTTGAGTTTTTGTTTGTTTGTTTTTGAGACGGAGTCTCTCTCTGTCGCGGAGTGCAGTGGTGCAATCTCGGCTCACTGCAACCTCCGCCTCCTGGGTTCAAGCAATTCTCCTGCCTCAGCCTCCAGAGTAGCTGGGATTACAGGCGCCCGCCACCATGTCCAGCTAACTTTTTGTATTTTCAGTAGAGACAGGGTTTCACTATGTTGGCCAGGCTGGTCTCAAACTCTTGACCTCGTGATCCACCCGCCTCGGCCTCCCAAAGTGCTGGGATTACAGGCGTGAGCCATCACGCCCGGCCCAGGGGCAGGACTTTTTAAAACTTTCAGATTCGCAAGACCTTAATGATAGTAAGATGTCCAAATCCATTAGGAACCATTTGAACGTTTGCAAGACACAATAACCAAACTTGTGAATGCAGGATGGCACCATGATGTGTACATTAACCACCCTGAGCCACAATACTCTCCTTCCTTAGAAGATGATCTTCACATCGCTGTTACAGACCAAAATCAATAAAATAAAAAGCCAAAGCTACGTCTTTAATTAAAAATCACCACTTATTGGTGGCTTCATACCAGCCAAATGCTGGGCTAGGTGCTTTACATGGCCTATCTCATGTGTGTTCTTCAGGTCTATACAGTTTGTTCTTCACTTGTTCAGTGGCTGAGCCAGGATAACCTCTAACTCCAGAGTCCGAACTCTTAACCATTACATTTACTTCTTCTAACAGAATCCTTCCATTTATCTTAAATCATGAGTAAGCACAAATCTTTCCCACCTGAGTTGATTGCATACACACGCACACACACACACACACACACACACACACACACACACACACACACACCCAGGAATAAGCATGTCCTATGTATGCAAGCCTCGAAAGCACTAACGTGTGACTATAATGGATCCCTTTCTAACACAGCAACAAAAGGAAGGAAGGAGGTTCAGATCCATTCTGTGTGAGGTACTACACCCGTGAGCAGCCCTGTAGATCCATTACAAGGTAATTTTAACAGAGATGGGACCAGATCATAATGAGGTCTTTCTGGTAAACTGTCCTCAAAAAAAGGGTCCAAAAAGAAATCCCATGTGATCATTAGGATAGTGCTGAGTTTTAAAAATCTGTTTAAGATATTTCTCTCTTCTTCCTCAGCCTTTGAGCAAACTCAAAGAGAGGATTATATTATACATGCATTTCTTAGTTAACATTTGGGTACTTAATCATTAAAATATGTCTGTTCACTGATACCAGGGGGAGCAGAGTGGATTTTCGAGTGTGTGTGTCAGCACGGCCAAATCATCTGATGGCTATTTTGGATGAGATGGTAGCGTATTTCAAGTATGGCTCTGATACTAAAATGGATGATGTACAAAAAGTTATACATACATGTTGGAGAAAATTTGAAAAACAACCACCCCAAGTTAATCTCTTAAAATTTGGTGTATCTTTCCTTGACTACTATAGACATTTAAAGGTTTTTATTTTAACATTTAAAATAGCCTATGGACATTTCTGTTTTTTGCAGAACTTTAACTGCTATGTAAATTTCTTCACTTAACTGTACCACAAATCTTTTGCCCATAACATTACAAGAAGTTTAAATCGAATCTATATATACATACGTTCATAAAGCTCTCCTGGTCTACTACATAGCGCATCTTTCTCGTGTCCCGAACATAGCAGCTAGTATCTTTTAGTTGACAAGGCAGAGATTACGCTTCCTCTCATGTAATTGTTTAATTTTACTTCGTGTTCTCTCGTTTCTGTGAACACATAAAATGTCCCCTCCTTGTGAGATTAAAAGACTGGTGAATGTTAGAGGGCTATGATTTTCCAACAGGTTGCAAATTGCAGTCACTGATATCTTTTCTATCACGTTCTCTCCCCCCAGAATCGCAAGGTCATTCTCCTGTTCCCAAAAAATTATCTCATTGTTGACAGTTCTGGGACTAGTGAGAAGAAAAATGTCTTACTTAGCAACATTAAAAGAGCACAGTGCCAGCAGCCAACATTGAACTTGGGATAGTGTGTGACGGCTGACGTAAGATGTAACCTAGACACATCTTTTCAAATGCAAGATAACTCATTTTCTTCATTAGTTTGTGCTGATTCCATAAAACTGCTCTTGGCAAAAATTCCGACAACTTGAAGAAACCAAAGATAAATCAAGGAGACACACTGTTATAAGGATACATGCGGCAATGGCTTGATATGAACATAGCCAGAGCTGCTACAATTATTATCATCAGCAAAGATTACTGAGAGTTTATGTGTTGAACAGTTAGATGTAAAGATGTTTCTGCCTTTCAGAACTCTGACATCTGCTTAGAGATAGGAGACAAACACATGAAAAGATAGGTGACCCTGAGCTCCCAGTGAGGGTGCAATTTCAAGGAGGGAGAGATGAGTCAGGTTGAACCAGAATGGTTTGGAAATGGCTTCTCTGTGGGACTTAGAAAGGATTAAGATTACATAGCCATAAAAGGGCAAATATAAACTGTCAAAGATAACTTGGGGGGAAAAGTTGTGGGTCAAATCACAAAGAACTAATATTATTAATATTTAAAAGCTCCTCCAGTGGGGTGTGGTGGCTCATGCCTGTAATCCCAGCACTTTGGGAGGTCGAGGTGGGTGGATCACTTGAGGTCAGGAGTTCGAGACCAGCCTGGCCTACTTGGTGAAACCTTGTCTCTACTAAAAATACAAAAATTAGCTGGATGTGTTTGGCTAGACCAGGAATCAGGAAGTGTTCAGCTAGATTCCATTCCTAGCTATGTGGCCTTAGGAAATGGTGGCAGGCACCTGTAATCCCAGCCACTCAGGAGGCTGAGACAAGAGAATCACTTGAACCCGGGAGGGCAGAGGTTACAGTGAGCCGAGATTGTGCTACTGCACTCCAGCCTGGGCATCAAAGAGTGAAACACCATCCAAAAACAAACAAACAAACAAACAAAAACTGCTCCAAAGTAGCAGAATAGTAGTACAAAAGAAAAATGGCAAAAGATATCAATGGAATTCTCAAAAATATATATATATATTTTTTGAGACAGAGTCTAGCTTTGTTACCCCGGCTGGAGTGCAGTGGTGTCAGAGCTCACTGCAGCCTCACTCTTCTGGGCTCAAGTGACCCTCCCACCTCAGCCTCCTGAGTAGCTGGGACTGCAGGCACCATGCCACCACATCCAGCTAATTTTTAATTTTTTTGTAGAGATGGGGTCTCAACTATGTTGCCCTGGCTGGTCTTGAACTCCTGGCCTCGAGTGATCCTCCCACCTAGCCTCCCAAAGTGCTGAGATTACTGGTGTGAGCCACCATGTCTGGTCCTACAAATGGTTTTTAAACAAAGAAAAAGATGCTCAATTGAACAAATTGAAAGAGAGGTAGACTTTTAAACCATGTGATAATTTTCTCCTGAGGTCAGGAAAGATCAAGAAGTTGGATAAAAGTATGGTGAAGATTTTCAGGGGATAAACACTCTCATATATTGAAAGCATAAGCTGCCACAACACTTAGGATGCTGTTTTAATAATATCTTTCAAAATATTCTTTACTCAGTCGCTCCTCTTTTAGAAATTTATTTTAAAGATATATTTATGGCCGGGCGCGGTGGCTCACGCTTGTAATCCCAGCACTTTGGGAGGCCGAGGCGGGCGGATCACAAGGTCAGGAGATCGAGACCACAGTGAAACCCCGTCTCTACTAAAAAATACAAAAAATTAGCCGGGCGTGGTGGCGGGCGCCTGTAGTCCCAGCTACTCGGAGAGGCTGAGGCAGGAGAATGGCATGAATCCGGGAGGCGGAGCTTGTAGTGAGCCGAGATTGCGCCACTGCACTCCAGCCTGGGCGACAGAGCGAGACTCCGTCTCAAAAAAAAAAAAAAAAAGATATATTTATACATACACAAAATGACATACATATATATTGATTATAATTTTACTTGTTATACCAAAAGGATGGGATTAATTTAAATGACCATCAATTGGAAACTGATTATATACATTATAGTGTATCACTTTGATGTAATACTATACAGTTTTGGGAGAAAAAAAGCTTGCTTTGTACCGAAGATAGTAGATACAAAGGGAAATACAGAATGGCCTGAGAGCAATTGTTAAACTAAAAACAAGTTTGGGGCCTAGCAAGGTGGTTCATGCCTATAATCCCAGCTCTTTGGGAGGCTAAGGCAGGAGGATCACTTGAGCCCAAGAGTTTGAGACCAGCCTGGACAACATAGTGAGACCTCCTCACTACAAAAGAATTAAAGATTGGCAGGTGTAGTGGTGTGTGCCCATAGTTACAGTTACTTGGGAGGATGAGGTGGGAGGACTGCTTGAGCCCTGGAGGTTGAGGCTGCAGTGAGCCATGATCACACCCCTGCACTCCAGCCTGGGTGACAGAGCAAGACTCTGTCTCAAAAAAGAAACACTCTAGGCCGGGCGCGGTGGCTCACGCTTGTAATCCCAGCACTTTGGGAGGCCGAGGCGAGCGGATCACAAGGTCAGGAGATCGATACCATGGTGAAACCCCGTCTCTACTAAAAATACAAAAAAATTAGCCGGGCGTGGTGGCGGGCGCCTGTAGTCCCAGCTGCTAGGAGAGGCTGAGGCAGGAGAATGGCGTGAACCCGGGAGGCGGAGCTTGCAGTGAGCCGAGATTGTGCCACTGTACTCCAGCTTGGGCGACAGAGCGAGACTCTGTCTCAAAAAAAAAAAAAAAAAAAAAAAAGAAACACTGTATAAACGTTTATTTTTTTAAAAATACATGTATATGCCAGTATAAGGATAGAGTAGGTATAATAGTGGAGGGTCAGATGTAAAAGTCTAAAGCCACTAAACCTATGGTTTAGACTTTAATCTTTATTTATGTATTTTTGGTTTTGAGACAAGGTCTCACTCTGTCACCCAGGCCGGAGTTCAGTGGTGTGATCACAACTCACTGCAGCCTTGACCTCCTCAGGCTCAGGTGATCCTCCTACTTCAGCCTCCCAAGTATCTGGCACCCGCCACCACGCCCAGCTGATTTTTGTATTTTTACTAGAGACAGGTTACGCCATGTTGGCCAGGGTGGTCTCCAACTCCTGGGCTCAAGATATCTGCCTGCCTCGGCCTCCCAAAGTGCTGGGATTATAGGTGTTAGCCAACACGCCTGGCCTGGAATTCTTTAAATTGGAAGTTGTCTAGGAAAGCTTTTGAGCAAGAGAGTGAACATAAGTGTTTTAAGAAAGTTAACCTAGAAGCGAGAGTTTCGTCAACTCTCGTCTAGGAGAACATACTTAACTGCAGAGGCTGTTTAATAAATTAATACATTTAATAAATGGCTGTCTTCATAATCAAATGGATTCATATTTCTTTCTAAAGTGGTCCAGGGCCAGGTATGGTGGCTCATGCCTATAATCCCAGCACTTTGGGAGGCAAAGGCTAAAGACTGCTTGAGGCCAGGATTTTGAGACCAGCTTAGATAACATAGCAAGATCCCATCTCTATAAAAAATATAAGTAAATAAATGAAGTAGTCCATCACCTCTTCATGTCTTCCTGAGGTTAGATGCATCCAAATCCTCTATATGCAATAGTAAATGAATAGGAAAGGTTGTTTCTTTTTATAAAATACAACAGGAATGGAACAAATCAGGAGGCCTTCATACAAACACACTTTTATTGAGCACTTACTCTGCCAGCTAATATCCAGGCCCTAAATGGCCAGTGTAACAAGTTTGTGATTCAAACCTCACCAGCACCATACCATTCAAGGACTGCTTTCTGTGTTCTAAGCCTCTTCTCTCTCCCATTCTTCATCCCAAATTTCCTAAATTTCATCTCTTTTCTGTCTTCTTACCCTACCCTACAACTGCCAACCCGCCCAGGGAATGGCCTCACCTATATGTGATAAAGAAAAGTGAGACTGGCGGGACGCAGTGGCTCACGCCTGTAATCCCAACACTTTGGGAGGCCAAGGCGGGCAGATCACGAGGTCAGGAGATCGAGACCATCCTGGCTAACACGGTGACATCCCATCTCTACTAGAAATACAAAGAATTAGCTGGGTGTGGTGGCATGCACCTGTAGTCTCAGCTACTTGGGAGGCTGAGGTAGGAGAATCGCGTGAACCTGGGAGGCGGAGGTTGCAGTGAGCCAAGATTGCGCCACTGCACTCCAGCCTGGGCAACAGAGTGAGACTCCGTCTCAAAAAAGAAAAGAGAAGAAAGGAAAAAGAAAAGTGAGACCATCTAATAACATCCTATCCACACAGTCAGAAATGTATTAAATCTGCATCCAACTCTCTCACTTTCTTCATTTCATCTTGGCCCCTTCTTTCCAGGCTCTCTTTCCACAGCCTACATTAATTATGCTTGCATCTCTCCTATCTTAAACTAACCTTTGCCCTGCTTCTAGTTACTGTTCTCTCTTGCTTTTTCCTTCCCTTCACCACCAAGGACTTTGAAAGAATAGTCTATTAGCTTTTATATTGGGTCTTTTGAATCAAATGTCTCTGGAACTAGTGGGGGAGCCAGTGAAGGGGGGATGTGGTGAGGCAAAGAGAAGATAAACAATAACTATTTCATCTGATATGATTTGAACCTTACATAGGATTTCATTTGAGACAGGTATATGCAAAATGTACTGCTTCCTTAGATTTCTTAACTTTTTTTGAAGACAAGGTCTTTTGCTGTCACCCAGGCTGGAGTGCAGTGGCGCTATCATGGCTCACTGTACCCTTGGGGCTCAAGCAATCCTCCCACCTCAGCCTCCTGAGTAGCTGGGACAACAGGCATGTGCCACCATGCCCGGCTAATTTTTGTATTTTTTGTAGAGACGGGGCTTCGCCACGTTGGCCAGACTGGTCTAGAACTCCTGGGCTCTGCTTGCCTTGGCCTCCCAAAGTGCTAGGATTACAGGCGTGAGCCACTGAGCCCAGCCCTGCTTCCTTAGATTTCTTTAATCCACTGTTCTTAAGTGTTGACCCAACCATCCTACCAGAAGTGGTCCATCATCATGTATGATTTCATTTTCACAGTAGGGTTTTCTTAGTTCCTGCATGCCCCAGGGCGCTGACTTGGGCTTCTTCTCACTCTACACTCTTACCTGGTGATTTCACCATATGCCTTTCACTTAGAAAGGCCAGAACTTATCACCTCACACCTGTTAGTTTAGCTACTAAACAAACAGACAAAAACAAACCAAAGGTAAGTGCTGGTGAAAATGTGGAGAAATTGGAACTCTTATACACTGCTGGTGGTCATGTAAATTGGTACAACCATTATAGAAAACAGTATGGAAGTTCCTCAAAAAATTAAAAATAGAACTACCCTATGATCCAGCAATCCTACCAATCTTTTGGTATTTTCAGAAGAACTGAAATCAAGATATTGAAGAGCTATTTGCACTCCTATGTTCACTGCAGCATTATTCACAATAGTCAAGATGTGGAAACGACCTAAATGTTAATAGATGGATGAATAGATAAAGAAAACGGTATCTAAATACAATGGAATATTACTCGGCCTTAAAAAAAAGTCCTGCTATATCCAACATGAATGAACCTGAAGGACATTTTGCCAAGTAAAATAAGGCAATCTCAGGAGGACAAATATTGCATAAAACCACTTTTATGAGGTATATAAAATAGAAAGCAGAGAGTAGGATGTGCCAGGAGAAACGGGGAGGGAGAAATGGGGAATTGGTATTCAACAGGTAAAAGGTTTTAATTATGCAAGATGATTAAGTTCTCATGTTAAATATTTTTACCACAATTAAAAAAAAAAAGGGCCAGAAGTTCACTTTTTTTCCTTACCAAGGTTTCTTAAATTGTGTTCTAGAGATCAATGCATCAATTAAAAAAAAAAAAAAAAAAAAGCTTGCAGAATGGTCTGACACGTGAGAAAAAGTGGTTTCACTTAAATTTCATTTCATTTTCCCAACAACCCATTGTCTTAATACCCGTGCGCTGAATGCTCAAAAGAATGAAAAAGACTCTAGGAATGCAACATTACATATGACATAAAATTAAAAACAATCTCTAGGTCCAAAAATAAGAAAATGATGAGTTATGGAACATCAACTTAATGAAACATCATGCTTCATTAAAATGGATATATATGAAATACTTCCAACAACAGATGTTTATGACACAATAATATTAAGTAGAAAAAAAATTAGAGAACATGCACTTTAAAAATAAAACATATACTTTGGGAGGCCGAGGCGGGTGGATCACGAGATCAGGAGATTGAGACCACGGTGAAACCCCGTCTCTACTAAAAATACAAAAAAATTAGCCGGGCGTGGTGGCGGGCGCCTGTAGTCCCAGCTACTCGGAGAGGCTGAGGCAGGAGAATGGTGTGAACCCGGGAGGCGGAGCTTGCAGTGAGCCGAGATCGCGCCACTGCACTCCAGCCTGGGTGACAGAGCGAGACTCCGTCTCAAAAAAACAAACAAACAAACAAACAAACAAAAACATATATATTTAAATATGCCAGAAGTGAAATAGGACAGACAGGTTTTGATGATGATGTCATGTAAAATATTTTAAAATTCATTTACTATCGGTCACAGTGTTATCTTAACAAGGAAACAATTTTTTTTTTTTAAGACAGGGCCTCACTCTGCAGCCCAGACTGAAGCGCAGAGGCACACTCACAGCTCACTGCAGCCTTGATCTTCCGAGCTCAAGTGATTCTCTCACCTCAGCCTGGCGAATAGCTGGGACTACAGGCATGTGCCGCCACATCCAGCTAATTTTTGTATTTTCCGTAGAGACGGGGTTTCGCTAATGTTGCCTAGGCTGGTTTTGAATGCCTGGGCTCAAGCAATCCACCCTCCTTGGCCTCCCAAAGTGCTCGGATTACAGGTGCGAGCTACTGCGCCAGGCTGGAAAACAATTTTTTAAATATTTCACAATCAAGTCAGATGAAAATCAAATTTGAATTTGGATAATAAATGAATTAAACACATGCTGGCTTATAGGGAAATTATTTCAATAGTTCTCGTTCCTGGCAGGTATTTTGATATAACACAGTAAATGATGTCACACATGATAGCAGTACTGGTGTATATCCTAGAGTTTTGGAGATAGTCTAAACAGCATGGAAATGTAACGTATTTAACTATAAATATAGTGCTTTTTTGTTTTTTGTTTTAAAATAAAGACTAGTCAAGTGCAGAAGTGAGAAGGGGCAAAAGAGTAGAACAAAGAGCTTGACCTGTAACTGTGAACATTTAATGGAGATAACTCACTATCTTTGCACCTGCTGGTTCTGCTTTTGATTGAACAGTGACAGAGGAAGTGTGAGTAGAGACATTTATTTTTCTCATGGTTAGTACATAACACCAAGGGACTACTTCCGAGTTACTGTAAAAATCCCAAAGGCAGGGTAACCATAAATCTTACTGCTCAATCCAACATACTTTTGAGAGCAAATGATTTATTGCTGTTATCAATTACACCGAAGTAACAGACATAAATCTACCCCCAGAAAAGTGGGATACAGTCACCTTATATTAGTGAGATATGAGGCAAATATTACTAATATAATACAAGAATAATAATGATGCTAAAAGCTAACACTTAACTGAGCACTGACCAAGTGCCAGCCTGTATACCTGACATATGTAAACAGCAATGCCGTAAAAATTGGGATAGACACTACAAGGCAGATACTATTATCCTATTTTATTTGTGAGGTAAAGGAGTATAGAGAGGTTAAGTGGTTTGTCTAAGGTCATCCAGCTAGTAAGTAGTAAAGCCAGAGATGGAACCAGAGCCGGCTATCTCCCAAGCTCCTTTTATGGTGTTATCCTGTCCAAAGTATTTTTGGAGGATTCCCCATCTCCTCGCCAACAGCCTATTAAGCACTTACTGCATTTGTACCAAACTGAATTTGTTCAATCAATGGAACCCTGTTGGGCTTGTTTCTTTTTCCTCCTTTTCAAAGCCCTTAAAAACTTTTTTTTTTTTTTTTTTTTGAGATGGAGTCTCGCACTGTCACGCAGGCTGGAGTGCAGTGGCACGATCTTGGCTCACCGCAACCTCTGCCTCCCGGGTGCAAGTGATTCTCCTGCCTCAGCCTCCCAAGTAGCTGGGACTACAGGCACCCACCACCATGCCTGGCTAATTTTTTCAGGGTTTCACCATGTTGGTCAGGCTGGTCTTGAACTCCTGACCTCAGGTGATCCACCAGCCTTGGCCTCCCAAAGTGCTGGGATTACAGGCGTGAGCCACTGCGCCTGGCCTAAAATCATTTTTTTTTAACTTTAAAAATTTTACAAATTAATCCCAGCAGTTTGGGAGGCTGAGGCGGGTGGATCACAAGGTCAGGAGATCGAGACCATCCCGACTAACACGGTGAAAACCCATCTCTACTAAAAATACAAAAAAAAATTAGCCGGGCGTGGTGGTGGGCACCTGTAGTCCTAGCTACTCGGGAGGCTGAGGCAGGAGAATGGTGTGAACCCGGGAGGTGGAGCTTGCAGTGAGCAGAGATCGTGCCACTGCACTCCGGCCTGGGCGACAGAGTGAGACTCTGTCTCAAAAAAAAAAAAATTTTTTTTACAGTTGAGGACAGGCATGGTGGCTCACACCTGTAATCCCAGGACTTAGGAGGCTGGGGCAGGGGTATCATTTGAGTTCAGGAGTTCAAAACCAGCCTAGGCAACACAGCAAGACCTCTCTCTATCAAAAATCAAAAAAATTAGCCAGGAATGTTGGCACGCCTGTTATCCCAGCTACTTGGGAGGCTGAGGCAGGAGTATTGCTGAGCAAAGAAGATCGAGGCTGCAGTGAGTTATAATTGCACCACTGCACTCCAACCTGGGCAATAGAGCAAGACCCTGTCTCAAAAAAGCAAAACAAAACAAAACAAAAAACAGAAAAGCCTTCCCAACAGGAGCAGCAGCAGATAGAATGAGGCACTTTATTCAAGGTTGCCAGGGATATTATCTTTCTCACTGGCTAACAGCATTGGACCCCTAAATATCAACCCTTATGTATGTGTGTGTGTGTGTGTGTGTGTGTGTATGTAATATATATATATTCCATATTTTTCCATTTCCCTACTTCCTATTTGAGTGAAGGGCCCATAGTTTGGGCACTTGTTTATATCACACACATCCTTGGTAATCAACATTTTTCTATCTGCAGTCCTCTCTCCTACTCCAGATACATCTAGGTATCGATCCAACATCTCCATTTGCATATCTATAAATTTCTCAAACTCAACATGTTCAAAACTGATTTCCTTAGCTTCACTTCCGAACATTCAAATAATTAGCGCTCTGACCACTGCCTTTACTTCTCTCTGCATTCTCTACCATGATGACTTCATCTATTCCTGTATAAAATCTGCCTTAAGGCTTACAGCTACCAAATTTTCTCTCCATTTCTGAATTTTCTACTTAGGTCCAAGTTGGTAATTCACCTGCCTTCTATCATCATGCCTGGATTCTAATAGACATTTTATATGTTGCATGGCTAAAGCAGGATTCTACTTTCAAATTTGCTAATCCTTCTGTCTTTCCTAGCTTCGTATCACAATTTCCCACAGTTGCTCCAACCAAAAACCTAATATCCACTCACCCTTCATGACCAATCCATTCACTGTTAACTTTTTAAAATAAATATTCAGGATAAACTCACAAACACACATACACAAGTACTGGAATATGTATAGAGCATTCCTAGAAGGGTAAATAAAAAACTGATCATATTTTTCACTATATACTCAGACCTTTTGAATTTTATTCTGTGAAATAGATGACCTATTCAAAAATTATCAAAATTGAAGAAGCAATCAGTTAATGCCTTTTGAAGGCGAAGTGGGGACAGAAACTGGGAAATTATGGGTGAGAGGGTTAGATTTCACTCTATACTTTGTGCATTACCTTTCTGAAATACTTTACAAACTATTTCAGGTTAATAGTTATCTTGTGAATAACTTAAAATGTAGAAGTAATTATCACTTCTTGGCCTTTTGGCTAAGATCCAGTGTGAAACGTAGAAGTTCCTTTAAGCTTTACTTCCCTCAAAAAGTAGTTTTATCTTGTCAGCAAGATTCACTTAAAAAGACGAATTCATAATCTTTTTTTTTTTTTTTTTTACAGGGTCTGCTCAGTTGCCAAGGCTGGAGTGCAGAGGCACGATCTCGGCTCACTGCAGCCTCCGACTCCTGGGTTCAAGCAATTCTCTTGCCTCAGCCTCCCGAGTAACTGGGATTACAGGCATGCGCCACCACCCAGCTAATTTTTGTATTTTTAGTAGAGATGGGGTTTCACCATGTTGGCCAGGCTGGTCTCGAACTGCTGGCCTCAAGTGATACACTCGCCTCGGCCTCCCAAAGTGCAGAGATTACAGGTGTGAGCCACCGTGCCCAGCCTCATAACCGTTTCATCAACTACTTTTTCACTTGAAAAGCAGATGTGAAATTAACAAAGTCACCCATATTTGAAATAAAGAGAGTATATTCCTGGGGCAGGCGGAGGCAGTTGAGGACCATGAAATAACTATGTTGGCATCGTTATTTAGGTGTTGATACTGTTATTATGCCACTGAAAGTTAAACAGAGAACCCTCTGGGTACATGTTTTACACCAATGCACACTGTCTTACTAGTCCCTCTCATAATGTGCAGTCATCATTCCTGTTAGGGGTTGAAGTGTCGCCATCCTCTAAATTCCTATGTTGAGGCCTCAGATTCCCTAGAATCTCAGAATGTGACCTTGTTTGGAAACAGATTTGCTACAGATGCAATTAGTTGAGATGCGGTTATATGGGTAGGTCCTAATTCAGTGACTGGTATCCTTAAAAAAATGGAAATGTACACACAGTGACAGACACGCATAGAGGGAAGAGAGATGGAGAAAATGGTCACCACCTACAAGCCAAAGACAGGGGTCTGGAGCAGATCCTTCCCTCACAGCCCTCAGAAGGAACCAATCTTGCCAACACCTTGATTTTGGACTTCCAGCTCCAGAACCATAACACATTTCTGTCCTAATGTATTTCTGTTTTGATGCAGGATAATATATATCCTGCATCCCAAGGATAAATACAAAGAACTTTCATTATTATATCAATTCTATCTCTTTGCAATCTTCCAACATCCCCTGTGAAGTAGGTATTTTGTACCATTTTAAGCACTAGGAAACTGAAGCAAAATGAAGCAACTAGTAGTAAGTGGTATTTACACATGCCTGACTCTAAGTCCTGTGCTCTTCACCTTTTAATCCCTGAGTAGAAAATTTCACATCAGTATAAATCGGTGGTTCTCAAAAGAAGTCGATTTGGCTCCAACCCCAGGGGAGGTATTTGGTAATGTTTGGAAACACTTTTTATTGTCACAACTGTGGTGGGGATGCTGTGGTAGGGGGGACCAGGGTGCTACTGATATCCAGCGGGTGGAAGCCAGGGGTGCTGCCAAACATCTTGCAATGCACAGGACAGTCCCTTACAACAAAGAATTATCCAGCCCAAAATGTTAATAGTGCTGAGGTTGAGAAACCTTAGTATAAACAAAATATTCCTCAACATGCTTCTTACAGCAGCATCAACAGCCCATTCTAGTTTTTCCTGAAATCAACATTTACAGTCAATGAAAATACTTTAAGCCATAACAAGATGTTACTTTGGTTCGAATATCTGTGCCTCCCTAAAATTCTTATGTTGATATACATTTTATTAGCCAGAAGCCCAAATCTCACCATTATGTTGAAATCTTAATACCCAACGTGATAGCACTCAGATGTGGGGCCCCTTTGGGAAGTGATCAAGTCAGGAGGACTCCACTCTCATGAATAGCATTAATGGCCTTATGAAAGAGGCTACAGGAAGCTCCCTTTCCTCCTTTCTGTCATGTGAGAATACAGCAAGAGGCGCCATCTTTGAAATAGAAGGTAAGCTCTCACCAGACACCAAATCTGCCAGTGCCTTGATCTTTGACTTCCCAACCTCATATCTGTGTATATATACACACATTGGGCAATGTATCTGAAAAATGTTTGAGTTTATACTGTAAATTCTGAAATGATCACAGAATGTTGGAGGCTTCAACCCCAAATATTATATACTGTTATATAAGCACACAGGAATGGGGAGATAATGGCCTGTATGCTTGAGATGTTTTCAATGATGTATTAATATGATTGTTGCAATCTTTATTTTTTCTGTTTAGAGGATACACGGGAGGGGGGAAGGAAACCATGACACAGCAAGCAGGGAGGAATAAAATATTAAAGCTTTAGTGGACATTGTATAAAAGGCACAATAAAGCCACACCATGAGGCAGAGAACTGCTTTCTTGATTTTATTTCAAAAGTACACGAGGTCACAAAACTAGAGCAAGTTGTTTTTCTTAACAAATTTTGTTCTTACAAATTTCAAAATCTGCACCATTGGATATATAAGCCCGAAATTGTACATACAAAATCTGAAACTGACACTGTCAATTCTATACTTTGCACACGTGAAGTGTCAAAATATTTTTCTCAGTAGTACAAGTGTATTTATCACTAAAACTCACAATTAGGGAAAAGAATAAGTGAATCAATGAATTGTGGTTCTCTTAAAACTTGTGTCATTAAATAAGTTAGCAGAAAGCACAAAGTTCTGTTGTGATGGAGCTTTTAGTCTCGATGACTAAAATCAAACCCCACTGATATGCACTATATTCTTAAATTATAAGATAAATTATAAAAGTTAACCTTCATGAATAAGAGGCTGGAGTTATCTGCTATAAGGTAAATGATCAGCCTTCCCTAAAGATAAATAAACTGAACCACAATTCACAAATGTGTTTATTATTCTTCCCTGCTTCTATAACATTTATAAAAGGAATTTGTGCTCAGTTGTGGTCTATTTTAGTGTTAAAATAGGTAAATGAGTAAGAAATCCTATTGCAGAACATGATGCCTTTATTGCTGGAATATCCAAAGGCATTCAAAACATTAAAACTTGCCCAGAACATTTACACTACTAAACACAGGAATGTTATAAAGATATATGTACATATATATAATATATATAATGTCACAAGCCACTAAGAAGTTAAAATTGTGCCAACATTTTCTACAAACTACTCTTTACGTGACACATCAAAGCATTAACCACATAAAATATGAACTTTTTCTGTTCACACTGGAATAAGGCATCTGAAAGCCCTAAACACTGCTGAAGTGAAAATTAGAAGAAAAAACTCTTAACATTCACATAACATCAAATGTACATGCTGCACACACACAAAAGACACTGAGAATATTTTTAAGAAGCCACACATCACAGAATTTGATAGTCAACTTCATGCAATGAGTTCCTTTTATATTTAATCAAAAGGTTTACTTGCCCCTTTACTCGTTCCAAATTTCCAAGATTAACTCTTAAATTTGAAAAAGTATCTTTTTAATAAAAATCAGGTATCTCTTTATATCCATGATCTATATGGATAGTGATTTGGATTTTTTCAATCAAACTCTCCCTAAGATACACTCAGGCTGTGTTTCCATTTTAGAACGTCCATGGCAGATAGCTCAAATAAAAAAGAAGCAGTTTGTCTAGAATAATTGGTTACTGTCATGAATAACAGACATTTTTGGGGGTGGGGGAGTGAGAGGCTCTCTCATAAGGGAATCATATTAGTTAAGATTGCCAGTAAGAAAAAGAATAGCTGTAAACTACTCCATATTCAAAGTACAGAACTGGCTGGATGCTGCGGCTCACACCGGTAATCCCAGCAATTTGGGAGGCCGAGGCAGGAGGATCTTTTGAGCCCAGCAGTTTGAGACCAGCTTGAGCAACATAGTGAAACCCCATCTCTTTTTTAAAAAAAAAGTACAGAACTATATATTCTACAGTATCATTTCTCTTCAAATTATCTTCTGTAACCTAAAGAGATGGATGGTATCAAGTCTCTCAGTTATAAAGTAGAATCAAATGGCTTTGCTGTTAAGATGCAGTACTGGGCCGGGCGCGGTGGCTCACGCCTGTAATCCCAGCACTTTGGGAGGCTGAGGTGGGCTGATCATGAGGTCAGGAGATCGAGACCATCCTGGCTAACATGGTGAAACCCCGTCTCTACTAAAAAATACAAAAAAATTTAGCCGGGCGTAGTGGCGGGCGCCTGTAGTCCCAGCTACTAGGGAGGCTGAGGCAGGAGAATGGCGTGAACCCGGGAGGCGGAGCTTGCATTGAGCTGAGATCGCGCCACTGCACTCCAGCCTGAGCGACAGAACGAGACTCCGTCTTACAAAAAAAAAAAAAAAAAAAAAAAAAAAAAAAAAAAAGATGCAGTACTGTCCTTGACTGATCTAACTGAAACGCTTTAGTTATTTTTTGTTCAACTACTTGATTACCAATAGTAATTTGGGAGCAAATATTTGATCTCTGGTTCAACTAAATTATCAGTGAGAACTACTTGAAAATCTATTGGTACTATTTGGCTGACAGAATTTTACAGTGAGACATGAGCCTTTAAAACAATGTCCTCTAAAATATGAAGTATATGGGAAAAAAAGTCTTGCTCCTCATGTGTTATTAAAAAAAAAAGGAAGCAAAGTCTTATACGTGTCCACTTTCTAGGATAACTTCTACTTAGATCAATAGGATAATATTCATTGTATGAAAGTCAGGAATAGGAAGAACCAAAACTTTATTATTAATGTTCTGTTTATTTACTTATTTTTATAATATTTTATAAATAAACTTTATTCATATAAAACAGGCCAAACATCTGACATTCAAAAATGGCTACTGTTATAAAACCAGAAACATAGTCAGAGTGTTGGGAATATTGAAATTTCTAAATCTTTATGAATAACACAATTGCTTAAGTTATATCCACAAAGAACAGAAAAGAGGCAAGCTTGAAAATGTGAGGGTAGAAAGGTATCACAGTGATGTGTTTTTAGAAACAGTACCTTCACCTCTAAGCACCTTTCAGGTAGGTGATAGCTAGCTCATAGGCACCAGAAATTCATAACAGAAATTAAATTACCCAAAAGGCACAGATGAAAATGTTAACACAAGTATAAAAGTAATTTTATGTAAGGTTAAAACCTATTTTTAAAATGCTTCCAAATATGTAAAACTATACACAAATCCATTACACATTCAGCTTAAGTTTACCATTAAAAAGTGTACACACAATACTCTAACTGTAAATACATGCCACCGTTTATAATGTAGCATTTACCACCACAGCACCCAAAGATATTAACAGAAACCAACTCCCTACTAAAATCTAGGGAAAGGTTTTAGAGCTAGTGAAATAATTTATTGCAGACCATATTTATTATAAAGAAACTGTTGGCTCATTCTACTATATCCACACTCCCTCACAATCTTCAGGGAAATACAATAAATCCACTTTCTTCTCCTAAAATGATATTTAGCACATTTGGCAAGGAGGAGTAGTCCCTTTACTCCTTTTTCTTATCTTTTTTTCTTTTTCTTTTTTTTTTTTTTTTTTTTTAAGAATAAATCACTTTCACAAAACTAAGACTCAAACTTTTTCGAAGCTCAGCTTGATTTGCTGGAACTACACAGAGACATGTTTGATCACACAACAGCAACTGTACATCCTCCCAAGTCTGGAACACAGAATTGATGGAGGACACTTACTTGCTTAAAATGAATTTGATTATTCTGCATTTATGATAAAAATATCATCCAGGGATTATATTCAAGAGGGTAAATTTAGGATTACATGTTTCTAGAATGTATAATATGTAACACCATCCAAAAACAACAACAACATAAAGCACTGAAACCGAAGAACCACTTAAAATTTAGAATAAATTAGGAAATTTCAGTCTATAATTGTCAAACAATAAATGAGTTATAATATTTTTCTAATAAGAAAAATATCACCTGGGAACTATGAGATACTACCTCCTTGATCTGGCTGGCCACCATTTTGAAGACCACCACGGATCTCAAGGCATGAGACCACTCACCAACAAAATCTATCCCTGCTACTGCACCTAGTATCATCTCAATATGTGGCCGACAGCAAATGTTCTAACTTAATCTGATAGATGCTCCTTCAGCATATAAAAGAGCTTGCTAAGTCCCTATTACCTGTAGCAGTCTATCAACTAAATATTTAAGAAGTCATTTCATAGACAAGGTTTATGAATGACTTTGAAGTAAAATTAGTAATTTCTAAACCACTGTAGTGTTTTCTGTGTTTTTAGAGATATTCCAAACACGCAGTTTTCAAAGGAGCTGTAAAAACAAGTACAAACATACATGTGTAATTTTGTCATGGATACTTCTGTACTAATTTGGGGGAGACTGGTGGGCCATAAATAAATGAGATACACATCCTAAAAATAATGGTAAAAATTATCAAGTACCACTTTCAGACGGTTATTCAAGTATCAACTTGGTATGCAAGTAAGTTCACCAATTTCTTCACCTATGATTTCATATTCAAAGTGCTACATCTTACTTAGGTACTGATAAATTTAGAAATCTTTATAATCAACCTCTTAAAGAAAATCTAGCTTTTTCAGATGGTAAACTTGTCTTTACTAACTTTAATGCCTGTAATTATTTCGATATAACCAAACAAAAATTTTTAAAAATATATTCCGTACAGTTCCTGATTAACTTATTTTTTGATATACTTTGAGGCTAGTAACAAAATTTAGACCAGAATAGGTTTTCATATATCAAACAAAGGAAAGGAACACAGAGAGCACAGATGAGACGTATGGAGGCTCTATACTATAGACCCATCCTTGCTCTGTGCTGGAATCATCACAGGAATCGCGCCCATTCGACTTAGATTAGGGGCAGCTACCTTAGCAGGTGGGAGAGTCGGACTCTGAGGAGTGCGTTCAAAGTCTTCACTTGGTACTTGGTTATACTGAGTCTTGGAATATCCTTCCATGTTGGAAGGAGACATGGATCCCAGGGATGAATGATTACTGCCAATGTAGCTTCTGGCAGTGGACGTACGGCTCTTTGGAGGCGGCACATCTTCCCTGGAAAGCAAAGTCCCCAATACATGTCAAGAGAATAAGTTTCTAAAAACCTACAATTATGCAAGCTATGAATCATGGATAAGGTACCTGTATTTAGGTACCAAACATATAAAAATGTGTGTGTGCCACAAAAAAGCAAAAAGCAAAAAGTACAAGCCATAACGTCATAAATTGTGTATCTGTCTCCAATCTGTCATTTTGATTAAAGAGTTATAACTTCACACTTAATGAAATATAGTATTTACACAAATGTAGATGATTCTAGAATGTTGTCTTACAAAACACAAATCTCAAATAGTTTCATATTCTAGTATCACTGGTCAAGATAATCTAGTTAAAGCCATGTAACACTTTATAGTTGAGAAAACATTAACACCTAATATATTTCTATCTTAATCACACCTGTAATCCCAGCACTTTGGGAAGCTGAGGTGGGCAGATCACCTGAGGTCAGGAGTTCAAGACCAGCCTGGCCAATATGGCAAAACCCCATCTCTACTAAAAATAAAAAAATTAGCCAGGCTTGGTGGCAGGTGCTTGTAATCCCAGCTACTCGGGAGGCTGAGGCAGGAGAATCGCTTGAACCCAAGAGGCGGAAGTTGCAGTGAGCCAAGATCGCACCACGGCACTCCAGCCTGGGCGCCAGAGTGAGACTCTGTCTCAAAAAAAAAGAAATAAATAATAAATTTTAAATTTTTTTTAAAAAGGAAAAGAAAAAATTATTTTTATATTAAAGTTATCTAAAACCTTAGCTGAAAACACTACAGATTTAAGTTTGCTGGGAATTTAGGCATAAGAATTTTCATACCAAACAGACAGAGAGCTCAATGGGCTCTCCACATCCAAGGGTTCCACATCTGTGAAGCCAACAAACCACGTATAGAAAATTTTGTTTTAATATTTTTAAAATACCTAACATGTACAGCTTTTTTCTTGTCATTATTCCCTAAACAATACATTATAACAATTATTTACATAGTATTTACATTATATTAGGTATTATAAGTAATCTAGAGATGATTCGAAGTATACAGAAGAATGTGTGCAGCTTATATACATTGTATCTTTTTCTTTTTCCTTTTTTTTTTTTAATAGAGACATCTTGCTCAGGTTGGTGTCTTGAACTCCTGGGCTCAAATGATCCTCCCATCTCCGCCTCCCAAAGTGCTCGGATTACAGGCGTGAGTCACTGTGCCTGGCCGCCATTTTATATCAGGGACTTCAGCATCCTTGGATTTTGGTATCTGCAGGAGGTCCTCCACGGATACCGAAGAATAACTCTATCTGAGTTATCTTTGGTGCATTTAAAAAATACAGCCATACTCATTTCATTGTGCCTTGCTTTTATTACACTTCATAGATACTTACTGCATTTTTTTTTTTTTACACAAATTGAAGGTTTGTGGTAACCCTGTGTCAAGCAAATGTACCAGTACCTTTTTTTTTTTTTTTTTTTTTTTGAGACAGAGTCTTGCTCTGTCACCCAGGCTGGAGTTCGGTGGCGCAATCTCATCTCACTGCAAGCTCCGCCTCCCGGGTTCACGACATTCTCTTGCCTCAGCCTCCCCAGCAGCTGGGACTACAGGCGCCCGCCACCGCGCCCAGCTAATTTTTTGTATTTTTAGTAGAGACGGAGTTTCACTGTGGTCTCGATCTCCTGACCTCGTGATCCGCCCGCCTCGGCCTCCCAAAGTGCTGGGATTACAAGCGTGAGCCACCGTGCCCGGCCCATGCACTCCATAATTTGAACTGAGTTCTGCTGTGCCCGGCCACCAGTACCATTTTTCCAACAGCATGTGCTCACTTCATGTCTGTGTTGCATTTTGGAAATTCTCACAACGGTTCAAACTTTCTCATAATCATACCTGTTAGGGCGATCTGTGATCAGTGATCTTTGATGTTACTATTTTAATTGTTTTGGGGCACCATGAACGATGCCCATAAGAGACAGCAAACTTAATAAATGTTGTGTGTGTTCTGGCCATCCCCCCAACGTCCTCCCCATCTCTCACCCCTCCCTCAGGCCTCCCTATTTCCTGAGACACAATAATATTGAAATTAGGCCACTTAATAACCCTACAATGACCTCTAAGTGTTCAAGTAAAAGCAATAGTTATCATGGCTCTACTTTTTAAAAAATTATTTTATTTATTTTGAGACAGTCTCGATCTGTCAACCAGGCTAGGGTGCAGTGGTGCGATCCTATCTCACTGCAAGCTCAAACTCCTGGAGTCAAGCAATCATCAGCAAGGCTCTCTTTAAATCAAAACCCAGAAATAATTAACCTTAGTGAGGACGGCATGTTGAAAACCAAGACTGGTTGAAAGCTAGTATCTTGCACCCAACAGCCAAACCAAATTGTAAATGCAAAGCAAAAGTTCTTAAAGTAAAGTCAAAGTGTTACTCCAGTGAACACGTGAACGATAAGAAAGTGAAGCAGTCTTATTGCTGATATGGAGAAAGTTTAGTGGTCTGGATAGAGGATCAAAATAGTCACAACATTGCCTTACACCAAAGCCCAATCCAGAGCAAGGCCCTAACTCTATTCAATTCTATCAAGGCTGAGAGAGCTAAGGCAGCTGCAGAAAAAAGTTGGAAGCTAACAGAGGCTGGTTAATGAGTTTAGGGAAAAAGGTCATTTCCATAACATAAAAATACAAAGTGAAGCAACAAAGTGCTGATGAAGAAGCTACAGAAAGTTATCCAGAAGATCTAGTTAAAAGATTGTTGATGAAGGTAACTACACTAAGTAACAGACTTTCAATAGAGACAAAACAGACTTCTACTTGAAGAAGACACCATCTAGGCCTTTAATGGCTAAAGATGTCAGTGTCTGGCTTCAAAGCTTTAAAGGACAGGTTGACATCTTGGCAGGAGCTAATGCAGTCCAGGAGTTCGAGACCGGCCTTGTCAACATGGTGAAACCCCATCTCTACAAAAAATCCAAGAATTAGTCAGGTGTGGTGGCTCATGCCTGTAGTCCCAGCTACTCGGGAAGCTGAGGTGAGCGGATCACTTGAACCCAGGGGGCAGAGGTTGCAGTGGGCCATAATTGCACCACTCCACTCCAGCCTGGGCAACAGAGAGCGAGACCTTGTCTCAGAAAACAAACAACAAAAAAACCCAACAACCGAAGAAAGAAATTGCCATAGCCACTGCAACCTTCAGCAACTACCATCCTGATCAGCCACCAGTCACCAACAGTGAGGCAAGACCTTCCACCAGCAGAGAGATTAAGACTCACTGAAGGCTCAGATAATCACGAGCATTTTTTAGCAATAAAGTATTTTTTTAATTAGGGTATCTACACTGTTTTTTAACACATAATGCTACTGTACATTTTAGACTACAATATAGTATAAACATAACCTTTTATGCACTGGAAAAACAAAAAAATTAATGTGATTTATCGCAGTGGTCCAGAACCAAACCCACAATAACTCTGAAGTGTGCCTGTACAAGTGTCCTGACCCCACCCTAGACCTGCCAAATGTCAATTTCTAGGGTGTGAAGTCATGTGTTATTACTTTCTAAAATTCTATTATCTAATATGCACACTTCTCGTTAAGACCTACTGATTTAGAATATTTAAGGAAAATGAAAATTAAACTACCAATTGTTCTACAAACTTCCAGATTACTTGATACAATCAGGTCAGTTTTTTTTTTTCAAACCTCAATATCCACTTCATCCCTACCACTGCAGGCGGGGATTCTTCTCAAGAAGCAGGCAGTCTTGAGATAATCATTTTGCAGTGGTTCTTAAAATGGGGTACGAGAAAGCTGGGGAGCGGGGTGCAATGAATGGTGGTTGGAGCTCTGCACTTGCAGTTAAAAGTAAATGCTTTCACATGTATTGAGAAGAAGGGGGCCAAAGCTTTCAACCATTCTCCTAAGAAAGATGCTTCGGGTGGTTAATAAAAGAACTAATGCTTTAGAGACATGACGTATATTTGGTATACATCAGTCAACTCCTGTCTCACTTAATTACCTGATATCGTGGTGAACTTCCTTTTCATATTTTTCTTCTCTGCGCTTTTTACGACAGCAAAAGATGATAAGACCAATGAGCGCTAGAGCAAGCAAAGTTCCTATAATGGCTCCTGCAATTAGTCCAGCTTTATTTGAAGCTAAAATAAGAATAGTAAAAAAAAAAAAAATATATATATATATATATATATACACGTATAGATATTGAAGGTTGGCTATACATTTTTAGATTGATTTCATCACATGTATTAACTTTAAGAGACAAATTATTTAGTCTTTTTGATCTGGGGGAAAAATTCATAAAAAGAACTGTCTTCTGAACTGTATAATCTATTTCATGCATTAAAATGATAAAACCTGTCTGAAAGATTTTAATATTCAAAGCTATCTCGGTTAACATATAAGAATGTTCTAAGCTACTCATAATAGCTAAATATGGTACAAGGGTTGATTTGACAACTCTTACCTTCTTAATATATCATTGCAATTACGAAGTTTTTTTAATAAAATATATTTTTCTAGAAAAGCTAATAATCAAACCACAGTGTTCTGATCAAAGTCAGTGTCCCTTTGCCCTTAACACACACTTGCTGACTGAACTAAAGGAGGTGGTATAAAGATAACAGAAACAAAACCACCAACAGAAAGAAGATACTTACGAGGGACAACGTTTAGACGCAACAGGCACTGATCAGAGCCCACTCTGTTTCTGACCGTACAGCTGTATGTCCCAGAGTACTCAGAAGAGGCATTTTTTACAGATATAACAGATGAAGTCATTTCTATGGAAGGAGGAAAAAGAAAACAAACTCATTTTTATAGTATGTATTGTTATCAGGTGTTAGTAAACGTAGCCCTCTCCAAATTTAGCAATCCAGTTAAAAGCAAGACAGACCAAGGCTGGATGCAAGCAAACTGGCACTGAGCCACACAGATGTTTCCAGAATCCAATCATGCTTCCAGTTCACAGTATCAAGGTGAAAGTAACCATGATCCCCTGCACCACAGAGCCTCAGCTGGAGCAGGGGGGTTGGTTCACTGTGTAGCTGCTGCAAACCCATTTTGGGGCACATCAAAGACTATAAACGCTACCGCATTCCACAAAGGATCTTTCATGCAGCAGGAAAACATACAAAACCTACTTTATTCCCCCCTAGATGGAAGAAACATACAAAAGGAAGTCAGAAGAGGACTCCCAGATTGGTCTCTTAGTTTGAAAAAAAGAGAGGCAGAGAGAAAACCTACTAAAGACCAGGATGCAGTGGATGGCGGGGTGGAGCCTGGTCATCAGTTTGAACTAAGAAGTCAATTATAACAAATAGGTGAGCAGATTTGGCCAATTTGTAACTTTCTAGTTAGTGTCACACGGGTTTTCTTTTAATTTATACACACACCATGGGTAAATTACTATATTTTCAATCTAAGCAAAACACTAAAGATCCAACTTTTATTATACTTTAGCCACTATCTAAGTTATAATCATGAACATGTCTCATCAATTAAAAAAAAAATTGGCCAGGCACAATGGCTCACACCTATACTTTGGGAGGCTGAGGTGGGTGGACAGCTTGAGCCCAGGAGTTTGAGACCAGTGTGGGCAACATGCAGAAACTCCATCTCTACAAAAAATACAAAAATTAGCAGGGTGTGGTGACACATGCCTGTAGTCTCAGCTACCCGGGAGGCTGAAGTGGGAGGCTCACTTGAGCCTGGGAGGTGAAGACTGCAGGGAGCCGAGATCCTACCACTGCACGCCCAGCCTGGGTGACAGAGCGAGACCCCTTGTCTCGGAAAAAAGACAAAAAAAAAAACAACAAAAAAAATACCAAAGTAACTAATATCCTAAAAAAATGAAATCATAGAATAGCTCTTCATTTATAATAGATGACACTAAATTGATATTATAAAACACTGAATAATTCCCATGGAAATCCTGATTATTCTATGTAGAAAAGGGAAACAAAGCATTTGGGAATCTACAATATATAAGCAGGCTGGGCACATGCCCGGACTCATGTCTGTAATCCCAGCACTTTGGGAGGCCAAGTAAAGAGGACTCCTCGAGCCCAGGAGTTTGAGACCAGCACAGGCAACGCAGGGAGATGCTGTCTCCACAAATTTTTTTTTTAAAATTAGCAGGGTGTGATGGCATGCACCTGTAGTTCCAGCTACTTGGGAGGCTGAGGTGGGAGGATGACTTGAGCCTAGGAGGTCGAAGCTTCAGTGAGCTGTGATTGCAGTGAGCCTGGGTGACAGAGCAAGGCCCTATCTCAAATCACACACACACACACCCCTACTAGATCTTAGTCCAAATCAATGGCATGTGGTACAAATACTATGATCAGCAGTACCTGCTAACCATGAAGTGGGCATTTTCTGTGAGTCAGACAATTTTTGCCACTCATACTGTAATGGAAGTGAACCTTCTTTTGGTTCACATTTTAGTTTAAAGTCGCTTCCAATTTCTTCTGATCCATCAACGTAACATCGTGCACCTGAAGGCTTAACTGAAAAAGAAAACAAATTATAAATTTACACAAGAGAATGGAACTTACTTTTATGAATACAGCATTGTACACAACCACTGACTCATTATCAGTTGGTTCTCGGTGCAGAATTCACAAAAGAATGAAAGACCACAGTAAGTGATCAACATCAGTTTATTCAGCTTTATCTGACACAAAACAGCAAAGAATAAGCTCAGACAAGCAGCCACTGCATTAGTAGATATGGCAATATCTCAGGCATAGCTCGGTGCCTGTCCATTTCATGGGGCACACCTGAAAAAAAGCAAGAATAATGCACTTGCTTTTTTCAGCAAGACCACTTGAGAGGGAAGGAAGCTCCCCCTTCCATTCCTTAGCTATTCTTCCCCATGCTTGACATGTAGCCCTCTGGCAGTATGTACCAAGTCACATCCCTCTAGGTGCCATAACCCTGACAATCAGGCAGTTTATCATCAACAATACTAACAACACTCAGTGTAGCAAGGAACAACTAGCATTCTGCATTTACATCAACTCAAATCCATCCAAAGAGCAGGCTACAAAAAAGAAAACCTGGGCTAGGCATAGTGTAATCTCAGCACTTTGGGAGGCCAAGGCAGTGGGGGGATCACTTGAGGTCAGGGGTTTGAGACCAGCCTGGGTAACACAGCGAGACTCTTGTCATTATAAAAACTTCGAAAAATTAGCTGGGTGTGGTGATGTGTGCCTGCGGTCATAGCTACTTGGGAGGCTGGGGTAGGAGGATGGCTTGAGACCAGGATTTTGAGGCTGCAGTGAAGCTTTGATCATGTCACTGCATTCCAGCCTAAGTGACAGAACCAGACCCTGAATCAAAAAGATATTCACAGCCTGGAAATTCATGCGTAAAAAAGAATATTTAATTAAAAAAAAAAAAAAAGGAAATCTGAGGTTATATTCCAGGTGTTTCTGGGTAACTGTTTAGAACAGCTACTAATAACTCCATTACCTGCGACTCACCCCAATCCTGGATTAACACCTTGGCATTGCATACTGTTCTGCTGAACTTTAATAAGGTATAATATTCACACAATAAAGTTAACATGTTAATCACGTGGGCTGATTACTTTTAACAAATGTGTCTATATCCATTAAGCACCACTCCAACCCTCTCCCAAGAAAGTTCCCTCATGCTGGTTACAATAGATGTGACTCCAAAACCCTGGACCCAGGAAGCCACTGATCAGATTTCTACCACTGTAGATTAGCTCTTTTTCTGGAATCACATGAATAGAATACTACAGTATGTATTTTTTTTGTCTTCTTTTATTCAGCATTAACATTTCTGAGATTGAGCCATGTTATTGTATATACAGTTATTTTAGTATTTCAATGGACTGTAACCCAAGTTTGCTTTTCCAGTCACCTGTTAATGAATACTGTGTTTCCAGTTTGGGGGCTACTGTCAAAGCCTAGTTAGCCAAACTGACAAGGGGCAAGTGTGTAGTCTATCAAAATCAGATTGACCAGTGAGGACGGCATTACGAGGAACCACGGAATGCCACTGGACAAGAGCAGGGATGCTGAAGGACTCTCAGGAAATTGTAAGGAAGTAGCCATCAGCTCTCAATCAGCTGTTTCTGAGATTAGGAAAAATGGGGATTAAACAGGAAGTGGGAGCTGTGAGGAGGTGGGGCCATTTAGTAATTGAGTATTCCAGTAAAGGATGGGTAGAGAAATGTGGGTCTGGGGGCAACATTAGAGAAGACAGCAATAGTCTATGCTTTACTACTGCTCTATAACCTTGGGAAAGACAATGTTTTCTATAAACTCTGTGGCTGACTTTAATCTGTATCTGTCCTTCTGGCTGACACACGTCAAGACTGATTTTTTCTTTTTTAGTTTAAGCTGATTTTCATTTTTTCAATCGTGAATGGGTTTTTATTCTTTCACTACTATGAATAAAGGTAAATGCATTTTTGTTTTGCAGTATTATGAACAGTGCTGCTTGAACACTCATGTGAACACTGGCATATGCTTTCCTTTGTCTTAGTAATTGCTGGATCATATGGTGACTGTACATACTTTAACAATGTAAGGAATTGTCAAATTGTTTCCCAAAACTGGCTCAACACGATTTATCATATTCAGTGGGGTATCTTCAACTAAGGTTATCAACCATGACCTTACTCCTTCTTAGTAACTCCTTAACAAATTTAATTGTATTCCCCTTCATCTGCTCCTACTTACATTTTTAAAATAAGGGTCAACACATATTTAACTGCACTGTTGATTTTTCCAAGCAAATCTGTTTATTTTTCAATCTGACCAGGTGCTCTGGAGAGTACATCAATTGGACTTTTAAATAAGTTTTGCAAATTATTTCATCCTGGGAGTCTTCAATGAAATGAGCCTTGTTCTCTTCCATTTCTTCAAACTACCAATAAATCCTTTATTAGAATAAATTACTAGCAAATAAATAACTGATGCAATGCTTTGTGCATCAAACATCTATGGGTAATATGGTATTCTAACTCTAACACTCATCCTTTCTATATCCATTTTCTCCCATATAACCAGCAATCAAAACATATCTAATAACGGATAGCTATTTAAAATTGCTGCTAGGAAATTCAGGGCCTCACTACAACCTGGCCACAATAAAACAAGATTCTACCAACACAGGTTTCTGAATGACACTTTGGAGCAGCCCACCTGCTTTCCACTGGGAAGAGAAAGTACAAGTCTTTTACATGCCAACATCCAACCATTATACTACGAGGAAGATTAATTCTTAACCCACGGTACTCTGCTGGAACAGACGAAAGCCACAAAAAGAGCACGAATAAAGTCTTGTCTCCTAAATGTTTCTTTGGTCTGGGCTTCCCACATACTGGCTGCTGTTCTCAGAACATCTGCCTCCATGATCACTAACACAAACAATAGTCCTTCTCAGATAAGGGTATGTGACCATCAAGTTGTAGTTGGACACGGTATCCCACCAATTTAGTAATGCTCTGCTCCATACATGTATTACTTCATCATCTTTCCCTGCTAGTGGCTACACCAGTCTACTGGAAATACTCTCTAAATCCCTACATGGGACAGGGGATACTTTTATCATGACGTCATCCTTCCAAGAAATATAATTTCTTATTGGTTCAAAAATACCCTGACTCCAGGCAAAATCTATAAATAGATGCTAAAATCAATAGGCAAAAGTTAAATAAACAACATATCTGCATAGTCTCAAAGTAGCTCCCCCAAGACATTTTTTAATTATAAAGGGAAAAATAATAACTCTAGAGTGGAGAAGCCCATCAGATAAAACTTAAACCAAGTGATCACGATTAACAATAAGACATGACATCATGTGCCCCCGGACGTGACTGGAGGAGATTAAGGAGATATAAATGCAATGTGGATTCTAGAATGCAATCCTAGTACAAAAACGACATTACTGGAAAACAGTAAAATTCAAATTGGGTCTGTAATTTAGTTAATAGTATTGTATCAATGTTAATTTCTTGGTTTTGATAATTATAACATGATTTTGTAAGATGTTAACATTAGGGGAAATTAGATGATGGGTCCACTCTCAGAAACTTCCTCATATTTTTGCAACTTTTCTATAAAACTAAAAATTACTGTAAAATAAAAAGTAGTGAGGGGCCGTGCCCAGTATCAATGGTTTGCAAATCCCTTAGGACCTTTAAGGCCAGTGATGACTGAGCCCACTTGCTGTTGCCACTGTGATCTGGTGGCATGGTGCAGTGGGAGTATACCATATATGTCCAGGAATTGTTAACTGTGCATGTTCTGCTCTTCAAAACAACTCTGTCCTTTATACCAAAAGGTTTCAATAAACAGGCCCTTCCAGAGCTCCAGGGGAAGGTGCCCGTGATATAAGGCCACAACGGTAACCTTCTATCAATTCTCTTTGTTAACATTTCCCACTTCCGCTTCTTTACTGAGCTGCATCCACACGAGCTTGTGCTGTGTCTGAAAGAGCAAGGCAGGCATGGCAATGGAGCAAGCTACAGCAACATGCTGCCCCTCACATCCAGACGACTATCAATCATCTCTCTGGGTTAGTGGCCACATAACACACAAGCTCAATGAATGCATTGCCATTACCCTGTGAATGCCATGATGGCAACTACTTCAGATTTCCCACAAAAGAACCAAAGCATTAGATAGAGCCACTATCAGTCAATCAGATGAGCTCCAGTGACCACCACTTAGTTGGGTCACTAGAGGGCACTTCATCTTATCTTTTGCCCCAGATAATCCAGGCAGAATTTCCAGGCAAAACTAACAGATAAGCTTCAATCCAATTAATTTTCACCTTCAAGAGAATACAATTCTGGTGGTTTCTCCCAGCAGCAGTCATGACTCATCTAAAAACATGGAAGAAAGAGCTACAAGAAATTCTCTGGCTCTGACACAACCTCGTCCAGATCAGAGTACCAGTCATCCCTACTTCTTCTCTTCGGCAATCACTTCCCTGCTTTCTCCTCTCATCCCCAGTTTATCCCCTCTCTCCCTCCTGGGTTTGAACTGAAGGCTGACTTGGCTATAAAATTCTCCCCAGGAGTAACTCAGGGTGAACTGTGTCAATGCTTCCCACCTACCCATTCTTAGGACATGCTGCGGTTCAAAGTTTAATATAAAAAGGCCATTCCTACTGCCGGGCAGTCATGGCTCCTGCCATGAGTGAACTGAGCCACATTATGTGCCATCCCTACCACCCAACTCAGGTTCCTTTTTGGGAAATGTTCTGCTGTAATGTTCTCTTCAGTTGAGAACTGCAAATGTGACCCTGAACCTGGTCCCACAGGATCCAGACAATACACAAACACACAAATATGCTTGTCCACAACTCTTCTGGGAATATGTGCCAACCCCATTAATCCCAGTGTACCTGTCCCATCAAACAGGGGTTTCACAATAAATAATTCTGATAATCAAATATCTTCTGCTTCGCATATCATGAACCAATTAATATTCTGTATACATCTTCCAACTTAATACTTCCTAGAGAGCAATGTTGGAAGAAAGTATAGTCAGGGTTATAATCTCAGGAATTCCTGGGTCTGTGATAAGAATTCAGACCAGGCAGCTGGGTGCGGTGGCTCACACCTGTAATCCCAGCACTTTGGGAGGCTGAGGCAGGCAGATCACGAGGTCAGGGGATTGAGACCATCCTGGCTAACATGGTGAAACCCCGTCTCTACTAAAAATAAAAAAAATCAGCCAGGTGTGGTGGCGGGCACCTGTAGTCCCAGCTACTCGGGAGGGCAAGACAAGAGAATTGCTTGAACCCAGGAGGCGGAGGTTGCAGTGAGCCAAGATCGTGCCACTGCACTCCAGCCTGTGTGACAGAACGAGACTCGGTCTCAAAAAAAAAAAAAAAAAAAAAAGAATTCGGACCAGGTGTTAATCTTTCACTTGCTTATACATTTATAACAAAGAAAAGTTACTCCATGTTTACTCAATGAAGACACAGAAAATTCAAATTTCCAACATTACCATATTCCTTTTCCTGGTTCCTTTTTTAGACTGACTTACTTTCACACCACAAGAAACATTTTTAGTTAGTGCGATTCAGAATGATGCATTTCACCAGGACCTCTTCAGGTCCCCATTCAATGATGCTGCCAGCAGATTCTATCTACCAAGACAATGCATGGATTTGCCATGAAGGTACCCAAAAATCCCCACTCTTGTTCCTAGTCTCTAGGAGTAATAGTTAAGTGCTGGGTCTACTTGTAGGAGGAGTAGTTAAGTGTTGGATGCCCAAGTCATCTTGAACATTGCTCTCCTAAAGAGTATTCTTGTAATCTCAGCACTTCGAGTGGCCGAGGTGGGTGGATCACCTGAGGTCAGGAGTTTGAGACCAGCCTGGCTAACATGGTGAAACCCTGTTTCTACTAAAAATACAAAAATTAGCCAGGCGTGGTGGTGCATGCCTGTAATCCCAGCTACTTGGGAGGCTGAGGCAAGAGAATCACTTGAACCTGGGAAGCGGAGGCTGTAGTGAGCAGAGATTGTGCCACTGCACTCTAGCCTGGGCAACAGAGTGAGACTCTATCTCAAATAAAATAAAATAAAATAAAATTAAAATTAAAATAAAGAGTATTCTTTAGAATATTCTACCCCACCCCTAAGCAGTTCTCTAAACAGAAGGAATGAGGTAAATGTTGATGTGGGAGGCCTGCCCTGATCAGTTATTTCCAGTCATGCTAGACAATTCTAGCATCAGCTTTTCCTATGAAAGTCAATCCCCAAGTGTCCCCTAAAACATGAGGACAGAGGAATTTACTGTCATTAAATAGAGAGCTAGACAGCTATGTTTTTCTACATGGTAGCCAATGTACATTTTGTGTAAAGCTTACCACAGTATGGTTTTAGAAGTATATTTATGAACTATTATCTTTCAGTTTCTCAATTTGAAGGGATTAAGAGTGCTTGTAGACATTATCACAGAATCTAGAGAAGGATAATAAACGCTGTAGTCTTTGGCAGTTTACAAAGCAGTTTATACTACCTCCCTCTTAACTATTATAGAGAGCGCTATATCAGTGAATGTCTCATCTCCTCACTTTAATGATGAAAAACAGTGACACCAAGAACCTTAAATACTATGTGATGCCTAATGGCCTTACTTGAATTCAATATTCCTTCTTCCATATTTCTTCACCTCCATTCTAAATGCTTACATTATTCACCATAGAAACATGGTTCTACATAATTCTCAGGGCAAATTCTGAGGACAAGGCAAAAACCCTAGATCTCCTAACTCCTGGCTTAGGGTTCTTCCTCCATACCATAATACTCGTTCACTTATTTTCAAACTCTTACGAATTTCACAAAGAAGTTGATCACTTCTTACTTTTCCTATCCAAACCAAAAGCTAGTTTTATATTTGATGCTGTCCAACATAGAAGTACTTCAAGTGTTTAAAATTGTTATTCTAAAAAATTAAGCTTTGTCTTATACAAGTGCTGCTACTACAGTACTATGACTAATCATTCTCTTACTCAGTAACCCATTAACACAAATAAAAATAACTTACCAAGAACTACCAGATGGATCTTCTTATTTGCAACACCAGGAGCTTTTTTCACTTTGCACTGATATGTGCCAATATCTGACAGCTGTAAATTCGTTACATTTATTGATGCATCACCAGATTTGAGATCATTACTCGTAAAATGTACTCGGCCTTTCAGATCTGGATAGTAGTCATCATAAATTTTGTCTCCAGAATATAAAATAATCTAAAAGAAAGCCAAAATTAGATAGGAGGAAAAACAAACACACACACAAAAAACTGTCTCTTAAAGGAGCCCTGGATACACCTGCTGCTACAGAACCCCCACCCCACCCGACCCCGGCAGAAAAGAAAAAGAAGAACACAGTATTATGGGGAACCTAAAACTATCCAAACCACAGAACGAGAAAATGGAAAGGAATCAAAGTGATCCTTGGGTATAGTCCCAGACTTCTATTTTTAATGGGGAAACCAAGATGCAACATGATAAAATAGTAAAGCCCTATACTGTCCTAGAGAGCAATTTAGTAAGATTGGGCAGGAACACAGACTTGCTTGTTCGTTGTCTTTTCCTTTTCTTTTCTTTTTGAGACAGAGTCTGTGTCTGTGGCCCAGGCTGGAGTGCAATGGTGAGATCTCGGCTCCCTCCACCTCCCGGGTTCAAGCAGTTCTCTCGCCTCTGCCTCCCCAGTAGCTGAGACTTCAGGCACATGCCACCACGGCCGGCTAATTTTTGTATTTTTAGTAGACAAGGGATTTCACCACGTTGGCCAGGCTGGTCTCGAACTTCTGACCTCAGGGGATCCACCCGCCTTGGCTTCCCAAAGTGCTGTGATTATAGGTGTAAGTCACCATGCCTGGACTGCTCATTCTTATATACTCTATTTTTCAACTGCCTCTGAGACTGTAGTTTGCCAACCAAGTGTAACAAAATCAAGTACCTACTGCCTCCTGCCCCTACAAAAGGCTTATCATAATTTGCCTGTGGAATCTAACAAAAAGATAACTTTGTTTGGTCTTAATACTAAGTTGGAGTTACTTGAGGGCTCTAGACTCTAACAGATAAAATCGTAAAATAAACCTCTTAAGATATGTGTACCCAGGTTAACAAGTCCTTTGAATGAATCTTCTGTAACTAAAGCAAAGACCTGTGCCTAATCCACTGAGTTTTCTGAATCACACACAGCCTTTGAAGGCAATTACTAAAGGCTGGATGCTTTAGAGGGAAATAAAATTTGTGTTCGGAATATTTTCTTGGAAGAGAACTGTAGTAGTCATCTCTAACATTAATTTAACACATTTTATAATTTTTCTTTTTTGCTAATGAAATCTCTTCATTCTGGTTCTATCAGACCCATGGGCCAAAGAGCAGTGATGCCAAAACTCAGATAATAATCAGGAAACACAACTACAGCCTGTATCCTGCAATTAATTTCTTTTACCTGAGTGCTAATTATGGGCAGTATAATCAGAAAAAATGTCATCTAAGAACACTGTTTTCCAGGTTTATTCCACAGAAACTTCTTGACTGGAGGAACTTGGGTTCTCTTCTATATTATCTCCTTCCCAACCACACTGACCCCACCCTAATCCACCAAAGATCTTTTTTTTTTTTTTTTTTGAGACAGTCTTGTTCTATCTCCCAGGCAGGAGTGCAGTGGTGCGATCTTGGCTCAATGCAACCTCCACCTCCTGGGTTAAAGCGATTCTCCTGCCTCAGCCTCCCGAGGAGCTGGGACTACAAGTGCCCACCACCGCGCCTGCTAATTTTTGTATTTTTAGTAGAGACAGGGTTTCACCACATTGGCCTGGTTGGTCTCGAACTCCTGACCTTGTGATCCGCCTGCCTCAGCCTCCCAAAGTGCTGGGACTACAGGCATGAGCTACCGTGCCCAGCTAGATCTTTTATTTATATATGAACTGTGTGCATCTAGGTTGCACTCAATACCAGTTTGCTAAGCAAATAAAAGAAGTAGTCGAAGGGTCCACAGCTGACTTACTCTGTAAACACAAGCCATTACTTTATTTGCTCAATCTTCTTGACACACCCACTTGTCAAAGACAACACTGACTACTCCACAAATCTGGCTACTCTATCTTCCTTTGATTAATTTCTTTTGATTAAAAGGCTTATCATAATTTGCCTGTGGAATCTAACTCTAAAGGTGGTAGACTTCAATCTCTTGTACTTCCAATAGCTCGTTATGCTTCACACACACCTTAGTAGTCTCTTAAGGGTGGCTTGAGAAATAAGATGCATTCCCGCTCTTGGTTATTTTATAAGCTAGTTTAGTGTCTTCCCAGAAAACGGTGTTATAAATATTAGTTAAGGAATGGGAAATTTACCATAAAATTTTACATGTCTTCACTGATTCCCCTTCGCAACCCTGCAAGGACGATGGCATTGTCCACACTGACATTTAGGTGAGGAAAGAAGTGGCTCTCACTGATCAGCTTTTGCCAAGTCACACAACAAAGATGCAGACCAGATCCATTTAACTTGGCACAGTACATGATTATCATTTCAATATCATTTACAAGCTTACAGAATGCTTGTGAATACAGTATTTTGCTGAATTCTCATAATGACCCTGAGATGCTAGGTATAGCTGTTCCTACTTTACACATGAGGAAACAGGTTTATGAAAAACGGGAGGCAGCACAGGACAGTGCAAAGGATAATAGAGCAGCTGTGAGAGTCAGAGGGACCTGGGTTCAAATCCCAACTGCATTTGTTACTCTGGGCATGAAAATCTCTGGGCCTTTGTTTCCTCCTTGCCATATGTATAATAATTCTCACCTTACTATGTTGTTTTAAGGCTTAAGTATATACAATTAAAGTATATAAAACACTGCCCAAGCACGCTGTTCACAGTAACTGCTGACTAAAAAGATCACACAAGGAATAAGAATGCAAATTTCTCCAGCTCAGTCCTCCAATTCCTAGTTTTTAACCATTCTGTCTACTAGCTGAAATATATTAACATAGGGGGTCAGTTAAAAAACATATGTAGCTTAAATTCCATGTATGCATCCTCTTCTGCATCAATCTCTTCCTAACCCTTCTTTCTTTTGGTCTGATGTGACTGTGTTTTAGATTAGAAGCTAGGTTTTTAACCCAGAAACAGTCACTCAGAGTCAAGTCCCAGTTTCACATTTATCTTACAACTCCTGTAGATGGCAAAGCCGTGCCTCTCACTCAGCATGGACGACTTGGAGTCTTCTTCCCATTAACAGACACACTAATGGCTCAGGGCACAGTGCTTCTTGGTTTCTACATGCACCTGGTCACAAGCTTCACTCAGCAGAAGCACTGAAGACCCACGCTCTCCATATGCATCCTAGGCTTCCCCTATCTTACACACAGGGTCAGAGTCCTGGGCTCTAAAGCGGGACAGGCACTGCACTGTCACAGGAACGGGGAACTGCAGGACCTCAGACAGGAGCCTGTACTCTAGGTGCCAGCACCTCCAGAGAGAGAGAAGGGAGAGAAGGGGGAGGTAAGAGTGACAGGGAACAGGGCAACGAGGCTGAGTAGATAAAATGAGTCAGGCCCGATTTATTTTGCTCGGGGAAACAGAAAGAAGTTCTGGTAACAGAATCAGGGCAGAGGTTACATCTTTGGAGGGGGTGGCTCTAGTCACTCACAACTTGGGAAAGCATCTTAATTATTTCCTTAACATAAACATCAAGGGCAAACTGACTAGATTTTCCAAAAATATTAATTACCTAACTGCACTGATTCAGCCATTAAATGGAAGCATGTTACTTGTAACTTTTAAATATCCCCTTCTTTTACATGAACAAATGACGTAAAAACAAAATTTCTCTTCCAAATATACATATTACTATATTTACTTAAATATTTGGACTTATTTTCCTCTCCCTGATCTAATATAATTTATTAACTTTTTAAAATATTAAATGTGTCAGACAAAGACAATATGCAACATTCTAAATAAAGTATTCTGGAACCATTGAAAAGGTAAAACACGACATGTATTTGGAGATGAGATTATTAGGCATGTTTCCTCCTCTGTGCTATTTTTGGCGTTCCAAGTTTTCTACATTAGACTCTTATTACTTTGATTAGAAAAAATACTGAAACAATGTTTTAAGATTTTTTTAATTTAAGACTAAATATTTCATAGATTGTTTTTTGCTCTAAAGACTTCATTTTTATACTGGGAAGTTTTAAAAAAGTAAAAAAAATTAATTTAAAAAGACTCGATTTTGTTTTTTAAAAAATTCATTGGACAGGATATTTAACTTGAAAAAATAAGGAAAATAGACTGTAATACTATGTAGTTGTTACACCATAGCTAATGACACTTCTACTGCTGACAGAATCCTTGGGTAAAACTTAAAAATTTCAATTCTGTCTAACGTTTAACAAAGCACAGTTATGTGCCATCTCCTAACACGACACACACTCCTGTCTCAACGTCATGCCTGCTCCATCTAGGCCTCTGCTATTCCCCGCCTCAAATCCAGATTGTCAGAACTTTCATAAGTTCCTCTTCTTCCCTGAAGTGTCTCTAAAACTCCAGTGATCTTTTCCTCTTCTGTAACCTTAGGTCACACTCATTATCTATTTCCCTCCATTACATGTGTCCTCAATTTCCACCAGAGCAATTGCCTTCCTCACCCAGACCATAAAGCCTGAGAAGTTGGGGGGCTTCCTTCCTAGCTCCCTGCAGCCCATCCATGTGACTGGCAAGGTGATGGACACATCAGATAGTTGCACAGACAGCTGCTAAGTGAGCAAGGACATATCAAACTTACCACTTGATCCACCTTCTGATTATCAGCTGGTGATATCAGCCACTCGATGTCCAGCGGTCCCTGGTCTTCGGGACTAAGCGTAAATTTGCATGGCAGATAGGCAGTTTCCCCTTTGGCTTTTTCAATCATCTCTTCAGGAGTAGTGATACTCAAACTTCTGGCGAAATCTAGAAAAGAAATGTACATGGGACTAAGCATTTGCTATTACACTAACAGCCCACGCAGTGCCCTCCAGCCATTGAGAAGCAGCACATTGATGCGAGGGATACAGGATGGGGTTTGGGTCCCGAGGAATGGAGTCCAAACTCAGAGATGCCCAGTTTTTAATTTGTGCCTTTGTAAAAGTAGAATGACACAAGTAGTATCATCTTATCTGATACAATTCCCTTAAGGAAAGCTGTGAACTTCCTGACATGTAAGTTTCTACTGGTAGAGGGTTTCTATATGCAAGCAGATGTTTAAAACTGAATTTGGCTAGAATCTCTGAAAAGTGAGTGATATAGTTTGGATTTGTGACCCCGCCCAAATCTCATGTTGAACTGTAATCCCCAGTGTTGGAAGAGAGGCCTGGTGGTAGGTGACTGGATCATGGGGGTGGATTTCCCCCTTGCTGATAGTGAGTGAGTTCTCAGGAGATCTGGTTGTTTAAAAGTGTGTAGCACCTCCCCCTTCTCTGCTCTGGCCATGTAAGACGTGCCTGCTTCCCCTTCGCCTTCTGCCATGATTCTAAGTTTCCTGAGGCCTCCCTAGCCATGCTTTCTGTACAGCCTGCAGAGCCAATTAAACCTCTTTTCTTTATAAATTACCCAGTTTTAGGTATTTCTCTATAGCGGTGTGAGAATGGACTAATATGGTCAGTCATGTCATACAAATTCAAGGCTACATTATTTCATGCTCACCACAAACACACAGGGAACTAAGTCACTGTCAGTAGGGTATATGCTGATCACCTGTAACACAGTTTCTGCCAAGGCTTCTTTAAATTTTTATTAGATTTAATTCTATAACCTTCTATTGAATGCTTAAAAATATTTCTTTTTTTTTTTTTTTTTTGAGACAGAGTCTCGCTGTCGCCCAGGCTGGAGTGCAGTGGCGAAATCTCAGCTCAGTGCAGGCTCCGCCCCGGGGGTTCCCGCCATTCTCCTGCCTCAGCCTCCCGAGTAGCTGGGACTACAGACGCCCGCCACCTCGCCCGGCTAATTTTTTGTATTTTTAGTAGAGACGGGGTTTCACTGTGTTAGCCAGGATGGTCTCGATCTCCTGACCTCGTGATCCACCTGCCTCGGCCTCCCAAAGTGCTGGGATTACAGGCGTGAGCCACCGTGCCCGGCCGCTTAAAAATATTTCTAAGCAGTAAGTTTTGATGAGGATAATTAAAAAAAAAAGGGAACACTGTCAATTTACTTATCTTTTAAAAATATACAGCCAGGCATGGTGGCTCACGCCTGTAATCCCAGCACTTTGGGAGGCCAAGGTGGGTGGATCATCTGAAGTCAGGAGTTTGAGACCAGCCTGACCAACATGGTGAAACCCCATCTCTACTAAAAGTACAAAATTGGCTGGGCATGGTGGCACATGACTGTAATCCCAGCTACTTGGGAGGCTGAGGCAGAAGAACTGCTTGAACCTGGGAGGCACAGGTTGCAGTGAGCCGACGTCACGCCATTGCATTCCAGCCTGGGCAATAAGAGCAAAAACTCTGTCTCAAAAAAAAAAAAAAAAATTACCAAATAGTTGACTCATTATTTCTGAGACACTTCTTACTGTTCATCCCTGTTTATTTCCCCTCTGAAAAAGCCAATAATCACATTTATTTTATTTTATAAAAGACATCTTAAAATTACATAACTTAATTTCACCAATATGGTGAAATTCCATCTCTACCAAAAATACAAAAATTAGCCTAGCTGGGTGTGGTGGTGTGCACCTGTAATCCCAGCTACTCAGGAGGCTGAGGCAGGAGGATCGCTTGAACTGGGGAGGTGGAGGCTGCAGTGAGCCAAGCTCGTGCCACTGCCCTCCAGCCTGGGTGACAAAGCAAGACTCTGCCTCAAAAAGTTAAAAAATTAAATGCAAATTTAGTCTGTAAGTGAACAATCACATAAAACTTTTTTTCCTATTCACAGTATAAAAGCATGCATAGCACTAGTTTGTCACATCTAGGTTTATTTGTGATTACCCAACATTTTCTTAAGTATAAATTCAAACATCGAAAGTACGCATAACCGTTAAGTTTCACTACTTTCTGTTGAAGAGCAACTCTATCTGGACCTATGTCACCTGACTCTGACAACCTTCAGAGCTGGACGATGACCTGGAAGAGGCCCTAAGCACTAAGATATGGTATGGTGCACAGGGCCTGCCTCTCTCTTCCTCTCCCTTTTCCCCTGCTCCCACCAAAAAAATAAACACATTAGAGCAAAATTAGGAGTAAATCAATCCAAAGTCCTAATTCTCCACGTGACTATCTTGATGTTTTTCAAATAAATTTTGATAGAACAAATCAAAATGAAGAGGAATTAGTCACTGCATGATTCTTTCCATTAGTCCTAAAATAAGCTTAATATATACAGACTATCAATTCTAATAAAATTTTAATAAAGTCAAAGCCAACAGACTGAGAACTAAAGAAAATCCTGGTTACATTCAACACCATTTACATTTAGGCACCATCGTAAGCTTTCAATCACATGTAAATGCACTCCTGAAATAAATTTAAATTGGGATACCAATTATCTGCAACTGCTCCCTTAAACCTGAGGCCCGCCCAGCTTTGACCAACAGGATGTGCAGGAATGACCTGTGTAGTTCCGAGGTTAGGCCTCAAAAACCCTTGCTGCACCCACTCTTGCCTCCTTGGTCACTGGCCACTGTGTGAACAAACCACAGAGGGGGCAACGGAGGTGTCTGGCCAACCCTAGAACACTCAGCCCTAGTCCAGACCAGCTCTCTGCAGCCCCACTGTTGAGACCGTAATTTTCCATCCTAGCCTAGTCTAACTAGCAACCCACAGGATCATGAATATATGACTTTTGTTTTAAGCCTCTAGAGTTTGAGTTGTTTTGTTATACAGCAAATATTGACCAGACATCATCCAAACCCACTGATCCAGCCCAAAAGTCCAACTACTCTGGCCTCCATTTCATGCCCATGTTTCCATTTAAAATGATATGATTTGGTATTTATGGACATAATCTCAAGTGTTTCTCCTAAATATTTAACCTAAATACACTCTATTACTTCTAATAAACTCAGTTCCATTCCTATCTCATTCATTAAGGCATTTCTACCTCTCCACCCTACAATGATTTTTCTTTCTTTCTCTATGAATGCTGATTGTACTTTACTTTCTACCATTGGTATCACTTACTCGGCACTTAGCATATGTTGCCTTGGAATTTTTTTTCCTCTATAAATTTTATGGTGAAGCTGACTTAGGTGGCATCCAGAGTTGTGTCACATCTTCTATTTTTTATTTTTTTAAGAGATGAGGTCTCACTATGTTACCCAGGCTGATCTCTAACTCCTGAGGCTCAAGTAATCCTCCGCCTTTGCCTCCCAAAGTACTGGGATTACAGGCTTGAGCCACTGTGCCTGACCTGTCACATCTTCCTAGATGTTGAGAAACTTATCTTCTTCCCATGTTACCTTGTACTTTTGCGAACTTTTAAAATGCATGCCCTGATTTACTATTAAATCATTAGCTCTATTAGGGTAAAAGAAATTGCAAATTGCGGCTACCTCTATCTCCTGCGGTAGTTCTTTGCACATAATAGAAAAGAATTAATGAGTGAATTATAAATTTGAAATTTAGTTTGGTTATTAACACATCATGCATTAAATAATATGAGTAATCTAAGTACACTTAAAAATAAAAATCTCATTCCAAAACGAATCAAGAAATAGTTCAAATATGGAGCTAAGAATATATAAGTGAGAATGAAAAATCGCTATCAATAACAATAAAAACTTCCTGGTTACTGTGTGTTTTTAGAGTTTTCATTTTGTAGAAATCAAATAAAAATGTTAAATAACTTCAATTAGACACCCACATTTGTAAAAGTTGAAATCCCCCAAATTCATGCTCTCAGTACTTACACTACACAAAGTGGAGTGTATTTATCAAAATAAAATACAACTTAGTTTTTACATTATCTTTCTTTCTTGTTTGATACATAAAAATTAATTTTAAAAAACTGCCTTAAATAGTCATATATGTGTAACAAAATAATCTGAAAAGATATATGTCAAATTGTTAACAGCAATTACTTTTGAGAATTAGGATTTTAAGGAAGACAACTGTCCATTTCTGCTTTATTCTGAGATTTTTTAAAATGAGTATGCTGCTTATGATATTTTAAAATGATTTTTTAATGACTTTTAGATTTTTTTGTTTTTTGTTTTTCTTTCAAAAAATGGTTACAGCCTTGAATTCCTCTTCACTGCGTTGCACTAGAAATGAATGAAAATCTTGAGATCATATAAAACAGTTCCTGGGTTTCCTAGCAACACTGAAGGGCCTCTTTTCACAGAGGCATAGTTTTTCAAGTGCTGAAGTATGCAACAGACACAAATTATAAGACAAAAGACAGACACTTGGTCTCACGCAGCGGCCCTGGGCATCTTTCCTAATACTGCCCAGTTCTATTTATGCAGCAAGTAGATTAACAATTTAACTTGCAAACTACTTGCACGTTGAAACACGGTTTAAAAGGTAAATCAAATATCAAATCTTCTTACAATTTTATTCAAATTTATATTCAGGATGTGATAAAATATGCAGCACATTATTAAGCTGCAAGTATTTGCAGTCTAGTTAATAAGTGCACAGCACTAGATCATATTATATCAATAAACAGACGGAACCACATCCCATATTGGCAGTGACTGAAATAACATTTCCCAGTTTTCTGCTTGCTTTTCTTATCTCCAGTTCCTAAATCACTTGGATCTTTAGAGCTTCTCTTCTGCACAGTCTGACTTATATCTGAGCATCAAAGTAACATGAGTTCATCAAAGAGTATTTTTTTAGCCCTTGATGTCACCTCCTACTAAGGCCTTAGAAGATCTGGTTCCACTATAAGATTGGAAGAAAACTGGAGAGAATGGAAGAAGCTATTCTTCTAGAAGGGAGGTAATGTTATGAACTGATAACATGCGTTGGCTTCTTTCATTTGCTTTTTCAAATTTAAGCTGTTTGTTAACCTAGATGGTCTTCAGTGATCTTTTCCTTCTGGCAATCTTAAAATCATAAACATTAGAAAATGCTCATGAAATGTTATCATTAGTTTTTTAAAAAGAGAAGTAAACATGAGAATTTTTAATAATGTTTTGAGTGAGGAAAGCCTTAGAGAAAAGTAGAAGAGAAAAATACAAAAGCTATGGAAGAAGACAAAAATTTAACTATACTAAAAATCTTATTAGAAAATCACCATTTGGCAAAAACAGAGTAATAACTGTTTCAGGCAAAATATTGAAAATTGGTGCTGAAAGGTATGATGAGAAACAGCATTTGTTACATAATGTTAAAGTATCTTCCCACAAAACACTTTAATTACAGAGGAAAAAGTAGTAACTTTACAGTGAAGAAATCTGGTATACATCACCTTAATCAAATGATCAAATTTACCTTCACTAGAACAAATGGACACTATGTACCTCCTGATTAGAAAAGAACATAGTATTACTTCTGTAGTATTGCATACCAAGTCAAAAATGCATACTCTAGCCATGAAAAGACATGGAGTAAACTTAAAACACAAATGCATACTACTAAGTGAAAAAAGCCACTGCATGATTACAACTATGTGACATTCTGGAAAAGGCAGAACTACAGAGAGTAAAAAAAAAAAAAAAAAAATCAACGGATGCAGGGGAAAGAGGGAAGAGGAGAATAGGTGGAACACAGGATTTTTTTTTTTTGAGACAGAGTCTCGCTCTGTCGCCCAGGCTGGAGTGCAGTGGCACGATCTCGGCTCACTGCAAGCTCTGCCTCCCGGGTTCACGCCATTCTCCTGCCTCAGCCTCCCGGGTAGCTGGGACTACAGGTGCCCACCACCATGCCCGGCTAATTTTTTTTGTATTTTTAGTAGAGACGGGGTTTCACTGTGTTAGCCAGGATGGTCTCGATCTCCTGACCTCGTGATCCGTCTGCCTTGGCCTCCCAAAGTGCTGGGATTACAGGCGTTAGCCACCGCGCCTGGCCGGAACATAGGATTTTTAGGGCAAGGAAATGCTTCTGTGTAATACTATAATGGTGGCTGCATGTCATCCATTTGTCCAAACCCGTAGAATGTACAAAACCAAGAGTGAACCCTGATGTAAACTATGGACTCTGGGTAATGTTATGTCAATACGGGTTCATCAATCCTAACAAGGTACACTCTGGTGGGGGGCGTGTTGACAAGCGAGGGAGATGGTGGTGCGTGGGGGAAGGGGGTACAAGGGAACTCTGTACTTTCTGCTCAATTTTGCTGTAAATCTAAAACTGCTGTACAAAATAAAGTCTGTTTTTAAAAAAGATTAACAAGAGAGCACACAATCATATTTATAATTAAATATAAATTAGAATAATGTAACATATTTCAAATATAAAATTGATGGTGATTAAAAAAATTCAGTACGGCCAATCTTGGCAAAAGTGTTGGAAACTGGCAACACAGAAAGTAAATCAATACAACCTACTGTCAACACAGTAGAAGACGTGTGAAATGTCAGTGTGCTAACCTACTTCTAGGAACTGCAGCTGAACTCTCATAACTGAACAGTTCATATGTACAAGGATATTACTCACTGATGCTCTCTGAAACAGAAAAACATCTGAAAACAACCTAAATGTCCAACAACAGGCAGGAAAATCAGAGTAAGAAATTCAAGCTCATCTACCTCAGACAAAGAGCAAGCACAAACAGATCAGGTAGGACCAGTCCCCTCCAGCAAAAAGATGCTACTAAAATTTGGCTTCTGGGGAGTAACGCTGACTTTCACTCATATAAATAGAAGTATGACTAAATATTGCCACCTTCAGCTTTGGTTCCATTCACCCAACAGCAAATACAATCATCGAATCAAATTAGGTCTTTCAAAAGGAACATAGCATTAAACATATAATAATGTTTACTAATAAATACATTAATAGAATAAAAATACTTTTGGGGGACAGCGGTAGAGTAAATCATGTCCCCCCCAAAATTCATGTTGAATCCCTGACCTCCTATGTGACTGTATTAGAGGTACGGCTTTCAAGGAAGTGATTAAGATTAAATGAGGCCATAGCATAGAGCCCAGAACAGATGGAACTGACACCCGCTTAAGAGAAGGAAACACCGGAGCACTCTCCCTGCCACGTGAGGACAGAGGGAGAGGGCAGCTGTCTACCAGCCAGGAAGACGGCCCTCACCAGAAACCAAACTTGCTGGCACCTTAATCTTGGACTGCCCAGACTCCAGAGCTGTGAAAAACCAAGTTTCTATTGTTTAAGGCATCTATGGTATTTTGTATTGGTATTTTGTCTATGGCATTTTGTTATGGCAGCGTGAGCAGACTAATACAGACTGCATACAGAGCAATGAAGTTTCTCATCATAGATAGGGTATACTGTTCAACTGGACATGAAGTTAATGAATTCAGCGGAAATTCTCAAGAAGATTTAAACATACTGGGAATTTGCAAAATGATAGAAAAATGTACTTTTCAATCCATAGCCAATAAAGACATGAGGGAACTGCCTGGATGGTCCTTCTCAGGAGAAAAAAAAATTATGTACATTAATATACAGAAGTGCACAGGAATTTAAATTTACTGCTTATCTGTAAGTCAAGCATTATGCAAAGGGCTTTAATTATTTCATTTGATCCTTACAAAACCTGTGGAACAGGCATTACAGACAATGACATCAAAGAACTGCTTCTTATGCAAAATCCAAGTAAATGTTGAATAACACCACTTACTTAATCCAGACTAATGTGGAAGGAGAAGAGGGAAGTGAAAGATTATAAAGGCACTGAAATAAGAAAAATGAGGATATGAGACAAGAAAATTCAAGAGCAGGAAGAAGTCTGTTTAGGTAATAGGGATATCCTTGTAGATCCCCTGAGAATCTAAAATAAGGAAAGCACAGACCAGCGACAGTTTCAAAGCTGGGCTGGAAGACTTCTAGTAACACAAGAAAATATGGGGGTAATTTTGTAATTCAACCCACATACTTGATTTGGAGGCAGGGGGACCAGTGGCAGCAAGCTGAGATGATGTTTGATCAAACTGTCTGTTTCCCCAGCAACGCTAAATTTCTCCTTTGAACTCCTTATCTCAGTGACGTGACCTACCACCAACACTTTTGGCAATCAATCCCTGCATAAGATCACAGACGCGAGAAATAGCTGCATCACCAATCATCTGCACAAACCTGGATAAAATGAAAGGCAGCAGGGTATCAACGTTCACTCATTCAAAGCATACTATGTCCTATTAATTCTGCCTCTTTAATACATTCCAAATCCAACCATTTTTACCTATATCCAGGCCACTATTATCTTTCACATGGCCTGGATGTAGCCTGCTAATTGGCTTCCCTGCATCCACACTTTCTCATTCTAACTTGTTCTCCATACTTCACCCAGAGTGTTCTCTATATAATTGCTTTTATTTATCTATTTTTTTTAAACAGGGTCTCACTCTGTTGCCCAGGCTGAAGTGCTGTGGCACAACCAAGGCTCACTGTGGCCTCAAACCCCTGGGCTCAAGGGATCCTCTCCTGCCTCAGCCTCCCAAGGAGCTGGGACTACAGGTGTGTGCCACCATGCCCACTAATTTTATTTTTATTTTTATTTTCCCAGTGGAGATGCAATCTCGTTATGTTGCCCAAGCTGGTCTCGAACTCCAGGGCTCAAGTAATCCTCCCACCTCAGCCTCCCAAAATGCTGGAATTACAGGCATGAGTCACTGCATCCAGCCTATAACTCCTTTTGTAAAAAAGATGTCATTGACATGTCTGACAATCTCTGGTCGCTCCTCATTGATTCAGACACCTTAATTCTCCCTCAAGGTCCTTTATGACTAGAGGCCCTCTAGCACCTTTAGCTTCTTACCACTTCCCACTCCCACAGTATAATACAGCCATCATCATCTCCATCATCATCTTGCCTCACTCAGCACGAGCACAGTGCAAGATACCTCCTCTTGCTGGGCGCGGTGGCTCACACCTGTAATCCCAGCACTGTGGGAGGCCAAGGCGGGTGGATCACGAGGTCAGGAGATCGAGACCATCCTGGCTAACACGGTGAAACCCCATCTCTACTAAAATACAAAAATTAGCTGGACGTGGTGGCACATGCCTATGGTCTCAGCTGCTCGGGAGGCTGAATCAGGAGAATTGCTTGAACCTGGGAGGTGGAGGTTGCAGTGAGCCGAGATTGCGCCACTGCACTCCAGCCTGGGCAACAGAGAGAGACTCCATCTTAAAAAAAAAAAAAAAAAAAGATACCTCCTCTTCTGCTCCATCCCACCTTTTAGGCTTACTATGGTCTCAGTTCAGCCCCTTCCTCCAGAACTTATGTCCTCTAATTGCTCCTTGGACTAGCACTAACAATGCTTTCATCACAGGCACTTTCTTCACTTTACTGAAGCTGCGCTTTACTCTGTGTACTTCTCCCACCCTCTGCCTCCAGGGACTATTTCACATTTGACTTTGGTGGCAAAGCTCATGCTGTTCTTGATCATCACTGGTTTTCTTTAGCAGAGCAAAATTTTGGGCACTTGGCATTCAACAAACATTTGTTGAATGAAGGTTTTCTTTTTTCTATCACTGAGGAAACGAAACAAAAGGAACACTTTGAAACATATTTTCTGTGTTTTTAACCTATCCCAGAAAGATACTAGATGTAAACCCTGATCAGTGATGGCACATGCACAGGGATTTTAAAGATCATGACTCACTGTAGAATTCAAGCAGGGACAGAGAGCAGCTATGAATTATGAGTTAGGCAACTGCATGACTGCGTAATCTGTCTTGACATCTAAGCAGTCAACAAAGCACTTTGTTGTAACAATAAAACAGCAATCAGGCAAGTCTGGATGCCTGGGGGTAAACAGATCACAATTTTGGGATCTCTGAGGGAAGCGGCGGGCAAAACAATGTTCACAGGCACAAGTACCTTTGTATAAGAGAAGGGAAATTGCACTAGGAATGAATGACGGTACATTTACAAATAGTGAAAAAAATTGACAACAAAATTAACCACAACAGTGAGATTGTTTTGGTCTAGGACCAATAATAAAAACAACAAATCAGAGGAGGCACTAAGGGGAAAAAAACAAATCAGTCTACATGTGTGGAACACTGTTGGTATATGCTTTTCCTTTTATGTGTAAAAGTCCCTTTTCTCTCTTGCTCCACCTTCTCCCCAGAGAGCACCTCTGGCCATTTATCAAAATACATTTTAGGTCGGGCATGGTGGCTCATGCCTGTAATCCCAGCACTTTGGGAGGCTGAGGCAGGCGGATCATTTGAGGTCAAGAGTTTGAGACCAGCCTGGCCAACATGGTGAAACCCCATCTCTATTAAAAATACAAAAAATTAGCTGGGCATGGTGGTGGGCACCTGTAGTCCCAGTTACTTGGGAGGCTGAGGCAGGAGAATTGCTTGAACCAGGGAGGCAGAGGTTGCAGTGAGCAGAGGTTGCAGTGAGCTGAGATCACACCACTGCACTTCAGCCTAGGAGACAGAGTGAGATGCTGTCTCAAAAAGAAAAAAAAAATAAATAATGCACTTTACTTGTCAGCTCATCTCAGAAGTTCCCCGATCTCCACAGGCAGTGTTAATTGCTTCCTCCTCTGTTTTATACATTTCCTCTAGGTATTTACATGTCCCTATTCTGAAGCACATACTAACTTAACTGGAAGTGTCTGTGCTTCCTCTCTGGAGGGTGTGTCCCAAGACTTAACTCAGTCAGCCTTCTCCCAGCCTTGGACAAGGAGAAGGAGGGAGCTCAGAGTAGAGGGAAAGTGAAATGAAGGAGCTATCTGAAAGCAGAACGGTGATGGGAGAGAAGACCATAAGGCATGAGAAGGGAGCCCTGGGGTGACTGTGCATCCAGAGAAGCAAAGAAACTGAACAATGAAGCCTAGATGGGAGAAACAGCTCAGGGAATTGAGCGAGCCTGGTCACATACTGATGGAAGGAAAGACAGGATACTTATTTTTTGATGAGAAATGTTAGCAAATCTGAGAAGAAACTAACACTGATGCTACTCTATGTATAGTTGTTGACATGAAAGAAGTATGTTAAGGAAAACTTTTATTGTGGATACTCTAAAATCGCAACTACGGATTCTTCATTCTATAGATGCAAAGAGTTGTTATCTCTCAGCTATCTCTAGGACGAAATAAAGGAAAAAAAATTACACACTGATACATGATTCTTCTCAAAATATCTAGCGCCATTCCAAAGAAATTAACAAAAAAATGAAAAGTTTTACAAATAAAAACAGGAGAATTTTTCTTCTTTTTGGAGACAGAGTCTGGCTCCGTCACCCAGGCTAGAGTGCAGTGACACAATCTCGGCTCACTGCAGCCTCCACCTCCTGGGCTCAAGCCATCCTCCCACCTCAGCCTCTTGAGTGGCTGGGACTACAGGTGCACGCCACCATGCCCCACTAATTTTTGTATTTTTTTGTAGAGATGGGGTCTCACGGCGTTATTCAGTCTGGTCTTGAACTCCCGAACTCAGGCGATCTACCTGCCTGGGGCTATCAAAGTGCTGGGAGTACAGGTGTAAGCCAACGTGCCCAGCCAGTAAGAGGAATTTAAATTTATATTCCAAAGTCTTACATGCTTGTTCGGTTGCTTGGAAAGGGGATATGACCTTAATACCAAATGTTATGAAGAATTTATTTAATATTGAGCTTTGTGAATAATCTCAAAACACGTCATAAGGGTTACTATTTTAAAGGGAGAACACATTCTGAATGTGAATTGCTGAATTCGAATCATAGAAATCAGAAGACTTACTATAAAAACACAATAATATGGCTCACCCCTGTAACCATCCCAGCACTTTGGGAGACGCTGAGGAGGAAAGATCACTTGAGTCCAGGAGTTCAAGACCAACCTGGGCAACGTAGTGAGAATTCATACCTACAAAAAATAAAAAAATTAGCCAGGCATGGTAGATCTAAGCAGGGTAGATCATAGTGAGAGCTCATATTTACAAAAAATCAAAACGTTAGCCAGGTGTGGTAGTGCACGCCTGTGGTCCCAGCTACTAGGAAGGCTGAATAGGAGAATCACTTGAGCCTGGGAAGCTGAGGCTGCAATGAGCCACGACTGCGCCTCTGCACTCCAGCCTGGGTGACAGGGCAAGACACTGTCTCAAAACATATACTCAATAATAGTCAAAAAATGATTCACTACAGCAACTTTAAGAAATAAGTTAGAGGCTGGGCGTGGTGGCTCATGCCTATAATCCCAGCACTTTGGGAGGCCAAGGCAGGCGGATCACCTGAAATCAAGAGTTTGAGACCAGCCTGGCCAGGATGGTGAAACCCTATCTCTACTAAAAACACAAAAATTAGCTTGGCGTGGTGGCATGTGCCTGTAATCCCAGCTACCCAGGAGGCTGAGGCAGGAGAATCACTGGAACCTGGGAGGCAGGGGCTGCAGTGAGCCGAGATCGCACCACTGCACTCCAGCCTGGCGACAGAGCAAGAGTCCTTCTCAAAAAAAAAAAAAAAAGAAAGAAAGAAAGAAAAGAAATAAGTTAGACAAACCAGGAACTAGTATGTTAAAAGATTTATAAGTAGATTTAGAGGTTCAAGAAAATGAAGAAGATTGATAAAGACAAGTGTAATTTTGTGCATTTAATTACAAATACTATAGATGTCTAGGTTAGCAAGTCACTGAGATATTCTAAACTCTATACAAAAAGGTGACCACCATGCTATTTGCACCATTTCCTTTCCCCCTCTGCCAGAGCCTAACTCCAACCTTTGCCTTTCTTCTTCCCAGGAAGTTGCTTTGAGATTAGCAATATTTGAAAGTCATCTAAATAGTGAGTATCCCAGTTTCCAGAAGGGAAAAACACTTTAAATATGTTAACACTAATTAACTCTACCAACTAAGCCTTTAAATACTGCTGAGGCCAGGTGCCGTGGCTCACGCCTGTAATCCCACCACTTTGGGAGGCTGAGACAGGCAGATCACGAGGTCAGGACATCAAGACCAGCCTGGCCAACATGGCGAAACCCCGTCTCTACTAAAAATACAGAAACTAGCCGGGTGTGGTGGCAGGTGCCTGTAGTCCTGGCTAGAGGCAGAAGAATCGCTTGAAACCTGGAGGCGGAGGTTGCAGTGAGCCAAGATCGCGCCACTGCACTCCAGCCTGGGTAACAGGGCGAGACTCCATCTCAAAAAAATAAAATAAAATAAAATAAAATAAAATAAAATAAAATAAAATAAAAAAATATATATATTGCTGAGAAAGAGAAGAAAATACAGGGAGGTAGAAATTATGCTCTTCATTGTCTAGGAGTTTTAGTTCTTTAATTCCCATGAGTGTTACTCAGTATAGACTTGTTAATAGGTACTCAGAGCTAAGGAAATTAATACAGCAAGATAAATTAATAACAATGAGAAATGGCATAAGTATACACACTTGCTCTTCTTTGTACTTTTCAAATACCAATTCCCAGCTCCCTATCCCCAGTGAAAAATCAGAAAGCAGGCCCCCAGGAAATAAAGTGGAATAGAAATGGGGAAACCATCACCTTAAAAATAAACAGCAACTAAACAGTTACTGAGTGCTTATGACAGACCAAGCACTTTTCAAAATGCCCTACACATATTAACTCTTTCCATTCTCACAACAGCTCCAAGAAAAAGGTACGAACATTATCCATCCGTGTTTTGCAATGAAGAAACAAATACACTGAGACACATCTAAGCTACTGAAGGAGCAAGATTCCAATCTCGGCCGACTGATTCTGGAGCCACACTCACTCTGTATGTAGAAGTCAATCCACGAACATCATACAACAGCAATAAAGATTTCATTTCTGAAGTCACTATAAAATACAGTGGGTGCATTATTTGAAATCCTATTCCAACTACCATGGTAGAGAAATGTTTGGAATTTATACTCCTCTTCTATGCTACATTTCTAGTAGCATTTTAGGTAGCACATGGTTCAGGAGTTTGGGTGAAACTTTTTCTTTTTTGGAAAAACAGAAAAATAAATGTCAGACTAGGTTATCTGACTGTTGCCAAATTTATTACACAAAAAAGCTCTGTATCATTTTGGACAAGTTGCTTCCCTACGGCTCACATGTAAATTAGGGGTGTTGAACTAAATTATCTATTTCAGACCTAACTAAGTATGTTCTAATTCTAGCCCATCGATCAATCAACCAACAAGAAGCCTTCCCTGACAATCATTTCTTCCCCTCCCCTGTATCCACATCTCAAAGGCATTAGCAGTTCTCCAAGTCCAGCTCCCAACAAATGCAGACATTTCTTAAACAGCAGGAGTTCTAAAGTGAGATCTGGGTTCAGATTCAAATTTATCTTACTAAATGCTTGGCCACAGGCAATTTCCAGCCTCTCTATGACTAGATGTTTTCCTCTTTAAAATGAAGATTAAAAATAATAATAATGCCTACTTCATTGGAGAAATTAAATAACACATGTAAACCTCTTAGATCAGCTGCAGCACATCCTGGTGTTCACTCTTAAATAAATAGTAGCTAGTAGGCAATTACTGTCATCTGATAAGCCTGATACTTCTACTATGATACACAACCCTATGTCTTGTCATCTTTTATTTTTAAAAGGCATTTAGCAGTGCCTTCCACCAGGAAGAACTCACAATTTATTATGTAAAAAAAAGACACTGAAATGTATCCACTAGATTTGGCAATTAGAACATCATCGGTGTCCTAGGCCAAATCAGATTTAGTGAAGGTTTTGGGGGAGCTGCAACAGGGTATTATCTGACCACAGTGCTTGAGAGACGTGAGCAAAGACAGAAGAAATGACTACTAGTTTGAGAAATCTGTTCTCAATGAGGGGAGAAAATAGTGTATGATATGTGGTCAAGGAAAGGTTCTTTTTGAAATGAGAAACATTGAGTACATTTATAAGTCAAAAGGAAAAAGCAAATAGAATAGGAGACGTTAAAAATCTTATAGCCAAACACCAGAGACTAAAAGATCAAGCCCTCAAAAAAGAATGAGACCTAGAAAACTGTGGATAAGGACCTGTTCGCCACACCTGTAACAGCAACACTTTGGGAGGTTGAGGCGGGAAGACTGCTTAGGCCCAGGAGTTTGAGACCAACCTGGGCAACACCGGAAGGCACCATCTCTAAAAAAAATTTTTTTAAGTTAGTTGCACGTGGTGGTGCATGCCTGCAGTCCCAGCTACTACGGAGGCTGAGGTGGGAGCCTGGGAGGTCGAGGCTGCAGTGAGTTGTGACTGCATTACTGCATTCCAGCTTGGGTAACAGAGAAAGACCCTGTCCCCCACCACCAAATAAAAAAAAAACAAAAACAAAAAACAAATATCGGGAATAAGACACCTTTTATTAGACCTTAGGCACTGTAGCTCAAGCCTGTAATCTCAACACTTTGGGAGACAAGGAGGGAGCATCACTTGCTCGACCAGCCTGGACAACACAGTGAGACCTTACCTCTAAAAAACCAAAAAGAGATTAGAGGAAAGATGTAAGCGTTGGCACACTTATCGTTAAGTTTACACATCAGAGTACAAGAAATTGCAAGAATTTGTACCTGATATCCTCTGTGACAAAGGGGGACTACAACATTAACTCAGAATACGAGAGGCTGAAAATTTTGTAGGTAGAGAATTTTAGAGACCGGTCCAAGTCTGAGACATCTGTGAAGAGGAATGGGGAAACAAATCAAAGTCAACAGGGCAGCAGAAAAAGTCCGACATGAGCTGAGAGTCGATAAAGCTGAGCAAAGATATACTGGGATTTGCCATACGATTTTCTCTAGTTTTACATATATTTGAAATTTTCCATAACAAAAAGAATAAGAAAAGAAAATTACAATGAGATGGCACTAACACATCCACCAGCATAGTCAAAATGAAAGAAGGCCATGATAAGGATGTAGAGCAACTGGAACTTTCTTAACTTTCTTTTCTTTTTTTTTTTTTTTGAGACAGAGTCTCGTTCCGTCGCCCAGGCTGGAGTGCAATGGCACAATCTCAGCTCACTGCAACATCTGCCTCCCTGGTTCAAGCGATTCTCCCTGCCTCAGCCTCCTGAATAGCTGGGATTATAGGTGCCTGCCACCACGACCAACTAAGTTTTGTATTTTTAGTAAAGATGGGGTTTCGCCACGCTGGCCGGGCTGGTCTTGAACTCCTGACCTCATGATCCACCCGCCTCGACCTCCCAAAGTGCTGGGATTACAGGCGTGAGCCACCGCGCCTGACCGCAACTGGAACTTTCATACTCTTTGATCAAAGTGTCAACTGGTACAATTAGCTTTGGAAAACTAACTGGCAGTATCAACCACAACAAAACTTATGTATAACCTACAGGACTCAGAAATTCCATTGATAGGGAGAAATTTATGTGCACATGCATGAAAACACACGTAGGATAATGTCACAGTAGTATTTTCTTTTTCTTTTTTTTTGAGACTGAGTCTTGCTCTGTCGCCCAGGCTGCGGTGCAATGGCGAAATCTCGGCTCACCGCAACCTCCGCCTCCTGGGCTCAAGCGATTCTCCTGCCTCAGCCTCCCTAGTAGCTGGGATTACAGGCGTGTGCTACCACACCCGGCTAATTTTTGTATTTTTAGTAGAGATGGGGTTTCACCATGTTGGCCAGGTTGGTCTCGAACTCCTAACCTCAAGTGATAGGCCCACCTTGGCCTCCCAAAGTGCTGGGATTACAGGAGTGAGCCACCGTGCCCGGCCTTCACAGTAGTAATTTCATAATGGCAAAAAAGCTGGGAAAAAGGGGTCCATCGGTAGAATAAATCAATCGTGATACAGTCACATAATAGAATATCACACAGCAATGCAAATGAATAAAACAAAGCTACACGACATGAATAATCTTACAAACATGAGAAGTAAAATAAGACAAAAAACACAAACTGTAAAATTCTATTTATATAAAATGTTAACACTAATCTGCATTGTTAGAAATCAGAAAAGAGTGGAAAAAAGAGTGAAGGAGGCCGGGCCCAGTGGCTCACGCCTGTAATCCCAGCACTTTGGGAGGCCGAGGCGGGTGATCACTTGAGGTCAAGAGTTGGAGACCAGCCTGGCCAGTATGGTGAAACCCTGTCTCTACTAAAAAATACAAAAAAAAAAAAAAAAAAAAAAAAAAAAAAAAAAAGCCTGGCATGGTGGCATGCGCCTGTAGTCCCAGCTACTCGGGAGGCTGAGGGAGGAGAATCGCTTGAACCCAGGGGGTGTAGGTTGCAGTGAGCCGAGATCAAGCCACTACACTCCAGCATGAGCAACAGAGCAAGACGCCATCTCAAATTTAAAAAAAAAAAAAAGAAGAAGAAAAACATAGTAAAGGAAGGGACCGGAAGGGGCGTGACAGGGCTTCTGAGATGTGGGTTGGGTTCTACTTCTGGATCAGGTTGCTAGGTATGTAGGTGTGGCCACTTTGTGACAATGCTCTACCCTGTACGTTTATAAAAATTAATGCTCTAAACTGTGTGGTATTCTGTGCATGTCATAACTTCAATTAAAAGCTTTACTTAAAAATAAATTTTAGAATACCCGAAGGAATAAGCAACAAGAAAACAAATTTAAATTGTCTTTGTGTTAAATACATAATGTTCTAATGCTTTATTAATGTACTTAAAATTAATTCAAAAAGGCAGCTGGGCACGGTGGCTCACACCTGTAATCCTAGCACTTTGCGAGACCAAGGTGGGTGGATCACTTGAGGTCAGGAGTTCGAGATGAGCCTGGCCAACATGGCAAAACTCTATCTCTATTAAAAATATAAAAATTAGCAGGGCGTGGTGGCACACGCCTGTAATCCCAGCTATTCCATAGGTTGAGGCATGAGAATCACTTGAACCCGGGAGGCAGAGCTTGCAGTGAGCTAAGATCATGCCACTGCACTCCAGCCTGGGAGGGAGAATGAAACTGTGTCTCAAAAAAAAAAGCCGGGTGCAGTGGCTCAAGCCTGTGAATCCCAGCACTTTGGGAGGCCGAGGCGGGTGGATCACGAGGTCAGGAATTCGAGACCAGCCTGACCAACATGGTGAAACCATGTCTCTACTACAAAAATTAGCTGGGCATGGTGGCGGGCTCCTGTAATCCTAGCTACTCAGGAGGCTGAGGCAGGAGAATCGCTTGAACCAGGGAGGCAGAGGTTGCAGTGAGCCTAGATTGTGCCACTACACTCCAGCCTAGGTGACAGACTGAGACTCCGTCTCAAAAAAAAAAACAAAAGACAAAAAGTCCAGTCAAATTGGACAATAAAAAGCACCTCCCCAATCCTCACAGCTGTGCATCACAGTCCCTGAGCAGGAGCAAAGAGACTGCCCCGTAGAACTGATCCACCTCAGGAATGGGAGCTGGAGCCTGACCAGGACTAGTGATGAAATTCTGGTTTTAAAGTAGCCAGAAGACAAGTAGGGGTGTCAGAGTTGGGCAAGGGTCTGGAGGCCTCACTGACATTAAGGAGAAGGTGTGATGCAGAATGAGAAAGCTGGGAGGCATGACATTAGAGTTCAAGATTGTAGAAGTGAAGATCTAAGCATTAAAGAGTCTCTGGTTGGCCGGGCGTGGTGCCTCACGCTTGTATTCCCAGCACTTTGGGAGGCCAAGGTGGGCGGATCACCCGAGGTCGGGAGTTCAAGACCAGCCTGACCAACATGAAGAAACCCCGTCTCTACTAAAAAATACAAAAAAGCAGCCAGATGTGGTGGTGCATGCCTGTAGTCCCAGCTACCTGGGAGGCTGAAGTAGGAGAATCGCCTGAACCCAGGAGGTGGAGGTTGCGGTGAGCCGAGATCGCGCCACTGCACTGCAGCCTGGGTAACAAGAGCGAAACTCTATCTCAAAAAAGGGTCTCTGGTTTAGCGTGGGAAAAAAGAAAAAAGAACTAAGCATGTCCAGTGCGGTGGCTCACGCCTGTAATCCCAGCACTTTGGGAGGCCAAGGCGGGCGGATCACGAGGTCAGGGAATCGAGACCATCCTGGCCAACATGGTGAAACCCTGTCTTTACTAAAAATACAAAAAAATTAGCCGGGCATGGTGGCGGGCGCCTGTAGTCCCAGTTACTCGAGAGGCTGAGGCAGGAAAGTGGTGTGAACCCGGGAGGTGGAGCTTGCAGTGAGCCGTGATCTCACCACTACACACTCCAGCCTGGGCGACAGAGCCAGACTCTGTCTCAAAAAAAAAAAAAAAAAAAAAAAAAAAAGAGAAAGAAAGAAAGAACTAAGCATAAGAAGAGCACTGCCTAAGTAAAATTGATTAAAAAAAAAAAATCACTGTATTTGAAAGGTCAAGAGAATGTGCTGTTAGGATGTCAGAAAAGTGCATTGTAAAATGTGAATACTAAAATGCCAGATAATGCTGGGGAAGGGGGTGAATATGAAGCTGAGCATTTCTTGTCAACAAGGAGAAGCAGGCTGCATTCCACCCTGGGCGACAGAGCAAGACTCCGTCTCATTAAAAAAAAAAAAAAAAAGGGAGCAGCAACTATAAGTTAGATATAAGCAAAGGGCAGAAGTCTCAATGGATGAGGGGTTCCCAAGGTGGAGGGAAAAATGGTTTAGAGATGCCAGTTAAGGCATGGAAGGAATAATCAGAATACCTTACATTTTCAGATAGCATATCTGCTATGATCCCTGCCTTGCTCTGCCTGGTACCACAGCTGCATGAATAATTGTCTGACTCCTCCCTCTGGATTTAAGCTTGCCAAGAGTACTAGAATGGTGTGTTATTAGGAGATATACCTAATGCTAAATGACGAGTTAATGGGTGCAGGAAATCAACATGGCACATGGATACATATGTAACAAACCTGCACATTGTGCACATGTACCCTAAAACCTAAAGTATAACAACAACAACAAAAAAAAATGGTATGTTACGCATTTAAATCTCCTAAAGCAACTATTACAATGCCTTGCCCATAAGTACATATTATATTATTTATTTGCCCTCAAACTTCCACAGGAATTGAGGCTGCTTATCAGAAATATTTAATACAAATTTACAATGGAAAATCAGATAAGGGGAGCTAAAAAGTAAACATCCTGGCAGAGATTTGCTGAACTGGATTGTGACTCAACCCTTCCCCACTCCCCTTGCACACAGACACACTCAACTTGGGGGAGCGTTCAAATTCCAATTCTAGTCAAAATTATTATTCTTCTTGGTTGGTCTAAAAGTAGTGAATTATTTCAATCAATTGTTCACAGTTACAGACCAACTCTTTGTTCTTCTCTTTCCCCCCTTCTTACTACTGCACTTGACTAGTCAAAAGAAAAATTATTCTCCTTTTCAACCGAAATAGTATATTACCTTCCCCATATTCTCTATTACATAGATCCTAATTTCAGAATTCTCCGGCAAAATAAATGCAAATAGGGTATTTTGCATTATGGGTAAGGCAGATCAGTTGCCATGGCGAATATTTTCATCACCTTCATAGAATAATATGGATCACTCCATATAAGGAAATCCTCCTTTGCCTCCTTGCTCATATAAAAATTGTAGTTCGCTTCTCTTCCTCTTCAATTAACATGAGACAGGAAAAGTGACTGTTTAGCAAAACAAAAACAAAACACCAAAACCCACCCAGATGAAGTGTCTTATAAAGATGTGATCACAGAAAATAAGAAATCCAAGAAATAGACACAGATGTTATTAGCAAAATGAGCAAACAGTGTATTTCCTTATAGAAAAATCCTGAAGTTAATGAAGAAAAAGTTAACTCCAATAAGAAAATTATCCCTGTTGTGAGCATGTCTAACCTGATTGCCCCAATCTTGGTATAAATTCCTTTTTAGTATCTCTAAGTGAATTAAAATTTCCCCAGCAACCATTACCTGGGGCCATTCTATCCTGCTTCTTTCGCACCTTTCCATAAATGCATTTATTTCCCCCATAGGCAAATTAAAAATATAACTCTTATGCATATATTTTTCTGCTTTATACTCAAGATGTGATTGTCTTTAACTATGGAATAAGGAGAGCTGATACAATTTTGTGTGCCTGTAACAAATGTTTTGATGATTACAAGAGATTAAGTAAGAAATAAGAAACTTTATTTTAGCTCATCGCTAACAGGAAATAAATACTATGTGACAAAAAAAATTAACAATTTTAGAAGTAAAATCTCATGAGAACTATTCCAAAGGCATGTTCCATTTGAGAAAGCTGTTTCGATGGCACACTTTCCCCATGCTTTTTCAGGTTAAATGTTCGAGGACTATGGTGGAAGGTGACTGGAACTGAAACTCCCAGTGCTGACCAATACAGTAGCTGCTGGCACTTGAAACATGGCTAGTGCAAATGAGATGTGCTGTAGGTCAAACACTGATCAGATTCTGGCAAAGTACAAAAAACATTTTAATATCTCAATATTTTTCATTTGATTATATATGGAAAGAAGCATATTTTGTATGTATTGTGTTAAACAAAATATATTCAGTTTCACTTCACATTTTTCTTTTTGCCTTTTAATGTGGCTACTAGCAAATTTTAAATTACATATGTGGCTTGCATTATATTTCTGTTGGACAGCACTGTTCTACACCAATGCCACAATTGCCTTGACTTTAGAACTTGTTTCCTATACATGAGAATAATATGATGTGTCGTTTCTATCCCAAGGTTAAGAGAGTGGCTCTAAATGAGATGTATGTGCAATTGTCTTTAAAAATAAGATATGATCACTTTGCTCATCCAGATTTACAAGTTCATTCTAGAAGTATCAGATTTCCACTGTACAATTGAGTAAGTTAAGAGTCTTCTTAATTCTTCCCGCAGAATTACCCTGGCACAAAACAAAGTCAAAAGTTTGTGTCTGGTCCTTGAGAGAAATCTCCCATGGGAACTGTCCAGTATTCAAGAGTTTAAAATACTTGTGAAAGAGATGAAGAGAATAAGTGATAGTCCCGCCAACAACTGAACACAGGTGGGGCTAAACAAATTTGGTTCATTGTATGTCCCTTGAGTTTCCTTGAGAGAACTTCAAATGTATAGTCAATCCACACTTCCTCTGAAAATGTCTAAAACTCACATAGAACACACATCTAACTATGGGAAAGTGAAAAAATAACTGCAATTAGTTACGTTGTTTCTTCTTAAAATCTTAACATACTTTTATTTCTTAGAAGTAAATGAAATTAAAACCATTCCCATTCCACTTTGTAAGAAATATCTTTGAAAGAATGAAAATGATTTTAAAGTTTCCAAACAAATTTGCATTTTCTTAGTATGTATAAATGTTGGTTAATTTAATTGTTAATCCTTTTTCTCACCAAGTACCAATGGACAAACTGAACCATACCACTGATCTCACACTTACCCTAAAAATATTGTTACTATTATCTCCTTCCCTTTTCCTATCTTCCTTTTTTTAATCAATAGATCAAGAAACAGTCTTTTCTTCTGCAAACACCCTGCCAATTGAAATAAACTACAAATACTGCTGAGTCAAGTTAAACTCAAAGGCTTAATTTAAGTCTAATTGGCTAACTTTTTTTGGACACAGGGTCTCACTCTGTTGCCCAGGCTGGAGTGCAGTGGTGCAATCATAGCTCACTGCAGCCTTGACCTCCTGGGCTCAAGTGATTCTCCTACCTCAGCCTCCCGAACAGCTGGGACTACAGGAACGTGCCACCACACCCGGCTAATTTTTGTATCACACGTGGCTAATTTTTGTATTTTTTGTAGAGATGAGGTCTTGTTATGTTGCACAGGCTAATCTTGAGCTCAAGTGATTCTCCCACCTCAGCCTTCCAAAGTGCTGGAATTATAGGCACACACCACCACTCCCAGCCTCTAACTGGCTATATATATATATTTTTTTGAGATAGAGTCTTGCTCTGTTGCCCAGGCTGGAGTGCAGTGGCATGATCTCAGCTCACTGCAGCCTCTGCCTCCCGGGTTCCAGTGATTCTCCTCCTGGGTAGCTCCTGATTCAGCCTCCTGGGTAGCTGAGATTACAGGCATATACCACCACGCCCAGCTAATTTTTGTATTTTTAGTAGAGACAGGGTTTCACTATGTTGGCCAGGCTGGTCTCGAATGCCTGACCTCAGGTGATCCACCCACCTCGGCCTCCCAAAGTGCTGGGATTACAGGCATGAGCCACCACGCCTGGCCCTGGGTAACTACTGAAAAAAAGAATGGGTGAGGCAATAAGGTGAGGGAAGAAAGACAAGTGGAAAGGCACAGAAGAGATCAATGTAGGCCGGGCACAGTGGCTCACACGTGTAATCCCAGCACTTTGGGAGGCTGAGGCGGGTGGATCACCTGAGGTCAGAAGTTCAAGACCAGGCTGGCCAACACGGTGAAACCCCAACTCTACTAAAAATGCACACACACACACACACACACACACACACACACACATACACACAATCAGCTGGGCATGGTGGTAAGTGCCTGTAATCCTAGCTACTTGGGAGGCTGAGGCAGGAGAATTGCTTGAACCTGGGAAGCAAAGGTTGCAGTGAACCGAGATCGTGCCACTGCACTCCAGCCTGGGTGACAGAGCAAGACTCTGTCTCAAAAAAAAAAAAAGAAAGAAAAAGAACCAACCTAAACCCAAACCCAACTGAACAATTATTATTCTAGATTACTAGGTTTGTTAAGAAACAGAAGTTAGATGAAAGACAGTAAGATAAACCCATAAGGTCATTCTGGTTGGATAATTTTTAATTGTTTTCTGGGTTATTTTAATAATTATCTTATTTTAATAACTAATTTAATAATTATCTTCACATCAACTACTTGCCAGCCACCAACAAACTGAATCCAAAGTTCCCAGCCTCAATTATTTCCTTTATTTAATGACACAAAGCATCAGTCTCATCTGCTGATGACTTCTATGACAGATGAAAGGTGGAAACAAGGGAAGGGGGAGAACTGGCTGCAAGTAGGAGAACTAAATGTGAGTGGTGATATACACTCCACTCCTGAACACCTGGCGAAGCTGACCTGTGCAGGACACAGAGCCCAGCCCTGCTCACCTCTTCCATGAGGTACCTATTCTTGATCTTCAAATGCTGTTTCTCCTCTAGGTCCTTCTCAAGCCTACAAACATGAATTCCTGTCCGGCATAACTTTCCCCATTTATGCAATGAACATGCCCTGTGCCATATACTGGGAGTACAATGTAAACAGTCCCTGACCTACGAAATGTACATTCTGGCAAGAGAAAACCATGACAGTATTGGTATGCTTGATAAGGGTTAGAACGTGCTGCAGTAAGTAACAGGATGTGCCTGGAGGACAGGGTAAAGTTCACTCAACAGGAGGCCAATTATGAAAGCATCTCAACAAGCTGAAGAAATAATGGTATAACCTAGATTACAGGTAGCGGCTGGAGGGACACAATGACTTGGAAATTGGATACGAGCAGATGGGAAAACAGGAAGGGCCAAGTAAGATATTCATATTTTCGCCTGAATGCCAATTAATGAGAGAGAAGAGTGTGAAACAGAATCAGATGGAGATGCCTGTGGGAAGTCTGTGTAGAGACGTTGAGTGGATGGTTTGATATGGGTAAAGTTGGAGAAGGGAGACTAGAAACGTACTGGAGACTGTAGGCAAATAAACAGTAACTGCACCCATAAACTGAGAAACGTTGGCATTTACGGTACAAGACGGAAATGGACCATACAAAGGGAAATGAGGAATAGCTCAAGAGCAGAAAGAAACTGTTCAGTAGAGCTATTCGTGCTGAGGTTTAAGAGGTTGAAGGTATGATGTGACCACCGGATGTAGCCATAGTGTTAACTGCAATCTACAGCAACTGCAGTTTCATAGAAGTAGAAGGGGATGAAAATTAGATTGCAAAGGATGGAAGAATTAGTGGGCCTGAAAGAAAATAATGCAGTCAGTACACGCAGGCCATTTTTTTCCAGAAATCTGGTTAATAAAGAAAAATAAAGGCTGAGCGCAGTGGCTCATACCTGTAATCCCAGCACTTTGGGAGGCCGAGGCGGTCGGATCACCTGAGGTCGGGAGTTCACAACAGCCTGACTAACATGGAGAAACTCCCGCTCTACTAAAAATACAAAATTAGCCGGGCGTGGTGGTGCATGCCTGTAATCCCAGCTACTCGGGAGGCTGAGGCAGGAGAATCGCTTGCACCCGGGAGGCAGAGGTTGCGGTGAGTCAAGATCACGCCATTCTAGCCTGGGCAACAAGAGCAGAACTCCATCTCAAAAAAAAAAAAAAAAAAAGAAAGAAAGAATGAAAAATAAGGCTGGGTGCCTGTAGTCCCAGCTACTTGGGAAGCTGAGATAGACGAATCACCTGAGCCCACTGCACTCCAGCCTGGGCAACAGAGAGAGACACCGTCTCAAAAAAATAAATAATTTAAAAATAAAAAATAAAGGCAAAGCGACAACAGTACCGAAGGGATATAAAGAGGGATAAATAAGCTTGGTTAAAGTTGATGGAATCCAGATATAATAGATGGGATAACAGAGTGACATCCCTGAGAAGCCAAAAGGTTCAAAGTTCAGGAATCAGCCTTAAGAAGAAATACCATGTTTTGTGGAACGATGATGTGGACAAGACTGTAGGCCTAAATGGCGGGAAGTTAAGAGAGTCTTTATTTGCTGGCTTCTACCTTCTCCCCTGGGATATGCTACTGCCCTCTGGAATTAAGGCCACATATGCAAAGCTTCACTGTCAAACCACCTGCAAATGCGAAGTTTATTTTTCACTCTCCACTTACCTGATGTCCACTCCTCTATTAAAATTTGGCGCCTAGCCAGGTGCGGTGGCTTACGCCTATAATCTCAGCACTTTGGGAAGCCAAGGCGGGTGGATCACCTGAGGTCAGGAGTTCAAGACCAGCCTGGCCAACATGGCGAAGCCCCATCTCTACTAAAAATACAAAAATTAGCCAGGCGTGGTGGCGGGCACCTGTAGTCCTAGCTACTCGGGAGGCTGAGGCAGGAGAATCACTTGAACCCTGAAGGTGGAAGTTGCAGTCAGCCGAGATCGTGCCACTGCACTCCAGCCTGGGTAACAGAACAAGACTCCGTCTCAAAATAATAATAATAATAATAATAATAATAATAATAATAATAATAATAAAGTGTGGCTTCACTCTCACCTCTGCAGAATTGTCTTCCCCATGGGAACTTTCTGAATGTTCTCAACAGTCTCCCAGTGCTAAAACCCACTAGCCTCACTTTTGCATCATTCTCTAGGACACCTTCTTCCTCTAGATCTCCTATATCCCCTATCACTCCTTCTTACTCCCAGCTGCTTCCTCATGTACTTATTAGAAGTTGATGTTTCCCCGCCTCACATTTCACCTTCTCTTCTAGTCCTACCTGTATTTCCTCCTTAACTTTACACAGACGCCACCTAACAGCAGTGAATTCTCAAGTCTGTATCACCAATGTCTCTCTTTCCTGAAATCCAGTCCTGTGTTGCAATCTTCCTACCAGATATTTTTTTACCTCCTTCCCTCTCAGGCACCTCAAATACTACCTGTCCAAACTTAAGCTGATTGTCAGCTCCCTAAAACCTGCTCCTTTTTATTTCCTGTAGGTTAGTGACATCATCATACACTCAAGCCAGAAATCTCTCCAACTTTTTCGTGCTACTCATTCAAGCAACCAGACATCAGGTTGGTTCCACTACTATCTTCTTCAGAAAAGCTGGCCGGGCGCGGTGGCTCATGCTTGTAATCCCAGCACTTTGGGAGGCCAAGGCGGGCAGATCACGAGGTCAGGAGATCGAGACCACGGTGAAACCCCGTCTCTACTAAAAATACAAACAAAAATTAGCTGGGCGTAGTGGCGGGCGCCTGTAGTCCCAGCTACTCGGAGAGGCTGAGGCAGGAGAATGGCGTGAACCCGGGAGGCGGAGCTTGCAGTGAGCCGAGATTGCGCCACTGCACTCCAGCCTGGGGGACAGAGCGAGACTCCGTCTCAAAAAAAAAAAAAAAAAAAAAAAAAAAAAGAAAAGCTTTCCAGATCAAAGCGGAAGCCCAACACTGTTCTGCTGTGTTTCAACAGGGACTGCTTACGTCCAGATCATCCCAGAAGATTCCTGTGTTAGCTCTATCAGTTCTACCTTCCTTGAGAACTGCTACATACCTACCATTCAATAAAATAAATCTCAGTGTATAACCTTACTTCTCGACACTTCCACAAATGTCTTAGTACTGTGGGGTTAGGGTGCATAACCTGACAGACCTGTCAGCTCCCACCAAGCTCGCAGTATGGCCTTTAGATCTTTGCCCACACAAAACGTGGTCAGCAGTGACATCATGTAAAACTTGTTAAAATGCAAAGTCACAAGCCCCATCTAGACTTCCTTGTAAGAATCATTCAGATGCACAAAGTTTGAGAAGCATTGGTTAGATGCCTTACATGCACTGAACTACTCAACTCCCAAGACATATCAAACCCTTCAGATCTCTATGTCTTTGCAAAAGCTGTACCATCTGATTGGAAAATTCTACTAAAGCTTTTGCAACTTGCAATGTCATATTCTATTGTAGGGGCACCTAGCACATGGCTTTGCACATAGTAGTATCAGTACTTTAAGTATCACTTAATTAACAGGTGAGTGTACTTGGAGAGTGAAGAGTGTTAGGTATTCAAATGGAAGTTGAATAGTTAGGCAGTTGGAAATAGTGGCCCAGGATTCAAAGCAGAGGTGGGTTGAGGTGCAAATATATATTTTATATATATATGTGTGTATGTGTGTGTGTGCATGTGTGTGTGTGTGTATACATTTAATTTATTTTGAGATGGAGTCTTGCTCTGTCACCCAGGCTGGAGTGCAGTGGCGTGATCTCAGTTCATTGAAACCTCAGCCTCCCAGGTTCAAGCAGTTCTACTGCTTCAGCCTCCTGAGTAGCTGGGATTCCAGACGCACATCACCACGCCTGGCTAATTTTTGTATTTTTAGTACAGACAGGGTTTCACCATGTTGGCCAGGCTGGGAGCTGAAAATATTTTTAATTTACTACCAATACTTGGGAGATTACCATGATGGATACAAGAGGTCACCCAGGTTTGGCCGGACGCAGTGGATCACACTTGTAATCCTAGCACTTTGGGAGGCCGAGGCGGGCGGATCAGGAGGTCAGGAGATCGAGACCACGGTGAAACCCCGTCTCTACTAAAAATACAAAAAAATTAGCCGGGCGTGGTGGCGGGCGCCTGTAGTCCCAGCTACTCGGAGAGGCTGAGGCAGGAGAATGGCGTGAACCCGGGAGGCGGAGCTTGCAGTGAGCCAAGATTGCGCCACTGCACTCCAGCCTGGGCGACAGAGCGAGACTCCATCTCAAAAAAAAAAAAAAAAAGAGGTCACCCAGGTTTAAGATCAAGATTGACTATGGGCTAAACTATAAGGAAGGCTGACATTTAAGGGATCTATTTAGAAGACAGTAAAGGGCAGGTCAACAGGGTGGGAAAGAACCAAAATAGGTGTCAAGGAGTTCCAAAGAGATAAACCAATTTTGGCACATGCATTACTGTAACCTTTGGCAACTGAAGCAGGAGAAAAAATAGAACGAGGTCAAAGATAAAGCAGAAGCTCAGCTCAAAAACTGACTCAGACATGACTAGAGGAATAATCACTGTAAGGACCATCTTTATTAGATGAGAAGGGAGAGAGTGATGAACTGGAGAGAGCTCTATCATACACACAGGCCTACTGGCAAAGAAGTTGACAACGTTTAGTCATGCAAAAAGGACTTGCTGAACACTAGCTGTCTGCCAGGAGCCACAAGACCATGCAGGGAATGCAACAATGAATATAGGCAATGGCCCTGTCCTCTGATCTAGTGCAGTGAGCTAAGTTGGTAATCGATGGAGACCCCACAACAGACAGGATGAGGAGCCAATGTAGGGAGGCTTGCCTTGGAGGGGAGGCATCTTTTCCTCTGATGGTGGTATAATCGCAGGAATGAAAAGATTAAGAAGAGGCATATCGGGCAGCGATCTTGCTCTTGCTGCGTGCTGGTGTTGGAGGACTCTCCCTGCTTCAGATTTACCAACAGCATGAATCAAGAAAAGTTAGCCAAACTTCAGGCTCAGGTCCGGATAGGGGGCAAGGGTACAGCTTGCAGAAAGAAGGTGGTACATAGAACAGCCACAGCTGATGACAAAGAGCTTCAGAGTTCTCTAAAAAAACTGGCTGTGAATAATATAGCTGGTATTGAAGAGGTGAACATGATTAAAGATGATGGGACAGTTATTCATTTCAACAAGCCCAAAGTCCAAGCTTCCCTTTCTGCTAACACCTTTGCAATTACTGGTCATGCAGAAGCCAAACCAGTCACAGAAATGCTTCCTGGAATATTAAGTCAGCTTGGTGCTGACAGTTTAACAAGCCTTAGGAAGTTAGCTGAACAGTTCCCATGGTAAGTCTTGGACAGTAAAGCACCAAAATCAGAAGACATTGATGAGGAGGATGATGATGTTCCCGACCTTGTAGAAAATTCTGATGAGGCATCAAAGAATGAAGCTAACTAAAAGTTTGGTTTTTGGAAGCTGGCATGGACTAGATTTAACAAATCAGCTATGTGGTTCCAAAGTTTTACAGACACAGAGAACATCACCTGTTACTAGTTCACTAATATAAATATTTTGTATATTAATAATGCTGTTTGTTCAGCATTTTTCGGTCATTTGATTTTGCATTTTGCCTTCCTCCCAGGATATTTTTTTGGTCAAAATATTAAGTATTGGTGCAGTTTGAGGGTGTTTTGGGTTTTGATTCCTGGTTTTTTTGTTTTTTTGTTTGGGGTATTTTTGGTGTATGTTTGCTTATGTATGTGTGTGGTTATGTGTATATACAGTGGAGGGCAAATTGGAAAACAGTTCTATTTATCCTCCTCCCTCCCCAGTAGAAATAAAAAAAACCTTTACATTTGTTACTTTTCTTTTCCCCCCATAAGACACAGAATTAATGGAAAATGAGTATCTTGGATTTCAGATCTGAAGAGATTTTTTACCACTAGTGGTTTGATTTTAATTTGCTTGGTTAACTATCATATTTTTCATACACTTCTCTGGGTTTAAAATGTCTTGAGGTATTTTGCCACTGGCTTCATGCTGGAGTAATGGGTAACATATCTTTGGTATGGTTCCCTTAGATTCACTTACCTAGTCAGACCCAGAAGAACTTCTTTTACTACCTTGCTTCCTAAATGCCTTTTTTCCTCTCCTTTTGGTCTCCAAATGGCCTGGTCAGCTTTTGGTAATATTCTTCCTCATCTTCCACCTAGCTTGAGAAGGATGTTCTCCATATAGAGTTAAGCGAGTGCCTAATCCCTCCTTTTGTAAGATTTTGTTCCCTCATCTTGAGGAACAACAACTTCATCTTCAACTTTTTATTTCTCCCCAATTTTACAGTTTGGTAGATTTCAAACTGGAATAGCTAGCATGTGCTTGCTAAATAATTTTATGCCAGCCTTATCCTGTATCCTAGCTGTTCTTAATAGCAGGTACAAAAATGCCTCTCTTTCAGCAAGGTTAAAATTGGGAATGTCCTTTTGAATCAGAAGAAAATAGGCCATAGACTCATCCCCCAGCATAAACGGCCATTCTATGAAACGGTCCTGGCCCTAGGAGGATTTCCTCAACCACTCTCCTACTCTGTGCCTTGAACCTACCTCTGGGTTGGATCTTACTATTGTAGCTGCTCACTATTCCCTCCTGCATGCTTAGAATAATGCTTTGGGGGGAGCACTGGTAAAACACAGTATTTATTTTTTTACCTCCTTTAAGAGAACTTGGAGGTAAGTTGCATTCATTCACTCAAGTTTCCCTCTTGCTGTCTAATAGAAGCTTATGTTTTGCTATATCAGCATTTGTTACAGACAATATTTAAGGATAAAATTTAGAAAATTTATCATTTCCTGGCCCATCATCAAACTACCACAGCTTAACATTGCAGCTACCAACTTTTGTGTCAAGCTAGCTATCTTTATTTGATATCTGAGGTGCAAGACCAATAATATATTAAGAGATCTACAGACATGAAGGCAAAACTCTTGTATTTTTTTTCATCCAAACACCTCAATTTATTTTATAAATTTGGTATTTTTCTTTTTTTTTCTATTTTTCATTGATAAAAATGGTATATGTTTATCTACATATAACACATTATTTTGAAATACGTGTGCCTCGTGAAATAGCTAAATCAAGGGAATTAACATATGCATTACCTCACATACTTTTTGTGGTGAGAACACTTAAAATCCACTCATAGCAATTTTCAAAAATATAATACATTGTTATTAACTACAGTCACCATGTTGGATAATGGATTTAATTTTGTATCCCTTGACCAATATCTACCCAACCCTCCCACCTTCAACCCCCATTACCTGCCCCAGGATCCCCATTCTTGACACATAAGGCAACAGACACACAGTGAGGCTTGGCCACCATCAAACAGCTAACAAGAGGTTGGGAGACCAGACTTTTGTAGTTCCATTCAAGTTGGCAATTGAAGAACACCACCCCAAACTTTAACAAGATCCCTAAGTAATGCTGATGCTGCAGGTCCCTAGGCCACATTAGTTTACAATGTCAACCCAAGCCCTGGAGAATCCTAGTGTCCTCACAATGTCTCAAAGTATTCAATTAAGACTATGACATTAAAGAACTAATAATAAAAGCCTTCAGTGTTTGACACACAGTCAAACAAACAGTAGGTTCTTAATAAATGACAGATGACCAGTGGTAGTAAGGGGAAGTGGCTGCTGTAGGGACAGAAGAGCATAGTGTCATGAGAACACAGATTCAAGAGCAAATCTGTGAGCTTTGCAAGTTAATTATATAACGACTCTGTGCCTCTGTTTCTCTATTTGTACAACAGGGATAAGTATAATAAATACCCTCTCGGGTTGCTTGTGGATTGAGTATATAGGTATGTGAAGCCCTTAGAACAGTATCTGGCATTTCATAACTGATCAAGGGTTTAATTTTACTACTACTGCTACTGCCACTGCTTACTACTGCTGCTACTACTGATTACTAGTAGTATGACTCACTAGTAGGCAGCCAATAAAAATGCATCAAAAGGAGTCCCATCTGCAGCCAGAGTATACCACAAAACTCTTTCAGAGCTGGAGGAATATCTATCACTGATGGTATAATCTGAATGAGTCTTTTCCTTGTTGTACTAATGTAGGAGTCAATCATGTTAACAGTGAACTTGAGTTCATAACAATGCCTTTTTGTTTGTTTGTTTGTTTCAGAGACGGAGTCTAGCTCTGTCGCCCAAGCTGGAATGCAGTGGCGCGATCTGGGCTCACTGCAAGCTCCGCCACCCGGGTTCACGCCATTCTCCTGCCTCAGCTGGTACTACAGGCGCCTGCCACCACGCCCGGCTAATTTTTTTGTATTTTTAGTAGAGATGGGGTTTCACCGTGTTAGCCAGGATGGTCTCGATCTCCTGACCTCATGATCCGCCCGCCTCGGCCTCCCAAAGTGCTGGGATTACAGGCGTGAGCCACCGCGCCCGGCCCATACCAATGCATTTCTAAATGGTCAGAAATATCTGAAGAAATAAAGCCATACATCAATTAGTATGACCCGTTTCCTTTTTTTTTTTTTTTTTTTTTTTTGAGACAGGGTCTCACTCTGTCGCCCAGGCTCGAGAGCAGTGTCATGATCGTGGCTCACTGCAGCTTCGACCTCCCAGGCTCCGGCAATCCTCCCATCTCAGCTTCCCGAGTAGCTGGGACTATGACAAGCATCATTGCACCTAGCTAGTTCTTTTTGGGTTTTATTTTGTTGTATTTTTTGTAGAAATGGGGTCTCGCCATGTTGCCCAGGCTGGTCTCAAACTCCTAAACTCAAATGACCCTCCCGTCTCAACCTCCCAAATTGCTGGGATTACAAGCACCGTGCCTGGCCTCAGCTGTTTCTTAAACTGAAAAATTGGAATAAAAATAGTTGCCTTGTTTAGCTGAGACACTGGCCCTTCGAGTAGATGTTCACTGTACCCGTGTGTATACCTTATGAGCACAATGACTCTATGCATCAAAATATTATTTCTTAGAATTGTGCCTATCAAAGTGAGGCATTCCAAAAAAAAAAATTAAATCCAATTATCTAAATATTCCCGTTAAAACAACAACAACAACAACAACACCAACTAGTCCCTGCCAGGCATGGTGGCTCACGCTTGTTAATCCCAGCACTCTGGGAGGCTGAGGCAGGCGGATCACCTGAGGTCGGGAGTTTGAGACCAGCCTGACCAACATGGTCTCTACTAAAAATAAAAAATTTAGCCGGGCATGGCGGGGGGTACCTGTAATCCCAGCTACTCAGGAGGCTGAGGCAGGAGAATCGCTTAAACGCGGGGGGCGGAGGTTGTGGTGAGCCAAGATCACGCCATTGCACTCCAGCCTGTGCAACAAGAGCGAAACTCCATCTTAAAAAAAAAATGGTTCTTCCACATAATTTATGTTCTTCCACTTTTCTGCTTTAGATGTGGTCTAAAACGTTTTTTGTTTTGTTTCCAGAGAACACACTGTGTTCTCAACTTCATCTTCAGGTTCGGCCTAGACAAAAAAAAAAGAAAAAAAAAAAGAAAGGTGGGAATGTACCTGTAAATTGGTTCTATGACCCTTCATCTTCTCCGGAAGGGTTACTTTGGACATTTCAGCCCGCCAAGTCTAAATGATATATATCAAAAAGGTGGAGGTAGTGCTATAGGCTCAGATCGAAGATTAGACTTGCTAATAGAATGTTGATCCCATGAGTATTGCTCACAGCTGTGGCATCAATGTGGCGACAATGGAATTAACATTTCAACAGGAAGCAGAGAGCCATCCCAACAGAAAGGGCCACTCGATCCTGCTTCAGAGCACCTAACAACAAAAAAATTACCCTTCCAGAGGCTATACTAAGTGCGCCTCCTAGGATCCCACCTACGGATTTTTAAAAATGAATTATTTGGTTATAAAACGCAGCAAGTGCTTAGCTTGACAAACAAGAGCAGTTGGTTAAAACACTGACATGGAAAATCCGGTTTTTAAAGTGTCAAAATGATTATGCCTCCTAATGGTCCACGCATTTTTCACATGCCTTTTTTCCCCTCCCAGGGAAAGGAGCAGTCGACAAACGTACTTGGCAAATCCTCTAGCAATTACCCTGTACAACTCAGCCCGTCTTATCTCCAAAATGAACGACTCATTACAAACTCAAAAACGAGGTCACTGAATTCTCCTTTGCACTTTGCCCAAGGACTGCGGAAACCAATGCTACATTTTTGCAGGAACCCACTTTTGATTTCCCACGGTCTCCTTCACAATGTGCGTCTGGTTAGCAGCTCCTGCCTGGGCTAGCTGCTTCCAGGAGACTAACACCGTCCAGGCTGGCGTTCGCTCAGCGCCTCTTTCCTAGAGGTAGCCTGGCCGATCCGAGGCACGGGGCAGCTCCATGTCCATTGAATAATGGCGTTTGCAATTCAGCCTCCCCGCCTGGGCGACTCGACACCTGAAAACTCGGCGCCCAAGGCTTTTGAAATCGGGTAACGCTGGAGAGAACCGACACGAAAGCTGACAAGGGAGACGGCGACAGCAAAGAAAGGCAAGCCCGCACCGGGGCAGAGAATGCTGTGGGAGAGCTGCGAGGCGCACCCGACACGCCGCGCCGAAGCACCTCCGCCTCCACCCCCCGCCGGGGGCTCGGTCCCCGGGCACTCCGCGCGCCCCGCGCGGCTCCCTACGGGACGGCTCCACCCGGCCAGGCTGGTGCGCCCGACCCAGCAAAAGCGCCCCTGTGCAATTCTGGCCGCCCCGCCGCCCCTGCAGCAGCGCCCCCAAATCGCGCCCGCCCCCTCCCCCACGCCCCATTGTTCCTGGGTGGCCGCGGGCAGCGAGCGCCCCCGGGCTGGGCGAGTGCTGAGGACCCCATGGCCCCCACTCACCCACGACTCCGTACAGGAGCACGAAGCGCAGCAGGAACGCCATAGTGGCTGCCGTGCCGTGGGCGGCGGCTGCAGGTAGGCGGCTCTCGCTCCGGGTCCCAGGCTCCCCGCGCCTCGCGCGCTCCCGACTGGCTCGCGGCGGCGGCGGCACCTCTGCACCCTCCGCCCCTCCTCCCAGCCCCCGCTCGGCAGGTGAACTCGCGTCACTTCCGGCAGCGGCCCGGGCCGGGCTGCGAGCGCCGGCTTCTCCAGCCGCGTGGAGTTGCCTTGGCAACCGGGCGAGGCGCTCCTCGGCCCCCTGGACCCTCCCGGCACCGAACTCTCAGCCTCCCGGCGCGCGGCGTCCTAGGGCGCGGGCGGCCGCCTCCCACGCCGCAAGCCTGCGCAGGGGTCCCCGCCTCCATCCCTTAAGCTAAACCAGGGTTTTGTGCGAGGGGGTGGGGCAGCCGGTCTCCCAGATACTGAAATTGCGTTGGCGCCCTCCTTTAAGGCGAGGCACAGGACACTCAGAGGAGCCGCCACTAGGGTGGCTCCTACCCTCCGCCCCGCCTGCACCCACCCGTCCCACCCCTCGCGGTTTGCCCCAGGGGCAGGGTCTCTGGCCTCATGCTCTCGGGATGCGACCTGTGCAGCCCCTGGCCTTCGCTCTCTTAACGAGTCGCTTTCGCTGACATAAAAGGCGCGAGAGGGCGTTTCTCCATCTCCAGTAAGGATAGAGCCCCTCTGCAGCTACCAATTTGGGAAGTACCTGAGGTTTTTTCCACTTGCACAGAAAGGCTGTTCTAGCCCTGAAGCTGGCTAGTAAGGACGCTGTAGTCCCAGCTACTCCGGAGGCTGAGGCAGGCAGACAAATATCCAATATTAGTGAGTGAGTTTTGAAAGTGGGGCTCAGTAGTGGTGGTTAAAGGCGTCAGTTGGAGTGTGGGGTCGGGGAATTGGAGATCTTGAAAGTTGTTCTCGGCTGCTCTTCCAGATAATGTTTATTTATAGCTACATAGAGACTTTGGAGTGCCGCGACGGTTCCATAACAGGAGTGAATTGAAGAAGAGGAGCGGTGGGTAAGAGCTTGTTCCGCGGAGTGGGGCAGTAACTGGGCAGGTTTCATAGATATGGCACCTACTTCGGGGTTGCTATGAAAGTTAAATGAGATAATGCACAAAAAATGCTTGGCACCCTGCCTGGCACATAGTTTTAATTAGCTTCCACTTACTGAGTTCTTGCTTACAGGGTTCCTGCTTATGTAGTCTATAAGCTTACATAGTTTGTAAGTTCCTGCTTACTATCTAGACTAAGCAGGAACCCCCGTAAGCAGAATTTAGTAAGTGGAAACTAATAAAACTAATACTGGAAAATTCTTATTATGCATTGAACCAGAAAAGAGAAGGGGCAAAGAAATCAGGTATCAAGAAGACCAAAATTGCGCAACTGCAATTTAGCCTGGTGAGTTGCAATTCTGGCTGCACATTAAAATTACTTGGAGAATTTTTTAAAAATACTAGTGCCTGGCTGGGCGCGGTGGCTCACGCCTGTAATCCCAGCACTTTGGGGGGCCGAGGCGGGCAGATCATGAGGTCAGGAGATCGAGACCATCCTGGGTAACACAGTGAAACCCTGTCTCTACTAAAAATACAAAAAATTAGCCGGGCGTGGTGGCGGGCGCCTGTAGTCCCAGCTACTCGGGAGGCTGAGGCAGGAGAATGGCGTGAACCCCGGGAGGGGGAGCTTGCAGTGAGCCGAGATCGCGCCACTGCACTCCAGCCTGGGTGACACAGCGAGACTCCGTCTCAAAAAAAAAAAAAAAATACTAGTGCCTGAGCCTTACTTAAGTGATTCCAATTTAATTTGATTTGAGGGGAATCCTGCTTTACGGCAGCCTAATAAATGACAGATGACCAGTGGTAGTAAGAGGAAATGGCTTTGCAAAATCTATACCATCTGATTGTAAAGTTCTGCCAAAGCTTTTACAACCTAGTAAGAGTTCAATACAGACGTAAGACAACATAAGTAACGGCTAGGGACTTCCCATTTGAGCAAACAGGAATTCTACTGAATATAATTGCGTGTAAATAATATTTGGAATTTAAATTTTTACTCACCACACTAAATGAAATCAAGCAGAGAAGAGCAAGTATTGAAGTTGTTCATCTGTTTAACCGTGTTCTACGAGAACTTTTCTATACTCGCTCTGTCGCCCAGGCTGGAGTTCAGCAACCTCGGCCTCCCGGATTCAAGTGATTCTTCTGCCTCAGCCTCCTGAGTAGCAGGGACTACAGGTGCACTCCACCACTCCTGGCTAATTTTTGTATTTTTAGTAGAGACGGGTTTTCGTCATGTTAGCCAGGATGGTCTCGATCTCCTGACCTCGGGTGATCCGCCCACCTTGGCCTCCCAAAGTGCTGGGATTACATCCGTGCCCAGCCCAGAATGCATTTTTTAAAATGTAAGTTTTACATCAATTTTTTTCTGCTGCTTTAGATTACTGAACACAGATTTTTTTTAAGTGTACCATTCTAAGATTTAAATAATCTTGAAAGAAGCAGTAGATCTTATTTGGGGAACTATTGTTCTTTAAAAAGTTACATGAAGTCATTTTTAGACTTTGGTTTGTGACTAAGTTATTTCATAAACAGTAGCTAAAATTATGCAGTTATGTGAAATATATTAAAGACACCTTAAAATGCATTTGTGGCTGTTGTCAGCTTGGAAATTATGTCTTCTGGAAGCTATAATAAGATAATCTCATTTATTCTGGAACATATAAATTATTCTTTTTTGTCTTCAAACCAAGCTAAGAAATAGTGCACAGCCATTAAGTGAATTGCCCTGTCTTAGTAAAGTACCAAGCAGTCCACATTATATAGCCTCTAAACCAGCTTAAAGGTGATGATCCTTGCTCCATCAAGGCTGTAATTACAGATACACAAATAATTGTGGTTAATAAAGAAAGCATCCATCCTTACAAAAATGTCTCAGGACTAGTAGATCTATGAACACACCCATAGATGATTAAAATCCTACGATCATATTCAAAGGTTAATTTATACTTAAGAATTAAAGGATTTTCACCTCTTCTCAGCTTGGAATATGAAGACATGTGAATTAAACTTTCTTTCTTTCTCTCTCTCTTTTTTTTTTGTGATGGAGTCTCCATCTGTTATCCAGGCTGGAGTGCAGTGGCATGATCTCGGCTCACTGCAACTTCCACCTCCTGGGTTCAAGCAGTTCTGCCTCAGCCTCACGAGTAGCTGGGATTACAGGCCTGCACCACCACACCCGGCTAATTTTTGTATTTTTAGTAGAGATGGGGGTTTCGTCGTGTTGGCTAGACTGGTCTCAAAACCCTGACCTCAGGTGATTTGCCTGCCTCAGCCTCCCAAAGTGCTAGGATTACAGGCGTGAGCCACTGCACCCGGCCAAGAAACTTTCTATTATATATGAAACTGCTAATTTTTATGTTTTCTGAAAAATGATAATGCTGTTCTTAAGAAATGAAGATTTTGCCAGTCACAGTGGCTCACGCCTGTAATCCCAGCGCTTTGGGAGGCCGAGGCAGGCAGATCACCTGAGGTTGGGGAGTTCGAGATCAGCCTAACTAACATGGAGAAACCCCATCTCTACTAAAAATACAAAATTAGCCAGGTGTGGTGGCGCATGCCTGTAATCCCAGCTACTTGGGAGGCTAAGGCAGGAGAATCCCTTGAACCTGGGAGGCGGAGGTGGCGGTGAGTGGAGATCGCACCATTGCACTCTAGCCTGGGCAACAAGAGCAAAACTCTGTCTCAAAAAAAAAAAAAAGAAATGAAAATTTCTTTCTAGTGTGTTCTATTTACATTACCAGGAACATTGGCTTTATGGGTTAATACCATCCAAAAGTTATCTGTTTACTCCCAAGCAATGAATGTATAAATACATACACTTTTTTTTTTTGAGACGGAGTCTCACTCTGTCACCAGGCTGGAGTACAGTAGCGTGATCTCAGCTCACTGCAACCTCCACCTCCCCGGTTCAAGCAATTCTCCTGCCTCAGCCTCCCGAATAGCTGGGACTACAAACGCGCACCACCACGCCCGGCTAATTTTTGTGTTTATAGTAGAGACGGCGGTTTCAACATATTGGCGAGGATGGTCTTGATCACTTGACCTTGTGATCCTCCCACCTTGGCCTCCCAAAGTCCTGGGATTACAGGTGTGAGCCACTGTGCCCGGCCGCTTAACTTCTTTTTAAACTAACTTAAACCAATCGCCCTGTTTTTAGCCCCACCTTCGCTTCACTCTCAAATATCCTGATACCATCAAATCCTGAAATTCTTGGAAGGTTCACTTTGACTACTGCTGGTTTAGAAATCAACTGTCTAGAATGTGTTCAGTCAGTATCTCTCATCTATCTGCTTTCCAGTTCCCAAAATGTTGATATTGTCTTCTACCCTGTTATCTTTGTCTTTCTGCCTTCAGGCTTTTTTTAAAAAAACAAACCTTTTAAATTCTATTAATGTGGTTTTACTAAGGGTTTCAGGAAGAATCACGGTAAATGCATGTGTTTAATTCTTCATTATTTTTCGGAAGTCTGCCCTCAATTGGGATGAAATGCCCCCATGGATATTTAAATTTAAAAGTCTAAAGAAAATGAACATTTTTATTATTTTCCTGAATAATACATAGATCTTAGACTGTTTTAACTCCTATCATATCCCTGTCGTAATTTATAGTGTAATCCAATGTTTCTGTCCTGTCCACCTTCTCAGTTATACATTGACTTGTTTTTTAATAGTTGACAGTAATAATCAAAGTCTGTAAAATATTTGAAGAGATTTATTCTGAGCAAAATATGAGTGACCATGGCCCATGACACGGCCCTCAGGAGGTCCTGAGAACACGTGCTGAAGGTGGGCGGGGCACAGCTAGGTTTTATGCATTTTAGGGAGGCATGAGACATCAATCAAATACATTTAAGAAATACATTAAGTTGGTGCAGAAAGGCGGGGCAACTCAAAGCAAGTCTGGGTTCCAGGCTCTAGGAAAATTTAAACATTTCCTGGTTGACAATTGGTTGAGTTTATCTAAAGACCCGAGATCAGGGAAAGGAAATGTTCAGGTTAAGATAAGAGATTGTGGAGACCAAGGTTCTTTTGAAGTCTTACAGTGGGTGCCCTTAGAGACAATAGATAACAAATGCTTCCTATCCAGATCTTTAAAAGGTGCTAGACTTAGGCCGGGTTCGGTGGCTCACGCCTGTAATCCCAGCACTTTGGGAGGCCGAGGCGGGTGGATCACCTGAGGTCAGGAGTTTGAGACCAGCCTGGCCAACATGATGAAACCCCGTCTGTACTAAAAATACAAAGATTAGCCGGGTGTGGTGGCGGGCGCCTGGAGTCTCAGCTACTCGGGAGGCTAAGGCAGGAGAATGGCGTGAACCCGGGAGGCGGAGCTTGCAGTGAGCCGGCATCGCACCACTGCACTCCAGCCTGGGCGACAGAGCGAGACTCTGTCTCAAATTTTTTTTTTTGACATGGAGTCTCGCTCTGTCGCCCAGGCTGGAGTGCAGTTGCGCAATCTGGGCTCACTGGAAGCACCGCCTCCAGGGTTCAAGCCATTCTCCTGCCTCAGCCTCCGTGTAGCTGGGACTACAGGCGCCCGCCACCACGCCTGTCTAATTTTTTTGTATTTTACTATTAGTAGAGACGGGGTTTCACCACGTTGGCCAGGATGGCCTCAGTCTCTTGACCTTGTGATCCCCCGGCCTGGGCCTCCCAAAGTGCCGAGATTAAAGGCGTGAGCCACCGCCCCCCGCCAGTTAATCTCTTTAGGATTGGGAGGTCCTGGGAGAAGAATATCTAGCTATGTTAATAGAAATTCCTTACAGATGCAAATTTTCCCCCACAAAGGACAGCTTTCAAGATATGGCAAAGAAACATGTTTTGGGGTAAAATATTTTGATTTTCTTCCTTGTCTCTGAATGTTATGCCAGAGTCAGGTTGGAAAGTAAGTCACTATATATAGGGTTAAATAAAACCCATCTGATGAGAATTTATGATTTCTAGGCCATGACTCCCCAGACCCCTTAGATAAGAATTTGGGCAAGATAAAAAAAAAATCAGAGTTTAGTCCTCAATAGAGTCAATGTTCCATTAGATTTGTCTACATATCTTTGTTCACCATTTCTTCTTGCATATCAAACCACTTCTGGGATAATTCCTTCTTCCAGAAGTATGTCCTTTACAAATTACTGAGGATCTTTTTTATTTTGTTTTGGCAACTTGATTACACCAAGAGGATTTTTTTTTTTTTCCAGACAGAGTTTCACTCTTGTTGCCCAGGCTGGAGTGCAATGCTGCGGTCTTGGCTCACTGCAACCTCCCCCTTCCAGGTTCAAGCGATTCTTCAGTCTCAGCCTCCCAAGTAGCTGGGATTACAGGTGGCCACCATGCCTGGCTAATTTTTGTGTTTTTAGTAGAGACGGGATTTCACCATATTAGCCAGGCTTGTCTCGAACTCTTGACCTCAGGTGATCCACCTGCCTTGGCCTCCCAAAGTGCTGGGATTACAGGTGGGAGCCACAGTGCCCGGCCTAAGAGGGTCTTTTTAAAGCAAACTTTGTTTTTATTTGTTTAAAAATACCTATCTGTGTTATCCCTCAATTCTGGAAAAATCTCAATATTTAAATCCTTGTTCAGTGTTGCTTTTCCTTTATCTCTCTATTGTCAGCCTCTGGGGTGCCACTTAGATAAGTGTTATACCTTCTCATCCTATCCTTTATATCTTATTCTCTCGTATTTTCCATGTATTTGATATTATGGGCTGAATTCTGGGTGATTTTTTTCAGTTTTATCTACCTATTAACAACTTTTCTCTTCAGTTGTGTTGAATCTACTTTCAATTATCCTTAAGAGTTTTTATTTAAGTTATGTATTTTTATTCATAATATTTAAGCTTTAAAAATATATATCTGCTTGGTTGCTTATTCCTACTCATACTTCCAGTTATCATTTCTTTAAACATGTTAAATATACTTATATATTATGTGTGCAATAATTGCATGATCTGAAATCATTGTGTGTCTCATTTTGGTTTGTTTTCTTTTTCTTTTTTTTTTGAGATGGAGTCTTACTCTGTTGCCCAATCTGGAGTGCAGAGGTGCAGTCTCCGCTCACTGCAACGTCCACCTTCTGGGTTCAAGCAATTCTCCTGCCTCAGCCTCCCGAGTAGCTGGGACTACAGGTGCACACCACCATGCCTGGCTAATTTTTGTATTTTTTGTAGAAATGGAGTTTCACCATGTTGGCCAGGCTGGTCTCAAACTCCTAACCTCAAGTGATCCACTTGCCTCAGCCTCCCAAAGTGCTGGGATTAACAGGCGTGAGCCACCATGCCTGGCTGTTTTTTTTTTTTCTTTAATTAATTAATTAATTAATTAATTTTTTGAGACAAGGTCTCTCTATGTTGCCCAGGCTAGACTCAAACTCCTGGACTTGGCCAGGCGCAGTATTCATGCCTGTAATCCCAGCACTTTGGGAGGCCGAGGCAGGTGGATCACCTGAGCTCAGGAGCTTGAGACTAGCCTGGCCAACATGGAGAAACCCCGTCTCTACTAAATATACAAAATTAGCCAGGTGTAGTGGTGCATGCCTGTAATCCCAGCTACTCAGGAGACTGAGGAAGAAGAATCACTTGAACCCAAGAGGTGGAGGTTGTGGTGAGCCAAGAATGTGCCATTGCACTCCAGCCTGGGCAACAAGAGCAAAATTCAGTCTGAAAAAACTCCTGGACTCAAGCAGTCCTCCCTCCTCAGCCTCCCAGGTAGGTGAGACCACAAGTGTGTGCCACTGTGCCCAGCTCTCATTTTATTGTCTGCTGTTTATGTAGATTTTTGCTTATGTTAGGCTTCTTATTTCATGTGTTTTATGATTTTTTTTGTTATAAACTCATGTTTATGGAGCTTTATCTGTGTGAATTGTTTGAGGGTTTTAAGTGTTTTTCTTTTTTTTTTTTCTTTTGAGACGGAGTTTTGCTCTTGTTGCCTATGCTGGAGTGCAATGGCGCAATCTTGGCTCACTGCAACCTCTGCCTCCCAGTTTCAAGCGATTCTCCTATCTCAGCCTCTGGAGTAGCTGGGATTACAGGCTTGCGCCACCACGCCAAGCTAGTTTTGTAGTTTTAGTAGAGATGGGGTTTACCAGGTTGCCAGGCTGGTCTCGAACTCCTGACCTCAGGTGATCCACCTGCCTCGGCCTCCCAAAGTTCTGGGATTACAGGCGTGAGCCACTGTGCCCGGCCTTAAGTGTTTTTCTTGAGAGGGGATTTGTATTAGCTTCTGACAGGATGCTAGGGACACTCCTATTCCAGGAAAATGTTTAAAATACCCTCTTGGTGCTACGTTATAGATTATGTTGTTAATGTAAATTAACTACAAGCCCTTCAGACACTAGCATGAGGAAGGGCTCGTAGTTACCAATTTTTTTTTGGTATTAAGGAGTGGAGAGTTTAATAGGCAAGAAAGAAGGGAGAAGAAAAAAGGAAGAAGCTCCCCTGTACAGAGACAGAAGGGGGGGGCTCCAAAGCCAAGAGAAGAGACCCCTTTTTTTTTTTTGAGACGGAGTCTCGCTCTGTTGTCCAGGCTGGACAGTGGCACTATCTTGGCTCGTTGCAACCTCTGTCTCCCAGGTTCAAGCAATTCTCTCACCTCAGCCTCCTGAGTAGCTGGGATTTTTTGTATTTTTAGTAGAGATGGGGTCTCATCATGTTGGCCAGGCTGGTCTTGAACTCCTGACCTCAGATGATCCACCCACCTCGGCCTCCCAAAATGCTGGGATTACAGGCGTGAGCCACCACACCCAGCCCAGGTTCTGTTTTTACTTAGCTTCCTCCATTCAGTTTATTGAATTACTTCTCAAATATTGTATTCGGTTGCTTTTGTGGAATTCTGTAGTGTCTGGGTAGAATAAATAAATAGTCAAGGATGTCCTCAGCAAGTTTTCCTCAAAATATCTAAGATACGGCATTTCCAGGGCCACATTCTGACTTTCAGGGGCCTTAAGTACTTTCATCTTTGTGAACCCCTGCCACCATTAAAAATAATAATTGTTTTTACAACAGCATTGGTGTAAAGACAAATTTAATTCAGCCTGGATCATAACATTATTTCTTCTGATTTTAAAAGAAATTAAAACATTTTCATGGGCCCTAGATAAGTTGGCCCTGGGTTTTGAGTGTCTCACCCTCCCTCCGTCTCTACTGTAAGCTGTATTGGTGAAAGGAAAGAAAAGAGTGAACTACTGGGTGTGGTGGCTCACTCCTGTAACTCCAGCACTTTGGGGGGCTGAGGTGGGCGGATCACCTGAGGTCAGGAGTTCGAGACCAGCCCGGCCAACATGGTGAAACCCCGTCTGTACTAAAAATACAAAAATTAGCTGGGCATGGTAGCATGCACTTGTAGTCCCAGTTACTCAGGAGGCTGAGATAGGAGAATCCCTTGAACCCAGGAGGCGGAAGTTGCAGTGAGCCGAGATTGTGCCACTGCACTCCAGCCTGGGCGACAGAGCAAGACTCCATCTCAAAAAAAAAAAAAAAAAAAAAAAATAGAAAAGGAATGAACCAATATAAATTTTCATCTCATCCCTGTTTCCATTTCACCTCTTTTGCCAAAGTTCCCATTCTTATAGTATCCTCATCTCTACTCCTTTTTCTCTACTTTCCCTCTTAGGCCAAAACAGTTCACAAAGTACCAAACCTGCCCTATAATAAAAATAAGAAAAAGATAACATGTCTACCCAGGAATAAAAATCTGTTGCTTGTTTTATTTAAGCTTTTCCTTATCTTTGTGATCATGTTTGTATTTTGGTGTAGAGATGCTTTTGGTTGCGTGTTTGAATGAAAAGAAAGAAGACTAGCAGAATAACGACTAATTTGTGTTCTTTTTCTGAGATTTTACACTAACTTTGGTGGTGTGCTTTAGGAAAAAAATTCAAAGAAAGAATGATAATGGCTGGTGTTTGTGACATACACACCCACAGGGCATTTCGAGATTAGATGACTCAATGTTTGCGTTGTGCTGTGGGCATTATAGATCAAAGATGCTGGGTTTAACCCAATGTTAAACCCATTTAATTTATACCCAGATTATAAATTTAAATATTACAGAAGTGTATGGCGCCTCATATACTTTATATTTTGCTGGTTTCTTTTTGGCTGGGGACAGCTTTTTGTCTGATAGATAATAACAATGCTTTATGTTTATAGGCAGTGTAACATCTTTCATCCAAGGAGTTCAAAGAACTCAGCAATTATGACTCATTGTTCCTTAAAATACCTTTATAAAACTGGAAGTGACAAGCATTGAGGTAAACTTGTTATAAGTAAGGAAACTAGAGTCATGGAAACATTAAAGCACTAACCAGATATTTTGGGAATCAGAGATGGAATTCAGAATAAGTCCCCCTTCCTTTGATTAGAACGAAACCAGTGGCACCCTCATTTCCTCCTCATGCAGGGATTGATTCAAGGACTTCAGCTGCATTTATGGTAAAGATAATACTTAACTGAAGGGTTTGCATTTACCTGCCTTTCTAAGTTCATCTCAATGTCCCCATCCCGGCTGTGGCTGTTTCCTTTGCAGATGCTGTTCCCTTTGCCTGGAATACTTGACCTTCTCAAGCGGGTATCTCCTAGTCATCCTTACTGTTTCAGAACAAGTATCCTTTCCTAAGGGGCCCCTGTGATTACATTTGATTTAATTTGTATTATAGCTGTCTCTTCCTTTCTTTGCTATTGTGGTGTGTGCTTGACTCCACTTCTCGCCGTGTTTTCTCACGCTTTCAGGATTAAGTGATTCCTGGCAAAGAAACAGAAGCAAAATTATCCCATTCCCCAGTAGATTCGGATGAAAATTGGAAATAAAATCAGGTACAACTCCAAGAGGAGACATTGGAGAAGAACCAAGCCGGGTCTGTAAGGAATTGCATATGAGATGGCACACGTATTTATGCTGTCTCAAGGTCATGACCATGTTACCATATCAAGCTGAAAATGTCACCACTATCTGGACAGTTGGTCATGTTTTATTGGAAATATATTTTTTTCCTCTCTGAATCTATTATGAATGCGCTGGATGGCTGGTTTCAGTAATAAATATGTGAGACCTTTCATTTGAAAAAATAAAAATAATAATAATTTGCATTATATTTCTCAAAGCACCGGTCACCTCCCCTTCAGAGCACTTTCTACAGTTGCAGTTTCAAACTTGAGTGTGTTATTTGTTTGATTGTTTGATTCATGCCTATCCCACTTACCCAACTGTAGGCTCTGTGGGGACAGGGAGCGTGTGGGCTTCTCCTTACTGTTGTAGCTCCAGCATCTAGTTTAGTACTAAATATAGGCTGAAACATATTTGTTGACTGAATGCATTTAGATTTTAGAAAAAGTATTCTTTCTTTCAAAGAACAAAGAGAGAGAGAGAGGGACTTGCTTTGTTGCCCAGGCTGGTCTTGAACTACTAGCCTCAAGTGATCCTCCTCCTACTTTGGCCTCCCGCAGTGTTAAGATTAAAAGCATGAGCCACCATGCCCAGCCAATAGTGTTCTTTCTTTCTTTTTTTTTGAGATGGAGTCTCACTCTATTGCCCAGGCTGGAGTGCAGTGGCATGATCCCAGCTGACTGCAACCTTCACCTCCCGGGTTCAAGTGATTCTCCTGCCTCAGCCTCCTGAGTAGTTGGGACTACAGGCATTCCCCACCACATCCAGCTAATTTTTGTATTTTTAGTAGTAACAGGGTTTCACCATATTGGCCAGGCTGGTCTTGAACTCCTGACCTTGTGATCTGCCAGCCTCGGCCTCTCAAAGTATTGGGATTACAGGCATGAACCACTGTGCCCAGCTGAGTGTTCTTTCAAAATTTGCACCCAAATTCTGCAACTTCAACTCAGAATTATAATTAGGGAGAAAATGATTGGCATTCTAATTATTCTAAAATTTGCTTGAACAGAAAATTTATAGAATGCCTTAACAACTTAAAATATGTCATTAAAACTTGAGTAAGGTAAGAGACAAATTAGGAAGGTAGTGAGAGGGGAGAGCTCAGAAAAACTTGATTAAGGGGATCTACCACAATTAATACAAAATTTAACTCTGGTTATTGGAGATCTGAGATTAGACAGGAAAGCCAAGGGATTATTTCTGTAGCAACTGTCCCCACTTGAATCCAAGAGGCAGATTCCTCTCCATGCATCTTTTTGGCTCCGGGTGAGGGGAGACTCACTGAAGATTTTTCTAGGGCACCTGAAGAGAGAGAAGACTGAATGCATTAGAGCTGTCTATTCCCTGGCCTTATTGAGGGGCTCACATCTGAGACTCCTGGAGAATTGCTGCCAGCAAAATCCTTGTTGTACTGCGCAGGTGCTCAAATGTGATAGAATGGGCAAGAATCCCTCTTCTGAAGTCAGGCTTTTTGATTTAGCAGAGAGAATAATCTAAGTTTGCTTTTTTTTTTTTCTTTCCTTTTAAACAGGGGCCTATCATAATCCTGTCTATGTTTTGGAAAGAAAAGTCTAGAGGCAGTGCCAAGGATGGATCTGAAGAGGGCAGAAAAAACAAAAGGGAAATTATTGAAGAAATTGTTTTCATAGTCACAGTAAAAACTGGTGGGGTCTGAACTCAAATTGTTACAGCAATCTGAGAGGCTTAGGAGATATTTTGGAGGGATGACTAGCAAAATTTGAGCCCAGCTGGATATGGGCAGTGAGGAACAAGAAACAAAGCTGTTTCAGGTTTCTAGGTTGGGCAATCAATGTAAAAAGGTGCTACTAATTGAATAGGGTTAGTGGACAAGCAGGTTTAGTGGAATACAAATGTTAGGTTTTCAATGCCCGAGGGACATACAAGTGAAGATGCCAGAAAGAGAGCCGAGCTGGCTGGAGATCTAGATTTTGGAACCTAGATTGTACTCCTTTGAGGAATTTGTTTGTTTTTTATATTGGATGTAAAACTAAATGAATCTTCTCATAGCAGCTATGCTGTAAATGAATGTAGTTAATTTACCAAGGAAGCCTCCAAACGCCCATTTAGCCTACAGTGTTGTTGATAGAGCGTGTTGAAATATTTATAAGAATGTTTCCAGGAGGACTTGGATTCACCAGGCCAAGTCAGTACTCCAGTAAAGCGTTTTCTTGCTCAGACACAGAATTAGAAGTCAAACCTTATTCTCCTTCCTAACAGAGGAGCGTAGATGGTTTAAGGGCAAAGTGCAGATTCTTTGGTGTTGAACTGATACTGTTTGTAGTTTTAGGGAGACAGGGTTACATTTTCATGTTACAAAGTGAGAGAGAGAATTGGCAGATGTTTCAGGAAAGGATAAGTATCTAGCTTAGGCAGAGGCTGATAGTAATGGAGTGGAAAGTTGGAGTGAAGGACCCTGATTAGGGTTGAAAGAGTGAGTAGCAGGAGTGGTAATTCAGCAAGAATAGGATGCCTGGGAACCACAGATCCCCGGCAGCTTTGGTGACCTTATTAATGAGTTTAGGAAGATAGCAGCCACACATTCTACTAATCAGTAATGAAGAAGAGAAGGAAGGTGAAGTGGAGTGGGTATCCAGGAGCAATAGGAGTGGGCAGGGAATGGTGGTTCTTTGGATACTAGGTGACTCCCTGTTAGGAGAGCCATTTGTAGGTATGTCGATTTAATTTACGATTGCTGGTAGCAAAAACATATTATCTCAACTCACAACTCAAACTCTAAAGGACAAGGAAACTTGCACATTTCTGATAAAGGAGGAACTCTACTATTATGCAAATGGTCATGTTGTTCAGCTGATCTTACCGATCCCTACTTTCATAGCTTTCAAAGCCAGTTAAGCCAAGCTCAAAAGTATGTGCCTTTAGTCCCAGGTACGAGGGAGTCTGAGACAGAAGGATTGCTTGAACCTAGGAGTTCAGTTCAAGTTCATCCTGCGCAACACAGCAAGACCCCATCTCTTTAAAAAAAAGTCAGTTAAATGTTTCTTATTCAAAAACACTTGACAGGTACAGTTAGATGGAATAAGTTGTAGTATCCAATAGTAGAATAGGGAAATTACAGCTAACCATAATTTATGGTATATTTCAAAATAGCTAGAAGAATTATTATGTTCCCAACACAAAGAGAAGATATATATTTGAGGTGATGGACACCCCCAATTACCCTAATTTGATCATTTCACATAGTATACATGTGTCAAAATAGCACAAGTACCGCCAAAATAGGTACAAATATTATATATCGTTTTTTAAAGACTTGAAAGGTTTACGAAGTCTCTCATTACTAAAAAGCATTCTTGTCACCATTAGGCATTATGACTTCACTTTCATGAAAACTTTATTGTGTATAAAAATAAACGGGGGTTGATTTTCTCCTTTTTTGTTTGTTTCCATTTCCCTGGCAGTGCTATTGCTAAGCAGTGAAGAAAAGAAAGGAATATAGGGGGTATCACTAAAGGGAGACTGATTTCTGTTGGGTCAGTGAGTCACCCAAACTTCAGATATGGCAGGAGATGCTGGGTGCGGGTGGCAGTTGCTCCTTGTAGAAACTTAAGAAAAATGAGAAAAGAACACTTAAACATATTTGATTTGTATTGATTCAAAAAATATTTAGGTAGTTGCAATTTATAGCATTTTCGTTTTTATGTTACTCAGATGGAGATTAAATATTCTCTGGCTTGACCAAGTAGAAATGCATTCAGCGCATATGTTGGACTGTTAACATGATAGGAATTTTCCAGACTGTGTCTTGTAGATGTGTTAGGCCACATCTTTTTTGAGTTCCTTATTCTAGTATTATATATTTCCTGCTTCCTTGCCTAGGGAGAGAAATGGACTTTGTGTGAATAATCTCAGCGGCTCCCCTATGGGTCTCAACACATGGCTGCTGGTTTCCTGAAATTCTTTTTGTGTAGATGCTCTATCATGCGAGAAAATTGCTTAATGGACAGGAGAAAAATCCAATGGACAAACATTGGCAACTCAAACAGAAACTCAGATGACAACTCAAAATGGATAATTAGGTTTGGTCTGTAGAACTGCAAAAATCCATCTGCCAAACAACATGCCTGCGGTTCCCAGAGTCCAGCTACTAAAACTCAAATAGTCTCTTAAGAAGGATGAGTGCCAAATAAAGGGAGAAAGAAGGAAAGCTCTCAAACCAAAACAAAAAACAAACAAAAAACAAATAAACCAAATCGGATTGTAATCTTCAACAAAACAGAATTAGTGAAACATTTAGCCTCCACGATACCCCAGGTCAGCTCCTTTATCATTCATTTTATTTTTTCCCCAAGGCCTCAAAGAGCTCCTGAAATTTTTTTTAAGAAGCTATGCTGGGCACAAAAACCTAAAATGTTAGGAAGAGTAATGTATTTTCTTTATAAACTACCTCTAGTTTGGTGTAGAGTATAGTGAGTTTAAATACAAAGTAGGGTCTGATTTACCATTAAAGAAGGGATCAGTGAAATACAGGTAGATTTCCAAAGATGGATATAAAACTGGTCTGACTTAGCAGACATGGTGAATTTAGTATTGATTAAAGTACAGATGAACCAATTGATAGCCAGAATGGATAATCTGTAAGAGAACCAACAGGATAGTCATTTAACTTGGGCTGAGAACTTTTCCCCAGAAGTTGACCCTAAGGTACAGATTTGGGTGCAGAGTAGAAGGTGATCTCAAGCACGAGTAGGGGAATAGGGAAGTAAAACAACCATGGAAAAAAGCCAAGAGAGGGTATGTTGGTGGCAGGTTGACCTTGTGGATATTGGGTCAATCCTAATGGGAGATCCTGAAAGATTATATAGAGTAGGTCTTGGAGTTGTCCCATCTGAGGGGTGAGGAGCTGGGGTGTTTATTCACCAACTTTCATCTGTCAGTGGTTGAAGGCTTTTCCTGGAGGTATTAACTCCCAACTTTTCTCCATCTGTCTCTTAGGGGTCTAGCACACTCCTGCAGCTAAAGAAAGTCCTCAGGCAGTCAGTCATTGGTGCTTGCCCGTAGGAAAAACGGGAACAGTGAATGCAGAATGGTTATGGACCAGGCACTGCTACGTGGCATCTGCTATATGGTTAAGTATTTTTGGTGGCTATCAATCACTTGGAGAATTTGATTAAAGTTAAAGATCCTTAGGCAGCCATTGATTAGGAAACAATGATAAAGAATTTTCTCACTAGGAAAAATAAGTGCATATATGTTGTTGTTGCTATTGTTGTTGTCTTGTTTTGTTTTTTAGAGACAGAGTCTCACTCTGTTCCCTGGGCTGGAGTGCAGTGGCATGATTTCAGCTCACTGCAGCCTTGACCTCCCGGTCTCAGGTGATCCTCCCACTTCAGCCTCCTGAGTAGCCAGGACTATAGGCATGTGCCTCCACACCCAACTAATTTTTGTATTTTTTGTAGAAATGAGGTTTCCCCCTGTTTCCCAGGCTGGTCTCAAACTCCTGGGCCCAAGTGATCTGCCCACCTCAGCCCCACAAAGTGCTAGGATTACAGCCATGAGCCACCGCACTCAGCCTGTAAATGCATATGTGTACATGATTTTGTATGCAATTTGCTGGGATTTCCACCTGAAGTGGCAAAGAGTCTGTGTCTTTGAGGATTTATGCTGATCTATGGAAAAATTTTACTTTGTCTTAGCATATTAGAAGGTGATATGGTTTGGATCTGTCTCCTCCAAATCTCATTTTCATGTTGAGATGTAACCACCCGTGTTGAAGGTGGAGCCTAGTGGGAGGTGATTGGATCCTGGGGGAAGATCCCTCAGGAATGGCTTAATGCCCTTCCCTTGGTGATAAGTGAGTTCTCACTCAGTTCAAGTGAGAGCTGGTTGTTTAAAGCAGCCTGGTTCCTCCTCTCTCTCTTTCTCCCTCTCTCACCATGTGATGTGCCGCCTCTGCCTTCACCTTTGGCCATAATTGTAAGCTTCCTGGGGCCCTCACCTGAAATAGGTGCTGGCATCATGCTTCCTGAATAGCCTGCAGAACCATAAGCCAAAATAAACCACCTTTCTTTATAAATTACCCAGCCTCAGGTATTTCTTTATAGCAGTGCAAAAACAGGCTAATACAGAAGGTGAGTACAGAGTATTTGGGGCCAGCCAGGGAATTATCAACCTTGGACAGAAGGTATCATGAGATCCAAATAATAGACTCCATGGTTATGTTGAAGTACTATGTTTTTGATGGAAGAATGGATGATGTTTTTTGCAGGCCCCAGAGGTGTGAAGGAGAGAGACCCAGGTGTTCATGTGGCAGGTGGCAGAAAACTAAAAATCACTGGAAAAGCTTTGTGCTAGAGAAAGCCCTAGAGACTGAAGAATAGTATCTTTCGTAATTGTGTAAATTGTGAACCCTGCTTTGATACTGGTAAGGCCATCTAAAATTTCTGTAGGAATAGCACAACTTCTATGTTATTTTAGTTTATTTCTTTTTTGAGTAGGTGATGCAGTTATGTAGCTCCAACTTCAGTAGATGTAAAACGATTTAAAAGTAAAAAATTGTAGCTGAGCACAGTGGCTGATGCCTGTAATCCCAGCATTTTGGGAGGCCAAGGCTGGTGGATCACTTGAGGCCAGGAGTTGCAGACCAGTCAGGGCAACATGGCAAAACCCTGTCTCTCCTTTAAAAAAAAAAAAGGAAAAAATTTTTTCTTATGCCTGACTGCCAGTCACCTAGACTTTCTCTAGAAGCAATAACAGTTATCAGTTTGTGGCGTAGTAGTATGGATGGCCATGGGAGGAAGATTCCCAGTACCTAGTAAAATGAACCATTATTGAAACAATACCCACAAGTGCTATGATGCCATCATGACCTTGGAACAAAGGCAGCATCATAAAACCAGTAAATACAGTCCACTGTACCTGCCCAGGTAAAGCAGGAGGCTTTTTGGTTTGCTGGTAAGATTTCTGGGCTGGCATACGCCTTGCCTGTTGCAGCATGCAGATGTTCTCTGTGTGGTGGCTTGGGAATCACTGGACATCGTTTGTGGCTTGGCTGTATCTTAACACCTAATGACCCACTGGTGGGGATTTTGGTACCAGATCCTTGGGTTCTGGTATATCCTCATGGGCTAGACAGGCAGAAGTCTGGTTCAGCTGCTTAGATAAAACCTTTTTAAATCAGGTGCTGGTTAAGGGAGATATCATAAATCAACCTTTGAAGATACAAGAATTCTGTGTTTTTGTTTCTCAAGAGGACCTGCTAATCCTCTCGGAGATCAATTAGCGGTGAATAAGTAAAGGAGAATTTCTCACTCTCTTGAAGGAGAATTCCTCACTCTTTTTTTTTTTTTGAGACGGAGTCTCGCTCTGTCACCCAGGCTGGAGTGCAGTGGTGCTATCTCGGCTCACTGCAAGCTCCGCCTCCCGGGTTCATGCCATTCTCCTGCCTCAGCCTCCTGAGTAGCTGGGATTACAGGCGCCTGCCACCTCGTCCGGCTAATTTTTGTATTTTTAGTGGAGACGGGGTTTCACTGTGTTAGCCAAGATGCGCCCGCCTCGGCCTCTCAAAGTGCTGGGATTACAGGCGTGAGCCACCGCGCCCGGCCGCTCTCACTCTCTTAAAGGAAAATAAGTGGTGGCAAAGTGTTTGGCCTACGTTGTTCCCACGTGGTGCCTGAGTCACCAGAGGTGAGCAATGGGAGATGGGAGCTGTGGCTTATGTACCAGAAGTTCTAATTTGAGGGTTCAAGGAATCTAGGTGTTTCAGAAAATTAAGCTAGAAAATACTTGAATTTTTTTCTATTTCTTGACTGATTAAATTACAGTAAAAAAACACAAAAACAAAACAAAACAAAAAAAACACCCACACAAGAATCAGGAGGAATAACTATCCATGATTCAGCTTCTTGTAACTGTCCGTGTTTCAGCTTCTTGATAATCTGCCAGTGCTTGTGGTTCCTGGTAAGTCTATTTTAACCACAGCCTGACTTCCCCTAAGTACCACCACCGAGTCCCTAAGGCCGACCTGATGGCCAGGGAGTTTTAGCCTTTGGTTAGGAACACGAGCATGTGTGTGTGCTTGTGTGTGTACCAAGTTTGATAGTTCTGAGTTATTTAGGAAGAAATGTACACACCAGAATAGAAAGAGAGATTATGAACAAATGTTAGTTCTGGTCTTTCTAGAAACTGATGTCAAGACAGGATTTGAAGTGTGAGAAATTTCTTGGAGAAAACACTTGTGAAGGAAAATTGAGCGGAAAAAAGGAGGGTTGAGAGAGCTTCAGATGCAACGCTGATCTCATCCCTGGGATGGAGAGAGGGCAGGAAGGAAGAGTGAGTAGGATGAGTCTTAGACTGCAGTGCAGTTCTAAGAAAAGTTTCGTCCAGGTTGATGTGGAGTCCTCAAGCCAGAGTCACCAGGTGAAAAATGGATCTGCCCTTGTTTCCCTGCCACACTTGGTCCCTGGCCAGGAGCAGCCTGTGAGAAGCTTAACCTCAGTACCCACGCATAGGGTATACACAGCACAACACATGGGGTTGTCCCACGGGACTGTGCAAACAGGGCTGCTTTTACAATTTTGCATATCTGCAATAAATTTTTGCAGGAGTTTGGAGTATTTTAGGATGGTAGAGGTGGTGAAATGAAATTGCAGTAACAACAGCCATAATAATCTGCATTTACACATGCACCAAACCTTTCCTAAGAACTACGCATGTGTGAAATCATGTAATGCTTACAGTAGCATTGGAAATTGATCCTTTACGCAGGGCTTTCTCAATTTCAAATGACAGAAATTCAGCTAAAATTCACTTGAGTAAACATAAAATGTATAGAAATTATCTGCTCATGTAATAACCAGAATGTCTCAGAGCTGGGATTAGAGGGAGGCCAAGTAAGGTAAACTCATGTAAGTGCAGACTAAGATCCTGTTTTCATTTAAAAATTAGCCGGGCGTGGTGGCTCATGCCTGTAATCCCAGCGCTTTGGGAGGCCGAGGTGGACGGATCACAAGGTCAGGAGTTCGAGACCATCCTGGCCAACATAGTGAAACCCCGTCACTACTAAAAATACAAAAAATTAGCCCGACTTGGTGGCGGGCACCTGTAATCTCAGCTACTCAGGAGTCTGAGGCAGGAGAATTGCTTGAACTCAGGAGGCAGAGGTTGCAGTGAGCCAATATCGCACGTTGCACTCCAGCCTAGGCCACAATGCGAGACTCCATCTCAAAAAAAAAAAAAAAAAAAAAATTAGTATTTGACCCAGCAATCCCATTACTGGGTATATACCCAAAGGAATACAAATCATTCAATTATAAAGATACATGTATGCGTATATTCATTGCAGCACTATTCACAATAGCAAAGACCTGGAACCAACCCAAATGTCCATCAACGATAGACTGGATAAAGAAAATGTGGTACATATGCATCATGGAATACTATGCAGCCATAAAAAGGAACGAGATCATGTCCTTTGCAGGGATGTGGGTGAAGCTGGAAGCCTCCTCCCCAGCAAATTAACACAGGAACAGAAAACCAAACACTGCATGTTCTCACTTATAAGTGGGAGCTGAACAATGAGAACACGTGGATACAGAGGGGAACTACACACACTGGGGCATGTCAAGGGAGGGTGAGTTTTGGGGGAGAACATTAGGGAAAAGAGCTAATGCATCCTGGGCTTAATACCTAGGTGGTGGGTTGTTAGGTGCAGCAAACCACCATGGCACACATTTACCTATGTAACAAACCTGCACATGTACCCCGGAACTTAATAATAATAATATATTTTTTTAAATTAGTACTTTTGGGCCAGGCGTGGTGGTTCACGTCTGTAATCTCAGCACTTTGGGAGGCCGAGGCAGGCAGATCACCTGAGGTCAGGAGTTCGAGACCAGCCTGGTCAACATGGCAAAACCCCATCTCTACTAAAAATACAGAAAAATTAGCCAGGCATGGTGGCGCACACCTGTAATCCAGCTACTCTGGAATCTGAGGCAGGAGAATTACCGGAACCCAGGAGGCAGACGTTACAGTGAGCCGAGATTGTGCCACTGCACTCCAGCCTGGGTGACAAAGAGGCAAGACTCTGTCTAAAAAAAAAAAAATAAATAAACAAATAATAGTGTTTTTTTCCTTGTGGATTTTTTTGGGTGTTAATTTTGATTCTTAAAAGTATTATGGGAAATATTTTCTATGTTCATGTTCTGACAAATAAGAGGGAATAATATATTTTATTGAAATAAAGAATTAAAATATTTGTATTATAAAAAAGAAAATACTATATTTTCTTTTATTACTGAGGTTTCTTTGCATCCCTTTACAATTTGCCCCTCAAATTAATGCCTCACTTACTTCACCCTAGTCCCGGCCCTGCTTCAGGCCTAGCTGAATCCAGAGGTTCAAATGATTACATCATGACTCAGCTCCTTTGGCTCTGCTTTCATTTGGTTTGGCTTTATGTTAGGCAGGTGCTTTCTACACGTGTCTTTCAATACTCACAGTCTTAGATGTAGAGAGGCTGTTTCTCTTCTAAGGGTGCCGCTTATTGATCTTTGAAAAAATATTCTGCTTGAATCCATCTGAAACCTACGATACTCTGGAAGAATTTTTGAATGATAGGGTACTCTCCAATCCAGGAAGATGTGGAGTTTCTGGATTAATCCTCGTTCCTTTCTTTTTGGAAACTCAATATTTTTTTAAAAAATCATGTTTATAGTTTTTAAAATTCTCATTAGAAGGTAGAAATAGTTTTATCAATAACTAAGTTTTCATATTGACTAGGCAAAAAATACAAAATGTCCTTCATTGAGGCAGCTTTTTATGAAATGTTAATATTTTTCTCTTTGTGAAATAATACATCAAGACCATCTTGTTAAATGGGAAAAAAGCAAGATACAAAACTGTTTATCATATAACACAATTTGTGTGAAATATGTGTGTGTGTATATGTATGTATGTTAAAATGCATATGATTTTTTCTGGAAAGATAGGAAAAATCATAACAGTGATTGCTTCTGAGGAAGAGAGTTGTGTGGCTGGGAGATGAGAAGACAAAAACTAAATTTTCACTATATATCCTTTTCTATCTTTTGAATTTGTATATGCATGCATTGCCTATTTAAAAAATAAATAACTTTTTATATAATTACTCTATTTTTCACAACAAATATGTGATGGACACTATTATAGATATTAGGGAACAAACAAGTTTTTTGTGCTCCTGGAGTAAATCAACAGGCCTTAATTTAATCAATTTAGTAGAAAATGAAATTCATTATAGGATCCCTAGTGTGTAATATAGTCAAATAGCATGGCTACATTTGAATGATCAGTATTGACATAGAAGGTGGTTTTCATTTTTTCACTTCTGACTTCCTTTATTCAAAATGAGACCCAGCAGAGGTACAGACTCAGGCATGCTGGAGTTTTGACAAATGTGCTGAGATTAAAGAGACAGAAAGTAGTGTTGGTTGATAATGGCAGTCTGTCCCCAATAGTAAATGCAAAGTAGAATTCACTACTGACCTATGCCGCTAACAATAAATATGGGTTTTTGTTTTTTTTTTTTTTTGAGATGGAGTCTCGCTCTGTCGCCCAGGCTGGAGTGCAGTGGCGTGATCTCGGCTCGCTGCAAGCTCCACCTCCTGGGTCCATGCCATTCTCCTGCCTCAGCCTCCCGAGTAGCTGGGACTACAGGCGTCTGCCACCATGCCCGGCTAAATTTTTGTGTTTTTTAGTAGAGATGGGGTTTCACCGTGTTGGCCAGGCTGGTCTCAAACTACTGACAGGTGATCCACCTGCCTCGACCTCTCAAGGTGCTGGGATTATAGGTGTGAGCCACTGCGCCTGGTGCCTAACATTTTTTGTTTATGAAAATATACACTTCTACTCTCGAATAACATCTCATCTCAATATGTTATTCTTGGGTCACAGTGTATATGTTTGATATTTTGGGGCCACATGCTATTTCCCTTTTAGAGGATTGTTTTAATTATCTATTGCTGTGAAACAAATTACTGGAAATTTTAGCCTCTTAACACAACACATCTTTATTATGATACATAGTTTCTGAGGGTCAGAAACCTGGGAGCAGCTCAGCTTCAAGGTCTGGCTCAGGATGTCTCATGAAACTGCATTCAAGCTGTGGGCTAGGGCCGTAGTCATGTCAAGGGCTGACCAGAACTAGAACTTCCACTGCCAAGACGGCTCACTCATGTGGTGGTTGTTGCAAGTTACTTTCTCGTTGGCTGTTTGTGAAAGATTTCAGTTCCTTATCAGGTTGACCTTTGCAGAGCAGCTGGCTTACGACAGGGTGACTGGTCCAGGGGAGAAAAGTGAACCAGGACAGAGGCTACAGTGTCTCTTTTTTGTTTGTTTGTTTCACTCTTGTTGCCCAGGCTGGAGGGCAATGGTGCCACCTCGGCTCACCGCAACCTCTGCCTCCCAGGTTCAAGCGATTCTCCTGTCTCAGCCTCCCGAGTAGCTGGGATTATAGACATGTGCCACCACGCCCTGCTAGTTTTTTGTATTTTTTGAGTACAGACGGGGTTTCTCCATGTTGGTCAGGCTGGCCTCAAACTCCTGACCTCAGGTGATCTGCCCGCCTCGGCCTCCCAAAGTGCTGGGGTTACAGGCATGAGCCACTGCGCCCGGCTTAAACAGTGTCTTTTATAATGTAGTCTTGGGTGTGACATACCATCACTTCCACGGGATCCCTTTGGTCACACAGACCAACCCTGTTAAAATGAGGAAGGTGACTACACAAGGATACAAACACCAGGAGGCAGGAATTGTTGAAGGTCATTTTAGAGATTGGCTACCATTGCCCTTTTTTCCTTCTGGCATTGAGTATGGCCACGGAGATTCGGCCAAAGTCTTCTCCCTTTGGTGGTAGTTTATCTGTAAAATCTAGATGCCTGGAAAAAAAGTCTTTATTCTTGAACCTCATTAGCTTGTCTATGAGTTGAATGTTCTAATCAAATTTTCCTGGAGGTGTTATTTTGTTCTGCAGATTCAGTTTTTGGCTCATTTCAGGGGTATTTCTTGAATTGTATCTTTGAATAAAACTTTCTTTACATTTGTTGAGTTTTCTTCAAGAACATCAGTTATACTTAGATTATTTTCATGTTGAATTCCTTTAATCTTTATCTTTTTCATTATGCTTTCATTATGACTATCTTCTTATTTGCCATCGGTTGAAAAGTTTTGTACTAATATTGTTTTGGCCCTCTTTTTTTTTTCTTTAGGACTGCAATATTTTACTTGTTTTCAGAATATCAGTATGTTATTTGATCATTTTATCTGAGAGATTTTCTCAGCTCATGTTTTTGTTAAGCTATCTTATAGTGTAAAACAATTGTTAAAATACTTTCTTCTATTCTACGTAATACAGGGCCCTAGATATCTCCCAGTATGATTTGGTTAAACTAAAGGGTAAATATATATAAACAATATTAAACGGCGCTTTATAACTTTCAATTCTCGTAAGTCTGAGGCACTTAGAAAAGAAGTGCTTTTTTTTCCTCTGCCCTTGTGAACATGACTGGGTAATGGATGATACTTTAACCAAGTAACTCTGTAGCCCCTCCAGTTCTGACATGTAAGTAGGAATTCAGAAAAGACAACCTGGGTACATGTTTAGAGAAAGAAAATTGTCGTTAATGTCTAATACCTTTTTTACGTTTACATTCTTCTTACAACACATTTTTGTAGATTATTCAAATTTTTTCATTGGTATTTTGCCGTAATAAATATTGTTTAAAATCGGTAAAACTAACAGGAGGGAGAAGTTTGGGATATCATTTTAATTCCTAAATATTAGACATGTAGTTGATTTTTACTTTGTCCATTTTATGTCCACTTGCAATTTTGTATATATATAGTATATATTTCCATAATTGTTTTAGGTATATAAACAGATATGTATATATATTTTAAAACACTCACACATACACATAACTCGGGCATATTAGAGATACTTTCTAACACCTGCTTTTTTCACTTATTGATATTGAAAATTTTTCATATCAGAACATAGAGATTTATTCAATCATTTTTAGAAGTATCATGATTTAGTTACCCTGTTCTCTGCAGACATTTGTTTCCATTTATGCATATATGCTGTACTGCTGCAACACTTATCTTTGTTCATATACCTATGTGTGCAGACATGAAAGTAGGTCTATAGGACAAAGTCTTAGGAGGAATTTATAAAATTCTTAATGTATATTAGGTGTGATTTGTGAGGCACCATTCTGTTAGAGGGACTTTACTGGTGTCCTTTGAAAATGAGTGTATTAGTCTGTTTCCATTACTATAAAGGAATGCCTGAGACTGGGTAATTTATAAAGGCAAGAGGTTTATTTTGGCTTATGGTTCTGCAGGCTGTACAGGAAGCAAGATGCTGGCATCTGCTTCTGGTAACGGCCTCAGGAAGCTTACAATCATGGTGGAAGGTGAAGAGGGAGCTGGTATATCACATGGCGAGAAAGAGAGAGAGCGCAAGAGAGGAGGAGGTGCCAGGCTCCTTTAACCAACCAGTTTCCATGAACTAACAGAATAAGAATTCATCCATTACCATCTGGAGGGCACCAAGCCATTCCTGAGGGATCTGCCCCTGTGACCAAAATGTCTCCCACCAGGCCCCACCTCCAACACTGGGGATCACACTTCAACATGAGACTTGGAGGGGACACACACCAAACTATAATAGTGGGCAACTCAGATTTTAGTGGCATTTATCATATTTGGGGCCCTTCTTAACAACACCTGGAAGTCTCTGAAAATTGTGGTTTTTTTTCTACCTTTTTATATGATATTTTTAAATTGGTCATTCAAAAAGATACAAAACATTACTATTGTACTGCAATTCTGTAATTAGTAAACTAGGTACAATTTATTATACCTCCTGGATATTGGTGGCATCCCACTTGGTTTGCCCCAGGAGTAAGCCACATATGGACCTGTGCAGAAGGTGTTTTTTTTTTTTGAGATGGAGTCTCGCTCTGTCGCCCAGGCTGGAGTGCAGTGGGGCAATCTCAGCTCACTACAACCTTTGCCTCCCAGGTTCAAGCGATTCTCCTGCCTCAACGTCCTGAGTAGCTGGGATTACAGGCGTGCGCCGCCACGCCCGGCTAATTTTTGTGTTTTTAGTAGAGACGATGTTTCACCATGTTGGTCAGGCTGGTCTCGAACTCCTGACCTCGTGATCTGCCCGCCTCGGCCTCCCAAAGTGCTCTGATTACAGGTGTCAGCCACTGTGCCCGGCCAGAAGATGTTTTTTAGCATAACACAGGTTCTGCCATTCATGTTATTCAGGAGCAGTCTAGATCCTAAAGCAAGGGGCTGCAATTAAAGACTGAGTAAAAACTGGCAGAGCAATTTGCTGCATGGAACACTGCTGAGAGTGGCATCTTCTGCTGGCTTCTTACAGATAATAGCAATATTAGTACTTTGCTTAGCTTATAATAAGCATTCAATCAGTGTTAACTAGGCATGTCATATGCATTATATCACCTGTCATTACCACCATCCTATGAGGTAGGGCTATGAAAATCCCATTTGATAAATACACAAACCTTTGGCACTGCTAATATACCTAGTGAATGGCAAAGCTGGAATTTGAACCCTGGCTGTCTGACTTCATAGATTGGACAAAGGACATGTTTTCTTCTACATTAGACATTGGCCCCAAAACGGCACACCTCTGCATGTTCAATAGCAGTGGCAGCATTTTCAGCAAACACTGGCATCACAGCTTCTGCTTTGCAGATTGGAAGTGATCTGAGTCCTATCTAATAACAAGAACTAGACCCAGTTGCTCATGAAAAATAGGCTCTAGTCCCTCCTAGAACAATTCTGGAAGGCTATGGGAAAGCTGGAGTTCTCAGAGGATAGAAGGAACAGATCTGGGGTTATACAAATTTGTGGCTGCCTTTGCCCATAGTTTTACCCAAGGCCTGGCTTTCCTAAGTGTACATATGTATACATGTACAGCTCCTGATGCATGTGAAAACCAAGACACGTAGACCATACGTGACTATAAGGGTGTTGACTCTCAACACTTTCTCAGTCGGGTATTGGAAAAACTTGTAGCTGAAATAAGATAAACAGCTCTGTACTTGTTCTCTTTATTGTCCTGGCTCTGGTTCACCTGCTGATCCTTTGAAACTCTCACCAGTTTTATCCCAGGCTGAGCCATACACCTTCAAGCCAGGTTGGGAATTTCCTGATATGGGAGTAAATATAGAAATTTTATAGAATTCTCAGTTTCTGTCTACAGCTGTTCAAGGTTCAGTGAAACACTCACTACATCATGCCTAATTATCCAGATATATCTGTGTCTATTTGCTACAATTCACTCTGTGTGCTTGGCAGGATTCTTCTTTGGCACTCAACAAAATGTCTTTTCCTTTTCACTGATAGAGAATTTTTATTTTTGATATTTTGATGTCTTGCTTTTGAAAGAATGTTCCAGGCCTGAGTGCTTTATGATGACTCTTTCCCACTACGTAAAAGCAGTTCACTTCATGGTTCTTTGGGGAATTATTCAATGTCAGTACCTTACGTCTATACCAGCCCCATTATTTATAATTATTACATAGCCTGACGCAAGAAACATATTTGCATGCCAACAGAAAATTGTTAGCAATGAGGATTTGGAGTTTGATTGGTTTAGGTCCTAATCCAAAACCCTGTTCTTCCAAACCTTGGACAAACTAACTTCTCTAATACTCAATTTTTTTCACTTGAAAGTGATGATTAAATGACAAACTGCAAAAATTCCAAAAAGATACCCCCACTTTCTTTTACATGTTGGAAACAACTTACAAGGAGACTGTTCTATATTTTATTTATGTATTAAGATCTTTTCTTGGCTGGGCGCGGTGGCTCACACCTGTAATCCCAGCACTTTGGGAGGCCAAGGCGGGTGGATCACTTGAGGTCAGGAGCTCAAGACCAGACTGGCCAACATGGAGAAATCCCGTCTCTACTGGAAGTACAAAAATTAGCCAGGTGTGGTGGCACATGCCTGTAATCCCAGCTACTCGGGAGGCTGAGGCAGGAGAATCGCTTGAACCTGGGGTGGGGCAGAGGTTGCAGTGAGCCAGTATTGTGCCACTGCACTCCAGCCTGGGTGACAGAGCGAGACTCCGTCTCGAAAACAACAACAACAACAAAAAAAACTTTTCTCTTTGGGGAAAGTAGTGTTGGGAAATAAAATTTTTTAGGCCATTAGAAAACTTTAGCTTCCCTGAAATTTTCAAAGCTTTGTGTTCTTTGAGTACCAATTGCTTCTGACAAAATTTTTAAAATTTAAATTTACTCAGAGATTTTACTATCAGGTAATTTTCAGTCTGGCAATGATTTTCTCAAAACCTAGACTTCTTGAATATTTTGGTATTTAAAAAACTACATGAGAATATGAGGGTTTTTTTTTTTTTTGATGGTTCCTTGCTCTATTGCCCAGGATGGAGTGCAGTGGTACGATCTCAGCTCACTGCAACCTCCGCCTCCCAGGTTCAAGCGATTTTCCTGCCTCAGCCTCCTGAGTAGCTGGAATTATAGGCACCCGCCACCAAGCCTGGCTAATTTTTGTATTTTTAATAGGAACGGGGTTTCACCATGTTGACCAGGCTGGTCTCAAACTCCTGACCTCAGGTGATCCGCCCGCCTTGGCCTCCAAAGGTGCTGGGATTACAGGTGTGAGCCACCGTGCTCAGCCTGAGATATTTATTTAAAAGACAGAGATGGGCGCGGTGGCTCATGCCTGTAATCCCAGCACTTTGGGAGGCCGAGGCGAGCCGATCACCTGAGGTCGGAGTTTGAGACCAGCCTGACCAACATGGAGAAACCCTGCCTCTACTAAAAATACAGAATTAACCGGGTGTGGTGGCACATGCCTGTAATCCCAGCTACTCGGGAGGCTGAGGCAGGAGAGTCGCTTGGACCTGAGAGGCGGAGGTTGTAGTAAGCCAAGATCACACCATTGCACTCCAGCCTGGGCAACAAGAGCAAAACTCTTGAACTCAAAGAAAAAAAAAAAAAAAGAGATGGTGATTTAAGAACTAATGGCAGGTCGAGCGTGGTGGCTTACGCCTGTAATCCCAGCATTTTGGGAGGCCAAGGCAGTAGGATCACTTTAGCTCAGGAGTTTGAGATCAGCCTGGGCAACAAAGTGAAATGCCATCTCTCCTAAAAATCAAAAAAAGTACCTGGGCGTGGTGGCACGTGCCTGTATTCTCAGCTACTCAGGAGGCTGAGGCAGGAGGGTTGCTTGAGCCCAGGAGTTAGAGGCTGCAGTGAGCTATGATCATGCCACTGCACTCCAGCCTGGACAACAGAGCAAGACCCTATCTAAAAAAAGAAAAAGAAAGAAAGAAAGAACGAAAAGAAAAAGAAAGAAAGAAAGAAAGAAAGAAAGAGAAAAAGAAAGAGAAAGAACTAATAGCAGATATATTTTTGTTGTGGTAATATATACATAACAAAATTTAGGCAGGGCAGCATAGTGAGACCCCATTTCTACAAACAAACACTAAAACAAAGAAACCCAGCCAGGTGTGGTGGTACACTCCTTAGTCCCAGCTACTTGGGAGGCTGTGATAGGAGGATCACTTGAGCCCAGGAAGTTGAGGCTGCAGTGAGCTATGATTGAACCACTGTACTCTAGCCTGGGTGACAGAATGCAACAATACCTCTAAAAAGAAAAAAAAAAACCACATAAAATCTACCATATACCATTTTAACCATTTTTAAATCTACAGTTCAGTGGCAAGTGGCATTAAATATATTCACATTGTTATGCAACCATCACCACTATCTAGCCTCAGAACTTATTTTATCCTCTCAAACTGAAATTCCACACCCATTAAACAATAAGTCCTCGTGCCTCCCTTCTCCCAGCCTCTGGCAACTGTTTGATTTTCTAATGGCAGATAATTTTAAAGACAAAGCAGGCCTGGCACGGTGCTCACGCCTGTAATCCCAGCACTTTGGGAGGCCGAGGCGGGAGGATCATGAGGTCAGGAGATTGAGACCCTCCTGGCTAACACGATGAAACCCCGTCTCCAATAAAAATACAAAAAATTAGCCGGGCCTGGTGGCGGGCGCCTGTAGTCTCAGCTACTTGGGAGGCTGAGGCAGGAGAATGGCGTGAACCCGGGAGGCGGAGCTTGCAGTGAGCCGAGATGGCGCCACTGCACTCCAGCCTGGGCGACAGAGCGAGACTCCATCTCAAAAAAAAAAAAAAAAAAAAAAAAAAGACAAAGTAAACAGGTTGGTGCTTCCACAGCTGGTGGCAAGCTTTGTATTTCTGATCCAGGTCTGTGTCATTTCTAAACTATCCCACTGAAATATTAATTCAGCTTCTTCACAAGGATATTGCAGAGGAGTGCCCAGTTTGACCGGATCACCTGGGACCAGCCAGTGCTGGGCAGTCTCCAGTCCCTTGGTAGGTGCTGTCGGGCTGGGCCACCTGGCTGCAACCCCACTAACTTCTGCTGCTTTTGAGAAATCAGTCCTGGACAGGTGCAGGGGCTTACACCTGTAATCCCAATGGCTTGAGGCCAAGAGTTCAATACCAGCCTGGGCAACATAGCAAGACCCTGTTTCTACAGAAAATTTAAAAATTAGCCAGGCAGGCCAGGCATGGTGGCTCACACCTGTAATCTTCATACTTTGGCAGGCCAAGGTGGGAGGATCATTTGAGCCCAGGAGTTTGCAACCATCCTGGGCAACATGGTAAAACACAATCTCTACAAAAATACAAAAATTAGCTGGGCGTGGTGGCATGCACCTGTAGTCTCAGCTACTTGGGAGGCTGAGGTGGGAGGATCACTTGAGTCCGGGAGGGCAAGGCTGCAGCGAACTGTGATGGAGCTACTACACTCCAGCCTGGGTGACAGAAAGAAACCCTGTCTAAAACAAAACACCACAAAAAAATTGGCATGGTGGTGTGCACCTGTAGCCCCAGCTACTGGGGTGGCTGAGGTGGGAGGATAGCTTGAGCCTAGGAGTTTGAGGCTGCAGTGAGCTATAATCATTGCCTGGGGGGGCAGAGTGAGACCCTATCTCAAAAAAAAAGAAAAAAAAAAGAAAAAGAAAAAAGAGAGTAAATCAGTCTCAGTCTTGGTATCTTGTCAGCCTCTGACTCTTTCAAGCCTTGAATTTCAGGCGGAGGACTCCAGAGGGTTTAATACCCATCTGCCATTGTCAGCTCAGTTTCCATTCCACCAGGAATTTACTATTCAGCAACCCAACCCTGTTTCCTTCAGTCCAAACACTGACCTAGTAAAGGCATACCAGATCTTGGGTGCGTATCTGTAAAATGAAGAGGGTAAATTAGGTAATCTCAAAGGTATTTTGCAGCCCCGAAGTTGTCACTCTCTGTTTAAGAAAAATAGTGGTCCTGATGTAATAGGCTAGATACGCTTTTTCTGTAAAAATTCCCTCTCTTACTAGTATTTGTCATGTTGTGATATAAATACAAATGCTGAAAGCATTATATTTGGTTTGAAAGTTCAACTAATGGTCAGCAATGGGTTAATTGTAAGTCAACACAGGATTGGGAGTTTGGAAACAAAAGAATTTAGAAAAAAGGTGATCCGTTAGTCAGTACAAAGAATTTCATATCCTGAATATAATCCTGAAAAAATTGAAGATCTAGCGGCCTTTGACAGACTATTTTTTTCTTTGCATAAAACAGTTTTGACTTTCACTCTAATGCAGCCTTAGTCGGCTTGAAGGCAAGTAGCTTGGTATTTGATAGGGCTATTTGCATTTCAAAGCTAATCAGTATTAAATAATCCGCTGGCAAAAGAAGAGTAAGAAGGTCATTGTGTGTATTTTATTATTGTGTACACTTGGCAAAACAAGCTGAGAGTCTGAGAAAGCTCAAATTCTAACCGATAAGAAAGTGTTTTATGTAAAAGGTCTCTTAATGAGTGAGTTACTCTTTATTTCTCTGACTGACTTCCGCGGAGTCAGGAGGATCACATGACAGCTAGGCTTTATAAGGAAGTAAAAACAACCGGTGAAGAGAAAAACCATTTATTTTCAATGCTTAAGGTAAAATAACTTCTTAAATATTTAGCTTTTATTCTTCTGTAACTTTTGAGAACATTTAATAGTTTTAATTAATTAATATTTAATATTAAATTATACTATTTCATTGGCCAATTCATATCGAACTTCATTATAACTCTAATTCAGTCGTTCTTAATCCTGGCACGTTAGAATCACCAAGAGAAAAGAAAAATATTGATGCTCGTTCCTACCCCAGAGAGTTGATGTAATTAATTTGGGGCGTGGTCTGGTCATCAGTATTTTCTAATAATTCCCAGGGAATTCTCCTGGGTTGAAAGTTGAGAACCATCCGGGCGCAGTGGCTCATGCCTGTAATCCCAGCACTTTGGGAGGCCGAGACAGGTGGATCAGAAGGTCAGGAGTTTGAGGCCAGCCTGGCTAAGATGGTAAAACTCCGTCTCTGCTAAAAATACAAAAATTAGCCAGGTGTAGTGGTGGCTGCCTGTAATCCCAGCTACTCAGGAGGCTGAGGCAAGAGAATCACTTGAACCCAGGAAGCAGAGGTTGCAGTGAGCCGAGACTGTGCCACTGCACTCCAGCCTGGGTGACAGCGAGACTCCATCTCAAAAAAAAAAAAAAAAAGAAAGTTGAGAACCATTATCCGTTATTATAATTGATATCTTGAGTATATTCTCCTCTGCAAATAAGACCTCAATGACTCTCCCATTGTTTACAGTATGGTCTTGAATTTTAATTGCATACATCTATTGGTTAAAAAAAAAAAAAGAAAATTAGAGGTGTGGCGGCTCACACCTGTATAATGTCAGCACTTCAAGAGGCCAAGACAGGAGGATTGCTTGAGCCCAGGAGTTTGAGTCTAGCCTGGGCAACATAGTGAGACCTTGTCTCTACAAACATTTTAAAAATTAGCCAGGCATGCTAGCCTGTGCCTGTGATCTCAGCTACTTGGGATGCTGACATGGTAGGACTGCCTGAGCCCAGGAAGTTGAGGCTTTAGTGAGTCACTGCACTCCAGCCTGGATAACAGAGTGAGGCCCTGCCTCAACAAAAAAAAAAAAAAAAAGAAAAAATTAGGGCACATACCAAAGTATATGTGTGTACGTATATGTGTGTATATATATACACACACATATTCAAATTATTTAGATGTGTTATTTTTACCAATATGTTATCTATATTACAAAACAGAAAAAAGACATTTATAAAACTATGAATAATTAATAAATAATTTCTTCCTATACCCCTTATCATCCTTTTAGCCACTTCACTTTGGAAACAACTGTTTCACAGGATAAGGAATAAATTCCAGGCTAGGCACAGTGGCTCATGCCTGTAATCCCAGCACTTTGGGAGGCCGAGGTGGGCGGATCACCTGAGGTCAGGAGTTCGAGACCAGCCTGGCCAACATAGTGAAACCCTGTCTCTACTAAAATACAAAAATTAGCTAAACGTGGTGGCCCATACCTGTAATCCCAGCTACTCGGGAGGCTGAGGCATGAGCATCACTTGGGCCTGGGATGTGGAGGTTGCAGTGAGCCAAGATCGCGCCACTGCACTCCAGCCCGGGAAACAGAGCGAGACTCTGTCTCAAAAAATAAAATAAAATAAAACAAACAAATAAATTCCATATCATGGAGTTCAAGGTTTTTCTCTAGACAAAATTTCATCTCTCTTTTATTTTTTTATTTATTTATTTTTTTGAGACGGAATCTCGCTCTGTTGCCAGGCTGGCGTGCAGTGGTGCAATCTTGGCTCACTGCAACCTCCACCTCCTGGATTCAAGTGATTCTCCTGCCTCAGCCTCCTGAGTAGCTGGGATTACAGGCGTGTGCCACCATGCCCAACTAATTTTGTATTTTTAGTAGGACAAGATTTCACCATGTTGGCCAGAATGATCTCGATCTCTTGACCTTGTAATCCGCCTGCCTTGGCCTTCCAAAATGCTGGGATTACAGGCTTGAGCCACCATGCCCGGCCTCTTTTATTGTTATATACCCTACTGTTTTAGGTTATCATTACTTTTTTTGTTGCTGTTTTTTTTTTTTTTTTTTTGAGATGGAGTCTCGCTCTGTCACCCAGGCTGGAGTGCAGTGGGGCAATCTCAGCTCACTACAACCTCTGCCTCCCAGGTTCAAGAGATTCTCCTGCCTCAACCTGCTGAGTAGCTGGGATTACAGGTGTGCGCCAACACGCCTGGCTAATTTTTGTATTTTTAGTAGAGACGAGGTTTCACCATATTGGTCAGGCTGGTCTCGAACTCCTGACCCCATGATCTGCCCGCCTCGGCCTCCCAAAGTGCTCTGGTTACAGGCGTGAGCCACCGGGCCTGGCCAGAAGTTGTTTTTTAGCATAGCACAGGTTCAATCAATTATCTGCTTCAGCCTCCCAAGTAGCTGGAATCACAGGCACCTGCCACCATACCCAACTAATTTTTGTATTTTTAGTAGAGATGGGGGATTCAGCATCTTGGCCAGGCTGGTCTTGAACTCCTAACCTCATGATCCACCCACTTTGGCCTCCCAAAATGCTGGGATTAAAGGCGTGGGCCACCGCGCCCGGCCTATTGCTGATGTTTTTAAATCATAGCTACATATTTTACTATTTTGTGTCCACTTTCTCAGGGACTCTGAAATGAGAACTTGCAGGTAGAAAGTTTATCGAGGAGTGAAGGACATAGGATTGGGCCAAAGTTTGATGCACTTGCAACAAAGCCCTTAGCCAAACCTCATTCTGAAGCGGGGCTCTGGGTTGCTCACCATGCACCCTTGCATTCCACTGTATTCCTTGCATTCAAGGGCTTAGCACAGGCTGTTCCTCACTCTGGAATATTTTACCGTCAAATTTCACAGGCTGCGCTTCTGGTCTGGAAAAGCTCTCTCAAAGGATGGATAGAATGTAGATAGATGGTAAACTCCCTGATTAGCAGTGAGCTGATCTGTCATACTTTTCTATCTCTCACACTGCTTAATACATACTAAGCCCTTAGTTTTAAAAATATATATGCTTATATTATTATATATTAATTACAGATATATGTGTAATTTCAATTAACATGCTGAGTGCGGCCAGGCATGGTGGCTCACGCCTGTAATCCCAGCACTTTGGGAGGCTGAGGTGGGTGGATCACCTGAGATCAGGAGGTTGAGACCAGCCTGGCCAACATGGTGAAATCCCCATCTCTACTAAAAATACAAAAATTAGCTGGGTATGGTGGCGGGCGCCTATAATCCCAGCTACTTGGGAGGCTGAGGCACGAGAATCGCTTGAGCCCGGGAGGTGGAGGTTGCAATGAGCCAAGATTGTGCCACTGCACTCCAGCCTGGGTGACAGAGCAAGACTCTGTCTCAAAAAAACAAAAACAAAACAAAAACAAAAAAAAGCATGCTGAGTGTATAAATTGAATAGCTAGAGAAGACTGGACAAAGATTTCAGGCTGGTAGCAGAGCTGGAGGGAAACAGAGGTGACAGAACTCAAGACTGCTGGGGGTCAGAGAGAAAGTGCATTTGGTGGGAGAGGAGTGCTCGTTTGCGGGAACAAAATGGCCAAGAGGATCAGCAACAGAAGGTAGGTTTGGAGACTTCTGTAGACCTTAAATAATATATTTTAGGTTGTTCATTGTATGAAATGAAGAACACATAAGATCTTGCTAAGGAAACACACATCTAAGCATTGTTACTTCCAATCCCAGGACTTACATGGTTAAGTCTGAATTCCTCAACCAGACTTCCATTCTTAAATGTTTCAAGTCTCTTTTCATCCCTTAATCTTCTTGTTTTCCCATTCCTCTGACATCCCCACGTGGTCACTACACACCCTAGCAAATCCCCCAGTTGGAATTAATCTTCCCATATTCTCAAGGCAGTCTGTTTCACCCATGGCTATAGACCTTGTTAGTTTGCCAGTTGACTGAGTTCTTTGAGTAGATGTCATCGCAGGCACCAGATTGCATGCATACAGAGAGCGTGGGCAGTGTCTTACTCATCTTTGTCCACGCTCCTTCCAGCACTCAGTAGAGAGTGGTATTCAGGGAAGGTCATTTGAAATAGTGATTTCTTATTATAAACCAGTGAAAAGACTGAATGTTATTTCCTCTTATAAACTGACATTGATACACATTACAAGTAGGCCAACATAAAAAAACTGCTTAATGGATGGTAAAAGGCACAGTTATATAAATTCCTCTGCCTGAAGAATTCTTTCTACCTGAATCACAAGGTGTTTTCCATCCAACTAACAAAAGTAGTTGTGTTAAGTCTTCGAAATGTTTGACGGGGTGAAAAAAATTATGAGAAAGGTCAGTTACTATTAGGAAAAAAAGTTTTCCTACTGAGAGGAGAACCTGTCATGACTAGATTTTATGACCTTCCTGGCTGGGTTCTGTTAAAGAAACACAAATTTTCTCTTGTCATAGTTTTATTTTTTATTTATTTTATTTTATTTTATTTTATTTTTTTTTGAGACGGAGTCTCACTTTGTCTCCCAGGCTGGAATGCAGTGGCATGATCTCAGCTCACTGCAAGCTCCGTCTCCTGGGTTCATGCCATTCTTCTGCCTCAGCCTCCTGAGTAGCTGGAACTACCGGCACCCGCCACCACACCCAGCTAACTTTTTGTACTTTTAGTAGAGACGGGGTTTCACTGTGTTAGCCAGGATGGTCTTGATCTCCTGACCTCGTGATCTGCCCGCCTCGGCCTCCCAAAATGCTGGGACTACAGGCGTGAGCCACTGTGCCCGGCCAGTTTGATTTTCTTTTTTTAAGTGAAGGAATGGTCAAGATAATTATACTTGACATTTTGTGGATTACAAAGATCATATTGTCAGCTGTGTTGGGTGCAGGGCTGGACTTTATTCCTTTAGTTGATAAGCATTATCAACATTTACAAGACAGAAACCTTATATGAAAGTCATTATTTGTATTGCCTAGTTCATAGTTGGTTTCGAATCTCTGCCTGTACTGTGCTTATGTTTGATTACTAAGTGTGCTTTCATATCAGGGACAGAGAGAGTCTCTGGACATGGAGGAAGCCACCAGACAAGGCCAATAAAAACATAAACCTGGGCTATTTTTAATGAATAACCAGTAGGTATGAATGAGTAACAAATGACCAGTAATCTGGCTGGGCGCAGTGGCTTATGTTTGTAATTCCAGCACTTTGGGAGGCTGAGGCTGGCAGATCACCTGAGTCAAGAATTCAAGACCAGCCTGGCCAACATGGTGAAACCCTGTCTCTACTAAAAATACAAAAAAATTTAGCTGGGCATGGTGGCGTGTGCCTGCAATCCCAGCTACTCAGGAGGCTGAGGCAGGAGAATTGATTGAACCTGGGAGGTGGAGGTTGCAGTAAGCCAAGGTCATGCCACTGCACTCCAGCCTGGGTGACAGAGCGAGACTCCATCTCAAAACAAACAAACACACAAACACAAACAAATTAACATACAATAATCTACCTGAAAATGGAAAAATGTTTCTTAATCCCTCCTGAAGGGCTATGGATAGGTGACTATGTCATACATACCCTTCTATGTCCCTCAGTAAATATACCCCGGAAGGGAATGCCCCGGCTAGAGCTCAACTCTGGAGACTATACTGAGAATGGTGCCCTTAAGAGTTGGAGAACATGGCAGCCCTAGAAGACATTCAATAATAATTTCTTTTTGAGATAGGATCTTGCTCTGTCACCTAGGCTGGAGTACAGTGACATGATCATGGCTCACTGTAGCCTTGACATTCCAGGCCCAAGTGATCCTCCTACCTCAGCATAAGTTTTTTTTTTTTTTTAATTTGTAGAGACAGAGTCTCCCTGTGTTGCCCAGGCTGGTCTCAAACTCCTACACTTGAGTGATCTTCCTCCTTGGCCTCCCAAAGTGCTGGGATTACAAGCATGAGTCACCGCCCCCAGCCAATAATGATTTCTTGAATGAAGGAATGAATGAATTAAAAGGTCCATCTCTGTACACAAAGGCAGACAAAAGTTTGACGAAAGCCATTTTTGAAACCAGGACCTTTATTATAATATTAGTCTAAACAGTGGGACCCATGAATAAGCATGGCAATGCTATATTCACCATATCAGACATCCTTGAAAATGTGCCTCCCCAGATAGATCAGCTAAGAAAGAATAATTCTACATACAGTCACTTGCAGATATGTTTCCTGATAGAAATACCAGGGACAGGCCGGGCGCGGTGGCTCACGCCTGTAATCCCAGCACTTTGGGAGGCCGAGGCAGGCGGATCACGAGGTCAGGAGATCGAGACCATCCTGGCTAACACGGTGAAACCCCGTCTCTACTAAAAATACAAAAAATTAGCCGGGCGAGGTGGCAGGCGCCTGTAGTCCCAGCTACGCGGGAACCTGAGGCAGGAGAATGGCGTGAACCCCGGGGGGCGGAGCCTGCAGTGAGCCGAGATCGCGCCACTGCACTCCAGCCTGGGTGAAAGAGCGAGCCTTCATCTCAAAAAAAAAAAAAAAAAAAAAGAAATACCAGGGACAAAGCTAACATCAGTGTCAAGTCCAGAAAATGATTTTTGAATGTTGGTAGTTTCCCTCTTCACATTCTGCTCTCTTCACTCTCCTATCCCTGAAGCACAGATGCTGTCCTTTAGTTTGAGTAAGTAAGAAGTGCCAGTGAGTCATATTAGCTATTTTTAATGCACAGACATGTGAGGGATCTGTTTGATGGAGGACTTGCTTGCCAGCAATCGAGTTTGAGAAAGTCCAGGGCTTCAAGCCAGATTCTGGAGTGAGGCAGAAATGGGGACTAGACAGAAAAGATTGTAGGCTTTTCAGGCTAGAACGGAGAAAGTGCAGATGCAAAATTAGGGTTTAATTTGAGGAGTCATTTAGAGTAGGTGTTGATTTAGGAAGATCTAAAAGACGTAGAATTAATGGAAAGGTTAATGATGGGCCTCTTGAAGTGAGCGAATGATGACAGATTATGGGATACACTTACCTCCTAATTATTATGTATTTTAATACCTAGGTGCTAAAAAGCGGTGGCTAAAAATAAATAGTCATATATTTTTAAATAGTAGATTTCTTCCCTTCTCTAAATTTCTAACCTTGTTTCATGAACACAAACCTAATTTTAAAGGTAAAGGAAGCTCATGCCAAGCAGCAAACAAAGAGACTGTGTTAATTCTTCAGTTCACAAGTAGGGAAGTATTGATTGAGATTAGAGAATTATTTGTTTGCTTATTTATGGTATTAATTTATATATTTGGTTTCTTGCCTTACAGATTATTTAGGCAGAAATGACAGCTACCTGCCTTAAGACAACAGACCTACAATCTATAACATTCTCCCACCCAGCAGTCTCACATATCTGGAACCCAGATGGGAAACTAGAATAATCCCCCAAATCTTTACCCATATAAATAGGTGTTATAAGATTCACACATTAAGTCAGTCAGTACTTTTCAACCACAATAAACCACTCAAGCCCTCACTCATTATTTGTTTACTTTAATTTTAGACATAATGATAATAAGCCTGGTTATCAGGGTTTATTTAGCCCACAGGAGACCACAGGAGCATGTGGCTGCACATTTCCTTGGCATGAAAAATTATAAAAGGGTTTTCACATCCATCATTAGCTGCTCAAGGCAGACAGAGCAATAGTATCAAGAAGTGTCAGTTGAGTGCCTGACAGCCCCAAGAAGACAGAATACTTCTAAACAGTAGGCAGATAAACCACAAAAATAGACTAGTCTGTATCCATGGTTAGGAAGAAAGAGAAAGACATGTCACCATTCTCAGATGGCATCTCTATCCAGACTCAGAACCCCACATGCATAGAGAGGTTGTCCAGTCCAGGCTCCTGGTTAGCACAGAGTTCACATCAACAGTTCTCTTTTTGGGTGGTCAGACAGTTCTGCTGATGTGTCGGCAAGGAATCTGTGATGATTAATTTTATGTGTGATAAATTTTCTTTTCTTTTTTTTTTTTTTTTTTTTTTTTTTTTTTTTTTTTACCAGCAGTCCTGATTTGGAATGGATTTTTCTTTTTTTTTTTTTTTTTTTTGAGACAGGCTCTCACTCAATTGCCCAGACTGGAGTGCAGTAGCACAATCACAGCACCCTGTAGCCTCAATCTCCCAGGCTCAAGCAATCCTTCCATCTCAGCCTCCCTAATAGCAGGGACTACAGGTGTGCGCCACCATGCCCTGCTAATTTTTTCTCTCTTTGTAGAAACGGAGTTTCTCCATGTTGTCCAAGCTGGTCTTGAACTCCTGGGCTCAAGCGATCTAACCACCTCAGCCTCCCAAAATGCTGGGATTACAGGCGTCAGCTACTGCACTGGAATAATTTTATTTTCTTTAACTTGGCTGGGTCATAGTACCCAGATATATGATCAAACATGATTCTGGATGTTTCTGAGAGCGTGTTTTTGCATGAAATTGACATTCAAGTTGGTGGACTTTGAATAAAACAGGTGACTATTACTTTTTTCATTTTTAAGACAGGATGATATGGTTTGGCTTTGTGTCCCCACTCAAATCTCATCTCTAACTGTAATCCCCACATGTTGAGGGTAGGACCTGGTGGGAGGTGATTGGATCATGGGGGTGGATTCCCCCATGCTGTTCTTGTGATAGCGAGTTCTCATGAGATCTGATGGTTTAAAAGTGTGGCACTTCTCATCCTTTGTCTCTCCTGCCACCTTATGAGGAAGGTGCTTGCTTCTCCTTCACCTTCCACCATGATTGAAAGTTTCCTGAGATCTCCCCAGCCATGCAGAACTGTGAGTCAATTAAACCTATTTTCTTTATAAAGTATGCAGTCCCAGGTAGTTCTTTCCCCACCCCCCACCTCCACCCTCTGAGACAGCTTCTTGCTCTGTCGCCCAAGCTGGAGTGCAGTGGCAGATCTCGTCTCACTGCAACCTCCACCTCCCGAGTTCAAGCAGTTCTCTTGCCTCAGCCTCCTGAGTACGTGGGATTACAGGAGCGTGCCACCACACCCGGCTAATTTTTGTATTTGTATTTTATTTTATTTTATTTATTTATATATTTTTTGAGATGGAGTCTCGCTCTGTTGCCCGGGCTGGAGTGCAGTGGCATGATCTCAGCTCACTGCAAGCTCTGCCTCCCGGGTTCACGCCATTCTCCTGCCTCAGCCTCCCGAGTAGCTGGGACTACAGGCGCCCGCCACCACGCCCAGCTAACTTTTTGTACTTTTAGTAGAGACAGGGTTTCACCGTGTTAGCCAGGATGGTCTGGATCTCCTGATCTCGTGATCCGCCCGCCTCGGCCTCCCAAAGTGCTGGGATTACAGGTGTGAGCCACCGCGCCCAGCCAATTTTTGTATTTTTAGTAGAGACGGGGTTTCACCATGTTGGCCTGGCTGATCTTGAACTCCTGACTTCATGATCCTCCCACCTTGGCCTCCCAAAGTGCTGGGATTACAGGCGTGAGCCACCGTGCCCGGCCCCAAGTAGTTCTTTATAGTGTGAAGATGGACTGATACACAGGGTCTCGCTCTGTCATCCATGCTGGAGTGCAGTGGCACAATCTCAGCTCACTGCAGCCTCGACCTCCTGGGATCAAGCGATTCTCCCACCTCAGCCTTGTGAATAGCTGGGACCACAGGCATGTGCCTCCATGCCCAGCTAATTTTTGTATTCTTTGTAGAGATGGGGTTTTGCCACGTTGCCCAGGCTGGTCTCAAACTCCTGAGCTCAAGGGGTCCACCTGCCTTGGCCTCCCAAAGTGCTGGAATTACAGGTGTGAGCCACCATGCCTGGCCCAGATTTACTCTTCCTAATGTGGGTAAGTCTAATCCAATCAGTTGATGGCTTGAATAGAATGAAAGACTGAGCTACCTGCCACAAAAGGGAATCTGTAGCAGATGACCTTCAGACTTGAACTGCAGCACCAACTCTTTCCTGGGGCTTCAGCCAGCTGGTCTACCCTGCAGATTTTGGACTTGCCAACCCCAATAATTGTGTAAGCCATTTTCTTTATAAACAAGTTTCCTTGTGAATATATACATCCTATTGATTCTGTTTCTCTGGAGAACCCTGCCTAATACAAAATCCCTTTCCAAATTAGGACATGATACATTGCATAGCTCTGGATGTGACATTAAATAAGAATTCATAATGAAAAATGTTCTTTGTAGCATTATTTATAACAACAACAAATTGAAATTAGCCTAGATGCACATCAATAATGAATTGAATAAATGAATTATAAAACTACTTTCACGCCATAGAATGCAATTGAGATACAACTGTATAAAATGGTGATGGTGATGTAAAAGTATGACCAAGGTAGATTGTTAGAGAAAAAATGCAATTTGCAGTGAAGTACACATAATTGGATCCCACTTATGTAGAAATTTATATAGTTGGACAATAGTATAATAAAAATAGCTAACACTTACTGAGGGCTTCCTATATGCATTCACTTTATTCATTCAATTTAACAAATATTTACTGCATGCTGTGCTGGGTGACAGGCACTCAGCAGTAAATTAGACCAGTGGTTTTCAACTCGGGTGATTTTGCCCCCCAGAGGACATTTGGCCATGTCTATAAATACTTTTTGTTGCAGGTAGAAGTGGGTAGAAGCCAGAGATGCTGCTACACAACCCACAGTGAGCAGGACACCAGCCCCTCTTTCCACTACCAGAAATTATTCAGCCTAAAATATCAGTAGTACAGAGGTTGAAAACTCCTAAATCAAACAAAATCCCTGCCTTTATGGAGTTGGCAGTAATTAATTTAATTCTCATGTTGCCTCTATTGGGTAGGTACTATTATGATCCTCATTTTATAGATGTGGAACACATAGCAACAAAAAGGTCAAGTAAAGGCACAGGCCAGGGGCCGGGCATGGTGGCTCACACCTGTAATCTCAGCACTTTGGGAGGTGGAGGCTGGTGAATCACTTGAGGTCAGGAGTTCGAGACCACCCCGGCCAACATGGCGAAACCCTGTCTCTACTAAAAATACAAAAATTAGCCTGGCATGGTGGCACGCGCCTGTAATCCCAGCTACTTGAACCCGGGAGGCTGAGGTTGCTGTGAGTCGAGATTGTGCCACTGCACTCCAGTCTGGGTGACAGAGTGAGACTCCATCTCAAAAACAAAAAACAAAAAAACAAACAAAAAAAAACCAGGTGCAGTGACTCAAGCCTGTAATCCCAGCACTTTGGGAGGCCAACGTGGGTGGATTACCTGAGGCCAGGAGTTTGAGACCAGCCTGGCCAACATGTGGTGGGGGGTGCCTATAATCACGGCTACTCAGGAGGCTGAAGCAGGAGAATTGCTTGAACCCAGGAGGCAGAGGCTGCAGTGAGCCGAGATGGCGCCACTGCACTCCAGCCTGGGCAAGGGCGAAACCCTGTCTCAAAAAAAAAAAAAAAAAGACATGGGCTAAACGACTCACAGGTACCTCTGGAAATTGGGGTTAGGGTGAACTTTCACTTTTACATAATATATTTTGATATATTTAAAATTTTAATAAACTTATTTTACTTTTATAATAATTAGCTTTGTAATTAAAATGTGAGTTAAAAATATTTTAAAATCATTTATCACTTCCAGTTACTTGTTTAAAACAATCCTACCTTTCCAGGCCCTCCATGATCTAGTCCCATTTGCTTCTCCAACTCTCATTGCTCCTCGCCTCATGCACTCTCCGTTCCAGCTACCCTAGGTTAATGTCTTTTTTGAGTTTGGGACTTTTATTCGCTCATTATTCCACTACCTGCCAAACCAAGTAAGATCTTGCACATAAATTATGAATCAAAATGAATTATAAAGAGGAGTTTCTTTCATGTTGAATCAAAATCCGCTTTTCTTTTTTTTGAGACGGAGTTTCGTTCTTGTTGCCCAGGCTGGAGTGCTGTGGCGCGATCTCCGGCTCACTGCAACCTCTGCCTCCTGGGTTCAAGCGATTCTCGTGCCTCAGCCTCCCGAGTAGCTGGGATTACAGGCATGTGCCACCATACCCGACTAATTTTGTGTTTTTAGTAGAGATGGGGTTTCTCTATGTCGGTCAGGGTGGTCTCGAACTCCCAACCTCAGGTGATCCGCCAGCCTCGGCCTCCCAAAGCGTTGGGATTACAGGCGTGAGCAACCGCGCCCGGCCCAAAATCTGCTTTTCTGTAATGATTTTTACCAATTAGTATTCTATTAGATATTTACAGTTTTCTTTCTTCCTCTCTCTCTCTCCGCCCCCCTTCTCTTTCTTTTTTCTTTCTTTTTTTTTTTTTTTTTGAGACAGAGTCTGCTCTGTTGGCCAGGCTGGAGTGCAATGGCGTGATCTCGGCTCACTGCAGCCTCCGCCTCCCAGGTTCCAGCGATTCTCCTGCCTCAGCCGCCTGAATAGCTGGGACCACCGGCTTGCACCACCACGCCTGGCTAATTTTTGTAGTTTTAGTAGAGACCAGGTTGATATTTACAGGTTTCTATCCAAGGCATCGTCACAAGACAATACTACCAACATTTAAATATTTATATATAAGTTTTCTCTAAGTTAAGCTTCTCTAACGCTTTCAGACATTTTGCTGGCTGAACCTTGTTTCAATAGCGTTTACCATCATAGCTTCTTTTCTTAGCCAGAATACTCCACTTTGCCAATATTCTTCCTGAAGTGGGGCATGCTGGAGAGTACACCAGAGTCCAGGGGTGAAACGAGTAGTTAGAAAGCAAACAGCCTCCTGTGCTTTGTTTTTTTCTGAACTTCAGTGTATGTGGAGCTCTCATTGCATTCACTTCCTTGACGGTGTGTCCCACATCACTGAATCACAGTTCACTGCAGTAATCAGCAATGGCTATCACGGTGCTGAGTCCTCGGTAAGGTATTATTCAGCGCATTCTGCTTAAGAAGGCAGGAAAACATTCAATATAAATAGCATTTAATGCAATTTATATTTTTATATAAATGAATTCAATTTTTTAAAAAATTGGTGTTTATTCAAGAGGTACTCACACGGCTATCTGGAGCACTTTATTCTCAAAAAACCCCCCAATTCCCCCAAACAATCTGGAGAGGCATCATTTAATTGTACCATGAATCAATAAGTAGCAGTACTTCAAGTGACCAACTTTTTTGTTGTTGTTGAGGCAGGGTCTCACTCTGTCACCTAGGCTGGAGTGCAAGTGGCATGACCACAGCTCGCTGCAGCCTTGACCTCCCAGGCTCAAGCAATCCTCCCTCCTCAGGCTCCTGAGTAGCTGGGACTACAGGCACGTGCCACCATGCTCGGCTCATTTTCTTTTTTTTTTAGTTTTTTTTAGAGACAAGAGTCTCCCTGTGTTGCCCAGGCTGGTCTCGAACTCCTGGGTTCAAGCAATCCTCACTACTCGGCCTCCCTAAGTGCTGAGATTACAGGCATGAGCCACCATGCCCAGCCAAGTGACTAAACTATGATCATCTTCCTTCTCCATTATCTATTCTCTTTCTAGCGACAGAGCATCTTCTAGTCGGTTCCGATCATGTTACTGCTTTTCCTCAACTTTTTCATCGGTGCATGGGTGGTTCAGTGGTAGAATTCTCGCCTGCCACGCGGGAGGCCCGGGTTCGATTCCCGGCCCATGCAACATAAGATTATGTTTTGGACCGGGCGCGGGAGGTCTCCGTGAGCCGAGACTACACCGTTATAACTCCAGCCTCGGCAACGGTGAGCGAAACTTCCTCTTAAAAACAAAAAAACTTTCTAGGGGTCCCGAATGCTTCTTAAATTGAATGATTTGTAGAACAGGCTTTGTGACCTAGTGACTAATTGACCATCCTGTATCACAAAAGACTCTAGTTTTCGTCCTATATAGCATTTCCTCCCCAGTCAGGAGAGAGACTTTTCTCCCAAACATGTCTCAGCTTAGCCATCTGGAGTTTGCGCATGTGTTTGCCATGTTAATCCCTCCTTCGTAAGAGCTCTCTCTGGGGTTATGAGTCTTCTCAAATGGTATGAGTTTGACAGCTAAAATGGACTGATTTAAATCACTGTTCGCACACTGAAAATACAGTGGAATCAAGGTTCAGAGAAGATGGCCTGAGGACCTTGCTTTACTAGGAAGCAAGTTCTGGAACGGACACTTGTTTTTGGAGTACCCTTTCCTATCTTCTATTTATTAGTTAATCCTTTATTATATTCTCCCTGTCCCCTATTGCTCGCACCCCTGCACTTTTTAACCTCTTCCTGTAAGACACTAAACATATAAAAGAATATAGGGGGAAAACAGTAAAAATAACAGCTAACAATTGATAAGAGTGTTTCAGATAGATCCGGGCTCTTTACTTACTTTATCCCTAGTCTTCACAACAGTTCAGGTAAGGAAGAGATGGACGCATTTTTTTTTTTTTTTTTTTGAGACGGGGTCTCGCTGTGTCGCCCAGGCTGGAGTGCAGTGGCGCGATCTCGGCTCACTGCAAGTTCTGCCTCCCGGGTTCACGCCATTCTCCTGCCTCAGCCTCCCGAGTAGCTGGGACTACAGGCGCCCGCCACCACGCCCAGCTAATTTTTTGTATTTTTAGTAGAGACGGGGTTTCACTGTGTTAGCCAGGATGGTCTACGATCTCCTGACCTTGTGATCCGCCCGCCTCGGCCTCCCAAAGTGCTGGGATTACAGGCGTGAGCCACTGCACCTGGCCTGGATACACTTACTTTAAAGACGTAAAAATTGGCTGTTTAGTAATTATTCAGAGCCACATCGGTACTAAATTTATTAAAGGGGAAACAAAAAAAATTTGTAACTCATTATTAGATATCACTGTACCCGTGGGGAGAATGGAAGAGGGACATTTGTGGATGGATATGTGCAAAAAAAAAAAAAAAAAATATTTAAGAGCCATTGATGATTCTTTTAGGAAAAAAATGGAAGCATTATGAATTACGGTGCAAGGGTCAAGGAGTATTGGGAGTTAGTTTCCCTGACGAATGCTGAGTCAGATTTACTTTGAAGTTGGAACCATTAGACTTTTGAAAACCTGTAGAAAAGAGAGTGGATGGTAGATAGGCAGCTAAAAAGTCTTTGATGCTTTATTTTTGTATGGGCTTACTATTATGATTATTGGGAAGTAATATTTGGGTGGGAATATTTCTATATCCAGTAGTCTGTATTTGCGTGGGCTGACATTTAGATTGAATCTACAGTAGGATTGCTATACAGCTTTGAGATCTGAGTTTGTGAAGCACATGGTTCATAACATAACAAAGAGTGGTTTGAATGTCTCACAATTTTCACTATGAGAACTTGGATGAACAACATCTACAGTAATTTCTAAGTCTCACCCCATTCCAGACACATCCAGTCTGGGCAACAGAGTGAGACCCCATCTTCAAAAATACATAAATAAACAAATAAAAGAAGAATAAAGAAGAGAAAAATGGAGATTTCTTTGTATATGTGTGTATAGAAATCAGGAAGCTAAGACAAAATATTCCAAAAGCATGAGTCACAAAATTATATTGCTTGACATACGATCAGGATCACAAACTGAGATAAGATAATTATATTTTGAAAGATTAATGCTAAAAAAGTTGGGAAACTGTATAAATGATTACAGCATGAAATTAAGAAAATAATAAGGCAAGCAGTTTTATCCTGGATAAAACATTTTTTGGTGGGGTGGTGGGGGTAGGCGGGTGTCCTGGTGAAGACTAAGAAACCTGCTAGACAGATTCTAGAAGAGCTGAGCTGTAACATTTTTATTTATTTATTTATTTATTTATTTTTAATTTTTTAGATTTCAGTCTTGGTTGGGAGTGATGGCTCACGCCTGTAATCCCAGCACTTTCGGAGGCCGAGGCAGGCAGATCACCTAAGGTCTGGAGTTCCAGACCAGCCTCACCAACATGGTGAAATCCTGTCTCTACTAAAAATACAAAAATTAGCTAGGTGTGGTGGCGTACGCCTGTAATCCTAGCTACTCGGGAGGGTGAGGCAGGAGAATCGCTTGAACCTGGGAGATGGAGGTTATAGTCAGCCGTGATCGCACCCCTGCACTCCAGCATGGGTGACAGAGGGAGACTCTGTCTCAGAAAAAAAAAAACAAAACGATTTGAGTCTCACCATGTTGCCTAGGCTGGTCTCAAACTCCTGGCCTCAAGCAACCTTCCTACAGGCATGAGCGACTGCTCCTGGAAAGACTATTTCTTTAAATCTTAGAATTTAAAGACCATCTGGGAATAAAGTTGGCTTGGAGGGATGATGAAGAGATTGGAGCTGTTGATGGAAAACAAAACACCACCACATTTTTTCCCTTGCTCTTCTGCCAATAAATATTAGTTGACCTCCTGCATTGATCTCCCTCATTGCCATCCCCAATTTATTTTTTTAATATTCTAAATGTGTAAGATAAACCTGAGAAAAATTTGACCTCATGCAACAGTGTAATTTCCATTCTCAGTTCCTCCAAATCGGGGAGCCGTCTATATTCTCGTTTTCAGGTGTAAGATTTGCAGAGAACTGAAAATCCATGCTCGCTAGCAGTGTAAAATTTATACAGAGAGGAAACTACAGCTAGATAGAGTTGTTGTTAAGTTCAGCTCTGTCTGATTTAGAAGTGAATCTCGTGTTTGGATAATCTAGTCTTAGCTCATTCTATTTATTCAGCCAAGTTATTTCCTGCACAGATCCCTCCTTTGCCTGCCAACTGTAATCATTTTTTTCTTTTCATGTTAGTTCCCACTACTCCTATTTGAAGTGCCACCACATACAGCTTGTGGTTGCTTTACTTTCAGTCTAGTTAATCTCACCCGTACTGGTCATCTAAACAAGCCAATTCTTCCCAATCTCTTGATTTTCTGATCATTCCTTCCATAATGAATCTACGATCTGATGGAAAGAGACCATTTTACGTTGAGTAACTTTAGTTATTTTTAGTGTGTCCCTTACTCACTCTCCTAAGTGACGTCACCTGTCATGTTGCCTCATCAGGAAAATGATTAGGCAACATGGAGTAGGATTAGATGGGGTGTCCTTAATTCTGGGTGCATATTAGAAGTATTTGGGGAACTTTAAAAAAATACTGCTTAGCCGGGCCTGCTGGCTTATGCCTGTAATCCCAGCACTGTGGGAGGCTGAGGCAGGTGGATTGCTTGAGCTCAGGAGTTCGACACCAGCCTGAGCAACATAGTGAGCCCCTGTCTCTACACACATGCACACATGCACACACACGCACATACACAGCTACTCCTTCACCACATAAGACAAGTGTAATCAAATTTTCTTAGCATAAGAACTGGGCGTTGTTGGCATTTTATTAAAAGCTCAGCCAGAGTTAGGAACCACAGGATGAATGATTTTCATATACCTTTCCAACTTTATGATTCCCTTATTCTCTTTTTAAAAAAATTTTTGCACAGACGGGGGTCTCCCTGTGTTGCCCAGACTGGGATCAAACTCCTGGGCTCAAGTGATCCTCCTGCCTCAGCCTCCCAAAGTATTGGGATGTCAGTCATGAGTCACTGAGCCTGGTCGATTCCCTTATTCTTTTTTTTTTTTTTTTTTCTTTTTTTGACATATTCTTGCTCTGTCGCACGGGCTGGAGTGCAATGGTGCGATCTCGGCTCACTGCAACCTCTGCAACCTCTGCCTCCCGGGTTCAAGCGATTCTCCTCCTCAGCCTCCCGAGTAGCTGGGATTACAGGCGCCCGCCACTACGCCCAGCTGATTTTTGTATTTTTAATAGAGATGGGGTTTCAGCATGTTAGGCTGGTCTCGAACTCTTGACTTCACATGATCCGCTGGCCTCGGCCTTCCGAAGTGCTGGGATTATAGGCGTGAGCCACCACGCCTGGCCCCTTAATGTTATACTTACTGACTTGCAGTGTTTTTCCTCTATAATTTTTATAGACACTAAAGGAGATGGGCTTTCTTGATGAGATTCATTAACAGTTTGAATATGACTATTAATATCATACCCATAACATATGATATTAGTGAGATTATGTGACATCGTTATGTGACATTTTAACCACAAGGGTATTAAGAAAAATAAATACAGTAGAGAGCAGAGCTTGTCCCCACATTTCTTAAGATGTTAAAAAAAAAGCTTATGTTTTTTTCATAACATCTTTAATGCTTCCATATGCTAAATGCTGAACGTACAATTAAGATGCCTTCCATGGTGTCTCTGCTGAGGGAGATAGTCAAGAAAACCAGTGATTCAGAGAGGTGTGCATGAGATGCGACGGTAGAAAAAGAAGAACTACCTGTCTCAGACTGGGATGCAGGGGACGATTTCCACACTCCTCTGTCTGAAACTGAGTACTGTACAAGTATCTAGAGGAAAAGGGGGTGGAAGTTGAAGGATAGTGAGACAGGAATAATGCAGGGTGGTTGTAGGAGAATAGAAAATTCTAGGCAGCAGTTTCACATGACTAGCAAAAAGGAAACTGTTGAAATAGCTGCATAAGCTAGGGGCTGATACTTTGCAAACCAGGGTGTAGGCCAAGCTGGCTGAGGCTGACTGGACCCATCATGGTGCTGGATTTGACCTAGGTCTCATGAGGACTTCACTGTACATTCATTAACACACTAAATTACATACCCACCAATGACATGACACTTCTGGGAACACCCATATTTGGTGTGAAAATGGGTGACACCACAGTTCCAAGAAATCTTCACCTTTTTTCCAGAAATCTTCATGAATATTTCACCCTTTGGCTAAAGAAACTCATAAAGATAGCAGCCCCAAGCCCCGCTGGGAGTGGCTCTCTCTTGAGTAGGCCTGAACTGCACTTCCGTGGAGATTCACTTTGCAGTAAATCTTCATACAGTCACTGTTTTCTGACTCGTCTTTGGATTCCTTCTATGATGGTGTCAAGTGCCTGGAGACTAGCAGGGGTCAAGATCCCACCAGTATTTGGGGACCTCCCCTAGCCAACTGATATCATGGGTTGACAGGGAAGATGTCCTCTGAGAAGTGCAAGGAGTTCAACGGAATGTGGGCAGTTTGGGATGACAAGGATACAGAGGTTATGGGAGGGGCATATTGCGAAGGAGCTTATTTGAAATTCATTTACCAGATACTCTCTCCTCACCTCCCTATAGCTTAATGGAATTGCTCCACCTCACCTTTCACAAGAACCAGTATGACATTAATTAAATGTTTTCAGAATTGTATACTACTTAAATAAATTAAAACAAAAATGAAGTCTTTGGGAAAGAAAATAACTCAAAACATGCTTATAATAGACCCCTGATTTGGTGAAACTTTTATTCATGTTTAAAGATTTCTAAAATTTGTTTTCATTTTTCTTTGACCCAATATCATTGTTATACTAGAGCTTAACTTCTTATCTCAAAATGTAATTCCTTATTTTTCCTGTCCTAGGAACTATTTGGCTAAATTATTTTTCTTCATAGTCACTGGGATTGTAAGTACAAGGATGCTTTCTACACATGTATGTTTCAGCTCAAAATGAATGGCCCTTGATCATGTTGCGTGATGTCTGCCTACTCCGCCACTCTGTAATTTCTCTCTCTTTTTCTGTCTCTCATCTTGTGTATGTGCAAAAAATAAATCTATGGTAATTTTCATCACTCATTAAGCTCATGTCGATTTCTGCCTCTCCTGGAATTTATGGCACTGGATGTATTTTAATTTTTAAATGAAAGTGCCCCAAATTATTTTGTATTATTTTCTAACTATCTTATTAATTTTGCCTATCTACATGATAGTAATATAATAATGGTTAGGATATTAAGACACATGAAGCAAGAAGATCTTTTTTAAATTAATTAACTTTATTATTTTATTTTATTTTTATTTTTTGTGAGATGCGGTCTTGCTATGTTGCCCAGGGTGGTCCCAAACTCCTGAGCTCAAGCGATTCTTCCACCTTGGCCTCCCAAAGTGCTGGGATTACAGGTGTGAGCCACCATGCCCTACCTAGAAAATCTTAAAGATTACAAAAATAGAAGGACGCAGGGCGCAGTGGCTCATGCCTGTAATCCCAGCACTTTGGGAGGCCGAAGCGGGCAGATCACGAGGTCAGGAGATCGAGACCATCCTGGCTAACATGGTGAAACCCCGTCTCTACTAAAAAAGAATACAAAAATTATCTGGGCGTGGTGGCAGGCGCCGGTAGTCCCAGCTACTTGGGAGGCTGAGGCAGGAGAATGGCGTGAACCTGGGAGGTGGAGCTTGCAGTGAGCCAAGATCGTGCCACTGCACTCCAGCCTGGGCAACAGAGTGAGACTCCATCTCAAAAAAAAAAAAAAAAATAGAAGGACTAATATTTCTAGCTATTATAATGTGTTAAAATGTTCAGTAAATAGACCTGCACTGTACTGGTGTTAGAAATGACTTGTAGATTAGTACAATAGAATGAACAGCCCATAAACATGTCTAAGTTTAGTTAAGTGTTTAAAAAGAAGATAATTCAAATTTAGTATGGGTCAGTAGACTGGTATCTCAAAGGACTTTGACAAATCCAATATTTCTTCCTAGTTGAAAAATAAAAGCAAACAAAGCAAATATACAGATAAGGAACTTAAACCACCACTAAATAGGAATAAATGTGAACTCTTTGAAATTAAAATTGTGTGTGTATGTGTGTATATGTTTAAACTATATGTCAAAGCCAGTATTGTTTTTCATGGAAGCATTAAAAGATTTTGCAATGGAAGGCAAAGAAGTCCATCATCACTACTAGTATTCCTAATTTAGAGGCACTACTCAATGTAATTACTCAATGTAATTAGACGTGAGAAAGTAGTAAGAGGTATGAATACTTGAAAGAAGGAGACACAATTATTGTTTGCGGATAACAATAATATATCAATTAAAACAGAAGAAACAATAAGATAAATCAGTAAGGTAGTTGACTTCGCACACAAAAAAGTATCTAAATCAATAGTTTTTCCATATATAAAGAAGAGTTGATTAGATAATATAGTGGAGTAAAGTTACCAACTGCAGTAGCAACCAGAGAAGAAAAAATTATTAGAAAAAGAGCTGAGCATGATGCTACACATCTGTAATCCCAGCTACTCAGGAGGCTGAAGTGGGAGGATTGCTTGAGCCCAGGAGTTTGAGACCAGCTTGGGCAACATAGCACAAGACTGTCTCGAAAAAACCCAAACCCAAAACCAAATCAACCAACCAAACAAACAAAAAACAGAAAGAAAGATAAGAAAAAAACTAGAAAGAAAATTGACAAGAAATGGGCAGAAACTAGGTGAAGAAAAGTTAACACTCTTGAAGGATTTAACAGAAAAGGGTCTGAAGAAATACTCTAATACAAACTGCTGGAGCTGGGCGTGATCTCTCAAAGAGCATGTTTAAAACAGGTTTAGATGATTGCTACATTTTCTTCTAAGGAGGGCAATTTCTGGTAACTGGAGGGCCCTTTGTTTGGCTGAGCAACAAGACAGGTTTGAGGAAGCAAGTTGAGAAGAACTGATTTGTTTGCAAGCCACCATCTACCTCAGTCCCAGATATAACAGATAATGAGTAAGAACAGACATGTCTATGAGGGATTTTTTTCTGTGAGATGTGTTTTGCAAAACCTGTTTTCCACCTTCTCTGTGAAAACTCCAGTTATGTTTACATGTTCACTAAGGTTTTTACGTTAGAGGATTATTTAAGAGCTTCAAAGACAGGCTGAGTTCACGTATCCTGGTGGTCATAATGTAAGGGATGAGCACAAAGGCAGCTATATATGGTCATGGCGTTCCCTCCTGGTCCCTCAAATTAGGAGATACTTGAAATCTGGGTTTGTTAATTAATTAATTTTTATTTATTTATTTTTGAGACAGAGTGTTGCTCTGTCACCCAGGCTGGAGTGCAATGGCCCTATCTCAGCTCACTGCAACCTCCGCCTCCCAGGTTCATGCGATTTTCCTGCCTCAGCCTCCCAAGTAGCTGGGATTACAGGCATGTGCTGCCACAGCCAGGTAATTTTGTGTTTTTAGTAGAGACAGGGTTTCACCATGTTGGCTAGGCTAGTCTCGAACTCCTGACCTCAGGTGATCCACCCGCTTCAGCCTCCCAAAGTGTTGGGATTACAGGCGTGAGCCACTGCACCTGGACGGAAGGCTGTTTATTGCAGAATTAATTATAATTATAGAAGTTGAAAAGAACTCTAAGCAATCAGTCGTAGGGTATTAGTTAAATAACTTATAATACAACCACTTAAGAGAATACTATGTACCCATTAACAATGATGTGGTACGCCGGGCGTAGTGGCTCAGGCCTGTAATCACAGTACTTTGGGAGGCCAAGGTGGGAGAATTGCTTGAGCTCAGGAGTTGGAGACCAGCCTGGGCAACATGGTGAAACCCTGTCTCTACCAAAAATACAGACAGTTAGCCAGGCATGGTGGCACACCTGTGATCCCAGCTATTCAGGAGGCTGAGGTGGGAGGATTGCTTGAGCCCAGGAGGTAGAGGTTGCAGTGAACCGAGATCACGCCACTGCACTCCAGCCTGAGCGTCACAGAGAGATCCTGTCTCAAAACAACAACAACAACAGCACCCAAAAAAACAACCAATAATGTGGTAAATATTTATTTACTGACATAATGATTTGTTGTTAGGTAAAAAAGACAATTTCTACAACAAAATATAATTTATGATCTTTTGGTAGGAAAAATTTATCCACCTTTATCAGGTTCCATATATATCAGGTTCCATGGAACCATAGTCTATAAATGTATGCATGTTTACGAGGTGGAATTATGGGGGATTGGAATGCTTTCTATGCTTCTCTATGTTTTCCATTTTTTAAATGAAATAAACTTGTATGATGATGATGAGGGTGAAACAAGCAAGACAATGTGCCCATCAGATCTTTTAGGGCTCTAATATCTTACTACTCCTTGAAAAATATTTGTGTTACGTTTTCCCTTCATCTTAGTTCATAACTTTTTTCCTTTTTTGAGGCAGAGTCTGGCTCTGTCGCCCAGGCTGGAGTGCAGTGGCGAGACCTCGGCTCACTGCAAGCTCCGCCTCCCGGGTTCACGCCATTCTCCTGCCTCGGCCTCCCAAGTAGCTGGGACTACAGGCACCCGCCACCATGCCCGGCTATTTTTTTGTATTTTTAGTAGAGACGGAATTTTTTGTATTTTTAGTAGAGATGGGGTTTCACCGTGTTAGCCAGGATGGTCTGGATCTCCTGACCTCGTGATCCGCCCACCTCGGCCTCCCAAAGTGCTAGGACTACAGGCATGAGCCACCGCGCCCGGCCCTTAGCTTACTCATTTAAAAGGAGGCAAGAGTTTCTCTCCCTCTCCCTCGGGAAGCTACAGCTTTCCTTGTATTTGTTGTCATGAACGAGCTGTAGGAAGGGTGGATCAGTGCCTTCCTGCAAACCCCAGCAGTGTTTCAGGTAAGAGCATGACGGTTTTGGCACCTGTTCCAACACAATCACCCAGGGCAATTCTAGTGCCAAAAACTTTCTCAATGTGTGTGGGTATATAACATTCTGGGAAGTGACCTAGCTATTCACATATGGACATAAATATGGGAAAAGCTAATCACACATGGACATAAATATGGGAAAAGACACTACAGACTATTGTCCGGTGGGGAGTGGGAGGGCTGAAAAACCTATCTCGTGGTATGCTTACTACCTGGGTGATGGAATTCGAACCCCAAACCTCAGCATCATGCAATATTCCCATGTAGTGAACCTGCACATGTACCTCCGTATCTAAAATAAAAGTTGAAGTTTAAAAAAAAAAGGAAAAAGCCAAACGTGACTGGGCTGGGAGGCTCATGCCTGTAATCCCAGCACTTTGGAAGGCTGAGGTGAGAGGATTGCTTGAGGCCAGGAGTTCAAGACTAGCCTGGGCAACATAGTGAGACCTCATCTCTACTAAAAATAAAAATTAAAAGATTAGGGGACTGTGGTGGCATGTACCTGTGGTCTCAACTACCCAGAAGGCTGAAGCAGGAGGATTGGTTGAGTCCAGGAGGTAGAGGCTGCAGTGAGCTGTGATCGCACCACTGTACTCCAGCCTAGGTGACAGAATGAGACTCTGTATCAAAAAGAAGAAAAGGAAAAAAAAGAAAGCTAAACATGAGCTGTTAGGCATGGCTGCACACACACACACACACACACACACACACATTTTCCGACTTTTTTCAGACACTTTCAGACTGCTTTCAGTCTTGAAACTAGGCCAGTATACCGACTACGTGGGATGTTACATCATTTTTCTTGCTACTTTTCTATGTATTTTGCAAGCTGAATCAGTGTTCGCAGATACTCTTGTGTTTCAGTCCAAGTAAGATAGTCTTTAAGATACCTTTTAATATGCAGGTCGGAAAGATAGAATGTATGATGCTGAGATTATAGGGATTGAGAAAGGCAAAGTATGTGAATCAAGTAGGCCAGTTCTCCGGCTTTGTAATTTGACATTTTAAAAGAGTAGCACATCTTTTAACCAACAAAGTTATGGGGTAGCCTAGAAAGAGAAACCACTTGAATTTTAAATACAGGATACAGAGAAGAGGACAGACTCTTCCCTGTGAACTGTCTTAGCAGCATCTGGTTCTTTTGAGGTACTTTGAATGTGTTGGAGCTTAGAAACAGATACCCCAAAATATGGCACTTTGACATGCTGAACTGAAGAAGAAGCCTCGAGGTCTCTTGGGCCTCCTCCCTGTCCTGTCTCTTAATCCTCCTTGCAGGATGAAGTTGTCCCTGAAATTCCTTATTTGCCTACACTTTGGACCTGACAATGAAGAAAACAATTACTTCTGGCCCCTTCCCTGAGTTTTTATTAACTGAACTCATGGGAAGAAAGACTGAATTCTATCAACACGCCTGGACAGACTGGTCACAAACCACTGTCTGCTCTGCTGGCTCAAAAGACTTTATCCCAGGCCACTGTATGTTCTCCAGGCCCATTGAAATCCCCTAAAAATCATCTACACATTTCTATCTGTCTTTCCCCTAAGAAGTACATACAACCATCTGTACCTCACTGGGATATTGGACAATCATTGTGTGATTCTCCCTCATGCTCACTGACACATCTGTAGGCCATTTCACCTATTAATCTGCCTTTTGTCGGTTGATTTTTCAGTAAGCCTTCAGACGGCAAAGGGGAAGTTTTTCCTTGATCCCTACAAATTTATAGTAGAATGTATGCTATAAAAGACCTGATAGCCCCATTGTCATGGATGACATTTCTCTCATGTGGGTGTGCCAGCTCGTGCAGATGAGAATTTTATAGATGTGTGTGCTCCTGTGAATCAGACTGTTATAGTAACATTAAACTGCTAAAGATCTTCACCTACTTTCCGGATTTGCTAGTAAATAATTTGGCTAATTTTTTTTTTCAGTCTAAAGGAAGATAGCTAATAAGCTACATGAATTGGCCCAGTGCATTAAGTACTTTTTCATAATGCCTGATTACTAGTTTCTGAGAGTAGGATTTCTAGAGAAGGAGTTTTTGGGGGAGATAGGAACAGAGGCTGATCAATTTATTTCTTTATACTTTGACCTCCTCTAAGAAAAATGCTAGCTGCTACAAAAGTTTCTATCTTAACATTTTTCTGCAAGTTTGTTATTATCATTTATGAACTCCCCATTTCCGACACAGGAAGGAAAGAATAGACAGAACTGAGTGATAAACTAGACAAAGGGAATGGCTTAGTAGGACACGGCTTCTGCTTTTTGTGTTTCCAGTATTTGTCTACTGCTAAGGAAATCAGTATGTGGCACATAACTGGGGCAAAGGATTCAACACTCAGCACTTGAAGCAAGAAGTCATCATCATTAGCATTATTGTGGCAGCTACAAGGAGACGCCCAACAATTTACTGCAAATGAGATAAACTGGATACACTGACTCCCAGCTGGATTTTTACTACTTGTGTCCACATTCTGAGGGCTATCAAAATACTTTTTAATTCACTTCCAAACCATCCCAACTTCTACAATGACTCTTTCTCTCTACAACCAGCTAAATTTAATTTCACTATGATTTGCCAAAGGTTAACTGAGAAAAGTAACAGCCAAGAATTAAGAAGACAGGTATAACATGAAAGAGGGAAAAAATCATGTATTTTGAATGGTGGCCTGACCAAGCAACATGGCTCCAGAGTGGAATGAAAGAGATAAAAATAGGAAGACAATTGGGTGAAGCAGAAAAAAAAACAGGAGCAGTAGAAACAGATCAATGAGAATGTGTTTCTAGAGCCTATTATGTTTCTAAAGTTGAAGTGATAAACATATTGCATATCCTTTGTTCTAGAGACCTTTTGAAAGACAGAATTCCTTTTCTCAAGCATTGAGCTCTCTCCACCTTTAGAGTCTTTCCAGTCTGTTTCACAGAGTGTCAGAAGAAGGTTGCATCAAAAGTTGATAGAATTACTGTAATTCCCTCCATGACAGTAGTAAAGTTGGATCCTGCTGATTAGAGCAAAACACAAAAGCTCACTTCCAGAGAACTGTGATCTTCTCATAAAACAGTTGGCATCGCCTGAAAGGGAGGTATTGTTGGTAGGTAAGCCAATGTCCTAGGGCCTGGGACTCAGCCAGCATCTCATATAACAACCATGCTGCCTATCCACTTTTGTTTGTTTTCCCAGACAAAAATGATTGCAACACATTTCAGAGCCAATGCAAAAACTCTGCCTTTGTAATATACTGACTTGCTGTCAATAATTAGATGTTCTAAATTGCTACACTAGACAATGAGGTCCAACTTAAAAAAGATACAAAAACCCAGTTAAAAGCTCAATTGGCCGAGAGGTTATTTCTGCAAAATAATCACCAGTGGTTTTTTTTTTTTCTTTTTTTTTTTTGTGGGGGGGGTGTGGAGTGGATGAAATGTGTCCAGAGAAGAAAAAAAATCATACTTCTGTAAATACTTTTTTAACTTCCTGTTGCCAGGCAGCTCTGGTTTAGTGAGACATACACTAGGTTAAGTTTCAAAACACTTGGATACTAACTGTGCTACTTTGGAGCAAGTCATTTAATCTCCCTGAGGCCCAGATCATTCATCTATAAAGTGAGGATAGTAATACTTCGACTGACCACCTCACAGTATGATTAAATATCCAATGATATATTGTACATGAAAGCATTTATCAACTGCAAGGCATGATACTAATGTGAGGACTGTAGAGTTGCCTTTGTTTTCCTCAGAGCAGATTTAATTCTGGCATGCTGGAGAGAAGTAGGAGAGGTTCAGCTCCAGCTCTATCTCATTTCCCCACGTCTGAGAGGCTGGAAGAGAAAGGAGTGGATCTTGAGTTGGCAATTCCCATTTCTCCATCAGTAGAAAGAAAAAACTGGTTTTCAGGTTTCCTCCTACCCCATGAAGTAAGAGTTCCTTTCTCTAAATGTTAAAGAAATTTATTAACTATCTAGATTTTCCTTGACTTTTGCTTCTTCATCTAGGCTATGTTATTCAATATGATAGCCACTAGTGATTTGTGGTTACTGAACTCAAGAAATATGGTTAATTGGCCGGGTGCGGTGGCTCACGCCTGTAATCCCAGCACTTTGGGAGGCCGAGGCAGGCGGATGATGAGGTCAGGCGATTGAGACCATCCTGGCTAACACGGTGAAACTCTGTCTCTACTAAAAATACAAAAAAATTAGCCGGGCGAGGTAGTGGGCGCCTGTAGTCCCAGCTACTCGGGAGGCTGAGGCAGGAGAATGGCATGAACCCGGGAGGCAGAGCTTGCAGTGAGCCGAGATGGCGCCACTGCACTCCAGCCTGGGTGACAGAGTGAGACTCCTTCTCAAAAAAAAAAAAAAAAAAAAAAAAAGAAATGTGGTTAATCAAAATTGAGATGTGCTGTTAGTGAAGAATACATGCCAGGTTTTGAAGATAATAGTCTAAAAATACCTGAAAGAATGTAAAATATCTCACTAATGTTTTTTACGTTGATTTCACATTGTAAAGGTAATATTTTAGATATATTAGATTGTACAAGATACGTTGTTAAAAATAAATTTTATCTGTTTCTTTTGACTTTTTCAAATGTAGCTACTATAGTTTAAAATTTTATATTTTATGTCACTTTATATGTCTTTTTTTTTTTCCAAGATAGAGTCTTGCTCTATTGCCCAGGCTGGAGTGCAGTGGTGTGATCTCGGCTCACTGCAACCTCTGTCTCCCAGGATCAAGCGATTCTCCTGCCTCATCCTCCCGAGTAGCTGGGATTACAAGTGTGTCCCACAATGCCTGGCTAATTTTTTGTATTTTTAGTAGAGATGGGGTTTCACCATGTTGGCCAAGCTGGTCTCAACTCCTGACCTCAGGTGATCCACCTGCCTTGGCCTCCCAAAGTGCTGGGATTATAGGCATGAGCCACCGCACCCAGCCTCACTTTATATTTCTATTGGATTTGGACAATCAGAGAGGAAGGAAAAACCCGAGTCCCCTGTAGCCTTATTTCATGCCTCTTTCTTTCCATTTTTCAGTCTCTCTCCACCCTCATGCATTCCAGGTATTGGGAAGTCAATTCTTTTGAGACAAACATCAAGAAACCAAAGAAAGATCAATAGGAAGATCATTTCATCACATTTCTAGCCCATGGCACCAAATAGACAGTCAGCATTCATTCAGTCAATCAATCATGCATTTAATTAAAATGAAGAATACAGAAATTTGGCAATCTCATGTCTTGAAAAAACAGATACACTAGGAATGAGTAATTTCTCTTTTCACTCTTACAAGTTCTGAAAAGGAAGAGATACTATGATTAGGCTATGAACTATACTGTGTATAGTCACTTATTAAAATCTTATTTTATATAATGGCTATCTGTAGGCATTAAAAAAAAGCTCCCTTCTAAAGGTCTAGATATCTTGAGGTCAATAAATGTGCTTTGTATCCAATAAGTACTGAGTAAATGTTGTTGAATATAATGAATAAAATAAATGATATAATCAGTCTCTCACTTTATCTTTCTAACCAAAATTAAAATTTGAAGCTAGAATGTTGTATAGGCATTAAAACATGAGTTGTGCCTTAAGGTATGCTTTGCTTTTATCTGATAAAACAATCTTGTTTAAAATTTTTTTTTAATAATAGAGACAGGGTCTCAATATGTTGCCCAGGCTGGTTTTGAATTCCTGGGCTCAAGCAATCCTCCTGCCTCAGACTCCAAAAGTGCTGGATTACAGGTGTGAGCCCCCACACCCAGCTAAAAAAATCTTATTTTTAAGTCACTTCAAAAAGTAACCCATTTGAGAGGGAATAAATTCTTCCCAGATTAAATCCTGGCTGATGAAGAACACTTATTCCTAAAATAAAATCCCCATCCGTTTTTGTCATCTCAGCAACTAACTAAAAATTGTCCCAGGAACAAACTGATTCACCCTATATGAAATAACAGAATAACAGAGAAGAACAATCATCCCATTAACCTGGTAGATCCGGAATGAAATGCAGCTGGAGGATGGAGCAGATTGGAGGTGGGAACAGTGAACACTCAGCAGGCTGCCAGCCCCGAACACCCCTGGAGTCTCAACAGCCTCAATCCATCTGGAAGGGAGGGCTTGGGGGAAGGGCTGAGCATGGCTGCAGGGATCAAAGCTAAGCAGGGGAAAACAGCTAGAACACTGTCTGCTCTTTGAGCAAAGATAATAGAGTCCTCTCTGTGGTGAAGAGAATGAACACACAGGGAGATTTAAAAACACAACAAACCCGGAGCCGATCAGATTCCTTTATTCCATACCTCAAACTCATCAGGTTGTCCTCAATTCAGAATCTCTCTATATTGAATTACAGCGTTAGAAAAATAAAGGGCATCCCATTGAGTGCTTTTCAAACAGTGAGTTGCCACTCCTTAGTTTGAGAGAATCAGTTCAGTAGGTGGAGGTTTGCATTTAGAAACTGAAATAAATTAGAATGGAAAATAGAAGGAATTGCATGGAAAAGGGATAAATATTGTTTCATGAATTTTTTGGTGTGTATGTGTTTGGTACATGTAAAATACATCTTATTATAGGCATTAGCCAAACTGTGAAACTCTATCTCCCTCCCGTATTATTATGGGTTACTAAAATCAGTTCTTCAGGCCTTCAGGAATAGGCTTTTTATAACCTCCACAGCTAATTCTCTGTCGAGGTATTCCTCCTGCATTCTAGAAATATAGACATTGTCACAGACTCAGTGCAAACCCTCCTGAAAAATAGCTCCAGGATCAGGCATTGCATTATGAGGAAGCTAATACTGTTTGTCAGAATCTGAGGGCAGCCTCCCTTTAAAGACCCTAATTAAGGAGAGGGAATGAAGAAAAAATGGTAATAGCATGCCTCAAATGTGAGGCTGCCTCTTGGCCACTATTCATTAGAAAGCCCACAAACTGTGGGCTCTATTTAAGGAACGTCTGGGATGGTTTTGGGCGGGGGAAGCAAAACAGGCCCAGTCAAATACTTCCCCTTTTATTCTGAACTCTGTTGTCAGCTTACTTTTCCCACCTTGATTTATTTCTTGAAATTTTAGTCAAATTCATTGACAATTTGCCTTATGATTTACAAAGTAGATGAGAGTGAATAGAGAAGCGACCTGATGGAGAAGAGAGCAGGACTATTTAAAAGATTCTGGCAAGAGGTGAGAACATTCCTCGATCCACTATAGAAAACCACCAGTGATCAAACAAACACACTGACTTCCATTTCTAGGTCTCAAGGAATTAAGCATAACATTCAAAGTTGACTAGATAAAGGAAAGATTTATTATTATTATTATTTTGAGACGGAGTTTCACCCTTGTCATCCAGGGTGGAGTGCAGTGGCCGGATCTCGGCTCACTGCAACCTTCGCCTCCCGAGTTCAAGTGATTCTTCTGCCTCAGCCTCCCGGGTAGCTGGGATTCCAGGTGCCTGCCACCACACCAGGCTAATTTTTGTTTTTGTAGTGGAGAAAGGGTTTCCCCATGTTGGCCAGGCTGGTCTTGAACTCCTGACCTCAGGTGATCCACCCGTCTTGGCCCCCCAAAGTGCTGGGATTACAGTCGTGAGCCACCGCGCCCGGTCAAGGAAAGATTATTAATGACAGACTTCGTTGCGTTCTGCAAAGCTGAAAGGCACGGGAAGAATTGGGGGATGGAGGGAGGAATTCCCTAAAAGAAGTCCTAGTGAAGTTGTATAACAAGAAAAAGGCAGATATCTTCCTATCCAGGCACAAAAGAAAGTTCTGAAGGTTTTACAATGGTATGGCCACTAACACAACCTTTTAAAGAGGAGCAAACTTCCTTATCGCCCCAAGAAATCAAAGTAAACCTTGTGAAACCCAAGTGTAGGAAATCCCGCTGCTCAGATAAAGTATTCAGGGTAACACTGAAACAGCACTATTGCTTTCAGGCAGCCTGGCTTAACCTTGAGTAAAGCCTTTCCTGGGAGTTCAGCTCAGTGAAACAGACATTCCGTCAACTGTATCAGAGACAAGGATTTTAGCTGTAATTATGGTCTGCTAATCTGGTGTAGCTTTAGTTAAACAAACAGAATCAGCACATTATCATTAGGGAGGCAACACAGTTTTCTCTCCCTACCACACAGCATTGCTCTAGGAGAGAGACGACTATTGAAAAGTTTGGCTGCTGTTACCAGTTTTACTTCTATCTAATCTTTTAGGAGCTCAGTTTCTCCAAATGAAGAAATGTGTGACACCCTCCCATCTCACAGGATTGCCGGAAAAACACAAAAAAGGCAGTGTTAAACACGTCGTAACTGGGCACTGAATTGTTCCTGGTGAGTCTGTACTGTTCTGCCCTTTCTCTCCCACCATCTCTGGGAAACTGGATGAAATGGGCCTCACTGTCTACTCTTTTGTCCTTTCTTCCCAGGCCCTTCTCTCCTCTGGTTAACCCGGTCTGAAGACTTGGAGACATCTGTCACATTTTAGATGCAGAGGAGTATTCCAGCTTAAATGGTTGCTTTCAGAGTACTAATTCTTGGCCTCCCTCCCCCGCCACACAAAAGAACCTCTTATGGTGGGAAATTCGGTTTGCTGAAAGCTGGATATTAAACATAATTTTGAGATATTGCTCAGCTAATGTTTCCTTCAAATTATGCCATAACAGCAAAACTTGCCTCATTTATGAGCCCTTTAATATGAAATTGTTATCCTCCTTCCCTCCCTTCCTTTCTCTTTTTCTTTCCTCTCCTCCCTCTTTCCCTCCCTCCCTCCCTGCCTCCCATCCCTCCCTCCCTCCCTCCCTCCTTCCCTTCCCTTCCCTTCCCTTCCCTTCCTTCCTTCCTTCCTTCCTTCCTTCCTTCCTTCCTTCCTTCCTTCCTTCCTTCCTTCCCTCCTTCCTTCCTTCCTAATATTTCTGCATGTCCACCATATGCTAGGCTATCTCTAGCACAATCTCTCCTCCAGACACTCACTTTAGTGGGAAATGTAAATTAAAAAATTGAAAACATATGTTATTATAAGTGTCAAAAGACAAAATTACAACAAATGTAGTTATAGATCAAAGATGGGCATTTATTTGGGATTTATAAATCAGGGCAGCCTTCATTCCACAAAATGTACTGAAAGCTCTCAGGAGCAACTGCTGAACAGTGGGTTTTGTAAGGTGGGAACAAGGAAACAGAACAACAGAAGAAAAAAAAGCTTGACTGGTGAACATTAGGTTACTTCAGTTTACTTTTTCATATGAGTTTAAGCAAACGGAAGTGTCTTATTATAGCTGACTCAGACTGGAATCTCCAGTTTTCAGGAAAAACTGATCTGTTTTGAGATCTATCGACTTCCTTAAAGTTTCATTTTGATGACATGGCATTTAGCACAAGTGACTCCATTCTGGTTTGGTCTGGTCCTTTGGGGCCTAGTGCAGAAGCTTAGTCCAGAACAATAGTGTTCCAAAATGTTGTTTAACGTAAGAGATGTTTGAAAGAGGTACTTCTGGCCAGGGCTTGGTGGGCCAGAAAATACTTTTTGGTGAGATCTGAATGGAATCTTCAAGGGTTTGTGGGCATAAAGTGCAGGCGAAGGGATCCTGTAGACAGAGGATGGCAGAAAGAGGAATGGAATGAGAAAAAAGATGATTTTCCAGAGACTATGTGTGATGTGACTGAATAGCAAGGGATGGGCTGAAGAGGCAAGTAGAGTCATTCTATTGTCTTGTGATCTTGCTTTTTATTCTAAAGATAAATGATTCTTTTTCCCACATAATTTTAGCAGCAGACATTTTTCCCAAATTAAATTTTATATGGGATTCCGGCCAGGCGTGGTGGTTTATGCCTGTAATCCCAGCACTTTGGGAGGCCGAGGTGGGCAGATCACCTGAGGCCAGGAGTTCAAGACCAGCCTGGCCAACATGGTGAAACCCTGTCTCTACTAACAATACAAAAAACTTAGCCGGGTGTGGTGGCACGCATCTGTAATCCCAGCTACTTGGGAGGCTAAGGCATGAGAATCACTTGAACCTGGGAGGTGGAGGTTGCAGTGAGCAGAGATTGTGCCATTGAACTCCAGCCTGGGCAACAAGAGTGAAACTCCATCTCAAAAAAAAAAAAAAAAAAAAATTTATACGGCATTCCAACATTAAAAGATTTTCTTTTCTTTTCTTTTTTTTTTCCTGAGACAAAGTCTCTCTCTGTCGCCCAGGCTGGAGGGCAGTGGCGCGATCTCCGCTAACTGCAAGCTCCGCCTCCCGGGTTCACACCATTCTCCTGCCTCAGCCTCCCGAGTAGCTGGGACTACAGGCGCCCACCACCATGCCCAGCTAATTTTTTTTTTGTATTTTTAGTAGAGACGGGGTTTCACTGTGTTAGCTAGGATGGTCGCGATCTCCTGACCTCATGATCCGCCTGCCTCGGCCTCCCGAATTGCTGGGATTACAGGCGTAAGCCACCGCGCCTGGCCAAAAAACATTCTTTTTAATCTAGAAATTAGGTTTAGACTAAAAGGAAATTTAATTAGGATAAATTTATTTTATAAATTAAAACAATGAACATTATGATGTTTGTTTGAATGCAAATTTGATGTAGAGATTATGGATGGCAATAGTATCTTATACTAGCCTCAGCATTGCAATTCTTTTACATCTGAGTTTTGTTTCTTGTACAGTGGCAAGATAATTTTTATACAGATATATAGTTGCAAATGGTAACAACTTTAACATGAATTACCTAGAAACTCAGCGTACTGTTCCATGGAAAGAGATAGCAGAGAAAGCTTTGTCCTCAGTTCTATACAAAAACGAAATTCCAATTTGGGTGACTAGGAGGATAATGGTATTGGCAACTAAAACGATTCCTCTCTAAAGAGAGAGAAAATTCCAAGAGAAAAAACATGAGTTCGATTTTGGGCATTTTGTGTTTAAGGTGCTTTATTTAGACATATAGGAAGCTTCCTATAACCATGGAAATAATTGGTTCACTAAAAACCAAAGATGAAATATTGTTCTTTTAGGATTGTATAACCTCATGTAACCTTTTCCTCTGACCTCCAGCTGTGGCCTACTTTTGATGAAATTTTAGTGGTTCATTTCAGAACCTCATCACTCTTGGAAATTCATGCAGCCACTTAGCCTGAAATTGAGAATTCTGCTGTTTCATGATTTCAGATTTCTTGACTCGGCTACAGAGGCATCCAGGACAATGTCATTTTGTGTTTAGCAAAACTGAAACAACTCACAGACTCTTGTGTTCTTTTTGATTACTACACATATCTAAGCTAGGTCATGCTAGCATTCTTCTCTCTCAGTCAAGCTGAATTAAAATGTATTTTAATGAATGGCATGTTATAGAGCAAAATGTTCATGTTGTTTCCTTAGCAGTATAGCACCATGATCATTCATTTATTCGTTTACTTAATTATTCATCCGGTAGAAACATGCTATATCCTTCCTTGATGAGGGTAAGTGACTATTAGTTTGCTAGGGCTGCTGTAATAAAGTATCACAGATTGGGCGTCTTAAATAACAGAAATGTATTCCTCGCAGTTCTGGAGGCTGAAGGTCCAAGACTGAAGTGCCGGCAGGTTGGTTTCTTCTGAGGCCTCTTTCCTTGGCTTGCTTGCTGCCTCTTCACATGGTCTTTTCTCTGTGCAGGCATCCTGGGGTCTCTTAGTGTGTGCAAATTTCCTTTTCTTATAAGGACACCAGTCAGACTGAATTAGGGCCCACCTTAATGGCCTCATTTTAACTTAATTACCTCTTTCATGACCTTACCTCCAGTGACAGTCACATTTTAAGGTACTTGGGGTTAGGGCTTCAACATATGAATTTGGGGCGGGGGATGGGGGATGGGGGAAAGGAGGCACAATTTAGCTCATAACAATGATTAAATATTTTGCTTTGGCTCTTACAAAAAAGGCAATTCTAACCTCAGTAGATTTAAGCTTTCTTCATAGCATCATGACGTCTTCCATTTTCATTTGTATTTGTATTTCCCCCCCTCCCTTCCTCCCTTCCTCCCTCCCTTCCTCCCTGCCTCCCTGCCTCCCTGCCTCCCTGTCTCCCTCCCTTCCTCCCTTCCTCCCTCCCTCCCCTTCCCTCCTCCCTCCCTTCCTCCCTTCCTTCCTCCCTTCCCTCCTTCCTTCCTTCCTCCCTTCCTTCCTTCCTTCCTTCCTTCCTTCCTTCCTTCCTTCCTTCCTTCCTTCTTCCCTTCCTCCTTTCCTCCCTTCTTCCCTTCCTCTCTTCCTCCCTTCTTCTGTGGGATCTCGCTCTGTAGTGCGATTGTAGCTCACTGCAGCCTTGAACTTCCGAGCTCAAGCAATCCTCTGCCTCAGCCTCCCGTGTAGCTGGGACTACAGGCCTGTGCCACCATGCCCAGCTGATTTTCTTTCTTTCTCTTTCTTTCTTTCTTTCTTTCTTTCTTTCTTTCTTTCTTCTTTCTTTCTTTCTTTCTTTCTTTCTTTCTTTCCTTCCTTCCTTCCTTCCTTCCTTCCTTCCTTCCTTCCTTCCTTCCTCTTTCTCTTCTTTCTTTCTTTCTTTCTTTCTTTCTTTCTTTCTTTCTTTTCTTTCTTCTTCCTTCCTTCCTTCCTTCCTTCCTTCCTTCCTTCCTTCCTTCCTTCTTGTCTGTCTTTCTTTCTTTCTTTCTTTCTTTCTTTCTTTCTTTCTTTTTCTTTCTTTCGTTCTTTCCTTCTTTCTTTCTTTTCTTTCTTCTTCTTTCTTTTTTGTGGAGATGGGGGTCTTGCCATCTTGCCCAGGCTGGTCACAAACTCTTGGGCTCAAGCGATACTCCTGCCTTGACCTCCCAAAGCACTGGGATTATAGGTGTGAGCCACCTGCAGCCGGCCTCATTTGCGTGTTGATGAAACTCAGAATTAACCTTTCCCTCCCCTGTTGGATAAAGGAAGGTAAATCTTTTCAGTGAGGAGTCATCAACAATGCAATATTTTTCAGCCTTTTTACTACCCCAACACATAGGAGGCAAGTCACGCACCCACAATAAATGAAGGGCTCACTAAGAGCTTGAGCTGTGGATTCCCACAGATTTGAATGCAAACCTTCCCTTTACACCTTACTCCAAAGCTGTGTGACTTTGTCCAATGTCTTAACCTCTGCAAAAATGCAGTCCATGCTACTTTATTTTATTTTTTAATTTTTGTGAGTAAATAGTAAGTGTACATATTTATGGGGTTCATGAGATGTTTTGATACAGGCATGCAGTGTGTAATAATCACATCATGGAATACGGGGCCTCCATTCCCTCCAGCATTTATCCCTTGTGTTACAAACAGACTAATTATACTCTTTTAGTGATTTTTTTAAATGTACAATTAAATTATTATTGACTATATTCACCCTGCTGTGCTGTCAAACACTGGATCTTATTCTTTCTAACTATGTTAAAAGTATGGAACACATCACAAATTTGTGTGTCATCCTTGCACAGGAGCCATGCTAATCTCTGCACTGTTCCAATTTCCATATATGTGTGCCTTGCTACGTTAGTAGAGAGACCCCTACAATACTGTGGCTTAAAAAGAGAGATGTTAAAATTAGCCAGGCGTGGTGGCGGTGCCTGTAATCCCAGCTACTCAGGAGGCTGAGGCAGAGAATTGCTTGAACCGGGAGGCGCAGGTTGCAGTAAGCCGAGATCCTGCCACTGCACTCCACTGCACTCCAGCCTGGGTGACAGAACGAGACTCTGTCTCAAAAAAAAAAAAAAAAAAGGAAGAGAGACGTTTGTTTTTCTTTCCAGAAATAGTCCTCAGTGAAGCAGAACAGGGTAGGGTAGGACGGACAGCTCAGCCCATCCTCAAAATATGGCTTCTATCGCTGGATCTGTGAGGGCTGCTCTAGCTCCTGCCATTACATCTGCATCCCAGACAGCAGGAATGGTCAAAGGAACAAGAAACTGCACCCTTATTTCTTTTAAAGGCAAGGCTTGTTAAATAAAAGCACTTATATCCCATTGGCAAAAAGTTACGTGGTCTCATCTGGTTGCAAAGATGCTGGGAAAATATAATCTATAACTCAATTGTCCTGGGCACAGCTAAAACCTGGGGGTTTCAATATTTTTCAATTTTATTTTATTTTATTTTGAGATGGAGTTTCACTCTGTCACCCAGGCTGGAGTGCAGTGGTGCAATCGCCACTCACTGCAACCTCCACCTCCTGGGTTAAAGCGATTCTCCTGCCTCAGCCTCCTGAGTAGCTGGGATTACAGAAGCCCACCACCACGCCCAGCTAATTTTTGTATTTTTAGTAGAGATGGGGTTTCACCATGTTGGCCAGACTGGTCTCGAACTCCTGACCTCAGGTGATCTGCCTGCCTTGGCCTCCCAAAGTGCTAGGATTACAAGAGCGAGCCACTGCGTGGGGCCGGAGGTTTCATTATTAAAGAAAGAGGAGACTGACTAATATTGTTGTATATCTTAGCTTGGGTTCCTGCAAAGTAGAGTCTAAGGCAAGGGACTTGGATGCAGGTAGTCTATCTGCATTTACCTATTGACTGATGACATTGACCCCAGGAAGCAGAAGTGAGGTATGAGAAGAGAGAGACAAGGAAGTGAGAAAGCCTATAAAGTGTGTGCTAGTCAGCTGGAAACCATTATGGAAAAATGAGGCCGACTTACACTCGGGATCAGCTGTGGAATTTCATAGACTGTGCTTCAGCATTGCTGCACTGAAGGACAAGGAGGCTGGGGCATTAATCTGTTGACTTCCATCCACCGTTACTTACTAACTCTCCTGCACTTCCAGGCTGTGCCCCTGCTTAGGTGTCCTCAAGGGACACCACAGCACCAACTGAAGGTGGGGCATTTGCAGCATGCATGCCACTGTTCACATTAGTGGCACTGTCAGGTGGGCCCAAGGGATGGGCCACAGGGCATCTTAGGCAGGTGCTTCTGGATAGAACTAACCCTCTCATTTTCCGTCCACACCCTACAGTGAGCATAACGGAGCGTGTGTCCCAGAGTTGGGTGGGGACTGGGAGAATGTTTTTAAAGCACCTGAAGCAGATACTGGCAGGTAGTATGTGCCCAATAACATTAGTTCTCTTTCCTTCCACTTCCCTTTTGTCACCTTAACACACCACCTTAACATCTTAACAAGTAAGTTTATCCTATTAACATAAAACATCCTCATTAAGTTCTTCAGCCTTTCTACAGATTTAATAACTTAAGTTTTCACACTAGGGGAAAATATCTGTACATCATAGTTTTTATTTTATTTATTTATTTATTTTTTTGAGACGGAGTCTCCCTCTGTTGCCCAGGCTGGAGTGCAGTGGCACGATCTCTGCTCACTGCAACCACCACCTCTCGGGTTCAAGCGATTCTCCTGCCTCAGCCTCCCAATGGCTGAGACTACAGGCACGTGCCACCACGCCCAGCTAATTTTTTGTATTTTTATTAAAGACAAGGTATTCCCCATGTTAGCCAGGATGGTCTCAATCTCCTGACCTTGTAATCTGCCCGTCTCGGCCTCCCAAAGTGCTGGGATTACAGGCCTGAACCACCACGCCCAGCCAATTTTTAAATTTAATATGAAATACTTATTTCAGATTTTGTGGCCAACTAATGGCTGCACTAGACAGATGCAAAGGTAAAGTGTGTAATAGGATTACCAGAATGAAAGTCCATATTCATAATGAGAAGATGATCTTATGTGCCTCTATTATACCCATAACTGAGAAATTTAACCATTAAAAACAATGTGCCAGGGCTTCACGAAGTCTCTGTAGGTGCATAGGTGCTGGCATAAGAGGTGGCCCCCAAGTCACATTCATTCATAAATTCTCCAAGCACGCTTATATGAGAAAGACTCTGTTCTAGAGGTTGTGATTAAGATATGATCCCTGCAAATGTCTATTTGATAGTCTGTAGGAATGGGGGAATGATTCACCACAGGAGGATAACTACAAGTGCTATAAGTCTTTATGCCACTGAAAGGTTTGGATAGAAGTGGAGAGTTGGGCTCAGGTGGAGAATGAAAGAAAGAATTAAATTATATATAATGATTGTGTTTATCAGCTAAACAAAATGTTCACACAGTCTTCAAGTATCTTCTTACAGGTGAATTATTTTAAATTTTATTTTAAAGCGTCATCATACATATAGCCAAGAGTGGTGGCTCACACCTGAAATCCCAGCACTTTGGGAGGTTGAGGTGGGCAGATTACTCAAGTCCAGGAGTTCAAGACCAGCCTGGGCAATATGGTGAAGCCCTGTCTCTATAAAAAAACACAAAAATTATCCAGGCATGGTGATATGGGCCTGTGATCTCAGCTACTCAGGAGGCTGAAGTCGGGGGTATTGCTTGAGCCAGGGAGGCAGAGGTTGCAATGAACTATGATCACGCCACCGCACTTCACTGCACTCCACTGCACTCCAGCCTGGGCAACAGAGTGATACTCTGTCTTAAAAAAAAAAAGAAAAAGAAAAATCATCAAACTGTAAAATTAACTTATCAGCCAGGTGCGGTGGCTTACGCCTATAATCTCAGCACTTTGGGAGGCTGAGGCAGGCAGATCGCCTGAGGTCAGGAGTTCAGAACAGCCTGGCCAACATGGCGAAACCCTGTCTGTACTAAAAATACAAAAATTAGCCAGGTATCATGGGCCTGTGGTCCCAGCTACTCAGGAGGCCGAGGTTGGGGGTGGATTGCTTGAGCCAGGGAGACAGAGGTTGCAGTAAAGTGTGATCACACCAATATACTTCGTTGCACTCCACTGCACTCCACTGCACTCCGGCCTGGGCAACAGAGTGAGAATCTGTCTCAGGAAACAAAAAAAAAAAATCACTAAACTATAAAATTGACTTATTTTTTGGCATATCATTTTATGAATTTTTTTTTCCACACCTGGGATTACAGGCATGAGTCACTACACCTGGCCTTGTTTTATGAATTTTAACACAAGTATAGATTTATGTAACCAACACCACATTCAGTGTACAGGACAGTTCTATTACCTTACGACTCTTTCATGCTATATCTTTAGAGTCATACCTCCTCTAACTCCTGGCAACCACTGATCTCTTCTCTGTCACTATAGTTTTGTCTTTACAAGAAGAATGTCACATAAATGGAATCATACAGTATATCTTTTGAGGCTGGCTTAAAAACAAAACAAAACACACAGCTAATGCCTCTGGGATTCATGTAAATTGTTAGGTATATTGATAGTTATTTATTTATTTTTTTGAGATGGAGTCTTGCTCTGTCTCCGGGCTGGAGGCTGGAGTGCAGTGACTTGATCTCGGCTCACAGCAACGTCCGTCTCCCGAGTTCAAGCGATTCTCCTGCCTCAGCCTCCCATGTGTCTGAGATTATAGGCGCCTGCCACCACACCCAGCTAATTTTTAAATTTTAGTAGAGACCAGGTTTCACCATATTAACCAGGCTGATCTCGAACTCCTGACTTCAGGTGATCCACCTGCCTCGGCCTCCCAAAGTGCTGGGATTACAGGCATGAGCCACTATGCCTGGCCAGTTTGTTCTTTTTTATTGTTCAGTGTATTCCAGCGTATGAATGCATTGCTTTGTTTATTCATTCATCCACTGAAGGGTGTTTGAATTTATTTCAGTTTCTGGCAATTATGAACAGAGCTGCTATAAAAGCAGACTACTAATTAGTCACAAAGGAAGAAAGAGATACTTTCACTGTGAAGAAGTGATTAAGCTTAACATCACTAATAATGGGACAAACGGACGTCAGGAGCACACAGATGCGATGCACTGAGAAGGGCACATGATTCCTGTACTCTTCCTTCCAAAATGCGTGGTCTGTATTTCAGCATAAGGAAATAATCAGACAAACCCAAGGCGAGAGGTGTTCTACAAAACGACTGACCACTACCCTCCAAATATGACAATGTCACGAGAGACAGAAAGAGTAGTGAAGTGTTTCACAGTGAAAAAGGCTAAGGACATGGCAACCGAATGCAATGTGTGACTCCAGATGGTAAAAACTAGGCTAGAAAGAATATTACTGAGAAAATAATATCAGAAAAGTAGTGTTGTATCAATATTAAAACTTCCTGATTTTGATCACTGTATTGTGGTTATGTAAGAATATTCAAGAGAATGCCTTTGTTTTTAGATTCTTGCTGGGGTAAACAGGGATATCTGTTATTTATTTATTTATTTATTTATTTATTTATTTATTGAGATGGAGTCTCACTCTGTCACCCAGGCTGACGCGTAATAGTGTGATCTGGGCTCGCTGCAACCTCCGCCTCCCGGGTTCAAGCGATTCTCTCCTGCCTCAGCCTCCCGAGGAGCTGGGATTACAGACACCCACCACGACGCCTGGCTAATGTTTGTATTTTTAGTGGAGATGAGATTTCACCAGGTTGGCCAGGCTGGTCTTGAACTCCTGACCTCAAGTAATCCACCCGCCTCAGCCTCCCAAAGTGCTGGGTTTACAGGCTTGAGCCACCACGCCTGACTAGATACCTGTAATTTATTTTCAAATGATTCAGAAAGGGAGAGAGAGGGAAAGAGAGATTGAGAACTTTGAAAAAATTAACAACTAGCAAATTTCATATAGGTGTATAAATTAATTCTTGTAACTTGCCGTAGGCTTATGACTTTTCAAAACAAAAAGTTGAGGAAAAAGCAATTTTATAAAAAGAAGAGTCAGCCAGGCATGGTGGCTCACATCTGTAACCCTAACACTTCGAGAGGCTGAGGTGGGAGGATCACCTGAGCCCAGGAGTTTGAGATCAGCTGTTCCATAGTATGCTCACAAGGAAGCCCCTATAAAACCTTTAACTCCTTAGATGATGTTTGGTTTGACTCTGTTGGGAAAAAAGTCATATATAGAGGCTAGTTTCAAATTTATCTTTTCATGTTTTATGCTTCCTCTTATTATTTCTCCCACCATCTGTGTGTGATGATGTGTGGAAGAGGAGATGGACAAGACTAAAGGACATTATCCAGGTCCACACTGACAGTGCTAAGTGACACGTGGGCCATGGTAGAACGTGGAGAAACAGCTGGGAACAGTGAGAACTCCGCAACAAACCTGCAGTGGGTCTTTGCCTAAATATATTAGTGACAGGTGGCCCTAAAAAGGGAGAGAAACACTGGCTCAAGTAAGTCAAGGGAAAAAAAAAAAGAAAAACTTGTTTGGTGGTTTGGTACCTCTCAGAGGTAAGGAAATCATAGTATAGAGACTTGGTAAGTTTAAACCAGATATAATGGACAGGTGTATAGGTTCTGAACTTCTAAAATCGAATGCTTCTGTAATGTTTGGGGCAGCTTGGAGAGCCTATAGGCAGAGGATCAGTTTGGAGGCGATTGTTGTGATCTAGGTATGAAATGGTGAAACCTGGCTTTGGGTGATGTGTCAGTCCGTTCTTGCATTGGTATAAAGGAATATCTGATGTGTATAAAGGAATATCCGGGTGTGGTGGCTCACACCTGTAATCCCAGCACTTTGGGAGGCTGAGGTGGGCAGATCATCGGAGGTCAGGAGTTTGAGACCAGCCTGGCCAACAAGGTGAAACCATGTCTCTACTAAAAACACAAAAATTAGCTGGATGTGGTGGCGTGTGCCTGTAATCCCAGCTACACGAGAGACTGAGGCAGGAGAATTGCTTGAACCCGGGAGGCAGAGGTTGCAGTGAGCCGAGATTGCGCCACTGCACTCCAGCCTGGGTGACAGAGCAAGATCCGTCTCAAAAAACAAAAACAAAAACAAACAAACAACAAAAAAAATCTGAGACTGGGAAATTTGTAAAGAAAAGAGATTTAATTGGCTCTTGGTTCTGCAGGCTGTACAGGAAACATGATGGGGGCATCTGCTCAGCTTCTGGGGAGGCCTCAGGAAGCTTACAATCATGGCAGAAGGTGAAAGGGAAGCAGGCACATCACATGGCCAGAGCAGGAGCAAGAAAGTGAGTGGGGATTGGGGGAGGGGAGCAGCGCTACACACTTTTAAACAACCAGATGGCAGAAGTCTCTCATGATCATGAGAACAGTGCCAAGGGGATGGTGTGACACCATTCATGAGAAATCCACCCCCGTGATCTTATCACCTCTCACCGGGCTCCATCTCCAACTTTAGATATTAAAATTTGACATGAGATTTGGGCAAAGACTCAGATCCAAACCATATCAAGTGGGGTTAGTATGGAGGAAGCAAAAGGGAAGGTGTTAAAGAGATAGAGAAAGCCATGGGAGAGAAAGGAAAACAAGGCATCCAAGAAGGTAAAAGAAGAAAGTGGAATGAGTCGGGGGTAGAAAAGAAATGAAGATGGGTGTGAAGGATAATGGACAACATTTGTCTCCACAACATTCACTTGAAAGTGTGAAAAATTAAAAGGTAAAATATTCAAGTGATGGGATAAAAGTGTTAAGGCAAGGAAAATAACATAAAATTCTTGTGATATAAAACTTTTAATCAGAAAATATCCTTGGATTAGCACAGGAAATAAGGTGAATACGGTGACAAGTCAGGTTGTCACAAAGTGTTGTCAAGATAGAATGTCAGGAAGGTACCGAAGTCAAATTTTGACTTTTTGCACAAGGTAGGCCTTAGAATTGGATTGTTATCCTTTCACCTTGTTCTCTTGAGTCTCCTTACTTGAACAACACTCTTCAGAGTAAGTGTAGGATTTAAATACAGAAATTTATACATAGCGTTTTAATCTAAATTAGCCAAATCTATTTTTTTCCTGAAAATACAATGGGCAGAATGAATTTATTTATGCTTGTATTTGGTTTTAAAAGCACCAAAAGAGGAAGACTATCATTATTAAAAGAAAAAAAGTAAGTCTCTTTTTTCTTACTAAAGAAATGAAAGTCAATTAATTTTAAAATTCTGTAACAACACATTTTAGGTTTCAGCCACAAACGACAAATTGCTTCTCTTTACTACTTAAAAAAAAAACCTTAAAAAATACTTTCAGAGTTACAGATGAGCTGCAAGAAATGTACAAATATCTCTTAAATATGTGTCCTTTATCCAGATTCATAAATTAACAATTTGCCACATTTGCCTTACTACTCTCTCTACTTATAATACATATTATTGTTAATTTTTCCCTGAACCATGTAAGAGTTAATTGCAGGTATCATTTTCCTTTATTTCTAAATACTTCAATGTGAATTTCGTAATAAAAAGAACATTTCCTTACATAACCACAGTCCAATAGTCCTAGTAAGGAAGTTTAATATTATTACCTAATATACTGTCAATATTCAAATTTGGCAATTGTCCAATATGTCCTTTATAGTATCTCTTCCTCCCCACGATATCCAATCCAGGGTCACACATTGCATTTACTTGTCTTTTTTAGTTTCTGTATTAGTTATCTGTTACTGCATAAAAATTACTCAAGTCTGGGCATGGTGGCTCACGCCTGTAATCCTAGCAATTTGGGAGGCTGAGGCGGGCACATCACTTGAGGTGAGGAGTTCAAGATCAGCCTGGCCAACATGACGAAACCCTGTCTCTAGTGAAAAAAAAAAAAAAAAAGAAAGAAATACAAAAATTGGCTGGGCATGGTAGTGCATGCCTGTAAGCCCAGCTGCTCAGGAGGCTGAGGCAGGAGAATCTCTTGAACCCAGGAGATGGAGGTTGCAGTGAGCTGAGATTGTGCTACTGCACTCCAGCCTGGGCAACAGAGCAAGACTCCAGCTCAAAAAAAAGAAAATGACTCCAAAACTCAAGTTTAAAATAACTCACAGTTTCCCCTGGACAGAAATCCAGCTGCAGCTTACCTGGATGCCTCTGCCTAAGGATCTTGCAGTCAAGGAGATCCAGCAGGAGTCACTATGATTCAAGAGCCTGACGGAGGAAGGATCCACTTCCCAGATCGTTCATGTGATTTTGGGCAGCGTTCCCTTGCTCATGGGTTGTTGGACTGAGGGCCTCAGTTTTTTACTGGCTGTTGGCTGGAGGCCTCCCTCACTTCCTCACCATATGGACCTCTCCATATGGACCAACTCTGGTTATGAGCTGCAGGCTCATGGCAGCTGGGTTTCATCAAAGCAAGTGAGAGTAAGAGACTCAGCAAGACAGAATTTAAAAGCCAAATAAAGAAGTAGGTTTAAAATTTATAGCTTTAATAGATTGAATTAATTTTAGTAAGTAACCATTGAAATCATTTTTCTATGTACAAAATTCACTCTTAGGCTCAGCAGGGTGGCTCATGCCTGTAATCCCAGCACTTTGGGAGGGCAAGGCAGGAGGATTGCTTGAGCCCAGGAGTTCGAAACCACCCTGGGCAACATAGTGAGACCTCATCTGTACCAAAAAAAAAAAAAAAAAAAAATCAGTTGGGCATGGTGGTGCATGCCTGTGGTCCCAGCTACTCAAGAGGCTGAGGTGGGAGTATCATCTGAGCCTGGAAGGTCAAGGCTGCAGTGAGCTGTGATCATACCATTGCACTACAGCCTGGGTAACAGAGTGAGACCCTGTCACAAAAAAAAACAACAAACAACAAACAAACAAATAACATTCACTCTGAGGACACCAAAAATCTCGACCAACACAGAGTAAGAGTTTTAGCAGGCTAGATGCCAAGTACATACACTCTTTCTATGGAAGACAAAACTGGGTTTAATGACTCGTGTAAGATTTTAGAGCTCTTCCGTCATTATCTGCATTCTCCTTTGAAACTCCTCCTTAAACATGACACTGTTTTTAGAAATATCAATAAGCAAATTTCTGGTCTCCAAAGTTGGACATTTTCTGCCACATGCTTATATTTTCTCCACAGAAGAATTATTCAAACTCTCCCTACTGGATATATAGGCATCCTTGTGCTTGCCAGCAGTGATACCATACACCTCTGCTAGGTAAAGGGTACATGAGTCCCTTTACATTTTTCTTTTTTTTTCTTGAAACAGAGTTTCACTCTGTTTCCCAGGTTGGAGTGCACAGAATGCATCAGCCCCTATTACGTGAGTCTCAAAATGATACGTGAGTCTCAAAATGGTACATTTGTGGTAAGTAGGAAAGTTTGTAAAGTATGTGTTATTAGGGATAATGCTTAGAAAATTTGCAGACCCCCAGAAAAGGTAGGATAATATGCACTAAGGAGGAGCTAGCCAGCACAAAAATAAATAGAAATCAGGTTTAAGATGAACGATAGGCTGATGAGAGGATTAAATGTAGGTGGAATTATCCAAATAGAGGAAATAAGAATGGACAAAGTTTGTTTGGAACACAGATGCTTTTGGCAGACATTTGTTTCTCATTGGCAGATGCTCCATAAGGCCAAATCTAGAAGAATGTGCTAGGAAATGAAATAACTGGCTCAGAAAGCAAAAGGAAAAGAATGTAGTTTACCTGCACCAACTTAGGCATGTGAAATATTTGAAACTCAGGTGCACCTGCCCGAAAAGAGGAGAAGAACAATATCAGGAAATGGAATCCTAGAAGCATACCCATGGCTGAAGAGAACATTGTGGCAGAAAGAATTTTTCTGCTCTTTTGAAGTAACACAAATCCCTCAAGATGAAGAACTAGATTTGGAGGTGGACCAGCAGAAGGTATCTGTCTTCTCTTGCTTCAGTAGAATAGAAGAGGACGTACATTTTTAGCCTACACACTCTTTGTGAAATAAACTGCGTCCACAATTTTGAAAGTGACAGAGTGTTTGGCTTCAATGACATGACACAACTTCAGGTGTGACTCATTTCCTCCCTTGATAAGTGAAATTATGATGTCATGTACACATGCCATTGTTAGGTACACAGAGGCCTGTGGGACTTCCATGATCTTAGGAAATACATGCGGTGGGAGTATTTGGCTCAAAAGCCTCTCAGCTATTAGGCAACATTATAATTTATATTACCTATTCAAAAATAATCACTGGTTCTAGCAGTGCTCTGAAAAACACATGAATATTCTTAATACGAAATTTCATTTTTAGTTCTCAAAGCTTGGTTTAAAAACAATTACCTAAGCTGTTTTAATTATGCTTTAGGGTTCTAACCTATCCACCGATCTTGTTAACCTGCATGCCGTACGTAACCTCTCCTGTGTATTTTTTTTTAATTAAATTCTTGTACATCAACTCTTCCTATCATGGGAAGAAGGGAGGTTCATTCAGATATGAAAATGCTTACCTCGTTACAACACTAGGATAATAAAATGTTTTTATGCTGTTGAAATTATTTGTTTTGGCTGGGTGCGGTGGCTCACGCCTGTAATCCTAGCACTTTGGGAGGCCAAGGTGGGTGGTTCACAAGGTCAGGAGTTCGAGACCAGCCTGGCCAATATGGTGAAACCCCATCTCTACTAAAAATACAAAAATTAGCTGGGTATGGTGGCAGGGGCCTGTAGTCCCAGCTGCTTGGGAGGCTGAGGCAGGAGAATCACTTGAACTGCAGGTGGAGGTTGCAGTGAGCCGAGATTGTGCCACTGCACTGCAGCCTGGGTAACAGAGCAAGAGTCCGTCTCAAAAAACAAACAAACAAACAAACAAACAAACAAAGAAATTATTTGTTTTGAGTTTGGGTCAAGATTTAATTATTGGATTCATTTTCCTTCTATAATGGTCAGTGACAGAGAAGGAAACCAGAAGGTTGGGAAAAAGCCCCTGGAGGTTAGAGGAAGTAAGCCAGTAGCAGATGTGTACTGATGCCATGAGTCTGCCAGTGCACTTGGGTCTTCTTCTGCGTACTTGGCACAAAAATTTAAAAGAATCATCATTATTGTTTTAACAAATGGATGTGAATGGAGCTCTTCACATCCAATAATTTGCAGTTCCAATATTATATCCTACGATTTCATCCCACGTATTCCAAGCAACCACCCTACAGAGTTCCTCATGGTTACCTTTCTACATCAAGACCTTTTGTGACTTTGTCGTTTGCTCCTGCTCTTGTTTCTTTATCAATATCCTTCTTCTTCTTTCTAGTTTGTATGGAGTTATTTGTTATGTCATATGTCCACCATGCCCAGCTAATTTTCGTATTTTTAGTAGAGACATAATAGAGACAGGGTTTCACCATGCTGACCAGGCTGGTGTCGAACTCCTGACCTCAGGTGATCCACCTGCCTCGGCCTCCCAAAAGTGCAGAATTACAGGCATGAGCCACCGCGCTCGGCCTATTTTATGATTTCTGATGCCATCTTTTAACTTCACCACGTGCTGGGATTCAGAGCTGCCAAGTCTATCACCCAGACATTTTTGTTCCTGCCACATTGCAGGAAAATTATGATGAAATAATCACCCATTCTAGCAGTGATTCAGTAAAAATTGAATTGAGGCCAGGCGTGGTGGCCCACACTTGTAATCTCAGCACTTTGGGAGACTGAGGTGGGTGGATCACTTGAGCTCAAGAGTTGAGACCAGCCTGGGCAATGTGGTGAAACCCCATCTCTACACAAAATACAAAAAAATTAGCTGAGTGTGGTGGTGCCAGCGTGTAGTCCCAGCTACGTGGGAGGCTGAGGTGGGAGGATTCCTGGAACCCAGGAGGCAGAGGTTGGAGTGAGCTGAGATTGTGCCACTGCACTCCAGCCTGGGTGACAGAGTGAGACCCTGTGTCAAAAAAAAGAAAAGAATTGAATCCTCTATGTTAGTGTATGTATGGTCAAACTCACTGTCTAGAATGTTTTAAGAAAGACTGTATATGTTTGTCTTGATTTTCACTTTTACAGCCATGTGTTGTGAAATAAAAAAGTCAATAAAATTCAATGAATGTTTTGTTTCATCTATAAAAAGTAGCATTTTTCCTTTTTCTACCCCAGCTCCTAGACAGATTAACACAAAAAGTTGCATTTTTCTAGATGACTTTGAGATGCCCTTTGATTTTACATCCTTAGTAATCCAGGCCTTTCAGTGCGACCTTAGGCAAGTTACTTAACCTCTCTGTTAAATGAAGAAAGTATTTCCAAATTCGAGGTGGTTGCGAGGATTAAATGAGATTATATCTGAAATGGATTTAGATTGTTTCAGTCAATAAATATTCACTGAGCACCTGCCTAGGTGTCAGAAACTATGCTAGATATTAAAGTTCAGTAAGATACTATCTCCATCCTGGGGGAAGTTGCAATCTCGAAGCCTTGCCTGGCACATAATATGGACTCGAAAACTGTTCCCTTCCTCCTTTCCCTTCCCAGTTCCTCACTACCAGGATTTGGAATGAAATGAGGAGAAAGCTTTACATTTTACATCTGTTTCTCACATGATATTCGGAAACGGAGATGAACCTTACTTCAAGATCTAAAGCTCAACTCATGTCATCCCTTAACAGAGAAAGGGTCAACATAATTTGGAAATAACAAGGCCAGACAAGAGCAACCCTAGATCACATGGGAGTTCTGTGCTCTCAGAAGTATGTTGTGGGAGTGACGTTCTCTCAGCCTCTCTCAGCTGAGAACAGCATTTAAGATTTCCTTATCATCTAAAAAAAATAAATAATTTCTCTTTTGTTAGCAGAAGAATGAAGTAAACACAGTGACTAACTTTTCCTAATGCAGTAATTTTATACAATAAAACAGTTTCTTAAGAAGGTTATACTGTTATTTTGGAAACAAGCCATCCAGTGGGTTTGGCCTCCAGGAATACTGACCACACATTTTGAAAATTTATACTGGCCAATCAGTTTTGACACTTCCATCCTGCCCTACTCGTTTGCTTTACTTTATCGCATTTAGCACTGTGTCTCTATGTCAATCAGCTGCATATGTCGTAAATTGTGGCCGCATGATACCAGATCTCCTGCTGCAAATGAGCAATGAAATGATTTATTCACAAAGATATTCTTAACTACTTACATTTTTTTTTTTTTAAAGACAGAGTCTTGCTCTGTTGCCCAGGCTGGAGTGCAGTGGTGCAATCTCGGCTCACTGCAACCTCTGCCTCCTGGGTTCAAGTGATTCTCCTGCCTCAGCCTCCTGAGTAGGTGGGATTACAGGCACATGCCACCATGCGTGGCTAATTTTTATATTTTTAGTAGAGACAGGCTTTCACCATGTTGGTCAGACTGGTCTCAAACTCCTGACCTCAAGTGATCTGCCCGCCTCAGCCTCCCAAAGTGCTGGGATTACAGGCGTGAGCCACTGTGCCCAGCTAGAATTTTTAAAATAACAAAGTTCAAAAAGTCAGAAAATACTGGACTTTTATTTAAAAGTGCCAAATATCTGGCTGTTGCTGCTGTGGAGTTTGGCTAGGTGCGTTAATATAGTGAGTTATACTGATAACAAATAACAGACAATTAGCTATCAAAGTAGGAAGAAGTGATTTCACATAGCAAATTATAACTCTAAAAGTATTTTTTAAAGATAAATGATCTCTATGTCAACAAACATAGATACCTTTTACTTTTCAGACACTAAAAATAAAACAGTGAACAAAGTTGCTTGAAGTTACTCTCACTCTAATTAGGAGAGGCAAGTACAGAGAAACACATGATCACAGAACAGTGTGAGAAGTACCTCCATAGAGGCAGGTGGGAATCGCTACAGGAACACAGAGGAACAGAGCAGCTGCTGCTTGAGGTGTCTGGGAAAACTTCAGAGCACGGAATATTTCATTTCCTACCAGAAGAAAAGGGAATCACTGGTTAGAAAAGCAGGGGGAGGGAATTCTTAGCAGAGGAAGGAGGATTTTCACAAGCATAGAGACGTAAAGGAGCATTCAGGGATGCCAAGGACATATTTGGGATGCAAAGTGGGCAATGAAGCTGCTATGCTTGGTTGTGTTTGGCTGTGTCTGTTTGCAGCTAGTCGTTTGTGCAGTTCTAAGAAGTTGGGACGTTCTTCTCTGTCTGGGAACCATGAGAAGTTTTTAATCAGGACAGTGGAAGTCTTGTATTTGTACTGGCATTGGTTGGTCTGTGCACCTTGACTGCCACAAGCGTCTGCAAAGACTTCTAGATGGTCTGCATATTATTTAGGGTCTCCAGCTTCAGCAGGTAGGAGGTAGAGGCCTAACACTCAAGCAGCATGGCATTTAGGATGTGTAGCTGGAGGAGAATCTCTGGAATTTTAGTGCAAAGCGTGGAAGGACGGTCCTGGTGTCTTGGCAAGAGATCCACAAGGTTGCTGCAGTTTTGCAAGATGGAATAAAATGTGCTTGTAGCTCTTAGCTCCATTTGCAATTGTGAGAATTCTGTTTCTATGCATTGTTAGAAATTGAGTAGTGTGTCCAGAGTCACCAATGCAAACTTGATTTTTTAATAGAAAGCCAAAACTTTGTTTATTCAGAGAATTGAAGTCATTACTTGTTACCCATTCTAGACCTGCCACATTAAAAAAGAAGCTGAGGAAACCTCGTAGTCACAAATGCATGTGAGTGGTGGAGGTTATGGTACACTCCCCGACATCTGCTGCCACCTTCCCCTGTTGAGAAGTTACAATGTAATATGAGGCTCTAGAGTTGGATGTGTCTTGTCTAAAGGAAGTGCTATTTTCTTGGCAGTGATTGGTTTAGAAGTTGGTATGTGACTCAATTCCAGTCAAAGAGATGCAAGGAGAAAATTCCTGTCGGTCTTTCAGAAAGTTCTCTCCTTTTGAAAGTGTTAGATGAGAAACCAGTTTCTCTATCTTTAGTTGAATGTAAACAAGGAGCACACAGCTCTGATTGCTACTGGAAGCCATCTTAAGACTTCAAGGTCAAGTTAGGTTGAAGCTCTGGGCTAAGCACAAATACAGAAGGAACCAAAGTTTGATGCCATGGTCGTCTTCAAATCATTCACCTTCAAAACCCATCACCTTCAAAACCCTCTGGCCTTCCAGTTGTGACAGTTGTGATAATTAAAACATTTCTTTGATGTAAAATGATTTAAATATTTTCTGACCCTCATTTCTACTCCGTTATGCTAGGCTAGCCCTCCGTTCAAACCACACCACCCAATTGTGCTGCTTTCTTTCTGCCATTGTCCGCTTGACTCTTCGTTCATGGTTTTATACTCATTTAGACAACTGACAACAGACACATGTCTTCTCTACTCAAATCCTGCCATCATTCTGGGTGACTTCAACTTTCTTGGGATGTCATGCGTGATAGCTTTACATTAGGTACAGTGAACGACCTTTACTTCCGTTCCTTCCCAGCACTCATTTCTGAAGTCACATTCTCTAAAATCTGTGATTTTACTTTCGATCATGAAGCCCTATCCTGTCACTTCTCCTACCTGTACTATTTCCTTCCTTTCCACGTAACGTGTTTTTCTTTTTCATCACACTCTCCCTGTTCTGGCTTCCTTCCTGGTTTCCCATTTGTTCAGTTTCTTCCTATTTCACCTCCCTCCCTGAATACGCCAAAAACCTATGTTTCAACACCCCAGTGGCCCCCTTATCAACACTCTCACTTCTCTCCACCCTTTGGCCTTCTGCTAATTCTGGACACTCTTAGCTTTTAAGTAATCTGACCATTATTTTCACAGCTAATAGTTCTGGGCAGGGCGTTGCTGGAGGAGAAGCACATGATTAGACTGAATTCATGTGTTTGTTATTTTCAATCCACCTGGATTTATGAACCATTCTTTTTTTTTTGAGATGGAGTCTTGCTCTGTTGCCTAGGCTGAAGTGCAGTGGTGTGATCGTGGCTCGCTGCAAACTTTGCCTCCTGTGTTCAAGAGATTCCTGTGCCTCAGCCTCCCGAGTAGCTGGGATTATAGGTGCCCACCACAACGCCCGACTAATTTTTGTATTTTTAGTAGAGATGGGGTTTCACCATGTTGGCCAGGATGGTCTCGAACTCCTGACCTCAAGTAATCCGCCTGCCTTGGTCTCCCAAAGTGCTGGGATTACAAGCGTGAGCCACTGCATCAGACCATTGTTTTTTTTTTTTTCTTTATTCATACTTTCCCCAGTAGTGACCATTGACAGCATTTACCTAATCTTCAAACCTCTATTCTTTCTCTCAGTCCCTCATTCTTAGCAGACAGCCTGGCTTCTTGCTTCCCACACAAAATAGAAGCTACCAATATAACTTACCTCACATATTCTTATCCCCAATCCTGCTGCCTCCTTCCCCAGCTTTCCACCTTTTCCTTCTGTCTTAAAGGAATAAGTACCTTCCCACTTAGTGGAGACCCCTCTTTCCACAGAAACTCTTGACCTTATTAACTTTTGCTAGTTCTAGAGTTTTACCAATGATGTTCACAGCTTCTCCATCCCTGTTTTCTCTGGTTCCATTTCTGTGGAGACCAGCACATGCTGGCTTACTCTTGGCAGAATCACTAGTAGCCACTTACTGAGTTATACCTGACCGGAGAAGAGGGTGCAGGGGGACCCTCAGCTTCACAAGCTGTTGGCAAGGGAATTAGCTAATCTGTTGAAGAGTTAGCATTCAGATGCCTGGGGGGAGCCCCAAGCAATTTGTCTTCCCATTGGTGTTTACTTTTAACTCTCTGTGACTGAGCTTCTGCCTCAAGCTCCTGTTTAGTGACCTGATCCCACACTGGGATTAGAATTTTAGCTCCCCTTTGCCTGCTTAGCTAATGTTCAGTTAGGATGCCTTTTGTTGCAAAACTGCTTTTGTAGTAAACTTAAGCAAGAAGAAATCTTGTTAGAAGTGTATGGAGATCTCCAGGAATCAATGAAAACTGCAGGAAAATTTTGACAAAAGGGCAAGAGCCAGGGAAGCTACAGAGGATAAAGGTGCCTGGCTAGTCAATGGTGATTTTGCCATGACACTATCACCATTACTGTGGCTGTGAATGGATTCTGACTGTTTTGTTTACTTTGTGTTACTTATTTATAGCTCAAAGACTTGAGCAAGAACATCCAGTTGGCCTACCTGAATCACTTGCTTGTGTTGTGACTGCCAGGGTAGGAGCAAAGACGATGGCTGGGAGGGACTGGCTTCCTTCATGTTCCCTAGCAGGTAGGATGTTCATCCATCAGGACTGCCCTGGCAAGGGCTCTTCTGGCTTTCCAATATCCACACACATCCTTCTTCCCACACTTACAGTTATGAGACAAATATTCTCATTTAATGTAATGCCTGAAAACAAACTCATTCTCTCCCACTGGGACAAGAATTCCTGACTTGCTTCACTTGGAGACTAACCCAGTAGCTCACTTTTTCACTTCATTTCCTCAAAAAAGGAAATGCTGCAATTTTGTTTCCAACACAGGTAACTGCATTTTAAAATGATAGCCTCCATTGCTTCTGAGAACAATCTCAAGGAAATGTAGAACTATTAGAGTAAATAAGCAGGCCAGGCATGGTGACTCAAGCCTGTAACCCAGCACTTTGGGAAGCTGAGGTGGGCAGATCCCTTGAGGCCAGGAGTTCGAGACTAGCCTGGCCAATATGGCAAAACCCCGTCTGTACTAAAAGTACAAATATTAGCTGAGCATGGTGGTGCGACCTGTAGTCTCACCTACTCGGGAGGTTGAGGCAGGAGAATCACTCGGACCCAGGAGGTGGAGGCTGCAGGGAGCTGAGATTATGCCACTGCACTCCAGCCAGGGCGAACAACACTCTGTCTCAAAAAAAAAAAAAAAAAAAAAAGAATAAGAAATAAGCAGCATATTTACTTCAAAATGTAATAAAGGACCTCTGACCTAATTTCCAAGGAGGTTTTTTCTTTTTATTTTAGCAGGCATTTCACCTATTGAAACAGGTGCACAATTACAAGTTCAAGGTTGAAATCTGAACATTTCCTCTGTTAAACCATGGCGTAACCCGAGGATAGATAAGTTTCAGTGAAACGACAGCCACCAAGAAACACACACGAGTTTTCTCAATCTCCCCCATTAATGACTTTCATTATTTGTAGACTCTTCCTAGTCTACTAATGAAAGTGAATTCTAAATAGCACAATCATGGTATGACAAACACGAAAGAACAAAATATTCCAGAGAAACCTGAGTGTCCAGCATGAATGCCTGCTCTTTTCTCCTTCTGCTTTAGGCAAAGGGGTTGGGATCCCTTATTGTTAGAACTAGTTATTTTCTTAACACTCTATCATTACCATTAAATCACATGGGATTGGGTTGGTAGCTTGTTTACTTTCTGTTGCAATGTGGCAACTTCAAGTTAAATGCCTTTAATTAAAAGTCAAATTTCTCTAGACCAGTGGTCAGCAACCTTTTTGGGACCAGGATGGGTTTTGTGGAAGACAATTTTTCCACCGGAAGCGGGGCAGAGGATGATTTCAGGATGATTCAAGTGCATTACATTTATTGTGCACTTTATTTCCATTATTATTACGTTGTAATATGTAATGAAATAATTATACAATTCACCATCATGTAGAATCAGTGGGAGCCTTGAGCTTCTTTTCCTGCAACTAGACGATCCCGTCTGGGGGTGATGGGAGACTGATCTGTTAGGAGGTGGAGCTCAGGCAGTAGTGCTTGCTAACCCGGTGGCTCACCTCCTGCTATGTGGTCAGGTCCTAATAAGCCACAGACTGGTACTAGGGGTTGGAGACTCCTGCTCTAGGCTATTCAAATTCTAGACCAGGACACCAATAAAGATTGACACATCCCCACATGCTGGGATATTCTTTATCATTTTGGTTATCAAGGTTGAAAGACAAAGCCAAACGCTTTGAATAGAAGTGTTCAACTGGCTTCTCGGGGCTTTAGGAATCGAAATCACTGATATAGTTTTGCTGTGTCCCCACCCAAATCTTATCTTGAATTGTAGTTCCCATAATCCCCACGTGTCATGGGAGGGGCCTGGTGGGAGGTAAGTGAATCATGGGGTCTGCTACCCCCATGCTATTCCCATGAGACAGAGTGAGTTCTCATGAGATCTGATGGTTTTATAAGGGGCAGAAGCTCAGCTTCACTTGGCTCTCCTTCTTCCTGCCATCATGCGAAGAAGGACATGTTTGCTTCCCCTTCCACCGTGATTGTAAGTTTCCTGAGGCTTCCCCAGCCACGTGGAACCGTGAGTCAATTAAACTTCTTTTCTTTATAAATTACCCAGTCTCTGGGCAGTTCTTTATAGCAGCACGAGAACGGACTAATACAATCATTCAGTATGTTACCTGCCAATCTCAGATAGAACTCAGTGGATATGAAATCTAGTTTCCCTAGTCTTCAATGCAGGCTAACAGTATGTTATAGTAATAATGAGAGTAATAGTCATATAATATTTTATAAATATTCAATGATTTACTGGCTGAAATGATCATAAAACTTTATTAGTGGATCCATTATTCATATTTATACTATAAGTTAGTGATTATGCAATTCATATTGTTTTGTGTTTCTTATTTATTTGCATTGCTGTATTTGATTTTTCACAATTTACATCACTTTTAGTGGATTTAGCAGTTATGGAAATGTGCTGCTCAGATCTCCTGCTGTGGGGAAGGTGTAGTTGGTGCACAGCTGCTGGGCTCTGAACCTATCATTGCATTTCTTCAAAGGCTACATTTCCCACAAGCTGCTCTCAGCCAATACCTGAGAATGGCAGGGACATTAAGGCAGGTCAAACCCTGCAAAGAGCAGGTGTCTTCCACAGGGTGACTTTGGCTTGAATATGTCTCATTTGCCTGGCTGAAGCTTCTTAAAATGTCCCTTCATGCTGAGACTCTACTTATTCAACCCTTTCTGTCCTCCCACCTTCAAACTGTCAGAACTTGTATCATTGTCTGAAGGCCGGCCTTGCCTCTTCTAGCTCCCCTCATTCCTTCTCTAAGAGGTGTTTCAAATAAATCTCTTGCATATTTAATCCCATCTTCATGTCTGCTTTTGGAGGGTCTGAACTAACGCAAGAGATACTGTTAGTGTTCCAAGAGGCAGTAGTGTGATCATGTTGAATGCTCAACTACCTACCTTTAGCTTCCATATCATATGAAATAACATTACATATCTTTGTTATTTCTTCTTTAAACATTTTTATTGTGAAATATAACATGCAAATATATAGGAATGTGCACAAAACAAGATCGTACAGCCTAATGAATGATCGTTAAGCAAATGCTCATGGAACCGCTAGAAAGATCATGAAATAGGACATTGCCAGAACCTAGAAGGTCCCCAAATGTTTCCTCCTAGACATTACTTCTTCTCTACCATATGGAGAAAGAACTTTACTAACTTTTAAGTCAACAGCCTTTTTGCATTGGTTTACGGTTTTCTCTCCTAAGCATGCATCCCCAAACAATGAACTTTCATTTTGCCTTCTTTTTTTCACTCTATATAAATGGAGTCATGCACTATATTTTGTGTCTTGCATCTTTCACTCATTATGTGCTTAATATGCAACCATGCTCATCATATATTTGTAGTTTGTTAAATTTTATTGCAATATAGTACTCCATCTTACAATATATGAACTTAGTTATCCATTTTCTATTAATGGATACTTGAATTATTTCAAGACTGGGATTATTAAAAAAATGCTGTGGACATTCTTGGATCTGTTTCTTAGTGCATATGCATGCATTTGTTTGGTATCTCCTAGCATAGTGCTTGAATTTCTGATCATAGGATATGTGTACCTTCATTTCAGAGAGAATAGTGGACTGGTTTCCAAAGTCATTATATCAATTTACACTCCCACCTGCAGTGTGTAAGTTGCTCTGCACCCTCCCCAATACCTGCTATTGTCAGTCTGTTTAAAGAAAAATAAAAAGCCAAAAGTTAGAGAAATCACATCTTTAGGGGAATTGAGAAATAATACTTTAGAGTGGAAGTTAACATGCAGATTGTGAAAAGTATGAGTCAGGAAGATACAGATTTTTTTTCTCCTTCTGTAAATGGATCTTTAATGGTATTTACCTTGAGAAGGTGTTGTAGGAATAGGTAACAGAATTCATGCAATGTACTTAGAACAGTAGCTGAAACATGATAAAGAATCTTAAGTACTATAATCCATAAATAATCATAAATACTATTACTTCTATTTTTAATTTCCATGGAAGAAAAGGTATTTGGAATAAATAGAAGTTTGAAAGGAGGTATTGAAATATTGAGCAGTTTGGTAGAAAAGGTATATTCTGGACAGAAGGAAACTTAGAAGCAAAACCATCTGTGGAGAGTGAGATGCTTTGGCTGACACATGGAGGAGTAGAAGGAGGATAATTCTGGAAATTGGGGTTGAGAGATCGTTGAGTATAGGGAAGAGCTTTAATGATTGATGAGGTATTTAGATCCCTTCTTTTCTACTTTGACACTTGAGGAAGATTCTTTTTTTTTTGAGATGGAGTTTCACCTTGTTGCCCAGGCTGGAGTGCAAAGGCACGATCTCAGCTCACTGCAACCTCTACCTCCTGGGTTCAAGCGATTCTCCTGATCAGCCTCCCAAGTAGCTGGGATTACAGGTATGTACCACCATGCCTGGCTGATTTTGTATTTTTAGTAGAGACAGGGTTTCTCCATGTTGGTCAGGCTGGTCTCGAACTCCTGACCTCAGGTTATCTGCCTGGCTTGGCCTCCCAAAGTGCTGGGATTACAGGCATGAGCCACTGCGTCGGCCTTTTTTTTTTTTTCCCCCAAATTTTCCTGTTGTTTCTGCATACTGGCTTTGTATTAGTCTGTTTTCATGCTGCTGATAAAGACATATCCAGGACTGGGTAATTTATAAAGAAAAAGAGGTTCAATGGACTCAGTTCCACATGGATGGGGAGGCCTCACAATCATGATGGAAGGCAAAAGGCACATCTTTATGTGGTGGCAGGCAAGAGAGAATAAGAACAAAGTGAAAGGGGTTTCCCCTTATAAAGCTATCAGCTCTTGTGTGATTTATTCACTACCATGAAAACAGTATGGGGAAGATTCAATTATCTCCCACGAGGTCCCTCCCACAACATGTGGGAATTATGGGAGCTACAATTCAAGATGAGATTTGGGTGAGGACACAGCCAAACCATATCAGGCCTCTTCCTTGATTAGTTCCTATTTCTTGTTTTATCTATTTAAGTTATTACATCATTATGGCAAATTGCAGAAAAATGATCACAGATTCTTTCCCTTCCACTAAGAAGGCCAGTCTATCTTTGTAACTCTTCAATCTGGACCGGCCTGTGATAAGATTTGGCTGCGTCCTCACCCAGATCTCACCTTGAATTGTAATAATCCCCAGGTGTCAATAGTGAGCCAGGTGGAGATAATAGAATCATGGGGGCAGTTATCCCCATACTGTTCTTGTGGTAGTGAGTAAGTCTCGTGAGATCTGATGGTTTTATAAACGGGAGTTCCCCTGCACAAGCGCTCTCTTGCCTGCTTCCATGTAAGACGTCCGTCCGTTTGCTCTTCCTTCATCTCCATTACGATTGTGAGGCTTCTTCAGCCATGTGGAGCTGTGAGTTCATTAAACCTCTTTCCTTTATAAATTACTCGGTCTTGGGTATGTCTTTATTAGTAATGTGAGAATTGACCAATAGACCCTGTGACTCATTTAGGCCAACTGATTGTGGGAGATAAGGCATGGTACGAATTCTGAGCCTAAGGCTCAATAAGTTTTCCACAATTCTGTTTACTTTCTTGGAATCCTCAGATGACCATGGGAACAAACCCTCACTAGCTTGCTGTAGAGACTACATGGAAAGGGGCTCCAGGAGTCCCATTCATCCCAGACAACACCAACTTAAAGCAGTCAGATCTGGCCAATCCATAAGATGACCAAGGACGTAGGAGTGAGCCCACCTGAGTAATTATCCCAGCCCAGACCAGCTCAGCCTAGAAGAACCACTCTAATTGCTGACTGCAAAAATGAGGTAGTTGTTGTTTTAAGCCATTAAATCCTGGGGAACTTTGTTTTGCAGCAAAAGCTAACTGATGCACACAAACTTATTTTAGAGTCTCTTTCAGATTATTCTACCACTTAGTTTTCAAAGTGACATTTTTTCCCTTTGCTGTATCTGCTAATTCTCCATTATGGTGGTTCATTTCTTTATAAAGATTGTAATTTTTTATGCTGACCCATTTGCAGTGAAGAATTTTGTTGAGAGCCTCTGCATTTCCTGGTTATGATTGTAAAAGAAGAGTTTTTAGTTTTCTTCTCCTTGAACCCTAGCAATTTCACTAGTCTGAATGACGCATTAATTTTTTTGGCTTGTAAATTTTGCACTTTGTGAGTGGTTTAAATTTGTATGTAGATAGCAAGATTGTTTTCTGTTACTTTGGTTAGTTGGATACTTTTTCTAAATGCACTTTTCATAAGTTGGGAAGCTTTTTTGTGATTCTCAGTATTACCTGGTGACTGAATTTAAGCTCCTCCACTTTTAGCCCCTGAAGCTACATCCTCTATTCTCTAACGGGTGTTAAAGCCTCAGCCCTACAGGGCAGTTTAAAATTTTGGCTTCTGAAAATAGTTTCTTTTCTTGTTTGTTTTTGCATCATGTTTGTTTCTATGTATGTCAGGTCAATCTATAATATTTCTGTACATCTGGCTAGGATTCTGAAGCATTGATGACTGTCTGCTGAGTAACTGCTACAAATTTAGAGTACATTCATTATTGGTTCTACTCCCTCTATTAGCTTCGTTCAACCTCTTTAATTATCTGTCTTACCCCGTCTCCTCTGAGTAGTTAATAAGCTTGTTGGAGGAAAGGACCTCATTTTGTTCTTTTTGTATTCTGCCTCTTCAAAAATATCTAGGATAATAAATATTTTAAAAATCCACTTTTAAAATGTATAATTTAAAAATAATTTGTGAAGTAACAGGCTCCATGGAAAGTTTTAAAAATATACATTAACTGTCAAAAAAACTATATCTCTCACCCCAAACAAGATTCAGATTACGAAATGGAAGTGATAAAGTTTTCTTTACAGTTTGTGAAGGTTGATGAAATATTGAAGAGTGCCTTATTAATGTGAATCTTCCTATTGAGGTCACGTGAACATCAGGGTCACTTCTCTGATCTGCTTTCTATCACCTTAGAGCCAACCTTTTTAAATTTTTTTGATACAGGGTCTTCTTATGTTGCTCAGGATGGAGTGCAGTGGCACAATCATGGCTCACTGCGGTCTTGACCTCCCAGGCTCAAGTGATCCTTCCACCTTAGTCTCCTGAGTAGCTGGGACTGCCCGTGCCACCATGCCCAGCTAATTAAAAAAATTTTTTTTTCAATTTTTTTTTTTTGAGATGGAGTTTCACTCTTGTTGTCCAGGCTGGAGTGCCATGGTGCAATCTTGGCTCACTGCAACCTCCGCCTCCCCGGGTTCTAGTGATTCTCCTGCCTCAGCCTCCCGAGTAGCTGGGATTACAGCCATGCACCACCATGCCCGGCTAATTTTGTATTTTTAGTAGAAACGTGGTTTCTCCATGTTGGTCAGGCTGATCTCAAACTCCCGACCTCAGGTGATCCACACGTCTTGGCCTCCCAAAGTGCTGGGATTACAGGCTTGAGCCACTGCTCCCGGCGCTAATTTTTTTTTTTTTTTTTTTTTAATTGTTTCTAGAAACAAGGTCTTGCTATGTTGCCCAGGCTGGTCTGGAGCTCCTGGGCTCAAGCAATCTGCCTGCCTCAGCCTTCCTAAGTGTTGGGATTACAAGCATAAGCCACTGCACCTGACCCTAAGAAGGACATTTTAAAGGATAAACATCCAGATGAAAAGATAAAGGGTGAGGTCTGGAAGGGGTGTGCCACCCTCTCGGCACTTGGGCAAATTCTTCTTCATTTTCCTGTTGGCCTCTGTGTATTTAGCTTTCTGGAAACTCTAATCATTTTTAATCCAGTCATTGCTGTGGCTACCAGGCATGGCAGGTGAAACTAGACTTCCCCCTGTCTTAGTTGCACTGTGAATGTGTGCTTTCTGCTGTGGGCTTCTTTGTCACAGCCCTGTAGAGATGCCTGGGGGAACGTGTTCTGCCATTCTGATGCATGGACAAACCTAAAAGGGAGGAAGTATGAACCCTCCATGTGGCAATGCTTGACCAGTAGAAGATGGGCGACTGGATGAGTCCTCTGCTTTTTCATCCCCCAGGTTGATAACCCGGCATCACATCAACACGACTTCTCAGAGAGTCTCCAGGAGGTGGGAGGATCAAGGCTCTGTTGCCCATAGTGATGACGTTTTGTAACATACGTTTGGTTTGACTTTCTCTCCTCAATTCCTTTCTACTAAGTCCCTTACTCTTGTTCCTTAGGATTACTGCCCCTAAATTCCTCTCACCTTGTCTCAGGAAACCCAGGCTAATACAGGGAAACGAAACTGATACATCAGAGAACAGTTTGTAAAGAGGCCTAACTTCCCTGAAGGAGGGTTTAACTTTATCAATCAATTCAAAAATCTTTAGAAACATATGTCTGGTTGAGAAAAAATTGGCCAAGTTGAAGAGAATGTCTTTTAGAATTCTAGAGCCTGGAGAGGCCTGCAGAAGGACATTGTTAATTCTGGTGAAGGAATTATTAAGCCATAGATGCCTAGGAGGTTGAATTGGTAGGGAAGGGTGTACTGGTAGTGCAGAGCCAAAATAAGGCGGAACTTTGAACTTCCAAAGCAACGAAATGTTTTTCTCCCATATTGTGAGCTCTGCGTTCTCCACTAACTTCCTCTCTTTTTCTTAATTGAAAAGGATGTATTTTGGCGTTGTTTAAGAGATGTGCTGGAACCATGTGGCTCCAACTGATAATTGAATCAAGAATCTGGTGTCTAATGTGGGCAGACCAGATGGCTAACAGCTTCTGCAAAATGTTACTCGAATAAAGCCCATTCTTCTATGACTAATAAACTGTATGTGGCAATAAGATATTTAGAAGGTTGAGGCCAAAGAGAATAAAATGCTCTCTAGGCCCTCTAACGCTGGTTGGTTTCCTGCCTTGACCAAACTGCTGACAGCGCATATCTCAATTAGCTGGGGAATTTTTTGTGTGTCTTTTTCAGGGTGGTGCTGATAAGCTCTGCTGTTAGTAGTGGACACTGGTTTGATTTTAACCAAAACTTTCTTTTGGGAATTATGCTTAGGGTAACTTGAACAGAGACTTATGAGACAAAGGGAAATCTACTCTATCTCTTTAGTGAACATTTATCAAATAGAACAGTGTATAAAACTTATTCTATCAAGAAAAGCCAGCCTCTATATGAAACATGGCTTCTCTCAAGTTTAAACAGATTGTTATATAAATAATAGGTGGCAGTGAAAATAGCAAGAACAACAAGTTATCAAGAGTCTACCTGTGCGAGGCTAGATACTGTGGCTACTTTCCATACAGCATTTCTAGTCCTCAGAACAACTCTGCAAGGTAAATACTATTATCCTCATTTTCCAATTGAAGAAAATGTGCTTTCAAGGACACACTGCTGATAAATTGCAGTGCCTCAATTAGAATAATCATCATCACTGTAATCAAAAAGATTGCTGGCATTTGTTATGTACATACTGATGACCACATCTGGGATGAGCACCTTACATATGATTTTAAAATTTAATTCTCATCATAACCCCTTGAGTTAGTTCATGCCTATTCTAGAAGAAGGAAATGACTTTTGAAGGTTAACTTCATCAAGGGCAAATAGCAGCTCTGGGATTTTAACTGAGATATGAAGGGCTCTTAAGCCTTCATTTATCCTGTGAAGGCTCTGAAAACAGATTTCTTGTATCTTGCCCTGTGCATGATAGAAACGTTTCTCAACCCACATGGTTCTATCAAGCATATGACAGAGTAACTTCCATTTCCCACTATTGTCCCAAGGGTCTGGCTAACGCTGCTCTCTTTAAGGAGCTGCTAACATCTCTAGTTTAAGCAATGTGCAAAACAACTGATGTGAATAAAATAGCTTCCTCCAAGGCCTCTTTTGTACACAATTCATTTTCTGGAGTAACATAACCTAGAGATAGCCCTGCAGGGTCAACCAGTGAAAACATTGGTAACTTCAGTGCCTCAGTAAAGCAATGAACAAGATTTAATGGAAATTAGGCACATTTCTATGGTAAATCAGTTCCATTTGTGAGATTTGCTCAAACAGTGTTTAAGAAGCCATGGCAAGCTAGAAAACTACATTGACAATTGATTCCAAAATCTGCTGTCATATTCTCCTTCCTTCTGACGTGGCATGTTTCTCTCTTAGATGGCAAAATTATAGATCCCTGGGATTCTAGGTAGGAAGAAATAATTTTAAATATAGGTTGCATAGCAACTTTTTGGGTTTTAGCAAAGCATCTTTGACATTTCTGCCTTCAGAGGGGAGCCTAAGGACGATACAAAGGAGGAAAGAAACAGAAAAAACAGTCTCGTTTTTATTTCTAGACTTGCCAACAAAGTGTTAGCCAATTTCCTTATTTTCTATTTGATTCCCCAAACACCCAGCCTTTCCTTTTACACTCACCCTTTAACTTTTTTTTTTTTTTGAGACAGGGTCTTACTCTGTCACCCTGGCTGGAGTGCAGTGGTGTGATCTCCGCTTACTGTAACCTCCGCCTCCTGAGTTAAAGCGATCCTCCCACCTCAGCCTCCCAAGTAGCTGGGACTACAGATGCGCACCACCACACCTGGCTAATTTTTGTATTTTTTGGTAGAAACAGGGTTTTACCATGTTGGCCAGGCTGGTCTTGAACTCCTGATCTCAAGTGATCCACCTGCCTCAGCCTCCCAAAGTGCTGGGATTACAGGTATGAGCCACTGTGCTTGGCCCTTTAACATTTTTTACTTAAATAAAAAGCAGAACTTTTATTGAGAGTTTCTTAAAAGTAAAGCCTATTAGCTAATTCCTAAATGACAGAATAATATAGTGATATAAATCTCTGGCACGCAAAAATACAGTTTTCACACACAATTGTATTGTGTATGAAATTGCAAGCTAAAGCTAGTGAATTGCAAGCTAAATTGTGAATTGCATTGTGTATGAATTGCATTGTGTCTGAAATTGCAAGCTAAAGCTAGTGAATTGTAAGCTAAAGAGTAAAGTGCATGGATAGAAATAAGACCCACTGCTAATAAGCTGTAGTAAATTGGAAAAGGCTATCGATCTCTGTGAACAGTTTCTATATCTGTAAATTGGCGTTACTGGTTTTAAGTGCCTCTAATATTGTTCTAGGCCCTAAGATTTTTGTGTATTCCATTCTATACAAATGCAAGATCATAATATAGACAATACCCAAGAAGAAAAGATGAGGAATTCCTGGTTATAATCTGCTAATTTATTTGTCTGTTGTATGGCTTATGGTTTTTCTTTACTGCTTTTCCTAAAGGGACACAAGTGAGTTACCATTGTCCTGTAATTTCTGTTTAGAAACCCTTTTCAAAGAGAGAAATCCTGCTGGCTCTCACTGGCCTTTGATTTGAAAGTGTCACCAGAAAAAAACATATATCTGCCTGTGATTTAACCAAGTCCAGACTCTTGAGTGAAAGGGCAGAACCCAGGGGGTTGATCTGATTTTCCAGATCCTTTAATGTGAATTGAATGCAAGCTCACGACGATGTCTTTCATTGGCTGACATCTTCCCTTTCTTCTCATATCCCAAATAAGAGGAGACAGTGCAGAACCTGGGTCATGTGAAAGGGAAAGTAGGCATGCCTGCATACGCTTTCCCCATGCCCCAAGAAATAAGAGGAAAGAGAGTTCTGTATTTGTTGATTGCCTTACTGAAGTAAGCCACTTACTGTGGTAAAGCATATGTGAAGGCCTTACTGTTTTTTCTTTTTTTGACGGAGTTTCGCTCCTTTGCCCAGGCTGGAGTGAAGTTGTGTGATCTCTCGGCTCACTGCAACCCAACCTCCGCCTCCCGGGTTCAAGAGATTCTCCTGCCTCAGCCTCCCGAGTATCTGGGATTACAGGCTTACGCCACCACACCTGGCTAGTTTTTGTTAGAGATGGTGTTTTACTATGTTGATGAGGCTGGTCTCGAACTCTTGACCTCAGGTGATCCACCTGCCTCAGCCTCTCAAAGTATTATGATTACAGGCATGAGCCATGGCTCCTGGCTGGGCCTTACTGTTTTTACTTTACAGATAGAGAAACTGAAGTATGGCATGATTAATACCTAAAAAATTACACAGCTAGACACTTGTGGAGTAGGAATTCAGTCCTAGATGTGTCTCTACTGCCTCCCCTAAATGCTGGGTCCATGGTGCCATAAAAGCAGGGGGCATCCCATGGCCTGCAGCAATTGTTGACAGTAAGTTAGATTGTTTCTCTGTTTTTAAGTTCAAGGATGTGAGTTGAATTAGTAAATGTTTTATAGTGGAGTCTATAAAAAAAAAAATGCACGGCTAGGCATGGTGGCTCACACCTGTAATCCCAGCACTTTGGGAGGCCGAGGTGGGTGGATCACCTGAGGTCCGGAGTTCGAGACCAGCCTGGCCAACGTGGCAAAACCCCGTCTCTACTAAAAATTAGCTGGGTGTGGTGGTGCACATCTGTAATCCCTTTTACTTGGGAGGCTGAGGTAGGAGAATCACTTGAATCCCGGAGGTGGAGGTTGCAGTGAGCTGAGATCGCACCACTGCACTCCAGCCTGGGCGACAGAGCAAGACTCTGTCTCAAAAAAAAAAAAAAAAAAAATGTTCTAGGCTGATGCGGTGGCTCATGCCTGTATTTGCAGCATTTCGAGAGGTGGGAGGATTGCTTGAGATGAGGAGTTTGAGACCAGCCTGGGCAACACAGCAAGACCCTGCTTTTACAAAAATTAAACAATTAGCTGCAGTGAGCCACAATTGCATCACTGCACTCCAGCCTGGGCAACAGAGTGAGGCTCTGTTAAAAAAAAAAGAAAAAAAGGTGCTTTGAACACCTTCATTAGGAATTTGTGCTGAGTGAATTTTTTTGTACCTATTGATTTTTTTTAATTGCTTTTAAAGTAAGTGACGCTCAGAGAAGATAAGAAAATATGTACCTATAGTAGCGAGTTTGAGGGCAGGGGGTACATATCTACCAGGAGGCAGCCTCTGATAATAGTCTTCACACAGGGCATTGCACAAGTATATCACTGATGAAATTTAGAAAAAAAAAATAGCCTTTTCCCAAACCCCTGAAGGAGGTGAGTCAGTGATGAAGAGGTATTAGCGACACCATATTTTCTTTAGGCCTAATCAGAACATGTTGGCCAAGATTTCTGAAAATCAAATTACAAACAGGCAGTTGGTAGCTTCATAAAAGGCAATATCTGTCTGGGTGAAGTAGCCGCAACCACAAGAACATAGCAAAGAAAGAAAAGGTGTGGGTGGATTTTTTCCCTTTATTTTCACAATTTCATTTTATAGATTGCTCTGTAACATCTGTTGGTTATTGAAAACCCCACGAAGAAAATTAAAGGGCCACTGTTCATGGCTTTGCGGCTTTGCAAACACACACTGCGGAGTGGCTCATTTCTGAATATATAACTACAAGGCATGCTCTAGCATCAGCTCAGTTTGCCTCGTTTCCTTATTCTTGTAAACGCGAAGGAGGATTGTTTCTTTTACATAGACTCTGCCTGCCCTTTCCCTGCAACTCACCAAAGCAAAATAAACTACACTTTGGAAAATCCTGTCAAATGTAGCTTGGATTTGATATTTCTATTGACATTTTTCAGTTATACTAGATGAAAACTAGATATGTTGCTCTCTCCCTCCCTCCCTTCTTTCCTCTCTCTCCCATCTTTATTTTTGTTTTTACTTTTTGTTCGTATCAAAGATATAAATGTATAAAGCTGAAAGAGTCAAATAATTATGAAAAACAGCAGTTCCCTGTTCCTGTCTGCCTATCTTCTTCTCCCTAGGGAAAACTACATTCCCCCATCTTCCTATCTTCCTTCCTTCCTTCCTTCCTTCCTTCCTTCCTTCCTTCCTCCCTTCCTTCCTCCCTTCCTTCCTCCCTTCCTTCCTTTCTCCCTCCCTTCCTTCCTTTCTCCCTCCCTCCCTTTCTCTGTCCCTCCCTCCCTTTCTCTGTCCCTCCCTCCCTCCTCTTTCTTTCTTTCTTTCTTTCTTTCTTTCTTTCTTTCTTTCTTTCTTTCTTTCTTTCTTCTCTTTCTTCCTTTTTTCTTTCTCTTTCCTTCCTTCCTTTCTCTTTCTTTCTTTCTCTCTCTCTCTTTCTTTCTTCTTTCCTTCTTTCTCTTTCTCTCCCTTCCTTCCTCCCTCCCTTCCTTCCTTCCTTCCTTCCTTCCTTCCTTCCTTCCTTCCTTCCTTCCTTCTCTCTGTCTCTCTTTCTTTCTCTTTCTTTTCTTTCCTTCTTTCTTTCTTTCCTTCCTTCCTTCCTTCCTTCCTTCCTTCCTTCCTTCCTTCCTTCTTTCTTCTTTCTTTCCTTCCTCCCTTCCCTCCCTCCCTCCCTTCCCTTCTCTTTCCTTCCTTCCTTCTTTCCCTTTTCTCTTTCTCTCTTTCTTTCCTTTGTTCCTTCCTTTCTCCCTCCCCCCCTTCCCTTCCTTCCTTCATTCCTCTCCCTCTCTCTCTTTCTCCTTCTTGCCCTCCTTTCTTCTTCTTTTTTTTAAAGATGAGTTTCCACTTTGTTGCTTAGGCTGGCCTCAAACTCCAGGGCCCAAGTGATCCTCCCACCTCAGCCTTCCCAAGTAGCTGAGACTACAGGTGCACACTACTGTGCCCAGCTTGCATTTAGTTTTTTGCCTCTAAATAACATGCTTATAGGACTACTCTATTTTTCAGTTTTATGCATTGTCTATCAGTTTCTCACTGTAGAAGATGAGAATTTTGTTTTCTTTCCTTCCCCATCTTCACCACACCTATCCACTCCTTCCATATATTTACTTATTTTTTCACTATGATTATGCTGTAATTTTGTTTGGATTAAAAGTCAGCGTTCACGTATTATGAGAGATATTCACAGGTTTGTAATCATAATGTTCCTTTTGTTCATACCACTCTGACCATTTTCCTTTCTGGAAGATTCTTTTGTTTATACCACTCTGACCATTCATCCCAGTCTATGCCTGTTTGTCTGGTGTGATAAACAGCAATGCTCTCTCTCGCTGTCAGTACATCCCAGTTTGGAAAACATGCTATTTAACACAAAGCCTTTGCCAATTATCCGGGGATATTCTAGCAATTACATTGTACCGGGAGAGATTTCTTCCAGAGCCTTTTGACTAACTGCAGTTGGAACTAGTCCTCTATGCCAGTGTACAGCTGTCATTCTGGGGTCGCTATTTATATCATCTAGTAGAGTCCCACCATCCCTTTCTTATGTTGAATCTCCTTTTCCCTGTATTTCATACTTTCCTCTTTCTTGATTTATTCCCTCCTATTAATGGGCTTAATCTTTTAGCAGCATCCTGACGAAGAATGCACAGGAGGCAACTTTTTTCAGTCCTTGCATGTCTGAAAGCTATTTTCTTGACTCTCTATCATCACAGTCAATGGAGGGTTTACCTGCATATAGTATTTGAGTTTCAGGAAAAATGTACCTTCAGAATTTCTAAGGCAATTGTTCTATTGCCTTTTACTTTCTAGTTTTCTTGGGGAGAAGTCTGAAGGCATTCTTTATATATAACCTGCACTTTTTTTTATTTTTCTCTTTTCTTTCTGGAAACTCTTAGGATCTTTTTTGTGCCATTTTCCTGAAATTTCATGATGTACATGGTTCTATTTTTGTCTATTATGCTGTATGTGTAATTAACTTTTTCAACCAGGAAACTTATCTGAGAGTTCTGGGTAATTAACAAACTTATTTCTTCAGTGACTTACTCTCTATTTGCTAAAACGTTTGGTCTCTTTGTATGGCTTTTAAATGTCCAAAATTTCTCTCTTATTTTAGCTCAAATCTGTGGTAAATTTCCTAAATACTAACATACTCCCTCTTTCTCCACATCCACATAAATGACTTTTTAATTTATGTTTTCATTTTACTTGTTTTCTGAATGTTCTTTTTAAAAGTATAAATTCTTATTTTCATTTTATATATAAATTTTTTTTTGTTTTCTTCTCCTGGCATAGTTTCTATTTTTCCTAAGTTTTCCTTTCTGTTTCTTTATTGTGGTCTTTGCATTTTATTAGAGGTTTTGTGCAGATATTTGCTAATTCTTGGCTGTATAATTATAGATCAAATTTGTTTTATATTAAAAGAAAACAACTTCAAATTCTCAAGGATTAAAGGAATGCATATTGTACTTTTTTGAACTTTTTTTTTTTTTTTTAGATAGAGTCATTCTGTCACCCAGGCTGAAGTGCAGTGGCATGATCTTGGCTCACTGCAACCTCTGTCTCCCGGGTTCAAGTGGTTCTCATGCCTCAGCCTTCCAAGTAGCTAAGACTACAGTCACAACACCACACCCAGCTAATTTTTTGGTATAGTAGAGACAGGGTTTTGCCATATTGGCCAGGCTAGTCTTGAACTCTTGGCCTTAAGTAATCCGCCCGCCTAGTCCTCCCAAAGTGTGGAGATTACAGGCGTGAGCCACCTCTCCTGGCCTACATTTTTGAAAGCCTCTAGGACTGGGTGCAGTGGCCCACACCTGTAATACCAGCACTTTGGGAGGCTGAGGCATGTGGATCACTTGAGGTCAGGAGATCAAAACCAGCCTGGCCAACATGGCAAAACCATGTCTCTTCTTTTTTTTTTTTTTTAAATTTCTTTTTTTAAAAAATTATTATTATACTTTAGGTTTTAGGGTACATGTGCACAATGTGCAGGTTTGTTACATATGTATCCATGTGCCATGTTGTTTTGCTGCACCCATTAACTCGTCATTTAGCATTAGGTATATCCCCTAATGCTGTCCCTCCCCCCCTCCCCCCACCCCACAACAGTCCCCGGAGTGTGATGTTCCCCTTCCCGTATCCATGAGTTCTCATTGTTCAATTCCCACCTATGAGTGAGAACATGTGGTGTTTGGTTTTTTGTCCTTGTGATAGTTTACTGAGAATGATGTTTTCCAGTTTCATCCATGTCCCTACAAAGGACATGAACTCATCATTTTTTATGGCTGCATAGTATTCCATGGTGTATATGTGCCACATTTTCTTAATCCAGTCTATCGTTGTTGGACATTTGGGTTGGTTCCAACTCTTTGCTATTGTGAATAGTGCCGCAATAAACATACGTGTGTATGTGTCTTTATAGCAGCATGATTTATAATCCTTTGGGTATATACCCAGTAATGAGATGGCTGGGTAAAATGGTATTTCTAGTTCTAGATCCCTGAGGAATCGCCACACTGACTTCCACAATGGTTGAACTAGTTTACAGTCCCACCAACAGTGTGAAAGTGTTCCTGTTTCTCCACATCCTCTCCAGCACCTGTTGTTTCCTGATTTGTTAATGATGGCCATTCTAACTGGTGCGAGATGGTATCTCATTATGGTTTTGATTTGCATTTCTCTGATGGCCAGTGATGATGAGTATTTTTTCATGTGTTTTTTGGCTGCATAAATGTCTTCTTTTGAGAAGTGTCTGTTCATGTCCTTTGCCCACTTTTTGATGGGGTTGTTTGTTTTTTTCTTGTAAATTTGTTTGAGTTCATTGTAGATTCTGGATATTAACCCTTTGTCAGATGAGTAGATTGCAAAAATTTTCTCCCATTCTGTAGGTTGCCTGTTCACTCTGATGGTAGTTTCTTTTGCTGTGCAGAAGCTCTTTAATTTAATTAGATCCCATTTGTCAATTTTGGCTTTTGTTGCCATTGCTTTTGGTGTTTTAGACATGAAGTCCTTGCCCACGCCTATGTCCTGAATGGTATTGCCTAGGTTTTCTTCTAGGGTTTTTATGATTTTAGGTCTAACATGTAAATCTTTAATCCATCTTGAATTAATTTTTGTATAAGGTGTGAGGAAGGGATCCAGTTTCAGCTTCCTACATATGGCTAGCCAGTTTTCCCAGCACCATTTATTAAATAGGGAATCCTTCCCCATATCTTGTCTTTGTCAAGTTTGTCAAAGATCAGATAGTTGCAGATATGTGGCATTATTTCTGAGGACTCTGTTCTGTTCCATTGATCTATGTCTCTGTTGTGGTACCAGTACCATGCTGTTTTGGTGACTGTAGCCTTGTAATATAGTTTGAGGTCAGGTAGTGTGATGCCTCCAGCTTTGTTCTTTTGGCTTAGGATTGACTTGGCGATGCGGGCTCTTTTTTGGTTCCATATGAACTTTAAAGTAGTTTTTTCCAATTCTGTGAAGAAAGTCATTGGAAGCTTGATGGGGATGGCATTGAATCTGTAAATTACCTTGGGCAGTATGGCCATTTTCACGATATTGATTCTTCCAACCCATGAGCATGGAATGTTCTTCCATTTGTTTGTATCCTCTTTTATTTCGTTGAGCAGTGGTTTGTAGTTCTCCTTGAAGAGGTCCTTCACATCCCTTGTAAGTTGGATTCCTAGGTATTTTATTCTCTTTGAAGCAATTGTGAATGGGAGTTCACTCATGATTTGGCTCTCTGTTTGTCTGTGATTGGTGTACAAGAATGCTTGTGATTTTTGTACATTGATTTTGTATCCTGAGACTTTGCTGAAGTTGCTAATCAGCTTAAGGAGATTTGGGGCTGAGATGATGGGGTTTTCTAGATGTACAATCATGTCATCTGCAAACAGGGACAATTTGACTTCCTGTTTTCCTAACTGAATACCCTTTATTTCCTTCTCCTGCCTGATTGCCCTTGCCAGAACTTCCAGCACTATGTTGAATAGGAGTGGTGAGAGAGGGCATCCCTGTCTTGTGCCAGTTTTCAAGGGGAATGCTTCCAGTTTTTGCCCATTCAGTATGATATTGGCTGTGGGTTTGTCATAGATAGCTCTTATTATTTTGAGATACATCCCATCAATATCTAATTTATTGAGAGTTTTTAGCATGAAGGGTTGTTGAATTTTGTCAAAGGCCTTTTCTGCATCTATTGAGATAATCATGTGGTTTTTGTCTTTGGTTCTGTTTATATGCTGGATTACATTTATTGATTTGTGTATGTTGAACCAGCCTTGCATCCCAGGGATGAAGCCCACTTGATCATGGTGTATAAGCTTTTTGATGTGCTGCTGGATTCGGTTTGCCAGTATTTTATTGAGGATTTTTGCATCAATGTTCATCAAGGATATTGGTCTGAAATTCTCTTTTTTGGTTATGTCTCTGCCAGGCTTTGGTATCAGGATGATGCTGGCCTCATAAAATGTGTTAAGGGAGGATTCCCTCTTTTTCTATCCATTGGAATAGTTTCAGAAGGAATGGTACCAGTTCCTCCTTGTACCTCTGGTAGAATTCGGCTGTGAATCCATCAGGTCCTGGGTTCTTTTTGGTTGGTAAGCTATTGATTATTGCCTCAATTTCAGAGCCTGTTATTGGTCTATTCAGAGATTCAACTTCTTCCTGGTTTAGTCTTGGGAGGGTGTATTTGTTGAGGAATTTATCCATTTCTTCTAGATTTTCTAGTTTATTTGCATAGAGGTGTTTGTAGTATTCTCTGATGGTAGATTGTATTTCTGTGGGATCGGTGGTAATATCCCTTTTCATTTTTTATTGCATCTATTTGATTCTTCTCTCTTTTCTTCTTTATTAGTCTTGCTAGCAGTCTATCAATTTTGTTGATCTTTTCAAAAAACTAGCTCCTGGATTCATTAATTTTTTGAAGGGTTTTTTGTGTCTCTATTTCCTTCAGTTCTGCTCTGATTTTAATTATTTCTAGCCTTCTGCTAGCTGTTGAATGTGTTTGCTCTTGCTTTTCTAGTTCTTTTAATTGTGATGTTAGGGTGTCAATTTTGGATCTTTCCTGCTTTCTCTTGTGGGCATTTAGTGCTATAAATTTCTCTTTACACACTGCTTTGAATGTGTCCCAGAGATTCTGGTATGTTGTGTCTTTGTTCTCGTTGGTTTCAAAGAACATCTTTATTTCTGCCTTCATTTCATTATGTACCCAATAGTCATTCAGGAGCAGGTTGTTTAGTTTCCATGTAGTTGAGCGGCTTTGAGTGAGTTTCTTAATCCTGAGTTCTAGTTTGATTGCACTGTGTTCTGAGAGACAGTTTGTTATCATTTCTGTTCTTTTACATTTGCTGAGGAGAGCTTTACTTCCAACTATGTGGTCAATTTTGGAATAGATGTGGTGTGGTGCTGAAAAAAATGTATATTCTGTTGATTTGCGTTGGAGAGTTCTGTAGGTGTCTATTAGGTCCACTTTGTGCAGAGTTGAGTTCAATTCCTGGATATCCTTGTTAACTTTCTGTCTCGTTGATCTGTCTAATGTTAAAATCTCCCATTATTATTGTGTGGGAGTTTAAGTCCCTTTGTAGGTCACTCAGGACTTGCTTTATGAATCTGGGTGCTCCTGTGTTGGGTTCATATATATTTAGGATAGTTAGCTCTTCTTGTTGAATTGATCCCTTTATCATTATGTAATGGCCTTCTTTGTCTCTTTTGATCTTTGTTGGTTTAAAGTCTATTTTATCAGAGACTAGGATTGCAACCCCTGCCTTTTTTTGTTTTCCATTTGCTTGATAGATCTTCCTCCATCCCTTTATTTTGAGTCTATGTGTGTCTCTGCCCATGAGATGGGTTTCCTGGATACAGCACACTGGTGGGTCTTGACTCCTTATCCAGTTTGCCAGTCTGTGTCTTCTAATTGGAGCATTTAGCCCATTTACATTTAAAGTTAATATTGTTATGTGTGAATTTGATCCTGTCATTATGATGTTAGTTGGTTATTTTGCTCGTTAGTTGATGCAGTTTCTTCCTAGCCTCGATGGTCTTTACAATTTGGCATGTTTTTGCAGTGGCTGGTACCGGTTGTTCCTTTCCATGTTTAGTGCTTCCTTCAGGAGCTCTTTTAGGGCAGGCCTGGTGGTGACAAAATCACTCAGCATTTGCTTGCCTGTAACGGATTTTATTTCTCCTTCACTGATGAAGCTTAGTTTGGCTGGATATGAAATTCTGGGTTGAAAATTCTTTTCTTTAAGAATGTTGAATATCGGCTCCCACTCTCTTCTGGCTTGTAGAGTTTCTGCCGAGAGATCAGCTGTTAGTCTGATGGGCTTCCCTTTGTGGGTAACCCAACCTTTCTCTCTGGCCGCCCTTAATATTTTTTCCTTCATTTCAACTTTGGTGAATCTGACAATTATGTATCTTGGAGTTGCTCTTCTCAAGGAGTATCTTTGTGGCTTTCTCTGTATTTCCTGAATCTGAATGTTGGTCTGCCTTGCTAGATTGAGGAAGTTCTCTTGGATAATATCTTGCAGAGTGTTTTCCAACTTGGTTGCATTCTCCCCGTCATTTTCAGGTACACCAATCAGACGTAGGTTTGGTCTTTTCACATAGTCCCAAATTTCTTGGAGGCTTTGTTCATTTCTTTTTATTCTTTTTTCTCTCAACTTCCCTTCTCGCTTCATTTCATTCATTTCATCTTCCATCCCTGATACCCTTTCTTCCAGTTGATCGCATCTGCTACCGAGGCTTCTGCAATCTTTGCATAGTTCTTGATACTTGGCTTTCAGCTCCATCATCTCCTTTAAGCCCTTCTCTCCATTGGTTATTCTAGTTATCCATTCTTCTAATTTTTTTTCAAAGTTTTTAACTTCTTTGCTATTGTTTTAAATTTCCTCCTGTAGCTTGGAGTAGTTTGATCGTCTGAAGCCTTCTTCTCTCAACTCATCAAAGTCATTCTCCATCCAGCTTTGTTCTGTTGCTGGTGAGGAACTGCATTCCTTTGGAGGAGGAGAGGTGCTCTGCGTTTTAGAGTTTCCAGTTTTTCTGCTCTGTTTTTTTCCCCATCTTTTTGGTTTTATGTATGTTTGGTCTTTGATGATGGTGATGTACAAATGGGTTTTTGGTGTGGATGTCCTTTCTGTTTGTTAGTTTTCCTTCTACCAGACAGGACCCTCAGCTGCAGGTCTGTTGGAGTTTGCTAGAGGTCCACTCCAGACCCTGTTTGGCTGGGTGTCAGCAGCGGTGGCTGCAGAACAGCGGATTTTCGTGAGACCCCAAATTCATCTGTCTGATAGTTCCTCTGGAAGTTTTGTCTCAGAGGAGTACCTGGCCGAGTGAGGTGTCAGTCTGTCCCTACTGGGGGATGCCTCCCAGTTAGGCTGCTCGGGGGTGAGGGACCCACTTTAGGAGGCAGTCTGTCCGTTCTCAGATCTCCATCTGCATGCTGGGAGAACCACTACTCTCTTCAAAGCTGTCAGTCAGACAGGGACATTTAAGTCTGCAGAGATTCCTGCTGAATTTTTGTTTGTCTGTGCCCTGCCCCCAGAGGTGGAGCCTACAGAGGCAGGCAGGCCTCCTTGAGCTGTGGTGGGCTCCACCCAGTTCGAGCTTCCTGGCTGCTTTGTTTACCTAAGCAAGCCTGGGCAATGGCGGTCGCCCCTCCCCCAGCCTCGCTGCCACCTTGCAGTTTGATCTCAGACTGCTGTGCTAGCAATCAGCGAGACTCCGTGTGCATAGGACCCTCTGAGCCAGGTGCGGGACACAATCTCCTGGTGTGCACTAGGAAAGGGAACTCCCTGACCCCTTGTGCTTCCCGAGTGAGGCAATGCCTCGCCCTGCTTCAGCTCGTGCACAGTGCGCTGCACCGACTGTCCTGCACCTACTCTTTGGCACTCCCTGGTGAGATGAACCCGGTACCTCAAACAGAAATGCAGAAATCAGCAGTCTTCTCTGTCGCTCAGTCTGGGAGCTGTAGACCAGAGCTGTTCCTATTCGGCCATCTTGGCTCCCGAACCAACCATGTCTCTTCTAAAAATAATAATAAAAAAAAATTAGCCAGGCGTGGTGGTGTCCTCATGTATTCCCGGCTACTCCCTGCACTCTAGCCTGGGTAACAGAGCCAAGCCTCTCTCAAAAACAAAAACAAAAACAAAAACAAAAAAAAAAGAAAGAAAGCCTCTAACATTGTGTCTGGAAGGTATAGGTAGTCAACAAATGACGCATTACTATTATGAAAAGAAAGAACATTTTAGGCTTATGAAAGAAGAACATCGAATATGTATATTTTAAAATCAAAACTCTTCTTTGAGATATAACTAAAGCTTTGCACCCATGAATGTGGAGGTTTATATGTTAATTTTATGTGATACTAACCACTATGTGATCAGTTTCTCATTAGTGTTTGATAACACAGGGAAAGTCTTTCAAATTCACAGTTCACTCTGCCTTAGCCTCCAAGTTCCTCTGTGACACAGTGGCCCTCCTTTGTTCCACCCAAAGGGTGGCTGTCCCAGACTGTCACAACAACAACTCTATTTGCTTCCTTCTGGAAGCTGCTTCTCCGTGGTCATGGGAGTGGCTAGGGTGAGGGCTTCTTTGACTTGTTGGGTTGCCAATCCTACTTCTTTGTTATCTCTGTAAAGCTGTCCTGGACCATCCTCATCTTGGGAATGGTAAAAGGCTGGAGCTACACAGTCTGGTCAGTATGGAGTTCTGGTTTACTCACCCTAAACATTTAGGGTGTCTACACGCCTGTTCCAGAAGCCTCCATTCTGCCCGCTGCTGCTCTTGACGTTGTCTGCCTAAGCCACTCTTGGACTTGGACTTGAAAGGAATGTAGTTTTAATCTTTGCACTTAATTTCTGCCAGACTTTTCGGTGAAAATACCGGACATTGTGGTTCTCACTTTCTTTATTATTAAAATGAAAGCAAGACTATCAGCTTTACAGTATGGTTGCAAAGACTATATGGTGCAGCCATGTGAAAACTCTGTATACTCACTGACACAGATTTGACTTGGAAGAGTTTATCCTTCACAAATACTCAAATAACAGCACAGAAATATGAAAAGAATGGGTATTGCTTATAGTAGGATAAAACTGGAAATAAGGCTGGGCTCAGTGGCTCACGCCTCACTCCCTTGGGAGGCTGAGGCAAGCGGATCACCTGAGGTCAGGAGTTTGAGACCAGTCCGGCCAACATGGTGAAACTCCGTCTCTACTAAAAATACAAAAATTAGCCAGGCGTGGTGGCGCACACCTCTAATCCCAACTACTTGAGAGGCTGAAGCAGGAGAATTGCTTGAACTTGAACCCAGGAGGTGGAGGTTGCAGTGAGCCGAGATCACGCCACTGCATTTCAGCTTGGGCGACAGAGCAAGATGCTCTCTGAAAAAAAAAAAAAAAAAAAAAAAAAAAAAAGTAATCATTAATAGAAACTGCAGCTCTTAGAAAGAATGAGGAAGGCAGATTTTATGTACTGGTAGAACAATCTTGCAATTATTTAAGCAAAGTAAACACAAGGCAAATTTGTATGTATAGTATGATATCATTTAGGTAAAACAAGTCAGTATGCTCATACGTATATAAGCATAAATATTTGCATTCTAAAAATATCTGGAAGGAAAGATTTTGAACTGTTGAAAACAGTTACTTCTGGGGAGTGGAATTAGGGAATGGTTAAGTAGGATGGGGTGCTTTTGATTTCTACTTTATACACTTCCATAATTTTTTGCTTTAATTTTTTAGTATCAGAAAAGATTGGAAGAAAACGTTAAGTGACATTACACTTAACTCTGTGAAATTGAAATATGTTAGCGTTTTTTTCTTTTTCACTGATTTTTTCCACCTCCACCCCCACCCTGCTCCTATCCATATTGTCTGTTGTAGATGGATGGGCTCCTGAGAGTTAACAGCCTGCAGGGCTGCACAAAGTGAAGCTTCCTTTGTTGTGAATACAGCCTAGAGCAGCTGGGAGATATTATTGCGGACACCACACCAGCAATGAGGTCATTTTGTGTCTTTCAACATCCTTTGAGGAGGGCACGTAGTTATTGCACCCAGTGAATGCTAGAGTGGAAATCCAATCATACCTACCAGGGCTGAGGGTGTTGTCCTATAGGCTGACAGTGAATGTCTGTTCCTTAAGATAAGGGAACTGGCTTTATGCCTTTAAAAGCCACCTTTTCAAACACTGAGGTGCCTATATCCTTATTAGTTCTTTAGAGATGTTTGGGGCAGATTTCCTCAAGCCATAATCTAATGATTATAATAAAACTATTGTGCTCCAGGATCTCCTTCTATTTCCCTCTCTCTCTAAATTAAATTAATTTTTTTATTTTATCTTTTATTTTATTTTTTTTTGAGACAGGATCTTGCCCTGTCACCCAGGTTGGAGTGCAGTGGTGCGATCATGGCTCATTGCAGTCTCCACCTCCTGGGTTCAAGCGATCCTCCCATTTCAGCCTTCTGAGTAGCTGGAATTACAGAAGGGTGCTACCATGCCTGGCTAATTTTTTTTTTTTTTTTTTGAGATGTAGTCTCAAAAGGATCTTGAGACAGGATCTTGCTCTGTCACCCAGGCTGCAGTGCAGTGGAGTGATCTCGGCTCACTGAAACCTCTGCCTCCTGGTTCAAGTGATTCTCCTGACCCAGTCTCCTGAGTAGCTGGGATTATAGGCTTGCACCACCACACCTGGTTAATTTTTGTATTTTTAGTAGAGACAGGGTTTCACCATGTTGGCCAGGCTGGTCTTGAACTCCTGACCTCGTGATCTGCCGGCGTTGACCTCCCAAAGTGGTGGGATTACAGGCGTGAGTCACCACGCCTGGCCTTTTAAAAATTTTTTTGTAGAGACAGGGTCTCACTGTGTTGCCCAGGCTGGTCTTGAACTTCTGGGCTCAATCAATCCTTCTGCCTTGGCCTCCCAAAGTGCTGGGATTACAGGTGAGAGCCACCATGCCCAGGCTTATTTTATTTTACCTTAGAGAAGGGGCCTTCTATGTTGTCCAGGTTGGTCTTGAACTCCTGGGATCAAGTGATCCTCCTGCCTCAGCCTTCCAAGTAGCTGGGACTACAGGTGTGCACCACCATGCCTGGCTTTGTATTTTAATTTTTATGAAGATGATCGTGTGCATAGTTTAAAAGGTCAAATAGCTTATGCTGAAAAAAAAAAAAAAACGGCTTGCTTGTTCCACCTTTCCCATTTCATGAAAACAAAAACTAAGAGGCAATACCACACCTAACACTTTTATTTTCCCACGTTTTAAAAGTAATACATTTTTACTTCGATTTTTTGATTTTCTGTTTTAGATGTTATCTATTTATTTCCTACTATAGAATATAAAATTTATTATGTTTTATGCCTGTCTACCTTCCCCAACATACTCCTCCCATTTCTCCCCATTGCCAATATATTTAGTCACAATTTTTTGGGTAAGTCAACATCCAGAGTTTACCTTATTGTGATATGTGCAATTATTTTCAGAGATGAGTCATGCAGTTGTTGGACAACAATTCTTCATGGGTCATTTATATTTCTGCACATTTTAAGGGCATAGGTAGTGACAGGTTTTGTTCCAGACTGCGATTTCCAGGATATAAATATAGTGAATAGCCTTGGACTATAGTGACAGCACCTCCCTCCAGAGCAGATGACAGGTGTGTTTACTGTCCAGTATGGAAATGAGAATGTCTTCCACTGGGCCAAAAGTCACGTAGGTTTGTGTTCAACCCATTATAAAAGACTGAGGTTCCCCAAGCTCAGGGTTTTTTAGCTGTGATACAAACCCGCTGCATATGCAGCATCTGCCTTGGATACTCTTTGTCACCACCATGGGAACTGGAGGGCAAGGGGAACCAGAGCGACCATAAAGCTCATACTGCTTACTGTTTCGTGAGTAATGAAATCCTTTGCCTCTGACCTGGGAGTCTCATGTCTTTCCCCAGCATCCGGGAAACTATGGCAGGCTGACTTGTTGGCTTGCAAGTACGATAAAGTCTCAGACCATTCCCAGTTCTTTACCGTAGTAAACTCTGGCTTCATTTCCTTTCTTGTACTTTTCTTGTACTTTAAATTTCTCAGGCTTAATATTGTGTGTGTGTGTGTGTGTGTGTGTTTTCTTTGCTAAGTTTGTACATCCTGATGAGATACAGTGGGAAAAGCACAGCATAATTTCCATAATATTCCTGTGAAGGATACCTGTGCTGTGTCTGGTCCCGAGAAACACTGTGATGGTCATTACATGGAATATGAAGCTTGTACTCTTTATTTTAATTCAATTTTACTTTTTTGAGATGGAGTCTCGCTCTGTCACCAGGCTGGAGTGCAGTGGCACGATCTCGGCTCACTGCAACCTCTGCCTCCTGGGCTCAAGGGATTCTCATGCCTCAGCCTCCTGAGTAGCTGGGACTACAGGCGCGTGCCACCACGCCCAGCTAATTTTTTTGTATTTTTCGTAGAGACGGGGTTTCACCGTGTTGGCCAGGATGGTCTCGATCACTTGACCTCGTGATCCGCCCGCCTTGGCCTCCCAAAGTGCTGGGATTACAGGCGTGAGCCACCACACCAGGCCGCTTTTACTCTTTAAAAATGGTTAAGGACATCCAAGGCAGAATTATTGTTTTAGGCTGAGTGAAAATAATGAGACATAAGAACTACATGCAAGATATATTCCTTGGAACAATCCTGAACCAGAAAGGAAAAAGAGAGAGTTTTGGATATTTGGCAAAATTTGAATGGGAGAGTTTTCTTGTTTTGGGGAAATACACACTGGATTATTTAGGGATAATGGGACATCGTGTCTGAAGCTTTCTCTTAAAAAGTTCAGAGTATGACTAATGATAATGGATCACTTCCTCTCCCTACATATACACAGAGAGACGGGGTTGGTGTGCATGCATATTCAGAAAAATGTTAATGTTTGGACAATCTGAATGAAAGGGATACAAGAATTCTTTGTTCTGATCTGAAAGTTTTTATGTAAGTTATTTTAAAATAAATTATTTTTTATAAAGAGTGGCAGTAAATCCTGATTAGAAGTTCCATATTCAGGCAGGGCATGGTGGCTCACGCCTATAATCCCAGCACTTTGGGAGGCCGAGGCAGGCGGATCATGAGGTCAGGAGATCGAGACCATCCTGGCTAACATGGTGAAACCCCGTCTCTACTAAACATACAAAAAAAATTAGCCGGGCGTGGTGGCGGGCGCCTGTAGTCCCAGCTACTCGGGAGGCTGAGGCAGGAGAATAGCGTGATCCCGGGAGGCGGAGCTCGCAGTGAGCTGAGATTGCACCACTGCACTCCAGCCTGGGCGACAGAGCGAGACTCCATCAAAAAAAAAAAAAAAGAAGTTCCATGTTCCTGTGAAGCTTATGAAGTGTGTCAGGTTTTACTGTAGAGCGCTCAGGCAGGAGCTGGCTGGCTTGGGGGATTCTTGGCTGTCAGCGTTTATAGGGCTAGATCCCTAAAGGACATTTTCATTATCTCCTATGATGGAGTATAAGTCTAACAGTCATTGTTTTGAGGACCTACTACCAGAAGGGAACTAGAAATCTCACTCTTCTGAAAATAGACTGAACATGTATGTTATCCAATGAACATCTATGTTATTAATAAGAAACCTACCATCTTTTGTGACATGTAGTCACCTGCCTGCATGGACGGTGGAAGGAGACTGAAGAGTCTGTTACCGCTTTTTTCAGACTTTTAACAAATTCTTCTGTTGTCAGCCCTACTTGCAAACTTAACACCTTCAGAGGCCCCTGGTTCCTCTATTGATAGAAGTTTTCTGAGTTCATGAATCAACTTTCTTCTAGTTGTTTTTTTTTTCTTTTTCAGGTACTTAGCAGAGCAGAGAAATATGAGTCCTAAGTCATTTGCCAAAGGTTATAAGCTTTTCATTTTGTGTACAATAATCACCTTTTTTGATGTACAGTAATCAACTTCTATAATCACCTTTTCTGTTCTCTTCGTTTTTGTGGAATTATGCCCTTTCAAATCATTTTTGTTATTTTAGTGGGGTTTCAGGAAGGAGTAAGAGAAATGTGTGTGTGTGTTTCCTATCACTTGCAATTAACAGGAAGATCTTTCATTACCTGAGCTTGTTTTTTATCGACGATTAACTCCCTATGGGTCAGGAAGTAAACATACTGTGTAATCATTTGGCACAGACTCCAGGCTAACACTAAACCATTATTATATTGGGAAATGAGAATAAAGAGAACATTTTTTAATATAAAAAGGAAATCGTTATTTCTTGGATGATAATTTTTTTTTCAAACTGAACCTTTTATTTTTATTTTTTTATTCTCTGATTACTTTTTCTTCATAGTCCATCCGTTGTTCAATTAAAATGGGCAAAGAAAAGAGGTCCTGCCCTTAGAATACTTTTATATTAAATAAATACTTATAAAGTAATAAAATTTTCATTTTGTTTCCATACCATGAATAGAAATAGACTCCTTTATAATATCCCCAGAGTATGAATAATAGAGATATTATCGATGTTTTTAGAAAGACTTCTTTAAACATGCTTTACATCTTTATCTCTGAGAAAAAGATAATTAAGCTTATGATTCCCAAATTGTGCACTGAGGCACCCCAAGTGGCTGCAGTGACCTCACAGGGGCCACACGACATATTGAAAATTCTCAAGAAAAACACAGAAACATTTGTTGGCTGCTGCATGAACTACTGGCTCAAAATACCTTACAGTTTAAACCTTAGATTGTGCTGTAATGCTTTTCTAAAAGACATGTCTTTGGAAGCTGGGTTTTCAGAAGTTGCTGTGATAAAAAGTAGATACTATATGAAAATTAACATGGAACGGGAAATAAGGGTAGTGGTGGTGAATTTGATTCTAAAGGTTGGGCGTCTAGTGCCCAATAGGTGCATGTACCTCACTGGTAAGTGTGATGGTTTTAAAATGTATCCAAAATTCTTTAACAATCTTCCCTTTAACAGATGAATCCTAATTCCTTTCCCTTTGAATATGGGCTGGACTTAGTAACTAGCTTTTGAAAAATAGAATGTGGCAGAAGGGCAAGTGTGAGACTCAGAAGTCTAGATCATACAAGGTGTTTCATCTTCTTCTTTGCTTTCTCCTGTTGATCACTCAGTTTTGGGGAAGCCAGCCGCTTCACTGCTTGAGCATGTGAAGATGCTCAAGCAGCCCTATGGGTGTGCCACGTGGAGAGGAAATGAGCTCTTTTGCAAAAAGCCAGCAGGGAGCTGACGCCACTGGCCAATAGCCATGGGAATGAACCATCTTAGAAGTGGATCCTCCAGCCTCAGGTAACCCTTCTGGTGACTGCATCCCCGGCCACCATCATGAAGGCAACCTCATTAGGGATCCTAAGCTACAGCCATCCAGGTAAGCTCCTCTGGCATCCCCGACCCACAGAAACTATGAGATAATAACGACTTGTTGTTTAAGCCACTAAATGTTGGGGGTAATTTGTTACGAAGCAATGGGTAACTAATATAGTCAGTGTGAGATAATGAAATAGGCCAGGAACAGTGGCTCATGCCTGTAATCTCAGCACTTTAGGAGGCCAAGATGGGAGGATGGCTCTTGAGTCCAGGAGTTTGAGACCAACTTGGGCAACATAATGAGACCTTGTCTCTACAATTAAAAAAAAAAAAAAATCAGCAGGGAGTGGTGGTGTGCACCTGTAGTCCCAGCTACTTGGGAGGCTGAAGTGGGAGGGTCACTTGAGCCCAGTAGGTCGAGGCTGCAGTGAGCTTGGGTCACTGGAGCCTAGGTCCAGCCCGGGTGACAGAGTGAGACTCTGTCTCAAAAAAAAAAAAAAAATTTTTTTTCCCATTTATTTATGTGTGTAATTTTTTCAAACAGCAAGTAAGTTGTTAGAAGGTAAATACTTCTTAAGTTGCATAAACCTAACTATGTAATAAAGAGAACTTTTTTTTTGGAGCGTGCTAAAAAAGTTACTGAGACACTAACTGTGCCATACACTGACAATATTTGGGAACCTCATCAGTAATTAAGTTAAAGATAGTTGCTAAATCTTTTTTCTCTTTAATTTTTTAGGAATATACAATAATTCTCCTCTATTTTTTGAATGTAGAAACTTACTACGTTTGTCATTGAAACTTTTTTTTTCTTAGTATGTCAGTGGGGAGAAGAATACATTTCAAATTAACCACCATCGAGGAAAGTTACAATTTTCTAGTATTCAATAAACATGAATGAAATCATCGGCTTATATAGATGAAATATGTGAGGAGTAATATAACATTTAAGAATAAAGTAACTCGCACATACAGTGAAGAATGGAAATACCAGCTTATGGATACAGTAATATGTGAAGGCCGTACGTGCCATTTCAACGCAGCAGTCGGTTTACTAAAAATAAAAGGAGGCCACGCGCCCTCTAGTGGTAGCTGTTGATATAATTGAATAGCAGAAAAAAACTAACACAAAGTGCCTTCCTTTACCTTGAGACAGTGTTTAAAAGGTACTTAAGTTGTTCTTTATTTTATCAATACTATTAAACCCTTCGCTATGGCTTTGTTTTTGAAGTTTTTTTGAATGAAAGAACGCCACCAATGACTTTTAATGCCAAATTCAGCAGCACTGGGTAGTTTTTTTTCATATAGGAGAAACAAAACCTTTCCATATTACATGGAAAAAAGCTCAGTGAAGCATAACATTTCCTCAAAGCAGATTCAGCGCTATGCAAGCAACTTAAAAACATAAGGTGGCCCTCATTTAGTGAATTACATTGACTGTAATGCAGCATCTTCCAACTTTCTTGTCCATCTCATAAACAAATATTTAAAACACAAACAGTGCCAAACACTGCACTGTGAGGAGGGGTTGAAGAGAGGCAAGGAGGCTTTCAGAAAAGTGAACCAGTGGGGTGTGGTTCAGAGAATAATGGCGGGGGTTGGAGATTAGGATGCTGCGGGAACCTTCACAAAGCCTCTTACTTGATCCCAAGGGAACAGGTAAGGCCTCCAGGAGGAAGAAGCAGATCAAGGTTGTGCTGTAGAGCTGAACTGGTGAAGTCGCTTTGGTGTCTTAATTTATCCTAGCTTCCTAAAACGAACGCTCTAATAAACTGTAGCTTGGACTAAAAATAAATTGCTGTAACAAAAGGATAACAACCATGCTTTGCAAATTTGCTAATTACTATTTGTTCTTGTAATAAGGATTCTCTTTTTGTCTCAGAGGACTGTGACATTATTGCCTCGCAAAACAATGAGTCATTTTTCACTAAGAAGATTTCTCCAAGTGTTAACTTTACCTTGTCTTTGAAATTGCCAGCCATCTATTCCCCAAGGCTGATTAGTAATGAATAGAGGAGGACCGATTTAACTGACAATGCAGTTAATAGAGACCCTAATGTTTGAAAATGCAAAATGATCTCAACTTATCTTTAATGTGAGTTAAAAACAATTAGTTTACACTTTTACAGATAAGTGTAGTATGCAGAAACATATCAGCTTGGTAGAATTTTAGGATCACAAACCTAACCGCATGTCATTTCAAATATGAATTTAGCTCACAAATGTCTGTACTCCACAGTAGACTGGAGTCAGCTTTTCCTAGTTCCAGAAGTATATTCACTTACAGAGAAGTCAATAGGTATCTACTTACAGGAAGCCAGAAGAGTGGGAATAAAAATTTCTAATTAATACAATTTTTTCACTCAATTGATCAGCAAATAACCCTAAAAGACAATGTATTAGCTTTACTTAGATAATAACTAATGTAATAGAAAAATGAATTTTCCAACATGTAAGAAGTAATTTAGAAATTACATCTGTTCCTAGTTATTTCTTATAATCCTGAGTCACAAGCCATCATTCTTGAAGGTAGTTTGCAAATGTAACAGATGAGGAATAGCTATGCCCAGAACAGCTTGGACACTTAGCTTATATCAAAAGAAAATCTATATCCTATGAATTCTTCTGGTTGTAAATGAGGAAATTCAACTCAGTCTTATTTAAACAAAAAGCAGATTTATTGGGCTGTGTAACTGGAGTGGGGAAGGACTGGTACCAGGCACAACAGAATTATGCCTTCTCTTCCCATCCCTTGGCTTCCTCTGTGTCGACTGCCTGGACTGGTATGGTTAAAGTGCAACCCTGTATCTACCCAGAGGAAAAGAAGTCATTCTATGAAAAGGATACTTGCACACACACATTTATAACAGCACAATTCGCAATTGCAAAAATGTGGAACTAACCCAAATTCCCACCAATAAATGAGTGGGTAAAGACACTGTGGAATATATATACCATGGAATACTACTCAGCCACAAAAAGGAATGAATTAATGGCATTCACAGCAACCTGGATGGAATTGGAGACTATTATTCTAAGTGAAGTAACTCAGGAATGGAAAACCAAACATCACATATTCTCACTCATAAGTGGGAGTTAAGCTATGAGTATGTGAAGGTATAAGAATGACACAATGGACTTTGGGGACTTGGGGGAAAGAGTGGGAAGGGAGTGAGGGATAAAAAACTACAAATTGGGTTTAGTGTATACTGCTTGGGTGATGAGTGCATTAAAATCTCACAAATCACCACTAAAGAACTTACTCATGTAACCAAATACCACCTGCTACCCAAAAACCTATGGAATAATAAAAAAAAAAAAAATCTCCTGCCAATCCAGGAGACCTCCCCACAAACACAGAAAAAAAAGTGTGCAACCCTACACCCTGCGAGATATCTACGTCTTGATCTTTACAGATCAGCCACATAGGCATCATCTGTGAGCTTGTTAAAAATGCAGACTCTCAGGTATACCTACATCTACTGAATCACAATCTCTGTATTAAAAGATCCCTGGTGTGCGCATTAGAGTCTGAGAGTGTCCATAGAAGACCACTGTGGCTAGGGAAAGGGATTTTATAATTGGCTGGGCCAAGGCCTCACTGGCATTAAAATAATGATAGGAGTGAGACAGGGTGATGGGAAACCCTATCAGAATCACATGATTGAGGCGAGAACGTCACCTGGAAGGAGTGTACTGATGGATGGTGAAAATGCATTAGCACTGTAACTGATGAATTCTGGTTTTGGTCAGAAGAAAGAAATGGTTTAAGATAAACATCATTGGCCGGGTGTGGTGGCTCATGCCTGTAATCCCAGCACTTTGGGAGGCCAAGTCGGGTGGATCACCTGAGGTCAGGAGTTTGAGACCAGCCTGGTCAACATGGTGAAACCCTGTCTCTAGTAACAGTACAAAAATTAGCCAGGTGTGGTGGTGCACGCCTGTAATCTCAGCTACTCAAGAGGCAGAGGCAGGAGACTTGCTGGAACCCAGGAGGCAGAGGTTGCAGTGAGCTGAGATAGTGCCACTGTACTCCAGCTGGGGCTACAAGAGCAAGACTCCATCTCAAAAAAAAAAACAAAAAACAAAACAAAACAAAACAAAAAAACAACGTAATTTCTGAGAAAACATTGAAAACAAATTGGAGATTTTCGAGATGGTTTCTTTTTTTTTTTTTAATTGTACTTTAAGTTCTAGGGTACATGTGCACAACATGCAGGTATGTTACACAGGTATACATATGCCATGTTGGTTTGCTACACCCATTAACTCATCATTTACTTTAGCTATTTCTCGTAATGCTATCCCTCCCCCAGTCCCCCACCCATGACAGACCCCAGTGGGTGATATTCCCCGCCCTGCGTCCAAGCATGAGTGAGAACATGCGGTTTTTGGTTTTCTGTCCTTGTGATAGTTTGCTCAGAATGATGGTTTCTGGCTTCATCCATGTCTCTGAAAAGGACATGAACTCATCCTTTTCTGTGGCTGCATAGTATTCCATGGTGTATATGTGCCACATTTTCTTAATCCAGTCTATCATTGATGGGCATTTGGGTTGGTTTCAAGTCTTTGCTATTGTGAATATTGCCGCAATAAACCTACGTGTGCATGTGTCTTTATAGCAGCATGATGTATAATCCTTTGGGTATATACCCAGTAATGGGATTGCTGGTCAAATGGTATTTCTAGTTCGAGATCCTTGAGGAGTTGCCATACTGTCTTCCACAGTGGTTGAACTAATTTACACTCCCACCAGCAGTGTAAAAACATTCCTACTTCTCCACATCCTCTCCAGCATCAGTTGTTTCCTGACTTTTTAATGATGGCCATTCTAACTGGTGTGAGACTGTATCTCATTGTGGTTTTGATTTGCATTTCTCTGATGACCAGTGATGATGAGCATTTTTTCATGTGTCTGTTGGCTGCATAAATGTCTTCTTTTGAGAAGTGTCTGTTCATACCCCCTTTGCCCACTTTTTGATGGGGTTGTTTGTTTTGTCCTTGTAAATTTGTTTAAATTCTTTGTAGATTCTGGATATTAGCCCTTTGTCAGATGGGTAGATTGCAAAAATCTTCTCCCATTCTGTAGGTTACCTGTTCACTGTGATGACAGCTTATTTTGCCATGCAGAAGCTCTTTAGTTTAATTAGATCCCATTTGTCTGTTTTGGCTTTTGTTGCCATTGCTTTTGGTGTCTTAGTCATGAAGTCTTTGCCCATGCCTATGTCCTGAATGGTATTGCCTAGGTTTTCTTCTAGGGTTTTTATGGCTTTAGGTCTAACATTTAAGTCTTTAATCCATCTTGAATTAATTTTTGTATAAGGTGTAAGGAAGGGATCCAGTTTCAGCTTTCTACATATGGCTAGCCAGTTTTCCCATTGCCATTTATTAAATAGGGAATCCTTTCCCCATTTCTTGTTTTTGTCAGGTTTGTCAAAGATCAGATGGTTGTAGATATGTGGTGTTATTTCTGAGGCCTCTATTCTGTTCCATTGGTCTGTATCTCTGTTTTGGTACCAGTACCATGCTGTTTTGGTTACTGTAGCCTTGTAGTATAGTTTGAAATCAGGTAGCATGATGCCTCCAGCTTTGTTCTTTTTGCTTAGGATTGTCTTGGCAATGTGGGCTCTTTTTGGTTCCCTATGAACTTTAAAGTAGTTTTTTCCAATTCTGTGAAGACAGTCATTGGTAGCTTAATGGGGAAGGCATTGAATCTATAAATTACCTTGGGCAGTATGGCCATTTTCACGATATTGATTCTTCCTATCCATGAACATGGAAAGTTCTTCCATTTGTTTGTATCCTCTTTTATTTTGTTGAGCGGTGGTTTGTAGTTCTCCTTGAAGAGGTCCTTCACATCCCTTGTAAGTTGGATTCCTAGGTATTTTATTCTCTTTGAAGCAATTGTGAATGGGAGTTCACTCATGATTTGGCTCTCTGTTTGTCTGTTATTGGTGTATAGGAATCCTTGTAATTTTTGCACATTGATTTTGTATCCTGAGACTTTTCTGAAGTTGCTTATCAGCTTAAGGAGATTTTGGGCTGAGACAATGGGATTTTGTAAATATACAATCATGTCATCTGCAAACAGGGACAACTTAACTTCCTCTTTTCCTAATTGAATACCCTTTATTTCTTTCTCTTGCCTGATTGCCCTGGCCAGAACTTCCAACACTATGTTGAATAGAAGTGGTGAGAGAGGGCATTCTTATCTTGTGGCAGTTTTCAAAGGGACTGCTTCCAGTTTTTGCCCATTCAGTATGCTATTGGATGTGGGTTTGTCATAAATAGCTCTTATTATTTTGAGATATATTCCATCAATACCTAGTTTATTGAGAGTTTTTAGCATGAAGGGCTGTTGAATTTTATCTAAGACCTTTTCTGCATCTATTGAGATAATCATGTGGTTTTTGTCATTGGTTATGTTTGTGTGATGGATTATGTTTTTGATTTGCATATGTTGAACAAGGCTTGCATCCCAGGGATGAAGCCAACTTGATCGTGATGGATAAGCTTTTTGATATGCTGCTGGATTTGGTTTGCTGGTATTTTATTGAGGATTTTCACATCGATGTTCATCAGGGATATTGGTCTAAAATTCTCTTTTTTTGTTGTGTCTCTGCCAGGCTTTGGTATCAGGATGATGCTGGCCTCATAAAATGAGTTAGGGAGGATTCCCTCTTTTTCTATTGATTGGAATAGTTTCAGAAGGAATGGTACCCGCTCCTCTTTGTACCTCTGGTAGAGTTCGGCTGTGAATCTTTCTGGTCCTGGACTTTTTTGGTTGGTAAGCTATTAGTTATTGCCTCAATTTCAGATCATGTTATTAGTCTATTCAGAGATTCAACTTCTTCCTGATTTAGTCTTGGGAGGGTATATGTGTCCAGGAGTTTATCTATTTCTTCTAGATTTTCTAGTTTATTTGCGTAGAGGTGTTCGTAGTATTCTCTGATGGTAGTTTGTATTTCTGTGGGATCAGTGGTGATATCCCCTTTACCTTTTTTTATTGCATTTATTTGATTCTTCTCTCTTTTCTTCTTTATTAGTCTTGCTGGCAGTCTATGAATTTTGTTGGTCTTTTCAAAAAACCAGCTTCTGGATTCACTGATTTTTTGAACGGTTTTTTTGTGTCTCTATCTCCTTCAGTTCTGCTCTGATCTTAGTTATTTCTTGCCTTCTGCTAGCCTTTGAACGTGTTTTCTCTTGCTTCTTTAGTTGTGATGTTAGGGTGTTGATTTTAGATCTTTCCTGCTTTCTCTTGTGGGCATTTAGTGCTATAAATTTCCCTCTACAGGCTACTTTAAATGTGTCCCATCCCAGAGATTCTGGTATGTTGTGTCTTTGTTCTCATTGGTTTCAAAGAACATCTTTATCTCTGCCTTCATTTTATTATTTACCCAGTAGTCATTCAGGAGCAGGTTGTTCAGTTTCCATGTAGTTGTGTGGTTTTGAGTGAGTTCCTTAATTCTGAGTTCTAATTTGATTGCACTGTGATCTGAGAGACAGTTTGTTGTGATTTCTGTTCTTTTACATTTGCTGAGGAGTGCTTTACTTCCAATTATTTGGTCAATTTTAGAATAAGTGTGATGTGGTGCTGAGAAGAACGTATATTCTGTTGATTTTGGGAGGAGAGTTCTATAGGTGTCTATTTGGTCTGCTTGGTCCAGAGCTGAGTTCAAGTCCTGGATATCCTTGTTAATCTTCTGTCTCGTTGATCTGTCTAATATTGACAGTGGGGTTTTAAAGTCTCCCATTATTATTGTGTGGGAGTCTAAGTCTCTTTGTAGGTCTCTAAGGACTTGCTTTATGAATCTGGGTGCTCCTGTATTGGGTGCATATATATTTAGGATAGTTAGCTCTTCTTGTTGAATTGATCCCTTTACCATTATGTAATGGCCTTCTTTGTCTCTTTTGATCTTTGCTTGTTTAAAGTCTGTTTTATCAGAGACTAGGATTGCAACTCCTGCTTTTTTTTGCTTCCCATTTGCTTGGTAGATCTTCCTCCATCCCTTTGTTTTTAGTCTATGTGAGTCTCTGCATGTGAGATTGATCTCCCGAACACAGCACACTGATGGGTCTTGACTCTTTATCCAATTTGCCAGTCTATGTCTTTTAACTGGGGGCATTTAGCTGATTTACATTTAAGGTTAATAATGTTATTTGTGAATTCGATCCTGCCATTATCATGTTAGCTGGTTATTTTGCCCGTTAATTGTTGCAGTTTCTTTATAGCATTGATGGTCTTTACAATTTGGCATGTTTTTGCAGTGGCTGGTACCGGTTGTTCCTTTCCATGTTTAGTGCTTCCTTCAGGAGCTCTTACAAGACAGGCCTGGTGGTGACAAAATCTCTCAGCATTTGCTTCTCTGTAAAGGATTTTATTTCTCCTTCACTTATGAAGCTTAGCTTGGCTGGATATGAAATTCTGGGTTGAAAATTCTTTGCTTTAAGAATGTTGAATATTGGCCCCCACTCTCTTCTGGCTTGTAGGGTTTCTACAGAGAGATCCGCTGTTAGTCTGATGGGCTTCCCTTTGTTGGTAATCTGACCTTTCTCTCTGGCTGCTCTTAACATTTTTTCTTTCATTTCAACCTTGGTGAATCTGATGATTATGTGTCTTGGGGTTGCTCTTCTCGAGGAGTATCTTTGTAGTGTTCTCCGTATTTCCTGAATTTGAATGTTGGCCTGCCTTGCTAGGTTGGGGAAGTTCTCCTGGATAATATCCTGAAGAGTGTTTTCCAACTTGATTCCATTCTCCCCATCACTTTTATGTATGCCAATCAAACGTAGATTTGGTCTTTTCACATAGTCCCATGTTTCTTGGAGGCTTTGTTAGTTTCTTCTTCCTTTTTTTATCTGATCTTGTCTTCTAGCTTTATTTCATTAATTTGATCTTCAATCACTGATACCCTTTTTTCCACTTGATCGAATTGGCTATTGAAGCTTTTGCAGGCATCAAGAAGTTCTTGTGCCATAGTTTTCAGCTCCATCAAGTCATTTAAGGTCTTCTCTACACTGTTTATTCTAGTTAGCCATTCATCTAACCTTTTTTCAAGATTTTTAGCTTCTTTGCAATGGGTTAGAACATGCTCCTTTATCTTGGAGAAGTTTGTTATTACTGACCTTCTGAAGCCTACTTCTATCAACTCGTCAAGGTCATTCTCCATCCAGCTTTGCTCCATTGCTGGCGAGAAGCTAAATCCTTTGGAGGAGAAGAGGTGCTCTGGTTTTTAGAATTTTCAGCTTTTCTGTTCTGGTTTCTCCCCATCTTTGTGGTTTTATCTACCTTTGATCTTTGACGTTGGTTACCTACAGATGGGGTTTTGGTGTGGATGTCCTTTTTATTGATGTTGATGCTATCCCTTTCTGTTAGTTTTCATTCTAACAGTCAGGTCCCTTAGCTGCAGGTCTGCTGGAGTTTGCTGGAGGTCCATTCCAGACCTTGTTTGCCTGAGTATCACCAGTGGAGGCTGCAGAACTGCAAATACTGCAGAACAGCAGATATTGCTGCCTGATCCTTCCTCTGGAAGCTTCATCCCAGAGTGGCATCCACCTGTATGAGGTGTCTGTAGGCCCCTACTGGGTGGTGTCTCCCAGTTAGGCTACTTGGGGGTCAGGGACCCACTTGAGGAGGCAATCTGACCATTCTCAGATCTCAAACACTGTGCTGGGAGAACCACTGCTCTCTTCAGAGCTGTCAAACAGGAATGTTTAAGTCTGCAGAAGTTGTCTGCTGCCTTTTGTTTAGCTATGCCCTGCCCACAGAGGTGGAGTCTGTAGAGGCAGCAGGACTTGCTGTGCTGTAATTGGCTCTGCCCAGTTTGAGCTTTCTGGCTGCTTTGTTTACCTACTCAAGCCTCAGCAATGGCAGACACCCCTCCCCCCACTAGGCTGCTGCATTGCAGGTTGATCTCAGACTGCTGTGCTAGCAGTGAGCAAGGCTCCGTGGGTGTGGGACCTGCCGGTCCAGGTATGGAAGAGAATCTCCTGGTCTGCCAGTTGTTAAGACCATGGGAAATGGGCATTATTTGGGCAGGAGTGTTCCGTTTTTCCAGGTACAGTCTGTCATGGCTTCCCTTGGCTAGGAAAGGGAAATTCCCTGACCGTTTGCACTTCCTGGGGGGAGGCAACGCCCTGCCCTGCTTCTGCTCACCCTCTGTGGGCTGCACCCACTGTCTAACCAGTCCCAATGAGATGAACCAGGTACCTTGGTTGGAAATGCAGAAATCACCTGTCTTTTGTGTTGATCACACTGGTAGCTGCAGACCGGAGCTGTTTCTTTTTGGCCATCTTAATAACTTACTCAAGATGGTTTCTAGTGGAAAGAAGCTGGGAAGAAGGGAGTGCTGGTGTATACATTTTCTATGTTATACACATGTGTTATTATCAGCATCTTGTTTACAAGATAAACTTGTGAGTTTTGGGTTAAAAAAACAAGCATACTGGCTGGGTGCGGTGGCTCATGCCTGTAATCCCAGCACTTTGGGAGGCTGAGGTGGGTGTATCACCTGAGGTCAGGAGTTTGAGACCAGCCTGGCCAACATGGTGAAACTCCGTCTCTACTAAAAACACAAAAATTAGCCAGGCGTGGTGGTGGGTGCCTGTAATCCCAGCTATTCAGGAGGCTGAGGCAGGAGAATCGCTTGAAGCCAGGAGGCAAAAATTGCAGTAAGCCAAGACCGTTCTACTGCACTCCAGCCTGGGTAACAGAGCGAGACTCTATCTCAAAAACAAAACAAAACAAAAACCGAAAAAGAAAAAACAAAACAAAACAAAACAAAAAAACCAAGTATACCAAACTTTATAATTTTGACATCTGCCTGAAATAATTGTTTTCTTTTTCTTTTTATTCTTCATCATTCAATTTGAAAAAATGGTTTTAGTTTTCTAATGGACTTTTGTCATCTTTATTGACTGCCCGACAGGTGACTTCTCCTTCTTATTTTTGGGACACTTTCTGTTTTTTGTGATCTGCTGGTAGGCAGAGGCCTCCTTCTACCACATGAGGAAAATGCCACTTACTTGCTTTATCATTGTTCTTTGCCACTAAAAGAGTGGGCACATGGCTTAGACCATGTTAATGGGATGTTTCTACCCCAGAAATGGAATCAGGAGTTAGTGACCCATGGAAACTCAGGGACAATAAAAAATTTCCTCTTTAGTGTTGATAGTGGTTGCAATAAAATTAAATTCTGAGGTGTATGGTGGTAGTAACGCAAGCGTTAGCATAAAGTACTCTGTGGCAGTGTCAATGATATCTTCAATAGATTAACACAAGGCTGTAATTTTGAATGTTAGTTCTCTCTTTACAGCTTTGATCCTTCTTTGCCAATCTTCTTGGAAAGTTAATAATTTCTGCTGAAATGAGCCAGGGTCAGTTTCTTGTTTGTACCTGGACTCCTTTCATGGGTATATGATTTGTGCAGTCACACAGTGCTCTGTGTTTAAAGGGTCCTGCACTTGGCTTAGTGCTCAACCGTCACTGTTTTGAAACTCCTAATCATTTTAACAAGGAGACCTGCATTTTTATTCAGTACCAGGTCCCACAAATTATGTAGCTGATCCTGCTTTTGTCTAACAATGATGACTGGTAATATTTCTTCTTCCGAAGGCAAAATTGGTCAGAACACGATGCTTGAATGGCTAAGAAGAAATCAGAAGTGTTCTAATATACGACTTTTTTGACAATTATAGTCTTCCACATGCTACGATTATTTATGTATCTGCATTGTGTCTTCTATTACACTGGGGACTTCTGAGAGGACAAGTTATGTTCCCACAGCATATTTCTATTGTCTGTCTGTCTCTCTGTCTATCCATCCATTTGTCTAACTGCATATTAACGTTGATATAATCTCACTTGGTCCTCATCTAAACCCTGTAGGTGTTATTGTTGTTGTTATTATTATTGTTATTATGTACTTATTATTACTGAAAACTGTGGCTCAGGGAGGTTATATGTCCAAGTCCACCCCCTTCATTATAATGAAGTTATTGTTAGAACATAAAGTGATATGATAGTGGCTGCTTCTTCTTCTTTTTTCATAATACGTTCAATTTTCTAAGGTGCTTCTATAATCATTTCAGAAATCATAACTTTTATTGCACCAATGAAGAAACAGACTCGAGATTTTGACAGATTGTTTAAAGCATAGTCATAATAAATTGCAGGCTCAAAGTTTGATCCAAGCTTAACTCCATCGACTGTTCTACAGTTCCAGGGGAAAAAATGAGGTACAACCAAAGTGTTCTAGTTGACATCAATACATTTTTGCAAATGGTACATTTGTGCTAGTAAATTTTCTTAAGAGGGAGGATTAGAAAATACTACCTGCTTCTTTTTCTCTCTACAATTTTATCTGTCTTAAAAATGTTTCTTCAGGTGCATGCTGGCTGCCACAAATTCTCTACAAATATTGTTAAAATAGTTTCAGCTAGTCTAATACAAACATTTTTGAAAACATAACCGGCAGGTACGCTCAGTATCTTGAGAGTTCATGAGCAATGAAAATAATTATAAGAGTTATATACACAAGTCAGGTTGCTTAAGTATTTAAGCAAATATGTAATTATCTCGTTAGTTTTAAAACAAGTATTTCTGATTAATAATTGAAACGGCTCTAGTTGAAAAACACTAAAATTTGGGGGAAGAAAGTGAGATACTGGAAGGAAACACCTTGATTAAGTTTTCATTTTCTGAAATTAAGACATAATTTAAAAACTGTTCTGAAATATTTAAACACTGTAACTTGAAACTCCTTCAGCCTCTATGTAGACAAATAAAATTGGCTAGTTTCAGAATTCCTTTACAGGAATAATTTTCTCTATTGTCCTATAATGATATTCTCTAATCTCCTAAATGAAATAATTTTGTTTTGTTAAAAAATGTGGTCTCTGTTTTAAGAAGTAGAGTCAATTTTCAAGCTGATAATTTATCTGATATCATTACTATAAAGCAATTTGTCAAAAGAATTTGGCATAATGAGCAAGGCTTGCTGACAAATAAGATCAACATTCTCCATTATGGAAAGAGGAGAAGAATTGTTTCACTTAGCTACAAAATCAAGAGATGGAAAACTGCAGTGATTAGAGGAAATTAGTCACTACCTGTTTCTCTTCTTCCTCATAGAGAAAGATTTTGGTTAGAAGTAGCAGAGTGAATCAGAAATCTGGTATGTGATGCCAGTGTGGGAATGCCTTTTTTTTTTTTTTTCTGTTTTTTTAGGTTCACCAAATTAGGCCCTGTAAATTAAAGTGACAGAAGACAGCTTAACAGGAGAGAAGGTTTGTTACATGTGCATATGCATGGCTTCACAGAAGAGAAGAGAAAACCAAAAGAACTGGTTAGAAATGGGAGCTTACATGTCATTTTAACAAACAGTAGTAAATCATGGAGAAGTAATTAGACGAAGGAACACGGGGCTTAGTTTTCCGAGGGAGTTAAATTTTGAAGAGGTAAATATAAAAGGGAAATTGATGAAGATAAGGGTTGTCTTAGTCTGTTTGGGCTGTTATAACAAAAATGCCATAAACTGGGTAGCTTATAAACAACAGCAATTTATTCTTACAGTTCCGGAGGCTGAGAAGTTTAAGATCAAGGTGCTGGCAGATTTGATATCTGGTGAAGGCTCACATCCTGGTTAACCATGGCTGTTTTCTCACTGTAACCTCACATGGAGGAAAGAGTGAATGTGCTTTCTGAGGTTTCCTTGTAAGAGTATTATTTCCATTCATGAGGGATCTGACCTCATGACCTAATCATCTAATGCCATCACCTTAGGAATTTGAATTTCAACAGATAAATTTTGGGGGGACAAAAACTTTCAGATCACAGCAGAGTTATTTAGCAAGAGTTGTTACACAGACTCCAGTTGGTGCCTTCTCCATTGATAAGAGTTGTCTCTGGTGATTAACAGCATCCTTCTCTTCCTGGTGTGGGAGGGGGAGACACTTTTATAAATGGATATTTACATTGCCTTTACAAAGGGAAATTTACACCCTGCTTTTAGACAGAAAGGAGGAAGGCAGAGAGCTTTTCCTGCACCTGCTATTGCTTAATTATCTTCAGCTCAAAATAATCCTTATGATAAAGTGATATATTTTGGAGTGGCATACTCTAATTCCTGCCATCAGCATATATTTATAGAATCTTTTTACCTGTGACTTCTCATCAGGGCCAGTTTCATGGCCATGTGACTTGTGTAGTCTCACGAGGCTCCAAACGGGGAAGGACCTTGTGCTTATAATTGTTTCACTGCTGTGCCTTCGTTGTTTTGAAATTCTTAATAATTTATCAGTAAGGAACTTTGCTTTTCATTTTGCAGTGGGGCTCTAACTATGTGGCTACAAGCCATGTGGCCAGTCCTCTCTGTGAATCTGCTAAGCCTGTTTAGCAACCTCTAGGTGGAAACCCCAAACTGCCATCACCGCCAGGCCACTCCTGGTTTTCCACTCTCAGCACAGGCTTTGCTTCCTGCTTCATCAGGTGTGGTAAGCCTGAGTTCCGAACACATGTCTAAAAGGTACCTGGGCTGGGTGTAGTGGCTTACACCTCTAATCCCGGCACTTTGGGAGGCCTTGGTGGGAGGATCGCTTGAGCCCAGGAGTTCAAAACCAGCCTAGGCAACATAGCAAGATCCCATCTCTACAAAAAATAAAAAATTAGCCAGGTGTGGTGGCACACACTTGTGGTCCTGGCTTGCGAGGCTGAAGTGGGAGGATCACTTGAGTCTGGGAGGTTGAGGCTGCAGGGAGCCATAATTGTGCCATTGCAGTCCAGCCTGGGGACAGAGTGAGAAAAAAATAATTAAAAAGTTATCTGCATCCTTATCTCTGTCTTTTTCTCTGGAAAAAAAGATATATATATATATTTTCATTTGGGCTACGGAAGCCTCAACTTGTCCCACTTTCTCCAGAACCTTCTTCCATCAATTATTTTCCTCTCCTAGGTCTTCAGCCTTTCTCTTTTCATTGGTTCCTTCTCCAAACAGATGCTTTATGAGGAGTGTTCTTGTTGGGCATTGGTAAAATGGTTTAACCACTGGACAGCTTTTATAGTGTACTATGCTGTTTTTGCTTTGCTATAAAGAAATAGCTCAGACTGGCTAATTTACACAAAAAGAGGCTTAATTGTCCTCGTTTCTGCAGACTGTACAGGAAACATAGTGCTGGCTTCTGCTTCTAGGTAGGACTCAGGAAACTTATGGTGGAAGGTGAAGGAAAAGCAGGTATGTCACATGGCAGGAGTTGGAGCAAGAGGCGGGCGGGGGTGGGTGGGTGCCACGCTTTTTTTTTTTTTTTTTGAGATGGAGTCTGGCTCTGTCGGCCAGACTGGAGTGCAGTGGCATGATCTCGGCTCGCTGCAACCAGCACCTCCAGGGTTCAAGCGATTCTCCTGCTTCAGCCTCCTGAGTATCTGGGATTAGGCACCTGCCACCTTGCCCGGGTAGTTTTTCTATTTTTAATAGAGATGGGGTTTCATCATGTTGGCCAGGCTGGTCTCAAACTCCTGACCTCAGCTGATCCGCCTGCCTTGGCCTCCCAAAGTGCTGGGATTACAGGCATGAGGGGTGCCACACTTTTAAACAACCAGGTTGCATGAGAAATTACTCACTATCACAAGTCATGAGGGAACCACCCTCATGACCCAAACACCTCCCACCAGGCCCCATTTCCAACATTGGGGATTACCTTTCAACATGAGACTTGGGTGAGGACACACATCCAAACTCTATCATATAGTATCCACTTGTCTTATGGAAACATATTCTTTAAACCCAAAGGAGGGGATGCAGCTGCCCTTGGTAGTGGTTGACAGTTTGGACTTCATGGAGTCCAAAGCTCAGCTCTGCTATTTACCAACTGTGTGGCCTTGGGCAAGTTACTTAACCTCCCTATGCCTCTGTTTTCTTATGGATAATATGAATAATAATAGTCCCTACTTCAAAGGGCTGTTAGGAGAATAAAAGGAAATTTGTTTAGAACAGTGTTTGGCACGTAGTAAGCACTATTTAAATTATTACTCCTTTTTTCAGCTCCACTGTCTTTCTCCTGCCCATTTCTTCATATCAAAGGATGATGTGTAGGGGAAAACAGAATACTGTTCTGCTTGTCAAAGAAATTACAAAACATCTGGAAATATGTGAAAAAGGTGGGCATCGTGTCCCGTTAGTGTCAGAACTTTTGTCTTCAGCTGTGGTTCCTTAGCTGTCAAATCTGGATAAGAGAGAAGATACCATTCAGCATCTTGCACACTCCTCTTAAAAATTATTACTAAATAGGCCAGGCGTGGTGGCTCACGCTTGTAATCCCAGCACTTTGGAAGGCTGAAGCGGGCGGCTCACGAGGTCAGGAGATCGAGACCACGGTGAAACCCCGTCTCTACTAAAAATACAAAATAATTAGCCGGGCGTGGTGGCGGGCACCTGTAGTCCCAGCTACTCGCAGAGGCTGAGGCAGGAGAATGGCATGAACCCGGGAGGCGGAGCTTGCAGTAAGCCCAGATTGCGCCACTGCACTCCAGCCTGGGTGACAGAGCGAGACTCCGTCTCAAAAAAAAAAAAAATTATTACTAAATAAAAACTAAAGCATTCTGTTACAAGCACTGCCAGATACGTGCTGAACTTGTCAGCCTGCAGCATCTTCTTTGGGGAGGGGTGGGGGAAATTTGGGGAATGCTGTACATGGATATCACCAGAGGAATCTTCTTTCGATCCCCCCCGCCCCCACAAAACACCCCAGAGACTATGAAGGTAATACATCTTTAACATCGAAAATGGGAAATATCAGCTCTTCCAAATTTCTGTTTTCCCACCAGAGGACAGAGTCATGAGTTTTCCTGTTAAAATTGTACTTGTTTGTTTTTGTTTCTGGAGAAACATTTTGTTCCTTGGGTGAAATCTTCTGAAACATTGTCTGGGGCAGTTTAATATCATCAAAATCAATATAGTTGTCTAAGTCAGAAAACTAGGCTGTATCTAAGTTTCACGTACATCCATATAACCTCACCTCTTTGCTATCCTAATTGTCTCATTCCATTGATTTTTAGCTCCAATCTCTCATACCTACCACTTCTCCTAAATCTAGTTTAAGCCCTTTCCTATCTCAGTGGCTCTCAACACTAGTAGGGCATTAAAACTTTCCCGATCTTTATTTCTATGCACATATACACACACATATATATATACACACACACACGTATATATACACAAATACACACATATGTACCTGAACTCAATATATCTATTTCTGGGCCCACGTCAGGCCAACCGAACCAGAACCTCTGGGGATGAAGCCCAATATTGTTTCCAGGTTGTTGTTCTCATTGTTTGTCCAGGGCTGAGGACTGCTGACTTTTTTAGATAATGCGGCCGCTGCTTTGCAGTTCCCACTGGGTCTGTTCACCCTCTTCTAATGGATCCCAATACTGACTCAGAGTAATTTCCTGGTAGATAAACCGAATCATGCTCTGCTGTGTATAATCACCTCTGTGATTCCCTTTCCACATAGGTTATAATCTAAGCTTTTTAGCTTGGCAGACAAGATCCTTCACGATTCCTCCAAAGCCTTCATGTCCGCTCCACTCTCACTGTTGCATCGGTAGCACTGTATACTTTACATCAAAATGCTTGTAGGTTTCTTCAGGACCAGATTTTCAAGTTTCTGGCCCCTTTTACTTTGTTCTTCTTGCTAGAATGTCTAGGGGGTTGGTGCATCATTCAGGGGTACACCCTCTGAAAGGCTTCTTTTCCTTCATTAGTTTTTTTTTTCCTGGTGCAGTTTCACTCTTGTCATCCAGGCTGGAGTGCAATGGTGCAATATTAGCTCACTGCAACCTCCACTTTCTGGGTTCAAGAGATTCTCCAGCCTTGCCTCCTGAGTAGCTGGGATTACAAGCATGTGCCACAACACCCAGCTAATTTTGTATTTTTTTTTTTTTACTGGAGGCGGAGTCTCACCATGTTGGCCAGGCTGGTCTCGAACTCCTGATTTCAGGTGAACCAGCCACCTCAGCCTCCCAAAGTGCTGGGATTATAGGCATGAGCCACTGCACCTAGCTCATTAGACACTCCTTCTCACTTGCTATCATTTCACCTTGTTCACACATGTCCCAACCCCTACCTACGTTATATAACAAAGACGATGCTAACTTGAGAGTATTATGAATGCTCAGGTTTAAGTCTGTCTCTGCTATATCATTTGCTGCTCCATAAGAATTCTTATCTTGAGGGTGGAGCCAAGATGGCCGAATAGGAACAGCTCCGGTCTCCAGCTCCCAGCCCCAGTGACACAGAAGACGGGTGATTTCTGCATTTCTGCTTGAGGTACCGGTTTCATCTCACTAGGGAGTGCCTAACAGTGGGTGCAGGACAGTCGGTGAAGCGCACTGTGCGCGAGCCGAAGCAGGGCGAGGCATTGCCTCACTCGGGAAGCGCAAGGGGTCAGGGAGTTCCCTTTCCTAGTCAAAGAAAGGGGAAGCAGACGGCACCTGGAATATCGGGTCAGTCCCATCCTAATACTGCACTTTTCCAACGGGCCTGGAAAACGGCACACTAGGAGATTGTGTCCCGCACCTGGCTCGGAGGGTCCTATGCCCACGGAGTCTCGCTAATTGCTAGCACAGCAGTCTGAGATCAAGCTGCGAGGCGGCAGCGAGGCTGGGAGAGGGGCGCCCGCCATTGCCCAGGCTTGCTTAGGTAAACAAAGCAGCCAGGAAGCTCGAACTGGGTGGAGCCCACCACAGCTCAAGGAGGCCTGCCTGCCTCTGTAGGCTCCACCTCTGGGGGCAGGGCACAGACAAACAAAAACTCTGCAAGAACTTCCACAGACTTAAATGTCCCTGTCTGACTGACAGCTTTGAAGAGAGTAGTGGTTCTCCCAGCATGCAGCTGGAGATCTGAGAATGGGCAGACTGCCTCCTAAAGTGGGTCCCTCACCCCTGAGCAGCCTAACTGGGAGGCACCCCCCGAGTAGGGACAGACTGACACCTCATTCAACCCGGTACTTCTCTGAGACAAAACTTTCAGAGGAACTATCAGACAGCTGAATTTGTGGTCTCAACGAAAATCCGCTGGTCTGCAGCCACCGCTGCTGACACCCAGCCAAACAGGGTCTGGAGTGCACCTCTAGTAAACTCCAACAGACCTGCAGCTGAGGGTCCTGTCTGGTAGAAGGAAAACTAACAAACAGAAAGGACATCCACACCAAAAACCCATCTGTACATCACCACCATCAAAGACAAAAAGTAGATAAAACCACAAAGATGGGGAAAAAACAGACCAAAAAAACTGGAAACTCTAAAAAACAGAGCACCTCTCCTCCTCCAAAGGAACGCAGTTCCTCACCAGCAACGGAACAAAGCTGGATGGAGGATGACTTTGATGAGTTGAGAGAAGAAGGCTTCAGACGATCAAACTACTCTGAGCTATGAGAGGAAATTCAAAACAACAGGAAAGAAGTTAAAAACTTTGAAAAAAAATTAGAAGAATGGATAACTAGAATAACCAATGGAGAGAAGGGCTTCAAGGAGCTGATGGAGCTGAAAGCCAAGTTTCGAGAACTACGCGAAGATTGCAGAAGCCTCAGTAGCAGATGCGATCAACTGGAAGAAAGGGTATCGCTGATGGAAGATGAAATGAATGAAATGAAGAGAGAAGGGAAGTTTAGAGTAAAAAGGATAAAAAGAAATGAACAAAGCCTCCAAGAAATTTGGGACTATGTGAAAAGACCAAACCTACGTCTGATTGGTGTACCTGAAAATGATGGGGAGAATGGAACCAAGTTGGAAAACACTCTGCAAGATATTATCCAGGAGAACTTCCCCAATCTAGCAAGGCAGGCCAGCATTCAGATTCAGGAAATACAGAGAACGCCACAAAGATACTCCTCGAGAAGGGCAACTCCAAGACACATTATTGTCAGATTCACCAAAGTTGAAATGAAAGAAAAACTGTTAAGGGCAGCCAGAGAGAAAGGTCGGGTTACCCACAAAGGGAAGCCCATCAGACTAACAGCTGATCTCTCGGCAGAAACTCTACAAGCCAGAAGAGAGTGGGGGCCGATATTCAACATTCTTAAAGAAAAGAATTTTCAACCCAGAATCTCCTATCCCGCCAAACTAAGCTTCATAAGTGAAGGAGAAATAAAACACTTTACAGACAAGCAAACGCTGAGTGATTTTGTCACCACCAGTCCTGCCCTAAAAGAGCTCCTGAAGGAAGCACTAAACATGGAAAGGAACAACCGGTACCAGCCACTGCAAAAACATGCCAAATTGTAAAGACCATCGAGACTAGGAAGAAACTGTAGCAACTAACGAGCAAAATAACCAACTAACATCATAATGACAGGATCAGATTCACACATAACAATATTAACGTTAAATGTAAATGGGCTAAATGCTCCAATCAAAAGACACAGACTGGCAAACTGGATAAGGAGTCAGGACCCATCAGTGTGCTGTATTCAGGAAACCCATCTCACGTGCAGAGACACACATAGACTCAAAATAAAGGGATGGAGGAAGATCTATCAAGCAAATGGAAAACAAAAAAAGGCAGGGGTTGCAATCCTAGTCTCTGATAAAATAGACTTTAAACCAACAAAGATCAAAAGAGACAAAGAAGGCCATTACATAATGGTAAAGGGATCAATTCAACAAGAAGAGCTAACTATCCTAAATATATATGCACCCAACACAGGAGCACCCAGATTCATAAAGCAAGTCCTGAGTGACCTACAAAGGGACTTAAACTCCCACACAATAATAATGGGAGATTTTAACACCCCACTGTCAGCATTAGACAGATCAACGAGACAGAAAGTTAACAAGGATATCCAGGAATTGAACTCAGCTCTACATAAAGTGGACCTAATAGACATCTACAGAACTCTCCACCCCAAGTCAACAGAATATACATTTTTTTCAGCACCACACCACACCTATTCCAAAATTGACCACATAGTTGGAAGTAAAGCTCTCCTCAGCAAATGTAAAAGAACAGAAATTATAACAAACTGTCTCTCAGACCACAGTGCAATCAAACTAGAACTCAGGATTAAGAAACTCACTCAAAACCGCTCAACTACATGGAAACTGAACAACCTGCTCCTGAATGACTATTGGGTACATAATGAAATGAAGGCAGAAATAAAGACGTTCTTTGAAACCAACGAGAACAAAGACACAACATACCAGAATCTCTGGGACACATTCAAAGCAGTGTGTAGAGGGAAATTTATAGCACTAAATGCCCACAAGAGAAAGCAGGAAAGATCCAAAATTGACTGCCTAACATCACAATTAAAAGAACTAGAAAAGCAAGAGCAAACACATTCAAAAGCTAGCAGAAGGCTAGAAATAACTAAAATCAGAGCAGAACTGAAGGAAATAGAGACACAAAAAACCCTTCAAAAAATTAATGAATCCAGGAGCTGGTTTTTTGAAAAGATCAACAAAATTGATGGACCGCTAGCAAGACTAATAAAGAAGAAAAGAGAGAAGAATCAAATAGATGCAATAAAAAACGAAAAAGGGGATATCACCACCGATCCCACAGAAATACAATCTACCATCAGAGAATACTACAAACACCTCTATGCAAATAAACTAGAAAATCTAGAAGAAATGGATAAATTCCTCGACAAATACACCCTCCCAAGACTAAACCAGGAAGAAGTTGAATCTCTGAATAGACCAATAACAGGTTCTGAAATTGTGGCAATAATCAATAGCTTACCAACCAAAAAGAGTCCAGGACCTGATGGATTCACAGCTGAATTCTACCAGAGGTACAAGGAGGAACTGGTACCATTCCTTCTGAAACTATTCCAATCGATAGAAAAAGAGGGAATCCTCCTTAACACATTTTATGAAGCCAGCATCGTCCTGATACCAAAACCTGGCAGAGACATAACCAAAAAAGAGAATTTCAGACCAATATCCTTGATGAACATTGATGCAAAAATCCTCAATAAAATACTGGCAAACCGAATCCAGCAGCACATCAAAAAGCTTATCCACCATGATCAAGTGGGCTTCATCCCTGGGATGCAAGGCTGGTTCAACATACGCAAATCAATAAATGTAATCCAGCATATAAACACAACCAAAGACAAAAACCACATGATTATCTCAATAGATGCAGAAAAGGCCTTTGACAAAATTCAACAACCCTTCATGCTAAAAACTCTCAATAAATTAGGTATTGATGGGACGTATCTCAAAATAATAAGAGCTATCTACGACAAACCCACAGCCAATATCATACTGAATGGGCAAAAACTGGAAGCATTCCCTCTGAAAACTGGCACAAGACAGGGATGCCCTCTATCACTGCTCCTATTCAACATAGTGTTGGAAGTTCTGGCCAGGGCAATCAGGCAGGAGAAGGAAATAAAGGGTATTCAATTAGGAAAAGAGGAAGTCAAATTGTCCCTGTTTGCAGATGACATGATTGTATATCTAGAAAACCCCATTGTCTCAGCCCAAAATCTCCTTAAGCTGATTAGCAACTTCAGCGAAGTCTCAGGATACAAAATTAATGTACAAAAATCACAAGCATTCTTGTACACCAATAACAGACAAACAGAGAGCCAAATCATGAGTGAACTCCCATTCACAATTGCTTCAAAGAGAATAAAATACCTAGGAATCCAACTTACAAGGGATGTGAAGGACCTCTTCAAGGAGAACTACAAACCACTGCTCAATGAAATAAAAGAGGATACAAACAAATGGAAGAACATTCCATGCTCATGGGTTGGAAGAATCAATATCGTGAAAATGGCCATACTGCCCAAGGTAATTTATAGATTCAATGCCATCCCCATCAAGCTACCAATGACTTTCTTCACAGAATTGGAAAAAACTACTTTAAAGTTCATATGGAACCAAAAAAGAGCCCGCATCGCCAAGTCAATCCTAAGCCAAAAGAACAAAGCTGGAGGCATCACGCTACCTGACTTTAAACTATACTACAAGGCTACAGTAACCAAAACAGCATGGTACTGGTACCACAACAGAGACATAGATCAATGGAACAGAACAGAGCCCTCAGAAATGATGCCGCATAGCTACAACTATCTGATCTTTGACAAACCTGACAAAAACAAGAAATGGGGAAAGGATTCCCTATTTAATAAATGGTGCTGGGAAAACTGGCTAGCCATATGTAGAAAGCTGCAACTGGATCCCTTCCTTACACCTTATACAAAAATTAATTCAAGATGGATTAAAGACTTATATGTTAGACCTAAAACCATTAAAATCCTACAAGAAAACCTAGGCAATACCATTCAGGACATAGGCGTGGGCAAGGACTTCATGTCTAAAACACCAAAAGCAATGGCAACAAAAGCCAAAATCGACAAATGGGATCTCATTAAACTAAAGAGCTTCTGCACAGCAAAAGAAACTATCATCAGAATGAACAGGCAACCTACAGAATGGGAGAAAATTTTTGCAACCTACTCATCTGACAAAGGGCTAATATCCAGAATCTACAATGAACTCAAACAAATTTACAAGAAAAAAACAAACAACCCCATCAAAAAGTGGGCAGAGGACATGAACAAACACTTCTCAAAAGAAGACATTTATGCAGCCAGAAAACACATGAAGAAATGCTCATCATCACTGGCCATCAGAGAAATGCAAATCAAAACCACAGTGAGATACCATCTCACACCAGTTAGAATGGCCATCATTAAAAAAGCAGGAAACAACAGGTGCTGGAGAGGATGTGGAGAAATAGGAACACTTTTACACTGTTGGTGGGACTGTAAACTAGTTCAACCATTGTGGAAGTCAGTGTGGCGGTTCCTCAGGGATCTCGAACTAGAAATACCATTTGACCCAGCCATCCCATTACTGGGTATATACCCAAAGGACTATAAATCATGCTGCTATAAAGACACATGCACACGTATGTTTATTGCGGCACTATTCACAATAGCAAAGAGTTGGAACCAACCCAAATGTCCACCAACGATAGACTGGATTAAGAAAATGTGGCACATATACACCATGGAATACTATGCAGCCATAAAAATGATGAGTTTGTGTCCTTTGTAGGGACATGGATGAACCTGGAAAACATCATTCTCAGTAAACTATCGCAAGGACAAAAAACCAAACACCGCATGTTCTCTCTCATAGGTGGGAATTGAACAATGAGAACTCATGGACACAGGAAGGGGAACATCACACTCCGGGGACTGTTGTGGGGTGGGGGGAGGGGGGAGGGACAGCATTAGGAGATACACCTAATGCTAAATGACGAGTTAATGGGTGCAGGAAATCAACATGGCACATGGATACATATGTAACAAACCTGCACATTGTGCACATGTACCCTAAAACCCTAAAGTATAATAAAAAAAAAAAAAAACGAATTCTTATCTTGAAATGTACTTGGTATGTAATAGGTGCTTAAGTAAAGTTTGCTGACTAATTAATGTGCATGAAATTACATCAGAACATAGAGTATGAAAAATGATAATCATGGGGAGTGGGAATAATGACAATGCATATACGAAGTCTGGTTCCTTTTTCTATCTTCTAAGGTAGCCTGAAACCCGGAGAGGCAAGTGACCCTTTAAAGGACATTTTGACATCAGCTAAAGGGGATGGGAAAGATAGAGGCAGAGTCAGCTTTCTTTAAGATGGCACAGTGCTGGTGCCTTCTTCCTTCCTCTCCACTCCCCACAACCAGAGTGATAGCTGCATCCATCCAACAATGATGACCACATTGATGACATGTTCAGGCTGTCCAGGATAGAACCAGTTTACATCTATTTCTTTTTTCTTTTCTTTTTTTTTTTTTTTGAGACAGAGTCTCGCTGTGTCACCCAGGCTGGAGTGCGGTGGCACAATCTTGGCTTACTGCAAGCTCTGCCTCCCGGGTTCACGCCATTCTCTTGCTTCAACCTCCAGAGTAGCTGGGACTACAGGAGGCCGCCATCACACCCAGCTAATTTCTTTTGTATTTTTAGTAGAGACAGGGTTTCACCGTGTTAGCCAGGATGGTCTCTATCTCCCGACCTTGTGATCCACCCGCCTCGGCCTCCCAAAGTGCTGAGATTACAGGCATGAGCCACCACGCCCAGCCTACATCTATTTCTTAACATAATAAAATTATTAACAGTGTATCCTTAGGGCTCTCAAAAGTATCCTGGTTAGGGTAACACATTACATATACGCTCCAATTCAAATTTAGTTTATAGAAGATCAATTTGCTATGTTATGTTGACTGAGTCATTTGGTGTGCATGATTACTGTCTTAGTTTGTGTTGCTATAACAAGATATATTAGGCTGGGTAATTTATAAATGACAGAAATTTGTTGAACCCAGTTCTGGAGGCTGGGAAGTTCAAGATCAAGGTGCCAGCAGATTCAGTGTCTGGTGAGGGCTTGCTCTCTGCTTCAAGATGGCGACTTCTAGTTGTTTCCTTACACGGTAAAAAAGACAAACTCTCCTGGGCCTTTTATGTAAGGGCCCGGGAGACAAATCCCACTTATAAGGGCTCTGACCTCATAACCTAATCACTTCCCAAAGGTCTCACCTCCCGACAGCATTGCACTGGAGATTGAGTTTCAACATATGAACTTTGGGGGGGACACAAACATTCAGACTATAGCAAGTACAAGTGTAAATATTGTGAATACACGCACCTTAGTCTTTGATATGGTTTGGCTGTGTCCCCACCCAAATCTCATCTTGAATTGTAGATTCCATAATCCCCACCTGCCATGGGAGGGACCTGGTGGGAGGTGATTGAATCATGGGGGTGGGTTTTTCTCATGATCATGAATTAGTCTCATAAGATCTGATGGTTTTGGAAGGGGGAGTTCCCCTGCACACGCTCTTTTGCCTGCTGCCATGTAAGATGTGCCTTTGTTCCCGTTTCACCTTTCACCATGATTGTGAGGCCTCCCCAGCCACATGAAACTGTGAATCCATTAAACCTCTTTTTCTTTATTAATTACCTAGTCTCGGGTATGTCTTTATTAGCAGTGTGAGTACAAACTAATACAGTCTTCTACCCAAAATGGGAAATGAACCAAGTTTCCACATAAGCTGCATGTTCTTTTCTTTTTTCTGGTTTTTCATGGTGACAATTATTATGATGTTCATGAACATATTATCAGAAGAAATCAATGAAAATCAGAAACTGACTTCCTTTTTTTTTGATTTCTCAGTTCCTAAGTACTTCAAAACTGGTAATAAGTTATGCCTATGAATGTCGAAGATTTTGACGTATATTTCATGTTATATTTTATGTTTAATTTATAATTAAAAGCTTATGCATTACAAAAGAGGTACTGAAACAGGTGCTGTTTAACATACCCATAATGATTTCTCAAGATACAAGGCCTGGAATATGTATTTTCAATTATCTAAAGGTCAAGAAGAAATGTTTGTGAATAAGGCTCAACTGACAATAAGCTCATAATGAAATACTTAGGAGAAGGAAGAAAAGATGAAATTTTATCTTTTTTTTTTTGACTTCACAGTGGGGTTGTCTAGTAATTGCATCTTAAGCGTTTGGTTCACTGCAGCTAAAAACATTATTGCTTTTAGTAGTTGTTAATGTTGACTAAAGCCTAGCTCGGTTATTTTTAATAGAGATTTTTTTGGGGGAATAGAATGAAGGAAATTAATGGTTAAGGTTAAATCCCGGTGAGCTCAGGATAAAGCCACCATTTTAAGCCCAAGGCAAACTTCAGCCTTTGAAGATCAGAGTGAGTAACCATGGAAAGAAATAGTGATCTGGTGGCAGGAAATTACAGGGACAATGTCTTAAATTACAGAGACAGTTTTTGAGTGCTTCAGTGTGAAATTGCCAAAGCAAACAGTAGTAGCAGGAGTTGCAGCAGTAGTTGCAGCCAACATTTATTTATTTATTTATTTATTTATTTTTGAGACGGAGTTTTACTCTTGTTGCCCAGGCTGGAGTGCAATGGTGCAATTTCGGCTCACCACAACCTCTGCTTCCCAGGTTCAAGCGATTCTCTGCCTCAGCCTCCCTAGTAGCTGGGATTACAGGCATGCGTCACCATGCCTGGCTAATTTTGTATTTTTAGTAGAGACAGGGTTTATCCATGTTGGTCAGGCTGGTCTCGAACTCCTGACCTCAGATGAACTGCCTGCCTCGGCCTCCCAAAATGCTGGGATTACAGGCGTGGGCCACTGTGCCCGGCCAGCCAACATTTATTATGTGATATGCTAAACTTATTCCAGACATGGGGCTAAGATTTTTATGTGAAATATTTCAGTTAATCCTCACAACAATTTTATGATATGAATCTATTCTTAACTCCATTTTGCAAGTGAGAAAATCCAGAATTAGTAAATTGTAAAGCCTGGAAAGAAACATCTGCCAATCTGACTGCATCTCTGACAGCACAGTAAATGTTTTTAATAGATGCCTCTTATTGAGTAGTTACTATGTGATGACTGCTTTAAAATTATTATTATTATTGACAGAGGTTGTCATGCTGTTGCCCAGGCTGGAGTGCAGTGGTGTGATCATAACTCACTGCAGCCTCAAATCCCTGAGCTCAAGTGATCCTCCCACCTCAGCCTCCTGAGTAGCTGGGACTACAGGCACGTACCACCACACTGGGCTAAATTTTTAAAATTTTTGCAGAGATGGGGGTCTCACTGTGTTGCCCAGGCTGGTCTTGAACTGGTGGCCTCAAGCGATCCTCCCACCTTGACCTCCCAAAGTGCTGGGATTACAGGTACAGGTACAGGCTACTGCATCCAGCCTAAAAATATTTTTAATCTTTATAGTACAAATGTGTTATTCCCATTTTTCCCAGGAGGAAACTAAGCTTTGAAGTGCCTGGATCAGTTTTCTATTACTGAAGTAACAAATCATCACAATTTCAGTGGCTTAAAAATGACAAAATTTAAAATCTATTCTCTTACCATTCTGGAGGTCAGAAGTTCAAAAATCAATGTTTCAGTAGGGCTGTGTTCCTCCAATCTCTGCTTCCATCATCACAGCTCTGTCTTTGACTCTCACCATCCTACCTTCCTTTAAGGACCTGTGTAATCATACCAGACTTACCTGGATGATCCAGGATAATCCTATATCCCCATCTAAAGATCCTTAACTTAATGACGTCTATAAAGTCCCTTTTGCTATGTAAAATAACACATTCACAGGTTCTGGGGATTAGGATATGGACATCTTTGGGGGGCCATTATTCAGCCTATGACAGTGCCTAACTAACTTACCCCAGGTCACAGAGCTGGTAAGCGTTCGAGGTAAGATTTGGATCTAGATGTCTTCTGGTTCCAAAGTTCACACTATTTCTGCTCTATCATGTTAGCAATGATGTGAAATTTTTTTAGAACGATCTTATCAGTCATTCAAAGAAACAGTTCTTGAGATTGTAAAAAGAGCCACATACGCTGGTAGGTATTGGAAAAATATGAAATGTTTAATAAGTTTGAGTCACCTTTGCACAGGTGCCTTATTAATCTCTGTATTTTTCAAAAGTGCAGGGGATTAAATATTAGGTTAAATAATTAATGAATAAGATAAAATAACTTGCAGAACAGGTATTATTAGGCTCCTTTTTCTTACATCACACCATTTTTTTCCTGCTTATTTCTCCCTTCCACAGATTAATTCCAGGTTAAATTTTCAGATAGTGTGCTTGAAAAAATTTTAATTTTGTTCTCAGATCTGTAAGATGGAAATCTTTCCTGGATAAACATAGATATGAACAAAAACCATCTGGTTCTGTTTTTCAATGTCTATATTTGCTTCCTCCACTCCTGTACCAAAAAAGCAGCACAATGTTAGTGGTCTTCTTTGGATTTTAGAAGGGGAATGCACATCTATTCCAAACCTTTAACTAAGTGTCCTGAAAGGCTGCCAGCCAACTCAGAGCAGGCTCTGGAAGAGACACCTCTTTAGCTGGACCAGGGGATCTGTCATGTGTTCTTCATGCCTCTGCAGATCCAAATGTCTATGGCAGATCTGGATGCTGTATGAAGTCTAAGGCAGGCTCTAACTGGGAAATTATATAGAGACACTTAATAATAGAAATTTGTAGCAAAATCATGCTCTCTTTGACTTTTTTTTTCCCCCAAAACAGTCTCACTCTGTTGCCCAGGCTGCAGGGCAGTGCATGATCTCGGCTCACTGCAAGCTCTGCCTCTCGGGTTCACGCCATTCTCCCACCTCAGCCTCCCGAGCAGCTGGGACTACAGGCGCCCGCCACCGTGCCCGGCTAATTTTTTGTGTTTTTTAGTAGAGACGGGTCTCACCGTCTTAGCCAGGATGGTCTCGATCTCCTGACCTCGTGATCTGCCCACCTTGGCCTCCCAAAGTGTTGGGATTACAGGAGTTAGCCACTGCGCCTGGGCTTTTTTTTTTTTTTTTTTAATTTCTGTTTTTTTGAAACAGAGACACTCCACCTCTGTTGCCCAGGCTGGTGTGTAGTGGTGTGATCATGACTTACTGCAGCCTTGAACTCCTGGGCTCAAGCAGTCCTCCTGCAAAAATATTTTGTAGAGATGGGGGACTCCATTGTCCAGGCTGGTCTTGAACTCCTGGGCTCAGGTTATCCTCCCGCCTCTGACTCTCAAAGCACTGGGATTACAAGTGTAAGCCACTGCGCCTGGCTCTTGGACTATTTTATTTGAGAAGCAGTTCTTGTTTTTTTCTACTAGAGATTAAATTCCTGGCTATGGCGCTCTAGGTGTTCATAGGATCCGTACTGCCCATCAAGGACTAGGTAATATCTGAAACTAAGCCATAAACTAGGGTGGTTCAGTGGCCCTTTAACTTGAAATTGAAATGGTATATTTTAGCTCCAAAAAACCAAATCTAGTTGACTAAGCAAGTAATTCTCACTCCCAAGATGCCAACTTTTGCTGTACAGCCACATATCCGCTAAACTCTTGCCTATGATTGCAGAGGAAGTTTCCTTAGATGAGTTAATTAGGAAGAAAAAGAAGGAGCCTCGGCCGGGTGCGGTGGCTCATACCTGTAATCCTAGCACTTTGGGAGGCCGAGGCTGGCGGATCACCTGAGGTCAGGAGTTTGAGACGAGCCTGACCAACATGGAGAAACCCCCTCTCTATTAAAAATACAGAATTAGCCGGGTGTGGGGGTGCAAGCCTCTAATCCCAGCTACTCGGGAGGCTGAGGCAGGAGAATCGCTTGAACCTGTGAGCCGAGATTGTGCCATTGCACTCCAGCCTGGGTAACAAGAGTGAAACTCTATCTCAAAAAAAATAAATAAATAAAAATAAAAGGAGCCTTTTTACTGGTGGCTACACATCAACCAGAACTGGACTTTGGCCCAATTGTAGACCTAAGAGGTGGCCCTGAAGGAGGGCTGGGAAGAGAAAACCTCCTAGTGGGCAAAACATAGAGCATTGTCCAATTTACCTGGAAGGAGAAGTGGCCTGAGAAAGTGGATCCATATCTATTATGTTTTCAGAGACTTTGATGGAATAACGTTGAAGGATTGGTGACAAGTATGCTTGAGTACTTAGATGCATCTTTTGCCAGATGTCAGAATATTTTCACCCCATGTGTGTGCTTATGAGAGGTGACCCACTACAGAAGAGGCTGCAAGTGATCAAGTAGACAAGGGGACTTGTTCTTTTCTGCCCTTCTTCTAGTTACTCCGTGTATTAGTCAGTTCTTGCATTGCTATAACGAAATACCTGAGACTGGGTGATTTATAAAGAAAATAGGTTTAACTGGTTTTTGGTTCCACAGGCTGTACAGGAAGCATAGAGCCTTCTGCTTGGCTTCTGGGGAGGCCTCAGGAAACTTTCAATCATGGCAGAAGGTAGAGGAGAAGCAGGAATGTCTTGAACATCTTCCATGGCCAGAGCAGGAGCAAAAGAGAGAGGTGGATAAGTGCCACATACTTTTAAACAACCGGATCTTGTGACTCCTTTATCATGAGATAAAGGGTTGGTGCTAAACCATTCATGAAGGATTCACCCCTATGATCCTGTCACCTCCCACCAGGCCCCACCTTCAACACTGGGGATTACAACTGGACATGAGATTTGAGTGGGGACACAGATCCAAACCATATTGCCCCAGTGCTTGCTTAATGCACTTCATCATATACAAGATAACACAGAAACTATATCCGAGAGGCATAAAATATGCATGGCTCAATAAAATCAACTTCCTCACATCATAGCTGACATGGTAGCCATCATGGATGAGTGCCCAACTTGCCACCAGCATTAACCGACTCTAAATGGTAATATGCCGTTATGTTTCTAAGACACCAGGAAGCCACTTTGTTGATTTCACTGGGCACAGAGCAACATACAAGAGAAACTAACACATTCCTGGCAGACTCAGGAATGTATTTTGTATTTCTACTTGCCTTCTTTAATGACTATGATTCTGTAGCAGCACTATCTGGGGAGTTACCGAACGCCTAATTGTGTTAACTTTCTGTCACTGCCATAACAACTTAGCATACATTTAGTGGCTGTTAATTATCTTAGAGTTTCTTTGGGTTAGAAGTCCATGCACAGCATGGTTCTGTCGGTTCTCCACTTAGTCTTCCAAGGCAGAAATCAAGTTGTTGACAGGGATATGCTACTTTCTGGAGGCTCTAGGAGAGAATCTACTTCCATACTCATTCAGGTTGTTGGCAGAATTTAGTTTCAAGCTCTTGTAGGACTGAGGTCCCCATTTCTTTACTGGCTGTCAGCTGGGTTATTCTCAGCTTCTAGAGGTTGTTCACGTTCCCTGGCTTGTGGCCTCTGTCGAAGTCAACAACGGTGGTTTGAGTCCTTCTCATACTTCAAGCCTCTCTGCCTTATTTCTCTAATACTGGTCTTCTGTCATATCTCCTCTGCTGACTTTTCTGCCTTCCTCCTCTGCTTTTAAGAGCTAATATAATTACACTGAGCCCAAGTAATCCCGAAAAATCTTCCTATTTTAAGGTCATCTGATCAATAAACTTAATTTCATTTGCAAAGTCTTTTCTCAGCAGTGCTTGGTGGATTTCACAAATTTTAGAAATTAGCGCTTTATTGAATAATCAGGGGACAGGAATCTTGGGGAGGGCATCCTTATAATTCTACCTATAACACCTATCCATTGTCAGGCCATGAGGTTTTTTTCCTAGTACGGTACCTATGATGGTTAATTTTATGTGTCAACTGGGCCATGCAGACATTTGATCAAACGTTATTCTGGGTGTGTCTCAAAGAGTATTTCTGAATGAGATTAGCATTTAAACTAGTAGTCTGAGTAAAGCAGATTGCTCTCCTCAGTGTGGATGGGCCTCATTCAGTCATTTGTAGGTATGAATAGAACAAAAAGGCTGACCCTTCCTTGAGTAAGGGGGATTTCCTTCTGCCTGACTAATTTTGAACTGGGTCATTGGCCTTTCTCTTCCTGCAGACTAGAACAGAAGCATCAGCTCTTCTTGGGTCTTGAGCTGTTGACCTTTGGACTGCGACTTACACCATCAGCAATCCTGGTTCTCAGTTCTTTAAACTCAGACTAGAACCATTGGCTCTTCTGGGTCTCCAGCTTGCTGACTTTAGATTTTGGGATTTCTCTGCCTCCACAATAGTGTAAATCAATTCGTTATAAAAAATCTCTCTCTCTCTACACAAACACACACACACACACACACACAGACACACACATTCTATTGGTCCTTCATTCTGTTTGTCTCTCTCTCTCTTTTTTTTTTTTTGATGAGATCTTGCACTGTTGCCCAGGCTTGAGTGTTGTGGTATCATCATGGCTTACTGCAGCCTCATCCTCCCACCTCAGCCTTTTGAGTAGCTGGGACTACAGATGTGCATCACCATGCCCAGCTAATTTTTCTATTTTTTTTTGTAGAGATGGGGTTTTGCTATGTTTCCCAGGCTGGTCTCAAACTCCTAGGCCCAAGTGATCCTCCTGCCTTGGCCTCCCAAATGCTGGGATCATAGGCATGAGCCACTGTGCCTGGCGAACAATGAAAGAAGGCAATAGGCTTTCAATTGTAAAAGATTCATTGATATTATTATATATTCCACCCACCACCTGAAAAAAATATTCTCATGGAACTGAATCTATTGAAAACTCAATGAGAGTATCATGTAGGTGACAATACTTGCAAGGCTGGAGTGATATCCTACATCCATATGCTCTAAATCGGTAGTCAAAATACATTTATCCAAAAGTCAGAATACAAGGGTCTGAGAATCAAGAGTGCAAATAAGATTGACATATCTTACTGTTCCACCTATTTTACCTTTTAACAATAGTTTACTCTGATTCCCCCAATTCTGGCTTAATTAATTCTTATTTGAAAGCTTTGGTAACCAAATAAAAAGACTTCCCAGAGACACCTACAGAGTGAAATATGCACCTGTCCCCAGATAAAAAATATGCTTACATGGATTTGAAATTGAGATTTGCACACCTGAATAGGAACATTTCAGCTGATGATGTAACAGTAATGCCTACCACATGAGGCAGGTATTATTGAACTAAAATTCAAGAGAGACACCTGCCCATTTTTAAATTCTTCATGCCACTGCATAACTAGGCACAAAAAAGGGATGCAAAGTTGGCTGAGGGTGAATGAGCCTGTTATTAAAAGGAACGATAGCTACCATTCTGGGAGAGTGTGAGAAAAGTGCCTTGAACCAAGAGATCACTTGGCTTTCTATCAGTATTGCCACATCGGATGGTAAAGATCAAGGGTGAACTGCAGGTTCCAAGGTCTCCAATTCTTTTATTAGGAATACAAGTTTGGGTTATTTCACTAAGTAAATAACCCAAGCTAGCTAAGCTGCTGGCTTACAACAGAGGAACCTGGAAGATGTGGTGGAGGAATTGTCTTAACTTGTCAATCGGAGCCTTATGATCACTTGCAGATCTGTATTATCTATTGTGATTTGTGCTCTTACTCTCTCAATTATTTTTTCTCCTTTAACAACTATTCTACAAACATCATGTTCTCACAAATATCCTATTTTCTGTAGGATGTACTACTATTATTTAGCTTTACAAATTAGTCCACAGATTATAGAATGTCATGGTATTCTCTATCATGATATAGATCTAAAGATAATAGCCATAGATCATGTGTCTGTGTATATATATACACACACACACACACACACACACACACATACACACGCATGGCTATCTCATCCATATGTTTATAAATCTCACCATATATACATATATGATTTAAAAATTGATTCCCCATTGAGGAGGTGCATCCATTTTCAATTGTAGATGAGAGAGTGGACTATCTTAGTACTTAAATTTATTGCATTCTTTACAAGTTTAAATATAGAAGAGGGAGTTGGCTGACTTTGGGAACCTAAGTGGGCAAGGGTAGTTGTACACTTTCGGGCTTTGTTATTGTCCAGAATTTTTGGAATACCCTAATTTAGTTTGGAAAAATTTCCATATTATATTGGGAAGTTATCTTCCCCAAGATAGATACCAGAAATTAATTTTACCAGCCTTTTTTTGTACTTAGGATATAGGCAATTGCTTCACTAGTGAGGCACTTAAGATATTGATATGAAACAGTAGAAGTTGAAGATCAGATCCCATGCAGAATCCATTCTTTTCTGGCAAAGCAAATGGTGGCATCAGGTTTTTAGGGGAATCAGTCATAAAGATTCTGTTTTAGCGTCTGTACCCAATTTGCCATCTGAGACATCTCTGTGGGGGAAGTTCTACTGATTTGTGAGCTTTTTTTGCCAGTGGCATTTCCAGGATGCACCCACTGGCCCGCTGAAAGGCTGTGAGCCACATAATATATTTGAACAAATTTTATTTTATTTTTTTGTGGTTGCATTCTGTCTTTCTCCTTCTCTCTCTCTCTCTCTCTCCTCTCTCTCTCTCTCACATCATTTATTCTGGAAGAAGCCATCTGCCATGTTGCCCTATGGGACGAATCATATGGAAAGGAATTGCGTGTAATCCCAGCACTTTGGGAGGCTGAGGTGGGCAGATCACCTAAGGTCAAGTTTGTTTTTCTGGTTCCTTGAGGTGTGACCTTAGATTATCTGTTTGTGCTCTTTCTGACTTTTTGACGTAGGCCTTTAGGGATATAAACTTACCTCTTAGCACTGCCTTTGCTGTGTCCCAGAGGTTTTGGTAGGTTGTGTCACTATTGTCATTCAGTTAGAAAAATTTTTAAATTTCCATCTTCATTTCATTTGTGACCCAGTGATCATTCAGGTGCCTGTTATTTAATTTCCATGTATTTGCATGGTTTTGAAGGTTCCTTTTGGAGTTGATTTCCAGTTTTATTCTACTGTGGTCTGAGAGTGCCTGATATAATTTCAATTTTCTTAAATTTATATTGTGTATAATATTGTCTATCTTGGAGAAAGTTCCATGCACTGTTGAATAGAATGTATATTCTGCAGTTGTTGGATGAAATGTTGTATATATATCTGTTAAGTCCATTTGTTCCAGGGTGTAACTTAAATCCTTTGTTTCTTTGTTGAGTTTCTGTCTTGACCTGTATAGTGCTGTCAGTTGAGTATTGAAGTCCCCCACTATTATTGTGTTCCTGCCTATCTCATTTCTTAGGTGTATTAGTAATTGTTTTATAAATTTGGGAGCTCCAGAGTTAGGTGCATGTATGTTCAGGATTGTGATATTTTCCTGTTGGACAAGGCTTTTAATTATTATATAATGTTCCTCTTTGTCTTTTTAAACCTCTGTTGCTTTAAAGTTTGTTTTGTTTGATATAAGAATAGCTACTCCTGCTCACTTTTGGTGTCCATTTGCATGGAATATCTTTTCCACCCCTTTATCTTAAGTTTATGTGAGTCCTTATGTGTTAGGCGAGTCTCTTGAAGGCAGCAGATAGTTGGTTGGTGAATTCTTATTCATTCTGCAATTCTGTATCTTTTAAGTGGAGGATTAGGCCACTTACATTCAATGTTAGTATTGAGATGCAAGGTATCATTCCATTCATCATGCTGTTTGTTGCCTCTATGTCTTGTTTTCTTTTTTAATTGTATTTTTGTTTTATAGGTCCTGTGAGATTTATGCTTTAAAGAGGTTCTGTTTTGATGTGTTTCCATGATTTGTTTCAAGATTTAGAGCTCCTTTAAGCATTTCTTGTAGTGGTGATTTGGTAGTGTTGAATTATCTCAGCATTTTTTTATTTGAAAAACACTGTAACTTTCCTTCATATATGAAGCTTAGTTTTCACTGGATACAAAATTCCTAGATGATAATTTTTTTTTTTGAGGAAGCTTAAAATAGGGCCTCAATTCCTTCTAGCTTGTAGGGTTTCTGTTGAGAAATCTGCTGTTAATCTGATAGGTTTTCCTTTACAACTTACCTGGTGATTTTGTCTCACAGCTCTTAAGGTTCTTTCATTTTGTGTCCAGAGTTGGTTCCTTCTGATGGGTTCTTGGTCTCACTGATTTGAAGAATGAAGCCATGGACCTTCGTGGTGAGTGTTACAGCTCTTAAGGGTGGCACGGACCCAAAGAGTGAGCAGCAGCAAGATATATTGTGAAGAGCAAAAGAACAAAGCTTCCACAGCATGGAAGGGGACCTGAGCAGGTTGCTGCTGCTGGCTGGGGGTGGCCAGCTTTTATTCCCTTATTTGTCCCACACATGCCCTGCTGATTGGTCCATTTTACAGAGTTCTGATTGGTCCATTTTATAGAGTGCTGATTGGTCCATTTTACAGAGTGTTGATTGATCCATTTTACAAACCTCTAGCTAGCCACAGAGCACTGATTTGTGCACTTTGCAATCCTAGATACAGAGTGCTAATTGGTGCAATTTACAATCCTCTTAGAAAAGTTCTCCAAGTCCCCACTTGACCCAGGAAGTTCAGCTGGCTTCACCTCTCACTTTATCTTAACTTTAGATAACCTGATGACAAAGTGGCTAGGCAATGATCTTTGTGTGATGAATTTTCCAGGTGTTCTTTGTGCTTCTTATATTTGGATGTCTAGATTTCTAGCAAGGCTGGGTAAGTTTTTCTTAATTATTCCCCCAACTATGTTTTCCAGACTCTTAGATTTCTCTTCTTCCTCAGGAACACTAATTATTCTCAGGTTTGGTCATTTAACATAATCCCAGACTTCTTGGAGGCTTTGTTCACATTTTCTTATGCTTTTATCTTTGTCTTTGTTGGATTGGGTTAATTTGAAGACCCTGTCTTTAAGCTCTGAATTTCTTTCTTCTACTTGTTCAATTCTATTGCTGAGACTTTCCAGAGTATTTTGCATTTCTATAAGTGTGTCCATTCTTTCCTGAAGTTTTGATTGTTGTTTATTTATGTTACCTATTTCCTTGAATATTTCTCTGTTCACTTCTTGTATCATTTTTTGTAGTTCCTTAGACTGGGCTTTACCTTTCTCTGGTGCCTCCCTGATTAGCTTAATAACTAACCTTCTGAATTCTTTTTCAGGTAAATCAGGGATTTCTACATGGTTTGAGTCCACTGATAGTGAGCTAATGTGATTTTTTGTTTTGTCGTATTATCAGAGTTGGTTTTCTGGTTCCTTCTCATTTGGGTAGGCTCTGTCAGAGGGAAGGTCTAGGGCTGAAGGCTGTTGTTCAGATTCTTTTGTCCCATGGGGTGTTACCTTGATGTAGTACTCTCCCCCTTTTCTTAGGGATGTGGTTTACTGAGAGCTGAACTGTGGTGATTGTTATCTCTCTCCTGGATCTAGCCATCCAGCAAGTCTACCAGGCTCTGGGCTGGTACTGGGGGTTGTCTGCATAGAGGCCTGTGATGTGAACTGTCTGTGGGTCTCTTAGCCATTGATACCAGTGTCTGCTCTGGTGGAGGTGGTGGGGGAGTAAAATGGGCTCTGTGAGGGTCTTTGGCTTTGTTGGTTTATTACACTATTTTTGTGCTGGTTGGCCCCCTGCCAGGAGGTGGTGCTTTCCAGAGAGCATCAGCTGTGGTAGTATGGAGAGAAACAGGGGGTGGGGGGGTGGGGGCCCTAGAACTCCCAAGAGTATATGGCCCTTTGTCTGCAGTTACCAGGTTGGGTAGGGAAGGACGATCATGTGGGGGCAGGGCTGGGCATGTCTGAGCTCAGACTCTGCCTGGGTGGGTCTTGCTTCAGCTGCTGTGGGGAATGAGGATGAGGTTCCCAGGTTAATGGAGTTCTGTTCCTAGGAGGATTATGACTGTCTCTACTGTGTCATGCACAGTAGTGAGTTGTCAGGGAAGTGGGGGAAAGCTGGCAGTCACAGGCCTCACTCAGCTCCCACACAAAATTTGAAGGCCTAGTCTCTCTCCCATCTTGCCCCTTCCCAACGGCAACGAGTCTGTTTGTAGGCAGTGGGTGAGCAAGGCTGATAACTTGCCCCAGGTTACCCACCTCCCAGCTGCAAATGCAAATATGGCTTTCCTTCTTACCCCCCATGTGGAGTCTGCACATTGGACTGAGTTCTAGCCAGAAAGCTGTTTTTTTTTTTTTTTTTGATGGAGTCTTGCCCTGTCACCCAGGCTGCAGTGCAGTGGCACGATCTGGGTCACTGCAAGCTCTGCCTCCCGGGTTCACACCATTCTCCTGCCTCAGCCTCTCTATTATCTGGGACTACAGGTGCCCGCTACCACGCCCGGCTAATTTTTTTGTATTTTTTTTTAGTGTGTTAGCCAGGATGGTCTCCATCTCCTGACCTCGTGATCTGCCCACCTGGGCCTCCCAAAGTAGGAAGCTTCTTGATGAGTTCAAATTGTTACAGATTTCAGCTGGAGATTTCCTTCTTCCTGTGGCCTCTTCCCAGTGTCTCTGGCCGCCCCCATGAAGCACCCCTGTGAGGCCAGGCAAAAGCGGCTTGCTAGGGGACCCAGTGAGCTCCCAGGGCTTTTCCTGCTGCTTCCATTACCCCTGTATTTCACTCAGCTCTCTAAATTGACTCAGCTCCAGGTAAGGTCAAAATCTTCTCCCATATTCTAGGCCTTCAGTTTCCCCAGTGGGGGTTGTGTGTTTGGGGGCAGACAATCTCCCTTTCCCACTTCCACAGTTTGGGCACTCACAGTATTTAGGGTGTCTCCCAGGTCCTGCAAGAGCAATTTCCTTCCTTCAGGAGGTCTGTGGATCTTCCCAGGTTTCCTGGTTTAATTACTGTAGTTGTTCTGGAGCAAAAATTCATGATACAAGCCTCCACACGCTGCTCTGTCTGTCTTAGAGCTGCAGTCTAGTCCTGCCTCCCGTCCACAATGATCCCCATGATCCCGATTCACTTTTCAACACCACATGATAAAATGTGTCACCTCCTTTAATTTCTCAGGCATTCCACTGAAAAGTTCTTTTTCTGCCCCCTTTGTGTTTTCACTCTTCAGTGTTTTAAGGACAATAATTATGAAGTTCATGAGATTGATTACTAAAGTTTCAGTATTTTGATTTTGAGTCAATAGGAAGTATTTAAATGCATCTTTGATAGGAATGTAGAGTAGGTCATTTGATATTATGGCAACACGGACTTGAGTTACCTGCATAGACGTGGTATTTGAAGCTGGTTGTGCCTAAGATAATAGGAAAGAAGAAAATAAAGAGAGGCATAAGTAATTAGACTTAGCCTTTTCATGGACTTGAGCAAAAAGCTAAAAAAGAAGAAGCATTGTTTAAACCACATATTATAATTATAAATTAGAACCCATTCTTTACCAGTGCTATTAAAAAGTTTATAGCAATATCAATTGATTTTAAATTGCACCTCTCATTTCTTCTGAACTTTCTAATACAGAAGTTAAGTTGCTAAGTATTGGCAGAGAAAAGGAGAACTCGATATTTATATAGTGCATTTGCTAGGAAATTGGTTACTGGAAAAATCATTTTACTGTTAATTAAGTAGTATTTTAAATGTTTTATTTAGATTGAGTGGGAGTCAGATCTCATTACTGAAAGCTAACTAGTCACTGTTCAAGGATGAAATAATCTCTGGTGAAGCTGAAAATTTTAATTTCCTCACATAGAAAAAAGCACAAATGATTCTTATTCCTCAGAAAGCCTATCTACTGTGAAAGCATAATTTCAACATTCAAGAAGAGAGAAAGCAGCCCTAAATCTCTATGAAATCAAATTAAGTCAGTGGATGGTCATATGAGGAAATGAAAAGAAAGCAAACAGAAATTGTTAAATGTATTTGTTCATGAAAATGGTTTGTAAAATTCATTGTGAATGAAATTATTGTATATATTCACTTGCTAAATTTTATGGACACAGCACAAATTTTCTCTTGAGAAGAAAATTAAGAAAAAATTCAAAATGGGGAAAAACGTTGAAGGCATTGCTGTTTATTGTAATGCAGCAGATTAATGTGAGGAGTTTAAATTACTATAATAGTTTATGTGGTTGAAAGTTGCAGTGGTATGGTAGCTGTGGTAGGCAGAATAATAGCCCCCCAATATGCCCACCCCTGAATGGCTTGAACATGTGAATACATTACCTTACATGGCAAAGGAGGCTTGTGGTTGATGGCATTACCTTACATGGCAAAGGAGGCTTGTGGATGAAAGGAAGAGACATCAAAATGGGGGTATTATCTTGGATTATCTATGTGGGCCCAACATAATCGTATGAGTCCTTAAAAGTGGGGAACTTTTCCTTGCTGTGTCGGGGAATGAGATGGAAGGAGGAGAGATTTGAGGCTTTGGAAGGCCTCTGCCTACTATTACTGGTTTTGAAATGGGGAAGGGAGCCCTGAGCTAAGGAATGCCGTGGTCTCTGGAAGATGGAAAGTCCTCGCTGACAGCCAGTAAAGAAATATAGATTTATGTCCTACAACACAAAGAACTGAATTCTGCTGACAATCTGAATGAGCGAGGAAATGAATCCTCCCCTAGAGCCTCCAGAAAGAGACACAGCACTGGATTTTAGTCCAGTGAGACCCATGTTAAATTTCTGAACTCTACAATGGTAATAAACTTATGCTGTTTTAAGCTGCTAAGTTTGTGGTAGTTTGTAAAAGCAGAAATAAAAAAAAATTGCAGCTTTATTTGAAATATGCATAACTATTAAATAAATGAGTTCCAGCAAATTTCCCAATCTAGGTAGGTTTGTACTAAAGTGTTTTTTACACCTTCTAGATAAAGCTGATTTTTAGCTTCCAATTACAAAAACTCAGCCTAATTCTTAAAATATCTATCGTTGTTTTGAGTTATAGTTTAACTAAAGAAGATAAAGTTGGAATCATGCTTTCAGTGGTTATTACACATCATTAACAACAGTCAATAAGATTGTTCCAGTGTACACTATCAATATATAATCAGTAGTGTTCCTATACAACAATAACATTCTAGCTGAAAAAGAAATCAAGAAGGCAATCCCACTCACCTTAGCTATGAAAAAATATGTAGGGATATATTTAACCAAGGAGGTGAAAGATCTCTACAAAGAAAACTACAAAACACTAATGAATGAAATTGTAGATGACAAAAACAAATGGAGAAACACCCCATGCTCATGAATTGGAAGAATTAATGTAGTTAAAATGACCATACTGCCTAAGGCAATCTACAGACTCAATGGAATCCTGTCAAAATGCCAATGTCATTTTCACAGAATCAGGAAAAAGAAATCCTAAAGTTCATATGAAACTAAAAAAGAGCCTGAATAGCCAAAGCAACCCTAAAAAAACACACAAAAAAACAAAAAGAAAACCAAAAAACAAAGCTGGAGGCATCACATCACCTGACTTCAAATTACATTACAAGGCTATAGTAACCAAAACACCATGTTACTGGTATAAGAGACACATAGATCAATGAAACAAAATAGAGAACCCAGAAATAAAGCCAAATATTTATAGCTGATTTTTAACAAAGCTGATAAGAACATACATTGGAGAAAGGACATCCTTTTCAATAAATGGTGCCAGGAAAATTGAATATTCATATGCAGATAAGTGAAAATAGACTTCTCTCTCTCACCATATACAAAAATTAACTCAAGATGGACCAAATACTTAAATGTAAGATCTGAAACTACAAAAATACTTGAAGGAAACATAGGGAAAATTCTTCTGCTTGTTGGTCTAGGCAAAGTATGACTAAAACCTCAAAATAACAGCCAGCAAAATAAAAAAATAGACAAACAGGACCTAATTAAACTAAAAAGCCTTTGCACAAAAAAAGAAACAATCAACAGATTGAACAGACAACCTGTAGAATGGGAGAAAATAATTGCAAACTATGCATCTGACAGACGATTAATATATAGAATATACAAGAAACTCAACTCAACACAAAAAACCCCAAATAATCCCATTAAAAAGTGGCAAAGGGCATGAACAGACATTTTTCAAAAGAAGACATACAAATGGCCAACAGGTGTATGAAACAAATATCACCAGAGAAATGCAAATTAAAATCCCAATGAAATATCATTTTACCCCAGTCAGAATGGCTATTACTAAAAAGTCAAAAAATATCAGCACTGGGAATGGTGGCTTACTCCTGTAATCCCATCACTTTGGGAGGCTGAAGTGGGAGGATCACTTGAGGCCAGGAGTTTGAGACCAGCCTGGTCACCATAGTGAATCCCTGCCTCTAAAAAAAAAAAAAAAAAAAAAAAAGCCAAGCATAGTGGCATGTGCCTGTAGTCCCAGCTACCCAGGAGGCTGAGATGGGAAGATTGCTTGAACCCAGGAGTTGGAGGCTGCAGTAAGCTGTGATTACACCACTGCATTCCAGCCTGGGTGACAGAGCAAGACCTTGTCTCAAAAACAAACAGTAGATGTTGGGGAGGATGTGGAGAAAAAGGAACTATTATACGCTGTGGCTGGCAGTGTAAATTAGTACAATCTCTATGGAAAATAGTATAAAGGTTTCTCAAAAAGCTGAAAATAGAACTACCATTTAATCCCAAAGGAAAAGAAATTAATACACCAAAAAATACCTGCACTCATATGTTTATCACAACACTATTCACAGTAGCAAAGATTTGGAATCAACGTAGTTGTTTATCAATGAATTATTGAATAAAGAAAATGTGGTATATATACACGCAATGGAATACTGTTCAGCCATTAAAAATAAGGAAATCATGTCTTTTGCAGCAACATGGATGGAACTGGAGATCATTATCCTAAGTGAAACAAGTCAGGCACAGCAAGAAAAATATCACATGTTCTCACTCATATGCAGGAGCCAAGAACTGTATACACGTGAGCATAAAGAGTGAAATAATAGACAATGAAGACTTGGAAGGGTGAGGGATTGGGAAGGGAGTGGATGATGAAAAATGACTCAATAGTTACAATGTATGTTATTCAGGTGACAGATACTCTAAAAGCCTTGACTTGATTACTATGCAATCTATGGATGTAACAAAATTGCCATCCTACCCCAAACATTTATAGAAATGAAATCAGATTATTCCTTTAGCTTTCTCATAACTACTATAATATGTTTGTAAAAGGAATAATTTACCTTCACCATATCAGTAAAATGATGATCTATATGAACATTAGGTTGGTTGCACATACAGACCCGATGGTTTTCTTGGCTATACTAAGAAGGCTGCCTCATAAGGTCACTAGATATTTCCTTCAACCAAAGAATAAGAATGCAGCTTAACTTGGCACTCTTTTAATGCATGCAGTATAGTGTTGTGGAATGAGCACAGTAGTTGGAGTCAAAACCTTGGTTGAAACTCGCCTTCACTATGTGAAAGAGGATTCAATGAATACAAATGATAGTTTTCTAATTTGAAATTTTCTAGTTTTCTAATTTGAGATATTGGAATAATATCTACCTTAAAACTTATTCTTAAAATGGAATGATATTTGTCTACAAATCTTATACTGTCATTATAATGTATAATATACTGTCTAAACACTAAGTATCAACGTGACTTTCCACCAGGAATTGAAGCAGATCCTGTAGTAAAACTACTACAGGAAAAAGAAAGTTGGGTGAAGTGGGTAGGCAAGGTGGAGATAGGAAGAATGAAAGGTATAAAAATGTTGGGAGAAACAGAAGAGGAGCTGGCAGGCCAGGGAACTGAGACAAAGATCTCATCAATCCCAGAGGTGGACAGAGCTGAGCATATCGGTGGCAGTCATCATCAGAGGCCTCTGGAGCAGTGCCAAGGATGGCAGGAACAAGCCAGGGACTGTGGGAAATGCAAGTGAACCCTGGGTCTCTAGGTTTCAATGAATGATATGAATAACCACTACTGGAAATCTCCTTACCTGTGTCCCCACCCAAATAATGCAATTTCTTCTTGTAGCTGTTTGAACTCTTCAGGTTGAATAGATGGATACAATTTAAACAAAAAGAGAAATTTTGTATGCAGAAACTGGAATGGCACACAAAACCTCAGAATAGGACAACAGGACTTCCCAGGATGTGGATCTAACTAAAGAATTGGGAGGGAATTAGGTTGTGTGCTTTTGCTTCTTTTCTGGACTTCTTACTCTACATTATTTTCTCTCTGCATAATTGGTTCCATCATATTTATACTCTGGTAGAAAAAAATTGGTTTCCAACAGCTTTCGAGTTTTAGATAAAAATAGGTTTAGTCATCTAGAGACAGAGGCTGATTGGTTTCTTATTACAATGTTAAAAATCTTTGGGGCAGGAGCTGCCTGTGGCCAAAGCTAGAATAACTTGAGCAACCAAATAAAGTATCATTGAATTATAACCCAAAGTATAAAATAAATATTTATGAATCCCTGCTAATACAAATAAATGACTAAATAAATAAATGAATGGAGAAGATGAGGAAAATCTCCTGTGCAGAAAAATTTCAAAAAGTTTATTTAGATAGTAAGTCCTTAAGAAGGTGGAACATAACTCCACACTTCTTAAGTGTGGGCTGCACATAGCAACTTCCTTTCAAATTCTACATTATTGAAGGAGGAAAAGAATAACTCTATAGTGAAGAAAGCTGACAAACACTACTTCAGCAAGGTGATCAAGGTTAACATCAACAGTGATAATTCATGATGATAGTGAGTACCTTGATATAATTTGTTGAGAATGACAGTTGATCTCTGTAGTCTTTCTTCCCAAAACTCATAATCCCAGTCTAATCATGAAAGAAACATCAGATAAGTTCCAACCGAGGAACTTTTCAAAAATACCTGATCAATACTTCTCAAAAGCATCAAGGTCATCAAAAAAGGGGTATCTTAATATATAAATATTGGTTAATTAACTATAAGAAATGTACCATAATAGTGTAAGATATTAATAACAGGAGAAATTAGTTGTGAGTATAGTGCACACTATCTCCATAGATACTCTGTGAATCTAAAATAACTCTAAAATAAATAGCTTATTTTAAAAAATCAGCTCAGATATTCACCTCTGAATTAATCAACTGAGGTCAACAGTGTGATGAGGCAGAGCTCCAGGAACATGGTAACTTATTGAGTCATAGTCATTGTATTAGTCTGTTTTCATACTGCTGATAAAGACAATCCCAAACTGGTAACAAAAAGGTTTCATTAGACTTACAGTTCCACATGGCTGGGGAGGCCTCAGAATCATGGCAAGAGGTGAAAGTCACTTCTTACATGATGGTGGCAAGAGAAAAATAAGGAAGAAGCAAAAGCAGAAATCCCTGATAAACACATCAGATCTTGTGAGACTTCTATCATGAGAATAGAATGGGAAAGACCAGCCCCCATGATTCAATTACCTCCCCCTGGGTCCCTCCCATAACGTGGGAATTCTGGGAGATACAATTCAAGTTGAGATTTTGGTAGGGACACAGCCAAACCATATTATTCTACCTCTTGCCCCTCCAAATCTCGTGTCCTCACATTTCAAAACCTATCATGCTTTCCTAACAGTACCCCAAAATCTTAACTCATTTCAGCATTAACCCAAAAGTCCACAGTTCAAAGTCCTATCTGAGACAAGGCAATTCCTTTCTGTCTATGAGCCTGTAAAATCAATAGCAAGCTAGTTACTTCCTAGATACAATGGGGTACAGGTATTGGGTAAATACAGCCATTCCAAATGGGAGAAATTCGCCAAAACAAAAGGGTTACAGGGCCCACACAAGTCCAAAATCCAGTGGGGAAGTCAAATTTTAAAGCTCCAGAATGATCTCCTTTGACTCCAGGTCTCATATCCATGTCACACTGATGCAAGAGGTGGGTTCCCATGGTCTTGGGCAACTTTATCCCTGTGGCTTTGCAGGGTACTCTTGGCTGCTTTCACAGGCTGGCATTGAGTGTCTATAGCTTTTCCAGGTGTGCGGTGTAAGCTGTCAGTGGATCTACCATTCTGGGCTCTGGAGGATGGTGGCCCTCTTCTCACAGCTTCACTAGGCAGTGCCCTGGTAGGGACTCTGTGTGGGTCCTCTGACCTCATTTCCCTTCTGCATTGCCCTAGCAGAGGTTCTCCATGAGAGCCCTGCCTATGCAGCAAACTGTTGCCTGGACATCCAGGGGCTTTTATACATCTTCTGAAATCTATGCAGAGGTTCCCAAACCTCAGTTCTTGACTTCTGCACACCTGCATGCTTCATCTCACAGAGTTGAACCTTCCTTTTGATTGAGCAGTTTTGAAACACTCTTTTTGTAGAATCTGCAAGTTGACATTTGGAGCGCTTTCATGCCTCTGGTCGAAAAGGAAATATCTTCACATAAAAACTAGACAGAATCATTCTGTGAAACTTCTTTGTGATGTGTGCATTCATCTCACAGAGTTGAACCTTTCTTTTGAATGAGCAGTGGAAGTGCTCATTCACATGATACTTTATTCCATGTGAAACACCACGTGGAAACTGCCAAGGCTTGGGGCTTCCACCCTCTGAAGCCACAGCCTGAGCTGCACATTGGCCCCTTTCAGCCATGGCTGGAGTTGCTGGGACACAGAGGGCCAAATCCCTAGGCTGCACACAGCATGGGAACCCTGGGCCTAGCCCACAAAACCACTTTTTCCTCCTAGTCCTCCAGGCTTGTGATGGGAGAGACTGCCAGGAAGTTCTCTGACATGGCCTGGAGACATTTTCCCCATAGTCTTGGGGATTAACATTAGGTTCCTTGCTATTTATGCAAATTTCTGCAGCTAGCTTGAATTTCTTCATAGAAAATGGGTTTTTGTTTTTCTATCACATAGTCAGGCTGCAAATTTTCCAAGCTTTTATGCTGCTTCCCTTATAAAACTGAATGCCTTTAACAGCACCCAAGTTACCTCTTGAATGCTTTGCTGTTCAGAAATTTCTTTCACCAGTTACCCTAAATCATCTCTTTCAAGTTCAAAGTTCCGCAAATCTCTAGGGCAGGGGCAAAATACCACCAGTCTCTTTGCTAAAACATAACAAGAGTCACCTTTGCTCCAGTTTCCAACAAGTTCCTCATCTCCATTTGAGACCACCTCAGCCTGAATTTTATTGTTCATATCACTATCAGCATTTTGGGCAAAGCCCTTCAACAAGTCTCTAGGAAGTTCCAAACTTTCCCACATTTTCCTGTCTTTTTCTGAGCCCTCCAAACTGTTCCAACCTCTGCCTGTTACCCAGTTCCAAAGTCGCTTCCACATTTTTGGGTATCTTTTCTGCAGTGCTCTACTCTACTGGTACCAATTTACTGTATTAGTCTGTTTTCATGCTGCTGATGAAGACATACACAAAACTGGGAACAAAAAGAAGTTTCATTGGACTTATAGTTCCACATGGCAGGGGAGGCCTCAGAATCATGGTGGGAGGTGAAAGACACTTCTCACATGGTGATGCCAAGAGAAAAAGGAGGAAGAAGCAAAAGCAACAATCCCTGATAAACACATCAGATCTCGTGAAACTTATTCACTATAATGAGAATAGCATGGGAAAGACTGGGCCCCATGATTCAATTACCTCCCCCTGGGTCCCTCCTACAACATGTGGGAATTCTGGGAGATACAATTCAAGTTGAGATTTCAGTGGAGACACAGCCAAACTGTATCAGTCATGTTGGGGAGTGTGTGTGTGTTTGTTTGTGTAGGGGAGCAGAGATGCTGGTGGAGAAATCCTAGAAAACAGTGTTGGATAGATAATAGATGCCCATCAAATTAGAATTTCTGCTTTACCCCATATCTCACATGGTTATTTGAAAGTTCTTGGGATTGTCTTCTGATATCACAAACAATTATTTTTTTTTTCCACTCAAACTCTCTCTCCTCTCTCACTCTGGTTTGATGTCTGTGGCCCTCAGCATGCTAATTGGTGCCCTCAATTACATCATCACCCAGAGAACCGTCCAAGGTACTGAATCCTGATGGTGCTAAAATATTGCTAGAAAACAATTTGATAGACACTTTGGAAGATATAAATAAACAGAAAGTAGAAAATATTTAAAATGCATAATCTAAGAGACAAAAGATAAGCGACCAAGAATTCCACAAAGAGATGACAAAGAAAATGTAGACAAAATTAGCAAATAAAAAAACCCCAGGTGATTTTAACTTGCAATTAAAGACTGCACTGAGTTCCCAGCACGATGAATGCAGACACATTCTTAGACATACTGTGATGATTAATACAGAGTATCAACTTGACTGGACTGAAGGATGCAAAGTATTTTTTTTTTTTTAAACATTTTTGAAATATATTATGAGACAATGACTTTCTCCATAATTACAGACTCACAAATATATTTAACAATTTGATTTGCCACCATGGCTATGAAATGAAGCTCAAATCAAGATTTTACACTCATGGCATCCAAAGAAGTTTACTTTGTGGGAGTCTCAATATGTTTTCTTTCCATGAAAATATAGTGGCCGGCTGCTATGGCTTGATTGTGTCCCTCAAAGTTCATGTGTTGAAAACTTAATCTCCAACGCAATAGTGTTGACAGCAGCATCTTAGGAGTTGATTAGGTCATAGGGGCTCTGCCCTCACATGGATTAATGCTATTATCAGAGAAGTGGCATCCTTATGAAGGATGAGTTCAGCCCCTTCCATCTCTCCTGTTGGCTCTCTTGGTACGTGACGCCTTCCAACATATTATGACAGAGAAAGAAAGCCCTCACTAGACATGGTCCTTCAATCTTGGGCTCCACAGCTTTCACAACTGTGAAACAATAAATTTCTGTTCTTTATACGTCACCCAGTCTCAAGTATTCTGTGATGGCAGCACAAAACAGGCTTAGACATTTTCTTCTGCTGCACATTAGTCCTTTGAAAACTAGTGGTTTCCAAATAGTTGAATTTACAAAAGTCATCCACCAACCAAGCATAGGCAGTAGTCATTTGATATGACATCCTGAACTAGAGATAAAGATGTAATGTACCTTTCTGGAAGTCAATATTTTTAATGTTTTTCCAAGTTCCATGTGTGTGCTTGGGGTGCGGGGGAGGGCATTGGGTAGGAGAAAAGGGAGTTAGAACACTTCAAAATATGATGTCAAGGGAATTTACCTATCCCGATTTCTGGATACTAGTCTAGCTGATGTTCACATTTTGTCATCATTCAGTGCACACATGCACACACATGAGTGGATATGCATGTGTGAGTACATGGACATACATTACAGCACACTTCGGCCTCTTTTCTATTGCTTTCTTTTTTTTTTTTTTTATTATACTTTAGGGTTTTAGGGTACATGTGCACAATGTGCAGGTTTGTTACATATGTATCCATGTGCCATGTTGATTTCCTGCACCCATTAACTCGTCATTTAGCATTAGGTGTATCTCCTAATGCTGTCCCTCCCCCCTCCCCCCACCCCACAACAGTCCCCGGAGTGTGATGTTCCCCTTCCTGTGTCCATGAGTTCTCATTGTTCAATTCCCACCTATGAGAGAGAACATGCGGTGTTTGGTTTTTTGTCCTTGCGATAGTTTACTGAGAATGATGTTTTCCAGGTTCATCCATGTCCCTACAAAGGACACGAACTCATCATTTTTTATGGCTGCATAGTATTCCATGGTGTATATGTGCCACATTTTCTTAATCCAGTCTATCGTTGTTGGACATTTGGGTTGGTTCCAACTCTTTGCTATTGTGAATAGTGCCGCAATAAACATACGTGTGCATGTGTCTTTATAGCAGCATGATTTATAGTCCTTTGGGTATATACCCAGTAATGGGATGGCTGGGTCAAATGGTATTTCTAGTTCGAGATCCCTGAGGAATCGCCACACTGACTTCCACAATGGTTGAACTAGTTTACAGTCCCACCAACAGTGTAAAAGCGTTCCTATTTCTCCACATCCTCTCCAGCACCTGTTGTTTCCTGATTTTTTAATGATGGCCATTCTAACTGGTGTGAGATGGTATCTCACTGTGGTTTTGATTTGCATTTCTCTGATGGCCAGTGATGATGAGCATTTTTTCATGTGTTTTCTGGCTGCATAAATGTCTTCTTTTGAGAAGTGTCTGTTCATGTCCTTTGCCCACTTTTTGATGGGGTTGTTTGTTTTTTTCTTGTAAATTTGTTTGAGTTCATTGTAGATTCTGGATATTAGCCCTTTGTCAGATGAGTAGGTTGCAAAAATTTTCTCCCATTCTGTAGGTTGCCTGTTCATTCTGATGATAGTTTCTTTTGCTGTGCAAAAGCTCTTTAGTTTAATGAGATCCCATTTGTCGATTTTGGCTTTTGTTGCCATTGCTTTTGGTGTTTTAGACATGAAGTCCTTGCCCACGCCTATGTCCTGAATGGTATTGCCTAGGTTTTCTTGTAGGATTTTAATGGTTTTAGGTCTAACATATAAGTCTTTAATCCATCTTGAATTAATTTTTGTATAACGTGTAAGGAAGGGATCCAGTTGCAGCTTTCTACATATGGCTAGCCAGTTTTCCCAGCACCATTTATTAAATAGGGAATCCTTTCCCCATTTCTTGTTTTTGTCAGGTTTGTCAAAGATCAGATAGTTGTAGCTATGCGGCATCATTTCTGAGGGCTCTGTTCTGTTCCATTGATCTATGTCTCTGTTGTGGTACCAGTACCATGCTGTTTTGGTTACTGTAGCCTTGTAGTATAGTTTAAAGTCAGGTAGCGTGATGCCTCCAGCTTTGTTCTTTTGGCTTAGGATTGACTTGGCGATGCGGGCTCTTTTTTGGTTCCATATGAACTTTAAAGTAGTTTTTTCCAATTCTGTGAAGAAAGTCGTTGGTAGCTTGATGGGGATGGCATTGAATCTATAAATTACCTTGGGCAGTATGGCCATTTTCACGATATTGATTCTTCCAACCCATGAGCATGGAATGTTCTTCCATTTGTTTGTATCCTCTTTTATTTCATTGAGCAGTGGTTTGTAGTTCTCCTTGAAGAGGTCCTTCACATCCCTTGTAAGTTGGATTCCTAGGTATTTTATTCTCTTTGAAGCAATTGTGAATGGGAGTTCACTCATGATTTGGCTCTCTGTTTGTCTGTTATTGGTGTACAAGAATGCTTGTGATTTTTGTACATTAATTTTGTATCCTGAGACTTCGCTGAAGTTGCTAATCAGCTTAAGGAGATTTTGGGCTGAGACAATGGGATTTTCTAGATATACAATCATGTCATCTGCAAACAGGGACAATTTGACTTCCTCTTTTCCTAATTGAATACCTTTTATTTCCTTCTCCTGCCTGATTGCTCTGGCCAGAACTTCCAGCACTATGTTGAATAGGAGCAGTGAGAGAGGGCATCCCTGTCTTGTGCCAGGTTTCAGAGGGAATGCTTCCAGTTTTTGCCCATTCAGTATGATATTGGCTGTGGGTTTGTCGTAGATAGCTCTTATTATTTTGAGATACGTCCCATCAATACCTAATTTATTGAGAGTTTTTAGCATGAAGGGTTGTTGAATTTTGTCAAAGGCCTTTTCTGCATCTATTGAGATAATCATGTGGTTTTTGTCTTTGGTTCTGTTTATATGCTGGATTACATTTATTGATTTGCGTATGTTGAACCAGCCTTGGGATGCAAAGTATTGATCCTGGGTGTGTCTATGATGGTGTTGCCAAAGGAGATTAACATTTGAGTCAGTGGGTTGGGAAAAGCAGACCCACCCTTAATCTGGGTGGACACCATCTAATCAGCTGTCAGCTTGGCCAGGATATAAAGCAACCAGAAAAACATGAAAAGGCTAGACTGGCTTAGCCCTCCAGCATATATATTTCTCCTGTGCTGAATGATTCCTGCCCTTGAACATTGGACTCCAATTTCTTCAGCTTTGGGACTCAGGCTGGCTTCCTTGCTCCTCAGCTTGCAGATAACCTATTGTTGGAGGTTGTGATTGTGCGAGTTATTACTACCTAATAAACTCCCCTTTATATATACACCTATTCTATCAGTTCTGTTCCTGTAGAGAACCATGACTAATACAGATTTTGATACCAGGAGTGGGGTCCAGAATAGGAGAAGGCTCTGTAACTGGTCCAGGCTGCTGTGCAAGTTGCTCTGCCACTTGGGCCATATGACCCAGCAGATACAATCATGCTTGAGGTGTCAGTGGCAGATAGGGATGCTGTTTGGAGCCTTTGGCAGGCCCCCATAGGTGAATCACAGTGAAGACCTCTAGGATTTAGGAGCAAGGACCAGCCATCTCCTGCAGATAACCACTCTCCTTTTGAGAGACAGCTCTTGGCCTGTTACTGGGTTTTGGTGGAAACTGAACATTTGACTATGGGTCATGAAGTCACCATGAGAGCTGAACTGCCTATCGTGAACTGGGTGCTTTCTGACCCATTTAGCCATAAAATGGGTAGTGCACAGCAGCATTCTATCATCAATGGAAGTGGTATATATACCTGATCAGGCTTAAGCAGGTCCTGAAGGCAACAAGTAAGTTACATAAGGAAAGTGGCTCAAATGCCCATGGTCTCCACTCCTACTACCCTGCCTTCTGTCTCCCACCCTGCACTGATGGCCTCATGGGATGTTACCCATGATCAGTTGACAGAGGAAGAAAAGGCTAGGCCCTGGTTCACAGATGGTTTTGCATGATATGCGGGCACCACCCATAAGTGGATAGCTGCAGCACTACAGCCCCTTTCTAAGACATCCTTGAAGGACAGTGGTGAGAGGAAATCTTCCCAGTGGGCAGAACTTCAAGCAGTGCACCTGGTTGTGCACTTTGCATGGAAGGAGAAAGGGCCAGATGTGTGATTATATACTGATTCATGGGCTGTAGCCAATGGTTTGGCTGGATGGTCAGGGACTTGAAGGAAGCATGATTGGAAAATTGGTGACAAATTTGGGGAAGATGTATGTGGATGGACCTCTCTGAGTGGTCAAAAACTGTGAAGACATTTATATCCCAAGTGAGTGCTCACCAACAGATGACCTCAGCAGAGGAGGATTTTAATAATCAAGTAGATAGGATGACCTGTTCTGTGGACAGCAGTCAGCCTCTTTCCTCAGTACCCCTGTCATCACCCAATAGGCCTGTCAACAAAGTGGCCATGGTGGCAGGATGGAGGTTACTCATGGGCTCAGCAACATGGACTTCCACTCACCAAGGCTGACCTGGCTATAGCCACAGCTGAGTGCCGAATTTGCCAGCAGCAGAGATCAACACTGAGCCCTCAATATGGCACCATTCATTGGGGTAATCAGCCAGCTACCTGGTGGCAAGTTGATTATATTGGACTTCTTCCATCATGGAATGGGAAGTGGTTTGACTTCACTGGAATAGATGCTTACTCCAGTTATGGGTTTGCCTATCCTGCAAGCAATGCTTCTGCCAAGACTATCATCCATGGACTCATGGAATGCCTTATCCACCATCATGGTATTCCACACAGCATTGCCTCTGACCAAGGCACTCACTTTACAGCTAAAGAAGTGCAGCAGTGGGCTCATGCTCACGGAATTCACTTGTGTTACCATGTTCCCCAACATCCTGAAGCAGCTGGATTGATAGAATGGAGGAATGGCCTTTTGAAGTCACAATTATAGTGCCAACTACGTGACAATACTTTGCAGGGCTGAGGCAAAGTTCTCCAGAAAGCTATGTATGCTCTGAACCAGCATCCATTATATGGTATTTTTTCTCCCATAGCCAGAATTCATGGGCCCAGGAATCAAGGGATGGAAGTGGAAGTGTCATGACTCATGATCACCCCTAGTGATCCACTAGCAAAATTTTTGCTTCCTGTTCCTATGACATTACGTTTTGCTGGCCTAGAGGTCTTAGTTCCAGAGAGAGGAACACTGCTATCAGGAGGCACAAGAACAATTCCATTAAATTGGAAGTTAAGTTCGCCACCTGGACACTTTGGGCTTCTCCTACCTTTAAGTCAACAGTCTAAGAAGAGAGTTACAGTGTTGACTGGGGTGATTGACCCGGACCATTAAGATGAAATCAGTTTACTACTCCACAACAGAGGTAAGGAAGAGTATGCGTGGAATACAGGAGATCCATTAGGGCATCTCTTAGTATTCCCATGTCCTGTGATTAATGTCAATGGGAAACTATAACAGCCCAATCCAGGCAGGACTACAAATGGCCCGGAGCCTTCAGGAATGAAGGTTTGGGTCACTTTACCACAAAAAAACCGTGACCTGCTGAGGTGCTTGCTGAAGGCAAAGGAAATACTGAATGGGTAGTAGAAGGTAGTCATCAAATCCAGCGAGGATCATGTGGCCAATTGCAGAAACGAGGACTGTAATTGTAATGAGTGTTTCTTCCTTCTTTTGTTAAAAACATGTTCATGCATGTATACACTTGTACAAAGAACATGTCTCCATTTCATTTCCTTTTCTCCTTTATTATGTGACATTAGCTTTATTGACTTCATATCAGCATTTAAGTATTGTTAACTCTATGTAATAGCATTTGGGTTGGCGATTGGTGCATTTCCGGTTGTACGAAGGACAGTTGTATCACGTTAGGCATAATTACACCTTAGTATTGTCTTTATTTGAAGACTATGTATGATCTCAAGAGGTGCTTATGGGTTCAAGTTGACAAGGGGTGGACTTGTAATGGTTAATACTGAGTGCCAACTTGATTGGAGTGAAAGATGCAAAGTATTGATCCTAGGTGTGTCTGTGAGGGTGCGGCTAAAGGAGAATAACATTTGAGTCAGTGAGCTGGTAAAGGCAGGCCCACCCTTAATCTGGGTGGGTACCGTCTAATCAGCTGTCAGCTCAGCCAGGATATAAAGGCAGGAAGAAAAAAGTAGAAAGGCTAGACTGGCTTAGCTTCCCATCCTACATCTTTCTCCTGCACTGGATGTTTCCTGCCCTTGAATATTAGACTCCAAGTTCTTCAGCCTTTGGACTCTGACTGGCTTCCCTGCTCCTTGCAGATGGCCTATTGTGGGACCTTGTGATCATGAGAGTTAATACTACTTAATAAACTCTAGAGAACCCTGACTAATACACATACCATTGTGAAAATTCAGATGGCTAAGGATATAGAGAAGCTTCTAAAATTTTTCTTGAGGAAAAAATGTGACCTGCAGAAAAAGGGCAAGTCTCGTATCACATTTTCCATCAGCAATGTTGAATGTTAGAAGATAGTACAGAATGACATTGGATTTCTAATAAATAATGTAAAAAGAGTCATAAAATATCTTCTGCTCCCTTGCAAGGGAGGTTATTTGAGGTTGGGCTGCATCTAAATGAGGAAGAAAAGGTAAGCAGAAAAAATCTTGGCATCCTGGAAACTGTGGAGCCAATTTGTCTCTAGAAGAGCTACAAAGGGAAACCCCAGAAATACAGCCATGCAGCGGGCCTGTAGGGCAGGCAGTCCAAACTGAGGCATCAGAAGAAATGGTGATTCAGTAAAACTATACTTATTTTTCTAGCCTTTTTCTGCATCCCGGTAGATATAAAATACTAATAAATTGAAGACAATACAAAAGGGTGGGAGGAGGGAGAGGATCAGAAAAAAACAACTATTGGATACTAGACTTAGTACCTGGATGATGAAATAATCTGTACCACAAACCCCCATCACATGAGTTCACCTATATAAAAAACCTGCACATGTATCCCTGAACATAACATAAAAGTTAAAAATATCACAATGATCAATCTACACTGCTTGGATCTGCAGAAAACCATGTTTACATTCTTAACGCTCTCAATGACTTCCAAATTAGACTTCAACCTACAGCTAATGCATAGCAGAATTAATTGTATATCAATACCCTTAACTTTAGCATTGCAAAAGTTATTATGCAGATGATAAAATTTGCAGGAGAAAAGAACATAGTGATGCTGAAATGAAAACTATGGTCATTAATATCATCATCAAACGTGAGAAGGAAGGTTATGGATGCAACATCTTTGGGTTTGGCTTAGTATTTGGCCAAGGTATGCACTGGGTTTACTGCTAAAAAATATACATTCCCACAGCTTTGAAATAAGAAATAAAGATGTTAATATTTTACTAAAGACACAAAGAAACTACACGGGAACTCAAAATATGGATATAACAACTGGTTGGAAGGAGGCCAGTGGTAAGCCAGTGATTCCTCATTTATTATAATAATTAGATTATACCTAAATTTTATAAATCAGAAAACAGCATGAGAGGTGTATTATTAAAAGATATGGAAGTAGAAATTATGTAAAAATGATACAGGGGTAGAATAGTTGTTTCTAGGAGATGGACTAACAGATGTAAAAAGATGGGAAAAGTGCATGCATTAATTCAACAAAATGGAAAAACATCTCTAAAAAAGGTGATGAAGTAGCAAAAATGTATTTGGTGAGGTTAAAGAATTCTGTTCATAGAAGAATCAATTTCCATCATGCTCCATTCATGCGATTCTCTATTGAAGACTCAAACCACTGAAGGACATTATGTAAGTGCCACCCCAGTGATCAAGTGGGCAAGGTCCTGGAATTATCAGCCTAGCAGAACTGTAATGAGCAGGGGAAGGAAAGTTCAACACGGAGATGTTCCTAAGCACACAGAAACGATATCTGTCACTACATCCCATTTCTCGGCTCTTATAGTGTGCTTGTATTTATGTGCGCGTGCGTGCGCGCACACACACACACACACACACTCTTACTATTCCTTTCTCCCTCATTTATGAATGTTTGTTAGAATGACTATTTAATTTTGAGAATTGTTGTTGTTTATTGTGTTATACCATTTAGTGTTATAGATGGAAGTTTGATGCTTACTAATTTCTTTTTCTTTGTAGTTTGTTTTTGTTATTTAGAAGCGATTCAAATTTCTTTTTAGCCTTAGAAAATATGTATTTTTCTGGGCTATTTCTACAGATAAGTTTTATTCTCCCAAATAATCTGCCCCGCTTTCAGTTATTTCTTTTCATCTGAAGACTCAAATTTTTCTTTGGTTCAGGAACAATTAATGTCATTTTATTTTTGATAAATCTTCTCTTTAGTCTGTTTTCTTTAAATTTTTCAGCTATCTTCCATTCCTTGTATCTTTTAAAGCATAATTTTAATTTTAAATATTTTCATATTGCTTCTTTGGAGAATTACTTGAATTATTCCCAATATTCTACTTAGTAGCATCTATTTTGCTGTTCTATCACTCTCTTGATATTTTAATTTTAGCAACAATGTTTTATGTTTTCATATAATATTAGTAATTTTCAGAGCATTCTCTTAAAATATCAGTTTATGCATATTTATTTTACTAAAATTTCATTGCATATTAGAAAATCGTTTTCAGTTTCTCAGATTTATTCTCTCAGTGGGGGTCATTTGCTCAGCCTCCTCTTTTGAGCTGGGATTCTTTCTTCTCATAAGCTCAGTAATATTTCTAATTATCTTCTAATTATTATACATAAATATATTGATAATCAGTGTTAGGAACTGGTGTATGTGTTTTATTTTTGGCAAAAATATTCATTAGTAATTATTTTAAAGAGCATATCCTGCTGGGAAGTGAAGGGGGAAGGGGGATAAAGAGAAGTTGATTAAGGGGTATAAAAATACATTTAGATAGAATAAATAAGTTCTAGTATTTGGTAGTACAGTAGGCAAACTATAATTAACAATACTTTATATATATTTTTATTTTTATTTATTTATTTATTTTTGAGATGGAGCCTCCCTCTGTCACCCAGGCTGGAGTGCAGTGGCATGATCTCGGCTCACTGCAAGCTCCATCTCCCGGGTTCAAGCAATTCTCTTGCTTCAGCCTCCCACGTAGCTGGGACTACAGGAGCCTGCCACCACACCTGGCTAATTTTTTTTTTTTTATATTTTAGTAGAGACGGGGTTTCACTGTGTTGCCCAGGCTCATTGCGAACTCCTGAGCTCAGGTAATCTGTTGGCCTTGGCCTCCCTAAGTGTTGGGATTACAGGCGTGAGCCACCTCGCCCTAGAAGAGAAGATCTGTAATGTTCCCAACACAAACAAAAGATACATGTTTGAGGTGATGGATATCTATGTTACCCTGATTTGATTATTGCACATTGTATAAGGGTATCAAAATATCACTTGTACCCCCAAAATATATACAACTAATATATATCAATAAAATACACAAAGAGTATATTTTGACTATGAATACAGAAAAAGCATTACAATAATAGATAATTAGACACGCTTCACATTTTTAAAAACACAGTCATTATTTGAAATGATTCAAGACAGAAGAAAACTGCATTCATCTCACTATTGACATTTTCTTTTTTGGTTTTAAGTTTATTAGATTAAATAAAAATCCAAAAATATCCAAGCACAGTTTGTCACTTAGAAAATAAAAACCATGGCCGGGTGCGGTGGCTCATGCCTGTAATCCCTGCACTTTGGGAGGCTGAGATGGGTTGGTCATCTGAGGTCCGGAGTTCAAGGCCAGCCTGGCCAACATGATGAAACCCCGTCTCTACTAAAAATACAAAAAAATTAGCTGAGTGTAGTGGTGTGTGCCTGTAATCCCAGCTACTCAGGAGGCTGAGGTAGGAGAATCCCTTGACTCCAGGAGGTGGAGGTTTCAGTGAGCCGAGATCGCGCCACTGCACTCCAGCCTGGGCAACAAGAGCAAAACTCCATCTCAAAAAAAAAAAAAAAAAAAAGGAAAGAGAAAAAGAAATAACTAAAGCCCGTAAGACTGCTGGAATATAATATTGAATAAGAATTAGATGAATTTTATTTAGAATTAAAATTTCTGATCATTTATTGTAAATTGAAGATTGTGGTAAAAAATAGAGCTAATAAAGTACTTAAAAACTTGGAAAATAAACTGTAAGAGAAGAGACATGGTAGTACAGTGCAGACTTCCTCAAACTGTATCTCTTAGACCACTGAAGCACTTTATGTTACAAGCAATTTGTGTAGACACGAGATTTGGTTCAGGTACCTTTTTCAGTAATTCAGTAATTTTTTTTTTTTTTGAGACGGAGTCTTGCTCTGTCGCCCAGGCTGGAGTGCAGTGGTGTGATCTTGGCTCACTACAAGCTCTGCCTCCCAGGTTCACGCCATTCTCCTGCCTCAGCCTCTCAAGTAGCTGGGACTACAGGTGCCCGCCACCACGCCCAGCTAATTTTTTGTATTTTTAGTAGAGACGGGGTTTCACCGTGTTAGCCAGGATGGTCTCGATCTCCTGACCTCGTGATCCGCCCGCTGCGGCCTCCCAAAGTGCTGGGATTACATGGGTGAGCCACCGCGCCTGGCCCAGTAATTGTTTATTTGCTCTTAGGAGAGTTTTTTTTTTTTATTTTTACTTTTTTTGAGACGGAGTCTTGCTCTGTCACCCACGCTGGAGTGCAGTGGCGCAATCTCGGCTCACTGCAAGCTCTGCCTCCTGGGTTCACACCATTCTCCTGCCTCAGCCTCCTGAGTAGATGGCATTACAGGCGCCCGCCACCACGCCCGGCTAATTTTTTGTATTTTTAGTAGAGACGGGGTTTCACCGTGTTAGCCAGGATGGTCTCGATCTCCTGACCTCGTAATCCGCCCGCCTCAGCCTCCCAAAGTGCTGGTATTACAGGCGTGAGCCACTGCAGCCGGCCTTAGGAGAGTTATTTAAGCACTCTAAATCTCATGTTTTCTAATCTCTAAAATGACACCAATCAAATTTTCAAATCCATATAAAATTCAGGCCTCATCATGAGATGAGCAAAGGATGTGACAAAAACCAGCACAATGTGGTGAGGACTGTGGTAAAGAGGAGAACAAAGGTATCATCAACTACCTGGCTCCAGCCCATAATTACTACAAGAGAACACCAGTCTAGTGTTGCCAGATCTTCAGATACTGATGTGCAATATTTGAAAATCTGGTGGATAATTCCAAATGTTTAAAAATATTGTGTGTGCTGACCAATACGTGTGTGCAAAACAGATCCACCCTATAGATGAGCCATTTTTAATCCCTGGATTAGCTGTTCTTTAATCAATCCTCAAATACTGACATTTTGTGATTCTATAGGAACATAGAACAGTTAAGAGTATTAAGTCAGGGCCACCTATTAACAACTTTGGTGTATTGTTGCTGCCCGAATAACATATTGTATTTTTATATAGAAAAAGTCCATCTGTTTTTGAATTATTATTAAGGCATAATAACTATTTTCAGTTATTGAGAAAGAAAAAGGGCTTTGAAGACTCTAGTCTATGAGAAAGCTTTTAGGAGACCTGTAAGTAGAGCTTTTGTGAAATGTTAATGTACAAGAGTGGTAGGTGGTTAGGAATCAACACTATACACTCCAGTGGGGTAGTAGCAGGACTAGATTTATGGGAGTCAACTCAATCACCAAGAGTATTACTAAAATGATGGTAAAAGCCTATATGAGGATCCAGTTATCAGTCAATGACCTGATCTAGGAGTTAAAAGCTTATATGGATCTCATGGATGTCTGCCAATACTTGTCCTCATAATACATGATAAAACCCTGACAGTAAACTACTCCCGGGAGTTTGGCATTAAATTAGAGAGGCGACAGCTCCCTTTTCTGCTGTTTTCAGATATCCAGGCACAGCCTTCTAATACACTCTGCTAATTTAGAAGCCAGAAAACATAAGTTCTATTTCAATATCTCTCCAACACTTCATCTCTCCTCTCTCTGCTGTTACATAATTCAGAGCTATGAAAATATTAATGTGTGATATGCTTATTCAGTGTGCTACAACTTTCTATAATTAATGTCACACATTTATAGTTTGAAGAGAGGCCTAAGAAAGACAATCTCATTCTTTCTAGGAAATACATATATAAGTACTTGTGCTTTAGTCAGAGGTAGTTTTTGTTCCTAAAACTTAGAAAGCTGGCCAGTCTAACTTGTGTGTCACAAGGAGACAATGTTACTTTTCAAATAGCAGTCACCAGAATTCTTTTTTCATAAAAGTGTCTTTATTTAGGAAAATAATTATCTTTGTAATAGAGGAGGTAGAACTTGGTGTGCCCAAGGCAATGGGAGAGGGGGGTATGAGGGGCAGAGTGGGAAGAGGAAGAGAAAGGACGGTAGAAGACTGAAGTTGCATAATGTGAATCTGCCCCAAATCTTTAGGAATATCTGATGAACTCACAAATTCTTTGTAATTAAAATTTAAATTAAAATTTAATTAAAATTTTAATGTTTTCAAATGATATTGTATAGTGTATATATAGTATTTTGTGTGATATATTTGCTTGATATATTTTGTGCTATTATATATAGTGTATATATATAGTATATAGTATATGTACACTGTATATAGTATACACTATATATACACTATATATAGTGTATACTATAGTGTATACTATATATATACTATATATAGTGTATACTATAGTGTATACTATATATATACTATATATACACTATATATACACACATATATACACTATATATATACACTATATATAGTATATAGTATACACTATATATAGTGTATATATATAGTGTATACTATATATAGCATACATATACTATATACTATATATATACTATATATACACTATATATACAATAGCACAAAATATATCACGCAAAATATTTACCACATTAACTATATTTAAGTGTATAGTTCGATGGCATTAGATACCTTCATATTGTGGTGCAGCCATCACTGCCATCCATCTCCAGAATTTTTGTCTTCCTGACTGAAACTCCATACCCATTATCTCTCCACTTTCCCCTCCCCACAGCCATTGTAAACCACCATTCTACTTTCTATCTCTATGAATGTGACAACTTTAGGCACCCCCTATAACTGAAATCATACAGTATGTCCTTTGTGACAAATTCTTACTGAGATTGTTTTGGGCTGTGGAAAACAATGAAAGGGCTGAATTTCACATGAGGAACAGCACGGTTGGATCAGAGGACACTGAGACAGACGTGGCTCCAGGTGTATAAAACAGAGGCTTCTACTCACTTCGGGCTGACAGTGTCTTACCAAAAATCTTTGCTTTTGTCTCTGGAGCTCCTCTGATATGCTAGGGATGCCCTTGGAGGGTTCACTTTGTCCATGTGCATTGGTTTTTAAGTGTGAAAAAGTCAAATTCTTTGGGAGTTAACACACTAACAGTAAACAGTGAGAGTGTGTGCATAAATACTGCTGCTTTTCATTCTCCCAGCAGGTAGTTTTGAGAGGTGTTCTGTACACTTTTTTTGAAGTCCATGTAGAATAGAGCCGTTTGCATCCACAGTGGCAATCTCAATAACACATCTTTCTCTGGGTTCTTCCTCCTTTCGTGTCTCACTCTTCTCTTCCCCTCACTTCTGCTCACGGGGTTTGCTTCCCAAGTATACTACTTACTCACAAGTCTTGTCATAGACTCCACTTTTCCAGGAAGCTACTCTCTCTGAGACAGCCTGGTTTATGTCAGGTGTTTATCCATTTGTTATGGCTTAAATTATGTCCCTTCCCCCCAAATATGTTGAAGTTCTAGCTCTCAGGACCTTAGAATGAGATCTTATTCAGAAATAGAGCTGTTGCAAATCTAAGTAGTTAAGGTGAGGTCATGTTGTAGTAGGTTGGACCCTAAATCTAATATGACTGATGTCTTCATAAGAAGAGAGGAGACACAGAGATGCAGGCACATGAAGAGAGAGTGCCAGATTATGACAGAGGCAGAGATTTGAGAGCTACAGTTGCAAGCCAAGAAACACCAAGGATTACCAACAATCACCAGAAGCTATGAAGAGGCAAGGAAGAACTCTCTGTTGTAGGCTTCAGAAGAAGCATGGCCATTCTGACATTTTGATTTCAGACCTCAAGCTTCCAGAGCTGTGAAATAATACATTTATTTTTTCAAAGACATCTAGTTTGTGGTTCTTTGTTACACAAGCTCTAAGAAACTAATACACCATTGTTATAGCTTCTGTTGCCAGATGGTGAAGATATATGGTCTACTGTCCTCTTATGGGGGCAAGACTATCAGAGAAGTGAATGTACTATGTTCAGAGAAGTGAATGTACTATGTTCTTCAATAAGTCAGGTTAGGGCTGGAGTGGAAAACAGGTGTCTATAATGTAAGTAAAACTTTTTTTTTTAAGGTAGCATATTGATGATAACTGAAAAAACAAAATAGAGAATTGCTTTAAAGTGTTTAAAAAGTAACAGTAGATTTCGTATCCTGCCACTTTACTGGATTAGTTCTAAGAGTTTGTGTGTGTGTGTGTGTGTGTGTAGTTTTAGCATTTTCTACATATAGGATCATGCCTTCTGTAAACAGAGATAGGTTTACATTTTTCTTTCCAATTTGGATGACTCATTTCTTTTTTTAAAATTTTTGTGGGTACATAATATATATATATATATTCATGGGGTATATGAGATACAGGCATATAATGCATAATTATTACATCAGGGTAAATGGGGTATCTATCACTTCAGGCATTCATCCTCTTGGTGTTACAAAAAATCCAATTATACACTTTCAATGTTTAAAAATGTATAATAAATTATTATTGACAGTAGTCACCCTGTTGTGCTACCAAATACTAGATCTTATTCATTCTAACTATAGTTTTGTACCCATCAACCAACCTTACCTCCCCCTCTCACTCCCTGTTACCCTTTCCAGCCTTTGGCCACCATTATCCTACTCTCTATCTCCATAAGTTCAATTGTTTTAATTTTTAATAAGTGAGAACATGCAAAGTTTGTCTTTCTGTGCCTGGCTTATTTCACTTAACATAATGCCCTCCAGTTCTGGAGGGCAAATCTGGAGTATCATGGCACAATCATGGCTCACTGAAGCCTCAACTTTCCAGGCTCAAGTTATCCTCCCACCTCAGCCTACCGCTTAGCTAGGACTACAGGCATTCACCACCACATCCAGCTAATGTTTTCCTTAAATTTATTTTTGTAGAGATATGGTCTCACTATATTGCCCAGGCTGGTCTTGAGCTCCTGGGCCCAAGCAGTCCTCTCACTTTGGCCTCCTCAAATGCCGGGATTAAAAGCATGAGCCACCAAGCCTGTTTCTCTTTAATTTCTTGCATCAATGTTTTATAGTTTTCATTGTAGAGACCTTTCATTTCTTTTTTTTTTTTTTTTTTTTTTTTTTTTTTTTTTTGAGACGGAGTCTCGCTCTTTCACCCAGGCTGGAGTGCAGTGGCGCGATCTCGGCTCACTGCAGGCTCCGCCCCCCGGGGTTCACGCCATTCTCCTGCCTCAGCCTCCCGCGTAGCTGGGACTACAGGCGCCTGCCACCGCGCCCGGCTAATTTTTTGTATCTTTAGTAGAGATGGGGTTTCACCGTGTTAGCCAGGATGGTCTCGATCTCCTGACCTTGTGATCCGCCCACCTCGGCCTCCCAAAGTGCTGGGATTACAGGCGTGAGCCACCGCGCCCGGCCGAGACCTTTAATTTCTTTGGTTAAATTTATTTCTAGGTATTTTATTTTATTTATAGCTATTGTAAATGGGATTACTTTCTTGATTTCTTTTTCAGATTTTTCACCATTGGCATATAGAAATGCTACTGATTTTTGTATGTTAATTTTGTATCCTCCAACTTTATGAATTTTAAAAATCAGTTCTAATAGTTTTTGGTGGAGTCTTTAGGTTTTTCCAAATATAAGATTATATCATCTGCAAACAAGGATAATTTGACTTCTTCCTTTCCAATCTGGTTGCCATGTTTTTTTCTTTCTTTTGTCGGATTGTTATAGCTAGGATTTCCAGTACTATGTTGAATAACAGCATTGAAAATGGGCATCCTCTTGTTGTTTTCCAAATCTTAGAGGAAAGGGTTCAGTTTTTCCCATTTAGTATGATACAAGTCATGGGTCTGTTGTGTATGGTTTTTATTGTGTTGAGGTATGTCCCTTCTATACCTGTTTTTTTGAGGGTTTTATCATGAAGAGATGTTAAATTATCAGGTGCTTTTTCAGCATCAATTAAAATGATCATATGGTTTTTGTCCTTCATTCTGGTGTTACGATGTATCACATTGATTGATTTGCATATGTTGGACCGTTCTTGAATCCCTGAAATAAATCCCACTTGGACATGATGAATGATCTTTCTAATGTGTTGTTGAATTTGGTTTGCTAGTATTTTGTTGAGTATTTTTGCACCAATGTTCATCAGGGATATTGGCCTGAAGTTTTCTTTTCTTTTCTTTTTTAATGTGTCTTTGGTTTTGGTGTCGGGGTAATACTGGCCTCATAGAATAAGTTTGGATGTATTCCATCTTCCTTTTTTTGAAATAGTTTGAGGATGTTTGATATTAATTCTTCTTTAAATGTTTCCTAAAATTCAGCAGTGAAGTCATTCGGTCCCAGGCTTTTCTTCGTTGAGAGACTTTTTTTTGTTGTTGTTATTATATCCTATTTTATTTCATTTTCCCTGAAAATTTATCTCCATGCTGTAAGGAAATCAATTTTTTATAACATAAAAGATTTGCTCTCTTAAACATAGCAAATATAGCAAGTAAATAATAAACTGATATTTCTTTATTTTCATTGCAGCAATCAGCAATGTCTTGTACATATTGACTGATTAACTGATACAATTCCAGAAATTCTTTTTTTTTTTTTTTTTTTTTTTTTTTTTTTGTTGAGACGGTCTTGCTCCATCACCCGGGTGGGAGTGCAGTGGTGCAGTGGCACGATCATGGCTTACTACAGCTCCACTCTCAAGCTCAAGCCATCTTTCCACTTCATCCTCCTGAGTAGCTGAGACTACAGACATGTGCCACTATACCTGCCTAATTAACAAAAAAATTTTGTTGTTATTTTTGAGATGGGGTCTCACATTGTTGCCCAGGCTGAGAGACTTTTTTAGAACAGTTTCAATTTCGTTACTTGTTACTGGGATGTTCATGTTTTGGATTTCTTCCTGGATCAATCATGGTAGGTGGTATGTGTCTAGGAATTTATCCATTCCTTCTAGGTTTTCCAATTTATTGTCATAGAGTTGTTCATAGCAGCCTCCAATGATACTTCGAATTTCTGCAGTATGTTGTAATGCCTCCCTTTTAATCTCTGACTTTATTTATTTGAGTCTTTTCTCTTTTATTCAAAGTTTGTTGGGTTAATGGTTTGTCAATTTTGTTTAGCTTTTCACAAAACAACTTTTTTGTTTCATTGATTTTTTTGTATTTTTAAATTTCATTTTCATTTATTTCTACTCTAATATTTATTATTTCTTTCCTTGTACTAATTTTGGATTTGGTTTGCTCTTGTTTTTCTAGTTCTTTAAGATGTATCATTGGACTAGTTAAAGCTTTTTTTTTCTTTTTTTGGACAGAGTTTCACTTTGTCCTTCAGGCTGGAGTGCAGTGGTGCATACATGTTTCACTGCAGGCTGAACCTCCTGGGTTCAAGGAGTCTTCCTACCTCAGCCTCTCAAGTAGCTAGGACTACATATGTGCACCTGGCTAATTTTTGTACTTTTTTATAGAGACAGGGTTTGGCCATGTTGCCCAGTCTAGTCTCAAACTCCTGAGCTCAAGTTATCCACTTGCCTCAGCCTCCCAAATTGCTGGTAGTATAAGTGTGAGCCACTGTTTCCAGCCTATTTAAAATTTTTCTACTTTTTTGACACAGGTGCTTGTTGCTATAAACTTTCCTCTTAGTACTGCTTTCACCATATTCATAGGTTTTGGTATGTGGTGTTTCCTTTTTTATTTGTTTCAAGAATTTTCTTATTCTGTTTTTGAGACAAAGTCTGTCTGTGTCACCCAGGATAGAGTGCAGGCATGATCACAGCTCACTGCAGCCTTGACCCCTTGAGCTCAAGTGATCTTCCTGTCGCAGCCTCCTGAGTAACTGGGACTACAGGTGCACACTGCCAAACCCAGATAATCATTTTTTTTTTTTTTAAGTGACAAGTTGGTCTGAAACTCCTAAGCTAAAGGAATCCTCCCACCTTGGCCTCCCAAAGTGCTGTGATTATAGATGTGAGCCACTGCACCTGCCAGTTTCAAGAAAAGTTTTAAGTTTCCTTCTTAATTTCTTTATTGACCCACTGGTAATTCCAGAGCATATTGCTTAATTTCCGTGTGTTTGTATGATTTTCAAAATCCTTTTGTTATTGAGTTCTAGTTTTATTCATTTATGATCAGAGAAGATACGTAATATAATTTCATTTTTTTGAAAGTTTAAAGACAAGTTTTGTGGCCTAACATATTGTCTATCCTAGAGAATAATCCAGGATAGACAATGTGTATTCATTAGCGGTTGGACAAAATGTTTAGTAAATATCTATTCATCTGGTCTTCAGTGCAGTTTAAGTCTGATGTTTCTTTATTGATTTTTCTGTCTGGATGATCTGTTCAATGCCAAAACTGTGGTATTGAAATATCCAGCTGTTATTGTATTGGGCATCTATTTCTCTTTTTACCTCTAATAATATTTGCTTTATACTTCTGGGTACTTCAGCGTTAGGTGCATGCGTATTTACAATTATTATATCCCCTTGCTGAATTGACACCGTTATCATTATATAATGGCATTCTGTGTCTCTTTTTGTAGGTTTCGTTTTGAAATCTACTTTGTCTAAGTATAGCTAATCCTTCCCTTTTTTGGTTTCTATTTGCTTGGAATATCTTACTTTATTTCTTTATTTTCAATTTATGTGTATCTTTATAGATAAATTGTTTTTTGCAGGCAACATATCATTGGGTCTTGTTATTTTTATCCATTCAACGAGTGTATTTTGATTGAAGAGTTTAGTCTTTTTACATTCTGTGTTATTATTGCTAAGTAGGGACTTATTCCTGCCATTTTATTTGTTTTCTGGGTATCCTGCAGCCTTTCTCTTCCTTTTTTCCTTCCTTCCAGTCTTCCTTTTAGTGAAAGTGTTTTTTCTCTTGTGATATGTTTTAATTTCTTTTTAAAATTTTTTTGTGTTATCTGATGTATATTTTTTGATTTGAGGTTATCATAAGGTTTGCAAATATATCTTCTAATCCATTATTTTATTTTATTTTATTATCATTATTTTTTATTATACTTTAAGTTCTGGGATACACGTGCAGAACATGCAGGTTTGTTATGTCGGTATACATGTGCCATTGTGGTTTGCTGCACCCATCAACCTGTCATCTACATTAGGTATTTCTCCTAATGATATCCTTCCCTTAGCACTCCCACCTGTTGACAGGCCCCAGTGTGTAATGTTCCCCTCTCTGTGTCCATGTGTTCTCATTGTTCAGCTCCCACTTATGAGTGAGAACACGTGATGTTTGGTTTTCTGTTCCTGCATTAGTTTGCTGAGAATGATGGTTTCCAGCTTCATCCATGTCCCTGCAAAGGACATGAACTAATCCTTTTTTATGGCTGCATAGTATTCCATGGTATATATGTGCCACATTTTCTTTATCCAGTCTATCATTGATGGGCATTTGGGTTGGTTCCACATCTTTGCTATTGTGAACAGTGCTGCAATTAACATACATGTGCATGTGTCTTTATAGTAGAATGATTTGTAATCATTTGCTAACCCATTATTTTAAACTGATGACTACTTAACGCTGCATAAACAAATAATCAAAAAGAAAACTAATAAAAACTCTATACCTTAACATTGTCCCTCCTTTGTCTCTTTTTAACTTTATGTTGTTTCTGTTTATATCATTTTGTGTTATGTTTTGAAAAGTTGTAGTTACTAGTTTGGATCAGTTCATTTATTAGCCTTTCTACTCAAGATATGAGTAGTTTATACTCCACTATGACAGTGTTATAACACTGTGTTTTTCTGTGTACTTACTATTAACAGTAAGTTTTGGACCTTCAGATGATTTGCTATTGCTCATTAACATCTGTTTCTTCCAGACTGAACTTTCTTTAGCATTCTTTATAGGAATGGTGTGGTGTTGATAAAATCCCTGAGCTTTTGTTTGTGTGGTAAACTCTTTATTTCTTCTTCATGTTTGAAGGATATTTTTGTTGGCTATATGATTTTAGGATAAAAGATTTTTCCTTCAGTCCTTTAAATATATCATGTCACTTCCTGATGGCTTGTAACATTTCCACTGAGTAGTCTGCTGCCAGACGTATTGAAGTCCTTTGCATGTTATTAGTTTCTTTTCTTTTGCTGCTTTTAGAATCCTTTTTTATCCTTGATCTTTGGGAGTCTGGGCTTGTTTGTACCCATCCTTCTTGGGAAGGCTTTTGGGGTATTCAAAAGGTTTGTGACCTAAGTCTTTGATCACTGCAGCCATCTCTGCCTTAGGGAGCACCCTAAACCCACAAATGCTATTGCTGTCGCAAACTCATTGATGTATCATCTTGCAGGAGACTCTCCCTGTAGCCACCACAGCTGGGAATGTGGTGGGTCACACCTGAAGCCAGCATGACTCTGGGTCTCACCCAGGACCCACAGCGAGTACTTCCTGGTGACCACTGGTGATTATTCAGGGCTCAAGAGCTCTTTAGTCAGTCCATGATGAATTCTGCCAGGACTAGTTTCTTCCCTTCAAGGCAGTGAGTTCCCTTCTGGCCCAGGGTGTATCCAGAAATGTCAACTGAGAACTAGGGTCTAGGATGGGGGCCCTCAGAACTCTGCCTGGTGTCCTATTGTACAGTGGCTGAGCTGGTATCCAAGTTGCAAGACTAAGTCCTCTTTACTCTCCATTCTCCTCTCCTTAAGCGGAAGGAAGGAGTCTTTTCCAGAGCTGTGTGCTGCGCTGCCTGGAGTTGGGGAGGGGTGACAGAAGTACTCCCTTGGCCACCCCAGCTGGTCTCCCTAGATTACATGCACGACAAGTCTACTGGCTCCAAGCCAAGCACAGCCCCAGGACTTGCCCAGGAATTGCATTCCTTGTGGCCAAACTGCATTTTCAATTTATTTAGGACCTCAGAGCACTTCAGCCCATGGCGGCAGGGCTTACCATAACTCAGGTTCCAACTGCTGGGATGGACAGTTCACCTCTGGCAAGGGCTGTTCTAAATGCTGCCTTCATGAGTGCTGGCTAAGTTCTGCTCCATGTTGCTTTCCACTGTGCTAGGGCAGCACTGAGTTCCAATGCAAAGTCACACAATCACTGTGCTTTCTCTCCCCCAAGTGCACAAATTCTTTCTATGCACCACATGATCACTACTGGGGGATGGGGGAGGGGTGGTGTAGGTTATTTTAGAGTGTCTTTTCTACACTTTTCAAGGCCTCCTTCCTTATTTTGATGGTAAAACCAGGTACTGTGTTTCCTCACCCAATTTTTGGTTCTTATGAAGGTGTTTTTTTTTTTTTTTTTTAATTTGAATAACTGTTCAATTTGGTGTTCTCATGGTGGGAGATGATCACTGGAGGTCTCTATTCAGCCATGTTGCTCCACCTCCTTCTCTCTTATATTTTTTGTCTGATTGCTCTTGCTAGATCTTCCAGTACTCTGTTGAGTAGGAATCCTTTCCTTGTACCAGATCTTAGAGGAAAATCTTTCCATTTTTTTTCTCCACTTATTATGATGTTAGTTGTGGGCTTTTCATAAGTGGCCATTATTATGTTGAGAAAATTTTCTTCTTATATCTATTCTGAGGATTTTTATCATCAAAGGATAATAAACTATGTTATATTCTGTTTCTGCATCTATTGAGATAGTCATGTAGTTTTTATCTTTTATATTGTTAATGTGGTGCATCATGTTGATTGATTTGCATAAAACTAAGCTTGCTTCTCAGGGATAAATTCCAGCTGGTTATGTTATAATATTTTTGATGTGTTAAGTTTGCTTTGGTAGTATTGGATTGAGAATTTTTGCATCTATGATTATTAAAAATATTGGCCAGTAGGTTTCTTTTCTCGTTGTATTTTGGCTTTGGTATAAGGATGTTGCTGGCCTCATAGGATGAGTTGGGGGAGGAGTCTTTCCTCAATTTTTTGAATAGTTTCAGGAGAAATGATACCAGATCTTCTTTTTATATCTGGTAGAATCAGGCTATGAATCCATCTGGTTCTGGGCTTTTTTTTTTTTGTTGTTGTTGCTAGGTTATTTATTACTGATTCAACTTCAGAGCTCATTATTGGTCTGTTCAGGGAATCAATTTCTTCTAGTTCAGTCTTGGGATGGTGTATGTGTCCAGGAATTTATCCATCTCTTCTAGGTTTTCTAGATTGTGTGCATAGAGGTGTTCATAGCAGTTTGAGATGGTTATTTTTATTTCTGTAGGGTGAATGGTAACATCCCCTTTGTCATTTCTAATTGTGTTTATTTGGAAATTTTCTTCTTTATTAGTCTAGCCAGTGGCCTATCTAGCTTATTATTTTTTTTCAGAAAGCAACTCCTGGATTCATTGATCATTTGAATGTTTTTTTGTGTCTCAATTTTTTTTTCACTTTAGCTCTGATTTTGGTTATTTATTGTCTTCTGCTAGCTTTGGGATTGATTTGCTCTTGCTTCTCTAATTCTTTCAGTTGTAACATTACATTGTTAATCTGAGATCTTTCTTACTTTTGATGTGGCAGTAAGTACTGTAAGTTACTCTCTTAACACTGCATTGGCTGTGTCTCAGAGACTCTGGTATGTTGTATTTTTATTCTCATTAGTTTCCAAGACCTTTATTTCTGACTTAATTTATTATTTACTCAAAAGTCATTTAAAAGCATGTTGTTTAATTTTTAATGGTCTTTGAGCTATCTTATTAGTCCTGACTTCTATTTTTATTGCACTGTGGTCCAAGAGTGTGTTTTATGTAATTTCAGTTCTTTTGCATTTGCTGACGATTGTTTTATGTCTAATAATGTGGTCAGTTTTAGAGTATGTGCCACGTGGTGATGAGAGTATGTACATTCTGTTGTTTTTGGGTGGAGAGTGCTGTAGAGGTCTATGTGGTTTCTGATGTTTATTTTTATTTGGTCCAATGTTAAGATCCATTTGGTCTAATGTTAAGTTCAGGTCCTGAATATCTTTGTTAGTTTTCTGCCTAAACAATCTGTCTAGTACTGTTATTGGAGTGTTGAATTCGCCCACTATTATTGTGTGGGAGTCTAAGGCTCTTCATAGGTCTCTAAGAACTTGCTTTATGAATCTGGCTGCTCCTGTGTTGGGTGCATACATATTTAGGGTAGTTAGGTCTTCTTGTTGAATGGAATTCTTTACCGTTATGTAATGCTTTCGGTGACTTTTTTGATCTTTGTTGGTTTAAAGTCTGTCCTGTCTGAAATTGGAATTGCAACACCTGCTTTTTTCTGATTTCCATTTGCTTGGTAGATTTTCCTCCATTTCTTTACTTTGAGCCTATGAGTCTCATTATGTATGAGATGGGCCTCTTGAAGACAGCATGCCGTTGGGTCTTGCTTTTTTTTTTTTTTTTTTGAGACGGAGTCTCGCTGTCGCCCAGGCTGGAGTGCAGTGGAGCGATCTCGGCTCACTGCAGGCTCCGCCCCCTGGGGTTCACGCCATTCTCCTGCCCCAGCCTCCCGAGTAGCTGGGACTACAGGCGCCGTCACCTCGCCTGGCTAATTTTTTGTATTTTTAGTAGAGACGGGGTTTCACCGTGTTAGCCAGGATGGTCTCAATCTCCTCACCTTGTAATCCGCCTGCCTCGGCCTCCCAAAGTGCTGGGATTACAGGCGTGAGCCACCGGGTCTTGCTTTTTTATCCAGCTTGCCACTCTGTGTCTTTTAAGTGGGACATTCAGCCTGTTTACACTCAAGGTTAGTACTGATATATGTGGATTTGATCCTGTCATTGTATTGTTAGCTGGTTATTATGTCAGCTTGTTTGTGTGGTTGCTTTATAGTGTCACTGGTCTGTGTATGTAAGTGTGTTTTTGTATTGGTTGGTAACAGTCTTTTCTTCTATATTTGGTGCTCCTTTCACAATTTCTTGTAAGGCATGTCTGGTAGTAATGAACCCCCTCAACATTTGCTTATCTGAAACAGGCTGTATTTCTCCTCTGTTTAGGAAACTTAGGTTGGCTGGATATCAAATTCTTGGTTTTAGACTTTTTTCTTTAAGAATATTGAATATAGGTCCCCAATCTCTTCTGCTGAGAGGTCCACTGTTAGCCTGATAGGTTTCCCTTGATAGGTGACTTGCCCTTTCTCTCTAGCTGTCTTTAACATTTTTTTTCTTTCATTTCAACCTTGAAAAATCTGATGATCATATGTCTTAGGGATAATCTTCTAGTGTAGTATCTTTCAGGGTTTTCTCTGTAGTTTGTTAATTTGACTGTTGGCCTCTCTAGTAAGGTTGGGGAAGTTTTCATGAATGATATCCTGAAATATATTTCCCAAGTTGTTTGTTTTCTCCTTGTCCCTTTCAGAGATGCCAGTGATTTGCAGGTTTGGCCTCTTATATAATGCCACATTTTCAGAGGTTTTGTTCGTTTCTTTTTATTACTCTTTCTTTATTTTTGTCTGACTGTCTTATTTCAGAGAGACCATCTTCAATTTCTGAGATTCCTTTTTTCAGCTTGACCTATTCTGTTGTAAATACTTGTGATTGCATTGTAAAATTCTTGTAGTATGTTTTTCAACTCTATCAGATGTGTTAGGTTCTTTTTATACTGGCTATTTCACCTTTCAGCTTCTGTATCATTTTATTGTATTCTTAGTTACTTTGGATTTGGTTTAGCCATTTTCCTGAATGTGCAGAATGTACAGGTTTGTTATATAGGTATACACATGCCATGGTGGTTTGCTGTACCCATCAACCTGTCATCTACATTAGGTATTTCCCCTAGTGCTATCCTTCCCCTAGACCCCCATCCCCTGACAGGCCCCAGTGTGTGATGTTCCCCTCTCTGTGTCCATGTGTTCTCATCGTTCAACTCCCACTTATGAGTGAGAACATGCAGTGTTTGGTTTTCTCTTTCTGTGTTAGTTTGCTGAGAATGATGGTTTCCAGCTTCATCCATGTTCCTGCAAAGGACATGAACTCACCCTTTTTTATGGCTGCATGGTATTTCATGGTGTATATGTGCCACATTTCCTTTATCCAGTCTATCATTGATGGACATGTATGTTGGTTCCAAGTCTTTGCTGTTGTGAATAGTTTTGCAGTAAACATATGTGTGCATGTGTTTTTATAGTAGAATGATTTATAATCCTTTGGGTATATGTCCAGTAATGGGATTGCTGGGTCAAATGGTATTTCTGGTTCTAGATCCTTGAGGAATCTCCACACTGTCTTCCACAATGGTTGAACCTAATTACAGTCCTACCAACAGTGTAAAAGCATTCCTATTTCTCCACATCCTCTCCAGCATCTGTTGTTTCCTGACTTTTTAGTGATTGCCATATTAACTGGCGTGAGATGTTATATCACTGTGGCTATGATTTGCCTTCCTCTAATGACCAGTGATGATAAGCTTTTTTTCATATGTTTGTTGGTGGCATAAATGTCTTCTTTTGAGAAGTGTCTGTTCATATGCTTCGCCCACTTTTTGATGGGGTTGTTTGTTTTTTTCTTGTAAATTTGTTTAAGCTCCTTGTAGCTTCTGGATATTAGCCGTTTGTCAGATGCATAGATTGCAAAAATTTTGTCCCATTCTGTAGGTTGCTTGTTCTCTATGATGACAGTTTCTTTTGCTGTGCAGAAAGTCTTTAGTTTTGATCAAATTTGTCAATTTTTGCTTTTGTTGCCATTGCTGTTGGTGTTTTAGTCATGAAGTGTCTGCCCATGCCTATGTCCTGAATGGTATTGCCTAGGTTTTCTTCTAGAGTTTTTATGGTTTTAGGTTTAACATTTAAGTCTTTAATCCATCTTGAATTAATTTTTGTATAAGGTGTAAGGAAGGGATCCAGTTTCAGTTTCCTGCATATGGCTAGCCAGTTTTCCCAACACCATTTATTAAACAGGGAATCCTTTCCCCATTTCTTGTTTTTGTCAGGTTTGTCAAAGATCCGATGGTTGTAGATGTGTGACGTTATTCCTGAGGCCTCTGTTCTGTTCCATTGGTCTATATATCTGTTTTGGTATCAGTCCCATGCTGTTTTGTATACTGTAGCCTTGTAGTATAGTTTGAAGTCAGGTAGTGTGATGCCTCTAGCTTTGTTCTTTTGGCTTAGGATTGTTTTGGCTGTACTGGCTCTTTTTTGGTACTGTGTGAAATTTAAAACAGTTTTTTTCTAATTCTGTGAAGAAAGTAAATGGTAGCTTGATGGGGATAACACTGAATCTATAAATTACTCTGGGCAGTATGGCCATTTTCATGATATTGATTCTTTCTATCCATGAGCGTGGAATGTTTTTCCATGTGTCCTCTCTTATTTCCTTGAGCAGTGGGTTGTAGTTGTCCTTGAAGAGATCCTTCACATCCCTTGTAAGTTGGATTCCTAGGTATTTTATTCTCTTTGAAGCAATTGTGAATGGCAGTTCACTCATGATTTGGTTCTCTGTTTGTCTATTATTGGTGTATAGGAATGCTTGTGATTTTTGCACATTGATTTTGTATCCTGAGACTTTGCTGAAGTTGCTTATCAGCTTAAGGAGATTTTGGGCTGAGATAATGGAGTTTTCTAAATATACAAGCATGTCATCTACAAACAGAGACAATTTGATTTACTCTCTTCCTATTTGAATGCCCTTTATATATTTCTCCTGCCTGATTGCCCCGGCCAGAACTTCCAATGCTACGTTGGATAGGAGTGGCGAGAGAGGGCAACCTTGTCTTGTGCCAGTTTTCAAATCAATGTTTCCAGCTTTTGCCCAATCAGTATAATATTGGCTGTGGGTTTGTCATAAATAGCTCTTATTATTTTGAGATATGTTCCATCAGTATCTAGTTTGTTGAGAGTTTTTAGCATGAAGCGCTGTTGAATCTTGTCGAAAGCCTTTTCTGCATCTATTGAGATAGTCATGTGGTTTTTGTCATTGGTTCTGTTTATGTGATGGATTACATTATTGATTTGCATATGTTGAACCAGCGTTGCATCCTAGGGGTGAAGCCAACTTGATCATGGTGGATAAACTCTTTTATGTGCTGCTGGATTCGGCTTGCCAGTATTTTATTGAGGATATTCGCATTGATGTTCATCAGGGATATTGGCCTGAAATTTTCTTTTTTTGTTGTGCCTTTGCCAGGTTTTGGTATCAGGATGATGCTAGCCTCACAAAATGAATTAGGGAGGAGTCTCCTTTTTTCTATTGTTTGGAATAATTTCAGAAGAAATGGTACCAGCTCTTGTTTGTACCTCTGGTAGAATTTTGTTGTGAATCCGTCTGGTCCAGGCTTTTTTTGATTTGTAGGCTATTAATTACTGCCTTAATTTTAGAACTCATTACTGGTCTATTCAGAGATTTGACTTCTCCCTGGTTTAGTCTTGGGAGGGTATATGTGTGCAGTAATTTATCCATTTCTTCTAGATTTTCTAGTTTATTTGCATGAAGGTGTTTATAGTATTATCTGATGGTAGTTTGTATTTCTGTAGGATCAGTGATGATATCCCCTTTATCATTTTTTATTTTGTCTGTTTTATTCTTCTCTCTTTTCTTCTTTATTAATCTGGCTAGTGATCTATTTTGTTAATCTTTTCAAAAAACCAGCTCCTGAATTCATTGATTTTTTGAATAGTTTTTCATGTCGCTATCTCCTTTAGTTCTGCTCATATCTTAGTTATTTCTTGTCTTCTGTTAGCTTTTGAATTTCTTTGCTCTTGTTTCTCTAGTTCCTTTAATTTTGATTCTATGGTGCCAATTTTAGACATTTCCCACTTTCTCCTGTGAGCATTCATGCTATAAATTTCCCTCTAAACACGGCTTTAGCTGTGTCCCAGAGATTCTGTTACATTTTGTCTTTGTTCTCATTGGCTTAAATGATCTTCTTTCTTCCTTAATTTTTTTTTTTTTTTGAGACTGAGTTTCGCTTTGTCACCCAGGCTGGAGTGCGGTGGCGTGATCTTGGCTCACTGCAAGCTCCGCCTCCTGGGTTCATGCCATTCTCCTGCCTCAGCCTCCTGAGTAGCTGGGACTACAGGCACCCGCCACCACACCCGGCCAATTTTTTTTTTGTATTTTTGGTAGAGATGGGGTTTCACTGTGTTAGCCAGGATGGTCTTGATCTCATGACCCCGTGATTCACCTGTCTCAGCCTCCCAAAGTGCTTCCTTAATTTTTTTATTTACCCAGTAGTCATTCAGGAGCAGGTTGTTCAGTTTTCATGTAGTTGTGTAATTTTGTGTGAGTTTCTTAATCTTGACTTTTAATTTGATTGCACTGTGGTCTGAGAGGCTCTTTGTTATGATGTCCATTCTTTTGCATTTGCTGAGCAGTGCTTTACTTCCAATTATGTGGTCAATTTAAGAATAAGTGTGATGTGGTACAGAGAAGAATATATATTCTGTTGATTTGGGGTGGAGAGTCTATTAGGTCTTCTTGATCTAGAGCCGAGTTCAAGTCCTGAATATCCTTGTTAATTTTCTGTCTCTTTGATTTGTCTAATATTGACAGTGGGGTGTTAAAGACTCCCACTATTACTGTGTGGGAGTCTAAGTCTCTTTGTAGGTATCTAAGAACTTCCTTCATGAATCTGGGTGCTCCTGAATTAGGTGCATATATATTTACAATAGTTAACTCTTCTTGTTGCATTGATCCGTTAACCATTATGTAATGCCCTTTGTCTTTTTTGATCTTTGTTGGTTTAAAGTCTGTTTTATCAGAGACTAGGATTGCAACCCCTGGTTTTTTTTTGGCTTTCCATTTGCTTGGTAAATCTTCCTCCATCTCTTTATTTTGAGCCTATGTGTGTCTTTGCATGTGAGATGTGTCTCCTGAATACAGCACACTAGTTGGTCTTGTCTCTTTATCCAATTTGCCAGTCTGTGTCTTTTAATTGGGGCATTTTGCCCATTTACATTTAAGGTTAATATTGTTATTTGTGAATTTGATCCTGTCATTGTGATGTGAGGTGGTTATTTTGCCTGTTGATGCAGTTTTTTCATAGTGTCGATGGTCTTTACAATTTGGTATATTTTTGCAGTGGCTGGTACCAGTTTTTCCTTTCCATATTTAGTGCTTCCTTCAGGAGCTCTTGTAAGGCAGGTCAGGTAGTGACAAAATATTTCAGCATTTGCTGAAGGATTTTATTTCTACTTCGCTTATGAAGCTTAGCTTGGCTGGGTATGAAATTCTGCGTTGAAAATTCTTTTAAGAATGTTGAATATTGGCCCCCAACTCTCTTCTGGTTTATGGGGTTTCTGCCAAGAGATCTGCTGTTGGTCTGATGGGCTTCCCTTTGTGGGTAACCCAATCTTTTTCTCTGGCTGCCCTTAACATTTTTTCTTTCATTTCAACCTTGGTGAATCTGATGATTATGTGTCTCGGGGTTGCTCTTCTCGAGGAATATCTTTGTGGTTTTCTCAGTATTTCCTGAATTTGAATGTTGGCCTGTCTTGCTAGATTGGGGAAATTCTCCTGGATAATATTCTGAAGAGAGTTTTCCAACTTGGTTCCATTCTCCATGTCACTTTTATGTAGACCAATCAAACATAGGTTTGGTCTTTTCACATAGTCCCATATTTCTTGGAGGCTTTGTTCATTCCTTTTTATTCTTTTTTTCTCTAATTTTGTCTTCATGCTTCATGCTTCATGCTTTATTTCACTGGTTTATCTTCAATCTCTGATATCCTTCCTTCCAGTTGATCAATTTGGTATTGATACTTGTGTATGCTTCATGAAGTTCTCGTGCTGTGTTTTTCGGCTCCATCAGGTCATTTATATTTTTCTCTAAACTGGTTATTCTAGTTAGCAATTCCTCTAACCTTTTTTCATGGTTCTTAGTCTCCTTGCGTTGGGTTAGAACGTGCTCCTTTAGCTCAGAGGAGTTTGTTATTACCCACCTTATAAAGTCTTATGAAGTGTTATTACCCACCTTATTACCCACTTCTGTCAATTCATCAAACTCATTCTCTGTCCAGTTTTGTTCCTTTGTGGGCAAGGTGTTGTGATCCTTTGGAGGAGAAGAGGCATTCTGGTTTTTGGAATTTTCAGCCTTTTTGTGCTGGTTTTTCTTCTCTTCATGGATTTATCTACCTTTGGTCTTTGATGTTGGTGATTTTCTGATGGGGTTTCTGTGTGGACATCCATTTTGTTGATATTGATGCTATTCCTTTCCATTTGTTAGTTTTCTTTCTAAAAGTCAGGTCCCTGTGCTGCAGGTCTGCTGGATTTTGCTGGAGGTCCACTGTGACCCTCTTTGCCTGGGTGTCACCAGTGGAGGCTGCAGAACAACAAAGACTGCTGCCTGTTCCTTACTCTGGAAGCTTTGTCCCAGAGGGGCACCCAGCAGATGCCAGCTGGAGCTCTCCTGCGTGAGGTGTCTGTCGACTCCTGCTGGGAGGTGTCTCCCAGTCAGAAGCCATGGGGATCAGGGACTTACTTTAGGAGCCAGTCAGTTTCTTAGCAGAGCTTGGGCACTGCCCTGGGAGATCTGCTACTCTTTTCAGAGCTGGCAGGCAGAAACGTTTAAGTCTGCTGAAGCTGTCCCCACAGCCACCCCTTCCCCCAGATACTCTGTCCCAGGGAGATGAGAATTTTATCCAGAATCTCCTGACTGAGGCTGCTGCCTTTCTTTCAGAGATTCCCTGCCCAGAGAGGAGGAATCTAGGGAGGGAATGTGGCCACAGCAGCTTTGCTGAGCTGTGGTGGGCTCTGCTCAATTTGAACTTCCCAGTGGGTTTGTTTACACTGTGAGGGGAAAACCACCTACTCAAGCCTCAGTTATGGCAGATGCCCCTTTCTCTACCAAGGTTGAGCATCCCAGGTTGATTTGGACTGCTGTGCTGGCAGCAAGAATTTTTTTTTTTTTTTGAGATGGAGTTTCACTCTTGTTGCCCAGGCTGGAGTGCAATGGCACGATCTCGGCTCACCACAACATCCACCTCCCAGGTTCAAGCGATTCTCCTGCCTCAGCCTCCCTAGTAGCTGGGATTATAGGCATGTGCCACCACACCTGGCTAATTTTGTATTTTTAGTAGAGACGGTGTTTCTCCATGTTGGTCAGGCTGGTCTCGAACTCCCGACCTCAGGTGATCTACCCACCTTGGCCTCCCAAAGTGCTGGGATTACAGGTGTGAGCCACTGCGCCCGGCCAGGCAGCAAGAATTTTAAGCCAGTGGACCTTAGCTTGCTGGGCTCCATGTGGGTGGGATCTGCTAAACTAGACCACTTGGCTCCCTGGCTTCAGCCCCCTTTCCATCAGAATGAACTGTTCTGTCTATCTGGAATTCCAGGCGCCACCTGGGTATGAACAAAACAAAACAAAACAAAATAAAACAAAACTGCAGCTAACTCGGTGTCTGCCCAAATGGCCACCCAGTTTTGTGCTTGAAATCCAGGGCCCTGGGTGGTGTAGACACCCGAGGGAATCTCCTGGTCTGTGGGTGGTGAAGACTGTGGGAGTAGTATCTGAGCCAAAATTCACCCTTCCTCATGGCACAGTCCCTCATGGCTTCCCTTGGCTAGGGGAGGGAATTCCTTGACCTCTTGCACTTCCCAGGTGAGGTGATGCCCCACCCTGCTTTGGCTCACCCTCCATTGGCTGCATCCACTGTCTAACCAGTCCTAATGAGATGAGCCATGTACCTCAGTTGGAAGTGCAGCAATCACCCGCCTTCTGCTTTGATCTCTTTGGGAGTTGTAGACCAGAGCTGTTCCTATTTGGCCATCTAGCCAGCCAATCCCAGTTTTTTTTTTTTTTTTTTTTTTTGCAATTGTTTTCTGTGTCTTTGTCATGAGGTTTTTGCCAGGTATTATGTCCAGAATGGTATTGCCTAGGTTGTTTTCCAGGGTTTCTATAGTTTTTGGTTTTAGACTTAAGTCTTTAATACATCTGAAGTGAATTTTTATATATGGTGTAAGGAAGGGGCCCAGTTTCAATCTTCTTCATATGGCTAGCCAGTTATCCCAGTACCATTTATTGAATAGAGAGACTATTCCCCATTGCTTGTTTTTGTCAATTTTGCCAATGATCAGATTTTGGCAGGTGTGTCACATTATTTCTGGGCTCTATATTCTGTTTCATTGGTCTATGTGTTTTTGTACTAGTACTATGCTGTTTTGGTTACAGTAGCCTTGTAGTATAGTCTGAAGTTAGTAATGTGATATCTCCACCTTTGTTATTTTTGCTTAGGAATGTATTGGCTATTTGGGTTCTTTTTTGATTCCATATAATTTTTTTTTTTTAGCTTGGATACAGGAATTTTATTTTCTTTTAAGATGCACGTGGGTCACATTCAACAGACAAGATGAATAAGTTGCTTGTTTTTTCTTTTTCTGAGACAGTGTCTTGCTCTGTAGCCCAGGCAGTGTGCAGTGTTGCAGTCATAGCCCACTGCAGCCTTGACCTCCCGGGCTCAAGTGATTCTCCCACCTCAGCCTGACAAGTAGCTGGAACTACAGGCATGTGCCACTATGCCCAGCTAATTTTTAAATTTTTGGTAGAGACAAAGTCTCACTATGGTGGCCAGGCTGGTCTCGAACTCCTGGGCTCAAGCAATCCTCCTGCCTCGGCCTCCCAAAATGTTGGGATTACACGTGCAAGCCACCACACTGGGCCTACTTCTTTATGAAAGAAGCCCTTCCTAAACAACGCAGAAAACTCCCCTAGAGGGGTCCTAATGAGAATGGAACAGAAAAACCCCCAACTCAGGCTTGTTGATCAATCCTTTTCCACAGAAGTTGGGCCAGGCTCTGTTATTATAAAATTATACTGTATTGAATATTTTTAAAGACAAGGAGGGAAAGAGAACAGGTTCTTGCAAAGAAAGGTACAGCCTCGACTTCTTTCAAGCACCCACAATCTCCCGTGTACATGCTGCCCACACCCAGCCAGCCATCATGGGACTCAGACAGGGTCAGATGGGATGCTGATGGGAAGGAAAGGCAGGGCCCTATTCTGTGGGGCCCTGCAGCAGCTGAGCCATGGTTTGGATGATGTGTTGCAAAGATTTTTTACTTGCACAGCTGAGAAGCAGGTCACTTAGTTTCTCAAGGACCAGCCAGCTTTAGTGCAGAGCCGAAGGTCAAGTGACCCTTACAGCCCTGTAGCCTCACCGTGTAACATCCAGGTGACCTGTCTCTGCCAAAGTGCTGACTGTGCTCTCAGTCCTTGTGTGTCCAGAGTTGGTTCCTGCCAGTGGGTTTGCGGTCTTGCTGACTTCAAGAATGAAGCCGTGGACCTTCACGGTGAGTGTTACAGCTCTTAAATATGGCAAGGACCCAAAGAGTGAGTGGTAGCAATGTTTATTGTGAAGAGCGAAAGGTGGCTACCTTTAGGATCCTGCTGATTGGTGCATTTTACAGAGCGCTTATTGGTGCGTTTTACAGAGTGCTGATTGATGTGTTTTACAGAGAGCTGATTAGTGTGTTTTACAGAGCACTGATTGGTGCATTTTACAATCTTCTTGTAAGACAGGAAAGTTCCCCAAGTCCCCACTTGATCCAGGAAGTTCAGCTGGCCTCACCTCTCAATCTCCCCTCTAAACAGGATACCCCAACTGCTCTTGGGAACTGGGCAATGACCATTCTAGCTACTAACTGCTGGATAGGGGTGAAGAAGGGGCCCTGCAGTTGTAGTGTCTTCCAGAGGGGAACTCTCTAGGCCAGTCAAAGGGCCAGTGGGTAAATCCAGTGGTCCTTGGTAGAAGTTGTGAGTTGAGCTCATTTGGGGTTCCATTTGTAAGACCATCTGTAGCTTGATGGCCTCAATCCTAGAGGAAACAAATTTGACAAGGATGTTAAAAATACAGGGCCTGAAGGCAAGTAATAGCAAGATGGCTCTCACAGGACCTAGATAGGGGAGAAGCCATGTTGCCCAACTCCAGAGGTTGGTATAAGAGTTTGAAAGGTGTCTGATTTCAAAAGCCTTTTCCTGCAAATGCCGGGTGGCATCTCATACTATCCTGACTTGTTAGTGTAAAAACACTCTTCCCCTAAGAAGGTGCAAAGTTCTCCTTTCTCAGCAGTGAGGAGGTCTAGGCCTTGGCGGTTTTGGAGAGTCACTCCTGCCAAAGAGTCTATTTGGGACTGTAGAGTGAGGATAGATTTCATTATTTCTTGCACACTGTCAGAGAAATCCTTTGAGAGTGTGTGGTAATAGGATAGTGAAGTAGATAAACTGGCTATTCTGGTTCCTGTAGCAGGGCCATTCCTAACCCTATAAGTAGTGGTATTAGTTTTATGGCCCTGCACTGATGGTCTTGAGCCTTGAGGGGCACTGATAGGGTCTGATTTCCTGGGGCAATGTCAATGGTGGGACTTAGGAAGACTAAGGTGCAGGTGCCTGTCCATTTGGTGGGGAGGCAGATAGATATAGGTTGAAGTTCCACATAAGAAGAATATGCATTGGCTGGGGAGACAGAACTGGTTGTGTATGTTAAACAGTTGTGTGAGTTTGTTGTTTTCATTTTCCCATACTCCTAGAGTACTCGCCAAGGTAGCTTTGGTGAGTGCCTGGAAATGGGTGTTGGGAGCAAATGGAGTGGCTCCCTGTGTTCTATTTTCCCGCAAGAGATAAAACCATTTTCTATCTACTAGGAACCATTCAAGAGAGTGATTGAAAGAGGGGATGAGAAGGCATTTGCTAGTGGTGGGGGCACTGCTGCAGGGGGTCCAGAGGAGAATGGTCATGCAGGGAGTGTGTTTGCCATTACAAAACCCAGACTGTTAAGCATTGAGGAAGTGATGATTTTGGGGGATCCTGAGAAGCAGACAAGCCATCTGAATGGAGCTGTTTGGGTGACTTGGAAGTTACTATGATCAGTTGGGGCTTGAAGTTGTAGGATGTAATTACACTGATGGGATAATAGGTGCCCCAGGGCCAGGCCTGATAACAGGTTGCATTGGATGCATAAAGGGGCTTGGAAAGTTAGGCGGTTACAGGGCTGTGTATGTGCTTTTCATTGCTTGTGTAATAGGTGAGGTTGGAAATGTAAGAACGTAAATGCTGGATTGTGTGTCCTGTTAGGGTATTTTTGTTCCTATCAGAGATGGGGAAGTCAGCTAATGATTGCATATTTAGAAGTTGGAAAGGGTCTCTTCCTTCATAATGGGGGTGGTAGGTTAAGTTAATAAAGACCCAGTTTTTTTTGCGGGAATGAGAATGGCAACATAAGCAGTGGCTGATAGAGAGATACAAAGCCAACAGTCGATTGCCAGGGAAAAGGATTGGACTGGTTTAACAGAGAGTGGGTTAAGTTGAGAGTCTTGTAGAGGTAATTAAGAGCTAGTGGAAGGGGAGGGGTGACTATGTGGGGTATCCAAGGAAGCAGAAGAGTTATATAGGCAAAGAGTAAGTAGAAAGGTAAAGAGGGTGCCCTGGAAGATGAGATCATTTTATCCAGTCTGAGTTAAAGGTAGGATTAAATTGCTGTCAGAAAGAAGCATGATAGAAAAAAGGTTGATGCGATTAGGATTTTCATCCCAGCAGGAGCTACAGTATATAATCCTACTGCAAAGAGTAGGTTTAGTATACTGCTTAATAATGTGATGAAACAGTAAAAGGATTCCATTAAAGGGGCAAGGAGAGGTGTTAAAGATTATGTAGGTTTTCACTTATCTTTTTTAAGTAGGAAGGGGTTTTTCCTCAGGATCAGCTGTAGGAGCCTTTTTAGTTTGGGATGTTTCCTTCTGAAATAGGAGACGCAAGTCCTCCAATGGTTCACAGGTGTATCGAGGCTGGTCTGGCTGATCTTGGGACTCCTGAGCTGACGGTCCTGCAGGTTCCTCAGGGGGTGTCTAAAGTTTAACTCGGGTGTGGTCAATCCAAGATTCCCCTCCTGCCACCTTAACTGCAGTGGGGGTAGAGAGGATTAGTGAGTATGGTCCTTCCCACAAGGAATCCATAGATGGGGAGGTAGAGGGAAGGGACTTGACCAACACTAGATCTCCCGGTTGGAACAATTCTGTTCCCTTTTCTCTGTGATATCCTTCAGGTAGGTTTTTAAGGTTTTGTTGGTATTTTTCCAAAGAAGTTACGTCTTTGACCAAGTTGGCCATTTCCTGATCAAGTAGGAGGTCATTTGTGAGAAAAGGTCATCCATACAGCATTTCATATGGACTGAGCCCCATTTTGTGAGGAGAATTTTGGATTCTCAACAAGGCCATGGGCAAGAGAGTAGGCCATGGGAGATGAGTTTCTTGTGTTAGTTTCCTTAATTTCCTCTTGAGTGTTTCATTTGCTTTCTCAACCTTCCCTGAGGATTGTGGCCTCCAGGTGCAATGAAGGTGATATTGTATCCCTAGCGCCCTGTAAATTCCCTGAGTTATCATAGCTTTAAAAGCTGGACCATTGTTGCTTTGTAAGTTTTGGGGAAGCCCAAATCTAGGAATTATTTCATGAATTAGGACTAACCACTTCCTTAGCCTTCTCTGTCTTGCAAGGGAAGGCTTCCATCCAATTTTTAAAGGTATCAACACAGACCAACAAGTATTGAAATCCCCTTGATTTAGTCATATGGGTGAAGTCTAACTGCCAGTCATCTCCAGGATAGTGACCTGTTCTTTGTTCCCTCAGGGAAGCCTTATGATGGACCAAGAGATTATTCCTTTGGCACACCTCACAGGCTTTGACTACTTGCTGGATGGGCTGGAGGAGATTTGACCCTGTAAATAGGGACTTGGCCATTTGATGAATGTTCTCAATACCCATATAAAAGGTTTAGCGGAGGGTCTTAAGTGTTTTCCACTGGCTGGCTGGCTTCAGGTATGTGTACTTTTCCGTATTCTGTCATTAACCACCCTGAGGGGAGAAAACTATGCTTCCATGAAAGTCCCCATTCTGTTTTGGACAGGGAATACTGGGGCTTAATTTCTTGGAGAGGGTTGTTCCATACTGAGGGTCCTTCCATAGATATTTCTAATGGGAGTTCCTGCCTGGCAGCAATTTTGGCCTCAGCTTCTGCCTGACAGTTTCCTTCTGGCTTTTTTCCTTCACCTTTTTGATGGCTTTAGCAGTGTAAGACTGCCACCTCCTTGGGTTTTTGCACTGCATGTGATAACTCCATGATTTCCTTGTGGTATTTAATGGGGTTTCCCCCAGAGGTTAGGAACTCCCTTTCTTTCCATATTGCAGCATGGGCATGTAGAATTAGATAAGCATATTTGTTATCTGTATATACATTATTTTCCATTAAACAATTTAGATTATTTGTTAGATGAAATGGACAAATACTGTATATACATTTGTTCTTTTTTCCTTTCCCAGTTCTAAGACTTGGATAAGCACCACTAGTTCTGCGAACTGGGTGTTGGTCCCTAGGGGAAGAGGCTTAGTTTCAAGTACTGTTACTTCACTAACTACGGCATAACTTGCCCTTCATATCCCATTCTCCATAAATGAACTTCCATCGGTATATAGATTAAGGTCAGGATTAGCTAAGGGGACCTCTAAGAGATCCTCTTGAATGGCATAAGTCTGGGCTACAATTTGTTGGCTGTCATGCTCGATTGGTTCCCCATCCTCTGGGAGAAAAGTGGCAGGGTTGAGGGCCACACACGTGCATATTTGAAGCACCACTTCCTCAAGGAGTAGTGCCTGGTATCTATGCAGACGGTTGTCTGATAGCCATAAACTTCCTTTGGCACCTAGTATGCCATTTACATCATGAGCAGTCCAGACAGTGAGAGCCTTTCCTTGTATTATTTTGATAGCCTCTGATACTAACATGACCACTGCCACAACTACCCATAAACAATGAGGCCAGTCTTTTGCTACTACATCAATTTCCTTACTTAAGTATGCCACTGGTTGTGGGGTTGCCCCATGAGTCTAAGTAAGGACTCCAAGAGCTATTCTCACTCTCTTTGTGATGTATAAAGAGAAGTTTTGTCCTGTGGGAAGGCTTAAGGCTGGAGCTGGTACTAGGACCTGCTTTAAGGTTTTGAAGTCTGTTTCTGCCTCTGGTTCCCATTCTACTAGATGAGTATTTGCCCTCTAGGTCTCCTTGATTAGAGTATAGAGTGGCCTCCCATCTCGCTGTATCAGGGGATCCATAGTTGGCAAAAACTGGTGATCCCAAGGAACCCCTGTGACTGTTTTAATGTCTTAGGGTGAGGACAAGCCAGTATAGGCTGTATTGTTTCTTTGCTGAGGGCCCTGGTTCCTCTGGCTAAGACTAGGCCTAGATATTTGACTTGTTGTAGGCAGAACTGGGCCTTTGATTTACACATCTTGTACCCTTGATTAGCTTGAAAGTTCAAGAAATCTAGAGTAGCCTGCTGGCATGAGGCTTCCAAACTGGTAGCCAAAAGTAAATCATCCACGTACTGAAGGACCAGAGTGCCTGGGCTTGAGAAGTGGCCTAGATTTTGGGCCAGTGCCTGACCAAACAGATGAGGGCTATCCCTAAACCCTTGAGGCAAGACCGTCCATGTAAGGTGGGACGTGTGGTCTGTGCGATCCTCAAAGGCAAAGAGAAACTGGAAGTCAGAGTGCAGGGGAATGCAGATGGCATCCTTGAGGTCCGGAACAGTGAGCCATTCTGCTGACTCTGGTATTTGAGAGAGCAGGGTATAGGGGTTGGCTACAGCTGGATATAGAAGAATTACTGCCTCATTGATGAGTCTAAGATCTCGCACTAGTTTCCACTGACCATTTTGTTTTTGTACTCCTAGAATTGGGGTGTTACAGGGACTGCTGAATTTTCTTACTAAGGCTTGAGCTTTTAAATGTCTAACAATATCCTTTAATCCTTTATGAGCTTCAGGCCTTAAGGGATATTGCCTTTGATAAGGAAAAGTGATGGGGTCTTTTAGCTTGATTTGAACTGGGTGGGCATTTTTTGCCATTCTGAATTGTCCTTCCAATGCCCAGACTTCAGGGTTGATTCCCTCCTCAAGTAGGGGACAACAAATGGGTAACTTGTCCCCCATATTCATGTAGATAATAACATTGGCTAATATGTCCCTCCCTAATAAGGGTGTGGCACTTCCAGGCATAACAAGAAAGGCATGTGAAAAGGGCAAAGTCTTCCAATTACAACTGAGAAGGTGGGAGAACTACCTGTTTATAGGCTGTTCTAGGATTCCTCGGATGGTAATGGACCTTGAAGACAGCTGTCCAGAGCAGGAGATTAACACTGAGAAGGCTGTGCTAGTGTCCAGGAGGAAGTGAATTTCCTGGCCTTCAATGGTTAAACTTACCTGGGTCTCAGTGAGGGTGATGACATGAGCTGGCACTTGCCCCAGGCACCCTCAGTCCTTTTGTTGGATCATCTGATTGGGGGCTTCTGGCCCAGACAGCCTTTGTCGTCTGGGGCAGTGCACCTTCCAATGATTGCCTTGGCATAGTGGACATGGGCAAGGGGGTGGCTTGTTTCTCATTGGACAATCTTTTTTAAAGTGTCCTGGCAACCCACACTGATAACAAGCCCTACCGGGTGATTGGCCTGCTCCATTTTCTGTCCTCTCTGAACTACCAAGGTTTGTTTGTCTGAGGGCCATAACTAAGGCTGTGGCCTTTCTCTTATCTCACTTTTCCTTTTTGGCCTGCTCCTCTTGGTCCCTTTTACACAACACCGAGATTGCCAGGTTTAATAATGCCTCTAAATTTTGTTCAGGACCTAGGGCTAGCCTTTGGAGCTTTCTCCTGATATCTGCAGCTGATTGGGTAATAAACTTATCTTTTAGGATCGACTGACCCTCGAGGGAATTGAATGACAGGGGGCTATATTTTCTTAAGGCCTCCTGTAGCCGCTCAAGGAAGGTGGTAGGATTTTCTTCCTTTCCCTGAGTTATGGTGGACATCATTGAATAATTCATGGGCTTTTTCCTGATTCTTCTTCATTGACACAGGTCAACAGATGTTTGCTACCCTAGTCCCCATGACCTGAGTGGAGGTCCCAGTGGGGATCCATACTGGCAATGGCTTGCTGATCAGTAGGAAATTTGTCCCTTTCTTCAGCTGTCATTCTGTCATTTACTTGACTAAGATACCAGGTATCTCCAAACTCTTGGGCTGCAGCTAAAGCCACATTCTTTTCACTAAAAGCCAGTTTGTTCTAACAATAGCATGACAGCTCTCCAAGTGAGGTTGAAGGTTTGCCCTAGACCCCAAAGGACATCTGTGTACCTATCAGGGTATCTGAAAACTTCCCTAGGTCTACCTTGATTTGCTTTAAATCAGGGAGGGAGGAAGGGGTCTTGTACCTGGATTGGGCCAAATTCCCCTCCCCCTACAGCTTGAAGGGGACATAACTAATAGCCTGGGGGGTTTTATGGTCCCTTGGATATTTCTTTGCTTGTTTCCTTCTCAGTGGGGGAGATTAGAGGAGGCTCACCATTAATAGGAAGGGGAGCTGTAGGGAGGCTAGAATATGGGGATAAGCTGAGAGGTCCTCCTGTGGGATGTAGATTGTAAGCTTTGCATAGTTGTGGATTATATTTCAATAAAAAGTAAGCTTGGACATAAGGTATTTCACACCATTTACCTTCCCTCTTACAGAAAAGGTCAAGCTGCATGATAGTATTATAATTTATACTTCCCTCAGGTGGCCATTTTTCCCCATCAGGGAGAGAATATTGGAGCCAGGCTATAGTGAAGAAAAAAATAAGCTGCTTCTTTTTCAGGGTTTATGGGTCAAATTGGTCCCAATGGCTTAGGATGCATTTCAAGGGTGAGCTTGTTGATGCCTGAGTGTTTCCCATCTAAAACAGAACAAAAAACCACCTGTAGTTTTGGTCTGTTTTTTCCCACCCAAGAACCTGCAATGGTCCCTGGACTCTACTATTCAGAATAGTTGCGCTCACCAAAGCAGCAGTGGAAACACTTATTTTCCTCCTAGACAACAAAGAGGACCAAGAAAGGTTGGATTTAGTGGCCCTTACTGATGCATTCTTGAAAACCTGTTAGAGTCCTAAGCATTTTCTCCTGTTGGTATTGGGACCTTAACCTTGTCCTATAAAGATGATATGCCTCAAAATGGAGTGGAGGGCCATACCTTGAGGGAGGAAAGGGATCTCCAGGATTGGAAAAGTGATGTCTTTTGTCCTCACTTCTCATCATATGACTAGGAAGGATATCTCCCCAATTTTGGAGTCTATAATTTTGAGTCTCCCCAAATCCTAGCTTTAGGAATAGCCTTTGTTAGGCCTGCTAGCCTGAGGAGGGATCCTAAAATTCCAGATAGTTCCCCCTGCAACAGGGCTCTGGGCAAAAATTATGTGCCCCAGGGTGCCTATTTCCCTTTGAAGAATTTGGCTCTTTCTGATTTGTAAGCCTGGGTGCCTGAAGAAGGGAACAGAGTCCCAAAATCTGTATTAGAAATCATTCTTATAGGAGAAACTAGAAAAGCATCAGGGATAGGGAGTGATTTTTAGAAGCAGGACTAGCCTTGGAGAAGAGAGGTGAGAGAAAGTTTGTCTGACAGGCATTAGGACCCAGGAGAGAAGTGTCAGGAGAGATAGGACAGATGGGTGAGTCTCGCTTGGGCAACGTAAGCTTGAGAGCTCTGCTCATAGGTGCAGGGCCAACCAACTTTTTGTTGGGACCCTGGAGCTGATTAGTTTTCCTCTCTGTTGATCCTTGGCTCAGCCCAGAAGTGCAGGGAAAGCAAAAGCTGGTTTCAGGCAAACCAACACTCCTGACTCCAAAGAGTCCAGGGTTGTTAGAGAGCCCTTTCCCTAAAAGCCTGACACCTGTGTCTTTAGTCCGGCAGCTGCGCCAGTTGCTTTTAACTGGCTGACAGGTGCCCAGTGTTTAGCCCTCAAATTCTAAGGAAAAATAGGACAGAATAGCAAGTGAAAGGGGTCTGATGGTACTCACCACATGGTGATATCCTGGATGAGCCCCTAAGATGTGTCTGGAGTTGGTTCCTGCCAGAGGGTTTGTGGTCTTGCTGACTTCAAGAATGAAGCCGCAGACCTTCATTGTGAGTGTTACAGCTCTTAAAGATGGCAAGGACCCGAAGAGTGAGCAGTAGCAAGATTTATTGTGAAGAGCAAAAGAACAGTTTCCACAGTGTGGAAGGGGACCCAAGTGGGTTGCTGCTGCTGGCTGGCATGGCCAGTTTTTATTCCCTTATTGTCCCCTTCCATGTTCTGTTTCTGTCCTATCAGAGTGCCCTTTTTTCAATCCTCCCTGCGATTGGCTACTTTTAGAATACTGCTGATTGGTGTGTTTTACAGAGCACTGATTGGTGAGTTTTACAATCCTCTTGTAAGACAGGAAAGTTCCCCAAGTCCCCACTGTACCCAGGAAGTCCAGCTGGCCTCATCTCTCACTTGGAAAGCACTTACATTTTTAATAGAAAGGACCTATAATTAGGGCAGTATCTGATGCTCTGATCTGGCAGAAGGAGAAAAGGAAAACAGCCCTAGTATTCCTGCCCACAGTTCAGCACAGAATGCCATGAGATTTTCAAAACCTGACATTCCCCAGGGAAGGGCTGACCCTCTTCAGTGAGGCTTACTTGAAAGATGCTTGAACTGCAGGTTAAGGTCTTGGTTTTTCCTCACTCTCAGAGAGACTCCAGGTGGACTCCCAGACCCCCAAACCAGCCCTCCACCCCTGAGTTCAAACTCAGAACAGCTGAACTCTGGAAAGTCAAGATCACCTGATGACATGGAAGGCTCAGAGCAGATGGTTGGTGCAGGGCCCGCACAGTGCGAATGATCCTGAGGTAAAGGTAGAGTATGATGGCCACGGCCCAGAAGAAGGAGCTGGTGTTGGTGAGGGTGGACAGCACACCCTGCAGCACACAGTTCCATGACAGCCCATGAAGTCCTGCAGCACCCCATAGAAGTAGGAGGCAGCCAAGAGCAGGTTGGCCAGTGACAGGAAGAGCAGCAGGTGCTGTGCCCAGCTGCGCAGGTCGGGCCACAGGGTATGCATGGACACTAGCAGGCCTGAGCTGAGCACAGAGAGTGCACAGGACAGCAGCACCACAATGTACTCTGAAGGCACCAACTCGGTGGGCAGCACAGGCAGTGACATGGCGTGGGGGCTGGGAGCTGGAGCAACATGAGGATAGAAGCTGGGCTGCACATGCAGCCACCACTGCCACCATCTGGGCAGCAAGGCACCCAAGGCTGGCATCCAGATGCCCACCCTGCCTGCGTCTGGCCACTTCTGGTCCATCTGGGTCCTGGGCCCTCAATTTCATATAAATTTTAAAATAGTTTTTTTTCTAGTTCTGTAAAGAACGTCATTTGTAGTTTAACATGAATAGCATTCAATCTGTAAATTGCCTTGGGCAGTATGACCATTTCAACAATATTGATTTGTCCTATTCATGAACATGGAATGTTTTCCCATTTCTTTTTGGCATTCTGACTTCTTTGAGCAGTGTTTTGTAATTCTCATTGTAGAGGTCTTTCAGCTTCCTAGTTAGCTGTATTCTTAGGTATTTCATTCTTTTTGTGGCTATTGTGAATGGGATTGTGTTCTTGATTTGTCTCTCAGCTTGGATGCTGTTGGTGTATAGGAATGCTAGTAATTCTTGTACATTGATTTTGTATTCTGAAACTATACTGAAGTTGTGTATCAAATCAAGGAGATTTTGGGCAGAGACTATTAGGTTTTCTAGGTATAGAATCATGTCATCTGCAAACAGGGATATTTTGACTTCCTCTCTTCCCATTTGGATGCCTTTTATTTCTTTCTCTTACCTGATTGCTCTGGCTAGGACTTCCAGTACTATGTTTAGTAGAAGTGGTGAGGGAGGGCATTCTTGTCTTATTCTAGTTTTCAAGGAAAATGCTTATAGCTTTTGTTGATTCAGTATGATGTCGTATGTGAGTTTTTTATAGATGCCTCATTATTTTGAATTATGTTCCTTTAATGCCTAGTTTGTTTAGGGTTTACAACATAAAGAGATGTTAAATTTTATTGAAAGCCTTTTCTACATTTATTGTGTTAATTATGTGGTTTTTGTTTTTAGTTCAGTTTATATGGTGAATCACATTTATTAATTTGCATATGTTGAATCAAACTTGCATCCCAGGGATAAAGCATACTTAATCATGGTGGATTAGATTTTTGATGTGCTGCTAGATTCAGCTTGCAAATAATTTGTTGAGAATTTTTACACAATGTTCATTAAATATATTGACCTGAAGTGGTATTTTTTTCATTGTGTCTCTGCCAGGTTTTGTTATCAGGATGATGGTGGCCTCATAGAATTTGTTAAGGAGGAGGTTCTCCTCCTCAATCTTTTGGAATCATTTTGGTAGAAATGGTACCAGCTCTTCCTTCTACATCTGATAGATTTTGGCTATGAATTCATCTGTTCTTGATTGGTGGGCTTTTTATTACTGACTCAATTTCAGAATTCATTGTCTGTTTAAGGATTCAATCTCTTCCTGGTTCAATCTTGGGAGGTTGTATGTTTATAGTAATTTATCCATTTCTTTTAGGCTTTCTAGCTTGTGTGTATAGAGGTGTCCATAATAGTCTCTGAGGGTATTTGTATTTCTGTGGGGTTATGGTAAGATTCCATTTATCATTTCTGATGGGTTTATTTGGATATTCTCTCTTTTTCTTTATTAGACTAGCTAGTGGTCTATCTATCTTATTTTTTTTTCAAAGAACCAGTTCCTGGATTCATTGATCTTTTGTGTGTGTGTGTGTGTTTGTGTGTGTGTGTCGTGTGTGCGTGTTTTACATCAATTTCCTTTAGCTCAGCTCTAATTTTCTAATTTCTTTTCTTCTGCTAGCTTCAGGGTGGATTTGCTCTTGCTCCCCTAGTTCGGATGTGTTGTGATATTAGGTTGGTAATTTGAGATCTTTCTAACTTTTTGATGTGGGCATTTAGTGCTATAAACTTTCCTCTTAACACTGCATTGGCTGTATCCCAGAGGTTCTGGTATGTTGTATCTTTTTCCTCATTAGTTTCAAATAATTTCTTTATTTCTGCCTTAATTTTATTACTTATCCAGAAGTCATTTGGGATGAAGTCATTTAATTTCCATGCACTTCTATGGTTTTGAGTGACTTTTTTTATTATTTATTTCTATTTTTATTGTGCTGTGGTCTGAGTATGTGGTTGGTATAATTTCTGTTTTTTAAAATTTGGTGAAGATTTTTTTATGGCCGATTGCGTTATTGATTTTAAAGTATGTGCCATGTGCAGATGAGAAGAATGTATATTCTGTTGTTTTTGGATGGAAAGTTCTGTAGATGTCTATAGGTCCATTTGTTCAAGTGTTGAATTAATGTCCCAAATACCTTTGTTAGTTTTCTGCTTTGATGATTTAAAACTGTCACTGGGGTCTTAAGAGTCTCCCACTATTATTATGTTGTTATTTAAATGTCTTAATCGGTCTTTAACAACTTGCTTTATAAATCCAGGTGCTCCTGTGTTAGGTGCATATATATTTAGGATAATTAAGTCTTCTTGTTGAATTAAGTCCTTTACTATTATGTAATGCTCTTCCTTGTCTTTGCTGATCTTTTTTAGTTTAAAATCTGTTTTGTCCAAAATTCAAATAGCAACCCCCTTTTTTTTCTGGTTTTCATTTGCTTGGTAGATTTTTCTCCATCCCTTTATTTTGGGCTTATGGGTTTCATTGCACATGAGTCTCTTGAAGACAGTTTTGCTTCTTTATCCAACTTATCACTCTGTCTTTTAATTGAGGGCATTTATCTTGTTTACATTCAAGGTTAGTAGTTACATGTATGGATTTCATCCTGTCATCACATTGTTAGCTGTTTATTATTCAGATTTGTTTATGTGGTAGCTTTATAGCATTACAGGTCCATGTACTTAAGTATGTTTTTGTACTGGCTGGCAGCAGTCTTTCCTACCTATATTTAGCACTCCCTTCAGGATCTTTTGTAACACATTTGGTGTTAATGAATTCCCTTAGCACTTGCTTGTCTGACAAGGCTCTTATTTGCTTATGAAGTTTACTTTGGCTGGATATAAAATTCTTGGCTGAAAATTCTTTTCTTTAAGAGTACTGAATATAGAACCCCCATCTCTTCTGGGTTGTAGGGTTTCTGCTAACAGGTCTGCTGTTAGCCTGGTTGGGTTCTGTTTGTAGATGTATTAGTCCATTTTCATACTGTTATGAAGAAATACCCAAGACTGGGTATTTTATTAAAAAAATGGTTTAATGGACTCACAGTTCCACATGGCTGGGGAGGCCTCACAATTATGGCAGAAGGTGAAGGAGGAGAAAAGGCACATCTTACATGGCAGCAGGCAAGAGAGCATGTGCCAGGGAACTGCCATTTACAAAACCATCAGATCTCGTGAGACTTATTCACTATCATGAGAACAGCATGGGAAAACCTGCCTTCATGATTCAATTATCTCCCACCAGGTCCCTCCGACAACATGTGGGGGTTAATAGGAGTTACAATTCAAGATGAGATTTGGGTGGGGACACAGCCAAACCATATCAGTAGGCAACCTGCACTTTCTCTCTAGCTTTCTTATCAGGTTTTCTTTCATTTTGACCTCGGAGAATCTGATGACTATATGTCTTGGGGATGGTCTTCTTGTTTAATATTTCACAAGGATTCTCTAAATTTTCTGAATTTGAATGTTGGCTTCTCTAGTGTGGTTGGGGAAATTTTTATGGACAATATCCTGAAAAATGTTTTCCAAGTTGGTTAATTTCTCTTCGTTTCTTTCACAAATGTCAGTGAATCGTAGAATGTGTTTCTTTTCATAATGGCATATTTCTCAGAGGATTTGTTCATTCTTCATTTTTTTTTAAATTTTTCTCTGACTGAGTTGTTTTAGAGAGAGTCTTCAAGCCCTGATATTCTTTCCTCAGTTTGGTCAATTCTGCTGTTAATACTTGTGATTGCATTATGAAATTCTTGTAGTGTGTTTTTCAGCTCTATCAGATCAGTGTGGTTCTTTCTTTTAATGACTATTTTATCTATCACCTCCTATATTGTTTTATTGTAATCCTTAGATTCCTTGGATTGGGTTTTCACTTTCTCCTATATGTCAATGATCTTTGTTTCTGTCCATATCCTGAATTCTATTTCTATCATTTCAGCCATCTCAGTCTGATTAAGAACCGTTGCTAGGAAACTAGTGTTATCATTTGGAAGTAAGAAGACACTCTGGATTTTTGAGTTGCCAGAGTTCTTGTGCTGGTTCTTCCTCATCTTTGTGGGCTGATGTTCTTTGGAGCTTTGACATAGCTATCCTTTAGATGGTTTTCTTCTCATTTTATTTTATTAGATGTCCTTGGGGGTTTGACAGTAGTGTGAGGTGGGTTCAGTAAACTGGCTTCATTTCTGGAAGATTTTTGGGTGCCAAGACTCTGCTCAAGACTCCTGGACCATGTCCTCTAACTCTGGAGGACTGTTATTGGGTCCCTGGCTTTGTCCTCTGGCCCCTCAGGGTTAGGAACTTGCTGCACTGGAGGGGCAAGGTATTCCTGGACTGCTAGTCACAACACTCTGGTGGGTGTTGCCAAAGAACCATTTATAGAGTGGTGACAGCAAAATCCATCCTCATTCACACATACCAGCATTAATGGCAGTACAGCAGAGCGTGCGCTCATTGGCTGTGGTGGGGTGCTGGCAATTGCAAGGGTGCTGGCCTCTTTGCTAACATTTGCAGTAAGGGGGTGTTAGGATGCAGGCAGTGCACAAAAGTGCAGTGGCACAATTATGGCTCACTGCAGCCTCAAACTCCTGAGTGCAAGCATTTTTCTAAACTCAGCTTCCTGAGTAGCTGGGGCTACAGGTTCATTCCACTATGCCTGGCTAACTTTTAAAATTTTTTTGTAGAGATGGGGTGTCACTTTGTTGCTCTAGCAGATCTCAGACTTCTGACATTAAATGACCCTCCTCCCTCAGCCTCCTGCTAAAGTGCTGAGATTACAGGTGTGAGCCACAATGCCTGGCCCAGATTTTTTTTTTTTTACTAGTATAGAAAGATAAAGTTTTGTATATTAAGTGTGTATTCTGCCACCTTCTGAACTTATTAGTTCTGGCAGTTTTTGTGTATTCCTAAGGAATTTTCACAAACAGGATTAGTCATCAGCAAATAAAGACAGGTTTACTTCTTTATTTTCATTACAGAAGGTTTAATTTTTCTCTTTTTCTTTTTTTCTTATTTTGCCTTATTGAATCAGCTGGAACTGCCAGTACATTATTGAATAGAGGAAGTAGTAGTGGAAATCATTGGTTTGTTCCCACCATTAAGAAGAAAGCAGTCAATGTTTTACTATTAAGTATAATATTAGCTGAAGGGCTTTTGTATATACCATTTATCATAATGAGTCTTTATATTCCAGTTACTTTAATATATATAATATAGTCATTATTGACAAATAAAGATTGCATATATTTATTCTTGTATAATGTGACATTTTGATATATGTATACATTGTAATGTGATTACCACAATTAACATATTCATCACCTTATATAAATATTATTTTTCATTGTGAGAACATGTAAGATCTATTTTTTAAGCAATTTCAAGTATACAATACATTAATATTAACTATAGTTACAATGATTTACTTTAGATCTCCAGAACTTATTCATCTTATAACCAAATTTTGTACCCTCTATCTAAAATATCTTTATTTCTGCCATTGACCATCTCCTTGCAACCACTTTTTTACTCTATGTTTCTATGAGTTCAGCTTTGGATTTCAAATGTAAATGAGATTATGCTGTATTTTTCTTTTTGTGTCTGGCTTATTTCACTTAGCATAATGTCCTGTAGCTTCATCCATGTTGTTGCAAATGGCAAAGCTTGTTTGGGGGGGTGCTGAATAATACTCTTTTGTACATACAGTTGGCCTATTGAATCTGTGAGTTCCACATCCACGAATCAAATAACTAGATCAAGAATTTTAGGGAAAAAAGGATGTTTGTATCTGTATTGAACATATACAGACATTTTTTGGTCACCGTTCCCTAAACAATACAGTTTAACAACTATTTATGCAGCATTTACATTGTATTAGGCATCCATGGATTTTTGTATTTTTGGGGGATCTTGAAATTGATACCTGTAAGTACCGAGTGGCTGAAGATCTGTTTCTTTTTTTAGTTCTCCAAAACTCTTTAAATTCAGATTAAATGATTTATATTGATCTACTTTTAATTTTACTTTTTCCTTTTGCTATCATCTCAAATGTACTCTTGATTCATGCTGGTCAATGTTTCATTTCAGTTATTGTACTTTTCTTCGTAATTTGTATTTGTTTCTTTTTTATATTTTCAGTTTTCAACCTCAGATGCTATTTGATAATTTATTGTTATCACAATTTTATTCTTTGTTCTCCAGAAAAGATGTCCCAGATGTGACTGTAATTATCTTTTTTTAAACAAATTTTATTTTTATTTTAAGTTCTGGGGGTACATGTGCAGAATATGCAGGTTTGTTACATAGGTAAATGTGTGCCATGGTGGATTGCTGCATCTATCAACCCATCACCTAGGTATTAAGCCAGCATGCATTAGCAATTTTTTCTAATGCTCTCCCTCCCCCCACCCCACCACCTGACAGGCCCCCCAAGTGTGTGTCATTCCCCTCCCTGTGTCCATGTGTTCTCATCCTTCAGCTCCCACTTATGAGTGAGAACATGTGGCATTTGATTTTCTTTTCCTGTGTTACTTTGCTGAGGATAATGGCTTCCAGCTTCATCCATGTCCTTGCAGAGAACATGATCTCTTTCCTTTTTTGGTCGCATAGTACTCCATGGTGTATATGTACCACATTTTTTAAATCCAGTCTAGCAGTGATGGGCATTTGGGTTGATTCCATGTCCCTGCTATTGTGAATAGTGCTGCAATCAACATACGTGTGCATGTATCTTCGTAATAGAATGATTTATAATTTAGAGTTATATACCCAGAAGTGGGATTGGAGGGTCAAATGGTTTTTCTGGTTCTAGATCTTTGAGGAATCACCGCACTGTCTTTCACAATGGTTGAACTAATTTACATTCCCACCAACAGTGTAAAAGCGTTCCTATTATTTTCTAATTTTATTTCATTGTGGTTAGAGAAGATGCTTGATATTATTTCAAATGTTTTAATATTTGTTTTGTGACCTAACCTATGGTCTATTCTGGAGATTGATTTATGTGCTGAGAAAAAAAATGTGTATTCTGTAGCTCTTAGATAAAATGTTTTGTAAATATCTATTGGATGCATTTGGTGTACAGTGCAAATTATGTCTGCACTATTTCTCTACAACCTCACCAGTATCTGTGGTTTCTTGACTCTTTAATAATTGCCAATCTAATTGGTGTGAGGTGGTATCTTATTGTTTTGATCTGCACTTCTCTAATGATCAGTGACATTGAGCCTTTTTTCATATGTTTGTTGGCTGCAGGAATGTCTTATTTTGAGAAGTTTCTGTTCATGTCCTTTGCCCACTTTTTGATGGGGTTTTTTTTTGTTTCTTGTAAATTTGTTTAAGTTCCTTGTAGATTCTGGAATTAGACCTTTGCCAGATTGATAGATTGCAAAAATTTTCTCCCACTTTTTACGTTGTTTGTTCACCAGACGATAGTTTCATTTGCTGTGCAGAAGCTCTTTTAGTTTAATTAGATCCCATTTGTCAACTTTTGCTTTTGTTGCAGTTGCTTTTGCCGATTTTGTCACGAAATCTTTGCCTGTGCCTATGTCCTGAATGGTATTGCCTAGATTTTCTTGTAGTGCTTTTATAGTTTCGGGTCTTACATTTAAATCTTTAACCCATCTTAAGTTAATTTTAGTATAAAGTGTAAGGAAGGGGTCCAATTTCAATTTTATTCATATGGCTAGCCAGTTCTCCCAGCACCATTTGTTAAATAGGGGATCCTTTCCCCATTGCTTGTTTTTGTTGGGTTTGTTGAAGATCAGGTGGTTGTATATGTGTGGTCTTACTTCTGAGTTCTCTATTGTCTCACATTGGTTTATGTATCTGTTTTTATACCAGTATCATGCTATTTTGGTTACTGTAGCCTTGTAGTATAGTTTGAAGTCTGGTAGCATGATGCCTCCAGCTTTGTTCTTTTTGCTTAGGATTTTCTTGGCTATATGAACTATTTTCTCGTTCCATATGAATTTTAAAATAGCTTTTTCTAAGAATTTCTAAGAATTCTCTGAAGAATATCAATGGTTGTTTAATGGGAATAGCATTGAATCTATAAATTACTTTGGGCACTATGACCATTTCCATGATATTGATTCTTTCTATCCATGAGCATGGAATGTTTTTCCATCTGCTTGTGTCCTTTTTTGATTTCCTTGAGCAGTCATTTGTAGTTCTTCTTGAAGAGGGCCTTAAATTCCCTTGTTAGCTTTATTCCTAGGTATTTTATTCTCTTTGTAGCAATTGTGAATGGAAGCTCATTCATGATTTGGCTCTCTGCTTGCCCGTTGTTGGTGTATAGAAATGCTTGTGCTTTTGTACATTGATTTTGTATCCTGAGACTTTGCTGACATTGCTTATCAGCTTAAGAAGCTTTTGGCCTGAGATGATGGGGTTTTCTAGATATAGGATTATGTCATCTGCAAACAGAGACAGTTTGACTTCCTCTCTTCCTATTTGAATACTTTTATTTCTTTCTGTTGCCTGATTGCCCTGGTGAGAACTTCCAATATTATGTTGAAAAGGAGTGGTGAGAGAGGGCGTCCTTGTCTTGTGCTGATTTCCAAGGGGAATGCTTCCAGCTTTTGCCCATTCAGTATGATATTGGCTGTGGATTTGGAGTTCGAGACCAGCCTGGCCAACATGGCGAAACATATGAAAAATACAACAGACAAACCAACCAACCAACCCAACAACAACAGAACAGGTCTACCCTGGAGTCATACTCTAATTTTTTCTATTTTCCTCCCTTTCTGATCCTTTATCCCACTTTCTTTTTCTTCCTCTTCCTTCTCCTTCTTCTTTGTCAAATAGAGGATTGAGTTATCATCATTGATCCATACAAAATCCCTCTCTCATTTATTTTCTTTAATTCCCACCCCCCATTTCTATTCCTCGTCTTCCCATGTGCAACCTTCCTAATATGTTTGATAGGCATCTTTTTGTTTGTATGTATTTTTAGAAAATGTTTATTGTTTTGGGTGCAAAAAAAAATTGAAAAAAAATAGCTGAATGCCTTTAACAGCACCCAAGTCACCTCTTGAATGCTTTTCTGCTTAGACATTTCTTCTACCAGATACCCAAAATCATTTCTCTCAAGTTCAAAGTTTCTCGAATCTCTAGGGCAGGAGCAAAATGCCACCAGTCTCTTTGCTATAACATGAGTCACCTTTGCTCCAGTTTCCAACAAATTCCTCTTGTTCATCTGAGACCACCTCAGCCTGGATTTTATTGTCCATATCACTGTCAGCATTTTGGGCAAAGCCATTCAACAAGTCTGTAGGAAGTTCCAAACTTTCCCACATTTTCCAGTCTTCTTCTGAGCCATCCAAACTGTTCCAACCTCTTCCTGTTACCAAGTTCCAAATTTGCTTCTACATTTTCGGGTACCTTTTTAGCAATGTCCCACTCTACCAGCAGCAATTCACTGTATTAGTCCATTTTCATTCTGCTAATAAAGACATACTCAAGACTGGGCTATTTACAAAAGACAGAGTCTTAATATTGCTTTTGCTGTATCCCTAATCATAGGTTTAAGATGTTGTGTTTCCTTTATCATCTGTTTCAAGACTTTTTTAGTTTCTTTCTTCATTTCTTTATTGATTCACTGGACATTCAGGAATGCATTGGTTTATATCCATGTATTTGTACAGTTTCCAAAATTCCTCTTGTTATCAATTTCTAATTTCATTTCATTGTGACTTTTAAATCTTGTTTTGTGACCTAACATATGGCCTGTTTTTTGAGAATAATTCATGTGCTGAGAAGTAACATGTATTCTGCAGCCACTGAATGAAATGTTCTTTAAATATCTATTAGACCCATTTGGTCTTTAGTGAAGACTGAGTATGATGTTTCTTTGTTGATTTTGTATCTGGAAGATCTGTTCAATGCTGAAAGTGGAGTGTTGAAATCTCCAGCTATTATTGTATTGGAGCCTATCTCTCTTTAGCTCTAATAATGTTTTCTTTATACATCTAGGTGCTCTAATGTTGGGTACATATATATTTAAAGTTGTTATATTCTCTTGTTGAATATACCACTTTATTATTGTATAGTGACATTTTTCTCTTATAGTTTTTGTCTCAAAATCTATTTTATCTAATATAATTAAAGCTATGCATGTTCTTTTTTTTTTTTGCTATGAAATATCTTTTTCCATCCCTTTATTTTCAGTCTATGTGTGTCTTGATGGGTGAAATGTATTTCTTGATGGCAGCAGATCAATGGGTCTTGTTTTTTCATTCATTCAGTCTTTTTTTTTCATTCAGTCTATGTCTTTTGATTGAAGGATTTAATCCACTTACATTCAGTGTTATTGATAAGTAAGGACTTACTCCTGCCATTTTTAAAATTTGTTTTCTGTTTTTTTTTTTTGGTGATGTTCTCTTCTTTCTTTCCTTCCTTTAGGTGTGCTTTATTGTTCATTCTTTTTTCCTTTTCTCTCCCCTGACTGTGTGTTTTCAAATAAACTGTCTTCAAGCTCACTAATTATTCTTTCTGTTTGATCAATTCTGCTATTAAAGGACTCTAGTGCATTCTTCAGTGTGCCAATTGCATTTTTCAGCTCCAGAACTTCTGCTTGATTCTTTCAAATTATTTTAATCTCTTTGTTAAATTTTTCTGATAGAATTCTTAATTCCTTGTTTGTGTTATCTTGAATTTATTTGAGTGTCCTTAAAATGGCCATTATGAATCCTCTGTTTAAAAGGTCACATGCCTCTGTTTCTCCAATATTCATTCCTGGTACCTTATTTAGTTCATTTGGTGATGTCATGCTTTCCTGGAATGCCTTGATACCTGCAGATGTTTCTCTGTGTCTGGGCATTGAAGAGTTATGTATTCATTGTAGTGTTCTCAGTCTGGGATTGTTTGTACCCTTCCTTATTGGGCAGGTTCTCAAAATATTTGAAAGGACTTGGGTGTTATGATCTAAATTTTATCTGTTTTATGGGGTATTCCAAGCCAGTAATGCTGTAGTTCTTGTAGACTCATAGAGGTATTGCTTTAATGGTCTTAGACAAGATTCAGGAGGATTCTCTGGATTACCAGGCAGAGACTCTTGTTCTCTTCCCTTTCTTCCTAACAGAGTATGTCTCCCTGTTCTGAGCCATCTGAAGCTGGGGATGGAATGACACAAGCCACCATCACTGTGACTGCACTGAGTCAGGCCCGAAGCCCGCACAACACTGGTTCTCACCCAAGGCCTGCTGTATCCTTTTCCTATGTACTGCCTTTGTTTGCTCAAGGCTCTGGGGCTATACAATCAGCAGGTGGCTGAGTCAGTCAGGCATGTGTTCTTCCATTCAAGGTGGTGACTTTCCCTGGGCTGAGGTGAGTCCAGAGATACCACCTTGGAGTTGGGGTCTAGAGGCAAAAACCTTAGAAGTCTACCTGGTGTTCTATTGTACTGCACCTGAGCTGGCACTCAAACCACAAGACACGTACTTCCCACTCTTCCTTTTTTTTCCCAAAGGCAGAGAGGCCTCTCCCACCACAGTCCCATCAAGCATTCTGCCAGACACCACTGATATTTCTTTAAAGCTCAAGGGTTCTTAAGTCAGCTTATTGTGAATTTTCCCTGGCCTGGGAGTCAACCTTTAGGGCAGGAAGCTCCCCTCCAGCCCAGGGCAGGTCCAGAGATGCTGTCCAAGAATCCAGTCCTGAAATCGGGGATCCCCAGGAGCCTGCTTGGTGCTCTACCCTGCGTGGTTGAGTTAGTACCTGAGGTGCAAGACAAAGTCTCCTTTACTTTTTCCTCTGCTTTTCTCAAGTAGAAGGAATTTCATCCCTTCACCACCACTGCTGGTAATATGTTGAATCTCACCTGAAGTCAGTAAGCCTCAGAGGCTCACCCAAGGCCCTTGACATAGTATCTGGGTGTAGATCTGGTTGTTCAGTGCCCAACGGTTCTTCAGTTAGGTGACGAATGTTGTCAGGACTTGTTTCTTGACTTCAAGGCAGAGGATTTATTTTCTGGCTCAGGCCATGTCTAGAAATGTGGTCTGGGAGCTAAGGCCTGTACCGAAGGACTTACAACTCTAACTAGTGCCCCATCCTGCTGTGGCTGAGCTAGTATCCAAAATGCAAGACAAAGTCATCCACACTCTTCCTGTCTTCTCTTCAAGCGGAAGGATGGGGACTATTTTGGAGCTGTGAACTGTGCATCCTGGGGTTAGAGGAGGGGTGATGTCAACGCTCTCTTGGCTCTCTCAGCTGATGTCTCAGTATGTCACGTGCCCCCAAAGTCCATCATCTTCTGGGCCCAGTTAAACCCTAGGACTCGCTAAGATTTTCAGTCCTTATGGCCTAGGGTACCTTTCAAGTTTATTTGGAGACACAGAGCACTTTGGCCTTAAGTGCCAAGGTTTGCGGGAACTCAAGTTGGTACCACTGGGATCAGCAATTCCTCTCTGTCTAGGGCTGGTTAAATGTTCCCTTCCTGGGTGAGTGTCAGCTGAGTTTGGTCCAGTTTCCCTTTCTGCTCTAACAGGACAGCACTGAGGTCAATGACTCACAATTGCTGTGCTTCCCCAGAACCCAGAGATGCTGTCTGCACCATGCCACTGCTCCCAGCATTGTGGGGTGGGGGGGGGTGGCATTGGTGATTCAAGATTGTTTTTTCTATCTCTTCAGTGTGTTTTTCATCAATACATAGTTAAAACCAAGTACTATGAGGGCTCACCTGATTTTTGGTTCTTATAAAGGTATTTTTTTTCTTCCTGTGTGGATAGTTAAATTGGTGTCCTTATGGGGGAACAGTTGGTGGAACTTTCTATTCTGCCATCTTACTCTGCCTCTCTTCCTGACTGCCTTTTCATCCCATTTGTTTGGGGCACCTTTTCTTGTTTCTTTACATGTCTGTATATTTTTGTTCTTTTAACTAGACATATGTCTAGTTACACATAATGTATTGTAGCAACTCTGGATTCTGATTTTCTTTTTTTAATTGTAGAATGTTGTTGCTGGTGTGTGTGTTTAGTAACTTGCCTGGACCAAACATGTGGAGTCTTCTTTCGTTTTCTTTCATTTTCTTTCTTTCTTTCCTTTTTCTTTCTTTTCTTTCTTTCTTTCTCTTTCTTTTCTTTTTTTTTGACAGAATGCATTCTCTGATGTTTCTACTCAGTTTTTCTTTTCTTTTCTTTTTTAATAATCTTTTTAGCATTCTTAAGGGTAGCCTCTTAGGGGTTCACCCTTGTGACAGCATAGCTTAGTGGTTAGCCAATGATTATTCAGAAAATATGCTCAACTACCTTGACCCAGTAATATTTTCACCCTCTTTGCATTGACTTGACTGTATGTTTGGGAACATATTCAAAATTCAGGCAGTTCACAAGTCAGTTTCAGCTTTTGCTTTCTTTCAAGACCTTTCACATTTCTTCTGTGCATTCACAAGACTTCATATTCAGTCAGGGATGAGTGGATGGCTAGGACCCTTTCTGGTTTCTTCTACACATGTGCATCTGTGCAGCCTTCCAAATTTCCAGAGATAGAGAGGAACTTATCAAGTCCCAATACTATCTTCTCATTCCCCAATCTTCTTGTTCATTTTCTAGCTAGTTTGCCATTTTGTTGCTTGCTCTGGCTAGGACCTCAAGCTTAGGAGAGCTATGTCGTTGACCTTCCCTATTTATTTGCCACAGAGATTGTGACTATTTTCGATAATGCCCCTGGCCATAGAGTTGTTTAGTGCTCCACTTCAAACTAAGTGATCTCCCCTCCAACAGCAAAGCTGATATTTTTCACAGCTTGTCCTACCTTCGTGTATCTACCATGCTAACAAAGCTGGAGGGTAGTGGGGGAAGGGAGCAGCTCCCGATATAAATGCCCCAGACTCCCACTGTCCTTCCTGGAGGCTTTTCCTGAATAAATACATCTCAATTTGTTGCATGATTTTGGACAATTTATGGAGTCTTCAGATAGTTGTTTTTGACCATTTTCTTTAGCTTTGTTTTCACTTTTTAAAATTATACTTTAAGTTTTGGGGTACATGTGCATGCACAACGTGCAGGTTTGTTACATATGTATACATGTGCCATGTTGGTGTGCTGCACCCATTAACTCGTCATTTAGCATTAGGTATATCTCCTAATGCTATCCTTCCCCACTCCCCCAACCCCACAACAGTCCCCGGAGTGTGATGTTCCCCTTCCTGTGTCCATGTGTTCTCATTGTTCAATTCCCACCTATGAGTGAGAACATGCGGTGTTTGGTTTTTTGTCCTTGTGATAGTTTGCTGATAATGATGGTTTCCAGCTTCATCCATGTCCCTACAAAGGACATGAACTCATCATTTTTTATGGCTGCATAGTATTCCATGGTGTATATGTGCCACATTTTCTTAATCCAGTCTATCGTTGTTGGACATTTGGGTTAGTTCCAAATCTTTGCTATTGTGAATAGTGCCACAGTAAACATACGTGTGCATGTATCTTTATAGCAGCATGATTTATAATCCTTTGGGTATATACCCAGTAATGGGATGGCTGGGTCAAATGGGATTTCTAGTTCTAGATCCCTGAGGAATCACCACACTGACTTCCACAATGGTTGAACTAGTTTACAGTCCCACCAACAGTGTAAAAGTGTTCCTATTTCTCCACATCCTCTCCAGCACCTGTTATTTCCTGACTTTTTAAAGATCCCCATTCTAACTGGTGTGAGATAGTATCTCATTGTGGTTTTGATTTGCATTTCTCTGATGGCCAGTAATGATGAGCATTTTTTCATGTGTTTTTTGGCTGCATAAATGACTTCTTTTGAGAAGTATCTGTTCATATCCTTTGCCCACTTTTTGATGGGGTTGTTTGTTTTCTTCTTGTAAATTTGTTTGAGTTCTTTGTAGATTCTGGATATTAGCCCTTCGTCAGATGAGTAGATTGCAAAAATTTTCTCCCATTCTGTAGGTTGCCTGTTCACTCTGATGGTAGTTTCTTTTGCTGTGCAGAAGCTCTTTAGTTTAATTAGATCCCATTTGTCAATTTTGGCTTTTGTTGCCATTGCTTTTTGTGTCTTAGACATGAAGTCCTTGCCCATGCCTATGTCCTAAATGGTATTGCCTAGGTCTTCTTCTAGGGTTTTTATGGTTTTAGATCTAACATGTAAGTCTTTAATCCATCTTGAATTAATTTTTGTATAAGGTGTAAGGAAGAGATCCAGTTTCAGCTTTCTACATATGGCTAGCCAGTTTTCCCAGCAACATTTATTAAATAGGGAGTCCTTTTCCCATTTCTTGTTTTTGTCAGGTTTGTCAAAGATCAGATAGTTGTAGATATGTGGCATTATTTCTGAGGCCTCTGTTCTGTTCCATTGATCTATATCTCTGTTTTGGTACCAGTACCATGCTGTTTTAGTTACTGTAGCCTTGTAGTGTAGTTTGAAGTCAGGTAGCATGATGCCTCCAGCTTTGTTCTTTTGGCTTAGGATTGACTTGGCAATGTGGGCTCTTTTTTGGTTCCATATGAACTTTGAAGTAGTTTTTTCCATTTCTGTGAAGAAAATCGTTGGTAGCTTGAGGTGGATGGCATTGAATCTGTAAATTACCTTGGTAAGTATGGTCATTTTCATGATATTGATTCTTCCTACCCATGAGCATGGAATGTTCTTCCATTTGTTTATATCCTCTTTTATTTCATTGAGCAGTGGTTTGTAGTTCTCCTTGAAGGAGTCCTTCACATCCCTTGTAAGTTGGATTCCTAGGTATTTTATTCTCTTTGAAGCAATTGTGAATGGGAGTTCACCCATGATTTGGCTCCCTGTTTGTCTGTTATTGGTGTATAAGAATGCTTGTGATTTTTGTACATTGATTTTATATCCTGAGACTTTGCTGAAGTTGCCTATCAGCTTAAGGAGATTTTGGGCTGAGATGATGGGATTTTCTAGATATACAATCATGTCATCTGCAAACAGGGACAATTTGACTTCCTCTTTTCCTAATTGAATACACTTTTTTCCTTCTCCTGCCTGATTGCCCTGGCCAGAACTTCCAACACTATGTTGAATAGGAATGGTGAGAGAGGGCATCCCAGGGCACCCTGATTGCCCTGGCCAGAACTTCCAACACTATGTTGAATAGGAGTGGTGAGAGAGGGCACCCTGTGCCAGTTTTCAAAGGGAATGCTTCCAGTTTTTGCCCATTCAGTATGACATTGGCTGTGGGTTTGTCATAGATAGCTCTTATTATTTTGAGATACATCCCATCAATACCTAATTTATTGAGAGCTTTTAGCATGAAGGGTTGTTGAATTTTGTTAAAGGCCTTTTCTGCATCTATTGAGATAATAATGTGGTTTTTGTCATTGGTTCTGTTTATATGCTGGATTATGTTTATTGATTTGCATATGTTGAACCAGCCTTCCATTCCAGGGATGAAGCCCACTTGATCATGGTGGATAAGCTTCTTGATGTGCTGCTGGATTTGGTTTGCCAGTATTTTATTGTGGATTTTTGCATCAATGTTCTTCAGGTGTATTGGTCTAAAATTCTCTTTTTTTGTTGTGTCTCTGCCAGGCTTTGGTATCAGGATGATGCTGGCCTCATAAAATGAGTTAGGGAGGATTTCCTCTTTTTCTATTGATTGGAATAGTTTCAGAAGGAATGGTACCAGTTCCTCCCTGTGCCTCTGGTAGAATTCAGCTGTGAATCCATCTGGTCCTGGACTTTTTTTGGTTGGTAAGCTATTAATTATTGCCTCAATTTCAGAGTCTGTTATTGGTGTATTCAGAGATTCAACTTCTTCCTGGTTTAGTCTTGGGAGGGTGTATGTTTCGAGGAATTTATCAATTTCTTCTAGATTTTCTAGTTTATTTGTGTAGAGGTGTTTGTAGTATTCTCTGATGGTAGTTTGTATTTCTGTGGGATCAGTGGTGAGATCCCCTTTATCATTTTTTATTGCATCTATTTGATTCTTCTCTCTTTTCTTCTTTATTAATCTTGCTAGCAGTCTATCAATTTTGTTGATCTTTCCAAAAAACCAGCTCCTGGATTCACTGATTTTTTGAAGGGTTTTTTTGTGTCTCTATTTCCTTCAGTTCTGCTCTAATCCTAGTTATTTCTTGCCTTCTGCTAGCTTTTGAGTGTGTTTGCTCTTGCTTTTCTAGTTCTTTTAATTGTGATGTTAGGGTGTCAATTTTAGATCTTTCCTGCTTTCTCTTGTGGGCATTTAGTGCTATAAATTTCCCTCTACCCACTGCTTTGAATGTGTCCCAGAGATTCTGGTATGTTGTGTCTTTGTTCTCATTGGTTTCAAAGAACATCTTTATTTCTGCCTTCATTTCGTTGTGTACCCACTAGTCACTCAGGAGCAGGTTGTTCAGTTTCCATGTAGTTGAACGGTTTTGAGTGAGTTTCTTAATCCTGAGTTCTAGTTTGATTGCACTGTGGTCTGAAAGGCAGTTTGTTATAATTTCTGTTCTTTTACATTTGCTGAGGAGAGCTTTACTTCCAACTATGTGGTCAATTTTGGAATAAGTGCAGTGTGGTGCTGAGAAGAATGTATATTCTGTTGATTTGGGTTGGAGAGTTCTGTAGATGTCTATTAGGTCCACTTTGTGCAGAGCTGAGTTCAATTCCTGGATATGCTTGTTAACTTTCTGTCTCATTGATCTGTCTAATGCTGACAATGGGGTGTTAAAGTCTCCCATTATTATTGTGTGGGAGTCTAAGTCTCTTTGTAGGTCTCTAAGGACTTGCTTTATGAATCTGGGTGCTCCTGTATTGGGTGCATATATATTTAGGGTAGTTAGCTCTTCTTGTTGAATTAATCCCTTTACCATTATTTAATGGCCTTCTTTGTCTCTTTTGATCTTTGTTGGTTTAAAGTCTATTTTATCAGAGACTAGGATTGCAACCCCTGCCATTTTTTGTTTTCCATTTGTGTGGTAGATCTTCCTCCATCCCTTTATTTTGAGCCTATGTGTGTCTCTGCACGTGAGATGGGTTTCTGGAATACAGCACACTGATGGGTCTTGACTCTTTATCCAATTTGCCAGTCTGTGTCTTTCAATTGGGGCATTTAGCCCATTTACATTTAAGATTAATATTCTTATGTGCGAATTTGATCCTGTCATTATGATGTTAACTGGTTATTTTGTTCGTTAGTTGATGCAGTTTCCTCCTAGCCTCAATGGTCTTTACAATTTGGCATGTTTTTGCAGTGGCTGGTACTGGTTGTTCCTTTCCATGTTTAATGCTTCCCTCAGGAGCTCTTTTAGGGCAGGCCTGGTGGTGACAAAATCTCTCAGCATTTGCTTGTCTGTAAAGTATTTTATTTCTCCTTCACTGGTGAAGCTTAGTTTGGCTAGATATGAAATTGTGGATTGAAAATTCTTTAAGAATACTAAATATTGGCCCCCACTCTCTTCTGGCTTGTAGAGTTTCTGCTGAGAGATCAGCTGTTAGTCTGATGGGCTTCCCTTTGTGGGTAACCTGACCTTTCTCTCTGGCTTCCCTTAACATTTTTTCCTTCATTTCAAATTTGGTGAAACTGACAATTATGTGTCTTGGGGTTGCTCTTCTCGAGGAGTATCTTTGTGGTGTGCTCTGTATTTCCTGAATGTGAATGTTGGCCTGCATTGCTAGATTGGGGAAGTTCTCCTGGATAATATCCTGCAGAGTGTTTTCCAACTTGGTTCCATTCTCCCTGTCACTTTCAGGTACACCAATCAGACGTAGATTTGGTCTTTTCACATAGTCCCATATTTCTTGGAGGCTTTGTTCATTTCTTTTTTTTCTTTGTTCTCTAAACTTCTCTTCTTGCTTCATTTCATTCATTTGATCTTCCATCACTGATACCCTTTCTTCCAGTTGATTGAATCGGCTACTGAGGCTTGTGCATTTATCACATAGTTCTTGTGCCATGGTTTTCAGCTCCATCAGGTCCTTTAAGGACTTCTCTGCATTGGTTATTCTAGTTGGCCATTCATCTAATTTTTTTTTCAAGGCTTTTAACTTCTTTGCCATGGGTTTGAAATTCCTCCTTTAGCTCAGAGTAGTTTGATCATCTGAAGCCTTCTTCTCTCAACTCATCAAAGTCATTCTCCGTCCAGCTTTCTTCCATTGCTGGTGAGGTGCTGCATTCCTTTGGAGGAGGAGAGGTGCTCTGATTTTTAGAGTTTCCAGTTTTTCTGCTCTTTTTTTTCCCCATCTTTGTGGTTTTATCTACCTTTGATCTTTGATAATGGTGGTGTACAGATGGTGTTTTGGTGTGGATGTTCCTTCTGTTTGTTAGTTTTCCTTCTAACAGTCAGGACCCTCAGCTGCAGGTCTGTTGGAGTTTGCTGGAGGTACACTCCAGACCCTGTTTGCCTGGGTATCAGCAGCAGAGGGTGCAAAGCAGCGGATATTGCTGAGCAGTAAATGTTGCTGCCTGATCATTCCTCTGGAAGTTTTGTCTCAGAGGAGTACCTGGCCATGTGAGGTGTCAGTCTGCCCTTACTGGGGGGTGCCTCCCAGTTAGTCTACTCAGGGGTCAGGGACCCACTTGAGGAGGCAGTCTGTCCATTCTCAGATCTTCAGCTGCATGCTGGGAGAACCACCACTGTCTTCAAAGCTGTCAGGCAGGGACATTTAAGTCTGCAGAGGTTTCTGCTGCCTTTTGTTTGACTATGCCCTGCCCCCAGAGGTGGAGTCTACAGAGGCAGGCAGGCCTCCTTGAGCTGCAGTGGGCTCCACCCAGTTCGAGCTTCCCGGTCGCTTTGTTTATTTACTCAAGCCTCAGCAATGGTGGGCTCCCCTCCCCCAGCCTGGCTGCCACCTTGCAGTTTAATCTCAGCCTGCTGTGCTAGCAATGAGTGAGGCTCCATGGGTGTAGGACCCTCTGAGCCAGGTGTGGGATGTAATCTCCTGGTGTGCTGTTTGCTAAGACCATTGGAAAGGTGCGGTATTAGGGTGGGAGGGACCGGACATTCCAGGTGCCATCTGTCACCCCTTTCTTTGACTAGGAAAGGGAATTCCCTGACCCCTTGTGCTTCCCAGGTGAGGCGATGCCTCGCCCTGCTTTGGCTCATGCTTAGTGCACTGCACCCACTCTCCTGCACCCACTGTCTGACACTCCCCAGTGAGATGAACCCAGTACCTCAGTTGGAAATGCAGAAATCACCCATCTTCTGTGTCACTCACACTGGGAGCTATAGACTGGAGCTGTTCCTATTCAGCCATCTTGGCTCTACCCCTGTTGTCACATTTTAAGGGAAAGTATTTGCTGAGCTTCTTATTCTACCATTTTGGAAGTCCCCTGTTCAGAAATGTTTAATTGTTGTTAGGCATGATTTACTTTCTACCTAGTTTTTGATCAAGCATCAAGCAGTTGAGATGCTTAGATAATCAAGTGCATTTTACTAATGACTCCATAAATATTATATTCTGATTTTTAGAAACATATCCATATTCTAAAGTGTACATGAACAGGGCTAATTTTATTCATGTATTGGAATGAATGTTTTGTATTTATTTTTGAATTCTTTTCCTATCCAAACTTTACAATTGAAGATAATGGAACAGGAGATAAAATTGAAAGCTTTTGAAATTGTCTAGATAGTAGACTGAATATTTGTGATGTATTTTCTACTCTCTTTTTCTTGATTACATTTTAGTAATATGAAGTAAAGAGGGTCAGCCATTAACAGCAGGACATATGCAACCTATTTAAACCAAAAGTCTTTCAAGCATCTCAGGACCAGACCTGAGAACCTTTTGTAAGTTAAAGGTACAATAATCATCTAACAAGAATAATCTGACACTTTATATGTGACCATGATGGCAAATAAAATTGGATTGCTCCCAATTTGATAGCCCATGGAGGGTTGTACAATAATTTTATGCTAATTCTAAAAAAATTATGATTTCTACTTTTAAAAATTCATGGTCAAATTTATCTTCTTATCTGTGGGGAGTTTGGGAAAGAAACACATCAAGCTAAAGAAAACAAAAGCCTGAACAAAGTCCCTCTATTTAGTCGAAACAGAATTTCACAAACAATAGAATTTAAAATTCAAATGTCTTCAAAGCAGTTGTAATAATAATTGTTTCCACTAAGGTGTGCTAGATCTCCAAATATTATTCATGCTCTCCTTGTCTTACCACACTGCACTGAATTTCACCATGTTCACTGCCTTCCCCAGGACTGCCAAGCCCTTACCACACAGGAGGTTTTTAAGCTGGAGCAACAATGTGCCGCACACAAATTCAGCTAAAACACGAAAGAAGACAGGAAATCATTTAAAAATGTTAAATGAAAAGAAAAAAATAGTGAATTGTGAATTGGTGATTTTTATAAACAGACTCAGGTATTGACTTTGATTTTGCCGAAATAATTTGGTTTGTTTGAGAAATTCTAGAAGGTTAACCTAATATGAAGTTTTTCAGGCCATTTTTCTTCTAATAAAACTCTCTAATGTCCTATTATTATTTATAACTAGTGTTACGAATGTAAGTTATCTTTTGCTTTAATAGCATATCAGTCTGACGCTATCATTTGTTCATGATGATTTAAATCCCTAGAGGTTTCTGAAATCATCTAGTGAAGTTTGAAAAACAACTAACACAAAAGAGCAGCTCTAAATAGTGTGTCAGGCAGAAGGTGGCACAGATTTGGAAGTATAACAAAACCTTTTAGTCTGTAGAAAGAAAAATTAATTCGTATTATTTGCAGTACTGAAATTATTTTTTTAAAGAAGTCTTAAAGTTATCAACTAGAAATTTAGCTATCTTGCTAAAAGCCTTCTCTATAGCTGGTAATTTAATGATAGACTCTGAAAGATTTGCCAGGAGAATGCGCCAACTTTTCCCATAAACAAAATCTGGGTTCTTTGCAGGGATTTCTATGCACACATCCACCTTAGTTTGAAAGCATTTTTATATATGCAAATAAATTTTTTTGTCATGTAATTTTACTCAGAATGTGAATGGGAGTTTCTTTTTTTTCTTGATTTTACTGTGGTTTCAGTTAAAAAGACAACTTGCACTTTCTCACCTCTAAATGAATATATTGCTTCAGCAGCTTGTCGACTTAAATAATTTGGTTTCATGATTTTGATTATATTCACTAATCATTGTAATCAATGGCCATCTTAATAGTAATTTTTAAAATGTCAGCACTAAATTTACATTAACCTTAAAGAAAAACCTCAAATATGATAACACTTAAATTGTTACCATAATTTATTTTTGTAAACAAAAAGTAGTTTATAGTCAGTTGAACAACTAAAAATCAGTTGATAAGTAACTAGGTATAGATTGTTTTAAAAATAAAAAATTTTTTGGATTAAACTGAAAAGTTTTTACCAAAATCAATATTTTTAAATATATATAGCTGTAGTTTCATGGTTCATGTTATTATAAAATATTATCTTACTTAGACCAAATTTTATATTTAAAAAGTCTTTTTTGGCTACGATACAACTCCTTTTGTTTTGATAAATTTTCAAAGTAGTAGTAATGAAAATGCATAATCAAGTAAGTGAATTTTCATATACATGAAAAATTTCATTAGAGTATTGGAAAAATGACATGTTTTATAATTCTATTGCCTTTTCATGTGGTTATTAAATTAGTGAGTTGACAAATGTGAAATGACGTCTGTACTTTTACTGAGATATGTTGTTTAAGTAACGGTAGTGTAACTAGGAGGCAATTTAGGACAGTAAAGTTTTTACACTCTTAACCGGGAAAATTTTTTCATTTGTGAGATCATTTGAGTTAATTTATTGTAATTATTGTATCCATAATTTTAGCCTGCTAAAGAATGATGATTATCATTTCCTAAAACCTTAAATAAGGACATAAGATTAATTAAACCCATTTTGTTGATCTAGAGGAAGCAGGAAGTATTTTGTATTTCAAAATACAAGTTTAGAGAGATTATTATTTGATGTTATGGAAATATAAAACAAATAGAAATTTTATACCCTGTGTTTAAACTTCAGATTTTTAAAAAGCACTCTCTAAAAACAAAGAGGAATGGATGTTGAATATCACACACAGCTAAAAGCTAATAAGAGAAGACTGTAATCATGCAGAAAGGTATTTAAACCCATTAATTACTTGTTAAAAGGACACAAATGACAAAATAAAAATCTTCGGCATTTAGAACAGCAGCCATTCCTGCTGAATGGAAAGCACTGTGCAACTTGAAGGTAGATTGACTGGAAACTTTGGGAGGCAAGTCAATGGTGCCTGACTTGCATTAAGATACAGGATTTCATCTGGTTTAGTTTTAGTTTAGGTTTAGGCCATTAATATGTATCTTTTCTAAAAAGAAAACATATTTTGAATTTATTTAGAAATTCTACCCGGAATATTTAGACCAATTAATACTCTATATTTAACACACACACAAAATAAAAGGCCCCACTCCATTTCCTCTTTGACAATAAATGGAACTAAGAAGTGTTCCCTAGGAATGCTTTCCCAGAAATATTTAAAATAAATACAATTAATATAAATTCCATAGATAATTTTTTTGAGGAACATGTGCATGTAGTGTAGAAAATTTAAGTGTTAGTATTTATTTGAGTAAATGGGGTAAGGTACAAGCCCTCTGTAAATTAGAAAACATTGCCGTCTGCATTTGAAGAGGAATTTGGCTTGGTTGGATGCCAAGGGTCAAGTAGAGGCACAAATCTCACATGTTGGAGGTCCTGGGAGCCTGACCAGGAGGACTCAACGGAGGACAGAGGGAAAAACTACAGACTGATCTTATTTTACAACTTTAGGAGGATCACTCTGAATTTATTTTTCTTAAAGTAGGAGAGAGCTATATTGTACATATGGAAGCTTAAGTTTGGAAGGAGGAAAGCTGAAAAGAGCAAACTTCCAAACTGTTTGTGGGCAGGTGGGACTGGGTGGTGGTGAGGTGATGGTGGAGACCAAATCTTGGGAGACCCAGGTGGTGCTGTATTAGATGCACAGTGCCATTCCCTTGAAAGCAAGTCAGCTTGCAGAGATTCAGGACCAGAGAAAAAATAAACTATAGTAGGAGGTCAGGAAGGTGAAAAATACAGACCCAGGATTTTTTAAAAAAATTAAAAGTGGTCTACAAATTTGACTATATATTTCTTGGTAGTCAAAGCAAGTTATTTTCATCATCTATGGAGAGAAAGTATATCAGTTTCTCATAAAAAGCAGATAGTTTCCTTTCATTGTGTTCTAAAAGATTATAGGAGAGAATTTTATGATTAGTAGTTTATTACTTTGTATTAAGATTTTTGTCTTTAATTTTTCTTTTAAAATGCAAAAGCTGATAGAGAATATATGCTGTATTAAGCCACTAATACCTGCAAATTAGAAATAATTTTTATATAGTCTGTGTTTGGAGGTTGGGCTTAATTTTTTTAAGGGTTAATCATGGAATTTGTAAAAGAATGGTTCATAATTTAGATTTCCCTTCCCTAGGTTTTATTAGTTCCAACTCTCTGAGTTTAAAATTGCCTGTTTTGGAAAAGAAATCGAATACGTGATTACCTGTATAGAAAATTATTTAATGGAACTACTAAATGATAACTAAATTATAATTTTAGACATTAGGCACTCTGGAAAATCTTTATGGTTTGCTGACTTAATCCGTATTATCCATGTTGTCACAATGTCAATAAACCTTCACTTTTTAATTAAAAACTTTTTTTTTTTTTAAGAGATGGGGTCTTGTGTTGCCCAGGCTGGAGTGCAGTGGCTATTCACAGGTGGGATCATATAGGCTCAAATGATCTTCTAGCCTCAGCCACCCAAGCAATAAATCTTCACTTTTAACAGGTGAAGACTGAGGCTTATTTTTGTGAACATACTTTCTAACTAGGTCAAGTTCACTATTATTGATTCAGGGAAACCAGCTTTTAAAGAGAAGCAGCATCCACAGAGCAGCTTCTAATTTGTTCTGTGGCTAATCTTGAGGAAAGGAGGGTTGTAACTGTGTTAAAGACACGGACTACAATATACCTACGTGAATAGGTTTTAGATTTGGTGATGGGTATGCAATATTTGACACAGGCGAGTCACATCATTTTATTTTTTTATCTTCTTCCCTTATGTTTATTGCTTCATATTATTAAAGAACTGCTTGTCCACTTCATTAACATTTTAATCATGAAAGCCAAAGAAAGCATTCTACTACAGGATATATCTCCATGTATGTTGGTTTTATTTAATATTCTTCTTGTTTTTTCAATAATTAATGTACAAATAAAGAAAAAATAAATTGCACTTAAAAACCAAATAAACTCCACAACTCAATAGCAAATAAAGGATTATGCTGAAATATGAGCTTTGACAACACCAAAACCAGGAGTAAAAATATAACTTATATTCATTTTTAGCTGTATAATTATAAAAGTAACTGCTTGTAACTTTTACAATTAATTTTTGACATTGGCGTCATGTGATATAAATAAAAGAATGGAAATGACAGCTATAATCAGCTATGCATTTTGTAACTTTTTTCTTTTCTAAAGTGAGTTTGAAATGGTTGAATATGTAGTTTTTACTGTGATCTCATAGGACAAAATTGTTAGTTTCTCCCTAAGATACTCAAATATTCCAAAAGAACATGAAGCATAGCAGTGTGTTTCTTCTGTCTGGTCTTTGTTAGCGGGATGTTTAATGTCCCTGAGAAGCCTTGAAGATGCTCATCAGTTTCTCTCTATTTTATCTCCTACTAAAAAAATCCTTTGTTATGACTATCCTCTAGTTAAAGAAGAGAAGATGGGGCTTCTTATTTTACTTGGTCAATGGGGAAATCCCTGCCGCGTGACAAATCGTGTTCTTTTCATTGCTGAACACAGTTTTTGCTTTTCTGTGGTTTCAGACCTCACAGTCTGGAGTATGAGGTGTTTTATGTAGGACACAGCGGTAGGAAAGAGCTTCTAATAGTCTACTGGGCAGGGCATAGATTTAATTTGTATTAATTTTTCTAGATATCATCTTGGGAGCCAGAAAGCCAGACACTTAGTCTCTTAAACATGTATAAGATATAATGTGTGCGTATGAAATATTTCTACCTCCCCAAATGTTCATCCAAAATAAATATTAAAAAAAAGAAAGGAGAGAGAGAACTAACTATATGGAATGGAAAGATCTAGAAGCCTTCTAAGTAAAGTGAAATGATATTATGGGATGCCAATGTGATAATTTACCTCAGCTAATGAAGTCGAAACTAAAATTGAATTGTATATTCAACAGAGGGCCCAGTCCCTTTTAAATAAATGTATTTCAGAGTATCAGTCAGTCAGCTTAAGGAGCTACTATCAATATAACCTGAAACTAGATAACAGTTGCAATATTAGCTATTTGCTCTCCTGAGCTTTATTTAAGAAGAAAATCTTCCACTGATATTTTGTTGTCAACTATGTAATAGGCAACAAAGGGTTTTCCTCTTCTTAATAAATCTGAGCATGATTATCTACTGTTTTTAGTACTGCAATATTAAGTTAAATGTAATATTTTTATGGCTATTTAAATGAATTCCTATATTTGGTAACAGTTACTAATTTTGGTAATTGAAAAGCATATTTTAACATAAAAAACATATATAAACTAAGATTTAACCTTCTAGGTTTGCTAAACTCTTGTTCATGACTATAACATTCAGAGTCAATTTAAAATAGATATAATTTATTGTTATTTGTTTTTTTTCCAGCAGACGATTAGTTGTTTCCAGCATATTTTTGGTAATTACACATATATTTCAAAATTTTATTTTCGTGTTTTCTTTCTATGTGGTCAAATTCTCTTTTAAGTTTTCCTAGTATTATTTTTGGAGAAAATATACTCTCTAAACTTGTCCTATGCAGATATAAATTTTAATGTCCTTGATACATAATACATTCTCAACAGAAAGTCACACAGACAAATGTACAAGAAAAAAGGCAGTCTTCCCCCCGTCTCAAGACTGTAAAGTATTTCTGTCAGATAGTAAAAACATAAAGTTAGAATTTATTGGACAGAGGATGGAGGGCAATCTGTGGTTATGTTGGTATTCTCACAATTTTTCCATTTAAAAATATACTACAGATTTTATGTGGCATTTATAAAGGAAAACATCATCCTCGCTGTATGAAGTCATGAATACCATTTTATAGAATGTGTTATGGGGAATTGTGGTTTGAATTTTGAATTAATACAGAAAAACTAAGGATACCAACATAAAGCAGTCTTATGTTTATGCAGACTTATTTACTCAAAATATGGCCCTTATCTGAGGTAATATTTACACAGCATAAGCAATCTGAAGACAATTTCTTTTCTGAAAGATCTTCATAAAACAGTGCCCTAAGAGACAACTGTTAAACTACAAGCACTGTTTACCTTTAACTCTCTTTCTTATTAACTCACTCCTCAACACTGCTTAGCATTCCAGAGAAGGCTAGAAAAATATTTATTCTGCTCTCATCTTTATTTAGATTACTATAAAATTATCCATTTATAGAAGTAGGTAATGTATTCTTGGACTCTTTTTAGTATGTAATTCTGGTCGTAACATTACTTTCAGGAATTTAGAAAGGAGATGTTACATAAGGCCACTCAAAAATAATACTATACACTCTGTATTAGCTATGTGACAAATGGAAGAAAATGACCACAGATGTTTGTTACTAGTGATATTAACACTCTTGATTTCAAGAAATATTTAAAATACATGAAATAAATATAAAAGTCCAAGGACTTATGTGCAATAAAAGCATATGGTGCATGTGCCCCTAAAGTTGTGTGTCATACTGTTGGAAAACTTTTAAGTTTAGAGATTGCCTAAAAAGTCAGACAAAATTATATTTGCTAGAGTGATTATAGATTTTAAATGTGATAAAATGACACAGACCAATAGAAATTGGCAAAATGTAGTTTTCATGGGGCTATAACAGTGGTAACAATAAAAGTACTCATTTTCTAAATTGAAAATCTCTATTCATACCCAAAATAAATTGGAATTACTTTGAATGATAATTTTTTTTAAGGAAGATAGGGAAAATAACGTAGTAGCTGTTGAAATTTCAGGCATATGTAAAAAAGCATTTTCACTGTAATGCTAAAAAGAGATATGTATTACACTATAAACACTGGTTTCAATTTGGGTACATTTTAATTTTAGGCAAAGTTTTCAAAATATGCACAAAAGCTTCTTATTGCAGATAGGAAATAGCAACTAAAAATGAGGTTATTCTTGGAAGGATGATGATCAAAGGACACCTACCAGGCAATGTGGACTTAAAAGTAATAAAATTGATGTTTAAAGCCATAAAGATTTTTACTGTACAAAACAAAATGTTGCACATATAGGTTAAGACACTGGTGTTACATGCAAGATATTGATTTAGATTTGACAGAAATGTCATACTGTCTATTTAGTTTAGAGTTTTAAAAGTCAATAAACTAGAAATAATATAGTCCTTAAGTACTTTAAAAGGATCTTAGGGGAAGAAAAGGTACAGATATTAAATGAGTAATCAGTTAAAATTTAGCAAAGCAGCCTAATTTAGACTTCTCTAAATTCATGGATAGTCTTCTGGCTTTAAAGACAGTTTGATTATTTTTATGTGCACAGCCAGGCAAACCAAGTAAACCAAATGTTGTCTTTTTAAAGTTACTTTAATTACTAGCTAAGAATCATTTGCAATTAGTAGAGTGTACAAGCATAACAATACTTGCTCTTGCTTACATAGCAATTACTTGGGTGTAAATAGAGACCTGAAAATTTGTAAAATAATGCTTTTCTCTAAGAATGAAAAATTCTTATTTGGAATTAATATAGTGTTATCTTTGTTTATAAATAGTGAAAGGTAATTTCACCCAACATCTTACTGAATTAAAATAAATTCTGTATAAATCATCTTTGAACTAATGAATTTCTAAATAGAAGCAATTCATGTCTTGCTTGTTCAATGTATTCTTTTGAAGGCATTTTATTTCTTCACGCTTTTGCTTCCTTGATTCCTATATTGACCTCATCTTATACAATAGGAAGTCCATGTACAAACAAATCTCTGTTAATACCCCAAATAGATTGGAGATAATTTGTTTTTAAAAGAGATTCTTCACTTTGGAAAGATTCACACCAGAATTACTTTGAATAATAATATACCCGATTTCATTAAAACACACACATTTTAGCTCATGCATTTTTAAGATTATAAGTTATTTTCAAGATCATTTAAAACAGTACTTTTCAAAGTTTAATAATGCATATACAAATCACCTGGAGGATATTGTTAAAATGCAGAAATAATTGAGGAACTCTGGGTGGGGCCTAAGATTCTGCATTTCTAATAAGTTCCCAGGTGCTGAGAATCTCAGGGCCATACTTTGAGCTACAGGGACCTAAATCATCTATCTAAATGCTGTTGATTCTTGGATGATCTGATCTTTGTAAAGTTTTTTTTTTTTTTAAATGTATATAAGTGTGTGGGGTACAGGTAAAATTTTGTTCCATGCCTAGATTGCATGGTGGTCAAGTCAAGGTTTTAGTGTAGCCACCACCCAAATAATGTACATTGTATGCATTAAGTAATTTCTCATGCAGCGAGATACACCTTGCATGTCTGTAACAGCAGATTTTTTTCTACATTAATATTTCCTGAAAGGCTCAGAAGAAGGAAACCAACTATATTACTAACTGGATTTAAACAGACTTAGTTTTCATAGGCTCAAACTATTTCTGTCTTTTAAGAAAAATTTGCCCTGATTTGTGAACAAATCTCTGAGTTTTAGATTTCTCATCTGGGAAATGAAGGGTGGAATGAATACAAGGCTGAACCTGTAATAGATACACAAATATATTTGTTGCATGAATGAAATAATCACTCCCAGCTTTATATTTTCTGGTTTTAGAAATCAAGGGGAGAGTGCTTTCCTTGAACAATGAAACATAGGTCTGGGTAATATTAATAAAAAGTGATTGCATTTGCGTTTTAAAAACACCAGGCAGTATCCTGGGCAAGGTGGCCCATACTGGTAATCCCAGTAGTTTTGGAGGCTGAGGCAGGTGGATCATTGAGGTCAGGAGTTCGAGACCAGCCTGGCCAACATGGTGAAACCCCCTCCCCCCACTAAAAATACAAAAATTAGCTGGGCGTGGTGATGCATGCCTGTAGTTGCAGCTACTCTGGAGGCTGAGGGAGAAAAATCGCTTGAACCCGGGACGTGGAGGTTGCAGTGAGCCAAGATCGCGTCACTGCACTCCAGCGTGGGTGAAAGAGCGAGACTCTGTCTCAAAACAACAGCAACAACCACAACAACAAAACATTAGGCAGAGCATGCAGACAGCAGGTGAAGGGAAACAACTTCGGTGGGAATGCATTAAAATTGTATTTTCAAGTTACAACACTCTCTGGGCCCTTTGGTATCCACCCATTCTGAGGATGGCCACACAGAGGACATAGGTTGACTTTTTCCTAACCAACTTATCTCAGGAAAAATATACATTCTCTTTCCTGGTCTACTTGAAAGACTTTTTTTTTTTTTTGTAGCTGAAAGAAGGTTTCCAAGCCCTTTATTTCAATTAATCTTTCCTGATTAATTTAGGAAGCACAAAGGAAGTATCTGACTCCGGTAGATACCACACTTCCCTGTCCCTCACCATGTATTTATTCTCATATTTGACTCTCTTACTTTTTTAGTGTGTAAGTACTTTTAAACTTTATATAAAACTTGTTATAGGCTCTCTAATTCCAGACTACAATGACTCAAGCAAAAAGTGGTGAACATGATTTTAAAAAATGGCACAAGCTATTTGAAATGGTAAGATCCAAGACATAGGTTCATGCTAACCATGACTAAAAATAAGTTGTTCTTTCTTTCCAGACCAACTCTATGACTCTGTATCTTTATACCTTCAACTTATGTTCACAAGAAACTTCTGAGTTATCTAACTTGAGAGCTTCTGAGGACGTTTTTAGGCTGACTTCTTTTGTGTGGCTACATTAGTAGGGTACACAGTGTGGGAAGGAAAGGTGTCAGCAGAGCGAAGTCATCAGTCATGGAAAGTAATACCATATGCTTGTCTTTTTTCTAACTGGCCAGAGCCAAGTCACGAAATATGGATACACCATTTTTGTAGGTTTAACCTGGCAAGCAGTGAAATCATGTGGAGAGCTTCTCTTGGGTTTTCACAAATCAGAGTTTAGATTCAAGGGAATCATATAAAGAAAAAGTTTGCTCAGGGTGGTAATCCACATAGTAGGAACCCATAAGAACTTACTATTTGTTAAAAAAATGACTGAACTATCTCCATTATTAGATGGCCATCTTTTGAGCCTCCCCAAGAGCCTCCCCACCTTTCTAACTGCCTTCTTTCCCATGCCCCAGTTACCTACCTAGTTGTTAAATATTTTTTAATGTCACCTTTGACTTTTCCCAACTTAAACTGCATCTATCTTCACATTCTAGAAAAAAGGAAATAGCATTTGAAAAAGGAAAAGATGATCAAGCACTTTCAAAGATAAAAAATACATTGCATCTATAAAGGCAAATGTAAGTTAACCAGCTGTGTGCAGGACACTAAGATTTCTCTTTGGCTGCTTCTATCAATGAAAGTAGACTACTAGAAAATACTGGCATCAGGAATCTCCTCATCAATCTAGAACAGAGGAATCTTTGAAATGCAGAAAAAAGACTATATGAGGCTACTCCCCTACCTGCCGAATCTTTGAGGTCCTCTTTAGAAAGATGATTCTAGCATTGGAATAATAGCATTGTGGTATGGCTTTAAAAAATTCACAGAATAATCTTAATCAAACTTGTTCAACTACAGTGTCACTCTTGGGATATGTTAAATTAGAACTTGTTTACATGGTGTTATTTTAAGGGTCGATTTTCTCTAAATATCTCCTCAGCCAAGTGCTCTGATCTTTAGAAACTAATTTCTATGAATTTTTATTTTCTTTTTCAGTTAGTGGGTTTTAATTTTCAGTGCAATGCTTTTCAGAACCTTAGCAGCTGTGGCCCACAAATCTGGCTAAGTCTGGCTCTCAATGTTTTCTCCAACTGTTAGGCGGCATTGAGTGACTAAATCTGATGAACAGGGAAGACTTCTGACAGACACTGAACTGGGAGAAGGAGCCTTCCTGCTCCGAGACCAGTGACATGTACTTGGAAATGATGGTAAGAAAAGGTTGTGTAATTACAATGACGAAGGGAGTCATCACCTCTGGGGCACCTGCAAATCCCTGCCTACTAAAGGAGAAGCTCAACTCAGACAAATCCAGATACATTTTTATGTGTATGTTTCTTTCTTAAACTTGAAGAGAGAATTAAAATATAATTATTAATTTGAAAAGTAATTAATGTTGGTAGCTCTCGAGTAACATACGCTAGATTCCCAAGATTAACAATACTGAGTGATTTAGAAAATGATTTATTTCCAAAATCTCTGTGGCATTTGACAGAGTTGATCACACTGTTCTTAATGAAAATTTTTTCTCTTCTGATTTTGTTTTGATATTATCTTGGCTCTTTGGGTATCTCTGACAACTAGTTTTGTATTTATGTCCCTTACTGTCTCTTTTTGTTGTGTTTTTTTCTTCTTCCCCAAATGCTCCAGATTTCTATCCTCATAGCACCACCCCACCCCATGCACAATTTGTTTTTATCCAGTTCTCACCTTTAAGATTGTAGCAGCTTTTATTGCTTCATGCAAATAACTCCGAGTTCTACAGCTCCGCCCCAAAGCTCTGGCCACACATTTCCAACTGCCTGCTAGACATCATTATTTGCATGTTCCACAGTTTCTTTAAACTAAAAATTTCTCAAAACAGATTTGTCACCTTCCTCCACAAAACAACTCATTATTCCTAAATATCCAATTTCTGCCAGATATAACACTTTTCTTCCATTGACTCAGCCTGAGAAATATGGGGTTTTGTTGGAGTCCTTCAGCTCTGCCTAATTAGATATCTCTTCTTCCTTTCCATCTTTTAAATTCTGCCTATCTCGGCTTTAGTTCACAGTCTCAAAACTCCTTCCACACTTAATTCAAGTGCTATTGTAAGGTACACTGGTGTACTTGTGTATCCACATCAAAGGATTTAGAACTTACAAAGCGAAAATTGTGACTTTCTACTTTTTAAGCTTGGGGCACATAACATAGTGTTTCAAGCATAGCAGATACAAAATAGATAGTTGTTACATTATAAATCCATATTATAGGAGTAGTAAAACTAATAAAACATAAAAATAATGTCCAAACATGATCATTAAAACAAAATGCTAACACATAACAAATACTATTTTACTGCTTTGATTTGGAAAAGAGCCTTAACTAGTCAATGTACGTTCAAATTTAAAGTGGAATTTCTTTAAATTATTTGTCCTATGGTGTGACAAATCCTGCCTCACAAGATTGACTTTAATAATTTAAATGTTTCTTTGGATTTTTGATTTGAAAGCTAAGTGTATGTAGGTGGAAAAAGTTGACTCTGACTTGTGTTGATAGGATTAGGAAACACCCCAGATGAGTAAGCTTTTGTGGCTGTGATTCACCTAAAATGCAAAGGGTAGAGAGTTGTATAACTAATGTTAGAGACAGATACCAATTTTAAATACAGGAGAGAGATTTAGACTACTAAATACCACCTTGCTTATGCAGTCAGAGATAATTTCACTTGTCTTAGAAACAAGAATTGAAAATGGCATTAGTTTTAAAGCATCCAGTGAAACTAGCATAATGACCACATATCTTTATTCTCTGTCTAAATGAAAATCACATGACAAAAGTGAAATGGACAAGAGTGGATAGAAAGGCCTTTGGGTATTATAATTACCAAGACATGGACTTATTAATATTTTAATCAGCTTATGCTTCTGGCAGTTTCTTATTGTCAGCCTCTGTTTTCCCTGGTATGGATTATTTGGAGTTTGGGAGTCCAGCACCTTCAGATCCAGCATTATCAGTTATGGAGCCAATTCTGAACCAGGCTGGCAGAACATTTATAGCCCCATAATCATCCATAGGTGAGAATTAGGCTTAGTCTCTCTTGTGTCATCTCCCTCGTTGTTATCCCTTTCCTGTCTTCACTTTCCTTCCTATCTGGCTTAGATTCCATGCATTAGTAATTTTTTTTTGAATAAAAATTTTCTGCCTCAGGGATAAATGGTGATTGAAGGTAAAATCAAGTTCAGTTAGAGAAAAATAGAATGTTATATTTTCATAAATTACGTATCTATGCCAGTTTCAATACCTCTCTAAAAATAGGCAAAATTGCCTTGCCCTTCTGTCTTTCATCACTTCTCTCTGGCAAAGCACCAGTCCCTCATCACCTGAAATACCTGGTTTCTCTAAGCATGTGCATAAGCAAACGAGCACTCCTAGAGAAAATAATGAACTCAGCATATTGCTTTCAACTCCCATTCATTAGTTCCTTACTTGGACCTTAATACTGACCAGTGAGCCTGCTACACTTTACTGGCCAACCCTCTCCCATTCTGTGCAAAAAATATTTCACAACTTTTCTACTCTCCTTAAACTTCTGCATGTAACTTTGTTACATTCTTCACAGAGTATATAAAAACCACTGGGTGAGTCTTTTCAACTTTTCGTCACCAAATCTATGCATTTAATCATAGATGGATGCATCTACCTTCATTTTGTCTTTAGTTCTCTTGTACAAGACAGTAATATTCTTATTTCTAGCTAAGGTCCAGTCTTCCACCTCTTGCTTCTGATTATATTCCTGCTATCCTTCTCAGGAAACTTATTAACTTACCTTCTCTTTCCCCAGTCACTAAACCATGATTCCTCTACTCAATCATTTCCATGTACATTTAAATGTGTTTAAGTATCTCTTATCTTAAAATAAAAATGGCAAAGACTGTAAATAGTATGTACTCCACTTTCAAACTATAGCCCTATTTCTATTCTCCTCCTTGAAGCCAAATATCTTGAAAGAGTTGGTATTTAATGTCTTGTATTTCTCACTGCTTACTCATTCTCAGCCTGCTTCACCTACACCAATTCTCCAGTAAAATTTTCTTTTATTTTCTTGTTTTTGAGACAAAGTCTCACTCTATCTATCATCCAGGCTGGAGTGCAGTGGTGCTATCTCAGCTCACTGCAGCCTCAACCACCCAGCGGATCAAGTGATCCTCCCACCTCAGCTCCCCGAGTAGATGGGACTATGGGTGCATGCCACCACACCCGGCTGATTTTTTGTTTGTTTGTTTTATAGAGATGGGGTTTTGTCATATTGCCCGGGTTGGTCTCGAACTCCTGAGCTGAAGGGATCCACCTGCCCAGGTCTCCCAAAGTGCTGAGATTATAGGTGTGAGCCACTGCACCTGGCCACTCCAGTAAAATTTTCTTAGTTAATATGAACAATGACCTTCATGTTACTAAATTCCATGATTATTTTCAATTCTTATTTTACTTTGACTCCTCAAAGAAATTTGATGGTCTGACAATCTTAACTACTCCCTTCTTCTAACATTGTGCTTTATTATTTCTTTCATCATTTGTTTTTTCGTATGAATGTAATACATGTTCAGCATAACTATGGTCATAGGCTACATGGTATTATTAAATGGAAGGAAAAAATCAACTCTTCACAGTCCCACTCTATAGGGTAACTACTTATTTCTGTTTTTAGGTGTTGTAGTGGTTACTATCATAATTTTCAGCAGTGTACTTATACCTCTATTTCTTGATATGTTAACTTTATAACAGTAGTAATTGATTTCATGGTATAAAAGATGATAAATTTATCTAGTTTATAATTCCCCATTCCTCCCCCAAGTTTTGTTGATTACATTTGTAACAGGGTGTTGAATGAAAACTTCTCCTTTGACCCAAGGCTCAGAGCTTGCTAAAAAAGGGCCTTGAGATAAAGGGAGATGTTTGAATTGGATACAAATTTGAAATTCTGATTTAGACAAAAGTATACCTTTTCAACAGAAGTCTGTTATTACAAAATTACGTTTGTTTCTATAAGTGAAAGTGACCAGAGAGGCAAAGGATGTGCTCAGATATTAGTAATGGAAGGAAAGAGACACCTCAGAGTATGACTGAAGGCAACTTTCAGACGAAAATCATTCCTGTTTGATTCTGGATCAAATAGGAATCAGAATCTTTAATTTACCTATTATATATTATGTTTATTTTTCTATTGGTAGCATTTATAACTTGAGATACTAAATATAAATTTTTAGTTCTTTTTTTCATTTAGAAAGAGAAAATTGATACTTTTTGGCATGCTTCTCACAAGTCTCCACTTCTAAACTCCTGTCAACTACATCTTCACTCTCAAAGTATAAAGTTTACATTTTATTGTGCAAATATAATTATTTTAGGCATTTTGTACACTGATTCTGAATACTGAAAGCGAAGAGTTTTGCAATACTTTGAAAATGTAAGTGTTATTTACTATAAAATCAGGTAGTGTAATTGGATTTACAGCTAATAAATATAATTCTAAGTCACTGAAATAATCCTCCTTTTTATAGATTGTTTCAAATATCAAGATTAAATGGATTGCCTTTCTATAATTTTCTCAAAATGATGCTTAATTTTAGTTTATTTTATATTTGAACCATGAATTACTTGTATAGGGAGCATTCTACAAAGCTGGAGGCATCATGCTACCTGGCTTCAAACTATACTACAAGTCTACAGTAACCAAAACAGCATGGTACTGGTACCAAAACAGATATATAGACCAATGGAACAGAACAGAGGCCTCAGAAATAACACCACACATCTACAACCATCTGATCTTTGACAAACCTGACAAAAACAAGCAATGGGGAAAGGATTCCCTATTTAATAAATGGCGTTGGGAAAACTGGCTAGCCATATGCAGAAAACTAAAACTGGAGTTTCTAATTGACTTCTACATTGTTTTACTTATCACTTAATTAAGATCTTTTAGATTCTTGACATATAATCTATTATGATTTCTGTTTCATTCTTTGTCCTAAAGACATTTTTTTCTGGAGTTCTCCTATTTGCTTTTCTAATTGGTATCCATTGGTTTCAAGTCTATTTTATAGCCATAATATTGGGTCTCCTTTTTACTGAGCTCCTGTGTTGTTCTACAATTTTTTGGACCACTTGTGTTTTATTTTTTGATATTTTCTTATTTATTTTGCTAGAGTGGATCCTCAAGTAATTTTTAGGAAGAGTGTGTAGGAATGTTTACAATCTTCTATTTATCTGAGCCTTAATGAAAATACATGTACTTTTTTTTTTCTTAGCTTAATTCTGCCTGCTTAGGACTTAATAGGCACTTCTCATTTTGGAGACTTGTTTTTCCTTAGCTTTCAAAGAATTTTTCAGTGTGTTTTTTTTTGATGTTTTTCTTCCATTTTGTCTTCTCTGTTCCTTCTTCTATTATTCCATTAGATGAATGTTGGATGCCTAGAATGAACCCTATATAACATTTAAATTTTGTTTTATATTAAGTGTTTTTCTTTTTTTTTAATTTCACACTTTTCAATGTGAATTTAAATTTTCTTCTAGGTCATCTGATATTCATCCCACACCCATTTTATTCCCAGTTCTTCAGGCATCACAACTAGTAGGAACTTAATGCATGAGTTAAGGAAACTGGAAATTTACCCTATGTGCATACTTGGAACCATAGTGCATGGAAAAATGCCCACAGGTCACATTATTAGATTTAAAAATTCAGTGATTAAGTGCCAATTATGAGCCAGGCATTTTTATTGGAGCTGGGGATACACTCATGAATGGAACAGGACTTCTTATTTTATTTATTTATTTTTGAGATAGTGTCTTGCTGCCACTGCCCAGGCTGGAGTGCAGTGGCACAGTCTCGGCTCACTGCAACCTCTGCCTCCCGGGTTCCAGCGATTCTCATGCCTCAGCCTCCTGAGTTGCTGGGATTACAGGCATGCGCCACCATGCCCAGATTCTCTGTTCTTATAAAGTTAAATCCTCTGGAGTGCATAGAGGGAAGGAAAAAATAAACAAATAAATAGAAAATATGTATGAACATGCATACATATATTCAAAAATAGATGTATGAAAAATTAATTGTATAAATAAATAAATAAGGAAAGTATCACATTGTGGATAATGCTGTGCAGAGAATTAAAACAACAGTGATATGCTGGAGATTGGTTAGGTAGTCACCTTTAGATTGGGTTGTCAGGTACAGCCTGTTTGAAGAGGTGACATTTAAGTTGAAATTTGAAAGGATGAGCACAGAAGGGTATTTGAGGCAGATGGGACAGCTTGTGCAAAGCCCAAATGTAGAAACAGAAAGAAGGCCAGGGTAATCAATGTGTGGTGCATGCAAGAGAGTAGAATGATTGAGATTAGAAACAAAGACAGACTTCTGGGGCTTTGTAAGTCAGAGAAGAAATTTGAATTTTCTTTCTAGTATTATCATAAATCATGAGGAGATTTTTAAGTAGGGAAGTAGTACCATCTGATTTGCCTTTTAGGATGATTTCTCCCATCACTGTAGAAAGAAGATACTGTAGTGGCACTGAAGTGGAAGCAGGAGGACCAGTGTAAGAAGGGTACCATAGTAGTCCAGATAAGACATGATTGTGACTTTGACGAGCCCTAATAGTAGAGGTGGAAATAAGTGGATCCAGTGACATTGCAGAGTCAATGTGTGTACGTGGTTTTTTGATTTTGCAAGTTGTTCTCCAAAAAGATTTTACTAATTGACACTCCTCCAATGGTGTATGAGAATATAGGATAATAATAATGTGAAGCTAAAAATTGTGTTAGAAATCTACACGTTAGTTTTATAAAGGATGAAAACAAGATCCACTGATCTTATATGCGTTAGTCTAAGATGACAAGTTCTTTCTCTGGGAAGGGACCCCAGGCATCTGCCAAGTTCTGGTGATCTATTATATACCACAATATTTTCTCAGGATTTCTCTTCTCTATGTGACTTATTCTTTTTTGACACTCTGCTACAGCACCTCTCCATGTTCTAGATGCACAGATATGTATTGTATTTCTTCCTTTAGATTAGGAGCTCTGAGGGGAGGCAGTACCTGTCAGCCTGTGTATGGTGCACAGGAAGACTGGTGCTTAAGAATCATCAATGACTGCAAAAGCAAATCACTGAAAAAAGAAACCAATCATTCATTATGTTATTTTTTTCTGCCACAATTTGGTCACTGAGACTGGTGAGTCCCAATAGTCCTATCATGGTTATTCCACATGTATACTCCACATTTCAGGTACTATTAGGTAAAGAATCCAGATACTCTTTTCCAGTTATACATACTAGAAAGGATTTGAAATTCAGATTCAGAAACCTTGAATTCAAGTTCTGGCTTTGATCCTTTCTGATAGCATGTCCTTGGGCCTTTGTTTCCTCAGCTCTAAACCAGACTAATAATATGTATGTGTCCTTCCTAAGTCACAAGATTTTACAAGGTTCTGAATGTTACATGTGAAAAGAACTTGTAAACTACAAAGTACAAACAAGTGCTACTATTTTGCAAGTACAGTTGATTGAGCTGTAACTATATTACGGGTATTAATCTAAAAGTTTCATATATATCAACTCATTATTCCTCATAACACTCCTATGAGGTCAGGGCTATCACTATACAGATGAGAAATGGAGAAGAAATTAGATAACTTGTAAGGTCACATCTGGTAAATGACAGAGCCAGGACTTGAACGTAGGTTATTTGACTCAATATTTCCTTCTTTTAACCACTGTGCTCTGTTGATATTCCATAAAATTGGCACTATTGAACCATTCAGAGCACATATATTAATATAAAATATAAGTCAGACACCTGCTAAGCACTGAGGGTACAATAAGGAAAAGAGCAGTTCAGTTAGAGCCTCTTAACTGTGCAAGTGAAGTATTTTTTTCTTCAAACAAAGAAAAGTCTCATGCTTGAATAATTGTCATGACCTTTTATCCAATTAGTATGTTTGAATTCATAGATAGTGAGTCAACATCATAATACAGACTAGCACACATTTTATTACATAATTATTCTATCAGAAAATATTTTTTATTAGCTGGGCTATATTTTTTTCAGAAAAAACTTTTAACGTTCCAAAGAGATTCATTTTTTATCAAATTGATAAAGTTATTTTCCTTAGCATATGTGGATATGCAAATATATCTAGGATTTCAATTATGCTTGAAGACCTTAGCTAATGCAGAGAAAACATTGTTACATGTAATAGATCACCAGAACTTGGCAGATGCCTAAGGTCCCTTCCCAGGGAAAGGACTTCTCATCTTGGACTAATGCATGTAAGGTCAGTATGCCTTATTTCAATCCTTTATAAAACTAGGGTATATTTCTAAATTGAAAAACTACATACACATTGACCAAGCCATTTTGCTGGATCACTTTTATTTTTGATTTAATGGACAGAGTGACTTTCACTTAAACGATACTAAAATAAACAGTATGCATAGATGGGTTTACTAACTATAAATTTTATTAATTATAGTACCATGGAAACTGGATTTTTACAGCTTGATAGAATATTCCATCTTACCTGCTAAATGGATGTATGATTTTTGGAATATTAAAATAATTTTCTTCAGTTCCACATTATACAAATTCAACCTTTTCTTGCGTGATTATTTTTCTGTGACACAATGGCATTTATGTAAGTGAATTGCTCAGTGATATTACCAGCCAAAATTGTAGGTTGAGGTCAAGTGATGTCAAGTCATTATTTAAAGAAACAAAGACAAAGGGAATAAGACAAATTGTAGAGGAGAAATTTAATACATTTTGGCAACATAAGTAGGAAGGTCAGCAAAGGACAAGAAGCTCGAGTGATGTCATTATAATTGGCTTCAGTTCAGAAGTGGCAGAGTGGCAGTTAGCCAAAAAGGCACTTTGATATTGTTTGTTTATATATTGCTATTTAGCATTCCATATCCAGAAATGGAGATTACGGCACATAATTTTATGGTGGATGACCAAATATTGTGGTCACTGCTTTATTTTAAACTTTGTTTCTAAAATGTAATGATCATATCTTACTGTGAGCTCTCACTTTTAGGATGCATTTTCTCCATGCATGCAGCTCTGCAGGACCCTCTACAATCTGAACAGGTTCAACTGCTGCAGATATAGTTGTGGGATGTGGTGATGTGGATATAGGTTTTGAGTTCAGATAAAGCATCTAAGACAGAGTCTCATGAACTTTTAAAATTATAAATAATCATATTCCTGCAGCTTTCTGTCCTGTTCATGGGTAGTACTTATGCTATTCCTCTAAAGAGGGAGCAGGGAATCGGCTGAAAGGATGTTTTCCTTTTTCAGATTCTCCTTAGCTTGCATTGTGTACTTTATTCTTCTGCAGAGCGTGGCCACCTGAATAGATCTTACTCTGTCAGCTACAAAACATGTATTTAGCAACTGATGGATTTTTATTAGAGGTTTTAGATGAAATTTTTGTTATATGTAGATATTATAGTGCGCACTTGTCCAATAAGAATGTAATGGAAGCCACAACCATGATCCATATATTCTTTTAAAGTTTCAAGTCACCACATTAAAAAAGTTAAAATTAATAATATGTTTTCTTTAACACAGTATATCCAAGCCATTACATTTAAATATGTAGTTGAAAATAGCCCTGATGCTGCAGCTTGTCTGGAGGCTGCAACTGATACTTATTATCTTATTTCTCTTCTACTCATTCAAGATTCTCTTCACTCTTGGTTAGCACCTTTGCTAGCCTAGGTGGCTAATCCAGTGGGTGATCTTGACCCTCACCCCTGGGGGCTATGAGCTACTGGTTATCATTTTCTTCTTAGGCTATCCAGCAGCCTAACTACTTATTGTCATATCTGGACAGAAGTATCCACTTTGTCTTTCCTGTGATATCTCTTGCCTCCAAAGGCCAAGCAACAATCCTGGGGTTGGGAAGATGTCAGACATCTACTAAATATGTCTCTTCCAATAGAATGTGAAAGATAGAGGAGGGGCTTACTGGGTTGTTCCATGCCCTGTTGCATCCATTGTAAACTAGACCAAATGAATATATTTATTACCATGTACCTCCACTCTGACATGGAGTTCTGAATAATTTTGAGTTTCTGTATAATCAATGTGACCTTAAAATTATTGTGTATTCTCTTTCTCCAGTTTATGATTACCTGAGTAAATGGTCATAGGTTTCTGTGAAGGAGGACTGATTGAATCATTACCATATAATGTTGCCCACTCATTGTATAATGATTATTCATGGATTTGGCCTCTTCTTCAGTCACCAGATGCTCCAAGAAAAGGTTGGGATGAATCTTCAGAGGGAGATGTGCTATCTCGAAAGGCAGAAGTCTCTGCATCATCTTCAAGTAAAGGGGTGTATTCATGCTGCTGATAAAGACATACCCAAGACTGGGCTATTTACAAAAGAAAGAGGTTTCATGGACTAACAGTTCCACATGGCTGGGGAGGCCTCACAATCATGGTGGATGGCAAGGAGGAGTAAGTCACATTTTACATGGATGGCAGCAGGCAAAAAGAGCTTGTGGAAGAAACTCCTGTTTTTAAAACCATCAGCTTGCATAAGACTTATTCAGCACCATAAGAACAGCACGGGAAAGACCCGCCCCCATGATTCAATTACCTCCCACCAGGTTCCTTCCACAACACATGGGAATTGTGAGAGTTACAATTCAAGATGAGATTTGGGTGGGGGCGACATCAAACCATATCATTCCATTCCTGGCCCCTCCCAAATCTCATGTCCTCACATTTCAGAACTGATCATGCCCTCCCAACAGTCCCCCGAAGTCTCAACTCATTTCAGCATTAACTCAGAAGTCCACAGTCCAAAGTCTCATCTGAGACAAGGCAAGTCCCTTTTGCCTATGAGCCTGTAAAATCAAAAGCAAGTTAGCTACTTCTTAGATACAATGGGGGTAGAGGCATTGAGTAAATACAGCCATTCCAAATGGGAGACATTGGCCAAAACAAAGGGGTTATGGGCCCCATGCAAGTCCAAAATCCAGCAGGGCAGTCAAATCTTAAAGCTCCAAAATGATTTCCTTTGACTCCAAGTCTCACATCCAGGTCATGCTGATACAAGTGGTGGGTTCCCATGGCCTTGAGCAGCTCCATTCCTGTGGCTTTGCAGGGTACAGCCTCTTTCCAGCTGCTTTCATGGGTTGGCATTGAGTCTCTGCGGCTTTTCCAGGTGCACAGTGCAAGCTGTTGGTGGATCTACCATTCTAGGGTCTGGAGGATGGTGGCCTTCTTCTCGCAGCTCCACCAGGCAGTGCCCAAGTAGGGACACTGCATGGGGGTTCAGACCCCACATTTCCCTTGTGCACTGCCCTAGCAGAGGTTCTCCATGAAAGTGCCACCCCTGCAGCAAACTTCTGCCTGAACATCCAGGCACTTCCATACAACCTCTGAAATTTAGGCGGAGGGTCCCAAAGCCCAATTCTTGACTTCTGTGCACTGGCAGGCTCAACACCATGTGTAAGCTGCCAAGTCTTAAGGCTTGCACCCTCTGAAGCTGCAGCCTGAGCTCTACATTCGCCCCTGTCAGCCACGGCTGGAGCAGCTGGGACACAGGGCACCAAGTCCGTATGCTGCACACAGCATGGGGACCCTGGGGCTGGCAACAAAACAACTTTTTCCTCCTAGGCCTCTGGGCCTTGATGGGAAGAGCTGCCATGACAGCCTCTGATATGGCCTGGAGATATTTTCCCCATTGTCTTGGGGATTAACATTTGGCTCCCTGTCACTTGTGCAAATTTGTGCATTCAGCTTGGATTTCTTCTCAGAAAATGAGATTTTCTTTTCTATCACGTTGTCAGGCTGCAAATTTTCCAAACTTTTATGCTCTGTTTCCCTTTTAAAACTGAATGACTTTAACAGCACCCAAGTCACATCTTAAATGCTTTGCTGCTTAGAAATTTCTTCCATCAAATACCCTACATCATCTCTCTCAAGTTCAAAGTTCCACAAATCTCTAGGGCAGGGGCAAAATGCCACTGGTCTCTTTGATAAAAAATAGCAAGAGTTACCTTTACTCCAGTACCCAACAAATTTCTCATCTCCATCTGAAATCACCTCAGCCTGAATTTCATTGTCCATATTACTATCAGCATTTTGTTCAAAGCTATTTAACATGTCTCTAGGAAGTTCCAAAGTTTTCCTTATTTTCCTGGCCTCTTCTGAGCCCTCCAAACTGTTCCAACCTCTGCCTGTTACCCAGTTCCAAATTTGCTTCTACATTTTCGGGTATCTTTTCAGCAGTGCCCCACTCTACTGATACCAATTTACTGTATTAGTCCATATTCATGCTGCTGATAAAGACATACCCAAGACTGGGCAATTTACCAAAAAAAGAGATTTATTGGATTTACAGTTCCTCATGGCTGGGGAGGCCTCACAATCATGGTGGAAGGCAAGGAGGAGTAAGTAATGTCTTACATGGATGGCAGTAGGCAAAAAGAGAGAGCTTTTGTGGGGAAACTCCCATATTTAAAATCATCAGCTTGCATGAGACTTATTCAGCACCATGAGAACAGCACAGGAAAGACCCGCCCCCGTGATTCAATTACCTCCCACCAGGTTCCTCCTATTACACTTGGGGATTGTGGGAGTTACAATTCAATATGAGATTTGGGTGGGGACAAAGCCAAACGGAGCAGTGTTCATCTTTAACAAGGAAAAACAGATCCTTTCTAGTGGACCCAGAAGGTTTAAGTGAATCCAGGTATTCAAGATTTTATTGTATTTATTTATTTTTCTTGAGACAGAATCTCTCTCTGTCACCCAGGCTAAAGTGCAGTGTTGCAATTATAGTTCACTGCAACCTTGACCTCCTGAGCTCAAGTGATTCTTACTCTGTCTTTTGAGTAGTTAGGACTACAGGTGTGCACCATGATGATCCTGCTATTTCTCTCTCTCTCTCTTTTTTTTTTTTTTGCAGAGACAAGGTCTCCCTATGTTGCTCAGGGTGGTCTTGAACTCCTGGCCTCAAGTAATCATCCCACCTTGGCCTCCTGAAGTGCTAGGATTACAGGTATGAGCCAGTAACCTAGCCATATTTAAGATTTTTGAGTCATACACCTGGATATTTTAATTTCATGTGTAGTAATCAAAGTTTTGGTCTAGGCATTGCAGACTTGACTATTTTAGAATTTTACTTTCTCTGAAATTCTGCTAACTTTATAATTCAATTCCTGGAAAGATTCTCAGTTTTATTTTTTTTCTTCAGCTTTACTAGAGCAGAAATTTTTTTAATTATTATACTTTAAATTCTGAGGTACATGTGCAGAACGTGCAAGTTTGTTACACAGGTGTACATGTGCCACGGTGGTTTGCTGCACCCACCAAGCCATAATCTATATTAGGTATTTCTCCTAATGCTATCCCTCCCCTAGCACCCCACCCCCTGACAGGCCTCTGTGTATGATGTTCCCCTCCCTGTGTCCATGTGTTCTCATTGTTCAACTCCCACTTATGAGTGAGAACATGCAGTGTTTGGTTTTCTGTTCCTGTGTTAGTTTGCTGAGAATGATGGTATCCAGCTTCATCCATGTCCCTGCAAAGGACATGAACTCATCATTTTTTATGGCTGCGTAGTATTCCATAGTGTATATGTGCCACATTTCCTTTTATCCAGTCTATCATTGATGGGCATTTGGGTTGGTTCCAAATATTTGCTATTGTGAACAGTGCTGCAATAAACATACGTGTGCATGTGTCTTTATAGAAGAATGATTTATAATCTTTTGGGTATATACCCAGTAATGGGATTGCTGGGTCAAATGGTATTTCTGGTTCTAGATCCTTGAGGAATTGCCACACTGTATTACACAATGGTGGAACTAATTTACACTCCCACCAACAGTGTAAAAGTATTCCTATTTCTCCATATCTTCTCCAGCATCTGTTGTTTCCTGACTTTTTAATGATTGCCATGCTAACTGGTGTGAGATGGTATCCCATTGTGGTTTTGATTTGCATTTCTCTAATGACCAGTGATGATAAGCGTTTTTTTATGTTTGTTGGCCACATAAATGTCTTCTTTTGAGAAGCGTTTGTTTATATCTTTCACTCACTTTTTGAGGGGTTGTTTTTTTCTTGTAAATTTGTTTAAGCTCCTTGTAAATTCTGGATATTAACCCTTTGTCAGATGGCTAGATTGCAAATATTTTCTCCTATTCTGTAGGTTGTCTGTTCACTCTGATGATAGTTTCTTTTGCTGTGTAGAAGCTCTTTAGTTTAATTAGATCCCATTTGTCAATCTTGGCTTTTGTTGCTATTGCTTTTGATGTTTTAGTCATGAAGTCTTTGCCCATGCCTATGTCCTGAATGGCATTGCCTAGGTTTTCTTCTAGAGTTTTTATGGTTTTTTAGGTCTTACATTTAAGTCTTTAATCCAACTTGAGTTAATTTTTGTATAAGGTGTAAGGAAGAGGTCCAGTTTCAGTTTCCTGCATATGGCTAGCCAGTTTTCCCAATGCCATTTATTAAATAGGGGATCCTTTCCCCATTGCTTGTTTTTGTCAGGGTTGTCAAAGATCCGATGGTTGTAGATGTGTGGTGTTATTCCTGAGGACTCTGTTCTGTTCCATCAGTCTATATATCTGTTTTGGTACCAGTACCATGCTGTTTTGGTTACTGTAGCCTTGTAGTATAGTTTGAAGTCAGGTACCATGATGGCTCCACCCTTGTTTTCTTTTGCTTAGGATTGTCTTGGCTCTTTTTTGGTGCTATATGAAATGTAAAGTAATTTTTTTCTAATTCTGTAAAGAAAGTCAGTGGTAGCTTGATGGGGATAGTATTGAATCTAAAAATTGCTTTGGGCAGTATGGCAATTTTCAAGATATTGATTCTTCCTATCCATGAGTATAAAATGTTTTTTCATTTGTTTGTGTCCTCTCTTATTTCCTTGAGCAGAGGTTTGTAGTTCTCCTGGAACAGATCCTTCACATCCCTTGTAAGTTGTATTCTTAGGTATTTTATTCTCTTAGTAGCAATTGTGAGTGGGAGTTCACTCATGATTTGGCTCTCTGTTTTTCTACTCTTGGTGTATAGGGATGCTTGTGATTTTTGGACATTGATTTTGTATCCTGAGACTTTGCTGAAGTTGCTTATCAGCTTGTATATTTTCTAAATATACAATCATGTCATCTGCAAACAGAGACAACTTGACTTCCTCTTTTCCTAATTGAATACCCTTTATTTCTTTCTTTTGCTTTATTACCCTGGCCAGCACTTCCAATACTATGTTGAGTAGGAATGGTGACAGAGAGCATACTTGCCTTGTGCTGGTTTTGAAAGGGAATGCTTCCAAATTTTGCCTATTTAGTATGTTATTGGCTGTGGGTTTGTCATAAATAGCTCTTATTATTTTGAGATACATTCCATTGATACCTAGTTTATTGAGAGTTTTTAGCCTGAAGGGGTGTTGAATTTTGTTGAAGGCCTTTTCTGCATCTATTGAGATAATCATGTGGTTTTCGTTATTGGTTCTGTTTATGTGATGGATTACATTTATTGATTTGTGTATGGTGGACCAGCCTTGCATCTCAGGGATGGAGCTGACTTGATTGTGGTGGATAAACTTTTTGATGTGTTGCTGGATTCGGTTTGTCAGTATTTTATTAAGGATTTTTGCATTGATGTTCATTAGGGATATTGGCCTGAAACTTCCTTTTTTTGGTGTGTCTATGGCAGGTTTCGGTATCAGGATGATGCTGCCCTCATAAAAAAAGTTAAAGAGGAGTCCTTTTTCTTTGGTTTGGAATAGTTTCAGAAGCAATGGTACCAGCTCCTCTTTGTACCTCTCATGGAATCCGGCTGTGAATCCATCTGGTCCCGGGCTTTTTTTTTTGGTTGGTAGGCTATTAAGTACTGCCTCAATCTCAGAACTTGTTATTGGTCTATTCAGGGATTTGACTTCTTCCTGGTTTAGTCTTGGGAGGGTGTATGTGTGCAGTAATTTATCCATTTCTTCTAGATTTTCTAGTTTATTTGCATGAAGGTGTTCATAGTATTATCTGATGGTAGTTTGTATTTCTGTAGGATCAGTGGTGATATCCCCTTTATCATTTTTTATTTTGTCATTTTATTCTTCTCCCTTTTCTTCTTTATTAGTCTGGCTAGTGATCTATCTATTTTGTTAATCTTTTCAAAAAACCAGCTCCTGAATTCATTGATTTTTTGAATAGTTTTTCATGTCTCTATCTCCTTCAGTTCTGCTCTGATCTTAGTTATTTCTTGCCTTCTGCTAGGCTTGAATTTGTTTTCTCTTGCTTCACTAGTTCTTTTAATTGTGATGTTAGGGTGTTGATTTTAGATCTTTCCCACTTTCTCCTGTGGGCATTTAGTGTTATAAGTTTCCCTCTAAACACTCCTTTAGCTGTGTCCCAGAGATTCTGGTATGTTTTGCCTTTGTTCTCATTGGTTTCAAAGTACTTATTTATTTCTGCCTTAATTTTGTTATTTACCCAGTAGTCATTCAGGGGCAGGTTGCTCAGTTTCCATGTTGTTTTGTGGTTTTGAGTGAGTTTCTTAATCCTGAGTTCTAATTTGATTGAACTGTGGTATGAGAGACTGTTATGTTTTCCATTTTTTTGCATTGGCTGAGGAATGTTTTACTTCCATTTATGCAGTCAATTTTAGAATAAATGCGATGTGGTGATGAGAGGATTGTATATTCTGTTGATTTTGGGTGGAGAGTTCTGTAGATGTCCATTGGGCCTGCTTGGTCCAGAGCTGAGTTCAAGTCTTGAATATCCTTGTTAATTTTCTGTCTCATTAATCTGTCTAATACTGACAGTGGGGTGTTAAAGTCTCCAACTATTATTGTGTGGGAGTCTAAGTCTCTTTGTAGGCCTCTAAAAACTTGCTTTCTGAATCTGGGTGCTCCTGTATTGGGTGCGTATATATTTAGGTTAGTTAGCTCTTCTTGTTGCATTGATTCCTTTTGTCTTTTTTGATCTTTGTTGGTTTAAAGTCTTTTATAAGAGACTAGGATTGTAACCTGTGCTTTTTTTTGCTTTCCATTTGCTTGGTAAATCTTCCTTTATCTCTTATATTGAACCTATGTTTGTCTTTGCACATGAGATGAGTCTCCTAAATACAGCACAACAATGGGTCTTGACTCTTTATCCAATTTGCCAGTCTGTGTCTTTTAGTTGGGGCATTCAGCCCATTTACATTTAAGGTGAATATTGTTATGTGTGAATTTGGTCCTGTCATTATGATGCTAGCTGGTTATTTTGCCCATTAATTGATGCAGTTTTTTCATAGTGTCAATGGTCTTTACAATTTGGTATGTTTTTGCAGTGGCAGGTACTGGCTTTTCCTTTCCATATTTAGTGGTTCCTTCAGGAGCTTCTGTAAGGCAGACCTGGTGGTGACAAAATCTTTCAGCATTTGCTTGTCTGTAAAGGATTTTATTTCTCCTTCACTTATGAAGCTTAGTTTGGCTGGATATGAAATTTTGGGTTGAAAATTCTTTTCTTTAAGAATGTTGAATATTGGCCCTCACTCTCTTCTGGCTTGTAAGGTTTCTGCAGAGAGGTCTGCTGTTAGTCTGATGGGCTTCACTTTGTGGGTAACCTGATCTTTCTCTCTGGCTGCCCTTAACATTTTTTCCTTCATTTCAATCTTGGTGAATCTGACAATTATGTGTCTTGGGTTGCTTTTCTCAAGGAGTATCTTTGTGGTGTTCTCTGTATTTCCTGAATTTGAATATTGGCCTGTCTCACTAGTCTGGGGAAGTTCTCCTGGATAATATCCTGAAGAGTGTTTTCCAACTTGGTTCCATTCTCCCTGTCACTTTCAGGTACACCAATCAAATGTAGGTTTGGTCTCTTCACATAGTCCCATATTTCTTGGAGGCTTTATTCGTTCCTTTTAATTCTTTTTTCTCTAATTTTGTCTTCACGCTTTATATCATATACATATATGATCTTTAATCTCTCTGATATCCTTTCTTCCACTTGATTGATTCAGCTATTGATAGTTCTGTATGATTCATGAAGTTCTTGTGCTGTGTTTTTCTGCTCCATCAGGTCATTTATGTTCTTCTCTAAACTGGTTATTCTAGTTAGTTATTTCTCTAACCTCTTTTTTTAAGTTCTTAGCTTCCTTGCATTGGGTTAGAGCATGCTTTTTTTTTTTTTTTTTTTTTTTTTTTTTTTTTTTTTTTTTTTTTTTAGCTTGGAGGAGTTTGTTATTACCTACCTTCTGAAGGCTACTTCTGTCAATTCTTCAAGCTTATTCTTTGTCCAGTTTTGTTCCTTTGCTGGTGAGGAGTTGTGATGCTTTGGGGGAAAAGAGGCCTTCTGGTTTTTGGAATTTTCAGCCTTTTTTGCTGGTTTTTCCTCATCTTCATGGATTTATCTACCTTTGGTCTTTGATGTTGGTGACCTTCCTATGGGATTTATGTTTGGACATCCTTTTTGTTGATATTGCTGCTATTCATTTCTGTTTGTTAGTTTTCCTTCTAACAGGCGCCTCTGCTGCAGGTCTGCTGGAGTTTGCTGGAGGTCCACTCCAGACCCTGTTTGCCTGGGTATCACCAGTGGAGGCTGCAGAGCAGCAAAGATTGCTGCCTTTTCCTGCCTCTGGAAGCTTCTTCCCAGAGGGGCACCCACCAGATGCCAGCTGGAGCTCTCCTCTACGACATGTCTTCAACATCTGCTAGGAGGTGTCTCCCAGTCAGGGACCCACTTGAGGAGGCAGTCTGTCCCTTAGCAGAGCTCAAGTGCTATGCTAGGAGATCTGCCATTCTCTTCAGAGCTGGCAGGCAGGAATGTTGAAGTCTGCTAAAGCTGTGTCCACAGCCCTCTTTTCCCCCAGGTGCTCTGTCCCAAGGAGATGGGAGTTTTATCTATAAGCCCCTAACAGGGGCTGGTGCCTTTCTTTCAGAAATGCCTTGCCCAGAGAGGAGGAATCTAGAGAGGCAGGCTGGCTATAGCAGCTTCGCCAAGCTGTGATGGACTCCACCCAGGCTGAACTTCCTGGCATCTTTGTTTAGACTGTGAGGGGAAAACAGCTTCTCAAACCTCAGTAATGCTGGATGCCCCTACCCCACCAAGCTTGAGCATCCCAGGTTGACTTCAAACTGTTGTGCTGGCAGCAAGCATTTCAAGCCAGTGGATCTTAGCTTGCTGGCCTCCATGGGGGTGGGATCCACTGAGCTAGACCACTTGGCTTTCTGGCTTCAGCCTTCTTTCCAGGGGAGTGAACAGTTCTCTCTCACTGGCATTCCAGATGCCACTGGGGTATGAAAAAAACTCCTGCAGCTAGCTCAGCATCTGCCTAAATGGCCGCCCAGTTTTGTGCTTGAAACCCAGGGCCCTGGTGGTATAGCCACTTGAGGGAATCTCTTGGTCTGCTGGTTGTGAAGACTGTGTGGAAAGCATAGTTTCTGGGCTAGAATTTGTTGTTCCTTATGGCACAGTCCCTCATTGCTTCCCTTGGCTAGGGAAAGGAGCTCCTTGACCCCTTGTGCTTCCCAGGTGAGGTGACATCCCATCCTGCTTTGTCTTGCCCTCCGTGGGCTGCACCTACTGTCTAATCACTCCCAGTGAGATGAACTGGGTACCTCAGTTGGAAATGCAGAAGTCACCTGCCTTCTGCGTTGATCTCACTGGGAGCTGCAGACTGGAGCTTTTCCTATTTGGCCATCTTGCCAACCACCCTGGGGCAGAGATTCTTTATATGCTGCCAAACAATCCCTGTGGTTTTCACACTTACTTTAAATTGGTAATTAATTATCTCCAGTTTTCCATTGTCTTTCTCCAGTGAAATGGTAGCCTTCAGCAACAGTAATTTCTTCCATAGTTTTTGTAATTATTATTTTCCTCAAATTTCTCAAATGCTTGAGATTCTGTCCCCAGACAATGCTTTCTTTTCCCATCCCATTCATCTCAGGTGAAAGTCTTAACAATTTCATAGTTCTAATATGCCTGGAGCTAATAACGCTCTACCTATCACCAGTGATGGGGTCCTCACTGCTAGCCATCAGCAGATGACTCAGCTCTAAAATACCATTTTAGGTTCTGCTTCTTAGGACCACTCCTGGCTTCAACTGCTTTAGGTCACTATTCCTGGAAACAGAATTTGAGGTGGAATTTTGCTTGCAGAAATTTTATTGGTGAATGCTCTCAGAAATTAGATTAGAAAGGATTGAAAGAAGCAGGATGAGGCAGAAGGAGAGTTTGAAAATGCCTTGTGATTGCAACAAAGAAGCTCTGGAGTTTATATGGCTCTTCAGATTTGTCCCAAATTAAAACATAAAGGATTGGTTTTCTTACTCTCATCTTTCCACCTTGCCAGTTAACCAGTCACTGGATGTAAACTGCTTCTAGGGCAGAGCATAACACTGGGTTAGATGGTTTCCACATGCCAGGAGATACACTTAGCTGTGAGCTATTAGCAGCCAATACTCCCAAAAGCTGATGCATTGGTCAAGAAGGGTACTTGTGGGTAGCATACCTCAGACCCACTCCATTAGATCCCAGGCTTGGAGTGATCTGCTTCAATGTAACACATTTTTGTCCAAAACGTTCGAGGGCACAGGATAACACTCTCAGCCTTTGTTCTCAAGGTAGGGGGCAGACTTTGTGTCTTGAACCCCTTTCCCCAACATAAATGTTAAGGATGAAATTCCCAAAGACTGCTAAAATTATCTTCTAATCCCAGGGGCGGTTATGTTTCTGTAAACTTGTGCTTTAATGACACGAAGGCTGTATCCCATTAGACTATTCGAAAACTGGCATAGTATATAGTACTGAGCAATTAGTGGTATATTTCTGTCAATTGATGATAAAAATATCTCAGTGAGGAATAAATATCTAAACATATGAGCAACGTTTATGATGGAGGCGTTATGCACAATGGAGAAAGCTTAAAAACCAGGTATCTCATTCAGTGTAACATTTGCATATAAATGATTTAATCAACATGCAACATAGTGTGTTTAGAAAAAATAGATACTCAGCATGCCCACTAGACTACGCCTATAAACACAACATGTCTCTGGACAAATCTTTTTGGACTCCTTAAGTTCAAAGAAAAATTAGATCATGGGCTAGTAGATAAAAAAATCTGTGACAGACTTTAGCTATTTATGTAACTTAAGCACAGTTACTTTTGGGCACCAAGTCACATCAACCGTCATGATCTGACATTTCTGCTGAAGTTTGGCTGACAGTGAGAAATTTGAATGTTACCAACAGAAAATTATTTAATATAAATATTTGGTACACTTTGGTACCAAAGTGTACTTTTTCTCATCAGTTTCTTCTATTCTCTCTTCTTGACTCATTTAATTGCAAATAACTAGTACAGAGAATGGACCAACAGGCATACAAAGAATTGTAACACAAATGGATAGTGTCTTATTTGTAGCTTTTTGATGAAAGTGAAGAAATGAAACCCAGTTGGATATGCTCCTCCTCATAAAATATTAGTGTAAATTTACTATATAGCTGTCTTATACTTTTTAATAGCTACATGAATATATTTGATATTATTCAAATATGCATAAGAAGAAGTAACCTCTGTATTAACTTCCTAAGATGTTCAGTTAGACATAATATCTCTGTTAGCCAGTATTAAGGCAATATCTCAAGTCACTGATGGCATAACAGACCTGTAGTCTCAGGTTTTTTTCTCTTCTCTCTCTGGATTTATGAAACAGACTCTATTGGCCACTTTTCTGTCCTTATTCTTATTTTTCCCCTTCTGCAGAATTTGGCAGTATTGATTATTCCCTCTTTAGAATTATTTTCTCTCCTCTTAGGTTTTCTGCATGCACCACGGTGTCTAGATTACCTTCCAACCTCTCTGTTTATTCCTTCTAGTAATTTCTCTGTCTACATCCCATAACTATTGGTGTTACTCAGGAGTTCTACCTTTTTTCCTCTCTCTTCTTTCTGCCCTTGATAATTCGTTCACTTACGTGACTCCAACATGACCTGTATGCCAATAACTTCCAAATCTATGTCTTTAGACAAACTGGGCCATCTTTCCATGGATGTCCTATTGGCTTCTCTCATTTTAGCCCAAATTGCGTGACTATATATATATAGTGAAATTCAGTTTGAATCATCATTAATTGAGAAACAGAAATGTAAGGTAAATAAATTATAAACGAGATGTTTGTGTTCTATAACATCTCATTTTGTTCTCAGGCACACAGTTGTATTGAGGGCAGATAGCATGAGATCTTGCCAATTAAGCATGTATCAGTCTCTTCTGCATATTAGTCTTATTTTTTTTTTCTGGTAACTACTCAGTCTCTCAAAATTTCCTTCCACTCTCAAAGGTTCCTTTCTCCTCTTCCTTCTAATACAGCATTTGAGTGCAAAAATAAGCTTTAATTGTCCTGATGACACTGTGGGAGGGGCATGTGGGCCAGAGCTCTTTTTCCATCACTCTTACTAACCTCTAGACACCTCAGCTAGTCTTTGGAACTAGCCTCTGCCTTTTGCAGGGTAGCTCAATCCACATGGTCTATCAGTATCCTGAGTTGATCTCCAGTGGGGTGTGAGTTGTCCCACCAGATTTTTGTTGTGTTGTGCTGCATTGACTTTGTTAAAATTCTTATTTTGTTTATTTTTATTGATATATAATAGCTGTACATGTTTTTGGGGTACACGTGGTATTTTGATACGTGTATACAATGTGTAATGATCAAATCAGGGTAATTGGGATATCCATCACCTTAAACATTTATCTTTCCTTTGTGTTAGGAACATTGCAATTTTTCTTTCCTAGCTACTTTAAAATCTACAATAAATCATTGTTAACTATAATTTTTATATTCTACTTATGAATACTAGAACTTCTCTATTCTTTTTATCTAACTGTATTTTTATACTCCTTCACAAACTTTGCATGTATTCTTGATGATTTCTTTCCACACCAATGCCTTTAATTATGTGACTGGACCTGCAAAATTCCTGGTCTTTTCTACAGTCCATCCTTCCTACACTTGCCCAGCAGAGTTATACTCCATTTGCGTGGCTGCCTTCAGGCCCTCCTGTCTGGTAAGCTCCCTCAGTAATTGCTACTTTATAGCCTCCATGCTATGATTGATGTTCTAACCCCCCTTTTATTGGATTTTTTAAATTGCCTTGAATCTCCTTAGAGTAGGTCACTATAGAGTAGGGAATAATCAGTTCTGATGTATTGAGATATACTTGTCACTCCCAATCCCTCCAGGAGACTTGATTCCAGGATATGCCAGTTTCCATGTATCAATAAGGGTCTTTGCAGAACCAGAGATGGCACAATCCAACTGGACAATTTCAGTAGAGTTTAACGGAGGGATTGTTTATTAAGACACTAAGAAGCCACAGGCAGTCTAAGACTCAGGCTAGAAGCAGCAGGATTTCTTGGCAGAAGCTGGGTTTCTTACTTGGTAGATGCAGAAAATTGATCTGAAGGGAAAATGGAAGATATCCAGCAGATTCAGCTTCCTGGTCTAGTGTTAAGGAGAATACTAGGATTGAAAAAAGAGGCAGATAATAATTCTAAAAGAGAGAGAGAGACCTACCTTTTTGCAAAACCTATTTTTCTTCCAACATTATCTAGTACTTCATTATTCGAGCAGGAAATCTGAGAATCATTCTTGATTTCTCTTTCCCTACTTTTATCTCCTCACCATAGCTAGTAATGATACTTAACAGTGAATTCTTACTGTGTACCAGAAATGGCGCTGAGTACTTTTACATGCATTGTGTCAAGTATAATCTTATCCAGGAAGTACTATTTAACTGACACATAACCGAAGTTTAGAGGAGTTAGTTTCTTCGTGGTTTTATAATGGTAGAAGTAGCTGTAGACCCTAGAAGTCTAGTTTAAAGCCTGAATTATTAATCTCCACAGTGTATTGCAAAGAACCAATTGCTAAGTTCAAATGTTGACTTTATTATCGTCTCTTCATTCCCTTCTCGGCTTAAGCAAAGTTTTCCTAATGGATATACACATGTCTACTCTTTTTCTGTCTCTAACCCATAACTCCTTACTACTATTAAAGTTATGTAACTAAAAGAAAAAAAGCAAAACATAACCATATTACTCTTTGATTAACTCCTCATGTTAGTTACCTTTTGATGATAATACAAAGTCTATATCTATATGCCTTCTCAGAGCATGTGAAACTTACCACAGTCTAGGAATAGTTTATTTTATTTGTTCCATTTGTACTCTATTAATTCCATTTTTTTGACAAATCTTCTCTCCAGATATACTCATCAACATACTTTTCTTTTCCTTCTTTTTTTTTATTTTTTGAGACAGAGTCTTGCTCTGTGGCCCAGGCTGGAGTACAGTGGTCTGGTCTTGGCTCATTGCAACATCTGCCTCCCATGTTCAAGCAACTTTCCCTGCCTCAGCCTCCTGAATAGCTGGGATTACAGGTGCCTGCCACCATGCCTGGCTAATTTTTTTTTTTTTTTTTTTTTTTTTTTTTTTTTTTTTTTTTTAGTAGAGACAGGGTTTCACCATGCTGATCTTGAACTCCTGACCTCAAGTGATCCGCCCACCTCAGCGTCCCAAAGTGCTTGGATTACAGGCATGAGCCACAGAGCCTGGACTAACATACTTTCCTTTAATGATTCAAACTTATCATCATTTCCTAAACATACTATATTCTTTTATGCCTCTTATATTTATTTGTTTTTGCTAGAGTATCTGATCTACCTCCATTGACATCTTTTTTTTTTTTTTTTTTTTTTTTTTTAGAGGAGTATTGCTCTAGTTGCACAGGCTGGAGTGCAATGGTGTGATCTCGGCTCACTGCAATCTCTGCCTCCAGGGCTCAAGCAATTCTCCTGCCTCAGCCTCCCAAGTAGCTCGGATTATAGGCACATACCACCATACCCAGATAGTTTTTGTAATTTTTTAGTAGAGATGGGGTTTCACCATGTTGTTCAGGTTGGTCTCGAACTCCTGACCTCAGGTGATCCGCCTGCCTCAGCCTCCCAAAGTGCTGGGATTACAGGCGTGAGCCACCGTGCCTGACCTTCCATTGGCATCTTTAACTGTTAGTTTCTTCACTATTCCAAATATTATCTCCTTGGTGATGCTTTTTTCAATTTCTTCTTTAAAGATCTGGCGGCTTTGTCCTCTGTGCATCTAAGCATATTCTACGTGCCTTTGTTGTAGGCACTATTAATTTATCTTGTAATCACAGTGGAATAGCATCAGATAGGCATTTAACTTATACACATTCAACTACATCTACTTGCCAATGAGAAGAATAATTTAAAAGGTGGGGCAAAAGTGTTCAGGCTGTGGATATACTTAAGCCCGAAACAGTATGCATGCTGAAAAACAATTGTGAACTATATTGAGGATTTTCTTTTTTTAGACCTTTGGCAAAGAGGAGAACTGTAGTGTTTACACAGCTAGACAGGTAGATAATACTGGCTTTATAAAAGCAGTTCAGGAGTAAATATTGTACTGAGAACAATTCAGAACATTGACTAGAAGAGTTATAGAAAGAGACAAATTTTTTTGCCATAAGATAAAAATGATTATAAGAAATAGAAATACCTAGTAAGTTGATATTTTCATACATTTGCTAAAGCCTTTCAAGTTGTCAAAGCATGTGCTATAATTTATGAATATAAACTGTCGAAGGAAATAGATGATCTTTATCTTTGAATACATAGCACATTTATGTACAGATGTTATAGAATATAGTTTTATATGTGAAACCATTTATACTGTATTTCACAGAAGTTTAAGGGATTTTTATAGATGACTTTGTTGTATACAAGTTTTTGTTGTGTGCTATGACTTTGTAATTAAATCTAGTATGCAAGTTGCTGTATCAGTCTCTACTTCTTTCTCTGTTTTCCAGTCCCCAAGCATCAACGAGCCTCACCAAACCTGTAATTCTCAACTAGGGATAGTATATCCTTGGAGAAGGGGCACATATTAGAATCTCAAAGTCAAAACTTTTCAAAATACCCCAAATATTATGTTTTCTCAAAGATTCTGATATGAACTCTTGGGGAGTAGGGAAGACTCACAGAAATCATTTACTGTAAAGAGACTCATTACTGATGGAACAGTTGTTTTACATGTAAACTGTGTGCTGTAAAAAAGAAAAGGCTGAGACCACCATATGGGATCACTTGACTTAGAAAGGATTCTAACTTGTTCTTTGTAATTCTCCTTCAGCATCAATTGTGGTACCCAGTGTAGAGGGCATTCAGTAAGTATTTATTTGTTGTTCCTTGGCTCTGTTTTTGTACTGGGGAAACAAACCTGAACTCAGGATGTGTTTACACAGTTTGCTTATTTCAATGTGATCTCTAAACTGGGGTGGGGACTACTGGAACTCTCCTCTCAGCCATGATTATCCTCACTGAAAGAATCTGATGGCTTACTTAATTAGAGGAGTGTCTTCAGAGTGCTCCCAAAAACTCACCTTCTTTCGGTTCCTTCCTTAACAGAGTTTGCCAATTTACAATTCTTCTTTTAAAAATTTTTGGATCTTTTTCTTTTAAAAATTTTCTTCCCCTCCTGCATTCGGAGCTCTGTCTAAAGTGAACAGTGATACCACTTCTGCTCATCCTGGTCCATCTTTAGAAATAGCCACATCACATGATTCTCTGGTCTTCCTTGGAGAAACTCTTCATGACCAGGTTTTCTCTTTTTACATTTTTTTTATTATACTTTAAGTTCAGAGGTACATGTGCAGAACATGCAGTTTTGTTATACAGGTATACACTTGCCATGGTGGTTTGCTGCATTCATCAACCCATCATCTACATTAGGTATTTCTCCTAATGTTATCCCTCCCCTAGCCCCCCACTCCCAACAAGCCGTGGTGTGTGATGTTCCTCTCTCTATGTCCATGTGTTCTCATTGTTCACCTCCCACTTATGAGAACATGCGGTGTTTGGTTTTTTGTTCTTGTGTTAGTTTGCTGAGAATGATGGTTTCCAACTATATCCATGTCCCTGCAAAGGACATGAACTTATCCTTTTTATGGCTGCATAGTATTCCATGGTGTATATGTGCCACATTTCCTTTATCCAGTCTATTATTGAAGGACATTTGGGTTGGTTCCACGTCTTTGCTGCTGTGAATAGTGCCACAATAAACATATGTGTGCATGTGTCTTTACAGTAGAATGATTTATAATCTTTTGGGTATATACCCAGTAATGAGATTGCTGGGCCAAATAGTATTTCTAGTTCTATATCCTTGAGGAATCGCCACACTGTCTTCCACAATGGTTGAACTAGTTTACAGTCCCACCAACAGTGTAAAAGCCTTCCTATTTCTCCACATCTTCTCCAGCATCTGTTGTTTCCTGACTTTTAATGATTGCCATTCTAATTGGCACGAGATGGTATCTCATTATGTTCTTGATTTGCATTTCTCTGATGACCAGTGATGATGAGCATTTTTTCATATGTCTGTTGTCTGCATAAATGTCTTCTTTTGAGAATTGTCTGTTCATATCCTTTGCCCACTTTTTGATGGGGTTGTTTGTTTTTTTTTCTTGTAAATTTGCTTAAGTTATTTGTAGATTCTGGATATTAGCCCTTTGTCAGATGGATAGATTGCAAAAATTTTCTCCCATTCTGTAGGTTTCCTGTTCACTCTGATGATAGTTTCTTTTGCTGTGTAGAATCTCTTTAGTTTAATTAGATCCCATTTGTCAATTTTGGCCTTTGTTGCCATTGCTTTTGGTGTTTTAGTCATGAAGTCTTTGGCCATGCCTACGTCTGAATGGTATTGCATAGGTTTTCTTCTAGGATTTTTATGGTTCTAGGTCTTACATTTAAGTCTTTGATCCATCTTGAGTTGATTTTTGTATAAGGTGTAAGGAAGGGGTCCAGTTTCAGTTTTCTGCATAGGGCTAGCCAGTTTTTCCAACATTTATTAAATAGGGAATCTTTTCCCCATTGCTTGTTTTTGTCAGGTTTGTCAAAGATCAGATGGTTGTAGATGTGTGGCGTTATTTCTGAGGGCTCTGTTGTGTTCCATTGGTCTATATATCTGTTTTGGTACCAGTACCATTGCTGTTTTGGTTACTGTGGCCTTGTAGTATAATTTGAAGTCAGATAGCGTGATGCCTCCAGCTTCGTTCTTTTGGCTTAGTATTGTCTTGGCTATGTGGGCTCTTTTTTGGTTCCATATGAAGTTTAAAGTAGTTTTCTCCAATTCTGTGAAGAAAGTCAGTGGTAGCTTGATGGGGATAGCATTGATCTATAAATTACTTTGGGCAGTATGGCCATTTTCAAGATATTGCTTCTTCCTATCCATGAGGATAGAATGTTTTTCCATTTGTTTGTGTCCTCTCTTATTTCCTTGAGCAGTGGTTTGTAGTTCTCCTTGAAGAGGTCCTTCACATCCCTTGTAAATTGTATCCCTAGGTATTTTATTCTTTTAGTAGCAATTGTGAATGGGAGTTCACTCATGATTTGGTTCTCTGTTTGTCTGTTATTGGTATATTGGAATGCTTGTGATTTTTGAACATTGATTTTGTATCCTGAGACTTTGCTGAAGTTGCTTATCAGCTTAAGGAGATTTTGGGCTGGGATGATGGCGTTTTCTAAATATACAATCATGTCACCTGCAAACAGAGACAATTTGACTTCCTCTCTTCCTATTTGGACCAGGTTTTCTTTTTTAACCTTGAATCATCTTGGTGGCCACCCTGGGAACCCTTTCCCCATTTTCCATGTCAGCCTCTGCTTGTTGCCTAGATGCTCACTAAAGATGTGGAGTGAGTATATGCTCTAGTGGCTACCATGTCACTATCATGTTATAGAACTTACTTTACAAATTGATCATACTGTATTATTTCTTATCTATTTTTCTCACTTCTTTTCCCACTTAAGTGTACGTATCTATTTTCATTTTTATTAAAGTATATCTTTTCTCTATGTACAACCCATTTTATACCTGTAAACATAATGGATATTTTTTCTCATGTAATATCTAGACCAGAAGTAGAAAACTCAGTTGCTGTGAGGGTCTAGGTAAGAGTAGAGTTTGAAACTGCCAGATAGAAGAAAATAGAGTGATGTCAGGACTGTAGAAAGAGGAATGCATGCTTCACCTTAAGGTATTACAATTTAACTTAAAACACTTCTCTTGCAAAAAGCAATTTAAAAATTGTCTGCAGACCTGATTCTCTTCCTGATTTAAATTATAGACAAAAACATTGATAACACAGAGGCTCTAGAGACACTTTTGCTCATTTATTTATTTAACACACATTTATTGAATGCTTGCAGAATTCCAGGTTCCTGTATAGGTATTATGCCTGTAAATACTGATACTAATACTAGCACTAACACTAATACTGGTACTAATAATTTGTCTCTGATCCCTAGGTTCTTTGGGCCTAGTAAAACCGGCAGAAAGATAAATGCCAAATATAGCACTATGTGATAAAAGAAAATAAGTGGTAGGTTTCTAGAGGGCCTGGGAACACAGAAGAGGGGATGGGTGATACCTGAGGGCTCAGTGCTTAACAAAAGAGTTAACCTCTTGCTTAAATCTCAAAAAGGAAATTTATGGTTTTGCTGAATGGGAAATAGTAGGTTGGGAAAGGTAGACAGAAAGCAGATATTTTGAAAATTAGGGCACACAGTGATTTTTTTTAAAAGAGAATTTTAACAAGAGACTTATACTTATAGAAACATTTCTATTTGTTACATCCATTAAGGTTGATAACGTTTAAAAAACAATGTTCCTCATAATGCTGAAGATAAATTCATTCTAAGTTGCATTATTCCAAGGGTTTTAAAAAGGAGAATCCTTGTTTCATAGCTATTCATGATTAAGTTTGCATGCCGGTCTTTCTGGTGATTTCTAGAATACCAGAGAATGCTGACTAGTAGGACAAAGGGAAAAAAAAGTGAAATGATTCATCCTGTACATTGTTTTGAAGTTTCATAATGAACATTTATACATTAAATGTTCCCTTTTCCCACCCTTTTATTCTTATAACTATTAACATTCATGGAGCATTGTTCTGTGGGACAGCATTTTATAAGATGCTGATCTGTCCTATAACAAAACAACATAAAAAAGTGAAAAGTTATGGTCATTTAGGGGATATGTAGGCTGTTCTGGCTCAAATAATAGTTCATTTAAAAATTCTTTTTATTGTACTATTAGCAAAAACTTATTAAGCATTTTACCAGCTCATTCCATTACTGAATTCACTTTTTATTGAAGAAGTTGAATTGAATAGTTGTTTTTGAAATGAAAACAGTCCTCATCAGGCCGGGTGCGGTGGCTCATGGCTGTAATCCCAGCACTTTAGGACGCTGAGGCGAGTGGATCACAAGGTCAGGAGTTTAAGACCAGTCTGGCCAACATAGTGAAACCCTCTCTCTACTAAAAACACAAAAAATCAGCCAGGTGTAGTAGCGGGTGCCTGTAATCCCAGCTACTCAGGAAGCTGAGGCAGGAGAATTGCTTGAACCCAGGAGGCAGAGGTTGCAGTGAGCCGAGATCACTGCCACTGCGCTCCAGCCTGGGAGATAGTGTGAGACTCTGTGGAAAAAAAAAAAAGGAACAGTCCTCATCTGCTAAAAATAAAGACAAATGAAAAGTATTTGCAGAGATGACACAATAGAGTTATAATAATGATTAATTGTGCCTCAGTGTCATCAGAAGTTGTTATTTGATGTTTGGTATTCTAAAAATATAAATAAAAATGATAGGTATTGCTGAGTATTCATTTTAATTTAATAAAATGAAAACTAGGTTTCTGCCTGTCAAGTGAAAAAGTGTATAAGGGCAAGGAAATAATCTATGACTCTTCAGACTGGTAGGGGTTTCCAAATAGAGCTAAATGAATTTTTAGGAAGTGTAATAAAAAAGTGATTGGTTTCTTTTAACTTTGGCAAGCACTTTTAAATTTCTTTGCCATGTTTCTTATTACCACGTTGTATAATATTTAAGGTTAGAAGTTAACCTATGAAGATCTGTTTTCAATAACATCTAAATTGTGACACTTGCTTACCCATATTGCTCTTAAAGCTCTGTAGAGAACAAATGCAAGAATCTCCCTACAGGTTTTTTCTTTTGCAAGGGAGTTTCTGAACTGCACAAGAACAGTAGATAGCAAACACCAAGGGCCGTGTGACACTCAGAGATGAACAGCTGGGCTGAATAAGAAGGAGAGCAAAAGAAAACAACACCCACATGTGTGAAAAAGTTGAATTCAGCTTTGTTGGAACATCAAAAAGCAAGAAAACCCTGAAAGCACACTGACAGAGAACTGGTTAAATGTATTATTGTATAGACATAAAATAAACTACCCATTAAAATAAATGGCGTAGACCTCTATGTGCTGAGGAAAAAATACCCGACTTACAAGAAAAAAGAAAGAAAAAAGGAAACAAAAGCAAGGTACAGAACAACATGTCAAATATATTACTCCTTTTTGTCTTTAAAAAGATGTAGAAGAATAGATGTGCCTGGGAATTTTTAAAAAAGATATGTAAGAAATACTGATGAAGCTTACCTGTGAAGAATGAGATTAGGTATCTGGGTTGGAAATAAAACTTACTTTTTGTTGTATAAACTTTTTGGATGGTGTGTATGTTTTTGTCTGTATGTTCTATGGGGTTATTATTTTGTAAAAAAAAGAAAAAAAAGAAAGTTAGCTAGACCATGACAAAGTCAATTTGGTGCTGTGGTTGAGCTGGGTGCAAGGAAGAGATTTCCTTTTGTGTGCACTATCTGTCCCTTCTCATAAACATGAGCATTTCTAAAAGAGGCCACTGGGAGCAGTGGAGAATGCATGGACTTTGATATAGAGTAGATTTCAAGTAGCACATGTTTAAATGTTGACTTTTATTAGTAGCGATTGACTTCATATAGCTGAACCGTGACTTCCCCATTTATAAAATGGAAATAATTCTTATTTCTGTATTAGTATTAAGGAACTGTCTAGCTCAGTGCCTGTTGTTATGATTTCTATCTATTAAATTGCCATCTTTCTTTGGACTGTTTTAAATTTTATTAGTCTCATGCAATATGCCATTTATTTCTTTTCTGGAGATCTGGAACTTTGGAGAGCATCTATTATATAACAAACTATTTTCATATGGCCCATCTTTATGTGGACATTTAAAAAAACTTACTTATTTGCCCATTTAACTCAAAAAATTGTACATACTTATGGCGCACAATATGATGTTTTGAAATGTGTATACATTGTAGAATGGCTAAATCAAGATAATTAACATATACATTGCTTCATGAATATATCATTTACTTGTGATGAGCACACTTAAAATCTACTCTTTTAACAATTTTTAAGTGTACAATGCATTATTATTAGCTATAGTCACCATGTTGTACAGTACAATAGATCTCTTGAACTTATTCCTCCTATCTAATATATTGTATCCTTGACCAACATCACCCCAATTTCTTTTTCACCTCAGCCTGTGGTAACCACTATTCTACTCTCTGCTTCTATAAGGCAATAAACTCTGTGTTTTGTTTGTTTGTTTGTTTAGAGGATCTCACTCTAAACAGGATATCAGTGCATTGCCCAGGCTGGAGTGTAGTGGTTCAATCATAGCTCACTGCAGCCTTGAACTCTTGAGCTCAAGCCATCTTCTCACCTCAGCCTCCCAAGTAGCTGGGACTACAGGGGCATACTACCACACTCAACTAATCAATTCTTTTTTTTTTGAGAAGGGGCTCATTATGTTGCCCAGGCTGGTCTCTAACTCCTAGCCTCAAGAGACCCTCGTGCCTCAGCCTCCCAAAGTGCTGGGGTTACAGGCATGAGCAACAGTGCCTGGCAGAAGACAATTGACTTTACATAAAGAAGATTACCCTTCATAATGGGGATGTGTCACATACCATGAACATCCCACCGGTTCTGTTTTTCTGATGGAATCCTGACTGATACAGATTTGGTACTGAGAGTGGGGTCTGCTGTAACAAATACCTAAAAATGTGCAAGTGGCTGAAAGAATTTTAGGTGCATAATAGAAAAAGCCTAAATTGCCTTGAAGACATGGTTGATAGAAATGTGAATATTAAAGGTATTTCTAGTGAGATCTCAGGAAGAAATGAGCATTTTATTGGAAACTGGAAGAAGGTGATTCTTGTTACAAAATGGCAGAAAACTTGTTTGAATTGTGATCTACTGTAGGGAGAGAGAACTGGTAAGCAATAAACTTGGATATTTAGCTGAGGAATTTTCCAAGCAAAGTGTTGAAGTTGCAGCTTATAGTACAATTCCAGAGGAAAAAGATAAATGGAAGAAGGAACTCATGCAAGAAAGCAACCAGCACTTGATTATTTGGACAGTTCTTGGTCTATTCACATTGTAAAGCATGCCAAAGTTAGAAAATTTGCTGCTAGAAAAGCATTCTCTGGAGACAGGGCCAAACGTGTGGCTGGACAACCTTCTACTGAAGAGATTGGGTGTGTGACTCATGGAGCCAATAAAATGTCTTAGGATAATCCAGCAACAGAGGTGAAGTGTTCAAGGAAGGATCTATTGAGTATCCTTTTGTCTAATCATGTGGACCCCTATGAATTACAAAGGAGACTCACAACATTTTTGAGAATGTTATACCAACAGAAATTCTAACAGTTTTGGCTGAAAGAAATTGGATAAAATCAAAGAGTGTTTCTGAACTCCCAAAATTATACAAGCAGAAAAAAGATAATAGAGTAATTTGCCTGCAAACATGTGCCCATTTTCAATAAGAAAGAGTATAATTCTGAGGGCAGTATTTTGAATGCAGAGGCAGTGGCCAACAGAGCCTTCCTGGGAGCAGAGGATGGATTCTCTGTAAGTCCGGAGAGGAGAGCCTTCATGGGCCCAGGGGACAGAGCTTTGAGCTATGGAGAATTTTCTCAGGTTTTGAAACCTAAGAGAATTTTTCCTGTAGGGCTTCAAACTTTCCGGAGAACAGCGACCCCTTTATTTCTTCCAGTTTTCCCCTTTGGAATGAGAATGTTTTTTCTATGCTTATCCCACCTTTGTATTTTGGAAGCAGACAGCTTGTTTTATCGTTTTATAGATCCACAGATGGTGAGGAATTTTCCCCCAAGACGGCTCATATGAAGAGTCTTGCCAATACCTGATTTAGATAATTAAAATATTAGATTTGGGACTTTTTGAGCAGAAGACTTTTAGGTAAGATTTTGGAGTTAGAGTTGATGCTGTAATTGGAAAACTATGAATGATGCTGGAATGGTGTGATTCCCCATTTTCCATTTGGGACAGATGTAAATTTTAGGGGGCTGAGGGCAGGCTACAGTGGTTGAATGGTGTTCCTCAAAAAGATATGCATGATACCTAACCTCTAGTATTTGTGAATGTGAACTTACTTAGAAATAGGGTTTTTGCAGACATAACTAAGGACCTTAGGATGAGATCATTCTGGATTAGGCCTTAAATTCAGTTACTGGTGCCCTTATAAGAGGGAAAAGGAAGGAAGGTTTGAGACACAGAGATACAAAAGAGAACCCACAGAGGGGAAGGCCATGTAAAGATACAGGCAGCAATTGAAATAACGTGTCTACAGGTCAAGAAATGGCCAATTACTTTGATAGTCACCAGAAGCTAGGAGACATGAAACAGATTTTCCTTCAGAGCCTCCAGAAGTAACTAACCTTGCCAAAACCATCATTTCTGATTTATAGAACTGTCAGATGATTAATTTCTGGTGCTTTAAGCAACTAATTTTAAAATTTTCTATTTTTTTAAAATATTTTTTGTGGGTACATAGTAGGTACATATATTTATGGGGTACATGAGATATTTTGATACAGGCATGTGGTACATAATAATCACATGAGGGTAAATGGGGTATAAATGACTGGAAGCATTTATCCTTTCCTTAGGTAACAAACAATCCAATTATACTCTTTTAGTTATTTGGAAATGTACAATAAGTTATTGATGACTGTAATCACCCTGTTATGCTATCAAATACTAGATATTATTCAGTGTATCTAACTATATTTTCATACCTATTAACCATCCCCTTTTGCCCCACTCCCCTCCTGCCCTTCCCAGCCTCTGATAACCATACTTCTACTCTCTATCTTCATGAGTCCCATCGTTTTAATTTTTAACTCACACTAATAAGTGAGAACATGCAAAGTTTGTCTTTATGTGCCTGGCTTATTTCACTTAACATAATGACCTCTAGTTCCATCCATGTTAGTGAAAATGACAGGAGTTCATTATTTTTTATGGCTGAATAGTACTTTATCATGTATATGTATCACATTTTCTTTATCTATTTATCTGTTGATGGACACTTAGGTTGCTTCAAACCTTGGCTATTGTGAATAGTGCTACAATAAACATGGGAGTGCAGATATCTCTTCAATTTACTCATTTTCTTTCTTTTGGGTAGATACCTAGAAATGGGATTGTTGGATCAGACAGTGGTTCTATTTTTAGTTTTTTGAGGAAACTTTAAACCATCCTTTGTAATGGTTGTACTAATTTACATTCCCATCAACAGTGTATGAGGGTTCCCTTTCCTTCACATCCTTGCCAGCATTTGTTGTTGCCTGTATTTTGATAAAAGTAATTTTATTTATTTATATATTTATTTACCTTTTATTTTAGGTTTGGGGGTACACGTGAAGGTTTTTTATATAGGTAAACGTATGTCACAGGGGTTTGTTGTACATATTATTTCATTACCCAAGTATTAAGCCAAGTACCTAATAGTTATCTTTTTTGCTCCCCTCTTTCCTTTGCCTCTCCCCCTCAAGTAGACCCCAGTGTCTGTTGTTTTTCCTTTGTGTTCGTAAGTTCTTATCATTTAGCTTCCACTTATAAGTGAGAACATGTGGCATTCAGTTTTCTGTTCCTGTGTTAGTTTTCTAATAATAATAGCATCCAGCTTCATTTATGTTCACACAAATGATATCATCTCATTTTTTATGGCTGCATAGTATTCCATGGTGTATATGTACCACATTTTCCTTATCCATTCTGTCATTGATGGGCATTTATGTTGATTCCATGTCTTTGCTATTGTGAATAGTGCTGCAGTGGACATTTGTGTGCATGTGTCTTTATGGTAGAAAGATTTATTTTCCTCTATATACCCAGCAATGAGATTGCTGGATTGAGTAGTAGTTCTGGAGGAAAGCCATTTTAACTGGAGTGAGAGGATATCTCATTATAGCTTTGATTTCCTTTTATCTGATGATCAATGATGCTGAATACCTTTTCATATACCTGTTTGCCATTTGTGTGTTATCTTTTGAAACATGTCTATTCAGATCTTTTGCCCATTTAAAAATCAGGTTATTAGGTTTTTTACTATTGAGTTGTTTGAGCTCCTTATATATTCTGGTTATGAATCCCTTGTCAGATGGGTAGTTTGCAAATATTTTCTCCCATTCTGTGGCGTGTCTTCTCACTTTGTTGATTGTCTCTGTAGCTGTTCAGAAGCTTTTCTAACTTGATGTAATCCCATTCGTTCATTTTTGCTTTGTTTTCCTGTGCTTGTGTGGTATTACTCAAGAAAACTTTGCCCAGACCAATGTCCTAAAGAGTTTTCCCCATGCTTCTTATAGTAGTTTGCAAGTATAAGATTTAAGTCTTTTACTAGTTTCTTTAGATTTAAAATTTTAACCCATTTTTATTTGATTTTTGTATATGATGAGAGATAGGGGTCGAGATTGATTGTGCTGTATATGGATATCCAGTTTTCCCAGCAGCATTGATTGAAGAGACTGTCATTCCTCAAAGTATGTTCTTGACACCTTTGTTGAAAATGAGTCCACTGTAGATATATAAATTCATTTCTGGGTTCTCTATTCTTTTCCATTGGTCTGCTTTAATGCCAGTACCATACTGTTTTGGTTACTATAGCTCTGTGGTGTAATTTGAAGTCAGGTAATGTGATTCATCCAGTTTTGTTCTTTTTGAGTAGGGTAGTTTTGGCTCTTCTTGATTTTTGTGGTTCTATGTAAATTTTGGAATTTTTTCTTCTCTATTGCTGTGAAGGATGTTACTGGTATTTTGAGGGATTGCATTGAATCTGTAGATTGCTTTGGATAGTATGAACATTTTAACAATATTGAGTCTTCTAATTCATGAACGTGCAATATCTTTCTATTATTTTGTGTCCTCTTCAATTTCTTTAATCAATGTTTTATAGTTTTCATTGTTGAGAACTTTTACTTTTTTCACTTAAGTTTATTAGTAGGTATTTAATTTTACTTATAGCTATTATAATTGGATTACTTTCTTGATATCCTTTTCAGATTGTTCACTGCTGGCATGTAGAAATGCTACTGATTTTTTGTATGTTAATTTTGTAACCTGAAATATTACTGAATTTATTGATTCTTTTTTTTTTTAATTTTTTTTTTATTATACTTTAGGGTTTTAGGGTACATGTGCACAATGTGCAGGTTTGTTACATATGTATCCATGTGCCATGTTGATTTCCTGCACCCATTAACTCGTCATTTAGCATCAGGTGTATCTCCTAATGTTGTCCCTCCCCCCTCCCCCCACCCCACAACAGTCCCCGGAGTGTGATGTTCCCCTTCCTGTGTCCATGAGTTCTCATTGTTCAATTCCCACCTATTGAATTTATTGATTCTAATATATTTTTTTCTGGAGTCCTTAGGTTTTTCCAAATATAAGGTCATAACATCTGCAAACAAAGATAATTTGACTTCTTCTTTCCCAGTTGGATGCCCTTTATTTTTTTCTCTTGTCTGATTGCTCTAGCTAGGACTTCCAATATTATGTTGAATAATAGTGGTGAATGTAGGTATTCTTGTCTTGTTCCAGATCTTAGATGAAAGGCCATCAGTTTTTCCTCATTCAGTATGATACTAGCTGTGGGTCTGTTGTATATGGTTTTTATTTTATTTTTTGAGTTATGTTTCTTCTGTATCCAGTTTTTTAATTTTTTTAATCACGAAGAGATGTTGAGTTTTGTCAAATGATTTTTTCTGCATCAATTGAAAGGATCACGTGGTTTTTGTCCTTTAGTCTGTTGATATTATGTATTATACTAAGTGACTTGGGTGTGTTGAATCATCCTTGCATCCTTGGAATAAATCTGACTTGGTCATAATAAATAATCTTTTAAACATGTTGCAGAACTTGTTTTGCTAGTATGCTGTTGAGGATTTTTGCACCTATGTTCATCAGTTATATTGATGTATAGTTTTCCTTTTTGATGTGCCTTTGGTTTTGGTATCAGGGTAATGCTGGCCTTGTAGAATAAGTTTGGAGGTATCCATGCTCCTCTATTTTTTGGAACAGTTTGAGTAGGATTGGCATTAGCTTTTCCTTAAATGTTTGGTAAGATTCAGCAGTGAAGTCATCAATTACTGGGCTTTTCTTTACTGGAAGTCTTACTGTGGCTTTGATCTCATTACTTGTTGTTGTTCTTTTCAGGTTTTAGATTTCTTAATGGTTCAGTCTTGGTAGGTTAAACGTGGCTAGAAATTTATCTACTTTTTCTAGGCTTTTCAATGTATTGATATATTTTATATATATTTTCATTTGATTCATTGTGATGTTCATTTTTTTTGATTCATTGTTCATTGTGATAGTTTGTTTTGCAACCCTAGGGAACTGATACAGTGTATATTCCCAAAAGACAAAATACTTATATATATATATATATATATATAGTTGCTCATTGTAGCCTCTAGTGAACCTTTGAATTTCCATGGTATCCATTGTAATGTGTCCTTTTTAATCTCTGATTTTATTTATTTTGGTCCTTTTTTTCTTAATAAGTCTGGCTAAAAGTATATCAATTTTGTTCATCTCTTTATTTTATATTGTTTTCTCCATTTCAATATTATTTCTGCTCTGATCTTTATTTTTTTTCCTCTACTCATTTTAGGTTTGGTTTGCTTTTGCTTTCCTAGTTCTTTAAGATGCATCATTAGGTTGTTTATTTGAAGTTTTTCTACTTTTTAGGTGTAGATGTGTATGCAATATACTTTCCAAATCATACTGCTTTTGCTGTATCTCATAGGTGTTTGTATATCATATTTCCATTTTCGTTTCTTTGATTCATTGTGATATTCATTTTTTTATTCATTGTTTATTGTGATAATTTGTTTTGATACAGTGTATATTCCCAAAAAAAAAAAACTCATATTTTGCCTTCCAAGAGAGGTACTATAATATTTTTGAGTTGATATTTTAAATAGGTTGAGCATGGAATTTTAATATTGCCTAATTTTACCAGGTGTACTATATTTTCCATGTTAGAATAAATATAAGATATTAAAGGGTTGTGAATGGGCAGATAATCAGAGGTACTGTACAATCAAGTCAAATGCTTTGATAATCCTTTTCTTTGTTTAAGATCCAATAATTCTTTCTCTGAGTTACATCATGTTTTAGACATGTTCTTTCTAAAGTGGGTTTTGCCATTTTAACTAAAGAATCCTTTTTTTTCTATTGCTCCTATAATACACCAAAATTATGGCATAATACTTTGAAATGTTTACAGTTATTACAAAGTTTTCCCAGAAATTTCTTAAAGAGTTTCTTTTATCAAAGAGCATTTACTTGCAAACATGTTTGCATGTCTAGACTTGTTGGGGGATAACATAGATGGTTTGCAGATAAAAAGATCCTGAGACTAACTTAGAAGCAGAAGACCAAATATCACATATTCTCACTCACAAGTGGGAGCTAAACAGTGAGTACACATAAATGTAAAGATGGAGATAATAGACACTGAAAACTCTGAAAGGGGGGAGGGTGGGGGGACTGAGGGTTGAAAATTACCTATTAGGTATAATGATGTTCAATATTTGGATTATGGGTAGACTAGAAACCCAATCCCCACCATTACACATGTAATACACGTAACAAACAAGATTGTGCACTCCTTGTATCTAAAATAAAAATAAAAATAAATAGAAAGACATCAAATTATACCAACGCTAAAAGAAAAAAATCCTTAGAGATGAAATTCAGTGGTTTCCAACATTGTCTTCACTGAGACAAACACTAAGGATGATCATGGTTTGCTTCAGACACTCTCATCAGCACACTCTGATTTGAGAAATGCCAAAGGGTTTTGCAGGGAAGTAAAGTATATAGAACTACAGACTTAAAAAAAAATTAGTGTTATCTTTTTCCTTTTAGAAACATATACATAAATAAAATAAGTAAGAAATGTTCAGTTAAGAAAAGTATAATATATGAGAGCTGTAACTTATAATCATCAAATTAAGGGTACATCAAACTATTATGTGAGACAAAGTAGCCTATGCATTAGAACAATTCCATCTTTATCATCTGAAATTCTACTTCATATGCTCCACCTCAAAAGCAAGTGGAAGTACTGATGACTTATTTTGATGTTATAATTGTACATTTTAAAATAAACTTATTTGTAAATTTTGGTAATTTAATTATTATTAATATTAGGTTGGACTACTTGTGATACATTGCCCACTTACTGATGACCTAACAATGTGTCATAACATTGGGACTATAAATTGTCAAAATAGCTTGGCTTTGCTTGTTTATAGAGGTAAAACTGAGACCCCAAAAGTGACTTGTTAAAAACTTCGTAGTGTACTAGTAGCAGAATGGGGAGTAGGGAAGGAAGGAAGTAAATATAGAGAGTGCATTCTATGTGCCTGGTAGTGCCTCTAGTCATTTGTATACATTCTTCCAAATTTTCACAACTCTTCAAGGTAGAGGTAATTTTTTTTATTGTACAGAGGAAAATAATAATGGATTTTCAGGGAGTTTAACAGCGTGTTTAATAACATACAACAAATAAGTCACCAGTATGGATTCAATATAGGTCTAAATTTTTTATTACTGTGCTATGCTTAAGGATAAGACTCATATTTTTACTTCAGTTGTGCACTATAAGTCATATTAATTTTTCCCTTTTTATTTATTTATTTTTTATTCCAACAGGGTTTTGGGGAATAGGTGGTGTTTGGTTACATGGATAAGTTCTTTAGTGGTGATTTCTGAGATTTTGGTGCACCCATCACCCGAGCAGTGTATACTGTACCCAATGCGTAGTCTTTTATCTTTTGCCATTCCCTCCCTTACTCCTGAGTCCCCAAAGTCCAGTCTATTATTCTTATGTCTTTGTGCACTCATAGCTTAGCTTCCACATATGAGTGAGAAAATACAATGTTAGGTTTTCCATTCCTGAGTTTGTTCACTTAGAATAAGTCTCCAATTCCATCCAAGTTGCTGCTAATACCATTATTTTGTTCCTTTTTGTGGCTTAGTAGTAGTCCCTGGTGTATATATATATATATATATACACACACACACAATTTCTTTATATATATGTATATACACACACACACACACACAATTTCTTTATCTACTCATTGTTTGATGGGCATTTGGGCTGTTTTCATATTTTTGCCATTTCAAAATATGCTGCTATAAATATGTGTGTGCAAGTATCTTTTTTTGTATAATGACTTCTTTTCTTCTGGCTAGATACCTAGTGGTGGGATTGCTGGATCAAACAGTAGATCTACTTTTAGTTCTTTAAAGAATCTCCACACTGTTTCCCATAGTGGTGGTACTAGTTTACATTCCCATCAACAGTATAAAAGTGTTCTCTTTTAGCTGCATCTGTGCCAGCATCTATTTTGATTATGGCCATTCTTGTAGGAGTGAGGTGGTATTGCATTGCAGTTTTGATTTGCATTTCCCTGATCATTAGTAATGTTGAGCATTTTTCCACATGCTTGTTGGCCATTTGTATATCTTCTTTTGAGAATTGTCTATTTATGTCCTTAGCCCACTTTTTGATGGGATTGCTTGTTTTTATCTTGCTGATTTGTTTCAGTTCTTTGTAGATTCCGGATATTAGTCCTTTGTTGGATGTATAGATTGCAAAGATTTTCTCTCACTCTGTGGGTTATCTGTTAACTCTGCTGATTATTTCTTTTGCTGTGCAGAAGCTTTTTAGTTTAAGTCCTATTTATTTATCTTTGTTTTTGTTGCATCTGCTTTTGGATTCTAAGTCATGAAGTCTTTGCCTAAGACAATGTATAGAAGCGTTCTTCCAATGTTATCTTCTAGAATCTTTATGGTTTCAGGTCTTAGATTTAAGTGTTTGATCCATCTTGAATTGATTTTTGAATGAGTGAGAGATGAGGATCCAGTTTCAATCTTCTACATATGGCTTGCCGATTATCCCAATACCATTTGTTGAATAGGTTGTCCTTTCCCCACTCTATGTTTTTGTTTGCTTTGTCGAAGATCAGTTGTCTGTAAGTATTTGGGTTTATTTCTGGGTTTTCTATTCTGTTCCATTGGTCTGTGTGCCTATTTTTATACCAGTACCATGCTATTTTGGTGACTATGGTCTTATAGTATTGTCTGAAGTCAGGTAATGTGATGCCTCCAGATTTGTTCTTTTTGCTTAGTCTTGCTTTGGATATGTGGGCTCTTTTTTGGTTCCATATGGCTTCTAGAATTGTTTTTCCTAGTTCTGTGAAGAATGATGGTGGTATTTTGATGGGAATTGCATTGAATTTCTAGATTGATTTTGGCAGTATGGTCATTTTCACAATATTGATTCTACCCATTCATGAGCATGGGATATGTTTCCATTTGTTTATGCCATCTATGATTTCTTTCACGAGTATTTTGTAGTTTTCCTTGTAGTGGTCTTTCACCTCCTTGGTTAGGTATATTCCTAAATATATGTATATATTTTTGCAGCTATTGTGAAAGGGGTTGAGTTCTTGATTTGATTCTCATCTTGTTGCTGTTGGTGTAGCAGACCTACTGATTTGTGTACCTTAATTTTTTATCCTGAAACTTTGCTGAATTCATTATTCAGTACTAGGAGCTTTTTGCATGAGTCTTTAGGGTTTTCTAGGTATATGATCATATCATCTGCAAACAGCAACAGTTTGACTTCATCTTTACTGATTTGGATGCCCTTTATTTCTTTCTCTTCGTCTGATTGTTCTGGCTAGGACTTCCAATAGTATGTTCAATAGAAGTGGTGAAAGTGGGCATCCTTGTCTCGTTCCAGTTCTCACAGAAAATGCTTTCAACTTTTCCCCATTCAATATAACGTTGGCTGTGAGTTTGTCATAGATATTACTAGTTTTTATTACCTTAAGGTGTGTCCCGTGTATGCCAATTTTGCTGAGGACTTTAATCAAAAGGGGTGTTGGATTTTGTCAAATGCTTTCCTGCATCTATTGAGATGATTATGTGATTTTTGCTTTTAATTCTGTTTATGTAGTGTATCACATTTATTGGCTTGCAGATGTTAAACTATCCTTGCATCCCTGTTGAAGCCCACTTGATCATGGTGAATTATCTTTTTGATATGCTGTTGGATTTGTTTCACTAGTATTTTGTTGAGGATTTTTACCTCTATATTCATCAGGGATACTGGTCTGTAGTCTTCTTTTTTTGTTATGTTCTTTTCTAGTATTGGTATTAAGGTGATACTGGCTTCATAGAATGATTTAGGGAGGATTCCCTCTTTCTTTATCTTTTGAAATGGTTTCTATAGGATTGGTACCAATTCTTCTTTGAATATTTGATAGAATTCAGCTGTGAATCCGTCTGGTACTTTTTTTTTGTTGTTGGCATTTTTTTGTTACCGTTTCAATCTCACTGCTTTTTACTGATCTGTTCAGAGATTCTATATCTTTCTGGTTTAATCTAGGAGGGTTGTATGTTTCCAGGAATTCATCCATCTCCTCTAGGTTTCCTAGTTTGTGCACATAAAGGTGTTCATAGTAGCCTTGAATAGTCTTTTGTATTTCCTTGTTATCGTTTGTAATATCTCCTGTTTTATTTCTAATTGAGCTTATTTGGATCTTCTCTCTTCTTTTCTTGGTTAATCTTGCTAATGGTCTATCAATAGTGCTTTTCTTTTCAAAGAACCAGCTTTTTGTTTCATATATCTTTTGTATTTTTTTGGTTTCAGTTTCATTTAGCTCTGCACTGGTCTTTGTTATTTCTTTTCTTCTGCTGGGTTTAGGTTTGGATTGTTCTTGTTTCTCTAGTTCCATGAGGTATGACCTTTGATAGTCTATGTGTGCTCTTTTAGACATTTTGATGTAGGCATTTAATACTATGAACTATTCCTCTTAGCACCACTTTTGCTGTATCCCTGAGGTTTTGATAGGTTTTGTCACTATTATTATTCAGTTCAAAGAATTTTTAAATTTATGTCTTGATTTCATTGTTGACCCAAGTATCACTCAGGAGCAGGTTATTTAATTTCCATGTATTTGTATGGTTTTGAAGGTTCCCTTTGGAGTTGGTTTCCAATTTTATTCCACTGTGGTCTGAGAGAATACTTGATATAATTTCAATTTTCTTAAATTTACTGAGACTTGTTTTGTGGCCTATCACATGGTCTATCTTGGAAAATGTTTCATGTGCTGACGAGTAGAATATATATTCTGTAGCTGTTGAGTAGAATGTTCTGTAAATATCTGTTAAATCCACTTGTTGAAGGGTGTAGTTTAAGTCCATTTTTCGTTGTATTGTTTTTATATAGGTCCTCTGAGATTTATGCTTTAAGGAGGTTCTATTTTGGTGTATTTTGAGGATTTGTTTCAAGATTTTGAGCTCCTTTTAGCAGTTTTTGTAGTGCTAGCTTGGTAGTGGTGAATTCTCTAAGCACTTGTTTGTCTGGAAAAGACTATTTTTCCTTCATTTATAAAGCTTAGTTTCTCTGGATACAAATTTCTTGGCTGATGATTATTTGTTTAAGGTGCCTAAAAATAGGACCCCAATCCTTTCTAGTTTATAGGGTTTCTGCAGAGAAATCTGCTGTTTGTCTGATAGGTTTTCCTTTATAGGTTACTGGATCCTTTTGCCTCACTGCTTTTAAGATTGTTTCCTTTATTTTGACTTTAGATAACCTGATGACTGTGCACCTAGGTGTTCATCTTTTTGTGATAAATTCCAAGGTGTTTTTTGAGCTACTTTTATTGGATGTCTAGATCACTAGCAAGGGCAGGGAATATTTCCTAGGTTATTCCCTCAAATATGTTTTGCAAACTTTTAGATTCTCTTCTTCCCTAGGAACACCAATTATTCTTAGGGTTGGATGTTTCACATAGTTCCGAACTTCTTGGAGTCTTTTTTTTTTTTTTTTTTTGAGATGGAGTCTCGCTTTGTCACCCAGGCTGGAGTGCAGTGGCATGATCTCTGCTCACTGCAAGCTCCGCCTCCCGGGTTCACGCCATTCTCCTGCCTCAGCCACCCGAGTAGCTGGGACTACAGGCGCTTGCCACCACGCCCGGCTAATTTTTTGTATTTTTTAGTAGAGACGGGGTTTCACCATGTTAGCCAGGATGGCCTCGATCTCCTGACCTTGTGATCCACCCGCCTTGGCCTCCCAAAGTTTTTTTTTTTTTTTTTAAACTCTTTTTTCTTTGTCTTTGTTGGATTAGGTTAATTTGAAAGACTTTTATTTGAGCTCTGAAGATCTTTCTTCTGCTTGTTTGATTCTATTGCTGAGACTTTCCAGTGCATTTTGTATTTCTCTAAGTGTGTCCTTGATTTCCAGAAGTTGTAATTGTTTTTTATTTATGCTATCTATTTTGCTGAAGAAATTTTCTTTCTAATCCTGCATCATGTTTTTTATTTATTTAAGCTGGATTTCACCTTTTTCTGGTGCCTCCTTGATTAGCTTAATAATTGACCTTCTGAATTTTTTTTCTGGCAATTCAGAGATTTCATCTTGGTTTGGGTTCATTGCTCATGAGCTGATACGATCTTTTGCAGGTGTTAACAAATCTTGTTTTGTCATATTTCTAAAATTGTTTTTCTGGTTCCTTGTCATTTGGGTAGACTATGTCAGAGGGAATATCTGGGATTCAAGGGCTGCTGCTCAGATTCTTTTCTATCACAGGGTGCTCTCTTGATGTAGTGTTATCCCCCTTCCCCTAGACATGGGGCTTCCTGAGAGCCTAACTTTAGTGATTGTTTTTGATATTCTGTGTCTAGCCACCCAGCAGAGCTACCAGGCTCCGGGCTGGTACTGGGGAGTGTCTGTGAAGAGTCCTGTGATGTGATCCATCTTCAGGTCTTGCAGCCATGATATCCACACCTTCCCCAGTGGAGGTAGCAGGGGAGTGAAGTGAACTCTGTGAGGGCCCTTGTTTGTGTTTTTGTTTAGTGCACTGGTGTTGTGTTGGTTGGCCTCCAGCCGAGAGGTGGCACTTTCAAAAGTGCCTCCCTATAGGGAGGATGCAAACTTGCCCTAGGGACCCCTGGTTAAGTACTCAGGTCTCTCAGGCAGTGGAAAGGGCCATAGAGCTTCTGAAAGATTATGACCTTTGTCTTTGGCTACCAGGATAGGTAGAGAAAGACCACCAGGTGGGGGCAGGGTTAGGTATATCTGAACTCAGCCTCTCCTTGGGTGAGGTTTGCTGTGGCTGCTGTGGGGGATGGGGGTGTGATTACCAGTCCAATGGAGTTATATTCCTGAAGGGATTATGGCTGCCTCTGCTGAGTTATACAGGTTGCCAGGAAAGTGGGGAAAAGCCGGCAGTCACAGGCCTCACTCTGCTATCTCACAGCCTGCAGTCCCAAAGACTGGTCTCACTTTCACTGTGTTCCCCAAACAGCACCGAATCGATTTTCAGGCAGCCAGAGACCAGGACTGAGAACTTGCCCCAGACCATGAGCCTCCCCATTGAGAAAGCAAGGGGACTCATAAGAGAACTACTTGGATTCATTAAGTCATTTTGCTTGTTATTGTCCTGATTTCTGTTCACTATATCATTCATAGAAAAAAAAAGGAAGGACATGTTTGTTGATTACTTTCTCTATTTTATTCCCTGATGATTGATTCTATCTCTCTTAACTTTTATTTTATGTTTAGGATGAATCCACCATATAAAGAAAAGGAAGTAAGTTCAAAACAAAAGAAAATGCCCATATTTCCCAATCAGAAAATCAGTAAAGGGAAAAAAATCATTTCCATAATAATAAAGATACATTTTGGGAGACCAAAATATCTCTTATGTGTAAAATTAAAATTATTTGGTTGAATTTACATGAAAAAAATTGAGATTCCATCGGAAAGCATTTCCTTTTAACTCTAGATGGTGAGACTTTAAGCTTTTGAAGGATATAAAAAACTCAGTCAAACCAGCTTAAGTTTAAAAAGACAGCCATATTGTTGAAAATTTGAATTCTGAAGTCTTAAAAACATTAATATACTTTGCCAGAATTATAGCCTGATTTTATTCACTCAACGTTTAATGAGATATACACGGATATATATATATATATATATATGTATATGCCATCAAATTATAAATGGTGTGTTCTCTTAAAAAATTTACAGTCATTGAGGAAGATGCACAGCTTTAAGAGTTAAAACATAGTATAATATGGAATATAATAGATATTTTTCACATGGTACTGTGGAACTACAGACAAGAGTCTTCTAAATCAGTGTGATGAATCACAAAAGAGCTTACATATGAGATGACAGTTGCTGAATTTTCAAGACTATACAATGTTGCCTGGGTAAAAAGCAAGTGGCAGAGAGCATGCACAGTCACTAAATGAATGAAAAGAAAAAAGGATGGGCTCTGGGTAATGACTGTGACTCTGCACTCAACAGCTCTCACTGCAGAGCTCTTCTGTAGCTATATGGTCACTCTGTGTGAGTCCCTCCAGCTAAACTCTACCTAATTTTTGGGTTCCGTTTTTGGCCACGTAGAAACCAAGGACTTATAAGGCAATGGTTTGGCTGCAAAATTCTGGTTACTTGTTAGGAGTTAAGTATCATCTTTGCTTTTATATTGGCATTTCTTCTACAGCATCATAAATCTACTTTCTCAGACACTACCACAGAGGTTCCCAAACCGTGGACCTGTTAGGAACTGGGCTACACAGCAAGAGGTGAGTGGCAGGCCAGTGAACACTGCTGCCTGAACTCTGCCTCCTGTCAGATCAGTGGCGGCATTAGATTCTTATAGGAGCATGAACCCTATTGTGAACTGTGTATGTGAGGGATCTAGGTTGCATGCTCCTTATGAGAATCTAACTAATGTCTGATGATGTGAGTCTCTACCCCCTCCATTCATGGAAAAATTGACTTCCATGAAACCAGTCTCTGTGCCAAAAAGGTTGGAGACTGCTGCTCTACCACTCTCCACACTGCTTGCTGCAAATTGAGGTTTTAGGCCATGCAAAGTGAGGATCGTGTTCTTAGAAGAGAGAAAAAATTGATATAAAATATATTCTAATGTGTAACAGTGTTTCAATGGAGTAGACTGTTTTAAACACTTTAAACAGTTGTTTACCTACTATTCCTTATTTTCTTCAAGATATAGATGCAAAATCATTGTCTTTCTTAGTTTATTTGTACTATTATAACGAATACCTGAGACTGTGTAATTTATAAAGAAATTTATTTCCTCATGGTTCTGGAAACAGTGAAGTCCAAGATCAAAGTGGCTGCAGGTTAGTGTCTGGTGAGGGCTCCAGCCTCTGCTTCCAAGATGAAACTTGGAAATGCCTTGAAAGCAGCGTCCTCACATCGGAGAAGAGGGGAAGAGAAAGAACCTACTCCTTCAAGCTCTTTTTTAATGGCTCGAATCTCATCCATGATGACTCTGCTTTCATGACTTAATAACTCCCTAAAGTCTCCACATCTTGATAAAATCACATTGGTGATGAAGTTCTATCACATGAATTTTGGGGGACACATTCATACCATAACACTCTTTATTTTTAAAAAGATATATCCGCTCACTTTTGTACATTCTGATAAGAGTCTACTTTATGCCCATTATCTGATTTGTTTCTCTTTTCTTCATTCACGTTTCAAGCACACATTCTACAGTCTCTATGAGTTCTGTCAAAATTTCAGTAAATCTTGAGAGTTGAGAATTCCTTGCCATGTTACTGTTGTGTTATAGAAAAAATTATGTTTTGTCTTTTTTCTTGTCTTTCATGATCTTCCCCTCCTTCTTTATGTTTTTCTTCTTTTACCTTTCCCTTTTCTTCTCTCTTTTATTGATTCATGAGTTTATCTTTGTTTTTATGATTCTTTTTCATCATTTCTTCTTCCCTTTCTTATATTTTTCCTTCCTTTATTCTTTATTGAGAATGTATTATTATGGGCACAGTGTCTTGTAAACTGCACAAAGATGATAACACAGGGTTTTTACTGTCTTTATCAACTCACATTTTTGAGTGGTAAGACTTTTTCTTTAAACCAATAGCTTTCCTAGGAATTAAACAGAAACTAAAATTAAGTCAAAAGAAAACTTCTAACATTTCAATTAAGACAATAAATACTGTGAACAATATTATTTTGAATAACATAATACTAGATGCTTTCTAGAAAAACAAAATTATTTGCATTCATTTTTATATTTTATCTATACATGCAAATGGTTTACATTTATTTTAAAAATCTGTATTTGGTGGCCAATTCTTTCTTTGATATTCTGTGGACTACTTAAAATCAAGTGTCTGAGGGCAGTGCCCCAGCCTGGATCACTATGGCAACTGTGACATGGTTAGTACCCTCACTGGCACACCCTACTACATGAGTCCTCAATTACTCTCAAACACTACAGCTATAAGTCTGATGTTTGGACTCTGGGATGCTGTGTTTGTGAAACGGTCACCCAAAGCATACTTTCAATGTAAAAATACCAATTCTTTAGTTTATGAGATTACCGAAGAAAAGCTGCCAGAGATACCAATAGATTATAGCCCAGAGCTGGCAGAACTGATAATAACAGTGCAGAACAGAAGTTCTGAAGAAAGACCCTCTGTGAGGAGCATCCCAAAACAGCCTAATGTAAAGCACCAAATCTTGTTTTTGAAGGCTACAAAGACAAACTTTTCCAAAAATAACATTAAAAGTGATTACTCTAAATCCAAATCTATTGTTATAGTGGTTTCTAGAAAGACAGAATGAAATCATGAAGTGACCCACCCCCAACCACACTGTTCAAGGGCAGTGGGATGTATGTAATGAATGAAGAAAAATGTTTGTTTGAGGAAAAAGCCATAGTCATAGGTCCCTTGAAGTTACCTGCCAGTCTGAAAGGCCATGCCTGGAAACCATGCATGAGTAATACTGTGTGGTCACTAGCCACAATCAGGAGGGTAAATATTGACATCTTACCTGCAGAAAGGAGAGACTCAATGAACTAAGTGGCTTAGTTCAGAAGAATCAACCAAGACACTTAGATGCCTTTAGTGACCTGGGAGATAAAAACAATATTTCTTCTTATGGGCTGCAGAATAATACTGAGTCCAGCACTCTCCCTAAAAACCTGACTACCACCTGATCTTTGGACAATGTCACCAAGGAAAGAAATGAACCAACGAAGCCCCTGTAGCCCCTAAACAAAGACCAAAAGACCAAATGAATGATAAGCTCAAGATAAATGGAATCATAGGATAAAAAAAATTAAAAGATCTAACTCTACTAAAAGGTAAGCTTAATGGATTTGTGTCAAATACATTTTCTATTTTGTCCTTTCATATAAAAGAGCCACCTAAGAGTAGTATCACTCATATGAAATGACCTAGAAATTTTTAATTCCTGTTTTCGAATATAATAGATTATCAAGAACTGTGAAGGGTCTAAGATTTTACCTTACTTGCAAGCTTAAATAGTCTTACAGTTTCGTCAGTAGGTACTAGACTCCTGGGTCAGAGAGAAAGGACAGTTTCCTGCTCACAGAAATAGCAGTAGTCTGAGTATCAGCAATATTCCATATCAGAATCATTTATATAAAGCTAGGTAAAGGGGAGAAGGGCTACCCTTTTGGAGTTTTACAGAAAGAAAAGTTTCAGAGGCTATTATTGATGGCCAACTCCTTGAAAAGACCACTGAAATAATAAATTGATTTAGCAAAGTTTATTATTCTGCAGTAAGAAAGACCACCTTCTTGAAAGAATTTTATTGTATCTTGAAAAGAGGGAGATTAAAGACATTTAATTATAAGCCTTTGGGGTATGGCTTTAGGTATGTCTTTTAATAACGGCAGTTGTTGGAATTGGACAATGTGCAAGATGTAATAGTTTAGGATTTGTTGACACATCAAGGTGAAGGTTTTAAAGTAAGTCTTGATAATTAGTCATTTGATGAACAAGTAATTTGTCCTTTTGAGCTGTATATTGTCCACAGGAAGAGTCATTTACACTGATAAGCAACCTATTATTTTGAGAGGAAGCCAGTTGAACTGTGTATTAGTTGCAACTTTGTCTTATTGGGAAAGAATTTCCTGCATGAGTAAAGTCATATGCTTGATCTTGTTGATTAGATAATAGACAATAGGCAATGGTGGGAACAGGTTGTGTTTCACACAGTTAATCAAAGGCACCAAGACCATATAGTGTTATAAAGAATTTGGTCTCTGTCCTGAGTTCTTGGCATGGAGCTCCTAAATTCCTTACAATTTCATGAATTATAGGAATGTCTTTGTTACGCTGATATGGTGCAGCTCATCATGGGCCCCTAGATAGCTTTGAAATGGGGGTGGGCCATCAGAAAGGCCAGCCTGACCTCAAGAGAGGAAAGGGGGATTGAAAATTATGCTTAATCACATGGCCAATGATTTAATCAGTCTTGCTTAAGTATGTGAAACTCTAATAAAAACTCTGAATGCCAAAGTTCAGGGGAGCTGCTTGGTTGGTAAACAGATGTGCTGTGAGGGTGATGTGCCCTGACTCCATGGGAGATGTCATAGAGGCTCTGTATCTCCTGCCAGATCTTGCCATTTAAATCTCTTTGTCTAGTCCTCTTATGTATGTCATGGGGACTTCCTGAATTAATAACCAATTGGTCAGAGGTGCAGGTGACTTGAGGATCCCCAAAGGCTAGCAGCTGGCATCTACAGTGAGAGCAATCTTGTGCAAAATTCAGCCCTTAATCCTGTGGAGTCTGATGGTAACTTAGTGTTGTAATTGAAATGCAATATGCCCAATTGATGTTAGACCATTTGGTGTGGAAACAGAGTAGCGTACATTGAACAAATAGACTATCTCCTTAGACTAAATTGGCAGGAAATTTCCAGTTGTCTTTGTTGGGCAGACATAGGAAGCAGTAACTGAGAAATATATTCTTAGTAAAAATTGGAAAAATAAAGAAAATCTAAATCCTTCTCTCTTCTTAATTGATTCCTTTTAAAAATAAAAAATAAAAATAATTAAAATCTACCTTGTTTTCTTAAGTTATACTATTTTTCTGTGTTTCGGATTTTTGTTTTTGGCGGACTTGCTTCTCCATTTGTTTCAGGCTCTTAATAATGACTAATAAACTTTCCAGCAGTGTCAAGCTTTATTTTTTTTTAAAACTTAGGATGTATTTTAAATATAACAGAAAAATTCATAATTGACATAATTTCCCCAGGTACTTTGCTGCTGAAAGGAGAGAGGAAGAGATGTATGTTCAAAATTCCTAGCAGAATTCTGTCAGTAGCTTCAATCACTGGAGGAATTTTACTCGTTTTTATACTTAGAGCTAAATAAAGGAGTAATTCCCTAGATAATTGATATAAAATAATACTGAAATTGCTAGGGAGAAATGTTTAAATTGCATACTTAACTGCTGAAAACATGTCAGTGACATTTGAGATTTTTTCTACTTTATTTTTGTTTCTGTAGAAAGAAATGCCAGCTATCAAAGATAGCAAGAAGAATAGAAGATAAACAACCAATTTCTTTGCTTCAATCTCAGCAAACATACAGAAATTGAAGAAGATTTTATACTTATTGTCATTAGTGCAAAAATCTCAGAAAACATAGTATAGAAGCATTTTTCTTTATAGGCTCTTGTGAATATGTATCTCAATATGTAAAAGTGGTTTGAAACAGAGATCTAAGTTATTTTCTAGATTAGAACAGGAGTTAAATAACCTGTTTACTGTTGCCAGAATTATTTGTATCAAAGAAAGTCTTCTCTAGAAAATTCTGCCATGTGTTTGTAGCTTAATATACCATTATCAGAACTGCTTCCCATTACAAGAGAAATGTACAAGTTTAAGTTTGTTCAAACAAATCGAAGAAGACCTACACATGGGTAAGAAATATCAACAAATATAAACTTGTTAGATTTACAAAAATTAGTCATTTTTCTTTTCCTTTTTTTTTCTTTTTTTTATTATTATACTTTAGGTTTTAGGGTTCATGTGCACAATGTGCAGGTTTGTTACATATGTATCCATGTGCCATGTTGGTTTGCTGCATCCATTAACTCGTCATTTAGCATTAGGTATATCTCCTAATGCTGTCCCTCCCCCCTCCCTCCACCCCACAACAGTCCCCGGAGTGTGATGTTCCCCTTCCTGTGTCCATGAGTTCTCATTGTTCGATTCCCACCTATGAGTGAGAACATGTGGTGTTTGGTTTTTTGTCCTTGCGACAGTTTACTGAGAGTGATGGTTTCCAGTTTCATCCATGTCCCTACAAAGGACATGAACTCACCATTTTTTATGGCTGCATAGTATTCCATGGTGTATATGTGCCACATTTTCTTAATCCAGTCTATCGTTGTTGGACATTTGGGTTGGTTCCAAGTCTTTGCTATTATGAATAGTGCCGCAATAAACATACGTGTGCGTGTGTCTTTATAGCGGCATGATTTATAATCCTTTGGGTATATACCCAGTAATGGGATGGCTGGGTCAAATGGTATTTCTAGTTCTAGATCCCTGAGGAATCACCACACTGACTTCCACAATGGTTGAGCTAGTTTACAGTCCCACCAACAGTGTAAAAGTGTTCCTATTTCTCCACATCCTCTCCAGCACCTGTTGTTTCCTGATGTTTGAATGATGGCCATTCTAACTGGTGTGAGATGGTATCTCACTGTGGTTTTGATTTGCATTTCTCTGATGGCCAGTGATGATGAGCATTTTTGCATGTGTTTTTTGGCTGCATAAATGTCTTCTTTTGAGAAGTGTCTGTTCATGTCCTTCACCCACTTTTTGATGGGGTTGTTTGTTTTTTTCTTGTAAATTTGTTTGAGTTCATTGTAGATTCTGGATATTAGCCCTTTGTCAGATGAGTAGGTTGCAAAAATTTTCTCCCATTCTGTAGGTTGCCTGTTCACTCTGATGGTAGTTTCTTTTGCTGTGCAGAAGCTCTTTAGTTTAATTAGATCCCATTTGTCAATTTTGGCTTTTGTTGTCATTGCTTTTGATGATTTAGACATGAAGTCCTTGCCCACACCTATGTCCTGAATGGTATTGCCTAGGTATTCTTGTAGGATTTTAATGGTTTTAGGTCTAACATTTAAGTCTTTAATCCATCTTGAATTAATTTTTGTATAAGGTGTAAGGAAGGGATCCAGTTTCAGCTTTCCACATATGGCTAGCCAGTTTTCCCAGCACCATTTATTAAATAGGGAATCCTTTCCCCATTTCTTGTTTTTGTCAGGTTTGTGAAAGACCAGGGCAATCAGGCAGGAGAAGGAAATAAAGGGTATTCAGTTAGGAAAAGAGGAAGTCAAATTGTCCCTGTTTGCAGATGACATGATTGTATATCTAGAAAACCCCATTGTCTCAGCCCAAAATCTCCTTAAGCTGATTAGCAACTTCAGCAAAGTCTCAGGATACAAAATCAATGTACAAAAATCACAAGCATTCTTGTACACCAATCACAGACACACAGAGAGCCAAATCATGAGTGAACTCCCATTCACAATTGCTTCAAAGAGAATAAAATACCTAGGAATCCAACTTACAAGGGATGTGAAGGACCTCTTCAAGGAGAACTACAAACCACTGCTCAATGAAATAAAAGAGGATACAAACAAATGGAAGAACATTCCATGCTCATGGGTTGGAAGAATCAATATCGTGAAAATGGCCATACTGCCCAAGGTAATTTATAGATTCAATGCCATCCCCATCAAGCTACCAATGACTTTCTTCACAGAATTGGAAAAAACTACTTTAAAGTTCATATGGAACCAAAAAAGAGCCCACATCGCCAAGTCAATCCTAAGCCAAAAGAACAAAGCTGGAGGCATCACACTACCTGACTTCAAACTATACTACAAGGCTACAGTAACCAAAACAGCATGGTACTGGTACCACAACAGAGACATAGATCAATGGAACAGAACAGAGCCCTCAGAAATAATGCCACATATCTACAACTATTAGTCATTTTTCAAGTGTGAAAATATAAAACATGTAGAAGTATAAATCATGTTTTACATTAATTGATGACTTTTGCTGATTCAGTCATTATATTGTAGTTTGCAAAATGTTATTTTTCTGATTGTCTCATTTATTTTAAATTTGCTATCTGGCATTCTTTTCCCCAGTAGAGCCTTTCTTTCTCCTTTCCTTAATTTTTTTGGTCACTTTTTCTTTTCTAAATAGCCATGCATTTAAAAAGGTATTATAATACATTACTATCATTAATTATTGTGGTTCTCAAATTTTTCTCAATTTGTGTCCCAATCATTTTAACACCATACCTAGGCAACTACTGTTCTGCTTTTTGTTACTATTTGCTTTGCACTGCCTAGAATTTATGTGACTAGAATTATGTAGCATGTAGTTTAAAAAAATCTGGCTGATTTTACTCAGCGTATTTTGAGGTTCGTTCATGTAATATGTATCAATAGAACATTCCTTTTTATTGTTTTGTATTTTTAAATTTAGATATCCCAGAGTTTGTTTATCCATTTAACTGATAGTAGATATTTTGGTTGCTTCTCAATTTTGGCTATTACAAGTAAAGCTGCTGTAAACATTCATATGTGTCTTTGTATGAAAATATTTTAAAATTTCTCTTGGATAACTATCTAGAAGTAGAATAGCTGGATCATATGGTGGGTGTATTTTTAACTATTTAAGAAACTGCCAAAATGCTCTACAGAGTCATCCCAGCATTTTGCAGTCTCACCAGCTGCAAACAAGAGTTTCAATTCCTTAACATCCTTTCCAACACTTGGTATGTTCAGGGGTTCAAATTTTGGCCATTTTAATAGGTTTGTATTTGCATCTCATTGTGATTTTAAGTTGCATTATCTTAGTGACTAATGTTATTGAGGATTTTAAAAAATTCTCTTATTTGCCATGCATATTTTCTTTAGTTAAATGTTTACTAAAATATTTTGCCCATATTTTTAGTGGATTATGCTTTTTTAATTATTGAGATTTAGAGTTATTTATATATTCTGAGCAAAATTCCCCTATCAGATACATGATTTGTAAATATTTTATTTCATTAGGTAAGCTGCTTTTTAAAATATTTTAATAGTATTTTTAATCTTTAATAATCTTTTGGCCGGGCACAGTGCACATCCCAGCACTTTACAAGGCTGAGGTGGAGGACTGCTTGAGTCCAGGAGTTGGGGATCAGCCTGGGCAATATAGGGAGACCTCATCTTTACAAAAAAAAAAAAAACAAACAGCAACAACAACAAAAAAACAAAACAAAAACGAAACAAAAAAAACCCAAAGTTGGCTGGATGTAGTGGTACACACCCATAGTCCCAGCTACTTGGGAAGCTAAGGTGGGAGGATTGTAGAAGATGGAGGCTGCAGTGAGCTGAGATTGTGCCACTGCACTTCAGTCTGGGTGACAGAGTGAGATCCTGTCTCAAAAAATTTTAAAAAAGTATTTTGAAGTGCAGAAGTTTTAAGTTTTGATAAAGGAGAAATTATAAATGTGTCATGATATTGTTTGGCTGTGTCCTCACCCAAATCTCATCTTGAATTGTAACTTCCACACTTCCCACATGCCATGGGAGGAAACTGGTGGGAGGTGGTTGAATCATGGGGGCGGGTCTTTCCTGTGCTGTTCCTGTGATGGTGAGTGAGCCTCTGAGATCTGATGTTTTTTAAAAATGGGAGTTCCCCTGAACAAGCTCGCTCTCTATGCCTGCCGCCATCCACATAAGATGTAATTTGCTCCTCCTTGCCTTCCACCATGATTTTGAAGCCTCCCCAGCCATGTGGAACTGTGAGTCCAATTAAACCTCTTTCTTTTATAAATCGCCCAGTCTTAGGTATGTCTTTATTAGCAGCATGGAGAATGGACTAACACATGTTCTTTTATAAGTTGTTCTTTTTGTATAGTAAATAATAAAACCTTGTTTAACTCAGTCACCTAAATTTTCTCCTATGATGTATTCTAGAAGTTTTTTTACTTCTTATAGATTTTACATTTAAATGTATAATCCATTTTGAATTAATTTTTTATACAGTGTGAGATATGGATCAAAGTTTGTTTATTCCATATGGAAATTAAATTTTTCCAGTACTCTTTTTGAAAAGACTGTCCTTTTCCAATGAATTCTGCCTTTGGGTCTTTGTTGAAACTCATTGTCCATACATGTGTGAACTTATTTCTGAGCGCTTTTTGTTTCATTGATCTCCATGTCTATCTTGTATGATGCCAATAGCGTCATCTTGATTACTATAGCTTTCTCATGAGTCTTCATATGATGTATAGTATCAGTTCTCCTACTTTGGCTTTTTATTCAAGGTTGTTTTGAGTGATTATTTGCATTTCCATATGAATTTTAGAATCAGCTTGTAAGTTTCTACAACCTTGCTAGGATTTTGACTGGGATTGTGTTGAATCTGTAAACTGGGGAGAATACACATCTCAACAGTATTGAATCTTTCATTTCATCTAAATTGGTCAATTTGTTGCCATAAATATGTTGACAATGTTTTCTTATATTCTTTAAATATTCATCGAATTTATAGTGATGCTACCTCTCTCATTTTTGATATTGGTAACTTGTGTCTTCTCTTTCATTGTTTTTTTTTTCTGATCAGTGTGGCTAGAATGACAATTTTCTTTCCTCTTCTTTTTTAAATTATACTTTAAATTCTGGGGTACATGTGTGTAACATGCAGGTTTGTTACATAGGTATACATGTGCTGTGCTGGTTTGTTGCATCCATCAACTCATCATTTACATTAGGTATTTCTCCTGATGCTATCCCTCCCCCCAGGCCCCCACCCTCTGACAGGCCCCAGTGTGTGATGTTCCCTTCAGTGTGTCCATGTGTTCTTATTGTTCGGTTCTCACTTATGAGTGAGAACATGCAGTGTTTGGTTTTCTGTTCCCGTGTTACTTTGCTGAGAATGATGGTTTCCAGTTTCATCCATGTCCCTGCAAAGGACATGAACTCATCCTTTTTTATGACTGCATAGTATTCCATGGTGTATATGTACCACATTTTCTTAATTGAGTCTATCATTGATGGGCATTTGGGTTGGTTCCAAGACTTTGCTATTGGTTGGTTCCAAGGCAGTGCTGCAGTAGTCATATGTGTGCATCTGTCTTTGTAGTAGAAGGATTTATAATCCTTTGGGTATATACCCAGTAATGAGATTGCTGGGTCAAATGGTATTTCTGGTTCTAGGTCCTTGAGGAGTCACCACACTGTCTTCCACAATGGTTGAACTAATTTACACTCCTACCAACAGTGTAAAAGCATTCCTATTTCTCCACATGCTCTCCAGTATCTGTTGTTTCCTGACTTTTTAATGATCGCCATTCTAACTGGTGTAAGACGGTATCTCATTGTGGTTTTGATTTGCATTTCTCTAATGACCAGTGACGATGAGCATTTTTTCGTAAGTTTGTTGGCTGCATAAATGTCTTCATTTGAGAGGTGTCTGTTCATACCCTTCACCCATTTTTTGATGGAGTTGTTTTTTTCTTGTAAATTTGTTTAAGTTCTTTGTAGATTCTGGATATTAGCCCTTTGTTAGGTGGATAGATTGCAAAAATTTTCTCCCAATCTCTAGGTTGCCTGTTCACTCTGATGATAGTTTCTTTTGCTGTGCAAAAGCTCTTTAGTTTAATTAGATCCCATTTGTCTATTTTGGCTTTTGTTGCCATTGCTTTTGGTGTTTTAGACAGGAAGTCCTTGCCCATGCCTATGTCTTGAATGATATTGCCTAGGTTTTCTTCTAGGGTTTTATTGTTTTAGGTCTTATATTTAAGTCTTTAATCCATCTTGAGTTAATTTTTGTATAAGGTGTAAGGAAGGGATCCAGTTTCAGTTTTCTGCATATGGCTAGCCAGTTTTCCCATCACCATTTATTAAATAGGGAATCCTTTACCCATTGCTTGTATTTATCAGGTTTGTCAAACATCAGATGGTTGTAGATGTGTGGTGTTATTTCTGAGGCCTCTGTTCTGTTCCATTGATCTATATATCTGTTTTGGCACCAGTATCATGCTGTTTTGAGTTTTGGGTTTCATTGACTTGTTTTGTGATTTCTAGATAATTGATTTCTGCACTGATACTTATTTTTTTCCTTCTCCTCTTCCTGCTTTGGAAGCTAATGTCATTGACAAGATCATTTTTATTTTCAAGTATAAATATTAAGTAGGTTAAATTAAACGTTAAGTACTATTTTAGGGGCATCCCATACATTTTGATATGTTGTATTAGTTTCTAGGATTTCTATAACAAAGTACCACATGCTGCATCACTTAACACAACAGTAATTTATTCTCTCACAGTTCTGGAGGCTGGAAGTCCAGAGTCGAAATATCACCAAAATGTTCTCCTGCAGTCACTGGGCAGAATCTTTCCTTGTCCTTTCTTAGTTTCTGGTGTGGCAACAATCCTTGGTATTCCTTAGCTTGGTGGTTTATCATTCTAATTTCTGCCTCTGTCATCAGTTGGTATTCTCTGTGTGTGTGTCTTTTCTCCTTTTCTTGTAAAGGCACCAACCAAACTGGGTTAAGAGCCTACCCTATCCAGTATGACCTTATCTTAACTTAAGTGATTATACCTGTAATGATCCTATTTTCAAATAAAGTCACATTTTGGTGTACTAAGGGTAAGAACATAATTTGGGGTAAGGGCACAATTTAACCCATAGCAATTGCACCTTTATTTTTATTCTTTTTAAAATACACTTTTATTTTTATTCTGTTTAAAATACACTCAAATTTGTTCTTTTAACTTTTTTTAGGCCTATGAATTATTTAGAAAGTGATTTTTTTGTTTTCAAATATTAGGAATTTGTTCAACTTAATTATTGGTATGTTTGAGATAAATTCCTGTGGCTTTTGTATGTCTGAAAATAATCTTTATTTTGACTTTGAAAATAATCGTTTATTTTCATAAATATTTTCAAAGATATTATCTCTTAGGTATAGATTTTGAAGTTGACAGTTTTCTCTTCCTTTAGTACTTTGAATATATTGCTCTACTGCCTTTTCACTTGCATTGTTTCCAACAAAAAATATGCTCTTATCTTGATGTCTCTTCATCTGAACATAGTGTTTGCTTTTTCTTTGGCTGCTTTTAAGACTTTCTGTTTATCACCGGTTTTTAGCAATTTTGTTATGATGTATTCTTATGCAGTTTTCTTCATATTTTTTGTGCTCAGGGTTCATTGAACTTTTTAGACTGTGGATTTATAGTTTTCATCAAATTTGGATAGTTTTGGAGGTTATTTATTAAAATATTTTTTCTTTTTCCTCTTCTTTCTCTTTTCCATCGAAGACTCTAAATACACATATGTTCGGCTGCTTGAAGTTGTCTCACAGCTACCAATGGTTTTTTAAAAATTCATTTTCTTTTTTTCTCTATGTTTCCTATTTGGATAGTTTCTATTATTATATCTTCAAGTTCATTTTTTCTCCAGTATCTTCATCTTTACATGTTTGATTTGAGTTAAAAAAGAGATCTTCCATGTGTCTACTCAACTTTCTGGACATATGGAATATAGTAACAATAACATTTTAAATGTATGTGTCTGCTAATTCTAACATCTTTTTCAGTTCTGGGTCAGTTTAATATTGATTGCTCTATTGCTTTACAATGAATCGTATTTTCCTGCTTTTTGTCTGACTGGCAATTTTTGATTGGTTGATAGATATTATGCATTTTCCTTTTTTGGGTCTGGTGCACTTTTGTTTCCTATAAATATTCTTGAGCTTTTTTGGGCATGGAGTCAAGTTACTTGAAAGCAGATTGATCCTTTGAGTTTTTGCTTCTAGGATGTGTTAAGAGGGCTGGAAAAGTACTCTAGAGATGAGATCCTTCTGTGTATCCTATCCAATGCCTGTAAACAAAGAGGTTTCCCAGATTGCTGGGTGAGATGAGGTCCTCTTACCATCCCTGTGTGAGAAGCAGATGCTGTTAACACTGTCCTTTTGGGTGTTTCCTCCCCTACTTTGGGTAGTCTTCTCACTTACAGCACTGATCACTACTTGTGGGGCACATTCTGCAGCTCTCTGGGTTTCATCCTGTGAGCTCTCCCCTCTCTGGTACTGTTTCCTAGAAATTCTACCTGCCTTCATCTCTCTGGAGCCTCATCTCTGTGTCCTCAACTCAGGGAGCCTCCGGGCTCCATCTGTTTTTCATCACTCATTTTGGATCTGTAAACTCTCAAGGTGGTAAACTGGGGTAATATTAGGATTTACCTTTGTTGCCTGATGTTCAGTGTCTTTCAAATGGCTTTCTCATTATTTTTGTCTGTTTTATGTTTGTATCAAGGAAGAGATTAAGTCTAGTTTCTATTACTCCATTTTGGTTCAGAGTAAACATCCTCAAAAACTTTTTGAGGAAGGTTACGTGAAAATCAAAATTTGTTATTTTGCAAATCTGAAAATGGCTTATTTTCTCTATTTATATGTTGATGGACTGAATGGGTAGATAATTTTAGTTTAAGTCTTTCAATTCTTAAATTTTTTTATTGTTCTTTCAGTTCTCTAAATGTTTTCCATCTATTTTTATTGTTCAGAGGCTATCACTACTATAAAAAGTAAGCTTCTTTCCTTGAATAGCCTGCTACCCCCAAAGAGGAATTTGCTTTTTGTTTGTTTATTTTAGAGTCTCTCTTCCATGTTTGAAGCTTCTCTCGGATATCTGGCAATCCCTGTATGCCTGTGATTAAGAGTGGAAGAATAAAAGACTGAATGAAGACTGTGATCATGTGGATCTGATTTGTTGATTGAGCTTCACTGCAGAATGATCTGGTGGTGGGGGCATTTTGGGGGCACCAACTTTAGAACTTTCTTTTTGGACTAATCAAGTTCCTTACAGAAGAGCTTTTAGATCAATTTAAGGGAAGGTGAGAGTCCACTTTTTTTGGCATTATGGAAGCTAAGTGAGGAAGAAGTTGCCCTCAGTGGTGCCTGGCATTCGCACATTACATATTCTTTGTCTTAGAGCAAGGCCACTATTCTTAATGGCCACCAAAACACATCAAGTCCTAATCCCCGGGACCTGAAAATATTATCTTATAAGAAATAAGGGTCTTTGCAGATCTAACTAAGAATCTTGACATAGTAGGACTGTCTTGCATTATTTGGGTGAGATCTTTTGTACCCTTGTAAAAGAGAGGCAGAAGGAGATTTGACACACACAGGAAAGGAGACAGTGTGACTATAGAGGCAGAGTTCGGAGATCCACAGCCATTTGAGAAAGCTAGAAGAAATCAGGGAGGGACTCTCTCATGGAGGAAATGAGGTCCTGCCAACACCTTGCATTTGATTCAGTGAAACTGATTTTAGAGTTCTGACCTCTAGAACTGAGAGAGAATACATTTTTGAAGTTTGAAGCCCCCATTTGTGGTGACTTCTTTTACAACAACCACAGGAAATGAACATATCCTTTTTTTTTTTTTTTTTTTTTTTAACCATTTCTAGAAAATAAGCTTCCAGCATTCTACACTGGAATGTGTGCTGGTAGGGCACTTGCTCAGCAACATGGAATCAAGTAGAGGATCCTGAGATCTCATTGTTTCTCAAAAAGCTTTTCTCTGGGCCTCCTTATTTTATCTCCTGTCTCCCATAAACCCTTATTATAAAGTCACCTGTTGCTGTTAGTTCCTATGCCTTTTGAGTATTCTCTGACATAAAGTAGATTTTATCCTAAGTTTCCCATAACTACTGGTGGGAGGAAATAGTCATTAGTCAATCTCTCTCTCTCTCTCTCTCTCTCTCTCTGTGTGTGTGTGTGTGTCTGTGTGTGTCATTCAACTCTCAAAATGCAGTGTTATCTTTATTATTATTCTTTATGTCTTTGTGGGTTTAAATCTTTTAAAAAATACTTTACTGTAGTTTAAGTAGGCTATCAGATAATATTACAATTAGATGCATGTGCTCATTCTACTGTATTGAAACAGAGCTGGTATTGTTCACTCTTAACTACTAGCATTATTCTAAATATTCTAAGGATAATAAGATTTCCTCAAAATGTAGACTTTGTCGAACTTAAATAGCAACTAGATCTTTGCCTCTTTCTCTAGTTGGAAATAAAAAAAGTCATCATCATTGAAATTAGGTTTGCCACTTTTTGGAAAAACTCAATTATCACATTCTTTTTGAGTAGAAGCACATTCAAAGAAGATTGATTATTTTGAAGATTTTCAATTTATTATCATTTTGTAGGTGATTTGGTTTATAGAGTTCTATAATGTAAGAGTTAAAAAATCATAAGGCTATTGAGAATCAGTAGCTGGTAGTTCTTTAAAGCATTAGTCTGTTATAGCTGATATTCATTTTGTAGCTCAAATTCCTGCTTAATCAACTTAGCTCCATTTTGTTCCAGAACAGCTACACTAAATACTGTATTGTTGGTTCCTACCAATGACTTTTCTAATGTGAACTTGAAATGCTCCCTCTTTTTGTGAATCAGTATCTTTGGAATTTTTCATTTAAAAATAAAGCTTATTCATTTGTGCTAACTTGGATAAAATGTTCTCTTCATTATTTTGCAGTGTTGTTTACCATTTCCAGTACCAATCCAATCAAGTCTACAAAGTTTTGGCATTCTTTGGAGGGACAGCCACTTAAGAAAGGATACCAGTAGTATATTACAAATCCTCCATTTTAAATATTTCATTTCTTGCTTTGGATCCAACTGCAATCAAACAAAATAAGATTGCTCTTAAGAGTGGAAATTTGTAACTCTTAAAGCCTGCAATTTTAGTTTAGTTTTGATTGATCTTGAAGAAAAGTGTTCAAACTTTCCTTTGATGCAAGGTTTCATTTGGAAAGTTCCAGACATGCACCAGTGAGCCTAAATGGATTTGCTACTTTGTTTTCTGGCAGCAGTTTGGTTATTTTCATTGAAATGATGTTGGCATTTTTTTTTTTTACCCTGTTGGTTATTTTTTACTAAATATTTCCAGGTACCCAAAAGATGAGGCCATTTAAAATTCCATGATAATGTATACTCATCATGCAGGTGATTTATTTCTCTAATTTTCACTCCAATTCAGAGTATGTAAGACTGTTTTGTTAAGGCATTAATGGAAAAAAATAACTCCTACCTTCTTTGTGAGTCTACTTATGGAAAAAAAGACATTGTATTCCTCTTTTTAATTAAAAAAGTATAACTGGTCTTTCAAAACAAATCTGAATCAAGTATAATTTTATAATAAAACAGAGAAGCTGTAAGGGAGACTTTATGTTTGGTTCTTAAACTATACTAAGATACAATAAGCAAATACTATCTTTCCCTGAACACTTGTTTCATTAAACTTTGTGAGGGTAAGAGAGAGCAAAGAATCAGAACAAAGAAAACAAGAGATGTGGGAGTGGAGTTATTTTTTGAAGATCTGCCATGAGTTTCCTGGCTTAGCTAGTGGGAGATGTCAAACAATAAACTGAAATAAATGAACACTGAAACCAAATAAGAACCACAGCTTACACAGGGATATGTTTTAAGTTTGGGAGAAATAATTGTTGCTCTGGCTGACAAGTTGTTCAGTTTTTCTTGTTAAGCCAGAGCAAATATATTGACATGCACGCACACATGCATATACAACTTTTCAAAGTGACTCTCCCTAATACTGGAAATTCTTGGCTTCTGACCAATTTAAGGAGAGGTTAGCCAAAGACTAAAGCTTTACTAAGACCACCCAAAATATCGGACTCCACCCCTTCTCTGAATCAGTGCCACTGTCATACAAATGGAGAAAAGGAAAGAGGGAACTGTGGGCAGATGGGGGAGAGGATGGAAAAAAGGAGACAGAAAAGAAAATGCAACTTTTAATCAGAGTAAATAAAATCTTCCTTCCTTTCCTTCCCCTCCCTCCCTGCCTCCCTCCCTCCCTCCCTGCCTCCCTTCCTTCCTTCCTTCCTTCCTTCCTTCCTTCCTTCCTTCCTTCCTCTCTCTCTCTTTCTTCTTTTTGAGTGGATGAAAAGATACAAAACAGTTACATCATTCACTTAGCATTGATTTTTGTTTGCTCCTTTTAGCTAGAAGTACACATTGTAATTTTCTGTAAGACTCATGTTGCAAACTGCAATGGGTGTTTTTGGATCTTTTTTATATTTTAGTTTAAAGTATGTACAATATTTTGAGAATATCTATCTGTTCTAGATTATTCTAGTTCCAATATTAGCTCTAAACTTACACTGTAATATTTTGCATGGCAGGGAACTACAGAAATTAATTCTTTGATGTCTTAAAGTTTTATGGAAAATTTTCACCACTTTAATGAATCTTTTTGTTTGGAGGCCTTTGGGTCAAGATGTTGGGTCCTGCTGAGACCGAACTGGACTAAGATACTTTAAAAGATTCCCACAAATGTTTGTGAGAATCAGTCAAGTGATTATATGCCTATCAGCAAAACATTCTTTTTTTTATTTTATTTTATTATTATTATGCTTTAAGTTTTAGGGTACATGTGCACAACGTGCAGGTTTGTTGCATATGTATCCATGTGCCATGTTGGTGTGCTGCACCCATTAACTCATCATTTAGCATTAGGTATATCTCCTCATGCTATCCCTCCCCACTCCCCCCACCCCACAACAGTCCCCAGAGTGTGATGTTCCCCTTCCTGTGTCCATGTGTTCCCATTGTTCAATTCCCACCTAAGAGTGAGAACATGCGGTGTTTGGTTTTTTGTCCTTGTGACAGTTTACTGAGAATGATGGTTTCCAGTTTCATCCATGTCCCTACAAAGGACATGAACTCATGATTTTTTATGGCTGCATAGTATTCCATGGTGTATATGTGCCACATTTTCTTAATCCAGTCTATCATTGTTGGACATTTGGGTTGGTTCCAAGTCTTTGCTATTGTGAATAGTGCCACAGTAAACATACGTGTGCGTGTGTCTTTATAGCAGCATGATTTATAATCCTTTGGGTATATACCCAGTAATGGGATGGCTGGGTCAAATGGTATTTCTAGTTCTAGATCCCTGAGGAATCACCACACTGACTTCCACAATGGTTGCACTAGTTTACAGTCCCATCAACAGTGTAAAAGTGTTCCTATTTCTCCACATCCTCTCTAGCACCTGCTGTTTCCTGACTTTTTAATGATGGCCATTCTAACTGGTGTGAGATGGTATCTCATTGTGGTTTTGATTGGCTATCAGCAAAACATTCTTAACTGTCCTTCTCAAGGTAATGTTTTGTTGTAAGTCTTCTTAGACTTTTTTTTTTTTTAAGTAAATGTGAGCACACTGGCAGAGATGGTGAGCAGTTCCAAGTGTGTGTAGGAACTCAAAGTTATCTTTTTAACTAGGAACGAAATGGAGAATGACCAGTTTTACTTCAGTGCATCAGAAAATATTCCAGATCAAAGCAGATTAAATTTAAGAAAAAGAGATTGAAGGAAACAATTAAATGAGAGACAATGTGAAGAAAGTATAATGGAATGTCAGAAAGAAAGGAATGGTGAGGGGGAAGAGAGACCTAAATGTGAAGATTTGGAAATGGAGCACTGGTTGACTATTTGCTCTGGAAGCCATGTGCTATCCACTGCTGGGTTAAAGGGGAATGGGTGGCAGTTGCCAGACTACTGACAATAAGAAAACAATTGAACAGAATGATTGTGTCCTGCACTGGTTCTCTTACAGATCCCTGTATGCGTGCTCCCAGGCTTTTACGCTGCTGTGTGCAGAGAATTGGTTTATTCACTTCTTGTGACTATTGCTCACTTCATGTAAACATTCTCCTAGTGGGTTAAACATTTCTGGAAGCAATTATGTTTCTCAGAAGTAACTCTGTGCTTTCCAGTTAAAATGCCATGAAAAAGGTTGCCAGTCGTAAAAGTCAGACATTATTTTCTATTAGTGTGAAGCCTCCTTAAAATTCTCTTGAAGAAATCACTGTCAGTGACCGAGGGTCTTGGAAACTTCAACATGCATATGTCTAAATAGCTATCTGCTTATCTCTTGAAATATATGCATACAAGTATTTTTAGATGCTAACATTCTAAGTACAAAAAAATTTGGCCTATAATACTGTTCACAAATTCATGTTTTGATATCCTGAACTTGGGATAAAAATTGAGAAAATTTTTATTCTTTTTAAGCAAATAAGGTTCGAATTAGAATGTTCTACAAACAACTAACATTTCAAGTCTCCATTTCTCAAAATTAAAAGAAAGAAAAATTCACTACTTTGAAGATCTATCACTTTAAATTTCACATCTTACAACTACTCAGTTAAGTTCAAAATTTTAATCCTCAATTCATTGACAATGCAAATTATTTGCCAGCATTTGGAAGTCAAACAGGGTGAGAGAGGAGAGCCTTTACATATTCCAGGTTTAATATCTAAGCACCAGATGGAAACAATTCTACAATGAAAGAAAGAAATCTGTTAGGATATTTTGGAGATCTGTTCAGTTCAGCAGCACGTCACTGGTTATGGAGGCCAATTTCTCAGAGGACTTATTTGAATTGCAGATATTGAAGTAGTGTTCTAATTTAACCCAGAAAATGCCGAATTTTAAAGTAACTTAAGTTTTAACATTTCTTAGATAAAAAGTACCCATTTTGCTTTCACTAATGACTCATTTGTATACTTGAAACAAAGAATTTTGAGGTAGATAGCCATAAAGAAAAAGAGTAATTTTTATGTGCAATTGAAAGAGTAATAAAAAGTTTCATTGTGTACAACCATGACCATTCAAGGAAATTGTAAAATTGTCTGCATTTATTTTAGCTATGAATATCCAAGACAGTTTATGTCATTTAATGTTGAAGAATTAGGAACAATTAGCAATAAAAATAAAAAAAATATTAGCCTATGGATTTTTTTGAAGGGTAATTTTTAAGGAAATCTAAACAGAAACAAAGGGCAACAAAATCTACTTGGTAAAATACTGGCTGATTGAGCTTTGACAAAGAAAGACTGAGGAACTAGTGGGATACTAAGCAATAAATCTCTGAGGGGGCCTCTTTCATATTCATACCTGTGTTTTCTGGCAAAATAAGTGTCAAAATTTGCAACCATATGACAGCAAAATTATGCATTACATGGCGAGTTATAGATTTTGGATGAAATCCAGCTGAAATACTTTCATAAGAACTTGACATGATAAACAAAACACATTGCTATTCCAAACTGCAGTTTGTTTAAAACAAAAAACAAAATACTGCTATTATAATAGATGATTAGACTGTCAATCCTCCCCACCCCCATTGCTAGATTTTTATTTCACAAGGAATTGTGAGAGGACTTATTACTTTTTATGTTGTTATCCATATGCAATATTCCGAGGCCTTAAAACAAATGAGAATGGAACTAATAGAAAGTAGGCAGTGAGTTGCAGCTTGTTCATATATTTTGTTTAGGAGAATAGGTGGAGTCCCTGTGGTGAGCAAAGGGAAAAGAATAATTCAGTCTTCAAACCTCTGACTTGGTCCCACCGTTTCTGGTTTATATTTGAGCAGAGAGACGTAAAGAAGCAAAGGGGAAATGGAAAGGAGTTTAAAAGCAGCAAAGAAGAACAGAATAAAAAGTGGGAGGGAATGATCATGAGGAGATTCTATTCTCTTGAGTTATCTATAAGAATGAATTCTTTGTTTCTGTGGGAAGAACATTGCCCGGTGACCCTTGGTGTCTTCTTAAGTCATGTTTTTGAGATATTCAATCTATCTCCATAGTATTAAATCAAGAGGACACTATAAGACTAAGTAGAAAATATATTTCATGGTGCCGAGATTGTCTCTGAACAACTTAAGAGGCTGAGAGGAGTAATTTAAATTTCCTTAAATGGATTTTACCTATAGATTACATACTTTGTATTGATAAAGAAGACAGGACAACTCTGTCAAATAATTTGTGGTTGCTCTGAAGAGGTAGAACTAAAACTGCCAAAGTGACTGGTCCATGAATCAAGAAACCTGCATTCAAATCCCATATCTCCAACTAACTGTATAAGCTAATCATATCTGGTTTTGCTTTTCTTAGCACTGCAGTTTTCTAGTTCATAAAATTAGGAGTTTGGTTTGGTGATCTCTAAGGTCTATTGAAGCTCTGAAAACTAATGTTTTTGGATTTGCTTTATTCTAAGAACTCAAACACTGGCTCTTGTCCCATGTCCTGAGAACATGTCATAAATATCTGGCAAAGACCTAGAGACCTATGAATATTTGAATCTTTGATGTTCTCCCCACTTCCCACTATCTTTCATATCCCTGTTCCATAGAATTGTAGAACTCTTTGTCTTACAAATTTAACATTCAGAAAACATCAACTGGATGTTTATATTATTTGACCTGTTTATTGACTTTATTATTGAACATAGTCAGTTTAAGAGTTAAAGAAAGAGGAAAGAAACATGAAATGCGGCTGGCAGTTAAAGACAGGTTTTCTTTTTCTTTTTTTTAAATTATACTTTAAGTTCTAGGGTACATGTGCACAACGTGCAGGTTTGTTACATATGTATACATGTGCCATGTTGGTGTGCTGCACCCATTAACTCGTCATTTACATTAGGTATATCTCCTAATGCTATCCCTCCCGCCTCCCCCCACCCCATGACAGGCCCCGGTGTGTGATGTTCCCCATCCCATGTCCTTTATTGTGGCACTATTCACAATAGCAAAGACTTGGAACCAACCCAAGTGTCCATCAATGATAGACTGGATTAAGAAAATGTGGCACATATACACCATGGAATACTATGCAGCCATAAAAAAGGATGAGTTCATGTACTTTGTAAGGACATGGATGAAGCTGGAAACCATCATTCTGAGCAAACTATCACAAGGACAGAAAACCAAACACTGCATGTTCTCACTCATAGGTGGGAATTGAGCAATGAGAACACTAAGGCAGGTTTTCTTTAGTTAAAACCTGAGAGGCACTCCTGGCCGATTTCAGTCAGGAGAGCTTTCTCTTACAGACTAAGAGTATATATTGGTCTTAGGGTGGGGGGGCTTATTACAACTTGGAATGTTTATGTGTTGGAAAAGTTTATGGCGGGGTTGGAATCTCTTTGTGAGGAGGGGAGGTTATCTTGGGGCAGACAGCCTTCTGGCCTGGAGTGGGGTTTATCTCGGGACTAGCATGTCCCTGGCTGTGGAGGAGTTTGGGATGTTTCTGGTTAGAGATGTTATTTGTGGTTTATGGTCATGCTGACCTTAGCCATTAGGCTGATGCCCTTTGGATTTAGGTGGTTTTTATTAAGGGGAACTTTAGAATGAGAGACTTGTCCAAGATGGTGATGCTCCTGCTCTGTCAGTCAGTTCTTCTGGATTCACAAGTGATACTTTTACGAAGCAGTTTCTAGAAGTGTTTGATGGAGTGGAGGACTTGGTTCCCTAAGACTGGTGATATTCAGAATGTTGAAAAGTGTGGTCCTGGTTATTAAGGTAGGGACAGAGGAGCAGGGTTCGTAATGACCAGTCTTACATACTGCCAGAAATTGTATTTTAAAAACTGAATGGTTTCTGAGAACCACTTGCCTGTCTGCTCTGCAGATGTAATCCTCACACAGAGAATTAGTTCTTAATTCTGATTGCACATCAAAGTCATGATGATAATTCTTCCCAGTGAAGTGGGAAGGCCTAATTAGCAGGGATAGTCATGCTCACTCCGGCTGTGCCCTAGCCTTCCGCTCTGACTGCTTCTGGGTCCCTCAGATCTAGTTTTCCCTTTTTAGGCCTTCAACCTGAAGCTGGGAATTGAATTTGGGACAAAAAGGTGCCTCAGGAGTGTACACAGACCCATTAAACTAGTCCCAGGTGGCCCTCAGCAAATTGCAGCCAACAACCAGTAGGGCAGCTCCTCGGTTGCTTCTCTATCGTAAGCACAATGCTAAGGTGAAGCTGTTGACTCCTGACAAGGTGTGGGGGGTGGAGGGGAGGAACCCTTAAATGCAGGGAAGGGGAAGGTGCCTGGGGGGAAATAGGCTCTTGCCCTATGCAAATCGATTCCTTAAACAGGGGAAAGAAAACTCCCAATTGTTACATCCTCTTAGTTTCTAAGAATGGACAGATACCACATTCTTCTGAATTATACTCCTGATGACTGAGCCAAATGCTCATTCTACCCAGTCATCTTATCTCTGTGGTTTGCAACAACAGCCTTAACATTGTATATAAAGAAGAGATAGGAGCTATGACCACTGCAAAGGAAAAAAAAATGACATAAGAAAGATTAAAGGTCTTGGCTGACACCTGAATGGGCTGTCAGGGATTGAGGGCTGGCCCAGGAAGCTTCAGATAATGCAGAGATGTACCCTTGGCCAGATACTTTCAGTTGCCCCAGGACCTTATTTTGATCCCACGTGATAACTAGACTTCTGTGAAGGGAGACTGGATTGGAACAAAGCCAATACTCTCAATACCTGGGGGCGATGGGACAAGAGGGTGCGTTGTGAAAGTCCTCCCCAGCAAATCTATCCTCTGCAGCCACGCCATTCGCTCTTAACTGGCTGCTACAGGCCTAGTGCTTTATCTGTTTTCAGAAAAAAAAAAACTGAGGACAAGAAGCCTTGAAATGAAAGTGAAAGAGGTCCACTTTTACTCACCCTTTCGCGGATCTCAGATGAGCCCCCAGAAATGACACAGGATTCTTTTGGTGCTCCTTTGCCAGCAGGAAACCTCTGTGGCCAGTGGTGCCTTTGCTCAGCCTTTGCTTGGCACTGGGTTTGCTGCTAGGCTCACTCCTCTCACTCAGCCCAGTGGTTGCGCTCAGCTTGTGCTATGGGCCTGGATCCAGTGCCTGCCGACTCTGCACTCAGTCCATGACTGGTCCGGGTGTGTCTTGAATCATTTCTGCTTGAGTGCCAGTGTCTGGACAAAGAGGCTGCAGTGGCTCCTGAAAACTCAGAAATGCCAGCAACTGTGGAGCCCAAGGGGTGTTACAGTCTTTGGTTGGGGAGTCCTGAGGTCTGAGCCCTCAAGGAGTGATACATCTCTCTCTTCTTTCCACTGCCTGCAGTACAGTGAATGGGGGTGGGAGGGCAGCAAGTTTCAGCTCATTTGTTTCACAGCTTGTTCAGTCCTGCTGCCCACAGTCCGTCTCATAGCTTCTTGGCTGGCCTGGCCCCACTGCCACTGCTTCCTGTTACATGGAGCAACTGCCTGGTGCCAGCAGAGTGTGGGAGGGCTACAGTGTTACAGCATTTTTTGCACCCACCATTTGGCGAGTACTGGGTTCTTGTCCCGTGTCCAAGAAGAATGAGGTTACATGGACAACTGGAGAATAAGCAAGGCAGACAAGAGAACAACAGAACAGCTCTTGACATGAGAGGGGACCTGAAGTTGGTAGCCCCTACCTGAAAGCATGTAGTCCCAATATGTGGCTGAGTCCAGGATTTTTATGGGATCAGAACGGGGAAGTATGTGCTCATTGGTCCATAAGTGGGCCTGGACAAAGCACCATTAAATTGGCTAAAAGGCACTGAGGAAGTTCTCACTCTGGTTGTGGACTCTGGCAGCCCAATTTTCAGGCTTTAAGCTGTGCTTGGTTTGAAGGTCCAGTTTTACTGGGGACTCACCCATCTGCCTAGAAATGTGTCTGCCTTCTTCCGCTATCACCAGTACCCACTTTGTTCTGTGTTACTAAAGTATAAACTTGAACAATTTTTCTGCACTAATTTATAGAATCGAGAAATTTTTGGAATGGAACACATCTTTTTGTTGATCTTTGTCAACTTCTTACTTAGAGATATCTACAACATGGTAAAAATAATTATCAGCCTTAGAATAGGAATAGTGTATTTTTTAGCTTCTTTGCCTTCTAGCCATTGATCTGGGTAATTTTTTTTGGGGGGGTGGTAAACAGATGTATTTTATTTATTAATTAAAATATTGTTTTATATTTTATTGAGATATAATTCACACAAAATTCACCCTTTTGCAGTGTATATTCACAGGGTTGTTCAAGCATCACCAGTATCTCATTTTAGAATATTTTTATCATCCCTTCACTAATTAGCAAGAAATCAAATTATAGCTACAACAAGATATCATCTTGTTCTAGTCAGAATGGTTACTATTAAAAAGTCAAAAAATAATAGATGTTGGTGATGATGTGGAGATAAGGGAACTCTTATATGTTGTTGGTGGGAATATAAATTTGTTCAACTTCTATAGAAAACAGTATGAAGATTTCTCAAAGAACTAAATACAAAGCTACCATTGGATTCAGCAGTTGCAATACTGTGTGTATACTCAAGAGAAAATAAGTAATGATATCAAAAAGATACTTACACTTGTATGTTTATTGTGGCACTATTCACAATAGCAAAGATATGGAATCAACATATGTGTCTATCAACAGATGATTGGATAAAAAATGTGGCATATATACACAATGGAATACTATTCATCCATTAAAAAAATTATGTCATTTGCAGCAACATGGGTAGAACTGGAGGTCATTTCCTTAAGTGAAACAAGTCAGATATAGAAAGACAAATATTGAATGTTCTCACTTATAAGTGGGAGTTAAATAATGTGTACACATGGACGTAGAGTGTGGGATGATAGACAATGGTGCCTTGGAAGGGTGAAAGGGTTAAGAGAAGGGTTGATGATGAGAAATTACCTAATGGATACAATGTACATTATTTGGGTGATGAATACCTGAAAGCCTTGACTTCACCACAACATAATTTATGCATATAATAAAATTGAACTTGTACCTCATACATTTTTTTAAAAAGAATATTTTTATCATCCCAAAGGAAAGCTCCCGCCCTTTAGCAATTCTCTCCATTCTCCCATACCTCCTAGGACCTGGAAACCACTGATTGACTTTTTGTCTTTATGGATTTACCTACGCTACCTTGTATATAAAAGGATTCATACAATATGTGGCCTTTTTGTTTCTGGCCTCTTTTACTTAGCATAATGTTTTAAAGGTTATAACATGTATTGCATTTCATTTCTTTTCATTGCTGAATAATATTTCATTGTATGGATCTGACACATTTTATTTATCCATTCATCAATTGATGGACATTTGGATTGTTTCCACTTGTGGTCTATTATGAATAATGCTGCTATGACATTTCTCTGCAAGATTTTGTGTAGACATAGGTTTTAATGCTCTTGGTTATGTACTTAGGAGTGAAACTGCTTGATCAAATGGTAACTTTGTGTTTAACTTTTTTTAAGGACCTGACACATTGTTTTCAAAAGTGGCTGAATAATTTAAAATTTCCACCAGCATTGTATGAAGGTTTCAATTATCCTCACTAATGCTTGTCATTGTCTGTCGTTTTGATTATAACCATCTTAGTATGTGCAAATTTGTATCTCATTGTTGTTTTAATTTGCATTTCCCTAATGATTAATGATGTTAAGTATCTTTTCATGTGCTTATTGACCACTTGTATATTGCAGAAATAGCTATTGAAATTCTTTGTCTATTTTTAAATTGGGTTATTTGTCTTTTTGTGTTGAGTTACAAGAATTCTTTAAATATTCTGGATACAAATCTCCTATCAGATATACAATTTGCAAATAATGCTCCCATTCTGTGGGTTTTTTCACTTTCTTCATGTTTTCCTTTGAAATGCAAAAATACTTTGATAAAGTGTAATTTTATCTGTTTATTATTGCTTTTGGTTTCATAACTAGAAAATCATTGCCTAATTCAAGGTCACAAAGATTTACTACTATGTTGACTTCTTAGAGTTTTATAGTTTTAACTCTCATAATTCATACTCTGCTCTTTTTAAAAAATTAATGCGTATATATAGTGTGAGATAGGAGCCCAATTTCATTCTTGTACATTATATCCGGTTGTCTCAGTGTCTTTTTTTAAAGATGAATTTTTGCTCATTGAACTTCTTTGGTACCCTTGTGAAAATCAATTCACCATAAATAGAAGCATGCATTTCTGGATTCAAAATTTCATTCCATTGACCTGTATGTCTGTCCTTATGCAAGTACCATACTATATTGATTATGAGCACTTTGTATGAAGTTTGGAAATTGGAAATGGGAGTCCTCCAACTTTGTCCTTCCTTTTAGAGATTGTTTTAGCTATTCTGGATCCCTTGCATCCACGTGAATCTTAAGATCTTTTTGCCAATTTCTAAAAAAGGCAGCTGACACTTTCATAAGAATTGCATTGAATCTATAGATCAATTTGGGGAGTACTGCTATTGCAACAATACTAAGTCTTCTAATCCATACATTAATGCCCTTCCATTTGTTCCTTTTTAAGTTTATTTCAAGTATTATTTTTATTTCAAATAGGTTTTTGGGGAACAGGTTGTGTCTGGTTATGTGAACAAGATCTTTAGTGGTGATTTCTGAGATTTTGGTGCACTTGTCATCCAAGCAGTGTACACTGCACCCAATGTGTAGTCTTTTATCCCTTACCCCCTCTCCCTTCCCGAGTCCCCAAGGTCCATTGTATCTTTCGTATGCCTTTGCATCCTCATAGCATAGCTCCCATTTACAAGTGAGAACATATGATGTTTAGTTTTCCATTCCTGAGTTAATTCACTTAGAATAATGGTCTCCAACTACATCCGGGTTGCTGCAAATGCCATTATTTTATTCCATTATATGACTGAGTAGTATTCCATGATATATACATACCACATTTTCTTTACCGCTTGTTGATTAATAGGCATTTGGGCTGGTTCCATATTTTTTCAATTGTGAATGTGTTGCCATAAACAGGTGTGTGCAAGTGTCTTGTTCATATCATGACTTCTTTTCCTCTGAGTAGATACCCAGTAGTAGAATTGCTGTATCAAATGGTAGATCTATTTTTAGTTCTTTAGGGACTTTCCATACTGTATTCCATAGTGGTTGTGCTAGTTTACATTCCCAACAGCAGTGTAAAAGTGTTCCCTTTTCACCACATCTATACCAAAATTTATAATTTTTGAATTTTTAATTATGACCATCCTTGTAGGAGTAAGGTGGTATGGTATGGCATTGTGGTTTTGATTTGCATTTTCCTGAAAATTAGTGATGTTGAGCATTTTTTATATGTTTTTTTGGCCATTTGTATATGGCCCTTGTATATGGCCAAAATTGAGAATTATCTATTTACGTCCATTGCCCAATTTTTGATGGGATTGTTTGTTTTTTTCTTTCTGATTTGTTTGAGTTCTTTGTAGATTCTGGATATTAGTTCTTTGTTAGATGCAGTTTGCAAAGAATTTTTCCCACTCTGTGGGTTGTCTGTTTACTCTGATGATTATTTCTTTTGCTGTAAAGAAGGTTTTTAGTTTAAGCTCCTTCTACTTATTTTTGTTTTTGTTGCATTTGCTTTTGTGTTCTAAGTCAGGAAGTCTTTGCCTAAACCAATGTATAGAAGGGTTCTTCCAATGTTATCTTCTAGAATCTTTATGGTTTGAGGTCTTAGATTTAAGTGTTTGATCCATCTTGAGTTGATATTGTATAAGGTGAGAGATGAGGATCCAGTTTCATTCTTCCACATGTGGCTTGCCAATTATCCCAGCACCATTTGTTGAATAGGGTGTCCTTTCCCCACTTTATGTTTTTGTTTGCTTTGTCAAAGATTGGTTGGCTTTATGTATTTTGCTTTATTTCTGTCTTCTCTATCCTGTTCCATTGGTCTTTGTGCCTATTTTTATACCAATACCTTGCTGTTTTGGTGACTATGGCATTAGAGTATAGTTTGAAGTCATGTAATGTGATGCCTCCGGATTTGTTCTTTTTGCTTAGTCTTACTTTGAGTATGTGAGCTCTTTTTTGGTTCTATGTGAATTTTAAGATTGCTTTTTCTAGTTGTGTGAAGAATGATGATGGTATTTTTATGAGAATTGCATTGAATTTCTAGATTGCTTTTGACAGTATGATCATTTTCACAATATTGATTCTACCCATCCATGAACATGGGATATGTTTCCATTTGTTTGTGTCATCTATGAATTCTTTCAGCAGTGTTTTGTAGTTTTCCTTGTAGTGGTCTTTCACCTCTTTGGTTAGATGTATTCCTAAGTTTTTTTTTTCTTTTTTCTTTTTGCGACTACTGTAAAAGATGTTGTTATTAATTTTGAAGCAGGATATTTCTCTGACCCCTTCATGGGCCTCATGACAGGAGTGCCTCACTTACTCATCCCACAGTTCTCAACCCCTCACAAGAGGGAGCATGCAGGTGAGTGGGTGCAGAAACCAGGGTGAGTGCTTTTGGGCACCAGCAGGAGGAAAACTCATGGCACCATCTTGAAGGGTGCTCACAACCCCTGAAGCTCCAGAATGACTGTTACAGTGGACTTTTAGCTTTGCCATCTGTGGATGGCTTAAGTGTTAATAGCTCAATGGAGGGTCAGTGTGACAGCCTTTTGCACCACATTTGTGTCTCTGAGCTCTTTTCTGGCATCCAGGAAACATGAGGTTGCATGAATGAATTGAAGATGGTAAATGCAGGGGATTATATTGCTGATGAAAGTCGCTCTTAGTGAGATGGGGAGTTGGAAAGGGGACAGGGTGGGAAGGCAATCCTCCCTTGAAGTCTGACCATCCCTGGCCAGACTCCTCTCTGAAGTGACACCATCAAGCTCTGTCTTTGAAGTTAAGCTGCTTCTCTCTGACATGCAACCATAGTCTCAGACGTCCAGCTGTTTCTCCTCTTTTGTTGGCTGAGCCTGGGATTTTTATCTGTACAGGATGGGGGTGGGACAGAACATGAGTGGTTTTGGAAAAGGCAACATTAGAGCAGGAAAACAATGATATAAGTTCTCACTTTGGGCCATGGTGTCAGGCTTTTTGGTGACGGGGGTGTTGTTTTAGGCAGAGCAGCAGTCAGATTCCTCCCAGAGGTCCCCAGCAAAAGGGAACCATTGGCTGAGGCTCTGGTTGTTTGACAGCTTGGAGTTTGATGGCCTCTAGGCAAGAAGAAACAAGTTTTACCAAGTTAAGTATGTGTGGATCAAATATGTGTATTATACAAAGAGGAGTTAAAAGGAAAGAATCTTGTGCCAAAGATTGCAGAAATAAGTGAAATATACTAATCATTCTGAAAGCACCATTTGTAACCTGTCGTATACAGTACAACGAAGGTAACAACAGCAAGCATAGGCAAGACTATAAAGAGAATATGGCTGAAAGGCTAATTATTAACACTTTTTTTTAATTTTTAGCTTGAGATCTCTGATCTCTTCACATTGGTACTTTGGGTGGTCTTCTGGGTTGACGGAGGTAACTCTGTCAGCTTTCCAGGCCTTTACTTGGGTATAATAAATCCAAGAACATATTCCAGTAACCTTCAGTGCTGTAGGAGTAGAAACAAGTACAGCATAAAATCCCTTCCAATCTGGGTTTATAGAGGGAGGAAGGGAAGCAAGTACCTTCATCAGTACTATTTGGGTTGAATAGAAGTGGCCCAAATTCATGGAATTGGGCCTCTGACCGTTGCTCCAGTTACTGTTGGAAATGGGCCAAAGATCGGTGATTTATTTGTCTAGCAAATCAGAGATTTATTTGTCTAGCAAGAAATCATTGGTGAGAAAAGGCTGTCCATACATCATTTCAAAAGGACTCAAACCTAGCTTTAAAGGGCTGTTTTAAATATGTAGTAGAGCTATGGTGAGAAGGGTAGTCTAGGGAATATTAGTCTGAGGGAGATAGTTTTCTGAGGTGCCTTTTTAATAATATCATTTGTCTTTTCTATCTTTCCTGAGCATTGTGGTCTCCAAGCACAATGAAGATGGTAGTGTATTCCTAGTGTCTTTGTGACCTCCTGGGTCACAGCTGCCTTGAACGAGGGGCCATTATCTCTCTGAAGGTACTTAGGGAGGCCAAAGCAAGGAATTCTCTCATTAATCAGTACTTTTATCAACTCAGAGGCTTTCTTTGTCCCACATGGAAATGGCTCTACCCAGTTAGTGAAGGTATCTGTTCATTCTAGAAGATACTGGATGCCCCTTACCTTTAACATATGGGTGAAATTTTTTGCTAGTTTTCCCTCAGCCTGCTGTCCTTTGGGTTCCTGGGTGCAGAAGTGGTCAGTTGAGGGGATGATTTTTAAGGCAAATCTTGCAAGCATTAACAACCTGTTTAACCATTTGTGTCAGGTTTTTGCCTGAGAACAATCTCTAAACCATTTGAAAGGTTTTATCCTTACCCATGTGAAAGGCCTGGTGAAGGCTTTTAAGAACTTTCCATTGTTTGGCAGTCAGTAGATGAAGCTTGGCATCCTCCACTTGTAGCCATCCTGAGGACTGAAAGATGTATCCCCAAGAGGTGCCCCATTCTATTTCCATAGGAGAATACTGAAGTTTTATTTCTCCTATGAGGTCCTCCCAGATCAGTGGGGCTTCAAGTGGATCAGAAATCTGAGGCCCTCTCTCTGCTGACTTAGCTGCTTAGTCTTCCAACCCATTTCCCTCAGTTACTTTATCCATTCCTTTTGGGGGCCTTTACATTGTGTTACTGCCACTTCCTATGGGATGAAAACTGAGGATGATAGTCAATTAATTTCCTGTTGGTATTTAATGGGAGACCCATTAGCTGTGAGAAAGTTCCTCTCTTTCCAGATAGCAGCATGGGCATTGAGGTCTAGGGAAGGATACTTAGAATCAGTGTAAATGTTAACTGCTTTCACTTTGCTTAATTTGAGTGCCCTCGTGAGGGCAACGAGCTCAGCTAGTTGAGCTCTTGTGCCCGAGGAGAGAGACAAGCTTTCAAAAATATCAATCAGAGTAACTATAGCATACCATGTTTTATGGATCTCTTGTTTTACAAATGAATTTCCATTCGTAAAGAGAATTTTGTCTGGGTTCTCTAAGGGGGTTTCCTAGATGCCCTCTCTGGCTGGATACTACTATCTGTTCACAGTCATGTTCAAGCTCTTAGCTTCCCCTGGGAGGAAGGTGGCTGAATTTAGGGATGGACAGCTTCTCGTTTGGACTGCAGATCCCTCTAATAGCAGAGCTTGATACCTGAGGAGGCAGTTATCCATTAGCCAGAGACTCCCCTTAGAAGACCAAAGTCCTGCCACATTATGCAGAGTATAGATGGTTATGTTATTCCCTATGGTTAACTCAGTAACCTCTGCTGACCAGAAAGGCTACTGCTGCAACTGCCTGGAGGCAGGCGAGCTCTCCTTTGGCTACAAAATCAAGCTCCTTACTTAGGTAGCCTACAGGCTTCTGGGCTGGACCCCAGATGGGGGTTAGAACTCCCAAGGCCATTCCCTTTCCTTCTGAGGTATAAAGATTAAACATCTTCCCTATGGGAAGACTAAGGAGTATTGCCTTAAGCAAGGCTTGTTTCAGTTGGTCAAAGGCTTTTCTAGCCTCTGGTTCCCAAATTAGTGAGTTTTAGCTATCCAAGTCTCCTTTATTAGGTGATATAAGGGATGAGCTATTCACTGTACCCAGGTATCCATAGCCTGCAGAATCCTGTAATGCCTAAGAATCCCCTCAGTTGCTTGAGTGTTTTGGGGAAAGGAAAGGAGGAAATGGGATTAATCCTTTCTTTGCTCAATGCCCTGGTCCACTCTGCCAAGACCAGACCTAGGTACTTCACTTAAGTCTGACAGAGCTGAGATTTAGATTTTGAAACCTTGTATTCTTTGTTAGCCAGAAAATTAAGAAGAGCCTTACTGCCCTCCTGAGGGATTTCCTCAGTTGGAGTTCAGAGAATAATGTCATCTATATACTGTAAAACTTTCACCTGAGGATAAAGTAACTCAGAGGGTTCTCTTGACAATGCCTGTCCAAACATGTGGGGGCCATCTCAGAGTCCCTGAGGTAACATCATTCAGTTAACTGGGTGGTTCGGTTGGAGGGATCCTCAAATGCAAACAAATATTGGGAGTTGGGGTGCAATGGTATGCAGAAGAAGGCATCCTTTAGGTCTGGGACTGTGAACTATTTAGTTTCCTTAGGTATTTGAGCTAGTAGGGAATGTGGATTGGGAATCACCAGGTGAACTGGAGCCACAGCCTCATTAACGAGGTGGAGGTCCTAAACTAGTCTCCATTCCCCACTGGGTTTTTGTGCCCTGAATATTGGGGTATTAAAGGGCTGTTCCAGGGTTTGAGGAGGCCTTGCAACCTTAAGTTATCAATGATGGCTTCTAGTCCTTTCTTAACTTCTGGTTTCAGGGGATATTGTTTCTGGTTAGGAAAGGAGGTGAGAGCCTTAAGGTGGACCCAGCGGTAGGGTGGTTGTGGCTCAGCCAATTTTCCCTTGAATTGCCCAAACTTCTGGGTTAATATTAGTTTCCACTAGGGAGAGACAAAAAGTTTGTCCTGTGGCCATCAGGATGGTGGTCCCCGTATGGGTCAGAATATTCCTTCCCAAGAGAGGAGTTGTGCTTTCAGGCATAATTAGAAAGGCATGGGTGAACAAGAGGTCTCCTGAGCTACTACAATTAAGGGGTTGGGAAAAATATTGGATTAAAGGACTTCCTGAGACACCCCTCACTAGTCATGCTAAGAGAGTAGAGGTCTAGGGAAGGATCTCAGATTGGAGATCCTCTCAGATTGGAGAGGAGAACTGAGAGACCAGCTATGGTGTGCAGAGGGAGATCCACTTTCCTCTATTCAGTTTCCAAAATTATGTGGGACTCCTGGATGGTAATGGTGGTCTGGACCACTGGAGCTGGAAAGAGGAACCCTGGGAGCCATCAGTCCTGCTGGACCATTTGGGCAATTGGCTCTGAACCCAGTTACCAGTGTCCCTGGTGACAGTCCACCTTCCAGTGGTCCCCTTTGCAGATTGGACAGGGTCAAGGTGGATTCCTCATGCTGCCTGGGGAATTCTTCCTAAAATTTCCTGGCTTACCACATCTGTAGCAGTTAAGAGGTGCACGTCAGGGATTCTGGGTTTGTGGGCTTGCATGGTGGCCATTGAAGCCCCTGCCTCTTTCCTGTGTCTCCTCTCTCTCTCTTGGGTTTCCCTATCTCTATTATGAAAGATGGAGGTGGTCACTTTCAGGAGTGAAGTACTTCTCTGAAGTACTATCTGGTCTCAGGGCCCATTTCTGCAGCTTCATCCTGATATCATGGGATACCTGAGTAATTACACTTATTTTTTAGTCATACATGTATTTTTAAATACATTTAGGGATTAAGTGTCCCTCAACTGAATCAGGAGATAGAGAGGTGTGCTTTATCAAAGGCCTTCTTAGCCTTTCCAGAAAGGATTGAGCTTTGTATCACATATGGTGTCAGGGAAGGGGTCGAACTTTATCCAACTGGAAGAGAGACAGTACCACTGGATGACCCTAAATGGGATCCCAATGATGGGATGGGAGAATGGAAGAGGAGACACTTTCGGGTGTGCATAATGGAGGACTAGAACTAAGCCTCTCAATTATAGCAAGCTATCCATGATAGACCAGGGATTTGGTGAGAATCAGTAGGGCCCTCAATGGGAACCTGCCCTCTTCCACTCAGAATTTCCCTGCCTCCTGTCCCTATCAGTTGATTCTCACCTTGGTTGCCCTTGGTGTATAGCAGTGCTACTGATTTGTGTACATTGCTTTTGTATCCTGAAACTTTCATTTATCAGACCTAGGAGCTTTTTGGATGAGTCTTTAGGGTTTTCTAGTTATATGATGATATCATTGGTGAACAGCAACAGTTTGACTTCATCTTTACCGATTTGGATACCCTTTATTTTTCTCTTCTCTGATTGCCTTGGGTAGGACTTCCAATACTATGTTGAATAGAAGTGGTGAAAGTGGGCATTCTTGGCTTGTCGAAGTTCTCAGGGGATTGCTTTTAACATTATCCCATTTAGTATAATGTTGGCTGTGAGTTTGTCATAGATATCTTTTATTACTTTAAGGTATGTCCCTTCTACACCAGTTTTACTGAGAGTTTTAATCATAAAGCAATGTTGGATTTTATCGAATGCTTTTCTGCGTCTATTGAGATGATCATGTGATTTTTCTTTTTGATTCTATTTATGTGGTGTATCATGTTTATTGATTTATGTATTTTAAACCATTTTTGAATCCCTGGTATGAAACCAACTTGATCATGGTGGATTGTCTTTTTGATATGCTGTTGGATTTGGTTAGCTAATATTTTGTTGAGAATTTTCGCATTAACGTTCATCAGAGACGTTTGTCTCTAGTTTTCTTTTTTTGTTATGTTCTTTCCTGGTTTTGGTAGTAGGGTGACACTGGCTCCATAACATAATTAGGGAGAGTCCCTCTTTCTCTATCTTTTGGAATAGTTTCAGTAGAATTGGTATCAAATCTTCTTTGAATGTCTGATAGAATTCAGCTGTGAATCCATCTGGTCGTAGACTTTTTTTTGTTGGCAATTTTTAAATTACCATTTCAATCTTGCTATTTGTTATTGGTCTGTTCAGAGTTTCTATTTCTTCCTGTGTTAATCTAGGAGGGTTTTATATTTCCAGGAATTTATCCATTTCCTCTAGGTTTTTCAGTTCATGCACATAAAAGTGTTTATAGTAGCCTTGAGTGATCTTTTGTATTTCTGTGGTGTTTCCTGTTTTGTTTCTAATTGAGCTTATTTGGATCTGCTCTCTTCTTGTCTTGGTTAATCTCACTAATGTTCTGTTAGTTTTGTTTATCTTTTCAATGAACCAGCTTTTTCTTTCATTTATCTTTTGTATTTATTTTTGTTTCAATTTCATTTAGTTCTGCTCTGATCTTTGTTATTTCTTTTCTTCTGTAGGGTTTGGGTTTGGGTTTGATTTGTTCTTGTTTCCATAGTTCCTCAAGGCATGACCTTAGATTGCATATGTGTGTTCTTTCAGACTTTTTGATGTAGACATTTAATGCTATGAACTTTCCTTTTAGCACCTCTTTTGCTCTATCCCTGAGGTTTTGTTAGGTTGTGTCATTACTATCATTCAGTTCAAACAAATTTTTAATTTCCGTCTTGATTGTATTGTTGACCCAAGGATCATTTAGGAGCAGACTATTTAATTTTCTTGTATTTGCATGTTTTCGAGGGTTCCCTTTGGAGTTGATTTCCAATTTTATTCCACTGTGGTCTGAAAGAGTACTTGGTAAAATTTTGATTTTCTTAAATTTATTGAGACTTGTTTTGTGGTGTATCATGTGGTCTATCTTGGAGAATGTTCTATGTGCTGACGAATAGAATGTATATTCTGCAATCATTGCACATAGAATGTTCTGTAAATATCTGTTAAGTCCATTTGTTGAAGGATATAGTTTAAGTCCATTGTTTCTTTGTTGACTTTCTGTCTTGATGAGAGTTCAGTCAGTGGGGTACTAAAGTCCCCAGTATTATTATATGCTATTTATCTCATTTCTTGGGTCTAGTAGTAATTGTTTTTCACATTTGGAATCTCCACTGTAAGGTGCATATATATTTAGAATTATGATATTTTCCTGTTGGACTAGTCCTGTTATCATTACATAATGTACATCTTTGTCTTTTTAACTACTCTTTCTTTAAAGTCTGTTTTGTCTAATATAAGAATAGATACTTCTATTGGCTCTTGGTGTTCATTTGCATGGAATATATTTTTCTACCCTTTAACCTTAAGTTTATGTAAATCCTTTTATGTTAGGTGAGTTTCTTGAAGACAGCAGAACCTTGCTTGGTGAATTTTTATCCATTCTGCCATTCTGTGTCTCTTAAGTTGAGCAATTAGGCCATTTATATTCAATGTTGGTATTGAGATGTGAGGTACTTTTCTATTCATCATGCCATTTGTTGCCTGAACACCTTGTTTTTTTTTCATTGTGTTATTGTTTTATAGGCCCTGTGAGATTTGTGCTTTAAGAACCTTAAAAAGTTTCTATTTTGGTGTATTTTGAGAATTTTTTTCAAAATTTGGAACTCCTTTTAGTAATTCTTTTAGTATTCATTTGGTAGTGACAAATCCTCTCAGCATTTGTTTGTTTGAAAAAGACTTTATCTTTCACTCATTAATGAAGCTTAGTTTTGCTGGATACAATATTCTTGGCTGATAATTTGTTTTTTTTTTTTTTAAAGGAGGATAAAGATAGGATCTCAATCCCTTCTAGCTTGTAGGGTTTCTGCTAAAAAATCTGCTGTTTGTCTGATAGGTTTTCCTTTACAGGCTACCTGATGCTTTTGCCTCACAGCTCTCAAGATTGTTTCTTTCGTTTTGACTTTAGATTACCTGATGACTATGTGCCTAGGTAAAGATCTTTTTGTGATGAATCATCTGGGTGTTCTTTGAGCTTCTTGTACTTGTATGTTTAGATCTCTAGAAAGGCCAGGGAAGTATTCCTTGATTATTCTCTCAAATATGTTTTCCAAACTTTTAGATTTATCATGTTTCTCATGAACACCAATTATTTAGGTTTGGTTGTTTAACATAATCCCAAACTTCTTGGAGGCTTTGTTCATGTTTTTCAAACTTTTTTTCTTTGTCTTTGTTGGATTAGGTTAATTTGAATGCTTTGTCTTTGAGCTCTTAAGTTCTTTCTTCAGAGAGGGAATATGGGGAGATTATGGCTTCCTCTGCTGCATCGTACAGGTCACCAGGGAAGTGGGGGAATGCCAGCAGTGGCCTGCCTCTCCCAGCTCTTATGTAGCCAGAAAGGCTCACTTTCACCATGCCCCACCAACAGCACTGAGTTTACATCCAGACAGCCAGTGAGCAGGGCTGAGTTATTGCCCCAGGCTACAAACCTCCCCACTGAGAAAGCAAGCCAGGCTTTCAGGCCTTTTCCATCCCTGCCTGCCATGTCTTCTGTGCTTGTACCTGCTCTTTGCATGCACCGTCCCCACCCCCCACCAATTCTGCCCCAGAAATTTTGTGCCAGGTCAAAATTATTAAAAAGTTCATCCGGAAGTTTTCTTCATCCTGTGGTCCTTCCCCAATTCTACTGGCAGTCCTCCCAAAGGACCCCTGTGAGATGAAGTCAGAAATAGCTTCCCTGGGGACCAGGAGTCCTGCTGGACCAGCTCTTCCCACTGCTTCTTCTACTTTTATATTTCACTTGGCTCTCTAAATTTGTTTCAGCTTTAGGTAAGGTTAAATCTTTCTCCTGTGATCTTGTTTTTCAGGTTCCCCAGGGAGAATTTGTGTTCAGATATGGACTTTCTCCGTCTCACACTTTGGGCACTCAGTTTTTCAACTGTCTCACAGAATTTGCAGCAGGAAGCTTCTTCTTTCAAAGGGTCTGTAATTTTTTGTTTGTTTGTTTTCCCAGTATGTTCCTGCAGTAGGTCTTGGAGCAAAAGTTCATAATGTGAGTGTCCACATGTTGTTCTGTTAATCTGAGTGGGAGCTGCAAGTGAGTCCTGCCTCCTGTCTTCCATATGTTGTCTCAGTTATGTTTTATAGTTTCTGGTGTACAAGTGATCCATGTTTTTTGTTAAATTTATTCCTATTTTATTCTGATACTTTTGTAAATATAATTGTTTCCTTAATTTCTTATTCAGATTATATGTTCGTAATGTACAAAAATACAATTAATCTTTGTATATTGAGCTTGTATTCTGCAACTTTGCTGTACTTATTTGTTTTAATAATTTTTGTGTCAATTTCTTAGTATTTTCTAAATACAAGATCCTGAATAGGAATGATTTTTTTCTATTTCTTGATTTTAGAACGAAAGCATTCAATCTTTCACAATTAGACATAATTTTAGCTGTTGTTGTTTTGCAGATGGCCTTTATGCAGTTGAAAAAGTTTCCTTCTGTTTCTAGTTTAATGAGTGTTTTTATCATGAAGCAATGTTAGGTTATGTCAGAGGATTTTACTTTATAGAAATGATCATGTGCTTTTTGTTTTGATCGTGTTAGTATGGTGTATCACATTAGTTGATTTTCATTTATTAAGCCAAATTTGTACTGTTGAGATAAATTCCAGTTAGTCATGTTATGTAACTTTTTGTAAGTGTCACTTTGGTTTGCTGGCATTTGAAGATTTTGCATTAATGTTCATAAGAAACATTGGTCTGTGGGTTTCTTTGTTTTTGTGATTTCTTTGGTTTGGTATTATGGTAATACTGGTCAAATAAAATAAAATGGGAAGTGTTTTCTCATCTTCTATTTTTTTTTGGAAGAGTTTGTGAAAGATTGATGTTAATTCATTTTAAAATATGTAGTAAACTGAACCAGTGAAGCCATCTAAGTCTGGGTTTTTCTTGTGGGATTTTTTAAATTGTTAATTCAATATTTCTAGTTATTGTAGATCTACTCAGATTTCTGTTTCTTTTAGAATCAATTTTGCATCTTTTCAGAAATTTGTCCATTTCGTCTAGGCTATCAAATTTTTTTTAGCTTACAATTGTTTAAATCATTCTCCTATAATCTTTCAAAATAAAAGTTCTATAAGTTTGGCGGTGAAGTCCCTTTTTTCACTCCTGATTTTAATAACTTGAATCTTCTATTTTTCTCATGGTCACTCTAGCTAAAGGTTTGTCAATGTTGACTTTTTTTTTTTTTTCAAGACAGAGTTTCATTGTATCACCCAGGCTGGAGTGCGGTGGCGCAATCTTGGCTCACTGCAACCTCCTCCTCCCTGGTTCAAGCAATTCTCCTGCTTTAGCCTTCCAAATAGCTGGGATTACAGGCATATGCCACCATGCCCAGCTAATTTTTGTATTTTAGTAGAGATGGGGTTTCACCATGTTGGCCAGGTTGGTCTTGAACTCCTGGCCTCAAGTGATCCACCCACCTTGGCCTGCCAAAATGTTGGGATTACAGGCATGAGCCACCACACCCAACCACTGTTGACTTTTTCAAATAAGCAAATATGATTTTGTTTATTTTTAAAGTTGTTTTTTGTATTATCTATTTTACTTGTTTCTGCTTGAATCTTTATTATTTCCTTCCTTCTGCTTGCTTTGGTTTTAGTTTACTCTTTTTTTATTTTCTTTGGTTTCCTATGGTAGAATACTGTGTTATTGATTTAAGAACTTTTCTTTATAATACAGGCATTTACAACTATAAATTTTCCTCTAAGGACTGCTTCAGCAGCATTTGTAAATTTTGATGATGTTTTGTTTTTGTTTTCATTCATCTCAAAATATTTACAATTTGCCTGAGATTTCTTCTTTGACCCTTCTTTTACAAGGATGTTGTTTAATTTCTACATATTTGTAAATTTCCCAAATTTATTTTGGTAGCTGGTTTCTAATTTCATTTCATCATGGTTGAGAAACACACTTTGTATGATTTTAATCATTTTATATTTATTGAGGCTTGATTATGACCTAACATGTGGTCTATAATAGAGAATGTTCCATGCATACTTAAGTAGAATGTGTATTCTGCCATTGTTGGGCAATATTCTATATATTTCTGTTAGATATAGTTGGTTTACAGTATTGTTCAAGCATCTGTTTCCTGGCTGATATTTTGCCTAGTTTTTCTACCCATTACTGAAAGTGAGGTATTAAAGTCATAAATTGTTTTGTTGAATTGTCCATTTCTCCATTCAATACTGTTTTTTTTTTTTTGGCTTCATGTATTTGAGGTTCTTTCGTTAGTGCATACATGTTTTTAATTGCTTTGTCTTCCTGATGGCTTGCCTGTTTTATCATTACAATATGCCCATTTTTGTCTCTGGTTTCACTTTTTCTTTTACAGTCTGTTTTATTTATTTTTTGGGGTTATGATTTCTTTGGACTGGTGTTATGGTAATACTGGTCAGATAAACTGGGAAGTGTTTCTCATCTATTTTTTTGGAAGAGTTTGTGAATGATTTATGTTGATATAGCTACTTGAGTTCTCTTTTGTTTACTCTTTGCATGATATACACTGGTTCATCTTTTAATATCAATTTGTATGTCTTTGAATCTAATGTGTGTCTCTTGTAGATAGTATATAATTATATCATTTTTCCTTTTATTTGTTTTGTCAATCTCTGTCCTTTGAATGAAGTGTTTCATCCATTTGCATTTAATGCTTTTACTGAAAAGGTTGGATTTATGTCCACCATGTTGGTATTGGTTTGTGTTTCATGTCTTTTTTGTTCCTTGATTCCTCCATTACTGCCTTATTTTTTTAAAATAGACATTTTCTAGTATATCACTCTAATTTCCTTATTGCCTCTTTTACTGTATTTTAAAAGATATTTTGTTATTAGTTGCCCTAGAGCTTATATTTAATAATTACAACTTTGAAATATCCAGTTTGGATTAATACAAACTTGATTTCAAAATTGTACACAAATTTTATTTCACTAGGCCAGGCGACGTGGCTCACACCTATAATCCCAGCACTTTGGGAGGCCGAGGCGGGCAGATCACAAGGTCAGGAGATCGAGACCATCCTGGGTAACATGGCGAAACTCCCTGTCTACTAAAAATACAAAAAATTGGCCAGGTGTAATGGCACATGCCTGTACTCCCAGCTACTCAGGAGGCTGAGGCAGAGAAATCGCTTGGACCTGGTAGGCGGAGGTTGCAGTGAGCTGAGATCGCGCCACTGCACTCTAGCCTGGGTGACAGAGCGAGACTCCAACTCAAAAAAAAAAAAAAAAATTTTGTTTCACTGTAGCTACATTTCCTGACACTTTTTTGTGCTCTTATTGTCATAAAATTATAAAAATACATTATCAAACTTGAGTATTTAGAAATATCTTAAAGTTTTAGTTTCCTCACCAGGAAAAATGGAGAGATAATGACAGTTATGATCTGCAAGTGCTATTGTTAATACTAAATGACACAATCAGTGTGATCCTATCATAGCATAAGTGCTGGTCCTACTAAGGACTCAAAAAATGTTTTATAAAGTTGATGAAGAGGGCAGATAATTAATTGGCCACTCTAATACCCTAAGGAAAGGAAAATTTTTTACCTAACAGAGTTTTTTTTTTTTTTTCTCCATTCTTAAATAGCCTCGTCTTAACAATCTTCTTCATATCCTTGTCTGGGATTTTCTACATGTTGATTCCAGACTAATATCCTAGCACCCTATAAATGAAGTTTTTCTGCTCCTTCTACTTGGAAATTATTTATTTGGCTTCCCTAAACCTCTTATTTTAAACACTAGTTATACAGTTAGTTTTTATGAGCTCTTTTGCAATGGATGTTATACAGTCTTCTTCTCAAAAATGCCTTTACAATGGATGTTATCTTTGGCCTTCTTCTGATCATTTTTTCCCTATATTAATCACAATTTTTATTGTTTTCTATAAATATGAAGCCTAAAACTAGTCCTATTAAAATATGAATTAAATTATGAAATAATTATGGATTAAATTAAATTAAAAGGTCCTTATAGGATTTTATGGCCCTCCAACTCCATTTGAAATTATATATAATAGGCACTTAATAGAGCATGCTTCAAAGCAACCTTTGAAATTCCATGTGCTTATTCATTCTCTGTACCTACTTTATCCCTTCAATTAAAAACACGCAAGAAGTCCTCAGAGAACATTGAAGATGTGTTGTGAGAATCCTGTGAGAAAGCCATATGCTACACATTCATATTAAAATAACAGAGTACATTGAGGTGTAAAATTTATTAGTCGCCTCTCTTCTTCTGTAGACATAACTCATATTAATCCTGTTTGAAAGTTATTACTTTTATTTTTTTGTGGTGTTTTGGACCAAAAGATACCTCCCCCATTTTCTTTTTCAGACATGCAAGGCTATACTGAAAAGCTCCTAATGCCTTCCCCTTTACAAATAGAAAAGCTGTTTATATCGAATTATGTTTCGGGAGTCAAAAGCTCAGAGTTTCACATACAAGTGGAACTCTACATCCTGCCCTCTACTTATACCCTCTCTACGACATCTCGTCCATGGTTTATAGGAATCCTGGAATTGTAGAAATTCAACCACTGTTGATGGTTTTCCTCACCTCATCCTCAACTCTCAGAGACAACAATGGTGCCATGTGTTCATTATCTGAACGTTGATATATCTGACAATCACACATACTCAGAGATCAGTGAAGAAAGCCTGCATTTTAGCTTTACCAGGTAGTGAATTTTTTCACCAGATCTTAAAATCATTGAGAGAAGGGAGCATAGTTGGGTCCCCAGAGGCTAGATAACTGTTTGACCCCCTCCAAATTTAAGAAATTATTGATAATGAAACCAAGAACAAAGAGGTGTAAATAAAAAACATAAAACCCACGAAACAAAAACAAATCTACTACAACAATTAGAATTGGCTAAGAATAAGGGAAGGAATCTGACAGACCATCTTTTGTAAGATTGTAAGACAACCTTTTAGTTACCCTTGCTTAATAAAATACAGGCAGTGTGCTATAAAGAAAAGAGTAGTCTTCCTTTGAAAAATGTCTTTAGATTTCAACCTCACCATTGTCTAGCTGAACATGCACATAGTAATACAGTCTATAAGGGGTAGAAGTTATTATTAATAAAAAGGAATAATGATAATCTCCAGGAAAAGCCCCAGTAGTTTTTGATTTTTAAAATCTTACATAACAGAATTCTAAATTTATTTGTTCAGTGGAGTTTCCTAAAATCACTGTATGTCATAATACACCACTGCTTTTTTTTTTTTTTTTTTTTTTGGAGACGGAGTCTAGCGCTCTCACCCAGGCTGTAGTGCAGTGGCGCAATCTCGGCTCGCTGCAAGCTCCGCCTCCCGGGTTCACACCATTCTCCTGCCTCAGCCTCTCTGAGTAGCTGGGACTACAGGCGCCCGCCACCACGCCCGGCTAATTTTTTGTATTTTTAGTAGAGACGGGGTTTCACCGTGGTCTCGATCTCCTGATCTCGTGATCCGCCCGCCTCGGCCTCCCAAAGTGCTGGGATTACAAGCGTGAGCCACCGCGCCCGGCCACCACTGCTTTTTATAAGACGGGCATTTCAAGTGAATACAGAACTTGAAAGCTAGCAGACAGTACATAGTAGCCAACATGATAGTAAGCACTAGATCAAACTAAAGCAATTATAAATATATACATATCTGTGAGGTAAGACTCCTGATATATTCAGCTTCTGGAATACTTCATTAGTGAAATCTAGATTCATCATGTTCTAAAACTGACAAGTGCTTTAGAGGCCATCTATTCATGAGATGCAACACACCAACAGAAACAAATTTGGGCAGAGCAACACCGTATACCTGATGCTGTTTTTCTGGTTTGCTTACTCTGGGCAGTATAACTTTGAACAACAGTTAGAAAGTGTATAAATATTTGTAACTTTTCTTTTTTATTTCTTTTCTGAATTTCTTTTTTTTTAGCGTCAGGGTCTTGCTCTGGAGTGGACTTTAACGGTAGCAAAAGAAATCCAACATTATGTGATGTGATGGATGATAGACAATGGATACTTGGAAAGGTGAGGGGATGAAAGGAGGGTGGATGATGAGAGATTACTTAATGGATACAATGTATATTATTTGGGTGATGCATACACTAAAAGCTCTAACTTCACCACTACACAATCTACTCATGTAAGAAAATTGCACTTGTACCCCAGAAATTTCTACAAATAATTTTTAAAAAGGAAATCCTGCATTATGTGATGAAATAAAGCCTAATTGTAAACAAGTATAATTAATAATCTTGGAGTTCTAATAAAATTTTTATTTCATGTTATAAAGAGACACAATTTTCTCAAACTTTGAATCTGGTTTTGTTTGAATACCTGTTCCCTTTGTTCTCCTGATTCACTTTTTCATTCTAAAGTGTTCTTGTCCCACTGCCTTCTGTAGTTCGGTGTCATATTTGTGCACCTGTCTTCTAATTCTCACCCTCTATTAATAGGCTTGCTCCAAGTACAGCCTTTATCACTCAATAGTTAGAGATGATTGACTTTTCCTCTCAGGTTGCTAGAATTCTTGCTGTTTTTATGCATTATCAAAGTGAATTTATTCTTTTATGCAAACTGCCTACTGACACTTAAAATTTCTGCCCCAAAGTATTTCATGCCACTTCTATTTGTATTTCTTGGTGAATGCCAGCCACACGGTCATACCTCATCTAAAGGTGCAAGAAAGCAGAAAGCATGCCCTAGAATCTTTCCATATTTGGTACTCATATAACAATGATTTCATGATGGTCAACGATATTGGCTTTTGGTAGTGCGTGGTTGTGTCTTGACTTCTCTCTTTAGGTACTGTGGAGAGTTGAAAGCTTTGCTTAGAAAGCTTTCAACTCATCTGGCCCGGCGCGGTGGCTCACGCCTGTAATCCCAGCACTTTGGGAAGCCGAGGCGGGCGGATCACAAGGTTAGGAGATCGAGACCATCCTGGCTAACATGGTGAAACCCCATCTCTACTAAAAATACAAAAAATTAGCCGGGTGTGGTGGCGGGCACCTGTAGTCCCAGCTACTTGGGAGGCTGAGGCAGGAGAATGGCATGAACCCAGGAGGTGGAGCTTGCAGTGAGCAGAAATTGTGCCACCGCACTCTAGCCTGGGTGACAGAGCAAGACTCCATCTCAAAAAAACAAGAAAACAAAAACAAAAACAGAAAGATCCACTCATCCTTGAATGTAGTGTGCAAGCCAGCCTATCATTCGCTTGTTTCCGTGCCGGACACAGCCACAGCATGTTATTTGAAGATGTACATCACTGCTTCCTTAAGTCATTGTTTCAGCAAAGTACTGCTCTCCTTTAACTCACTGCTCAAACAACAGGTGGCTATTTGGCTCTAATCCTTTATAAGGCCACTTCAGTTAAGAGGTATGTGAGTTATGTCATGATAAATTTTCTTTAAAGTTCCTGTCTTGTCATGTTGCTGACTTAATTACTAATATTGGGTGATCTTGAATATGTTGTTTACTGTCACTAGGCTTTAGATGTCTTATCTGCTATGAAAGTTGTAATTTTTTTTCTGTATACGGTTCTTCTAACTCTTCGTTATGCCACTTCACTCCATGGCCCCCACTAGTCCCGCCATAGAAATCATGAGCATTTTCCCTCAGGAAGAAAGATCAATATTCAGAGAGATTCTCTTCATCATGTTGCCAGGAGCACATATGCCTCATAACAATAACAGATGAGAAAATATAATATGAAATGAGTGTAACCTTAATTAAAATGCCTTCCTGTTGCTAATTCTATAGTCAAAATGCAAAATTAATAGGATTTTTTTTTGGTTCACTTTTAATGATCTTTGGACTCTTTCCAAACTATTTCTTCTTCTTCCTTTTTTTTGGTCGGGGTGGAGGGGACACACTGATGATGATGAATCAGATTAGACTTGCTAAAGTAGAAATGTTTACATTTCCTAAGAAGCTTCGTGTTTCCCTCAATATTGGATGTGACATATTCTCCCTGTAATATATTCAGGTGGAATTGAATTCAATCTTAAAGTGTATTTATTTTTACATTCATTACACAAGCTTTAAATGATTTTGGCATCTAAATGAGTGCATTTTTCTCTCACTAAAATGGAAAAAAAAGAATTCCTAAAAACTGTTACCTCTTCTGCTTGATTTGAAATTGTACCTTTCAGAAGATCAGTTGATCTTAAGTTCATATTATCAGTGGACTGTCCCAAAAATAGCTAGTTGAATTTTGCTGGGAATCCATCTCCTAGTTTACTTACTTACTAATAACTATTTTTATATGAGTTTAAATGTTTATAGAAATTGAAGGTTTTTTTAATGGAACAAAGATTATACAAAAGTGAAAACACTTAAAATTATAATATACTTAAATCTATTATTTGTATCATATTTATTAATGTTTAAAATGCTTTGACATTTTGATGATTTTTCTAAAAAAGTCTAAGTGAACAATATTTATATCCATGTATTCATGTTTAGACAAGAAATACTTGGAGGTCGGCTATCTTTTAGTCTGAAATTTTCTGTGCTTATTTTTTTAGGTATCAATTCAAAATGTTCATTATTTCAGATGTGGCAATTCTGTAACAGTTATTTTTAAAATGATTCCAGCTGGTTTATGTCAGAGTCCTCAGTATCAATTTTCTCTGTTCTTTTAGGAGTAGTTTTGGGCTCTTTTAGTTACCTATTGCTGTATTATAAACCACTCCAAAACTTAGAAACTTAAAATAACTGTTCTATTACTCATGATTCTGTGGGTCAGGAATTCAGGCAGTGCTCAGAGCGGAAGGCTTGTCTCTGTTTCACCTGGTATTGGCTGAAAAAGTTCAACTGGGGTCAAGGGATCCAAGATGGTCTACTGGTGGTGAATGTTGGCAGGGTCTTTTTGTCCTCCTCCATGTGTCTTGGCTCTCTTCACATGGTTGCTCATCATTCAGTTGTCTTGCCCATGTTTCTTTATGTAAAAGATAACATTCTGCAGAAACTAAGAAAAATATTGCAAGACCTGTTAAGACGTAGACCCATATCTGCATAGGGTCACTTCCACCACATTCTACTGGTCAAGCAAGTCGCAAGGATATCCTAGATTGAAGGAAGGTAGAAATAGACTGTACCCTTTGCTGGGATGGGTGGCATGGTCCTATTGGAAAGGAGGTATTGTTGTAGCCATTTTGGAAAACAATATACTACAAACAGAAATGAATAAATTCCATGTCTAAGGCTACAACTTTATGTTCTTCTGCCCAAATTATAACCTAACAGTTTACTGTATGAAAATCTCTATCTTTGTGTTTCTGTTTGGAAGCTGTTGAATGTCTCGATAAATATAATTGAAGAGTTCAACATCCTGTGTTTCAAATCTTTGGTAGTTTGATGTGGTTTGGAGTATGCCTCACAAAACGAATGAGTGTGGGAACACTATCAGCAGTATCAGAGCATTCATTCTTCATACATATCTTGAGGACTCACAATAGTCAAGTATAGTCCCAGGCACTGGATACACAAATAAAGATAAATGAGAAGTGGTGTTATTCTATAGTATTTGACCTATTGGTCACAACTCTTCCCTTCCTTGTCATGATAATATGCATTCACAGCCTCCTCTGGGGCTGCCCCCAATGTTGGGTTTGTTCATATGATTTGCTTTTGCCAAAACAATGTTAGCAGATATGATGAAAGCAGTTGTACAAAATGTGCTTGTGCAGTGCAGGTTGAGTTATTGATTGTTCCTCCATCACCATAAGTAGAAACTGGGCCCCAGAAGTAATACACATACAGATCTAAGCAAGGACTCATGTCCAGTCTGACCCACAGCTTGATGAAGAATAGGCCAAAAAGGCAGCCTAGATCAGGCAACTACTGGGTTATTCTTCTACACTCAAAAGCTACCTGAAGCCAGTCATGATGATCCATGTCTGTAGTTCCAGCTACTCCAGAGGCCAAGGCAGGAGCATCACTTTGCTCAGGATTTCAAGAGTATAATGTCCCATAATTGTCCCTATGAGTAACCACTGCAGTCCAGCCTAGGTGCATAGAGAGGCTGTCACTTAAAAAATGAAAAACCTTCCTGAAACAATATTCTGTCTTGTAAGGAAGAATGACATATAAACTATTAATTGTACCATAATGCCATATGTGCAGCAATAAAGATCTTTATAAAGGGGCATCACTTTGCCTGGGAGTAGGTATGTGTGGTTTTTAGTAGGGCAATAAAGAAGATGTTTTAGAAGGTGACACAAAGATGAGTCTTAGAGAACAAATGAAAGGATATCTAAGACTTTACAAAGGAGGAGGAAATATTTTAAGCCCAACTCAGTGTGAGCAAAGGCATAAGGATAAATTCTAATGGTGTGAAGAAAACCATATAAACAGTTTATTGTTCTTTGAAATGTAATAAGTGAGAGAGACCTGCTTTACCAAGAGACAGAAACCTTTAATTTGGCTTTACAATGGATTCTAATTCCAAGAGATTTCTAGGCTGACAATAACTAGGATTGACATAAACTTTGTTGCTCTGGCTAAACATTTTAGAGTGCATGCTCTACTAAAATTAATATGAGCACAGACAGTTCCATTGTTTCTGCCTTTACAAATAATGAAATTATACTTCAGTCAAAAATTTCAGTTGCACAGCCGAGAAAGGGCACAGACAGTAATTGGAGACATGATTTAAAAAAGGAAAATTGTTAATTGAAAATTAACAAGAAGTAATATTACATTGCATGGTATTTTATATAAAAATTAGAGGTCGTTCTCCTTTCAAATGGTAGCTGTGCATCTAAAATAAGTTTATAAATTAAACTATGTTAGATATAATTATAAAGATATTCCAACAGGAAATTATTTTTAGAAATATGGATGTTTCATAAGTATAATTTTCATATGATACTTTTTAAAAAGAAGTCTTGTGTTTATGTAAAGTTAAAAATCAGTCAGTGACTCCTATTTTACTCTGAATTTTAGAACTTAAAGGGTCTTTCAATGTCTTTTATTCTTAATTCAGACCTTATTTAATTTTCTGGTTATGACCTTTGCTAGCTGTGAGAGCTTACATAAATTTCTAAACCTCTCTAAACCTCAGTATCTTCATCAGTAAAATGAGGAAATCCTTGACTGTATATAAAGCTGTCACGGTAATGAAATGAGATCTTATAGAGACAAGTGCCCAGCTCACAATGTGACACATATACTCAGTAAATATTAGCTATTTACTGTTATTTTCAGGATAACAGTAATAACATCACTAATAATTACGATTGGTACTTAGTCCTATAGTTGAAGAAACAAGAAGCTTGGAGAACTTAAAGAATTTGGGCAATGATGTCTGCTTAGTAGCTTCAGAACCTGAAAAACATTTTGGTCAGTGACTTTCACACTGGTGTCTTTCTCTGTGTAAGGCTGCTCCTCTCACTGAGTTTTTAAGAAGTTCATGATGGAAGTGAGAAGTGATTCTGGAAACCACTATACCAGTGAAGCTGCCTTGAAACAGAAAGGACATGAATTACTAAATGTCAACATAAAAAAGGTGGGAGATTGTCCTCAAATATGTGTGTCATCAAATACAAACATTTTAATTTGAATAATTGCATTAAGATAAGCTTTTGTTTCTGGGAATTCTCCATTTGTGATAAGCAACTTTGCTTGTAGTTTCCAAGCTTGTAGTCAAATTCCAACAAAAGAGGTAGAAAGTTTTTATGTGAAACTGTGAGACCATTAACTAAAGTTAAACAAAAAGGCTACTATTTCGTTTAGAGTGTATAACTGTTGGCACTTTCAATTTTATCCAAATGACTGCACACAGCCCTACTTCAATTTCATTATGAAGGTAAAATTAGAAAAGCTAAACATTAAATCTTCTAAGAAAATGTAATTTGATTTAATGTCATTAAAAGCCAGTGCAAAATAGAGGAGAATATGAAGCTGACTTAACTGCTTCTGTGCTGAATAGAACAACAGCCCTTATACCATTCCCCTGCATGCTCCCAGCTATACCTGTAGAAGCTCACTTTTACCCATTAGCTCAGTCATTTCATGGTCTACCATTTGAGGAACACACATGTATTCTATTAGCAGTAATGAATTAATGGGGGATGTGTGGTAATATGATAGCAAAATTCAGTAAAAATTCTATTTGAACTTCATTCTGTGGGATACGAACATAACCCACAAAGGAATACTCTGATCTACAGTGAAGAATAATTTGCCTACTGCTCTGGTTTGCAATTAATGAAAAGTCCTCAGGAAATCCCAATTTCTGATTAAAGAGAGTTGATTATGATTAATGTATCCAAATTAACTGCTAAAAAAGAAGCCACCTCACAATGATCTACGTTGTTCCTCCAATTTTGAATTCCTAAGGCTATTCCTATCTGTTTCCTTTTCTCTAATCCTTAAAGATGTATATTTTGGTTTTAACTTTTGGCTTTTGGTTAGCCAGACAATATGTGTCATTTGTTTCCATATGTAGAAAATATTCAAGGGCCTATGAATTCTCTTTTCTCCCCTCTCTAACCTTCTGTAAAAATAGTATCATTGATGTTTGCACCAAGTTGCCATAAAACCAGGATGTCAACCTCGAATGCACCTGATTCATACGTACAAACATCCTCACTCCAGAGTCTTTACTCTTAGCTGTTGTCCTGTGCTGTTTCCCATGGCACTGGGGTGAAGTTTAAGGAGAACCAAAGACATGTTTTCAGGCAAATAGGGCATGGAAGGCTACTCATGTCATTTTTCAATTTGGTTTCCTTAGGTAAGTAAGTAAATACATTCTTGCAGACAAAATTTTTGTAGCATTATACATTTTTGCATTTTTCAGAGTATTTACAAATGCTTTTGTGAGGAATTTGAATATCACTAGATGCCATTTTAAAGTAGAAGTCTCTCGTGTAGTACAGTCGACCCTCAGTATACACGGGGCGGTGGTACCAGGACGTCCACAAATACCCAAATCTATGCATGGTGAAGTCTCACACTTGGCCCTGTGGAATCTGTGTATATAAAAAGTTGGCTTTCTGTATGCGCAGGTTTTACATCCCAGGATGGCTGTATTTTCCATCTGTGTTTGCTTGAAAAAAAATCCGTGTCTAATTGGACGCATGCAGTTAAAACCCATGTTGCTCAAGGGTCATCTGTATTTATGTCAGAAAGTTTCTCCTTCTATCAGAATCATATATGTAGTTTAAAAGCAGCCAGAAATTATTGTAATTTGTGAGCTACAATAGTTAGAGTTAGTCAAAAAAATTAATATTTAATTCAGTTAGGTTACACAATGTAATTCAGTAAGCTTACACAATACCTTTTCTCCCACCAGAATTTATTTCCTTGCTTCTCTTATACATATTTTGGTTTTTAATTTTTAAAGATTTATTTTATTTTCTTTTTTCTTATCATACTTTAAGTTCTAGGGTACATGTGCACAACGTGCAGGTTTGTTACACATGTATACATGTGCCACGTTGGTGTGCTGCACCCATTAACTCATCATTTACATTAGGTATTTCTCCTAATGCTATCCCTCCCCCAGCCCCTGCCCCATGACAGGCCCCGGTGTGTGATGTTCCCCACCCTATGTCCAAGTGTTCTCATTGTTCAGTTCCCACCTATGAGTGAGAACACGCAGTGTTTGGTTTTCTGTCCTTGCGATAGTTTACTCAGACTGATGGTTTCCAGCTTCATCCATGTCCCTGCAAAGGACATGAACTCATCCATTTTTATGGCTGCATAGTATTCCATGGTGCATATGTGCCATATTTTCTTAATCCAGTCTATCATTGATGGACATTTGGGTTGGTTCCAAGTCTTTGCTATTGTGAATAATGCCACAATAAGCATACGTGTGCATGTGTCAGCATGATTTATAATCCTTTGAGTATATACCTAGTAATGGGATGGCTGGGTCAAATGATGTTTCTGGTTCTAGATCCTTGAGGAATTGCCAGACTGTCTTCCACAATGGTTGAACTAGTTTAGAGTCTCACCAACAGTGTAAAAATGTTCCTATTTCTCCACAGGCTCTCCAGCACCTGTTGTTTCCTGACTTTTTAATGATGGCCGTTCTAATTGGTGTGAGATGGTATCTCATTGTGGTTTTGATTTACATTTCTCTGATGGCCAGTGATGATGAGCATTTTTTCATGTATCTGTTGGCTGCATAAAGGTCGTCTTTTTGAGAAGTGTCTGGTCATTTCCTTCGCCCACTTTGTGATGGGGTTGTTTGATTTTTTCTTGTAAATTTGTTTAAGTTCTTTGTAGATTCTGGATATTAGCCCTTTGTCAGATGGGTAGTGTGCAAAAATTTTCTCCCATTCTGTAGGTTGCCTGTTCACTCTGATGGTTAGTTTATTTTGCTGTGCAGAAGCTCTTCAGTTTAATTAGATCCCATTTGTTAATTTTGGCTTTTGTTGCCATTGCTTTTGGTGTTTTAGTCATGAAGTACTTGCCCATGCCTATGTCCTGAAGGGTATTGCCTAGGTTTGCTTCTAGGGATTTTATGTTTTTAGGTCTAACATTTCAATCTTTAATCCATCTTGAATTAATTTTTGTATAAGGTTTAAGGAAGGGATCCAGTTTTAGCTTTCTACATATGGCTAGCCAGTTTTCCCAGCACCGTTTATTAAATAGGGAACCCTTTCCCCATTTCTTTTGTTTTTGTCAGGTTTGTCAGAGATCAGATGGTAGTAGTCATGTGGTATTATTTCTGAGGGCTCTGTTCTGTTCTGTTGGTCTATATCTCTGTTTTGGTACCAGTATCATGCTGTTTTGGTTACTGTAGCCTTGTAGTATAGTTTGAAGTCAGGTAGCATGATGCCTCCAGCTTTGTTCCTTTGGCTTAGGATTGTCTTGGCAATGCAGGCTCTTTTTTGGTTCCATATGAACTTTAAAGTAGTTTTTTTTCCAATTCTGTGAAGAAAGTCATTGGTAGCTTGATGGGGATGGCATTGAATCTATAAATTACCTTGGGCAATATGGCCATTTTCATGATATTGATACTTCCTATCCATGAGCATGGAATGTTCTTCTATTTGTTTGTGTCCTCTTTTATTTTGTTGAGCTGTGGCTTGTAGTTCTCCTTGAAGAGGTCCTTCACATCCTTTGTAAGTTGGATTCCTAGGTATTTTATTCTCTTTGAAGCAATTGTGAATGGGAGTTCACTCAGGATTTGACTCTCTGTTTGTCTGTTATTGGTGTATAGGAATGCTTGTGATTTTTGCACATTGATTTTGTATCCTGAGACTTTGCTGAAGTTGCCTATCAGCTTATGGAGATTTGGGCTGAGACGATGGGATTTTCTAAATATACAATCATGTTATCTGCAAACAGGGACAATTTGACTTCCTCTTTTCCTAACTGAGTACCCTTTATTTCTTTCTCCTGCCTAATTGCCCTGGCCAGAACTTCCAACACTATGTTGAATAGGAGTGGTGAGAGAGGGCATCTCTGTCTTGTGCCAGTTTTCAAAGGGAATGCTTCCAGTTTTTGCCCATTTAGTATGCTATTGGCTGTGGGTTTGTCATAAATAGCTCTTATTATTTTGAGATACGTCCCATCAACACCTAGTTTATTGAGAGTTTTTGGCATGGAGGGCTGTTGAATTTTGTCAAAGGCCTTTTCACCATCTATTGAGATAATCATGTGGTTTTTGTTTTTGGTTCTGTTTATATGATGGATTACATTTATTGATTTGTGTATGTTAAGCCAGCCTTGCATCCCAGGGATGAAGCCAACTTGATTGTGGTGGATAAGCTTTTTGATGTGCTGCTGGATTTGGTTTGCCAGTATTTTATTGAGGATTTTTGCATTGATGTTCATCAGGGATATTGGTCTGAAATTTTCTTTTTTGGTTGTGTCTCTGCCAGGCTTTGGTATCAGGATGATGCTGGCCTCATAAAATGAGTTAGGGAGGATTCCCTCTTTTTCTATTGATTGGAATAGTTTCAGAAGGAATGGTAACAGCTCCTCTTTGTACCTCTGGTAGAATTCAGCTGTGAATCCATCTGGTCCTGGGCTTTTTTTGGTTGGTAGGCTATTAATTATTGCCTCAATTTCAGAGCCTGTTATTAGTCTATTCAGAGATCCGACTTCTCCCTGGTTTAATCTTGGGAGAGTGTATGTGTCCAGGAATTTATCCATTTCTTCTAGATTTTCTAGTTTATTTGTGTAGACGTGTTTATAGTATTCTCTGGTGGTAGATTGTATTTCTGTGGGATTGGTGGTGATATCCCCTTTATCATTTTTTATTGAGTCTCTTTGATTTTTCTCTCTTTTCTTCTTTATTACTCTTGCTAGTGGTCTATCAATTTTGTTGGTCTTTTCAAAAAACCAGCTCCTGGATTCATTGATTTTTTTTAAGGTTTTTTTGTGTCTCTATCTCCTTCAGTTCTGCTCTGATATTAGTTATTTCTTGCCTTCTGCTAGCTTTTGAATATGTTTGCTCTTGCTTCTCTAGTTCTTTTAATTGTGATGTTAGGGTGTTGATTTTAGATCTTTTCTGCTTTCTCTTGTGGGCATTTAGTGCTATAAATTTCCCTCTACACACTGCTTTAAATGTGTCCCAGAGATTCTGGTGTGTTATGTCTTTGTTCTCATTGGTTTCAAAGAGCATCTTTATTTCTGCCTTCTTTTTGTTATTACCCAGTAGTCATTCAGGAGCAGGTTGTTCAGTTTCCATGTACTTGTGTGGTTTTGAGTGAGTTTCTTAATCCTGAGTTCTAATTTGATCACATTGTGGTCTGAGAGACAGTTTGTTGTGATTTCTGTTCTTTTACATTTGCTGAGGAGTGCTTTACTTCCAACAATGTGGTCAGTTTTAAAATAAGTGTGATGCAGTGCTGAGAAGAATGTATATTCCATTGATTTTGGGTGGAGAGTTCGGTAGATGTCTATTAGGTCTGCTTGGTGCAGAGCTGAGTTCAAGTCCTGGATATCCTTGTTAACTTTCTGTCTTGTCAATCTGTCTAATATTGATAGTGGGGTGTTAAAGTCTCCCATTATTATTGTGTGGGAGTCTAAATCTCTTTGCAAGTCCCTAAGGACTTGCTTTATGAATCTGGGTGCCCCTGTATTGGGTGCATATAATATTTAGGATAGTTAGCTCTTCTTGTTGAATAGATCCCTTTACCATGATGCAATGGCCTTCTTTGTCTCTTTTGATCTTTATTGGTTTAAAGCCTATTTTATCAGTGACTAGGATTGTAACCCCTGCTTTTTTTTTGCGTTCCATTTGCTTGGTAGATCTTCCTCCATCCCTTTATTTTTAGTCTATGTGTGTCTCTGCATGTGAGATGTGTCTCCTGAATACAGCACACTGATGGGTCCTTGACTCTATCCAATTTGCCAGTCTGCGTCTTTTAACTGGAGCATTTAGCTCATTTACATTTAAGGTTAATATTGTTATGTGTGAATTTGATCTTGTCATTATGATGTTAGCTGGTTATTTTGCCCATTAGTTGATGCAGTTTCTTCCTAGCATCAGTGGTCTTTACAGTTTGGCATGTTTTTGCAGTGGATGGTACCAGTTGTTCATTTCCATGTTGAGTGCTTCCTTCAGGAGCTCTTTTAGGGCAGGCCTGGTGGTGACAAAATCTCTCAGCATTTGCTTGTCTGTAAAGAATTTTATTTCTCCTTCACATATGAAGCTTAGCTTGGCTGGATATGAAATTCTGGGTTGAAAATTCTTTTCTTTAATATGTTGAATATTGGCTCCCACTCTCTTCTGGCTTGTTCAGTTTCTGCTGAGAGATCCACTGTTAGTCTGATGGGCTTTCCTTTGTGGGTAACCCGACCTTTCTCTCTGGCTGCCCTTAACATTTTTCCTTCATTTAGCCTTGGTGCATCTGACAATTATGTGTCTTGTGGTTGCTCTTCTCGAGGAGTATCTTTGTGGTGTTCTCTGTATTTCCTGAATTTGAATGTTGGCCTGCCTTGCTAGGTTGGGGAAGTTCTCCTGGAGAGTGTTTTCCAACTTGGTTCCATTCTCCCTGTCACTTTCAAGTACACCTATCAAATGTAGATTTGGTCTTTTCACATAGTCCCATATTTCTTGGAGGCTTTGTTTCTTTTTACTCTTTTTTCTCTAAACTTCTCTTTTCACTTTATCTCATTAATTTGATCTTCAGTCACTGATACCCTCTCTTCCACTTGATCCCATCGGCTATTGAAGCTTGTGCATGCATCACGAAGTTCTTGTACCATGGTTTTCAGCTCCATCAGGTCATTTAAGTTCTTCTCTACACTTTTTATTCTAGTTAGCCATTCATCTATTCTTTTTTCAAGTTTTTAGCTTACTTGCAATGATTTCAAACATTCTCCTTTAGCTCGGAGAAGCTTGTTATTACCGACCTAAGAAAAGCTAACTATCTTAAATATATATGCACCCAACACAGGAGCATCCATATTGATAAATCAATTTCTTAGAGATATTCAAAGAGACTTAAACTCACACACAATTAAAGTGGGAGAATTTAACACCCCACTGTCAATATTAGATCATTGAGACAGAAATGTAAGAAAGATATTCAGGACCTGAACTCAGCTTTGGATTAAAATAAACCTGATAAATATCTACCAAACTCTCCACCCCAGAATAACTGAATATAAATTTTTCTCGTTGCCACATATTACTTACTCTAAAATTAACCGCATAATGAGAATTACAACATTCCTCAGCAAACGCAAAAGAGCTGAAATCACAACAGACAGTCTTTCAGACCACAGCACAATTAAATTAGAACTCAAGACTAAGACATTAACTCAAAACCATATGACTACATGGAAATTGAATAACCTGCTCCTGAATAACTTTTGGGTAAATAATGAAATTAAGGCAGAAAGCAAGAAGTTATTTGAAACTAATGAGAAAAAAAGATACAACCTACCAGAATCTCTGGGACACAACTAAGGCAGTGTTAAGATGAAAGTTTATAGCATTAAGTGCCCACATCAAAAAATTAGAAAGATCTTAAATTAACAACCTAACATCACATCTAAAAGAACTAGAGAACCAAGTGTAAACAAATTTCAAACTTAGCAGAAGACAAGAAGTAACTAAAATCAGAGCTGAACTGAAGGAGATAGAGACATGAAAGACCATTCAAAACCCCAACAAATTCAGGAGCTGTTTTTTTTTTGAATAAATAAATAAAAGAGTTAGACCACCAGCAAGACTAATAAAGAAGAGGGGAAGATTCAAATAAACACAATCAGAAATGATAAGGGAGATATTGCTACTGACCCCACAGAAATACAAACAACCATCAGAGAATATTACAAATACCTCTATACACGCACACTAGAAAATCTAGAAGAAATGAATAAATTCACGGGCATATACACCTTCCCAATACTGAATCAGGAAGAAATGGAATTCTTGAACAGACCAAAAGTGAGTTTTCAAATTGAGGTAGTAATAAATAGCCTACCAACCTTAAAAAGCTCGGGATAAGACAGATTCACAGCTGAAATTTACCAGATGTGCAAAGAAGAGCTGGTACCATCTCTAGTGAAACTATTCCAAAGAAGTGAAGAAGAGGACTCATCCATAACTCATTCTATGAGACCAGCATCATCCTGATACGAACCTGGCAGAGATACAACAAAATAAGAAAACTTCAGGCCAATATCCTTGATGAACATTGATGCAAAAAATCCAACAAAATACTGGCAAACCAAATTCAGCATCAAAAAGTGCATTCACTATGAATAAGTAGGATTCATCCCCTAGATGCCAGGCTGGTTCATCATATGCAAATCAATAAATGTGATTCATCACAGAAACAAAAGGCAAAAACCTAAAGACAAAAAACTAAGACAAAAGCCACGTGATTATCTCAATAGATACAGAAAAGGGTTTTGATAAAGTTTAACATTCCTTCATTTTAAAAACTCTCAATAAACTAGGTAGTGACGGATCATACCTCAAAATAATGACAGTCATCTGTGACAAACCCACAACCAATACCATACTGAATGGGCAAATGCTGGATGCACTCCCCTTGAAAGCCAGCACAAGACAAGGATGCCCTCTTTTACCACTCCTATTCAACATAGTATTGGAACTTCTGGCCAGGCAATCAGCAAGAGAAAGAAATAAAGGGCAGTCGAACAGGAAGAGAGGCAGTCAAATTATTTCTGTTTTCAGATGACATAATCCTATATCTAGAAAACCCTATGGTCTTGGCCCAAAAGCCTCTTAAGGTGATAAACAACTTCAGCAAAGTCTCAAGATACAAAATCAATGTGCAAAATCACTAACATTCCTATACACCAACAACAGTTAAGCCAAGAGCCAAATCACGAATAAACTCGCATTCACAATTGCCACAAAAATAATAAAATACTTAGGAATACAGTGAACAAGAGAGGTGAACTAAAAACCACTGCTCGGAGAAATCAGAGATGACACAAACAAATGGAAAAACATTCCATGCTCATGCATAGGAAGCATCAATAGTATTAAAATGACCATACTATCCAAAGCAATTTATACATTCAATGGTATTTCCATTAAGCTACCATTGACAGTCTTCACAGAACTAGAAAAAAACTATTTTAAAATTCATATGGAACCAAAAGAGAGCCTGAATAGCCAATGCATCTGATATGGTTTAGCTGTGTCCCCACCCAAATCTCACCTTGAATTCCCATGTATTGTGGGAGGGACCTGGTGGGAGGTAATTGAATCATAGGGGCAGGTCTTTCCTGTGCTGTTCTCATGACAGTGAATAAGTCTCATGAGGTCTGATGATTATATAAGGGGGTGTTTCCCTGCACAAGCTCCTTCTCTTGTCTGCTGCCATGTGAGACAAGCCTTTCACCCTCCACCATGATTGTGAGGCCTCCCCAGCTACATGGAACTGTAAGTCCATTAAATGGCTTTCTTTTGAAAATTGCCCAGTCTCAGGTATGTCTTTATCAGCAGCATGAAAACAGACTAATATAGCATCCTAAGCTAAAAGAATAATGCTGGAGGCATTGCTCCACCCAACTTCAAACTAAAATTCAGCAAAGAATTCATCAGGTCCCAGGCTTTTCTTTGCTGTGATACAGTCTTTTATGGTTTAAATCTGTTATTTGTTATTGGTCTATTTATGTGTTTTTTTGTTTTGTTTTGTTTTTTGAGATGGAGTTTTACTCTGTTGCCCAGGCTGGAGTGCAGTGATGCAAATTCAGCTCACTACAGTCTCTGCCTCCTACATGAAAGAGATTCTCCTGCCTCTGCCTCTTGAGTAGCTGGGATTACAATTGCATGTCACCATGCCTGTCTAATTTTTTGTGTGTGTTTTTAGTAGAGATGGGGTTTCACTATGTTGGCCAGGCTGGTCTCAAACTCTGGACCTCAAGTGATCCACCTACCTTGGGCTCCCAAAAGTGCTGGGATTACAGGCATAAGCCACCGTGCCCAGCCTCTATTTATGTTTCAAATGTCTTCATGGTTTACTCTTGGTAGGCAGACATCTATGTCTAAGAATTTCTCCATCTGTTCTAGATTCTCTGTATTTTGCTCTGACTTTATTTATTTGGGTCATCTCTCTTTGTTCTTAATTTGTCTGCAAAAGGCTTGTCAATTTTGTTTATCTTTTCAAAAAACCATTATTTTATTTCATTGATATTTTGTATTGTTTTTTCATTTCAATTTCATTTATTTCTGATTGATCTTTATTATTTGCTTTCTTCTACTAATTTGGGGTTTAATTTGCTCTTGCTTTTCTAGTTCTTTAAGATGCACCATTAGATACTTTATTTGAAGTTTTTATACTTTTTTGATGTAGGCCCTTGTAGGCTTAATATATAATCTTTGTACTTCTGTTGCTGTATGCCACACATTTTGATATGTTGTGTTTCCATTGTTACTTGCTGAAAAAAGTTTTAAAATTTTCTATTTATTTATTCATCAACCCACTGGTCATTCAGGGACATATTGTGTAATTTCTATATTTTGGTATAGTCTCCAAAATCCCCCTTGTTATTGACTTCTAGATTGACTCTTTTGTGGGCAAAGAAGATACTTGATATAACTTCAAATTTTTTGAAATTCTTAAGGCTTGTTTTGTGGTGTAACCTATGGTTTAGCCTCAAGAATGATCAATGTGCTGAGGAGAAGAATGTGTATTCTGCTGCCATTGGTTGAAATGTTCTGTACATATCTATGAGGTCCATTTGGTTTATAGTGCAGATTAGGTCCAATATTTCTTCATTGATTTTCTGTCTGGATAATCTGTCCATTGTTGAAAGTGTGGTGTTGAAACTTTGAGTTTCTGTCTCTCTTTAGCTCTAATCCAATTAGCTTTATATATCTAGGTGCTTCCGTATTGTGTGCGTATTATATTTACAATTGTATATATTCTTGTTGAATTGGCCGCTTATCATTATATAATGACCTTCTTTGTCTCTTTTTATGGTTTTTTTCTTGAAATATATTGTGTCCCTTGTAAGTATAATGACCCCTGCTCTTTTTTGGTTTCCATTTGCATGTGATATCTTTTTCTGTTTATTTTCAGTCTACGTGTGTCTTTATAGGTGAAGCTTGTTTCTTGTTGCCAAGATATCATCAGGCATTTTTTTTTTTTAATTCATTCAGCCACTGTAAGTCTTTTGATTGGAGAGTTTAGTCCATTTACATTCAATGTTGTTATTTATAAGTAAGAATTTACCTCTGCCATTTTGTTATTTGTTTTCTGCTTGCTTTGTGATCTTTTCTTTCTTCTGTCCTTACTTTCTGTCTTCCTGTTAGTGAAGGTGATTTTTGCTGGTGGTTTTAATGTCTTGCTTTTTATATTTTGTGTATCTGTTGCATGGTTTTTAATTTGAGGTTACCTTGAGACTTGTGAATAATATCTTATCACTCATTATTTTAAACTAATGACAACTTAACACTGATTACAGGAACAAACAAAGAAAAAAACTAACAAAAACAAAAACTCCACACTTCAGCTTTATCTCCTGGCTTTTTAAACTTTTTGTTGTTTCTTTTCATATCTTATTGTACTGCCTATGCCTTGAAACATTGTTGTAGTTATTATTTTTGATTGGTTCATATTTTAGTCTTTCTACTCAACATATGAGTAGTTTACACACCACAATTACAGTGTTATGTTATTCTGTGTTTTTCATGTACTTTCTATTACCAGTGAGTTTTGTAGCTTCAGATGATTTCTTATTGTTCATTAATATCCTTTTTTTCTGACTGAAGAATTCCCTTTAACATTGCTTATAGAACAGGTCTGGCATTGATGAAATTCTTCAGGTTTTTCTTGTCTGGGAGAGTCTTTATTTCTCTGTCATGTTTGAAGAATATTTTTGCTGGTTGTACTATTCTAGGATAGGTTTTTTAATTCCTTCAGCTCTTTAACTATGTCATACCACTTTCTCCCAGCATGTAAAGTTTCCACTGAAAAGCCTGCTGGTAGATTTATTGGATCTCCCTTGTATGTTATTTGTTTCTTTTATCTTGCTACTTTTAGGATCTTTTCTTTATTCTTGACCTCTGGGAGTTCAATTATCACATGTCTTGATGTAGTCTTCTTTGGGTAAAATCTGCTTTGTGTTCTATAACTTTCTTGTACTTTAATATTGATATCTTTTTCTAGGTTTGAGATATTTTCTGTTATTATCCCTTTGAATAAACGTTCTACCCTGATCTCTCTCTCTCTATCTCCTCTTTAAGACCAATAACTTGTACATTTGCCCTTTTGAGGCTGTTTTCTAGATCTTGTAGTTGTGTTTCATTCTTCTTTGATTTTTGTCTTCTCTGACTGTGCATTTCCAAATAGCCCATCTTCAAGACCAGTAATTCTTTATTCTACTTGATCAATTCTGTTCTTGAGAGACTTTGATGCATTCTTCAGTATGTCAGTTACATTTTTCAGCTTCAGAATCTTTGCCTGGTTCTTATTAGTTATTTCTGTTTCATTGTTAAATTTATCTGATAGGATTCTGAATTATTTCTCTGTGTTATTTTAGATACCATTGGGTTTCCTCAAAGCAGCTATTTTCAGCTGAGTGTGGAGGCTCATGCCTGTATTCCCAGCACTGTGGGAGGCCAAGGCAGGCAGATCACCTGAGGTCAGGAGTTCGAGACTAGCCTGACCAACATGGAGAAACCCCATCTCTACTAAAAATACAAAATTAGCCAGGCGTGATGGCACATGCCTGTAATCCCACATACTCGGGAGGCTGAGGCAGGAGAATCACATGAACCCGGGAGGTGGAGGTTGCGGTGAGCTGAGATCGCACCATTGCACTCCAGCCTGGGCAACAAGAGCAAAACTCTGTCTCAAAAAAAAAAAAAAAAAAAAAAAAAAAAAGCCAAAAAACAAACAAACAAAAAACAGCTATTTTGAATTCTCTGTCTGAAAGATCACATATCTCTGTCTCTCCAGAATTGGTGATGCCTTATTTAGTTTGTTTGGTGAGATCGTGTTTTCCCAAATGGTCTTGATGCCTGTGGATGCCTATCAATGTCTGGGGAGTTAGTAGTATTTACTGTAGTCTTTGCTGTACCCGTCCTTCTTTGGAAAGCTTTCCAGGTGTTTTGATGGGAATTGAACGTCTTGATCTGTTTTCGGCCACTGGAGTCATTTCTGCATTAGAGGGCACTCCAAGCCCAATAATGCTATGGTTCTTGCAGACTCATAAAATCCTACCTGGCATGCCAAAGGTGTCACAAACACAAAAATTAAGTATCTCAAGAAGAAATGTAAATAATGTTTTATGTTTATTCATTAATTTTCTATTTTTAAAATGCTTTGGAGAAGCATCATTAAGATACTCCTCAAATGCTGAGGACTGCCAGAAGCAGCTAATATATACCCTGAAGACATGACTCATCACCCAACAAGGTGCTTGCTATTCTGTCCCCAGAATGCCATTATTTCTCAAATTTTAAAAGTCAATCTGGTATTGAAGAAGACTTCTCAAATAGTAGCCACAAATGAATAAATAACTCCACTACTAGAATTAATGCGATGATAATAAATAATGGGTAATTTAAAAGTCTACTTTGTAATGTGCTCACTGAATCAGTGTTTCATCTGTGACCAAAACAAACTAGAAATGTTTACTTAATATAGCCACCTATTTTTCCCTTGTGCTTATCTTGTTTTATTTCAAGAGGGGAAATGTCAGTGAGTAAACATGTAGCCTCATTAGCAAGACATTATAACTTACTTTATTTTATTTTTTGTTTTGTTTTTTCTTTATTGTGACAACGTATTAAGAGGAAATGAAGGTAACATCTGTCTTTCTTAGTTTCTTCACCTGTAAAAATGAGAATGATGTTTCCGCAATATTAGATGTTATCGTCATCATCATCAATGCCATCATGATTGCCTTTACCTAAGTTCTTCACAAAGCATACCTGGAACACAGGGTTAAGGACAAATGCTTTATTCTAGTGTTTGACCCCAGAGATCAGACGAAAGTGATGGGGAAGGAAGCAGAAACAAGAAAGAGGCAATGCAAAGATGTCTTCTCTAGTTGGCTACTGATAGAGGTGATTGGTTTCTTAAATTTTATAGGACTACCTGAGAAACAATATAATCTACACCTTGAAATCTCATGTAGGCAAGGTTTGGGTGGGGAGCATATATCTACTGGCTTCTGTCCTTGATTGCTTACTTTGTGCCCACATGGGGAGTTAACTCTCATTTACCCTCAGGTTGTGAAAATATGGGCATCAAGCAGATCCCAGTGGGATCCTACATGGAAAAGCCCAGAGTAAGGAGGGAGGAGGCATAGAACACAGATCTGAGACAAAGTGTGGTCAGAAGTTACCTACAGGAAGCTGGACAGAGCTTATGCAGGACGGTTGTCCAGGTGCTGGAATAAAAGCCAGATGAAGCTGAAAGAATTCTCCATGGTGCCTTAAAAGTAGTTACTATACCTGTCATTATAATCATACGTAGTCATTCTCTACCTCTAATTACCAGAGATTACCATTATTTACAAAAAAAAAGTCACAGTAGATGATGGTCAAGTTGGTGTAAGTAAGGTTTTTTAATAAAAGAAAAGCATATGAAGTTTATTAGTTTCACACGTGCATGAGGATCTTTAATACTCCCTTTAACAAAACAAATTACTTTCTGTTATACACTCTTCTTTGCTTTTATTGACATTTGGATAATCCTGTCCATTCCTGATTCTCAGGTTGATCTTATTATATGTTTTGTCTTCTTACTCAGAGCCACCATTTTTTTTTTGCAAGAATCTTTTACGTCACTATTCAAACATTTTTTCCTTCTTGATCTCTCTCTTTGTCCACAGTGCCTCTGATATACAGTCGGTTCCACCTACTGCCACCTAATTGCTTTTTCTGAAAGATAAATTTCATTCTGTCACTTTACTGCTCAAAACTTCACTTCCAGGTAAAAAAAAATATAGGACCATCCTGAATCTGGCCTTAAGCAATGGAGTATACCTTTTTTTCCTCTGGAAAACTCATAAAGTTTCCCAAAATAGAATATTTTCTGTCTGTTTCACATGATTTTTTTTTTAGCTGAATCCTAAGTTATTTCTCCTCCAGACACCTAAGAAATGCTGTGTTCACAAAACAGGTATTTTTTTTTTCTAGGCTGACTTTTGCTCTCCACTGTATAAAAATATAGATTGAGCACTTATCATTGGTACCATTTATGTAGCAATCACAGACATACTGATTTATGACATATGTCTTATTACTACCTGTGCTATTATTTGAATAGGTGCTCTTATATTGAAAATTAATAAATTTAAGCCGTTTCTTCTTCATGGGCAGGACTTATGACTTTCTTTTCTTAGTGCCTCCCAGAACATGACAGTGTCTGGGTGTCTAATTTGACATTTCTTATGTCAATGAATTCTAGGGTTTCTCAAACATGGCTCCATTGACATTTGTGCTGGATAATTATTTGTTGTAGGGGGCTATCTTGTTCATTATAAGATATTTAGCAACACCCTTGGTCTCTATGTGTGAGATTCCAGTAGTGCTAACATCCTGACCCATGTTATCACAGCAAAAATGTCTTTAGGCATTGCCAACTGCCCCTAGAGGGAGGGGGATGATTCACCCCTCATTTACAAACAGAGGCTTACATGAACAAAGGGTGAAATTCAGCATTTAATGAAAGTTTAGTCTAAGAGAATCAGTATTTATTTCATTTAGACATGAATTGACTCTACTTCTCTTGGTCAGACTTTATCAGGGTGCAAATGCTTCTTCTCTCTTCTATCCTTTACACAGGATTGAATATTTTTATGCTTTCTTCACATCCTTTTTTTCCCTGGATCACCTAGGTTTTCTTCATCAAGCTATATTTCATCCTGATTAAAACTCTATCACCTGCACGGAGTTCTTCACTAGTAGCTACTGTTAGAGACAGATTAGAAAGGAATGTAAAACCCATTTCTAGTAGTATGTGTTAGATTGTCATTCCACATATCTAATCACCAAGTTCTAGCAGTTTTATTTCCTAAACGTCTTTCAAATCTTTTGACTTTACTCCATCCCTGTTTCCGTCCACCATCATGTCTCACTGAGATTGGTACCCTACTTGTTGGCTCTGCTACTTTCATATGGGTGCAAAAATCAGGTAAATTTATTGGAAAAGGAAAGGTGTTAAGGAGACTTGTCTTAAAACTTCATTTGCTTAAACTTTCATGTATATTTTAAGTTAAAGGTAAAAAAATAGAGCTCTCATAAAGATTTTTACCAAAAATTTACTAATCAAGAGAATGTCAATTGTCTGTTGACAATTGTCCAAGGTTATTATTATGGGTAGTATAGTAATAGCGGTGATAACACAGGTAATTGTAGAAGTAGCTTTGTTTGAGGTGAATAGTGGGAGTGAGAGTTGATGAAAGCCAACAACTTGTTATCACTATGGTTGCCCAGTCTTCCAGCAGCCATTTGGATATTCACACTCATCCTCATCATTGATTCTTCATCCCTCAGGTATGAGCTTGTGGAGGGATTAGGGAAGACTGGACTAAAAAGGTCATTTTGTCTATGATGTGCATACACACACACACACACGAATGAAAGATGTTATGATACAACTTTAAATTATGTCATATTTGTGTTTTACAACTAGAGGCAATGGCCTGTGGTGCCCTGTGAATTTTTCCATGTGTTCTATAATATATTTAGCATAGCACTATTTTATGCCATTGATCTTTTTGTATGTGCATTAAAGTGTTGATAGTGTATGTGGAAATACTTAAAATGTATCTCAAGTTTTATGAAAAATTTTGGCAATTTTTTATTTTAAAAAGACTCATATACTGTTAACATGAGTGTGCATTCTAGGAATGGATGCACAAAAGAGGTTGTTAGAGATTTTTAAAATAAAAACACACTTGCATGACACCATGGTGATAGTTCTTCTGATATTTTCATATTTCTGAAATCATGATGTGCCCCCATCTCTAGTCTTTTATCTGTCTTTCCTGTAATTGTTGTTCAATCTTTCCAAGCTGTTTTATCCATGATATTCCCTAAAGCATAGCACCATATGACAGCTTGCATACAGGTAGTTTATTTTGGGAAATGATCCCAAGAAACAGTACTAGGGGCTGGAAAGAGTGAAGCAGGGGAAGGGAGAAAACCAATCACAGGGTGCTTTATTCATCTAATCGCTACTCTGGACAACTGGAGCTCAATCCTACCAGTACCCTTGAGGACCTGTGTAAAATGAAACTCAGAAGTGTCCAGCTTAGAGATGACTGAGGGTAGCATTTATTCACTTCTCTCCTTTTTCCATTGGTCAAGGATTGTCCTTGTAGTGTTAGCTTCTTCACACCTCTGATTTGTGTGTGAGTCAGAATGGCTTAGCAAGTTCTTAAAGGAGTCCCATGAGGTGGTGGCAAAAAAGGCTGAGGGATGAAAATGACTGATACAGGAGACAGGTGAAGCAGCTGCTGTCAGTTTACAAATGCATGGACCTGATTTTATAGCAATGCCTGAAGTAAAAAGATGGGTTGTAAGAGTGTGAGATGGGGCCCTATGGGTATCCATTACGTTGGTGTTAGTGACGATCATGATCTTCTTCATAATGTCAAAGGAGTAAATAGATTGACCATTGTCATTTAAACTTGGAAAGTACTTATTTTGCATGACTTGATGATCTCTAATGAGAAAAATATTGACTACACTGCCCACAGTACTGGATTTATGAATTTTTACAAATATAAAACAATATTAAATGTTCATTAGATAATCAGCACTTTAATAATCTAGCATTGCTTGGAGCTCTACTAAGTAAAGTATGCAGTATAGGAAACCTCTCCAAACAGAAAATAATAGGAGTAGAGAGTTCCACTTTCACTTACTTTGTGGTGGATAAGGAAGGACCATTTCACTTGCTCTGGCAATGAGACAATGTTGGCTAAATTCACAAGTCATATTTTCCTTAAAACTATCAAAAATTATGGATACAAAAGTGTCTACATGCAGTAAAGTACAGAGAGGGATTACCCCTTCTGATATGAGCAGAGAGTGGGAGCTACTTTCACCTCTGAGCATACTTATTGCATCTGGGTTCCCAGGCAGTCAGAATAACACACTTGACATGGGCAGAAACACTTCTGTAAGAAGGAAAATCCAGCCAGACTTTTATTGGCTGCACATGGGCTGGGATGGTGGCTTGAAACATGCAGGAGTTTCAGATGTGTAATGAATTCTTCCCGCCCACCAATTCTTCTCCATTGGACTTCTGCTGAATAAATGGTGGCATGGGAGCCCAAGGACTAGACTGAAAAGCAAAGAGAAATCTCAGTCTTGCAATGCTTAGATCTCAACGTCCCGCTGGAGAAAGGGTCTTGATCTCATACTCAAGACATTTGAAACCAGGCAAAACTATCTAAAGCAACTACTCATTCCTAACCCAGCTTTAGTCTTGGTTAGATCAAAGAGCTCGTCCCTCATCCTGGCTTTCTGATAGGATAAAAAGCAAGCCCTTTACAGAGGAAAATATTACTTGCTCTGGTGTCTAAGATCATTTGAGTAAACATGAGACAAGCACAAAAGCAGGAATATGAGACTCACAATCAAGAGGGAAACCTCAATAAAAATAGACTTACAGGTGACCCAAATGTTGGATTTAGCAAACGAGAAATTTAAAATAATAATTACAAACATATTTAAGAATTCAGAGGAAAATAAGTATAATAAGTAAAATAAGATGGAGGATTACATTAGAAAAATGCAAACTCTGAAAAAGAACCAAATGGAAATTCTAGAAATGAAAAATACCATGTCTGAAGAAACAGAAGTAGGTCAGGCCTCTCTTGACCCACTGAGAGTCCTTACACATTGGTGATACGACTGTTTTTGTTTTCTCTGCTTCAAATACTTTAACCCAGCTTCCACACTTGGATTACGATGCCCTGTTATATTTGACCTCTTCTTACCTCTTCATGTCTTCATTCATACTTCTGACCTCAACCATAATAAAGCAAGTTTTGAAGGGATGACCATATGCCACAAATACTGTGGCATGCCCAATTCAAGGGAGGACCTCGTGGGCTCTGGTACTCTCCTCAGAGATGTACAGTATAGCAGCCTAGACTTCAGATTTCATAAAATGTCTCTTTTTGATATGCATGGTGCTAATGACTTTTCTTCATCTGGACTTTGTCACCCCTTCACCTGGTCAATTCTTATTTATATTTTAGGTGACTTATATGTCACTTCCTCCAGGAAATTTTAACCCTGTAAGTCAGAATTAAATATTTATCTATGTTCTTATATGCCTCATATGCCCCCATCATAGTTCTTAGCACCTTGCTTGTGTAAATGCTTGCTAATCTGTCTTTTCCGGCAGCCCCTAAACTCTGTGAATACACAAAAGAGATATCTCTATTTACTGTCATAGGTGAAGCATTTGGCACATTATCTGACAGATCATAGGGGAATTAATAAATACTTCCTAAATAAATGTATGAATGAATCTTCTGATCACGTTTGGAACACTGCAATTCACAGATGAAATTATATGATATATCAGAGAAATTTACAGGTTGTATGTTTTTTCCCCATAGTACATTTCAAACTCATATGATGAAATAATATGGGATCATAGACAATTACAGCTAGGACTTTGGAAATAAACAGGGGCAACATAGGATTTCACAGGAGGGGAATTTCAACGCAACCCCTTCCAAAGTTAATGTGTTGTTAAGATTGTATACTCTGAAAGAAATAGTTCTCGAGTCTAAGTTTTCCAATTTCTAGTGTAACGGTCTTGAACTATGATCGGTATCAGGTTGTGCAATCTACAGTTCTCAGGAGGAAGAATGCACGGTGGCTTTGTTGTCTACTCCTCCAGTTGAGAGAGACTGCACAGACCTGGAGGTGGAGGAACAACATCGAGAATGAAGGAAAAACATATGAGTAGAGCAGTTTTGTTTTCATTTTCATTTGCACCTGAATTTTTCAGAGTGTATTTAGCTGAGGAAACAAAAAAATTATGGTTTACTAAAGACAAGGAGGTTTTAAAACAATACATTAGACACTAAAACCTTTAGTTGTTATCAGTTAGTAGTAAAGCACTAGTCTTTTTTTTTTTTTTTTTTTTTTTGAGAAGAGTTTCTCTCTGTTGCCCAGGCTGGAGTACAATGACATGATCTCAGCTCACTGCAACCTCTGCTTCCCAGGTTCAACTGATCCTTTTGCCTCAGCCTCTCAAGTAGCTGAGACTACAGGCATGTGCCCCAATACCATGCTAATTTTTTTTTGTATTTTTCATAGAGACGGGGTTTCACCATGTTGGCCAGGCTGCTCTTGAACTCCTGACCTTGTGATCCACCCGCCTCGGCCTCCCAAAGTGCTGAGATTACAGGCCTGAGCCACTGCACTCAGCTGGCACTAGTCTTTACTTTTACACTGTATTTATTTTCTCTTCACATTCCCTCCCTCCCTCCCTCCTTTCCTTCCTTGCTTCCTCTCTCACATTTTCCTTGTGCAACTATGTCAGATATGTGTGTTGTGAGTTAGCATTATCCGTTTTCAGAGACACTGAACTTTATGTTTGAAACATGTTTCCTTTGTTTAAAATTGTTGCTTAGTTTTTCTTCAAAGACTTTGCTCCTGTGGACTCCTGTTATTCTAAAAATTTGCTACAGTATAGTCTAGAGAAAAAGTAACTTAATGTAAAATTTCCCTTATTGTTTATGTTGGCGCTTTTCAAAATTTTAAATTTCTCTCTTTCTCTGTCTCTTTTTGAGACAGGGTCTGACTCCGTCACCCAGGCTGGAGTACAGTGGCATGATCATTGCACACTGCAGCTTTGACCTCCTGGACTCAAGTGATCCTCCTGCCTCAGCCTCCTGAGTAGCCGGGAACACAAGTGCACACAACTATACCTGGCTTCCTTCCTTCCTTCCTTCCTTCCTTCCTTCCTTCCTTCTTCCTCCCTCCTTCCTCCCCCTCCCTCCCTCCTTCCTTCTTTCCTTCCTTCCTTCCTTCCTTCCTTCCTTCCTTCCTCCCTCCCTCCTCCCTCCCTCCCCTCCCTCCTCTCCTTCCTTCCTTCTTTCCTTCCTTCCTTCCTTCCGCACATGACTATACCTGGCTAACTTTTTCTTTTCTTTTCTTTCTTCTTTCTTCATCTTACTACATTCCCCAGGCTGGTCTCAGACTACAATCCCAAAGTGCTGGGATTGTAGGCATGAGCCACTACACCTGCCCTTCATTTAATTTGTATTTCTATCAATAAGTATATTTGAGCAACCATGCACCCTACAATAGAAAGATAATTATCTATACATTAGCAATATGTACCTTGTTAGTCTAAATATTAATAAAGCTTAATCACCAAATTTTGGACAAAAATTATTAGAAGTTCTAATACATTCTTCACATATCTCCATGACTCCTCTTGCATATATTCTGGGGTGTATGTACACCAATTTGGGGCCCACTGGCAGAAAATAACTGTATTTTTTTTTTTTTTTTGAGACGGAGTCTCGCTCTGTCGCCCAGGCTGGAGTGCAGTGGTGCAATCTCGACTCACTGCAAGCTCCACCTCCCGGGTTCATGCCATTCTCCTGCCTCAGCCTCTCCGAGTAGCTGGGACTACAGGCGCCCGCCACCATGCCCGGCTAATTTTTTTTTTGTATTTTTTTAGTAGAGACGGGGTTTCACCATGGTCTTGATCTCCTGACCTCGTGATCCTCCCGCCTCGGCCTCCCAAAGTGCTGGGATTACAAGCGTGAGCCACCGTGCCCGGCCGAAAATAACTGTATTTATAAGCTGGTGTACTTTCACTACTGACACTTGAATTGTTAATTTTTATTCTGATGAATACCATGCCTAAGGTGATAAGGAAAATTCCCATATAATTACCCTCTTTTCACTTCTTTGTTTTGTTTGTTTGCTTGTTAGTTTTATTTAAAATTTTATTTAGATTCAGAGGGTACAAGTGCAGGTTTGTTACCTGGGTATATTGTGTGAAGCTGAGGCTTGGGGTATGATTGATCCTGTCACCCAAGGAGTGAGCATAGTACCCCACAGATAGTTTTTCAACCTTTGCTTCCCTTCCTCCTCCTCCCTTTAGTAGTCCCCAGTGTCTATTGTTATCAGCTTTACTTCCATGAGTAATCAATATTTAGCTCCCACTTCTAAGTAAGAACATAGGGTATTTGGTTTTCTGTTCCTGCATTAATTCCTTAGGATAATGGTGACTACTTGCATCCACATTGCTGCCAGGGACATGATTTCACTTTTTAATGGCTACATAGTATTCCATGGTGTATATGTACCACATTTTCTTCATCCAATCCACTGATCATGGGCACCTAGGTTGATTCCATATTCTTGCCATTGTGAATAGTGTTGTGATAAACATATGAAGGCATGTGTCTTTTTGGTACAATGGTTTATTTTCCTTTGGGTATACCTAGTAATGCGATTGCTGGGTTGAATTGTGGTTCTATATTTAGTTCTTTGAGAAATCTCTGAATGGCTTTCCACAATGGCTGAACTAATGTACAGTTCCACCAGCAGGGTATAAGCATTCCTTTTTCTCCAAAGCCTCACCAGAACCTGTTATTTTTTTATTTTTTATTTTTTATTTTTTTTGAGATGGAGTCTCGCTCTATTGCCCAGGCTGGAGTGCAGTGGCATGATCTCGGCTCACTGCAAACTCTGCCTCCCAGGTTCACGCCTTTCTCCTGCCTCAGCCTCCTGAGTGGCTGGGACTACAGGCGCCCACCACCACACTCAGCTAACGTTTTTGTATTTTTAGTAGAGATGGGGTTTCACCGTGTTAGCCAGGATGGTCTCGATCTCCTGACCTTGTGATCTGCCTGCCTCTGCCTCCCAAAGTGCTGGGATTATGATAGGTGTGAGATGGTATCTCATTGTGGTTTTTATTTGTATTTCCTAGGTATTTTATATTTTTGTGTGGCTACTATAAATAGGATTGCATTCATGACTTGTCTTTCAGCTTGAACACTGTTACTGTAGAGAAATACTGCTGATTTTTGTACATTGGTTTTATATCTTGAAGCTTTACTGAAGTCATTTTTTAGTCCTAGGAGCCTTTTGGTGGAGGCTTTAGGGTTTTCTAGGTATAAATTATATCATCAGTGAAGAGAAATAATTTGACTTCTTCTATTGCTATTTGAATGCCTTTTATTTCTCTTAGTTGATTGCTTGGGGTAGGCCTTCCAGTACTGTATTGAAGAGGAGTGGTAACAGTAGGCAACTTGTCTTGTTCCAGTTCTCAAGATAAATGGTTCCGTTCAGTATAATTTTGGCTATGGGTTTGTTATAGATGACCCTTATTATTTTGAGGTGTTTTTTCAATGCCTAGTTGAGGGTTTTTTTTAAATCATAAAGGGATGTTGGATTTTATTAAAAGCATTTTCTGCATCTGTTAAGATGATCGTATGGTTTTTATTTTTAATTCTGTTTATGTGGTTAATTGCATTTATCAATTTATATACATTGAACCAAACTTGCATCCCAAGAAAGAAGCCTACCTGATGATGGTGAGTTAACTTTTTGATGTGCAGCTGGATTTGGGTTGCTAGTATTTTGTTGTGGATTTTTGCATTTGTGTTCCTCAGAGATATCGGTCTGTAGTTCTCCTTTTTCTTTTCTTTTTTTTTTTTTTTTTTTTTTTTTTTGCCAGATTTTGGTGTCAGGATGATGCTGGATTAATGGAATGAGTTATGGAGGAGTCTCTCCTCAATTTTTTGAATTACAGTAAGATTGGTATAAGCTCTTCTTTGTATGTCTGGTAGAATTTGCCTGTGAATCCATCTGGTATAGGACTTCTTTTTGGTTGGTAGGTTTTTGTTTTCATTACTGATTCAATTTTGGAACTCGTTACAGTTCTGTTTAGGATTTCACCTTCTTCCTGATTCATCCTTGGAAGATCGTGTGTGTCCAGAAGTTTATCCATTTCCTGTAGATTTTCTAATTTGTGTGCATAGAAGTATTCATAGTAGTTTCTAAGGCACTTTTGTAATTCTGCGGGATCAGTTGTGATGTAATCTTTGTCATTTCTGATTATACTTATTTTGATCTTTTCTCTTTTTTCTTTTTAAATCTATCTAGTGGTCTATCAATCTTCTTTATCCTTTCAAGGAACCAAGTTTTGTTTTCATTGATGCTTCGTATGGATTTTTGGGTCTTAATTTTGTTCAGTTCTGCTCTGATTTTAATTATTTCTTTTCTTATGCTAGCTTTGGAGTTAGTTTGTTCTCGTTTTTCTAGTTCCTCTAGATGTGATTTAGATTGTTAATTTGAGATCTTTCTAACTTCTTGATCTAGATATTTATTGCTATAAACTTTCCTCTTAACACTGCTTTTGTTGCATCCCAGAGATTTTGATATGTTGCATATCTGTTTTCATTAATTTCAAATAATTTTTTTGATTTCTGCCTTAAATTTGTTGTTTACCCAAAAGTCATTTATGAGCAAGCTGTTTAATTTCCATGTGATTGTGGGGTTTTGAGGCATCTTCCTGGTGTTGATTTCTATTTTTATTCCACTGTGTTCCAAGAGTGTGCTTGATATAATTTTGATTTTTTTGAATTTACTGAGACTTGTTTTATGACCAAGCATGTATTCTATTTTAGAGTGTGTTCTGTGTGTCAATGGGAAGAATGTATATTCTGTGGTTGTTGGGTGTAGTGTTCTGCAGATGTCTATTAGGTCCAATTGGCCAAGCGTTGAATTTAAGTCCAAGTCCAGAATTTCTTTGTGAGTTTTCTGCCTTGATGATCTAACGCTGCCAACGGGGTGTAGAAGCCCCCCAGCTATTATTGTGGGGTTGTCTAATTATTTGTTGGTCTTTAAGTACTTGTTTATGAATCTGGGTGCTCCAATGTTGGGTATTTATATACTTAGGATAATTAAGTCTTGTTGAATTGAACGCTTTATGTGATGTAATGCCTATCTTTGTTCCTTTTTTTTGTTTTCTCTTTTTGGTTTAAATTCTGTTTTATCTGATATAAGAATAGTGACCCTTGGCCCTTCTTGTTTTTTGTTTTCTGTTTGCATGATAGATCCTTCTCCATTTCTTGATTTTTTTTGCCTATGGGTATCCTTGTATGTGAGAAGGATATCTTGAAGACTGCAGATTGTTGGGTCTTGGTCTTTTCTTTTCTTTTTTTTTTTTTTCTTTCTTTTCTTTTTTTTTTTTTTTTTTTTTTTGACAGAGTCTTGCCCTGTCGCCCAGGCTGGAGTGCGATGACATGATCTCTGCTCACTGCAATCTCCACCTCCTGGGTTCAAGTGATTTCCCCTGCCTCAGCCTCCCAAGTAGCTGGGATTACAGGTGCCCACCACCGCGCCCAGCTAATTTTTGTATTTTTAGTACAGATGGGGTTTTACCATGTTGGCCAGGCTAGTACCGAATTCCTGACCTCGTGATCCGCCCACCTCTGCTTCCCAAAGTGATGGTTTTACAGGCATAAGCCACCATGCCTGGCTCAGGTCTTGGTTTTTTAAAAATCTAACTTGCCACTCTGTGCCTTTTAAGTGGGGTGTTTAGATCATTTGCATTCAAGGTTAATATTGATATGTGAGGTTTTGATCCTGTCATGATGTTGTTAGTTAGTTGCTTTGTAATCTCAATTGTGTAGTTTATTTATATAATTGGTGGGCTATGTACTTAAATGTAATTCTGTGGTAGCAGGTGTTCTTTTGTTTTCATGTTTAGAACTCCCTTAGCATCTCTTGTAAGGCCGGTCTAGCAGTAATAGATTCCCTTAGTGACTGCTTGTCTGGAAGATTTTATTTCTCCTTTGCTTATGAAGCTTAGTTTGGAAGAATATAAAATTCTTGATTAGAATTTCATTTAAAAAATGCTTAAAATAGGCCCCCAATCTCTTCAGGCTTGTAAAATTTCAGCTGAGAATCTGATGTTAGCCTGATAGGGTTTTCTTTGTAAGTGACCTGACTTTTCTCTAGTTACCTTTAAGATTTTTTTCTTTCATGTTCACCCTAGAGAGTCTGATGACTGTGTGTCTTGGGGATAGTGATCTTGTAAATATCTTTCAAGGGTTCCCTGAATTTCTTGACTTTGCATGTTGACCTCTCTGGTGAGATTAGGGGAATTTTTATGAATTATATCCTAAAATATGTTTTCCAAGTTGCTTACTCTCCCTCCTTCTCTCTCAGGAATGCCATTGACTCATAGGTTTTTTTCTGTTTACATAATCTCATATTTCTTGGAGACTTTATTTTTTAAATCAGACTTTTCTTGATTTTTGTCTGACTGCGTTGATTTGAATAACTGGTTTTTGAACTCTGAAATTGTTTCTTTGGTCTAGCCTGGTGTTAAGGTTTCCAGTTATATTTTAAAATTCCTGTAGTGAATTTTTCAATTCCAGAAATTCAATTTGGTTCTTTCATAAAAAGGCTATGTTATCTTTTAACTCCTGGATGATTTTATTGGTTTCCTTTAACTGAATTTCAACTTTCTCTTGAATCTCATTGAGCTTCCTTGCCATCCAGGTTCTAAATTATATTTCTGTCATTTCAGACCCCTCAATCTGCTTAGGATCCATTGCTAGAGACCTAGTGCAATCCTTTAGCAATAAGGAAACACTCTGACTTTCTTAATTGCTAGAATTCTTGCACTGATTTCTTCTCATCTGAGGGGCTGGTGCTTCCTGTTCTTTTTGAATTGCTATTGTTTGGATGGGGTTTTTTGTTTTTATATTCTTTTTTCCCTTGAGAGTTTGACTGTGGTATATGTTGTGTACCATTAGTTGGCTTCATTTCTGGATGTTCTTTGTGCTTTCAGAGTGCCAAGGCTCTGCATGAGTTCCTTAACTGTGGTTAGTTTCCTGCGCTGGGTTTCATAGGTGTTGCATAGTGAAGGAATTTGTTTCTTTTTGGTGGTACAATTCAGGTTATGATACAGTAGATGGTGCTTAAGAGTAAGGTCTAGCAGATAGGCTCTGCCATACACCTGTTTTGTATTTCAGTGCATATAGAGCAGTCTTCTGGGGAAGGAGAGATAGAGGGGCAAGAAATGACTGTTTCACCAAGGTCATTCTTGGGCCTTAGGGGAGCCCTCTGCAATCACTGGTACCATGCCTGTGTTTCCTCAGCCTCAAGGGGGGACCCTGGCAGGTTGCACTCCCCCCTCCCTTAGGGGTGGCCTGAACTGAAGGTTAGGTCACTAAGAGATCTGTAGCTCCCCAGAGACCCACTGGTAAGCTGGGCAGTCAGAGGAAGTTGTAGGATATGTCTGTGGGTGATCTGGTGATGCAGTTGATCAAGGGTGAAGGATCTGCTGGCAAGACTGTGATGCCACAGGTGTGCAGCTGGTCTGGTGTGCATGGCCTGGGGTTTTTAACCAGCAAGTGGCCTTGGGGCCTCCCCAGCTTGTGTTCCCCTGACCCAGTTTCCCTCTGCTGTCTGCCCCAGGAGTAGGCCTGAACAGCTAGATTTGTCCGAAGCCTTCTTCACCCAGATCACTGGGCTATTCCAGGTGTTCCATGCCATGGGACTGCGTTGGGCAAAAGCTGTGGCTGCCCAACAGGCCACACACTTCCCACACCAGTCTTGCTGAGGGAGGGATGCTCAGCTCCCATGCCTGAACATAAGCCTGTGCCTCACTGTTTTCTGTGTTCTGATAGTAGAGGCTCCTCCCCTGCTCAAGCTCTAGCCACAGATCTCAGCTCAATACCTGTGGGTGGTATACTCAAACTCTAGGGGTTTGGGAATTGGGCCACAGCTTTTTCCTCTGACCCCTCAGGGTCAAGCACCAGTTGTACTTGGGGTGCTGAACTAATCCCAGGTTGCCAGCAAAACACTCAGTTGGGAAGTGGAGGCTGTTCTGTGTTCACTCTCTTGTGGGAGTGGCTGGACCGCTTTGGAAGGGGCTGGCAGACAAGGTGGCAGCACAGCGATCAAATGCTTTCCGGTCCCAGAGGAAAGACAATCCTGCTCTCTCCTGGCCTGACAGTCAGCAGGTGTTATAGTCACTTGGATCCAGATGGAGAGCCTTGGGGGATGAGTGCCTGGGGTCATGTTTTGCTGCAGCTGTACCATGTGCTATGACACCTTCTGAGCTCCACACAGTTTTGAGCCCTTCTTCTTCTTACTTTCCAGGCAGTTCCCCCTGCCAATTCAAATGTCTATGGAGTCATGGGATCTTTTATAGCTAGGATCCCAGAGGTCCATCATGGGAGTGTGGTGCCCTGGATTTCCTTCACTTATCCCTTCCTTAGGACTTGTTCAGGTCCAGGAGCCAGTCTGACACTTGGTGACTCAGTGTAGGCTTCCCAGCTTTCTCTCTCTTCAACCTCAGTTTCTGCATCCCCCCTCTATTGACTTTCAGGATTTTCTCTCAAAAGATCTGTTCAAAATATGATGGTTTACTTCATATTTTGCTTTCTTTCAATGGGAGAGGTGTTTCTAGCTGCATCTATTTGGCCATCTGGTCCTTTCCCCCCATTCTAACTTTTTTATTGCTTATTGAAATACTTGATGTAACTTACCCAAAGATTCTAGAATCAAGGTGAAATTATATGAAGGGTTTGAGTAAAATCTCATTTTATCATTCTGAGTTGCTTCAAAATACATTCACAATTTTTGTTACACAACCATGAACCAATTGGAAATGGCAGAACTTTTTAAATATTCACAATGATATTTTAGAACCTCTAATTCAATTAATACCATTTGGGATTCACAGCAACATACAGCCTCTCTTGATAGACACATATTTGTGTTTGGGGGGAGTGGAAATTTCCCAGCATAATGATTTTCAGATCTGAAGCACCCATCACTCAAGAATTCTAAAACAAGAGATACAAAAGGATAATTACTATGACACGTGTTTCAAATTTGAAAGACAATTAGCTGGAAACCTCAAACTTTCCTTTCTTATTCAACACACACAATAAAAACAATGTTTCATATTGGGTAAGCATTTTATACCTTATGAAGTACATGAATATTCATCATTTCATTTGATGTTTATAACAATCCTGTGAACTAGCTAGGGATAATTTTGTGGAAAGAAAGGAAAGAATTGATAAGGAAGAAATAAATGGCTTACAGGCAATACAACAAATTTGTATGGAACACACTAAGGACAGATCGCTAGTGCTCTGAGATTGCCTTTCTTTAATAATTTTTTATTGTTTTGTGGCTCTTCAATGTTAATGTGATTTCTTTGCATATTTATGTAAATAAATTTTCGCAATGTTAATTAAAATCCTGACAAATTTCTTAACATAAGAACACTCTATGTAACACAAGTGGAATAAATATTATTTGTAAATCTGGCTCCCCAGCTGATTCCCCAATCTGAGGATGAAAAAATTGAAAGGAGACTCACATACTATTGTTCCACTGAATTCTCTTATTCCTAACATGACTAAGGTTACACTTATTTGCTTATCCAGTTCTTAAAACTCTTTTGAAATTACGACTTTGTGCAGCTGTGCTTAATAATCTGTTTGCATTTTATAATAATAGAATATAAAGTTAAATGTACCAATTTAGAAATTTTTTCAATAGAATCATGACATCTTATATATATATAAAATTTAAAGTGTGAAATTGAATAGGAAAATCTTACATTACTGAAAACTCAGATAGTATTCTAGCTGACATTTAAACTTGCCTGTCTTTGCAAGGTAGGAGCTTCTGTAAAACAACATTCCCAATTCACTGTCTATATCAAACATAGTATCTAGTGTCTGATCACTAGAAAGAATGTTATTTACTGTTGCTTTTAGAATTGCTTTAATTCTTAAGAAAGTATTTTAATCTTTAGTAATAATCTATTATTTTATATATCATGATCTAAGATGTTTATTTGCCTTATATAGGTTTTCCTTTATCAGGTATATGAAGTAATTTAAATTCTCCTTTCTTCAATACTTATTGTAGAAATGACAATAAAATTGAATCTTTTTTTCAGGATGCCTAAAATAAATATGTTTTGTTAACTCTTTTAATGAGCTTTTATTTATTATCCAGTAATGGTGAGAGTGATAAAAATATATAGTAAATGCTAGTGCAGTTCATAGATATAAAAATTATGTTTAAGGAAGAGCCTTCTTATAGATTGATTTGGAAAGAAGCTGAATTTCGGCAAAATCTATAAAGGTTGCTAGAATTTTCTTAAGTCAAAATTGATGAGCAACAACGTCAGGCAAAAACATGAAAATGAGAAAGAGTGGATGAGTCAGGAATAAGAAGTAGTTTCTTTTTCTCTTCTAAATAATATTTAAACTTCTTAAAATAGGCCTAACTATCCAACTCTAGTTTTCTAACCACACTTTCACAAAGTTCCTTCATTTTTTTTTGAAATGGAGTTTTGCTCTTGATGGAGTGCAATGGCACCATCTTGGCTCACTGCAACCTTCACCTCCCGGGTTCAAGTGATTCTCCTGCCTCAGGCTCCTTACAGGCTGTGAGCCACTGCGCCCAGCCCACAAAGTTCCTTTGTATTATCTTTATAAACTATTCATTATGGAAAACATCACTCTTAATTCTCTAAGGGAAGAAAATATGAATTGTTCCCATTATGAGGGACTGCCGCAAAGCCCCCAAAATCTGTGTTCCTCTGCAAAGCTGGGAATTGTTCCCATTGTGAGAAATGTCCATTCTTCTTAATTGTCTCCTAGAAGCCTTGAGGCCATGACTTTTTGAACATCCTGGTCACTTGGTTATAAATATTGGATTAACTTTCAGATATCATCCCTAGAAGCTAAAACCATGTGTTATATTTTACAGGTCATTTTTCTGTATAGTACCATATTATTCTGTTAAAGTTCTGTGATTATCTCTTTTGACAAGAGATCCTGAAACTGTTGAATGCTATGTATTATACTCCTTTTGACAGAAACTAATTTTTTAAATCACAAACACATTTCCACTATTAAAAATATAAAAAGAACCAGATGTATTGTCTAGATTTTATTGGGGAAATGTGAACAACAGTTTTACAGTGTTCTGGTTCATGGGGTAGAAGTACATTCCTGAGCGTTATTATCTGCTAGCCACAATAGGGATCTTCAGGACACAGAGCAATCAGTCAGTGGGGTGCTCTTGAGAGGTGGAAGGCATCCTTGCTGAAGCTTCCACCAGGAGAATTAGTGTTTAGAGAAGAGTTTGAAGTTGTCTATATTTCCTTTTTGGGTTTAGGTAACATTAGGTGACTGGGATAGGAGAATTGGAGAAAGGCAGATCGATGGGTCCTCGTTGTCTCTGAGCTGCTGCCATGGAAAGGATGTTGGGAGAAAGATCTGAAAGACCCTAGCCCAAGGATGCATTTTCCTCTTTATTTCCTGTGTGGCCTATCACAGGCAGGCCCCCAAAATGGCATATCTCATTTCATCACCCATGAAATGTGGTTAGTAGTAACTCACTTAACGTGGTCTTGATGTACATTAAGCAGAAAGCATATCTGTAATCATTGGTAAACTATACTGCACTGGCCTTCCATGCATGCAATCCAACCTCATTTGGATTCATCTGTGTTACTCTGTTTCATGTGATTTATGATTAAATTTAAAATGTACATCTGGGTAAGACAGGTGGTGAGGAGGAATTGAAGGGAGGCTTTGATTCTGTTTTCCAGACCTCAACCTGAAGGATGAGGAAAGCTTTGGTAACTGCGATCCACTTTTCTTTCTTTTTGATTGAAGTCCAGATTTGCAAAACAGTGTCTCCAATGAGTTTTTGTGGAATTCATTTAGGGTCAGGGTGACCTTGTTCTGAGATAGGTTCTGACATATTCCATTTGACACCGTTTCCTTTGCTAAGCAATCTTTCACCTGCCAAGAAAAGCTCTGCTTCCACACCAAAGCAGGACCTCGAGTTTCAAACTGAAGGGATGACAGTCAGCAGCTTTCACCAAGACAAACCTATGTCTGCTTTGCAGGAGCTTGTCAAGAATCCTGGTGACTAAGGACTGGTTTGAAAATAACTGGTATTGTCCATAGGCTGATCATAGGAGTTGATCTTTGGGGAATTTCAATGACTTTGAAGTTCCCGATGAGCATGGCTTTGCCTTCATTGGAGCAAAACCAGTCAAAACATATGAGCAAGGGGCATGTGATAAATAGAAAGCAAAGGAAAACAGGTTAATGTGCAAAACACCCTTGGGGGAAAAAGCACTCTTTATCTTTCCTAGCATGTAAAAACATTTTCCACTTGACACATTGAGTTTCTTTAAAAATAGCACAGAATGTGATATAAAATGAGAAAAGAAACAGGAAAGTGCTCCAACAGGTTTTCAGAGAGTTATAAATTGAATTTCACCTGTATGCTGAATCTGAAAAAAGCTGTTCTAGAGTTTTATTTTTAAAGGAGAGCTTTTTACTAATGAAAAGTCATAATTGTTTGTCTTAGCTTTTTTTTTTTAACAAACTTCAAATAAAGTTTTGGCAAGAAGAAGCAGCTGTTCCACATTATTATTCTGTTTCTCAGAATGCGTTGTTTTTCTGTTAGAAAAATGTCAACAAAAACACTTTTATTAGTTGAGATCAGCAGGGCTGAGTCCGAAAAGAGAGTCAGTGAAGGGAGATAGGGGTGGGGCTGTTTTATAGGATTTGGGTAGGTAAAGGAAAATTATAGTCAAAGGGGGATTTTTCTCTGGCGGGCAGGAGTGGGGGTTGCAAGGGGCTCAGTAGGGGAGATTTTTGAGCCAGGATGAGCCAGGAAAAGGACTTTTACAAGGTAATGTCATCACTTAAGGCAAGGACTGGCCATTTTCACTTCTTTTGTGGTGGAATGTCATCCGTTAAGGCAGGACAGGACATTTTCACTTCTTTCGTGATTCTTCAGTTACTTCAGGCCATCTGGGCGTATATACGTGCAAGTCACCAGGGATGCGATGGCTTAGCTTGGGCTCAGAGGCCTGACATTCCTGCCTTCTTATATTCATCAGAAAAATAAAACAAAATAGTGTTGAAGTGTTGGGGCGGCAAAAATTTTTGGGGGGTGGTATGGAGAGAGAAGGGGCAATGCTTCTCAGGGCTGCTTCAAGCGGGATTAGGGTCGGCATGGGAACCTAGAGTGGGAGAGATGAAGCTGAAGGAAGATTTTGTGGTAAGGGGTGATATTGTGGGGTTGTTAGAAGAAACATTTGTCGTTTAGAATTATTGGTGATAGCCTGGATATGGTTTTGCATCAATTGAAAAACTAAATGGAATAAGAGAAGGAGAAAAACAGGTATTAAAGGTCTAAGAATTGGGAGTACCTAGGACATCTAATTAGAGAGTGCCTAAGGAGGTTCAGCATAGTCCTGCCAGCAAAGATTATTTATTTACTTTAAGAGTTTAGAGTGGCGGTTTGGGGATAGCACCAGGAGATATCAGGTGTGATGGCTTGGAGAAACAGTGTAAACTGGCAGTGTAAACAAGAGCAGGGCAGGTATGAGTAGTTGAGAATGGTGAATAGGAGTATGACTAGACAGAAGCTAGTAGGAATGACAAGTTTTTTTGGGGCACAGTCCAAGTTGGTCTGGTGTCTGGAATGAGACTGGGGCCTAATAAAAAGGAGCGTCTAGACAGGAGCTCAAATGGGCTGTACCCTGTAGCATTCTGAGGACAGGCCTGAATTCTGAGAAGGGAAAGTGGTAAAGTATTGTCTGGTCCTTTTTAAGTTGGTGGCTGAGCTTGGTGAGGTGTGTTTTTAAGTGACTATTAGTCTGTTCTACTTTTCCTGAAGACTGAGGACTGTAAGGGATATAAAGGTTTCACTGAATACTAAGAGCCTGAAAAAATGCTTGGCTGGTTTGACTAATGAAGGCCGGTCTACTATCGGACTGTGTAGAGGTGGGAAGGCCAAACCGAGGAATTATGTCTGACAGAAGGGAAGAAATGACCGTGGTGGCCTTCTCAGACCCTGTGGGAAAGGCCTCTACCTATCCAGTGAAAGTGTCTACCTAGACTAAGAGATATTTTAGTTTTCTGACTTGGGGCATGTGAGTAAAGTCAATTTGCCAGTCCTGAGTGGGGGCAAATCCTCGAGCTTGATGTGTAGGAAAGGGAGGAGGCCTGAACAATCCCTGAGGGGTCATAGAATAGCAAATGGAACACTGAGAAGTTATTTCCTTGAGGATAGATTTCCAGGATGGAAAGGAAATGAGAGGTTCTAAGAGACAGGCTAGTGGCTTGTAACCTACATGGAAGAGGTTATGAAATGACGACAGAATAGAATGGGCCTGTGAGGCTGGAAGGAGATATTTTCCTTGGTCTAAGAACCATTTGCCTTATGTGGGAAGAGATTGATAGGTGGAAGTTTCAGCAGGGTAGTAGGTGGGAGTGACTGATGTGAAGGAGAAAAACTGGCCGTGAGGGATAGAAGGTGGAAATCTAGCTGCTTGTCTAGCTACCTTACCAGCATAAGCGTTGCCTAGAGCAATGGGATCTGACGCCTTTTGATGGCCTTTGCAGTGAATGACTCCAGCTTCCTTTGGAAGTAAAGCATCCTTGAGCAGAGGTTTTATTAAAGAGGCATTAATGATGGAGGACCCTTGCATAGTGAAGAAACCTCTTTCAGCCTATATAACAGCATGGTGGCGCAGAACATGAAAGGCATATTTAGAGTTAGTATAAATATTGATGCGTAGTCCTTTTGCAAGAGTGAGGGCCTGAGTTAAGGCAACTAGTTCGGCTTGCTGAGAGGTAGTGGAGGGAGGCAGAGCGGTAGCCTCAATAACAAATGTGGAAGATACTATTGCATAGCCTGCCTTTGCTGGTGAGTGGCGATTAGGCCTGGTGGAACTGCCATCAATAAACCAAGTGTGATCAGGGTGAGAAACAGGGAAGAAGGAAATGTGGGGAAATGGGGTGAACATCAGGTGGATCAGAGAGATGCAGTCATGAGGGTCAGGTGTGGTATCCAGAATAATGTGGGAGGCAGGATTGAAGTCCAGGCCAGGAACAATGGTAATTGTGGGAGACTCAACAAAAAGTGAGTATAGCTGAAGGAGCCGGGGAGCAGAAAGTATATGCGTCAGGTGTGAGGAAGAAAATAGATTTTGGAAGTTATGAGAACTGTAGAGAGTGAGTTGAGCATAGTTTGTGATTTTTAGGGCCTCTAAAAGTATTAAAGCAGTGGCAGTCGCTGCACACAGACATGAGGGCTAGGCTAAAACAGTAAGGTCAAGTTGTTTGGGCAGAAAGGCTACAGGGTGCAGTCCCAGCTCTTGTGTAAGAATTCTGACTGCATTAACCATGCTGAGGAAGGAACGGAGTTGTTGTTTTGTAGAAGGGATTGGGGTTTGGGAGATTAGCTGGACACAGTCAGCAGGAGAGGCCATGTGTTTTTATGAGAATTATGCTGAGGTAGGTAACAGATTAGGAAGAAATTTGGGCTTGACTGAAGTAACAGGGGCTGTCTGTGAAGACTTGCGGCAGTATAGCCCAGGTAATTTTCTGAGCCTGATGGGTGTCAGGGTCAGTCCAAGTGAAAGCGAAGAGAGGCTGGGATGACGGGTGCAAAGGAATAGTAAAGAAAGCATGTTTGAAATCCAGAACCGAATAATGGATTGTGGAGGGAGGTATTGAGGATAGGAGAGTATATGGGTTTGGCACCACGGGGTGGATAGGCAAAACAATTTGGTTGATAAGGCGCAGATCTTGAACTAACCTGTAAGACTTGTCTGGTTTTAGGACAGGTGAAATGGGGGAATTGTAAGGGGAGTTTATAGGTTTTAGAAGCCCATGCTGTAGCAGGTGAGTGATAACAGGCTTTAATCCTTTTAAAGCTTGCTGTGGGATGGGATATTGGCATTGAGTGGGGTAAGGGTGATTAGGTTTTAATGGGATGGTAGTGGGCATGTGACCGGTTGCCAGGGAAGGAGCAGACATGTTCCATATTTGTGGGTTAAGGTGGGGGGATATGAGAGGAAGACATAAAGGAGGCTTTGGGTTGGGGAGAAGGGCAGCAATGAGATGCAGCTGTAGGCTGTAGTCCAGGAATAGTCAGGGAAGCAGATAATTTAGTTAAAATGTCTTGGCCTAATAAGGGAACTGGGCAGGTGGGGATAACTAAAAAAGAGTGCATAAAAGAATGCTTTCTAAGTTGGCACAAGAATTGGGGAGTTTTAAGAGGTTTAGAAGCCTGGCCGTCAATACCCACAACAGTTATGGAGGCAAGGGAAACAGGCCCTTGAAAAGAAGGTAATGTGGAGTGGGTATTGATTAAGAAGGGGACGGACTTACCCTCCACTCTGAGAATTATCTAGAGCATCTGTGATGGTCCTGTAGGCTTCTGAGGCAATCGGGCAGTGTCAGTCTTCAGCTGTTAAGCTGAGAAGATCTGGGAAGGAGTCAGTCAGAGAGCCTTGGGGCCAGAGTTCCAGGGGCTTTGGAAGTGGCTGCCAGGTGAGTTGAACAGTCCAATTTTCAGTGGGGTCCCGCACAGATGGGACGCAGCTTAGGAGGAATCCCAGGCTGTGGGCATTCCTTGGCCCAGTGGCCAGATTTCCGGCACTTGTAGCAAGCTCCTGGGGGAGGAGGTTCTGGAGGAACCCCTGGCAGCTACGGTTCAGGCATTTGGAGTTCTTGCATGCTGAAGATGTGGCTGGGGTTTGTCTCACAGTGGAGGCAAGGAATTGCAACTCAGAAATACATTGCTACTTGGCTGCCTCTACTCTATTATTGTACACCTTGAAGGCGAGGTTAATTAAGTCCTGTTGTGGGGTTTGAAGACCAGAATTTAATTTTTGGAGCTTTATTTCATGTCGGGAGCAGATTGGGTAATAAAATAAAATGCATATTGAGAATAAGACGGCCTTCTGACCTTTCACTGTTTAGGGCTGTAAAGCGTGTCAGGGTTGCTGCCAAATGAGCCATGAACTGGGCTGGGTTTTTATATTTGATGAAAAAGAGCCTAAACGCTAACTGATTTTGGGAGAGGTCGGATAAAGAAAAAGGAGCATTAACCCTGACTATGCCTTTAGCTCCAGCCACCTTTTTAAGAGGAAATTGCTGAGCAGGTGGGGGAAGGCTAGTCGCTGAATGAAACTGTAAGCTGGACTGGGTGTGAGGAGGGGAGGTGATAAAAGGATTATAGGGTGGGGGAGCAGAGGCTGAGGAAGAATTGGGACCTGGCTCAGCCTGGCCCAGGAGAGGAGAGGTCAGATGGGTCTGCAGAAAAGGAAGATTAGAAAGACTCAGTGATACTTGGGGTTGGGACTGACGGGACAGGCAGGAGGGAAAGAAGGAGGATCTGGGACAAGTCGCATTGGGAACAGAGACTAGGGAGAGAACAATGTATAAAAGAATGCCTGGACGTCAGGCATCTCAGACCGTTTGCTCATTTTACGACAAGAATTATTTAGATCTTGTAGGATGGAAAAATTGAAAGTGCCATTTTCTGCCTATTTGGAACCACTGTCGAGTTTATATTGGGGTCAGGCAGCATTGCAGAAGAAGATAAGGCATTTAGGTTTTAGGTCAGGTGTGAGTTGAAGAGGTTTTAAGTTCTTGAGAACACAGGCTAAGGGAGAAGAAGGAGGAATGGAGGGTGGAAGGTTGCCCATAGTGAAGGAGGCAAGCCTAGAGAAAAGAGAGAGTAGAGACACGGAGGGAAGGGGTTCAGGAGTTCTTACCCTCCACTATAGCGGGAAAGGGGTTGGGGCATGGAAATAAGGGGTTGGGGTGCAGAGATAAGAGATCAGTGTGCAGAAATGAGGGGTTGGGGTGCAGAAATAAGAGGTTGGGGCATGGAAATAAGGGATCGGGGTGCAGAGATAAGGGCTTGGGGCATGGAAATAAGGGATTGGGGGGTTCTTGCCCCTAGAAAAGCAGAGAAGGAGTAGAGACATGGAGAGAAGGGGTTGGGGGGGTTCTTGCCCCCCAGAAAAGCAGTAGTTGCCGCTAAGGGTGAAGGACCAAGGCAGGCATCCCCATGTGGTCAGACACTTCTGAAACATGGGTGAATAATCAGAGAGGCATCCTTGCAATGATTAAACACCAAGGGAAGGCTGCCTTCCCGAGTCTGTGACCGGCGCTGGAGTTTGGGGTCCACGGATAAAACGTGTCTCCTTTGTCTCTACCAGAAAATGAAAGGAATTGAAATTAAGAGAAGGGAGAGATTGAAGGGTGGCACCAAAATTGAAAGGAGAAAGCAGTTGAAGGATAGTGAGAGAGGTTGGAGAAGAGAGTAAGAAGAGGCCGCTTACCCGATTTAAAATTGGCGAGATGTTCCTTGGGCTGGTAGGTCTGAGGACCCAAGGTCATAGGTGGATCTTTTTCATGGAACAAAGAGCAGGAGGACAGGGGATTGATCTCCCAAGGGAGGTCCCCTGATCTGAGTCATGGCACCACATTTCGTGTGCGTCCGTGTGAAGGGACCATCAAACAGGCTTTGTGTGAGAAATAAAGCTTTTAATCACCTGGGTGCAGGCGGGCTGTGTCCAAAAAGAGAGTCAGTGAAGGGAGATAGGGGTGGGGCCATTTTATAGGATTTGGGTAGGTAAAGGAAAATTACAGTCAAAGGGGGGTTGTTCTCTGGCGGTCAGGAGTGGGGGTTGCAAGGTGCTCAGTAGGGGAGGTTTTTGAGCCAGGAAAAGGACTTTTACAAGGTAATGTCATCACTTAAGGCAAGGACTGGCCATTTTCACTTCTTTTGTGGTGGAATGTCATCAGTTAAGTTGGGGCAGGGCATTTTCACTTCTTTTGTAACTCTTCAGTTACTTCAGGCCATCTGGGCGTATATACGTGCAAGTCACTGGGGATGCGTTGGCTTAGCTTGGGCTCAGAGGCCTGACACCTCTCTTGCCACCTTTGTAACAATTTGTTTTCATTGCTCTTTTTTAGTTATTATGACAGCAAATTTTAATAGAGTTAAAAAAGCTTTTTGTTAGATGAAACATGAGACATAAGCAAAAGTGGAATGAGAGAACAGTAGCATGAACTCGAACCATCTACCTGCAAAGTTCCACTCATGGCCAATCCATTTACATTTGTAGTCATCCCCTCTACCTCCCTCTATTGAATTGTTTTGAAGCTATCACCAGGTATAATATTATTCACTCTGTAATTATTTTAGTATAAAAGATAAAAGCAATTCAAAAATGTAATCACAAGCGCAGTGTGGTGGGTCACCCCTGTAATCCCATAGTTCTAGGTGCTCAGAAGGCTGAGACAGGAGGATTATCTTGGCCTATGAAGTTGAGGCTGCAGTGAGTCATGATCACACCACTGTACTCCCACCTGGGTGACAGAGTGAGACCCTGACTTAAAATAGATAAATAAATAAATAAATAAAGTGTAACCACAGCATAATTGTCACACCTAAAATATTGTGTCTTTAATATAATCAAACATCCATTCAGTGTGCAAATTTCCCCCAAATGTCTTGTAATTTTTAAATTGGTTTGTTTGAATCATTATTCAGACAAGATTCACACATTTTGTGGAGATCCATATTGCCATGTCCTTTATGTCTTTTAACCTTTAGGTTTGCTTGCTGTCTTTCTCTCTCTCTTCTCTCTCTTTCTGTTTTTCTCTTATGGTGTATTTTCTGAAGACTAGGTCACTTTGTCCTCTGGAATTTGCCGCATCCTGAATAATGTTAACTGTGTGCCTGTTGGGTCACATAAGTTCTTCTGTCTCGTATAATTTTTGAGCCTTTGTGGTTATATCTAGTGGCTTGATCATACCCAGGTTTGATTTTCTTCAGAGATGGTGTTGGATACTCATTGGAAGGCATGTGATTCTCATAGTCTCTTTGGTTTTGAGCAGCCATTGATGCTTATTTCTTGGACTCATTAGAGATGGGGAAACTTCTAATTCTTTCAATTCTCTTTATTTCTGGATATTGAAAGTACAACTATCAAAATTTTCCATTGCTTCTGTGGAGTCTCAGAAAAACAAAAACAAAAACGAATCAACGATAGCTTTGAGAATTGGGCCAGAGCAACTGGAAGGATGGGGTTTCCATCAGCTGAGATGGGAAATATCTCATCAGCATATGAACATGCTACTATTTCTCTTGAGTTTACTCTCTCATCCTACTACTATTCCATTTTTTTTCTTTTTATAGCAAAACTGCTGGGAACAGTTGTCTACATTTTCTGTACCCAGTTTCTCCCTAGTGGTCTCTCTTGACTCCTCACCGATCAGCCTTTCGCTAGCCTATCCAGAGTGAGGAATCCATCAGTTCACTTTGCTAAATCCTTGTTTAGTGCACGCTCCTCATTTGTTTTGACATAACTGTAGCATTTGACATGTTGATTACTCTCTCCTCCTGAAACACTTTCCTGACTTGAATTTCAATGGCCACATTCACCTATTCTTCTCCTACTTGAATGGCTGCTCTCTGTCTGTGTTGCTGGCTCCTCCTTATCTTCCCCAAATTAAGTTCAGCTCAACCCTCTCTCCCAGACTCCAGACTCCTATCTGTCTCCACTAGGATAATTAATAGACCTCTAAAAGTTAACAAATTCAAATCAGAGATCCAGATAATTCCTTGCCAAGCCTATTTTGCAATGCTTTCTGCTTCAGTGAATCATCTGTTTTTCATGTCGGAAATCTTGTAGTCATTCTTTAACTCTCATTTTTTCTCACACCCTACAATCCAGATTTTTATTAAATATTGTCAGCGCTCCCTCAAAAATACATCTACAACCCATTCGCTTCTTACCACTCCCACAATACCATGCTCCTCATGCCACCATCAGCACTTTGCTGGATTATTGCAATAGTACTTCATGGTCTCCCCAATTTTGCATTCACCCCTTTACAGTTTAGTCACAACAAAGCAGCTGGAGTTATTCTGTTAAATACAGATAGAATCTCTCCATTGTTTAAAATTCGTCTCTCATCTCACTTAGAATAAAAGCCAAAATGCGCTTACTATGGGTTGGCCCTCAGTTTCATCTCTGACCTCATCTCTTGCCACCCTCTGTTCCTCTTGCTTCACCCTTTCCACAGTGGTATTCTTGCTTTTTCTTTAGTACACCAGTCACATTTACGCCTCTGGGCCTTTGCGCTTACTTCGCTCCTCCCATATGCCTGCAATTGTATTTCCTTAGATAAGTCAAGTTCTTCCTTCTGATCTTTGCTAAAATGTCACCTTTTAGAAAGGTCTTTCCTGATCTTACTATCTAAAATGTCAAACCTTCTTCCCAATTCTTCTTATTCCCTTTTCCTACTTTATATTTGTAAACTTTTGCTCTTGAAAGATAGGTCCCAAATGACCGTGGCCAAGCCAGCTTATCTCCCTCTTATTGGCAATTACTAGGCAGAATGTACTGAGAATGCAACATCCTGAGATAAAGAGAAAAATGTCTGGAACAACTTGAGCTGTGTCTTCCTCTTCCCAGAACAGGATATTCTGCAATGCTTGGGTCAGTGAGCCAAGAAATGCCCAGGGTACAAAACCCAGCGCATAGTGCTTTTAAGGTTGCTCAGCTGTGGCGTGATAAGGGGCATTCACACAGGAGACTCCATTTGCCCTGGGCAGGTTTTCCTGACCCTTGATGGACTGGCTCATCATGCATCCTGGCTTCTGTTTGTCTTTGCTACCTATCTGTGAATATTAAAATTGGTTTGCTTGACTTGTGGTGTGAGTGTTCTGTCTCACCAGACCAGATTTAGGAAACTTAACTTATCACTCTCTAGTATAGCATGTATTTTATGTATTTACATTGCTTATTTTTGGAGTGCAAACTCTACAAGGAGAGGGGTATTTTTCAATTTTTTTTTTTTTTTACTTCTTTCTCCCCAGCACTTAGGCCAGTACTCTCAGTATTCTCAGGTAGTAAATAATCAATACATATTTGTTAAAAAATGAATGAAGATGAGTAGTCGCTTATGTCAAGTAGAACAGAGAAAAATGAGTGCTTAGATTTTATAAGATAGTAGTCAGAGGTGACTTTGGCAAGACCACATATAGTGGCATGGCAGGGAAAATGCCAGTTGGAATGGGTTGAGGAGATAGAGATCATGAATGACCAACTCTGATTATATGTGAAGGGGAGGGGAGAAATTGTGTTGTAACTAGAGGGAGCATTTGTCAGAAAGGATCGACTATGGCATGCTGATATGCCGTGAGAATATTCCCATAGGAAGGGAGAAGATGATGCAGGAAGGGGAATTTTGAAGTCTGTGTAGTCAAGAACAGTCACAAGTATTGAGGTTGGCCCTAGATTTTATAAGGGAGGTTTCATCAGTTATAAAAGATAGAGTAGGTTATTTGGTACAGATGGTGGGAAAGTTGATAGAATTTTGTGGTGACAAAATGAAAGCTGAAGTCCACATTTGATTGTCTCTCTTTCTCAGTTTTGAGGAAAACTCATCACAGCTGAGATGAGAGTACTGTGCTGAGTGTTTAACCACACTTGTGAGAGGAGTTGGATTATAGATAAAGGGAAGACATGCATACAAAAACAGACTACCATTATTATATTGTGAGTGCCCCCTTTTATTGAATAAGTACACAGATGTTTACTGAGTGTCTATGATGTGCAAGGCATCTCACTGGAAGGGTAGAGTAACAAGAGATTAAAGTTCTAAGATCATATTTATTTTATTTTCTAGATCATCAGAAGAAAAGTGGGTTAAATTGGCCAAACATGCCCGCTCCCATCCACTGTCTGTCTTCCAATCCCTGAATCCCAAGATAAATAACAATCAACTTTCACTGTACTTTACTTTTATGTGTGCAGATCTGGCATTGTAATAAGGCTTGAATCTCTTGAGAAAATGGCAGGTAAATATGAGCAGAGAAGAGCACTTCACCATCGTGTGTTTTCAAAATTTGCTGTAATTATTTTATTGGCTTTCTCATATTTATATAGAAAAATAAGAGCAATGTCAAGCCAAGGCCTCCAAAGAAACAGGTATAATATGCATATTTAAACAATTCCCTTTTTGTGTAATTTTCTATGCTTCCACATGTTTTAATTCAAATAATTCATAGAATTGGCACCCACCTAGACACTGGAAACTAGCTTAACAAGAAACATTCAACTAGTTAAAAATAATGAACTTTTGTATTTAAAATAGGAAAAGGGAAATTTACATGATTCTAACAGAAATTTCTCTTATTTTTAGTGATGTGCCTTTCCTGACCCATTAGCTCACAAGTCAAATCAATATGCTCCTCAATTTTATTATTTTTATTACGACATGGCAAAAAAATAAAAGCCCAAATGAGAAAAAGAATGCCCTGAAGAACTCAACTAACACAAGTTCAGAAGACTGGGAAACTAAATAAATAATTAAGGGACTGGCTTTGAACTATGCTGGTTGTTGAGAAGTTTCTGGATCACTTAATAGGAATTAACAAACTTTTAGGGTCAAATAATAGATTTAAGAGTTAAAATGTATGGAATTTCAGCTTGCTGCCTGGCCTTGGTTTCTTTCTGTGAAAAATGTGTAAATCCATGAATTAAAGAATGACTAGGGGATACACTTTACAATTGACAAAAAATGGTAAGAAAAAATAAACGAGATTAGATTTTATAAGGAAGGAAAACAATTAGGAGTTAAAAATTAGAATAGGAGCAAAAATATATGAAGGAACTTTCACAACAATTAGGAAAGAATGTATGCTAGAAACTGACAAAGAATAAGAACAAGCAATTAATGAAACTGAATTATCAATGGCTAATTCTGAAAAAAACACCATAGTCTATAATCTAGCTGTTATGAACTGATGCTCCAGTGTAAGGCAGCTAGAATTCCTTTCTTTCCAGTTAATTATTTGGGACCTCCAACCTGCTATTATTGGTGCCAATAAATATTTTTTTCTTGAGATTTCTTCATCCCAAATTGTCCAAGAACCCTTCAGGTTTACTCAATCCAGGAGCATAAATCCTGCTTTCAAAAACCAGATGGGTTTGATTTGCATTTCTCTGATGATTAGTAATGTAGAGCAGCAGCATATTTTCATGTATCTGTTGGCCACTTGCACTTTTTTTTTTTTTTGAGACAAGGTCTCACTCTGTCACCTAGGCTGGAGTGTGGTAGCATGATCACGGTTCACCGCAGCCTCAGAGCCTCCTTGGCTCAAGTGATCTTATCACCTTAGCCTCCTCCGTAGCTCAGACTACAGGCACACACCACCATGCCTCACTAATTATTGTATTTTCTGTAAAGATGGCTTCTCCATGATGCCCAGGCTTGTAGTTCTTTGGAGACATTAATAAAAACCACAATGAGATATCCCCTCACATCTGTTAGAATAGCTATAATAAAAACAAAATAAAAGATAAGCGTTGACAAGAATGTTGAGTAATTGGAACACTTTTACACTGTTGTTGGGAATGTAAAATGGTGCGGCCTCTGTGAAAAATAGTACGGACTTCTTAAATATTAAAAAAGTAGAACTACCATATGATCTAGCAATTTCACTTCTGGGTATTTAAAAGAATTGATATAGAGATGATGAGGAAATATTTACACTCTCCAGTTCACTACAGCACTACTTACAATAACCAAGATGTGAAAATAAGTTAAATGTTTATCACTGATGAATGGATGAAGAAAATGTGGCATGAACATACAATGAAATATTATTCCTCCTTAAAAAAGAAGGAAGTCCTGCAAACGTGACAACAGGGATGAACCTTGACATCATGCTAAGTGGAATAAACCAGCTGCAGAAGGACAAATATTGCATGATTCTACTTATATGAGGCATATAAAATAGTTAAATTCGTCAAAGCAGAGAGTAGAATGATGGTTGCCAGGGCATGAGAGGAGGAAGGAATAGCGAGCTGCTAATCAATGGGTGTAAGGTGTCAGTTATGCAAGATAAGTAGATTCTAGAGATCTGTTGTAGAACACTGTTCCTGTAATTAGCAATATTGTGCCCTTAAAACTTTGTTAAGAAGATAGATCTTGAGTTAAATGTTCTTATCACAATAAAAAATTAAAGGGTAGGTGGGAAGGAATTGGTAATCTGCTCCATTCACTGATACTATCCTTGCTCAGTTCGCTGTCTGAAGTTGCTGTTAAAGACTGGCCATGTTCCTTCTGATTTATGCACATGAGTTTCTTGCTGTTCTACATCCCTCATAAATTTTATTATGCCCTTTATTTGGGCTGCAAAAGAATGTGTACTTCTGTTCTAATTCAGAGGCTCAGATGGAGATGGAGTTTCCCCCTTGTGGCCCAGGCTGGAGTGTAATGGTGCAATCTCAGCTCACTGCAACCTCTGTCTCCCAGGTTCAAGCAATTCTCCTGCCTCAGCCTCCCAAGTATCTGGGATTACGGGCGCCTGCCACCAAGCCCGGCTGATTTGTATTTTTAGTAGAGATGGAGTTTCACCATGTTAGACAGGCTGGTCTTGAACTCCTGACTTCAGGTGATCCACCCACCTCAGCCTCCCAAAGTGCTGGGATTACAGGCATGAGCCGCCATGCCTGGCCTACTTTTTGTGTTCTTAAAAGAACATGCAGTTTTTTCAATATAAAAAAGTATAAGAAACAATAAGACATGGTGAAAAATTGGGAGATCCTTGATATAAATAATTCTGAAAATGCAACTTTTTATTCATAAACTCAAAAGGATAGTGAATAATAGCATAGGATGCATGGAGAGTTTGCACAGGTTAATTCTGACATGCAGATTTTGATCTTTTAAAATTGTTGTTAATGGATTGGTGATTTTTATTCTTAAGTAATATTAATTTGGATAACACTAATCAAAACATCCAAAAGCATGTTACTGGAATACCTTTAAATCAGAGCTTAGACTATTAGCACCCTGTGATACGGGGGGGATGTATAGTCATTCTCTGGAGATTTTAATAATCTAGACAATTCTCCCAAAAATTAGAATTAAAAAAGGAACATAGAGCCACATTTTGGTTTATTGTTATTCACTTGAATTTATAACATCAAGCTGATTAGAAAAGGCTCCTTTGATGCATCACAGTTGGAAAGCAGGAGCTTTTATTGCATGTACTATGTCAGAAGCCCTGAATGGATTTCCATCCCAGAAATGTGGATGCCTGTGTCTCTGATGGTTGAGAGTTCTCTAAGGCTGTTTTAAAAGAGGCCATCGACTTTCTTAAAAGGCGTGTATATTCAAAAGAACAATACATTTTGTTTTTCAACTCCTCCAGCAACAGGATATTTTAAAAATTAATTCCTACATTCATTCCACTTAGCCTACTTGATTTGATTTTTTTCAGACTTGACTGCTACATCAATACCTGGGGCACAGGCTAATTAAGTGAAATGTTTGGATGGAATTGTAGGGACTGTGCAAATTATTTTTCCCCCTTAAATGTCAAATGAATATAGTTTTAGATTGGTAAGCTAGGTAAATAGCAAATATATAATAAAGTTAATGTAAGTATGATGCTATTCTGAATAGACAGAAGGAGAAGGCAGAAAGCAGAAACAAACTCCAGTATTACAGATTACACTATTGTGGGACATGTTAGCGGAGGGGCAAATGGCTTACAATGCACAATGGTTCCTGGGGCATTAACATGTTATATTTCATTCCAGTGGCCCTAATTTTCAAGGTAAGTTAAGAGTCTAGGAAGAGAGGAGTATAAATTGCATGATTTTAATAGGTCTATCAGTAGTGATCTTATTAAAAAATATTTGCTGAAAAAAGAAACTTCATTTATTTAGAAATTTTTTAAAAAAGCTTTTATTTTAAGTTCAGGGGTACAAGTGCAGATTTGTTACAAGTATAGGTTTGTTGTACAGATTATTTCATCACCCCAGTATTTAGCCTAGTACCTACTGGTCATTTTAACTGATGCTCTCCCTCCTTTCACCTTCCATTCTCTGAAAGGCTCCATTGTGTTTATTTAGAAAATTCTTTTAAAAATATTTATTTATTTGTCTTCATTTTATGGTATGGAGCAGAGAGTCCATAATCAGAACACTTTATGGGAAATTCTAACACGTAGCCATAATGCCAAGATGGAGAATCTGATAGCATAGCTACTAAAAATTAAGACCTCTGAAAGACTTTTATTTCTGCTAACAGAAATGCCCAAGGCAGCTAGACACTGTGTCTCCCTTTCTGTTTTAATGTAGTTGCATCAATTCTGCTATTCTGTTACAAAGCAAGCACCTAGAATGACATTTACAAAGCAGGCAAAATAAAAACAGAACAAAAACTAGAACTATCACATGCAAAAGTCTTCACCCATGCTAAGACACTGTAGGTAATGTTGAAAGAGCTTTGGGAAAATTTAAAATCTGGCTGCTCAAAGTATGGTTCTTTTTTTCCCCGCTTTTAAGTTCAGGGGTACCTGTGTAGAATGTGCAGGTTCATTACATAGGTAAACATGTGCCATGGCAGTTCGCCTCACAGATCGACCCATCACCTAGGTATTAAGCCCAGCATCCATTAGCTATTCTTCCTGATGCTCTCCCTCCTCCAACCTCCGACCCTCCAACAAGGCCCAGTGTGCTTTGTCCCTCTCTCCCATGTGTCCATGTGTTCTCATTATTGAGCTCCAACTTATACATGAGAACACATGATATTTCGTTTTGTGTTCCTGCATTAGTTTCCTGAGGATAATGGCTTCCAGCTCCATCCATGTCCCTGCAAAGGACATGATCTGGTCTCTTTTTATGGCTGCATAGTATTCCGTGGTGTGTTCTTTCTCCAGTCTATCACTGGAGGGTGTTTAGATTGGTTCCAGGTCTTTGCTATTGTGAATAGTGCTGCAATGAACATACACATGCATGTATCTTTATAATAGAATTATTTATATTCCTTTGGGTATATATACAGTAATGGGATTGCTGGGTCAAATGGTATTTCTGCTTCTAGATCTTTGAGGAATTGTCTTCCATAATGTTTGAACTAATTTCCTGTCCTACCAACAGTATATAAGCATTCCTTTTTCTCACAACCTCATGAGCATCTGTAATTTTTTGACTTTTTAGTAATAGCCATTCTGATTGGTGAGAAATGATATCTCACTGTGGTTTTTATTTGCATTTCTCTAATGATTAGTGATGTTGAGCCTTTTTTTTCAATGTTTTTTGTCCACATGTATGTCTTCTTTTGGGAAGTGTCCACTTATGTCCATTGCCGACTTTTTAATGAGGTTGTTGTTGTTTTTTTTTTCCTGTAAATTTGCTTAATTCTCCTGTAGATGATGGATGTTAGACTTTTGTCAGGTGAATAGATTGTAAAAATTTTCTCCTATTCTATAGGTTGTCTGTCCAATTTGATGATAGTTTCTTTTGCTGTGGAGAAGCTCTTTAGTTCAATTAGATCCCATTTGTCAATTTTAGCTTTTGTTGCAATTGCTTTAGGCATTTTTGTCATAAAATCTTTGCCTGTGCCTATGTCCTGAATGGTATTGCCTAGATTGTCTCATAGGATTTTTATAGTTTTGGGTTTCACATTTAAGTCTTCAATCCATCTTGAGTTAATTTTTGAATAAGGTGTAAGGAAGGGGTTCGGGTTCAAAATTATTTTTGCATCTGGCCAGCCAGTTCTCCCAGCACCATTTATTTAATAGAAAATCCTTTTCCCTTTGCTTGTTTTTGTCAGGTTTGTTGAGGATCAGATGGTTGTAGGTGTCTGATCTTATTTCTGAGTTCTCTATTCTGTTCCATTGGTCTATGTGTCTGTTTCTGTACCAATGCCATGCTATTTTGGTCACTGTAGCCTTGTAGTATAGTTTGAAGTCAGGTAGTGTGATGACTCCAGCTTTGTTCTTTTTTCTTAGGATTGTCTCGGCTATTCAGGATCTTTTTTGGTTCCATATGAATTTTAAAATAGTTTTTTTTTTTCTAATTCTGTGAAGAATGTCAATGGTAGTTTAATGGGAATAGCATTGAATCTATAAATTACTTTGGGAAGTATGGCCATTTCAATGATATTGATTCCTTCTATCCATGAGTGATACAGTTTGGCTGTGTCCCTGCCCAAATCTCAACTTGAATTGTATCTCCCAGAATTCCCATGTGTTGTGGGAGGCATATAGGAGGAGGTAATTTAATCATGGGGGCTGGTCTTTCCTGTGCTATTCTCATTATAGTGAATAGGCCTCACAAGACCTGATGAGTTTATCAGGGGTATCTGCTTTTGTTTCTCCCTCAATTTTCTCTTGCTGCTGCCATGTAAGAAGTGCCTTTGGCCTCCCACCATGATTCTGAGGCCTCCCCAGCCATGGGGAACTGTTAGTCCAATTAAACCTCTTTTTGTTCTCAGTTTTGGATATGTCTTTATAAGCAGTGTGTAACGAACTAATACAGTAATTTGGTACCAGTAGAGTGGGGAGTTGCTGAAAAGATACCTGAAAATGTGGAAGTGACTTTGGAACTGGGTAACAGGCAGAGGTTGGAACAGTTTGGAGGGCTCAGAAGAAGACAGGAAAATATGGGAAAGTTTGGAACTTCCTAGAGACTTCTTGGATGGCTTTGCCCAAAATGCTGATAGCGATATGGACATTAAGGTGCAGGCTGAGGTGGTCTCAGATGGAGATGAAGAACTTGTTGGGAACTGGAGCAAAGGTGACTCTTGTTATGTTTTAGCAAAGAGACTGGCAGCATTTTACCTCTGCCCTAGAGATTTGTGAAACTTTGGAGTTCAGAGAGATGATTTAGGGTATCTGGCGGAATAAATTTCTTAAGCAGCAAATCATTCAAGAGGTGACTTGAGTACTGTTAAAGGCATTCAATTTTATAACGGGTGCAGAGTGTAAAAGTTAAGAAAATTTGTAGCCTGACAATGTGATAGAAAAGAAAAACCAATTTTCTGGGGAGAAATTCAAGCTGGCTGCAGAAATCTACATAAGTAACAAGGAACCTAATGTTCATTCCCAAGACCATGGTGAAAATTTCTCCAGGCCATGTCAGAGACCTTCATGGCAGCATTTCTCATCAGAAGCCTGGATGTCCAGGAGGAAAAAGTGGTTTTGCGGGCCAGACCCAGGGTCCCCATGCTGTGTGCAGCCTAGGGAGTTGGTGCCCTGTGTTCCAGCCACTCTAGCTGTGGCTGAAAGGGGCCAACATAGAGTTCGGGCTGTGGCTTCAGAGGGTGGAAGTCCCAAGCCTCAGAAGTTTCCATGTGGTGTTCAGCCTGTGGGTACACAGAAGTCAAGAATTGAGGTTTGGGACCTCCACCTAGATTTCAGAAGGTGTATGGAAATGCCTGGTTGCCCAGGCAAAAGTTTGCTGCAGGGGTGGGGTCCTCATGGAGAACCTCTGCTAGAGCAGCACAGAAGGGAAGTGTGTGGTCGGAGCCCCTACACAGAGTCCCTACTGGGGCACTGCCTAGTGGAGCCATGAGAAGAGGGCCACCATCCTCCAGACCCCAGAATGGTAGATCCACTGGCAGCTTGAACCGTGCATCTGGAAAAGCTGCAGACACTCAATGCCAGCTTGTGAAAGGAGCCAGGAGGGAGTCTGTACCCTGTGAAGCCACAGGGGTGGAGCTGCCCCAGACTATGGGAATTCACTTCTTGCATCGGTGTAATCTGGATTTGAGACATAGAATCAAAGGAGATCATTTTGGAGCTTTAAAATGTGACTGCCCTGCTGGATTTTGGACCTGTATGGGCCCTGTAACTTCTTTGTTTTGGCCAATTTCTCCCACTTGGAATGGCTGAATTTACCCAATACCTGTACCTCCATTGTATCTAGAAAATAAATAGCTTGCTTTTGATTTTACAGGATCATAAGTGGAAGGGACTTGCCTTGTCTCAGATGAGACTTTGGACTTGTGTACTTTTGTGTTAATGCTGAAATGATTTAAGAATTTGGGGGACTGTTGGGAATTCATAATTGGTTTTGAAATGTGAGGACATGATGATATGGTTTGGCTATGTCCCTTCCCCCCACCCAAATCTCAACTCAGATTGTATCTCCCAGAATTCCCATGTGTTGTGGGAGGGACCCAGGAGGAGATAGTGGAATCATGGGGGCTGGTATTTCCTGTATTATTCTTGTGATAGTGAATAAGTCTCACAAGATCTGATGGGTTTATCAGGGGTTTCCGCTTTTTCTTCTTCCTCATTTTTCTCTTGCTGTTGCCATGTAAGAAGTGCCTTTCACCTCCCACCATGATTCCAAGGACTCCCCAGCCATGTGGAACTGTAATTCCAATTAAACCTATTTTTGTTCCCAGTCTTAGGTATGTCTTTATCAGTAGCATGATAACGAACTAATACAATGAGCATGGAATGTTTTTCTCTGCTTGTGTCCTCTCTGCTTTCCTTGAGCATTGGTTTGTAGTTCTCCTTGAAAAGGTCCTTCACTTCCCTTGTTAGCTGTATTCCTAGGTATTTTTTTCTTTTTGTGGCAATTGTGAAAGGGAGTTCATTCATGATTTGTCCTCTGCTTGCTTGTTGTTGGTATATAGGAATGCTAGTGATTTTTGCATTTGAGTTTGTACCCTGAGACTTTGCTAAAGTTGCTTATCAGATTAAGAAGCTTTTGGGGTGAGACGATGGGGTTTTCTAGATGTAGGATTATGTCATCTGCAAACAGACTTCCTCTCTTTCTATTTGAATGCCCTTTATTTCTTTCTCTTGCCTGATTGCCCTAGGCAGAACTTTCCTATGTTTCTGGTGAGAGAGGACATACTTGTCTTGTGCTGGTTTTCAAGGGGAATGCTTCCATCTTTTGCCCACTTAGTATGATATTGGCTATGGGTTTGTCATATTTGTCATATATGGCTCTTATGATTTTGAGATATTTTCCTTCAATACCTAGTTTGTTGAGAGTTTTTAACATGAAGGAATACTGAATCAGATCAAAAGCCTTTTCTGCATCTGTTGAAATAATTATGTGGATTTTGTCTTACTTCTGTTTACATGTGATGAATATTGATTTGCATATGTTGAACCAACCTTGCATCCCAGGGAGGAAGCCTACTTGATTGTGATGGATAAGCTTTTTGATGTGCTGCTGGATTTGGTTTTCTAATATTTTATTGAGGATTTTTGCATCAATGTTCATCAAGGATATTGGCCTGAAGTTTTTTTTTTTTTTTTTTTTTTTTTTTTTTTTTTTTTTTTTTTTTTTTTTTTCTGCATGTCTGTCAGGCTTTGGTATCACTATGATGGTAGCCTCATGAAATAAGTTAGGGAGGAGTCTCTCCTTTTCAATTTCTTTTGTATAGTATCAGTAGAAATGGTACCAGCTCTTCTTTGTACCTGTGGTAGAATTCAGCTGTGAATTCATCTGGTCCTGGGCTTTTTATGGTTGGTAGGCTATTTATTACTGCCTCAGTTTCAGAACTCATTATTGGTCTACTCACGGATTCAATTTCTTCCTTGTTCAGTCTTGGGAGGGTGTATGTATCTAGAAATGTATCCTTTTTATATATATATATTTTCTAGTTTATGTGCATAGAAGTGTTTATACTATTCTCTGATGGTTGTTTGTATTTCTGTGGGGTAAGTGGTAATACACTCCTGATCATTTCTGATTGTGTTTGATTCTTCCTTCATTTTTTCTTTATTAGTATAGCTAGCAGTCTATTTTATTAATTTTTTCAGAAAACCTGCTCCTGAATTTGTTGATTTTTTTGAAGGGTTTTTCTGTCTTTATCTCCTTCAGTTCCACTCTAATCTTGGTTATTTCTTGTCTTCTGCTAGCTTTGGAATTTGGTCTGGGTTCTCTAGTTCTTTTAGTTGTGATGTTAGATTTTTAACTTAAGATCTTTCTAGCTTTTTGATATAGGCATTTAGTGCTACAAATTTCCCTATTTATCATGCTTTAGCTATGTCCCAGGAATTCTGGTACATTGTATCTTTGTTCTCCCTGGTTTCAAAGAACTTCTTGGTTTCTACCTTAATTTCATTTTTCACCTAAGAGTCATTCAGGAGCAGGTTGTTTGATTTTTATGTAGTTGTGTGGTTTTGAGTGAGTTTCTTAATATTGGGTTCTAATTTGATTGTGCTGTGGTCTGAGAGCCTGTTTGTTACGACTTCAGTTCTTTTGCAGTTGCTGAAGAGTGTTTTACTTCCAATTCTGTGATCAATGTTAGAGTAAGTGCCATGTGGAGATGAGAAGAATGTATATTCTGTTGCTTTTGGGTGAAGAGTTCTACAGATATCTATCAGATCCACTTGATTCAGAGCTGAGTAAAGTACTGAATAGCTTTGTTAATTTTGTCTCTATAATGAGTTTAATATTGTCAGTGGGGTGTTAAAGTCTCCCATTCTTAATTGTGTGTGAATTTCTCTTGCCGTTGCCATGTAAGAAGTGCCTTTCACCTCCCACCATGATTCCGAGGACTCCCCAGCCATGTGGAACTGTAATTCCAATCAAACCTATTTTTGTTCCCAGTCTTAGATATGTCTTTATCAGTAGCGTGAAAACGAACTAATACAATGAGCATGGAATGTTTTTCTCTGCTTGTGTCCTCTCTGATTTCCTTGAGCAGTGGTTTGTAGTTCTCCTTGAGAAGGTCCTTCACTCCCCTTGTTACCTGTATTCTTAGGCATTTTTTTCTTTTTGTGGCAATTGTGACACTTTCAAAGTCTCTTTGAAAGTCTCTGAGAACGTGTTTTTGAATCTGGTTTTCCTGTATTGGGTGCATGTATTTTCAGGCTAGTTAGCTCTTCTTGTTGAAATGACTCCTTTACAATTGTGTAATGTCCTTCTTTGTCTTTTTTGATCATTATTGGTTTAAAGCATGTTTTGTCAAAAACTAGGATTGCAACCTCTGCTTTTTTCTGTTTTCCATTTGCTTGGTAAAATTTTCTCCATCCCTTTACTTTGAGCCTATGTGTATCATTGCTTGTGAGATGGGTCTTTTGTGAGATGGGACCCTTTTAAAGTGACCTGGCCTTTCTCTCTGGCAGCCATTAACATTTTTTCTTTCATTTTGACCTTGGAGCATCTGATTATTATGTGTTTTGGAGATGATCTTCTTGTGGAGTATCTTACTGAAGTTCTCTGCATTTCCTGAATTTGAATGTTGGCCTGTCTAGCCAGGTTGGGGAAGTTCTCATGGATGATATCCTGAAGTATTTTTTTTCAAATTGGTTCCATTCTCTCTGTCTCTTTCAGGTATCCCAATCAGTCATAGGTTCAGTCTCTTTATATAATTCCATATTTCTCAGAGGTTTTCTTTCATTTCTTTTCATTCCTTTTTTCTCTATTCTTGTCTGCTTGTCTTATTTCAGAAAGATAGTCTTCAAGCTTTGAAATTCTTTCCTTCACTTGGTCTATTCTGCTATGAATATTTGTGATTGCATTGTGAAGTTCCTGTAGTGTGTTTCTCAGGTCTAACAGGTTGGTGTTTCTCTCTAAACTGGCTATTTTGGCTGTCAACTCCTGTATTGTTTTATGATGACTCTTATCTTCTTTGCATTGGGTTACAACGTGCTGCTTTAGCTCAGCCAAGTTCATTATTACCCACCCTCTGAATTCTACTTCTATCATTTCAGCCATCTCAGCCTCAGCTCAGTTCTGAGCCCTTGCTTCAGAGGTGTTGCAGTCATCTGGAAGAGAAGGGGCCCTCTGGATTTTTGAGTTTTTGTGCTGATTCTTTCTTACCTTTGTGGGCTTATCTACCTTTGATCTTTGGGGATGCTGACCTTTTAATGGAGTTTTGTGGGGTCTTTTTTGTTGCTGTTGGTTTCAGTTTGCTTATTTTTCTTTAAATATGCCACTCTCCTGTAGGGCTGCTGAAGCTTGCTTGGGGTCCACTCCAGACCCTAATTGCCTTGGTTTTTCCCGTATCTAGAGGTGTCACCAGTGAAGCTTGGGAAACAGAAAAGATGACAGCCTGCTCCTTCCTCTGGAAGCTTCACCCAGCGGGATATTGACCAGTTGCCGGCCCAAATGTGCCAGTAGGAGGTAGCTGGAGACCCCTGTTTGGAGGTCTCACCCTGTCAGGAGGAACAGGATCAGGGGCTCACTTAAAGGAGCAGTCTGGGTGCTTTTTGGTAGAGCAGGTACGCTGTGTTAGGGATCCTTTCAGACTCTGTTCACTATGGGCTCTTCAGGGCCCACAGGCTGGATTGACTGAGATGCCTGAACAGCCACCATGGCAGCCTGCCCCACCCATGGGACACTTTGTCCCAGAAGAAAATTAGAGCTCTGTTGGCCATAGAATATGGGAAGGGGTGGCTCAAGGCCCCCAGCTGGGAAGACCTGAACCATGAGGAGGAATGGATTAAAGTTCTGCTTAAAGAAGATATCTGTCCATGATCTGGCAAAGTGGCTGTGCTGCACTGGGGGTAGCCTTTCTTGGCTGGATTGTTTGGCCTTTCAACGCCAGATGAAATGGCTGAGTCAACCAAAGAGTGGCGATCATGGCTTGCTCCTCCTCCAGGGCCTCTGCCCCAGGGAGAGATCAGAGCTCTGTTCATAGGAAACTGGCTGGGATAATTGAAGCCCTGGCAGGGAGGTCCTGCCCAGTGAGGAGGAATGGATCAGGGTCCCATTTGAAGAAGTAGTCTGGCTATGATCTGGTAAAAGCAGCTGTGCTGCCTTGGGGGGCACCCTTCCTTGACCAGGCCATTTGCACTCTCCAAAACTGGCAGGCTGGAACAGCTGAGTTGACTGGACTATAGACATGGCAGCCACTCCTCCCCTGGGGAACTCTGTCCTGTCTCAGGCAGGCTCTACCCTGTTGCCATTGGCTCACTGGAATTCCAAACCAGTGAGTCCTTATCTTGTGAGGTGCCATGGAAGTGGGGCCCGCAGAATGACACTGCTTGGCTCCTTGGATTCGTTCCCCTTCCTAGGGGTCTGTACAGACCTCCTGTTTTGCCTGAGTTGCAGACATGTTTGTTGGAAATCCCAGGGCCAGAGTAGGGAAAGCTCCTGGGTCTCTGTGTGTGACTGAGCAGCTGCTCTGCTGAGACTACACAGTTTTATGTGTCGGACCCAAGGTCATGGTGGTGTGGGCTCACGAGGGGATCTCCTGATCTGAAGGTTGCAAAGATCTGTGGGAGAAGCATGGTTTCCCAAGTGAGGTCACACAATCACTCATCGCTTCCCTTTGCTGGGGGTGGGGGTTCCCTTGGCACCGTGTTGCTCCCTGGTGGGCCTTTGCCTCACCTTGCTTTTCTTCATTCTCCATGGGCCGAGTTGTTTGCCTAATCAGTCCCAATGCAAGAATCTGGATATTTCAGTTGAAGATGCTGTATTCACTCACCCCTTTGTGAGTGCCATGGACTGCATATTCTTCTAATCAGCCATCTTATGTCCAACTCCTAGAAAATTCTTTATGTTCTCTTTATCTTTCATTATTTTTTGTCTTATAAAGATCAGGTTACTTGGTAAAGTGATGGGGAGAGATTTGTTGCTTGTTTTCCTTTAAACCCCACAATGGTTTCTCCCAATGAGAGCTTATCTAGAGGTCTAGCTTATTGCATGGAACTTCGACAGTTGGAGCAATGGTATAGGAAAAAGATCTGAACTGCTATCTGATTGGCATCCTTGATCCAGTTCTCTTGTTGGCCCTTAATACAACTTTAGAGCCCTCCTGGCCTCTATGAGAATCTGGTTTTAACCACTGATTTGCAGTATAAAGCAACACAGCATTGCTCTCAGAAGTAAATCCATGTATCATCCAACTAACCACTACCACTTTAAAAACTTCACTAAAAATCTATAAGCTTATAAATTATGGTCAGCTTTCAGGGGTTTATAATTTCTATCAAGAAAATACTTTAATTTCAACATTTCCAGTAAGATGACTGTACTCTCATCTATTGGAGGCAAATTTAACATAGTATTGCCAATAATTAAGGTCATGAAAGATTTATTTAGGCACTTACGCACAGGGTTTCTTATTTTAATGTGAGAAAAAATAATCTGTGGTTTGGTATCAAGGAACCAAGGTTATGGAGTACAGGTAACATGAGAAATAGGAGACTTTTTTTTTAAATTTATGGAAACAGGCAGATTATCTAGTGTTTTAAGTCCTGGCAAGACAAAGGAAGCTTTGAGACTTGCATCATGCAGTGATTACAAGACGCATTGAACACTTAGAACTAAGCTATCCTCAGGAAAAGGCAGCAAAATTGTAACTGAATTCCTCCAAGGTTTTGATCTTAATGAAAACTGATTCTACATCAATTATCTTATGCTCAAACGAGTCAGATGGTAGGGGTACAGGGTCTTATGTAATTCATGAGGCCCAGTAAAAATGAAAATGTGAGGCCTCTTGTTCAAAATTCAGGAAAAACATCCTGCTAAAGGTGTTAAAATTTGTTTTTTTCTTCACTTCATGTTTCTCTCTGAGTTTATTTTTATTTGCTATTTAATGTCAAAGTAAAAATAAAATAAAATTTTAAATCATTAACATAATTTTTACTGTTAATCTTTGTCTCATACAATGACAGTTTTAATACAAATTTCAGAGAATCTAATTCTTATGAATCAACAAAATGACACAATTCAGATTTGGTAGAATGTACATGCAAATATATTTTCTGAAACAGTGCATACACTACCCTAAACTAATGCAACTGTTTTCGTATCACTTTTCGATATGCACACATTCTAATACTTTCTACTTTCAGCCTACTGATAATTAAGGAAGGACTAAAAGGAAAAAGAACTATGGTTGCTCTATTGAATTAGTCCATTTTTACATTGCTGATAAAGACATACCCGAGACTGGGAACAAAAAGAGGTTTCATTGGACTTACAGTTCCATATGGCTGAGGAGGCTTCAGAATCATGGCAAGAGGTGAAAAGCACTTCTTACATGGTGGCAGCAAGAGAAAATGAGGAAGAAGCAAAAGTGGAAACCCCTGATAAACCCATTGGATCTTGTGAGACTTATTCACTGTCATGAGACTAGCATAGAAAGACTGGCCCCCATGGTTCAATTACCTCCTCCTGGGTCCCTCCCACAACACGTGGGAGTTCTGGGAGATACAATTTGACTTGAGATTTGGGTGGGGACACAGCCAACCATATCACCTTTCTTTCCCTTTCCTTCTATATTATCATTTTCAGCATGAGTGGCTGGTTAACATAGGAAAGCAAGGTAAGTAAGAAAAGATATGGTAGGATTTGCTGTGTAATTTCTATCTTTTAGCTTGCCTTCTTTCTGTATTTGAAACAAGTTCTTGTTTGAACTGGAAGTGTGGCCTGTCTGAGCTATCAACATCCACATTTATTCAGTCATATAGGTAACGAGCTTATCTTGTACTCTCTTTAAATTTTGCTGAACTCCTGTACATTGTGAGTACACCAGAATTTTCTGCTCAGGGCCATTTTGCAAATGGCAAAGGGATCTAAGTAATCATTATAATTATAATTATTGTTGTTATTGTTTGTTTATAGAATTCCTCCACCTTGGATTGGCCATGCCCTCAGATATTTCTCTTCTTGGGCACATTTTCCATGCCTTCTGTTTCTCCTCTGCTCAGCGCTACCTATTTTATTCATCATGTCCAGTGTTTCTCCTCCTAGTTGACTTACTGGTAAAAGAAGAGATCAGAATCAACGGGAGAAGAAGACATTTAGGAGGTGGTAAACGCAGCTTTCCCAGAAATACTGCTTTCCATCCTCCTACCTTTCTGTTTTGTCTTTTTGTGAAACTTACCACTTAGTCATATTTAGGTTTTTCCATCCTGTTTAGAGATTTTTCGCCACCTAGAGAACACAGTGATTCTCTAGGCATATGGCTCTAGTGGTTGTGATTAAACTTTGTGTTTTCTCAAAATTTTAAATTGTAATACTTTTTGGATTAACCTTTTGTAGGCTTGATAAGGTCATCCAAAAATGTCCATATTCTAATCCTTGGAACCTGTTGCAAAGCAGATCAGTCTACACTGGTTACTGCTTCAGCCCACTGTATCTTGGAATGCAGTTTCTGCTGCATACATGAATCTGAGGAGAAAGAATACACACACAACACATTGAATGAAGCAACTTTATTACTCACATATCGGCAGCAAGGGACAGTAGAAGCCTGGGATTCATGGAGCTCATCCAAGGCTCAGAAAAGCTACCTAGTGTGGAATCTCATCTATGTGTGGCCCATGTTGCACTGTAGCTGAGGGTCCTGGAAAAGCAGCCTCTCCTGGGCTTTGTCTTTCATGAATTTAAGTTACTGGGCTTAAAGTATTGTAGGACATCTTGTTCTAGAAAGAATACGAACAGGTCCCAGGCTGTTCTGGTCAGTTCCTCCTTATCTCAGGAAGTTAAATTTTGAAGAGGACAAATAAACAAACCTTAGCACAAACTAATAGGATAATTATGGTCCTCATATATATTATTTCTAGGTTACTTTTACTAACCTGGTCTAATAGAGTTAATTAAAATTAATTTCATTGGGTCATTTAAACAAAGTTCAGAATACAGTGATGATGGAAATAGGAATTTATTTTGGTCTGTTACCTAATTTTAGCATATTTGATTATCAACTATGACTAGAAGATGTGTATGATACAAAGAAGAATATTTGACCTCATGGGGTTTATAATCTATTAGTGAAATGAAACAAATACACAAATAACTGCAAATCAAGGCAAAATGTAAGTTCAGAGAGAGATACAAAGTGATATTGGAGCTTAATGTATAAAAGTAATATATTCCAGATGACAGGATGGAAGGTCATCAGAGTGGGCACCATTATACAGCCTTTACTTGTGTTGAATTAGGGAATGGGAAGGGTAGATGGAGACAGCAGGAGTAGTGAAGGAAAAGGATGTTTTCTTGAGAGAAGTAATATAAACTAAAAAACGGTGGCAAAATAAAACAGGTATTTTTTTTTTTTAATTTAGGAAGAGAGGAAGAGACTGGTTTGCTTGAAATATGTGAAAAAAGGCCTAACAGGAGATAGGATGGAAAGATAGACACCAGTTCAAAGTTTAGAGAACACTGAATGCCGTGCTTAGAAGTTTTGGACTTGGGTCTACAGGCAAAGAAGTCTGATGTGTTTGAAGAGCCAAGAGTATTCATAGCATAAGTAGAGATTTTTGAAAGGAGGAGTTAAAAAATTTCAGGATGAGCAACTTTTATGTCTCCCATATATTGAGGGGAATGGATTTTCTGAGAGTGAAAGAAATTGAGTGGTAGAAAATCTAAAAGAAGAGGAAAACTGAACAATTACAGCTGCAAGTCTAAAAGGGAATTAGCTAGAATTATTTTTTAAGGTGGTTTGCAAAGATGAGTAATGAGGGAACATATACTTGATAAAATATTAAAGCATGAAACAAGGCTGAAACAATTAAAATATCATGAATTTGCAACATGACCTGGCTGACTGATAAGTGGATCAAAATACATAGTTCAGAAATAGATTTGAGTAAACTGGAAAAGTTAGCATATGATGGGGAGAATATCATGAATCAGCAGAAGAAAGGATGATTTTTTTTAATATATAATGTTGGATCAACTTTGTAAAATTGCTAAAATTTTACAATTGTTAAAAACCTGGCTAAACTTGTAAAACAATCCAATATTTTTCTTATTCCATGTATCAAAAATTGCAGATGAGGCCGGGCGCGGTGGCTCACGCTTGTAATCCCAGCACTTTGGGAGGCTGAGGCGGGCGGATCACGAGGTCAGGAGATCGAGGCCATCCTGGCTAACACAGTGAAACCCCGTCTCTACTAAAAAATACAAAAAATTAGCCGGGCGTGATGGCGGGCGCCTGTAGTCCCAGCTACTCGGAGAGGCTGAGGCAGGAGAATGGCGTGAACCCGGGAGGCGGAGCTTGCAGTGAGCCAAGATTGCCCCACTGCACTCCAGCCTGGGCGACAAAGAGAGACTCCATCTCAAAAAAAAAAAAAAAAATGCAGATGACTGTTTTCAGGCTGGAACATTGGTCTTCACACGTCGACTGGAATTATAGGGGTCTCCTGGGTTTCCAGCTTGTAAATGGCAGATTGTGGGACTTCTTAGCTTCTGTAATTGCATGAGCTGATTCTCTGCAATAAATCTTGTTTTATTTATACTTATATATTTTACTGGTCCTGCTTCTCTGGAGAAACCTAACTAATACAGATATTGTTATTAAAAGAACCCCAAAATTATAAAAATATAGTAAATAAAAATAATGGATATTTTGCTAATTCTTGAGGTGGTTCTTTGTAAGCACAAAAAAGTCATAACTTAAAGAAAAAGACTAATAGATATGAATCTCATATATATATATAATATATAGGTAGAAAGGGAGAGAATTATAGAAAGACATTAACCAAAATGTTAATAATAATTCTCTCTAGATATTCAAATTTGGAGTCATTTCCTTCCTCATTTGTATACTTCTCTATATTTTTTTACAGGAAAAGAAATTCTTATGAGTAAACTAACTTTTAATTTTAATAAAAGGTAAATTAAAAAGTGATTATGAATTAGAGGTGTTTAAATTATAAGAAATTGGGATAAAATGAAGTGAACATGTCACTGCTTTGGCAGCCGATGGGTCAAAGTGGAGAAAAAGGTTGTGACATCTACTAAATATTAAGAGATAAATAAAGTGGGTGGTAGAGGGGCTTCTAAGATGCTGGTGAGAAACTGGTTAAAGGGACAACACGTGGGCTTCAGGGCAGACTAGGAGGCAAAGAAGTAATGGAGAGACAGATTGGCCATGGAAGAAATAGTGCTTGAGAGGAAAAATGACGCTGGATTCCTTAGGATGGACCTGATGGCAGGTTAAGGGAAATTTCTGAGTTCTGGATTTCAGAAGTTAAAACATTGAGAGTAATGGGATTCAGAGTAGAAAGAATTAATATTTCCTTTAAGGAGCTGAAGTAAGTTTGCCAAATGAATGTCATTTGAGTTGTGCAGAGTAAGCAACTGTCACCCAATATTTTCCTAGAGGGTATTATTTGAAGAAAAACTAACAATGGTCTTAAGTGTTAAGAATTGGAACATTGTGTTTTATATATTTGTTAATATTAATAATATTATTACATTTATTTATTTATTGACTAGCAGATGTGTGAGCTTAACAGGGTAAATTAATTATTTTCCACAACTCACAATCTTTCGTCACTCCCAAGCCTTTTTACTGATACAAAATATTTTACATGTTTATGGGGGTACATGTATTTTTTATGTACATAAAATGTATAATGACTAAGTCAGAGCCTTTGGGGGTATCCATCACCTTGAGCATTTATCATTTCTGTGTGTTTGGTAACATTTCAAGTTCTCTCCTCTATCTACTTTGAAATGTATACTATATTGTTGCTAACTATAGTCACCCTATTCTGCTGTTGCATATTGTAGGTTGTTTCATCTATCTAACTGTATGTTTGTACTCACTAATCAACCTCTCTGCTTCCTGCTCCCACCCACATACCCTTCCTAGACTCTTGTATCTACCATTCTGTCTTTGTAATGACATAATTGCTTTTAAAAGGTAATGACATTAATAAAATTTAAACCATTGCACAAAGCCTGTATTCAATCTCAGTTCAATATACCAAACTGTCCTTAAATTTTGCATTGTATTATACTATCTTTTCCATTTTCTATTTTAAAAATAGCATTTAACTTTTCTTCAGGACTCATACTGGCAATATTGTTTTGTCAGCAGAAATATTTGTGCAGTTAAGATTTTTTTTTAAGTTACACAGTCTTGGCATGTGGAAATATATTTAAAATTGATCAGCTTTAATGTGATCAGCATTATCCCTTGTGTTAGGTGACCTCTAAGAGTTATATGAGTTGAAATACAGTTCTTTGATTAATAAAGGATTCAATGAAAAAATATGAATTGAATTTTGAATTTGTTTTTACATCTGTAATAGAGAAGAGAAGAAATGAATCCTACAAAAATTAATAACCTTTCTCTGTTGATAGTTCAGAATCTCCAGCAACCCCTCATAAAACTCAATTTTTATACTTAGGAATCTTTATCTTCTGAAGTTGGCTTTCATTACATTTTATGTGATTGCCTATTTACAACCTATCTTCAAATATTATCCTCTCTTAAAGGTGAGAAGTCAGTCTTATTATTTTCTTTTATGCACATAATGAAATTAAAGCTTGACAAGGTTAACTGATTAAAACAAGGATACATAAAAAATTGTAAATACTTACGTGCTTAGTGTTAAAGTGCAATATAGGTTCATTTTGCAGAACCACATTTTGAAAATGCATAGCACATAAATGAAAATATAGTTTTTCCTAATTCCATTGAATCAAGATCCTTAACAGTAGGTCAGATGAAAAATAAACAACAGCACTCTAAAGGCAAATCATTATATTGACTTAATTTCTTCATGTTGATAAGGACTAAATTATAATTTTTGATATCAGTTAGTTTTTTACTTGGAATTCTCTTCTCTTAAAAAATATTTAATGATAATTGAAACAGCATTGTGTTAGTCCATTTGTGTTATTATAAAGGAGTATCTGAGACTAGGTAATTTATTTAAAAAAGTGGTTTATTTCGCTCATAGTTCTATAGTCTGTACAGGAAGCATGGTGCTGGATCTGTTCCTGGTGAGGGCCTCAGGAAGCTTCCACTCATGGTGGAAGGCAAAACGGGAGCTGGTGTATCACACAGCAAGAGCAGGAGCAAGACAGAGAGAAGTGGGAGGTCCCAGGCTCTTTTAAACAACTAGATCTCTTGTGAACTGAGTGAGAACTCACTTATCACCAAGGGCACGGTGCTAAGCCATGATCCAAACACCTCCCACCAGGACCCATCTCCAACACTGGGAATCACATTTCAACATGAGTTTTGGAGGAAACAGCCTTCCAAACCATATCAAGCATATTCTGGAAAAATTGAAACAGCTAATTGGAACAATATAGGCAATGTTCTACATTTTCCAGTTAACTGTTTTTGTTAAAATCCTGAAATAAACTGGAATCAAAGAAGATTTTGTATAGTAGTTAGAAAAATTTCTCATACTTGAAACTCTAAATTCTGCACATAGGCTTCCTAATATTGGTCAGTCTTACTTTTGCTTGCAAATTATTTCCAACTTGTAAATCTTAACTGCAAAGACACACTGACCAATTTGTGATGGTTCATTCGCTCTGACAGGCTGAACTGTGTCCCCAGAAAATTCATTTGATGAAGTCCCAACCCCCAGTACCTCAGAATGTAACCATATTTGGAGATATGGCCTTCAAAGAGATAATTAAGATAAATGAGTTCATATGGATGGGTTCCAATCCAATACTCTGATGAGAAAGAGACACCAGGGATGCACATGCACTGAGAAAAGGCCACGTAAAAACATGGCAAGAAGATAGCCATTTGTAAGCCAAGAGGAGAAGTCTCAAGGGAAACCAAACATGCTGACATTGTAATCTTAGATTTCCACCTTCCAGAACTGTGAGAAATTAATTTCTGTTGTTCATGCCAACCAGTCTGTGATATTTTGTTATGTCAGTCCCAGCCGACTAATACATTCACTAACCAACGATGACTTCCAAAATATTCTATAAGATTGAAACTTCAAGTTCTGTAAATGAATCAGTGCCTTGCCTTGCCATGTCTTCTGCACTAAGGTAAATGAAAGGTTGACTTTTCTGGACCCCCTGTGGATGCAGAGCCTGTGCTACCAGTTCTGGAGTGTTTAATTGGTTGTGTAGGAATCTGTAGAATTATTTTCCCCCATCCAGGTGATTGTGGGAACATGAGGTAGGATATTTCCCTGACTTACTGAATGCTTTTATCCACAAATTTTTATGCTATGAAGCCATCAAGATTGGGAAGGTGGGGGTTTATTTGTAACCACAGCATAATGTAATGTATTCTTGCTGTTACAATTGTATGTTAAATTTGTTAAAAGTGAGTGATAGCTGACTAATACTGTCCTGCAATTAAGGAAGACATACAAAAAAATCAGGTATCGGCTAATGGATACATGACCAGCAAAAACATTCCAATACTTTGTTTTTGCAAATTGATGCTAAATCTGCAGATAATTTCATCATTCCTATTCATCTCCATAGGACAGCATTAAAAATATTTTATCCATATCAAGGGAAGGATATTTAAAGGCCTAGAGCTGGCAAATGTGACTCTTCACTGTTTATAGAACAGGTTTGGCAAGATTCCTAAACATCACCATTTATCAAATCATAAAAACCCTCTATTCAATATGAAACAAAGCCAAAGTTCATTTGCACAGTTTTGCTGCTGTAATTGAAACCACTTAGGGCTGTTTATTGTTCTAAGACCAGAAAAAATAAAGACAGCATAAACAAGAAACTGACCCAATGTGATGCTATCAGATGAATCAAAGAAAAACAACTAAGTTTTTACATACACAGTTGAGCTCATTCTCTCCCTGACTGCGATTAACTTGCCAACATGAAGCTTTATATTATCTTTTTTGAAACTGGGATGAGGGAAAGGGCAAGTCCACAGCAGTTATAAAGATAGCTCTGTCTCAGTATGTTTCTCTTCTCTCTTTCTCTTTTAAAATTTACGTGTTACAACATAAATCTGACTAGGGAGAAAATGAAGCTAGTATTTTAGTACAGCCAGTCATTCCATACTTTATAAAGAAAAGACAAAATGTTTTTTTCTTTACTAACAAAGTTTGGTTAAGAAATTGAATGTGCCTTACATAAAGACAATACATTTGAAGCAAACCCAATAAAGGCCAGAAGTTAAAATATAGTGAACTGATTCACAAATATTCAAACTCTTAGAAGACACTAGCAAACTGGAACAGGGCTTGCAAATTCAGAAATTAATGGAAAGCAACTGAGTGGTTGTCGTCATTCTAAGAAGACCTTGGGTCGTTCCTTCTGCTGTGTTTGGTTTTCAGTTTCAACCCTGTTGGTTGAATGAGTGTGCGAATGAGATTCAGGTAAAAGAAACAAGATGGCAAAGGAGGTTGCAGAGTGAATCCAGTTAGCCACCCAGACACCACTGAAGGGCTGCTTGAATAAAGCCATCAGCTACATCCATCAATAGCCAGACATTCGACATCAGGTGTGAGGACACTGGAGTTAGATTCAGGAGAGAGGAGACAAGGGTTCTGCTAGCTACAACTTCAGGTGGAACAGTATCCAGCTGTGTGGAGCCCTGATTGAAGCATCCACCCATCATTACACAACAGTGAAGTCCGGGGGGGAGGTGAGTGACAGGCTCCTCCTCCATCTTGGCATGTTATTTCTTTGCTTTATTTGATATATGTAGAGTATGGTTGGGAAATTACTGACTGTCTAGAATTTAGAGGCTGGGTTTACCTGAAAGATGATGTTTTATTATGGAAGAGAGTAAGGTAATTCTTCAATTCTTCTTCCTTCCTCCTTCTTCCTTCCTCCTCCTTCTTTCTCCCCCTCCTCCCTTCTTTCCCTCGCGTCCGTGTGAAGAGACCACCAAACAGGCCTTGTGTGAGCAACAAGGCTGTTTATTTCACCTGGGTGCAGGTGGGCTGAGTCCAAAAAAAGAGTCAGCGAAGGGAGATAGGGTGGGGCCGTTTTATAAGATTTGGGTAGGTAAAGGAAAATTACAGTCAAAGGGGGTTGTTCTCTGGCGGGCAGGCGTGGGGGTCACCAGGTGCTCGTGGGGGAGCTTTTGAGCCAGGATGAGCCAGGAGAAGGAATTTCACAAGGTAATGTCATCAATTAAGGCAAGGACCGGCCATTTTCACTTCTTTTGTGGTGGAATGTCATCAGTTAAGGCATGAACAGGCCATTTAAATATCACTTCTTTTGTGATTCTTCAGTTACTTCAGGCCATCTGGATGTATACCTGCAGGTCACAGGGGATATGATGGCTTAGCTTGGGCTCAGAGGCCTGACATCTTCTTCCTCCTTTTCCTCCTCTTCCTCCTTCCTCTTCCTCTCCTTCTCCTCCTTCTCCTTCTCCTTCCCTCCTCCTCCTCCTCCTCCTCCTCCTCCTCCTCCTCCTCCTCCTCCTCCTCCTCTTCTTCTTCTTCTTCTTCTTCTTCTTCTTCTTCTTCTTCTTCTTCTTCTTCTTCTCTTCTTCTCTCCTTCTTCTTCTTCTTCTTCTCCTTCTTCTTCTTCCTTCCTCCTCTTCTCTTCTCCTCCTCCTCCTCCTCCTCCTCCTCCTTCTCCTTCCTCTTGCTCTTCTTTTCTTCTTATAATTCTTCTCCTTCCCCTCCTCCTCCTCTTCTTCTTCCTCTTCCTCTTCTTCTTTTCTTCTTCTTTTTCTTCCTCATCCTCTTCCTATTCTTCTGCTGCTATTTTCTCCAGACATCCAGTGGAAGACGGATTGAGAGATGGTAGTTCATATTCACTATGTAACAGCAACAAACTTTTGCACAATTCAAATTTTATGGTATACATTATTGCTTGCTGTACAAATACTTATTGATACCTGCTATAAACAAGGCACTGGGCTAAGGAATTTTTTTTAAACTTTTTAACTTTTCAGTACACAATTTATTATGGCTGTATGTTGCCCTTTTCACTAATTAAGTACAAATTTGATTAACTTTAAATACATTTGTTTATTAAGGCTTAGTTTAACATGAAAAGTATAATCTGCCATCTATTTGGGATTGGCTTATCTGTAGTGGTTTTATTAGAATTATATGTTTTCAATTCTTGTTTTATCTTCATTACTGTGCTCCTGGGCAGAGTACCCATTTGACTGCTCTCTTTCTGTCTCTCCCTTTTAAATCTACCACACCTATTTTGGTGCCTACAGTATGACAAAATCATAGGTATATAATAAAAATTTGGAGAATAAATTATTATGTGATTTTCTAGACGTTCAACTTGAAAAAAATTGCAAATCACTTCAGATTTGGAAACAATCTTGGAGGAGAAGGATTCAGAGGAGAGTAATATAAATCATTTATAAGCAGAAGTGATTTTATAAGAGAAAATAAAGGGTATAAAATATGCATAATCTGGCCAAAGAACAGAGAGGAGAACATAACATTTGAAAAATTTAGCAAAGAAAATTATTTAATGTGGTATGAAGTAGTAAAACTATAATGAATAAGACAGCCTAAAAAGAAAAAAAATTTTGGCTAAACATCAGGAAAGCAAAAAAGATATTAGTAATGAGAATGATGTAATTTTGAAACACTTCCGAGAAATCTGAGTGAAGTCTTGCTTCGAAAACATTTTAACACTCTAGTGTATAAGATACTGTAAAATGTCACTGTCCTGTTCAGCTTAAAAAGCAAACTAGAGCAGCTTGCAATATACCAAATACAAGCTCAGTCTTCTTCCTGCTATGTCAGCACAGAAAACCATTCATTGGTAGGTGTTTCAGATTTTTGTGATATTTATGTCTTCAGGACCCAAATCTTTAGTTCATGACAGGAATAGAAATGCTTAAATAAAGCAAAAAATGAAAATGCATTTTATTTCTAGGCAATATTAAAGTACTTTTAATTTCACAGGTCACAAGAAAGCCAGATTACCATTCTTTGTTTTTGAGGATTATTGCAGATCTCCTTCCCCTGAGCCAGCTTGCATCCTGACTTTCCTTTACCTTTGTTGGTCTGGCCTGGTCTACCCAAGTTTATGTTGAGCATGCATCATGGGAAGGACCATTCAAGGCTTCTTCTTGGAAACTTGATTTTCTTTCATATTGTTAGAAAAGCTGAAGCTACATTACCATGCCACGTGAGAAAAATCAATAACAACACCAGTGACCCAAGTCTATATATATAGATAGATAGATAGATAGATATATCTATATATCTGTTTCTCTCTCTCTCTATATATATATAATATATATATATGATTTCTAGAAAAAGAGAATAGAGAAAAACGTATATGATTTCTAACATGTAATCAGGTGAAAAGGCAGAATAAAAAATGCATGAGAACTGAAAATACAATATACAACCCATTTCCTTGCTGTAGTAATTTTTTAAAAGTGATTTGATTACCTCTTTAGAAGTATTCATAGGATTTGCATTTAATACTCAGGGATACATTATTTTAGATTTTGTTTGCTTTTCTCCCTAGACTATACTATAGTAGAAATTCTAACAGACGTAATGTAAACCAATTATCACTTTGGAACTATCAAAGGGAAAAGCTAGATGGTGGAATGCTAGTCTTCAGATGGTTTCATTGAGTGCAGTTAAATAATAGTATCTTACATTTTTATAGCTTTTTAACTTTCAAATGATTTCACATATATTTTCTCACTTGATCAGTTTTCATTTATCATTTAAAGAAATCATTTGGTGAGGGAGGGTCAATCCACAGTTAAGAAATATATATATTGATTTATTTCTACATGGCTTTTGTATACAGAGATTTCTGTGTTTAGACAACCAGAAAAATATTAAGAGAAGAATTAGCAATTTAACAAATCATATTTCCATTAATGCTTGTATTTACAAAGCTAATTTATTAAGGCTTTTAACCACTTGAAATTAGATCCCAAGAGATATTATTTTACATTTATAAATCTTGACTTTTCACTATAAGTTTTCACTATAACTTTTCACTGTAAGTGACTTTTCACTCTAAGTACCTTAACTTACAGGTACTAAAACCCGATCAGAGACAAAGCCCAATTGTACATTGTAATTAATAAAGACAATCCACAGTCTACAAAAATGAAATCAATTTTTTTAGAAATTGATTTTAGTTCTATCATGGTTTTATGTATAAAAATGAAAGCAAAAACTTAAACAAAAATGACTGAATCTAGTTCAGGTGGAATTGTACTTGGTAAATAAAACAACTATCACTTTTAATGACATTGATAATATTGAAGTTAAGACAATAGTTTACTCAAACAATTGTCTGAAGGTAATAATATGCATTTTATATAGAATTTTAGGCAATAAATTTGCTAATTGGTCATCCCTGCCATGGTTATTTCATGTTGCTTTATAACTATATTATATATCTATGTTAGTCTGTTTTTTATTGCTGTAACAGAATATCCAAGGCTGGGTAATTTATTAAAAAAAAAGATTATTTGGCTTATGATTCTGGTGGCTGAAAAGTCCAAGAATGGACAGCCGCATCTGGTGAGGGCCTCATACTCCTTTCACTCATAGCAGAAAGCAGAAGGTGAGCTGGTGTGTGCAGAGGCCATACGGTGAGAGGAGAAGCAAGAGAGAGAGAAGCCAAGAAAGCCTTACTGTTTTTAAACAACCCACTCTCATTGGAACCAATCCATTTTCTTGAGTGGGAGAACTCCCTCATCCCTGAGGAAGGGCATTAGTCTGTTCATGAGAGGCCTGCCCCCATGACCCAAACACCTTCCATTATATCCCACTTCCAACACTGCCACATTGGGGACCAAATTTTCAACATGAGTTTTGGCCAAACCATATTAAAATCATAGCAACGTGGAAGTTGCATGATACTAAAAAGTGGTTCTATAGCATTGGAACACTCTTTTTGCCTTCCATTCTGGAGTTAGTCTTTTAATTTTAATTCTTAAACAAAGGGATGATACTCGGGCATTAAAATTTTCTGTTGAATACAGGGCAGTAAATCTTCATTGAAATAGCTTATTTAAATAATGTCAAACAGAATGGTTTTCTTCCTTTTCTTCAAGCGCTTCAGTGTTATAATCTCTCCTAAGACCAGCCACTTACAGCACAGATCTTACCTTGCTCTGCAATAATTGAGGGCAGTAAAGGGTGGGATGGCAGGGAGTGATTTACTCCTTGATCTTGCCCGAGGTGGGAATCAGAGAAGACCTAACATTTGGCCTGCATCTGGAAGGAAGAGGGGGACTTAGTTCTGCAAGACAAAGAGGGAAAGAAATACTAGGTGTAAAGGCATACAGATGTGGATTTGAGAGAAAGCAGAGTGTTTGGGGTTATGCATTGCCAAGTAAGTAAACTCTAGGTCCATATGGTGTGTAAAGCTGTATTGGCTTGCTGGGGCAGTGGGTGGCAGCAGAGGAACAGACCACTGGAATTCAGAATTTAATTTAAATAAAAGTATGTGTGTGTGTGTGTGTGTGTGTGTGTGCATGCGCATGCATGTATGTGATTTCTGTATGCATATAGGTGATGGGGTTCAGGACATGCTACCTTCAAACCTTTTAAAGTAAGGAATTTGAGAAAACCGAAGAAGTAGGAAAAGTCCTCTTTGATTTTTCTGCTGCCCTTCTTCCTCAAAGCAGGTAATAAATCCTAGGGAGAATTTTCTGATCTTCCCCTGAAGCAGGTCATAAGATCCTCATTTGAGAGATGCCCTCCCTATACCTGGAGGAAAGGAACATCCTTATATCTGAAGACACAGGGACACAGAGAAGGATATGAACAAACAGGACTTGCTAAGTTCCCCTGGTTTATTAGGGGGGTTCACAGCCCCTTTGTCCAATTCTACATCTTCATGACTATCTGCTTCATCACTTAGCATTACAAAAAAGATACAGGTACACTTTGGGAGGTCAAAGCAGGCAGATTACTTGAGCTCAGGAGTTCAAGACCATCCTGGGCATTGTACAAAAAATTAGCTGGGTGTGGTGTTGTGTGCCTATAGTCCCATCTACTCGGGAGGCTGAGCCCAGGAAATCAAGGTTTCAATGAGCCACGATCACGCCACTGCACTGCAGCTTGGGTAACAATAAGAATGTATCAAAAAGAAAAAATACACAGGTAAACTCATTTTTCTGGGTCTTCATTTCCTTAATAAGGAAAACTTATATTAGTGTCTTGTAAAACTTATATTAAATACATTTGTATGGTTTTCTCCTGTTATTCTGTCTTTTATGATCAGGACTTCAGCCATAAATCTAGTGATGAATGAGGAAACATATTTCTTGTCCTCTACATAGGTGTTATGGACACTGAGGACACAGAGAAGAATAAGAGAGCTTTACCCTCAAGAATCCTGCAAGTCTACCTGCCACAAACTGCATCCTGCCCACATCAAGCCCCTTGGTGTGTGCTGACAGATTGGATGGGAGCACTCCCAGATAAAAAGTGGTAGGAGTTAGTACAAAACCATCAAAACTTGGGAGGACGTAAGGTCATTGAACTCATTTCCCCACTGGTAAAGCAACATTCCTATTCTCTTTTGCCTTGTAAGGTTGTTGTGAGGATGATATAAGATGATTGATGTAAAGGGTTATGTAAACTCTAAGAAAACTATACAGATATAATGAATTAGGGTGCAGCTCAGAGGTAGGGCAATTCAATGCAAAAAGTGACAGTTAACCACAGTTAACATCTTCATTGTAGTGGATAGACATTTAAAAACCAAGTCAAACAGCGACTTCTGTAGCTCCATCAGGTCATTGAGAAAATAGCCTGCACTATCTGGAACCAAAAGTGTACAGATTATGAAGAAATACTGTCTTATTAAGTTATCTCTCTTCAGTATTTGGATAACATTTTGAGGGCCCTCTATTTTGTTAACCTCTGTGGATAAAGAATTCAGAATTACATTCCTGTATTGTATGAAGAATTTCACTTTATCAACATCTGACATAACTGTAGAAAATGCTGATGGTTTCGAAACAGTTTGTTGCTCAGAAAGTCACCCATCGCTAAAAGCATTAGAGACCCTTATCAAATAAAAATTGATTAAACTTACAACTTCCCAGAAAGGCTATTAATGCAGATTAATGAGTTTCTGGGAGATTAGAATTAGAGAGTTTTGATATAAAAAATGCACTAAAATTAGCAGAATGCCATGTTAGGGAAGAGCAAAGGAAAAATGATATTTCAAACTTTCTATCTGATCATCTAGTCTTTATTTAGTGTGCAGCTATAGAATGCATGCTTTAAACAACAATGATGTTAAAATACCATGAATATTGTTTTAAAAACTAATTTTCTAGTGAGCACAGATATGTAATTTTATTCTTTAAGATGCAAAACGTTGGTTATCTTCAAATAAGCTGAACTCTATATATTGAAGATTGCTACAATTGTCACTGGGCTAAGAAATCGATGCCCATAAATACTGCACTCCTATTTGTTTCTACATCTTGTTTTATATTACAGTTTTTTTTTTTCAACATAGGTAAGCTTGGTTTGGTTTATTTATTTATTTATTTATTTATTTATTTATTATTATACTTTAAGTTTTAGGGTACATGTGCACAATGTGCAGATTTGTTACATATGTATCCATGTGCCATATTGGTGTGCTACACCCATTAACTCATCATTTAGCATTAGGTATATCTCCTAATGCTGTCCCTCCCGCCTCCCCCCACCTCACAACAGTCCGTGGAGTGTGATGTTCCCCTTCTTGTGTCCATGTATTCTCATTGTTCAATTCCCACCTATGAGTGAGAACATGTGGTGTTTGGTTCTTTGTCCTTGCGATAGTTTACTGAGAATGATGGTTTTCAGTTTCATCCATGTCCCTACAAAGGACATGAATTCATTTTTTATGGCTGCATAGTATTCCATGGTGTATATGTGCCACATTTTCTTAATCCAGTCTATCGTTGTTGGACATTTGGGTTGGTTCCAACTTTTTGCTATTGTAAATAGTGCCGCAATAAACATACGTGTGCCTGTGTCTTTATAGCAGCATGATTTATAATCCTTTGGGTATATACCCAGTAATGGGATGGCTGGGTCAAATGGTATTTTGAGTTCTAGATTCCTGAGGAATCACCACACTGACTTCCACAATGGTTGAACTAGTTTACAGTCCCACCAACAGTGTAAAAGTGTTCCTATTTCTTCACATCCTCTCCAGCACCTGTTGTTTCCTGACTTTTTAATGATGGCCATTCTAACTGGTGTGAGATGGCATCTCATTGTGGTTTTGCTTTGCATTTCTCTGATGGCCAGTGATGATGAGCATTTTTTCATGTGTTTTTTGGCTGCATAAATGTCTTCTTTTGAGAAGTGTCTGTTCATGTCCTTTGCCCACTTTTTGATGGGGTTGTTTGTTTTTTTCTTGTAAATTTGTTTGAGTTCATTGTAGATTCTGGATATTAGCCCTTTGTCAGATGAGTAGGTTGTGAAAATTTTCTCCCATTCTGTAGGTTGCCTGTTCACTCTGATGGTAGTTTCTTTTGCTGTGCAGAAGCTCTTTAGTTTAATGAGATCCCATTTGTCAATTTTGGCTTTTGTTGCCATTGCTTTTGATGTTTTAGACATAAAGTCCTTGCCCATGCCTATGTCCTGAATGGTGTTGCCTAGGTTTTCTTCTAGGGTTTTTATGGTTTTAGGTCTAACATGTAAGTCTTTAAACCATCTTGAATTAATTTTTGTATAAGGTGTAAGGAAGGGATCCAGTTTCAGCTCTCTACGTATGGCTAGCCAGTTTTCCCAGCACCATTTATTAAATAGGGAATCCTTTCCCCATTTCTTGTTTTTGTCAGGTTTTTCAAAGATCAGATAGTTGTAGATATGTGGCATCATTTCTGAGGGCTCTGTTCTGTTCCATTGATCTATGTCTCTGTTGTGGTACCAGTACCATGCTGTTTTGGTTACTGTAGCCTTGTAGTATAGTTTGAAGTCAGGTAGCGTGATGCCTCCAGCTTTGTTCTTTTGGCTTAGGATTGACTTGGCGATGCGGGCTCTTTTTTGGTTCCATATGAACTTTAAAATAGTTTTTTCCAATTCTGTGAAGAAAGTCATTGGTAGCTTGATGGGGATGGCATTGAATCTATAAATTACCTTGGGCAGTATGGCCATTTTCACAATATTGATTCTTCCAACCCATGAGCATGGAATGTTCTTCCATTTGTTTGTATCCTCTTTTATTTCATTGAGCAGTGGTTTGTAGTTCTCCTTGAAGAGGTCCTTCACATCCCTTGTAAGTTGGATTCCTAGGTATTTTATTCTCTTTGAAGCAATTGTGAATGGGAGTTCACTCATGATTTGGCTCTCTGTTTTTCTGTGATTGGTGTACAAGAATGCTTGTGATTTTTGTACATTGATTTTGTATCCTGAGACTTTGCTGAAGTTGCTTATCCGCTTGAGGAGATTTTGGGCTGAGACGATGGGGTTTTCTAGATATACAATCATGTCATCTGCAAACAGGGACAATTTGACTTCCTCTTTTCCTAATTGAATACCCTTTATTTCGTTCTCCTGCCTGATTGCCCTGGCCAGAATTTCCAACACTGTGTTGAATAGGAGTGGTGAGAGAGGGCATCCCTGTCTTGTGCCAGTTTTCAAAGGGAATGCTTCCAGTTTTTGCCCATTTGGTATGATATTGGCTGTGGGTTTGTCATACATAGCTCTTATTATTTTGAGATACGTCCCATCAATACCTAATTTATTGAGAGTTTTTAGCATGAAGCGTTGTTGAATTTTGTCAAAGGCCTTTTCTGCATCTGTTGAGATAATCATGTGGTTTTTGTCTTTGGTTCTGTTTATATGCTGGATTACATTTATTGATTTGCGTATGTTGAACCAGCCTTGCATCTCAGGGATGAAGCCCACTTGATCATGGTGGATAAGCTTTTTGATGTGCTGCTGGATTCGGTTTGCCAGTATTTTACTGAGGACTTTTGCATCAATGTTCATCAAGGATACTGGTCTGAAATTCTCTTTTTTGGTTGTGTGTCTGCCAGGCTTTGGTATCAGGATGATGCTAGCCTCATAAAATGTGTTGTAGAGGATTCCCTCTTTTTCTATCGATTGGAATAGTTTCAGAAGGAATGGTACCAGTTCCTCCTTGTACCTCTGGTAGAATTTGGCTGTGAATCCATCAGGTCCTGGACTCTTTTTGGTTGTTAAGCTATTGATTATTGCCACAATTTCAGAGCCTGTTATTGGTCTATTCAGAGATTCAACTTCTTCCTGGTTTAGTCTTGGGAGGTGTATTTGTTGAGGAATTTATCCATTTCTCCTAGATTTTCTAGTTTATTTGCGTAGAGGTGTTTGTAGTATTCTCTGATGGTAGATTGTATTTCTGTGGGATTGGTGGTGATATCCCCTTTATCATTTTTTATTGCATCTATTTGATTCTTCTCTCTTTTCTTCTTTACTGGTCTTGCTAGCAGTCTATCAATTTTGTTGATCTTTTCAGAAAACAACCCCTGGATTCATTAATTTTTTGAAGGGTTTTTTGTGTCTCTATTTCCTTCAGTTCTGCTCTGATTTTAGTTATTTCTTGCCTTCTGCTAGCTTTCGAATGTGTTTGCTCTTGCTTTTCTAGTTCTTTTAATTGTGATGTTAGGGTGTCCATTTTGGATCTTTCCTGCTTTCTCTTGTGGGCATTTAGTGCTATAAATTTCCCTCTACACACTGCTTTGAATGTGTCCCAGAGATTCTGGTATGTTGTGTCTTTGTTCTCATTGGTTTCAAAGAACATCTTTATTTCTGCCTTCATTTCATTGTGTACCCAGTAGTCATTCAGGGCAGGTTGTTCAGTTTCCATGTATTTGAGTGGTTTTGAGTGAGTTTCTTAATCCTGAGTTCTAGTTTGATTGCACTGTGGTCTGAGAGACGGTTTGTTATAGTTTCTGTTCTTTTCCATTTGCTGAGGAGAGCTTTACTTCCAACTATGTGGTCAATTTTGGAATAGGCATGGTGTGGTGCTGAAAAAAATGTAAATTCTGTTGATTTGGGGTGGAGAGTTCTGTAGATGTCTATTAGGTCCACTTGGTGCAGAATTGAGTTCAATTCCTGGGTATCCTTGTTAACTTTCTGTCTTGTTGATCTGTCTAATGTTGACAGTGGGGTGTTAAAATCTCCCATTATTATTGTGTGGGAGTCTAAGTCTCTTTGTAGGTCACTCAGGACTTGCTTTATGAATGTTGGTGCTCCTGTGTTAGATGCATATATATTTAGGATAGTTAGCGCTAATTGTTGAATTGATCCCTTTACCATTATGTAATGACCTTCTTTGTCTCTTTTGATCTTTGTTGGTTTAAAGTCTATTTTATCAGAGACTAGGATTGCAACCCCTGCCTTTTTTTTGTTTTCCGTTTGCTTGGTAGATCTTCCTCCATCCATTTATTTTGAGTCTATGTGTGTCTCTGCACGTGAAATGGGTTTCCTGCATACAGCACATTGATGGGTCTTGACTGCTTATCCAATTTGCCAGTCTGTGTCTTTTAATTGGAGCATTTAGCCCATTTACATTTAAAGTTAATATTGTTATGTGTGAATTTGGTCCTGTCATTATGATGTTAGCTGGTTATTTTGCTCGTTAGTTGATGCAGTTTCTTCCTAGCCTCAATGGTCTTTACAATTTGGCATGTTTTTGCAGTGGCTGGTACCGGTTGTTCCTTTCCATGTTTGGTGCTTCCTTCAGGAGCTCTTTTAGGGCAGGCCTTGTGGTGACAAAATCACTCAGTATTTGCTTGTCTGTAAAGTATTTTATTTCTCCTTCACTGATGAAGCTTAGTTTGGCTGGATATGAAATTCTGGGTTGAAAATTCTTTTCTTTAAGAATGTTGAATATTGGCCTCCACTTTCTTCTGGCTTGTAGAGTTTCCACTGAGAGATCAGCTGTTAGTCTGATGTGCTTCCCTTTGTGGGTAACCCAACCTTTCTCTCTGGCTGCCCTTAACATTTCTTTCCTTCATTTCAACTTTGGTGAATCTGACAATTATGTGTCTTGGAGTTGCTCTTCTCAAGGAGTATCTTTGTGGCATTCTCTGTATTTCCTGAATCTGAATGTTGGCCTGCCTTGCTAGATTGGGGAAGTTCTCCTGGATAATGTCTTGCAGAGTGTTTTCCAACTTGGTTCCATTCTCCCTGTCACTTTCAGGTACACCAATCAGATGTAGGTTTGGTCTTTTCACATATTCCCATGTTTCTTGGAGGCTTTGTTCATTTCTTTTTATTCTTTTTTCTCTAAACTTCCCTTCTCACTTCATTTCATTCATTTCATGTTCCATCACTGATACCCTTTCTTCCAGTTGATCGCATCAGCTACTGAGGCTACTGCATTCTTCACGTAGTTCTTGAAACTTGGCTTTCAGCTCTATCAGCTCCTTTAAGCACTTCTCTGCATTGGTTATTTTAGTTAAACATTCGTCTAATTTTTTTTGAAAGTTTTTAACTTCTTTGCCATTGGTTTGAATTTCCTCCTGTAGCTTGGAGTAGTTTGATCATCTGAAGCCTTCTCTCAACTCGTCAAAGTCATTCTCCATCCAGCTTTGTTTCATTGCTTGTGAGGAACTGCATTCCTTTGGAGGAGGAGAGGCATGCTGCTTTTTAGAGTTTCCAGTTTTTCTGCTCTGTGTTCTCCCCATCTTTGTGGTTTTATCTACTTTTGGTCTTTGATGATGGTGATGTGCAGATGGGTTTTTGGTATGGGTCTCCTTTCTGTTAGTTTTCCTTCTACCAGACAGGACCCTCAGCTGCAGGTCTGTTGGAGTTTGCTAGAGGTCCACTCCAGACCCTGGCTGGGTGTCAGCAGTGGTGGTGGCAGAACAGTGGATTTTCATGAACCGCAAATTCAGCTGTCTGATTGTTCCTCTGGAAGTTTTGCCTCAGAAGAGTACCCGGCCGTGTGAGGTGTCAGTCTGTCCCTACCTGGGTGGTGCCTCCCAGTTAGGCTCCTTGGGGGTTCAGGGACCCACTTTAGGAGGCAGTCTGTCCATTCTCAGATCTCCAGCTGCGTGCTGGGAGAACCACTACTCTCTTCAAAGCTGTCAGACAGGGACATTTAAGTCTGCAGAGATTCCTGCTGAATTTTTGTTTGTCTGTGCCCTGCCCCCAGAGGTGGAGCCTACAGAGGCAGGCAGGCTTCCTTGAGCTGTCGTGGGCTCCACCCAGTTCAAGCTTCCTGGCTGCTTTGTTTACCTAAGCAAGCCTGGGCAATGGCGGGTGCCCCTCCCCCAGCCTCACTGCCACCTTGCAGTTTGATCTCAGACTGCTGTGCTAGCAATCAAAGAGACTCCATGGGTGTAGGACCCTCTGAGCCAGGTGCAGGACACAATCTCCTGGTGTGCCATTTTCCAAGCCCATTGGAAAAGCGCAGTATTAGGGTGGGAGTGACCCGATTTTCCAGGTGCCATCTGTCACCCCTTTCTTTGCCTAGGAAAGGTTACTCCCTGACCCCTTGTGCTTCCCAAGTGAGGCAATGCCTCGCCATGCTTTGGCTTGTGCACGGTGTGCTGCACCAACTGTCCTGCACCCACTGTTTGGCACTCCCTAGTGAGATGAACCCGGTACCTCAGATGGAAATGCAGAAATCACCCATCTTCTGCGTCGCTCATGCTGGGAGCTGTAGACCAGAGCTCTTCCTATTCGGCCATCTTGGCTCCACCCCTATGTTATACTTTTTGGAGAAGTTACCCACCACCCAAAAAGTGAAGGGTAAGATTCCTCTGCTACCCCACTAAAAACTTCAGAATCAGATTAACTAATTCTTCAAATACTGATAATTTTTAAAAATTGTATTTAAAAAATATATGGGTGACTTTAGAAAATAATTAATAATTTTATTAAATTAAATAAGTATAGCCACAAGTATAAATTATTGTTTTATTAATTCACATTTTCATTTCAGCCATTGAAGAGAGATTAACGTTTTTCTCCATTAAGCTCATGTAAATATCTTGTGAGCTTATCTGTACATACTTTATAGTTTGTATTGCTATTGTGAACGTTTTCTCATTTTTTATAATATTTTTTCACCGGTTAGTGTTCTGATGAGGAGCAGCATTTCTCAACAGCCCTTATAATTAAGGTTTGGGATTAGATTATTCTTCATTATGGGGGGCTGTCCTGTGCATTGTAGGATATTTAGCAGCATCTCTGGTCTGTACTCACTATATGGCTATAGCACCCACCTCTCACACTGTCCTACTGTGATAACCAGAATGTTTTCATATTTTGTCAAATGTCTGCTAGCAGGAAAAATCATCCCCATTTTGATAATCGTTGGCACTGAGGAACAATTTTTGTTATTGTTCTTGTTGTTTTGCATGTTAATCTTATATTTGACAAACTTGATGAACACATTTAATAGTTCTAAGGGTTTGAGGATTCTTTTGGTTATGCAAAAATTATTTACCAACTGCATATCAAGATATTTTTACTCTTTGTTTTCCAACTACTACACCTTAAGATTTTTAATTTTTATTTTTAATTGAGACAGGGCCTTGCTCTGTCGCCCAACGTGGAGTGCAGCGGTGTGATCATAGCTCACTGTAACCTCATACTCCTTGGCTCAAGCGATCTTCCTGCCTCAGACTCCCAAAGTGCTGGGATTACAGGCGTAAGCCAGAGTGCCTGGACTTTTTTCCCTTATATTACTGCTTTAACTAGAATCTCATGTTCGCTCTAGAACTATAGTAGCAGTTCTGAGCATCCTTGTCTAATCGCACACCTAGTTTCTTCGTTAAGTATGACACTTGCTGTAGTATCATAGTTTCATTAAAGCAGGGAAACTATCTGCTTTCAGTTTAGTATGAGTTTTTCTCCTTTTCTCAAAATCGTATGTAGGCCTCGAATGTTATTTTATATATATATTTTTTTTGCATTTATTTAGAAGATTGTGTTTTTTTCTCTTTTATTTCTGTGGTAAGCTGAATTGCACAGATGAGATTAAATCATCTTTGCATGATTGAAAAAATTTCTCCATGAGCATCATTATATCTGTATCTCTAAACATCACATTTTTTTGGATTTGGACTAGCTTTCTTATTATATCTTACTTCATATTTAGTTTATTTATCAAGATTATACCAACTTCATAAACTAGTTGGCAAATTCATTTTCCTACTTTCTTATAAAAGTTTATTAAAGTTTATCTGTCTTGTCTATTTATTTTTCTTGTAATGTTTTCTGCTTAGTACTTGTATATCTCAGATATCTTTTATCATCCTCTACCACCCACTTTTTTCTGGAACTGTCTGATGTATTCACAAGAAAAGTGAATCTGCTTGGTGGAAGAGAGGTTACCGAGGCCATAGTTTGTTCTCTCCCAAGATATTTTAATGTATTTGGAGGCCTTGTTTAGAGCAAAAAGTTTCTGGCACTGCAGGCTGGACCAGCTACTTTTCATTTACTGATTTCAGCATCTTTGATGTTGAAAGCATAGTAGGTGAACAATGGAGCCAGTCATGTGAGATCTACTGTCTTTTTCTTTGGTAATCACTCTTGTGTTCATGGTCTAGGGGCATTTCCCTTTTGGTGTTTGATTTTATAAACATTTTACTACAATTTTGCTATTTTGGCTTTATTTCATCAGATGACAGGAAGATTCTGGAGTTCTGATTCATTTCATAATTTTGCTCAAAATGTTTGTTTATTTGTATTATTGTGGGTAAGGGCGGTTATCAGACACATTTTCTTAATCCTTGTTGGTCCTAGAGTGGTTTTTCTTGTCACGGGACTAGATTGGGGTCATGTCCAGATCCACCTTCTGAGAGCTCAGGCTCTCTGGCTGGAACCTGAGCCAGACCAAGCTTCTTCTATTCTGGAATGCAACTGCTGTGTTCCTAAAACACAAACCAGTTTTATAATTTTTAGTGATTTCTGTGACAGTGAGTGAGTAATTCTCATCCCCAAACTCAATAGCAATGCAAGGACCATTTCGTGATTAGGTTTCTAAGATTTGTAATGGAGGATGAATTTGGACCTCAAGTTTTATAGGTGAGAAATTAGAGGGCACTGTAATGCCCAACCTTGCTTTTTCCTTATTCACCTGGCCTTGTTTCTCCCTTAGCTAAGAGAACCAGACAAACTCCATCTTGGCTCTTTCACTGGCAGCCCCTTCCTCAAGGACTTAACTTGTGCAAGTTGACTCCCAGCACATCCAAGAATGCAATTAACTGATAAGATACTGTGGCAAGCTATATCCGCAGTCCCCAAGAATTCGTCTGATTGATAACGCCCAAAGCCCCGCCTCTATCACCTTGTAATAGTCTTAAAGCCCCTGCACCTGGAACTGTTTGCTTTCCTGTAACCATTTATCTTTTTTAACTTTTTTGACTACTTAACTTCTGTAAAATTGTTTTAACTAGATCCCCCCCTCCCCTTCCTAAACCAAGATATAAAAGTTAATCACGCCCCTTCCTTGGGGCCGAGAGAATTTTGAGCATTAGCCGTCTCTCGGTCGCCGGCTAATAAAGGACTCTTAATTCATCTCAAAGTGTGGCATTTTTCAAACTTGCTCGGGCACAACACATTAACATGCTAAGTTATCTGCTTCAGGGGCAGCACACAAGTAACCGAAATGCAAAATGGTTTATATTTTAGGAGCACAGCAGTCACACTATAATGAAAGAAGCTTGGTCTGGCTCAGGATCAGAAGGTAGATCTGGACATGATCATTTCTAGTCCCTATGAGGCCAAACTCTTAAGTTATTTTCACAGTTCCCTCATCTCCTGCCACACTACCCAGCACCTACTCCCAACTCCTGCCAAGATATAGGGCTATTGGTAGCACCTATGTTCGTTTTGCAGGTTAAGCCATGGATGTAGGTGATCATTACCTCCTCTCCCACGTTTTTGGATACCTGTAGCAGTTCATTTTTGTGGTTTGCTAAAGATTTATTATAATATATATGTATTAGCTCTTGGCCACTCTAGTCTAGTCTTCTGGTTTCTTATTTCCTCAGGTTGGTTAAATTACACTACTTCCTAAAGTCCTGTGGCTTTTCTGTGAGTGGCAGAGTAGAGAAATAAATAAGTTCAAAGACAAATTAACATCTTATAGTAAGAGTGAAAACAGAGACTGTTTGTGTGTTCTGCTCACGTCCTTCATAACAATCAGGTGATCTAAAACTATTTCTGTGTGGAAAGTATTCACTAGCTCAAGACCAGGAAAGGAATACAAAGACTCATATTCTAGTAAAACTATAGGATCAGAACATATAGAAATTTCTTTAATGGGATTCACAGACTCTGAGGGGAGAAGAAAAAAGTAATTTGAAGGAGGTCAACCTGGGAGAAAATCAGCTTCCTGGTTAATGGGAATGAATTTACCATGTAATGAACATACTAAATACAGGAAATATACCCTGATAAATACTATCTGGAGTGAGTAATCTCAGCTATGTCTCACAGTATTCAAGAGAAACAACAATTTCTTGAATGCAGAAAGTGCCTCATTTATGATTCTGTTCTTTAAATCTGTGAAGTTAGTTTAGATGGGATCTGTGGTAGCCGTAAAGTGTGTATGCCACATAAAGAGGCATCTACTTAGGGCGATGGAGTACAATGTTGAATTTGAAGAGCACGGATTCTGCAATTCTATATCCAATCTTTCTCTTGCAGATCTTATTTGTAGGAATCAAGTTATAGGAAAAAAAGAAAGCTATTTTTCACTTTTGTTACTTGTGTTCATCCCCTGAAGCAGGTAACTCAGCATGTTATTTGGGAAAGATTCCTTATCCTCTGATTTATGCCATCCCCACTTCGGTGTAGTTTACTATTCTTTATTTCTATGTCTCAGAATCCATTTCATCATGAAGTGAAGTCCTCAACGTTCATTCCACTTGTCTTCAGTTTTGTGTCTACGACTTTTCTAAGGGTCAATCTTATTCAACTAGCTTTACTGATTTTGGAATTTCTGGTCCATAGAAGTAATAAGTTACAAATTGAAAGGGAATGGACAGAACAAGAAGGTGCACTATAGCAGTAAGATGTAACACCTCATGATGATGATTGATAGCATGGGAAGAGATGAAAAAATGACAAAGAGTAGATTTAAAGTTAAAAGCTTAGGAGCTTGGCTGTTCATGTATGATCAAGCAAGCTTCCAGAAGTCTTACAGCATCTCTGTCATAGAGCATGAAAATAACTTAGGTTCATAGCAATAACCGTAATTCATCAAGAATAAATTAAATAATGCCCAATGTATTTCAACATAGAATGTAAGAAGTGCTGTTTATTTCACAAATATTTTATTTAAAAATAATTTAAAAGATATGCATTCAAAAATTTAAAGAGGATAGTTCCAGTCATCTTAAAAACTAGCATGAATTTGTTTTGAATGATGGATTAAAGATTACTGTTTTATTTTTAACCATTTCTTAAATTGGCATTAGAAACATTTATTACACTTCCTTTTGCAAAATTTATGTTCACATTATTTCAAACATTCCTAAGAAACCATTTAAAAACCATATATGTTAAGTATTTTCAAAGGAAAGCCATATGTCTTGAAACAGCAGATGTAGAGATTCAGGAATTAGAGCCCCATTCTTTACACATAAATTGCTTTGGACAATAGAAAATTCAACTTTTAAAATTAACATATTAAGACAGTGAATTGGGGAAACATATTTTATTACCAGCTAAAATCAAAATTGTTCTAAAAAAAATCTTAAAAAATGGCCTAATGAAGATGTTAGGTACTAGTACAGTTAGAGGATGGAATTTAGTCTTTTTTTTTTTTTTTTTTTTTTTTGAGATGGAGTCTCACTCCATTGCCCAGGCTGGAGTGCAGTGGCGCGATCTCGGCTCACTGCAAGCTCCGCCTCCTGGGTTCACGCCATTCTCCTGCCTCAGCCTCTCTGAGTAGCTGGGACTACAGGCGCCTGCCACCATGCCTGGCTAATTTTTTTTGTATTTTTAGTAGAGATGGGGTTTCACTGTGTTAGCCAGGATGGCCTCGATCTCCTGACCTCGTGATCTGCCCCCTCGACCTCCCAAAGTGCTGGAATTACAAGTGTGAGCCACCGTGCCCGGCCGGAATTTAGTCTTATTTATCCTCCGTTATTTGTTGAATATCACCTATAAGCAAGAAAGGCAACATAGTAAAGCAGAAAGAGCCATGAATTTGGGGCAGGGTGAGTAACATACTGCTGGCTGAGTGATATTAGGTAGCGTACTTAACCTGTACCTGTTTCTCTTGGTACATTGGGGATAGTAAGTTGACTGTACAGTTTTTTAGGTTTCCAGATATTTCTGTTTATGTTATTTCATTTATTTCTTTTTTCAGTTACTTCTTAGAAGCAGCCCTTTATGTATTATTTATTTAAGTATTATCACCTCAGTATCCTCTTTCAATGTCACCAAAATAAGGAAGCTCAAGTTGGTGGTGTTGAGAAATTTTGCCATAAAAGTCATAGGGCTGATATTGTGGACAGCATCCTAGATAGATTTGCTGACTCAAAATCCCATGCTCATTTTCCTTCTCCATAAGCATCTAATTTCCTACCAAATGTGAGAATAACATTTAAAAAAAGTACATGAAAACTGACTAGACATTTATTATCTATTTTTGAGCATTTAGCCTTGATTTCTATTGACTTTCACCTCATGAGATCATTCTCAAGATTCTACGTTTTAAAAAATGTTTTGCCTATGGTTTGTAGGAAATGGGGTTGCAAGAGAGAAAAGAAGCTGGGTACGTGGGGTTTGTTATACTAGTCTCTACTTATTACATGATTGACAACTTAAGTAGAGAAAAAGAAAACATTGTGAAAGTGTTATGGAATGAATGCCTGTGTTCCCCTATCCCCAAATTCATATGTTGAAGCCTTAACCTCTAACGAGATGTTATTTGGAGGTAGGGTCATTGGAAGGTAATTAGGTTTAAATGAGGTAATGAGGGCAGGGCTCCCGTGATGGGATTGGGGTTCTTATAATAAGAGGAAGAGAAGGGAGGGATCCACCCTCCCTCTCCCCCCTGCCCACTCCATTTTGAAGGAAAACAGAAAGAAGCAGCCATCTGCAAGCCAGGAAGAGGGCAAATGCTGGCACTCTGATCTAAGATTTGCAGCCTCCATAACTGTGAGAAATAACTTTTTTTTGTCTAAACTGCACAGGCTACAGTATTTTGTAATGGAAGCCTGAGATGATTTAAGCAAAAAGGCAGCAAAACCTTTACACGTGCCACGGTTCTCTCTCTCTTTCCTTGGCTTCTCAGCTAAACTTGCAAGAACAGCTGTATCACTGCCTCATTCTCCATTCTCTGGGCATGGCACCGTGATGCATCATCCACCTCCTCTAGACCTTTGAAACTGCAAAAAGGTCACCAATAAACTGTATTGAACAACTAAGAAAAAATCATAATTCTTACTTCGCTTGATATTTCCTTGGGATTTATTATTGTTACCCAATGTTGAGGCACACAGTATTTTCTGAATAAATCAATATTTTTCTCTTGAATTTTATGACAAGAAATGAAAACTTTTCTGTTTTTTTCTTTTCAGCCCTACTAGTTGACTCTTTCACTGCTTTTGCCTTTTGTGTAGATATCCCTCATACATCCACATTTGGTTCTCTTCCTTTTCAGCCTTCACATAGTCTCTGAATGATCTCAAGCTGGTCTAAAATTTCCACCATTCATAGCTTCCATTTCCACAAATAGCTAATGATTTCCAAATGTGTGATCTCCTTTCTAGATTTTGATATCTAAACTGTAGCCTAGCTACTGGATATCTCCATCTGTGTATCCTCACGAAACTCAAACTCAACATGTCTGTGAAGTTTCTAAAATATGTCCACATATTTTTGACATTCCTCCCTTCAACAGTTGAAGCTTAATTTCCTACCCTTTGAGTGTGATCTGGACTTAGCAACTTGCTTCTAATGAATGGAATATAGCAGAAGGGATGTGTGACTTCTGGCTAAGTCATGGCAGGCATAGTCACTTCCTTTTTGCTCTCCCTTGGATCACTAGCTTGAGGTAAGCTAGCTGCCATGTTATTAGTACTCAGCAATAACCCTGTGGAGAGATTCATGAGGTAAGGAGCAGGCCTCCAGCCACGGTCACATGGGTGAATGTCTTAGTCCATTTGTGTTGCTATAAAGAAATACCTGAGGCTGGGTAATGTATAAAAAAAGGGGTTTATTCAGCTCGCATTTCTGCAGGCTGAACAAGAAGTGTGGCACCAGTATCTTCTTCCAGTGAGAGCCTCAGGCTGCTACAACTCATGGTAAAAGGTGAAGGGGAGCCAGCATGTGCAGGGATCACTTGCCAAGAGAAGAAGAAAGAGAGAGAAAGGGAAGGTGACAGGCTCTTTTAAATAACTAGCGCTTGCAGGAATAGAGTGAGAAATCACTCACCACTCCCTCAGGGAGAGTGTTAATCTATTCATGAGGGATCTGCTCCCATAACCCAAACATGTACCAATAGGCCCCAACTCCAACATTGGTGATCAAATGTCAACATGAGACTTGCAAGGTACGAGCATCCAAATCATAGCAGTGAGTTTGGAAGCAGATTCTTCAGTTCCAGCCAATCCTTCAGATGCTTATAGTCCTGACCAATATCTTGACTGCAACCTCATGAGTGGCTCAGACCCAGAATCACCCAGGAAAGCACTCCTAAATTTCTAACCCACAGAAACTGTGAGATAATAAATGTTCACTGTCTTCAGTCATGTTTTGAGATGATTATGCAACAATAAATAGCTACATGGTGTTTAAAACTGAACTAATTATTGTTTCTATATCACACACTTGTGTTTTTTTTCTTTGATTCTGTAGATCCCCAAACCAGAAATATCATTTTGTTCACCTTTCTTTTTCTCCTCCTCCTCCTCTTCTTCTTTCTCCTCCACTTCTTCTTCTCCTTCTCCTTCTCCTCCTCCTCCTCCTCCTTCCTCCTTCTTCTTCTTCTTCTTCTTCTTCTTCTCCTTCCTCCTCCTCCTCCTCCCTCCCCCTCCCCCTCCCCCCCTCCCCCTCCCCTTTCCCTTTCCCTTCCCCTTCCCCTTCTTCTTCTTCTTCTTTTTTTTTTTTTTTTGAGTTGGAGTTTTGCTCTTGTTTCCCAGGCTGGAGTGCAATGGCAGGATCTTGGCTCACTGCAACCTCCGCTTCCTGGGTTCCAGAGATTCTCCTGCCACAGCCTCCTAAGTAGCTGGGATTACAGGCACACACCACCACACCTGCCTAATTTTGTATTTTAGTAGATATGGGGTTTTACCATGTTGGCCAGGCTGGTCTCAAATTCCCGACCTCAGGTGCTCCACCCGCCTTAGACTCCCAAAATGCTAGAATTACAGGCATGAGCTACCACATCTGGCCAGCCTTTCTTGAGTAGTCAGCATGTTTTGCTGACTTAACATTCATAATATCTTCCTCTTCTCTGATGCTCTATGACTTAATACCACATTCTAAGCCCTCATCTTTGGTTATTTGTCTTCTAGACCTTTTCAACATCAATCCCTCTTGCTGTATTTTTATTCTTTACCAAAATAGTCTACATGTTGGTCTTTCAGGACTCTTACCTAAAAATTAATATGTTTACTTCCTTGCTAAAAGTTCTCTAGTATCTATCCCCATTTTCATAATGTACAATGGTCCCCAAACACTGAACAATTGTTTATGTTCATGTGTAGTATTAAAGTAAAACATTGGGCTGGGTGCGATGGCTCTGGCTGGTAATCCTAGCACTTTGGGAGGCCGAGGTGGGTGGATCACTTGAGGTCAGGAGTTCAAGACCAGCCTATCCAACATGGTGAAACCCTGTCTCTACTAAAAATACAAAAATTAGCTGGGAGCATGCTTGTAATCCCAGCTACTCAGGAGGCTGAGGCAGGAGAATAGCTTGAATTCAGGAGGTGGAGGTTGCAGTGAACCAAGATGATGCCACTGCACTCCAGCTTGGGTGACAGAGCGAGACTCCATCTCAAATAAATAAATAAATAATAAAAATTAAAAAAATAAAACATTGTGGGGGAAGTCAGAGCTGAGTGAAGCCTGTGACTTTACTCAGGAAAATACAACCTCTTAAGGAAGGCAAAATGTGTATTTTTTGTATTTAAATAGCTATGATAGAAATGAATATCATGTTGGTGGAATAACCGTGAATGTGATTCAGAGTAAAAGAATTTCCAGTTAAGATGATTGAAAAGGCTTCATGTAGGAAATAACATGAGCTGAATGTCATAGCTGGGAATTTTTAGACCAGGGAAAATATTCCATGCAGTAGGAATGATCAAATATGTCTTGGGGTTTAAAAGAAAGTTGAAGCTTTCACTTGGGCTGATGCGCAGCATTGATGGAACGGTGGGAAATAAGTTTAGAAGCATAAATGGGGCGAAGTGTGGAAAACTTTTAATGCTAGGCTGAGAAATTCAGGTGAGAATCGAACACCATAGAAATTTGTGCAGAAGGAAATGGCTTGATCAGAACTGTGAGTTAAGAAGACTGATTTGTAGGCAGTAAGTAGATTGTGAAGAGCAAACCTGGGTGTAATAAGCCTGATGAGGGACATATTACATCAGTCCAGGCAAGAAGCAAAGAGAGCCTGAGACATGGTGAAAGTAGTGGGAATAGAAGTGGGAAAACGATGCTGGAGCTGGTACTTAGAAGACATTGGCAACTAACTGAATATGAAAAGGGAAGAAGAAAAAGAAAGAGGCAAATCAATTGAAAGTTTTGAATATGTGCTATTTGAAGAAATTAAAGAAGTTATGAGATGTTGGGTGGATAAAGGGTAAGGTCTTAATCTGACTTTATATATACTAGTTCTGGGAGGAGGGGGGAAAGAAACTACTGTTTGAGGCAACAGTAAAATGACCAAGATGGGATAAAATGAACCAGTATAAAAATAGCTCATTTAAAAATAAGCTAATCTGATTATAATAGAGTAAACTTGAAATCCACAATGCATATTCTTTCTATTTCCAATTCTATCACTTCAACTGACTTCCTCCCCAATTATCCTAGTTGCAGTTATTATTGCTGTTTGACAAATGGAAAGACATGTGACTAAGGCAGTCTGAAACTAGGCCACAGCTGAACTTCCAAATGCCACAGGTCCATGGGCAAGCCCAGGCCAGATTAGCAAAGGCTGGTACAGACCAGTAACTGCTCATAAGAATTGTAAACTAAATAACTGGTTGTTGTTTAAATTACTTAATGCTGAGATAGACAACCAATTCGGTCACCTTATGATATGGTTTGTCTTTGTCCCCCCACCAAATCTCGTGTTGAATTGCAGTTCCCATAATCCCCATGTGTCGCGGGAGGGACCTGATGGGAGGTAAATAAATCATGGAGGCAGTTACCTCCATGCTATTGTCTTGATAATGAGTGAGTTCTCAGGAGATCTGAGAGTTTATATAAAGGACTTTTCCCCCTTTGCTTGGCACTTCTGCTTCCTGTCGCCCTGTGAAGAAGGTGCCTTTCTTTCCCTTCGCCCTCTACCAGGATTGTTAAGTTTCCTGAAGCCTTCCCAGCCACATGGAACTGTGAGTCAATTAAATCTCTTTCCTTTTATAAATAACCCAGTCTCAAGTATTTCCTTATAGCAATGTGAGAACGGAATAATACACCTTATTTCTTCTTGTATTATAAGATTTCCCTAGTTTTACATATTAGATTGCCCAAAGGGCATGTACTATCTTATATGTGTCTTAATCATTTTTATACAAGTGTCTATTCCAGTACATTCCAATCAAACTCATTGAAGTTAATCCTAATGTTATCAGAAAATGTTGGCATCTCTTCCCCAAACTTGAATAAAATGAAAAAGAAATATTTGAAAACCTAGGTAGCTAAGTAGACAGGTAAATGAGGCTTGCCTAGTCTTTGTCTAAATGTGACTGATGGCTGATGGATGCTGACTGGCACTTGTTGTCACCTATTTTTTTCCAAATGATTCTCATTTATCAGAGTTTGAGCTAACATATTTTTCCATTTCAAAATCATATTTCACTTCCTAGTCCAATTTTCCACAGATTTACCTTTTGGCTCTTATGTAAAGTAAAAGTTTTCCGAAAGGCACAGCACTATATTTAATAGCTATTGCTAAGCAGAGGCAACCAGAACATTACTGAAATCAAATTAATTGGCCAGAGGAGACTGAGCCTGGAAGCATTTTAGATTAAAACTGGTTTCTTTTTTTCACTGCTGTCTGGAACAGCATATTTCAAATAAAACTGTTTACGTAAAGATTCTGTTGCAATTCAATCCTATAGAGACTTTTCTGTCCTCACAAAACATCTAGTGTGTTTTTCCAATAAAAAACAATGACTTGGGATCCTTTGTATCTCCTTCTATGTTAACTTCACGTATTTCCCATGATGAAATTAAAAATAGCTCACTTGTTTTATGCATTGTACTAGGAGTGCCTTTATAAAAGTACATTTTAAAGGTTTATAATTATGTGCATATATTTTAACATATGAGTCTATAGGTACTCAGGCATTTGAGAGATGAGAGAAAGCAAAGGAAAAAACAATCAAAGGAATACATACTTGTTAAAATCTACTTGAGTTCTATTGAAGAGTTGTTTCAGAAACTACACTGGTGAAGGTAAATGTTCACTTTTGAAATCATTGAAGAGGCTTCCAAGATTGCATACATATCTATGGGGTTGAAGCTTTATGAATGTGTTTATATTATTTTGATATATTATTTTCTGTAAGAATAGTAAAGCCTGTAAATATAGGAAATGAGAGACATATTCCTTAAATGACTGTCCCATAGCTCTGAAAAATGGTAAGAACAGAAGGTTATCTCTTCTCTTTAAGCTAGGCATTAGTTTATTTGGGTCCTACTGGATATACTTTGAGATATATTTGTGTTCTATTTTTCCCTAATCCTTCTGAAGATTGGCTGATACAGAACTTCAATTTTACTTTTTTTTCCAAAAACAGGTTTGATATGTGATTCTGATGGAATGAGGTAATGAGAAGGGAAAAAATATTTATCAGAATAGGAAATTGAAAGAAAACCGTTTTTTTTTTTTTTCTTTAGAGATATGGTTTCCCTATGTTGCCCAGGCTGGACTCAAACTCAAAATCCTCCAACCTCAGCCTCCCAAACAGCTGGGACTACAGGCATGGCCACCATACCCAGCTACAAAGTTTTATTAAAAAACATATATATATATATATATATAGAGAGAGAGAGAGAGAGAGTAGTTCAAGTCTCCTCTTTCAGTTCAGTTAATGGAAGTAGTCTCCTGAAACATAAAAGATATAAAAAGAAAACATTTAGTGAAAATAACTAAGGTTGAGATTTCATTTTGACAGTTGTAGGAATTTGTCAGGGTGAAAATAACTGTTAAAAAAAGGACCTGGATCAGAGTCATAGAGACATAGTTAAAACAAATGTGGTATCTTTATGTATTTTTTCTTAAAAACCACTTTGCTTGTAATGCTGGAAAGAAAAGGCTTGGTATAGACAAGGCTGTAATCAGAATTCAAAACACAGCTAAAGTTCATGAACACAGATCTTATTAATAGATTTGCGGACATTAGATTAGGACTTGGGTTTAATTTAACTTTAGAATTTTCCCCTATATATATATATTTTTTAAAAAATAAAACCAATAGAAAAATTAAAAGGATAATATTACAAATACCCATAGAAACTTTACTTATGTTAACAGTTCACCAGTTGTTAACACTTTGCCATCTTTCTCCATGTCTTTTTTCAAAAAGTTCTTTGCAAAGTACATTGGTAATATCAACACTTGGTCCTTTAGTATTTTAGTAGGCAGCCATGATATAATCACAAATGCATGATCAAACTCAGAAAATTTAATATTGATACAGTAATATCTAATATATAATTTATACTCATATTTACTCACTTGAGCCCACAGTGTTCTTTTTAGCTATTTTTATGTTCAATTCAGGATCTGATTAATGATCTCATAGTATATTCGTCATTTTTAAAAACATCTTGAATCTAGGACAGTCTCTTTACACTTTTTTTTCATGATTATGGTATTTTTAAATAATCCAGGCTGGTTGTCTTACAAACTAACTCACAATCCAGATTTGTCCAATTGCTTCCTTATGATCAGACTCAAGTTAAACATTTTGTCAAGAATAATACAGATGTACTTCCCATTGCATTAAATTAGAAAGCTAATGAAGTCTGTTTTTTTTCCTTCTCTTATTGGTGATGTCAAGTTTGATCTCTTGGTTAAGGTAGTATCTACAACACCCCTCCATTGTAAAGGGGCTTTCTTCCCCTTGGTCATTAATGTGTATTCTGTATGTTGATACTTTGTAATTTATGTGAAATCCTGATCCTCAACAAATTATCAGCTAAAGGTGTTAGCAACTATTGATAACTAAATCAATTCATACATTGATGTTTGAAAATGATCTAATTCTTTTAATTTGGTCATTTCACATTAAGGAACTGGCATTATTCTACAAAAAAGAGCTTCCATCCACTCTTCTTTTCAGGATACCTATGGATGTACTAAATATATTCAGAGTATATTTAGTCAAATTATTTTCTCATTCAATATTTGAAAACTCACTGTCATCATTATTCTTTTTGATATTTACATTAGCCAAAAATTAGTGAGCATCTTTCAAACTGGTTCATGTGTTTTTTACACATGTCCTTATCAGTACTTAATCCTTCTGTAATGGAGGCCGGCCTTTGCCACTCAAATCTCCACTTTATTCCTCAGTTATCCCAAAGGTTGAGGGTTAAAATTTCTTAGCTGTCTACCCATTCGGAAACTTGTCCTCTACGGACAGTAGCTGCCTCATTCAAGATCATACTCCCTTTCTGGGATTGGGTTCCCTGTGGGAGAGGTGGTAGCTTGCAACCAACGACTGGTTAATCATGGCATATTAAAGGCTTGACCCCTTTCTTTAATTCTGAAGAGATTTGCCAGCTTCAGAGCATCCTGTAAATTTGGCTGAGGGCTTGTTGTGATTTCACACACCACCTAAATTTGCTTTCGTTTCCTTCTCCCACTGTTGTTGATCCCAAGAGCATTTCTTAATGAACCCTCAATTTTCTAAATGTCATCTGAACCTACTTACTACAGAACTAGGCCTGACAGTTGATCTGAGAATGGTCCAAAAATGGAGAGGCTAAAATGAGATTTTGAAGCTGGATCACCCATTATTCAGTGGACAATGAGGTAGAGAACAAAGATGCTGTGACACAAGATGGAAATTATAAAGCTTTCATCATAGGTAAACTGGGATGCTATACTGGTGGAAGGAAATGCAATATTAGGTACAGGGTATTAATCATTAGAGATAAATGAGGGAAATAGTTATTCTAAGGGCAATGGTATTGGACAGTACTTGCTGGGGGCAATTGATGTTTTGGGAAGCAAGAATGAAAGACTGAAAAAGATTAACTATCAATAAAAGGCTAAATGTGAAAGCCAAAGGAACTCTTCGGAAACACATAGAGAGATTCCTATTTCTTGCAGCCGGAGGACAGAAAAGGCTGAGGATCAGGTTCAGGAACTAAGCACAGCAGAGCTCCAGAGAAAGTAAAATTCCCCAACTAGTTAGGTCTGCCATGACAAAAGTAGGGCCCTGGCTGCAATAAATGAGACCCAGAGATATTGGATGAAGATATTTGTTTGGTGCATTTGAAAATCTCGTCCCCTTAGATTTCCTGGACCCTTTGAGCCTGCAGAAGTGCCCACCACTCCTTTAAGAGCAGCCTTGCTTGAAGGTGACACAGAGGCACTACCGCATAAGACAGCAAGACAGCATATGTCCCCCTCAGCATTTGTGTCTACTGTATGTGCTGGCCACTAACACAATTAACTAAAGCCAAGTAACTAAGTGTATTATTGCACTAGTGGAGAACTGACCTACAAGACCTAGCTCAGATGTATGGGAAAGAGAATGGAAAATACATGGGACAGGACATTGGGATTGCATTCGCAGGATGGAAGATTACGAGGGGTGGGAAATAAAGCCAGAAAAGGGAAAATTTATGGACGTGCTTTTTCAGGATACAACATTTAACACACTGTCAAGAACACTAACATATGGTGCTAACATGCCCCTGGAATGTCTTTGGGAGGCTTGGAAAACTCAATGGCTCACAAACCTTTAGTAAAGTTTTGTTAAACAGTATTCTCAGTGTTTACTTTCAGAAGTACTGAGACTGCACTGAATCCATGTTTGAGATAGAGTTATGTTGAAAGAAGGCATAGTTTGCAGGAGATGTCTATGATAAGACAGTAAATCAAAGCCACAGCACATTTGTGAGATATGTAAGCATCCTCTGGAAATTCTTGAAAATATTAAGATAGAGAAACATGATTCCAAATGGATTTTTCTTGTAGTCATTCAGGGTGGGGATTCAGATGCTTTAACTGCGTAAAAAATATTATTTGATACACAGCCTCTCATGCTGAGGAACGGAGGCAGAGAATTGGGGAAGATACTCAGATTGTACCAATTTGTAAAACAGAACAAATTAGTGGCCTCTGATTAAATGGAGTTAGGGGAGGAAAAGTTGCATCTTCTCGACACCAGCCCCTCCCTAGGAAAGAATATACCCCTTGAAGTCCTTGAGGAGAAGGGATTGAAACCTCTGGACTGGAGCACATCTAAGATTCTTTCCAATTTTACAATTACACAAACATGAAACAATATTCTGTGTCACACACTTTAATGGTGTGAGTGGGCTTTCTTAATTGTAGCCAAATCATTGGGGTTTGACTTACAATTTAATGTAATTTCTAGTATGTCATAGAGAATTTGTAGGAGAAACTAACTCATCAATTTAAATTAGGTAAGGCATAAGGGCGCCTTAGTGGCTCCAAAACTCCATTGTCCCTTTATGACAATATAGCATAATTCTGAGATTTTACCTATAAGATGTAAAGGATCATGTAACTGGTAGGAAGACTATGCTGTTAGTCTACATTATAGACACTATTAAAATAATGAGAAAATATGAGAATCAAAGTACTCAAAATTTTAAAAAATAAATCAGAAAATTCTCCTGGAGAAAAAGGTATTTCCTCTAAAAGTGGTTTGTATGTAATGGACTGCATTCCCCCAAATTCATATATTAAATTCCTAAACTCCAACATGAAATATTAAGAGTTACGGCCTTTGGGCAGTAATTAGGTCATGAGAGCAGAGCCCTCATTAATGGGATTAGTGGCCTAATAAAAAGGACCCCAGAGAGCTTTCAAGCCCTCTTTTCACCATGTGAGAATACAACAGTTAGGCAAAAGTCTGCAACCCAGAAGAGGCCACTCTTCAGAAACCAATCATGCTGTACTCTGTTCTTGGACTTCCAGCCTCCAGAACTGTGTGAAATAAATGAAATAAATTTCTGTTATTTATAAGCCATTCCATCCATGGCATTTTGTTATCACAGCCTGATTTGACTAAAAACAGTGTGCCTTATCAAGATTAAATTTAAAGCTAACTTTGGAATGAAACAAATTGGCTTTGATATACATTTAATAGATGTGCAGGAAAATAGGTTTTAATGGGAGAAAGCAAGTAACATATTACATATTCAAGCATTTACAGCAATGTAAAACCAAAAAGTTTAACTGAAATTTCTATAAGTCTCATGAGGGAAGACTTGCTTGGGGTAGGAAAGTGAAGATGCTGCAAAACATAAAATCAATAGATACTGGGCTTTTCAAAGTATATGTGGGGAAGGCCTGACTTGACAATTATGTCCAGAAAAACACCTCCTATTTATTACTAATGCAGACAGGCATTCAGCTTATGGAAGAATCATAAAGTTAAAAATATTTTATTCAAAGGAAAGATGTGTATGATGCTTACAAGTACTTTTTTTGGAAATAATAATATATATTGATCATTTGTTAATGCTCAGCTTTCCTTGGAAGGCATTTGAGCTTCACTGAAAAATAAGAAAAATCCAAGTGAGAGGTTATATATCTGTCTCACTGCCTGGTTGGATTAAACCAGGCACAATGCTATAAGGTTGTTGGCTCCAAACCAGAATTTTTCAAGATTAAGGTTGATGGCTCTTTTATATCCAGCCAAAATTTATTATCTCTAGAAACAATACGTATGCCTTCCTCAGTTACGGAAATTCTACATGATCCTGGATATGGTACTTCATAGAAAGAACTGAATTCATTTGTTCATCATTACCCCAATGTGGCAAACTGACTTAGAGGAAAAGAGGTAACAGTCAAGGAGCTCATACCCTGTGTAAAGGCACAGAAACATAAAAAGCAAAGGTTTTGAGTTATGGGTAAGAACACTAATAGCCCACAGTCCTATCTATGTGAGAACCTCACACCTAGAGATTTGATTAAATAGCAGCCCCATGTAGAGACAGGATACTCCCCCAACACACATACACATACCCACATAGAACTGTCTTCCTTCTCTCCAAGACAGTATGAATGGGTTGCGAAACAGACCCATGAGTGTAGGTTGGTCAGCATGAGCTTGTATACCCACTGAACTAGGAATTTGAACAAGGAGACGGAGAAAATTTGGCTAATATTTTCTACATTTCTCTGAAAGTAGTGGAGGATTTAGGTTTGTGGAAAATGAATAATTGTACTTGGGAGAAAGGGTGAAATCAAAGGTATAGAGCTTGAAATGTGTGTAGCAATTCAGGGCCAAAGAAAGGGGAAAGAAAAGAAGAAATACAAAAAAAGGCTGAGGTAATTTGAGCAGAGAATTTTATATGGCAGTGACTGAAAGAAAAATAAGGCCTCACAGAATATATGAGATTGGTAACTGAAGAGTATAAATTCTGGGCAATTAATCAATAATCCAAGATCTCTCAAAACCATAAGGCAAGGGAGTGTTATCATCAGAGCAGGATGCATGGAACCTAACACAGCAGTGATGTGCAGGTGAGGTCAGGGCAGAAGTACTTGTGGGGGAAGTTCCTAGGGGAAGGACAGGGGTCTGGCCAGGAAAACTCACCCCACAAAACAGAATCATAATTTGATACTGTTATTGTTACCATCTTATTATGTCATTTCATCTTGTTATTCCTTCTTCTTCACTTTATTCTACTCTGCCATATTCCCTTTCTATCTCCTATCCCACTGTACATCTTGCCATTGATACTCTATGATTACTGTTGCAAAATTTCTTGAATAATGACTCCTCTCTCCTAAATCACTGTCTTTCTAGCCTCACTAGTTAAGTTTTCTGAAGTATTAGATTTTTTTTTTTTTTTGCTAAGAATATATTTTACTCTGAAGTGTGAGAGGTAGTACATTTTCCAGGATATAGAAGCTTTATGAATTTTCAGAAATCATTAAACTATAAAAATGTTATTTAAAAAATTTTACTTTAAGTTCTGGGGTACGTGTACAGAATGTGCAGATTTGTTACATAGGTAAACATGTGCCATGGTGGCTTGCTGCACCTATCAACCCATCACCTAGGTATTAAGCCAAGTGTGCATTACCTATTTTTCCTAATGCCCTCCCTCCCCCTACCCCACCTCCTGACAGGCCCCAGTGTGTTTTGTTCTCCTTCCTGTGTCCATGTGTTTTCATTGTTCAGTTCCCACTTATACGTGAGAACACATGGTGTTTGGTTTTCTCTTTCTGTGTTAGTTTGCTGGGCATAATGACTTCAAGCTCCATCTATGTCCCTGCAAAGGACATTATCTCATTCCTTTTTATGGCTGCATAGTATTCCATGGTGTATATGTACCACATTTTCTTTATCCAGTCCGTCATTGATGGGCATTTGGGTTGATTCCATGTCTTTGCTATTGTGAATAGTGCTGCAAGGAACAGACATGCGCATGTATATTTGTAATAGAATGATTTATATTCCTTTGGGTGTATACCCAGTAATGGGATTGCTGGGTCAAATGGTATTTCTGGTTCTAGATCTTTGAGGAATTGCCACACCATCTTCCACAATGGTTGAACTAATTTGCATTCGTTCCTGCCAGCAGTTTAAAAGCATTCATAATTCTTCACAACTTCACCAGCATCTGTTGTTTCTTGACTTTTTAATAATCATCATTCTGATTGGTGTGAGATGGTATCTCATTGTGGTTTTGATTTTCATTTCTCTAATGATGAGTGATGTTGAGCTTTTTTTCATATGTTTGTTGGCTACATAAATGTCATGTCTTTTTTGAGAAGTGTCTATTCATGTCCTTTGCCAAGTTTTTAACGTTTTTTTTTTTAAATTTGTTTAATCCTTGTAGATTCTGGATATTAGACCTTTGTCAGATGGATAGATTGCAAAAATTAGGAAGGTCAATTCTATTTTCCAAGACTGTTTTGGCACTGCTTGTATTTCTCCTTCATGAACATGCTTAATAACTTTGCTGCTTCATATATCATTAGATTGAAGAATATTGAAGAATATAAGCATCTGCCTTTAATAAGTACATACTAATATTAGAGAAGTCCAAACATAATTGTGAAAGTAATAATAAAATAAAAGAAGGAAAAGAAGGATATGTTTAATTCTTAGAAATCTTACTTTTTGATGCATATATAAGTGAGTCTTAGCATTTTGGAAAGATTCCTTTAATGACTCCTCTTCAGGTTTATTTAAGCATCAGGTGTCAAATGATTATTTTCCGGCTCATGAGAGACAAACACCCTAAAGTCCAAAATGCTGAGGGATGATTAAACAATAATAGAAAATAAAGACAAAAGAACTGATATCTTCATAAAATTAAACTGGAAATACAGAAAGGATTTATCAGAATTTTATATATTCACAATTTTTCAGCACTTTTTTTTTACTTTTAAAAGAATATTCTTTTTTTAATCTTTTTCTATTATTATTATACTTTAAGTTTCAGGGTACATGTGCACAATGTGCAGGTTTGTTACATATGTATCCATGTGCCATGTTGGTGTGCTACACCCATTAACTCGTCATTTAGCATTAGGTATATCTCCTAATGCAGTCCCTCCCCACCTCTTCCCACCCCTCAACAGTCCCCGGAGTGTGATGTTCCCCTTCCTATGTCCACGTGTTCTCATTGTTAAGTTCCCACCTATGAGTGAGAACATGCGGTGTTTGGTTTTTTGTTCTTGCAATAGTTTACTGAGAATGATGGTTTCCAGTTTCATCCATGTCCCTACAAAGGATATGAACTCATCCTTTTTTATGGCTGCATAGTATTCCATGGTGTATATGTGCCACATTTTCTTAATCCAGTCTATCGTTGTTGGACATTTGGGTTGGTTCCAACTCTTTGCTATTGTGAATAGTGCCGCTATAAACATACGTGTGCATGTGTCTTTATGGCAGCATGATTTCTAGTCCTTTGGGTATATACCCACTAATGGAATGGCTGGGTCAAATGGTATTTCTAGTTCTAGATCCCTGAGGAATTGCCACACTGACTTCCACAATGGTTGAACTAGTTTACAGTCCCACCAACAGTGTAAAAGTGTTCCTATTTCTCCACATCCTCTCCAGCATCTGTTGTTTCCTGACTTTTTAATGATGGCCATTCTAATTGGTGTGAGATGGTATCTCATTGTGGTTTTGATTTGCATTTCTCTGATGGCCAGTGATGATGAGCATTTTTTCATGTGTTTTTTGGCTGCATAAATGTTTTCTTTTGAGAATTGTCTGTTCGTGTCCTTTGCCCACTTTTTGATTGGGGTTGTTTGTTTTTTTCTTGTAAATTTGTTTGAGTTCATCATAGATTCTGGATATTAGCCCTTTGTCAGATGAGTAGGTTGCGAAAATTTTCTCCCATTCTGTAGGTTGCCTGTTCACTCTGATGGTAGTTTCTTTTGCTGTGCAGGAGCTCTTTAGTTTAATGAGATCCCATTTGTCAATTTTGGCTTTTGTTGCCATTGCTTTTGGTGTTTTAGACATGAAGTCCTTGCCCATGCCTATGTCCCGAATGGTATTGCCTAGCTTTTCTTCTAGGGTTTTTATGGTTTTAGGTCTAACATGTAAGTCTTTAAACCATCTTGAATTAATTTTTGTATAAGGTGTAAGGAAGGGATCCAGTTTGAGCTTTCTACATATGGCTAGCCAGTTTTCCCAGCACCATTTATTAAATAGGGAATACTTTCCCCATTTCTTGTTTTTGTCAGGTTTTTCAAAGATCAGATAGTTGTAGATATGTGACATCATTTCTGAGGGCTCTGTTCTGTTCCATTGATCTATGTCTCTGTTTTGGTACCAGTACCGTGCTGTTTTGGTTACTGTAGCCTTGTAGTATAGTTTGAAGTCAGGTAGCGTGATGCCTCCAGCTTTGTTCTTTTGGCTTAGGATTGACTTGGTGATGCGGGCTCTTTTTTGGTTCCATATGAACTTTAAAGTAGTTTTTTCCAATTCTGTGAAGAAAGTCATTGGTAGCTTGATGGGGATGGCATTCAATCCATAAATTACCTTGGGCAGTATGGCCATTTTCACGATATTGATTCTTCCAACCCATGAGCGTGGAATGTTCTTCCATTTGTTTGTATCCTCTTTTATTTCATTGAGCAGTGGTTTGTAGTTCTCCTTGAAGAGGTCCTTCACATCCCTTGTAAGTTGGATTTCTAGGTATTTTATTCTCTTTGAAGCAATTGTGAATGGGAGTTCACTCATGATTTGGCTCTCTGTCTGTCTGTGATTGGTGTACAAGAATGCTTGTGATTTTTGTACATTGATTTTGTATCCTGAGACTTTGCTGAAGTTGCTTATCAGCTTGAGGAGATTTTGGACTGAGACGATGGGGTTTTCTAGCTATACAATCATGTCATTTGCAAACAGGGACAATTTGACTTCCTCTTTTCCTAATTGAATACCCTTTATTTCCTTCTCCTGCCTGATTGCCCTGGCCAGAACTTCCAACACTATGTTGAATAGGAGTGGTGAGAGAGGGCATCCCTGTCTTGTGCCAGTTTTCAAAGGGAATGCCTCCAGCTTTTGCCCATTCAGTATGATATTGGCTGTGGGTTTGTCATAGATAGCTCTTATTATTTTGAGATATGTCCCATCAATACCTAATTTATTGAGAGTTTTTAACATGAAGTGTTGTTGAATTTTGTCAAAGGCCTTTTCTGCATCTATTGAGATAATCATGTGGTTTTTTTCTTTGGTTCTGTTTATGTGCTGGATTACATTTATTGATTTGCATATGTTGAACCAGCCTTGCATCCCAGGGATGAAGCCCACTTGATCATGGTGGATAAGCTTTTTGATGTGCTGCTGGATTCAGTTTGCCAGTATTTTATTGAGGATTTTTGCATCAATGTTCATCAAGGATATTGGTCTGAAATTCTCTTTTTTGGTTGTGTGTCTGCCAGGCTTTGGTATCAGGATGATGCTAGCCTCATAAAATGTGTTAGAGAGGATTCCCTCTTTTTTTATTGATTGGAATAATTTCAGAAGGAATGGTACCAGTTCCTCCTCGTACCTCTGGTAGAATTCGGCCGTGAATCCATCAGGTCCTGGACTCTTTTTGGTTGGTAAGCTATTGATTATTGCCACAATTTCAGAGCCTGTTATTGGTCTATTCAGAGATTCAACTTCTTCCTGGTTTAGTCTTGGGAGGGTGTATTTGTCGAGGAATTTATCCATTTCTTCTAGATTTTCTGGTTTATTTGCATAGAGGTGTTGGTAGTATTCTCTGATGGTAGATTGTATTTCTGTGGGATTGGTGGTGATATCCCCTTTATCATTTTTTATTGCATCTATTTGATTCTTCTCTCTTTTCTTCTTTATTAGTCTTGCTAGTGGTCTGTCAATTTTGTTGATCTTTTCAAAAAACCAGTCCCTGGATTCATTAATTTTTTGAAGGGTTTTTTGTGTCTCTATTTCCTTCAGTTCTGCTCTGATTTTAGTTATATCTTGCCTTCTGCTAGCTTTCGAATGTATTTGCTCTTGGTTTTCTAGTTCTTTTAATTGTGATGTTAGGGTGTCCATTTTGGATCTTTCCTGCTTTCTTTTGTGGGCATTTAGTGCTATAAATTTCTCTCTACATACTGCTTTGAATGTGTCCCAGAGATTCTGGTATGTTGTGTCTTTGTTCTTACTGGTTCCAAAGAACATCTTTATTTCTGCCTTCGTTTCGTTATGTACCCAATAGTCATTCAGGAGCAGGTTGTTCAGTTTCCATGTAGTTGAGCGGTTTTGAGTGAGTTTCTTAATCCTGAGTTCTACTTTGATTGCACTGTGGTCTGACAGACAGTTTGTTATAATTTCTGTTCTTTTACATTTGCTGAGGAGAGCTTTACTTCCAACTATGTGGTCAGTTTTGGAATAGGTGTGTTGTGGTGCTGAAAAAAATGTATATTCTGTTGATTTGGGGTGGAGAGTTCTGTAGATGTCTATTAGGTCCACTTGGTGCAGAGCTGAGTTCAATTCCTGGGTATCCTTGTTAACTTTCTGTCTCGTTGATCTGTCTAATGTTAACAGTGGGGTGGTAAAATCTCCCATTATTATTGTGTGGGAATCTAAGTCTCTTTGTAGGTCACTCAGGACTTGCTTTATGAATGTGGGTCCTCCTGTATTGGGTGCATATATATTTAGGATAGTTAGCTCTTCTTGTTGAATTGATCCCTTTACCATTATGTAGTGGCCTTCTTTGTCTCTTTTGATCTTTGTTGGTTTAAAGTCTATTTTATCAGAGACTAAGATTGCAACCGCTGCCATTTTTTTGTTTTCCATTTGCGTGGTAGATCTTCCTCCATCCCTTTATTTTGAGTCTGTGTGTGTCTCTGCACGTGAGATGGGTTTCCTGAATACAGCACATTGATGGGTCTTGACTCCTTATCCAATGTACCAGTCTGTGTCTTTTAATTGGAGCATTTAGCCCAGTACATTTAAAATTAATATTGTTATGTTTGAATTTGATCCTATCATTATGATGTTAGCTGGTTATTTTGCTCGTTAGTTGATGCAGTTTCTTCCTAGCCTCAATGGTCTTTACAATTTGGCATGTTTTTGCAGTGGCTGGTACTGATTCTTCCTTTCTGTGTTTAGTGCTTCCTTCAGGAGCTCTTTTAGGGCAAGCCTGGTGGTGACAAAATCTCTCAGCATTTGCTTGTCTGTAAAGTATTTTATTTCTCCTTCACTTATGAAGCTTAGTTTGGCTGGATATGAAATTCTAGGTCGAAAATTCTTTTCTTTAAGAATGTTGAATATTGGCCCTCACTGTCTTCTGGCTTGTAGAGTTTCCACTGAGAGATCAGCTGTTAGTCTGATGGGCTTCCCTTTGTGGGTAACCCGACCTTTCTCTCTGGCTGCCCTTAACATTTTTTCTTTCATTTCAACTTTGGTGAATCTGACAATTATGTGTCTTGGAGTTGCTCTTCTCGAGGAGTATCTTTGTGGCGTTCTCTGTATTTTCTGAATCTGAATGTTGGCCTGCCTTGCTAGATTGGGGAAGTTCTCCTGGATAATGTCTTGCAGAGTGTTTTCCAACTTGGTTCCATTCTCCCCGTCATTTTCAGGTACACCAATCAGACATAGGTTTGGTCTTTTCACATAGTCCCAAATTTCTTGGAGGCTTTGTTCATTTCTTTTTATTCTTTTTTGTCTAAACTTCCCTTCTTGCTTCATTTCATTCATTTCATCTTCCATCACTGATACCCTTTCTTCCAGTTGATCGCAATGGCTACTGAGGCTACTGCATTCTTCACATAGTTCTTGAAACTTGGCTTTCAGCTCCATCAGCTCCTTCAAGCACTTCTCTGCATTAGTTTTTTTAGTTAAACATTCATCTATTTTTTTTTCAAAGTTTTTAACTTCTTTGCCATTGGTTTGAATTTCCTCCTGTAGCTCAGAGTAGTTTGATCATCTGAAGCCTTCTTCTCTCAACTTGTCGAAGTCATTCTCCATCCAGCTTTGTTCTGTTGCTGGTGAGGAACTGCATTCCTCTGGAGGAGGAGAGGCGCTCTGCTTTTTAGAATTTCCAGTTTTTCTGCTCTGTTTTCTCCCCATCTTTGCAGTTTTTTCTACTTTTGGTCTTTGATGTTGGTGATGTACAGATGGGTTTTTGGTGTGGGTGTCCTTTCTGTTTGTTAGTTTTCCTTCTACCAGACAGGACCCTCAGCTCCAGGTCTGTTGGAGTTTGCTAGAGGTCCACTCCAGACCCTGTTTGGCTGGGTGTCAGCAGCAGTGGCTGCAGAACAGCAGATTTTCGTGAACTGCAAATTCAGCTGTCTGATTGTTCCTCTGGAAGTTTTGTCTCAGAGGAGTACCCAGCTGAATGAGGTGTCAGTCTGTCCCTACTGGCGGATGCCTCCCAGGTAGGCTGCTCAGGGGTGAGGGACCCACTTTAAGAGGCAGTCTGCCCGTTCTCAGATCTCCAGCTGCATGCTGGGAGAACAACTACTCTCTTCAAAGCTGTCAGACCGGGACATTTAAGTGCAGAGATTACTGCTGACTTTTTGTCTGTCTGTGCCCTGCCCCCAGAGGTGGAGCCTACAGAGGCACGCAGGCCTCCTTGAGCTGTGGTGGGCTCCACCCAGTTGGAGCTTCCTGTCTGCTTTGTTTAGCTAAGCAAGCCTGAGCAATGGCGGGCACCCCTCCCCCAGCCTCGCTGCCACCTTGCAGTTTGATCTCAGACTGCTGTGCTAGCAATCAGCGAGACTTCGTGGGCGTTGGACCCTCTGAGCCAGGTGTGGGACACAATCTCCTGGTGTGCCATTTTCCAAGCCCGTTGGAAAAGCACAGTATTAGGGTGGGAGTGACCCGATTTTCCAGGTGCCGTCTGTCACCCTTTTCTTTCACTAGCAAATGGAACTCCCTGACCCCTTGGGCTTCCCGAGTGAGGCAATGCCTCGCCCTGCTTCGGCTCGCTTACGGTGCACTGCACCGACTGTCCCGCACCCACTGTTTGGCACTCCCTTATGAGATGAACATGATACCGCAGATGGAAATGCAGAAATCACCCGTCTTCTGTGTCGCTCAGGCTGGGAGCTGTAGACTGGATCTGTTCCTATTCAGCCATCTTGGCTCCACCAGCCTATATTCTCTTTAGTTATCAACTAGAAGGCTTGTTTTACTCTGTTGGCTATTGTGCATGTGGATGAAGCTGAATTTTCATGGTGGTGTGGGGGAGGAGAGGGATTTTTGTGAGATTAAGAGCAGGTTATTTACAGTGTTCTCTTCATATATATTACAAAACAGTAGACATGAGCTCTCCTTTCTCGATGATCTTACCAGTAAACTACTATTAAAAGATGGGTGTTGTTAATTGGTGCCTCACCAGTCAGAGAAGTCCAGTTATTGTCATTTTGACCCCTTACCACACCTCATATCTACCATATAACTCTGGCGACCTTCAGTTCTGCTTCTAAGTGGGTCTCCCCTGTGGAATTGCACATGAGTTTTTGATTTCAGAAGTTACAGGGCAGTGAAGAGGTTGCATTTAGCAGAGGTGTTACCAGATTAGTGGTCACTGTGCCCTCACAGAAGCTTAAACCTGTATCAACAATGTGTGAGGTTGCACAAGATTTATTTTGTAGCATTTACTTCTTTTTGTTTTTCCTTCTTTGCACCCTCTGGTTTTGTCTTAGTACTTTTAGACATGCTGTTATTATTATCATTTTCTTGTTCACACATTTTCCACCCTCTACACCAATCCTTATCCTTCGTTTTTGTCAAAAGTCATCTCAAAGTTAATTTCTTACCAGGGGTTATTCATAAGTAGCTTGGCTTGATATTTTTGATAACTTTATTGCTACAAAATTCTAAAATGAAATTTGAGCTAGATTAAGCTATACCGATTGTATTAAGTTCACTTACATGGTATTCCCTCATGTGTACTTCAGTTGTTGTTTCAGTGGAGGTTCCTGTGTCTCTAAATAGTTTCGAGAATCCCTGAAGTGAGGAATGGTGTCATGGATTTCTTATACTTCCTTGTGTCTCCATACTGTCCTTTCCTCAATAAAGAGACATTGCTAGCTTACTGCCCAGGACCAGGATATAGCAGCCTCTTCATAGAGAGGTCTTTTAATAGGACAAAGGTGCTTTGGAGAACCTGGAAGTTTTCAGGGGATTCCCCTAAGTGTCTCCTTCAGTCCCTAATTTGTTCCGCCACTTTTCAGGCTCACCTGAGTGTATCATCTTCCAGCCATTGAGGACATCTTGCAAATTCTAAGCTCTTTTTGTTGTTTTTTTCTGCCTTTGCTTCAGTAGCAGAGCACAGACACTCCTAATGATTTCCATAATATGACGGTTTGTGAATGTTAATATCACTCAAATTGAAATGCCTGTTTCTTTGTGTCTAATCCTTACTGATCTCCTGCTGAGTCCTATGACTGGGCTGTGAAAAGTCCCCCAAATTGTGCAGCTGTTTAATGGCTCTCACTTATTCATTGCAGCACTCATAAATGACAGATCACAGAAAATCAGAAACTCAAATGTCAAAACAGAATGAAAATTTCATCAAAATCCAAAAAGCCAGGATTGTTCTGACTTTTTTTCTCTTAATTGCACCAATAAAGAAACAGCTCGATTTACCTTGGCCATCATCAAAATGCAAATGATCATGAACTTGAAAACCTTAAAGGGAGATTTTCCAAAACTGGCTAATGGGAATACGGGAGGCTGTGAGAATGAACTAAATACTTCTTAATCATCTATTACTATACATCAGCCATGGTAGTAAGGACTTTTATATAATTGTCTAAGTATATTAAATCAAATCTCCCTGTACCTAAAACTTGTTTTTTCCTGCTTCCCACCTGGGCCTTCTCTTTTCCTGAGACAGTAACCAAAACAATGTACTGAAAAGAAGGCTTAGGAATAAAGAAGATTTTAGTTCACCACCTGTGGGCCATCAAAGACAATTGATAATGACAGTTACAGTCAGGTAAAACAACCCTCAAGGTAAAGTTAATGAACCTAAAGATCCAATGTACAAATGAGGACTACAGTTAATAATAGAGTATTGTATTTGGGATTTTTGCTAAGTGATTAGATTATAGTTGCTCTTGCCATGGGTGGGTGGGGGGAAATGAATACTTATGTGAGATAATGTTAATTTGCTTCACTCTAATAACTCTTTTACTATCTATATGTATCTCTTAACATCATGTTTTATACATTAAGTATACACAACAAAATTCATTCAAACAAAAATAAAGTTAATGACTGACAATTGTTTAAGAGGAAATATAACATAATTTTAGAGACATTCTCACTTCATAAATAATATTTTACATATATGATTTATTTTGTAGGATTCTCTTTAATACAAAAGTAAGCAACAAATTTGCAGATACTGTGAAGCAGAATATAATAAATTCAAAAATATTTGTATTCCTTCAACAGAGAGCTATGTTCAGCAATGTATAGGCAGCTGTTGCTGCATAACATCTGCTCTAACATTGGGAGGTTTAAAATATGAATCATTTAAATCACTCACATGTCTACCAGCCAGCTTGGGGCGAGCAGATCTAGGCTAGACTTAGCTGGGTTTGCTTCCAGACCTCAAGTCTGTGGGTTGGATGAACTCTTGCCCATGTTTTCCATTCTCCTTGGGGCAGTGGGCTAGTCAGAGCATGACCTTCATGCACTGGCAGAGGGGAAAGAGAACAAGTAGCCATCGGGCAAGTACAATTCATGTTTTCACACTCCTTCTGCTAACATTCCATAGGTCACAGTTAATCGTATGGTTAATCCTAAAATCAGTAGGACAGTGAAATATGCTATATCACGGAGGGAAGAACAGAGAAGTGAAGATGTCCTGAACAATAATTCATGATGTTCCTTCTTCTAGGCTTTTCTCCATCTTATAAACAATACGAATATATGGTGCAAAGTACTTCTTGGATTCGGTAACTTAGCTAAATGCTCTTTCCGGTCTCCTGGACTTTTCTTATGCAGTTCCCTCTGCCTGAAATGTCCTTCTTGCTTTCTGACTAAGTCCTACTTACATTTTAAAATTCTCTCAGCATCATCTCCTCTAGGAAGATTGGACTAAATGCATATCCTCACTTTTTATGTAGTTCTTGGCATATTAGTTTGGAATTCTCTGCTTATATTTGTCTCCTGTGGTAGATAATAAGCTTCTTTAGAGTAAGTTTTAGGTCTTAATTCTAGACACTTTGTAAGGTTTTCTTGAACTGGAATGCAAGCACATGTCCGATGTATGTTCTTTCCTTACCTGGTTGTCACCTATAGCCGTTTTCGAAGGGATTTAAGGAAACATATACACGTTACTGGACTAATAATGAAAACAGTACCTCCCATCTGCTCAGGTTGTTAGAGCCTATAAGGTGCATCCATAGTCACATAATTTGAAACAAGAAACCTCTCCCTGTCCCCAGTTCCCATATTTTTACTCATCTTTTTCATTATCCTCTATTAAATCTGTCCTCTGACCTCATTGTGCCTGCCTGTCCTCTGTCCTAGTCTTTGATTCTTGTATTAATAAGTGATGCTGTAGAAATTATAAAACCATGAACAGTCTTTAAATTTTTAATCTCAGTTGCATTCTGAAAGAAAGTCATTTGGTAATCTTTCATCTTGTCAATGATCTATTCATCTCATCTGCTACTATAATTCTTTACAGTAATTTGAGTCTCCTAACTAATGTCCCAACCCATTTTTTTTTCCCCAAATAGTTACTTGGAGAAAATAATTGTAGGAATTATCTGTTTTGTCCTTATCAGAAAAATGTATGCAGTTGCTTGTACACACAGTGTTCTTTGCCCTGGTGCTTTGGCACTTTTACTTCCTTGACCTGGAATTCTGACACCTCTCCTCCCTCTCAGAAGCTCTTCATTCATAATTACTTCATCCACATTCTCCTTAGATACACATTTTGAAAACATTAATGTCAAATCCATAAATTATAATTGTTTGTTTATATGTCACCAAGTAGAAAATGAGCTCCTGGGATGTGACCATTTTAGGACCTGCAGCCCCTGTCATTCTGTAGTTTTCTGACCACTCCACAGTAGCTCTGGACCTATTGCCCCAACTGGGATGTGGTTTGGAGTGAGATGAAGTGTGAATCTCTTTCCTCAGCTTTGGGTGCATGGCAAGAGGGTGAGATAGAAAGAAGGACAGACATGGAGAAACATGTCCATTTGGACTTTGAAGGCAAGGGAGTTAGAGCCAAAATTGAGATTAAGGGATCATGAGTTGCAAAATACAGACATAGCTTATGGTAGGGTAGGATCTACTGGGTTATCCTGCAGGCTCTTGGTGAATATTTGAAGGTTGTTAATCATTTGTGGGGTACTAGATGTATCTGATCTAGAGTGTATATACACACCACACTTACCTATTATAAGGCTCAGTTAGAATGTACAAATGAGTAGAGTGCATAATAAATACTTAACTGACTGAGCAAATTGGGTATGACAGGTATTATTATTGTTTTTTTTTAAATACATAGAATTAGTACTTTACTCAAGGGCTCAAGTTAAGGATATGGAAAGCACCCAGATTCAAACTCAAGTCTTCTTTATTTAAGCAAGTTTCATAACATTTCTAACTAGTTTTTGAATTTATTTCAGAGAAAACCTTTGTCAATTAGGTGCAACTCTCTCCCATCCTTCCCACTTTATACTCTTTTCTTTTTACTCTTCCCACTTTATACTCTTCCACTTTATACTCTTCACAAACATCCTATGAATTTCTTCAATATTCCTTTGTAGGCATATTTCAAGAAAGGCAAGGTAAATCTATGAAGAATTCCAGAGTGTCACAAAACTATAATGGGCACAAAAGTAAATAGATATATACCCTGAACTGTATCCATCTCTTGCTTTAGAACGCATTTGAAATTTGATAAAATCCAACATCCCTTCATGAACAAAGCCCTCAAAAAACCAATCATCAAAGGAACATACCCCAAAATAATAAGACCCATCTATGAAAAACCCACAACCAACATCATACCAAATGGAAAAAGCCAGAAGCATTCCCCTGAAGAACTGAAACAAGACGAGGATGCCCACTCTCACCTTTCCCATTCAACATAGTACTAGGAGTCCTAGCTAAAGCCCTCAGAAAAGAGAAAGAAATAAAAGGCATCCAAGTAAGAAAAGAAGAGACCAAACTATCTTTGCTGACATATAATTCTATACCTAGAAAATCGTAAAGACTCCACCAAAAGGCTGCTGGAACTGATGAACAATTGCAGTAAAGTTTCAGAATACAAAAATCAATGTACATAAATCAGTAGCATTTCTGTACATCAGTAATGTTCAAGATGAGAGCCAAATCAAGAATACAATCCCATTTACAACAGCTACCAAATACATAAGTAAAATATCCAGGAATACATCTAACCCAGGAGGTGAAGGATCTCTACAAGGGGAACTACAAGACACTGCTAAAACAAATCCTAGATGGTTCAGACAAATGAGAAAAAAGTTTCAGGATACAAAAGCAAAGTACGAAAATCAGTAGCATTTCTATACACCAGTAGTGTTCAAGCTAAGAGTCAAATCAAGAATGCAATCCTATTTACCATAGCCACAAAAAACTAAGTTACCTAGGAATACATCTAACCAAGGAGGTGAAAGATGTCTGTAAGGAGAGTATTATACAAAACACTGCTTAAAGACACCACAGAGTACACAAACAAATGGAAAAATATTCTATGCTCATGAATTGGAAAAGTCAATATTATTAAAATGGCCATATGGCCTAAAGCAGTCTGCAGATTCAACACTGTTCCTATCAAACTCCCAAGGTCATATTTTACAGAATTAGAAAAAAATATTTTAAATTTTATATGGAACCAAAGAGGAGCCCAAATAGATAAAGCAATCTGAAACAAAAAGAACAATGCTGGAAGCATCACATTATCTGATTTCACACTATTTTTATGAAGCTACAGTAACTAAAACAACATGGTACTGATACAAAAACAGACACGTAGACCAATGGAACAAAACAGGAAAAGCAGAAATAAAGCTGCATACCCACAGTCATCTGATCTTCAACAAAGCTGATGAAAATAAGCAATAGAGAAAGGATTCCCTGTTCAATAAATGGTTCAGGGATAATGAGCTAGCCATGCAGAAGAATGAAACTGGACCCCTACCTTTCACCATATACAAAAATTAAGTTAGGATGGATTAAAGATTTAAATATAAGACCTCAAACTATAGGAATTCTAAAAAAAAAAACCCTAGGAAACACCATTCTGGACATTAGCCCTAGGAAATAATGTATGACTAGGTCTTCCAAAGCAATTGCAACAAAACAAAAATTGACAAGAAGGACCTAATTAAAGTAAAGAGCTTCTGTACAGCAAAAGATACTATCAATACAGTAAGCAGCCTATAAAATGGGAAAAATATTCATAAGCTATGGTTCTGATAAAATCTAATTATCCAGAATCCATAAAGAACATAAACAATTCAATAAGCAAAACCCAAATTACTTCATTAAAAATGAGCAAAAAACGAACAGATGCTTCTCAAAAGATGACATACAAGCAGCCCACAAACATGAAAAAATGCTCAACGTCAATAATTATCAAAGAAATGCATATAAAAACCACGATGAGACACTATCTCACATCAGTCAGAATGGCTATTATTAAAAAGACAAAAAAATATGGCCGGGCACAGTGGCTCACACCTGTAATCCCAGCACTTTGGGAGGCTGGGGCAGGAGGATCTCTTGAGGTCAGGAGTTTGAGATCAGCCTGGCCAACATGGCAAAACCCCATCTCTACTAAAAATACAAAAATTAGCCAGGTGTGTTGGTGCGTGCCTGTAATCCCAGCCACTTGGGAGGCTGAGACAGGAGAATCACTTGAACCCGGGAGGCGGAGGTTGCAGTGAGGCAAGATCATGCCACTGCACTCCAGTCTGGGTGACAGAGGAAGACTGTGTCTCAAAAAAAAAAAAAAAAAAAAAAAGTCAAAAAATAGCAGACGCTGGTGAGGCTGTGGAGAAAAGGGAATGCTTATACACTGTTGGTGGTACTGTAAATTATTTCAGCCACTTTGGAATGCTGTTTGGAGATTTCTCAAAGAATTTAAAACAAAACTACCATTTGACCCAACAATCCCATTACTGGGTGTATATTTAAAGGAAAATAAATCATTCTATCAAAAAGACACATGCCCTTATATGTTCACTGCAGCACTATTCACAATAGAAAATTCATAACGTAGGTGCCCATCAACAGTGGACTGGATAAGGAAAATGTGGACATAGACACCATGGAATGCTGCATAGCCATAAAAAAGATCAAATTCATGTCCTTTGTAGAGACATGGATTCAGTTGGGGCCATTATTTTAAGCAAATTAACGCAGGAACAGAAATACCCGATGTTCTCCCTTGTAAGTAGGGGATAAACGCTGAGTACTCATGGACATAAAGAGGTAACAACAGACACTGGGGACTACTAGAAGGGACAGAGGAGGAATGGGCAAGTATTGAAAAACTACCTACTGGGTACTCTGCTCAGGACCGCATTCATACCTGAAACCTCAGCATCATGCCATATACTTATGTAGCACACCTGCATGTGCACCCACTGAATCTAAAAAACAAACAAACAAAAAAAGTTAACATTATAAAAAAAGTTAAAAAAAAGAAATTTTAAATTCATTTGAAGTGTCCAACACCAAGGTATTTTTGTTTTATCTGCTTGATTTCTCCCAAGAGGATCTTTTCTATCTGCATTATTTACCTTTTATTTTTCTGATACCAATTACAATTTTTTTTCAGTGTCTTCATTAGGAATGATTTTTAATTTACCCAATTTTCTGAGTAGGTGTCATGACATAGTTTGACTTATGTTAAATTTTAAGAAAGGGAAATTAACCTCCATGTTATTTCTTCAAATTTTCCCTTTTGCCTAAAATGCTATGTCAACCTGAAACATTTGAGCAAATTCCACTTAATCTTTAAAACCGTTTCAAATGACCTCTCCTCCTTCCACTCAAGTAATCATTGCTTCTTTTGTTCAAAACACCAGGTCAGTACTCTTTCTATTGCATTCAGTGAAATGTCATGTTTACCTGTCTCTCGTGTGGAACAGGCTTTCCTACAGAACATCCTGTCGTGGCTGTGTTTAGCCAGCCCTTATTGCATGTACGCTAAGTAAACAAATGAGGGCTGACGTCTCAAAGGGTTTATTAAGAAAATAGGTGCAAAACGGAGGAATATTCATGAAATTCAACAAACATTCATAGTGACTATGTAGGCCATATGTTTCCACAAGCCATTGTTGTTAGGAGTCTGGGAAAGATAAAAACAATTGGAATAAAGACACTGGTTTTCTTCCTGAGGTGATCACCTGCTGATTGCACCATTCTGGAAAAATGAGCAAAAACATCAATTTTGAGTTACTGTGGTGAAGGCAGAGGTGGAGAACAATGCTCATTTCAGTCCCTAAAGCTGGCAGCGAGTGTGATCTGTGCACAGGGCAGAAAATCACCCTGAATTACCTGAAAATTTATTATTAACCAAGCCCCACATAAGGCCCAGGTGAATTCAATAGGAAGTACATTTCAAAAAGATGCATTTATCTATTCGTGTGCCTCAATCTAACTTACAATTTGCAATTATAAACGTTTTATTAATCAGTTAACAAGGCATATTTACAAGGCACATTAATTCACAGGTTATAACGGTAAAAATTTTAAAGGCAAACTTGTTATTTTAGCAAAGAAAAACTAATGCTGTTTATTCCAGTGCTCAGTTTTTACATTAAAGTGTTGGATGGAGAATTAGGTTTAAAATGTAAATCAACCAGCATGCTAACAAATGCTTTAGTTTATTGCTAATAGTTTAAAGAAGTGAATTGTTGATTGAGTCTGGATGACATATGATAGATGCAACATAAATGTAGATGGATGCAACATGAATGTCTATATTTAAAAAATACACAAGCCATAGAAGAATATAATTAAAGTTAATCTTTCATGTTAGCATATTAGCTTCCTGTCTTTGTCATCTCTGTGAAATGTGATCATAATAGCTTCACTAATCCCAAGAGTCAAGTTTAAAAACACATAATCGAGAGAAAGGATGTAATGTTTAAGTTCTCAGAAGCATTTACAATCAACTATTCTATAATGTTTCAGTAACTAAATAAGTAACTGAAAAGATACTGTAATTTGGAAAAGATAATGTAATCCTGGTTTCCTGCATCTGTGAATTTTAGGTCTAAATTGTGTGACTGATGGTGAATAATTATCCCAAGCAAATTTCAATTTAATCACAGATAAGCTTTCTTCTCTTGGTCTAAAAGTCTCCTTATATCAGGGTAAGTTTGAATCTTTGGATTGATAGAGTTTCCTGTTCAAGTTCTCATCTATTAGATTGAACCAAATGCAAGAAGCCACTTAGATGGTTTGTACTGTTAAGTTCTCTTTCTTTTACCTTTTTCTGCCTTTCTGAGCCAAAATGGAGTTCTCAGTCATTCTTTTACTTAACCTGACATCGACCATCTCATTAAGTGTGAAAATATCAGACGCACAATCAGTGTTTGCTGAAACTCCTATGTCCTAACAGATAATCCAAAACCTCATGGTTCAATAGCAAATCTTACCTGATAATCACAACCCTACTATCATTTTAAAGAGTGCCAGAAACATGTAAATCTGACCTTATGTTTTCTGTCTAGCAGTGTTGCATATGATTAGCGTCTAGTGCCTGGAGCTTTAGCAAAAAGTATTGATTATCTTTCAAATAATGCCGTGGGTAGTAAAATGTTGAATGTTGCTCTAGGTAAAATGTGTCCTGTCAAATAATCATCAGCAGCCAATTCAGTGTGTATTTGAGGAGATAATTCACATTTGGCAAGTCATAAACCAACAGAGAGGGATATTAACATTAATTTGACCATTCTTATTAGTTCTGAATACTTGTCACACATACTCTTGGAAACACCTTGGCTTTGGATATTTATTCACATTAATATTATTATATACATTCTCTTAGTTAAAAACTACGCGAAAGGTAATTATCATTTCCGTACTGTTTAATTTCTCACCTATGAAGGAAAATGGCCAACTTTAAAAATCACCCTGAATGTATTATCTAGTCCAAATAGTAGCTACTGAAAAATGCTTAGATATTATGTCAGAGGCCTCAAGCTTCAGTGGGAAGTCTGTGGGAAAACGACCCTCATTCAGGTCTGGATTTGGCAATGAACAGCTTGAGACTGCAAGCAGGTCTCTGCCTCTCTGCATTTCAGTCATTACAAAGTGAGGAGTCTGCTCTAGATTATATCTAAAGTCATTTTGACACAGGATTCTTTTGGTGCCTCTTCACCAGCCAGAACTCTTCACAGCCAGTGGTGCCCCTGCCTGGGCCTTGCTTGGCTCCCGGCTGGCTGTTGGGCTTGCTCCACCCACTCGGCCTGGCTGGCTGCACTCAGCTTGTGCCACTGGCCGGGATTCTGCACCTGCCATGGTTCTGTGCTCAGCCTGTGGCTGGCCTGGGCATGCTGTGACCATCTTTCACCTTGGATGCTGGCATCTGGATGAGGAGGATGCAGCAGTGCCCCCAAACTAGGAGATGCCAGCAACTGCAGAACCCCAAGGGGTGTCATGGCTCTTGCCTGCGGAGTCCCGAGGTCTGAGCCCAAAAGAGTCATTACGGCCGTCTTTCCTTCCTGCTGCCCATGGTGCCACGAGCAGGAGGGACATGTTTCAGTTCATTTGTGTTACAGCTCATTCAGTGCAACCCAGCTACAGCCCACGACTCCAGGACTGGCCCAGCCCCACCACTGCTTCCTGTCACATATGTGGTGCAGCCACCCGGTACTGGTGGAAGGCACGAGAACTACAGTGTTACAGCACCTTTTGCACCCACTGTTCAGTGGGTCCTGGGTTCTTGTCTCATGTCCAAGGAGAATGAGATTATGTGGACAACCAGAGAGTGAGCAAGGCAGAGGAGGGTTTTCTTGAGCAACAGAACAGCTCTCGATACAAGATGGGACCTGAAGTGCATAGCCCCTACCCAAAGGTGGGTAGTCTCAATGCGTCACTGAGTCTGGGGTTTTTATGGGCTCAGAAGGGGGAAGTGTGTGTTGATTGGTCCATGGCCTGGAAAAAGCACCATTCAATTGGCTAAAAGGCATTGAGGAAGTTCTCACTCCAGTTTGGACTCTGGCAGCTCAGTTTTCAGGCTTTAAGCTGTCTTTGGCTTAAAGGTCTGGTTTCACCAGGGACCTGCCCTGTCTGCCTAGAAATTTGTCTGCCTCCTGATGCTATCAATTTCCAATTCCAGAAAAAAAAACTTTTAAAATCAGCAAATTCTAATTTTCAAGCCATTAGATTCCTTCTCGCTTTTCCTGTTAAATTATTTGGTATGTTTCAGGAATTAAACTTTAATTAGTCATTAAAGTGATTACTGTTCTTCAGCCCTGGCTGACTCAATTATGGCAACCTATTTCTTAGTGACCTTTTTCTGCCTAAATTAAGCAAAACATAAACAGGATCCATGTATTACATCAGGGAAAGAATATGTGAATAAACTAAACAAAAAAGTATGTAGTTCTCATATTTGAGACATTTTTACTCTCAGAAAGTCAATGTTGTGCCTTTAGTCTCTGCTTTTATGATGCAGGAATGTGGAGAGTGATGGGCAGGGGTGAAGTATTCAGATAGCTACACAATTGATTCACATTACCAGAACCACGTGGGAACCATAATGTTTTCAAGAGGTTTTTCAGTTAAGGTCTGAATTGCTACCGTTTCACCTCGGGAGGACTGAACACTTACTTAATTTTATGTTTAATTTCATTAAATAGCACTTAATACCTACAATAAACTATGTTGGAAATGGCTAAGCAGAGAGATAAATTTAAGGCAGCTTATAACTTTATCATTATCAGGTACAAAAGAAGAAGACTATTTCTTTGTATATAATTAAATTTACATTTTATGCCATAACAGTTGAAAGGAGAATTGTTAGTCATTTAAAGAGGCACTTTAAAGATTAACTTAATGACACATATTTTGACTATTTAAAGAGGCCTAAAAGAACAAAGGGGAGTTTTATTTGGAAAAATCTTACTTCTTGGTAGCCATTATCAGAATGTATTAATGGGGCTTTGTGCTGGATAAATAGGTTTGTGTGGGTGGCTGTGGGGAGGGAAGTGAGGTGGCATTTACTCAGCGGCCTTTCATTTTCTAAAATGGAAAATTCTATCAGTTACCACAAATTAAGTTTAATTTAAATCATTTGGTATCAAATATCTAAAAACAATAACTAAACTTAAAAGGAGAAAAAGATAAAATGAGAGTAAGAAAAAGTGGCAAAGAGCTGAAAACTCTTCTAAAGCAAAACCCCAGACTGAAATTATAAATCTCTTAAAGCAGTGTTTTGGTAATTTGGGTTATTACTCATGCACCAGCCAAGCTCTGAATTACAAGGGCGTGCAGACAGCACCCTGCCTCAGGGTTATGCAGCCAGATCTGTTCCCCTTGGTTCTGCTGCTGACTCTCTGAGAGAGACCCGGAGCAATCTTCAAGGAAATTCAAAAGGGAAACAATTGGTAGACTGATGAGAAGGAAAAAGAAAGGATGAAGGGAGAGAGGTAAGGAACAATCTGCATAGCACAGAGAAGACCTGAAGGAAGAGAGAAAAGTTAGGATGTATGGCATAAGTGGGAGAAAAAAGTGATTTAAACTCTTTCGCAATCTTGACATCTGTACATCCCAGAAGATTTAGAATAGGAAAGCAACCGCGGGAGCTTCTGAGTTAAGCAATTTCTTTACTGAAAGAATTTACCAATCTTTGCAAATCAGAAAATCAGGATTGTTCGAAATCATCATTATTATTATTTTTGGCAACGTGGGATCCTACTACGAGTTGTTTATGTTTTATAAATACTATTTTCAATCTCACAGGTTTTGACTACTTCCACTTAGTCAAAACTACATTGTTAAAACATTGTGAACCTCTATAAGGGATTCGAAATAAAATTATTTGTCATTTCAATGAGGATTTTAGTACTGGTTGTGCATTATTAAATATGCAACATTAACATCTGAATTTAAACTTCTGAATTAAGAGTAATGCTTTGTTTCCAAGCAATGTAATAATACAACATTCATACTCTCCTGGCTGGAAATTGGTAAAATATTAATACACTCAGTAAATTTTACCTTTGAAAAGCCATTCCTTTTACTATGGCTTAGATATGGTTTGTTTGTTCCTTCCAAATCTCTTTTTGAAATTTGATCCCCAATGGGATACAATTTGGAGGTGGGGCCTAATGGGAGGTGTTTGTATCATACAGCCAGATCCCTTATGAATAGATTAATGTGTTCCCACAGGGGTGAGTTCTTTCTCTATTAGTTCTCTTGAGAACTGGCTGATAGAAAGAACCAGCACCTCCTCCCTTCTCTTCTTTCCTCCCTTGTCACATGATCTTTACACCCTTCACCTTCCATTATGACTAGAAGCAGCTTGAGGCCCCCACCAGATGCTGTGGCCCAGTACTTAACCTTCCAGCCATCCAGAATTGCGAGCCAAATAAACTTTTCATCTTTACAAATTACCCAGCCTCAAGTATTCCTTTATAGCAACAAAAAATGGAATAAGATGCCTTTGTTTACAGCATTGCTAATTCGATGGGACAAAAAATTGGGTAAGAAAAAGTTTTAAATACTAAGACAATTTTCATCAAAAGCCACAAAGCACTTTAAAAGTACCCAATGCACTAAGAACACCCATTATACTAATTAGAGATTATTTAAATTTATTTTTCAAATAGTTGTGTAAGGGTCTTACTGGGTCCTCTGTTAGCCCAATTGAATTAGTGAATATATAAATATAGGCAATATTTGCTACCCTTTGAGTAGGTCATTGTGGCAAGTACTGTTAGTTGCTTATCCAGTATATACTTTCCTCTTCTTATGTGAACAAAACCTGGATTTTATATGATGCAACAATATCTTCAGGTGTATATTCTCTTTTCCAGCTTCCTTTCCAGCTAGGTTTGACCATGTGACATTTATAGTTCTAATGGTTTGAATGGTTATATGTAACCAATAAAATCAAAGTGAATGTTTCCTAGGGATTCTGGGAAAGCTTTATCTTTCTTGATGAAAGGGCAGAGTGTCTAGTACTGCTTTTCACATTTCTTCAACATTGTAATATTGATGCAATATCTGAAGTAGCATGAACTGGAGCTTGCAACCATGCAGTAACAAACATGAAGATGAACGTCAGCACTGTTATAATGGTGGAGTGAGAGAATGGAAAGATATGAGGTCCCGATGGCATCTCAGAACAGTCAAACTAATGCTAGAAAATGCCAATCTTTTGACTTCTTGTTTTTTGAGAAAAATTAATTCTGTTTGGCCAGGCGTGGTGGCTCACAATGTAATCCCAGCATTTTGGGAGGCTGAGGTGGGTGGATCATGAGGTCAGGAGATTGAGACCATCCTGGCTAACACGGTGAAACCGTCTCTACTAAAAATACAAAAAATTAGCCAGGTGTGGTGGTGGGCACCTGTAGTCCCAGCTACTTGGGAGGCTGAGGTGGGAGAATGGCGTGAACCCAGGAGGTGGAGCTTGCAGTGAGCCGAGATCTCGCCACTGCACTCCAGCCTGGGCAACAGAGGGAGACTGTTCTCAAAAAAAAAAAAAAAGAAAAGAAAAAGAAAAATTAATTCTGTTTGTTAAAATCACTCTTGGGCATTTTGTCACTTGTAGTCAAAATCCACCCATAAGTGGAAAAACAATGAAAAATGAGGAAAGAAAAGGCAAAACAGTAAAAGAAAAGATAGAAAAGATACGACTGTGAGAGAGAAAAGTAGCAGGAGTTTCTCTTGAAAGAAAAATAAAGGGTAAATTTAAAAAGAAATTTAATAGTCAACTTGAAAATGAATATAATTTATATTCTTAATCATCTGCATTAGTCTGCATGCCTTAATTTATTCAAATATTTTTAAATTCCTGTAAAATAACAGATAACACTGTTTTATAAAGATGTGGGCATTTAATTTTGGGAAGAAGGTGGTGAAGCTTGGAGGAGTAAACACAATCTGAATTAGTTAATGTGAATTTCCACGGGATAGGTCTGTCCACTCTGTGGATATTCTCTTTTGGGTTTTCTGAGACAAAACACATGTTTTTTTCCAACTTGTCAAAGTGGATTGTAAGCATAAAAAGAAAAATAATTAAATTGTATTTATTTGTTGACGAACATTAGTTTTTATGCTTACAACATTTATAGTTTTTTTAAATGGCAAGATATACATTCATTTTGAAAAGGCATGAACATCATCAATCTTGTCAATTTCTTTCAGAAAAAACAAATTTTCTTCTAATACTTTCTTCCCCATACATCCCTCTCCTTCACCACCCACAGAAACGTACTCTGAAAACTCTTTCACTTGATCGTAGCCAAAAAGGCTAAGTAATTGAAAACTCTTGCAATGAATATATATATATATATAAAATATAAATTTATTGCCAAAACACAGGTATTTATCTTTTTAAATGTACTCATCCTCTCACTACTCAGAGGAATTCACTATGAATATTTTACTTACAGTTCTTTCAATTGTGTATCTATTTATCTGACTGTTCTCATCCTCACCAAATTGTGTCCTACAGATATGTCGTAGGGTTTATTATAACTTTGAATCATGATTATGTGCTTAGAGAAGTATATTTCCATAGACTAAGTGGCATTTTTTTTGGGAAACAAGGTATTGAAGAGCCCATCACACCCCAGCAAATAAGTAGAAGGGAGAGGGAGATATATAGGGATGAATGATAAATGCAGAAGCCATGAATAATTGAAAGATGCTGTTAATGATAAACAAGGTTAGAAGTCACTAATCTAGAATAGGGCTTGCAAACTGATAGCTTTTTGGCCACATCTGGCTTGCAGATGTTTTTAGTTTGGTTCACAGAATGTTATATTTAAAAATGGAGTTAGGGGCCAACATTGATAAATTGATAGATTTCACATACAAAACCTGAACTGACATTTTGGAGAATCCAGAAGAATTGGCAAATCAAGGACCACAGTCCTACTTGGAAAATATTGGCTGGAGCCAGCAGCGGATACTCAGCGACATGGATTATGTGTTCTCTGGTCTCCCCATTGCTTCACATCCAATCTGGGTTCTACAGGCCTTTGAATTTACAAACACTAGAGGGCAGTCTAAATGGTGATTTCTTCATAATTTATTAATGATCTTTTTTTTTTGAAAGCATACCTCTCACTGAACCCCCAACTACATAGGACAGAGCAGGGATCACAGTTTTTCTTCTTTTTGATCTGCTTGACTTGTTGACTTATATTACAGATTCTCTTAATTACTTGATGATTGGCCATAATCTTTGATGGATAGAAAATTTTAGTTTAAAATATTTTAGCATAGAATGTGGTAAACTGAAAATGTATTTTAAAATACCATGTTTCCTAAAGAATAATGTAACAGCAGTAGTAATTGACAGCTTCCATCAAGTTTTCATATTAATTGAATCACTGAGAGGCCATTGGTTTGGTTTCAGAAATGAAAAATGAAACGATTTTCATTTAAACAAAAACTCCAGTGTTTTATATTCAACCTGCCAGAAGAACGGGTCTTTCTTTCATGCTAGTCCTATGTGGATGGTAGGGGTAAAGAGGAAGACAGAAGTGCTATTAAAATTCATAATTTGTAAGCAATATAGCAGTGGTGACCTTTGTATCAAATGCTACATCTAGTTCTTCTGAGATGAAGACCATATTCCTGAATAAATAAAACTCTTCATCAGAATGAACTATAGAGTTTAAATACTGCTTTATAACATCCAGACAAAGGAGGAATACAGGCTATAAGACAAAGAATGCCCTATGGAGCCTTAGAAATTAAAAAACCATCTCATAGGAGTAATGGTTTTTAAAATCCACATATGGATAATGATTTGGAATAGTTGGAAACTTTCTCCTGTCTTATGGCCCTCTCGGTACCTTCTAAAGTTTCATGCCCTCATAGTGGAGAATGGGAGAACTAAGGGCAAAAGGGATTTCCTTTGTATTCAAATCACCCATTTTAAATGCATACAATATGTTTTCCATTTCCCATTTTGTGAAATCTGCTTTTTTCAGCTGTCTTTTTCTTTTAAGGAGAGAATTAAAGCGGCTCTCTTTGGGACCACCGACCTTGACTTATCAGTTATCTCCGTTTCTGCTGAGTACCATTTGTTTCTCACTCATACCAGATAAAGCATTAGAGTTTAATGGGGACAGAAAGATAAGGGTTGGGGCGGGGGGGGCAGGAGACAAGAGAGCTCGCAAGAGCCATTTTTAGGTGGTAGAATGGAGCTGGATGTTATGTCTTCTTGGGACAACATGTCACTCAGAAATGACACTTTGCTTCCTTCTTACGTGCTAAGAGAGGTTTGAATCTAAAGGCCAGGCCTTCAGGAATTCGTTGATTTATCCAAGGCACTTTGCCAAATGTAATGGCTTTCGCCCAGTCAACCTTACTTTGCAGGTCTGTATTCCTCAAGCACAAGTTATTGTAAAGAAGCAAAACAGACAATGCAGCCTAACGGTCAAGGATTTTCAACAAAATACATAAAGATATTTATTAAAATATAGTGGGGAATTTATTATTTTCAAATTAGTTATATGTAGATATATATCTTAGAGGAAAATATCATAAGCAAGATTTCAAGAAATACACTTTGTAGGTATGGATTGATTTCTTTATGCTTTTTCCAGCATTTTAAGTTAACATTAATTTCCTCTCCACAAAGTTTATTTCCAAAGCTAAATGATTACAGCTTTAAGTCACCCTCAACTTTTGTTGTTTAGAAGACTTTAGCTTCTTACAATCAGGCATCTTCACCAACATATGGGCAACCCAAAGCAAGCTGAGTACTTTTTCAGGCAAAAACATAACTAGGAAAGAGGTCACAATTAGTCTCTCAGCCCACAACATTTTAATAAGCCAGCTACACCGTTTGGATATTTAAGCAATACGTTTGTTATTCAGTTAGCTTTATGAGACAGGCAAGACTTTAACTTCTTCATCAGTAAACCCTAGCTATGTCTATCCTCCTGCCCTGTGGTAAGATTCCAAACGTCAACAATAATTGTTTCTTAAAAAAATCAGGACATAAAATCATCAGATGAGATCATAGATGTAGTCTCTCATTCCAGCTTCACTGATAGTTATGAGATACCAGTCGGAATAGAGGAGAGGTTGAGGAGTGGGGAACGGGAGAGAGAGAGAGAGATTTACTGGAAGGGAATTGATCATCAAGTCCACCACTAGGGTTTGAAGTCCTCCAGGTAAATATTTGTGGGAAGCACCTGTCTAGATAATGATTTGGAATGGTTGACAACTTTCTTATGTCTTATGGCCGTCTCTGTGGAGGGCCATAAGTTTCATGCCCTCATAGTAGAGAAAGAGAGAACTAAGGGCAATTTGATTACAAATTTATTACAAAATTTATTACAATTTGTTTACAAATTTATTACAAAATGTATGGTTCCACATGAAGAATAGTTATTTGTTAATGATGATTTAAAATAGAAGTAGGGAAGGATACTTATTTTTTAAAAATATTGTTCAATCAGTGCACATGAAGTTTTGTTACGGGGTCGAGGCACTATCTCTTTAGCTTCAGGTCTAGGATCCATCTCTTCCTGTTCTTCGTTGTCAAATGCATCATTCTTGAATAACCTCATTTCTTCCTCCATGAGGAAAAGAAAGCAGTGCTGATGTAGAGAGGACAGAGATCAGTCTATTCTGCAGAACTTAAAGACTTAATTAACCTGACTTCAAATATATACCATTATTGTCACGAATTAAGCAAAAAGAAATTTTAAGCACAGTTGAAAGAGATTAACATTGACCAAGATTTATGTCCGTTCATCAGCCCTTTAACATTACAGCTTTATTATCAAGACTACTTTTCCTAAGTCCATGTAAGCCAGGCCCCTTCCCTGGTCTGAGATTAACAAAGTTTTATGCTTTTGTGTGCCATTTTCACATTTTCTAAGCCCTTCTCCTATACCTGAGAATTCAGTGCATTTTATGTGAAGCATCTGAGTCTGAACTGAGCCCCAGTTCTCTTCTGGGGGACACTTTTCAATATTCTACTCAGTGGGTGAGGTTGACCAGATATTACAAGCTTGATCTTTCTTAGTTGTCCCTTCCTCCTAGTTCCAGGAGACTGCAGGGATCTTCTCACTGCCAGATGATGGGTTTTGTTGGTGGTGGTGGTCTATTTGTTTGCATGGTTGCATGAGACTGGACAGCTGTGTTAGTGTATACACACTGAATTTGAGTGACCCTCACACACACTGTGGACTGCAGGAAGACTTTAAGGCTGTGGGCCCCCCATGTTCATTACCACCCCTTGGGCTTAAGCAACAGTGTGGGCTAACACAGTGGCTCATGAACACGTCTGTTCCAACAATAGTGCAGTCTCCAGTCTCTGGCACCCATACACAGGGGTAACAAGCAGGCATCATTTACCCTGTGCAGCCCGACCACTGACATTCAGAGCGGTTACCCCAATCCTTCTGAGGATCCACACTGCATGTCAGGTAATCCTCCAGAAATGGCCTCAGCCCCTCTCTCCGTCTACGTCCCCTGAGGACTTTAAGACTATTTTCTCCTTAACACTAATGCTTCACTGATGTCATACTCTCCTGGGTTGGTCTTAACACATGGTTGACAAGGGACAGATATTCCTTGTACAAAATGAGATCATTCTTATCACCCCACATAGAGACTTGTCTATCCTTTCTGCTGGTGGCAATACGTAGAAGTGAGTGTGTGAAAATATGTTGATATGTGACTGCAATATTGAATTCCAAATGGCAAATATAACATGACCAGAAAGCAAATTATCATTTAGTTTCTTGCATCCTCTGGGTAAGACCTGAACTTATGGTCATCATCAACAAAGCATAGTAGAACTTTTGAGAGAGACAATGAGTGCTGATAATTATGGGCAGCATGATGGATGATATAGCACCATGAGTAATGATATAATCAGCAGTAAGTAAGTAGTTTAAGCATATTCTTACTTATCAGTGGGAGCTAAACATTGAGTACACGTGGACACAGAGAAGAGAACAACAAACAACAGGGCCTACTTCCGGGTAAAGTGTAGGAGGGGGGTGAGGAGCAAAAAACTACCTATCAGGCACTGTGTCTATTAGCTGGGTAGTGAAATAATCTGTGCGCCAAACCTCCGTGACATACAATTTGCCTATATGACAAACCTGCACGTGTACCCCTAAACCCTAAAATAAAAGTTAAAGACAAATAATAAAAAATAAAAGTAACATGAAGATATTGCTTCGGTACAAACAGGTTCCAAAGAACAATAACATCATGAGTAATAATAGCATTAACAGTTAATGTGTTAAAGGGATTAGCAATCTCTGTCCTCTCTACATCAAGTGACCACAGCTACTGCTACTCGGTGAAGATTCCTTACCAGTATTGAAACATAACAAGGGACAAAAGTCCTCCCAGAAGCTGGTATTTCCCCCTTTATCCCAAGAATGTAGTACTAAAAATGTGGTTGGATATGATGGCAAATTGTGAACTTAGAAGACAATTTCTGCCTGCAATTTTCTCCTATTGAGGCTTCCCTTCCAAATCTTGTTAGATTTCAATTCTTTTCCTCATTCTTCTACTCCCTTTATTCCTCTTCCCAGTACCTGAGTTCTATATATTTGCTCCAAAGTTGTAAAATGAAGTTAAGTAGAAATTGCAAATATATTTTTCTTATGAAACCTCGACAGAGGGCAATTGGCAGTGGTGCAAGAGAAACTCTAGGGATTTGTTAATAATTCAGAAATGTAAGCTATGATCCAGAGTTTCATATTAAATAGATCCAAGGGAGGTACCAAAAATCTTCAGTTTGAAAAACTACCCCTACTGATTTTGATGGAGGTGGTGTGAGAAACATCCTAATTAATATAACAGGAAGTCATGGCCGGGTGTGGTGGCTCACGCCTGTAATCCCAGCACTTTGGGAGGCTGAGGCAGGCAGATCATACGGTCAGGAGTTCAAGACCAGCCTGGACAATATGGTGAAACCCCGTCTCTCCTAAAAATAATAATAATAATAATAATAATAAAATTAGCCAGGCATGGTGGTGCACACCTGTAATTCCAGTTACTCGGGAGGCTGAGGCAGGAGAATTGCTTAAACCTGGGAGACAGAGGTTGCAGTGAGCCGAGATCATGCCACTGCACTCCAGCCTGGGCGACAGTGTGACACTCTGTCTCAAAAAAAAAAAAGTCACGATTGTATAAGTCTTTTTATTTATTTATTATACTTTAAGTTGTAGGGTACATATGCACAACGTGCAGGTTTGTTACATAGGTACACATGTGCCATGTTTGTTTGCTGCATCCATTAACTTGTCATTTACATTAGGTATTTCTCTTAATGCTATCCCTCCCTCTGCCCCCAACCACATGACAAGCCTGGTGTGTGATATTCCCCTCCCTGTGTCCAAGTGTTCTCATTGCTCAATTCCCACCTACGAGTGAGAACATGCAGTCTTTGGTTTTCTATCCTTGTGATAGTTTGCTCAGAATGATGGTTTCCAGCTTCACCCATGTCCCTGCAATGGACATGGACTCATCTTTTTTATGGCTGCATAGTATTCCATGGTGTATACATGCCACATTTTCTAAATCCAGTCTATCATTGATGGGCATTTGGGTTGGTTCCAGGTCTTTGCTATTGTGAGTAGTGCGGCAATAAACATAGGTGTGCATGTGTCTTTATAGTAGCATTATCTATAATCCTTTGGGTGTATACCCAGTAATGGGATCACTGGGTCAAATGGTATTTCTAGTTCAAGATCCTTGAGGAATCGCTACACTGTCTTCCAAAATGGTTGAACTAATTTACACTCCCACTGACAGTGTAAAAGCGTTCCTATTTCTCCACATCCTCTCCAGCATCTGTTGTTTCCTGACTTTTTAATGATCGCCATTCTAACTGGTGTGAGATGGTATCTCATTGTGGTTTTGATTTGCATTTCTCTGATGACCAGTGATGATGAGCATTTTTTCATGTGGGCCGCATAAATGTCTTCTTTTGAAAAGTGTCTGTTCATATCCTTTGCCCACTTTTTGATAGGTTGTTTGCTTTTTTCTTGAAAATTTGTTTAAATTCTTTGTAGATTCTGGATATTAGCCCTTTGTCAGATGAGTAAATTGCAAAAATTTTCTCTGATTCTGTAGGTTGCCTGTTCACTCTGATGGTAGTTTCTTTTGCTGTGCAGAAGCTCTTTAGTTTAATTAGATCTCATTTGTCTGTTTTGGCTTTTATTGCCATTGCTTTTGGTATTTTAGTCATGAAGCCCTTGCCCATGTCTATGTACTGAATGGTATTGCCTAGGTTTTCTTCTAGGGCTTTTATGGTTTCAGGTCTAACATTTAAGTCTTTAATCCATGTTGAATTAATTTTTGTGTAAGGTGTAAGGAAGGGATCCAGTTTCAGCTTTCTGCATATGGCTAGCCAGTTTTCCCATCACCATTTATTAAATAGGGAATCCTTTCCCTATTTCTTGTTTTTGTCAGGTTTGTCAAAGATCAGATGGTTGTAGATGTGTGGTGTTATTTCTGAGGCCTCTGTTCTGTTTCATTGGTCTATTTATCTGTTTTGGTACCAGTACCATGCTGTTTTGATTACAGTAGCCTTGTAGTATAGTTTAAGTCAGGTAGCATGATGCCTCCAGCTTTGTTCTTTTTGCTTAGGATTGTCTTGGCTATGCAGGCTCTTTTTTGGTTCCATATGAACTCTAAAGTAGTTTTTTCCAATTCTGTGAAGAAAGACATTGGTAGCTTGATGGGGATGGCATTGACTCTATAAATTACCTTGGGAAGTATGGCCATTTTCGCGATATTCATTCTTTCTATCCGTGAGCATGGAATGTTTTTCCATTTCTTTATGTCCTCTTTTATTTCATTGAGCAGTGGTTTGCAGTTCTCCTTGAAGACGTCCTTCACATCCCTTGTAAGTTGGATTCCTAGGTGTTATTCTCTCTGTAGCAATTATGAATGGGAATTCACTCATGATTTGGCTCTCTGTTTGTCTGTTATGGTGTGTAGGAATGGTTGTGATTTTTGCACAATGATTTTGTATCCTGAGACTTTGCTGAAGTTGCTTATCAGCTTAAGGAGATTTTGGGCTGAAACGATGGGGTTTTCTAAATATACAATCATGTCATCTGCAAACAGGGACAATTTGACTTCCTCTTTTCCTAATTGAATACCCTTTATTTCTTTCTCCTGCCTGATTGCCCTGGCCAGTGCTTCCAACACTATATTGAATAGGAGTGGTGAAAAAGGGCATCCCTGTTTTGTGCCAGTTTTCAATGGGAATGTTTCCAGTTTTTGCCCATTCGGTATGATATTGGCTGCGGGTTTGTCATAAATAGTCTTTATTATTTTGAGATCTGTCCCATCAATAGTTTATTGGGAGTGTTTAGCATGAAGGGCTGTTGAATTTTGTTAAAGGCCTTCTCTGTATCTGTTGAGATAATCTTGCAGTTTTTGTTGTTGATTCTGTTTATGGGATGCATTACATTTATTGATTTGTGTATGTTGAACCAGCCTTGCATCCCAGGGATGAAGCCCACTTGATCATGGTGGATAAGCTTTTTGATGTGCTGCTGGATTTGGTTTGCCAGTATTTTATTGAGAATTTTTGCATCGATGTTCATCAGGAATATTGGTCTAAAATTCTCTTTTTTTTTGTTGTGTCTCTGCCAGGCTTTGGTATCAGGATGATGCTGGCCTCATAAAATGAGTTAGGGTGGATTCCCTCTTTTTCTATTGATTGGAATAGTTTCAGAAGGAATGGTACCAGTTCCTCTTTGTACCTCTGGTGGAATTTGTCTGTGAATCTCTGTGGTCCTGGACTTTTTTTGGTTGGTAAGCTATTAATTATTGCCTCAATTTCAGAACCTGTTATTGGTCTATTCAGAGATTCAACTTCTTCCTGGTTTAGTCTTGGGAGGGTGTATGTGTCTAGGAATTCATCCATTTATTCTAGATTTTCTAGTTTATTTGCACAGAGGTGTTTATAGTATTCTCTGATGGTAATTTGTATTTCTGTGGGATTGGTGGTGATATCCCCTTTATCATTTTTTATTGTGTTTCTTTGATTCTTCTTTCTTTTCTTCTTTATTAGTCTTGCTAGCAGTATATCAATTTTGTTGATCTTTTCAAAAAACCAGCTCCTGGATTCATTGATTTTTTGAAGGTTTTTTTGTGTCTCTATCTCCTTCAGTTCTGCTCTGATCTTAGTTATTTCTTGCCTTCTGCTAGCTTTTGAATGTATTTGCTCTTGCTTCTCTAGTTCTTTTAATTGTGATGTTAGGGTGTTGATTTTAGATCTTTCCTGCTTTCTCTTTTGGGCATTTAGTGCTATAAATTTCCCTCTACACACTGCTTTGAATGTGTCCCAGAGATTCTGGTATGTTATGTCTTTGTTCTCATGGGTTTCAAAGAACATCTTTACTTCTGCCTTCATTTTGTTATCTACCCTGTAGTCATTCAGGAGCAGGTTGTTAGTTTCCACATAGTTGTGCAGTTTTGAGTGAGTTTCTTAATCCTGAGTTCTAATTTGATTGCACTGTGGTCTGAGAGACAGTTTGTTGTGATTTCTCTTCTTTTACATTTGCTAAGGAGTGCTTTAGTTGAAGCTATGTGGTGAATTTTGGAATAAGTGAGATGTGGTGCTGAGAAGAATGTATATTCTGTTGATTTGGGGTGGAGAGTTCTGTAAATGTCTATTAAGTCTGCTTGGTGCAGAGCTGATTTCATGTCCTCAATGTCCCTGTTAACCTTCTGTCTCATTGATCTTTCTAATATTGACAGTGGGGTGTTAAAGTCTCCCATTATTATTGTGTGGGAGTCTAAGTCTCTTTGTAGGTCTCTAAGGACTTGCCTTATGAATCTGGGTGCTCCTGTATTAGGTGCATATATATTTAGGATAGTTAGCTCTTCTTGTTGAATTGATCCCTTTACCATTATGTCATGGCCTTCTTTGTCTCTTTTGATCTTTGTTGGTTTAACGTCTGTTTAATCAGAGACTAGGATTGCAATCCCTGCTTTTTTTTGCTTTCCATTTGCTTGGTAGATCTTCCTCCATTCCTTTATTTTGAGCCTATGTGTGTCTTTGCATGTGAGATGGATCTCCTGAGTACAGCACACTGATGGGTCTTGACTCTTTATCCAATTTGCCAGTCTGTGTTTTTTAATTGGGGCATTTAGTCCATTTATATTTAAGGTTAATATTGTTATGTGTGAATTTGATCCTGTCATTATGATGATCCTGGTTATTTTGCCTGTTAATTGATGCAGTTTCTTCCTAACATTGATGGTTTTTACAATTCCGTTTTTTTTTTTTTTTTTTTTGCAGTGGCTGGTACCAGTTGTTCCTTTCCATGTTTAGTGCCTCCTTCAGGAGCTCTTGTAAGGCAGACCTGGTGGTGACAAAATCTCAGCATTTGCTTGTCTGTAAAAGATTTTATTTCTCCTTCATTTATGAAGGTTAGTTTGGCTTGATATAAAATTCTGGGTTGAAAATTCTTTTCTTTAAGAATGTTGAATATTGGCCCCCACTCTCTTCAGCTTCTAGGGTTTCTGCAGAGAGATCTGCTGTTAGTCTGATGGGCTTCCCTTTGTGGGTAACCCGACCTTTCTCTCTGGCTGCCCTTAGCGTTTTTTCCTTCATTCAACCTTGGCGAATCTGACAATTATGTGTCTCGTGGTTGCTCTTCTCGAGGAGTATCTTTGTGGTGTTCTCTGTATTTCCTGAATTTGAATGTTGGCCTGCCTTGCTGGGTTGGGTAAGTTCTCCTAGATAATATCCTGAAGAGTGTTTTCCAACTTGGTTCCATTCTCCTCATCACTTTCAGGTACACCTATCAAACGTAGATTTGGTCTTTTCACATAGTCCCATATTTCTTTTTTACTCTTTTTCTCTAAACTTCTCTTCTCACTTTATTTCATTAATTTGATGTTCAATCACTGATACTCTTTCTTCCACTTGATTGAATCGGCTATTGAAGCTTGTACATGTGTAACATAGTTCTCATGCCATGGTTTTCAGCTCCATCAGGTCATTTAAGATCTTCTATACACTGTTTATTCTAGTTAGCCATTCATCTAATCTTTTTTCAAGGTTTTTAGCTTCCTTGCGATGGATTCAAACTTCCTCCTTTAGCTCAGAGAAGTTTGCTATTACCAACCTTCTGAAGCCTACTTCTGTCAACTCGTCAAAGTCATTCTCCATCCAGCTTTGTTCCATTGCTGGCGAGGATCTGTGATCCTTTGGAGGAGAAGAGGTGCTCTGGTTTCTAGAATTTTCAGCTTTTCTGCTCTGGTTTCTCCCCATCTTTGTGGTTTTATTTATCTTTGGTCTTTGATGTTGGTGACCTACAGATGGGGTTTTGGTGTGGATGTCCTTTTTGTTGATGTTGATGCTATTCCTTCCTGTTTGTTAGTTTTCCTTCTAACAGTCAAGTCCTTCAGCTGCAGGTCTGTTGGAGTTTGCTGCAGACCCTGTTTGCCATGGTATCACCAGTGGAGGCTGTAGAACAGCAAATATTGCAGAACAGCAAATACTGCTGCCTGATCCTTCCTCTGGAAGCTTTGTAGAGGGGCACCCACCTGTATGAGGTGTCAGTTGGTCCCTGCTGGGAGGTGTCTCCCAGTTAGGCTACACAGGGTTCAAGGACCCACTTGAGGAGGCAGTCTGTCTGTTCTCAGAGCTCAAACAACATGCTAGGAGAACCACTGCTCTCTTCAGAGCTGTCAGACAGGGACGTTTAAGTCTGCAGAAGGTTTCTGCTGCCTTTTGTTGAGCTATGCCCTGCCCCCAGAGTTGGAGTCTATAGAGGCAGCCAGCTTTGCTGCACTGCAGTGGGCTCAGCCCAGTTTAAGGTTCCCGGCACTTTACCTACCGAAGCCTCAGCAATGGCGGTTGCCCCTCCTCCTGCTGGGTTGCTGCCTTGCAGGTCAATCTCAGACTGCTGCGTTAGCAGTGAGCGAGTCTCTGAGAGCGTGGGACCCACCGAGCCAGGTGTGGGATATAATCTCCTGTGGTGCCGTTTGCCAAGACCACTGGAAAAGTGCAGTATTTGAGCAAGAGTGTCCCATTTTTCCAGGTACAGTCTGTCACGGTTTCTCTTGGGTAGGAAAGGGAAATCCCCCGACCCCTTGCACTTCCCGGGTGAGGCGATGCCCCACCCTGCTTCAGCTCACCCTCCGTGGGCTGCACCCACTGTCCAACCAGTCCGAATGAGATGAACCAGGTACCTCAGTTGGAAATGCAGAAATCACCCGTTTTCTGCATTGATCACGCTGGGAGCTGCAGACTGGAGCTGTTCCTGTTCCAATTGTATAAGTCTTAAGAGGCTGTTCCAAATCGCCACATGTATATTAACTGTGACCTCATCAGGAAAATACCCAATATTTTGACATAGCACTTTAGTACTGGGGGATAATCAGACTGGATAATATGAGAAATGGGGAATTTTTAACAGAGGAATAATCAGCCTAGATAATGTAAGAAATAAATGGCCAGTGGAAGAATTATTCTTAGCTATAATGAAAAATTTGGTGCCATTTAAATCATAAATGTGTAAGCATTAGTCTTGTAATTTTGTTGATAGTAATGAACACAATTTAAAATATAAATTTTCCTGTAATTTGAAGTGTGTACTCTTTATTTTTTGTGGTCTGCACATTTTCTTTCAAGCACAAATCTTGTGTGGCCAAAACTCTCAATGCCCCCAAAGTCCTGATGACACGCACTATGGTTAACTTGAACCACTTTTAATTCCTCATCCAATGTTTCTATGTATTTTTTTAAAAAAAAGAAAAATAGTCTTCACACATGTGCCCATGTTTTGACTAGTGGAAGACAAACCCCTCTCTGTCTCAGTGATTTCTTTAGTGTTACTCAAAATATACATAGAGCAAGGAGTGGCAGGGCAGAGGTAACCCAAATCAGTTCATTTGGCTTCTGGGACACATGCAGGTGCCAATCAAATGGACTTTGCAACATCAATGGATAGATAAAATAGTTTAAAGTTAATTTTAATGATATGGAGCTAATGACTGAATGTTTGTGTTCCCCTAAAATTTATATGTTGAAATTCTAACACCCAAGGTGATGGTACCAGGAGTTTGGGTGGTGATTAGGTCATAAGGGTGCAGCCTTCACAAATGGGATTAGTGCCCTTACAAAAGAGACCCCCAAAATCTACCTCACTCTTTTTATTTTTTTATTTTTATTTTTTGTGACAGAGTCTTGCTGTGTTGCCTAGCCTGGATCGCGGTGACATGATCTCAGCTCACTGCAGCCTCCACCTCCTGAGTTCAAGTAATTCTTCTGCCCCAGCCTCCTCAGTAGCTGGGATCACAGGCATCCACCACCACACCCAGCTAATTTTTGTATTTTTAGTAGAGATGGGGTTTCACCATGTTGGCCAGGCTGGTCTCAAACTCCTGACCTCAAGTGATCCACCTGCCTTGGCCTCCCAAAGTGCTGGGATTACAGGCGTGAGCCACTGTGCCTCAGCTCCCTCCCTCTGTCTTCTATGTGAGGACACAGTAAGAAGGCAGCCATCTATGAACTAAGAAGGGGGTTCTCACCAGGCACTGAATCAGCCAGTACCTTGATCTTGGACTCCCAGTCTTCAGAATCATGAGAAATAAAACTTGTTGTTTAAGCCATCCAGTCTATGGTATTTTTGTTGTAGCAGCCCAAATAGACTAAGACATACAGCATTGATTTATTTTGAAATTTCCTTTAAAAAATAAAATCCATCAGAAATAATTTGCTGTTATTTATGTCCCTCCTCTCTCTAGACCAGATATTGTGTTGTATTCTCACCTTATTTTACCATAAAATGGCCCTCCCATCTCACTAAGTCTTTTGCTGTAACAGTCAAACTTCACTTCTATTCTCAGCAGTCAGGAAGACTTTGGCTCCTAGGTTTTTGTTTTGTTGGTTGGTTTGCAGCGCCCTAGCTCTGTGGATGTTTAACCAACACAAATCCTTTTAAGTACTTACAGCAGCACTTGTACATGACTAATAGTTCAGGCCCATTCAGTGTTACATTTAAATTGCCCAGTGTAAAATTCAAAATGGCTGCTTAGGAGGTTTCAAACTCTGATAAATGTTGGGGAATGTGGTGTTTTTAATGCCTTAACTGCTGTCATGCTGCTGTGCAGAGTCACCACGTGGCACATTCCTAGGTTTTGAACCCACCTGTGAGTCAAGAGTCAGAGGAAAGATTTCTGAAAATAAGGACTTCTGTGCACAGAATTCAGTTATTGCTTGGGAAAATAAATGTAATTTATATTCATGTGTTGTACCATCTAATTACCTATAAGGTAATAATGTCTGGAAAATATTCAAAGAAGGGCATAAAATAAAAAGTTCAGGGAAGCCTCAAGGAATAACTTGATGGAGAAGAAAAATAAAGAGGCCTGAACTAAAACTTTATAATGTGGATGAATGTCTAGATACTCTTTAATGTTACTCTGATCCATTCTATTCTATTCTGTTCTGTTCTGTTCTGTTCTATTCTATTCTATTCTATTCTATTCTATTCTATTCTATTCTATTCTATTCATAAATGCTGGCCAAAATTAGTGTCATGATTCACCAATAATTATTTCTACACAGTATGAACACACTGTTCTAAAGACTAAAGTCTCTACAGGGAAATCATGGGACATAACATTAGAGGCTTAGGAAAGAGATGAGAATAGGCCTTAAAAGACATTTCTAAAAAGTAGTTTAAGTAATTATTAGGCAATTGTTAGAAAATAACGTAATAGTCACTGAAGGTCTTTGAGTTTATATAGAATTACCACGGCAAACTTTTAGACAGATCTATTGGCAAAGTGTAAGGCAGTATTGGAGAGTTTGTTAACATGCTGTAGGAATTAGTCTAAATAAGAAATCACCATTAGAGTAGAAATGGAGAGAACAGAAAGATGACATAGCAGAATTTGTACAAAACCTATTTGAATGGAAAGAGGTAAAGAGAGGAAGGAGTCAGACGGCATCAGCCCTTCTTGAGTGATTAGAATATTTGGATGTTATTATGGGCTGGATTGTGTTTCCTAGAATTCCTATGTCGAGGTTCTGACCCCCAGTATCCTATGAATGTGAGAGACAGGATCTTTAAAGAGGTAATTAGGTTAAATAGGCTTTCAAGGAGGGTCCTAATTCAATCTAACTGTTATTTTTATAAGAAGAGAAGATCAAGACACATACAGAGAGTGGAGAGAGAACAGGGGTGCCTGTGCACATGTACTGAGAGATGGCCACCTGAGACCTCAGAACGTGGCAAGAAGGTGGCCACCTGCAAGCCTAGGAGAGAGTCCTCAGAGGACACTAACCTTGCCAGTGCCTTGATCTTGGACTTTTAGCCTCTAGAAATGTAAGGAAATGGATTTTTTTGTTGTTTAAACCACCCAGTCTGTGGTATTTTGTTATGGCATTTGGAGCAAACTAAGACAGATATATAATATTAACAGAGACAGACATTAAGAAAAGGGATACGTTTGGGGTTAGGTGGTAGGGAGAAAGGAACAGCTTCTGACTTTGGATCTATTGAGGCTGAAATATCAATGAGATAGGCAAAAAGGCAATGAGAAGAGAAACAAGTACACGTGATTTTAAATTTGCTCAAAAACAAATAAAGTAAAAGTAAATAGCTTTTTTTGAGAAAGATAGTTTTTCCCCATATTTTTTGAAGGCGTCCATAAAATGCCACTTTCTGAGATGTGAGTTTTTCCTTTTGCAATTTTGTCAACTAGAGGCTTCAAATTTGTAATTCAACTTTACAATATGCTTTCATTAAAAACATTGGTTGAAGGCCAATAATAATGTGATGATTTAATTTAAAGTAACATTTTGCAGTTTTTATTAGTTATTAAGGTATCTTTAGAGATGCAGCAGCAACAGCTCATACGCAGTATGCATAAGGAACTGAAGGAGAAAATGAAATACTTGGTTAAAACCTGTGAAGGATATATAGCTTTTTGTGGCAGGCAATTCCATAGCTAATTTTAATTTTAGACCGGCTTTCCTTCTTTACCTGTATCTAACTACGAACAACAATAGCAACAATAAAACCACAGAGACCAAAATGCACAAAGAAATTTATTTAACTCTCTTTTAAAAATTTTGTTTGAAATAAGATTACATGTTATGAAAATTACAAGTCTGTTAAATATCTTTTATTCTGCTTGAAAGAATCAGTCTCAGTTTTAAACAAAACTCTTATATTTACTTTTCTTTTCCTTTTGTTTATCTAGAAAAAAATTCTGTAGCATAGTATGCATAGTTCTGCTCACTGCTTTTTTCACTTAACAAGTCCTTAAGAGCTTTCTGTATTTGAAAATAGGGCTCTTCCTCAATTTTTACTCACAATTGAATAATGTTCCATTGTACGAGTTCCCATAATGTCCTTAATCTGTCCTTTTTGGAGGATTTTTAGATTGTTTTCATTTATTTTTGCCGTTGCAAACAGTGGTGCTGTAAATAGTTTTGAATATATATCAATGTGGTAGGGAGAATTTTAACCCTATAATTTTCAACCTCTAGTGTTACGTTGTATGCATGTTATATTGCATGGTACAAGGAATTGTGCAGGTGAAATTGTGGTCATGGATCTTCAAATAGGAAGATTACCTAGGTGGGCCTAATGTAATCACACGGGTTCTTAAAAGTGGAAGAGGAACTTTCGCAACTTGAGTTGACTAGAAGAGGTCAGTCAGAGTGACACAATATGGACACAGAGGCAGAAGAGATTTGAAGCATGAGAGGAACTTGACCCATCTTTGTGGCTTTTAAGATGGAAGAAGTGAATCGGAATTCAGGGACCCCAGGCAGGTAGCCTTTAGAAGCTGGTGACTCTTCTTAGCTGACAGTCAACGACAAATAAATCAATCAGTGAATAATTGAATGAGTGAATGGATATATAAATAATTGGGGTTCTTTTCCTTAGAACTGCAAGAGACTGAATTCTGTAGAATTTGAATAAGTAGAAGCTTCAGATTAAAGTACAGCCCTGTTAAAACCTTGAGAGATTCCAAACTAAAAAACAGCCAAACCCATCTGTCTTCTGACCTACAGAACTGTGAGATAATAAATGTGTATGCTGAAGTTTAAATTTGTGGCAATTTGTTACAGCAGTGATAGAAAACCAATACAAGTATGTTAGCAATAGAAAACAAATACATGTGTAACCTACATGGTAAATTTCTAAAGTGGAAGTATTGGTTCAAAGAGTTTGTACAATGATAATTTTAGATTTTTCAAAATTGTTCACAAAAATGTTAGAGCAAGTCACCCGCCCGTGATCAATGAGAGTCCAGATTTTTCCATTGGTATCAGGCTTTTGGATGTTTGTTACATAGATAGAAAGTGATATCTCAATTGTCTTTTAATTCACATTTATCTTATTATAAGTAAAATTTTGCATCTTTCACATTTTAAAAATATCACTTTTATTTCTCTATATATGAACTTTTAGTTCATATCTTTTGTTCATTTTTCAATAAGACTGGCCAATGTATCCTGTTGATTTGTAAAGCTGTTTACATACTGTAGAAATTTGTCCTTTGTCTGTAGGCTGTATCTTCCCCTCAATTGGACATTTGCCTTTGACTCTGTTCATGGTGGTATTTTAATTCATATTTTTTATTTTAGTTTTTAAAGAGTCAAATGTATTTGTCTTTTATTTAATAGCTTACAGATTTCATGGTATGCTAAAAAGGTCTTTCCTAGGTAAATGTTTTAAACAGAAAATTTACTGATTGTTTAAAATTACTTTTTGGTTTTATTTTTGAAATTTAAATCTTTGATCTTCTCATAGAATGAATAATAATTATTTTTTCTACTGATTTAAAATGGCATTTTAATCATGTTACAAATTCCCATTTGTATTTTGCATATTTCTCATCTTAGTCTGTTTCTTTCATGATTCTCTCTACTCATGCACTAACAACATACTTTAAATCATTTAACCTTTAAAATCTGTTTTCATATCTGGTAGTGCTATCTGCTACATTGTTCTTCCTTTATTATTGTTCATAATCTTTAGAATCACCTTGCTAATTAAAAAATGTATGGCTAGTGATTGTGTTATTAATAAATTTATAGATTAGCTTAGGGAGAATATTTATCTTTATGATGTTGAGTCTTTTTATCCAAGAACCAGACTTATACTTTTATTCATTCCAGTACACTTTAGTCTCCTAAATATAAATTTTCACATTTACTCTTATTTTTATTTTTAGATGTTTATTGCCATCATAAATGATATCTTCCATCATATCTTCTAACTAGTTGTTGCTTGTGAGTATAATGTTGTATGTGTGTATGTAGATATATATATTATATAATATGTATATTTGTTTTTCTGTATACTCTTTTCTTAGTCATTTAATAAACTTTGTTTTCCTATTCATTCTATTTAAGTGTAAAATTTGAGAATTTTACTTCATTATAATGAAGTCATTAATATTATTAATGATATTACCATAATTATCATTTATGTGATCATTGTAAATGAATGATAATATTACTTCCTTATTTTATTTTATTTTTTCCAGACAAGGTCTGGCTCTATCACTCAGGCTGGAGCGCAGTGACGCGATCTCGGCTCACTGCAACCTCTGCCTCCCGGGCTCAAGCAATTCTCCCACTTCAGCCTCCCTCTTGAGTAGCTGGGACAGGCACATGCCACCCTGCCTGGCTAAGTTTTTTTTCTTTTCTTTTCTTTTTCTTTTTTTTTTTGCGATGGAGTCTCACTCTGTCCCCCAGGCTGGAGTGCAGTGGCGCGATCTCGGCTCACTGCAAGCTCCGCCTCCCGGGTTCACGCCATTCTCCTGCCTCAGCCTCCCGAGTAGCTGGGACTACAGGCGCCCGCCACCACGCCCGGCTAATTTTTTGCATTTTTTGTAGAGACTGGGGTTCACCATGTTGTCCAGGCTGGTCTTGAACTCGTGAGCCCAGGTGCTTCTCCCGCCTCTGCCTCCCAAAATGTTGGGATTACAGGTGTGAGCCACTGTACCTGGCCCTTTCTTTTAAATTGTAAATGTATAATATTGTTGCTTGTCTAATTGTGTTCAGAAAGATTGAACAGCTATTGTAATAACTCCCAGTGTTTTAGAGTACTACTCAGCTACAAGTACTATCCTGAGAGCACCTTTTTCCTTTGAACACCGTGACTTAGACAATTTGCTGTGCTCCTTTGTGGGTGTCTCCCCAACACAGGTTGTCTCTCCAAGCCTGGTTCCAAGTGCTTCTAGCTTTTTCCCTTTTATCATTTGTCTAAGTGTCAGGCTCCATCTTGACTGCTGGGTAATTTAGGCTTTGTATGATTTAATGATTTCCAAACTTGGGTATGTGTCAGAATTATGCAAGGGACTTAATGAAAACAAATTAGGAAGCTTCAAAGAATATCCACTGAATCAGAAATTTGGGAGTAGAGTCTTTTTTAAAGGACATCCCAGGTAATTTTAATGCCATTACAAAAAAAATCTCATCAATCCAAGAGAGTGTTTCTCAGCCAACAATATGTTTTCCTCTCAGAGAGCATGGGCAATGTCTGGAGGCATTTTTCATTGTCTCAACCAGAGGTGGGGAGGCTTCCTGGCTTCTAGCATGTAGAAGTCAGGGGTGCTGTTAAACATTTTGCAAGACAGAGAACAGCCTCCACAACAAAGAATTTTCTGGCCCAAATATTAATAGCAATAAGGTTGATAAACCTAGTCCAAGACCTGCACCTGCAAACCATCAGGTAACAAACCAATGTTACCAATGTTACTACTGACCATTGCAAGTAACATGTTGTTTAATGATTTAAAATAGTACAAGGTATATAAAGTTACAATACACTATGCCAAAACCATATGATCTGATCCTTGTTATCAGCTGAAGAATAGATAGGCTTTCAATGAAATTGTAAGAATTAGAACTTTAATTTTGGTAGACATTTTGACTCTATAGTCAGAATCTTTTCTCCCTAACAACAGAACTTCAGTTTGGTTGAGGGTAACAATATATCTCCATTGAAGCTAGGAATGGCTGTGTGAAACAGATCGACAGAATGAGATATAAGTGGAAGTACTGGTGGTGCTTCCATCAAAGCTCAAGACAGCTAGGTTAAGTTGGCACATACCTTCTGTCTTTTGTCTTCCCATCTTCCTGCCTGGGACATTGATGTAATGTTCAGGATGGACATGCATCTTGTGACTGTGAGGTGACAATGATGTTAATGACATCTGAGTGGAAAGAAGATGAAGCCTAGATTCCTGAACACATTCAGACCTGCCACAGCAACTTAGCTCTGAACTCCCTTCAAGTAAGACAAGTAAATACCCTAATCTGTCATTTTTTTCAGCTGAATGTAATTCCTTACTATGCAGTTTTCATAATTAAGATACATAATGTGAATAGAGCTAATCATTATTTTGAAACAATTATAAAGTGTTAAAATGTCTCTTATAGTAGTAAAAGATTGTGATCTTAAGAGATGACACTATTTTTTAATAAGTAAGGAAAATAACCTAAGTGCTTGGGGCTTGAAAGTGAGATTTTCAAGGCATGGCTTGAAAACAAGGCATGAGTTCGCAAGTGATAAGGATTACAAAAATATTGCTGAATTCCTCTACATGAAAAATTAGCTTGAAATTGTGTGTAGGGGGAGTGAGCTCAGGTTACAGTGGTAGATGAGACTGGACAAATGGCTGAAAAAATTTTAAGAGTGGGGATATGTAATATTTAATTTTAAGGAATTTGCATGACTTTGATATAGAACTCTGACACCAAAACATTCAATAATGTCTACTATATACTTTGTATTTGTGGGTGTTTTTGTTTATTATTATTTAAGTGAAATTCAAGAAAAAGGAGGCCAAATTTCATATCTAGATTGGCAGAAAGAAAAGAAACAAAAAGTGTTGAATGGGAGCTGAAAATCCCATCAATAATTCGGCAGAAATGAGAATGGAGGAGGTATATGGGAGTCTGAAGAGAGAGGAAGAGAAGAGAGTGGGCTTGGAGAAAGAATGCCAAAGCAAGGCAGAGAATGCTGGGCAAAGGAGCGTGTTGGAAAGAGAAAAGGCTGGGAATAGAGTGTCAGAGGAAGAGGGGTACAGAAGCACTCATAATAGGCTAAAGGAGTTGATATCGATGGAAATCAAGTGTGCCTGGATAAGAAAGCCAAAGGCAGAGGGGAAATTAGGACACTTTATGCAAATATCTCAATGATTCTGGATATGTAAAACAGAGTCCTGCTATAAGAGCTTTCATTTTATTCTTTAAAATACATTGTTGTTTTACTATAGTTGCCATGATTTACAACAGATATCTTGAACTTATTCTCCCTTAAACTTTCAAAATTGTAACTGATTTCTTTTATGTTTTGACCAACATCTATCCGTGTTTAACAGTGCTTAATTTTTCTCCTGCTACATTTAATAAAAGATATGGAAGTCATTATGGGAGTAGAGGGTCTGAAAAAGTAAACTGCCTTCCCTTTGATTAAATTGTTGCTGAAAGAGAATAGAGAGAAAGAAAATCACTGCCCAGAGATAGGCAGCCATGAGAATTTTACCTTCAGGCCTGAGAAGAAGATGGTGTAAAATGTGAAACATGAGCTAGGATATAAAATCTATTAAAAATGAATGTTATGAATCAATAATAAAGATTTTCCAAGGCATTTGCTTTCTTAAGTTTGCTCAGAAAAAAATACCTTTCCAAATAACAGGTTTAAAAATTTTGTTCTGCCTTAAAGAAAAGTTACAATTTTGAACATTCATACTTAAGTGAGGAGCGGCGAGCCACCACCATGTGGAAACTTCAAGAAAACAAGGGTGTGACTCAAGTTTTTTTCTGTGTCTGTAGCAAAATCCTGATACCTGTTGTCACGCCATCCAAGTTTGAATAAATATACCTAAGGGAGGGGAACTCTTACATGCTAAGATTTAAAAAAAATATGTTGTGAAATGACAAGGGAATGTCACAGCTAGTATAAACAGAGAGTAACTAGATGAATCTATTTTAGAAAATTAGACAGTATAGCCACAAACCAAGAATATGTGGCTTCTAAAACTTGTCCATCAATTAAAAAAGATACACTATTTCATAAAAACCAAATTACGTTTCTCACTAAGAAAGTTATGTATTTCTACTTTGAGTTTCATCCAAGTCCGTACACGTGTTTAAAGTTAATTTTACAAAGCAAATGGAAATATGGAAAGGAAATTAGATAAAGTATCTTTTTACTGAGCAAAACCAAAATCAAACAAATGAGTAAATGCACACCAAAAAATCTACCCTCAGAGAATATTAAGTCAAAAAGCTGTAGAAAAATACCCTGGATTCAAAAAAGAATTCCAAGAAAAAAAATTATAAATTGAAATAAACAGGTATGCCTGTTTCTAAACTTTGGAGTGCTAGTTTTGGGGAACATAAATCTAATTATAGATTTTACTTCATGACACTTAATGCTCTTTATTTAAGAGAAACTAGCTGAAAAGTCAGATGTCGTTTCCACCTATGGCTCCCTAATATAATTTTCCCATAAAATTTTGCATCAGTGTTGTTTAGTGCAATGGGCACCTTAGCCAAGGGAACAAGTTACTACAGACACCTATGAAATCACTATTTCCATAAGTTTTGGATTCCGACTTATCCCATGAATGGGCCTTTAGATTTTGAAGGTGTCTAGATTATTTTAATGTAATTGGCACTTGATTCTATGTGGAAATTCAAATAAATATTTGACTCTGGGAGAAGAGCTCAACTCTAGTTCCTGAGGCAGAAACGAGTTTGCCTTAATTTCTTCCTCTATATTAACTGCCTGTAGAAGTTTGAAGGACTAAAAATAAACAAATGAATTGCATCTCTCATTATTTATTTAAATATAGGAAGTTATTAAAAAATTTAATATCATTAACCTGTCAAGTACAGTGTTCTTCATCAGAGAGTACTATTTGTAACAATAACTTTATGGATTAAAAGCAATTATATGCACAAATTGCTGCAGGAAAAGAAAGATAATGAGAAAACGTGGAATCCCCTAGAAATAAATCAACAAAAAAGATAGGAAAAAAGATACGGCAAGGTATCTCAGACCTTTCAGAAATTAGCAATTTAGTGGCTTGATATTGTGGGTAAAAGACAGGTGGTCAAGTATGTTCTAACCATTCTTTTCACCTAGGCATTATACCTGGCACGAGGTGAGCAAATGATTAAGGGACTTCTCTTACTCTTGGTTTACTCGTTTACCCCACAGGTACTTTTTGAGCATTTAGGGCTTTTTTTTCCTTCTTGTTATTGTGTGACACATAGGTGACAGCAGAGAAAAGCTGAACCACATTCCTGTACTTCAGGAATTTTAAACGTTGGTAGGTCAAATTTATACTGAAAAAATCAAGTGGAAGATTTGTAATAACCTGCTGATTTGGATCTTTAGAATTAGATAAGCTAAAACATTTGGGACAAAAATAAAGAATAGTCATTTTCTTGCCCAACTATTTTCTGAATGATCTAAGTGGAGGTGACATCAGCGAAGGAAGATGTAAAGGTAGGATTTCAAAATTGATAAAAATTAATAGCCATTTCCTCTTTGATGATGTCTTCATTTACAAAACAAAACAATACAAGCAATAATAAGTTATAGTGGACTTCAGAGTGGACGTCGAAAGAAAGATTTCAGCTGTCACTCATTATTATTATTATTTATTATTATTATTATTATTTTGAGACAGAGACGTGCTCTGTCACCCAGGCTGGAGTGCAGTGGCGCGATCTCAGCTCACTGCAACCTCCACCTCCTGGGTTCAGGCGATTCTCCTGCCTCAGCCTCTCGAGTAGCTGGGATTACAGGAATATGCCACCATGCCCAGCTAATTTTTGTATTTTTTGTATAGACGGGGTTTCACCATGTTGACCAGGCTGGTCTCAAACTCGTGACCTCAGTGATCCTCCTGCCTCAGCCTCCCAAAGTGCTGGGAGCCACCATGCCTGGCCTATTATTTTTAATTGGATTAACATTGAGTTTATCATTAATGCCATTTTAGTGCCTATTTATTTGTAACATAAGACATTATACATTTCAAAAGGGAAATATCTAATAGTAGTTTTCCTGTGGAGATTTTATTTAATTTTAAAGTATAACTTAAGGAAAAAGTTTAAAAAGTCATTTTGAAGCTGTTTGGCTATTGCTGGTTTTGAATGAAAAAAGCTGATTTGGAGAAAACAGAGTATATATCTTTGACCTCCAAATTTTTCACTCTATAGTTTTGTTTTTCAATCTTCTGCGCTTAGGCATAGCAAAATATCTTTGATCTCACCTCCTATTATTCGATATATTTTGCTGCTATTAATATCCAGACTTTCCTAATCTGCTCGAGATCTATTCTCTTAAATCTTTGAAATCTTACTGGGCTGTCCAACTGTCACGTGTAAAGGCTGCCTGAAGCAAGTATTTGATTCTGGCTTATGTGGCTATTTATACATCCCATATTCAATTTGCTGTCATAGCCCCATCGTATGTCCTGGTTAATTCCCACTGTTATTCTTCAGTTGCTGACAATTCATTTTTTAACCATTCTCTGATTACTTTCAAGTTGATATTCTTAAACTTGAGTCCTTTGATGTCTTGGAATTTTGGTCCTGTCCATTCATGTGTAGTTCCAAACACGGTATTAGGTGATTAACATGCTGACTGCAAACCTGGAGCAATAATGCTCTCTTGGAAAATCCTTGCTTTAAACTTGGGACACAGTGAGTCTTCTTTATACATTTTTTTTTTTCATACTCATGGAAACGAAGGCTATTTCTGAGATAATGTGTTAGAATCAAAAGCACCAAGCAAGGAGTAACTCACTCCAGAGAGGTTTTATTTATTTTTATTTTTTAAAAAAGAGATCTGAGTTTAGATTTTTCAACTTTCATGTTTTAATCATCCATCCATCTTTCCTTCAATCGATCAATCAATTCATCTATCAAATATTTCTGTGTCAGTCGTTGTCCTAGATATTCTTGGGGAGATAATAATAATTTAGATATTCTCACTAACTTCATAGTGCTTGGAGTTTAATTAGCAGTATGGATAAGCAGTCAGGAAATTTAGAACCGTGTGTGTGTGAGGAGAGAGAGAGACGGTGGGGGGAGAGAGAGAGAGAGAAAGAGAGAGAGAAGGAGAGGGTGTGGTAATATATAGAGACGCAACTACTTGAGATTTGTGAATTTGGAGAAGGCATCCGGAAAGAAGGTCTATTTAGGCAAAACTCTGAAGTTAGATTGACAATGAGAGTTGGGTAGAGAAATGACCCGTGCAGCAGCAGCAGCATAGACATTGGAGGAACTACAAGCAGTTTAGCGTAATGCGAGGTAGAAGGAGGGAAGGAAGGAGAAAAGTAGACTGGAGGGTTATCCAGGATCCTAATTACGAAAAGCCCTATAGGCAAAATGAAATCATTTAAACCTCAAACAAATAACGAAGAGGAGTTAATAAAGTGCTTTGAATTGGGGAATGATGAGAGAGACTGGAGAATAGATTTGAAGGAACAAGCAAGGAGGTGTGGAGACCAGTGTGAGGCTGTTGTGGGAAACTAGGCAAGAGATGATGGCTTAAATGAGAACGGAAATTCTAGGACAGATAGAAATTGATGGATTTTTAAAAACTAACAGACAATTGAAAATAATTAAGGGATGATTTAATATTTGAAGTAAGGATGAAACGATTTTAACAACTATGCTATTGTCTTGAGTAAACAATAGGCATACCATATACTAACATATGGAATATAAGTGTATAAGCAGTTTTGAATGACGGGGATGATAGGTTATTCTGGGACATGTTGATTTTGATATGTGATTGGGGCTGTCAAGTGAAAATGCCATTGTAAGTAGGAAGACATCTTCTCACTCTCATGAAAGAGCTCTGGATGGTAGATAAAAATTTGGGATACATTAACACATAGTAGTTACTAAAGTGATGGGAGTGAAGGTGGTCACATGGAGAGACTAACAGAGTGAAAAGAACTTGCTAAACTGCACTTTATGGACAATAACATTTAAGGACAGAACAGGAATCTCTGTCTCTCTCTCTTTCCCCCCTTGTTTACAAACACACACACACACACACAAACACACACACACACACACACCAAGATGTGATGAATACAAAAGAAGCATGTGTTAAAAAAGGAAGGAATAAATAATGTGTCTAACACTTCTGAAAAGTAAAATAAGATAATGGGTGAGTGACCATTGATTTTGGCAATATATAGGCCATTACTGACCTTGGGAGTGAATTGGGGCAGAACCCAGATTATTATGGATTAAAGAATGAATGGAAAATGAGATCGTGAGAGAGAGAAATCTTTCAAGATTAGCTGTGAGTGAATGAGAAGAAAGAATTAGGGTAATTACTAGATTAGGTTGCAGGACAAAGATGGAAATATAAGTACTTCATACTCTGACAAGCACTGGTATCATAGAAAACTGTAGTAGTGTAGATTTTATAATAAATGAGTAAGGATGGCAAGTTCCTTCAGGCTGGATCTTCTTGGCACTGCATTTTTGTGAACATCATTACGATCCCTAGAATGGCTCTCAGTTATATGGATTCCAAAAATTGATCTTACTTATATTAAACTATATCATGGGTTAGTCAGAATATTGCTTTTATTAATTGACTTTATTTTATTTATTTATTTATTTATTATTTTTTGAGACAGAGTTTCACTCTTGTGGCCCAGGCTGGAGTGCAATGGTGTGATCTCAGCTCACTGCAACCTCTACCTCTTGGATTCAAGTGATTCTCCTGCCTCAGCCTCCCAGGTAGCTGGGATTACAGGCATGAGCCACCACACCCGCCTAATTTTTTGTATATTTAGTAGAGATGTGGTTTTGCCATGTTCATCAGGTTGGTCTCGAATTCCTGACCTCAGGTGATCAACCTGCCTCTGCCTCCCAAAGCGCTGGGATTACAGGCATGAGCCACTGAGCCTGGCTAATTGATTTTATTTTTTATAAAAGTTTTAAATTTACAGAAAGATGGAGCAGATAGTAGGAATAATTTGCATATATCCTCCCTCTACCCTTCAATCTCACGCACAGTTTCCCTTATTGCTAACATCGTACGTTAGTAGTTTGTTAAAATTAATGAACCAATATTGATAATTACTAACTGATGTCCATAATTTATTCTGATTTATCACGCTTTCCTTTTTTTTGGTGACCTTGATAGTTTTGGGAAGTGCCAGTCAGATACATTGTTGGGATGCCTTTCTATTAGAATTTCATGTTTTTCTCACTATTGGACTAGAGTTATAGCTTTTGTGGAGAAAGATCACAAAGGCAAAGTATAATTTTTAATCACGTTACATCCAGGGTATGTACAATTTACAGCATTTATGAGTATTGATGTTGATTTTGATGGCTGATGTAGTGTCTGTCAGGTTTCTTTGCTGTTTTTCTTATCCTCTTTCTTCCATACTGTATTCTTTGGAAGAAAGTTACTATGTGCTTCCAAGACTTAAGGATCTGGGACTTATGCTTCCTCTATTTTAGGGTGAAAGCTCTAAATAAGTTATTTGGAATTCTTCTGGATAGATTTGTTTCTTCTCTCCCATTTATTAGTTTAATTATTTATATCCATGAGGGCTTATGGATATTTATTTTATCCAACACTACTTTATTTTATTGCCCCAATTGCCCCACCTTTGGGCACTGGGAGCTCTTTCAGTTGGCTCCTGTGGCACTTTGACATACCCTAATCATTGTGAGTTTGTGTGTGTGTGTGTGTGTGTGTGCATGTGTGTGTGTATGTTTTGAGCACTGTGCTTCACCTATTCATTCCTCTCGCTCTTGTCTTCATGCCCTAAGCTCTGGCAACCATTGATATTTTTTGTCTCTGTAGTTTGCCCTTGCCAGAATATGATATAATTGAAATCACACACCATGTAGCATTTTCAGGCTAGCTTCTGTTACTTGCAATATGCATTCACATGCATTTAAATGTAGCTTGCATTTAAGCATGACCTACCTTCTTGTGGCTTGATAGATCATTTCCTTTTATCACTGAATACTGTTCCACTATTTGGATGTCCTAGTTTGCTTATCCATTCACTTATTGAAAAACATCTTGGTTGGTTCCACTTTGGGTAGTTATAAGTAAAGCTGTTATAAACATTTGAGTACAGGTATTTTTGTGTACATAAGTTTTCAAGAGAATTGGGTAAATAACTAGGAGCCTGATCATATGGTTAGACTACGTTTAGCTTTGTAAGAATGTGCGAAACTGTCTTCCAAAGTGGCTGTACCATCTTGCATTCCCACCAGCAATGAATGAGAGTTTCTTTTGCTGTGCTTCATTGCCAGCATTTGTAATTATCAGATTTTTGGATTTTAGTTACTCTAATAGGTGTATAATGGTATCTCATTGTTTAATTTGCAATTATTTAATGAAAAATGATGTTGCACATCTTTTCGTATGGTTATTTGCCATTTGTATGTCTTTTTTGATGAGGTGTATGTTCAGGTCATTTGACCATTTTTTATTGGATTGTTTGAGTTCTTATTGTTTTTATTTTATTTTATTTTACTTTAAGTTCCAGGATGCATGTGCAGAATGTGCAGGTTTGTTATATAGATATATATGCGCCATGGTGGTTTGCTGCACCTATTGACCCATAATCTATGTTTTCTCCCCTTGCCCGCAACCCCCCAATAGGCTCTGGTGTGTGTTTTTTCCCTCCATGTGTTCTCATTGTTCAATTTCCACCTATGAGTGAGAATATGCGATGTTTGGTTTTCTGTTCCTGTGTTGGTTTGCTCAGGATGATGGCTTCCAGCTTCATCCATGTCCCTGCAAAGGACATGATCTCATTCCTTTTTTGGCTGCATAGTATTCCGTGGTGCATATGTACCACATTTTCTTTATCCACTCTATCATTGATGGGCATTTGGGTTGGTTCCATGTCTTTACTATTGTAAATAGTGCTGCAATAAACATACATATGCATGTGTCTTTATAGTAGAATGATTTATATTCCTTTGGGTATATACACAGTAATGGGATTGCGGGTCAAATTGTATTTCTGGTTCTAGATTCTTGAGGAATCACCATACTATCTTCCACAATGGTTGAACTAATTTACATTCCCACCAACAGTGTAAAAGCGTCCTTATTTCTCCACAGGCTCTCCAGCATCTATTGTTTCTTGACTTTTTAATAATTGCCATTCTGACTGGCATGAGATGATATCTCATTGTGGGTTTTGATTTGCATTTCTCTAATGACAGTGATGTTGAGCTTTTTTTTCATATGTTTTTTGGCCACGTAAATGCCTTCTTTTGAAAAGTGTCTGTTCATATCTTTTGCTCACTTTTCAATAGGGCTTTTTTTTTTCCTTGTAAATTTGTTTAAGTTCCTTGTAAATTCTGGATATTAGACCTTTGTCAGATGGGTAGATTGTAAAACTTTTCTCTCACTCTCTAGGTTGCCTGTTTGCTCTGATGATAGTTTCTTTTGCTGTGCAGAAGCTCTTTAATTACATCCCATTTGTCAATATATTCAGGTTATTTGACCACTTTTTATTGAATTGTTTGAGTTCTTATTGTTGAGTTTTAAGAGTTGTTTTTATATTTTGAATACAAGCCCTCTATGAGATATGTGTTTTGTGATAATTTTCTCACAGTATGTGGCTTGTAATTTTATTCTATTAACAATGTCTTTCATAGAGAAGTTTTCAATTTTAACAAAGTCAACTTTTAGTTTTTTCTGTAATTTATGCTTTTGATAATGTGTATAGAAACCCATCATCAAAGATTGTCTTGATTTTCTCTTATATTATCTTCAAAAATTTTAGTTTTGCATTTTACATTTAGTTTACAATCTATTTTAAGTTAATTTTTGTGAAAGCAGTTAAGTTTCATATCTAGATTTTGTTTTTATATGGATGTCCACTTGTTCCAGTACCATTTGTTGAAAAGACTATCTTTTTCTTCATGTAACTGATTTTGTTCCTTTGTCAAAGATCAGTTGGCTATGTTTTTTGGGTTCTTTATTCTAATCTATGTGTCTACTGCCAATATTATATTGTCTGGATTACAGTAGCTTGTGCTCAGTCTCGATGTCAGATAGAGTTTGTTTGCTAGTTTTTTTTCCTTCAACATAGTGTTGGGTATTCTGGGTCTTTTCATCTTTTTCATATAAACTTTGGAATTAGTTTGTTGATATCTGCAAGGTAACTTGAAATTTTGATTGGGATTGCCTTAATCTAGTGATTAAGTATACATGAGTATGGAATATCTCTATTTTTTCAGATATTCCTTGGCGTTTTTGATGAAAGGTTTGTAGTTTTTCTTGTATAGATCCTGTATATATTTTATTAGATTTATGCCTGAGTGATTTATTGTCTTTGGTGGCAATGTAAATGGTATCATATTTTTCATTTAAAATTCCTATTGTTCGTTGTTGGTATGTAGAAAAGCAAATGACTTTGTATATTAACCTTGTATCCTGCATTCTTACTATAGTCATTTGCTTGCTTCTGGGGATTTTTGTTGATTTTTTGGAGTTTAATACATAATTATGTAATCTCTAAACAGAGACAATTTTATTTCTTGTTTCACAGTCTGTATACATTTTATTTTTACTCTTTGTCTTATTGTGTTAGCTAGGACTTCTAGCACAGTGTCAAAGAGGAGCTGTTTCAAGTGGAAATGCATCTGGTTTCTCACCATTGAGTATGATGTTAGCTGTAAGTTCTTTGTAGATGTTCCTTATCACATGGAGAAAGTTCCCCTATCTTCCTAATTTGCTGAGAGTTTTTACCATGAATTGATTTTGGATGCCAGGATGCATCAATCTTTTTTCTGAATCAACTGACGTAATCATATTTATTTTCTTCTGTAGCCTGTTTATATGATTGTTTACATTAATTGATTATGACATGTAGTGCCAATTTTATATACCTGTGATAAATCTCACTTAGTCATGGTGTGTGATTCTTTTTATATATTGTTGTATTTAATTTGCTAATAGTCTCTTGATGATTTTTGCATTTCTGTTAATGAAAGATATTGGTTTGTACTTTTCTTTCCCTAGAATAGTCTTTATCTGGTTTTGGTATTCATTTTTAATGGTGGTATTTCTAGTTTATGAACTGGTACTTTTAACGGTGCAATAGTTTCTATTTTATTCAATTAAATTCAATTTGATTTAATTCAGTTTGATTCAACTCAATACCATCATTAAATAATGTATAAGGCAGTCTGATATGTACTGAGGCAGATTCAGAGATACATAAAACAGATTCCAGACTTCCTGAGTTTGGCAATCAGATTGAATATATTTCCTTATAAGACCAAACTCTAGATCATATTAGTTGGTAAAGAATGAAGAAAGTTCTTTAGAAGCCATTTAACGAAGCTTTGGTAGACAAATGAATTTATGTAGGTACCTTAGAATATTTGCTCCTATGGAGCATGGATTTAACCTATTTTTGTTTCTATTGTACCCCGGGCTAGAAAATCTCCGTGTATATAGTAAATACTAAGGATATTTTTAGTGAACGAAGGAATATTTTGTTGGCTTATTTCTAGATGATGATCTGTAAGTGGTACTCTGAATCTGGGCATCTTTAACTGTCCTCAAAATGTTTTTAAGTGCTAAATTTAAGTGTTTTTCTTGATCATTTTATGTATAACTTTCATCACAACATGTTTTTCTTGTGACAACATTTTAATATCATTGCAATTGCCAACCACGAAGATTTTTTAAATTATGTTTTGATATATTTTTATTGATCCTTAGAGGGGATATAAAGAAAATAATTTTATTACCAAATTGCTCTATTTCCTCATCACAAAAAGGTTCATTCTTATTTTGATGATATTCTCACCTCACCTCATACACAGTGCCGAGTCCTCCTTTCCCTTCTCGGTGAGGTCACTTACAGAGAGCACAATCCAATCATTATGTGCCCTACCTTAAGTAAAAAAAAAAAAAAAAAAAAAAATGCCTTTTCACTGACCTATGCTTTTTTTCCCCCCAGAATTATGCCTCTACTGTTCTCTTAGTTCCTTTGCTGTACAATAAAGTACATTGGCTACATGTACCTATTGGGGACTTAAAATGTGGCTAGTGACACAAATTGTAACTATAATATTTTCCATATTAAATGTATTATTAAAATAAATCTTACCTGTTTGTTTTACTTTTTAAAATGTAGCTACTAAGAAATTTAGCCAGGCGCGGTGGCTCATGCCTGTAATCCCAGCACTTTGGGAAGCTGAGGCAGGCGGATCACAAGATCAGGAGATCGAGACCATCCTGGCTAACATGGTGAAACCCCATCTCTACTAAAAATACAAAAAATTAGCTGGTCGTGATGGTGGGTGCCTGTAGTCCCAGCTATTCGGGAGGCTGAGGCAGGAGAACCACTTGAACCCAGGAGGTGGAGGTTGCAGTGAGCCAAGATCGCGCCATTACACTCCAGCCTGGTGACAGAGTGAGACCCCGTCCCCAAAAAAAAAAAGAAATTTAAAATTACATATGTGGCTCACATATTTCTAACGAACACGTTGGAGACTCTTAAGGGTATGTGGAGCTGCTAGTCATTTGTCATTGGAAGTAAGCTAATTATGGCTTTTAAATTGCTCACAATGCATCTGGCGATATTTTTAGATGCCCAGAGAAGAGCACAAGTTGCTTGTCATTCAAACATTAATATATCCAACAGACTTTTCCAATAGTGGAAGGAATTGATAACAAATTAGATGAGCTTATTATTCATAAAAGAATATGATGCTGATGAGTCAAAAAAACATATCTAGGAAATGTAGATGAATTGTTATTGGCCCCTAGGTAGGCAGTTTTGCCTCCTTTAACATGAGTATTATATAATGTTAGACTCTATTCCTAAGATTTCTGCTTTGGATCCTAGACCACATTCAAGTTAGTGTAGTTTTTCAGCCACTTTTTAAGTAGAAGAGGCAGCTTTTGTTTTGCCTTTTAATTATTCTCGTTATCTGTACTAGTAACCCTTGAAACCTAGTAAATTATTTCTCTAGCCTTGATGTTTGTGCTTTCTACATTCTGTGGACCATCACACAATTTTCCAAAGTTGTTTTTTATCTCAGCAAGTTTCTTTTGTATAATTTATGCCTCATTTATATTTTCACATAAATAAAATACTCTAGCTCATTCATCATTTTGATTGCCTTCCTCTGAAACATTTTCTATGTTTAAACTATTCTGGATTAGAGAAACCTCAGTACAGTCCCTTTCTTTCCTGAAAATAAGTGCAGACAATCTCCATTTCATGATCAGCCTGTATTCCAAAAGGACAAGCATCGCGTTGCAGCTTGAGTTTCCATCCCAAGGTCAGCTCACTAATCACACTGTATACAAAGTAGCGTGCTGTGTCAATAATGCTACAAACCTAACACTGCATACTAAAAAGTTTCTATGAAAAATCAGTCATGCATTTTCACTTTTGGATGGCAGTAATTCATCTTCTTTTACTGTGATGGAGTAACAGAAGTATCCTCCTCAACCCTCTTATCCTTTGGAAAGAGAAATGGAAAATCTTCCTAAATGAATTATTGTAGGTCCTATGGCCAATTTAGGGATTTGAGCACTGAAGAGACAGTGATAAAAATCTCACTTTTTAGTGTTCCTACTGTCCTTAATTTCTTTTGTTTGCTCTTCTTTCTTTCTTCCTTTCTTTATCTTTCCTTCCCTCTCTCCCTTCCCTCCTTCCCTCCTTCCTTCCTTCCCTCCTTCCCTCCTTCCCTCCTTCCTTCCTTCCTTTCCTTCCTTCCTTCCTTCCTTCCTTCCTTCCTTCCTTCCTTTATTCCTTCCTTCCTTCCTTCCTATTACTCACTTCTTTTATTCACAACCATTATCTATGGCTTAGAAGTAAAGTGTTTGTTCATTATACAAAAATATAGTGTTAACTATTTTTCTTTATTCTCCATTCCTAAAACAAACACAGTCATATCTGTCTATGTATTTTGGCTTTTATTGGCCATTTGTAGAGATGAGTGAATATTATTCTTTCCTATTTGACATTACTCTTTTGTTTTTACTTAGAGGTGCATATAGACGATGAAGATAATCTTAGTGCAAAAGGGAATTAGTGCAAAAGGGACTTAGTGCAAAAGGGACTTAGTGCGAAAGGGACTTAAAGAACATCAATCCACATTTCAGTGGAAAATCAGTCTCAGACCACACTCTTTATCTTATTAGAGGAGCTGTACCAAGGGCACTAGCTCTCAATAAAGAGAAGCTCTTTTTATGGAAGCCCGGGTAAAGTTTAGTGAGGACTGCCTGTGTGAATGACCAGGACTGGCAGACAAGCTGGATAGAGATGGAACAGCTTCTAAGATTCTAACATTTCCTATTTCTTCATCTTTTTTTTCTCTTCCATCATTGACTAATGGACAAACTGACAAGTGGAGAGAAAATGGATCAATAAAAGGAAATTTTAGGTAGTTTGAAGTCAATGAGTAAAAGGAAGATTAAAAGTTTTCTAGGTTTTTTTCGTATTTTGGATGTATATCTACATTATCTCAAATTTATTTTCCTTGACAAGCTTTATGTATCTTTGTATAATCACTTTATCTTTTTTGAAAAGGTACTTTAAATATGCCATGGTTTATTCTCAGTTAAATCTGTGCTTATGGAATTCAACTTTATGGAAGTAATATTCATTGAGTTGCTATTACTACAGTAAGTACCATTTGAGAACCTGAAAGAAGGCTGAGATGTTTAAACTAGGGTCCTTGGAGTTCATAAGCTTGTAATTCATATTAAAAACCATGATTCTTCTTGGTTTTTCACCTTAGGTGAAAAAAAGTGACTCAAGGTCATTTATGATACATGCAAATAAACAAATTTACAGATTTCTTTTCTACAGAACTTCATTGATTTCTTAACTTGATGTATGTATTGTAACTCTCAAAAAGGGAGATGCAGTATTCATTATTCAATGATATTATTAACCAGAGAATTCTTTTTTAAACATCATTTTCAAGAATTATGACATTAGGAATACAGTATGAAAAATGCTAAAATATATTTCAGTTCAGTATCATTTTCCCTTGTTTTAAGGCTGTACATGCTCTAAAATATAAATCTAAGATCTCAAAGGAGAAGGAAGTTTTTAGTTTTTTATATTTATTCTGCTGCAATTTCATTAGCATTACTTATTTGAAATCAACCTAAGAATTTAACTGAAAAAAGGAATTCGGTAACAAAACAATATATGATACTAACTTATCTAGCTACCACCCTCATTTTTATAAGTGAGAAACCTCAGGTCCATACATTCCTTGAAATAATTTTTTATAGATCTTATAACAAGTTGGGGGTCAGAACCCCCATCCAGTGTTCTTTCATGTTTCCCAAACGACAGTGAATATGTCCAGTAAAGTTTGGATATAACAAAAATGGCCTATGATACAGATCTATCTCACAGACCACAGAACTTAGCTCTTCCCAGCCTGTTACACAGGAGTATTTGCCTATTTATTTCATTCATATCATTTTCTCTCATGTTAAATTAAGGAGTTTCATCAAAATTTCAGTCCTATGCAAATTTCTTCATTAGAATAATATGCCATAATATTTTCCTTTTCTAATTAAATTGATTGTGCTAATGTATGTTAAGTAACTTTGTTTTTGCTACATATTTCTATTGTTCTCTGTTTCTTATGGTTTCTTGTTCTCATTATTGGCTTAAAATTCTCATGTGTTGGCTATTGTGAGGAAAGAGTATGATTACAGACCGGAGTGAATCACAATTATATTTGAACTCTAACTCCACCATTTGCTAGGTGTGTGACCTTGGGCAGCTAAAAACACTTCTGTTAGCTGAAATTTCCTTGACAAAACTATAATGTCACAGCTGCTTACTTCATGAGTTACCAAGAGGTTCACAGCTTGCTCTGTTCAGACTTAGGGCAAAGCTTTCTTTTTGCTTTTGGTCCTGAAGCTGTTCTTTGTTTCCCTCCCTCCTTTCCTCCCTTCTTCCCTTCCTCCCCTCCCCTCCCCTCCCGTCCCCTCCCCTTCCTCCCTCCCTCCCTTCCTTCCTTCCTTCTTCCTTCCTTCCTTCCTTCCTTCCTTCCTTCCTTCCTTCCTTCTTTCCTTCCTTTCTTTTCCTTCCTTCCTTCCTTCTTTCGTTGCTTCCTTCCTTCTTCCCTTTTGCTTGTAGCAAACAAAACCTCAAGTATCCTTTGGGGATGTCGTTTCTTAACATTGGATTAGATGAGTTTCTCTAGAGACAAATCTATTTTATGACTCAAAGTATAAGACCATTTTTTGCTTTAAGGCCAATAACTTTATGACAGTAGATTGGAAATCACAAACAAAATAGTCTGTGGAAACACAGAAAGTTTAAGAAATGTTATTTTTTATAGTTGTCCCACATCTAGAGATGCCAACTCTTTTGTTTTCTCACTATCTAGAAATCTGTATTAGATTTCTGCTACTAACTTTTATTTCTAAAGATATGGTTCATTAGATTACACCTCTCCTCTCTTTAATTTTGCTCCAGGAATGAAATGGACGTTCTTACTCATCATATTATAAGCATCCAGGTAAATGATTGCTCACTTCTTTCATCTAATGAGGAATTGGCTTTCTTGAGAATCTCAATACAGTGTACCTCCAACCTTAACAGACTGCTGTAAAACACCCTGACCATTCTTTACTATAAGCACTGAAGAAGACAGTATGTTGACCATGAGGCACCTGGCCTGGCTCATCGTATGCCATCAAGAAATGCTAATTTTCCATTTCCTCTTTTCTCTTTTTCAAAGAGTTATTTCAAGAAAGAAAGGAGAGGAGAGGATGTTACAAATTCCATGTAAATAAAATTGTTACTAATTCTATGAACTAATTAATATCCTAATTTGATTCTCTTACCTCTTTTTAATCTCTCTGTATTAGTCCATTTTCATGCTGCAAATAAAGACATACCTGAGACTGGGCAATTTACAAAAGAAAGAGGTTTAGTAGACTGTCAGTTCCACATGGCTGAAGAGGACTCACAATCATGGCAGAAGGTAGGCACATTTCACATGGTGGCAGACAAGAGAAGAGAACTTGTGCAGGGAAACTCCCCTTTATAAAACCATCGGATCTCATGAGACTTTATTCACCATCAGGAGAACAGCACAGGAAAGATGTGCCCACATGATTCAATTACCTTCCACCAAGTCCTTCCTACAACACATGGGAATTGTGGGAGCTACAATTCAAGATGAGATTTGGGTGGGGACACAGCCAAACCATATCACTCTCTTACTTTCCTCTAGCATACTTCTGACTGTTCTGACTTAGGTTTAGCTACTTTACTCTTGGGATTTTCAGTCCTAACATCTTCCCTTTATTTGTGCTTTTAATTCATTTTTTTGCTTTGATTTTTTTTTCTGCTTCAGCTTCTCATTTAAATATGACTTTAACTCTCTTGTTTATATATTCATCCAAAATGTCATTTTGCCTAAAATGTCAATTTTTTGGTTTGTCTATCCACAATTTTGGTACATATACAAGCTCTCCACACTTTCTACCCTCTACTTCTCATTAAAGTAGTTCTTGAGTTTTATAAGCCAGAGACAACCAAATTGTTTCTGAACATCCAGGGATTGCTTTATCAGTGCTCCATCGTAGATTTTTTCCCATAATTGGTCCCAGGATATTATGCCAAGCAGGTAGAGAGAGAAAGTCCTAAAGAGCATAGTTATACCCAAATCCCTAATTAAGAAAAAGCTGAATAGACGTGTATATTAAAAATCAATGACGTACAAATGACAAAGTTTGCATTTGAACACTTGTCTGTGTTCTGCTTTCAGGGAGTGTCCAAATACCCAAACTTTTGCTCATTTAGGAAGACATTCTGCCTTTAAAAAAATTTTAGACAGGAAAATTTTTGCTGCAGCTATTATAAAAGTTGAAATGCAAGCCAAAATACTCAGGCCGATACCCATGCAAATATGCCATTTGCTATATGTATTGTTAGAATTTGGAGTAATTTCATCACGCATGACAGGTAACTCTCAATTGGCACTGTTATTAAAATTTTCATTTGTTATTTTATTAAATCAGCCAAATAATGTAGTTAAAATTGAGTGAATCAGTGAAATTATGAATAAAATGACGTTCATATTGTTAAAGTAGTTTGGCATTTTTAAATTCTAAATTTCTGCACTCCCATAGTAGCAGAGGGTACTGGCATTATAATATTTTCTTTTGTCCTTTGAGTTGTTGCTACTGTCAAAATAATGCCATTTTTAAGTGTGTCATGTAACTCTTGGTAAAATAATTAAGAAAATTATTCTTTAAATTAAGGATCCCATATAGCTTTAGCCTTACTAGATATTCATTTTATTACCTTTGGTTCGATTCATTGAAGTGTGGAAAGTAAGTGGAAGTAGGAGAAAAAAGTAAAGTGAAAGTAAAATATTTAAAGTAAGAGACAATAAGTGAAAGTAAGAGAAAATGTTAAGGACCAATAGACTGTGGTCCCTCGGAGGGAAGTTGGCATTTTACATTAGAAACAGAAATCTGGCTCTCATTTTATGTGTTCTTAGAAACTTGAAAATGTAGGCTAGGGTTACTGTAAGAGTCTTGACATTTTATAATTTGAATAGAAATCAAGATTATAAATGAAAGTATATCTGTGAGGTATCTGGGACTCTTCCAAGTCCAAAAAAGTGACCTCCTTAGGTCACTAATGGTGAAGAGAGGGAAATAACAGATTGTGGTGAATCTACAATCATTATGGAATTTCTGTTCTTTCCCATGTCAAATTTCTGTGTATTGCACCACTTACTGTTCTTCAGTGTTTCCATCTACCATTAGAATTTCATCCTATAGATAAGCATCAGATTTCTATAAAGAAAAATACTAAGCTATTCCAGGTCAAACTAGGGATTTCTTTTCCATAATTTTTCCTTATTTTTGTTTCTTTTCATTTTATTTATTTATTTTTAAATTTTATTTTAATTTCATGGGTACATGTGCAGGAAGTGCAGTTTTGTTATATAGGCAAATGTGTGTCATGGGAGTTTATCGCACAGATTATTTCATCACCCACATATTAAGTCTAGTATCCATTACTTATTTTTCCCAATCCTCTACCTCCTCCTAACCTCTGCTCTTTGATAGGCCCCAATGTGTATTGTTTGCCTCTATGTGTCCATGTGTTCTCATAATTTAGCCCACACTTATAAGTGAAATCATGCGGTATTTGGTTTTCTATTCCTGTGTTAGTTTGCTAAGGAAAGTGGCCTCCAGCTCCATCCGCGTCCCTGTAAAAGACATGATCTCATTCTTTTTTATGGCCGCATAGTATTTCATGGTATATAAGTACCACATTTTCTTTATCCAGCCTATCATTGGTGGGCATTTAGGTTGATTCCATGTCTTTGCTATAGTGAATAGTGCTGCAATGAACATACACATGCATGTGTCTTTATAATAAAAATATTTCTATTCCTTTGGATACATATCCAGTAATGGGACTGTTGGGTTGAATGGTATTTCCATCTTTAGGTCTTTGAGGAGTCACCACACTGTCTTCTACAATAGTTGAACTAATTTACACTTCCACCAACAGAGTATAAGTGTTCCTTTTTCTCCACAACCTTACCAGCATCTATTATTTTCTCCACAACCTTACCAGCATCTATTAGTTTTATAATAATAATAGCCATTCTGACAGGTGTGAGCTGGTATCTCATTGTGGTTTTAATTTGCATTTCTCTAATGATCAGTGATGTTGAGCTTTTTTTCATCTGACTGTTGTCTGCAGGTATGTCTTCTTTTGAGAAGTGTCTATTCATATATTTTCACCCACTTTTTAATGGTTTTGTTTGTTTATTTCTTGGAAATCTGTTTAAATTCCTCATAGATGTTGAGTATTAGACCATTGTCAGATGCCTAGTTTGCAACCATTTTCTCATATTCTGTAGGTTGTCTGTTTACTCTATTGATAGTTTTGCTGTGCAAATGCTCCTTACTTTAATTAGATCCCATTTGTCAATTTTTGCTTTTGTTGCAATTGCTTTTGTTGTCTTTGTCAAGAAATCTTTGCCTGTGCCTATGTCCTAAATGGTATTGGTAGGTTGTCTTCCAGGATATTTTATAGTTTTGAGTTTTACATGTAAGTCTTTAATCCATCTTGAGGTAATTTTTGTATATGGTGTAAGGAAGGGGTCCAGTTTCCCTCCTCTGCATATGGCTAGCCAGTTATCCCAGCACCATTTATTTAATAGGAATTCTTTCCCCAGTGCTTGTCTTTGTCAGGTTTGTCGAAGATCAGATAGTTGTAGGCATGCAGTCTTATTTCCTGGTTCTCTCTTCTTTTCTATTGGTTTATGTGTCTGTTTTTGTACCAGTAGCATGCTGTTTTGGTTACTGTATCCCTTTAGTGTAGTTTGATGTCAGGTAGTGTGATGCCTCCAGCTTTGTTATTTTTGCTTAGGATTACCTTGGCTTTTCAGGCTCTTTTTTGGTTCCATATGAATTTTAAAAGAGTTTTCTGTAGTTCTGTAATGAATGTCATTGCTAGTTTAATAGGAATAGCATTGAATATATAAACTGCTTTGGGCAGTATGGCCATTTTCATGATGTTGATTCTCCCTATCCATGAACATGAAATGTTTTTCCATTTGTTTGAGTCATCTCTGATTTTTTTGAACAGTGGTTTGAGTTTCTCCCTGTAGAGATCTTTCATCTCCCTAGTTAGCTGTATTCCTAGATATTTTATTATTTTTGTGGCAATTATGAATGGGAGTTCATTCATGATTTGGCTCTCTGCTTGCCTGTTGTTGTTGTATAGGAAGGGTAGCGATTTTCGCATATTAATTTTGTATCCTGAGACTTTGCTGAAGTTGCTTCTCAATTTAAGGCCTAGCCTTCTACCTGTCTTGGCTTTCAACATGTCTTTCTCACTAAGACTAATCATTTCTAGCTTTCGACGTAAAGTGGGAGACATGTGACTTTCACTTGAAGAACTAGAGGCCATTGAAGGGTTATTAATTGGTTTAATTTCAATATTGTTGTGTCTCAGGGAGGCCCATGGAGAGGGAGAGAGATGGAGGAATGACTGATCAGAGAGGAAGTTAGTTAGAACACACACAACATTATTGTTTAAGTTTATCATCTTGTAGAGGTGTGGATGTGGCTCCCTCAAAACAATTACAACAGTGACATCAAAGATCACTGATTACAGATCACCATAACGGGAGAAAAAATACAAGAAGCTTTCAAATATCATGAGAATTAAGAAAATGTGACACAGAGATGCAAAATGAGCACATGCTTTTGGAAAAATGACACCGATAGACTTCCTTGACACAGGGTTGCTGCACACTTTCAATTTGTAAAACAATGCAATATCTGCAAAGTACAATAAGATAATTTATACTTGTAAGATGTAAAAGGGTCAGGACCACAACTAAATACTACGATTAGTATTTCTGAAATTCTCCCTATTGCTTGTAATGTATATTTAATGCAGTAATATACACCCATCCAGAACACAGAATATTTTCAACTTCTTGGAGTAATTAGTTCTTTGCTTAACTTTATACTTTCTTCAAATATTAGTATCATCTAAATCCAATATTTTATGACATGGACTTTATCCATATTCTTCAAGTATAGTTTTATTTTAGCCATATTTTCTGAAAAATTCTCACATTTTTAGATAAAGATATCTACATTTTTTATCCTTAAATGAAAATGAGCTCATTATTCACTATGGATGCCTTTCTAGGAATACCCTTTCCGGGGTTCCTTTTTTCCCTGACATGTAGATTTCAGAGCTTCCAAAGACAAGATACATGTTTTAGTAAACAGGCAAAACCATGTAATTTTTAAAATACTGTTCTTTAGTAGGCTATTTTCTTCTAGGAGCAGTTATATGATTCACATTTAACTAGTGATTTTTAATTTCTTTCTTTTTTTTTTTTGAGAATGGAATCTCACTCTGTTGCCCAGGCTGGAGTGCAGTGGCATGATCTCGGCTCACTGCAACCCTCTGACTCCTGGGTTCAAGAGATTCTTCTGTCTCAGCCTCCCAGGAAGCTGGGATTACAGGTGCACGCCACCACACCTGGCTAATTTTTGTATTTTTAGAAGAGACAGAGTTCCACCATACTGGCCAGGCTGGTCCCAAACTCCTGACCTTGTGATCCACCCTTGACAGCCTCCCAAAGTGCTGGGATTACACGCATGAGCCACCGTGCCCAGCCTAGTGATTTTTTAATAAATAGATTCTCTTTTTTTCCAAGTGAAAATATCACTGTTCTGCCATCTCATTGAACTGAGTATGATTTTTTTGAGGGGAGGGGGCAAATTTGTGATTTTTCTGTATGAGAAAGCTTAGAGATTTAGAGATTTCAGAGTGTTTTCTCTTCTTTTTTACCTAAAACTGTATTTCCTGACTTTATCATGACTGATATCTGGGAAAACAATTTGGTTCCATGATGATTAATCCCCTTTTAAGTCTATTTATAACACAGGAACTAATACAATTTTACATTCGTATGAAACTTGTAATAGAAAATGTGAAAGTATGACACCAACAGTAAAGCTCTCAGGATTGTATTTTAGCCCATGAATCATAAAGTTAAGCTACACCAAAAAAAAAAAAAAGAAAGAAAAAAAGAGAAAGAGAAAGTAAAAAGCTTAATCATGAGAACTTTGTAGTTACAAAGACTAGCAAAATGAATTTGTTCACGGATCACTTCCTGGTGGTGCTGTCCAAATTAAAACCGTAAACCTTTTGAAGTCGAACTTTTTTTTTAAGTGGTTAGTTTGAAGTTTTGGCAGTTGGTGTGAAAATTCCCAGTGTACATGTGAATACTTGATGGATAATGACTATATATACTACAAGAACAGACATAAAGTATGTCTCCAACTACATCTGTCATTTTAAATCATAATTAGTATATTTCTACATTGTTTGAGTTACATGATATCATTTGGTTTTAAAGGAAACAAAATACTTCATCAGAAGAAAAATGTGTAAATGTTGAGTCAGCAGAGCCTTAAAGCAAATTTCCTGCATCTTAACATCAAGATAATCTTGCAGAGACAAGTGTTTTAGAAACTTGTGAAGCTAAAATAACAAAGGCAAATGTCACATTGTTTCATGCAATTGAAATAAAAGTGAAGAGCCCTTGCTATAAACATCGTAGCAAAAAAAAAAAAAGAAAAAAAGACATCATGGTAAGATGCATCTATTTCATTACTGTCTTTAGTATACTAGCCACATTTGGAACATACAACACGTAGCATCAAAGAAGAGGTTAGAAACTACAGGAATTTGATTTTTAGAATTTCTTTGCAGTGCTTTTCATTTTCTGAAAGAGAAACAGACAATGTGTTTCCAAGGAATTCCTGACTCTCTTGAATGGTATTTGGTATGGATCCTCAAGTATGTCATCACTGCCCTTTGGTAAATAAGTACCTCTTTTAAAGCGAAGGGCAAACTTCTGCAGTCAGATAATCATACACTTTTCTGTCAATACTGATTTTGGTGTGGGTGTGAGGAGGGCTGAGAATGGCTGTGTTCTTTTGGATTCTCCCACACTTGGGGAATTTTTCCTTAGGCAACTTTGGATGGATCCATGCTGGGCCTTTGAGGATTGAGCTCAGAAGAGGAGATTGAAAAGCAATCTTTTTTCATCACCAAATGAAAATGCAAAGAGATATGTTTGTGGAACAGAATGTAATTAACCAAAGTGGAATTGGGCCAACTAAGCAGCATTAACAGGCTAAATGTGTCCCCAGATCTTGGAGCCTTGCGAAGATGGGCTCATTCTTGACTGCATGGAGAAAAGGTAGAGCATCTACAAGAGTCTAAAATGGGTAAAGGGAAGACTCGACAGGAGAAAAACAGCTCAATTCTCTCACAAATTAAAGATGACAACTAAGGCTAGCCACCCCTTCCCCAAACTAAAAATCCATGTGACTAATTTTTCTAAGCAGTCACTCGAATGTTCCTGCTGGGAATAGGACAGATAATATATGTAGCTGGCACTCTCACTCAGGAGGAACTATTGTTCCATTTGGGGAGTGGAAGCCAACTCCCTTCAAGACTTAAAGAAAAGCTAATTTAGGACATGGCTGAAAGCAACCGAAATGAGAAAGGGGAAAAAAAATCTCAAGTTTCTGTGCAGTGTGCCAGCTGACCAAATGTAAAATAAAACAAAACAATTAACCCCCAACCCCTGCAAAAAAGAAAAAAAAAATCGAGAGAAAAAAAAGAATGAAGCATTTGTCATTGGACTTGCTCTGTGCTCATTTTGGCTTGCTTCAGATACTTTTCCAAGTTTAAATTGGAAGGTTTATGACTTTCAGGTGCAGAAATATTCTTTTCTAGGTATTATTGCTATCTATTTCTACCAAGCCTTTTAATAAGAAATCAAAGAAATAGTCACTTAAGGAAAGAAAGAAGGATACAAATGATGGCTGACCCCCATGATAAAAGGTAGGACAAATACAGTACATTTGCCTAAAGGGGGAAATATTTCTTTGGTTAGTAGAAAGAAATATGCAAATAGTACCTTTTAAAATATGGTATCTGGAACTCTAGTTTTCAGCGAAAACACTAGAAACACTAGAATGAACAACTTGATTAACTAAAAAAAACTACTCACCTAAAAATATCTTCAGGTTTTATATTTTACCAAATGAAACATAAGCCTGCAATTTCCTTTTAGGTAAAAAGACAATATAAGTCTTAGAGATAAAGTTGTATTTACATGCTTTTATAATTCAAAAGCAATTTTGATTTTAGCATCAAACTCTTTCAAATTTTGACTCATCATAAGAACAAATGCTTCAAGGCATTGTTTTAGTTTTTAACTCAAACAGTTATGTGTGAAACTTGAAAGAGATCTTCACAGTGTTGTTTTCAAGGACATTTCATACGTGTAATATGGGCTGTGCAGGGAACACTAGGCTGAATGTTGAAACAATTGGATTTGAATCCCAGCTGAGTGAGAGTGGACAAATTGCATAGCCATCTAGAAAATGATGATATTTGACTTCTTATCTCACAAATTTATTTAAAAAAAATGTAATACATGTGAGAACATAGTAAAACCTACGTAGTAAAACCTAAAGTTTAAAATAGATAATATTTTCCTCAGAGTTTGCCCTTTACTCAATGCACTTGCTTTGTATTATGATCTTCTCTTCGACTCTTTGTTTTTAGCTTATTTTTTTCAATTGTACTTAGATTTCATTGAAAATTTATTAAAGAAGAATTAAATGCATAGTCGTTTACATCATTCAGTTTTTTCTCTTCATTTATTTTTGTTAATTTCTGGAATTAATTTTAGAGACTTTGATTCAGATCAGGTGAGTAACTCTGAAACCACCCCCTGTTGACTTTACCACAATATACAGAAATCATAGATAGGAATGGAGGCAAGGGAGGCCAATATGATTTTAAAGTGATTGCAACCACCTAACATTATGTATGAAAAAATGAACACTTATGCTTAAGTATGGGGAGATTAAAAGAGGTGGGGAAAAATGACACATGAAAAATGGGGGCAGGTCTAGTAAGAAAAGGGCAGTGACATGGGACTGTGGAATCAGAATCAAAGAACTTTGTAGAATTATCTAGTAACACCCGGGATATGATACCTGAATCTTGTAAACAACATCTCTGATGAGAAAGTTTTGTTTGATTTTTACCTTTCATTTGAGCCAGAGCTCTTGTTTGTAGAGCAGTATGTCTCAAACTTTGAAGTACATGTAAATCACCTAGAGACCTTTTAAAAAATGCGTAACCTGGTCAAAAGCTCTGGGGTGGTGGTATGGCTAGCGAAAAGATTCAGTGTTTCTAAAAGCTCTCAGTCAATGTCAAAGCTGTCTCTTCTCAGACAACAATCTGAGTAGCTGGGCTGAATGTCACTATAATTATTTTTTCCTTCACAAGTAACACTCCAAGAGTAATATTTATTTTGGAGAAATTGTAGTTATAAAAATTTTGTCTAAGAAAAGTTTCTATTTTTGTATAGCTTTGTTGAGGTGAAATTGATGCACAAGAAGGTAACATTTTAAAGCGCACAATTCGATTAGTTTTGACATATGTATACAACTATGAAATCATTATGACAATAAGGATAATAAACATTTCTATCAATCTCAAAGATTTCTTCATTCCCCTTTGTAATTTATCCCTTATTCTACCTACCCCCATTTCCATGCATCCACTAATCTGCTTTCTGTTATTTTAGATTATTTCATATTTTCTAGAATCATATAATATGTACTCTTTTACTATTTCGCCCCTTTTACTTCTTTCATTAAGCATAATTATTTTGAAATTCATTCATTTGCCCATTACTTTGAAAATCAGGTTGTTTGCCTTATTATTCAGTTGCTTCTATCACTCTTTTTATTACTGAGTACTAGTATATTGACTAGACATACCACAATATGTGTATACATTCAGCTGCAAATAGATGTTTGTACAGTTACTACTTTTGGGCTATAACATACTAAGCTGTGATAAGCATTCATGAACATGCCTTTGTATTGGCATATTCTTGTATTTTTCTAGGTAAATTCCTAGGGTGACCTAGGTTTAGAATGACTGAGTTGTATAGAAGGTGTACATTTAACTTTTAAAGACATTATCAAATTATCAAATTTTCAAAAGTGATTTACAATTTTTTTTTTTCACATTCCCACCAGCAATATTTATGAATTCTGGTTGCTTCTCCTCCCATTTTTCAGTTGGTATGAACAGTCTTTCATTTTAGCCATTTTAATGGGTTTACAGTGCTGTCTATTGTGTTGTTAATTTGCATTTCCCTAACGACTAATGATTTTGAAAGGCTTTTCATATGTTGATTGGCCATTCATATATCTTCATTTGTGAAGTGTCTGTTCAAATCTTTGCCCATTTATGAAAATTGGGTTATTTATTGTTGAGCCACACAAGTTCTTTATATTTATTCCAACTCAGGGGTTGGTATACTGTGTCTGTAAAGGATCAAACAGTGAATATTTTAGGGTTTATGGGCCATATGATTTCTGTTGCAGCTATTCAACTCTGGCCTTCTATCATGAAAAGAGCTACATACAAGACATAAATAAATGAACATAACTTTACTTTCAAAAATGGCAGACCAGGTTTGCCCCATGCCTTGGTTGGCTGATTCCTGTTCTAGCTGGAAGTTCTTTATGAGATATACATTTTTAAAATATATTTTCCCTGTTTGTGGTTTGTCCTTCCATTTCCTTAATAATGTCCTACAAAAAACAAAGGTTTTATACCTTTTTATAAAATCCAACACTTTATTGATATTTTCAGTAGGTCATTGATATGGTTTGGCTGTGTCCCCATCCAAATTTCATCTTGAATTCACACATGTTGTGGGAGGGACCCATTGAGAGGTAATTGACCCACAGGGTCTTTCCCTTGCTATTCTCATGATAGTGAATAAGTCTCATTAGATCAGATGGCTTTATAAGGCAGAGTTCTTTGCACAAGCTTTCTCTCTGCCTGCCGCCATCCACGTAAGATGTGACTTGCTCCTCCTTGTCTTCCGCCATGATTGTGAGGCCCCCCCACCGCAGCCATGTGAAACTGTAAATACATTAAACCTCTTTCTTTTGTAATTGCCCAGTCTCGGTATGTTTTTGTCCACAGTGTGAAAATGGACTAATAGAGTCGTAATCTTCATGTTCTCTTTAGAAATCTTTGCCTAATCACAGACTTACTTGTAAAGTATTTTTCTGAAGTAAGGGATGATTGATGTTTTCTCTTTTACCCCTAACTGGACATACAGTTGTTCCAGAGTTATTGGTTGAAAGAGTATCCTTTTTGTGGAATTGCTTGGTCTCTTCGTCAAAACAAATTTACCATATGTGCATTTTTTTTTTTTTTTTACTTTCTTTCCAGTTCCACTGATCTGCATATGTTTACGTAACTTGATATGAATCTAACACTAACTTGATTAATTGGGGATTGAAAAATAAGTCTTCAAGTCAGGAAGTATAAGTCTTTCAACTTTGTTTTTGATTGTCAATCTTTAGCTATTTTAGCACTTTCGTATTTCCATATAATTTCATAATAAAGGCCTGTTGGAATTTTCACTGGGATTCATTGAATCTATAGCAGGAGTCAGTAATGTACAGTCCATGTGTCAAATTCACCCCAGAGTCTGTCCTTGTAGTGCTTTCAAGCTAAAAATAGCTATAATTACAGTTTTAAGTGGTTGCAAAAAACAAACCTAAGCAAAAAACAAAGAATGTATAATAGAGATGATATATAGCTTGCAAAGCCTAAAATATTTACTATCTGGTTCCTCATGTAAAAAGTTTGCCAACCTTTGACCTTGGTCAACCTGGAAAGAATTTAGCATTTTAACAATATTGGATCTTCTGATTACTGGCTGTGCTACATTTCTCCATTTATTTAAGTCTTCCTTTATTTTGAGGATAATATTTTGTAGATTTCAGTGTATAAGCCTTCCACAAGTTTTGTCAAATTTCAGTCTTACGTATTTAATATTTTTATGTTTTTGTAAATGGTATTAGGTTTTTTTTTTCTATTTCATTTTCTGGGCTTTTTTGCCACAATATTTAGTTTTGTAGTATTGAAATTAAGTTAAGTGATTTTGCTAAACTCACTCATTAGTTTTACCAGCTTTTTAAAAAAAATAAAAAATTTTCTACCTAAATCTCCTTTTTTATCATTATACTTTTTATTTACATTTTTCTTTATTGAATTTACTAGCATCTACAGCATAATGTTGCATAGTAGTAAGAGGGAACATACTTGCTTCCAATTCTGGTTTTCAGTCTTAAGGAAAAAGCATTCAGTTTTTATGATTAAGCATGATGTTAGCTACTGATTGTTCTTAGATGCCATTTATTGGGCTGAGGAAGTTTTCTTCCATACTAGTTTCCTACAACAGCTTTAACAAATTACCACAAAGTTGGTGTGTTAGCACAACTCAAAATTATTTTCCTGCACCTCTAGAAGCTAGAGATCTGAACTCAGATATACTGGGACAGAACCAAGGTGTCATCAGGGTCATGTACCCTCTAGAAGCTCTAGGGAGAGAATCTATTTTCTTGCCTTTTCCAGCTACTAGAGCTGTATTCCTTGTATTCCCTGGCTCTGGATTGGTCCTTCCATGCTCAAACGCTCATGCAGAGGTCATCATATCCCTTTCTTCTGACTAGAATCTCTTCCTGTCTCCCTTTTATAAGAATACCGTGGCTGTTTTAGGACCCACATAGATAATCCAGGATGATTACCTCATTTGAAGATTTAATCATACCTGCAGAGTCCCTCTTGCCATATAAGGTAACACTCACAACTTTCAGTGATTAGGAGTCAATTATTCAACCTACCACAATTTCAATTTCTATTCACTGAGTTTTAAAGTCATGAGTTGATGTTAAATTTTGTAAAATGCTTTTCCACTTCTATTGAGAATATCTTTTCTTTCAGTTTGAGTCTGTATTATGGTGAATTATGCTATTTGATTTTCCAGTGCTAAACAAAACTTTTATTTCTGAGATAAATCCCAGTCACAATGTATTAGTCTTTTTAATATTGTTAAATTTTATTTTCTGAAATTAGGCTGACAATTTTAGATCTGTGTTCATGAGTGTCATTGTATATAGCTCATCAGAATGAGCTGAAATAAAAGCTTGTACTGTTTTTCCTTAAATGTTGTTAGAATTCACCAATGAAGTCTTATATACCCTAGATTTTAATTACTGTGACAGTTGTGGTACAAATCCAATTTTTAGAGAGATAAAGGGCTATTTATGTTATCTAGTTTTTCAGGAATGAGTTTTGTTAGTTTATTTTTTAAAGTTCATTTCATCTAAGTTGTTGAAATGATTGGCATGCAATTATTTATAATATTCCTTTAATGTTTGTAGCCTCTGTAGTGAGTTTTCTTCTCTCATTCTGATACTGGTAATATACATCTTCTCTCCTTTTATTCTGTCTAGAAGTTTATCCATTTTATTGATCTCAAATAAGCCACTTTTCTTTTAGTTGATTTTCTATGTCTGTTTCTCTCTCTCTCTCTATCTCGCTCTCTCTCTATATATGTGTGTGTGTGTGCATGTGTGTGTAGATAGTTTTATGTATACAAAGTGATACAGATTTATATAACTTTACTATTTCATCGATTTGTGTAATTTTCTTTCTTCTGCTTATTTTTAATATAATTTGCTCTTCTTTTTCTAATTACTCATTGTGGAAGCTTAGTACATAGATTGTAGACCTTTCTGCTTTCCTTATATGTACCTATAAAATTATAAACACTTCTCTAAGAACTGCTTTACTTGCATCCCCAAAATTTTGACATAATATGCTTTCATTTTAGTTTAGTTCATATATTTTCTAATCTCCTTTGTGATTTCTTCTATGACCCATCAATTATTTACCATTAGGTTGTTTCATTTCAATATATTTATGAAATTTATATATTTTGTTATTAATTTTTAATTTAATTCCGGCTAGACAACGTATTTTGCGTGTTTTACAATCTTTTACATTTATTGAGACGTGCTTCATGAGTCATAATATGCTCTGTTTTGGTGAATGTTAGAAGAGTATTCTAAAATAATGTGTCTTTTGTTTTATTTTTCTTATTTGGAAATTTGATCTTGATCTTTCTTTCCCCCATGTCTCTCCTTATTATGCTTGTTTTCATGTATTTTCCTGGACATAATGAGCGTATTTATAATGACTGCTTTAATTTTCGTATCTATTAATTCTGTCATGTCTGTCATTCCTGTGTCTGTTGGTACTGATTGATTTTTCCCGTTTTTGTCTTATGCCTATTTTTTAATTGAAATTTTACATGTGACATTCTAGTGTATTTGCATTCTTTTTAGTAGTTTTGAACTTTATTCTGTAAAACTGAAGAAAAACACAGAAAACAGCTGTTCTTCCTTAAAATCCATAATCATTAACTCTATATGTATTAAGATGAAAGGCTAATATCAAGGTTATAAAAGAAAACAAAAGTTTTAATAACAGAATAACTTGAAAAGTTGAATCTAATCTTTACCTTCATAACTGAACAGAGGAATACTTTTCTGAAGTGAATCCCATATACAGCTCTTTTCAAACCTATACTGGTGTAGAAGATCATTAGTGCAGGAGATGTTTCTGTGTTTGTGAAAACCAGCTCAGGCACATAAAACTGTGAAACAGACAGACTAGGGTTTTATTTTGGCACATGGGATTCTGAGGACATCAGAACAATTAGAAGAAGAGGTAAGAACTGAATTGAACTGGCAGGCCACACTATTGCCTCCACTGGCAGAGATTTGTTAGAAATGTGAGATCAAAGCCCAGCTGTTGGCCCAGGGGAAAGCCCCATGGAGCTATTAACTAATGCAAAAAGAAATGGAAAATGGGCTATGTGAAAAACACATACACACAAAAAACAACAATTTTTTAAAATTTAAATCTGTTTTTATTCTTGTTGAGATTTTACCAAGATATCTAGATTGCATTTGTTATTAATATATTAATTGGATTTCAAGTGGGATTGTCATTAATTTATACAAAATAAGTGTACAGATGTGTATCATACTCCTTACTCCTTTCTCCTCTATGTCTGACATACTGACAGCTTGAGCATATAATAATGATGAGAAATATACTCCTAGGAAATTCATAGGCATTTGACATCTATTTAAAACCAAACCAAACAAGGCAAAACAAATACCTTATGGAAAGTAGAAATTAACTCTAGATTCAGACTGAAACAACATCAACAGTGACTTATAGTCTTGCTTTTTTTTTAGATTACAGCATTTCATACCAACCTTATTTAAATAAATACAACTTCACACATTATAGTTATATTCTGGGCAGATAATAGAAAATGGTTATATTGTAAGTTCAAGGAAGAGTGTTAATGTCTTATCAAATGCTACCTATTGAATATTGGGTTTTTAGCATCATCTTTGTCATCTTCTGTTTCAATTTCTGTTGTTATATTAGATAAGATCTTTGATCACTGGTGCAACTCAGGCAATATTGCTAAATTCTCTTGAGGCAAACATTTATTAGAGACTTCAAGGAGTTTTCATGGGTCAAGTAACACTAGGTTGGGCTCTGAGTGGAGCTGCAGTGGGAGTCTTGTTTCATTCAGTAAAAAAAGATATAAGCTACGTTTGCAAGTTCTCATCATCTGAGGAATTTTAATTTATTTATAATATGATGTCATTAGTCAGTATAATGTCTGGCAGGTAATGCTGTTAGAACAGAGCTCACCAATAACATAATTTCGACTAAGTAAATGTGGTGCAGCTGCAAAATGTTTAATGTCTCCTTGTCCACAGTCAGTGACTGAGTCAGCAGAGGGTCAGAAATAGAAACAGAAAATTCAATATCTTATATATCTTCAATATCTTTGCAGCACACACAAAAAATATTCCATGAGATGAACAACACACAACACCGCTGAGTCTTCGTGCCTCCCACTTGATTGCATTAGCTTCCCTTCATTGGTTTTTGCCCCAAGTTAATTTTAGTTATTAGATCGGCGAAAAACATGGCCATGTCCTTGGGGCCTCTGGACATGCACACTGAAACAAATCAATTATTCGAAATGCCACAGAATAAATACTATAAGAATAAGCTCCTTGGGAGAAGAAAGGTGTCATATAATTCAAAGCAATTTATAAATATCTGCTTTCAGACACAGTGTGAGACTGATCCAAACTTCTTTGAAGGGAGTTTAAACAGAGCTGTCGATATTATGATTACATTTTCTCTTGTATCATGCCTAGAGTAATGTTCAGGCAGCAGAGTTCAAGTATTTTCTCTAATATTGGATGAACGTTGTAAAAATAATGTAATTACTTATAAAGGGACGTAATATAGAAAATTACTTTGACTCAGATAGCTATAGCTTGTAAAATAGAGATTTATTCCCGCTGGGATAGTGGAATCTTTGTTGACATTTCAATGCTGCTCTTTGACTACTGAAAAATATTTATAAAATAAAATAAGATTCTAAAGATTTTAAAGTAAATGAATTTTAGATTATGTGAATATGATCAAAGTTCTAATGTATTACTACCAACATGCTGAATGCTAGAAAAGGAAATTCTGAAAGCTGAGATAATAGGAATTACAAAGAAGACTTTGATAAAAAATGCATATTAAATAAGTGGAGTAAAATATTGATATGTACATATAGATGTATTATATATGATATATAATACATGTATATAATAAATGTATACATGTACACACATACACAAACACATAGTCCTTCTTTTATATATATGTATATATACATATATAGATTTATACAATTTATTATATGTTGTAGTTATAAGAATTGGCTGATATGATTATAGAAGCTGGTAAGTCCAAAATCTGCAGGATGGGCTGGTAGACTAGAGACAACCCAGGAAGAGTCAACGTTGCAGTTCAAGTTCGAAGGCCTCTAGTGGTAGAATTCCTTATTGTCAATGAAGGGCAGTCTTTTGTTCTATACAGGAGTTCACTGATTGGATGAAACTCCACCCCCCCTGCCCACCTCCCCCGCACATCAGGGAAGGCAACCTACTTTACTCAAAGTCCACTGATTTAAATGTTAATCTCATCCAAAAACACCCTGATGGAAACGTCCAGAATAATGTTTGATCATATATCTGGGCATCTTGGCCTAGCCAAGCTGGTACATAAAATTCAACATCAGACACTTGTAATGAATTTGAATGAAGGAATGGGGGAAGAGAAAATGTTGGGTTATGCAGAAATTGTTGCCCTTGAATGGAAGGAAAAAAATAGCAGTTTTAGGAATAGTGGAGTTGTCCGGCTATTGTAAACTGTTATGATGCACTGAAAAAAGAAAATGATTAGTTTGTTTTTAGCTAATGATCAATTTAAGGCATACTGTTAAAACCAGAGGGGCTCTGTGGCAGTTTCTAAGGAGATTCTTATCTCCTACATTTCCAGACTTTCTGTTATAAAAATGAGGCCCAGCATCTAATTGTAAGTGTAGCTGAGAAATAATGAATGTCTAGCCTTGGCAGACTAGAAAATATAGACACAACTTTAAGCACTTCAGATATGGCTATTGATTTGGTGAATGTAATCTTCTTAATGCCAATCAATACAGATGATTAAATGCAACTTGCTTTCACATGGAAAAGACAACTATACACATTCACTTGCCTCAGGTTTGTGTTAAGTCCTTTGCTTCTGATCACAGTTTTGATTGTGTTGACATCAGATAGAACACATTATTGGCTTTAACCAACGGGGCATGAAATGTATGGCTAAGTTTTTCGTCTTTCATTTCCTGGGAGATTAATGCAAAATAATTTTCCTAATGCTCCTCAGAAAATACATTAGAATTGAGTTTTAGTCACCTGTTATGTTAGCCAACTCAACAACCTGTTCTTATATTTGCTATTCTCCTTCCGTCTCACTCACTAATTTTTTCATTTCTGATTAGTGAATTTACTTCCCAAATAAACCACCTACATTTAAGCCTTAACCTGAAGGTTTGTTTTGAGAAATCTGGGCTAAATATATCTCTACAGGTCTAAATAATAAATACATCTACCTTGAGTCATGTTATTCTCCTCCATTTGAAAATAATGATTTTAGCATATTTTTTCTTCTCTTCGGTTTTCTCTGCCACCTTGATAATTGTTATTATAAATTCATTTTTGGTTTTCTATCTCAACTTAAAATATTTTTATTAGGAATTCCAATTTTAGAAAATTTCTATTAATTTTTCATTACATAAAATTAAACCATGGTACTCTGAAAACTCCCTTCTCCTCCCCATTGTCTTTGTTTTTCCCTCCAGAACTCTTATGGGATAGATGTTAGCTTTTTGAATCTAATCTTTATATATCCTATGAATTTTCTCTTATACTTTTACTCTTTATCTTTTTTGATCTAATTTATAAGAGAATTTCTAGACTCTGTCTTTTAGACTCCTACTTAAGTCTTTAGTCATGTAATTTTTTTGTATTTAGTGATTTTTATTTTAACTGGAAATTATATTTTTTAAGAGAAAAATAATACAAACTTAGTTTATAGTTTCTTTATGCTCTTCTTTGTGTATTATCTAATCTCCACTCACTAACTGCATAATACGTAAGGCTGTCAGATTTAGCAAATACAAATACAGGGCACCCAGTCAAATCTGAATTCCAGAGAAGCAACAAATTACTTTGTCCCTTCCTTGTCAATAAATTACCTTTACATAGGCATGTTTCATGCAATATTTGGGTCCTACTTAGACTAAAAAAAGTAATCATTAGGCATCTGAAGTTCCAATCTAGATGGGTGTCCTGTATTATATCTGGAAATCCTAAGATAGGACTTTAGACTCAGAAACACTCATTTGGTGATTTAATGGAAATTAATTTTTTATTAATAGTTTCTATGAACTCTTTGATTTCTTATTCTTTTATGTCTCTAGCAGTCTCTTTTTATGAAGTCAGCATTCTCTTTATCTACTTGACATAATCATGGATTTGAAATAAAATGATCTTCTCTTATTGAATTATTGCATTTTTATTTAAAATCTTTTTGATTTATTCATTTTTCATCTCTTCCTAGCTGTTGAATCTCTTTCAATGTTTGGTTCCTTTTTTTGACTGTTTAACAATCATGCATGCAGGGCTATTTTGATTAGAGTAGGTAGCAGCATTACTTTTTATTGGTCACTGTGTGTGTCTGTTTTACCAAAATGACCCCCTTTTAGAGTATATTGACAAAGAGTTGACACCTCTCACATGAGCTCCATGCATAATTTTATTTGATTAATGAATATTTGAAGACCATCAAGTTTTATGTATAAAGAGTGAAAAGATCCAGTTTGATTTGGATGTGTTAATTTTGAGTAAACAGTGTCTGTGTTAAAAATTGAACTAATCAGCTGGAAATTAATCTGGAGTTTGGGTGAATTATTGCAGATCAGACAGAGATATTGAAATTACTTGTTTAACATTAATGAGCAATAAGAAATCATCTAAAGTTGGAAAACTCATTGGTAATAGTAAGTACATAGAACAACACAGAATATGATAATGCTGTAACTGTGGTGTGTAAGCTACTCTTATCCTAAGTAAAAAAAAATAAACAATGAACTAAAAAAAAATAATTACTACAACAACTTTTCAAGGCACAGACAGTATAATAAGATATAAGTAGAAATAACAAAAAGTTAAAAAGTAGGGGGACAAAGTTAAGATGTAGAGTTTTTATTAATTTTCTTTTTGTTTGTTTGTTATGCAGTGTTAAGTTGTTATTGGGTTAAAATAATGGGCCATAAGGCAGTATTTGCAAACCTCATGGCAACCTTAAACCAAAAAACATACAATAGAGACACAAAAAATGAAAAGAAAGAAACTAAATCAAACCATCTACACTAAAGGAAGACAAGAAGGAAAGAAAGAAGGAAGAGAAGGCAACTAAAAAAAAGAAAAAGTAAATAACAAAATGGCAGGAGTAAGCTCTTACTTATCAATAACGACTTTAAATGTAAATGGACTAAATTCTCCAATCAAAAGACATAAGATGGCTGCATGGATGAAAAAAAAAATCAATCTGTTGCCTACAAGAAACATACTTCACCTATAAAGACACACATAGAATGGAAATAAAGGGATGAAAAAAGATATTCCATGCCAGCAAAAGCCAGGGAAAAGTAGCAGTAGCTGTACTTAGACAAAACAGACTTCGAGACAAAAGCTGTAAGAAGAGTCAAAGAAGGTCACTATATAATAATAAAGAAATCAATTCAGCAACAGGATATAACAATTTTAAATATATATGCACCCAACGCTAGACCATCAATATATATAAAGGAAATATTATTAGAGCTAAAGAGATAGGTAGGCCCCAATAAAGTAATAGCTGGAGACTTCAACACCTCACTTTCAGCATTGGACAGATTTTCTAGACAGAAAATCAACAAAGAAACATTAGATATAATCTGCACTGTAGACCAAATGCATCCAACAGATATTTAAAGAACATTTTATCCAAGAGCTACAGAGTACACACTTTTTTCCTCAGCACGTGAATCATTCTCCAGAATAGACCATATGTTAGGTCACAAAACAAATCTTAAAACATTAAAATATTTGAAATAATATCAAGCATCTTCTCTAACCACAATGAAATAAAATTAGAAAACAATAAAAATAGGGATTTTGGAAAGTATAGAAACACATGGAAATCAAACAATAGGCTCTTGAATGGCCAGTGGGTTGATGAAGAAATCAGAAGGAAATTGAAAAATTTCTTGAAACAAATGATAATGTAAACACAACATACAAAAACCTATGAGATACAGTAAAATCAGTACTAAGAGGGAAATTTATAGCTATAAGAAAAACTTCAAATGAACAATCTAACATTTCATCCTAAAGAACTAGAAAAGCAAGAGCAGACCAAACCCAAAATTAGTAGAAGAAAATAAATAATAAGGATCAGAGCAGAAATAAATGAAATTGAAATAAAAAATACAAAATGTCAATGAAACAAAAAGTTGTTTTTTTAAAAAAAAATTACACAAAATTACAAACTTTTAGCCAGAATAACTAAGAAAAAAAAGAGGAGATCCATATAAATAAAATCAGAAATGAAGTAGGAGACAGCTGATAATGCAGAACTTCAAAGGCTCATTAATGGGCACTACACGCAACTATATGCCAATAGATTGGAAAATCTAAAAGAAATAAACAAATTTCTAGGTACATACAACCTACCAAGATTGAACCAGGAAGACACCCAAAACATGAAAATACTGATAACAAGTAATGAGATCGAAGCTGTAATAGAAAGTCTCCCGGTAAAGAACCTGATGGCCTCACTGTCAAATTCTACCAAACACTTAAAGAAGAACTAATACCAATCCTACTCAAACTATTCCAAAAAATAGAGGATGAGAGAATACTTTCAAACTTATTCTATGAGGCCAGTGTTACCCTGATACCAAAACCAAAGACACATCAAAAAAAGAAAACCACAGGCCAGTATCTCTGATGAATATTGATGCAAGAATCCTCATTAAAATACTAGCAAACTGCATTCCACAATACATTATAAAGGGCATTCATCCTGACCAACTAGGATTTATCCTTGGGATGCAAGGATGCTTCAACATATGCAAATCAATCAACATGATACATCATATCAACAGAATGAAGGCCAAAAACCTTATGATGATTTCCATTGTTTCTGAAAAGGCATTTGATAAAATTCAACATTCCTTCATGATTATAACCCTCAAAAAACTGGGAATAGAAGGAAGATACCTCAATACGTTTAAGAACCATATACAACAGACCCATAGTTATTATTATACTAAATGGGAAAAAAAACTGAAAGCTTTTCCTCTGAGATCTGGAAAATGACAAGGACGCCCACTTTCACCACTGTTATCCAACATACTACTGGAATTCCTGGCTAGAGCAATCAGACAAGAGAAGGATATAAAGGGCATCCAAATTGGAAAGAAAGAAGTCAAATTAACCTTGTTTGCTCATGATATGATTTTATAATTAGGAAAACCTAAAGATTATAAGAAAACTGTTAGAACTGAAACAAAGTCAGTGAAGTTACAGGATACAAAATCAACATACAAAACTCAGTAGCATTTCTATATGCCTACAGTGAATAATGTGAAAAAGAAATTAAAAAGTAATGACATCTATAATAGCCATGCATAAAATACCTAGGAATTACCCAAAGAATGGAAAGATCGCTATAATGAAAACTGTAAAACACTAATGAAAGAAATGGAAAAATATTCCATGTTCATTTATTGGAAGACTCAATATTGTTAAAATGTCTATCCAAAGAATTAGAAAAAAGATCGTATAATTTATATAGCACCATGAAAGACTTAGAATAGCCAAAGCTATCTTAAACAAAAAGAACAAAACTGGAGCAATCACATTACTTGACTTCAGATCTTGCTACAGAGTTGTGGTAAACAAAACAGCATGGTATTGGCATAAAAACAGACACGTAGACCAATGGAACAGAACAGAGAACCCAGAAATAAATCCACACACCTATAGTGAGCTCACTTTTGACATGGTGCCAAGAACATACGCTAGGGAAAGGAGAGTCTCTGAAATAAATCGTGCTGGAAAAACTGGATATCCATATGCCGAAGAATGAAACTGGACCCCTGTCTCTCACCATACACAAAAGTCAAGTCAAACTAGATTAAAGACTTAAATCTAAGACCTCAAACTATGAAACTACTACAAGAAAACATTGGGGAAAATCTACAGGATATTGGTCTGGGAAAATATTTCTTGAGCAATAACCCACATGCACAGGCAACCAAAATTCCCTGTTTATAAGTAGTAGATAAATGTGAAAAATTTATGGGTATTCCATCTTGGTTTTTAATGTCAGTGTTCACATGGTCAGGATCATAGACATCTATTGGAATTTCATATAAAAAAAAAAGAGCCAGGAAACAAATGTAGGTATGTATTTGCTGTCTGTAGATATGTTCTTGAATTTATGATTAGAAAACTAAATGAATCAGGGTTACATTGTTGCATTATTATACATTTATGCAATATTTTTGTTTGGTCAGTAATAAAATGAATAAATTGATGCCTTTGGTGAACAAAACAGTAATTTTAAACAATTTAAGAAATATAAGAAATCAAGTATGCCACAGAGATGTATTTACACATGTTTTCCAAAAGATTTTATGGCTTCTACTAAATTTTTTGTGATTTATTCAAAAATCGTATTTCTTTGTTAAATACTTTGCGCTTATCTGAACATAACGGGGTTAAAGGTTTGTCTACCAAAAGTTATGCACATTTTCATGGTTTAGCATGATGGCTGTTCCCAGTGGAATTTTATCCCTTAGTTTCCCTTGAAGCTAGGTATGACCTTGTAAATAATTCTGGAATGTGAGAGGAAGTGATGTGTTTAAGTTCTAGGTACGACTTTTAAGAAGCAATGGTGCCTGTCTCATACACCTAGAGCCAGGTCATAATGTTGAAGCCTTTAGGACAGAGCAGAGTCACAGTTTAGAAAAAGTTTGGGTCCCTAAATTATAGCATGAGGAAGAGTCTCCACCAACCAGGAGCACACACTTAACGACTGAGAAATAAACTTCAATTGTATTAAACTGCTAAAATTTTGATTTTATTACTTTACCTTACCTTACCCTAAATAATATAATATTCCTATTTGATACTTTACTCTTTTACTAGTGCCATCATGCCTTATATAAGTAGTTACAAGTTCGAAATACTGTTATTAGAGAGGGATAAAAACAATTTTTATATTGTCTGATGCTTAAGTAATTTCCAAAAGACAGCATACCAGTTATAAACATACCAAATATTTTTAGAGAATTATTTTTGCCAATATTATGATCTGTGTTCATAGATTTCTGAGGATTATAAATTTCTTCTTTTAGCAAAAACTGACTTGCAAAATGAACAAATACAGTTTGTAATAAATTTGACCTTGCCAAGTAAGATAATTTTTTTCTTATCTTTCAATACTATGGAATTCATTTTGAAAAAGATTAAGTGAATACCATAAACAGAGCTAACATTTTATTTTCCTTTCCCTCTTTTTTTAAATCTTGGTCAGTAGCGTGTAAATATGTATTGTTACATAGCAAGTAAAGTAAAAGAAAACTAAAATAGAAAAAGAGCCCATCGTTTAATAGTGTCAAGTACCATACACCTTAAGTAGAGGAAACCATTTCAGGTTCTAGTAAAAAAAAAAAAAGTGATTCATGGCCAGGCGCGGTGGCTCACGTTTGTAATCCCAGCACTTTGGGAGGCCGAGGCGGGCAGATCACGAGGTCAGGAGATCGAGACCACGGTGAAACCCCGTCTCTACTAAAAATACAAAAAAATTAGCCGGGCGTGGTGGCGGGTGCCTGTAGTCCCAGCTACTCGGAGAGGCTGAGGCAGGAGAATGGCGTGAACCCGGGAGGCGGAGCTTGCAGTGAGCCGAGATCGCGCCACTGCACTCCAGCCTGGGCGACAGAGCGAGACTCCATCTCAAGAAAAAAAAAAAAAAAAGTGATTCATGTAACTTTCTCTGCGTGTGCACATGTGAATACACATGCACATGCTTGTTCAGAGACAGGAAATTATAAAAGGGGGTATAGTGGTAAGAAAAGAATGAGAGAATTCCATTTAGAGATTATTCACTGAATTCATCAGTTAACACATCTGTTATTCTCTTACTGTCTTTTTGGAGTATAAACCAAAATTTTGAAATACCCTCACTATTTCTAGAGGTATGTATTGTAAAGCAGTGATATTTCTGGCATATCATCAATCATATGAAAACATTTTATGATAGAAACAAAATTCAACACTTTCCAAGAATGATAGTTATATGCCTTTGATTTATTTTTATTTTTATTTTATTATTATTTATTTTTTTAATTTTATTATTATTATACTTTAAGTTTTAGGGTACATGTGCACAACGTGCAGGTTTGTTACATATGTGTACATGTGCCATGTTGGTGTGCTGCACCCATTAACTCATCATTTAGCATTAGGTACATCTCCTAATGCAGTCCCTCCCCCCTCCCCCCACCCCACAACAGGGTGGGAATTGAACAATGAGAACACATGGACACAGGAAGGGGAACAGCACACACTGTGCCTTTGATTTTACTAAAGCCAATAAAAACCCTGACACTGATGGAGAGCCACTGTAGAGATTCCATAAACAGGGACCTGTGGATATTGTACCATACTGAGATGGGAAGTTTCTGAAACAAGAGGGTATAGAGGGAACAGAAGGCAACCGGCCAAGCTAATAGGTTATTTTGTGCAATTATTTGCTGAATAATGTCCATACTTATGAAGAAGTACAAATACTTGATAAAAACTGATCTTGGTGTATATAGTAGCCAGAAATATTTACTCTTTGGTCTACCTTCATATGTTTTCTGAACACGGGAGTAGAAATAAGGAGAAGGAAAAGTCACATTGCTTTTAACTTATACTTTAAGTTTTAGGGTACATGTGCACAAAGTGCAGGTTTGTTACATATGTGTACATGTGTCACATAAAAATATGTTCTAAAAATAATTTTTAGGCCGGGCTTGGTGGCTCACGCCTGTGGTCCCAGCACTTTGGGAAGCCGAGGCGGGCGGATCACGAGGTCAGGAGATCGAGACCATCCTGGCTAACACGGTGAAACCCCCGTCTCTAATAAAAATACAAAAAATTAGCCGGGCGTGGTGGCGGGCGCCCATAGTCTCAGCTACTCGGAGAGGCTGAGGCAGGAGAATGGCGTGAACCCGGGAGGTGGAGCTTGCAGTGAGCCGAGATCGAGCCACTGCACTCCAGCCTGGGCGACAGAGCGAGACTCCGTCTCAAAAAAAAAAAAAAAGAAAAAAATGTTTAGGTGAATGTATAGTGAATCTAATTTTCAGCATGATGGGTTTGCAGTGCACAACACATCTAGGTAGAAGTTTTAGCTGTCTGGTTTTAAACTGGTCAGTTGAATATCTTAATACTGGGAATTAAATGAAGTGCATTTCAGCCATATAACATTCATTATTTTTATTACATTTTATTTTATCATGTTATGACATAATTTCTGTATGTGTATTTTTGTTCACCCTAAACTTGTACTCCACACTAGAGGGGCTAACTAGCTGAATGAATCAAAGAACGTGAGTTTTCCTGATCCTATGATGTAGATACCCTTACGTAATATCTCCAGCCGATCAGGCAAGTTCTAAAATAATATCGGGACTGTCTACCACTACCAAACTAAGCCTTCGTGATGAATACTTTTTTCCTCAAAATAGGAAATAAGAAAGTTTTGTTGTTCTTTGTATAGTTTTCATCTTTTGCTTATTTCTCAGAACTCTTTTAAGTTAGCTAATATATGTAAATTTATTGACAAAGAAGAGAAAAAGAATGTGCATAGATTTCCTTAAATTAAAATTTTCAAATTTTACATTTTATTGTAAATTTCTTGAGGGTAAAAATTATATTTTTTATATAAAAATATGCCAGTTTTCAATTTGTTATCTTTCTATTGTTTCAAGGTTATCTCCTGGGTCACATAAAAACACAATCCTGGTGTGGTTACGTCCATATCTCTTTCTCCAGGTGTTGTGCTAAAAACTCTTGACTGTAAATGAGTCCATGTCAATCAGCAATCCAAACTAAAAAGTCATTTTGTAATCATTCTTTAAATAGGTAAAAAAATAACCCACTAATTGTTCTATTAAGCTTTCACCCCCTTTCCCTAGAATTATCTAGCAGGATGCTGTTATGTCTCTCTCAGTGTAGGCACATTATGTCAATATGACTGATGGCAAACAACTTGCTTGGCACACTCAATGTTTGCTCTCTGTTTTCCCTACAGTCTTTGGCAGTTTGTTATCTTGAACTCCATTTGTAAGCTTTAAAATGGAGAAGTGCCAAAAGTATGTCTGATATCATTCATATATATATATTTTTTAATTTCAAAAAATGAAAAATGGGCAAATATTTGGAAGACCTAATGAGAACATGCCCTTAAAGTCTTCACGGAAATCAAGAAAAAAGAAAGCCAATGAAGGCTGAAGTTGCCAAAATAATTGTTTTCTTCTCTTAATATAATAAGTTGATTAAGGGAGAATATAATTTAAATGTTTAATATTTTTTAGAGGGATACCACAATCCTTGCCTATCCAAAATTAATTAAAAATTAATGCAGCATGGACAATTATATTCGAGTAAGGTAGCTATTTTTGGTAACATTTTGTTTTTTCATTGTTCAATACCAGAAGGGGGAGAAGAGCGAAATATATCACATTAGATCATCAGATTTCTAGGCAATGTCTTCTTATCTTTTGTAATGGTCAATTTAGTTCTAAAATTCAAAAGTATGTGATAGTTTTTTTTTGTTTTTAACACAATAATTGCATTATTCTTACCGTGTTCCACAACATATTTTTATCTGGGTTTGGGGTACATAGCAAGGGAATTAGTGTTAAGATCTTTATTATACTTATATATATATTCCACCCTTCTTTATACTACAACAAAACGAATATGTATTATGCTGTTTGTTACAATTTGGAGGTAAGCAGTGAGACAGAGCTATATATTTCCATAGTAGTGGTAACTTTGTTTAGTCATTACAATTCAGGATTAGAGGGGTCTTAGAAACATGGGAGTTAATATATGTAGAGTTTAGAGGGTGTTGAAACTTAACTACCTAAGTCATAATAAATGCATAGATAAAATGTAATGCTAATTTTGAAATTAATAATACAAAACAAATTGAACCAGAGAGCAGAGTTCAGTAATCAGTATACTTTCTTTAAAGGTAAATCACATGCAAACCAAAAGATAACCAGAAAGTTGATGGTAGGAATAGAATCAGAGTAAGGGGTGTTGATCAGATGATTTTAATGACTAGTCTTATGGAGCTATGGAAGTCTAATGAACTCATATCACCTTAGAGTCATAGTGGCCGTGAGTACCAGACAATTCCTTTTATAGTTCAGCACATCCTTTCCACTGAAAAGTGCTATAGACCAACTGATATTTCTTTATTGATGATTCACTTTCAATAATCACAACAATTGTCATCCTCCTTTTGATTAATAAATTATTTCTTGATCTATGACCAAGCCCTCACTGAGTTCTTTTAGAGTTTTAGTCTAAGAATTATTTGGCCTCTTTAATATGGTTCATAATATCTTTGCTCTTATCTTTGTAGGCATAAGTAGTCTATCCTTTTTCTAAATCTTGGAAAGGCACCTCATTACTGCGAGTATAATACTAGCTTCATATTTAATCTCTCATATGAGTTATTCTGCACCCCCTCATCAGTATGTTCCTTTTAAAATACAAGTTTGACACCATATGTTCTCACTCATAAGTGGGAGTTGAACAATGAGAACACATGGACACCGGGAGAGGAACATCACACACTGGGGCCTCTTAGGGGGTGGGGGACAAGGGGAGGGAGAGCATTAGGAGAAATACCTAATGCATATGGGGTTTAAAACCCAGATGATAGGTTGATAGGTACAGCAAACCACCATGGCACATGTATACCTATGTAACAAACCTGCAGGTTCTGCACATGTGTCCCAGAACTTAAAGTAAAATAAAAAATACAAATAAAAATAGAACACAAGTTTCAATGTTTATGTCCCTTCAAGTTTGAGATTCTATTGTGTTCTCTACTGATGTGGTTCCTATACTGTCAGTAATTTCCTATTGTTTGTAGCAAGGATAACAGGCACGTACCATTTCATATTGCCCTTATCTTAAAACTCTATTTCTTGCAAAGATTGAATGTGGTCTCAGAATTCTTGTCAATGTAGTTTACTAGATTTGGCATTTGAAATAAAACCAATAGGCCATCTCTGGCCTGTAGGACAAAGTATTGGTTTTTAACCTGACATCAACACAATTCATATTCTGCTCTTACTTTAACTTATACAATTAAATATGATGTTAGCTCCATTTTTTTTGTAGATGCTTTTTATTGGTTTGAGAAAGTTCACTTTCATTCCTGATATGGAGATTTTTATTTATTTTTGTCAGAAACGGGTGTTGGAATTCTTCAAAGGCTTTTTTTGCATTTATTGAGATGGTCACATGGCTTTTATTTTTTAAGTCTTTTAATTCACTGATTTTTTTTTGAAGATATAAAGCCAACCTTGCATTTGTGAGAAAAACTCAACTTGGTCATGATGTATTATCATCTCAATGTATTGTAAAATTTGATTTGCTAAAATTGTGTTTAGAATATTTGCAGCTACATTTATGAGGGATATGGTCTGTTGTTTTCTTTTTCTTGTTTTCTTTTCTTGTAATATATTTTGTTTTGGTATCAGAGTAATCCTTGCTACATACAATGAGTATTTCATCTTCTTTAATTTTTTGGAAGAGTTAATGTAGACTTGGCATTATTTTCTTCATAAACGTTAGGTAGAATCACCAGTGGAAATATTTGGATCTCTAGTTTTCTTTTGGGAAAGATTGTTAAATACAATTTCAATTTATATAATACACACAGCTGTCTGAGTTATCTATTTTCTCTTTATTGAGTTTGGTAATTTATGCCTTTTAAGGAAATTGTCTATTTTATCTAAGTTGTAAAATTTATGGGCATTAAGTTTTTAATAAAATTCCTTTATTAATTTTTAATACATATGAAATATGCCATGATATCACCTCACTCATTACTTTTTCTGCTATATTAAAGATAATTAAAAAATAAAAATATTGCAAGAATTAGTTTTTCTTCCATTGAAAGAATTGTTAAAATTGGGAAAGCCTTCAGAATTGCGAGAGAAAATGAAGAGTCAGACCTTGGAGAATGTCTCTAAGCAAGTTCAAAAATCATAGACCCACTTTCTCTCTGTTTCTGATAAGTTTGGGCTGAACAACACTTGTGCTTTGCTTTCTTGGGGTGGCCTGGTGTGAACCCAAGCCCCCAGAGAAGCTTGCTGAATAGAAGGATGTCAGTAGAGGGGTAAGCTCTCACAGATTTCTGCCCATCCAGTATGGTACATGAAAAAGCACAGTAAAGTTGCCTAGAGTCTAAGTGAGAGAGGTGAAAAAGGAATGGTGAGTAAGCTGGAAGACTTCACCTGGCATAATTGGTGTGATGAAGATAGCGTATGGCTGGCATCAACCTGGTGATCAAAGGGTAGATAATACACCAGAGGTCAATGCAAGCCATCAAAGGTTGGTGAGGAATGTGCATCTTGATAGAGGTCAGTAGATGATGGAGGATTGCTATAGACCAGGCTGGCCTTCTTCTCAATTTTAGAGGGATAAGTAAGCTGCCTGGAATTTAGATTATCCCTAGGTAGGATAAGTATATGAAATGAGACTGAGTATATCCTGAATTTTAGAGAATGGGAGTTCAAGAGTTGGTAAAGTTCAATTTTAAGGAGAAAAAGTTTAGATTACATCTGATCTGAGTTTCAGGGATGTGAAATTCACTTTCAGAGGACACAGAATTCAAGCAAACAAATGGTCATATTTTTGTCCGCATTTTACTCTGTCTCCCAAAAGCATTTGAGACACTTCTTTAGCAGGGTCATTACACTTTTCCTGTAAAGTGCTAGGTGATGATATTTTAGACTTTGGCTGCCAGTCTCTGTTGCAACTATTCAACTTTTCTGTTTTAGCAGAAAACTGATTCTTAGCTCAGGAGCCGTCCAAAAACAGGTAGGGGTAGAAGGTTGGAGGGTGTGGGTGGGAGGACGGTCAGATTTGGCTCACAGTCCACAGTTCGGCTGATTCCTTTTTACTAGGATTCCACACTATATGCCCACATTTTTTCTTGTTCCTTCCTTGTCAGTCTCTTTGCTGGCTATTCTATCTCTACTACATTTCTCATTGATATCAGCCCTCTTGCTTCTGCTTATAAAACTCTTCCCTAGCTGATGTCATTCATTCCTATAGACTTTTATTTTCTTCAATTCTACACTTTTAGAATTTTGGTAGAGAGACAGATTAATTACAATCCCAAGTTTATAGCTATTTATCATTGTTAATTTATGTAAGGAACTGCAGTTTAAATTTTATTGTTAATTTCTTTTCCATTGTATTTCTGCCATCTATGGTCCTCATCTCCATTCTGCTGGCATTTCTAGATAAATGACCTTATCCTCCGGAAAGAATGACAGTTTTACATTTTCCTTTTCAATCTTTATAACATCTATGCATTTTCCTTTTTTTATAGGATTATCTGGGTACTGGGTTTGCCACTTACCGGTTGTATTAGTTAGGGTCTAATTGGTAGATAGAAACCACAAAAAATTTTTTGAATTTAAAGATAATTTTAAAAAGACACAGTTAATATAAGAAATTATTAACAGGATATTAGACTAACAGGAGATTGACTAGAAGTAAAAACACTAAAAAAAACCAAAAAACAAAAAACAAATAGAAGAATAGTAGGTATAGGAAACAGCCACTTCCCCCTGGGTATGAAAAACAATATCTAAGGAATAAGAAAGATCAAATCTGGATGCCCCTTCCCATCCTGAGACAGTCTGGATTTCACTGGAGACAGTGCAGCAGTAGCTCACTGCATGGCAGAGATGTTCACAAGACTGCAAGGACACCCAAGGGGATTCCAGAAAAGTTCCAGGGAAAGTCATCCACCGGGAGCTGCCATGTTGGCAGCATTTACTGAGAAGCCCCTCTCTGAGCTGCTGGGGGAAGCTGCTCTGGAGAGCTTCTGTACTTTGGAACTCACTGTGAAGCTGCCCCAAGGCGGTTCTCTAGAGAAGCCATGGATGGGGCGGTGTTGGGCTGGCTAGCAGGATTCTGTTGTGCAGCCACCCAAGAGGTCGCCCGGAGAAGCTGCTCACGGTAGGTCCCATGCTGGTGATCCTTTACCAAAAAGCCTTATAAGAGGAAGCTGGTAGCAGCTGTCCATGGCGAATTGCCATGTGCTGCTCTCTGGTAGGTGTTGCTGGAGGCATGTGCTGCAGAAGCCACACATACCACAGGAGCCTGGTTCTGCAGAGGCTGTGCTGCATATGCTACAGGGGCTTGTCCAGTGCAGCATACCAGAACCAGGACGAGAAACCCTTTCTCTTCCAGTGTGTCTTCTGCACCTTCTACTGACAAAGTTTAATACTATGCAGCTGCAAAAGAAAAAATTTAGAGTGTTATGGGCTGAATTGTGTCTCCCAAAATTTGCATGTGGAAGTTTCAACCCCTAGTACCTCAGGATGGCACTGTGTCTGGAGATAAGATCTTTAAACAGGTAATTGAGGCTAGCTGAGTTCGTTAGAATGACAGCTGATCCAATATGACTAATGTCCTTATAGGAAGAAATTAGGACGCAGACATGTACAGAGAGAAGACCATGTAATGACACAGGGAGAAGACAGCCATCTGCAAGCCAAGGAGACAGGCCTCAATTAAACCAAGCCTGCCAACACCTTGATCTCAGACTTCTAGCCTCTAGAACAGAAAAGAAATTCCTGTTGTTTAAGTTGCCCTGCTTGTGGTACTTTGTTATGGAGACTATAGAAAACGAATACCCAGGGTCTGTTTCTATCCTGAATACCAGGCAATGGAGAGTAGATTTGAAGCTGAGACATTACAAATTGGTAACTGACACACTAGGTTTATAAGCCTGAGAAACTTTGAAAATCCCCGAACCTGCTTTCTTATCTGTAAAAATGGGATTCTTGCCAAAATTGAAGGCTCTTTTCAAACTCTTAAGAATTATTTCCACTTTGTCTCTGGCTATCAACCTCTTGACAGGGACTTCCTTATTCACAGAAGCAGTGTCAGGTAGAGCTCAATCTTTGAAATCAGAAAAACCTGATCATTTTAGCACTTACAGGCTCTGTGACCTTGGCCAAGTCACATAGTTCTCTGGTCCTCGCTTTCTTCATATGGAAATTGAGGGTTCTAATATTTACCTCATTGTGATGAGGTGAGGATGAAATGAGAGAATATAAATAGAACACTTAGTTCTGTGCTTGATGCATAATTAGTGCTGGGTAAATTGCAGATATTATTTTTGTAATTTCAATATCTAAAGAGATGACTGTCTCACATGGTATGTGAAACTTGTGTTTGTTAGAATGAACTGATGGGAGCCGTTCAATGGGAGAACTTCAGACATAACAACTGGCAGTGTGTGTGTGTGTGTGTGTGTGTGTTAGAGATAACAGTTTCAGACAGAGAAAGAATCTACTTGGTACCTTTCAAATCACAAAAATGTTCCGGCTTGCTTACAGTGAAGCAGTTGCAGATGATCACCCAAGATCATTACTTTTCTATCATTAAAATAGAAGGTAGATGTCATTGAATAGCCATCTACAGGAGCCTGGTTCTGCAGAGGCTGTGCTGCATATGCTACAGGGGCTTGTGAAGAAAGAAAGAAAATCTTAAAATAAACACAGAAATCATTCAGAGTTCACTCAAAAGAGTGAGAAGCTGGAGAAAATACAGTCATTTTAAATCCCTGAGAAAGGAACTAGCAACAAAGAGCAGGATATCCACCAAGCCTCAACTTGTTTTCAGAAAATCCCTAATTAAATCACGAAATTGAAATCTGACAGACAACACAAAATCTGATTTTAATGACTTTGTCAACCCCACAGCTTTTGTTTTGCAGGGCAGTTTTAATATGGGCTTTCCCACTATTTTATATTTTAGAATCTTTCTTCTTATGATAATGCATCAGGAAACGATAAGTTTATTTTAAATCTTACATCTTAAATAAGGTCAAGCCAGGTCTTATGTCTTCAATAAAGCGACTGTTTTCAGCTGAACTTGTGTATTAGTGTAGAGGCGTTAAGTAAACACAAGACTTTTCAACACCGGAGCAGGAAGAGAAAACAAACTAAATATTTAGATTTCTAATGCTAAGTTAACAGAACCAAAATTTTTAAAATTAAAAATGTTGCCACTAATTTTTGCTCTCAAGGAGCAGGGAGTCACACACACGCACACAATTACAAGATTGACTGCTTAATACCCTCTTAACCACAGAAAGTGATTCTGTTTATGTTAGGAAAAAGAAGCCAAGCAGAAAGGTCATTATGTTGCGTCTGCAGCTTTCACTCCTAATATGTGACTCTCATTTATAAGTAGAGGGAAAAATCGATAATCCTTTTAAGTTGCCTTAGATTCCAAGTGGAAAATGCTTTCACCCACTGCACTGTGGTGACTTAAAGCCACCACTGTGAGATATTATGCAATGTTGTTTCACCAAGAATCCCAACTTACTTCAGTAGCTTTTAATTGTGTTGTTGAGCTGTCTTGGCTTGTGAGTAAAATGAATGCTGTCACTGCTTTCTGAAAGTTTAACTCTTTTATTTATCAATTGTTCTTTGTCATCTTCTTGATAATTTATTTTGATTTTATAAAAGTTACCTGGAAGGCCAGAGTAGTTTAAGAAACACAGGTCTTGCAACCCAGGAGTGAAAACCTTCAAGCTTTTAATTTAGTTATGTTCATTTAATATTTACTAAGTACCAACCATACATAAGGTCTCATGCATGCATTAAGTGACAAGAAATGAGTAAGAAAATTTGTTTTCAAGAAGCTCTAGTTAAATAGGGAGAATGAGTTAAGAATACAAATGTCTATAATTTGAAGTTCTATGTACATGTCATAGAAGAAGAAGAAAACTTTGTTTTGGATTCAATGATTCACTGGGTGTGGTAGCTAATGCCTATAATCCCAGCACTTTGGGAGGCTGAGGTAGGAGGACTGCTTGAGCCCAGGAGTTCAAGACCAGCCTGGGCAGCAAAGCGGGACTCCTTCTCTACGAAAGAAAAGAAAAGAAAAGAGAAAAGAAAGAGAAAACAAAGAAAAAAGGAAGAAAAAGGAAAGAAAAGAAAAAAGAGAAAGAAAGAAAGAAAGAAAGAAAGAAAGAAAGAAAGAAAGAAAGAAAGAAAGAAAAAAGAAAGAGCCAGCCAGTCAGGTGTGGCAGCACATGCCTGTAGGCCTAGCTACATGGGAGGCTGAGGTGGGAGGATTGCTTGAGCCCAGGAGGTCAAGGCTGCAGTGAGCCCTGACTGCACCACTGCACTGCAGCCTGGACAACAGAGTGAGACTCTATCAAAAAAAAAAAAAAGTGCAAATATTCAAAGAAGCTGTGTTTATGTTAGGGGGAAGGAAAAAGGCTTCACGGGCCTTAAAGAAAGGTGGATATGTGAAACAAAGATGCAGATACATATGGGAGTAAGTGAATTCATGAGTCAAAGTGAAGGTGGGATTAAAAACCAGACCTGCCCCACGCCGGAGCCCAAGCAATAGAAGCAGATGAATTTCAAAAGCAGTCACAGGTCAGGTGGTGAAGGGTTTCATATACAGTATTTTCCTGCTAAAATTAGTAACATGATCAAGTCACAGGGCCAGAAGGAAGATTACTCTGGTGGTAGACTAGGACTACTGTGGCCAATAGGCATTGAGAAGAGAGAATAAGACCAAGATACAAAGTGTAATTTAGACATCAGATACTTTGGATATAAGAATATTGTATGTTGATTAGTTAAGGATGTAACTAGTCTCCTGGAACAAATAGTGAATTAATACCCAAAAGCATGGGTTCAAATCCTGTTTCAGCTATGAAATATGTGGGCTTAGTAAGAATAAATAAATAAGTGCCAGTTATGTACTCCCTGTAACACAGCAATTCTTTAAATAGGCATCAGTAACTTCATTGGACAGATTAGGAACCAAGGCACAGAGAATGTAGGTAACTTGCCAAATGTCAGAGAATTGATAAGTAGCAGCATTTTAGGATTTGAACAAAGCATTTCTGACTAAAGCCTGTGTTCCTCCAAACCTAGGTTTGAATTAATTCCTCCCTTGCGTTAGTTAGCTCCATGACTTTTTCACATTCTTAACACCTCAGTTTCTTTATCAATAAAATGGGGATAATAACCACAAACCTGCTGGATCCTTATCAAAATTAAATTAAAATGACTCTACGGTAGTTCAGGCTCCATAAACTTAGTTTTTAAAGAAGAAAGAAATTAAAGAGTTTATAAAAGAAGTTATACAAAACTTGTTTAATGATACTTTCTTGTTTCCCAAGAAAAGGTTTACTATTTGCCAGTGATTAAAAAGGAACTTAATTTTTATTTTAATCCTTGTTACTGCTCTATAACCCATCTCTAGTTCTCATTATTTATTCCCCCAGATTTTTTTATAGTTTCTCTACTGCAGGCTATATGCTGTATATCAAGCAAAATCCTGTAATATCCCTAAACGTAAACATGTGAATGCTCTGAGCATGTGTAGTGTAAGCACACTCAAAGTACTGCATTAATATTGTATATTAAATATAACTCACTTTACTCTTTATAGTGAAAGATTAGGTGACACTGAATTGATTTTCCTTCTCACTTACTCCGTTTCCATATGCTTTGAGAGTGCATATTTCCAGGTGGTTCTGGTAGAAAATTAGATATATACTATGGAGCAATGTATTAAATATATAAATATCAACATACACGTATTTTCAAAATGTAGTGTCCATAAAAAATAAAAAGCATTTTTATTGAAAACCCAATTTATACACACTAAAATGTATGTGCAATCAAAACATGCATTTTGAAAGGACACATACAAACAAAATCATGTTAAATCCATTAGAATATTTGTCTGTTGTAGGGGGAAGGGCATAGACTTTGGGAATATAATGGTGCTATAGTTTGGATATTTGATCCTCCAAATCTCATGTTGAAATTTGACCCTCAGTGTTGCAGTGGAGCCTAAGTGGGAAGAATTTGGGTCATGGGGACAGATCCCTCATGAACAGATTAATGCCCTCCCTGGGGGAAGTGAGTGAGTTCTCATTCCATTAGTTCCTATGAGAGCTGGTTATTAAAAAGAGCCTGGCACCTTCCTCTCATCTCTCTCTCTTGCTCCCTCTCTTAGCATGTGATCTCTGCACATGCTGGCTCCCTTTCTTCTTCTGCCTGGAAGCAGCCTGAAACCTTCACCAGAAGTACACCATGCTTCTTGTACAGCCCGCAGAACCATAAGCCAAATAAACCTCATGTATATATCATTTGTGTTGCCATAGAGGGATACCTGAAGATGGGTAATTTATATATTTGTATATATATATAAATTAAGATATGTAAAATAATATATACATAATATATATTATATATCACATATAATATAATTTATATTATATATTATATAATTATATAATATATAATATATATAATTATATTATATATTATATAATTTATACATTATATAATTTATGTCTATATCATATATTATATAATTTATATAATTTATATTATATATTATAATTTATATTATATATTATATAATTTATATTTATATTATATAATATATAATATGATATATAATATAATATAATATGATATATATATCATATTATATATTATATATGATATATATTACATATGATATTATATTATATATTATATCATATATATTATATATGATGTAATTTATATTATATATTATATATAATTATATATAATATATATATTTATATATTTATATATAAATATATTATATATTATATATAATTATATATATTTATATTTATAATTATATATAATATATGTTATATATTTATATTATATATGTTATCTATATTAATGTAATATAATATATATATTATTTTACATATCTTAATTTATATATATACAAATATATAAATCACCCATCTTCAGGTATTCCTCTATGGCAACACAAATGATACACATATGAGGTTTATTTGGCTCACAATAAGACACTGCTATGGGTCATGCACTGGCTGTATAAAAATGGAGAAAACATAACCTATGCCTTCAAAATAATAGCAGTGTAGTTGAAAAAACAGAGAGTTAAATCAAATATTTAGGTAGAGAAATACCATAATAAAGGTATACACTGAGTGGTAGGGCAATAGAGAAGAGGAGATTCAGAATAAGACAACATTTCTTGGATGAGAAGATACTTAACTGTTATGATGTAGACTCAGTATGAGACAGGATGCAAAGTTCCAGAATAACGTGTCTGTTTGAAGAAAGTTGCCAAACTCCTGCTTATGGCTATTGCAAAAATTAGAACTAGTAACTGAGTATTAAATTCTCCATTTTAAGATTTAATTTTCTAATAATGCTTTTTTAGTTTCTAAAATATATAGCTATGTGACAAAACTGCCTATAAGACTCCCAGATCTGACCCACTTTCAAAGTACTTTTCTATGTCATTTATTTCACTCCGGTTTGCTGAGAAAATCAGTTGACTAGTGTGAAGTTAATTTTGTTTTTGATAAGGTTAAAATGACTTCTTTTTTGGGGGCCTTGAAATCCCTGGGAACTATTTTTCTAAACTCTGATTTAATCCATTTATATTTGGTCAGTGTTTGTGTTTCATCTTTTTGTTAAGTGATTTTAAACAAGAACTCATAATTTGTGCATATGTGTATTTATATATGATGTATATCAGCATATATCTCTTTTTTCCTTAAAAAGAAAATAAGAAAGATTATGTTTGTATAGGCTGCTATTAACCCAATATGTGAGCGTGATGTCGAAAATGTTTTTCCTTTACAGATTCTACTAAAATGGCAAGACTTTCCTGAAATAACATTTAGTATTTGTTTTTAAAACAAACCCCTGGGTTTATTTTGTAAAAACTCATGAATTTCTTTATTCATCTCGTATCCTTTTTAGGGCTGCTCTATGCCAAAGGAAATAAGATTAAAGCAACACAGGAAGAGTTCTGGTTGGCAATAAGACACAATGGATATATCTTGTGTGGGATTTGAAAGGAAGAATAGAAAAATCTACATGAGTACTCTTGGGGGAAAAGAATAAGTTAAAATTCTTAAACTCTTTTCAAATGATAAGTCAGAACTTAAAAAATAGTCTAGTCCTCAAATTGATAATAACTTAAATTTAGCTCCAAAGCTTCTTTAGAAAAGGAAGAAATCTAAGTCTTAAAAATCTTATAAAGCGCAGTGGCAATACTAAAGCTGGTATTGACAAAACACTTAAATAAATCTATTTCCTGAATGTTTACTTTTGTGGTTCAAATAGTTTAAGATGTAGTATACCCTGGGAATTTTCCTCTCTTTGCTTTAAGTATTAACGGTGCTTGAAATAAAATATGTTTATGATGAAACCTAAGAGAACAGATTTCTATTGAACCCTCCCCTCTGCCCCCAGTGCTCCCAGTCACTCTCCTCAGCTTCAGAATGCATCAAGGTTTAGAACTTGCTTTGATGTCAATAGAAACGCTGCGTTTTGCAGAGATACATGGGCATAGAGTGGAGTTAAGTTTAGGAAAGATGAGTGCTAGTGCCAAGAATGGGTATCTAACTTTAAAAGTATCAAGGTACACAAATGACATGACACAAATATCTTCTCCAAAATATATTCAAGACCCTTTAAGTCACACAGATTCACATTTTCTACCATCTCTCTGGAAACCTAATAACTAATAGTTTTGGATTTTCCTGTATGTCCATGGGTGCAAATCGGAGTTGCACTATTGAGGAATCTGTTTTGATAGGTCAGTTCATGTGAGCCAGTGGATTTTAATAACCGAAAAAATGAAATAAAAATGCTGTCAATAAAAACATAAAAATATTACATTGAAAAGTCTCTATGGCAGTTTGAAGACATTGTAGTCTCTTAAAACTGAATTAGCAAAAGAAGGCAGATGTTTTTTGCAAATTTTTGTGGCTTTACAAGAAAATAAGTAGTAATGATGCTGGCTACTTTGAGTAAAGAACATTAAGAATACCTCTCTGTGTGTATGTGTATTTGTTTCAAGCAAAGTGTAAAATTCACACCTTCTCTAGAATGTCCGGATGGCCTGGCCAATGCCTGGCAAGTTTTCAAAGAATGTTTGGTGACGTGCTGTACTTTTGTTTTGTATGCTGCTTCTTTTGTATGTGCCAAAGTTCAACTTCGGTCTTGGTGTTTGGCCATAAATATCTCCTCAGCCTTGGATTTGGCTTCAGCTATTGTGATAATCAAATGGTGAATACCTACTACAGTGTCACTTTATTTAAAATTTCCAATAAATAATGATATCAATAAGCTTTTGATACCATAGATTATCATATATCTAATTTCAGAAACACAGAAAGTTATATTATTTGATTTTATATGCATTATAAATGAATAGAACATTCTAGATGTAAGTTGATGTGGAAAATTCCCTTAAATGTTTTCTATGTTGCAAATTCATCAGTAAGTTGATATGTATAGATGTTATTTCAAAGGTAAAATACTTCAATAATTAATGATCACTGTAAAATTGTGTGTTTATAGAGTGGTTAAGAATTTTAAGTAATTAAAGTAAGGGAACAGCACTTATAGCATTAAACCATTTTACAATATGTTTGATTTTTAATTATTTAATTTCAGTTAGAATAGCAATTAGGACAGGAATCTTTCAAGGAAAAGTCTTACTTGTTAATATTTTACAGCTTGTGAAAATGAATTAATAAGCAGAATGTCCTAACAAAGCATATTTAATTAAACCTGAAAACAATACATGCCATACAAACTAATTGCTTATAGTTCTGAATCTATGGAGACTAAACATTTAAATAAGTTTGTGAAAATCATTGCCATAAACTGCCTACCACTTTCAGTACTGAAGATAAAGAATTTATGAGATTTGGCCAAGCTGTGGATTTTAGCTATGAAGTTCCGTAAGGAAACACAAGAACAAAAGTCTTCCAGAATTATATTCTGTCCTGTATTATGTCAATAGTAATATTGTTAGAAGTATTCTATTTATATACTATGTATGGAATATAGAGAGGGGACTATTTTAAAAAGTTGGACAGCAAGATGAAATAATGACGAATTCTATGCTTCTGCCTTACTCATTGCTTAGAGATTCCTAAGTTTTACACAGTTGACATTACAGGGAGTCAGGCTGAAAATACATTTCTAGGCCCAGGACACCAAGAACAGTCACACTTCCCAGGCCTGAGGTGAAGTGGCACATTGCACCTGGATAACTATTACCTTGGGTGAGATAAGTAGCTCCACTTGCCAGAGCTGGACTGAGATAGCACCACCCGTTCTAGGGAAGCAGAGTAGAAGCTGAGCCGAGACATCCCACGCTACAGGCCAAACAACTGTAGAATCTTGCTTCCCTGAAGCTGGACTAGACCCCTAGCATCTGAGCTCCTGAGACATCCCCTGGAGAGCAAGAAGCAGCACAGCAATGACTCTATTCCCTGGGATGGAGTGGAATCATTGCTGTGTTGCTTCTTGCCTTCCCCAACTGGGCTCAAACAATAGCCATGCTCAGTCATTTTAGGGTGCTTGCTGCTGCTGCTGCACCTGGCCTCAACAGTTTGGGATACAGCTGAGCCCCATCATCCTAAGGTCTAGATTCACCGCTACATGATGTCTCATCTGCAGGGTCCCAAGTTGCCACTGAACCCTATTATCTCAGGCTCCTGAATTACAACTGTACCCTGCACTCCAGGCTTAAACCCACAGAACTCTTTCTCCCTTAGAGTGAGGCCAGGTCTGTGCTCTGCCATCCAGGGGTATAATACAACTATACCTCCTAGACCTGAGCTGCTACAGGGTGCATCAGAGTCAGATCCTTGTGCTGTGGGCACCCTACATCCAACTCTGACAGAGAAAGCCAACCTGCACCCTAAGATTTAGGTGCCACAATGGATTCACAAGACCCTAAGCCTAGGACCCTGGCTCCACAGCCACTCTGAGTACCTGCACCCAGAACTAGAACCATGGCAGCTGCTTGTAGGCCATATTAGATTTAATACTAAGAGAAATATCCCCATCTATATCTCTCCATTATGGGGAGTGCGGGTGGAGGTACAGAAAACCCCCAAATCCCATACCTCCAAAGATATTTACAATCTATGCCACCACTACTATTACCACAAATTTCTACCACTTAGGCCACTGAGACACCCACAGTTATTACTAATGTTGAATGCAGCTAAAGAATCTAAAAGACTACCCCTGTACATAGCTGTATGTGCAGGGGTAACGATACCTTTTCCAAATGGTGCTCTAAGACTCAACCACAGATGAAAGTATTTCTCTACAAAAGTCACTCTAGAAAATCCAAAAAAGGTGATTGTCCTATCAGATGCATAGACATCAACATAGAAACACAAGAAACATGGAAAAGCAAGGAAATATGACACAACCAAAGGAACATAATAATTTTATTGTATTAGATTCCAATAAAAAGGAAATCAACAAATTGCCATAAAAGGAATTCAAAATAGTGATATTCGGGAAACTCAAGGAAACCCAAGAAAATACAGACGGTTCCTAGGAAGACACTTCATGATATGAACATGAAATTCATCAAAGACATAGATATCATAAAAGAAGAATCAAACAGATATCCTGCAGCTGAAGAATCCAATGAATGAAATATTTTAAATACAACAGAGAGCTTTAACTGCAGATTTGATCAAGCAGAAGAAAGAATTTCTGAACTTGAAGATAGGTCGTTTGAAATTATACACTTAGAGAAAATCAATATAAGAATGAAGAAGAGTCAAGAAGTCTACAAGATTTATGAAATGGCATTAAGCAAAGAAATACTTGTCTTATGGAATTTCCAGAAGGAAAATAGATTAAAAAGGCATAGAAAACTGATTTAATTTAAAAAAATGCTGAAATCTTTCTAAGTCTGGAAAGAGCTATGGACATTCAGATCAAGCAAGCTCAAAAGTCCCCAAATATGTTTAACCCAAAAAGGGCTTCTTTGAATCACATGTTAGTCAAATTGTTAAAAGTCAAAGACTCAGAATTCTAAAAACTGCAAGAGAAAAGCATCAAGTTACATATAAGGGAATGCCCATTAAACTAACAGCAGATTTCTTAGCAGAAACCTTACTCACAAGTAGAGAATGAAATGGTATATTCAACGTACTGAAAGAAAAAAGTTTGGCAGCCAAAACTACTGTACTCAGCAAAGCTATTCTTCAGAAATGAGGGAGGAAGGATGTCTTTCCCAAACAAGCAAAAATAAGAAATTAATCACCACTAGATCTGCCATACAAGAAACTTTCCTGTGCTTGAAAGTGAAAAGATAATCATCATCATCATGCAAATGTGCAAAAGTATAAAACTCACTGGTATAGCAGATTCACAAAGGAGAGTGAGAAAAGAGTCAGATATTACCACTACAGAATACCACTCAGCTGCAATGATAAATAATAAAAGAGAAAGAAAGGAAATAAGGATATACAAAACAACCAGAAAACAATTAACAAAATGACAGGAGTAAGTCCTCACCTCTTAATAATAATCTTGAATGTGAACAGATTTAATTCTTCACCTGACTATACTGTATGCTGCCTTTGAGAAGCTTATTTCACTGTAAAAACACATACAGACAAAAAGAGAAAGCATGGGAAAAAAAAATTCTGTGTAAATGGAAGCCAAAAATGAGAATGAGCAAGAGTAGCTATACTTAAAGAAAACAGTCATTGATTTAAAAACCATAAACAAAGAAAGTCATTATGTAAAAATAAAGGGATCAGTTCCACAAAAGGATATAACAATTGTAAATATTTAGGCTCCCTATACTACTGCACCCATACTACTGCACCCAGATATATAAAGCAAATATTATTAAATCTAAAGGGAGAGATAGACTCTAATGCAATATTAGTTGAAACCTTCAACACCCCACTCTAAGCGTTGGACAAATCATCCATACAGTAAATCAACAAAGAAGCATTGGATTTAAACCGCATGGTAGACCAAATGGACCTAACAGACTTTTACAGAAAATTTTATTGAACAGCTGCAGTATAGACATTCTTTTCATCAATGCATAAAACATTCTCCGGGGTAAACCACAGATTAGGCTACAAAACAGGAACAGAATATAGAATTTAGAAATAAGTTTATGCATTTTAATCTGTCTTTTGACACAGGTGCCATCCTGTGTCAAAGGGGAAAGGACATCCTCTTCAATACTCCATTAATGGCTGGGCCTGGTGGCTCACGCCTGTAATTCCAGCAGTTTGGGAGGCTGAGGCGGACAGATCATGAGGTCAGGAGTTCGAGACCAGCCTGGCAAATATGGTGAAACCCTCTCTCTACTAAAAATACAAAAATTAGCTGGGCATGGTGGCACGCACCTGTAGTCCCAGCTACTCAGGAGGCTGAGGCAGAAGAATCATTTGAACCCCAAAGGCAGAGGTTGCAGTGAGCAGAGATCGCACCACTGCACTCCAGCCTGGGTGACAGAACAAGACTCTATCTCAAAAAAACAAAACAAAACAAAACAAAACAAGAAAACAACAAAAAAACCTCCATTAATTTATTTACAACCTTTTGCCAGAGCCACACTATCTTGCTTCTTGTAACTTTGTAGTGAATTTCAAACTAGGAAGAATGAGTGCACCAACTTTATTCTTTTTTTCAAGATTGCTTTGCCCATTCTAGGTCCTTTGCATTGCCACATAAATTTGAGGAGTATCCTGTCAATTTCTGCAAGAAGAAAAGTAGTTAAGATTTGGATAGGTATTGTGTTGAATCTGTGGATAAATTTGAGGAATATTGCTATCTTAACCATGTCAGGTCTTTCAATTTATGAACATAATGCCTTTTCATTTACTTATGTCTTCTTTACTTCATTTCAACAATGTTTGTTGTTTCCAATGTACAAGTCTTAACACGTTTGTTAAAGTTATTTTTAAGTATTTTGTTCTTTTTTGAGGCAATTGCCAATGAAATTTTTCTATAAATTTTATGTCTGGAGTGTTCACTGCTATTAGATAAATACAGTTGGTTTTTGTATATGGGTCCTGCAATTTAGCTAAAGTCACTGATTAGTTTGAATAGCTTTTCAGGCGTGTGTGGAACCCTGAGGACTTTATTCATTTAAGATTAAGTCATTTGTGAGTATACATAGTTTTACTTGTTCCTTCAAACTCAGATGGCTAATAGTACTTTTAATTGCATTATTACCTGATTTTTTTTGTTTGCTTTCTTCTTGGTCAGCTTTTTGTTTGACCAGCTAGTATTGGTGCCTCAGGCAGTTGTAGTATTAAATAATTGCCATGGTATTTTAAAAAGTTAATTTTAAAAAATCAGCCTGATATAAAAGTCTGGCAGAGACACAACAAAAATAGAAAACTTTAGGCCAATATTTCTTATGAACATACATGCAAATATCATCAACAAAATATTAGCAGACTAAATCCAGCAGCATATCAAAACATAATACACCATGACCAAGTAGCCTTTATTCCTAGTATGCAAGGCTGGTTCAACATACACATATCAATAAATGTGATTCACCACATGAACAGAATTAAAAGCAAAAACCGTATGACCTCTTCAATAGATGAAAAAAAAGAGCTTTTGATAAAATCCAGCATTCCTCCATGATAAAATCTCTCAATAGGCTAGGAATCAAAGGAACATATCTCAAAATAATAAGAACCATTTATGATAAACCCACAGTCAACATTATACTGAATGGGTAAAAGCACAAATCATTTCCCTTGAGAAGTGGAACAACCATTCCTATTCAGCTAAGTACTGGAAGTCCTTCTCAGAACAATCAGGCAAGAGAAAGAATTAAAAGGGGTCCAAATAGGAAAAGAGAAAGTCAAACTATCTCTCTTCACTGATTATATGATTCTATACCTAGAATATCCAAGAACTCTACCAAAAGGCTTTTAGAACTGATAAACAATTTTAGTAAACTTTCAGGACGCAAAATCGATGTACAAGTATCAGTAGCATTTCTATGAATGAACAATATCCAAGCTGAGAATGAAATCAAGGACACAATCCCACTTACAACAGTCCCAAAGAAAATGAAATAAACAAATGGCAAAACATTCCATGCTCATGGATTGGAAGAATTGATATTGTAAAAATGACCATTCTCTCTAAGGAAATTTACAGATTCAACACTATTCCTATCAAAGTACCAATGTCATTCATCGCAGAATTAGGAAAAAAAGATTCTAAAATTTATATGGAAGCAACAAAGAGTCTAGCCAAAGTAATGTTAAGCAAAAAGGACAAAGCCAGAGGCAGCATACTATTTGACTTCAAACTATACGAGTCTACAGTAACCAAAACAGCGTGGTAATGGTACAAAAAACAAACACATGGGCCCATGAAACAGAGTAGAGAACTCAGAAATAAAGCCATACACCTACAACCATCTGATATTCAACAAGGCTGACAAAAACAAGCAATGGGGATAGGACTTCTCATTCAATAAATGGTTCTGAGACAACTGACTAGCCATATGCTCAATATTAAAACTAGACGCCTACCTTTCATCATTTGTAAAAATTAATGCAAAATAGATCAAAGTTTGAATTTAATACCTCAAACTATAAAAATAATGGAACACAACCTAGGAGATACTCTTCTCAACATCAGCCTTGGCAAATAATTTTTGGCTAAGTGCCCAAAAGCCATGGCAACAGAAACAAAAATTGACAAGTGGAACCTAATAAAACTAAACAGCATTTGTACAGTTAAAAACCAACCAAACAAAAAAAGTATGAACAGAATAAACAGACAACCTACAGAATTGAAGAAGATATTCACAAACTATGCATCAGACAAAGGTTTAATATCAATATCAAGAATCTGTAGGAAACTTAAGTCAATAACAAAAAAAGACAACAAGAACATCACTACAAATGGGCAAAGATAGTGCTGGGCAAACAGGATATCCATATGCAGAAGAATGAAACTAGACCCCTATCTCTCACCATCTACAAAAATAAAATAAAAATCGATTAAAAACTAAAATCTAAAACCTCAAACTATAAAACTACTAAAAGAAACATTGGGGAAAATCTCCAGGATATTGGTCTGGGCAAGAAGTCCTTGAGTATTACCCTACAAGCACGGGCAACTAAAGCAACAATGAACAAATAAGATCACATCAAGCTAAAAAGCTTTCGCATAGAAAAATGAGCAACAAAGGGAAGAGCCAACTCACAGAATCAGAAAAAGTATTTCCAAACTATTCATCTGACAAGGGATCAATAACCAGTATATATAAGAAGCTCAAACAACTCTATAAGAAAAAATGTGCAAAATGTTTGAATAGCTATTTCTCAAAAGAAGACACACAAATGGCAAACAGATAAGAAAAGATGCTTAACATCATTGACCATCAGAGAAATGCAAATCAAAAGCATTTTAGAAATGCTAGTATCCAAAAGACAGTCAATAACAAATGCTGGTGAGGATGTGGAGAAAAGGCAACCATTGCACACTGTTGGTGGGAAACTAAATTAATGTAGTCACTGTAGAGAACAGTTTGAAGGTTCCTCAAAAACTAAAAATGCAACTACCACAGGATCCAGCAATCCCACTGCTGGGTATATACCCAAAAGAAAGGAAATAAGTATATTGAAGAGATAAATGCACACCTGTGTTTATTGCAGCACTGTTTACAATAACTAAGATTCGGGAGCAACCTAAGTGTCAAATTGTGGTAAATATGAACAATGTAGTATTATTCAGCAGTAAAAAATGACATCCAGTCATTTGCCACAGCATCGATAGAACTGGAGATTATTTTGTTGAGTGAAATAAGCCAGGCACAGAAAGACAAACATCACATGTTTTCACTAATTTGTGGGATCTAAAAATCAAATTAATTGAACTCATGGGCATAGAGAATAGGATGGTTACCAGAGGTGGGGAAAAAGGTAGTTGGAGGTTGGGGGGAGGCATGGTAAATGGGTACAAAAAAATGGAAAGAATGAATAAGGTATACTAATTTGATAGCACAATAGGGTGATTATGGTCAATAGTAACTTAATTGTATATGTTTTAATAATTTAAAGAATGTAATTAGATTGTTTGTAACTCGAAGAAACGCTTGTGGGATGGATACCCCATTCTCCATGATGTGCTTATTTCACATTGCATGCCTGTATCAAAACAGCTCAGGTACCTATAAATACATATACCTACTATGTACTCGCAAAATTTTGAAAAAAAATTGCTTAAAAGAGATATGTGGAAGAGTAGAAAGTAAAAGTTGTCTGCAAGCTTTTCTGGCATTTATTTTACAAACCTTTATGGCCTTAACAGAATTACAAACAGTGAGGAAGTAAAAGAGAGTTTGAATTTTAAGATATATCAATAGTATTTTGGGGTTAAATTTTAATTTTGAACTTTCAGAATAGTTTTAAGAACAGTGCAAAGAACTCTGCAAACTTCGTCCAGATTCCACAATTTTTAACATTGTACATTTTTCTTCTCTCTTTCTGTTTTGAGCTGTTTACAAGTTGCAGACATGACGGCCCAAATTCCCGAAATTTTCTGTTTCCTAAAAGCAAAGGAATTCTTCTTTATAACCCTAATACACCCAACAAAATAAGAAAATTAACATTAATGCAATACTTTTGTCTAATTCCCAGAACTTCAGATTTTCCCAGTTTCCCTTATAGTGCCCATTATAGAGTAAAATAAATTGTTTCCCCTTTTCTTCATTTCTTTTTTGGTCTATGAACCAATTCGGGAGCACACATTGCATTTAAAGGCCATACCTCTTAGACTTTTGAAATCTTTCTTCATGTATCATGGCCTTGACTTTTAAAAAAGATACAGATTTTCTGTGGTGTTTTCTTATAATTTATTTTCAGTTATGCATGTTTTTGGCAGGAATACCATAAAAATAATGCACCGTTCCTCTTAGTCCATCCTAATAGAAGGCATAAATATTTGGACTATTGATGATATCATTTACCATTTGTTTAAAATAATCTGTCAGATTTTCTTCATTTTAATGTTAATTAATAAGTATCTCAAACTTATTAAATAACAAATAAAAGCATTTTGTGGAAACATACTTTCAGACTATGTAAATAGCCTGTTCCTCATCAAATATTCATCTACTAATTTTAGCATCAATTGATAATTCTTTTCTGAATCAATGATTACTAAGATTATTGTCAAGCGGTGCTTTTCTAATTCCATCCCCCCTTCTACATTTGTTAGTTGGCATTCTACTATAAGGCAGGGGCTTATTTTCTATTCCTACCTTATTCAAGAGGTTACAATATGTTATTATCATTATTTTGATGCTTAAATTTTTGCAGGTTTAATCAGTGGGTTCCCTTCAACTCAACTTTTTTTGTTCTTTTAAAATGTCCCCATTAATCTTTGTATAAGCTTTCTTACATTCTGCCATGATAGAATGCTCTAGATTTATCTCATTTGCTTTCTAACCCATGCCTTGAAATCAGCCATATCTCAAAGAATCAGGTTTCTTTTATTGGAGAATGAATGTAGAACCCAAAATCTGGGGACTCGGTATGTGCTCATTACTGCCAGTGGGCCGTTGCTTTCAGGACTCCTTACAGGACAGCTAGAAAATTGTGTGTGTGCACATACAAACTCACATACACATATATCTATGTATCTATATTTATATTGAAAATCGTTAAGTGCACACTGATACCTCAAATTTACTCCAGCCATTCTCCTTTAAGTATTTTTACCTTCTTTATTCAACAGTAGACACCCAATTTCTATTATTCTGAATTCACTCACTTATTTGCTAAATCTTCTTGTCTTCAACTAATTCGAAAATTTGAAGAGCTTTGTTGGTGTCAGTCTTGTAAAACATGCTGGTTATGCTGACCAAGTTCCTTCCTAGCTCCAAAGTCACTGACTCATACTACTGAGCAGTTGACCTTCCACAGGAAAGGGATTGAGAAGGAGCTAGCTAGAGCATTTTGAAGGGGCATTTTTCTTACCTACTAATATTGTTTCGATGTTTGTCTTCTCCACATCTCATGTTGAAATGTGATCCCCAGTGTTGGAGGTGAGGCCTGGTGGAGATGTATGGATCATGAAGGCAGAGCCTTCATTAGTGGCTTGGCGCTCTTCCCCTGGTAATGAGTGAGTTCTCACTGTCAGTTCACACAAATTCACGTGAGAGTTAGTCATTTAAAATAGCCTGGCACCTACCCGCTCTCTCTCTTGCCATATGATGTGCCTGCACCCGCTTCCCCTTCCACCATGATTGTAACCTTCCTGAGGTTTCACCAGAAACAGATGCCAGCACCATGCTTCCTAACAGCCTTCAGAAGGGTGAGCTAAAACAAACCTCTTTTCTTTATGAATTGCCCAGTCTTGGGTGTTTCTTTATAGTAACACAGATTGACTAACACAGAGACTCATAAAAGAAATTACCTTAGCAATGAGGTAAAGTGGATGGTAAATCCTGAGTAGAGATGATCTTCTCTTTCATAGTAAGTGCCTCTGTGAAGGGAGTGAGATAAACAAATCGTAAAGAGAACTGGCTGCATGGTGATTCTAGTAAGAAGAATTGAAGACAGGCTTTAAAAAAGTTACTGGAGCCTGGGCATGGTGGCTCACACCTATAATCCCAGCACTTTGGCAGGCTGAGGTAGGAGTATCACTTGAGCCCAGGAGTTCGAGACCAGCCTGGGGAACATAGTGAGACCCTGTCTCTACAAAACATTTAAAGAATTGGTTGTGCATGGTGGCATGCACCTGTGGTCCCAGCTACTCAGGAGCCAGAGGCAGGAGAATAGCTTGAGCCCAGGAGATTGAGGCTCCAGTGAGGTGTGTTCACACCACTGCACTCCAGCCAGGGCAACAGAGGGTGATCTTTTCTTGCAGGATGTCAAAAAAAAGAGAAAAGTTGCTGGGCCTCAGTCAAGGCATGGAAGCTAAAGGGAATTGACAGAACCGAAGCAGCCATGTAAAGAATAAGAGTTGTCTGTGAAGAAAAATGATTGATGTCCAGACAGTGCCCCCTACCACAATACCTTGACATTAACTGAAGATACTGGAACCATGGAATGGTCTTGGGGATGGAAGAAAAAATAAAAGTGACGGAGGAAAAATCAACTTCAGATCAGAAATAAAACTGAGTTACAGCAAATAATGTGCAATTTCCTGAGCCCTCAGGTTTATGGATTGAAATTCATAGCCACCACATATGGAAGTGGTATAAGATAACCACACAAATATTTAAAAAGAGAATTAAATATTAATACATAATTTTCAATGCCCTTAACAACCATACAACTAGACTTTTATGGTAACTACAGAGTTAATGAAATCATGATTCGTCATAGCCTGATGCAACTGGAAGACACTTTTTACCTCAGATTATTTTTACAAACATGATATAAAACTTCAAAACAACCTCTTTTTAAGATAGCTTTTCAATTTGCATTCCAAATTTATATAATTAGATTATATAAAAACTTTTAATGACAGGTTTTTTTTTTTTTGCAATGATCTCTGCATTCATGACTTTCCTTGCCCTTTGTAAGTCATAATCCTAAACTAAGTTCCCAGGTAGGAAGCATCATCTTTTGACATCACCTTGATAAATGCTCCATATTATGCACATCTATTCTGCCTCTGTCAACATCAGGAAAAGGCACTGGATTATAGAATCTATTTTTGTCAAACAAGCTTCTCATTTGCTTTGCTTGTCACAGCAGGTTATCCTGGCCTTCTTTTTGCTGACTCTAACTTTTCCTTCTCATTCTGCATAATGCACACATGTCCCAGACTTTTAAGCAGTTACAGAATTTGAATCACAAAACAATATGAAAAAGAAAGTGTGTTTGTATCCTATTGCTTTGACCTAACCTTGGTTGTTTCCCTGATCTTCTATGTATCCTTGTTTGCGACAGACTCCCATCCTTCACTCGTGTAATTTCCTCACCAGTGACGAAGTTTTGCGTGTCAGTGTTTTAACTGTCCTTAAAGGCCCTCCTTAAACCATATCTTCTGAGAGGACATTCCAAGATTTTCCCATGTGAATTTCTATTTTTTAAATTTTTTTCTTTCTTGGTTCTATCATTGCAATGTATACCACTAATATAGCATTTAACTCATTCTTTCTCTGGATTATAATTACTTGGGGAAAATACAACTAGATAAGTGCAAATTAGCCTCAGAGAAAAAGTAGATATGGTTTTATAATATAAAACTTTGGAAAGAAGGACTGATGATGTTCAAATTTTATTACAAATTCAGGGGTACGTGTGCAGGTTTATTGCATGGGTGTATTGCATAATGCTGGCATTTGGGATTCTAGTGAGCCCATCACCCAAATACTGAACATAGATACCCAATAGGTAGTTTTTCAACCCTTGTCCTCCTCTTTCCCTCCCCACTTTTAGAACCCCCAGTGTCTATTATTTTCATCTTTATGTTCCTGTGTACCCACAGTTTAGCTCCCACTTATGAGAATGTGCAGTGTTTGATGTTCTGTTTCTGTGTTGATTCACTTAGGATAATGACCTCCAGCTGCATCCATGTTGCTGAAAAGGACATGATTTTGTTTTAGGTCTGTGTAGTATTCCATGGTGCATATGTACCACATTTTCTTTATCCAATCCACCCGTTATGGACACTTAAGTTGATTCCATGAGCTGATCCACAAATTTAAGAGTTTAGAATAGAGGGCAGCCAGCTTTTTCTGTAAAGAATTAGATAGTAAATATTTTTGGCTTTGTGGGTCATTTCTGTTGCTACTATCAAACTCTACCATTGTAGTATGAATGCAGCCACAGACAATATCTAAATAAAAGAGTGTGTTATGCCATTCACAATAGAAAAGACATGGCATCTACCTAAGTGCCCATAAGGATGGAAACAAAGAGACACTAGGGATGGCCAAGGGGAAACGGAGGGAGGGGGCAACAGTTGATAAGGTATCTATTGGTACTGTGTTCACTAATTGGGTGATGAGTTCAACTGAAGCCCAAACCTCAGCATCATGCAACATACCCATGTAACAAACCTACACGTGTATCCTTTGAATCTAAGATTTAAAAAAAAAAATGTCAGGATGGATTGTGGCTGTGTTTCAATGCAACTTTATACAAAAACAGGTAGTGAACAGAATTTGACCTGTGGGCTGATTTGTTGACCCTTGAGCTTGAGAATAATTGTAATGAGGAAAAGAAAGTACTAGTTGACCTTTTCGTAAGTATGATTGCAATGTTGGTATAACCAGATTTTAATATTTTTCTATCATCCAAATCAATTTCCAGTTTCTCACAGAATATTTTCATTGCATGTCCTATAGATAACTCATATTCTCTATGCTAAAACTAAATTAATTTCCTTACCCAGGACAAGGGTTCCCATCTATCAAATCAAAGATTACACAATATTGCCAGCAATTTAGCTTCTAAATCCATGTTTCTTTATTAATGTTCAATAAATATCTGAGTGCTCTCAATTCTAAATATCTATTAATTATTGTTCGAAGAGAATTCTCCATAGGTCTCTCATACCTGCACTTCTTTTAACCAGAGGCATTCACAGTTTTGTCCAGACTGTCTTTTCAAGGATGTATGTATAGCAAATAGCCTTGCAAGACAGAGACAGGGTCTTGCCCCTAGAACAGATGACAGGTTTGTTTGTTGTCAAGTATAATAAAGATAATGCCTTTCTCCAGGGCAAAGGTTGAGCAGGTTTTCAGGCAGCCCGTTACAAACAATTGGAGATTCCTAAGATTGGATTTCTCAGCTGTGACACACACTCATTGTGTTTACAGCATCCACCTGTGCCTGCCTCTATCCTGACCATGAGACTTAGAGGCCAACGTTGACATTGAAGCTCTTGCTGCCCACTGTGCCAAAGTAATAACGCCCTTTTTTTTTTTAGCTGAGGAGTCTTATGTCTTCTGCCAGCATTCATGAAACAGTGGCAGGCTGCTTGTTGGCTTACAAGCAGGCTAAAATCTGAGACCCTTCTTAGTTTTAATTGGTTTTGCCAGCATCTATCGAATGGTGGTAAGTACTTTACATACATACTCCCATTTAAGTCTTACAACCCTGTGAGCTGGATGCTATTATTTCCCATCTCCACTTTATTCCCTCTGACTGTAAAAGTAATTATTCCAAATTGGTGGCACATGGCTGCTCATAGTTGTTAAGGGTCATAACTTGAAATCCTTCAACCAAGACATATTTTCTTTCCTCGGTCTAGTTTGCAAAAATTACCTAGGGAAGAGCTCTAATTAATCTAGCTTTCTCAGTATTTACCTACGGACAAATAAACTGTGAATGAATGTTGGAGTGGAGTGGGTACTAAGGTGATAGGAGAACGTGAGAGTTTTTCTGCACTCAGTAATGCAGCAATCTAATTGAGTCATACCATCTCATTGTTCATTTGCTCTATAATTAAGAGGGAAAAATATGATTATTTGGAGATGAAGACATCAAGCCAACGTTTAACATGAGAATTGACTAGAGAAAACAAGATATTTGTTCATAATCTTGTGCAATGATAAGAGTAGCATTTGTGAAACCTAAAATGGTCATCAATAAATCAGCAACCAGGTTAGGTGCTGTGGCTCCTGCCTGTAATCCCAGCACTTTGGGAGGCCAAGGCGGATGGATCACCTGAGGTCAGGAGTTTGAGACCACCCTGGCCAACATGCTGAAACCCCGTCTCTATTAAAAATACAAAAATTAGCTGGGCATGGTGATGCATGCCTGTAATCCCAGCTACTCAGGAGGCTGAGGCACGAGAATCACTTGAACCCAGGAAGTGGAGGTTGCAGTGAGCCAAGATCACACCACTGCACTCCAGCCCAGGCGACAGAGCAAGACGCAGTCTCAAAAATAAATAAATAAACAAATAAATAAATAAATAAATAACATAAAATAAATAAGCAACCAGCAAAGCCTAACATTTCCTTTGGAAGCTGATGAGGAAGGTGCCAAACACTTGGGCCTTGCACTGAAGACAAAATTGAATGAACTCCAGCCTACCTTTTAAACGTTGCTAAATGGCTACTTGCAAATTCTTGTTTTAGCAACCATCTTTAATTTTAACTAGCATGAAAGCATTCTTAATTGTGAGGTTCTAGGAAAGCTCAGTCTTTCAGCATGGAGATACTTACCCTGCTCTAGGTCAGCTTTGCTAGACTTGATTTTGAAAGACAGGAAATCTAGCAGGATCAGGTAGTAAAATACTGAAGGGCACATTAGAAAAAAATCCACATTGTGAATTACAATAAAAGGGTAAAACAAACAAATAAACAAACAGAAAAACTGGGTATATTAGTTTGCTAAGTCTCCCGTAATGAAATGCCACAGACTGGTTGGCTTAAAAAGGATAGATTTATTTTCCCACAGTTCTTGAGGCTAGATGTCCAAATCAAGGTGTTGGCAGGTTTAGTTTCTTCTGGGGCAACTCTCCTTGACTTGCAGATGGCAGCCTTCTTGCTCGCAAACGGTAGCCTTTTCTCTGTGCTTCCTCGTTCTTCGTATTTCTGCGTATTCAAATTTATTCTTTTTTTCTGATTTTTGTAACAGCTTTATTGAGATGTAATTTATATGCCATACAATTCACTCATTAATTAATTTTTTTACTTTAAGTTTTGTGGGTCCATAGTAGGTGCATATATTTATGGCATACATGGGATACTTGAAATAAGCATACAATGCATAACAGTCACATCACGGTAAATAGGGTATCTATCACCTAAAGCATTTATTCTTTCTGTTACTAACAATCTAGTTACATTATTTTAATTATTTTTAAATTTACAATAAATTATTGTTAAATACTAGATCTTTTCTTATCCTAACTATAATTTTGTACCCATTGACTATCTGCCATTACCCCCTATCCTTCAACTACCCTTCCCAGCCTCTGGTAATCATCCTTCTACTCTCTGTCTCCATGAGTTCAATTATTTTAATTTTTAACTCCCACAAATAAATGAGAACATGGGAAGTTTGTGTTTCTGTGTCTGGCTTATTTCACTTAACGTAATGATCTCTCTGGTTCCATCGATGTTGTTGCAAATGACTGGATGTCATTCGTTTTTATGGCTGAATAGTACTGAATTGTTTATATGTACCACATTTTCTTTATCCACGCGTCTGTTGATGGACACTTAGATTGCTACCAAATCTTGGCTATTGTGAATAGTGCTGCAATAAACATAGGTGTGCAAATATCTCTCTAATATACTGATTTCTTTTCTTTTGGGTGTACTTAACAGTGGGACTGCTGGATCATGTGATAGTTGTATTTTTAGTTTTTGAGTAACCTCCAAATTGTTCTCTATAGTGGTTGTAATAATTTACATTCCCACTAACAGTGTATGAGGGTTCCCTTTTCTCCACATTCTTGCCAGAATTTGCTATTGCTTGACTATTGGATAAAAGCCATTTTAACTGGGATGAGACAATACCACATTGTAGTTTTGATTTGCGTTACTCTGATGGCCAATGATGTTGAGCACCTTTTGATATACCTGTTTGCCATTTGTGTGTCTTCTTTTGAGAAATGTCTATTCAAATCCTTTGCCCATATTTTAATCAGATTATTAGATTTTTTCCTATAGAGATGTTTGAGCTCCTTATGTATTCTGGTTATTAATCCTTTGTCAGATGGATAGTTTGGAAATACATTTTCCCATTTTGTGGGTTGACACTGCTCTTTGTTGATTGTTTCCTTTGCTGTGGAAGCTTTTTAGCTTGATGTCATCTCATTTGTCCATTTTTGGTTTGGAGGCCTGTGCTTGTGGGGTACTACTCAAGAAATTTTTGTCCTGTGCAATGTTCTGAAGAGTTTCCCCAAAGTTTTATTTTAGTAGTTTTATAGTTTGAGGTTTTGGCAAGTCTTTAATAATCCATTTTGATTTGATTTTTGTATGTGGCAAGAGATAGGGGTCTAATTTGATTCTTCTCCTTATAGATACTCATTTTTCCCAGCACCATTTATTGAAGAGGGTATTTTTTCCCTGTCGTATATTCTTGGCAACTTTGTGAAAAATGAGTTTACTGTAGATGTATGAATTTGTTTCTGTGTTGTCTATTCTGTTTCCATTGGTCTATGTGTCTGTTTTTATGCCAGTACCATGTTGCTTTGGTTACTGTAGTATTGTAGTATAATGTGAAGCCAGGCAGTGTGTTTTATCCAGTTTTGTTCCTTTTGTACAGGATAGCTTTGGTTATTCTGGGTATGTTGTAGTTCCATATAAATTTTTTGATTTTTTTTCTATTTCTGTGAAGAATGTCACTAGTGTTTCGATGGGAATTGCATTGAACCTATAGATTGCTTTAGGTAATATAGACAATTTAACAATATTTATTCTTCCAATCTATGAACATGAAATATCTTTCCACTTTTATGTCTTCTTCGATTTTTTTCATTAGTATTTTCATTTTCATGGTAGAGATCTTTTTCTTCTTTAATTCCTAGATATTTAATTTTATTTGTAGCTATTGTTGATGGGCTTACTTTCTTGATTTATTTTTCAGATTGTTTACTTTTGACATATAAAAGTGCTACCTATTTTTGTATGTTGATTTTGTATCCTGCAACTTCGCAGAATATCTTAGTTCTAATCATTTTTTGGTGCAGTCTTTAGGCTTTTCCAGTTATTAAATTATATCATCTGCAGACAAAGGTGATCGTACTTATTCCTTTCCAAGTTGCATGCCCTTTCTTTCTTTCTCCTGTCTGATTGCTCTGGCTGGGACTTCCAGTACTATGTTGAATAACAGTGGTGAAAGTGGGCATCCTTGTCGTGATCCAGATCTTAAAGAAAATGTTTTCATGTTTTTCCCATTCAGTATTATTGTACCTATGGGCCTGTTATATATGGCTTTTATTGTGTTCCTTCTACCCCCAGTTTTTTTAGGATTTTTATCATGAAGCTATGTTGAATTTTATCAAATGCTTTTTCAGCATCAATTGGAATGCTTCTATGGTTTTTGTCCTTTATTCTTTTGATATAATGTCTCACATTGAGTGATTTACATATTTTGAACCATCCTTGCATCCCTGGCATAAATCCTACTTGGTCTTCTTAAAAGATGAATGATCTTTTGAATGTATTATTGAATTTAGTTTACTTGTTGCGGATTTTTGCATCAATTTTCGTCAGTGATATTGGCCTATAGGTTTTTGTTTGTTTGTTTGATGTGTCTTTGTCTGGTTTTGGTATCAGGGTAACACTGACCTAGTAGAATAAGTTTGGAAGTTTCCCTTCTCTATTTTTTTTAATAGTTTGAGTAAGATTGGTATAAGTTATTTAAATGTTTGGTAAAATTCAACAACAAAGATACTGGGTGCTGAGCTTTTTATGCTGGGAGAATTTTTACTATGACTTCTGTCTCTTTACTTGTTTTTGGTCTGTTCAAATTTGGGATTTCATCATGGTTCAATCTTGGTAGGTCATGTGTGTCTAGGAATTATCCATTTTTTCTAGGTTTTCCAATTTATTGCCATATAGCTGCCATAGTAGCCATTCATTAGCCTTTTAATTTCTGTGGTATCATTTATAATGTTTCTTTTTTCATATCTGATTTTCAAAATTTAGATCTTCTTTTTTTCTTAGTGTGGCTAAAGGTTTGTCAATTTTTTTTAGTTTTTTTAAAAACTTTTGCTTCGTTGGTCTTTTATATTATTTTCTTTTTTTCAATTTCATTTGTTTCTGCTCTGATCTTTATTATTTTTTTCTTTTACTAATTTTAGGTTCAGTTTACTCTTGCTTTCCTAGTTCTTTAAGATACATCATAAAGTAGTTTATGTGAAACATTTGCACCTTTTTGATGTAAGTAGCTATAAACTTCCTTCTTAGTACTGCTTGCATGTATCCTCTAGATTTTGGTATGTTATGTTTTCATTACTGTTTCAAGAAATTTTTCAATTTTCTTGTTAATTTCTTCAGAGAGCCACTAGTCATTTAGGAGAATATTGTTTAATTTACATGTGTTTGTATAGTTTCTAAGTTTCCTCTTGTTATTGACTTTCTATTTTTATTAAATTGTGATCAGAGAAGATACTCATGTAATTTCACATTTTTTAATTTTTAAAGATTTGTTGCCCAAAATATGGTCTATCCTTGAGAATGATCCATGTGCTGAGAAGAGGAATGTGTATTCCACAGTCATTGGATGAAATGTTCTGTAAGCATCTATTAGGCCCATTTAGTCTATCATGCAGATTATGTTCCATGTTTATTTTCTGATTTTCAGTCTGGATGATTTGTCCAATGCTGAAAGTAAGGTGTTGAGGTCTCCAGCTATTATTGTATTGGGGTCTATCTCTCTCTTTAGCTCTAATAATATTTGGTTTATATATCTAGGTGCTCCAGTGTTGAGTGCATATATATTTACAATTGTTATATCCTCTTGCTGAACTGACCACTTTATCACTATGTAATTACCTTCTTTTTCTCTTTTTATAGTTTTCATTTTGATGTCTATTTTGTCTGATGTAAGCATAGCTATTCTTGTTCTTTTCTGGCATCTGTTTGCATGGGATATGTTTTTCCATTTCTTTATTTTCAGTTTGTGTGTTTCTTTATAGATGAAGTATGTTTCTTATAGCAAACAGATCACTGGGTCTTGTTATTTCATCCATTCAGCCACTCTAAGTCTTTTGATTAGAGACTTTAGTCCACTTAGATTGAATGTTATTATTGATAAGTAAGAACTTACTCTTGCCATTTTGTTTTATTTTCTGATTGTTTTGTGGTCTTTTCTTTCTTCTTTACTTCCTTCCCATCTTCCTTTTATTTAAGGTGATTTTTGCTGGTGGTATGTTTTAATTTTTTGCCTTTTAGTTTTTGTATATCTAGTGTATGTTCTTTTGAGGTCAGCATGAGGCTTGCAAAATAATATCTTTTAATCCATTATTTTAAACAGATGACAACACTGACTGCATAAACAAACTTACAAACAGAGAAAACTAACAATAACTCTATACTTCAACTTCATTCCCTTGCTTTTTACCTTTTTGTCGTTTCTATTTATGTCTTTCTACTGCCTATGTCTTGAAATGTGGTTGCTGTTATTATTTTTGATAAGTTAGTCTTTTAGACTTTCTATTCAATACATGAATAGTTTATACATCACAATTACAATGTTATAATATTCTATGTTTTTCTGTGTACTTACTATTACCAGTAAGTTTTGTACCTTCAGATAATTTCTTATTGCTCATTAGCATTCTTTTCTTTCAAGTGGTAGAACTTCTTTAGCATTTCTTGTACATCATCTCTGGTGTTGATGAAATCTCTCAGCTTTTGTTTGAGAAAGTCTTTATTTCTCCTTCATGTTTGAAGGATTTTTTTTATATTTCTTCCTCATCTTTAAACATCTTTATTTCTTCTTCATGTTTGAATGATATTTTCACTGGTTATATTACTCTAGGGCAAAAATTTTTTCCTTCAGAGCTTTAAATATGTCATGCCACTCTGTTCTGGCCTGTAAGTTTTCCACTGAAAAGTCTGCTGCCAGACATAGTGAAGCTTCATTTTATGTTATTTTTTTCTTTTCTCTTTCTGCTTTTAGGATCCCTTCTTTATCTTTGATGTTTGGGAGTTTGATTATTAAATTCCATTAGGTAGTCTTCTTTGTGTTAAGTCTGCTTGGTATTCTATAACTTTCTTGTATCTGAATATTGACATCTTTTTGTAGGTTTGGGAGGTTCTGTTATTATCTCTCTAAATAAACTTTCTACCTCATCTCCCTGTACTTTTTCTTTAAGACCAATTTCTCTTAGATTTGTCCTTTTGAGGCTATTTTCTAGATCTTGTAGGTGTGCGTCCTTATTTTTTATTATTTTTTCCCTTTGTCTCTTCTTACTGTGTATTGTCAAATAGCCTGTCTCTAGCTCACTAATTCTTTTTTTGTTTTGATCAATTCTGCTGCTAAGAGACTCTGATACATTCTCCAGTATATCAATTGCATTTTCAACCTCAAAATTTCTGCTTGATTCCTTTTAATTATTTCAATCTATTTGTTAAAATTATCTGATAGGATTCTGAATTTCTCCTCTGTGTTAGCTTGAATTTTGTCGAGTTTCCTCAAAGCAGCTATTTTGAATTCTCTTTTTGAAAGGTCACATACATATCTCTTTCTGTCCAGGATTGGTCCCTGGTGCCTTATTTAGTTCATCTTGTGAGGTCATGTTTTCCTAAATGGTCTTGTTGCTTATGGATGTTATTGCTGTCTACACAGTGAGGAGTTAAATATTTATTTTGGTCTTGACAGTCTGGGCTTGTTTGTATCCATCTTTCCTGGGAAGATTTTCCAGATATTTGAAGTGACTTGGGTGTTGTCTAGATTTTTGGTCACTGCAGCCATATCTGCAAAGTATAACATTGATGGTCTATGATAACATCTAGAGGAATTCTGTGGATTACCAGGCACAGACCCATGTTATCTTCCCTTACTTTCTCCCAAACAAATGTTGTCTCTCTGTCTCTGTGATGAGCTGCCTGGAGCTGATGGAAAGGTGGAACCAGCACACCTGTGGCCACCACCACTAGGACTGCATTGTGTCAGAACTGAAGCTAGCACAATAATGGGTCTCGCTCACAGCCTACAGGAACCACTCCCTGGCTACTGGTTATGTTTAGTCAAGGCCCGAGGGTTCTGAGATCTGCAGGTGGCAAAGCCAGTCAGGCTTGTGGCCCTCTCTTCAAGGTGGCGAGTTACCCCCAGTTCCAGGTGGGTCTAGGGAAGCTATCTGGGAGCCAGGGTCTGGAGTTGGAAATCTTAGGAATGCACTTAGTGCTCTATTCTGTGGCTGAGCTGGCACCCAGGTCATAAGTCAATGTCCTTTCCATTCTTTCTCTCCTTTCTGTAAGCGGAGGAGTCTCTCACCATGGCCACCACTGCCCCAGGGCCATGAACAAGTACTGCTTGGCTACTGGTAACGTTCACTCAAGGCCCAAGGGCTCTTCTGTCCGCTTTGGTGAATGCTTCCAGGACTGGGACTCTCCCTTCAGGACACCAGGCTCCCCTTTGGCCCCAGGCAGGTCTAGAAATGCCATCTAAGAGCCAAGGCCAGCAATCAAATATCCCAAGAGCCCGCTTGGTGCTCTACTTACTTGTGGCGAAGCCATACTTAAGCTTCAAGACAGAATCCCCTTTACTCTCCCCTCTCCTTTATTCAAGCAGAAGGAGTCCCTTCCCAGAGCCACCACAGCTGGGAATGTGCTGGGTCACACCTGAAGTCAGCAGCTCTCTGAGTCTCACCCAAGGACCACAACAAATACTACCTGGGTTCCACTGCTGATTATTCAGTGCCCAAGGGCTCTTTAGTCAGCAGGTTGTAAATCCTGCCAGAACTGGGTCCTTCCCTTCAAGGCAGTGGTTTACCTTTTGGCCCAAGGTGCCTAGAAATGTCATCTGGGATCTAGGGTCTGGAATAGGGGCCTCAGGACTCTGCCCAGTGTCCTATTCTACTGTAGCTGAGATGGTATAGAAGTTGCAAGATGAAGTCCTCCTTATTCTCTCTCTTCTCCTCAAGTGGAGGGAAGGAGTGTCTTCTGGAGCTGCAAGTTATACTACCTGTGGCTGGGGTGGAGTGATGTAAGCATTCTCGCAGCCACCCTGGCTGATGTTTCACTAGGTCATGTGCTTCTCAAGTCCGCTGGCTCTGCGCCCAGCATAGCACCAGGACTTGCCCAGTAATTGCAGTTTTTGCGGCCTAGATTACCATTCAATTTTATTTAGGACCATAGAACACTCTGTCCTGAAGTGGGGGGGCTTGCCTGAATTGTCAGTCTTCTGACACCTGGGATGGACAATTCCCCACCAGCTAGGGCTGGTCTAAATGCTCCCTCTATAGGCACTGGCTGCATTGTGCCTGGTATTGCTTTCTGGGGTGAGAGGACAGCAGTGAGTTCCAACGCAAAGTCCCACGGTCTCTGCACTCTTCCTCCCCCAGGAAAACAGATTTTCTCTCTGTGCCATGTGGCCATGACTAAGGGCTGTGGGAGTGGTAGTGTTGGCAATTCAAGACTGTCTTACCCCTCTTCCATGCTTCTTTCAGCAACAAGAAGTTTAAATCAGGTACTGTGATCACTCACCTGATTTTTGGTTGTTCTGAAGGTGCTTTCTTGTGTGGATAGTTGTTCAATTTGGTGTTCCTGCAGGGTAGACAATCAGTGAAGGCTTCTATTAGGCCATCTTGCTCCATCTCCTTTCTGGAATTCATTGTTTCTATAAAGTCACAAGTCAGATTAGATAAGGATTCACCCTAATGGCCTCATTTTAACATAATTACCTGTTTAAAGGCTCTATCTCCAGTTACAGACACATTCTGAGGTACTGGGAGTGAGGGCTTCAATATATGAACTGTGGAGTGACACAATTCAGCCCATAACTCTTGGTTATTGTCATGCAGAAACAAAAAGAGACTCATTTTGGAAGACACCATTGTTGAGGAATATAGCATTACAACATAAAAGCACTAACCATGTGCAGTTAATCAGTTTTGTTGTTGAAAAAGGAGAAAATCTTATGGCCCCATTCAGCATAGTTTTTATTTTTATTCCAGTTTTGGATAATATCAGTGCTAATACTTATCTTTGAACACAATAGACAGTGATGTTGATAGTACTTGCATTTCTAAACACTTAAATTTTTTTCAGTATAACTCTACAATTTCTGAACTTTATTTTCCAAAGGTAAAATATAAACTTCAAACTTTGTAAAAGCTAGGTTTTAAATTTTTTATATAATTGTAAGATGATAATAATATTTGTTTTCTTAATGTCCTTAAAATTTTTCTTCCTAACATAAATTCATCTACTTTACATAGTAGGTGAATTTATTTTTTTCTTTTTTCCAATTTTGCTTCCTGCTAAGGCTTGATAGTAACAATTAACCATGGGTGGAATATGTTCACTAGCGTGTCCTTCTGTTTAATTTTAGTCAACCTTTCATTCTTGGTCAATAAGGCCTCTAGTCATTGTGAATTTACACTTTTATATTCTCTATAAAACACATTTCCAGACTTGGTAAATACTTAACTTCATTCTTCTGCTTTTGGTTACGATGGATGACCTTTTATTTCCTTTTATTTTTTATTTTTTATTTTTTTTTTTTTCAGAAAATAAGGCTCTCATATGAAAGTTTCCTCTGTCCTACATTATGTCTCAAAAGTTTTCTACCTTCACCCACTTCTTCCTTTTCTTTTCTTTTCTTTTCTTTTCTTTTTTTTTTTTTTTTGAGACAGAGTCTCGCTTTGTAGCCCAGGCTGGAGTGCAGTGGCGCAGTCTCAGCTCACTGCAACTTCTGCCTCCTTGGTTCACGCCGTTCTCCTGCCTGAGCCTCCCGAGTAGCTGGGACTACAGGTGCCCACCACCACGCACGGCTAATGTTTTGTATTTTTAGTAGAGACGGGGTTTCACCATGTTAGCCAGGATGGTCTTGATCTCCTAACCTCGTGATCCACCCTTCTGGGCCTCCCAAAGTGCTGGGATTACAGGCGTAAGCCACCACGTCTGGCCTCTTCCTTTTCTTAAAAATATTTCTTCAAGGAAGATATTCTATTTTTTCCTTTCCTGGTTTGTCTCCCAATTATATACATAATTAGGTTTGTTTTTATTTTTATTTTTTGCTTATTTGGGGAACTTGTTCTTTCATAAATTCACTTTCTTGCTTCTACTGCTCAATCTTACTCTTTAGAGGTTTCCTTCCATTTGGAAGCAATCAGACTTAATTCCTCTTTATGTTGTATATCTATCCATCTATCTAACATCAATGTGTATATTTATGATCGCAACAATTTTTGGGTACATTCTAATAAGTATAAACTTATTTCCTTTAATTCACACATAAATTTCATGAAGAGTTGATCTAGTGCTTTCTGTTCTTTCTCACTTTATTTTTTAGCAGTGTATAGGATTTCTGTTTCCAAAATAGCAGTGTAGAAGAAAGTTGACTTAATCTCCCCACCATAGAAAACCAAAAACAAATATGCAGCACTGAGATTATCACTGCCAGTGTCTCAGAACTAAAATATGAGGAAGACACAATTCCCAGGGCCAAAGAGAAGTAAAAAACTCTGAGCAGATGGGAAGAAAATTGGACTTCTATATCCTTGATGCCTCTCCCTTCAATCTGACTGTAACCAAATGCATAGAAATTTCCCCTTGTTCACAATTTATATACAGAAAAAAGTGAAATCAAGGCTAACAGCCAGCTTCCCCATCATCTTGGGATCCCTGAAAGGAGGTCTATTCCGGTATCAATCTACAGGAAGCATTGCAAGTGCCTAAAGGGAGAAATATCTCCGAATACAGCCAGAGACAAAGTGGGGTGATAAGACTATTATCCTCAACCCTGGAAACTCTGATATGTAACTTGGCCAAAGTTGACACCAAATCAGAATGGCTGTTCAGCAGCACTATACTATAGGAGGTATGTTCTACAGGTTCCTAGGGCACAAACTCCTAGCCAGCATTCCCACACTATTGGGACATTCCCTTTGGAACCCCTCCCACTTAAGATGAGCAGCCCTCCGACTGTTTACTAGAGCTGACGCCAACCTGGGCTTAAGGTGCCACCTAGTGCTAAAAAGGAGGCAGCAACCTAGCAGGAAAAAAAATGAGAAAGAAAACCAGCAGCTAATTATAAAAACATCTAAGGAAACATGTCCAATAAAACCCAAAATAAGCCGACACAGAAGGCTGGATTCAACAACGAATCCTTTAGTGCAAAAACACTGATGTACACACACACACACACACACACACACACACACACACCAGCAAAGAGGGAATCGTGATCTTCCCAATGGACAAAGCGAGAAACCAGTGACTGACCTTAATGACTGTGATGTGTGAACTCTCTGAACAAGCATTCAAAAAAGCAGTTCTAAGGAAACACAGTGATCTCCAAGATAGCACAGAAAAGTAACTTAGAAATTTATCAGAGAAATTTAATATAGACTGTAATTTTTAAAAATCAAACATACATCTTAGAAGTGAGAAATACATTTGCTAAACTGAAAATCTCACTAGAGGCTCTCAACAGCACAATGGAACAAGCAGAGGAAAGAATCAGTGAGCTCAAAAACAGGCTAATTGAAAATATATGAAGAAGAAAAGAAATATGAATGAAAAGAAATGAAGATCACCTAAAGACATAGAACATTACCTTAAGATACCAACTCTACGAATTATTGGTGTTCAAAAGGAAATTAAGCCAGAATAATGGATAGAAAGCATATTCAAAGAAATAATAGAAAAGTTTCTAATACTTGAGAAAGACCTAAATATCCAAGTACAGGAAGCTCAGAGAACACCAAACAGACATGGACAAAAAGGACTACCCTGAGGTATGTAATAATTGAACTCTCAAATGTCAAGGCAAAGAAATTATCCTGAAAGCAGCAAGAAAAAAATAAGCAAATAACATATGAAGGAGTTCTAATTTATCTGGCAACAGACTTCTCAACAGAAACCATATAAGCCAGTAGAAAGTGGGATGACATTTTCATAGTGTTTAAAGAAAAAAACCTGCCATGCAAGAATATTATATGCAGCAAAGCTTTATGTCAAATATGGAGAAATGAAGTTTTACTTAGATAAACAAAAGCTGAGAGACTTTACCACTACCAACATGTCTTATGAGAAATGCTAGAGGGAGTTCTTCAATCTGAAAGAAAAAAAACGAAACAAAACAAAACAAAACAGTAATGTGCAAAAAAAAAAATTTGAAGGTATAAAACCCCTGGTAAACTTAAGTACATTGACAAACCCAGAATACTCTACTAATTATAATTATAGTGTACAACCCACTCATAACTAGTATGAAGCCCAAAAGACATATCTATGAAAAAACAATTATAGCTGTAACCTATTAAGAGATATGTGATATAGAAACATGTAAATTGAGACAACGTGAAGTCAAAATGTTGAGGGACAGAGATGAAGTTAAGGCATACAGTTTTTTTTTTCACTTGTTCTTTGTTTCCATTCTTTTATTTGTGGTCTAAGATAATTTGTCATAGATTTAAACTAATTTGTTAATCTTTAAGATATTCTTTGTAGATCTTATGGAAACCACACACACACACACACACACACACACAAAACTATAAAAGATACACTAAAAATAAAAAGGCAACAAATAAAATCTTACTACCAGAGAATATTACTTATCACATAAGAAGGTAGTAGGAAAGGAAAAAAGAGTTATGAAACAACAGGAAAATAAGCAACAAAATGTCAGTAGTAAGTTCTTATCAATAATAATACTGAATTCTAATGGACTAAATTCTCCAATTAAAAGGCATTGAGTGGCAGAATGGGTAAAAAACAAAACAAAAACAGAAACAAAAACCAAAAAAACAAGACCCAACTATGTGCTGCCTATAAGAAGCCAACTTTACCTATAAAGACTTGCACAGACTGAGAGTGAAGAGGTGGAGAAAGATTGGTTTCCATGCAACTGGAAACCAAAAAAGAGCAGGAATAACTATTCATAGATCAAATAAAATAAACTGCAATTCAAAGACTGTAAAAAGATACAAAGATACAAAGAATGCTACTCAATAATGATAAAGTGGTCAATTCAGTGAGAGAATATAACAATTGTAAATATATATGCACCTAACACTAGAGCACCCAAGTATATAAAGCAAGCATTAACAGATCTAAAGGGAGAGATAGAGTGCAATACTATAATAGTAAGAGACTTCAATACCCCATTCTCAGTTACAGACATATCACCCAGACAGAAAATCAACAAAGAAATATGAGTTAAAAACTTCACATATGACCAAAGAAGTCTAACTGACATTTACAGAATATTTCACCCAACAGCTACAGAATACACATTCTTTTCATCAGCACATGAAACATTCTCAAGAATAAATAATCTCTTAGACCATAAAATGAGTCTCAACAAGTAGAAATTATATTAGTGTCTTTTCTGACCACAGTGATAAAACCAGAAATCAGTGGAGAAGCAGAACCTTGGAAATTACACAAACATGTGGAAATTTAAAAACACGCTCCTGGATGACTACTGGTCAAAAAAGATACTAAGAATGAAGTTCTAAAAAATTTTGAAACAAATGAAAATGGAAATATAATGTACCAAAATCTATGCGATACAGCAAAAGCAGTTCAGAGAGGAGAGTTTATAGCAATAAATGCCTATATAGAAAAAAGTAAAAATACTTCAAATGAACAACCAAATGATGCACCCTGAGGAAGCAGACAAGCAAGAACAAACCAAACACCTAATTAGTAGGAGAAATGAAATAATAAGGATTAGAGAAGAAATAAATGAGATTGAGACTAAAATAACACACAAGATCAAAATAAAAAGAAGTTGGATTTTTTGAAAAGATTAACAAAATTAACAAACCCTGAGGTAGACTAACAAAAAATGAGAAGACTGAAATAAATCAGAAATAAAAAACGACACATACCAACTAAGACAACAGAAATACAAAGAATCATTAAAGATTATTATAAATAATTATATGCCAAAAAATGGGAAAACCTAGAGGAAATGGATAAATTCCTGGACACATACAAGCACCCAAGATTGAACCTCAAAGAAACATAAAATTGCAACAAACCAATAATGAGTAACAATATCAAAGCTGTAATAAAAATTATTCTATCGAAGAGAATCCCTGGACCTGATAGATTCACTGCCAAATTCTACCAAATATTTAACAAATAATTAATGCCATTTATCCTCAAAGTCTTCAAAAATATTGAAGAGAATGGAATACTTCCAAATTCATTCTACAAGGACAGAATTACTGTGATAACAAAATCAGACAAGGATATAACAATAGACAAAACTACAGACCAATATCACTTAGAAACAAGATGCAAAAATCCTCAACAAAATACTGGCAAATTAAATTCAACATCACATTAAAAAGGTCATTCACCATTATCATGTGTGATTCATCCCAGGGATGTGAGGATAATTCAACAAACAGAAATCAATAAGCATAAAACATCACATTAACAGAACCAAACCCCAAAACCACATGATCATTTCAATAGATGTTTAAAAAGTGTTCAGTAAAATTCAAATTCATAATAAAAACCCTCAACAAACTGGGTGTAGAACAAATATATCTAAAAATAATAAAGGCCATGCATGACAAACCCACTACTAACATCATACTGAGTAAGGAAAAATTGAAAGCCTTTTCTGTAAAAACAGGAACAAGACAAGGATGTGCCCTTTCACCACTTTTCAACATATTATCCAACATAATACTGGAAGTCCTGGCCAGAGCAATCAGACAACTAAAAGACATACAGGGCATCCAGAATGGAAAGGAAGAAATCAAATTAGCCTTGTTCACAGGCAACATGATCTTATACTTAGAGAAACTTAAATACTCTGTCAAAAAAAGTTAGAACTAGTAAGTTAATTTATAAAGTTGCAGCATTCAAAATCAACATATAAAAATCAGTAGCATTTATATACAGCAATAGCAAACAATCTGATAAGGAAATCAAGAAAGCAATCTCACTTAATATAGCTAAAAAGTATGTAAAATACCTAAGAATCAATTTAACTAAAGTAAAAAATACATACAGAAAAATAATAAAACACTAATAAAAAAATTGAAGAAGACACATATGAAAAATGGAAAGATATTCCATGCTCATGAATTGGAAGAACTAATATTGTTAAAATTATAATACCACCTGGTGCAATCTCTGTCAAAATGCCAACAGCATTCTTCTTAGAACTAGAAAAAAATAACTTTATATGGAACCACAAAGACCCATGATAGCCAAAGTAATTCTGAGCAAAGAGAACAAAGCTGGAAGCATCACAATACTTGACTTCAAAACATACTACAAAGCTGTAGTGATGATATCAGCCTGATATTTGCATTAAAAACAAACACATAGACTAATGGAAAATAATAGAGATCCTAGATGTAAATCCAGGCATTTATAGTCAAGTCATCCACAACAAAGTCACCAAGAATATAAAATGGGGAAAGGACAGTCTCATCAATAAATGGTTATGAAGAAAACTGTATATCCATATGCAGAAGAATGAAACTAGACCCCTACCTCTCACCATATATGAAAATGAACTCAAAATAAATTAAAGACTTAAATCTAAGACCTGAAACTATGAAACTACTAGAAGAAAACATTGGAGAAATGCTCCAGGACATTGGTATGGACAAATTTTTTGTGTGTATAAGACCTCAAAAGCACAGGCAACCAACAAAATAGACAAATGGGATTATATCAAGCTAAAAAGCTTCTGCCTAGCAAAAGAAACAAGCAACAGAATGAAGCGACAACACACAGGATGGGAGAAAATATTCGCAAACTATCCATGTGGCAAAAAAATTAACCAGAATATATGAGGACCTCAAACAACTCAACAGCAAAACAAACAAAAACCAAACAATCCAATTAAAAATGGGCAAAGGGGCTGGGCACAGTGGCTCATGTCTGTAATCCCAGCACTTTGGGAGGCCAAGGCAGGTGGATCATTTGAGCCCAGGAGTTCCAGACTAGCCAAACATGGCAAAACCCCCCTCTCTACTAAAAATAACAAAAATTAGCTGGTCATGGTATTACACCTGTAGTCCCAGCTACTCGAGAGGCTGAGGCACAAGGATTGCTTGAGCCTGGAGCAGATATTGTAGTGAGTTGAAATCGTGCCATTGCACTCAGCCTTGGTGACAGAGTGAGTTGGCATCTCAAAAAAGTTAAAAAAAAAAAAAAAGCCAGGAAACAACAGATGCTGGAAAGGATGTGGAGAAATAGGAACACTTTTACACTGTTAGTGGGAGTGTAAATTAGTTTAACCATTGTGGAAGACAGTGTGGTGATTCCTCAAGGACCTAGAACTAGAAATACCATTTGACCCAGCAATCTCATTACTGGGTATATATCCAAAGGATTATAAATCATTCTACTACAAAGATGCATGCACAGGCATGTTTATTGCAGCACTATTCACAACAGCAAAGACTTGGAACCAACCCAAATGCCCATCAATGATAGACTGGATAAAGGAAATGTGGTATATATACACCATGGAATACTATGCAGCCATAAAAAAGGATGAGTTCATGTCCTTTGCAGGGACATGGATGAAGCTGGAAACCATCATTCTCAGCAAACGAACACAGGAGTAGAAAACCAAACACTGCATGTTCTCACTCATAAGTGGGAGTTGAACAATGAGAACACATGGACACAGGGAGGGGAATGTCACACACAGGGCTTGTTGAGGGGTAGGGGGCAAGGGAAGGGATAGCATTAGGAGAAATACCTAATGTAGATGATGGGTTGATGGATGCAGCAAACCACCACGGCACATGTATACCTATGTAACAAACCTGCATGTTCTGCAGATGTATCCCAGAACTTAAAGTATAATAAATAAATAGAAATGGCCAAAGGATTTGAAAGGACATTTCTCCAGAAAAGACATACAAATGGCCAACTGGTATATGAAAAAATCCTCAATATCACTAATCATTAGAGAAATGCAAATCAAAACCACAATGAGATATCATCTTACCTCAGTTAAAATGGCTTTTATCAAAAAGACAGAAAATAATAGATGGTGGTGAGGACGTTGAGAAAGAAAATCTGTTGGACACTGTTGATGGGAATGTAAATTAGTGCCACTAGTATAAAAAACTTTACACAAATTCCTCAAAAAACTAAAAATACGTCTATCATATGATCCAGCAATCCCGCTGCTGAGTGTACATCCAAAGGAAAGAAAATCTGGCGGGGCACAGGGGCTCACGCCTGTAATCCCAGCACTTTGAGAGGCTGAGGGGGCAGATCACTTGAGGCCAGGGGTTCGAGACCACCCTGGGCAACATTGTAAAACCCTTTCTCTACTAAAAATACAAAAATTAGCTGGGCGTGGAGGTGCGTGCCTGTAATCCCCACCACTCTGGAGGGTGAGGCACAAGAATCACTTGAACCCAGGAAGTGGAGGTTGTAGCAAGCCCAGATGACAACACTGCACTCCAGCTTGGGCGACAGAGTGAGACTCTGTCATGAAAAAAAAAAAAGGAAAATCAATGTATCAAAGAAATATCTGCACTCCCATGTTTATTGTAGCATACTCACAATAGATAAGACATGGAATTAACTTTACTGCCCAACAGAGAATGAATGGATAAAGTGTGATACACATTCACAGAGAAATATTATTCAGCCATAAAAAGAATAAATTCCCGACATTTACAGCAACATGCCTGGAACTAAATGTCATTATGTTATATGAAATAAGCCAGACATAGAAAGACAAATATCACATGTTCTGACTCACATGTGGGAGCTAAAAAACTGAATCTCATAAGGACAGAGAGTAGACTGGTGATTACCTGTCTCTAGGGTGAGTAAAGGAGAGGGGGGTGAATAGAGGTTGATTAATGGGTACAAATATACAGTTAGGTGAAAGAAATGAGAGCTACTGTTCTGTAGATTAATCAATAGGGTGACTATAGTTAACAATAATCAAAATAGCACATTTCAAATAGCTAGCAGTGAATAATTTGAATCTTTCTAACATAAAGAAAAGATAAATATTTAACATAATGGATATCCCAATTATGTTGATTTGGTCTTTACACATATACGAATGTATAAATTATTACATGTGCCTTCAAGATATGTACATCTATTATATTTCAATTAAAAAAATTCACAAAGGCCTAAGAATAACAGCAATTAAATTCTAAACCCAAAAGATATTACCATTACCTAAGAATAAAATTCATGAAAAATCTTCTTGGGATGAGCTACTATGTAAATAACTGACATATATAAATATTTATGTATGGAAATAATACATAAATATGTGACTGAAGAGTTCTTGGATATCCATTTTTAGTTAATGCGACTTAGGAAAATTTGGAATCTGATTGTAACATAGAACATTGAACCTAAGTTAGTTGACCACTGTCAGAAGCACAGACATATAGGTAGAAGGGTAGTCATTAGCTTAATGCCTAAAAAAGTGGAGCCTGAAGCACAAGGATTTGCTAGGATGTCTAACATAATCTAGGAAGAAGAGTAGCTAATTAGTAGATGACTGTTTTTTCAGGATTCAGGCTATTCCAAAGTTTTACATTTTTTTCTATAGCTTCTTATTCACTCCTGGGTAAAGTATAAATTTTTTAATATGTAAAAACCTTGGCATAATTTTGTCCCTGAGTACATGGCTATAGTTATTTTGATCCTACTGTGTATTTTAGATACATCCCAGACATACTGGGCTGATACATGCAATTTTCTATGCATTCCCTACTATTTCTGTAGATAACGTTTCTCCTGAATATGTTTCTCATGCTTCTTTCTTGGTTAACACCTACTAATCCTTAACACTGCACAAGTAATCCCTACTGAGAAATGTCCTTGATCCATTAGTCTGCCTAAGTACCCTCATTTTGAGATCTTATGAACTTTGTGCTTACCTCTGACATAATATGCGTTATAGTGAATTATATTCTCTGTGTCTGCTTTCCCACTAGAGCTGTGAGCTTCTTGGAGACATAGACAATGTTTTAATCTTCTTTGTGTTCCCAATGCCAAGCATATGGCTTGGTATATAGAAATTCAAATTGATCATGAAAAAAATGAGAGAAGAATGTCACTATAGTAAAGATGGGTACATTAGGTTATTATAACTTTTAATAACCATTAAATTAATCTAATTAACGTTCTTGTGCTTTTGCTTTTTTCACCAAGCAAATTTCTGATTATAATTCCCTTGCCTGTGATAATTTGCCTTCTGGTAGAAAATATTCTGCAGAATATTTAAGGCTCTTCTACCTTTGGCATTCATATTTCTTATTATAATGTGAATATTGAATTGCGACGCGCTGGGTGGTTACATTTGTCCCTCTAGCTCTATTCTCCATTTTTTTTTTTTTTTTTTTTTTGCATTCTATTCTCTGCTCCAAGTGACTTACTTCAATGGGTTTTCTTATCTACTAGCTTCTTGTGTTGAGCCAATGGGAAGTTTCTGAAGTGGATAAGAGGGAGAGAGGATGGAAGATTCAGGAGATTTTTTCTCCAGCTCCCTCTCTAGTGCCTCTGGCTCACTATGACCTTTAACTAAAAATTACCCATCTTTTCACAGTGGTCTTGTTTATAACCCTTTCCACTTCGGGAGTCTGATAACAACAACTCTACTTCCTTCCCTCAAGTTTTATCCAGAGGTGGTAACCACCGGCCTGTTGTAATTAGGCCTGGAGTAAGGTGGTATCCCATTGTACTTTCCCTTTATTCAGTCCTCAAAATAATCTGAGTCTTGTTTGAGTGTTTCTTCTGCGACTGTACTGAGGTTTAAGTTTGCTATGCTTGGTCTTGACTAATATAGTAATTGGTAAATGGCCCTAGGAAACTGATCCTCAAAATGGAATTCTAGAGAGGAATCACTCACATATGCAAAGAACACAGGGATAATAACACATTGCTAAAGGGGATGGTGCATGGGTAATCCATGGCATAGTGTGGCATTATAATTAGTCAAATCAAATTACTAGATGGCACACGGAGGGAGAGCAAGTGGCTGTGGCACTTGGTAGCTATGGAAACAATAGTAATTATACGATGTTTTGGTTGGGGGGAGGGTCCCTGGATTTGGTTTATAGTCCTACAGATGTGCACATAGGAAAAGCAAAAGTATGAGCTATGAACAACCACAAATTTCTGTGGAGAAGGCCCATTGGCAGTTTTGAAGGAATCCTTCATCTCACAGATTCACAGAGGATATAATACTAAAGACAAACAAGGGTTTACTGTAAACATCGATTAAATACTTAACCTTGTTAAGTATTTCACACTAAGATAAGGACATTGCTGGGGAAGGAATGGGACTTTTATCTATGGAATGAGAATATTTATATAGTAGGGACAGAAAGGTACTTATCTTGTTTTGCCTCAAGGCTGTGTTGTATTTGCTCACCTATCTGATATAGCCTTGGTCAGTGCTTCTCAAATTTTGACGTGCATATGAATTATCTGTGACTCCTGTTAAACCGAAGATTCAGATTCAGTGGTGCTGGGGAGTGAGCGGAGCTGTGGCCTATCATCTTTTTTTTTTTTTTTTTTTTGAGACGGAGTCTCGCTCTGTCGCCCAGGCTGGAGTGCAGTGGCGCAATCTCGGCTCACTGCAAGCTCCGCCTCCCGGGTTCACGCCATTCTCCTGCCTCAGCCTCTCCGAGTAGCTGGGACTACAGGCGCCCGCCACCACGCCTGGCTAATTTTTTTGTATTTTTAGTAGAGACGGGGTTTCACCGTGGTCTCGATCTCCTGACCTCGTGATCTGCCCGCCTCGGCCTCCCAAAGTGCTGGGATTACAAGCATGAGCCACCGTGCCCGGCCTATCATCTTAATCCTTTATACCAGCGTTGTCCAGTCTTTTGGCTTCCCTGGGCCACATTGGAAGAAAAATTGTCTTGGGTCATGCATAAAATACACTAACACTAACAAAAGCTGATAAGCTAAAAAAAAAAAAAAGAAAATCACAGAAAAATATGATGTTTTAAGAAAGTTTATGAATTTGTGTAGATCCAGATTCATAGCTGTTCTGGGCCGCATGTGGCCTGTGGGTCATGGGTTGGACAAGCTTGCTTTATACTGAAGACATTATACTAACTGAAAATGGCAAACAGAAAGTAAAAAAATTATAAATATCCTAGTAATATAGGTGCATTGCAGAAAATGGGAGATAAATGACAAAAAAGTTCTGTGGTATGCCACATTAGTGAAATTTTTGGTAAGATAGTCCTTCTGAAATAGGAGTCGTTATGTTACCCAACACAGTGAAAGAAACACATAACTTAGTGGGCCTCTTTGGATTTTGGAACTAATATATACTGTATTTGGCCAACCTTCTCCAACTCATTTACTTATTTGGACAGGTGCCAGCATTGATTTGAGTCTTGAATAAGAAAAAGCCCTGCAACCAGACTGGTTTTTGTTCATGCCATATTGCCTTTTGGGTCTAATAACCAAGCACACCCACTCGTTTTTGAAGCATTTGTGACAGACATGATTTTTGTATGAAACCCTTCCAAACCAGATAAGAGCAATTACAGCTCAGATATCTACACTTAAGGAGTAATGTAATTCCCTTCTATTCTATCAACTATTTCCATTTGAAAAGTTTCTTCTGTCTTGCAAATGGGCTCTGATAGAAAGTGAATGCATGAGCTTGTAAAACCCCATGGCTACGTGAATCATACTGTTTAAGATGAACCGTATGTTACCTGATTAACCCAACCATAAAATTGGATATGCATGACAGCATTACTTTATAAAATGGAAGTGGTATATATTAGACTGAGTTGAAGCTGCTCTGGGAGGCACAAGTAAAAAGCACAAATAGATGGCTCAGTTTAACATGGCATCTGCTTCATTGATTTGCCATCATGGAGAAGGAAGAAGAACGAACCTGGTTTGCTACTGGGTGTGATTGTTATACCAGCACTAGCTAGAATTGGACAGTAGCTCCCAAGAGGGTCTCTGAAAACAGTGGCTATCTATAGTGTGTGGCATGGTTCACTGCCAAGATTCTGTCCTCCAGGTCTGAAATACTCATTTCTTGGACTGCTGAGAGTCTTGGCAGCCAACGGTTCTCAGCTAACTTCCTGTCCAGGACTTTCTTTTGGTTGAATAGTCTACCCACCTAAGGTCATGCCCTCTTCCTGGGGGCAGCCCAGTCCAATAATTGGTCAACAGAGAGGTATATGGGCCTGTCCCTATGCCCCAGTGTAGAGCATCTCTGAACCATTCCAGCTCCAAATTCATCCATAGAATCAACTGATTTCTTGGTCGTGGCTGCATCACTACTCAAATTATGTTACTATCCAGTTGTGTGTCCATGCTTCATAGCTGTTTATCTTGAGCATGTCCAAATAAACTTTTTGCACACAAATACCACATTTCTAAGGGTACAGGATCTGTGACAGTAGGTGCCAGGTGTGGTGAAAGCTGGGGTGCTGGTGGAGTGTAAGTTGAACGTGGAATACATTGTAAACTAAACAACTATGCTTATGCTTACTAAGTTAGGTTTTTAACCAGCTATGGAAGCAAACTTTTGTAGCTTTTTTTTTTTTTTTTTTTTTGAGATGGAGTTTTGTTCTTGTTGCCCAGGCTGGAGTGCAATGGCACAATCTCCGCTCACTATAACCTCCACCTCCTGGGTTCAAGCGATTCTCCTGCCTCAGCCTCCCAAATAGCTGGGATTACAGGTGCCTGCCACCAGGCCTGGCTAATTTTTGTATTTTTAGTAGAGATGGGGTTTTACCATGTTGGCCAGGCTGGTCTCGAACTCCTGACCTTCTGATCCACCCCTCTCGGCCCCCCAAAGTGCTGGGATTACAGGCCTGAGCTTGTAGCTATTTACTGGAGAAGTAAATGGTATTACTCAATTATTATTATTTTTTAAAACACCGATTACATTTCTATGCCCCTCCCTCAATTTTTTATGAAGAATATTAGTGACAGAAAATATTTCAGTATCCAGTGGAAAGTACAAGCAAATTAACATCACTACAATGCTACAGTACCTTACAGTATTTGTATGCCCCATGTGTGGAGAATAAAACCTTTCTAAGTGAATGAAGGCTGAGTGGATTCTAAAAGGAGAAAGAATATGCTGTTCCAGGTAATTTCTGCTTTCCCATCAGATCTGTGCATCATTCCTCTCCACCATGTTCTGTGTCTTGAGAGGCTGATCTATGTAGGTTTCATCAATGAGTTATATGGATTTCATCAATTTGTTCTCTTGTTCTCTGGTTTATGGTTGGTTTCATCCAATGGGATCCACACAGAAAATATGAGGAAGAAGTGTAGGAGTTTGATTATTTTTTTCCCCTGGCTTCATGCCTGTGGGGTTCCTTTGGGCTGTCTCTAAAAAAACTTCTTTCACTCAAGGCAGCTCTCAGGGCCCAGAGGTGTTAAGATCTCTGCCAATACTTAGTGTGTTCTTGTCATGTTTTTATACTCTTACTTTCATAAGTGTTGTTGGTTTTTTTTTTGTTAAACTCTTGTTGAATTACCCTAATTTGAATGTATTTTCTAGTGGGATCCTGACATACTTAAAGAACAAAAAACAAAAAACAAAAAAAAAAAAGAAGGAAAGAAAAAAAAGCATTGCATTGCTTTTACATAAGTCATCTGATCATCTGGCCTTAATAGGCAAGATTCATCTATTCATCTTCTGATCTTAACTCTACAACACAAATGTAAAATTTTGCAATCTGACTTGGTCTTCAATTCGGAATATAAGTATCTTTTTAAATAGAAAACAATGATCAGTCCTGCCATTAATATTTTTAGAGCCCTGGATATTATAATAAATGGAGGCCCACATGCTGTATGTCTAATTATTAAAAAGAATGTGTATTGAGGTAACGAATATATTTTATTCTTTTGACAAAACACTTTCATAACAGCATGTACGCCTGTGATGTTTCATATCTGCAACTTGGCAAAATACCAAAGATGAGCAAACTTCTTTATTGTACATGTCTGGTTTTCTGGTGATGGGCAGTGATGTTTGGGTAAGAATGAAATGATGATATTCATAAATCATAAAGTACACACTTATTTCATCACATTTATTTTTCTTATCTTTTTAAAGAAAATTAACTAATTGTACTTTTATAATTAAAATTTTCAAATAATTTGTGGCCTATTAACAATAGTGCCAAAATATTCAATATTTTCTCATTGTTCTTATTTGAATTTGACTTATACGTTATTCTGCAAGTCAGTGGAAAATAGGATTGTTAAGTTTTTCAAGCTCAGATTTTAAAATAAGCCATAAATTTTGCATACTATATTCAAATATTGTAATGAGGTCACAATTGGTAATGTCATTTCAGAAAAACACTAAACATACTTTAATCGCATAAATTTATGTCATGTATATAATGCTCCTCATTGTCTAAAAGTAATATCTAGATTCATAAAATGTTTATTAAATTCTTTCTTTAAAAATTTTAATTCTGGGATATTATAAAGAACACAGAAAATAGTAAAATCGAGACAATACCTAGATCTGTAATGGCCAGAAAGTAGTTTCTATTGATCTTAGTTTTGAGATTATTTATGTGTGTATTGTCTCCTTCACAGTCATGCAAAAATTCTCATTTTCCTACTCTGTCTCATATTATATTGGAATGCCATTTTGTTACATATTTCAAAGGCATTTTCTTTTGATATTAAAGAACATTCTCTCTAAAATTTTAAAACTGTAAACTTCAATCTTTTGTAAAAAGTAAAATTCACAAACTTGCATTTATTTATTTTTGTAACTGGTTAAAATATTAGCTTTCAACAGTTCAAATCAAATAATTTTGAATGATACAAATTGAAAGTTATTGTATTTCCTACCCAAACCAAAATTTACTTCTGTCTAAGTCTCTTTGGTTATTTGCTCATTCATTCATTCATTCATTCATTCATTCAGAGATGGAGTCTTGCCCTGTTGCCCAGGCTGGGCTTCCACCTCAGCTTCCCAAGTAGCTGGGACTACAGACATGCACCACCATACCTGGCTAGAGCTTCTACTCTTGCTTTTTTTTTTTTTTTTTGAGACAATGTCACTCTGTTAGCCCGGCTGGAGTGCAATATCACCATATTGGCTCACTGCAACCTGCCCCCGCCCGGGTTCAAGCGATCCTCCCGCCTCAGCTTCCCGAGTAGCTGGGATTACAGGCGTGCGCCACTGCACCCAGCTGATTTTTGTGTTTTTAGTAGAGACAGAATGTCATCATTTTACCCAGGCTGGTCTTGAACTCCTGACCTCAAGTGATCCGCCTGACTCGGCCTTCCAAAGTGTTTTACTTATCTTTTAAAGTGCATTTTAAAAATTTTGTAGATCTTAACATCACTTAGCATTTTCATCATGCCTCAAAAATTTTTGTAAAATTAATATCTTTTTTCAAGATATTACATCTTTAGACAGATCCAAAAAATCATCATATACAGTCTTTGAATTCTTTCCAATTATTTTATCACTTCTTTGGGTCCAGTTGAGGCCTCTTGATAGCAAATTCAAATTATGGGCTGCACATGACATGAAGAATGTCTCAGAATTATCAGCCAAAATTCTACTTTGTAATCTTCCTTCTTAATCAATCATTCTAATAACAGTATCATAGTGTTGTCCTTCATAATCTTTCTGGATAGAAAGATTTTAAGATTTTAAGCCTTGGAAAAGGCTTAAAAACAATATTCGTTTTTTTCAGTCCCTCACTGAAGTCAAAACCATGCATTTTTAAAAAACACCAGGTATAAAAACAGTGAAATACTCATTAATTTTAACATCCTTGTTTTCTTCCTCTGATAATTGAATTATCCACAGTTAATGTCATTTTCTGCTCGGATTTCTTCTCCTGTAAAATCTAGTTGAACTAATAAATAGCATTTACTTATAATTTTTGTATAAAATTTCTTCTGTCCCTTTACTATTAAGTTAATAATTTGATTTTGATTTATCCATTCTGAGTAGTGATAATATTTTGTTATTTTTAATACATCCTATATTTTGGCTATTTGGGTCTCAATTTCAAAATGATTTCTACTAAACCAGAAAATTTATATTATCTTCTGTAATTACTGTGTTGTTTGTGTCTTGTAAAGCACTATTATGATGGGCTAATTATTTGCCACATAATATATTCTCTAAGAACATCACATTTTGTATTAGGATTTATTTATATTTATTTAATACTATTGTTCATTTGCTATCTATTCAATTCCTTTCTTTCAGAGCAGTAATTAAATGTGTTTTTTTTCCTGTGTAAGGGAAGTTTTATATTGTTTTAGTTGGAAATCAAAATGTTTCCAGTAACAGCTTTTTACAGAGCTGATTTCAAAAAGTGATTGTGAAATATGTAACAATAACCCAAACTGTAACCTCTGTACTTTTTTTTCTTTATGGGAATTAATTTTGGTGTATAGTGAAATACTAAATTTTCAACCATGTTCATTTCAATAGAAAATTTCAAACTTTTGAGTCAGGTTGTGTGTAGCTACAATCATTCTCATACTGTGAGAGGAATGCCATAGCCATTTTCCAGAATTATGATCTCGTAAACATAGAAAAACTGAGGTATTGGTTTTCTTTTCTCAATTTATTGTTTTCATGAATTTAACTTATCTTCTAAACAGCAGGCCAGAGTTGCATTTGTTGCAAATCTGATATAATTTTTTTTCTCAATTTTATTGTTTTGATCAGTAATCGACCTTTGTTGAAGTGTTAGAAATAATAGGAATTCATTTAACCTGTTTCAGTTTTGGACCTGATAAGAAAAAATTGTATGATTCACCTCATTGCTTTGATCAGAAATTATAACTTTTACATATAAAAAAACTTCATAATGTTCTGTTTATAATGTTCTTTTTTTGTATAAATCATGCTCTACAGAAGTCTTCTTCCTTTAATTATTTTTTCTTTTTAAACATTTAGGCAATCATCCTCTTTGAAGATTTTCTATTTCTTTTATCTTTTCAGCTTTTTAAAATATTTGAAAGCTCTGCTTATTTTTTATATTTATATTAAGAGAGCAACTTGTATTTATTATCATTATTAAAGAGATTAAAAATTAAATGTAATCATATATAAAATTTATTAAATTTAACTTTTTTTTTTTAATAGAGACAGGGTCTTGCTAACTTGAACCTTGAACCCCTGGGCTCAAGTGGTGCTCCCACTTCAAGCATCCAAGTAACTGGGACTATAGGCCTGTGCCACCACACCTGGATGAAACTTTACATATTTTTATTAAAAATATTATAAACACATGTAAATGTAAAAAATTAAAATTATTTTTATATATGTTAAAATATATTTTTCTTCTAAAATAGTATACCTATTAAAATATAAAGGAAAACTTATAGTTAATAAGTATGAATATTTTAATGATAAAATGTTTAAACAAAGCTAAATAATTTTGTTTTTATCTTTTGGCAAATTAAATTATATATAAATTTTTACTGAAAGAGTTTGCAAACGTGTATTATTATTAGCCATTCTAGTATTAGATATTTTAGCATTCAAATAGAATTTAGATGAAAATGTTTTAAAAAAAAAAGTGCTACTGTCCAAGGATATTAATTCTATACCTAGTTGGTGATATACAAATTTTAGAGCAATATAAATTGTAAAGTATAGTCAAATATTTTCCCCAGTAAGTATTACAATTGCTGCAAATACAGCATTAATTTCTAAGTACCTCACACCAATTGGAAGACAAAGAAAAAGAAGAAAATGGTTATTTGGCACTGCTGGGAAAACACATTTTGTAATGCAAGAGTTTACCAAATATGCATTATCTGAGGAAAAAAGATTGAAAAATTAATTAAATTGTCGATTTTTTTCTGTGCAATGCCGTTATTCAAATCCTCCTAGCATCCCATCCCTGTCTTTGCTAGTAGCACAGACCAGAGATCTTGACAACACTGAAATTCAATTGCCTTTGTTTAGAGCACTGTCTCAGTCTGTTTTCTGCTGCTGTGTCTGACACTGGGTAATTTATAAAAAACAGAAATTTATTTCTCACAGTGATGGAGATGGGGAAATTCAAGAGCAAGGGGCTGGCATCTGGTGTGGATCTTCTTGCTCCATCTTCCCATAGTGTAAGGCGGAAGGGCAAGGGTGGTTAAACACCATGTCCTCACATGGAGAAAAACAGAAGAGAGAGAACCCACGCCCCACTCCTGAAAGTTCTTTTTTTCTTTTTTCTTTTTTTTTTTTTTGAGACAGGGTCTCACTCTGTCACCCAGGCTGGATTGCAAAGGCATGATCATGGCTCACTGCAGCCTCAACCTACCTAGCTCAAGTGATCCTCCCACCGCACCCTCCTACGTAGCTGGGACTACAGGTATGCACCACCACACCTAACTAATTTATGCAAATCTTGTTTATAGTGGCATTAATGTATTCATGAGGCCAGAACCCTTATGACCTAAACACTTCCTTTTAGGCCTCACCTCCTGACACTGTTGCATTGGGGAATACGTTTTTAACATACGAATTTTGGGGGGCATATTTAGCACATAGGGCCCTAATGAGAAATGTTTCCTGGGCTTATTAAAGACAATATTTGGGGGAACATCTTTTTAGAGCTGAGGGCTGAATCCTGAGAGAAGGAGATGCCCATATCTTCTTTTATAACAACGTAGTGTGTGAGTATGTTTGTGGTTTCAAGGGCTCTTTAGTGGTATAAGATGCCCCCTTCTCTGAATCTAAAGGTGGTACTCCCAGTGATATGCTCCTTTCTAAATCCAGTGACATTTCTATATATTTTATTTTCTCAGCCTTTCTGTTGTCAGCAATATTACATCGATTACCTCTGTATTCTTGAAAATCTCATTTTATCATGCTCTTTTCTACTGATCCTACTACCTACTTAATTTTTTTTTTTCAATAAACTCTTACTCCAAGCCAATGTTATACATGTTCTACCTAACTTCTGTCCTTGGCTCTTTCCTGTTTTTTATATGCTCATATCTTCAACTATTATTTGTAAGAAGATCACACTCAAAGGTGTATCCTGAGCTTGAGTATTGTATTTCTAGTTGTCCGTTGAACGTCTCTTCCTGGACATCACACAAGTTTCCCAAACATGGTACTTTCAGAATTTACTATATCAAGCTCCTCCACATATTTTTAATTGCTGTGAACTTTATATCTGTTAAAGACACCACAAATAGTCTCCTCACCCTGGTCAAACATCTTGTTCCCATTGTTCTTCACTTAATTTCCCGATGTTGTTATCTTGCTTTCTTGATTTCTCTTGTTTCTGTCCCCTTTTTTCCATTGTCCTCTTTCCTTCATCTTGTACATTGTAGGCACTTAGTGATCATTTACTGATATTGGCTTTCTACCTAACCAGAGCTTATTTTATATAACAACATGATAAAATGTTATAAATTTGACATGCCCGGATAATTCAGTCTTTCATGGCATAACTTTTTGAAAATAATTCTTCTAGTACTTGTTGGATAACCAAACTTTTTTATATTATCACCATTGCTTTTTAAAATTCTTTCAAATATAACATCACAATATATTGTCAAATAAAGAAATGTTTTATTAAGGCAAACCAAAAGTGCAAAATCGATACAATAAACACTGCAAATCAAATATTCTTAAAAGGTGTTATTAAGTTCTTTTACTGTAAGAGGTCAAATAGTAAAGATTTCAGGCTTTGTGGGCTATACAATCTGTCAAAACTACTGAATCCTGCTGTTGTAGCACAAAAGCACCCATAGGTAATACCCAAGTGAATGGCACGGTTACATTCCAGTAAAACTTTATTTACAAACATAAAATTTTAAATTTTATGTAATTGCCATGAGTCACAGAATACTATTCTGCTTTTGATTTTTATAAACACTGGAAAGTATAAAAATTATTCTTTAGCTTGAAGCCTTTACAAAAATGGAAATATGCCTAGATTTGACCCATGGGCCATAGTTTGCCAATGCCTGCTATAAAAAATAAATTACTAAAATTCAAGAATCATTATTTTTGTGATTCTTGAAGAATCCCAATAATTGAACATCAATAACATAATTTTACTTTCCCAAGGCATTATAGATTTATTGATTCAGAACAAAAAAATTAGCACTGATTATGCCAATAGGTACTGGGTTAATTTTTTTGGAAAATGCAAAAAGGTACTAGACGCTGTCTTTCCTGTTTTAGAGATCACATTCTATTAGAGGGGAAAGGCAATGAAGTAAAACAGTATAAAACAAAATAGTGTGTGATAAATGCTATTATAGAAATTTTTAAAAAATCTATAGAGCTCCAAGGCAGTGGTTGATTCTGATCAGGAGGAAATAGAAATGTGTCCTGATGATGTTGCTTAAGGTAAGTCTCAAGGGTGGGTAAACCATGATGGACAGTGACAGCCTGGAACCAGGGAGGGAGCCTGTGTTTTTGATGAAGGAAATGATAAGCTGGGGATGGAGGCCAGGGATGCAAGATGGCCTCAGGTGAGGGCAGGAGTTAGTGTTGGGCACACATATTTGGGGAGTTACAAGTTTGAAAACCTTGAGATGAGAGCCTTAAAATCTAGGTTAACCATTTAGCTTTTATTTTTTTCTGCAAGGAAATTCACTAAAGAAGATTAGGGAAAGAAAGATGTCAAAGATCCCATTTAAAGTTGAATTTCCTTTATGGCAGTGATTAATAAAGAATCTAATCTTATTTGGGCAATACTGGAAATTATGAAAATTGAGTTTAGATGTTGCTGTAAAATTTGTCCCTTTAAAATCTATTCAAAACATTGTTTTTAAACAAAATGAAGAATGTTAATTGATCTAGAGTTTAAAATACTAATTCCTTTATGTAGTTTTAAAATTTTGCTGAAAAACTAGAAAAAACTTCTTGAATTTGTTTCACCACCTATCAAACATCTCATGGCTGCAGTTAGGGTATTTATGCCAATGTTATAATGTAATCGATGCTACACTGAACAATCACTTAGTTTCTGACTGTTTTAGTCTGCTCAGGCAGCCATAACAAAATACCATAGACTGGGTGGCTTAAACAACAGTAGTTTTTCTCACAATTCTGGAGGCTATAAGTCCAAGATCAAGGTTATGACCAATTCAGTTTCTGGTGAGGACTCTCTTCCTGGCTTGTAGATGGCTACTCTTGACTTTGGCCTTCTTCACTCCATGTGTTTCGGGAAAGGGAAGAGCAAACTCTCTGGAGTGTCTTCTGATAATATTAATCCTATTGGATTAGGGCTCCACCTGTACGGCCTCATTTACTCTTAACCACCTTCTTAAAGGCTCCATTTTCAAATACAGCCACACTGAGGCTTAGGGCTTCAACCCATGAATTTGGGAGAAGGGTACAAACATTCAATTGTTGATATTCACCATATTTTATACCTGCTATGTAATAAATTATTGGCTAGAATTCAATTTCTGCTTTGTAGATCCCAAATTTTCCAAGTTCGGTTAAAAAATAACAATTTAAATTGATTGTGAATTGACTAAGTGCACACAGATAACTGTATGTGAATAAATAATTCTTCCCCGCTTCTTAATTGTACTGTGCATCTTTATCTCTTCTTTTAAATTTATATTACAAAAGAAAATTTGTCAATTTACACATATATGAGTCTAAAGACAAAATTAAAGGCCATGGAAAAGAAAATCATGACCAGAGGTAAAAACTGAATTGCATTAGGTAAAAACTGAATTGCATTATAGGATTTGAATGTTTCTTATTAATCCATGGCGTTTCAGAATTACATGTAATGCTATTTTAGAGTGGTTGTTTGACAAGGGCATTAGGAAGAAACGACACTCCCTCCTGATTTAAATAACATTCTTGTTTCACATTTAAAATTTATATGTGCTTTTTAAATTCTTCTGAATAAAAATTGCAAGCAACTTCTTTGACATTTAATTATTGCTTGTCTATTATATGCATTCTTGCAATGGTGCCCAGGTCAAGAGAATTAATGTACACACTTTTCAAAGAGATCTTATTGTTAATTTCTGAGGATTAGTAACAGAACAAAGATAAAGAATATTATTTTTTATCTATCTGATATTAAATATACCAGCACACATTTCATAATTCCAGCCATATTATAAAATGTAATAGTGAATCCTTGACTACAATAAGTTGTTTTTTTTAAATTTTTGCTATCAATTCAAAAGAATCAATTCTTATTTAAAAGAGGGAAAAGAAAAAAGGTAGAAAAGATAAATTATTTCTTTAAAACATAATCTACGTATTTTTATCAGAAGTTCTCTCATTTTATTTAAATTTTGCTTACTGTCTATTTTCTATTCAGAAGAGAAAATTATTCCTTCAAAATGTTGACAATGGCTGGACATAAAGAAAAAACCAAATTTCTTCAAAGACTCAAATGCAGGGATTGACGTTTGATATTGTTGATATTTATCTGATTATTTGTTATTACCAAATAAAATCCGATGGTTACTCTCTTGACACTTTTATTTATTTGGTCATTAAAAAATCTAAGTGGACTTTGTTGAAACCTCCAAATAAATAAGGAGCATTTCTCACTGCTGCTGTTGATATCAGGTTTACATGATAAATATATAGTTGATAGCCAACAGCATTTGAAAATATACAGAGCTATATTTCAACAAGGAAAGCTTTAATAGTGTATCTATTTAATCACAGTTCTCAAATCACATTAAATGTAGAGGGGAGGCAATAAATAGAAGTTAAATAATAGGAAAATGAGAATAAGAGATTATTTTGAGAACTCTCTAAATTGTTAGGGGAAAAGTTTCTTAATGAGCTATTTTAATATTCAGATTCACCGAAGGTTTTTTTTTGTTGAAGAAGTGATCTGAACTTTAAGCTCAAATCCATTATTCATGGATATTTTAAAAGACACAGTGAAGTTTATTTTCAAATGTTTTTCTAAAGTCTTAGAAGGTAATTTTTTTTGAAAATTTATTAGCTTATTATTCATCATTCATGTATTAATTTTTTATGGGTCGAATTTATTATAAATTATTGTCATTTTTAATATTCTCTATATGTTTATAGTACTTTAGAGATTTTTCTGTAATTAACATGTCTAATACATTTTACGTGTTTTTGAGCATAATATTCAAATTGCAAAATATTTTATAGGTTTTAGACATCTATACAACTTATCTTGCTTTATGAAATAATGTTCAATATTCATCAATAATGCAATCTGGCCCTAAAAGCCTTTATTACTTAGAAATAAAAGAAAGAAAATAAATAAACGTTCAACTCATGAATTTAAACTATTAATATTTAGGAGAAAGTGAGTAATAAAGATAATAAAAATATCCAGAAAATATCAAAGAGTAGAATTATAGAACTAAATAAATTGCTAATTGTAAATAAGCAAATTCAAGAATTGATTTTGTTTTAAGTCAGCTAAATACACAGTTGTAGCCAATAAAAAAAGGACAAAAGCAGTTCCACCACCCCCACTTCCAAATTTTGGAAAATGAGAGGACATGTATTAAAAACTAGAGAAGATAAATGTATACATTAGAAAATTTTTTGAAGTGGATGTGTTATGGAAAAATACACATTATTAAAATGCAGCCAGAAAAGAATAAAAACTAAATAGAACAACAACTATGGAAGAATATATGTATATGCTGTTTGTGTGTACACACACACACACACACACACACAGGCTTCCAAATTGCTTTTCCAAAACTAGCATTAAACCTAATAACAAAACTTGCCAAATGCCATACAAATGAGAAAACAGCCTCAACAATCATTCTTACAGATAATAGAATAACCCTAAATTCTTTGGACCTCAATTTCACTTGGGTCCCTGTGAAGAGACCACCAAACAGGCTTTGTGTGAGCAATAAAGCTGTTTATTTCACCTGGGTGCAGGTGGGCTGAGTCCGAAAAGAGAGTCAGCCAAGGGAGATAGGGGTGGGGCCCTTTTATAGGATTTGGGTAGGTAAAGGAAAAAGGTGGGTTGTTCTCTGGCAGGCAGGAGTGGGGGTCACAAGGTGCTCAGTAGAGGAGCTTTTGAGCCAGGATGAGCAAGGAAAAGGAATTTCACAAGATAATGCCATCAGTTAAGGCAGGAACAGGCCATTTTCATTTCTTTTGTGGTGGAATGTCATCAGTTAAGGCAGGAACCGGCCACCTGGATGTGTACTTGCAGGTCACAGGGGATATGATGGCTTAGCTTGGGGCTCAGAGGCCTGACATTCCTGTCTTCTTACATTAATGAGAAAAATAAAACAAAATAATGGTAAAATGTTGGGACAGTGAAAATTTTGGGGGATGGTATGGAGAGAGAATGGGCGATGTTTCTCAGGTCTGCTTCGAGCGGGATTAGGGGTGGTGTGGGAACCTAGAGTGGGAGAGATTAAGCTGAAGGAAGATTTTGTGGTAAGGGGTGATATTGTGGGACTGTTAGAAGAAACATTTGTCATTTAGAATTATTGGTGGTGGCCTGGATACAGTTTTGTATGAATTGAAAAACTAAACGGAATAAGAGAAGGAGAAAAACAGGTATTAAAGGTCTAATAATTGGGAGGACCCAGGACATCTAATTAGAGAGTGTCTAAGGAGGTTCAGCATAGTCCTGCCAGCAAAGATTATTTATTTACTTCAAGAGTTAAGAGTGGTAGTTTGGGGATAGCACCAGGAGATATCAGCTGTCATGGCTTGGAGAAACAGTGTAAACCGGCAGTGTAAACAAAAGCAGGACATGTATGAGTAGTTGAGAATGGTGAATAGAGTATGACTAGACAGAAGATAGTAGGAATGACAAGTTTTTTGGGGCACAGTCTAAGTTGGTCTGGTGTCTGGAATGAGACTGGGGCCTAATAAAAAGGAGCGTCTATACAGGAGCTCAAATGGGCTGTACCCTGTAGCATTCTGAGGACAGGCCTGAATTCTGAGAAGGGAAAATGGTAAAAGTATTGTCCAGTCCTTTTTAAGTTGGTGGCTGAGCTTGGTGAGGTGTGTTTTCAAAAGACCATTAGTCCGTTCTACCTTTCCTAAAGACTGAGGACTGTAAGGGATATAAAGGTTTCACTGAATACCAAAAGCCTGAAAAACTGCTTGGCTGATTTGACTAATAAAGGCTGGTCTGCTATCAGACTGTATAGAGGTGGGAAGGCCCAACTGAGTAATTGTGTCTGACAGAAGGGAAGAAATGACCGTGGTGGCCTTCTCAGACCCTGTGGGAAAGGCCTCTACCTATCCAGTGAAAGTGTCTACCTAGACTAAGAGATATTTTAGTTATCTGACTCTGGGCATGTTGAGTAAAGCTAATTTGCCAGTCCTGGGCAGGGGCAAATCCCTGAGCTTGATGTGTAGGGAAGGGAGGGGGCCTGAATAATCCCTGAGGAGTAGTAGAATAGCAGATGGAACACTGAGAAGTTATTTCCTTGAGGATAGATTTCCAGGATGGAAAGGAAATGAGAGGTTCTAAGAGGCGGGCTAGTGGCTTGTACTATAGCATAGCCTGCCTTTGCTGGTGTGTGGCGATTAGGCCTGGTGGAACTGCCATCAATAAACCAAGCGTGATCAGGGTGAGGAACAGGGAAGAAGGAAATATGGGGAAATGGGGTGAACGTCAGGTGGATCAGAGAGATACAGTCATGGGGGTCAGGTGTGGTATCAGGAATAATGTGGGAGGCTGGATTGAAGTCCGGGCCAGGAACAATGGTAATTGTGGGAGACTCAACAAAGAGCGAGTACAGCTGAAGGAGCCGGGGAGCAGAAAGTATGTGCATCAGGTGTGAGGAAGAAAATAGATTTTGGAAATTATGAGAGCTGTAGAGAGTGAGTTGAGCATAGTTTGTGATTTTAAGGGCCTCTAAAAGCATTAGGGTGGCAGCAACTGCTGCACGGAGACATGATGGCCAGCCTAAAACAGTAAGGTCAAGTTGTTTGGATAAAAAGGCTATAGGGCACAGTCCTGGTCCTTGTGTAAGAATTCCAACTGCACAGCCCTGCACTTCAGCTGTGTGTAATGAAAAGGGTTGGGATGAGACAGGGAGAGCTAGGGTGGGGGCAGTCTCTAAAGCTGTCTTCAAGGAATGGAAAGAGGAGTGGGGAAAGGATTTAGGATCTGTGGGGTCAGCTAGGTTTCCTTCTGTGAGTTTATATAATGGTTTTGTTAGGATGGCAAAACCAGGTATCCAAAGGCGAAAGTATCCAATCATGCCCAGGAAGGAAAGGAGTTGTTTTGTAGAAGGGATTGGGGTTTGGGAGATGAGCCAGACACGAGCAGCAGGGAGAGCACGTGTGTTTTTATGAGAATTATGCTGAGATAGGTAACAGATGAGGAAGAAATTTGGGCTTGACTGAAGTAATGGGGGCTGTCTGTGAAGCTTTGCAGCAGTACAGCCCAGGTAATTTGCTGAGCTTGATGGGTGTCAGGGTCAGTCCAGGTGAAAGCAAGGAGAGGCTGGGATGAAGGGTGCAAAGGAATAGTAAAGAAAGCAAGTTTGAGATCCAGAAGAGAATAACAGATTGTGGAGGGAGGTATTGAGGATAGGAGAGTATATGGGTTTGGCACCATGGGGTGGATAGACAAAACAATTTGGTTGATAGGGCATAGATCCTGAACTAACTTGTAAGGCTTGTCTGGTTTTAGGACAGGTAAAATGGGGGAATTGTAAGGAGAGTTTATAGGCTTTAAAAGGCCATGCTGTAGCAGGTGAATGATAACAGGCTTTAATCCTTTCAAAGCATGCTGTGGGATGGGATATTGGCATTGAGCGGGGTAAGGGTGATTATGTTTTAATGAGATGGTAAGGGGTGCATGATTGGTCACCAAGGAGGGAGTAGAGGTATCTTATACTTGTGGGTTAAGGTGGGTGGATACAAGAGGAGGATGCAAAGCAGGCTTTAGATTGGGAAGAAGGGCGGCAATGAGATGCAGCTGTAGTCCAGGAATAGTCAGGGAAGCAGATAATTTAGTTAAAGTGTCTCAGCCTAATAAGGGCACTGGGCAGGTGGGGATAACTAAAAAGGAGTGCTTAAAAGAGTATTGTCTAAGTTGGCACCAGAGTTGGGGAGTTTTAAGAGGTTTAGAAGCCTGGCTGTCAATACCCACAACAGTTATGCAGGCAAGGGAAACAGGCCTTAGAAAAGAAGGTAATGTGGAGTGGGTAGTCTCCATATTGATTAAGAAGGGGACGGACTTACCCTCCACTGTGAGAGTTACTTAAAGCTCGGCATCTGTGATGGTCTACGGGGCTTCCGAGGCAATCGGGCAGCATCAGTCTTCAGCCGCTAAGCCGAGAAGATCTGGGAAGGAGTCCGTCAGAGAGCCTCGGGCCAGAGTTCCAGGGGCCCTGGGAGTGGCTGCCAGGTGAGTTGAACAGTCCGATTTCCAGTGGGGTCCCACACAGATGGGACACGGCTTACGAGGAATCCTGGGCTGCGGGCATTCCTTGGCCTGGTGGCCAGATTTCTGGCACTTGTACCAAGCTCCTGGGGGAGGAGGTTCTGGAGGAACGCCTGGCCACTGCGGTTTAGGTGTTTGGAAGTTCTTGTGTGCTGGAGATGTGGCTGGGGTTTGTCTCACAGTGGAGGCAAGGAATTGCAACTCAGAAATATGTTGCTACTTGGCTGCTTCTATTATTGTACACCTTGAAGGGGAGGTTAATTAAGTCCTGTTATGGGGTTTGAGGGCCAGAATTTAATTTTTGGAGTTTTATTTAATGTCGGGAGCAGATTGGGTAATAAAATGTATATTGAGAATAAGATGGCCTTTGACCTTTTAGGGTCTAGGGCTGTAAATCTTCTCAGGGTTGCTGCCAAACGAGCCATGAACTGGGCTGGATTTTTGTTTTTAATGAAAAAGAGCCTAAACGCTATCTGATTTGGGATAAAGAAGAAGGAGCATTAACCTTGGCTATGCCTTTAGCTCCAGACACCTTTTTAAGAGTAAATTGCTGGGCAGGTGGGGGAGGGCTAGTCATGGAGTGAAACTGTAAGCCGGACCGGGTGTGAGGAGGGGAGGTGATAAAAGGATTATGGGGTGGAGGAGTGGAGGCTGAGGGAGAATTAGGACCTAGCTCAGTGTGGCAAGGAGGGGAGAGGTCAGATGGGTCTGTAGAAAAGGAAGATTAGAAAGACTCAGTGATGCTTGGGGTTGGGACTGAGGGGACAGGTGGGAGGGAAGGAAGGAAAATTTGGGACTAGTTGCACTGGGCACAGAGACTAGGAAGGGACTGATATGTAAAAGAATGCCTGGATGTCAGGCACCTCAGACCATTTGCCTGTTTTATGACAAGAATTATTTAGATCTTGTAGGATGGAAAAATTGAAAGTGCCATTTTCCAGCTATTTGGAACTACTGTCGAGTTTGTACTGGGGTCAAGAGGCATTGCGGAAGAAAATAAGATGCTTAGATTTTAGGTCAGGTGAGAGTGGAAGAGGTTTTAAGTTCTTAAGAACACAGGCTAAGGGAGAAGAAGGAGGAATGGAAGGTGGAAGCTTGTCCATAGTGAAGGAGGCAAGCTCAGAGGAAAGAGAGTAGAGACACGGAGAAGGGGTGGGGGGTTCTTGCCCTCCAGGAAAGCAGAGAAGGGGTTGGGGCATGGAAATAAGGGGTTGGGGCACAGAGATAAGGTGTCAAGGCATGGAAATAAGGGATCAGGGTGCAGAGGTAAGAGGTTGGGGTTCCTGCCCCTCCCCCAGAAAAGCAGGACTTGCTGCTAAGGGTGAAGGACCAAGCTAGGCATCCCTGCATGGTCTGACACCTCTGAAACCTGTGTGAATAATCAGAGAGGCGTCCCTGCAATGATTAAACAGCAAGGGAAGGCTGCCTTCCCAGTCCGTGACCGGTGCTGGAGTTTTGGGCCCACGGATAAAATGTGTCTCCTTTGTCTCTACCAGAAAATGAAAGGAATTGAAATTAAGAGGAGGGAGAGATTGAAGTGTGGCGCCAAGATTGAAGGGAGAAAGAGGTTAAGGGATAGTGAAAGAGGTTGGAGAAGAGAGTAAAAAGAGGCCGCTTACCGGATTTAAAATTGGTGAGATGTTCCTTGGGCTGGTTGGTCTGAGGACCAGAGGTTGTAGGTGGATCTTTCTCATGGAGCAAAGAGCAGGAGGACAGGGGATTGATCTCCCAAGGGAGGTCCCCGGATCTGAGTCACGGCACCAAATTTCGTGCGCATCCATGTGAAGAGACCACCAAACAGGCTTTGTGTGAGCAATAAAGCTGTTCAGGCTTTGTGTGAGCAATAAAGCTGTTTATTTCACCTGGGTGCAGGTGGGCTGAGTCCAAAAAGAGAGTCAGCGAAGTGAGATAGGGGTGGGGCCCTTTTATAGGATTTGGGTAGGTAAAGGAAAAAGGGGGGTTGTTCTCTGGCAGACAGGAGTGGGGGGTCACAAGGTGCTCAGTAGAGGAGCTTTTGAGCCAGGATGAGCCAGGAGAAGGAATTTCACAAGATAATGCCATCAGTTAAGGCAGGAACAGGCCATTTTCATTTCTTTTGTGGTGGAATGTCATCAGTTAAGGCAGGAACCTGCCACCTGGATGTGTACTTGCAGGTCACAGAGGATATGATGGCTTAGCTTGGGCTCAGAGGCCTGACACTCAGCATAAATTTTACTTCTAAAAGCATTTCCTGTGATAACTGGCTGCATCTACTTGTAAATATGTTTTTTAAAAAGCATGATCTCAAGTATGTAAAAATAAATGAGGCTGGGCGCAGTGGCTCATGCCTGTAATCCCAGCACTTTGGGAGGCCGAGGAGGGTGGATCATCTGAAGTAAGGAGTTCAAGACCAGCCTGGCCAACATGTTGAAACCCTCTCCCTACTAAAAATACACCAATTAGCCGGGCATGGTGGCAGGCACCTGTAATCCCAGCTGCATGGGAGGCTGAGGCATGAGAATTGCTTGAATCCCTGAGGTGGAGGTTGCAGTGAGCCGAGATCATGCCACTGCACTCCAGCCTGGGGGATAGAGGAAGACTCTGTCTCCAAAAATAAATAAAAAGAAAAAAGAAAAAATAAATAAATATACAAACACTAATATACTCATACATGTAAACATTTAAAACATATGGAGCATATAAAGCATGTAATGTACATATGCATATGTATGAGAAATGAAAATATTAATATTTGATTTCTGTGTAAGCTGGGATTATAGGTGATTTCACCTTTTATGTTTGCTTGAAATTCCTTGTACTTTTAATTTATTTCTGTTATTATAAACATAAATAATTCATACTTTATGGTGTTCATCTTATAAGAAAGTATATCACAGAGTGTTACATGAATTTTAGACAAGTACAGAAACAAAAGTTATCGCACATGATTTGGATTTGACTTGTTGTTTTGTTTTGCTTCTCTGAGAAAGATTCACTACCAGGTAGGCCTTTGGAAAACTTTGTGCTATTTGTGTGCCTCAGGGTTTCTGCAAGGGAGGATGGGAGTCGACCAAGGGTGACTGGAATTACCAGTCACCATAGGATATGGATGCCAACACAGCAGGCCCTGATCACATCGCCCTCTGGCTGTTCACTGACAGTCACAACCAACAATCTGTTTTCAGTCACCACTAGGTGCTTGGAGAAAGTCACTAACAGCTCTTTGATTTCACCCTACTTTGCTCCTCACTATTTCCATTTTATAAGCCATTTTTTCAATTTTGTAGATATTACTGTTTTTTATTTAAGTTGGTAACAATATATATGGTAAAATATATCAAAAGTTAACACATGATATTGTGAAAAGAAAGTTTTCCTCCCAGCCCTGCCTCTGAATCCATCATGTGTCATCCCAGAAGAGTGCATGCTTTCCAGTTTCATGTAGATCATTTCAGAGATACTTTCTGCTCATACAAGCATGGACGTATACACATCCCCGAGAAAACTAATGTTAGCTATATATTGGGGGTTTCCCATATTAGGTCATACAGAATTTCCCACCTTTTATTAATGACTGCCCATTATTTTATTGAATGTTTACCCAGAATGTATTTAACTAGTATTTTATGAGGGACGTTTAGAAAAATGAACAGAGAATGTGAAAAGGCATCCAGTACCATGAAATATAGGACAATAAGTCAAACACTGATAACGAGAGAAAATATGCTGTGTTAATATGGATGTACAAATGTGGGGAGGGTAACAGGTACTAACTCTTATGTATTGTTAGTGAAATATAAAGAGGTAAAACATTTACAGAAGTTTTTACTGTAGTTAAGATTTTAAACAATCTTAACTTTTGATCTGTTTTTAAGAGTAACTTAGAAATAAACTTACAAATATGTGCAAGGAAGTTTATAAATGATTCCTCAGGGTAGCATAGTTTACAAGACAAATGACTGAACCATTTCAGTGGATTTTAGGCTAGATTTGTGGACCAAATAACAGAGCAAGGAAAAGAGAGGGTGAAGAAGACAAGACGACATTCTAGTTAGTCACTTTTACTCTGTAAAAGCATTTCTGAAAAGAGAGGGTGAAGAAGACAAGATGACATTCTAGTTAGTCACTTTTACTCTGTAAAAGCATTTCTGAAAAGAGGGCTTGGCAGGGCAAAACGTTGACAATGTAAAAGATACAATTTAGATTAGAATGCAGGAGAAATTTATCTATTTCCTTAAAATCTATCATGAGCTGTCAAACATATATCAACCTCACTTGCGTGGGGGATATGTGCACTTGACTTTATTCCCATCCAGAAAAATGGAAAGTGCTTCCACTGGATACCTTGCAGTCATATTGTTCACAATATTTAGGGAAAAAAGGAAGGTCATTAGAATAAGAAAAGCAATTTTCTACAAAAATTAAACCCTCACTTTTGTCATTGGTCTGGCCTTGGCAAACCACCCAAATCCCAATGACTCCCACCAAGAAGACTTATCTCAAAGCAGCTGCCTCCTTATTTTAGGAACCTGCATTCTGCCAAAATAATCACTATTCCAGAATTCCCAAGGAATTTTGTTCCACCTTCTCTTCTTAGGACTTTTGTTACATAGTGCAGTGCTAAACTTCTTAGGGTGACAATTTACCCCTCTCTAAAATGAGGCCTAAATAAACACTAACTTCATTTTTCCAGATCTGATATTCTTTGGTTCTACCATCCTAAGTACTTTTAAAAGGATACAGGTCCTCAGGGATGGTGGCAGTGGCCAACATGCTAAAAGCAGGATCTGATAATTATATCTACTGTATAAACAGGGCCTAGCTGTACTGAAATATATACCCTAGTGATATTTAAAGCTAACAGTTTCAAAGTATTTTTTAATTCAAGAATTTGTGTTCTGCATGTGTTCTCGATCATAACCAAACCAAATAAGATTACCCCAACTCACTTTCACTTCAGTTTAAACCCGTTAGCTAAATGTTGACCATTTTCATTTGGAAATCAGCCAACATCTGAAATAAATGTCAAACTTATAAAGCTGTTTCTGAGGGAAATCTGTAGGATTTGGGCAAATTACACAGCAGATACCCACTACTTGAGAACCCAGAGCTAGTTCAGCAGATTTGATAGTGCATTCTCATCTATTTTATGTATATCTCTGTATTTCATTTCCGTGTTGGTTGTTTGCTGGCCAAACTTTAAGTAGACAGCTAGGTTCAAACCAGCTTTCATTTAATTTTGTGATGTCCCTAGGCAATCTAATTATACTTTCACAGTTTCAGGCTTTGTAGACTGAAATTTCAGACAATTATTGATGTCATAATAGATCACCATTATAAAACATTCTATGTCAAAGGCAGGACACAGTGTACAGAACACTATATTAGAGAGAAATTCTCCTCACTCTTCGTGGTAGTCACAAAAGAACTCAAAATGGGAATGAAATTGGCAGCACATATTTAGAAAGAAGATAAGACAGGATAAACGAATTTTTTATCTGTTCCCCCCATTGTTTTGAAATGAGTTCAAATTGAAGAATTAGTAAAATATAAAAGATAGAGCTTAGAGTTACTATAATAAATAACATTTATTTTTCATGAAAATCCTATGGATTAATAATATAGTCCTTTATTTCATTCTAGTCTTGAAAATTTACTGTTTTTATTCTGGGAGGTGTGTTTGCTGGGTCTTTATATTGTCTACAATCTGGGATCCAAATAGATTTGGCTGCCTGAGTAGACACAATATGTGTCATCCCAATGTGTTGTGCTGACGGTGTATATGACTGTGTGTATTTGACTCTGGATGCATATGACATCTGAATACAGACATGTAGCTGAGAAGCAGTGAGAAGACCACACAGAGTGCAGCAGACAGGGCTGGATGGCTTTTGGGTGCTTCTCACTAACATCGCAGGGAGTGTATTTAAATGTGAAAGGCAATGATAGATCTAACCATGAATCTTGACTATCCTTCAGTGCAAAATCTCTTCTTTAACTAACACATTCTTTGAAACTATGACAATTTCCACTTCCAATTATTTTGCTTATCTATTTTCTTGCCTCTAAGAACTCTCTGCCTCTTCTTGGCTTCACTTTCCTTCAAATACTGGTTCAAATAGTACTTCCTTAATTCTTGCTCTTAAATCTTCAGGCTCAGGAATCTTTCCTCTCTCAATAAAATACTACATTACATACCACTCATTTGTTATAAATTGCCATAATGAAATGTTACATTACAATCTTTCATCTATGTCACTTACACATTTGTGTGTGATTACACACGTATGCCCTTACGGGTATGAATGAATATGTATGTGTTTATGTATCTGTATCTCTGAAAATGCTGTAAGTTGGCAGAGGGATTTCTACCTATTTCACCGACTCCCTAACATTGCTACCTGGTATCCTGGAAGGAACAAGGCAAGGATCTGTAGCCCAAAATAAAAGATTCAACTATTCATGGTGTTACTTTCCAATTTTGCCTCAAATCTTGCAAAATGCTACATATCATCATTTATTCAACTGATATTTATTTAGTCCTTAGTTTGGACTAATCCTTGCCCTGGACTCTGAGGATATTGCCATGAATAAAACAGTAGTACCTATAGGTAATATGTTTTAGTGTAATACATATTAATACAAACATAATTTTATTTCTCTCTCTCTAAATATTTTTCTAATATTTCTAGTACATTGAGCCAAGTGTATTAAATACAACACATATCAGGAATCATAGGATTCTGTGCTTGGTATTCTTAATATTCCAAAAGTATAAAATATGATCTTTATAATTAAGAGTTTACAATCATGAAAAAAAACCCAGAAATATATGAATAAAAAGTTAAATAATCATAGGTTAAAACTAAATTTTCATAAAATAACAAAATTATGATGATGATGATTTAATGATGACAGTTAGCACTTATTGAGCCTTTATCAAGTGCCAGGTAGTCTTATTTACACACATGATATTATTGATCTCTCACAAAAACCTTACGGATGCAAATACTATTTTAATTCTATTTTTTTCAGATGAGGAAACTTAAGCACAAAGAGGATAAATCAATTACTGAAGGAGCCCTTATATACTGAGGTTGGGTGTTCATAAATTATATAGTTTTACTAAGTATTACAGCCCCATTCTGGTGTTGCCTTGGGGAACAGCAGTGTAAGGAAACTTTCCAAGGCAGAACATTAAGTAGTAAAACATCATTCATTTTTTCTAAAATGAAAGATGGTTACAGACTTCTAAGAAATGTGATTAGAAAACTGATGACAAGGAGGTCTGAGGAAAAGTTTTGGGAATGGAATATGAGGTTGAAAATACTGTATTCCATATGATTACTTACTGTGGACACTCAGGGGATGCACTGACTCATTCTATGCATATCTGTTCCATGTGATTTTCCAAGACCATAAACAGAATAACAGTGGTGTTGATACATGGAAACTGCAACATGGACTTTCACTTACCACAGTCAATATGGTGGCAGCCATTCTGAATCTCTAGCCTTCCAGCAGCAGAGAGCAAAACTGAATCTCTAATATGGAACTAATCTTGGAAGATCAGTGAGCCATCTGACATTAGGGTGATTACATAGGCCCTCTTCCATCAAAGAAGAGGTAATTCTTTGTTTACACTGAAACAGACATTCATTTTATAGCAATGTGGCAATGGGCTTATGCTTATCCAACAAATTAACTTCACCGTGTTACCCCATTGAATATTGAAGTAAATTTTTGATAATTGAGTTATGGCACCAGCTTGGTGGCAACAGTTCATGAGGCCGAGGTAATGTTTTTCAGGGTGCCTTTGTTTTTTCTAGAATGCTTTTACTGGGATGTCTTTGTTTTTTCTCTCAAAGCCAGGTGTAATGGTTCCAGGGATGAAGAACTAAAAATTGAAGTAATGTTTTTTACTGCTATGTCTAGTGTTCCACTAGTGGAGACATTTGTTTTCTATCTACATAACTGTGGGTTATATTAGTCTTGTTCCCAAGGAAGAAATACTTCTATTAGGGGACATAGCAATGGTTTCATTAAACAGGGAGTTAACATTGCCAAATTGGCCATCTGCCTTCCTCATGCCAGTGAATCAAGAGGTTTACTTTATGGGTGAGTGATTAATTTATGACTGTCAAGGGAAACTTGGGTCACTATTACATAATAGAGGCAAAGAGGACTAAGTCTGAAATGCTGGAGATTTCCTGGAGATCCTATTTCCATTTTTATGTCCTGTGATTAAATTCAACAGAATACTACAACTGAATCAGGCAAGTTGGCTACTAATCCAATCTTTTCAGAAATGAAAGCTTAAAATATATAATGCATTGTTGTTAACTATAGTCACCTTACTTTGCTATTAAATGTTAGAATTTATTTCTTCTCTCTAACTTTATGTTTGAACCCAATACCTGTATATTTGTTCCCCCCACCACTCCTCTTTTCCAGCTCTGGTATCTGTTCTATCATTCTGCTCTGTACCTACATGAGATTAGCTTTTTTGACTCTCACATATGCATGAGAACATATTTGTCTTTCTGTATCCGACTTATTTCACTTAACATAATGACCTCCAATTTCATCACTGTTCCTGCAGATGAAACAATTTCATTCTTTTTAATGGCTAAATAGTATGCCATTGTGAATATATAGCACATTTAAAACAATCCATTCATCCACTGATGGACACTTAGGTTGATTCCATATCTCTGTTATTGTAAATAGTATTGCAATAAACATGGGGGTGCAGGTTTCCCTTTGATAAACTGATTTTATTTTATTTGAATAATATACAGCAGTGGAATTGCCAGATCATATGGTAGTTGTATTTTTACTTTTTTTTTTTTTTTTTGAGAAATCTCCATACTGTTTGCAATAGTGGCTGTACAAATTTACGTTCCCACCAAAAGTGCGTGAGTCCCATTTTCTCCATAACCTTGCGAGCATGTGTTTTTTTTTTTTTTTTTGTCTTTTTAATAATGACCATTCTTTTTTTGAGATGTTGCTCTGCCACCCAGGCTGGAGAGCACTGCCTTCTGGGTTCAAGCGATTCTCCTGCCTCAGCCTCCTGAGTAGCTGGGATTTCAAGTGCTCGCCACCTCACCTGGCTAATTTTTGTATTTTTATTTTTTTATTTTTAATTTATTTGGTAAAGATGGGGTTTTACCATGTTGGTCAGGCTGGTCTTGAACTCCTGACCTCAAGTGATCTGCAGGCTTTGGCCTCCCAAAGTGCTGGGATTACAAGAATGAGCCACCGCTCCCAGCCAATAATGACCATTTTAACTGGGGTAAGATGATATCTCATTTTGGTTTTGATTTGCATTTCTTTGATAATTTGTGATACTGAGCATTTTTTTCATAACTATTGGCCATTTGTGTGTCTTCTCTTGTGAAATGTCCTTTGCCACCTTTTAATGGGATTGTTTGTTTTCTACTATTGAGTTGTTTGAGTTCCTTGTATATTCTGGATTATCAGTTCCTTGTTAGACAAACAGTTTGCAAATATTTTCTCTGATTCTGTGTGTTATCTCTTCATTTTGTTGATTGTTTCATTTACCGTGCAGAAGCTTTTTAGTTCAATATGGTCTTATTTGGATGTTTCTTTTTACATGTGCTTTTAAGGCCTTGGCCATAAAATCTTTCCTAGAACAATGCCCTAAAGTACTTTCCCTACATTTTTTTCTTGTAGTTTTAGAGCTTTCAGTTTTTTTTTTTTTTTTTTTTTTTTTATTTTTTTTTTTTTATTATACTTTAGGGTTTTAGGGTACATGTGCACAATGTGCAGGTTTGTTACATATGTATCCATGTGCCATGTTGATTTCCTGCACCCATTAACTCGTTATTTAGCATTAGGTGTATCTCCTAATGCTGTCCCTCCCCCCTCCCCCCCACAACAGTCCCCGGAGTGTGATGTTCCCCTTCCTGTGTCCATGAGTTCTCATTGTTCAATTCCCACCTATGAGAGAGAACATGCGGTGTTTGGTTTTTTGTCCTTGCGATAGTTTACTGAGAATGATGTTTTCCAGTTTCATCCATGTCCCTACAAAGGACACGAACTCATCATTTTTTATGGCTGCATAGTATTCCATGGTGTATATGTGCCACATTTTCTTAATCCAGTCTATCGTTGTTGGACATTTGGGTTGGTTCCAACTCTTTGCTATTGTGAATAGTGCCGCAATAAACATACGTGTGCATGTGTCTTTATAGCAATTAAGTCTTTAATCCATTTTGAGTTTATTTATATATACACTGAGAAATAGGAGTCTAGTTTCATTCTTCTGTATATGGATCCAGTTTTCCCTGCATGATATGTTTAAGAGGGTGTCCTTTCTTCGATACATGTTCTTGGCACTTTTGTTGAAGACTAGTTGGCTGTAAATGCGTGGATTTATTTCTAGGTTCTCTATTCCATTTCATTATTCTATGTTCTGTTTTCATACCAATACCAGGTTCTTTGGTTACTATATCCTTGTAATATATTTTTAAGTCAGGTAGTGTAGTGCTTCCAGTTTTGTTCTTTTTGCTCAGGACGGCTTTGGCCATTTCGGATCTTTCTTAGTTCCATACAATCTTTAGGATGGTTTTATTTCTCTGAAAAATGACAATGGTATTTTGATAGAGATTGCATTGAATCTGTATATTTATTTGGGTAGTATGGTCATTTTAACAATATTAGTTTTTCCAATCCATAAACATAGGAAGGCCTTCCATCTGTGTGTCTGCTTCAATTTCTTTCATTGGTGTTTTGTAGCTTTCTTTGTAGTGATCTTTTACCTCCTTGGTTAAATTTATTCTTAGGTTTTCCTTTTTTGTAGTTATTACAAATAGAATTGCCTTCTTGATTTTTTTCAGCTAGTTTATCATTGATGTGTAGAAATGCTACTTATTTTGTATATTGATTTTGAATCCTGCAAGTTTACTGAATGTATTCATTAGATCTAAGAATTTTTTGGTGGAGTCTTCAGATTTTTCTAATTTATAAGATTATGTCATCTGCATAAAACAACCTTACTTCCTTTTTTTGTGGTTTGGAGGTCTTTTCTTTCTTTCTCTTGTCTGATTGCTCCAGCTAGAACATCTAGTATTACATTTAAAAAGTGTGGTGAAAGTGGACATTGTCTTGCTCCAGTTCTTACAGGAAAGGCTTTCCTACTCATTCAGTATATTAGCCATGGGTTTGTCGTATATGGCCTTTATTATGTTGAAGTATGTTCCTTCTATGCCTAATTTGCTGAGAGTTTTCATCACGAAAGGATGCTGAAATTCTTCAAATGCTTTTTCTGCATCTAATGAGGTAATCATATAGTTTTTGTTCTTCATTCTGTTGATGTGATGTATTATGTTTTTTGATTTGCATATGTTGAGCCATCCTTGCATCCCTGATATAAATCTTTCCTCATCATAGTGTATCATCTTTTTGATATGCTGTTGGATTCCGTCTGCTAATATTGTATTGAAGATTTTTATGTCTATGGTCATAAGATATATTAGCCTGTAGTTTTCTTTTTTTGTTCCATCCTTGTCTGGTTTTAGAATCAGGGTAATGTTGGCCTTTTACAATGAATTAGGGAGTGTTCCTTTTCCTCTCCAATTTTTTGAAGCAGATTGAAGAGTCTTGGTGTCAGTTTTTCTTTAATAGTTTGATAGAATTCAGCAGTGAAGCCATTGGCTTTTCTTTGTTGTGAGACTTTTTATCACTGATTTAATCTCATTACTCATTATTGGTCTGTTCATGTTTTCTATTTTTTTCTGCTTCAATCTTGCTAGGTTGTATATGTTCAGAAATTTATCCACTTCCTGTAGGCTTTCCAGTTAGGTAGTATAGTTGTTCATAGTAGTCTCTGATGATCTTTTGTATTTCTGTTGTTTCAGTTGTAATGTCTTTGTATCTGATTTTATTTATTTGGGTCTTTTATCTTTTTGTCTTGGTTACTGTAGCTAGAGGTTTATCAGTTTAATTTATCTTTACAAAAAAACAACTTTTGTTTCATTGATTTCTTGTAAATTTTTTTAGTCTCTGTTTTGTTTAGTTCTGCTGTGATATTTATTATTTCCTTATACTAATGTGGATTTGATTTGTTCTTGCTTTTCTGGTTCCTTGAAGTGAATCATTAGATTATTTATTTGAATATTTCTACTTTTTTGATGTACGCATTTATTATTATAAACTTTCTTCTTAGTACTGCTTTTGCTGTATCTCGGGTTTTGGTATTTTATGTTTCAATTTTTACTTTTTTCAAGAAACTTTTTGATTTCCTCTTAATTTCTTCATTGACTCAATGGTCATTCAGGAGCATGTTGTTTAATTTTTATGTATTGTATACTTTCCACATTATTCTTGTTACTGATTTATAGTTTTATTACATTATTATTTGATAAAATATTCATGTATTTGTATACTTTCCAATTTTTTTCTTGTTACTGATTTATAGTTTTATTACAATGTTATTTGAGAAAATACTTGACATAGTTTCTATTTTTTTTAATTTATTGAGACTCTATTTGTGGCTTAACATATCACCTATCCTGGACACTATTTTATGTACTAAATAGAAAGATGTATATTATGAAGCTGTTGGATGAAATGTACTCTATTAGGCCTATTTAGTGATCTGGAAAAGAAGACTTGAAATGTTGCCAACACAAAGAAATAATAAATATTTAAGGTGATGATATCCTAAATACCCTGACTTGATTATTACAAATTCTATGCATGTAATAAAATATAACATGTACCCCATAAATCCAAACAAGTATTTTGTATCAATTTAAAAACAACAGTGAAGATTTGGCTCCCTCTGACAGACAAGACACCACAACCAACTAGAGCTTTCTGAGAGCTAAGGAAATATGGATCAATAATGACAGAAGAAAGTCATAAATATCAGCTACAACCATGTGAGCAGTTGCAGAAAAGAGCATCATAATAGCTATGAATGTTACTTTATTATTTTGACATGGATATTTTTCTTACATGAACCATTTTCCTTATTTTCATATTATATGACATGTTACATATATATAGATGACTGAATTTCAATTTGATATCTCAGTGTCATTAGAAAGTGTTCAGGGTCTGAGTTTTTACCCTACTTGCAAGTTAACAGATTAGCCAGTTCCATAGACACTAGCAGAAGACATGACATGCCTGGGTCAGGGACAAAAGACAGTTCATTACTCACAACAATAGCACTAGCCTAAGTAACAGTATTGTGCCCCAATGTTATTCAAGCCCCAATTCTTACAGAATGATGGTGATGAGAGCTATGTGTTGCCTGCCCATTGCATTGAAGGCATTGCAGGAAGGTCATACTGATATTAGGAGTCCTAGATCATATAGAGGAAAATTTTGGCAAACCTGATTATACTCTCCTCTGGATAAAAACATTTTCTTTCTTACTCTAGAATAATAACTTCTATTTTTACTATCCTAAGAGGTAACAATTTCTGTCTTCCAGATGTCCTTGGAAAGACAGTACAAAGCAAAATAGCTGTTAATGTCTTTGGTGACATGCAGAAATATACAATACTTAAGAAAATTTTCCTCAAGAAAAAATCAATATTTAAGTGATGGAATATTGAAAGGGAAGAAGATGTCAGCTAGAAGAAGAGTAAAACCATCCTAAGATCGATAAAGGGACTTGTGTTTTCTTCTGGAGAAAAGCTTATAATGCAATTAATTGGACAAAGGAGGTTGCATGGCACTTTTGGTGTGTTTTCTTCTGGAGAAAAGCTTATAATGCAATTATTTGGACAAAGGAGGTTGCATGGCACTTTTGATGACTCAAATATTGTCTTTATTTGAATGATGGGTATAATCGAGAGAAGTTCATATGTTTGGAAAGTAGACAAAAGGTTGATGGTGATGTATTTTTCTGTATCAGCTTAGGTTAAGCTGAAGGTACTTTTCTCCGAATGCTCTTCTGGTATGGTTCCTGGTTAGGGCAGGCTGCAAGAGAAATTTGCAGAAAATTCAGACGGCAGAAGTAAAGCAGAATGTGCACCTTCTGAAATTCAGTGTAGGGCACTAGATATCGCCTCTGCTTTCTCATGTTTTTGTGCATCTACTAGCTCATCTTGTTGGTATGTGGCAACAGCCAGGCTGACAAGCCCTCCAGATCCTACTGGATCTTCCATTTCAGAATTTTCAAGTTCTGGAACAGGTGCATTAGCAACTCTGTGACAAAGGGCACTACATTCTCCTGCAGTTCCCTTAGGCCAGGTTAGAGGTTGTGAAAATCAGATTGGAGTTCTAATTTATCCTCATGAGTTCCAGTTTATCCTGATGAGTCCTAGTTTATTTCCACTCAATTCTGTTCTATCCAGTGCAGCCCTCCTTCCCAACTGCTGACTCTGACAACCAAAAAGACTTCAGGTAAAACAGCCTCTCCATGATCTTCCTCATCAGATTCCATAGTTGTGTAAAGGATTACCTCATAATAAATTCTTTATTCTATATCTCTCCTTGTCTTCTGCTTCTGTGATCAAACACCAATGGATCCAAATTCTAAATTCATTTTAACCTAAATTCCTAGAGTACTATTCACAGTAATGTTTCTATTAGTTTGTAACACTGAGTTCTCTATAATATTTGTGGATTTTTATCTTTAAATATTTATAACTATATTATGATCTTTACAGCTTATAAATGGGAGACATTAATCATATTCTGAAATAATTTCACGTTTTTCCATTGCTCTAAATACAAGAGGAATAAATATTATTCCTCATAAACTAGGCCCTACTGAGAAATAACTAATACAAACATAAATGTATTATTGCTTGTAGAAAATCTGACTATACTAAAATACTATAATTTTTTTTTTTTGAGACAGAATTTCACTTTTGTTGCCCAGGCTAGAGTGCAATGGCACAATTTCAGCTCACTGCAACCTCCGCCTCCTGGGTTCAAGCGATTCTCTTCCCTCAGCCTCTCGAGTAGCTGAGATTACAGGCATGCGCCACCACGCCTGGCTAATTTTTGGCATTTTAGTAGAGATGGGGTTTCACCATGTTGGTCAGGCTGGTCTTGAACTCCTGACCTCAGGTGATCCACCAGCCTCGGCCTCCCAAAGTGCTGGGATTACTAGCATGAACCACTGTGCTTGGCTTAGAAAGAAATTGTGTCAGACTCTAAAAGAATAAAATAAGAGAGAAAAGAACAGAAAGGAGGAAAGAACACAAAATGAATTAACAAGGTAAGGAAGAAAAAATTTTGTTTCCCCAAATCTAGAATTGATTGCCTTTCATTCTCTGGGAAAAATCTACATTGAATACACAGAGAAAAATCATGTTCTTTGTCAGTCATTGACTACATTAAATGCATAAGGATTTTTTGGTAAAGTTTACAGACTTACATCATTGATCATTAAACTAGTTATTAACCACCATTTAATCACTTCTCATATGCTCTCAAGAATTTTCTATTATTTCAATACAAAGTTTCATAAAAATTAAAAGCTGTTAATAGAATAGTAATTCTTTTCTGCCTGTGCTTTTAGCACATTTATATGCAGCTTTTATATATTTGTCCCTAAAATTATATTTTAGTTTATGGAGCACCTTAAGGACAACCTCTTCAAAACAAAATTGCACAGTTTTCAAGCTTCATGTACTCCACTGACTCAGCCCAAAAAGATGCCAATTTATTTCAGTTGAGATAGAAAAAAAACTTTGCAAAAATCACCAAGTCATAATGATCTTATAATAGATCTAGGTTAAATGGATCAATAAAACACAATAGCAAGGCAACTTCCTTCCCACCATCTACACAGAATCAGTATGCTAAAAAAAAAGAAAATAACAACAAAAAAGAAAAGCAACACTCATACGAATTTAAAGAGAAGGAATAACAAGAAGGGGATGGATGAGGAGAATTAGAATTAAGAAATAGGGAAAATACAGCCATGAGCATTAAGACTACTAAATTGTCTTCATTTATTCATATATGTAAAATGCTTCATTCATCCTAAGTACCATCATGGGTTGAGGCTACTAATCAAAATAAAATTCATGCAAATATATGTACATGATTTGCAGATGAGCCATGGCCTCCAGGTTTCTGGAAAGTTGCCAGTATTGTCCTTGATAAAGCAAACTTCAGGCCGCTCCAAAGCTCTAAAATTGTCTTTTATTGTCTTTTCTTTGTTAAAGATACAGAGGTCACCGTGTGAGGGGAAAGAATGAGGTAGGAGGGATATTAGCCCAGACATAATCTTTATAAGAGATATGTGCTGAAGTCTTTATACCCCATGGTAATTCTGACACTGGGATATCTAATATTTTCAGACAAAGAAGGATCAATTCAGCACAAAATCTTTAGAAAAGTATATGATCTTCTTTCCTAGATTTAAAAAAAATAGCTATTTTTAGTGTGATTTTTAAAATTTTCTAAGTATAAAAATTTTATAATTTAAAATTTATCTCAAAAAATGTTTTATAGGATGATGTTATTAGTTAGAACCAGGTTATCTTCTTTTTGCTCAAATGGAGAAGAGATACTGCACAGTAAAAATTGTATATTATTGGTTCTATATTGTTCTAAATTATTTAAAGATCTTAAAGGTAGAAATGGTGTCTTAGAGAAATAGTGCAGTGTATTTCTTGGAGTATATAGTAACTAAATGGAAGTTAAAAAGGAATTATAAAGTTTATAAAAGTAAAAATTAAAAATTTATAAATATAGAGTACATTTATTATTCATTCATTCACCAAGTATCATTAAATACTATATTGAGATCAAATGCTAGACATGTAGAGATAAATGTTATCTCTCCTCTTAAAGTATTAAAAATCCAGTAGAAAAGATAGATAAATCATCAAATTGTAGGGGTATGTAGTGAATGGCATAACAGGAGAGCACAGCATGCTGTCTCTCTTCAAAGGAAGAGCAAACCATTTTATGTAGACTTATTACATATATATGTTTTATAAATATATGTATATGTTATAGGTACGTGTGTGTGCAATTCTCGTGCAATTATGTATTCTCCAATGACATACTCTGTAAAGTCCCAAGATATGCATGATGAATAGCAAGATACTCAGGGAAGCCAATGGTATAGTTCCTATACTTCCTGTACAAAGGCTGGAAGGTTTGAGGTCCTGGAAGAGCTGATGTTTCAATCTGAGTCCAAAAGCAGGAAAAACAGTTGATGTGCCAGCTCAAAGATAGGCAGATAGGAGGAATTTTCTCTTATTCAAGGAAGGGTCAGCCTTTTTATTCCATTCAGACCTTGAACTGATTGGATAAGGGCCACCCACATTAGAAAGTGTAATCTCCTTTACTTCAATTCAAATGTTAATCTCATCCAGACACACCACAGATACACCCAGAATAATGTTTGATAAAATATCTGGGCACTCTGTGGCCGAATCAAAATGAATGATCGTACCTGTTTTTGAAACTGGGCTTTATTTGTTGCTTTCTTTGGCTTATAGAATGTGGCAGATATGTCATTGTGCCAGTTCTATTCTGGCTTTTGATTTTAAGAAGCCTGGTATATTTCATGTTCTCTCTTGAAATTAGCTGCCATATAAGAAGGGACACTAGTCTGAAACCATGATGCTCGGAGGAAGCCCACACTAGCCAAATGGAATGACACTAAACCATTTAGTAAAGCCTTATTTGTCCTTTTAGCCTCAGATCAGCCAGTCCAACTTCCAAGCTCACTGCTGCTAAGTGAATGACCATACACAGAGCAGAGAACTACCAAGCTAAGCCTAATAAAGATATTTCAGAAATAATAAACTATGAGTGTTTTAAGCCACTATGATTGGGGATGGTTTTTTACATAGCAATAAATACTGAAATAGGAATGAAGACAGTCACCAAAATCTTCATAGGGATGATACATTAAAATTAAATATTAACACATTGGCATTGTCTCAGCAATCAAGGGGAACAAAACAGAGAGAATACTGTGTTCACAAGGCATATAGGCAAGAATGAACACTGATACGGTTTGGCTTCGCGTCCTCACCCAAATCTCTTCTCGAATTGTGATCCCCAGGTATCTAGGGAGGGCCCTGGTCTGAGGTGATTGGATCATGCAGAAAGTTTCCCCCATGCTGTTCTCATGATAATGAGTGAGTTATCACAAGATCTGATGGTTTTATACAGGGGTCTTCCCCCTTTGCTTGCTCTCTCTCACCTGCCACCACGTAAGATGTACCTGCTTCCCCTTCCGCCATGATTGTCAGTTTCCTGAGGCCTCCCCAGCCATGTGGAACTGTAAGCCAATTAAACTTCTTGTCTTTATAAATTACCCAGTCTCAGGCAGTTCTTTACAGCAATGTGAGAATGGACTAACACAACATTTTGATAACCACAAGTCATTTGATATTGTTGAAGCACTCTGCTTATTTCCTTCAATAACTATGTAGCTTTTCATGTGTGTAAGAGTCCAGTTTATATTCTGGGCACTCAACAGAAAACAAGTTTGTTTCCAATTTTGTGGAGCTTACATTCAAGCAGGGATGAGAAACAAAGGTAAACAAACAATTGAATAAGAGAGTATCAAATAGTAATAGAAGCAGAAAAAAGGAATAATAAGTTTCATGTGCGTCCGTATGAAGAGACCACCAAACAGGCTTTGTGTGAGCAATGAGGCTGTTTATTTCACCTGGGTGCAGGTGGGCTGATTCCGAAAAGAGAGTCAGTGAAGGGAGATAGGGGTGGGGCTGTTTTATAAGATTTGGGTAGGTAAAGGAAAAAGGGGGTTGTTCTCTGGTGGGCAGGAGTGGGGGTCACCAGGTACTCTGTGGGGGAGCTTTTGAGCCAGGATGAGCCAGGAGAAGGAATTTCATAAGACAATGTCATCAGTTAAGGCAGGAACAGGCCATTTTCACTTCTTTTGTGGTGGAATGTCATCAGTTCCCAGCAGGAACCAGCCATCTGGATGTGTACGTGCAGGTCACAGGGGATATGATGGCTTAGCTTGGGCTCAGAGGCCTGACAATAAGAATACAAGAAGAGCTCTGTATATGTGTGTGTGTATGTGTGTGTGAGATATTTTAAGAGTGGTCACAGATGCCTTACTGTAAAGATGACATACACCCACAACTTGAAGAATGAGAAAGAGCCAGTCTAGCAAAGAGTAGGGAGAGAAACAATCTAGACGAAGGAGTGGCAAGGGCAAGCATCCTCTGGTAGAAGAATTTGGCACATTCAAGGAAATGAGAGAATGTTAGCATTGCCTGAGCAGAGTAACAAAGACAGGAATGTGGCAAGATGCCATGAGAGGGGAAGGAAGGACTTGTTTATGCAATGCCTCTTAGGACATGGGAAGGATTTGGGCTATTATCCTAATGGGTATCAGAAATACTGAAGTGTATTAATTTGCTATACCTGTTATAATAAATAACCACAACTTTAGTGGCTTAAAACCACACGTTTATTATCATGCAGTTCTTGACTTCAGAAGTCTGAAATGGGTCCCCTTGGGCTAAATCAAGGCATCACCAGGGCTGTATTCCTTTCTGAAGTCTCTTGGAGATAATCTATTTCCTTGCTTTTCCCAGCTTCTAGTGACCACCTACATTCCTTGGCTTATGGCTGTTTCCACCACCTTCCATGCCAGCAGCATAGCATGTTCAAATATCTCTCTGAATTTGACTTATCCCCCACCTATTATTAGATTGGCCCCACCCAGTAAGAAAATTTCCTCATTTTAAGGTCAGCTGATTAGCAACCTCAATTTCATTGACAACCTGAATTTCCCTTTGCCATATAACCTAATATATTCACCAGTTGGAGATGAAGACATGAACATCTTTGGGCGGAAAGGGCATTAGTCTACCTTCAACAGGTGGTCAAATCAGCACAGTAGGAGTCCTCATAGAAGACATGGCGTGAATGTAGGAATATGTTGATTTCCATATAGTCAGAAATTGTACCCATATTTATATGTACACACACAAACAACTCTAATGGCAAGCAACAAATCATTTTTACATATTTAAAATAAGAAATCCTAATAGGTAATTTTGGTTGTTGACTAAAGGTTTTCATAAGGATATTATGCAAGGGCATTTAGCTTTCAAGTAGGCTAACAGAATAATCAGAGAAAAATCAGAGCATTTATAGTTCAAATTATTATTTGACCATCAAACATTTTGATATCATAATTTTTGGGTTGGTTTTGTTAACGAAACAAAACCAAAATTTCCCAGGGTTTGTGTAGCAAAACACCCTGTCTCATTTAGAGCTTGTTTCAGGAAACAGGGATTTCATAAGGACTCTGCTGCTTTTCATTACCTTTGTAGAATTGGCTGATAAGAGAAAGCTTCTGCTTTTCAGGGCCCATCTCTAAATCATAAACCATGTCTTAGAAAAGATTTAATAAAAAAAAGTAAGTCGGAAAGAGTGAAGTCAGACCCTAATTGCAGTCATAGTCCTCCCTAAGGCGCAAATTGAACCACAAATTTGCTTTCCAATATTTTGATTCAGTAGTATTAATTTATGTATTTCTCCTTCAGAACTGTTTTCTTGATTTGCAGTTCGATAAATATTCAAAGACATTCTTGTTACAATGTTTAACATAGCTAGAATCATACGATATTAAGATTAGTGAATTTACTCTTATTTATTAGCTTTGCAGATCCCCTGGCGACATTTTTCAAGTCACATTTATTGTATCATAAATACCTTTATTGTTTTCACCAGTTCCTGTATTCCAAGGAGTATAACCAAGAACCATTCAATTTGCCTCTTTTGTGTTTTACCCTCAGTGCTTTTAACTATAGGAAAATTCCCCTCAAATCCAAATTTGAGATCCCTAAGTTTACCAATGTTTCTTATTTTCTAGAAAATGATGTCTTGATTACATGTAAGGATAAGCTCAATGAGCTACAGAGTAGGTGGAGAGAAATGTCTTGAAATGATTTTGTAGGCATTATTTACACACTGTCCTTTTTATTTAGCTGTGGACTTGTCTTAGTTAATTAAGATTTGCCTTTAAATGTAATATTTCTTACATATTTTATCTGATTTTATCCTGGTAGGAAGTATGAGTAAAAATTTCATAGAGTACATCTGTTGATATAGGTTTTAATGGCAGCTTGAGCATTTTTGAATAGATTTTGAACAGTTTTCCAGACAAAACCATCAATAAGCATTAATATTCTATATAATTATCAACCTTTGCTTCATAGGGTTATAATTTATTTAATATTTCTCATAGAACACCTTTCTTGAATTCTGAATGGTGAGTTAGAGGAAATTATAAAAGTGTTTTATTCCAGTTTGTACAAATTTATTTTGCTGAAACAAGGGTTTTACATATATGAAAAAAAGGAAAAAGACTTCCTTCAGATGACCATCAGAATTTTGAACATTATAAACAATACCATCAATATTTCCATTAAAAATACCAGTTAAGCCACATGTGGTATCTCATGCCTGTAATCTCAGCACATTGGGAGGCTGGGGCAGGAGGAATGCTTGAGTTCAGGAGGTTGAGACCAGCCTGGGCAACAGAGGGAGACCCCGTTTCTCCAGAAAAAAACAAAATTAGCTGGGCATTGTGGTATCCATCTGTGGTCCCAGCTACTTGGGAGGCCAATGTGGGAGGATCCCTTGAGTCTGGGAAGTTGAAGCTACAGTGAGCTATGATTATGTCACTGTACTTCAGCGTGGGTGATAGACCGAGACCCCATCTCAAAGCCAAAAACAAAAAACAACTGAAATCTTAAAAGTTTCATTTAGTCTCGCATAATTAATTTTTATCCCTTTAGAGCCAAAGGCATCAATAAGCATATAGGAAGTCATCCATTCCTGGACCAAGGTGTTTTGAAAATTCTGATTTAGTCCTCTGGCATAGTCTGGCAGGTGGTAATATCAGCTTACACAGGACTCTAGTAAGCATTAATCTACTCCTTTAACTACCAAGAGCCTGCAGTAGCTGATATAGTCCTTACTGAGATTATCATTCCTTAGAAGTTTCCTCCAAAAGATGTAATTTCTTTCCTATAGCTTATATAGCATGAGCTTTAAGGGCAATTTGTGGCTGGGGGCAACATGTTTTATGATATGACTGAATGCTCACTGTAAATTTTATAATAGTCACCAAAAATATAAGAACAGAGGAGATTAAAATTTCCTGTTGAGGCATAATCTATCATTCTTTAGAAAGGATCCAGTTAAAGTTTACCCTGTATATATATAAGAACATAATGTGAACACTAGGGATGCTGAAAAACCTCCAGAGCTTTCGAGCCATTCAGTAGAATATGTGTTACATGTGCAGCCAGCTGAGAAGGGTATTAAAAACATAAAGACAACATTTTAAAGAATTGATTTGTTCTAGCAATATCATGCCAGGCTTTGCACATGAACATGAGAACACTTCAGTCTATCCTGAAACCGAATGACTGGAAATAAGTTCTTATTAACAGTATCTTACTTGTACATAATTGACCTATGGAAGTTGAACTTCTCTTTTTGATTTGACAGCTCTTCCTATACTGTTAGTTTGAGAAGTAGAATGGCTTTCACAGTTGTGGTGATCTAATAAACAATAGAAAATACCAAACCTATCTAATTATTTCTAGTTACTCCTCATTAGAAGGAAAATGAGCAAATATTTCACAAAAGAGTAAGGATGTCGGCCGGGCGCGGTAGCTCACGCTTGTAATCCCAGCACTTTGGGAGGCCGAGGTGGGCAGATCACGAGCTCAGGAGATCGAGACCACGGTGAAACCCCAAAAAATTAGCCAGGCATGGTGGCGGGCGCCTGTAGTCCCAGCTACTCGGAGAGGCTGAGGCAGGAGAATGGCGTGAACCCAGGAGGTGGAGCTTGCAGTGAGCCGAAATTGCGCCACTGCACACCAGCCTGGGCGATAGAGCAAGACTCCGTCTCAAGGAAAAAAAATAAATAAATAAAGAGTAAGGATGTCAAATATATCTAAACAGTTTTATAATTTTAAATTTCATGCTTGGGTTTGGGAAAGGCAATATCAAAAAGATTGGTGAGAGGACACTGATCACTATATCAAAATATGAGCATAAGTCATGGGTAAATTATTGTAGTCTTGAGTTCTATTAGAGTGATGGTATATTAAATAGAAGAAGGTAACATAAAACAACTACTTATTTCAGAAGTGAAACATTTTATTGTTTATTATCAAATAATTCATAAGTAGGATGAAAACTTAACAGGATTGCAGGCAAGAGAATTCTGATGGGTTAAGGAAACTCTGCAATCTGGGCTGATTACACAGAATAATCTGTTAGCCTTTTTTACAAAAAGGCTAAATACTTCCAGACCAATTTTAAATTATTAATCCTCTACTCTTTATCATACCAAGCTTTATTTGTCTAACAATTTGGATATGTTTACATAACCTTATAATAACATATGATCAGATGCTAAATTAAAGCTTTCAACTTTAGCTTTAAAATATTAACTTATCAGCATAAGATGATGCATGTAACTTGCTGAAATTTTTTACTTTAATTAGAGGGATTACTTGTTCATTAACTTAATTTAATACTAGCCCAAAGTCTTAAAATCAATTACTAATCTTGGAAATTGCATTTCAATTGCCCATACAGAACAACACAATCAAAATGGATATAAACTGTTTCTCAGAGAGATGACCTTTTATAATTTCACCAAGAAAGAGTAGGCGGAGTATTAGTGATTAAGTTCACAGGATTTGCAACGTCGATTCCACTTCACAAGTTCTTTTGAAAAGTATTAATATTTATAATTCAGTTAAACACTTATGTTTATATTCTCATGACCTTACATAATTTATGGAAACAATAATAATCTTTCCCATAAACATAGCATAGGAAATTTAGCAAACTCTATTGATTAGATTAGCAATAAAAAATTATACCCAGGTCTTACATAAAATATGCTTGCTGTGATAGACTGCAAACATGGCTGGACCTTCTTCTGCCTTTTTATGCATCCTTCCCTTTGTAATGTGACTTTGCAGCTCCATCAGAAGGTGGAAACCTTTTCACTGTTCCTTGAATCTGGGCTTGGCCATGTGACTTGCTTTGAGCAAAGGGACATATCAAAAGTGACATAAGCAGTGGCTAAAAACCAAAATGAGACTGCTCTCTCTGATCTTGAGAACACTGCAATCACTGAATGAGTCCAAGTAAACCTGCTGGATGAAGAAACAGTTGGCAAAGTCATTGCCATTATCCAACTGACAGCAAGCCTACTGCCTGATACATGAATGAGGCTATCTGAAAACCCAGCACCAATGAATCTGGCTCAGAGAAGAAGAACCAGCCAGGTGAACCACTGAAGCATAAAAATAAATATTTATTGTCTAAAGCAAATTGTTGTTTAACACAACGAAAGTTAACTGATATAAAAACTAGTACCCGGTGTGGGGTGTTGCTATAACAAAACCTAAAACATGTAATACAATACTAAAATATGTAATATTGGCTTTGGATGGAGGCTGAAAAAACAGTGAAGAAACTGTTAGTGAAGGCTGAGACAGTGGCAGACAAAATTGTGCTATAGTGGAATATTTGGCAAAGCTTTAATCTGCAGAAACTTGGAAGATAGAAAGTGTACCTAACGAACTTGTGCATCTAAAAAGATTTGATGACAGGTACTGAGTGTGTCAACTGGCCCCTGTAGGCTGCATATAATAAGTATGGAAACAGAATAAGTTTAAAAATGAACAGTTTTGTTTACAAGCAGGTTTTAGAAGAAATAAAAAGAAGCCAGGAATTGCTGGGTCAAAAAATAAATTGTCTCCCACGTTGGTAAAAATTCACAAAGTAGGAAATGGCCTAGTATAAAGATAGACAAAGGTGTGGCTGGTTATAAGATCCATTTTTAAAAAACCTCTAAAAGTTCTAAGGTGGACAGAAGAGTCCTCAGCAAGACAAATTGTCTCCTAATAATTCTAAGGGCATTTTTTTTTTTCATAGCAGCCTACCACATCTGAAGTGGAGGAAGGCCTGTTTTGAAATGAATTAGATGTGAATTTTGAAAGTGGAGAATTTTAGAAATTACATACAATAGATGTAAATCAGATTCATAGGCAATCCATGAGTTTTTAAAGACCATTATAGTAACAAAAGCACTGCCAGCTTGGACTAAAATCAATTACAAAAAGAAGGGTTTCTAGGCTTCCAACATTTTGGAGGCAGAAATCAGACTGAGAATCATGGCCATTTCTAGTTCTAAAGATGAAAATCCTAGAGGTGGAAGCAAGAGATCCAGAGAAAAACAGACAGACAAATCACTCTCAAGGAGCAGAAATAGAACTTAATCAAGGAGCTTACACAGACCTAGAGCACGGGATCCTTTTAACGTGTGCCTGGATGGATTTCCGAATTGGTTAGACCAATGGCTGCTCTATGCCTCCCATTCCTCATTTTTCTGATCAGAAGTATCTATTACAATTACTCTGTTGCCATCTCACCCTTGTATATTAGGTTGGTTGACCACAGATAACTTACATTTTTAGTTCATAAGTCTCTGGATGAAGAGCAGCTGCATCCAATGTGTCACATTTATACCTATATTAGAAACAAATTATAAGAACCTGGATTTTGAACCAGATGACATAATTGAATGAGACTATTGAAATTCTGGAAGTAAGCATATTTTTCATTTAGAAATAATTTGTGGCTGAAAACAGTCTGCAGTAGATTTAAAAAATTGCTACAAATGTTCCATCTCTTTATACATATCATTTTACAACCTGATTTTGTAGTTCCTTCCATCAACAGTTGGTTTATTTCGTGAATCTACCTGTTCTTTTTAGGCTTGGTCATGTGAATTACTTTGGTCAATGAGACATGAACAAATATGATACAAGCAGGGGCTTTAAAAGACTTGCATATTGGAGCTTGCTCCATTTTCTGTACTTGGAATTCTGCAATTGCCATCATGTGAACAAGCCCTGGCTAGCCTCCTGGATGAGTATAGCCAAATCACCTCCATCACTCAAGGTGACATTGAGTCAACTGTCTGAAGCCATCCTAGACCATCTAGCTTCAGCTGAAACAGCCCAGAAGAAGAATCATATGAAATAATAAATTATTGTTGTTTGAAAACTACTAACCGTTTCTTGTTTCTGACTCATCAGAAACTAACATATATTATGTTCTTCATGGCGATAAGGTCAAAGAAAAGATGCATAATTTCCTTAAGCCAAAATTCCAAAGCAGCAACTTAATTCATTGAAAGATGTACTTTGATTAAAATAAATGTTACACAAATGGGGATACTTATAATTCTTCTGTATTCATTTATCAAATACTAAATATTTTAAAGGAGATTTTATTTTATTTTAAGTTCCAGGATACATGCACAGAATGTGCAGGTTTGTTAAACAGGTAAACGTGTGCCATGGTAGTTTGCTGCACCTATCAATCCGTCACCTAGGTATTAAGCCCCACATGCATTAGCTATTTGTCCTGATGCTCTCCCTCCCCTTTCCCCTCCAACAGGCCCCTGTGTGTGATGTTCCCCTCCCTGTGTCCATGTGTTCTCATTGTTCAGCTCCCACTTATGAGTGAGAATACACAGTGTGTGGTTTTCTGTTCCTGTGTTAGTTTGCTGAGGATGACGGATTCAAATGTCATCCATGCCCCTGCAAAGGATATGATCTCATTCCTACTTATGGCTGCATAGTATTCCATGGCTTATATGTAACACATTTTCTTTATCTGGTCTATCATTGATGCACATTTGGGTTGGATCCTTGTCTTTGCCATTGTGAATACTGCCACAATAAACATAGATGTTTATTTATAATAGAATGATTTATATTCCTTTGGGCATATTCCCAGTAATGGTATTGCTGGGTCAAATGGTATTTCTGGTTCTAGATCCTTAAGGAATCACCATACTGTCTTCCACGATGGTTGAACTAATTTACATTCCCACCAACAGCGTAAAAGCATTCCTATTTCTCCTACCTCTTGCCAGCATCTGTCATTTCTTGACTTTTTGCTAATCATTCTGACTGGCGTGAGATGGTATCTCATTGTGGTTTTGATTTGCATTTCTCTAATGATCAGTGATATTGAGCTTTTTTTCATATGTTTTTTGGACATATAAATATCTTCTTTTGAGAAGTTTCTGTTCATGCCCTTTGCCCACTTTTTGATAGGGTTGTTGTTTTTTTCTTGTAAATTTATTTAAGTTCCTTGTAAATTCTGGATATTAGACCTTTCTCAGATGCGTAGATTGCAAAAATTTTCTCCCATTCTCTAAGTTTCCTGTTTGCTCTGATGATAGTTTCTTTTGCTATGCGGAAGCTCTTTAGTTTAATTAGATCCCATTTGTCAATTTTAGCTTTTGTTGCAATTGCTTCTGGTGATTTCATCACAAAATTTTTGCCCATTCCTTTGTCCTGAATGGTTTTGCCTAGATTTTGTTCTAGGGTTTTTTTGGTTTTGGTTTTACATTTAAGTTTTTAATCCATCTTGAGTTAATTTTTGTATAAGGTGTAAGGAAGGGGTCCAGTTTATGTTTTCTGCATATGGCTAGCCATTTCTCCCAGCACCATTTATTAAATAGGGAACCCTCTGCCCATTGCATGTTTTTCCCAGGTTTGTCAAAGATCCAGTGGTTGTAGATGTGTGGTCTTATTTCTGAGGTCTCTATTCTGTTTCATTGCACTCATTGCTGTTTCATATATTTATTGATTTGCATATGTTGAACCAGCCTTGCATCCCAGGAATGAAACCAACTTGATCGTGGTGGATAAGCTTTTTGATGTGCTGCTGAATTTGGTTTGCCAGTATTTTACTGAGGATTTTCACATTGATGTTCATCAGCGATATTGGCTTGAATTTTTATTTTATGTTGCATCTCTGCCAGGTTTTGGTATCAGGATAATGCTCACCTCATAAAATGAGTCAGGGAGTAGTCCCTCCTTTTCAACTATTTTGAATAGTTTCAGAAGGAATGGTACCAGCTCCTCTTTTTACCTCTGGTAGAATTTGGCTGTGAATCCGTCTGGTCCTGGGATTTTTGTTTTTGGTTAGAAGGCTGTTAATTACTGCCTCAATTTCAGAACTTGTTATTTGTTTATTCAGGGATTCGACTTATTCCTGGTTTAGTCTTGGGAGGGTATATGTGTCCAGGAATTTATCCATTTCTTCTAGGTTTTCTAGTTTATTTGCATAAAGGTGTTTATAGTATTCTCTAATTTTCGTTTGTATTTCAGTGGGATCAGTGTTGATATCTCCTTCATAATTTTTATTGTGTCTATTTGACTCTTCTCTCTTTTCTTCTTTATTAGTTTAGCTAGTGGTCTATCAATTGTATTAATTTTTTCAAAAATACCAGCTCCTGGATTCATTGATTTTTTTTTTTAAGGGTTTTTTGTATCTCTATCTCCTTTAGTTCCACTCCAATCTCAGTTATTTCTTGTCTTCTGCCAGCTTTTGGATTTGTTCGCTCTTGATTCTCTAGTTTTTTTAGTTGTGATGTTAAAGGGTCAGTTTGAGATCTTTATAGCTTTCTGACATGAGCATTTAGTGCCTTAAATTTCTCTCTTAACACTGCTTTAGCTGTGTCCCAAAGATTCTGGTACGTTGTGTCTTTGTTCTCATTGATTTCAAAGAACTTCTTGATTTCTTCCTTAATTTCATTATTTGCCCAGGATTCATTCAGGAGCAGATTGTTCAATTTTGATGTAGTTGTGTGGTTTTGAGTCAATTTATTAATTTTGAGCTCTGATTTGATTGCACTGTGGTCTGAGAGATTGTTTGTTATGATTTCAGTTCTTTTGCCTTTGCTGAGGAGTGTTTTACTTCCAATTATGTGATAGATTTTAAGTGCCATGTGGCACTGAGAAGAATGTGTATTGTGTTGTTTTGGAGTAGAGTGTTCTGTAGATATCTATCAGGTGCACTTGATCAAGAGCTGAGCTCAAGCCCTGAATATCCTTGTTAATTTTCTGTCTCATTGATCTTTCTCATATTGACAGTGGGGTGTTGAAATCTCCCACTATTATTGTGTGGGCATCTAAGTCTCTTTGCAGGTCTCAAAGAACTTTTTTTAAAAAATGAATCTGAATGTTCTTGTACTGCGTGCATATATATTTACAATAGTTAGCTCTTCTTGTTGAATTGATCCCTTTACCTTATGTAATGCCCTTCTTTGTCTTTTTTGATCTTTGTTGGTTTAAGGTCTGTTTTATCAGAGACTAGGATTATAACCCCTCCCTTTTTTTTTTTTTTTTTACTTTCCATTTGCTTGGTAAATATTCCTCTGTCCCTTTATTTTGAGCCTGTGTATGTCTTTACACGTGAGATAGGTCTTCTGAATACAGCACACTGATGGGTCTTGACTATCAAATTTTCCAGTCTGCATCTTTTAATTGGGACATTTAGCCCATTTACATTTAGGTTATGTGTGAATTTGATCCTGTCATCATGATGCTAGCTGGTTATTTTGCACACTAGTTGATGCAGTTTCTTCATAGTGTCTTTGTATTTTGATTTGTTTTTGCAGTTGCTGGAAATGGTTTTTCCTTTTCACATTGAGTGCTTCCTTCAGGAGCTCTTGCAAGGCAGACCTGGTGGTGATGAATTCCCTCAGCATTTGCTTGTCTGAAAAGGATTTTATTTCTCCTTTGCTTATGAAGCTTAGTTTGGCCAGATATGAAACTCTGGGTTGAAAACTCTTTTCTTTAAGAATGTTTCATATTGGCCCCCACTCTCTTCAGGCTTGTAGGGTTCCTGTCGAGAGATCTGCTATTAGTTTGATGGGCTTCCCTTTGTAAGTGACCTGGCCTTTCTCTCTGCCTGCCCTTAATTTTTTTTTTTTTTTAATTTTGACCTTGGACAATCTGATGATTATGTGTGTTGGGACTGATCCTCTCATGGAGTATTTTACTGGAGTTCTCTGTATTTCCTGAATTTGAATGTTGTCCTGTCTTTCTAGGTTGGGGAAGTTCTCCTGGAAGATATCCTGAAGTGTGTTTTCCAACTTGGTTCCATTCTCCCTGTCTCTTTCAGGTACTCCAATCAGTCATAGGTTCAGTCTTTTTACATAGTCCCATAATTCTCAGAGGTTTTGTTGGTTCCTTTTCATTCCTTTTTCTCTAATCTTGTCTGCCAGCCTTATCTCAGCAAGATAGTCTTGAAGCTCTGATATTCTTTATTTCGTTTGATCGATTCAGCTACTGATACTTGTATATGTTTCACAAAGTTCTCGTACTGTGTTTTTCAGCTCCATCAGGTCATTTATGTTTCTCTCTCTAAACTGGTTATTCTGGTTAGCAGCTCCTTTAACCTTGTATCATGGTTCTTAGTTTCTTTGCATTGGGTTAGAACATGCTCCTTTACCTCAGTGAAGTTTGTTACTACCCACCTTCTGAAGCCTAATTCTGTCAATTCATCCATCTTACCCTCTATCCAGCTCTGTGCCCTTGCGGGAGAGATGTTTCTGTCATTTGGAGGAGAAAAGGCAATCTGGCCATTTGGGTTTTCAGCATTTATTCATCAATTCTTTCTCTTCTTCATGAGTTTGTCTAGTTTTGATTAATGAGGCCGCTGGCCCTTGGATGAGGTTTTTGTGAGGACTTTTTTTGTTGATGCTGTTGTTGCTTTCTGTTTGCTTATTTTTCTTTCAGTAGTCAGGTTCCTCTTCTGTAGGGCTTCTGCGGTTTGCTGGGGGTTCACTTTAGGCCCTATTCATTTGGGTTGCTTCTGCATCTAGATGTGTCACCCAAGCATGCTGGAGAACAGCAAACATGGGTGCCTGCTCCTTCTGCTGGGATCTCCGAACTCAAGAGGCACCAACCTGACACCAGTAAGAAGGCTCCTGTATAGGGTATCTGGTTACCCCTGTTGGGGGATCTCACCCAGTTGGGGGTCATGGGAACCAGAACCCATTTAACAAAGCACTTTGGCTGTCCCTTGGTGAAGGGGGTGTGCTGCTGTGTGAAGCCCACTCGTGTGGGCTGCCTGGGTTCCTCAAAGAAGCTTCCATTAGCTCATTTAATGACTATTAAATGAGTTATAGCCAAATGACTATTTCAAAAAATTCTTTCTTTTTTTTTTTTGAGACGGAGTCTGGCTCTGTCGCCCAGGCTGGAGTGCAGTAGTGCGATCTCCGCTCACTGCAAGCTCCGCCTCCTGGGTTCACGCCATTCTCCTGCCTCAGCCTCCTGAGTAGCTGGGACTACAGGTGCCCGCCACCATGCCTGGCTAATTTTTTGTATTTTTAGTAGAGACAGGGTTTCACCATGTTAGCCAGGATGGTCTCGATCTCCTGGCCTTGTGATCCACCCCCATTGGCCTCCCAAAGTGCTGGGATACAGGCGTGAGCCACCTCACCTGGCCTCAAAAAATTATTTCATGCTTAGCAATCAAACTTTATCATCATAGTTTGATTTTTCTTAAAGTGCAGAGAAGAACTTTTTTTCTTTAAGTAACAATACATTCAAAGCAAAAAAAAATTAACTTATCTTTTTTAAATGAAATAAACTAGACAATATAGTATATTAGTCTCCTTCTGAGAAAGGCAAAAGCATACCAATTAGGTTTTTCTCAATAAGTATTTAACATTTGTACAATGAAATAATCTTATGAGACTTTTGGTCAAGGTAGGAGACTTATGTGTCATCCTTTCCCTCCAGAATATTTTATTTTTCCTAGCATTAAGCTGTTGACACTTAGAATGCATTAAGCTAAAAAAAATGGAGTAAGGAGTTTATCACTAAAAGGTACTTGTTTTCTATTTTTTTTTTAGTTACAAGAGGGAAAGATCTATATACTTTATAGGTTTCTTGAGTAGTATAATAGTAATAAAAGAAGCTCATGATGCTTTGTACAATTAAGCAGATCATTCCCTTTCCTTTTACCTTCTTATGCCATTATGCTTTCAGGCTCCTTTAAACAAATGCTAACATTAAAGAAAGGCTCATTTTTCTCTAAGCCATACCAAACCCAGTTCTCTTACTTTGACTATTGACAAATCTTTCTACTTTTTGATAATAAATCTGCCTGTTTTAATTAGATATCCTTAGAGTATATGGAAATGAAATGCCTATGATTTATAACATTTTAATAATACTTCCAAAAGAAAATGGCATCAGGAAATACACAAAGACAATACAATTACAGCCCTTGGATTATACAAATCTAAATTCCTTCTTTGTGTAAAGATGACAGAGAGACTTTCTTAGTAACAAGCAATGGCATACAGAAAACAATGATAGCATTAGACGGCTTAAGATGGATTGACTCCCAGAAAAGAGAGAAAGGTAGTAATCAAAAATGTTTTCCATTTTCTTGACTTAAGCAACTTAGAGGAAATCGTAGCTGTTATTAATGGTAAGAAAAACTTTCAAAAGGAAAAGATTTAGGAAAAGAGAAACATCAAGAGTCAGTTTTGGATGTGTCACATTTTACGTGCTTGTGGTACATCAAGGTAGAGACATCAAATAGGGAGATGGATACATGAGTCTGTATCCAGAAGAAAGTTCAGGGCTGGATATATACATTTGATCAATGTAATAATGCTAAGGGGGTAGATGAGATCATTCAGGGAGAGAGTGTAGGGGGAGACCATAATAAGGCTTAAGACTGAGCCCTAAAAAAATATATAAAATATTTTTAAGTTGATCCACATATTTTTCAGGGTACCTGTGATAATTTAATACATTCATATACTTTGTGAAGATCAAATCAGTGTAATTGAGATATCATAACCTTAAATATTTGTCTTTTTTTCTATGCTAGAGACATCCAAATTATTCTTTTCTAGCAGTTTTGAAATATACAACACTATTGTAAACTGTAGTCAGTCTACTGATCTAACACTAGCTTATATTTCTTGTATCAAGCTGTATATTTGTACTCATTAATCAACTTATTTTTATTAGCCCCTTTTCACTACTCTTCACAGCTTCTGATAACCACCAATCTAATATCTAGCTTCACTTTTTAGCTCCCACACATGAGTGAAAACATGATATTTTTCTTTCTGTGCCTGGCTTTTTTCGCTTAACATAATGACCTCAGGTTCCATCCATGTTGCTGCAAATGACAGGATTTTATTTTTTGTGGCTGAAAAATATTCCATTGCTTATATATACTACAGTTTCTTTATCCATTTATTCACTGATGGACGCTTAAGTTGATTTCATATTTTGACTATTGTGAATAGTGCTGTAATTAACATGGAAGTGCAGATATCTCTTCAATATATTGACTTCCTTTCTTTTATGCTAATTAGTGGAATTGCTAGATCATATGGAGCTCTATTTTAAGTTTTTAAAGGAAGCTCCACATAAATTTTCATAGCGGTTGTACTAATTTACATTCCTTCCAATAATGTATTAGAGTTCTCCTTCCTCCACATCCTTGCCAGCATCTGTTATTCTTTCTTTTTAATAAAAGCATTTAACTAGGGTAAGGTGATTTCTCATTTTGGTTTTGATTTGCATTTCTCTGATATAGTTAGTGATGTTGAGCATATTTCCATATATCTGTTGACCACTTGTGTGTCATCTTTTGAGAAATATCTATTCAGATATTTTCCCCATTTTTCAAGTGGGTAATTATTATTATCATTATTTTTGCTACTAAGTTGTTTGAGCTCCATATATATTCTGGTTATTAATCCCTTGTCAGATGGATAGTTTGCAAATAATGTCTCTGATACTGCAGGTTGTCCCTTTGTTGATTGTTTCCTTTGCTGTGCAGAAGCTTTTCAGTTTTACATAAATAGATAAAAATGTTTGTGTTTTTTTGCTTTGGTTGCCTATGCTTACACAAAAAATTTTGCCTAGACCAGTGTCTTGGAGTGTTTCCTCAATGTTTTCTTCCAGTAATTTCAAAGTTTCAAGGCCTAGAGTTAAATCTTTAGTTAATTTTTCAGTTGATTTTTGTATATAGTGAGAGATAGAGGTCTAGTTTTGTTTTTCTACATATGGTTATCCAGTTTTCCCAGCATCATTTATTAAAGAGACTGTCATTTCCTCATTGCATGTTTTTGGTGTCTTTGTTGAAGATGAGGTAGCTGGAAATGCATGGATTAATATCTGGGTTCTCTATTCTGTTTCATTGTTATGTGTGTCTGCTTTTATGCCAATACCATGCTGATTTAGTTACCACAGATTTGTAGTATTTTTTGGTGTCCAGTGGTGTAATGTCTTCAGTTTTGCTTTTTTGTTGTTATTGCTCAGGATTGCTTTGCCTATTCAGAGTCTTTGTGGTTCCATATAAATTTTAGGATTTCTTTTTCTACATCTGTGAAGAATGCCATTGGTATTTTGATAGGCATTGCATTGAATCTGTAAATTTTCTTGGGTAGTGTTATCATTTTAATAATATTAATATTTCTAATTCATAAGTACAGAACATCTTTTCATTTTTGTATGTCTTAAATTTATTTCATCAATGTTTTATAGTTTTGCTTGTATGTATCTTTCACTTCTTTGATTAAATTGATTCCTAACATTCTATATTCCTTGTAGCTGTTGAAAATTGGATTTCTTTCCTGATTTTTCTTTAGATTACTCACTATTGGCATGTATAAATGCTGCTGATTTTTGTATGTTAATTTTGTATCTTGCAATTTTACTGAATTCGTTTATCAGTTCTAACAAGTATTTGGTAGAGTCTTTAGGTTTTCCTAAGTATAAGATCATGTCATCTACAAATATGGCTAATATGACTTTTTCTTTCCAATTCTAATGCCCTCTATTTCTTCCTGCTGTCTAATTGTTCTGGCTAGGACTTCCAGTATTATTTTGAATAAAAGTGGTGAAAGTGGGCATCTTTGTCTTGCTCCAGATTTTAGAGTAAAGCCTTTCAATTTTTTTCAGTTAAGTATGTTGTTAGCTGTGGGTCTGTCATATATGACCTTTATCATTTTGAAGTATGTTTCTTCTATACTCAGTTTTGTTAGGATTTTTGCCATAAAGGGATGTTGAATTTTATCAAATGCTTTTTCAGAACCTGTTGAAATGATCATGTGGTTTTATTCTTGGTTCTGTATTTATTGAGCCATCCTTGGCATCCCTGGGATAAATCCCACTTGTTCCTGGTTAATAATTTTTTTTTAGTATCTCTCCATTGGCTGAGTTATAGCAGAGCTTTCAGAACTGGGAATGATAGTCCCACCTTCCACCTTTGTCTCTGGCTGTCCTCAGGCATATTTCGCCCTTCAGGCACTCGCCATGCTTTCTTTGGTTTGAAACAGGGACAGGTCTCCTGCCAAGGAACCCAAGTTGGTGGGGAAGCTAGTTGTCTACCTTAATCTCCCTTTTTCAAATGTAAAAACCATGAGTCAGGAAGAAGCTTTCTGTGCACTTGGTGCTGGGCGGATTGGGAAGAAGGATGTTGTGGAGATGAAAGTCTAATTCTCTTACCATCTACTCAAAGTTTTTTCATGTCTCTGTTGGTCCAGGCACTGTTGCCTTATCATATTGGAGTTGTGGGATACTGCTGGTGATAATTTCAGCACTACATATTTGTTTTTGGTTTTCTGTTATAGAAAGTGAAGCCAGGTTGCTTCTATGTTGCCGTTTTGGAACCAGAGGTCTCTCCTAATCAATAATTTGACATAAACTCACAGAAGGCCACGTATTTATGTGCTTCTATATTGGTATTTATAACACTGACTTACTTTAAGGAATTCTAGTAGAGATGAGAAATATGTACTAGGATCAGTTAATAATGTTTATCACAATAGTAAAAAAACTGGAATAATTTACCTAAGTTGAAGAGTAATTTGTAAATTATAAACATCCTTATGATACGTTGCAATTCACAATGTAAAAATCCCATTGAAGAATAATTTTTTAATGGAAGGCCATTGATTGCATATTAATAAGAGGGAGAAACAGACTATAAATATTAAAGTATAATAGAATATTATTTAAAAATAAATGTATGTAAAATGAAAAGGACTAGAAGTATATGTCAAAATATTAAGAGTTGTTATTTTTGAGAGTGGGGCTATAGCTGCTTATAGATATTTCAGTGTTTTTTTGTTGTTGTTTTGTGGCAAAGGTTCACTATGTTGTGCATACTCATGCTTGAAAAAAATGTCATATAAAGAGTTAAAATCTGTGACCAAGAAAAGACCCTACTGCAGTAGTGAAATTTATCTTATATCCACAAATCCCATATTTCAATGTTTAACCATGCTTTCACATGATTAAATTGTACATAAATGTATTCTTTTCTTATTTTCCTACAGAATATTTCAGTACAGAAAGCAATTTTATAATCTAAGTTGGATTACTTCTCATCTTTATTAGTAATTTAAATCATATTTCTCGAAGTTAAAGAAGCATATTGTTTCAGGAAAATTAGATGCTTTCCCTCGGTATTATGGCATGCTTAAAATATATTCTAATATTGCAGTGAGAATCATTGTTGAGTTTCTCTATATAGCACTGAAAGGAAAAACAATTAAAACTGCTTTAGGATATCAATAATTCATGAGGGAAATGTCTATTCCTACTAGACTACATCTTAAAAAAATCCAAGTGAGACAAGAGGGAGCCTACTGAATTCTTCCCAAGAGAGCTCTCCCCTCTACTTTATGAGGGAATTCATTTCAAGCTGCCCTTGGGCTTCTAAAATAGCTATACATCTTCCTATTCTTCATCTGCCTTCTCCAGCAACTTACAAGAAGGCTTTCACAAGAAATGAGGCTTTCACAAGAAGACCCTTGTCAAGTAAATAAATAAACTCCTAGGAAATACCTTCTGCATCTTTCTGATTAACCAGCAGAGCACCTAGCATGATGCCCTCTCCACAGAAAGATCCAGTAGACAGCCATTTAGACATTCCATCCCCACCCATGTTTTAGATATTTCATCCCTCCAGCCCTGCTTCTTAAATCTCCCACCAGCTTGAAACCTGGGGTTTCCTAAATGATTTCCAGGCCTGCTGCCATACTCAGTTTTTAATAGGAATCTCTAAAGTGAGCTATAATTTGAAAATACGTAATCAAGGACACTGTGGGATTCTCAGCTTTAGGCAATATGTTCTGTCGGATAGAAGAAAGCTCTGGCAAACAGCAGACCCAGATTCTTGCACCAGCTGTGCTCCCAACTTACTCTATAATTTCAGTCAAGTCATTCTAACGGCTATTGTCTGTCTGTTTCACTGGTGGAATCTACAGAAGTCTTAGCCTTCCTGACTCCTTAACAATGATCATGTGAGGATCAATGAGATGAAGTCTGCAGAGATATGTTGTCCCCTTGGGGAAAGACACTTCGAAAATAAAGGTATTAGAGAAAATCTCTGGTATGACTTTCAAGAGCTCAGATTCCCAAGTCTCATGTTGTATGCACGTTTTCTGGCAATTAGGTCATTATTGCTTTTTCTCCTGTAATGAAAGCGATACAGAAAAAGAAAATCCACCAAAATACTACTCCTTTTGAAACTGAATAAAGAAAGTAAACTTTCATTTTATTCCTTTCATGGATGATGTATTTTCTGATTTTAAGCATATTGCATATAGCACAAGTTGGCAGGCTTATCCCCAAATACACTTCCATCTGGTGACCGGACCTCAGTTTTACACGCTCAATTGCACATTGTTTAATTGCCTGTCTCTGCCAGTAGCATAAATATATTATATATTAATAATTTCCTGTATATGTTAGTACATACATATAAACATGTATTGACTCCCCTTGTATTGAGTTTTTGTGTGCAAATTTGAAAAAACCATGGTCCTGTCTATGCATTTTAACAGAAATAAACCCCCTCAAGGTTTCTGTTTAAAATCATGCCCACAGGCATAGACTGAGGGGTATGCCTGCTATGATTTCACCTTCACATACTTCAAAAGAATGTGTGCATGTTTGTGTTTGGGGAATGGTGGATATAGGGAAAGAGGGGTTAGGAAGAAAATCCTTTGTGAATGCAAAATATTCCCTGTGTATTATTCTTCAGAATCAAAATATCTGAATTCAGCACTTTCATATGGTTCTTCAATTTAAAATGCTGGCTTCAACTATATTTTATCATGACCTAATTTGATATTATCCAGTCTTCAAATACCCTGAGAAATACTTTGCTCATGCATCAATCTCTCAAAAAATGGGTAAATTGCTCTTAACCCCACATTAACGCTAAAGAAAAGCTTTTGAAGAAGTAGCAAAGTATTGAAAAATGGGATTTAGCATAAAACTGCCTTCCAAATAAACCACCAAAAAGCCTATTGTGATGATCTGTGATGAGGGAACCCGCTGGCTGTGTGGTACTCACATGAGAGATTCCAGCAGCTCCTTCTGAGTTGGGGAGATAATTGCTTTAGTAGAATTCATGAACTCACAAGCTCGATTCACCCAGCAAAAAAAAATCCTAAATAAATATCATTGGAAAATAAAATCTTTATTTGCAGCATGGAGAACCACTAGTCTGAAGACTGTCAGTTTTGAAATTTAAAGTAATGTATTACCCTGCAGGGCCCCATCCATGCCAGCTAAAACAGATGTAGCATATTTGTTTCTGGAGTATGCTCTGCTGGGGGAGAAGATATCTCTTTTTTTCCCTTTCTTATTTCAAGACTGAAGGTTAAGAAAAATAAAACTTGCTTTTGGATTGATATTTATGTTATATTTCAATATTGAATAAATGTCCATGACTATTTTATAGGTGCCTGAAAATAAGGTAAGATATTAACAGAGAAACAGTTTTGTGAGCCATACTGTGATATTAGCACTTTCTGCTATAGCAAAGTGGCATTAGTTTTATATGAGCAGTTATAATGAAAATTTAATGTAGTTAAAAAGAATTAACTCTGCACAGTAAGCATTCAACTTACCACAAATTTCTTAGCCAGAAAACAAACCCTACACATCAAAGTAACTGTGAAATTCACATTTGTTCATAAACTATGAAATGAAATTCATTGCTTAATATTTCAAAGCTTTTAGAGTTAATACATTTAAAAACTGAATAACAGTGATATTCTTTATGTAAATTGGTGTCTCCTAAGAAAGGAAGGAGAGAAAGAAAGAAAGAAGAAGAGAAAATAATTGCCACAAGTTAAATAAATAAATAAAAGCTCTACCCCTCAAACCAAATCAGGACTAAATTATATACATTTAGATATAATTTAAATTCTTTAAAAATTTTATGTAAATTTTATTAGTAGGGCATATTAGGTCTAAAAGATGATATAACTTTGGATCTAATTTCCCCTTCTTATTAGAAAAACTTCCAGTAATTTGTTTTATAAATAAAAGCTTCTTAACTTTTGTCATCTACTATTTATTGCCACAATGATGGAAATAAATCAGCACTTGAAGGAAGACATTTTGATTGAAATAATGTAAGAGAGTCCAATGTAACATAATTTATCTCAAAGAAAATGAAAACCAGGGATATTCTATTCTAGAAGCCTAAGAGAAAAATGTGTCACACTCTCTCAGGATTTATGCTAGGCCAGAGAGGCTGGAAGTTAATAGCCACTGAAATACCATGCAATTCTTACTAGATCATGTGTTACAGTAAAATGAGTGGCGATCTTGGAATCAAAAACGATTTTTTACTTGTTAGTTTCAAAGATGAGCATCTACCTCTTTACCTATTTTAAAAGAAAAACTTGAAGTTGATGTCTGGGTTTCATATTTTTCTTTCAAAAGGTGCTTTCTTAGCATAATGTATACTTCTGATGAAGCTGACACTTGAAAAGGAAGATAATGTCTTAGAATTAAAATATAAGAATTGCTTTTCAGCAAGAAAAGAGGGGTGTGACTGATGGTCAGTTCCTAAGGGTTTCCACACCCTACTTTGGTTTTAATGTCTAGATTTTTGTAACACACAAGTACATCCAAAGATCATCTCCCTAAATTGCCTTGCAATCAGCTGAAGGGCCTTGTGACCCTCAGAAAATAGAGGAGATGGTGAACTTTGTAATCATAAGTTCGGAAAGATCAAGCAAACAATTTAAAAAAGTTTATAGCATCTGTTCAGTAAGACAGGAAGTGTTGCACAATGATATACTATAATGATGATGCTGATTTATGGAAGCTGTTGTGTAAGTTCAAGTGCCTTCATTATGCAGTACATCAAGCAATGCACTAGAAGTGGCTGGTGCCTCTTCTGAATACATAGCAATTTCTTCTACTGGTTGATAAAGGTTCCCCTGCTTAGATCTTGGGTAACTGAAGCCGCCTTGCCCCCAACCTTGGGCATCCAGGTGACTTCTGTGGAGATAAAGTCCTCCTTTCTTATCTAAAAAGTGGAGTAGATGTGGTATAGTTTATGTTCCAGAGTTCCACACAAGATCAGTCTGGAGCTAGACTTCACCTAAACCATATCGCTACTTAGCTTCTTTCTCTTTCCTTCTCCTTCTTTCCTTACTCTCTTACACATTTTTCCTAGGAGCATTCCCATAAAAAGAAAAATCCCTTGCACAAGAATTTCCATGGTAAGAAGTGCTTCCAGGGTACCCTCTCTAAGACAGATGACAGAGAAATTGGCCAAGTTCTCCATATACCAAACAAAAGGAAGAGTTTTCTAACTTCACAGTCCTACACAACCCAACCATACGATGTTTGAACTGGAAGTGACAATAAAAATCTGTTTATTGATTAAGGAAACTAAGGCCCCCAAATGACTTGTACATCACTCAGCAATTTAGTAAGAGAGTCAGGACTAGCGATCTTATACCCCATCTCCCTGTCTGGTGCTCCTTTTGCTTCAATATCATGAGAACATTTTTAAAACCTCTTTTTATGACTTCAGTTGTCACCAAATTATCTGTGTAGTCACCTACCTGTGAAAACGATTCTTCCTTAATGAAAGACTCAAACATGTCAGCTCAGTGATAAAAAAATTTCCCAGTTATAATGAAGCTCTGACTTGGGCCACTTTTGTAATAGTAAAAATATTAAAAACAAAATAAAATCTAGATTTATTTAGAATTTACGATAACCTGGACCCTCTGCTAATTGTTTTGCATGTATTGCACCATGTATTTCTTTCAACAGGATTAATACAGCAGATACCATTATTATATCCACTTTAGCAATAGGAAAGTCAAGGCTCAGAGATGAAAATAGACATGCAGCAATTACATATGGAAGCCAGGGTCAAGGTCATATCTGACTTACTCATATTTCCTTCATAACCCCCAGATTACATTGCCTCTCTGTGGACTCCTGGCTGCACATTCTCCCATAAGCAGACTTGGTGACCCATTGGAACATGCCTTTTCAGCTACTGTCATTCATGAAAGTTTTTTTGTTAATGAGACTAACAGAAAAAATGGCAAGAAACTATTTTTTTAAAGGATCTTCATTTGTACAAAATAATTCAAAAGAAAAATTTGCCTCTTTATATATATATTTTAAACTTTTTAATTGGATATTGGCAAGTTATAACTGTACATATTCATAAGGTAAAAAATGATGCTGTGATATATGTATACGATGTGGAATGATTGGCTCAAGCTAATTAATATCCATCACCTCAAACACTATCACTGATTCCTCCGATCTAGTTGAAATATTATATTCTTTGATCATCATCTTCCCTTTCCCCGCCCTCAGCCTCTGGTAACCATCATTCTACTTTCTGCTTCTGCGAGTTCTGTATTTTTAGCTTCCACATCTAAGTGAGGACATACACATTTGTCTTTCTGAATTTGAACTTTTCTTAAGTTAAACTAATACATATTATTTTGGCACTGATCTCAAAGTATTATTCTACTTACTGATTTATTATTCTATTTATTGGGGAAGTACACAATCCCTCGAATATTTCAGAACTATAGGAGTTATATTACATTGTGATGAGCTAACATGCTTGCCTCTGTCTTGCAGTGTCCCTGGGTTTTGGCCAATTTTAATTTGGAGCTATGTATCATTTGATAATCCTTTCTAAATAACAGTGCAAACACAAATTCATGACCATAAAATATGACATTATCCATTTGATAGGTAAGAGGGACTACATTTGGGTTGAAAAGGAAGTCATTTACCATGGTTCCATCAAGAGGGACTCACCTCAGGGTGGACACTACCTTTGCCAGGGAAATATTTTGATCATTTAATTGAATTTTCTCAACTGGAATATCAACTCATGTTTTGTGACCTTTTTATAAAAGGGACTCATTTTATTAACAGTTTGGCAATATACAAATATTTTCTTATTTTAAATTAACTAAATTAATAAATGCCATGAAATTGGTATTTATAAATAATGCAAAAATAAACCATGGTTTCTTTTTTTATTTTTTTTATTTTTATTATTATACTTTAGGTTTTAGGGTACATGTGCACAATGTGCAGGTTTGTTAAATATGTATCCATGTGCCATGTTGTTTTGCTGCACCCATTAACTTGTCATTTAGCATTAGGTATATCTCCTAATGCTGTCCCTCCCCCTCCCCCCACCCCACAACAGTCTCCGGAGTGTGATGTTCCCTTCCTGTGTCCACGTGTTCTCATTGTTCAATTCCCACCTATGAGTGCGAACATGCGGTGTTTGGTTTTTTGTCCTTGTGATAGTTTACTGAATTCCATGGTGTATATGTGCCACATTTTCTTAATCCAGTCTATCGTTGTTGGACATTTGGGTTGGTTCCAATTCTTTGCTATTGTGAATAGTGCCGCAATAAACATACGTGTGCATGTGTCTTTATAGCAGCATGATTTATAATCCTTTGGGTATATACCCAGTAATGGGATGGCTGGGTCAAATGGTATTTCTAGTTCTAGATCCCTGAGGAATCGCCACACTGACTTCCACAATGGTTGAACTAGTTTACAGTCCCACCAACAGTGTAAAAGTGTTCCTATTTCTCCACATCCTCTCCAGCACCTGTTGTTTCCGGACTTTTTAATGATGGCCATTCTAACTGGTGTGAGATGGTATCTCACTGTGGTTTTGATTTGCATTTCTCTGATGGCCAGTTATGATGTGTATTTTTTCATGTGTTTTTTGGCTGCATAAATGTCTTCTTTTGAGAAGTGTCTGTTCATGTCCTTTGCCCACTTTTTGATGGGGTTGTTTGTTTTTTTCTTGTAAATTTGTTTGAGTTCAATGTAGATTCTGGATATTAGCCCTTTGTCAGATGAGTAGGTTGCAAAAATTTTCTCTCATTCTGTAGGTTGCCTGTTCACTCTGATGGTAGTTTCTTTTGCTGTGCAGAAGCTCTTTAGTTTAATTAGATCCCATTTGTCAATTTTGGCTTTTGTTGCCATTGCTTTTGGTGTTTTAGACATGAAGTTCTTGCCCACGCCTATGTCCTGAATGGTATTGCCTAGGTTTTCTTGTAGGATTTTAATGGTTTTAGGTCTAACATGTAAGTCTTTAATCCATCTCGAATTAATTTTTGTATAAGGTGTAAGGAAGGGATCCAGTTTCAGCTTTCTACATGTGGCTAGCCAGTTTTCCCAGCACCATTTATTAAATAGGGAATCCTTTCCCCATTTCTTGTTTTTGTCAGGTTTGTCAAAGATCAGATAGTTGTAGATATGTGGCATCATTTCTGAGGACTCTGTTCTGTTCCATTGATCTATGCCTCTGTTGTGGTACCAGTACCATGCTGTTTTGGTTACTGTAGCCTTGTAGTATAGTTTGAAGTCAGGTAGTGTGATGCCTCCAGCTTTGTTCTTTTGGCTTAGGATTGACTTGGCGATGCAGACTCTTTTTTGGTTCCATATGAACTTTAAAGTAGTTTTTTCCAATTCTGTGAAGAAAGTCATTGGTAGCTGGATGGGGATGGTATTGAATCTATAAATTACCTTGGGCAGTATGGCCATTTTCACGATATTGATTCTTCCAACCCATGAGCATGGAATGTTCTTCCATTTGTTTGTATCCTCCTCTTTTATTTCATTGAGCAGTGGTTTGTAGTTCTTCTTGAAGAGGTCCTTCACATCCCTTGTAAGTTGGATGCCTAGGTATTTTATTCTCTTTGAAGCAATTGTGAATGGGAGTTCACTTATGATTTGGCTCTCTGTTTGTCTGTGATTGGTGTACAAGAATGTTGTGATTTTTGTACATTGATTTTGTATCCTGAGACTTTGCTGAAGTTGCTAATCAGCTTAAGGAGATTTTGGGCTGAGACGATGGGTTTTCTAGCTATACAATCATGTCATCTGCAAACAGGGACAATTTGACTTCCTCTTTTCCTAATTGAATACCCTTTATTTCCTTCTCCTGCCTGATTGCTCTGGCCAGAACTTCCAGCACTATGTTGAATAGGAGTGGTGAGAGAGGGCATCCCTGTCTTGTGCCAGTTTTCAGAGGGAATGCTTCCAGTTTTTGCCCATTCAGTATGATATTGGCTGTGGGTTTGTCATGGATAGCTCTTATTATTTTGAGATATGTCCCATCAATACCTAATTTATTGAGAGTTTTTAGCATGAAGGGTGGTTGAATTTTGTCAAAGGCCTTTTCTGCATCTATTGAGATAATCATGTGGTTTTTGTCTTTGGTTCTGTTTATATGCTGGATTACATTTATTGATTTGTGTATGTTGAACCAGCCTTGCATCCCAGGGATGAAGCCCACTTGATCATGGTGTATAAGCTTTTTGATGTGTTGCTGGATTCGGTTTGCCAGTATTTTATTGAGGATTTTTGCATCAATGTTCATCAAGGATATTGGTCTGAAATTCTCTTTTTTGGTTATGTCTCTGCCAGGCTTTGTTATCAGGACGATGCTGGCTTCATAAAATATGTTAGGGAGGATTCCCTCTTTTTCTATCCATTGGAATAGTTTCAGAAGGAATGGTACCAGTTCCTCCTTGTACCTCTGGTAGAATTCGGCTGTGAATCCATCAGGTCCTGGACTCTTTTTGGTTGGTAAGCTATTGATTATTGCCACAATTTCAGAGCCTGTTATTGGTCTATTCAGAGGTTCAACTTCTTCCTGGTTTAGTCTTGGGAGGGTGTATTTGTGGAGGAATTTATCCATTTCTTCTAGATTTTCTAGTTTATTTGCATAGAGGTGTTTGTAGTATTCTCTGATGGTAGATTGTATTTCTGTGGGATCGGTGGTGATATCCCCTTTTTCATTTTTTATTGCATCTATTTGATTCTTCTCTCTTTTCTTCTTTATTAGTCTTGCTAGCGGTCTACCAATTTTGTTGATCTTTTCAAAAAACCAGCTCCAGGATTCATTAATTTTTTGAAGGGTTTTTTGTGTCTCTATTTCCTTCAGTTCTGCTCTGATTTTAGTTATTTCTAGCCTTCTGCTAGCTTTTGAATGTGTTTGCCCTTGCTTGTCTAGTTCTTTTAATTGTGATGTTAGGGTGTCAATTTTGGATCTTTCCTGCTTTCTCTTGTGGGCAGTTAGTGCTGTAAATTTCCCTCTACACACTACTTTGAATGTGTCCCAGAGATTCTGGTATGTTGTGTCTTTGTTCTCATTGGTTTCAAAGAACATCTTTATTTCTGCCTTCATTTCATTATGTACCCAATAGTCATTCAGGAGCAGGTTGTTCAGTTTCCATGTAGTTGAGCGGTTTTGAGTGAGTTTCTTAATCCTGAGTTCTAGTTTGATTGTACTGTGGTCTGAGAGACAGTTTGTTGTAATTTCTGTTCTTTTCCATTTGCTGAGGAGAGCTTTACTTCCAACTATGTGGTCAATTTTGGAATAGGTGTGGTGCAGTGCTGAAAAAAATGTATATTCTGTTGATTTGGGGTGGAGAGTTCTGTAGATGTCTATTAGGTCCACTTTGTGCAGAGCTGAGTTCAATTCCTGGATATCATTGTTAACTTTCTGTCTCGTTGATCTGTCTAATGTTGACAGTGGGGTGTTAAAATCTCCCATTATGATTGTGTGGGAGTTTAAGTCCCTTTGTAGGTCACTCAGGACTTGCTTTTTGAATCTGGGTGCTCCTGTGTTGGGTGCATATATATTTCGGATAGTTAGCTCTTCTTGTTGAATTGATCCTTTTACCATTATGTAATGGCCTTCTTTGTCTCTTTTGATCTTTATTGGTTTAAAGTCTATTTTATCAGAGACTAGGATTGCAACCCCTGCCTTTTTTTGTTTTCCATTTGCTTGATAGATCTTCCTCCATCCCTTTATTTTGAGTCTATGTGTGTCTCTGCCCATGAGATGGGTTTCCTGAATACAGCACACTGATGGGTCCTGACTCCTTATCCAGTTTGCCAGTCTGTGTCTTTTAATTGGAGCATTTAGTCCATTTACATTTAAAGTTAATATTGTTATGTGTGAATCTGATCCTGCCATTAGGATGTTAGCTGGTTATTTTGCTCGTTAGTTGATGCAGTTTCTTCCTAGCCTCAATGGTCTTTACAATTTGGCATGTTTTTGCAGTGGCTGGTACTGGTTGTTCCTTTCCATGTTTAGTGCTTCCTTCAGGAGCTCTTTTAGGGCAGGCCTGGTGGTGACAAAATCACTCAGTATTTGCTTGTCTGTATTTTATTTCTCCTTCACTTATGAAGCTTAGTTTGGCTGGATATGAAATTCTGGGTTGAAAATTCTTTTCTTTAAGAATGTTGAATATCGGCCCCCACTCTCTTCTGGCTTGTAGAGTTTCTGCCAAGAGATCAGCTGTTAGTCTGATGGGCTTCCCCTTGTGGGTAACCCGACCTTTCTCTCTGGCTGCCCTTAACATTTTTTCCTTCAACTTTGGTGAATCTGACAATTATGTGTCTTGGAGTTGCTCTTCTCGAGGAGTATCTTTGTGGCGTTCTCTGTATTTCCTGAATCTGAATGTTGGCCTGCCTTGCTAGATTGGGGAAGTTCTCCTGGATAATATCTTGCAGAGTGTTTTCCAACTTGGTTCCATTCTCCCCGTCATTTTCAGATACACCAATCAGACGTAGGTTTGGTCTTTTCACATAGTCCCAAATTTCTTGGAGGCTTTGTTCATTTCTTTTTATTCTTTTTTCTCTAAACTTCCCTTCTCGCTTCTTTTCATTCATTTCATCTTCCATCGCTGATACCCTTTCTTCCAGTTGATCGCATCTGCTACTGAGGCTTCTGCAATCTTCGCGTAGTTCTCGATACTTGGCTTTCAGCTCCATCAGCTCCTTTAAGCCCTTCTCTCCATTGGTTATTCTAGATATCCATTCATCTAATTTTTTTTCAAAGTTTTTAACTTCTTTGCTATTGTTTTGAATTTCCTCCCATAGCTCGGAGTATTTGATCATCTGAAGCCTTCTTCTCTCAACTCATCAAAGTCATTCTCCATCCAGCTTTGTTCCGTTGCTGGTGAGGAACTGCGTTCCTTTGGAGGAGGAGAGGTGCTCTGCTTTTTAGAGTTTCCAGTTTTTCTGGTCTGTTTTTTTCCCCATCTTTGTGGTTTTATCTACTTTTGGTCTTTGATGATGATGATGTACAGATGGGTTTTTGGTGTGGATGTCCTTTCTGTTTGTTAGTTTTCCTTCTACCAGACAGGACCCTCAGCTGCAGGTCTGTTGGAGTTTACTAGAGGTCCACTCTAGACCCTGTTTGGCTGGGTGTCAGCAGCGGTGGCTGCAGAACAGCGGATTTTCATGAGACCCCAAATTCAGCTATCTGATAGTTCCTCTGGAAATTTTGTCTCAGAGGAGTTCCCGGCCGAGTGAGGTGTCAGTCTGTCCCTACTGGGGGGTGCCTCCCAGTTAGGCTGCTCAGGGGTGAGGGACCCACTTTAGGAGGCAATCTGCCCATTCTCAGATCTCCAGCTGCATGCTGGGAGAACCACTACTCTCTTCAAAGCTGTCAGTCAGACAGGGACATTTAAGTCTGCAGAGATTCCTGCTGAATTTTTGTTTGTCTGTGCCCTGCCCCCAGAGGTGGAGCCTACAGAGGCAGGCAGGCCTCCTTGAGCTGTGGTGGGCTCCACCCAGTTCGAGCTTCCTGGCTGCTTTGTTTACCTAAGCAAGCCTGGGCAATGGCGGGCGCCCCTCCCCCAGCCTCGCTGCCACCTTGCAGTTTGATCTCAGACTGCTGTGCTAGCAATCAGCAAGACTCCATGGGCATAGGACCCTCCAAGCCAGGTGCGGGACACAACCTCCTAGTGTGCCGTATTCCAGGGCTGTTGGAAAAGCGCAGTATTCGGGTGGGACTGACCCGATTTTCTAGGTGCCGTCTGTTACCCCTTTCTTTGACTAGGAAAGGGAACTCCCTGACCCCTTGCGCTTCCCGAGTGAGGCAATGCCTCGCCCTGCTTTGGCTCGCACACAGTGCGCTTCACCGACTGTCCTGTACCCACTGTTTGGCACTCCCTAGTGCGATGAACCCCGTACCTCAAACAGAAATGCAGAAATCACCCATCTTCTGTGTTGCTCAGGCTGGGAGCTGTAGATGGGAGCTGTTCCTATTCGCAACCATGGTTTTTTTACTCACTCTAATGGTAAACACAAGATTAAAGGCTTATATGTCTATGATCTGCTTTTCTTTTCTTTCTTCCCTTTTTTTTTTTTAAGATGGAGTCTTAGCCTGTCACCCAGGCTGGAGTGCAATGGCATGATCTTGGCTCACTGCAAGCTCCTCCTCCTGGGTTCAAGTGATTCTCATGCCTCAGCCTCCCAAGTAGCTGGAATTACAGGTGCACATCACCATGCCCAGTTTTTTTGTGTTTTTAGTAGAGACAGGGTTTCACCATTTTGACCAGGCTAGTCTCGAACTCCTGACCTCAGGTGATTCACCCACCTTGGCCTCTCAGAGTGCTGGGATTACAGGCCTGGCCTGATTTTCTTTTTGTCACAGTTTTGACTCAGCAGGTTATGATCCACTGTAAACTACTAAAATTTGCATTTTCTTTTTCCTAAATGAGTCTTAACATTTTATAGCTTTTAACTGTCCAATTATCCTAACATTTTATTTTTTGTCTAGAGGAAAAGAACCAAAACCATTTTTTCTTCTATTTTTTTAAATTAGCCAGAGTGATTGCCATCCTGTTGTAACAGTTGGCTGATGTTTTGGTCTACGTTTGCATTACCCTGCAGGTATCCTTGTGGTTGATCTCCATGCACACTCAAACACCCCAGCTCTCCAACATAACCCACTTCCTTGTGGTTGGCCTTATACTGGGGAAAGGGGAAGGCACAGAAGTTTAATAGGGGATCCCTTGGATGACAGCCTAGCAGGAATAAATAAATAGTTTTGCTGGTCTCATGAGGAGTAGAAAAATAGACAAAACATCAAAGTAACATCATCAGTCCCAAAGGTTATGAAAAATTAGTCATGGACGGTAGTGCAAAAAGAAAAATTGAGAGAGTGAATTCTGAAAGAAAATACATCTTACCCACATGATATCTAAACTGACCAGTGTTTGCGAACGCATTTTCTCTAGCGCAACTGTTGTGCGAAGGCTTAAGATCATTTCTACAGGAATCATATTCCAAGTAAATTCAGCCATGCTAAATGCAGTTTCAGCCAGCAACACCAGATAAACATTTGCTGTTAGAAAGAATGTCAACACCCCATCAACCACCATATATACTATTCAGCATTGACTCAGCCAAGTCTCCAATTTATCTGTATCATTTGTTATAACCTTAGTTTTAGTTTTGCCATGTCTTCCATTCCAATGTATCTAATGTTAGACTATTTAAGAAATATTTACCCAGGAAAGTTTAATCACAGTATACTAGAAAAGATGCTCTTACCGGATAATGAGGAGAACTGGACTTTTTCCTCCATTTTGACACAGTTAGCCATCACTTTGGGGCAAATCACAACCTTATGAAGCTTCAGCTTTCTCATTTGTAAAATATGTGCACTGAAATTATAACTCTACCATTCTGTTATGATAGGCATCTGAGAGATTTCACTTCTATAGCAATTACATCATGAGAGCACTGGCCCTATAAAGCCAAGAAGGAATGAAAAGAGGCTAAGTCAAAAAATAGTGAGTTAAAATGTAAAGGATAACTTCTACCCCCCATAAAGAAGTTACAGTTTCCTTGGTACCCTGGCCATATTCTTATGGGTTTTCTCAGTAGCTTTTGAGCATATTCTTGACTTTTTGATATTTTAACTTCATAGTCTTCTTTAAACATTATCCCCTGAACCTTGAAGGTTACAGACACTATAGTGCTAATGGCAATGTCCTTGAAAAATCAAAAAAAGTAATTCTTGAGGTACTGTTATTTGAGGTCCCTGTAACTAATTTCAAATTAAATGAGCATTGAGAGAAAACAGTTACTCCTGAAATATTGTGCTCTCATTTGACTTTGTTTTTTTTGTTTTTTCTTTCTTAAAATTCTTTATCTCGGGAAGCATATTGTCTATGTTTGTGTCAGGGTTGCCCTCATTATGCCCAACCACTTTTCAACTACACTTGGCTGAGGCTTACTCTAGAATAACACAGTTCTAAAGTTATCTGTTTGCATATGGTTGATTCAGGAGGGATTCGAAGGATAAATTTATTGTGTTTCTATGAAAGACAACCCTTTTCCCCCCAAGCCTAAACATATATGTATTTTTCTAAATGCACCCTCAAAATCAGCGTCTTTCTCAATCTAATATTATGTTGGAAGAGGAAGCATTGTTTAGACACATAGTTATGTACTACTGACTGTTGCTATAAAAATGAAGTTTAATCTGCACAATTTCCATTGCTTTTCCTTTGAAATCTGGTGTTTATTGCAACAGAACTTCAGATTTTGCAACATGATAGTCTGAAAGACAGGCCAACACAGGCAGCTCTTTGGAAACAAGAGACCTGGTACTTCCAGCAGCCAAAAAGCTGGCCAAACATCAGGAACAAGGGAAAGACACATCAGGTAGGTTCTGCTGATTTCCCAGGCCTCTTTTAATTATTTTGTAGAGGACTTCTTTTGACAAATTATTGACACTATTTTGTTCTTATGGTGCATCTGTGTTTCTGCTAACCATACTCTCCTGGAAGAGACTTTGGCCATCTGGATGCGGTTTTTGTTTCTGTGAAAAAGGAATTTTGTGTCCTTGACATGTCCCTAGTATAAATAAATGTTTAATAAGGAAAGCATGGATCAAGATGCTATATGTTTCCAGGTCAGTTTAGGAAAACTACTACGAGTTATTTAGTGCATACAATTAAGCATGAAAGCATGAAAAATGTATTTATTAAAAAATACTTATGAGACACTCCAGAATAACTTGATAGTTAGTTTGGCACAATCACATGACCCTCTGCACATAACATGGTCATCCTTTGATTAAAAAAGGCAACTAAATTCAAATTTACGCACTATATACTAGTGTGAATTTTACTTTTAAGAGATCTTGATAAGCTTATTTCATTATTTAAAACACTAGGAATTTAAGATATAGATCTGAAATTTGCAGCAAACTAACAAAAGACAAGCTAAAGGATAAATCAACTCAAGGAATAATGTTTAAAGTGCATACAAGTTTTCTATTTTTCACTCTTAATTCCACTGACAATTTCTATGCCATAATTAGTCCCCAAATATTAGTAAGTGTCTTATCTGGCCAGTGGGTTTTGTTTTTCTTCTGAATTTTAAAGTTGAACAGCCAGTGAGGTATTTTCTCATAAGTTAAATCAAATTATCCATATTAGTGTTGGTATTAAAAAGTATCATTTTACTTATTTTATACATAAATAAAGACAAAAATCATAGTTCAATATTGGGTGTAATTTAGGTACTTATTTCTATATACCTGTTCTTATATACCTGTTCTTAGGAGGGGCCCTCTTAGGTTATAATGAAGTTCTGTCTCTCCAAGATCTATACATGAAATAATTGTGCTTTCTGGAAACTACACATTTGGTGACAATGGTCACCAGTCTTCTCTGTCATTAAAATTTGTATTTTCTTACCTGGAGTGGCAAGATATTATTGTTGCCCTTAACTCTTTTCTTGAGCTGTAATAGATTTCTTCACTACTTGGTCTTAAAAAGCATGGAGGCTTTAACGCTAACCTGTGTCTTTGTCATTGTCTGTGAATTATAGTCTCTATTTAAAGGATCACCATCTAAAGCCCGCCTGCTTTTTTTTAAAAGCCCCCTTTTAAAATTTTACCACTGTAACCAGGACATTGCTGATAAATCAGTCTTGTTCACACAGAATATTATTTAAATGGTTTTTATTACAAGGTAGAAATATTCTGGAATGAATAATAATATGTAAAATGTAATGAGTATTTAGTGAAAATCTCTGTAGAGTTGTTGTATTATCAGTATAATGCATAGTCAGAGAGTTTGTTTATACTTCGTATTTCTCAATCTGAGACACCATAATTATTTCAATCTTCAAATGTTCAGTCTTCGTTAACATAGCATTAGACGTTTGAGATCAGTGTGAAAACAAAGCGCCCTACACCTGAAGGGGATTCTGGTCTAATAATGTGTTTGATCACTTAGTTTGGATAAATAGGTTATATTTCATGCTAGAAAAGCTTGGAAAATGAGGGTAGAAGCTATAATTAGGTTTTACTTGGATGCATGCATTGTGCAATTATTAAAAAGTGAGCTAGGCAAAGGATATTATATTCCTAGCTTTATCTTCTAAATATCAATATTAGACATTTATCATCAGACCTTTTAAAAGCCTCTGCTTTTAAAACGGACATGGTGATAGATGACTTAAACTCAGACAACAACAGACTCTAAAAGGAAGATGAACCACAAGGAATTACTTCCTTTTAGTTTAAGAAAACTTGGACCTCTTAACAAATCAGTGGGTAATATATTGTAATGATTTTGTTTTAATATACTCTTTCTACCACTTGAACTGGTTGCATCATCCATACATCAAGCAAATAAATAAGTTTCTCTAAAGACAGGTTGCTGAATAACATCTTATTAATGGAGAATGAGCCAACTCTTCAGTAATTTGGAATATCTATTAGAGATTGCTCAGAAATAAATATAACCTTGACAAGATGTGTTACACATAAACAGTATAATTTACGGCAATACAATGAAAGTAGGCCCATTCTAAACCTAGGCCTTTTATTAGTCATAACCTGATACTGAGAACATTTGTTCTTTAGTAAACTCTGCTACAAATCATCAGAGTGATTATTATATAACAGAAGATTCTCTGGCTGATATACTTTCCTTTCCACATCAGAAACATGAGGAAATTCTACGTGGTAAAAACAGCAACAACCAAAAAATACTTAAAGTCAACAAACAAGGAAAAGACATCTCTGAATATAGGAATGCCAAACCTTTAACACAGTAAAACACAGATTATTATATTTCAGAAGGCTATATTATATGTGTATACCAACATCAATATGTCCGGAGTAGCTGCACAGAGTTCCATATTTTAGTCTTTATAAGTTCCCCTCCTCACCCTACTCAGTAGGTACTTTGTATCTAGAAACTTCTGTGTCAACAGTCTTCCCTCTCTCTGGAATGCATCAGGACAGAAGTGATTGGTGTGGTGGAAGAGGGTTGTGCTAAGAGTGAAGTTATATGAAAGTAGGATGGAGGTTAGCAAGTAGTTAAAGTCCAGAAAGGCAATAAGGTGTTAAGGAAGAACTTTTCCATTTTATAGGTCTGAGCAAGCAGGAAATCAACTCTATAAACTTTGAAACTTGGTAAATATGAAAACATTCTTAATACCATTTGTCATATAATAAATACAAATTAAAACTATACTATTTTACTGCTTGCACCTAGAAGTTTGTCAAAGATCTCGTCTTAATTATTCATTGTGTCGGCGAAGATGTAATAACAACAACAACAAAACTCCAAATAGTTCGCGTATTATTTGTGAAGATTTAAATTGGCATAATTCTTTAAAAGAGGAATTTGTCAATATCTACCAAAATTAAAAAGGTGCATAGCTTTTGACCCAACAATTCCACTTCTAAGACTTTGTTATGCCTAAGTGTGTTAATAGGCAAGATGATAAGTATATCCAGCTATTCAGTGAGTAACTGTTTTGCAAGGGTCAGAAAACTGAAAATAACGTAAAGCCCCTTCACAGACAATAGAGTATACATATGCAGTCATATAAAAGAATAAGATAAATTTTGATATACTGATATATGAAGAACTCCCAGATTTGCTATTAAATAATAATATAGTTCAGTGTAAATATAGATAGTATTCTATCATTTGTGTAAAAACTGGAAAATAAAATAGTAAGATTATTCTGAATTTTAGGACATTTGAATGTATTAACTATTCAAGAATAGAATGAAACTTCAAGAAAAATGTGAATGTTAAATATTATCATTCTTTAAAATATGTTAGCTTTTCTTCTTCTGAGAACCCAAATTCACTGTTCTGTCTTCCTCTTTCAAAACCACAGTCTCTACTCTCTGAGAGTGAGTGGGGTTAAGAGATGAGACATGACACAGCATTTCTTTCACTTTCTTATGATAAAGAATTCAACTTTAAACCAACATTACTGATCGGCCTCTGGGTCTTTGTACATCAACATAACATTTATTAAGGTGATTTGTTAAACTACACATAAACATTGCTCCTTTTTTCTCTCTAAGCAATACTTTTTGAGAAAGGTTTAGACATTTATTGTTATTCTTATTTAGGGCTAAACAAAGAGATTTGTTAAAAACAATTTTCTATCCCATCTAACAAACGACCATTAAAAAATGGTATTGTTACATTACTTTAAGATCTGGATACTATGACATGTATTAGTAATCATGAAATACCCTTAGGCTAAGTTTAGAAAGTATTTTCTCCAACTGCACCCCAATCTGTTAATCTTTTCTTCATCAAATGCCAGCTTTTGTTATCAGGTTAGCCTACGTTAGTATTGCCTTTCAATAGCCACCATTGAGACTGGGTAAATGTGTTGATTTTCTTATCTTCTCCATTGATGCTTCTGCCTACTGCCTAAAGCCTGGGAGGAGTAGAAGAGAAGGGAGTGTGGATATTTACAGCATAGCTTTCGTTCAAGTTTTTTAAAACTGAAATCTTTATTGTTACTCAAGGATGGAAAGAAATCTGACTCAAATAAGAAAGAATGAGGGTAGATGGTGTACATAGTAGAACTGTCTGAAGCAGAGAAGCATAATGGGATTGCTCAGCTGGTTAGTTAAAGAATCCATTATTAGTTTGCAATGTTATTAATTCCCAGGATATCTTCATACATAAATACAAAAGAAATCCCCACACTTCAAAGCTAAATACAAATCATTGTTATTATACACTTTAATTGTCAGCAGATAAACTAAACTATATATTATAAAATAATGAACATATTAGCTGATATATCTGAAAGCTTTTGTTAAGCCCTAATGTGATCTACAAGTGCTAATTATGTTTTTATCCTAATAACTAAAATCATTGTTACTACAGTCAGTGGTTTAGTAACATTTATTTAGCTTTTCCTTTGTATTAGAGCCCTGTTCTAGGAGGTAGGGGTAATAGGGTAGAAATAGTCCCCTGAAAAGCTCATAAAAACACTCACATGCATATTCATATGTATACATACACAGACACACACAGACACACACTTGGAGAAACTCACTGACCAACATCCACGAACAGAGTAAGTTGCAGACTGAGATGCAGTAAGAGGGTGATAAATGTCAGAAGACAGTAAGAAGAAAATTTTTCTGTGAGGTGTTCAACTTTTGAACCACGTTTTGAAGAAGGGTGGACATAAAAAAAAAAGAAAAGAAAAGGAAAGCAGGTAATCCAGGAAACTAAATGGCAACTTCAATAATGGGTAGAAAATGTAAAAAGCTATGGAACTTTGAACTTGGCTGATGAGAAAATATCAAAATAAAATTAGTTCTGTGAGACATGAGTCTAGTCATCTTTTTAAAAATTCTAGAAGATAACATTGGAAAAAATCCTTCCGGACATTGGCTTAGGCAAAGGCTTCATGACCAAGAACCCAAAAGCAAATGCAACAAAGATAAATAGATGGGCTTAATTAAACTAAAAAGTTTCTTCACAGCAAAAGAAATAATCCACAGATTTAACAGACAATCCTCAGAGTGGGAGAAAATCTTCACAATCTATACATCTGACCAAGGACTAATATATCGAGAATCTACAAAGAACTCAAATTAGCAAGAAAAAACAATCCCATCAAAAAGTGGGCTAAGGACATGAATAGACAATTCTCAAAAGAAGATATAGAAATGGCCAACAAACATATGAAAAAGTGCTCAACATTACTAATGATCAAGAAAATGCAAATCAAAACCACAATGTGATACCGTACTCCTAAAAGAATGGCCATATCTGGGCCGGGCGCGGTGGCTCACACTTGTAATCCCAGCACTTTAGGAGGCCGAGGCGGGCGGATCACAAGGTCAGGAGATCAAGACCACGGTGAAACCCCGTCTCTACTAAAAATACAAAAAAAAATTAGCCGGGCGTGGTGGCGGGCGCCTGTAGTCCCAGCTACTCGGAGAGCCTGAAGCAGGAGAATGGCGTGAACCCGGGAGACGGAGCTTGCAGTGAGCCGAGATTGCGCCACTGCACTCCAGCCTGGGCGACAGCGAAACTCCGTCTCAAAAAAAAAAAAAAAAAAAAGATGTTAGCATGGATGTGGTGAAAAGGGAACACTTTTACAGTGTTGGTGGGAATGTAAACTAGTATAATAAAACCACTATGGAAAACAGAATGGAGATTCCTTAAAGAACTAAAAGTACATCTACCATCTGATCCAGCAATCCCACTACTAGGTATCAAAGGAAAATAAGTCATTATATAAAAAAGATACCTGAACATACATGTTTATAGCAGCACAATTTGCAATTGCAAAAATATGGAACAAGACCAAGGTCTCACTCTGTCACCTAGACGGGAGTGCAGTGGCATGATCCCGGTTCACTGCAACCTCAACTTCCCTGGTTCAGGCTATCCCCTCACCTCAGCCTCCCAAGTAGCTAGGATTACAGGCGTGTGTCACCACTCCCAGCTAGTTTTTTGCATTTTTAGTAGAGACAGAGTTCGCCGTATTATTCAGGCTTGTCTCAAACTCCTGGGCTAAAACATTCCCCCTGCCTCAGCCTCCCAAAGTGCTGGGATTACAGGCATGAACCACAGCGCCTAGCCTTTAAATCTTTCTAAGGATAATTTATTTTCAGTGATATTTGTATATGGTTTATTTCACAAAGCCTATTTACATTTTTTCCTTTTCTTGACTTATGGTACATTTCTGCCCTTTATTACCCAATTTAATTTTTATTTATTCTAAGTTTTCATTATAGGCCATATGGGAGTAGATCACTTTATACATTTTCTTATCCTCTCTTTATATTGAAAAACAAATAATGAGAATATTTCTATATTTGAAAAGTTTGCTTTTTATGCTCTAGTGGTATCAGGATTTGTTGTTTGAAAAAAAGTCATTTTTTACACAACCGTAAGGTTAAAAAATAATATATATATTTTTTTGAGTCACAGTCTTGTGCTCCAGGCTGGAGTGCGGTGGTGCGATCTCGGCTCACTGCAAGCTCCACTTTCCGGGTTCATACCATTCTCCCTGCCTCAGCCTCCCAAGTAGCTGGAACTACAGGCGCCTGCCACCACGCCCGGCTAATTTTTTGTATTTTTAGTAGAGACGGGGTTTCACTGTGTTAACCAGGATGGTCTAGATCTCCCGACCTCGTGATTCACCCACCTCAGCCTCCCAAAGTGCACCGCGCCCAGCCAAAAATAAATGTTTTTACAAGAGATCATTTGCTAACAGAACAATTATTTTCAAAATAGCCCTCTGTTGTGAACTTGCAGTTAAAATTTCATTAAGAATAAAAAGGACAACAAAAGCCAGGGATGTGAGGGGGATAGAGAAACAACAGAGAAACAATTACACAGTACGAATAAAAACTACACAAAAGGGATGCTTATCCATATTTAGTTCTGTGTGTGATACATAGCTGCACAGCTTTCCTTTAAAATCATTCTACCATTTATGAATTTGCTAGGATTTCATGATCCAAGCTAAAAAGACGGATTTAATTTTTCTGCACTAAGACTATGAGAAACATATTTTTGTTTATAACCATTACAATTATTTGCAGTCTGGTGATCTTGCTAAATTTACGTGTTTGGAACAAAATTGCTCCTTTATGTTTACTGTATATCAAGTTTAATCTGTTTCTTTTCCCTCCTCCCCGCACTTTCCAAGGCTAGTCTTGCTGCAGAGGTTCTACTTCAGTATCTTTCAGAATGTAGCCCTAGACTTGAATTTTCCCTTATTTAGCAGAATCTTTTTATACAGATTTGTTTTAGTCCTTAGATTTAATTATGACTGAATTTTCAAGTTAGGCCCATATTTGAAACCATGTAGGCAGACTTTGTTAAATGAGTGAATTTCCACTGGGTTCTGTTGTTAAGTACACATAATACCACATAGGAGAAAATCAGGCTAATTGTAAATGGGCAACCTGCTTAATTGTTTCATTAAAAAGCATACAGATTACATTTACACTACAGCTAGTTTTATTTGTTTTTTTATTTTGCAAAAGTAATTACAGCCCCTATTCGATAATAGACATTAAAGTTTTTTTTCCCATGGTTAAAGTATTTTTCTTTACAACTTCTTCCTTTGTGGATCTTACAGATAAACACAAGTTCCCATATTTAATAGTAAGTATTTTCTTTTTAACATTTGATTCAACTGAATGTTGTTAAATGGTTATTAGAACTCTTTTAAATGTGATTTTCAAAGATACTATTTTTTTCTAAGAATAAATTTTATCATGTCTGAAATCTGTTTTATCTCTAAATTTCTGATTTTTTTAATGGGAAATATTCAATTTATAAAATTTAACTATACATATCTACATTTTAAAATATAGATAAATATAATTAAGATACACTTACACACGGGTTCAAATCTTTGGTTTTCTATTAACTACTTTTACAAACTTTGTATGAATTATTTTATCTCTTCTAGTATTGGTTTCATCTACAGTAATGTGGATATTAGAATGCCTACATTATAGAGTAGTTGCAAAAATACCTAGCTTAAGATCTTCTCTTAGGGACTGTCATAAAGAATAGTTTCAGCGATGATTAGCTTTTTACTCCACTTCCTTTACTTATGCTTATTCCAGGTTATGTCATCTGATATAAATATTTTGTGCTCCTCAGTGTTCCTCAGTGGTAGCATGTAGCACTGGGTAGAGTCAGTCTTGTAAGAGCTAATTGTAATTGATTCCATTGTACCAAATAATGTCAAACTGTGCTTATAGCTAATCTGTCTAAAATGCCTCCGAAACTGAAATTGACATTTGTGAATAGTCCCAGACGTAGCATCACAAAAAGGTTGAGCTCTACAAGCTCCCTGAAGACCTTTAGAACATCTGAAACTAAATGCTTCATGTAAGTAGCAGAAACATTCTTCCACAGAATAGGTGAGTAGGGAGCACTGGCTTCTTTACAGATTTAAGGTTTTGTCAAATCGAGTTTGAGGAAGATAAGACAGGGAAAAGACCAGAGAATTTCAATGCCTACTTTGTATTTAACAGAGGAAGAGAGTGAAAGTGCAGAGATCATGTGATTAAAATGAGTATGATAATTTATCAAATATTTTCACACATTATTTCCTTTGAACCTCATAGAACTGTCATATAGTCAACCAATAGATATCTATATTTTCCTCTACAGATAAGGTAAGTCTCAGAATGGCTTAATGATTTATTGAATATTACTCACTGATAAGGCTTTCTATTATTCCATGCTTCCTTATACAATTTAGAAAATTATATTATAACATGTTTTCTTTATCGAGTTTCTGTTCCCATACTCTGTCACTTTTTGGCTCTCAATTGTTTCTTATTGGCACTTTCCTGAAGGATTTAAAAAAAATATTCTAACTTTTCTATTTCCTTACTGAAAAGAATTACCTAACTTTACTGAAGAGATCATTTTACTCACTGTAAGAATATTGCAAAGAGCTCAGGTGGCTAATACCAACATTAGCTAGTGTTCAATAATCATATGTTTACTGTAGATCCGTTTTTGACTATAGCCTCTCCCAAACTTGATACTTGTGATATCATGTTACAAGAATATAAAACATTTTAAAATATATTTTCTATTGAGTTAACCTATTGACCAAGTATTTGGTATAAAAAAAAAAAAAAGCTTGAGGTGATATCAGTAAAATGATGACTAGAAAGTAGCAGACACTCCTTCCCTCACAGAGACACTATGTTAGTCATAATATATGGACCAGAATACTTTTGTGAGAAGTCTAGAAAGCAGTTGAAAATCTGCAATACCCAGACCATTATAAAACCAAGAAGAGGTCCCAGCAAAAGGACAAGAAATATTTACCACATTTGGCGCACAATTTGTGCCTGTGCCCCTTCTCTTATGTGGCACAGTAGGAAGCAACCCTGAGGAGACCTCCCATACTAGCGCTGGACCCTCAGGTTAGAAACAAATGACTAGACCTTGCACTCAATGTTCTGGCTTTTCTGGAGGATGTTAAAGAGACTGATTTCTATCTTGTATGACTTGGAGCACTGATAGGACCAGTGTCAGAGTTTGGAAGCTGCTGAAAACAGAGATGAGCAGCATATTACAGTTGCAGTTCTGCAGACAGATGCCAGGAAGAGCAATAGATTGGAAAAAGTTTAAGAGGTCCTAGCTCCTCTAGTTGGGCTGATTGGAGTAGGTGTTCCACTGCAGGAAGCCCGGATGCAAAGACTGAGTGAGTTGATCATTTTTACAGATGCTCAAATCTCATAAAAATATTATAAATCTTTCAAGGAAACAATGAAACATAGCCAAATCAAAGGAACAAAATAAAACTCCAGAAACGGACCCTAAGAAAACAGATACCTATGAGCTTCCTGACAAAGAGTTTAAAATAACTCTCATGAAGATGCTTAAATTAAAAAGAACATAGACATTAATTTTATTTAATTGAAATGAAAACAAAATGAAAATATCTTGTTTCAGGAAAACAAAGCATGAGCAAAATGTGAATATCAACAAAGAAATAGAAACTACAAAAAGAATCCAAAAATTCTGGAGCTAAAAATACAATAACTAAATGAAAAAATCAGAGTTTTCAACAGCAGAAAAAACATAAGTGCCTTTCAAGACAGGTCATTTGAAATCATTGAGTCAGAGAAGCAAAAAGAAAGAACAGTGAAGAAAAGTGAAGAGAACTCAAGTGACTCATGGTTATGGACACCATCAAGCAGATCAACATATGTATTATGAAAATCCCAGGAGGAAAAGAGAAAGAGAAAAAGGCAGAGGGCTTATTTGAAGGAACAATATGAAAACTCTACAAATATCAGGAAAGAAATGAACATACAGATTTAAGAAGTTTGAAGATAAATTCAAAGAGAACCACAACAAGACACATAAATCAAACTACCTAAAATCAACAACAAAGAGAATCTTAGAAGCAGCAAGAGAAAATGATTAATCACACACAAGGGATCTTCCATAAGATTAATGGCAGATTTTTCAGCAGAAACTTTGCAAGCCAGAAAGAAGATAAAGATATATTTAAAATGCTGATGAAGAAAAAAAGTCAACCAAGACTATGTATCTAGAAAAATATTCTTCCACAATAAAGAAGAAATTAAGATTTTAAACAAAAGTTGAGAAAGTTTATTATTATTAGATCTGTTCTACAAGAAATGCCAAAGGGGGTCAGTCTTTCAAGTTAAAAATAAAAGGATAGTAGATAACAACATGAGACCATATGAAAATATAAGGTTGCCTGGTAAAGGTAAATACATGGACAAATATATTAACTAACCTGTACTATTGTAAATTTGGTATATTGATTTGAATGTACAAAACATTTAAAAAAATTTACCTCTATGTTAATGTGTATACAGCATATGAAGACATAACTTGTGACATCAATAACATAAAGTGTGGAGGGTTAGACCATAAAGGAGTAGAGTTATTTTACGTGATTGAAGGTAGGATGTTTTTGGTTTAAAACAGAATGCTATAACTTTAAGATATTTTATGTAATTGTGGGTATTGACTTTCAAATGTGCAAGATAAAAAATTCTGAAAATCTGTTTAACAAAAATGTGAACATGCTCAACACATTTGTCCAGCCTGGTGACAGAATGAGACCCTGTCTCAAAAAAAAAAAAACAAACAAAAAGAGTTAAGATGTTAAATTTTATGTTATGTGTTTTTAAAATATAATTTTAAAAATAAACTAAAAACAAAACAAAAATACTAGACTTCCCTGTTTTCTGCATGCAAACTTTTAACTGTATTATTTTCATTATAGAAAAGTTATTTCATTCAGCTATCTAAAAATAGTAGACTCATATTATAAATTATATTTTATAACAAATATGGGGTAATTTGGAATAATTAAGGAAGTACATATACTTTTAATTTGGTCACATATCTTCATATGATTACATCTAATAAGATAATTCTCCAGGACATGATATGCATGTAGACAGATGTGGACTAGCTCCTCTGTTTCTGGGCGTGTATGAGTAATTGGCTACAAAGTGAGTATCTTATTTTCTCTTTTTCATTAGTTATACCTTAGTGCCAAGAATAACTGACTGGGTCTGGGAGCTCAGTATTTTAAAACTTATTATTACATATGTAAACATTAGAGATACTTGAAAGATATTACAGAAGAGAATAACATAAGCAATACTTGTGTAGCCAAGGAAGGGGTGGAAATGTTTACTTTTTCATCTTGACATTTTTTCTGGCACAGGAATTAAGGATTATGGCCTATTTGGATGTATATAAAAGCTTCTTAATTCTTTTTCTATCAGTTGGTGAAGTCATGTACTCTTCTGCTGTCCATTTTCATCTTCTGAGTTACTGCCAAGCATTAGCAAAAGATTCCTGAAAAATGAATTCTGCAGCAATCTCTGCCTTCTGTATGTTCTAGGAATTACCCTGATCATAATTTTTTCTTATACTGGCATGTGTCTTTCAGAAAAATTCTACCTTTTCCCTCCCGTCCTTTAAAATGTACATTTTTACATTACGTAGAAAATAAATTTCAACTCCCACTTACGTGAACACTCCCCAATTTCTGGGTATATATGATGAAGATTTATAATGCCAGATACAAATGTTATTGTTAGAAAATAAGAGAGAATTTTAGGTTTTAATGGCATAATTTAATACATGTGCATTAGTAGTCTATTCATTTTTAAATATAAGATCTTTATCACGCTGCCTGAATCCATTTTCTGTGATTTAAAATTTATGTGATTTCCCAGCTAGACATTATAAATTTTCCTTCATTATCTAATGGCCTAAAGAAGTGAATGTGAAAAAAAAAATACACATCCAACCAGTATCTTGTAATTGGTTATAGGCAAGAGAACTGGAGTTCACTGAATGTCTGCTACATGAAAGACTTCTTATTCAAATGTTACTCACTTAAATCACAGAAAATCTCTATGAGGTTTATCATCCCCCAAAAGAAAATGTCAGTCAAAGAGGGTACATATCTAATAGTGGCCAGATATATCCTTAGATTCAAGGTTTTTCTGACTGTTTTTGAATTCCAAGAAAATCATTATCTTACCTGGCAATCCAAGCGTAGAATTTTTACATCCCAATAATAACTGAAACTTCTTCCCTTCCCTTCCTTTTCCTTTTCTTACCTTCCTTTCCTTCCTCCCTCCCTATTTCCCTCCTTCCCTTCCTTCCTTTGTTTCTTCTTTATTTTGGCCTCCAGAGGAACCAGCTAAATATTTTTATTGCCTAATTTGTAGCTGTTTTTCAAAATTTATATTGTTTCTACTATGGCTTTATTCTTCATCTGCCTCAGGCTGCCATGCTACTTTTGACAAAATTTCTATGCCTAGACCTTCATGTTGTTTAAGACTGGAGCAATAATGGAATTCAGACATGGGTAACAATTGGAAGAACACCTAACTCACCTTTATTCTTATGCTTAGGCTGGTTAGCAATGCAACACGAGAGCACAATAAGGGAATTTGAACTTGGAATACGAGTTCAAAAAGTGATGTCCAGAGACACTAGCAACTTATGTAGCTATGTACAAAGAGAAAGAGAACATGCAGACCAGAGAAGTGAGGCCATCTCTTTGCATAACAGAGCTTCAAAAGTCATATTTTGATCAAATGTTTGCTTTGTTATTTTACATGGGTCAGAAGGACATGTAGCAATCCTCCACACAGTACCTTTTACAATTTTCGAGATTCAATATGCTTCCTCACATTTTAGAAAAATGACTGCATCTTCCTCACATACTATCTTGGCTTAACATTAAATCCCAGTGTATATGAGTCTTAATCAGATCTATTTCAGGCATTTTCCAGCTAGTTGCTCCAGAATACTCTATAGTGATTTAATCAGGATATTGTTTTAATAGATCAATTGGTCTCAACTTAAACTGAGTAGTATCCTGGTATTATCTTTGCAAAGGTCAATGAACCTGAGCCCTTATCATTACTCTGGAAATTTGAATGTTTACTAAGTACTCAGTAAAATCGAGTCTACTCCAAGATTCATAAATTTTCCTTATATATTTTACTTCTGCTATAATTCTCAATCGATTAATGATCTTATCTTTCATTATACATTTTAAATAAATTATTATATAGGCAATATATGCTAACATAAAAAATCAAGACACTCACACACCCCTCCAGTTTATAGTCCAATCTGAATTTGAGTGTCATCTATGAATTTCAATTCCATCCAACACGGATCCTTCTCTTTATTTTTTCTTCTGTGCTTCAGGATAGTCTACAAATATAATATTAAATCTTCTCTCTATAGTCTGTTCCAGAAATACACAACACAATTAAATTACTCTCTGACCTAATATATCCAGAGTATTCTATGGATTGTTCTTTGTATTGCTCACCTATAATCTTTTGAAATAATCTCTAGCTTCTTAATTTTTAAGACATTATGCCTTGGGAAAACTACTTCTCCCAAATTGGATTTGCTACTCTGTATTTTCCAGTCACTCATAGGTTTGCCATGTCTCATATCTCCTGAGCGAATAAACAAGGCCTGTGAAATGGAATCCTTCCCAAGATAGGTTCTTCAAGCTTACTCCACTATTCCAAGCTCAATTCATAGAAACTTTGCAATTGATCCCTTCCCAAGATCAGGCAGTGTTAGAATAAGAGTAATGCACAGTGGCCTCAATTCTTTCTTTCATAACTTGGACCTGCATTAGAAGACAGAGAAAAATGAGAAGCATCATGTCAGCTTGTATACTGAGTTCTTACCTCGGGCCAGCCATTCCTCAATTCTCAAAAGAATAAGCATGCTAAGGTAGAAAATATTAAAACCTGATCATTTAATGGACAAGTCCCTTTAGGGCATAGATATTTTATAAATAGTAAATATATTTTAAATAGTAAATATATTTTGAAGTATATCACATATGGTATGTTAATATACAATATATTTTATAAATCATAAATATTTCTAAATATTATATAAGACAGTCTCGATAATAAGTATAGAAAATCAGGAAAGGGGTCAGGATATTCTTTATGGCCACAAGCTCCCAGCTTCTGTCTTCTTACCCTCCCTGATGTAGGGTTACACTGGCAGCTCTTTGCGTATGGAGCAAACGTACTAAAGACTTTTATTCTAACATTCACCCTACAGGTGAAAGTGGGGATGACATCAGGCAATGTTAGGTTAAGGCTTCATTACTTATTGTGTGGGAGTCAATCATAATATTGGTTTGAAGATTGGCCTAAGGCCTTTTACATAAATTTATTTCCTTCGGTACTATTTTCAGGCACTGTTCTAACACATTTAATGCTTAACATACTAAGGCAGATATTCTCATTAGCTTCATTGTACAGGTAGAATTAATACACAGAAAAGTAATTTGCTTAAGGCCACAGACCTAGAAGTAGTGGAGCCAGGATTCAAATACAAGCAGCAAGCAGGGAATAGCCCAGTGGTAGAGCGTTTGACTACAAATACAGGAAGCATGATTGCAGAACTTGGACTCTTAAACATTGCATTTTACCTCCTCTAATAATAGATATTGATGTATTCTGTTCTCAGTGTACGAACTTCTTATACTTTTGGTGGTCATAACTTTATGCAAATCTGTGGAATTAAAGTTATACAATTTTCAAAGTTGATAAATCAGTAATGTAGATGCTTTAAACAGGACAAATTGTAATTGATAATGCAAGTATCAATGAATGGGGTAGTATTAAAGAAAATAATTTGAGGCCTCTGACACATTACACAGGCAAAGAACAAGAAAGAGGAAGATACTGTATGTTGATAATATATAAGTATACATTATATAATATATAAAAATATATCTAAATATTTATATATATAATATATAATATATGAAATATAAAAATATGTCTATACTATATAATATATAGTATAATATATAATTATCTATATATTGTATAATATATTATATATCTATTATATATACTTATATGATATATATAAATAAAAATATAAAATCATATTTTCTAGAAAAGTCATATTAGAAATCTGTCTTTCCCTTTTTTCTTGTAATGTGCTGTCGGCTGAACAGAGTTTTTGGTTCATCAGTCTGCTGAATACAAAGTATCTTCAGTTTGAGTCTTGTCTTTGTTACCTGTCTAGGAGGCTTGTCCCACTACAGAGAAGTAGAATTTACTCTCCAGCACAGGTCTAATGGCGTACATGACAAGTTCATGGTGGACTGGCAGCTATAACTTTAAGCCCTGTGGGGTCTCTTGATCTCACTGTGTTTATTGCAAGAAAGAAAAAGAAGACCAGAAGGATTTGTATGACTCCATGTTTCAATTTTGTCACCAGACACATTTTTACCAAAAGGATGAGGCATAATGGAGACGAAAAACAAATGGTACAGATGAACTCAGAATGCAATGTCTGTGTCCACTGTACTCTAACTCCTCCTCCTCCTCCCAAGACGTGACTTTGCCATACTTTCTCACCAAGGTATTTATTTTTTCACAAGCAAGTGTTTACCTTCTTAAATGTCACATGCAGGTCACTAGAAAATAGGGAAGGCAAGGGGAAAAACAGAAAAAGGTAGAAGACCAATGATCTACTTCGAAATTTTCCTCTGGACACCTACTCTCCAGAGACTGGAACTTTCATGGTTCTATTACAGTGCTGACCTGTTCATTTTGGCAGCTGTTAGATATTTTTCTGGCTGTATAAAAGTCATTCATCCTTTTGAATCCTTAACCACAGCAGTTTGAATCAAGGGAATAAGAGCTAGGGAAACTGATGGGCAAATGAATAGGTGATACCACACAGGGAAAATCTTAGAACTCTAGGAGATCCAATTTGGTAAACAATGATCACCTTCTTACTTCTACCAGGATAGTTGAGCACCCACCATATATACATCTGTATCTGACAATGCATCTATGCAGGAGAAACACGTTAAGACCGTTACAGCATCCTGTGGATAGTGGTCATGGACTATGAACATATTGGTACCTGGAAGGAGTCAGGAGAAGGGATAAAAGGGCATATATCAGTTGGAATTTTGAATTGAAATAGGGCTCACTCAGATCAAACTCTGGAGGCCTTTTACAGGGCAGCGTTAAGGGAACCAAGAGGTACTCAGGGACTAACAACAGTGTGAGGCCATCACTGCCTTTAGTCCTAAACAGGCAAGCAAAGGAAACTGTTATTGAAGGGCAGTCAGAGCCAAAGACCTGGAGAAATGCTGCCTGGCAAGGTTACACTTACAGAGGGAAACAGCAAATCCCCAGACATAGAACTGAACCACAGAGGGAGTGGGGGCAGAAATACCCTGGGTGCTCTCTGCTGGCACCCAGTCCGCTCCCACCTTATGGCCTATCCTGGAATCAGAGGGCAGCGATGCCCAGGGTTTGTAATTTGTGCTGTTAGCCTCTAGAGCAAAGCACAGGGTGGTGCAGGGCAGATAATGAATCTGGAAGGGACACGTGGAGAAAAATCAGTACAGGGAAGAGAGTGAGAAAAGAACGAGAAGTGTATCAAAGAACATTTCTTACACTGTTACGATATGGTGGGTAGAAAGAAGCCCAAACCTCATAAGGAGCCTGTGCCTACAAGGAGTTTTCTTCACTGTCTTTTCCTATTCTATCCTTGCCTTTGTGTGGTAACTACATTTCAGTTTTAGTTAATGTAATTCTGTTAAAGAAGCCCGCATAGTCATGAAGCATTTTCAAGGTTCTTCATTATTCTCAGATGAAAAGAAAAAAATGTAGATGAATCCCTTGAAAAACATTAAATCAGTGTTGTTATCAGTATTCAATCTCTGAGAAAGTTTACAAGGACTGAAAGTTTTTAAGACTACTTTCATAAAGGTACGTCCTCAACAAAATAGCCACGTAAAATATTTAAAGATTCTACCTGTTTTACGACTGAAGCATGCAGAGATTTTCTTGGAAACTTGATTCTCTTTAGATAATCTGCCTTTAAAGTTCAAAAGCAATTGCATAGTCACTCATATAATATTAATGATAAAGGGAGGGAGTCACCCATCTCTCTTGAGGATGAATATTTTGAGTTTTAGTTTTCCAAACAAGCAGGTGGGAATACAGATGAGCTATTTTTGAAAAAACTAAATTTTAGATTTCAAATGTTATGTCACTCTTAGTTTTAAAGCCATTAATTTAAAAAGTACTTTGGCCACTTTATAATAGCAACTATGAAATGTTATATTGCTTTCACATACTTTTAGCTATGTGGAGGGGGGGAGTTCTTAATACAAGTTATAGTGGGAAAAAGTGTAACAATTATTTAAATAAATATAAAACTATAGTTTTTAAAATTTCAACTTAGATTTTCAAGCATTCAAGACTATGCTCACTTTTTCTTAGTAAAGCAAAGCTAAGTTTATTAGACTAACTAAGAATACAACATAGAAAGATGCCTATTAGAGTTTCAAGAGGAGGAAGTGAGGAAATGATAGTTGTGGGTTTTGTGGCTTAAACAGAATGATTTTTTAAAATTGTGATTGTTTTATATTTTAAAAATTGTGATTACTAGTTAGTTTCACAAATGTTTAATACTGAATTAGGTCTGTGAGGCAAGTAATTGAGCAGGTTAAGAAAAAGAAGTATCAGCTACTGTCCCAGAAAGAAAGAGGTAGCACACTCAAATTAGGGTACCAGAAATGAGTTTAATAGACTATCTACAATTATTAGGAAAGAATACTGGGTAAGTGATGACTTATGGTGTAGATCTTAATGGCTAGCAATATTTTAGGAAGCTGTTATCACTCCTGAGACCAAAGGGATGAAGAGAGGGAGCAGTTATTGAACGTCAGTGATACCTGTAACTATAAGACAGGGACATCTGCCAAGAAGTGTCTTTTGGTGAGTGGAACACAACCTCAGCTAACCCTCGGTCAAACAAGAAGGGAGCTGAGGGAGTAAATACTCCTGTTTCTCTTTCCTTTAACCTCTCTTTTCTCCCATAGCTGGACCAACAAGAAATGCAGAGTAAGAGAGTCAGCATGGTGTGATGGATAGAGGCCAGACTCTTGGCCACAGAATAGGGTAGAAAAAGCTGGAAAAGTGTAGGGAAATGATCTATAGGGACAAATATAAGATGTAAAGCATAAGGTGGAAGCTTGGAAGCAAAAGAACTTACAGTATTTTCTAATAGTATCTCTAGAGTTAAAGTTTTTGCCTGAGAATCTCAAAGTGGAAGTCGCTATCAATATTTATTGCAAGGCAAAGAAGTAAGTACTAAATTAATTTTTGAATTCAGTTCAACCTGAGTTGCAGAGTTTTGACTTGAGCCCTACATTGAAGATAGCTATAGTTTTCCTTAGGTAGTTGTTATTTTATTTAAAAAAAAGCATAAAAAGAAATAAAATGTAGTAGTCAATATAGCATGATGCTATGTTTAGTTCCAACTGGGCAACAGAGCTACACACTAATCCCAAACATTACTTTTGCAAAGAAATTGCCAAAAGGATTCCAGAAACTCAGACCAAGTAGTATTTGGAGGAGCTTTCATTATAAATAAATGATGGAAAAAAAGAAATACCAGCAGGAAAAGATGTTGGGAAATAAATTAGGAAAATATTTTTAAGTAAAATCTAAGCAGAGACTGAAAACAAAGAAAGGGTAATCCTTAATGAGAATCAAGTACAAATTAAGTGTCAGTATAAAGCATCAACTGATTTCTGATTTTCATTAATTGTATATCTGTTCAAGAAATCCTCGATTTGTCAAGCCATATGTCTGTGTGTGTGTGTGTGTGTGTGTGTGTGTAGTTGTCTGCACACATACATGTACGTAACTATTATTGAGAACATAGGATAGCACCTGTCTGCTATGGTTTGAATATCCCCTGCAAAACTCACGTTAAAATTTAATTACCATTGTTGATACTATGAAGAGGTGAGACCTTTAAGAAGTGATTAGGTCATGAGGTATAGCCCTCATGAATACATTGACACTGTTATCACAGGAGTGGTTTAGTTATTGTGAGTTTCTATATAATGAGTTTCTATAAAGGATGAATTTAGTTTCTTGTTTCCTGTCTCACATGGTTATCATGTGATGCCTTCTGCCATGTTATGACACAGTAAGATGACCCTGACTAGATTCAGTCCCTCAATCTTGGACTTCTCAACCTTCAGAACCATACGCCAAGTAAGCATCTTTTATAAATTACCCAGTCTGTGATATTCTACTATAGCAGCAACAAACAGACTAAGAGTCTGTCAACTGGCAATAACTAGTCATTAGTTTGCGTCTTTTGTTAAGTAAAACTTTTCTTTTTCATACAAACAAATGCAATATGAAACTATTTAATATAATTCAACAACGATGAATATTCTACATCCTCAATTTGCCATTCAGATATTATATATCTTATTGATAAGAAATAAAACTGTGCTACTCAGGAGGCTGAAGCAGGAGGATCACTTGAGACCAGGAATTTGAGTCTAGCCTGGTCAACATAGCAAGACCCCATGTCTTAAAAAAAGGAAGAAGAAAAATAACAGCTGTGATAAACTGATTTTTTTTTTTTTCAGTTTTAAGGGCTGGGAAAGCTTTTTTTTTTTTTTTTTTTAAGGCCCATCTCTGTCTTGAAGCTGTGGAGGCAATTATGAAAAGAAGAATTAAAGTGGATGGTCCAGAAAATGTAAGAAATACTTCTGGAATTCAGAACAGCAGGAAGGATAAGGGGAAGAAGAGAGCCTGAGGAAGGAGCTTTGTGAGACAGCAGATTATGACCTACATGTTTAGTTGTGTTAGAGTTTGGAGCGTGCTGGGGGTGGGTGTCTGGGAGTTCAGTGCATTCCAAAATACTGCTCCGAACATATCAATCTTAAGGAAACTAAAGAGTGACTGAGGATTTTCAAACAGAAGAAGACTGTTCACACTTTAGTAAGAGTAGCTGCATTGGGAAGAGAGTTATAGATTTGATCCAAGGCCCTGCCTTGAACTCAGGTTTTTGCAGATTAATACACTTTCCTCATTATTGACTATAAGGAAGCCTATTCTAGGACATTGTTGAGAGGAGTAAATAAATTAACACACATGTAAACAATTAGCCTAGCATTTAGCATCTAGGTAGATATTCAACCCACAAATATTTTGGTTATGGAACTTTCTTTCTTTGAGACTGAGATCAGAAGGGGGGAAAAAAGGTTAAAAGAGTGGTAAAAAAGATGTTCCAGGCTAGGGAAAAGTATACTGGCAGTAAAATTTTTGTGAAGATACCAATGGGCAATTTTTTGCCCTGTTAGGATTCCCTGTAAACTCCATGGAGATAAAAATTGTTACTTGCTTTATTTTCAACTTGTTAAGGCCCCAAGTCACTAGGACCAGCCTATGGTTGGGAATTTACCTAGCTCCTGCTAGGCTCCTTCCATAGGCGTCCCTTACCAGTCCAGCTTTCCTTGCTTATTTCCTAGAAAGGTGCCATAAATGAGGCCAGAGGCTGAGAACTGTAATTTTATCTAGTATTTGGTATATCAGTATCACAGCTCAGAGTTTCTATCATCTATTACGTCAGTGGCTGGTGGTGGTTTGACTTAGGTGTATGCCAAATGGAACAGTCTACTATGACTGTTTTATCCCAATTGTTGGCTGTACCAGTGAAGAGCAAGAATGATGAGAACATAGAGACATGGGTGATCTATACATGTGGAACTTGATAGAGCAAGGAGAGTGTGGAGGATAGGAAAAACCTTAGTGAGGGCAAGGGTCTTCTGCTACTTACCAATTGGAAAAACCACCATGATGTGTCTAAAATAAGCAAGTGAGGTCACTTGAATATGCACCTGTCCTCAGAAATATATTCTGTTTTGTTTTTATTACTATTTTTTCCTGTAAGGTCATAATTTTATAAGTGCACATCATATTCTTGGAAATTGTAATGCTCTCAAATCTGGTGCTTGCTGGTAAATTTTGTCAGATTATCAACATTTTTTTCCTTTTCTGTTTTTACAAGCATTTAATTGACCTCTCTTACATTTTTCTTCCTTTGTCCTGAAGTTTTTTGTGCCAAAGGCTCTTTTGCCACCTAGTCCAACCACCTTACTATTTGCTCTTTCCTGCCCGTCTATACTCTAGCCCTTTCTTCCTTATGGTGGCCACTATTTCTTCTTCTGCTTGTGGATGAATAATCTGATAATTCTGGAATATGTTTACGTTCAGTTGATCACTTAATATGCCTTAATTAGCCTTCAGGTATACAGCTAAATGAACTCTCTTTTTTGTTTATGTATTTTCCTTTTCCAAAAATCATTCTGATCTCTTAAAATCTTTTCATTTACGTTCCAGCCAGTCACTAACCCTATTTCTGAATATTATTGTCTAGATATTCTCTGAAAGATAAGATTATTTGCTTGTTTTCAGCCATTTTGAGTGAAGTTCATTGTTCTTTTCTTGAGATAGTTCTTGATTGGTAGATTATTTTTAATAGCCACATTTATTGCCTCATTCTAGTGTTGATATTAAGCCTTTCTTACACACTGTCCTACATAAAATGTAAGATACATGTACTTGCTAAAACATAAGGTTTCCCTAGATAAAAGTGCTAACCGATTTAAATTCATCACTTTTTTTTTAACGATTTTTGCTTAAAAATTATGATTCATTTTATGTAAGAAGAAATAGAATTGAGTCAAAGATATGTCCTCTTGGACAAAATAATGAATCCTAGACAGATCAACACAGATTCTTATTCTGGATCAGTCATAGTCCAAATAATTTAACAGGCATTCATTTCTGTAAAATGGGTATGATAATGCTGCCTCCTTATGTGTTGTGATATTTAATTAATGATTATGTGCTTTTGAATAATGTATGCTTATAAATTAATAGGTTAGTAATTCGCATCCTCAATGTACTTTAACAATGTACTTTAACAAAGTACATTGGGAGCTAATTAAAAGGAATGTAATTTGTGCTTTTGGGAGGAGAAGTGTTATCTAAGTGTAAATTAGGGAGGCAAGTGGCAGTTAAATCTATACAACGTATCTATTACCACACATTTAAGGCTTAACGCTAATTACAGATTGGACATGTGAGCAAACAGCATCCGGGAGACTTCCACTCATTTCCGAAGGCCCTTCCTCACATCTATAAAAGAAGGCTATTCACTTAATAACCAAAATTATTAATACACTTTCTGTTCAGAACAAAAGGTTAAAGGGAAAAGACCTCTTTCAAAGTCAGCATATTGGCAGTATTTATTGTGTTCTTTCGTAGACACTGTCTGCCCAACAAGTGTCATGAGAAATGAAGTTTATTATTTAGTGCTTCAGACAGAAGACAGCATTTTTGTGGATTGATAACTCCACCCAGAAAGGGCATTTGCACCTGATGGAAGAGGAAAATTCTGTAGACAGATTTGTGCCTGTCTTCAAACCTTTCACCATTTGAATAACCCCTGAGGTTAAATAGCTGGTAGACATCTGTAGGCAGAAGTAAGAGAAATGAGATCATCAAGGAACGATATCGTGCTTACAACATGTGGCGAAATGAGTGGCTCTTCACCATCTGTTATTTGTGTGTGTATTTTATTATGTAAATGTTCGTACACACTGCATTCTAAACAAAGGAACATTACTTCCACTTTGTTGGTGCTGCCAAGCTTGCGTATGTGTCCTGGAAAAAGAAAGTGGCAGACAGAAAATTCAGGGTTCATCTGGCCACTTGTGTCCCTAGTCCTTTCACCAAGAGGGTGAGAGACTCTAAGTAGGTTTGATTCCTTTTCTACATCCTGTTAACAAATACAAAGCTTGACTGTGAATGGAAAACAATGTCTTAAATACTATAGTTATGGTCCAAAGCTTCTTTTGCTGGAGTCCACGGGAAAAAGATACTAGAAGCTAGGATGCCCTGGGATGGTTCCAATGTACACTAGTGTTAAATCCAAGCTAGAAAATACATTTGGACGGAGAAAACAGGCTCTGTTCAGTTTTCTCTCATCTGTTTAATTCCTGGCACATATCTCTGGGTCATGGGAAGGTTCTGGTGGGCTGCTGTCATTGTCTCCCCCAAAACAAGAGGGGTGTGTTGTGTGCATGTTTGGGAGGAATGAAAGTAAGGAGATTTGGGTGACACATATTCTGGTTTAAATTTTCATAAAATTACCAATTTAAATTGAAATGTAATTATCCTAACTGGCATCTTTTTGGCAACAGCTTAAAAAAAAATCCCTCGGCTTTACTGTACCAAGCAAAAGCCCAGAGGAGTCCTGACACTGGCCTTTAATCAAAAGCTGAAAAGACACAAAAGCTTTCAGATAATCTATGCCAAGCTATCTTGGACAGCACAGAATCGCCTGGAGCACCCTTCTGGTGGCATTTAAAACACCTGGTGCCCTTAGAAAAAAAATACATCTGTGTCTGCAATTTCTCCCTCTATAATTCCCTTAAATCTTTCTATCTCAACCCATTCTCCTCTCTTTTAAAAGTAAAGATGCTGCAGTGACAGTAAAATAAAGCAATTTTATTTACCAAGGAAATGATACTTGTCATTGGCTATGCCTGGAGGTGACAGACTCAGGTGGCCATCTGCACAAACACTTCCTCACTGTTTATTTCATGTGGTTTAATATAATTAAACTATCATTGTGCTCATTGATTCAGCTCAAATTTTAATTTGATAATTGGGGAAAAGGTGTGCATTTGAAATGGAGGCAATTAATTGACACTTTAAATGCACTTGAACAGAAATAATTTAAGTTACACCATACTTAGTGGTGACTTATACTGTTGTGTTTATGCAAATTCTTTCATTTAGCTTCTATCATTAATGGATAGAGGTAAATAATGTTACTCAGTCTAAGTCCTTTTGATACTGGCAGTCTAATTCTGAAATTTGGAAATATTTTTGCTGCCATGAAAAATCCTATTCATTTCACAGTCACTGGCTTTTGTAAAATAAAGACATTCTAACTTTGAACAAAAATCTAATCATTCATAACTAGCTTCACACATATGCAACATAATTATGCAGATTGTCACATAATTTTGTCAATAGACAGCCTGATTCTCATTCTAACAAACACCTTGAACAAAGAAATAATGAGACTAACAAAGACATGATTTCTCAACTTGTAATACACATCTTTCCCATGCTTTGAATAAAATGAAAAAAAGAAACCTAGTTCTAACTTATTTAATTTTTCTCCAATACCAGCTTTACTTTAACTTGTTCCAAGGGAATTTATATATTTTGGTGAACTTACTGAAATTTAAAAAGGTACCATATTTATGGATAAAGCAGATTTTTTTGTGTTAATTATCTTCCATCTGGAAACAAATATGCTTTCGTATTTTTTCAGACTTCAAGAACAAAAGCTAGTTTGTTTTAGCAACTTGCGAAATCTTCACTTTTACTAGCATTCTTTTATTCACAGAGCCTGAAATGAATACTTTTAATCAAAACTCTGAAGCAAATTCAATTTTACAGAATATTAACTACCACATATTATACCTGTGGTAAATGTTGCTTAATAAGAATTATTAGTTGTTGCTACATATGCTCTGAGAAGACTTGTTCTTAATGTAAAAGGTTGAAGAAAATGCACTGTTTTCTAGATGAATGTTTACGCTCTTGTTTCAATCTATTATTCAGTAGTTTTAATATTCAGTGTAACCACGGATGAACCTAAGAAAGTTTTGGCAGGTCATTTCAGTTAAGCAACCACACTCTTCTTATTAATGCTGGAAACCTCATTAAAATAGGCTCTGTGAAGATTTTGTAAACTCCAGCTTCAAATGAAGGTTGGCAAAAATGCTCCAAAAAATCTTTTCACATAAATGTGGTTCTTTTGGCACTTGAAAGACTCTGAATGTAAGAAATGCTAAAGAGCATAAAAAAGTCAAAAAAATAAACAAACAAGAACATACAAAATGCACACATATAACACACTCATATACATAAACAGGTAACCCAAAACCAGATGGATTTCTCATAACCTTTTTTCCACTGTCTACTTTCAGACATAATTTTCCAAAACCACTTTTGATAAATCATCTAATATAATAGTAATAATAGAAGAAAACTCTAATACTAAACATAACTTTTTACCATACTGTATCAGTTCTTCATTACCAAGTAGAATTGAGGTCTTCTAAAAGTTCGGAAAATTTTAAGACTAGAAAGGAACTGATAGGTCATGTGATTTGATAATCACATCGAAAGAAACTAAGAGCCAGGGATTAAGACTATGCAAACTCAACAACTAGTTAGTGACAGGAGCTAGATTATAAAACAGATCTTTGAACTCCAAGATGGATGCTTATTCTTTATGGCATCACTTGTAATTTCAATATCCCTGGTTAAAATGTTATCAATCTGACACAATCTGACATCTAGATTAGCAAATCCATTTATAATTAGGACAATTTCTATTGTTTTTGTTTTTTGTTGAAAGGTCAAATTTCACAAATCTAAGTTCTTACTTCCTAAAATATCCTCATTTTATTCTTAAACATAAAGAAATCTAATACGTTGCTGATAATATTCTTTTAATTTTGAATTCACCAATATTCCTTTTTAAAATTCATGTTGTGTGTAATTAATTCATAGAGAGCTTTTTATCTTTTTCTGTTGTATTTTCTCCTCGATACCGAGGACATTTTTAAAAAGCTTATTAATCGCATGTAAGTACTATTTAGGTAGATAAAGATAAAAAGTTCTTAACTCACAAATAATGGCTGGCTAATAGGTAATTTTAAAAAATGGATTATCAAGTCAAGTGATCAACATATTCTGTTAATGCTTATTTAAATGGTAAAGACCATCTTTCATGAGGAAAACTCTGAATTCCTTAATTTGATTTCAGCTTAGTTCAACAGAATTACTATCTAGCCCTAGTCTGGGTTTTTAGGGGGAAAAACACATATGATAGAGTGACTCATTTCAAACAGTTGGGCAAATCATATACATACACAAAATCTGCCACAACACATTTAAGAAAAGTACAAGATAGAAGTCAAAGTGGTTTAACCATGTTCTACTAGTAAAAACAGTTGTTAAACTCATCATATTTTATTTGTGGAATAATTGAGCATGTTTTTCACTTTGTGTTTTTCAGAATAATATAAAAATAAATCACATGAGAAATGTAATTGCTAGTTCTGTTAAACATTTTTTCTGTGACCACTATTTGCTAAGAACAGTATTAGACACAGGGAATGTGGAGGTGAATGAACCGGTGGGTTTACGCAAGAAACTTAGAACCTAACAGTTATAGCCAAGCTAGGGAAGAGCTGGGTCACTCATTTCATACGGGGGTAAATGAGTAAAGTCTTTTTGAGCTATGAAGATATTTGGAGGATGAGTAAATGCTAGGTAGAAATGATTTACTACAAATTCAGTGCCTAGAACAAGACAGAATGATATTGAACAATTCCCAAGTTACTTGTTGATATCAATTATAGTGAGTTTCATGTACCTACAGTATTTCTCAGTTTGGGAGAATATTTGGAATGGATCATTTTCTACAATTAGAGCACATGATGATTTCTCAGAAATCTGAATCTTATTAACAAAATTACTTCTTTAATTTAGGAAAAAAATAAAATTGGAATATTCGGCAAATTGCAACTCAAATTTTCATGTTAAAAATAACCTGAAGGTAAGCTGAAACAACTCATGTGGCCACTAAAAGATAGCTGGCACTCTTGTAAACATTCCATTCCTCTAATTTTCAAAACCTTGACATTTAAACAGCAGCTTCTACTTAGTTACACTATCGTCTTTCTGTGTATTAATGTTGGCCTGCTGTTTTACAGGCTTTCCAAGTGTGTAGGAAATTTGGCTGAGTTAGCAGTTTTGTTTTAATATATTCTTGGAAATTTTATCTTCAGCAGTTCTGTGTGCTTTCAGTAAGTGGCTAAAATAGATGCAGGTTTTCTAAGTCTGACGAGGTCATGCCTAATAATACCATCAGTTTCAGGAAAACTTACGTAGCAGCAGGTCCTGATGACACAGAAGAAATGGCATGTGGGTCAATTTGCTACCTTTGCCTCACTATTTTTATACACCAGTTTGTTGTGACAAAATCAGGGAGAAGATCTCTGGGCACTGAAGCTACTCATGGCACTTTTTAAAGCCTTAATAATTTCAATGGCAGCTTAGACACCTTATTAAATCAAGAGATGCAACGTGCGGGAGTCCTTTTCTCAAAGGATTGCCAGTGGCAAAGGCAGATGCTCTGAAAGCATCATACAGGGAGCTGTGAAACTCCTCTAATCAACTGTTTGACCATTTACCAGCATTTCTGTTATCAGAATATGTTTATATGCAGTCTCAAGGATGGCTTTCAGAATGAATGCAAGGGTAGCAATCACTCTGCAGGTTGTAGACTGCATTTATATATTCTGTGTACTTCACTCTGATTTCTGTGTTCAGTATCCAGTTCAGGATTGTTGTGGCTTTCTACAACACTGCATGTAACGAGAGCTATCTATGTCTCGGAGTACTAACAAGGAACTGTCAGGACAGTTTGCACACTGGTGAGGTCAGCTTGTCTCCAACCTACTTTCCCAACCCAGCTCCACCTAAAGAATGGACCTGGCTGCTTAGACTGTTGGCTTTTGTTTTCCGGGGAGTGAACACTAATCCCTCGACCATCTCATTAGAGGAGAGGCACCCAAAGTTTCCACTTGAATTAAAAGTATAAAAAGCTGAAACCAACCTGTAATTTAAATGTTATTCCCAAAGAGCTAGATTTAGTATGTTTGAGACTTAGAGGCAGCATAGTCTGAGATAAAAGCTATTGTTTTATGCGTTAATAAGGATAAGAATGGGTTTTCTGTAGCTAATGGCACTACTCTGAATCACTGCCTTCTTTACAGTAGAGGAATGTCATAGATATCATATTTCATCAGCAATGATGGCTTGAATATGTTCCATGAATAATTATAGTATCTTTTCGTCTCCCTTTTGTTATAGGAAACCTTTATAGTAAAGGCTTTTAAATATGCAGTGGGAGTGTGTAATCCAAGTTATCAAGTCTTACAAGAAATTGTTTTGGCAAGTTCAGAGCCCTCTCAAAATTCATGGGTTTGGAGTTTCATTTCTAATTGGAACCTTTTAACGTTGGAATAGGTTTGCTCTTAGGAAAACAGCGTAAAGCTTTTAACCAAAAAGGAAAAGAAAACTTTAAGAAATACACAGCAGGATCTGTGACATCTAAATTGTGTTTATTTAAAAATAGAAGTTCCTGTGTTCTGGTGTCTTAACATAAAAAGAGTCAAAAATGAGAATTACATCCACATCCACAAGAATTTCAAAGCTTTGAAAAATTGCTTGTGCAAAAGCTTTGTGAGTTGCTGTCGAGCTGAATAATTGACAAATACTGTGAGAGTGTCAGAGAAGTAATGGGGGATTTTTTTTTTGTTCAACATGTTGCCATTTGCTAGAAATGTTTTCTCAGGAGCATAAGTCAGCTGTAGAAAGGCCTAATTTAGGTTTACATGCTACTAATATTAGCTTAGACCATCCTGAGATTATTAGCTACCGCATTTCCAGGTTTTCCAGTTCAGAGAGCCACCACTCCCATTTTTTGAAAACGTTTTCCACACTTCACTTTTGAGCCTTTGTTACAACAAAACAGGTGCCTTGGTCATGAAAGAAAATAGGAAATTTATTGCTTTTTGTCTCCTTCCAGTCTTTATATGTTCAGTGGAAATGACTCTCATATGGTTTAACTTTAGTGAGAATGTTATGTGTATTGAGTAGAAAGTAACCTTCCTAAACATTCAGCTTAGACAGAAGTGAATAGAAAGCAACCCAACATACAGGTAAACGTAGCTCATGAAACATTACTTCTTGTCAATTACAAGCAAAAATTGCTTTGGCAGTACCTACCAAATTGGATTTTTGTAAAATTAGGCCTCAAAGATGGAAAACATGATGAAGAAAGTAGGGGTGGGGGATGAGGACTCCTTGGTTATATAAATATATACTTGATCCCCATTTTGAAGCTTCATGTCTTAATTTTGATCAAGTCTAATTGATTCTTTCCGAAAAAAATTATTCAACCATTTTGTATTCCATGGAAGACATATTGGCTCATCTCAAGAAGACAAATAACTTCTTCCCTTATTTCTTTTAGGAGTTTTTTAGTTTTGGTAGTAAGTATGAAATTCTTTTAGCTAAACGTTGTATACAGTGTTGGGTAAAAGTCAATGTCCATTTGTTTCCATATAAATATCAAGTTGTTGCAACATCATTTTGGAAACAGCATTTCTTTCCCCCATTGAAATTCTTTAATATTTTTTTCAAAAATCAATCAGCCAATTATATTTGGGACTATTTCTGGGCTATCTATTGTCTTCCATTTATTTATCTATTTTTTTCTCCAATACCACCCTCTTTTATTACTATTTATTTGTAGTAAGTCATAAAATGAGATCATTTAAGTTCTGCCATTTTTTCTCTTTTTAAAAAAGAGTCTATTCTTGTTCATTTGGTTTTTGTATAAATTTTTAAATCAACTTGTCAATTTCTGCAAAAAAAAACATGCTGGGGTTTTGAGTTAGATTGCATTTGAATTACAAATTTATTTAAAGAAAATCAATTTCTTAACAATACATACATAAGCACATAAAATTTGCAAAATCTCACTAGTAACATTGATAACATACTACCAACTAATGTATAGGCTTTATTCAAGTTTCATCTTTTGCCCTATAGTGTTCTCTTTCTGACTCACCATTCAATACAGGGCCATACATTGCAGTTAATCTCTCATTCTGGAAGAGGTCTTCAGTCTTTATTATTCATGCCCTTGACACGTTTGAAAAGTACTGGCCAGTTGTTATGTAGAATACTTCTCCATTTTGGTTTGTCTGATGTTTCCCCATGTTACATTCAGTTATTCACTTTTATAAAGGAAACCATAGAAGTAACACTGTACCTTTTCCAGTGTATCATATTAGAAGGCAGAAGGTATCACTATGTCTCATTACTGGTGATACCAACTCTATCACTTTGTTAAGGTGTGGCTTACTTCTCTCCACTATAAACCTACCCTTTTCCCTTTGAAATTAATAAGTATGTTGGGGGGCTTACCATTCTTTATATTGGTTGCTTCCTTTTAATATGTTTTCAGATTTACTGACCCTTTTATCTCCCGTTTCCAGTAGCCTCTTAAGCCTACCCAGTGGATTTTTTATTTTAAATATTAAGATCTTTAGCTCTAAAATTTTCAATTTTTTAAATATTTGCAGCTATATTGTTTCACTCAGTGCAAGTCTATGTTCTTTATGTCACTGTGAAAAATTATAACTGCTTCTTTAAATACTTGTCTAATAATTTCAACATCTGCTAACCTCGTCTGTTGTCATCTGTTTATAGTCTTTTCCCCTGAAACTGTATCACATTTTCCTGGCTGTTTGTATGTGAATAATATTGGACTGTATCCTGGACATTCTGAATATTAGGTTGTGGAGAATCTGGATTCTGTATATTGTTCCAAAAAGTGTTGATGCTTTTGTTTTAGCAAGCGATTAACTTGGTTAGACTCAAAGTGCAAACAGGAATGTCTGCGGTGGGCTGCAGTTTTGATCTCAATTCAATTCCTTGAGTTATAGCTGTAAGCTGGTTTCCATTTTTCCCCATTCAATATGTGGTTGAATGGTTAGTCACAGTTTGTGCCCCAGTCTCTGTGTGGAGTTTAAATGCAAACATTGGGGTTCTCTTCCTCTGGCTCTCCCTTTTCTGATGTTCTCCTATGACTCTCTAGAGACTGTGGTTGCCCTGTTTCTTGCCCTGTTCCCCATAGCCAGTAAGCCAGTGGACTTCCTACCAGAGTTTGAGCCATCCCTACACCACGCCACTGTGACTGTGGCTCCATTCAGGGCAAAGCTGCAAAACAAAACACACAAAAAATGAGGCAGTCACTCTGTTTTCGTGATTGTTTTCCCCAAGTCTTGTCTCTGCTCCCAAATCTGCTTGTCATACTTCAGTTTCCTGAACCTGCAGATAAATATGTTAATAATTGTTTCCATTTTATAGCTCTATCTAGGAGAATTGCTTTGTTGATCATTTCTCCTTTAACATGATTTAAGAGATAGATTGAAAAATTGATTTTGAACCATGAAGATGTTGTCCTAAAAATTATAGTTAGTATGAAAAGTAAAGTACTTGAGAAGGAGACTTTTAGACAGAACTTTGCTTATGTGACATAGCAGACTCTGTTGCATATCTTCCAACTCACAACGATCCCCTTAATTACACACATCCACTTCAGACCTACTGATAGCCATACAGTTAGCACCTAGCTGCCATATTTATGCAATGGCATCTTAAAATAATTGTACATTCTACCCTGTCTGGGCTCAAGTCACTTCCTTGAGAATTAGGAATTAAGATCAAAAGGGTTCATATCTTCATATGGCTTGAATTCTACCATATATGACTGTATCTCTTTTATTTTTCTGCCATCATGTGGATTGAGTAGAAGAAAAAAGAAAAATAAACCAGTCTGACAAAAGAGAAGGATAAAGCCAAGGCACAGAGAGAAACAGGATCAAGAAATGGTGAAAGAATGATCCAGTTGCCAGCAGTCTTTTACTGCTGCGTCCTGCCCTATCTGACGTTAGGCTGCATTCTTTTCTTTACTATTATAAATCCCCATATTCTAATGACCAGTCACCTCTTTTTCCTTAAGCTGGCTTTTCTAATTTTCAACTTTAAGGATCCTGACTAATCCATACAATTTTTCATATTACAGGCATTATAAGAAGCTTTATGTAACTACAGTGATGAATATACACAGAACAAATGTGGCTGGGATGTTAAAGGAGCCGAGAGTAGGCTAAAATTACTTGGTATTTAAAGTGAGAGAATTTTTAAGTTATTATGTTAAAATAGCCATATAGATCTTAGACAAAGATCCTGTTAACTTGCAAGTAACAGAAGAAAATAGAGGAAAAATTATTTTATAAGCTATAGATTTTTTTCCCCTTACTTAAGTAATGCTAAAGATAATGCCATTAGGTATAAACTCTCTAAATGCAATATTTGTGTCTTGTCCTCGTGCTCATTCACCACCTCTGGGTCAATCCATTACTATAATTAAGTTTCTGCTTAATCAATTTTATTTCTCTACTTAATAAAAAGAGGCAATTTTTCTAGATGTTCTGTTTTTCCAATTATATAACCACTAAGAAATCAATTGCTTAACAAAAGTTAAAGTAATATGATTTGAACATGAATTACTCTCTAACAGAAGGACATAATGAGCCAGATGAAAAATAAGAACCTGTCTCCCCATCCCTCCAAATAAATAAATAAATAAATCTCAGCAAAGGCAAAGCTTAGGATCTTTTGGATTTGTCAAACATTTCATAGATCTTCCAAAACATTTTGGCAGAACAATTCCCTAAAGTGATTCATTATCCATCAATTCATATTTCAATGTCACTTAATATTTGTTGAATATTCACAACATGTTAGCATTGCACAGCTGCTGAGAACAAGCTACTCTGTCTCTCACCCTCACACTGCATGTTTTTTAAAGATGAAAGAAATAACATTTTAAAATTTCTCAAGAGGGTAGGAAAACAATAGTCTGAAAACAAATCAGCACACACATTCTTCAAGAATTAATTTTGATATCCTTATTAGGAAGATGATCATTGGCTCTGAAGGCACAAAAATATGCCTCATTTCCATTTATATATATTATATAGTCCTTTATTTTTATTTATATATAAGTTTATGTACATATATAGAAATAATTTAATTTTGATATTACTTTAGTGTATGTATAATTTAATTCCATTATTACATCTATAAAACTTTGTTTTTCCACAACCTAATTTTTATTCACAGCCTAATTTTTAAATCTTTATTTAGTCATATGGATATACCCATTTTTTTAACAAATGCTGAAATGTCCTCTTACCTGTTCCTTGTTTGTATTTGATTCCTATTTTGAAAATTGTTACATATAAACTTCCATATTTCTTTGGTTCCCATAAGAGGAAGCTCTTAGACTCCATTTACTTCATAAATCAACAAACCTCACTCCCTCACTTTGTTTGAGTATCTCGTTAGAGAAAGTCTTCCTTGACCACAGTATCTACACACTCCTATCCCAGACCCTCAGTTCCCAGAGTTCACTTTTTTTGCTGTTTTTATGATTCCCGGGCATAGTGGAATGTTTTCAATTTGCTTATTGTCTCTGTCCACCCACTATACTATAAAGTCCATAAAGCAGGATTTTGGGTTTTATTTTTTCCTGAACCTACATGGATTAGAACACCGTGTAGTATATGTAGAGGGTTTATGAATATTGTTAAATTAACAATTGAGTTATCCAAGAAAAAGCATTATTTTTCTTTTTACTCAAATCTTAATTTCAAAAGCAAACCCGATTTTCAAATCAGGCTGTGTGTTGCCTTCTACCCTGGTATTTTTTCATCCTTTTCAAATTTAAGATTTATGTCTTTTGCCCAATCTTCTGTTCATCCTGACTACCCAAGGGAAGATCATTTGGGGAAAACATTTCCTACTTACTTTCTGGTTTAAATCTTCCTTAACCAGTTTTTTCTTTGTACTTAATTCCTTTACTGATACTTTTTATAAAGAATGTACATAATGATTGTTAAGTATAGCATATGAATGAATTTTTTGGCAAAAATATTGACTGAAGAGCTTAGACATACACTAATTTTGATGGATTCTGAAAGGCTTCAATTAAGATAAAATATCAAACAACAAAATTTTGAAAACTTTCAAATGAATTATCTTTTGATTTAGATGAATGTTAATACTTTGTTACATTTCATCATGCTGAAAAAATAATAAAGGGACATAACAGCATTATTAGCTATTACATGGTGTCATTTATTGTTATTTTGTCATAATAAAAGAACCTCACAAAGGGCACAAATCTCTGCAAGAAGGCTACAATGTTGGTTCTAGGAAAAATAATTACATTTGTTTACTGTGGTGATTTCATGAGCTATAACTGATTCAGGGAGGTTCTAGAACATCCCATTCACTATTTTTTTCTACTCCAGAATAATGGACTGCTACTTCCCTGAAAACTGACAGGAAATTATAATGTGGCATCTGGTTGCTTTCCTTTTATTTCTTTGAAATAAAATATTATGTGTTTCAGCCCAAAGTTTCCTTAAAATGCTGCATTTACCAGTGTGTTTGACACAGCCTGGCATATTTTAAATTAACATTAAAAGCAAACAATAGCGCTGAGCACTATGATTATTCAGTAATGGTCCAAACAGCTGCCTGACTTTCTTTTTTGTTCTTGCTTAGAATTTCTTTTCATATTGTGAAAGAAAGCAATTATGGAAAATAACCTTTTTTTGATTGAAGTTGGGTGTGTTTTCTGAAGGTGGAGGTATAAATCTTGCTAGCCGGAAGTTTAGAAAACAGATTCTCACTCTGTTTTCTCAAAGGAGTAAACAGAAATGATACACAGTTATGGTAATGTTATTACATATTTTTGTTTTTCTGAAAACAGAGTACTACTTCCCAACAGCCCTTTTTGCTAATGGAAGCAAGTTAAGGTGATGGTAGTCTTAGTACCATCTGCATAGACATCTGGCTATTGTTTCTGCAGTTTCTTGACCAGAAAATCTATTAGTCAGTAGTAATTTGACCACAGGTAAATATTGCTGCTAGGTACTGTCATAATACCCCCTTTATACCCATATCTCTGCACCTTCTTTGTTGAATTGCATTGATCCATTTATGGGTTTCCTCTTCATTAGACCATGTACTCTTAGAGGGCAAGGGCCATGGCTGCGTGTCTTTCTACACCTAGCACAAAAACAGGATCTTTATTGTGAAGTGACTATTCTCACTGGAATAGCATGCTGAATGAAGCTTATGTATTTCCTCCAGGTCATAACTAATAAGTGAGTGCAGTTAAAAAGTTTTACCCAGAAGCTTAGCCAACATCTAAGTTTCTCCAGGAATACTTACAGATACGTAGAATGATGTTTGCAAGCACAGCTAATGATTTATATCTCTGTGATGATACAGAAAGGATTTAGATATTTTCTATCCAAAGCACTCTGCCTATAAAATAAGGAAATAACCTGGAAATTAATTTTCTCTTCATTTCATTATGCAGCATTAAAAGCAGCCTAAGACTGGAGTTTAAAAATATATTTTTTACTTTCTCTTTTGCTAATCTGTTACGTGATTATGTGAAATTAATTAACTTCTTTAGGCTCAAGTGTTACATTCTGAAAAATGATGGTTTATGTTGTCCCAATGGTTCTATTCAATTTCAACATTCCCGAATTTAAATTTTCATTTATCAGTTATCTGCCATAAAATGTTGCATTTGAACTCTCACTGCTTCATTCAATAGATTCAAATTCATGTCCCAAATTATCTCTAACAAAATAACCTTTGAAACCACTGCCTTCTATAGATAATAATAAAACTACTTAAGCTTTGATCTCATTTTATTCCTATAAATTATATTTTTTGGCTTTGCAAAATTAAACAGTTTAATTTTACCCATGATCATAAGCAAAGGCTCAAAAACAAAAGATCAATATTAACGTCATTGAGAGCTACTACTTACTGAGTGCCTAAGTAATGACTGTTAGGAATCTTTACATTTTTTACCCTCAAAATAACCAGTTTGAGGTAAGCATTAGCATTCCCATTGTTCCAACTATACAGTTGGAAACCAAGGCTCAGAGAAGTGCAATGCATTATCAACATTACCCGAAGTTATGCAGCAAAAAAATGTTGAAGCAGGGATTAAATCAGGCTCTTATTCTTTTCTCAAATTTTAGAGAAAAAAAATACTAGGCAACACGTTAAAGCGGAAAGCATGTATGTCACCAAGGCTGCTGAAAGTCTAAAATAAATAATATATTTATAAAAGCATCATATATGGCTCACGACTGTAATCCCAGCACTCTGGGAGGCCGAGACGGGCAGATCACGAGGTCAGGAGATGGAGAGCATCCTGGCTAACACGGTGAAACTCCGTCTTTACTAAAAATACAAAAAAAAAAAAAAAAAAAAAAAAAATTAGCCAGGCATGGTGACGGGCACCTGTATTCCTAGCTACTCGGGAGGCTGAGGCAGGAGAATGGCGTGAACCCACGAGGCAGAGCTTGCAGTGAGCCGAGATCGTGCCACTGCACTCCAGCCTGGGAGACGAGCGAGACTCTGTCTCCAAAAAAAAAAAAAAAAAAAAAAAGAAGCGTCATATAAATCAACAACTTTAAACGAGTTATTTCAATTTTAAAATATAAAAATGAAAAGCTTCTATAAAGTACATTTTGATAAGGTCAGACACTTGGGTATATTTTTATAGCCTTATTGCCATTACACTATTACACACACCAAAATTATTGCCACTTATGTCACTCACCTATCCACCTTCGATTTGGATTCTTTAGAGATAATTGTGCCGTGATTTTATTTGCAGCTTTGAGCAAATCGTTTTGATGAGGTATTTATTTTATAGCCTATCATTCCTGAAAAGTACTTGCTGTAACGATCACTTCTATAAAACTAGATTTATATTGATATAACTATATATAGAAACATAAACATCTTTAAAAGATAAAGTGATCAAACTTCCATCTTCTTTGAAGCCATAATTTAAATACACATTTTCAACTGGAAATCACACGTATTTCAAATGGTTATTTTGTTTATGTAATATGACTCTTTTCCACCCCAAATGAGTGTTTACCCCCAAATTATTCTGCGAGACATTTCCTAAGAAGAGTGAAACGTGCTCATCTTTAACTTTATGAGGTAACAACTTATTAATACTGCACTGAGTACCAGCACACTAATATTTTGTGACTTCACATAAATTGCTGCAGTGGAAAAAGATAGCAGGTGTTTCAGGGAGACAAAAATGTATAATTTTAAAAGAATTGTAATAGATTAGATATGATAGGTGATAAAAAGGCAAATGTCAAGCTTATATTGAGTTTCTCATCGGCATATGTGGTGATGTTGTTTGGAGGTAAAAGAAACACAGAAGACCAGACTGAGGGACAGCAAGAAGGAAAAGCATGGATATAAAATCTTGCTACATTGAGCTACCTAAATGGAGATGTTGGAGACACCATTGTACGTGTGGATCTTCAGCTAGGGATAGGAGTTGAGAGTCTTCTATGTACAGGTGGTAATGAAAACTTTGAGTATGGATTAAAGGGCATAAGAAGAGAATGGACAAAGAGATATTCTCAGGAGATAAAATTGACCAGAAGTTTTTGTGCTATCTTAAGAGTTCCTTTTCTATGGTGATTGTGAATTTATAATGAAACCAAATTGTCCCATTCTGCACTGTCTTTCCACAGCTTAATTGCAAATGCTAAATATGAAAGTAATAAGGTTGATCCAGGATGAGGGTTTTTCGGGTAGAGAGTGTCATCTTACAGATGGAATCTTAGCTGTGTTTTAAAGAAGCAAATATGCCAGACTATCAGATTGACAAATTCTGGGTTGTGCAATGTGTGACAGAATAAGTAGACCCCACAGCTGTGTGTTTATTTATATACCACTTTTATTCTAATGCAGTATTTTTTATTTTTTAAACTCTGGGCAATGCTATATGGGGTCCCATTTTGGTGGCTAAATACTCTGGAAGTCCTCAAAACTCATGTTAAATGTAGCCCTCTGAGGAGAAAAAATAAACATGTAATAAAAAATGTTTGTCAATACAAGGCACAGTGATTTTCTGTGGCTTCCAGGGTAGTCAACTTGCCACAAAGTAGACGATTGGGTGGTCTCAGCCATCCAATACTATGGAGACTCAGCTTTGGTCTCTGTTGCTGGCACATTGGATATTCAGCAGGGACAGTAGCTAGATAAGATAGAATTGTTTAGGGGAGCCCACCCTATGGGATCTATGCATACCCTCTATGCTGTCTTGGCCACTTGTTCATACACCTATTGTTTAAGCACAGTGGCTGATAACAGGGATTGGCTGATGTAAACTGGTAATGACATATATGGTCCACTTGATTCTTTAGAGTCTTTAATAGTAGATGCTGTCTGGAAAGAATTGACAAATGGCATGAAAGTATTCACACCTAATTTCCTCTTTTACGCAGTCTCTTACCACTTCATCAGAACTTCTTGTCCCCAGTCTTATAATTTGTCTCTTTTCAAGACCCTGAAAAAATCGGATGCACCACTGCCCATGAGTGTGTATTCTTACATTGTTTATTCCTCTTTCCACACCTTATTCATGCCCTTTGGCCTTCTTTTTGCCCAATCTCTGATTTATCAATGTTACAAAGTCTTATCTGTCTTATTACTTGGTGTATGTCTTAGTCCATTTGAGCTACTATAACAAAATACCATTAACTGAATGGTTTATAAACAACAGAAAATTATTTCTCCCAGTTCTGGAATGTCCAGATTCAGTGTCTGGAGACGGCGCATTTCCTACTTTATAGATAGTGACTTCTCACCATGCCCTCACATGATGGAAAGGATGAATATGCCTCCTGGGCCTGTTTCAGAAGGGTACTAATTTCATTCATGACAGCTCCACTCTTGAGACCTAATCACCTTCTAAAAGGCTCCAACTCCTAATACCATCGTCTTGGGGTTAGGATTTCAACATGAATTTTGGGGCAACATATTCAGACCATAGCAGTGGGTTTTACAGAGCATACGATTGTGATTTTCTATTAAAGTTGGATGTAAACTTCATATGACAGATTTTTTTTTTCCACCACAGATACCTCTAGTACCATGGTTTTCTAGTTAATGTGTTCCAAGTGGAAGGGCTGTTTGAACTGGAGTCTTGGTCTGATGCTGATACCGTTTGGATGTGTGTCTGCCCAAATCTCATGTTGAATTGTAATCCCCAATGTTGGAGGTGGGGCCTGGTGGGAGGTGATTGGATTCTGAGGACAGATTTCTCATAAATAGTTTAACTCCATCCTCTTGGTGCTATTCTCCTGACAGTGAGTGAGTTCTTTTGAGATCTAGTTGCTGAAAGTGCATGGTGCCTTCCTCCCTCACTTTTGATTCTGCTTTCACCATGTGACGTGCTTGCTTTCCCTTCGCTTTCTGCCATGATTGTAAGTTTCCTGAGACCTCCCCAGAAGCCAAGTAGATGTCAGCATCTTGTTTCCTGTACAGCCAGAAGAACTGTGAGCCAATTAAACCTCCTTTCTTTATTAATTACCCGGTCAGGTTTTGTCGTTTGAGACAATTTCACTCTGTTGCTCAGATTGGTGTACAGTGGCCTGATCTCGGCTCACTGCAACCTCCACCTCCTGGGTTCAAGCAATTATCATGCCTCAGCCTCCAGAGCAGCTGGGATTACAGGTGTGCACCACCACGCGCAGCTAATTTTTGTATTTCTAGTAGAGATGAGGTTTCACCATGTTGGCCAGGCTGGTCTCAAACTCCTGACTGCAAGTGATTCCCCCGCCTCAGCCTCCCAAAGTGCTGGGATTACAGGCATGAGCCATTGCGACTGGCCTCTGATATATATCTATCTATATCTATATCTATTTCTATAATATCTGATATATATGAGCCTGATATGTATATATATATATCTCTGATATATATATATCTGATATATATCTCACATTAGCAAAGCAAGAACACCTAATACAGATACAGACTCCTTTCTGTATCTGTATTAGGATGAGTCCATGCAATACCAGCAGGCTTCTATGTTATCTAGTAAATGGATTGAAACAGTATTCTTTTGTTTGATTTTTATTTCTTTTTTTAGTATTGAAACAGTATTCTAAATGGTTAAATTTGCTTCTTTATATTCCAAAGACTCCAAAGAGGCCTGTCAATTATTGTGTTGCTTCCGAGTGGTAGAAGTTTTAAGAGAAAATCATTTATTTTTTACTTTAGGGAGAATGTCCTGGCATTTTCCAGTCCTCTGGAATCCTAAAAACTTCTTTACTGGTGTGGAGGGCCCCTGCATCTTAGGAGAGTTTACCTCCTGTCCTCTCTGGCACGTATGTCTTAACAATGTTTCCAATGTACTTGCCAGTTTTGTCTCACTTGGTTTGACTAGCATGATGTCATCTGTTTGGTGGACCTGTGTGATATTCTGTTAGATGCCCTTGATGGTCTAGTTCTTTCAGACTATATTATGTCAGAGGGAGGGAAAATTAATATTGCTCTTGGCCAAGACAGAAAATGTGTACTGTTGTTCATCCTACATGAAAATGATCTTGACCTCCTTCTTTATTGGGATAGAAAAGAATGCAGCTGCAGTCAATGGCCACATTCTGTAGCTAGAGTCTGTGTTAATCTGCTCTATCAACAATATGGCAGAGGCTGAAAATTGGAGTACTCCTTGGGTCAGTTTTCGATAATCCATGGTCATCTGTTACGGTTCATCTTTTTTTGTTTTTTTTTTAAGAGTCAATCTGGTGAATTAAATTGTGGTATGAAAGGAGCCACAAGTTGCATTCTTTAAGTTTTTGAGGGTAGCACTAATCTCTGAATTTCCTCTGTAATGTTGTATTGTTTTGAAAAGAAGTGTCACACTTTTAGAAGTTTCCAGTTGGCTTTCTTAAGAGAGTTCTTTCACAGATCAAGAAACCAATGTGCAGGTTTTGCTAATAATCAGTATGTCTATTCCAGTTATACATTCAGGGACTGGGCAAATTATCACTGGACAAGTCTGTGGACCCAGTAGATCACTTAATCCTCATATGGGCCAATATTTTAGTTATCATCTGGCACCTCCCACACCCCTACTCTTTACAGGGTGCAATAGTGGTGCTTGGGTCCCTGCATACCAGTGTCAATTCGGACTTAATTTACATGATTGCCTGAGCAAATGGCCATAGGTCCCTTTTGGGAAAGATGGAAGAAATTACTACTGAATATGTTTGCTGTGGTGTTCTATGCACTGTGGCTTTGATAAGAGATCATGATTTTTGTTGGGGCTTCCACCCACCGGCTCCTGATCATACATATAGTTTTGATTCCTTAAACAAAACCTAAGCATGTATTTCTTGTCAGTATTTCTAGGGATTCTATGTTTCATTTGCTATATTCATAGCTTTGCTGATCAGCCCCCCTGGCTACTATTTCAATCTTCTCACTTAATGCAATGATTGCATGCACCATGCTTCTGACAGTTCATGGCACTGCCCTGACACTGGTTTTTCACAATCCTGTTATCTTCATTATTATCAGGAAGTTTAGTTCTGTGACAACTTCTCCTTTTACCCTGACCTACAGATGATCCCCACCACTCAGCTTCTCAGCAATGCCACTATCCCTCTCATCAGCACAATCCTTATTGCTCTAATAAATGAAGTACCCTCTGGACCATTCCAATGAACATTGTGGTCTGTAGAGTTTTCTGACCTTAGATAGTATCCATTCTATAATAGCATGCTCTCTTTTTGTCTTTTGACCCCCTCCTTCTCTATTTGTCATAATATTTTCTAGCATTTTCCCCTCTTTTTTGTGAATCATTACTTTCTCCTAGCTTTCAAAGACCTTCCTAGCAAAGATCATCTCCAGTGGTCCTTGACATGGTATTAAGATCTATAGACTGAACCTATATTCATACATTTTTCTTTCATCTTCAACTTTATTTTTTGCCCCCTTGATCCAGAACCCTCAGGATCCAGTTATGTACCTACTCCTACCAAAACATATTAGCCAGATCTTTCAGCAACTTCAATACAGAGTACTTATCTTCCTTAGAATGTGGCCGGGTGCAGTGGCTCATGCCTGACATCCTAGTACTTTGGGAGGTCAAGGTTGGTGGATCAATTGAGATCAGGAGTTTGAGAACAGCCTGGGCAACATGGTGAAACCCCCTCTCTACAAAAAAATACAAAAAATTAGCCAGGAGTGGTGGCACACATCTGTAGTCCCAGTTACTTACGGGTTGAGGTGGGAGGCTCACTTGAGTCCAGGAGATCAAGGCTGAAGTGAGCCAAAATCGTGCCACTGCACTTTAGCCTGGGTGAAAAAAGTGAGATTCTGTCAAAAAAAAAAAAAAAAAAAAAAACAGAAGAAGAAGAGGAAAAGAGGAAGAGGAAGAAAGAAGAAAAGAAGAAGAAGGAAGAAGGAAGAAGAAGGAGAAGGAGGAAAGAATGCATGATGACTCCCTAGCTAGACTGTGCTGGAATTTGGTCCTTATTAGAGGTATGGATGTTAGGATATTCTGAAGGAGTAAGCATTGTCTTATAACGTCTCTGATTTATATGAGACCTCTGCATGATCTCAAGTCAGTGCGGCAGGTGAGAGGAAGAAAAGGGAGCACTGCTGTCAGCTAACAGGGAGGAGGAGGCTACTTTGGCAAACCCAGAAAGGTTAAGGGAATTTGGGTGTTTAAGATTCTCAAATCTACCGATTTAGATGTCACCATTACAATACTTAAGTCCCATTCCTTCCAGAGCTAGGAGATAAGTTCCTTGGTGTAGGAGATCTTCTGGGACTAAGAAGTCAACTTACTCTGAAGTCCCACTTTTACTTAAGCCCTGAGAGTGGTCTTTTATTCTCCCTGCCTTCCAGCTACAGGAGATTAGGGTTTTCTTAAATGTAGCCACTTACAAGCTACTCTTAGTCATTCACACTCCGCCTTGAATTGTTGATTAATCACGCTAAGCTATACTCATCTCTCTAACTACTCAGTGGAAATCAATAGTAGTCACCCAGTTTCATTAACCTTGTAATAACCATTTTTCTCATATATCACACAACCAAGAGAAATTGCACTAGGTGGTGCATCACCTTTCACCTTTCACAGGTATCACATCCCGTTCGTCACCAGTGAAAGTTTTAACACCAAAAGTTACAACACAGTACAGGCTATCCATACACCACCATCAACAAGTTGCAATGTCTTCAGTACTGATCAGTGGTAATACAAATAAAAAGTTTTATATTAGAGTATGCCCCCTTGGCCAGGAATGGTAGTGCATGCTCATAATCCCAGCATTTGGGAGGCCAAGGCAGGAGGATCCCGTGAGCCCAGGAGTTTGAGACCACACTGACCAACACAGTCAGACCTTGCCTCTACAAAAAATAAGAAAAAATTAGCCAGGCTTGGTGCTGCACATCTGTAGTCCCAGCTACACAGGAGGCTGAGGTGGGAGGATTTCTTGAACCTGGGAGATGGAGGATACAGTGAACTGTGTTCACACCACTACACTCCATCCTGAGTGACAAAGCAAGACCCTGTCTCAAAACAAAAACAACACAGAAGAACATGTCCCCTAGGGTTACCTCTGGAACCAATTGTTTTAGATTTGGGGGTTCCTTGGAAACAAACTCTGAGATAGTAAATTTCATAAAGCACATTTATTGTTGGTAGTTTCAGAATTTACATGCATACATATAAAGTGAATGAAGAAAATAAGATTGAGCAAAGAAAGTTGTCTCACAATCCTACAAAAGGGTTCTGAATCTGGGATGGCCCTCAGAATTACCCACACTGTGGCTAGGGCAGCTGAGCATTTGTATTCCCACATCAGCCAGTCTTTGGCTGTGGAATGTACCCTGGAATGTGAACATAACTTTGTGCACAGCTGTTCCCTGTGGTAAAGGGTGATTACCAGTAAGAGGCATGGTTGTGAGTCATCAGAAGTAACATGAAGAGGGGATCTGGGCAAAGTACCACACCATCCACTATGTATAATGATGAAGATGATATTGATGATGACAATCAAAATAAAAGCTAACAGTTCCACAGCACTTCTGATGTTTGAACACTATTCTAAGGCTTGTAATGTAGTACATTTAATCTTAATAGCAACTTTAAGTGTCAAGTATTGCTATTATCTCCATTGTTTATTGAGAAACTGAGGCACAGAGAATTTGAGCAGCAAGCACATTTTAAGATCATGCAAGTATTAAGTGTTAGAGCCAGGCCTAGCACCAGGAAGTAGGACTGTATCTAGTGGAAAAATAAATAGGGGAATGTGCATATAGATGTAAAATTTGAACCCATTTGTGTCAAAAGTATATGAGCATTTATAGATGCAAATATAGCTCTATATTTATAACTATATGTGAAATATAAACATATTTGAAATATATATGTGTGTATATACATATGTGTGTGTGTGTGTGTGTGTGTTTATATGTAATCACAACAGTTTGTAACAGTGGTTACCACTGGAAACTAAGAAAGGCTAAAATAAGGGATTTTTTTTTTTTTTTGCTTGTACACATTGGAACTTTTTTTACTATACTACTATTATTTTCCTTTTTTTTTTTTTTTTACTATTGCTATTACTTTACTTTTTAAAGATTCAGTCAATACAGAATTATTCAATCCCTAAATTTAGGTCGTATCTGTCACTTAGTTATCCTTTGCAACTTCCCTCATTTAGTTTATCCAGGGCAAAGGTACATTTACAGATATTAGAAATTTTTCACACCAGTTTTCCCAAAGTTTTATATTATGATTGTAACTTTTATTCTTTTCTTTTTCATTTATTAGGCATTCTTATTTCAACTCTGAGTTTCCTATCACAGGGGTTTTATTTATTTATGAGTTCCTGTGTTTACTGTGTGATTTATTGTAACTACTTTTCATTTTCCCATCTGACCTAATTTGTACATGAATATAGGTCACTTGGATATAACTTCTTGAGGAGTGAGGAGATCGATTGTGATGCTGTCATAATGTCTTTTCTCCATGGAATCTGGGTATATTTTGAGTGATGGCACCTGCCCACAGTGGGGGTGAGAGACGTCTGTGCAGGGGCTTTGGGGTTGTAACTCATGACTGTCTGTAGGAGGAGAAGGCCTAAGGGGAGTTGTCAAAGGAGAAGGAGGGTATGTGGCAGCCTTCTGTGGTTGGGGACTGGTAGAAAGTATTCAATATACTTACAAACTACAATGCCGATCGATGTAACCAGAATCCTCTAAGTTTAGTACTTATCTAGTTGACCTTGCTGACACCTCATTATCACAGGTTCCCATCTTTAAAAGTCATGAGCATTTGGATCTATGACCTCACTTCCTCCTCTCTCTTTTCTCTATTACTTAATTTGTTATTCCCTATCTTCTGTGCTTCACACTTAGCCCATCAATTTCTGTCTATAGAAAGATAATAATCTATCACCTTATCTGTCTCAGAAGAGGAAATGCCAAGAAAAAACAGATAGAAGAGAAAGAGAAGAGGAGAGTTCATGATTGACTGAAAAACAAAGAAATATCCAAAACTTTTTTATTTAGTTTAAAATATACCGTTGGAGTTTTAAAGCTTCTAACAGTAATTAAACACTTTGCCAAATGTCTTGCAAAGAAGGAAATAAATTATTGGAGCAAGAGTAGATTTTAAAGCCTTTCAAGTCTATTTACTTCATTTTATAGATGAGATAAGAGATGCAGAATTATTAACCAAATTTTCGTAGTCATACAACCCTGCAAGGAAGTAGTTTTGTAATCTGGAGCAAACATAAAATGGGATTAGGAGCTGGCATAGCAGCTAGTAAAGTCAGGCTCTCAGAGTGACCTTTAGTGTCTAGGTTACATAAGCTAGTAAGGCAGAAAGAATGTAGTGTCTTGGATGGATTTGTGAATGAGAAGACTCATGTAAAGCTATCTTCCTCACCACAGGTTTGTCTGTTGGCTCCATATTCTTTCAGAAAATTTCCAGTTGAAAAGGACACTGGACATCATTTTTCCAGATTTAGTTCTAATGTTAAAGAAAGCATCCTCTTGCACACAAAATCTTCCCAACTCTGCATTGGGAGGTACCTGTTAAGGGTTTCTGAGGTGAAGCAGAGGAAGCAGGGAGAGAGAGAGAAAGAATGAGCAAAAGAGAGAGAGAGAGAAACTGACTCTTGGATCATGAATAATTAATTTTCAGGATGTGCTTTGTAACTGTTAAGAACATGTCCATTTAAAAATGATATACGAAAATTATCCGAGAGTTTTTCATTCACTATATATAGCTTGATCATGGTGGAACAGTATTTCCTTCCAGCAATGTTTCTCAATTATTACACTCATCCAGAGAGGTCTAAAATAATACCTATGACCAGCCCCACTCAGGCATATTAAATCAAATTCTCTATGGATGAGTTCTGGACATTGGTATGTGATATTGAAGACACTGTCACATGCAACCACAGTTGAGAAATTGAAAATCCTTTCATGGAGGAACTTGTTTCGTTCATTCTTTCTCACTCTTTTTTTCTTGAGACAGAGTCTCACTCTGTTGCTCTGGCTGAAGGGCAGTGGCGTGATCATGGCTCACTGCAGCGTAGACCTCCCTGGACAAGCAATCCTCCCACCTTAGCCTCCTGAGTAGCTGGCAGTACAGGCAGGGACCACTCCTCTGGGCTTTTTACTATTATCATTTTTTGCAGAAACGGGATCTCCCTATGTTGCCCTGGCTAGTCTTCAACTCCTGGGCTCAAGTGATCTGCCCACCTCAGCATCCCAAAGTGCTGGGAGTACAGACGTGAGCCACTGCACCCGGCTGAAATTTGTTCAAATTCCCCTCATTCCATGAAAAATACCCAGCCATCTGGGGCCATTATCACTAATTAAAGGAATTTGAGGCAGAAAACTTTGAGAGCCTCAATCTCACTGTTTTTTAAGGATAGAGCAAGATCCTGACTTAGAACTAACAACAGAAGATGGAATTAGAAATACAATTTACCTCATTGTCACTACTACAGCAAAGGTGATATTAATGAATAAATATTTTTCCCACATTTGTGAGAAATAGAATAAGTGTTTCACCATGTTTTTCTAATGTCTAGATTTCTAGATTTATTTTTGTGACAAAGTGGGATATATTCACAAGCAAGTGATAATTTTAGTTTCTTGAAATTATAAAATCTCTGCTGAAATTAAGTAATGAACATTAAAAATGAAATTAAGCAATAAAAATGGGAAAAATGCAATAAATTAAAAATATTAATGAAATATAAAAATTATATAATTTTTAAATGTATAGAAAATAGGATATCCAGCCGGGCGTGGTGGCTCACGCCTGTAATCCCAGCACTTTGGGAGGCCGAGGCAGGCGGATCACGAGGTCAGGAGATTGAGACCATCCTGGCTAACATGGTGAAACTCCATCTCTACTAAAAATACAAAAAAATTAGCCGGGCGAGGTGGCAGGCGCTTGTAGTCCCAGCTACTCGGGAGGCTGAGGCAGGAGAATGGCTTGAACCTGGGAGGTGGAGCTTGCAGTGAGCCGAGATTGTGCCACTGCACTCCAGCCTGGGCGACAGAGCGAGACTCCGTCTCAAAAAAAAAAAAAAAAAAAAAAAAAAAAAAAAAAAAATATATATATATATATATATATATATATATATATATATAAATAAAAGTATATATATATTTGCACTTCTAGGCCGGGCGTGGTGGCTACACCTGTAATCCCAGCCTTTGGCAGGCCGAGGTGGGGGGACCGCCTGAGTTCAGGAGTTCAAGACCAGCCTGGCCAACATGGTGAAACCCTGTCTCTACTAAACATACAAAACATTAGACAAGTGTGGTTGCGGACACTTGTAATCCCAGTTACTCGGGAGGCTGAAGCAAGAGAATAGCTTGTATCTGGAGGCAGAGGTTGCAGTAAGCCAAGGTCACACCATTGCACACCAGCCTGGGCAACAAGAGCAAAACTCTGTCTCAAAAAACAAAACAAACCAGAAAATATACTTCTAAAATTGAAAAACAGAAAATTATAATAAAAGAAATAGTTACGTATTCTGAAAGTTGTTATTTTTTGTTTCTAGTTTTTAAAAGCAAGATTTGGACCTCTTCCCCTTATGTGATCATCTAAACTAGTGATTCAAACCTGGACACAATCATGCACTCACCCCAGGGGACACTTGGCAACATCTGGGACATTTTTTATTGTCACATCTGAAGAAAAGAGGTGCTATAGGCATTTAGTAGGTAGAGGCCAGTTGTGCTGCTAAATACCTACACACAATACTCAGGGTAGCCTCCTACAAGAAAGAATTATCTGACCCAAAGCATCAACAGAGTCAAGGCATAATTATTTTAAACTAACCTGTTAGAAGCTTCATATTTTCTGTAAAAATCCAAGAAATTATTGATAGTTTAATCAATAACATAGTTCAATAACGATATATAGGATCCACCTGAATCTCTAAAATAATACCTACATTTCCTTATTAGCCCAAACAGAAATATATTAAATATCGCTTAGAATTTCCATATCTTCACTGTTACTGTCTGAATTCGCATATCCTCTGTTAACTGGTAGAAAGGAACAGGTGCACATCCTGTATATGACAGCTACTATAAATGGCTTGCTCAATGGGCATTCCAACACTCTTTTAGCATATGAAACAAAAATAAACAACAAACACCACTTCCTCAACATTATTGTGGCTAGTGTTCTAGATACGATTTATAGTCTTTTGATAAGATGAACCAGCACAAAATTTTTATTTCACACAGTCATGTGACTAGGGAGTCAGGGTATCAAATCCATGGTATCCATGACAAATGCAGTATGGTTCTGGAATTGATAAAAGGTTGTAGCAACATTTTTTGGATTTCACATGCAGTTTTCTCCTTTTACAGGATTGTGGCAGGAACTGTAGCTCCCTTGATAGCCCAATTTTGCAATGTAGCTTCGTGAATGATTCCTGAAAACTCGAACAAGAATTGGGATCTTTAGTTCTCCTAATGATCCGGTGCGGTATTTAATGCCCTTAAATAAACCCTTTCTGTTTAAACTAGCTAGAGTAGATTCTTTTCTTTCCCTGCAACTGAACACTGACTGATAGATATGCAACAATGAGACGGGTAAGGAAGAAAAACTCACTTTATGTGCCCACAAAGAACAATTATTTGGGTCTCCATTCTCAGGCTCCAAATGGTGCCTGCGGGAACAACATGGCACATTACCATTATTTATATCATTTCCCAAGTAAATTACAAACTCAAGTTTCTAGTTTCTTCTCTCTTTTTATTCTTTTCTAGCATTTTTTTTTTAGGCTACTCAGGAACGACCTGGTCTCACCTCACATCCAAGAAAGTGAAATTCTTTCAGTGGTTCAAAAAAGTTCCTAGAGAATGTAAAATTCCATTTATCTACTGTGAGAAAGTATGATGCAAATAAATCATTTTTTTGTATTTAAATAATGTATTGATGTATGATATAGTAAGAATAGTTATAAATGTAGAAAAAAGATTTTAGGATGCTATCTTGTCTTTATAATTCTGAAAGAAGGGCAGTTATGGAATTATGACATGACATGTTTATCTACAAAATATTTTCATTGCTGTTAACTAAGTCGAGTACTATAATTTTTCCAAATTTATCTTTATAGTTTTTATTTTTCAAATTCAACACAATTTTTCTTTTCTTCTTTTCTTCATTATTTTGTCTTTATTCTCTCCTCTCACAATCACTTTCTTCTCTTCTTAGCTTTGAGCTCCTCTCTTAACCTCTGTTTCTCATTTACTCAATTATTTAATTAATTAATACATATTGAGCACCTGCTAGCTGCTGACCACTGAGCCAGGTTATGGAAATAGAGAAGTCACTCTCTACTGTTTTGTAGCTCTCAGTGTAGTTAGTATGGGAGGTAGAAGAAGCACAAAACCAAATGTAGAAAAGAACTGAGTTTTATAAAGAAAAGCAGGCTGTAGGGATATGCCTAATTTGGATTGGTTGGGTCAATGGAAAGCAATATGAAGCAGTGACATTTGAGTTTGAGGACAAAAGCATGTGAAGGAACTAGCCAGGATAAAATGCAAGAAACAGAATTTCAAAGCAGATACTGAAAGATCAGTGTATATGGGGAATAGTTAGTAAAGGAAAGCATGGCTTAAAGATCAAATGTAAGAGGCAAGTAGAGGCCAGAAGACTCAAGGAGTTGTAAATAATTTGAATTTTAATGTCAGTGTAAAATGAAACCATTTAAGGTTTTCAGGAGAGTGTGAGGCATCCCGTTTACATGCTGAGAGAAGACTCTAGCTAATGTGTGGGGAAAGACTGGATGGTGGAAGAGCGGCAGACATTTATGTAAGGGTTAGGGTTAGAGTTAGGTTATTCCAGGAGCTCATGTAGACCAGGAAAGTGACAGCAGAGTTAAATACTGAAGTATTTTTTAGAGCAAGGGTTAGGAGATGGACTTTTTCCTTTAATTTCTTGCTTTTATAAACAATCATCATATGGACATCCTTATGAGTATCTCTTGCTGCATGTATGCAATTTTCTCCCCAGAGCATAAGAGGAAGTAAAAATTACGTATTTTTGTGTTTGATTTTTTGCCATTTTCATACTGATCTGTGGGACATCTTATGATCCGCTTAGCTCCTGGTGTCTTCAGTGGATCTGTGTTGCTCCACCGATGGGTTATTACTGGTCCACAACAAGGTAGGCAGAGAAATTGAAAGTAGGTGGACTGAATAATTTTATTACTATTCAATCTCATGTAAGAAAAGGACTTACATGTTATATGTTCTTTTAATTTTATTTTTCTGGTAATTCATTTTTATTGTATTATATAAATGTATTGGCCCATAAAAGATTAAAAATAGAAAAAAAAGTTGGCCCTCCACCACGGAGAGTTTGAAAAGTACTGCTTTCGATGCTCTAGCATCATAAAAATTACAAATATTTTCTCTGTGTTTGCTTACCATTTGGCTTCATTAGTGACATTTTAATATCATTTAGCAATGGAACTCCTGCTATTAATTTTGATTTAGTTAATGCATCAATATTTTTATTTATAAATTTGGCTTTGTTGTCTTATTTACCTAACTGCCCCACATTGCACCAAAGAAAGCATTGTGCTATATTTTCTTATAACCCTGTAGAACTTTCTTTTATGTTTATTGGATTAATCTAGAGTTTATTTTTTGTGATGACTGTAAAATGAAATTTAACTTATCTTTCTAAACATTTATCCCAAAAATCTAAGACCATTTATTGAGTTGTATTTCTTTTCTTTGCTGATTTGAAATGTCATTTTTTTCTAAATATTAAATTATTCCTGTAGGTCCCCTTCTGAATGTTACATTTAGTTTTACAGATTTTGTTGCCTATCCTTATGTTAACACTGCAGTTCTTTAAAACATATACTTTTTAAGATTTTACATCTGGTAGGACACGTTTTCCTGTCTGTTCATCTTCAGACATCTATTATCTATTCCTGAAAATGCATCTTTTACATGAAATTTATAATCAGCCTACAAAATTCTATAAAATCCTATTGGATATTGATTTACACTGCAAAGAATGTTTATATTAAATAAGAAAAAAAAACCATGTTGAGACTTCTCATCCACAAGGATATCTCTTCATTTATTCAGGAGTGATTATGCTATTGAGTAAACTTCTACAATTTTCTCTTTAGAAGTGAAAATATTCTCTTGTGATTTTTAAATCTCTAGTCCATCTCTAGTTATATCTCTTTCTCATTTTTAGTATTTTATTTAAGCATTCTCTTATTTTTTCTATATCAGTGTTACCTAATTTTTGCATTATTAATTTAAACTTTTCACAGAACTCAGCTTGGCATTTTGGTTATCTGATTTTTTAATTTCATAGATTTTAGTATATCTCTTAAATTCATTTTCTGATAATTTACCCTCCTGAGTTTTATCTGTTATGAGGTAAACACTTTACTCATTATTTTGAAATCTTTGTTATAAGGTACAATCCTAAGTATTTTATATTTCCTGTTATATTGTGAAATATAATTGTTCCTGTCTTACATTGGCAGGATTTAGAAAAGCTATTGATGTTTATACATTGTATTTCAATCTGGCTATATTGCTAAATTCACTTATTGGTACTATTATAAATACTCTAGTTTTCCCTCTTACAACTATTCATAATAGCTTAAAATTCTGTCTTTCCAATCTAATTTTCTAAAAAAAACTCATTGCATTGGCTAAGACCTATAGTATAGTGATAGTAGTAGTAATAACATAAATTATAACTGTTTCTGACTTTAGCAGGAAAGTGTGTAATGTTATTTATTAGCAGTTTGAGGGATGATATTCACGATGGGCTTCCAATTAACATGTACTATCAGAATAAAAGAGTTTTATTATCCTTCCAGTTTGCTAAAATATTTTTTTTTGTTTTTGTTTGGTTTGTTTCACTTGAAAGGTTATTGAATTTTATGATTTCTTTGCTTTAGTAGTAAATATAGCTGGTATGCATGAAATGGTTTTATTCATTTTGACTTTGAGAGCATTGCTTTGTAACCTCTGTATTTTGATTTCTTTTGGTAAATATTGCAAGTGGGTTACAACTGAATATACGTTACCTTTTAAATACTTTATTATTTATGTTATGCAAATTTTTCCTTGTCTTGCTGGGTTTTGGTTTATTTTATGTTAGTTTTGGGGAAAAGTATGCTTAAATTTTTTATTATAATTGTAAAAATGTTAGTTTCCCCTTTCTTAGCTTCAAAAAGTTTTACAATTCTTTAATTTGTTTCATAGGCAGAATCTTTCCTTTTTCAACATGAACTATCCCAATTAGTATTTTCTATTGATTTTATCTTAAATTTTAGTTTTCCAACATTACTGATGCCATAGCATTGTTATGTAGGCTTATGAAGCAAAATTCAGCTCAATAAATAAATTCTATGACAGGGATTAACAGTCCAGTACGTAGACCTCAAAGAAGGAAAAGCTTGTTGATTGTACATGAAGCAATGTAAAAAAGGAATAAAAGTATTAATAAGGAAGCTGGATGACTGAAACATAAAATGTCATTTTTCAGGGACAATTGAAAAGAGACTAGTGAGTTTAGTTTTGTTGATATTAAGATTATGGCAAGATACTTCTGTTAGGTCTTTGCAAATGGAGTTTTAGAACTCAAGTTCACCTGGATAAAGCTTTCCTTAGAATTTCATGTTCTTTTCAAGAAATTCTCAGTCATTCAAGAATTTCTCAATCATTCAAGAATTCAACAATTTATCTTCTTCCCCTAACTTGTTTATCTAGCATTTAAACAAAATCTCTGGGACATAGAAAGGCCACAATAAAGGTATGTTACCTTAAATTGGGAGGGCAGCTGCTTTCCATTTTGTACCTAGTCTTACTGGTACTACTTTTCTTCATAATATAATCCTGCTCTACTTGGTTTAAGCAAACTAAGAAGGAGGTAAGTTTACTGAAAGGGTTTCATGGTCTTTAATAAAGCAGGCTTTATATTTTTTAATGCGTCAAAGAGGTCTAAGAGATCATGTAGATGGAGATAAGGCAGGAACAGACACCAGATGGCAATGTGTAAGAGGCTGGAAAAAGAAAACATATGCTTTGGTTGTAAAGTCATCCGAATAATTTGTCAGCAAATAATTCTATCAGCAAGAGGAAGATAGCTATTGGGAGTCATAGGTCATGATATTCATTTTCAAGAAAAAAAGAATGAAAGAGATAGTGCTGAACCTAGACTGTAGAGTGAGAAGTCCATAGCATAGGGCCAAAATTGTGTGAAAACGTGTAAACGGATAAATAATATTTATCTATTCGCTTCTGAACATATCAGGGCATTGAATTCTACGTTTATCCCCTCATGCATTTGATGTCAACTTTCAGAGAAGAAGGAACCCCAGAGCACCGGGGCAGTGTTTTTGAGTCTAGATCAAGATCGGGAAGAAGCCAGGGTGTAGGGATTGAAGACAATCAAACGGGAGGGAACCTACAGAAGAGTAATGTATGGCCAAGTCAAGGATTGGCCAATTGAGTCAATGTTCAGAGGGGACCATGCAAAGAGAAGAAAATAAGCCAGGAGAATAGAGGGATAGTTTCTGAAGGTGGGGACCTAGACAGAAACTCTGAGTGATAAAAGAAGGATTGATTGATTTGTGAAGGGCACTTGGGGCCTGCAGCGTGGGCAGGCAAGGAGCTGCTAAAAGTTCAGATGCTGACTTGTTTCCCTGTGTTTCTTGCTCAAAAATTGTAATTTCAGTTCGTCTCCCATCCCTTAAATGCCCATCATTTTTGTAGCTTTGTATTAGATAGAAACCAAAACCAAAACAAAACAAAAAACATAAGATTATCTGACTAAAATTTATGATCAACTTAACCTTCCTGAGAAGTAATTTATAAGTTTAAATGGCGGTTTTTGGCTTTTTACCCCTAAACCCAGATGAGTCTCTAATCAGTAGAATGTGTTGGAGGAAGTTGAGCAAACTGACCTGAATGTCAGTAAATTGGACCAGCTAACTTATGGTTTCAATTTGACTATGTTTGGCTCAGAAATCTGTATTTTATTAGGCTAAACCTTTTCTAATTTTGCATTTTCTTTTACTTTCTCCTGGGTTCTTAGTAAAGAAAAAGTTAAAATTTGAAAATAACTTGCCGCTTGCAAGATGGGAAAGGGATTTTGCTCATTTCTGGGTCTTATAGCACAGAGCCAACTCTGTGCCCCTGGAGGCTGTGGTGAAGACAAAATTAGGAGAACCAAGAGGGAGGTGTAAGGGGAATCACTCATACAGCCACCTTTTTTTTTTTTTCATTTTGCCTGTGATGATCTCTCATATATGCTGTCTCTTTTCCTCATAGAGTTTTTGTGTATGTATTTCTAGAACCCGGTTGTCTATAATAATATTTTAAGAACCTGGCTGTATAGCTTTGCTAAAATAGAATTTCCAAAATTAGGACTCAAAAATCTGCATATTTATCAAACTCTTCAGATGATGCTTAAACAGCCAGCAAGGCATGATCTACAAGATACAGTAAGGTAAAACTCTACTCTGAATTTGTCCTTTTAGTGTGCGTGTGTTTCCATGAAACTCTTTGAGAGTTGGAAAAGATTCAACTTGAAGAATACAAACCTTCAATTATTTCACAAGAACTAAGAATTTCCCAAACAAAAACTTTCCCCACCACCAGTTCATCACTGACAGAAAATTTTGCAACAGTTGATTTTTTATATCAATTTTTCCCACATTCCTAAAAATTATAAAGAAAAGGAAACATTAATTTCAAATTTATAACTTAACTAACTAGCTAGCTAGCTGCCATGACATGTCAGATGTAGAGAACCTGAGCTTATAGTGTCTAGAATATAATGGACACTCATTAAATATTTATCTGCTAACTGACAAGAAAAAGAGAAACATTCTATACAGAGGAAGAGAAGACGAAACTGAGTTGTATAGTCACTACAAACAACCAATTTGTAATTTGCTTCTGACCTCCCAGAAATCCTGCCACGTGCTGCCTGTTAGTAGCTTCCTGATATGTAATTCTACTTATTTTTTGAGGTAAAAATTTTATACAGTGGAATACACTAATCCACTAATCTATAGTGCATTGTGAATGATAAGACAAATGTATATATTTCTAGAGTGTATTACAAATACATACAACTGTGTTATCCACATTCCTATCAAGATAGAACATTTCTGTCAACCCAGAAATGTTCTTCCCTTCACTTCCCAGTCAATTAATTCCTCAGAGGCGATTGTTACCTGATTCTTATAATGATGAATTTGTTCTGTTCTAGAAATTAATATAAATAAAATATTTTTGAAATTATCTAAGTTCTTGCATGTATCATAGTTCATTCTTTTTGTTACTGAGTAACATTCCATTACACAAATATTTGTTTATTCATTTTTCTGTTGAGGAACATCTGTGTGTTGTTTCGAGCTTTGAGCTACAATGAATAAGGTTCCTACAAATATTCTTCTAGAAACTTTTAGTTGATATGTGTTTTTATTTACTTCATTAAATACTAAAGAATGGAACCGCAAATTATAGGGCCAGCGGAGGTTTAATTTTATAAGAAATTGCCAGTGTTCCACCTGCCATGTATAAAAATTATGGTTGTTCCATGTCTTAGTCAATTTAGGCTGCTATAACAAAATGCCTTAGATCAGGTGGCTTATTAAAAAACAGAAATTTATTTCTCAAAGTTCTAGAGGCTGGCAGGTCCAAGATCAAGGGGTCAGCAGACTCGGTGTTTGATGAGAGCTTGCTTTCTGGTTCATAGACAGCATCTTCTAGCTGTGTCCTCCCATGGTGGAAGGGGCAAAGGAGATTCCTGGAGTCTTTTTAATCAGGGAATTAATCCCATTCACGGGGGTTCTGCCATCATGACCAAATCACCTCTTAAAGGCACTACCTCCTCACACAATCACATTGATAATTACGTTTCAAAATATAAACTTTGGGGAGACACAAACATTCAAGCCACAGCACTCCAAATAGCCAATATTTCAGGTTGTCAAACATTTCACTGTGGCTTGATTTGCAATTCATTGATGATTAATGACACATAATACCTTTTTTATGCTCATTTGCCTTCGTATATCTTCCTTATCTTCATTGTGAGGTTTCTATTCAAGTCTTATGCCCATCTAAATAATTTTGGTTCTTGTGTTGTTCTCACTGAGTTGTAAGAGGTCTTTATATATCCTGGATACAAGTCCTTTGCCAGATAGAAATGTTCTGAATATTTTCTCCAGGCTGTGGCTTTGCCTTTTCACTGTTTAAAGAGCAGATGTTTTTGGAGAAGGAGCTTCTTAAATTTTTGATGGGATAATATTTATTAGTTGTTTTCATGGCCCACACATTTTCTGTTCTATCTAATAGACTTAAAGAGCTTGGAGATATTGTCTAACGATTTCTTGTATAAGCCTTATGATTTTGGTGTGTACATTTAGATATAGGACCTACTCTGAATTAACGTTTTTGTGTGATAAAGTACTGGTGGAGGTGTCAGTGTTCAACTTTTGTCCATATGAATGTTTGTGTTTGCCTATTTTGGCACCATTTGGTGGAAAGATTTTCATTTCTCACTAAATGTAATTTGGTGTTCTTTTAAAAGATTAATTAATTAAAAGATTAATTATTTGGTGTTCTTTTAAAAGATTAATTAAAAGATTAATTTTTTGGTGTACTTTTAAAAGATTAATTAACTGTACATTTTGGGTATATTTCTAAAAAAATCTCTTTGGGTTTATTAAATATATTCATTTTTCTTCACAGCAGTCTAAATTGTCTTAATGTACCTTGTTCTATGTCTTAAAGGCAAGTATTGTAAATACTCCAAATTTGTCTTCGTAAAGATTGCTTTTGAGAATCATCTACATACTTATTATTTCCATATACAATTTAACATCTTTGTCAAATTCCACAAAAATAACTATAACAAATTTTAATGGGCTTATATTGAATACAAAGGACACTTTGGGGTATATTTGACATCTTAGCAATTTTGTGCCTTGTGTTTTATGAATATATTTTCCAACTTATTTAGGTATCCTTTATTTTCAGCAAAGATTTTGTGGTTTTCATGTGTTGGCATTACAGGTTAGATTCTGAGACACATTGGCTTTCAGAAAATTTATTGCAGAGTTCTCTCTTGGGATAACTATCTACCTACCGTGAAAGTGATGGTAGTGGGATTAGTTAGAAGTTGTGATAAAATGCAGTCACAACAAATGTGTCAGTTTATCTGATAAGAATATCAAAATCCAGAATTACCCTTTAAGATCCTGAATTGAAGCAAAGAAACTGGACTGTTACGACTCTGTATTAAGTGGCGGTTGGTTTCAGACTGTACTGAGAGAAGATATAGCCTTAGGTGAAATGACTCTCTTTAGCCGAGAGTAATTGGCAGAGAGAGCTCATATATGAAACCTATCTGCCAACACCCCTTCCAGCAGCTAGGAGAATAATTCTTTCAGAACTAGAAGGCTAGGGTGCTGGGGTACTAGGATGCGCAGGACTCCATCCACTATATTTCATTCTTTGTGCCTCTTGGGTCCACTTACTTCACAGGATTTCTTGAAAAAATCCATCAGGACTCTGGTGGGCCTTATTTCCCAGGGGAAATTTGTAAAATGAATTTTAGTGGGATAAACTTTAGCCTCTACCACTGAAGCTTTTCTCTTGGCCACAAAGGATACTCATTATCTCTACTCTCTATTAGCCATTCGAGAGTCCATTCACATTTGGATAGCAACTCTGCTCATTTAGGAGGTTTACCTAGGGTAAGACCAAGAACCTCGTATCTCAGATAGCTGAAGACCTGATCGTCATGACCTTCTTAAGATGTGGCTGCTACACTCCACTAACTGGTAATGTGCAAAGGAGGCACAAAAAATGTTCAAGTGTGTCATCTGAGTGCCAAACTTATTCCTCAATTGTGTAACAGCACCACTATCTCCTTGTGATAATCAGGGACAATTACCCACTTCAGGTCATTGAATCTTCTGTGTTTCTGCTAGTTTCTTGGCTTAAGTTCAGAGTACACAGGCAATAGCCAAAGAATAAAATCTGTTGAGAATCTTTTTGGGTCATTAATTGGAAATGTTAACCATTTGGATAACTAGGATTTACAAAGACCTTTTCAGAGTGCAGTTTTGAAAGCACCATGAATATGGGTTAAAAAAAATGATAGTAACCAAGACCACTTTTACATTCACATTTTGGTTTCTGGATCCATGATTTCTCCAGTTGAAGACATAACACCATATATTAGTTGCAAACTGAGAGTATATCTTTCATCCTTGAGCATGATACTCATCCTCACATAGCATCATATCTGAGCTGGTACCTCAGCTGCAACTTCAGCATGCCACCTTACTGGAAGGTCAGTCTGACAGATTCTGAGTGGTGGTGCCTGCATTATTAGGACCAGTGCATCCCATTGTTGTGTGCTAATTGCCATACCTGTCGCTATAAAATAAATCCCTTGGTTTCATGCAATTTTTGTGCTTATAAATCTAACACTAAACTCTTAGATGTTGGTGCTGGCTGAGGTCTTGTGAAGCAGAAAAGGCAACACTATCTACAGAATATATGTCAGTTTGAGTCAAGATGAATCACCGTCCCTTTCAGAGTAAAGGGGTCTAATGTGGTCAAATTGCTGCTGAGCGTCTGTTCAGTCTTCCAGTGAAATTGTGCCATATTGGGCGCTGAGGGTTGTTCTCTATTTTTGGCAGGTTGGATGTTATCGATCTGTTAATTGAAATGTATATAGTATATACATAGTATATAGTATTTGCATTTGCATTAATATAATTATTAATTATCATTGGGTTTAAGTCTTTAATCCTGTTATTTGTTTTCTATAGTAGTAATACCATTTGCTATTTATTTCTTCTTTTTTCCCACCATTTGGTATCAGGGGTGTACTGACTCATTAAATAAATTGCATTCTGTTGTATTATTCATGTGGCTTTAGAAATCCACTCTATCTCATATATTATCTAATTAAATACATATCCTTTATTTATTATTTTAATTTTAATTGTTGTTCTAAGGCTCATAGTATACATCTTTACCTTATCGCTATCTACTCCAAAACTATATTCTATCACTTCTTATGTAATATAAGAATCTAATGACAATATATTTCTCATCACTTCTCTTCTATTTTGTGCTACTTTATCATATTAGTTACTTCTAAATATGTTATAAACCTCAACAGGCATTATTATTACTATTTGCGTTGTCACTTTTTTAAATTAAGAAGGATAAAAGCATATTTTATATTTAATTACTTGTTAACCATTCCTATTCATTATTTCTTCAAATAAATTTGAATTCCCACGTGGTACCTATTTCTCCTAAAGAACTTTATTATTGATTGAGCTTTAAGTCTATGGGTGACAAATTCTGTCAAGCTTTGTTTAACAAAAATATTTTCATCTTCTCTTTATTTTTGAAGGATTATTTTTGCAATGCATTGAATTCTACATCGACATTTTATCTCAGTTATTTAAAATGTTGTTTTATCATCTTCTGCAAGTGAAGCCATTTGTTATATTTTTCTTGTACATAATGTATCTTTTTAATCTAAGTGCTTTTAGGACTTTTCTCTTTATTTTTGAGTTGTTGCCATTTGACAGTGACATGCCCCACATGTTCTTTTCTGTATTTATCCTAATTCTTTGAGATTACTGGATCTATGGGATGAGTATTAAAGTATTTTAAAGTACTTTACACATGAATGACGCTTTTTGGGTTTTCATTCTTTTACAGTTAGTGCTTCTGTTTGGATAGTTTTATGGTCTGTCTTCAGTTTCCTGAACTTTTCTTCAGTGGTGTCCAATCTCGGATTCCCTTTTCATTTCAGATGTTGTATTTTTCAGTTTTAGAACATCCTTTTTTCATCTGTTTATTTATTATATCCAGTTTGTCCTTGAATTTCTTGAATATATTTAACATAACTATATGAAGAACCTTGTGTCATAATGCTGATATTCACGTCTTCTATGTGTCATCTCTGTGTCTATGTCTATTGACTTTTTATTCTGTATTTTTCTCTATTTATTTACAAACATTGTACTTTTGATTGTGTGCTAGACACTGTGGATGCTACATTGCTGAAATCTGAATCTGTAACCTTCTTTAAAGAATATTATTCATTGTTCTGGTAAGTGATTACACACAGATCAGCTTGATGGTGTCAAGACTTGAGTATTTCTAAAATACTGCTAATCCTAAAACTTGGTCTTTCTGAAGTCTGAAATAGAAGTTGATGGTTTTTAGGGAGGTTCAGTCTTCTTAGCCTTAAGGAGTCTCTAGAATTTTCATTTAACTTCCATTCAGATCTCTTTCAGAAACCATTATGATGTTCTCAGCCGGTGCAAATGCAGCTTAATATTTCATAAAAGAATCAACATAGACCACATGCAGATTTATGGGCTTCCTTCTCCATGTGTTATATGTCTCTCCTCTCCAAAATTCTGTCCCATAAATTTTAGCCACCTCAGCAGCCCCAAATCCTACATATCTCTGTTTGTCTATCCAGTAATTCTATTTCTTTGTATCTGTCTCCACTTCTCTATGGCTCAGTTTGGAGAGTGTCACCAGATAGGAAACTGAGGCAAATGTGGGACTCATTTTTTCCTTTTTAAAGGATCAGAGCTCTGAACTATCTGTGTATGATAGCATCATTTTACAGCTTTATATGGTAAGAGAGTAAGTCCAACAACTGTTATTTTCTCCTAATGTAACCATAATTTTGCTCCTTCTTCTGTAAAAATAAGTAGGTATCTTTACATTGTGGTTTATTCTTTACAAAGCAATTATTTATCACATTATTCTCAAAATACCATAAAATAAATTATAACTTATGATAGGTAGGGAAGAAGGAAAATTTTAAACTCCATATTTCTGATAAAGATATTAAGCCTAAAGGAGAATAACTGATTTGCTTTAAACAACCCGAATTCATATTCAGTCTTCTAATTTTTATTTTAGTATTCTGTCTACTGTAAAAATATTGTTTTAAAGAAAAATAATTTTTTTTTTGTTTTTTAAGTATATGTTTTCTGGACTTTTGGATCTTTGTTTAAACATATGCTTTCTTTTTGCAAGTTACAATTTATCAGCGCTCCAGAGCTTTTATATCTTTTTTTAACTCAGACTTTTGCTTTTCTGTATTTTCTTCTTTCCTTCATTCTGAGAAATTCAACATCAAGTGTGCCTAATTTTCTGACTGGCTTTGTTAGTCAAATATATGAAAACAGAGATGATGCTACATTTATTTTAATAAAAATTTTAATGTGATGTTAAAAATGCAAACATGATATTTGATTTTCATAATATAATTGTGATGCCCGTAGATAAACATTTGATCCATCTATTGTAATTGTAATCTTACTACACTTATAATTTAGTATTAATATGGTTATCTCCACTATAATCTTGGCATCATCTTTGACTCCAAGCTTCCTAAGGCAAGTAAAGACTATGTGTTTCTTGTTTAGCCACTGGTGCTTACTACAATAGCTGGCTTATAGTGGGCATACATTAAATATTATCGAAGGTTTGAACAATGAATGCTGATGAGTTTATATAACTCTGTATTCAATTCTGAGAATCATAATTCAAGAAGATCATGACAAATTAGATACAATGGAGGAAAGAATGGCTTAAATAAATGGTCAAATGTGTGGAAAGAATGATTGAAAAAGAAACCAATGTTACACTGAAAACAGACCCCTAAGAAGGCACACAATGGCTGTGTTGAAATATTTGAAGTTATCTTATATAGGTTGTGTGGCAGGCTTTCTCTGTAATGCTTTATAGAAACTCACTAAACCTAATATGTAATGTTTCAGGGAAACATTTCCAGCTCTGTATAAGCAGGAATTCTTTTTCAGATAAAAGAATACACATTAGAATTAAAAGCCTTAAGGATACAGTGGCATTCATACCTTTTCTTGGTTTTAGGGACTAAATTTATCAATTGAGGAACATGAAGGCAATTTATGTATCACTTAGTGATGCATATCAGGTGATATATAAATTTAGTCCCAAACCACATTCATAAACATATGATTCCACCATTCAACAAATGTTTATTGAGCTCCTAGTATGCGCGACATCACGAGGAAATAATTCTATGCTGTAGAGAGGGTTTATTTCCAAAAACTGTCACTTCACAAGAAATTCAGACATCATTTTCCCACCATATTTGGATTTGTAGCTTTTTTAAAGAAATTTTACTGCTGAGAGTGATGTACACACACATACACACACTCTTAAAGAAAAAGAACAAAGAAAGTTCAAGAACAACTATCTGGCAGATTGTTAGAAAATTAACTATATTTTCAAAAGATTCTCAAGATTTAATAAGATAAATTATTAGGACAAATGATCATTGAAACAGATCACAGAAATTACAAAAATTTATTATTTAAGGAAAGATTGCTCTTTGTGACTTAAAATGAGAAGGATCCATATAACATGTTTGAGATTAGTTTCCAAATATGACCTTTCTTAAAGTTTTCCGTCCTCCAGGATTCTCTACAAACAATTATGAATGCACCGAATTGCTCCTTGAACTGCAAATATTAACAAATATGAAGCATAATGTAATAGAAAATTTCTTATAAGCTTGCAAATAGTGACACTATGAAATTTGAACTTTCATAATCTCAGCAGTTTGTGAATATATATGAGGTCATATACAGGCTTAAGTAAATAAGAAAGATCATTACTATCATCTACTGATAACACATATACTTTAGTTTCCTGCAAAGACTCTAGACTCATATATGTTTGTCTCCGAGGGTCTGTCAAACGTTCAGCAGTAGGTACAAATGTAGACACATGACTGACAATGCCAAAGACAATTCTGCATGGCATAGCTGTTTTATTGCTATGGCCACTGTCAAAGGCTGAGAGTCATCAGATCTAGAACCCTCTGTCATTTAATTGCCTCTGGTTTGAGATGAGCAGTTTATCCTTTAATGACGGTTCCAACTCTGCCAGTCCTAGAAGGGGTTCTTGCTGCTCACTGGGTGTGGGGCACACGGTCACTGCTTCATGCTACCCAAATCCAGCATCTTCTTTCTAATGTTTGTCTCCACGCTGCCAGAAAAGCAGCCACTCTCATTCCACCTTTTGGTGTAGCATGCACTGGTATAACGTGGTTCCACTTCAGAGTCTGGTAGTTTCTTCTGTGGCTGGGCAGAGATGTTCTCTTTCATTTGTTTCTTGAGCCCATGGGATTTCAAAGCCTGTGCAGATCATGAAGGAGTAAGAGAAAAGTCCTCTCTTCTTCGTGAGATCTGAGCATAGTTTCTTGGGCGCTGGTGTGTGACAGAGTTCCATAAACCTGCCCCTTATGCTAGGAAGAGAGAAGCCTAAAAATATACTTTAACATTACACCGTGAGGAAGCCTTAAGCTATACTTCAAGGCTTCTCTCTCTGGTATATAGATATGCATGCAAGTGCATGTCCCAGCATCAGACTTATACACGAGCCGTTGTATGGTACTGAGAATCTCTATTCCCTTCTGACAACTAAGTTCTTATAACTAGCTCAAACTCAGGATTCCAAAATTCCTGTTACCTCAAGAGTAGGTCTCTCCTCAGAGGATTCTCACTTTCCATGCAAATAGATGTTTTTCAGTTTCGTCTCATTAATAATCCCCAAAATGATCAGTTATGCCTGAATGTCCAGGTGTAATCACAATAGAGATACACCCTGTAAGGCAGGATAAAGGATGGTGGTAATCCTTTTGGCAGAAGCTGTGATGTTTGGAGATGATTACTAGAGTATTTAAATTGCCCATTATATATCTTAGAAATTATATATGAAGCTACAAGGAAAACAGAAAAGATTTCATTCTATGGAAAAATCAAGTAACAAAAAGATTGGCTGTATAAAAGTAAGCATAGACTTACTTTTTCCCCATTCTAGAATATCTGCAATGCTTTGTAATTACTTTCTAAAGATAGTACTAATAGAGGAAAGAAGGACCTGTCTCCTACCCTTTGTAATTCTTGTAATACGCTCACTGTTCGGGAAGATTATCTTGGAACCAGTGACTCTCCACACCATGTGTGAATGAATCATGGCACTAGGTAGGAATGTGATCTTCAGTTAAGTGATTTTCCTACTGTTAAATTTGAACATACTGCATCCTACCCACACTTTGTTTAAGTCAGTACAGCTTGTATTCATTACTGGGAGGTTTTATGAGTGAAATTTTTTGTTTGGATTCATCCAGAACATATAATTCATACGCAAGATTATTATTTTTGCAGGTACACTGTTGGCCTTTTTTGACATACACACATCGAGAGGTTTTAGGTTAGACACAAACAAGGCACTTGACCTCATAAAGTTCACAGATGTGTCAAAAAGGAAATGGAAATTAGACAATGTATTCTTGTTTCTCTCTGGGATGTATTGGGTAGGGCACATTACTTCCTGGATACACTGATAATATCTTTCCACATTTTATGCAATGAAGTGTGACCAATATCCTACTTTCCTTAAAATTATTGCCACAGAGACTAGGTTCTTTCCCCCTCAATAAAACTGACTGGGGTTGACTGCTTTTTGTGGTCCTCTCTCCCGTCCCCTCCTTTATGACTGTGCCACTCTGCTTGAACTTGACATACGCTTGATATCTGCCCTCCTGTTACTGGCTTTTCTCTCCTCACTGCTTGCCACACAATTTCTGGGCTAAGATGATAAACTGAGCATGTATGCGCTAATATAAGGAATTACTGTGGAGAAAAGGCATAAATGGCATGTTCCTTACCATAGTCATTTGGGCTGTTCACAGATATTCTTGTTCATTTCTCCTTCCCAGTCAACAGAAAGATTGCATGTACCTGCCCTTTTAGTAGTTAGGAATGGCCATATTGTTTTACTTTGTCCGACAATAGGTGAATGAAGATAATATTGGTCATTTCTGGACAGAAAGTTAAACAAGATATTTGTTTTGTTATATTTCTTTTTTTTGTCGTTTTGGTCTCAGCCACACGAGAATATGTGTTGAGATGGAGATTTAATCACCTGGAGCATGAATGACTATGATGAGCAGAGTCTGCATGCTAACCTTCAAGGCACGGACAAGGAGAATGAAAAATAAACTTGTGTTTTGAAAAGCTGCTGAGATTTGGGTGTGCTTGTTAGTGCAGTACCACCTAGCATAGCCTGACTAGTATACTCATTAATGCAAATTATAAAGCTAGTTTCTCGGCATACAATCTCATTTAATTTCTAATTGGTTATTGAGATCTTCTGTATATAATGAACAGCACTAGGTATTTACTTGAGATGCAAGTATAAAAATGAGCAACATTCAGTCTTTGCTGTCAAGATGCTCAGAATTTATTCTCTTAGGAAGTTTATGTTTACTAGCATGGTACATGTCAGGTTATTCTGCACAATTTTATTCTGCATGGATAAAAATCATTGAGGGGTAGAGTATCCATTTGTGAGTCTGTATGTGGTGGGGGGGAAGTGAGATTTTTTTTAGGTACCAATTCCCTAGGTGCAAACCATAGTACATGCAAATTCAAATGGTCCCATATCCAAGGTACACAAACCAAAAAAGCAAGGTGGGAAGTAGTAGAAGATATTACTCAGGATTAGACATCTACCTAGGCACAATGATACCATCAGAGAATGTCAAGAGAAGAAATAAAACTTAGGATACACAGATGAGCCTCTTGGTTGCTTCAACCTACAATACTAGAGTTTAATGCAAACATAAATATAAAAAGGGATCTGGATGAGAACAAGAGATCCAGAAAGAAGGTAACTAGAAGCATCTGCCGTATAAACAGTAAGGATTAGGTAGAAAAGTTGCAGCCCAAACTCACAGAAATACTCTGGGTAAGAGGAGAACACAGGCCCAAGTGGAGAGCGGGCATCCAACCAAATTGCCACAGCAAGGGACGCTGATGTAAAAAATGGATCTTCTATCCTGGTACCGCCATTTTCTTGTTATGCAAACTTGAGCCTACATAGCTTCTTTGTGCCTTAATTCCTTAAAGTGTACAATAAGAATAATTTAATTCAGAGTCTCATAATGTGAGCATTAAATGAGGTAATCTCTATAAAGTATATATGATAGTGGCTGGCGTATAATAAATGCTTAGCAAAAATGAGCCATTATTTTTATTATGGATACCATTATGTGATCATTCCTTCTTTGGAGTTCCAAGTAGTGGGTGTATTGGTTCACAAAATGTGGGTGATTACATTAAAAACAGCATGTAAAATAGTACCAAAGCCAGGCTGATTTGGCTGAGCCAATGTGAAATGTTAAGCCTAGTAATTAAGGAAGTATTTTTTATTTGCTTTGGTGCCTAGTTTCATAATCTTGGTTATATGAAAGTATATATTTGGCTTTCATGCGAGGACTTCAGCAATTCTAAGAGGAAAGGAAACCTTTTAGTAAAGTCATTGCCAGAAGTTACGTTTCTGATTTGTATTCCTTATTTAATCCATTATGATTTTTTTGTGCTTATCCAGTGCAATTTGGTTAATATTCTTTCTCCTTCTTCCATTTACTTCCAAAAATGCATTGGCCATTAAACCCATTTTGTAAACGTGATACATTAATATGGGTTTCCTTCACATTTTTATGAGGCTGACACTAGCAAATACTAAGAGGAGGTTGAAGCTGTCAGGGTTTTATGTGACTTTGATGACAGGTATTTTTAAGGCTTCCTTTCTGCTATATGATTTGAGGAGTGGTACCTCTTTTTTTTTTTACAATGTAGAAAATACATTTTCTATAATGTCAAGAAAGCCAGTTGGTGATTAGAAATATTAAGCAGACACCTTGGCTCTAAGAAACGCAAACATAAGAAAAATGAATTGTACAATTTAGATTTAGCCAAGGGCATTTCAAGGCTCAAGGCTGTTTTTCTCAATGAATAGTGGAGTAATAAATACTTTGTCTTCTCTTATAGCAAAACCAGGCTGGCCTCTAAGTCAGACATTCTGGTAAACAATGAAAATTATTTGAAAATATTCTTGGCTTTCTTAAGGACTGTGAAAAAGAAAATGACATCTAAATCTTTGCATACATTTCGTCTTAAGTCATACTACAGAAGACTATTATTTGGAGGAAGAAGGGGTTCTCGTAAAAGAAGCCAGATGGGTAGACAATTATTGAGATTGCATTGTGGCTAATTTGTGCAATAAGAAACAGAGTAATAGACAACAGTGACACTTAAATTTTTCAAAAGTATATTTCTCTTATGCCTATTATCTCTCTAAATATTAGGCATGCATTTTATTTACGTGCCTATTTAAAATTCTCATTTATTCCTCACCCCTCCCCCACTATTTTTTTAAAGATCCACTGAAATGTGTTGCATGCCTGTGAATTATACCCCAAGTGTGACAGACGATGACTATTTGGAGGATGCCAAGTTTCAGTTGCCCTGGCAACAATAACCAGGGGATGCTTCTCAGAACTTCTGCCTCCGCTCTTCCCCATCATTTTTCCTGTTTTGAGAGTTAGATAACATGGTTACCAGAATTAACAGAAACTGGTCTCCCCCTGGCATAATGAAAAGGAGAAAACTTAGACATGTCCACCTTTTTCTTACCATCAAGAGAAATTCTGCATATATCTGCAGTCAAGACTGACTAGAGAGGGATCCCGTAGAAGGGAAAGAGCTGCATGCTATCATACTAATAAATACTCAATGGCGAGAGAATTAAATGTCAGAGCTGCAATTGCAGACTGCTTTTGAGAAATAAAAAAAATCATTGTTGAATTTTCCACAAGTAAGCTAAAAGAACAGTACGTAAATTGCATTGCAAGATGCTATGTTCTGTGAGAGGAAATTTTTGGGCTGTTCTATTGAATCTGATATGGCAGATTTAATTTTTCTTTCTCAAATGAGGAAAACCTAATAAATGGGAATGTCGTCTAGATAGTGACATGGAAAACTTATTTTGATTACTTATGACTTATTGATATGTACATCTGCCACCATCCCAAATAAATATTCATACTAAACCAGAGAATGAAGTTTAAGGAAATTCATTTGCTAAGAGAAGCAAAGTAAATTTCTGTGAAGCAAATAAGTTTCATCTTCCATGATCCTCTCTTGTAAGGGCACTTTCTAAGGCCCTGTAACTAAATTTGCATTTGTAAATTTTTTTTTTTTTAAATGCTTACTCCCCCCCCTCACCATTATGTAAGCTTTAAACTCCACAAATTCTGGATCCACTCCTAAAAAGAAAAGGAGCATGAATGACTTGTGTGATCACTTATTGTTGCTATTATATTATGACATTCAGACTTCTAACCTTGTAGTTCTGTTTTGAATATTCATGTCTGTTTTATTTCCTCTCATTTTGGGGGATATAATAAATTCTCCATCAATTCCAGGCTTGTGCATATTTAAACAGCAATAACAAAAAATGTGCAGTTTGCATGCATCATTGTACTTTCAAAGCCATTTAATAAAATTATAGGTAGGAAATGAAATGGCAGATAATAGAAAATAAACAGGACAGATCCAGACATTTTAACATAGTGCATTTTTTTGCTAGCATGGTTTTCTAGAGTCTAGTCTATGTGATTTCCAAAGAACACATCAGATTTCCGACTTTTTTGGATAATCTTAACAATAAATTTAATTAAATAGATGTTTAATGCAGGTTCCTTTAGAACACCTTTTCCATAATCTTTTAATAAGTAGTGTTCATCACATATATGTCAATAATATTCAAAGGATATGGAAAACAATCCTTTGGGGATTTACATAAAATAAATTGAGTTTTACAAATAAGATGCTAGAAATCTTTAGTAATTATTTAAATCCAGTGCTTTGTGCTTACTCTGGAAAAGTTTTGAAAGGTATAATAAAACTTAAGTCTTTGTTCTTCTACTAAGTATTTTATCACAATTTATGTTTTCTATAAAAATAGATACATCCATTAAACTGCATTTTCTGGGTTCGAGGTCTTTATTTTAATTTTATTTCTCAAGAGCGCAGTGGCTTGAACCCGGTAGTTCCTGATATATATATTACTTCAGTTGAATCTGACATAATAAAGTTTTCAAAAACTTTGCGCTCAAACCCTACAGCTTATAGAGATGGTAATGAGAATCCCATAATAGATATTACTGGAAATTTTTATCTTTACCAAAATATTTAAATGATTTAAAGGGAATATATTCACATAATTCAAAATTTAAAAGGAACAAAAGGAAATATGTATATTGAAAAAAACTCACTCCACTTTCAGAGATATTTTAAGCATATACAAATATAAGTGCTCACATTCTTTTTTTTTTTTTTTTTTTTTTGAGACGGAGTCTCGCTCTGTCGCCCAGGCTGGAGTGCAGTGGCGCAATCTCGGCTCACTGCAAGCTCTGCCTCCCGGGTTCACGCCATTCTCCTGCCTCAGCCTCTCCCAGTAGCTGGGACTACAGGCGCCCGCCACCACGCCCGGCTAATTTTTTTGTATTTTTAGTAGAGACGGGGTTTCACCGTGGTCTCGATCTCCTGACCTCGTGATCCGCCCGCCTTGGCCTCCCAAAGTGCTGGGATTACAAGCGTGAGCCACCGCGCCCGGCCTCGCATTCTTTTTAACATACAAATACGGAAGCTTAATTTTTTTTCCTCAACACTATCTTGTAGATAGGCCCATATCTGCAAACAAACAAATGAACAAAAAGCTATGTTCACATTCTGCGTTGTGGCTACATTGTATTTTATTTTATCTTTGTAGTATAATGTATGAAAGTGACCATTTATTGATGCATGTTTAGATATTTTTCCCATCTTCTCTCACTAAAAACACAATTGCAGTGAATAATCCTGTACATGCCACTCTTGTACAAATAAGAAGAAATTTAATAGGTCATATTCCTATTTCTGATTAAGGACAAAAGTTGTATATTTTTATATATTGATAGATACTACCAAATTGCCTTCCACACAGGATAAATTCATTTATATTCACAATCAGAATGCCCTTTTCCTTCATTCTTACTTACAGAATGTGCTATCAAACTTTTCAATTTTTATCAGATAGGTGAAAAATTTTGTCACTGTAGTTTCAATTAATGTTTTTCTATTTTTGAAGTTGAAGCTTTAAAAAATATGTTTAATGACATTTACATATATTTTTGCTGCAGCATAACTTTGTTGATATCTTCTTCCTTGCATTCAATACACTGTTCAATTAATTTTTTTTCTTGTGTCCTTGGTCATCATTTTTCTCTTCTGTTACTGTGTAGGATTCTTAAAGGTCAGTACTTGGCTGTCCAGTTCATCACTGACTCACCAGCCCCCATAGTTCATCTCTGACTCACCAGCTCCCAGCACAGCAGTGTCCATAGTAGGCATTCAGCAAATATTTTTTGAACAAATGACTTAGGCAGTGAGTCCACACTAGAGATCTCTGTCCTTGATTCTGAGCTCAATTACTTCTGAGTCTCCTAAAACATTTGGCTATTCTTCAAGATTTTTTTGAAAGCTTGGTAAGCTATTTGAAATGGAATTGAGAAGCACAATATTGAAGAGACTCATACCTAATATTTTAGAATATGATATCCTTGTGACTTCTCTAAGATATCTAAATTATAACCATAGTTGAGTTTTCCATGAGGAAGATGATTTTCTAATGGAAATTATTGGTTAACTGAAAGTTTTTCAGTACTGTCATAGAAAGAGAAGCAAAAATGTGTCTAGGAAGCGGGGAAAGAAGAAATACGTTTATTTATGGACTTCCATATTATACCTAGAGCACTACAAAACTTTTCTGTTAAATGGTACATAAATTTGCTACGCTGAGCTTTGTCACTGAATGAGAATGTACGGTTTTCAGGAAGGTAAATTACTGAAAAAAAACTCATTATCTATCAAGACATTGGGCTTCAATCATAAAATGAATAGTAATTTAAAACTTCTTCTTTCTACAGAGAGTATCATCCCCTGTGTAAATTCTTTCAGCAATTACAGATACATAGCAATTGTTAAAATTGCTAAGTAGATTTGTAGTGTATTTGAGTGACTAATGTCACAAAATGCATAAATATTACTACATTTTTAAGCAGAATTCAACAAATAGTGTTTAGGGTTTATTTTCCCCCTCATTTTAACATATTTAATTTAAATAAGGCCCAGAGCTTACCCTATAGCATGTATTTGAGTTGAGAGTGTAGCGAGCTCTGCCAATTATGTAAAAGTCTGATTTTATTCTGAGCAGAACCACACACTTGAAATGTTGTCACGTTATAACTGATTTCGGGATTTGCACTAAGGAAACCAGAGAAAAGAGGCTGGAGAGTTAGGTAGTTTGGGACAGAAGGGTCTCAGATTTCAGGGGAAGAGAAAAGGACCTTGGAATAAAAAAGGGACAGGCATAGCTGATACTCTCCAGGAGACATGCTACTTTATAATCAATTTTAAGGTTCTTTCCCCCTGCATTGTAATTTTTTAATGCAATCCTTAAAACTTTAAGTTAGTTTGTTAAACCAATGTGATATCAAGTAAGCTGCTGTAAGGAAGCCAATGTGTGGATGCATATCCATGTCTCGCAGGGGCAATTGACTAGACAGAACAGGCTCAGCAAAGAGAACCAATGATGGAATGGACTGAGACAATGCTGAAGAATCCCAGCTCTAGAGTCCAAACTGAGAAATGACAAATGACTTCCACCCCTCCAACACACACTCACTGTGGGACCTCAGAAACAGCAGAAATGAGGCCGGGCGTGGTGGCTCACGCTTGTAATCCCAGCACTTTGGGAGGCCGAGGCGGGCGGATCACGAGGTCAGGAGATCGAGACCACGGTGAAACCCTGTCTCTACTAAAAATACAAAAAATTAGCCGTGCGTGCGTGGTGGCGGGCGCCTGTAGTCCCAGCTACTGGGAGAGGCTGAGGCAGGAGAATGGCGTGAACCCGGGAGGCTGGAGCTTGCAGTGAGCTGAGATTGTGCCACTGCACTCCAGCCTGGGCGACAGAGCGAGACTCTGTCTCAAAAAAAAAAAGAAACAGCAGAAATGGGGTCTGGGTTTCTGTTCTTATCGGGGTGAGACTTAGGTATTTGTGAAATGGTACAGGATAAGTAAGGTCGGAAGACAGGAAAAGTTAGAGGCTAATCAAATGTGGCTTAACGATATAGACATTTGTTACAAGTCCTCAGTATAGTTTGAGAGTGTTTCTTGTCTCATATTTCAGTGCTTACATTATGAGCTTTCCCAAAGTTACTGATACATGTTCATGTGCATTAATATCTTCTCTCTAGCCAGATCACAAACTCCTTGAAAAACAGGAATTTTTACACATCATTCTTATCTCTCATAATATCTAACATGGTGCTGAGCCATATTATGGTGCTCAGCATATATTTATAAAATGGATACTTTATTGGACATTTATTTTAGGACTATATGGCCTATAATCTCAAAAGATTGTAATCACATGATATGGGATTTTAAATGTGTCTATAGTTTTTTTCTTTTTGGAATGTGGATTTTCACTTCATTTTGATTTTCTTTTCTTTCACTGCTATCTTTACTTTGAATGCCAATAGCACCTGATTTTCAGAGTTCCTTTTAAAGATCACCAAGATAACTCTGAAATAACTTCGTATTGTGGGCTACAATAAAATCAACAATAACTCACATCTCAAGTCTGTACTCATGTATTAGGCATAATTCATGAGTGCTTAAATACATACGTACCATGATTGTCCAGCTATTTATACAAACATAAAGCACAAACAAGATTTGAAGCTCTGAGCAGAACTGTGACCAGCTGATACTTAAAAAAAAAATCTTTAATATTTTCTTCCAAAGGATCTTGCTCTCAAAACTTTTATATAAAATTTAATTTTTTTCTTAGTACTGGATAGGCCTGCAGATTAACGTACATCAGGAACAGCAGTGAACAAATAATACATATTTCATTCCCTCAACGAAATGGGAAGAATTGAGGAAGGGAGGAGAGAAAAAGAAAGCAATTGGTGATTCAATCTTTGTGCACACAGTCTCTTCACTGATGGGAGTGCTGGGTTTGACCCGAAATCCTGCCTGCTGCGGTCTATGAGATGAGAGAACAAACCACACGAAGATGGGCATGCTATTTGCTTTTCCAGTCATCTTCAAGAATAATACAGGCGGCACCACTTCTAACCAGGCTGGGCATTTCTGGTGGCTACATTATCATTTTGACTAGCGAGTTCTCAGGGTTAGTAACTGAAAAAAGCTATACTCAAAAAAAAATTTTTTTTAATTATAAACATGGGTTGGGGGTGGCTAATGCTTGGTTGTTCCCTCTGCTGTTGCTTCTGCTTATTCCCAGCACATTTCCTAAGACTCTGCAACTGACGCTCAGCAGACTTCTAGTTTTTGTTCAGGTCTGGTTTTGATCTGTAGTGTTCAGGGATGAGCAATTCCTTTCAAGTTATTTGCAAACCTTGTCAAAGCCTGATTGCAGCATGACATTGATGACAGACTGATTATTACTTGTCTCAAAAAGCAGTGTAAGATCATATTGGCTTTCATGCAAACATCCAGCTTGTCATTAGTGTGCAGTGCAAATGGCAGCGGTTTCATACCGGAATCCTGGAAGCCGAGGCAAAAGAAGGAGTCTCTGCTTCTACTGGCCCTGGAAGGACTTCAATAACATTTTAGGGATAATTTTTGTCAAGTTAAATTTCCACGGAACTAAGATAAACGGTCTTGCTTTGAAATTTCATTGGTTATCTTGAGAGACATTTATTCCAGTTGGTTAGGCAGAAAAAAAATTAAAAGACATAAAATACTATTAAAATATAAATAACTCATTTTCCGAATAAAACAAATCTGCTAAAGCTTAGAAGTGAGTTCAGTGGCAAAGCTCTGCTTACTTTGAAACTCTAAGAGCCAGATTCAACTAGATGAATAAATTAGCTACTTGGGATGTGAGTTAGACCTTGCAGTCGTACTTGTCCTTTTCAAATCTCAGGAACTTAATTGCGTTAAAGCAGCGTATGTATTCTGTAATACCGTCCATGAATTAAAAACTCTATAATTTCAATTTTATTTGAGAGTTGTAAGCTACCTGTCTACCTGATACTTAGGAAAAAGTTACTGGCTGGCAACTAGTGGTATCTATGGTAGGGATCTTGTAGTGCCTCCTCATCTGTTTCTTTTGCCATTTCCTGCTTCTGTTGGTAGAAACGTAAAGGAATAATCTCATTAGGCAAAAGTCCGATGAATCACAGAACTAACAACTAACTCAATTTCTTAAAGAAAACAAAATAAACAAGCAAACAAACTCTAAAAGGAGATGACTTGCTTAAAGTTAATTAGAACTTTTCACTGAAAAAAAAGGCATATGTACATGGAAAATAATAAGTCAACATATAAAAAATTACATGTCTATAAATTAGCAGCATGTGTTAAGAAAGAAATCAATAAATACTATTTACAAGAGCACGCATCAAAACCTCAAATACTTAAATAATAATTATGAGAGACACCCAAATCCTCTATGTTGTGCACAAGTAAACTGAGAAAAATTTTTAAAATCTAAATAAATGAATGAAGGCATATATGTTCCTGCATTAGAAGTCTCAATATCATAAAAATGAAAATTCTCCTTAAATTGATCCATAGATTCAGTGTTCTCTCAATCAAAGTAACGAAAACTATTTTTCTTTTTCCTTTTTTAAATTGGGGAGAGGTGATAGGCATGCTAATTCTAAAACATGTATGGAGCCTTTAATCCCAGCGCTTTGGGAGGCCGAGGTGGGTGGATCACTTGAGGTCAGAAGTTTGAGACCAGCCTGGCCAACAGGGTGAAATCCCATCTCTACTAAAGATACAAAAATTAGCTAGGCATGGTGGCAGGCGCTTGTAGTCCCAGCTACTCAGGAGGCTGAGGCAGGAGAATCGCTTGAACCCAGTAGACGGAAATTGCAGTGAGCCAAGATCATGCCACTGCACTCCAGCCTGGGCACCAGAGTGAAACTCAGCCTCAAAATAAATAAATAACTATAATAAATAAATAAATAAATAAATAAATAAATAAAACGTGTGGAAATGCCAAAGATCTAGAATAGCAAGGGGATCTTGAAAAAGAACAAATCTGGCTGAATTGCACAAACAAAGATCAAGTCTTATTATAAACATGCAGTAATTAAAACAGTGCAGTGTTAATGTAAAAATAAATAGGCCAGTAGAACAGAATAAGATATTCAGAAGCTAACCTACACATATAATCACCTGATTTATCACAAGGATGTCACAGCAACTCAGTGTGGAAAAAATGGTGGCTTTGCTAAATGGTTGCATCAATTGGGTATCTGTTTGAAAAATAAATTAATCTGTACCTTAACTTACACCATTTACAAAATTGAATTTGCAGTGGATTTTAGACGTACATGTGGAAGTCCAAAGAACAATAGTTCTCTAGGAGAAATCTTAGGAAAGTGCCTTCACAATATTAGGGTAGGAGGATTTCTAAATTGTTAAGTATTAAAGAAAAGATTAATAAACAAGGTAATTTAAGTTAGCTAATTCTGTTTACTAAAAGATAGCTTTAATAGTGTGAATAGTCAGACTACCGAGGTAATGGGAGAAAATAATTGAATAGTCATATATAGAGAGAAAATTGTCTAATACCTATATATATGTGTGTGTACTCACATGCAAGTTATATAAAAAATTCCAATGAATCAATGAGAAAAGGAATAATTTAAAAAATGGGCTGGGTGTAGAGGCTCATGCCTGTAATCCCAGCACCTTTGGAGGTCAAGGTGGAAGGACTGCTGGAGCCCAGGAGTTTGAGACAAGCTTGAGCAACATAGTGAGACCCCCATCTCTTTAAAAAATTTAAAAATCAGCTGGGCATGGTCGTGCACGCCTATCGTCCCAACTGTGTGGCAGGCTGAGGTAGGAGGATTGCTTAAGCCTAGAGCTTGAGGCTGCAGGGAGCCATGATAGTGCCACTGCACTACAGCCTGAGTGACAGAGCAAGATTGTATCTAAAAAATAAAAATAAACCAGATGCTTTAGCAGTCACTTAACCAAATAGGATAGCCAAAGGGCCAGTAGCCATAAGAAAATGTGGTTGGAATCATTAGTCATCAGTTAAATACAAATTAAAGCCCCAAATTAAATTCTTTTTAAAAAAAGGACACTATAAAGAAGAATGACTACAAATTTAAAGGTTAAATATGCTCAGTGTTAGTGAGAATATGAATTAAAGAGATTTCTCAAAAATTATACAAATTAACACTCCATAACCCAATAATCGCTTTGCTGGAAAAGTGTTTTGCAGTATTGACAAAAGCTAAATGTATACACAACCAATTCTACTCTGAGTTAGATACGTAATAGGAATGAGTGCTTATGGCAACAAAAAAAAGGTACATAAAATTTTTATAGTAACTTTATAATATCTTCAAACCGGAAGCAACCCAATTAGTCATCATATGCAGGAGAATAAATCAATACGTTATAATATATTTTTATAATGGAATATTTAGCAACAGTGAATAATAACAATTACTTACAGTGAGCACTGATAGCATCAAAGCACAAGTATTTGCCTGATAGAAGTGAGAGGTCAGTAAGAATAGTTCAAGGAAATTTTAGAATTTTCATTTTTCATTTATAGAGTAGAGAGCAAGTAGATACTTTCTAACATTAGTGGATACATAAAAAAGGACAAGGTGTAAAAATACTCTTTTTTATTTATTTTTTTTTTTTGAGATGGAGTCTCGCTCTGTCCCCCAGGCTGGAGTGCAGTGGCGCAGTCTCGGCTCACTGCAAGCTCCGCCTCCCGGGTTCACGCCATTCTCCTGCCTCAGCCTCTCCCAGTAGCTGGGACCACAGGCGCCCGTCACCACGCCCGGCTAATTTTTTGTATTTTTAGTACAGATGGGGTTTCACTGAAAAATACTCTTTACAGTCATGACTAGAAATGATTAAAAACAACTAAGTGGGAAATTTACTTCTATTTTCCTTATCTTTAAACAATATGTATTTTGCAAAATGTTTCACAATTAACATTTTAAAATTATAAAACATACTTCATATTTGAGATGACTGAATTAGAAGTGGAAGAACACCCATTTTGCTGATGTTGATATGTGTATAACAGGAAGGCCATTAAAAATATAGTGGAAGCCAAAACCTGGCCAAGTCAAGAATTCAGATAGGTCTTGACGGAAAGTATTCTCACCTACCAGCCTAAGTAAAGACCATTCCCTGGAATCTTACACCAACAAGCATATGCATTAGTCAGTGTGTGAGATTCGGTGGGGAGGACTTGGCAGAAAGACAAAAAAGAGTCTCCAAACTTCTTTGGAAAGTGTTTTGCCACTTATCCTAAAGCTATAATTCTGCCAACTGGAGTCAGTGGGCTATTATAAATTTATATATGCATTTAATCTGCCTGGAGAATTTTTTTACTTATATGGTACATCAACATTTCAAAACAACCTTTTAAGATACAGAATCTTCCAAGAGGAAGGTTCTTTATATGTGAGAGGCAGCTTTCCTTCTGAGGGACAGCAATGACTAGTTTGTTTGGGTACAAAACTGACAGTTGGGAAAGTCTTAAATATAATTCTGGCTTTTCTACTTCCTTAGGTTGGCCATACAGAATAAAAACGAACCTGTTAAGGAAGCAGAATTTTGGAGGAAGTACATACACATATTAGAGAAGCACTAGAAACTCTGCTGTAATAAGAGTTAGGGAATCCCTTGACCACTATCTGAGTTACCTTGTCTGATACGATCTGGATAGAAACTGTTGTCAAAATTAGCACATAGGCTTCGTGAGACTTAGTAAAGTGAAATGAAAACTTAAAAAGATTCTGTAGAAAAAATATATAATTCTGTTAAATTTCTTTTGCCTTTATAATCTGAAAAGAAATAACTTTAAAATATTGCAAGTGAGTAAATTTTTTAAAACAATTAATTAGATAATGTAATAAGCTGAAAGTGAAGTTCACATAGAAAACCCATTGTGTGGCATTCTGGAAGAGGAATCTTAGCCTTTGATAGGTCTGCTATATAGACACTTTACCCCATTACTATTTAGCCTACAACCTTAGGGCTGTCAGGCTGTCTCAGAGACATGGGGTCATTCATTGCTGGCTGAGGCACACTCTGCAAGTAGTATGACTGGTTCTTTATGAGGAAGTATTTGTAGCCTTTTTAGTTGAGCTTTCTGTAGAGGTAAAAATTCACCATAGAGTCTGAGAAAATTTTCCTCAAACTATATTTGGTGAAAAATGGAAATAAAACAAAAAGACCCAACAGGAAGCAATTGGGGGGTTAAACGAAGGATATGGTGAGTAGATAGAGGTGTAAGTGTAAAGATTTGCTTAGTAAGGAAACATTCTCTTTCAAATGGGCCATCTGAATTCTGGCTTAGTAATTGGTAAAATTATGAAATATATTAAAGAGTTTATTAGATTATTTGTTAGAGATTGAAGCTTCTCCAAAATAAAAGCATAATATTTTAAGATAAGATTAAGAAATCTAATATTTAGCAAAGTCCTTCAAGTAGACTAAGATGTTGGAATAGAAAATGAAAAATAACTGACAGAATCCCGTATGGTTTTATTAGTTTTAGGTTCATAACTTAGAAAAGGTATAGCTGTGATCGCTTCACAAATCCTAAAGTGAAACATCATAACTCAATTGAGGAAATGAGAGAATTTTTATACCAATTAAGCGAATTTTTATAACATAAAGAAGGAAAGTTAATGTGATGATTAAGCGTGTTGTAGGCCTACTCATACATGAATAATTCGAAGTTCTTTGTAATGGACGATTCACTGTGTCCACTGCAAGAGGATTCAGTAGAACATTGATACTAGGCTGGAAATATTACGTCTATTTGTGAGGTATTCCATGATGTAAAATTCCTTGGGCTATGTTTATGATTAGCTTTTTAAACTAATTTACATAGTGGAATTGCCCCTAAGCAAAATTTTCAATTTCTATCTTTTCATGACTCTCAGTCTTGCTGTGATCTAACTATTGAGCCTCAGACCATACATCAAACTACTTGCACCTGCCCTTAGATACCTCAGAGGAGTGACTTTAAACTCATGATGTCAGAACTGAACTCACATTTTATTTTAACTTTATCCTACTTATACATTCCCTATCTTGTCTCCCACACCACATTTCCTACTATATCCTGCCTGAACCTACATTCCCTTCTGTAACACAGGGGGGAAAAGTATTCTTCGCTGTAACAATTAAATGGAGAATTAAGGTTAAACACTTCATCGACTTTAAACCATTATGACAGTTAAACTCATTCTATGTGTATACACACACACATACACACATACATATACACAAATGCACACACAACTATACATGTACCAACATACATAGATACATAGTATGTTTCATGGAAGAAAAGCAACAAGAATACAATTAGCCTAAGCAAATTTCAAAAATACTGAGCATGAGAAAGCTCTCAAGGAAAATTCTAACTTGAGAAAAATGACAGAATGCTTTATAGGGTTTTAGCAGGAAAAGTAGGTCGAGCCTTGCTAGTTTCAGAGAATAGTTGGTCAAGGATGGTTCCAGAAGGGGTAAGAATTGTTCTTGAGGAGGAAGAGCTAAGGGTCAAGTTCGTCTGCAAGAGGGGGTAGTCAAGAACATCTAAGGGAAACAAAAACGTTTGAGACCACCTTGGAAAAGTTCCTCAGTTCTTCAAAGTCTTTCACAGATTCCAAAGGGAAAAAAAAAAAAAGAGTAACAAAAATAAAGGAATTCTGAATAACTTCTACACTAAAATACAATTAGCAAGGTCCAATCTTTTGCCTCTTTTTATTATATTTTATTTCAAGACTATTTGATATAAAATTTGGATTATAGCCCTTAATAACAAGGGTATATTTGTATTTACAGGAATATATATAAATTGTTTAAATAGATCTCTTTTACGTCAAAGAATCATGTTTATAAAACATTTCCATGTCCTTACTTTATTTCATTTTTGATTATACTTTTTATTATAGTTTTAACTACAAATAGCTCTGGTAGAAGTAACTTTTTGAAATGCACTGTAAGATTGTCATTACCATATTACAAAAACACCTTGAACACACCTCTAGTTGAATAAAGTTGGACTGATCAACTTTTTTTTTTTTATACTTTCATTTCTGGGATACATGTGCAGAACGTGCAGGTTTGTTACATAGGTATACACATGCCATGGTGGTTTGCTGCACCCTTCAACCTATCATCTACATTAGGTATTTCTCCTAATGCTATCCCTCCCCTAGCCTCCCATCCCCCAACAGGCCCTGGTGTGTAATGTTCCCCTCCCTGTGTCCGTGTGTTCTCATTGTTCACCTCCCAATTATGAGTGAGAACATGCGGTGTTTGATTTTCTGCTCCTGTGTTAGTTTGCTGAGAATGATGGTTTCCAGCTTCATCCATGTCCCTGGAAAGGACATGAACTCATCCTTTTTTATGGCTGCATAGTATTCTGAGGTGTATATGTGCCACATTTTCTTTATCCAGTCTATCATTGATGGGCATTTGAGTTGGTTCCAAGCCCTTGCTATTGTGAACAGTGCTGCAATAAACATACGTGTGCATGTGTCTTTACAGTAGAATGATCTATAATCCTTTGGGTATATACCCAGTAATGGGATTGCTGGGTCAAGTGGTGTTTCTGGTTGTAGATCCTTGAGGAATCGCCACACTGTCTTCCACATGGTTGAACTAATTTACACTCCCACCAACAGTGTAAAACCATTCCTATTTCTCCACGTCCTCTCCAGCATCTGTTGTTTCCTGACTTTTTAATGATCGCCGTTCTAACTGGCATGAGATGGTATCTCATTGTGGTTTTGATTTGCATTTCTCTAATGACCAGTGATGATGAGCTGTTTTTCATATGTTTGTTGGCCGCATAAATGTCTTCTTTGAGAAGTGTCTGTTCATATCCTTCACCCACTTTTTGATGGGGTTGTTTTTTTCTTGTAAATTTGTTTAAATTTCTTGTATATTCTGGATATTAGCCCTTTGTCAGATGGATAGAGTGCAAAAATTTTCTCCCATTCTGTAGGTTGCCTGTTCACTCCTATGATAGTTTTTTGTTTGTTTGTTTGTTTGTTTTTTGCTGTGCAGAAGCTCTTTAGTTCAATTCGATTCCATTTGTCAATGTTGGCTTTTGTTGCCATTGCTTTTAGTGTTTTAGTCATGAAGTCTTTCCCATGCCTAAGTCCTGAATGGTATTGCCTAGGTTTTCTTCTAGGGTTTTTAAAGTTTTAGGTCTTACATTTAAGTCTTTAATCTACCATGAGTTAATTTTTGTATAAGGTGTAAGGAAGGGTTCAGTTTCAGTTTTTTGCACATGGCTAGACAGTTTTTCCCAACACCATAAATAGGGAATCCTTTCCCCATTGCTTCTTTTTGTCAGGTTTGTCAAAGATCAGATGGTTGTAGATGTGTGGCATTATATCTGAGACCTCTGTTCTGTTTCATTGCTCTATATATCTGCCTTGGTAACAGTACCATGCTGTTTTGGTTACTGTAGCCTTATAGTATAGTCAAGTAGCATGAAGCCTCCAGCTTTGTTCTTTTTGCTTAGGATTGTCTTGGCTATACGGGGTCTTTTTGGTTCCATATGAAATTTAAAGTGTTTTCTTCTAATTCTGTGAAGAAAGTCAATGATAGCTTGCTGGGGATAACATTGAATCTATAAATTACCTTGGGCAGTATGGCCATTTTTGTGTTATTGATTCTCTTCCTATTCATGAGCACGGAATGTTTTTCCATTGGTTTGTGTCCTCTCTTATTTCCTTGAGCAATGGTTTGCATTTCTCCTTGAAGAGGTCCTTCACATTCCTTGTGAGTTGTATTACTAGGTATTTTTTTTCTCTTTGTAGCAGTTGTTAATGGGAGTTCACTCATGATTTGGCTCTTTGTTTGTCTATTACTGGTGTATAGGAATGCTTGTGATTTTTGCACATTGATTTTGTATCCCAAAATCAAATTCATCCCAAAATCAAATTTCTTATTTAATTCAGCAAATTTTTGCACATTGATTTTGTATCCCAAAATCAATGTGCAAAAATTTGCTGAATTAAATAAGAAATTTGCTGAAATTTCTTATCAGCTTAAGGAGATTTTGGGCTGAGACGATGGTGTTTTCTAAATATACAATCATGTCATCTGCAAACAGAAACAATTTGACTTCTTCTCTTCCTATCTGAATACTCTTTATTTCTTTCTCTCGCCTGATTGCCCTGGCCAGAACTTCCAATACTATGTTGACTGGTAGTGGTGAGAGAGGGTATCCTTATCTTGTGCAGGTTTTCAAAGGGAATACTTCCAGGTTTTGCACATTCAGTATGGTATTTGCCGTGGGTTTGTCATAAATAGCTTTTAAGATTTTGAGATATGTTTCATCAATACCTAGTTTATTGAGTGTTTTTAGCCTGAAGGAGTGTTGAATTTTATTGAAGACCTTTTTTTGCATTATTGAGATAATCATGTGATTTTTGTCATTGGTTCTGTTTATGTGATGGATTACATTTATCGATTTGTGTATGTTTAAACAGCCTTGTATCCCAGGGATGAAGCTAACTTGGTTGTGGTGGATAAACTTTTTGATGTGCTGCTGGATTAAGTTTACCAATATTTTATTGAGGATTTTCACATCGATGTTCATCAGGGATATTGGCCTAAAATTTTTGTTGTTGTTGTGTCTCTGCCAGGTTTTGGTTTCAGGATGATGCTGGCTTCATAAAATGAGTTAGGGAGGAGTCTCTCTTTTTCTATGGTTTGGTATGGTTTCAGAAGGAATGGTACCAGCTCCTCTTTGTACTTCTGGTAGAATTCAGCTGTGAATCCGTCTGGTCCTGTGCTTTTTTTGGTTGGTAGGTTATTAATTACCGCCTCAATTTCAGAACTTCTTATTTGTCTATTCAGGGATTCAACTTATTCCTGGTTTAGTCTTGGGAGGGTGTATGTGTCCAGGAATATATCCATTTCTTCTAGATTTTCTAGTTTATTTGTATAGAGGTGTTTATAGTATTCTCTGATGGTAGTTTGTATTTCTGTGGCATCAGTGGTGATATCCCCTTTATCATTTTTATAGTATCTATTTGATTCTTCTCTCATTTTTTCTTTATTAGTTTGGCCAGTAGTCTATTTTGTTGATCTTTTCTAAAAACCAGCTCCTGGATTCACTGATTTTTTGAAAGGCTTTTCTTGTCTCCATCTCCTTCAGTTCTGCTCTGATCTTAGTTTTTCTTGTCTTCTGCTACCTTTTGAATTTGTTTGCTCTTGCTTCTCTAGTTTTACTTGTGATGTTAGGATGTCGATTTTAGATCTTTCCCACTTTACCTTGTGGGCATTTAGTGCCATAAATTTCCCTCTAATCACTGCTTTAGCTGTGTTCCAGAGATTCTGGTACATTGTGTCTTCATTCTCGTTAGTTTCAAAGAACTTCTTTATTTCTCCCTTAATGTCGTTATTTATCCAGTAGTCATTCAAGAGCAGGTTGTTCAGTTTCCATGTAGTTGTGTGGTTTTGATTGAGTTTCCTTATCCTGAGTTCTAATTTGATTGCACTTTGATCTGAGAGACTGTTTGTTATGGTTTCTGTTTTTTTTTTTTTTTTTTTTTTTTTTGCATTTGCTGAGTAGTGTTTTACTTCCAATTATGTGGTCAATTTTAGAATAAGTGTGATGTGGTGCTGAGAAGAATGTATAGTCCGTTGTTTTGGGGTGGAGAGTTCTGTAAACATCTGTTAGTCCACTTGGTCCAGAGCTGAGTTCTACTCCTGAATATCCTTGTTAATTTTCTGTCTCGTTGATCTGTCTACTATTGACAGTGAGGTGTTAAAGTCTCCCACTATTATTGCGTGAGAGTATAAATCTCTTTTTAGGTCTCTAAGAACTTCCTTTATGAATCTGGGTGCTCCTGTATTGGGTGCATATGTATTTAGGATAGTGACGTCTTCTTATTGCATTGACCCATTTACCTCTATGTAATGCCCTTCTTTGTCTTTTTTGATCCTTGTTGGTTTAAAGTCTGTTTTATTAGGGACTAGGAATGCAACCCCTGCCTTTCTTTTTGCTTTCTATTTGCTTCCTCCATCCCTTTATTTTGAGTCTATGTGTGTCTTTGCACATCAGATGGGTCTTCTGGATACAGCACACCGATGGGGTCTTGACTGTTTATCCAATTTGCCAGTCTGTGTCTTTTAATTGGGGCATTTAGCCCATTTACATTTAAGGTTAATATTGTTATGTGTGAGTCTGATCCTGTCATTATGATGCTGGCTGGTTATTTTGTCCACTAGTTGATACAGTTTCTTCATAGTGTCTATGTTCTTTGCAATTTGATATGTTTTTGCAGTGGCTAGTCCTGGTTTTTCCTTTCCATATTTAGTGCTTCCTTCAGGAGCTCTTGTAAGGCAGGCCTGGTGGTGACAAAATCTCTCAGCATTTGCTTGTCTGTAAGGGATTTTATTTCTCCTTTGCTTATGAAGCTTAGTTTGGCTGGATATGAAATTCTGGGTTGAAAATTCTTTTCTTTAAGAATGTTGAATATTGGCCCCCACTCTCTTCTGGCTTGTAGGGTTTCTGCTGAGAGAGCCACTGTTAGTCTGATGGGGTTCCCTTTGTGGGTAACCCGACCTTTCTCTCTGGCTGCCCTTACCATTTTTTTCTTTCGTTTTCACCTTGGTGAATCTGACGATTATGTGTCTTGGGGTTGCTCTTCTCGAGGAGTATCTTTGTGGTGTTCTCTGTATTTTCTGAATTTAAATGTTGCCCTGTCTTGCTAGGTTGGGGAAGTTCTCCTGGTTAATATCCTGAGAAGTGTTTTCCAACTTGTTTCCATTCTCCCCATCACTTTCAGGTACACCAATCAAATGTAGGTTTAGTCTCGTCACATAGTCCCATATTTCTTGGAGGCTTTCTTCATTCCTTTTCATTCTTTTTTCTCTAATCTTGTCTTCACACTTCATTTCATTAAGTCGATCTTCAATCTCCGATATCCTTACTTCCACTTGATTGATTTGGCTATTGATATTTGTGTATGCTTCATGAAGTTCTCGTGCTGTGTTTTTCAGATCCATCAGGTCATTTGTGTTCTTCTCTAAACTAATTATTCTAGTTAGCAATTCATCTAACCTTTTTTCAAGGTTCTTAGCTTCCTTCCTTTGGGTTAGAACATGCTCCTTTAGCTTGAAGGAGTTTGTTATTACCCACCTTCTGAAGCCTACTTCTGTGAATTCGTCAAACTCATTCTCCATCCAGTTTTGTTCTCTTGCTGGTGAGGAGTTGTGATCCTTTGGAGGAGAAGAGGTGTTCTGGTTTTTGGAATTTTCAAACTTTTTGAACTGTTTTTTCCTCATGTTCGTGGATTTATCTGCTTTTGGTCTTTGAAGTTGGTGACCTTCAGATGGGGTTTCTGTGTGGAGGTCTTTTTTTGTTGATGTTTATGCTATTCCTTTCTATTTGTTAGTTTTTCTTTTGACAGTCAGGCCTCTCTGCTGCAGGTCTACTGGAGGTTGTTGGAGGTCCACTCCAGACCCTGTTTGCCTGGGTATCACCAATGGAGGCTGCAGAACAGCAAAGATTGCTGCCCGTTCCTTCCTCTGGAAGCCCCACCCTGCTTCAGCTCACCCTTCATGGGCTGTACCCATTGTCTAGCCAGTCCCAATGAGATAAGCTGGATACCTCAGTTGGAAATGCAGAAATCATCCGCCTTCTGTGTTGATCTCACTGGGAGCTGCAGACCAGAGCTGTTCCTATTCGGCCATCCTGCCAACCACCTCCCATAGCCTTATTTTAAATAGAGGTGCCAAGAGTAGCAACTTTAAGTGTATATGTGGCAGTGTATTTTTAGAGATGCTTCACTACTTGCTAACCAAAGTTCTGTGATAAATGATTGTACCTCTCATTCTAAATCCAAAGGAAGAAAAGGACAAGGGCATATGTGGTTACATTTTTTTTTTAAAAAAGACATCTGAAAGTTCTTACATGCTCTAACCTTCATTTAAAATGTATTTATATTGAGTATGAGTCAAACATTGAAGTGTTATGGAATTCATAGTAGCACAGTTGGTATATAATTGAGTTGGATGTCAAAATAGGTATCCAAACTAGACGAATATTATATATTACATTGAAACAATTGCAAGGAGAAAAACAAACACAAATAAAAGAAACCTCTTTGACAGCCAATACTGATACTGATATAAGAAGGAATTTCACCAAACACTGGGCTCTAGAATTGAATGAGACGTTAACATTTGAATAATAATAAAGAAATCATGAGCAAGTTAAAAATGTTGGCAGCTTAAATGTCTGATATAATAAATGGGGTTCTGTCTGACAGAAGGCTTGAGAGATGAAAAATAGGAGAAAGAAAATGTTTAATAGACATGCCATAGATTCTAAGTGAAATAAAATATTCTATTTAAGCAGAAGTTCTGGAATATTCATAGTGAAGGCAAGAAGAAAAAATGACCTAAGAGTAGATCCATGAAAAAAAAAAAGGAGTAGATGATGGTCTTCCATTAGTCTACTTTGCCTTTTATTTTATTTATTTTTTCTGTTTTGAGACAGGATCTCCTCCTGTCACCCAGGCTATAGTGCAATGGTGCAATCAGAGCTCACTGCAGCTTCCAACTCCTGGGCTCAAGAGATCCTCCTGTCCTGCCTCAGCCTCCCCAGCAGCTGGGACTACAGGTGTATGCCACCTCACCTGACTAATTTTTAAATTTTTTATGGAGATGAGGTCTCACTGTGTTGTCCAGGCTGGTCTTGAACCCCTGGCCTCAAGAAATCCTCCAGCATCAGCCCCCTAAAGTACTGGGATTACAGGCGTCAGCCACCACACCCAGCTCTGTTCTCTTTCTTCATCATCTCTCAGACCCTCTCTTCTAGTTACATTCTTCTCACAGTCTTCAGTTTTACATTAGTGGCCTCAGGCACAGCCTTTTGGAATGCCAACAGCCTTTGAAGATTTCTCTCTATCTGCTTCCCCTTGTAGCATTTCAGCAGGTGCATATTTTCCAACACATGAGATTGAAGTTTCTGTCAGGTGAGCAACATGAAAGCAAGAGCGATTTCTCTGTATCAAGAACTCTGAGTTAACAGAGGAGTCCATCACTCAGTTTCAGCAAGAATATTACAAAAATAGTGAGTTGTTTATTCTCAGCATATCATCTCAGGAGGCATGTAATAGGACTTTTTCCTATATTGGTGATAGTAACTTTGATGGAAACCTTGATTAAGATGGTTCAGGGGAGGCAAAATGTTACCTCTTGCCTCTTAAGGTTTTTCAGTGGGCCGAAGAATTAAACTGACATAAGACAGATTCACAGAGAAAAACATACAGATTTATCTTATAAAAGTTTTACATAACACTGGAGTCCTCATAAGAAAATGATGACCCAAAGAAGTAGCAAAACCTAAATGTTTTTATATTAGATTGAAAAAGAGGCAATTGTGGAAAAGTAACTAGACTACATGGGGTGGGGGAATGTTGCTAAAGGAAGATAAGAATTATTTTAACAAGGTCCGTTTGTACAGAACTCTCTCAGTCTCAACTCCATGTCCTTGATGATAAGAATGTTACTTTCCTTCTGTATAGGCAAGACATCTTCCATATGGGGGTTTTATCTCCTATTTTCAGGAAGAATAAAAGGAGGATCAGAGTGTCCTTCCTGCACCTGCTACTTATTTTTAAAGTCTCTTTAACTCAAAGGAATCCTTATACCAAAGTGGCATATTTTGGGTGGCATTATCTGCCACACTTCCATGGTATCTGTTAGGTTTCTCCATGGTAAAACTTGTTTTTCTCTTAGTAATTAATAAGCAATTGATGGGGACATTCTTTGACACTCTGAAATAGCCTCTTCTTCATCAAATTTTCACCCACTAATTTGAAATCCATTGATTATTAATGCTAGATTATTAACTCCATTATGGTGTTACATGTATTAGTTGGCATTTTCCTGTAAGAAAGAGCTTTCTTTCTTGTTTTCTTTCCATATGAACTCAGGGATGCTCATGTAACTCAGTGAATTATAAATGATTATCACTACTTTTTTTTTTTTTTTTAGCTCAAATGTCCAGATTTGGTCAGTGGGATGCCCTTTATATCTTTAAATCCTGGGTTGTCCTGATATGTTCAGCTCGTTTTGTGAGGATGTCCTTATTTTCTGGGCAAAAAGATGTCTCAGAAACCTTTTTCTTTTACTGAGATGTCCTAGAATTCAGCCATCCTTGCCACTTCAAGCTAAAGGGGACTAGGCTTTGGTAGATCTTCTCTGTCCCCTTCCTCCTTGACTTTATGCTGTGACTCAGCCAGGAGAATATAAGTCTGCCCTCTCTGCCTCCATCAGTATGAAATATTTCCATTCAATCTAGCAGATTCCTTAAAGACTCTGGAAGACTTTTGACAGCTTTCTTGAAGTTCTTAGAAGAGACAGACTTTAGTTGCTTCATGTTCTATCAGTCTCTGCCACAGAGAGTAAGGGTGAAGGAAGTGAGACAACCTCGATCACTGTGGCCATCCTACTAGTGCAAGCCAATTAGAATCCATCTGTGACTGTCTAGTAGATTATTTTGTTCAAGTAAGCATTGATTTTTGTTTTAAAGAAAGAAATGGTTGCATTCTTTAGCATTAAGGTCCAAGCAGGACACTGGATTCATCACAGGTGGTTCACATGAAAAGTTTTTAAAAAAGAAACAACAGATGGAGTGCGAACAGGGATAAGAAAGCAAACAAGAGTTGGTCAGACATCCAAAAACCAGCAACATTAGGAAGATGTGGCCGCTCCAAGGGCGAAAGGGGCACAGGAACGATGGAGTGATGGTGGGTCACTGGAAGGAGGACCATGGAAAAGGACTCTCTGATTAAAGCCTAACTGGAGAGGGACACAGTCACTGCCACAGTTGCAGCACCAAAGCAGCAAGGAAAAGGAGAGTAAGTGTTCCCACCCTATTTTGTTGGTGGGCTTGTGGGCCAAACCTAACTGAAGTCCAGCCTGCAGGAGAGCTGAGGACATGAATTCACAACAAATGCACAGAGAGACAAGACAAGGGAGGTAAAAGGGTTTGGTGGGTAATAAAATAAAGAGCTGGTACAAATGCCCACCACCGGGGTGGCCAATCTTTCAGTGCAATCTCTTTTCTAGCAAGGTTGTAGATGCTGAGTTTTCTATGCTCAGTGTCTGTCTCAAAAATACAGTTTTAATTTGGTTCAAAAGATTCTGCCATACACAAGTGGTATTATATTTATTTTATTAGGAAGAGCTTGTACCTCTCTTCTGCTCTGGAAAAATCCGATTTGTTATTCCACTGAGAGAAAGGATGTCAGGTGCATATTTGGGTAAGGCAGTCATAAACAAGTCTACAGTCAGCTCATACAATCTAACCCTGTTAGAGGCTATCAGTTAGGGTATTTTCAAGGGGACTGAAGTTTATTATGAGAGAACAAAGAAGCAAAAGTCATACTACATAATAAAAATGGAAATCAGCTTAAATTCTCAATTCTGTTTCCTGAGCCAATGAACATACAGCTCATGTTCTGCACATCTGTTTGCTGAGATGGATCTATAGTTATGTTAGAGTAAACTAAAATAAACCCCACATAGGTTTCTAAGGTCATCCTCAAAACTGAAAACATGTATCTTGGTCTTTTCGTGGGCAGATTTAGGGGATGTTCAACTTGGGGTTTTTGTGCAGGTTGTGATTTTCTCATTTTTATAAGAACTATAAAATCACAGTGTTTTCCCATTATATTTTCCTTTTTAAGCTTGGCTAGCAAACTGTACTGATCTGATGCGAATTTTACATCCATGAGATATCTAAGGCCAAATGTCTGCATTTTCGAAAATTTAGTTATAAAGAAAAGAAGTACTTATTAAAAAAAACCTGCTACCGATAGAAATGTTTTTATTACATATATTTTCATCCAATTATGAGCCAAAGCAGCTTTCTGTTTTCTGATTCTTTTTCTTTTCCTGAACGATTTTGCTGCTGTGTTTATAGCCTGGTACTGCAGCATTATGCTAGCACAGGGAGACGAGGAAGCAGACGTGACCAGACACAAAGGTGATAAAGGCTCATCTCATTTCAATGTTCAACCAGAGTGGAATGCAAATAGCAAGCAGTGCATGACAAAAAGTAAATTAGATCTTTAAAATCCTTTTTAAAGAATAATCTTAGATGGTATTGGCAGCTCAGGTAAGGCTTTTCTATGAAAATAGGATTTTTAGCTCAGCAAAATCCCCTTAAAAGCCAGATAAGAGGTAATATAACTTTGTCTCTTCACTATAAATGGCATTTCTTCCTTTTCCACACTGCCTTTTAAGCACACAAACACATATACACACCTGTGTTTCTCTGCTTGCTTCTCCTTTTTATATTGTTTCATTATACATTCTCATAGCAAGTAATTTTGCATACCTACTATTTTTAGACACTGGTGGAAGTTCAAAGGTCAACAAGATACAAAATGTAGTCTCTGGGTGAACACAAGTTGCCTGGGGAAGCCATCCTAGAGGTGAAATAATGATCCAGTACAGTATTGCAAAGTGCTTGAATACAGATACAAATACAGTGCTTGGAGCACCAGGAAGAAAGTAATTAGCTCTGAATTTTGGAATTGAAGAGTGTGTCCAAAAAACATACTTCAGAACCAGATTATGTATGAAAGATCAAATGGAAGGAATTAGAGAAAGAAATACATTCCAGGCAGAAGAAACACATTGTTTAAATACACCATGATAAAGTTCATTCAAATTTGCATCAATTTTGTTAATTTCCAGATGATATCATACCTTAAAGAGTGTATAAAGACTAGCCGTTTATATTCTCTTGAGTTGGAGACTAACATTGAGACTAACTAATATTGTGGTAGACGCATGTTTGAATTTTGTCCCAGCCTTGAATCAGTTGGCAGCTAAGAATTTTAGTGTTCTAATATCTGAAATAATGAAAAGACTACTTTGTCAGGAGGCTCATTTTGCATTCACTAAATGGCACAGCTTGTAGAAGTGCAGGACACCTGAAAGGCCCTTGAAAGCTAACTTATTATTTATAAATGAAGTTGTAGCTTGGTGTAATGTGATTAGCACAGGCTTCAGAATCAAATCACCTTGGATTTAAATGTTTCTTGCACTTATTGGCTGAATCACCTAGGCAAGTTAACTAACTCCTCTGAATGTCAGTATTTCCATCTGTAAGATGAACACAGTGGGGCTCAGTAGCACTGCTGGCAAGACTGAAAATACTGAATGAAGATCAGGCTGCTAGCACACAATCTAGCCCATATCAGCTACTCAATTAATGAGTAATGAGAAAATAATAGAGAAAAGAAAATTTATCCTAAATCATGAGGCAGGGAATGGGGGCAATATTACACTTATATGAGAAATGATATTCCACTTTTTAAGGAATCCACATCGCCCTGCTGACTTTCTAAAATAATAGTTTGCAGCTCCCAACTCTTCTGAGATGGCATTAACATCTGTCTTTTGCATTTCACGGTTTGTTAGGAAGCCAGTGGTGAGCAGTGTGATAAGTGCCAAATGGAGGGTAGACATAAAGAAAAAAGAGGTGGACAGGAAAGTGAGTTCTCATTTTTGCCATTCTAGAACCTTCTTCCTCTATTCTCACCTTCAACAGAACAGGTTTCTGACATAGGGATACAATTGTTATGGTATCGCTGGTTCTTCAACATTCATCTGAGATAGATTAAAATCAGGGTGAGAATTTTCTCTTCTGTTTTCTTCCTGGAGCAGGTTCCTTTGTCTCCTGCAACCACATTCAAGCTGAGCATGTCAGCAGCGGCAGAGGGAGATTTGTGATCTGAAGCTCAGGCTTAAAGTTGTTTACTGTTGAGTATATTCAAGCATCATTGCATTTTCTTCTCTCTTTAATATGTTACTGGCAGTCGGATGGCTTAAAGCATCTCTGTCCAAATGGAATCTTTTTTTGCTTTGTTCTCCCTTCCCTCTGCCTCAGACACATGGCCACCTGGCATATGCTGTGTGTTCTCTGTGCAGAGACTGCCAGCAAGCAAACAAAGCCCTTGTGGACTCACATGGGCACAGCAGCCACGGTGGCTGTGAATTCAGTCAAACCACTGGTCATTCGGTCACACATTCAGATCAAATGGTTTCTTTGACTGAATTAACTGTAGGAACAGTAGATCCTGTCATGTATAGACACATAAAAGAAGGGTAGTAATTCACAAGTTTCCTTTCAACACCCCACATCGCAGAAAGACAATTCCTTGACAACTTTGATATTTTGAAAATTCAAATTAGATAATTATTGGCCTAATGCTATCCAATTACTTTAGAATTTACAGAGAAAAGGGGGAGGGAACCAAAATAGTTGGTGGTTCCTATATTTCCTTAGAAATATCAAGGATTTTTAGAAAGGTTTGTAATAACCTATTCTAGGCATAACAAGGAAGTATTCAAGATTAGTATATCCCAGGAGGTAATTTCTCTATGTATTTAAATTATAATGAAAACCATTAGGAAAGAAAAAAGAAAAAATGTGCAAATAAAAGTAGCTAACAGAATTTTTTTAAAGTGGCAGCCAACATATTTTTGTATTCCTTTTTCTCAAGGCGATACTTTATACAGCACAGTTTATTTTCCACAAAGAGAAAACATAATAAAGAGGGCATAAAAGATTCAGTGTCTTAATTCCCTTGGTTTTCTAAATTTACATTTCATCATTTTGGGGGGAACTTTAAATACACAATTGTTGCTATTTTTGCTAAGAATAATTTGTTGGCAAACATGGTATGGCTCACTATGTTTAGCATAAAACAGTGTATATACTGTTACAATAAGAGGGTGCTTCCTCAAGCTGGCATATTTTTTTTTCCATGTGCAGTAAGATTAAACAGCAGGGGCTACTGAACTATAAGAACCCATTGAGCTATATGCTATAGTCCCAGGTCTTCAAAAGGCACAGTGTACAGATTTGATTGTTGACTACCCTTCATAAGATAAACCATAGACTGGTAAACTTAACATAAGCCATAGTCTTATGAACTATTCACCTGTAGTTAGATCCATTCAAAATTTGTTGATTAACTCAAATAAACCACACCCTCAATTGAGTGGTAGAGTTTCAAAACAGATAACGAAGGGCCCCAGTTTCAGTAAACTTATCTGGCTTATACAAGGGAAGCAAATTAATGGTACAAGGTAATAGAGAGGAGGTGCCAAATCAATGGGTTGTTTGACTGTTATCTCTCTCCCTTGTCTTTCCCCCTTTTCCTTACCAATTTCCTCTATCCAGGTACCAAATTATGCAGATTATGTCTCCTGTATTTACATAAAAACTCTAGCAGAATCATCTATTTATCTTTTAATATATCCATATTTCCTAGAGAAAAATAATTGTATGTGAACTTCCATATTTTTCCAAGCTAACTTTTCTACTTAATTTATTATAGTTCCCTTGCCTGATACAATATGTGTGTGTGAAGACAATTTTTCAGTATATTCATACTTTATTTCTTAGAGATAAGATATGAATTTTATACTTTTTAACTGGATATTCATGACCTCCAAGTATCTATTCTCTAAGGTAACTTTTCTACCTTATTTATTATAATTTTTTTCTTGCCCTTATTCTCTATTCAAACCAGTTCCTCATACACAGCAAATATTTTTTTGAACTTTCTGTTACTGATCATGCAATTCCCCAAGCTAAACGTTTTCTCCCTTCCATTTTTGTGTTTGCAAATTCTTTGCATTCTTCTATGATTGGCTCAAGCGCAACGTACACCATAAAGACTTTGCTGTTCTTCTCATCTTTATATACTCTCTCTCAACTCATATCTAACTATTATTAGGGATATGGCATTTTCCACATTCTGACTTGTCTTATTACTTTATAATTGTATTTTTAATTCAATAGTTATTGAGTATTTACTGTGTGTTCAGTATTGCACTAACAACTAAGGATATGAACACACACAAAAAAAAAACTCATTGTCTCTACCATCAAGAAGTTCACAAACTCATGGTGAGACAGACATGATAATAAATACAATATCATATTGAAAGGTGGTGAAAGCATAGAACAACCGATAGTATTATGTAGATAAAAGGCTATATTATTATCTGAGGCATTATGAAATATATTACAGGAAAAAGATGCTTGGACTGAGAATGAAGGATGAAAGAGTTCACAGTGAACCACACAGGGTACACAGTGGGATGGCACAAGACATTCCAGACGAATGGACACATGGCATGTGCTTAAATACATGTTTGAGGATAACTAAGTAGCTCAGAGTAGCTGGAACTTACATGGCATGGAGGGAAGTGATGAGGACTAAGATGGGAGAGACAGTCAAGAGTGAGATGGCAAAGACCTTACTTTCCAAATGAGAGTTTGGAGCTTAGCTTGTAGGTTATCAGTACAGAATATGATCAGATGTTTATATTAGAAATGTCATCTTGAAGAAGCTGTGGAATGAGGGGAACCAGTCAGACAATTATTGAGGGGAAAGGGAATGAGATTAATTTCTCAACTAAAACTTGGGTAGCAGGGATAGAAAGGTAATGGCAGAATAAAGAGTTAGCAAGGTTGCTAGGTATCTGTCTTTGCGGGGAGTGGGGGTAATATTACTAAAACAGGGCACATATGAGAAGGCATAGGTTTGGTACCAGTGGAATTGGGTGAGTTTAGTTTTCACCATTTATCCAGATGTTTGTGTAAATTTATTACTTCCATTCATAAGCTAATAGATCCTTCAGGACAAAATTTGTAGTTTTTTTCCATATATTTACACTGCACATAATCCAGAGTCTTGCACTTGAATGAGAAATGAGTAGACTTGGTAAAAAGTTATGTAGGTCTCAAAAACTATTCTTGTCTGCTTCTTTCTTTCTTTCTTTCTTTCTTTCTTTCTTTCTTTCTTTCTTTTTCTTTCTTTCTTTCTTTTTGAGAAGGAGTCTTACTCCGTTGCCTCTGGAGTAGCTGGGACTACAGGCACCCGCCACCACGCCCAGCTAATTTTTTTTTTTTTTTTGTATTTTTAGTAGAGATGGGGTTTCACCGTATTAGCCAGGAAGCTCTCAATCTCCTGACCCCGTAATCCGCCTGCCTCTGCCTCCCAAAGTGCTGAGATTACAGGCGTGAGCCACCGCGCCCAGCCTTGTCTGCTCGTTTTACAGGACCTCAAGTCCAAAACAAATCACCTCTCTCACTTCAGAGGCAAAAAGTGTCAAAGGATGTATTCTCTTCTGCCTTAGAGCTTTTTTTATGAAATTGGTGGCTGGCATGATGACATTCCAGACAAGCTGTGCTCTCTGACAATATGAAATCCGCAGAAGGCTTTTGCTAACTTAGGTGTCCTGTGAAATAAAAACAGCTGTTGGTGATCTGCAATGATTTTGCTAAGCTAGTTCATTAATTTCGGAATCCAAGATCCTAGGAAATATCGAGTGGTTTTAAGTGATAACAAATATTAATGTAGCAGTATCTCAAAGGTTGTATCACCTCTGATAATGCCAGAATATCTAAGTTTAAATTCAAAATGCTTTGAAAATATACATCATAAAGATTTCCCACATTAAAAAAATTTAAGTGACAAAACTAGAAAATTTTTTATTGAAATAATACTACTGCATCATAGAAGTAGAAAATAAGGAGTCAGTAGGAGTAGAACAAGCACAGTATGTATTTTTAGTTTGAGGTCCTCTTGGACCAATGTCATGATTAATTTATGAATCTAATATATTTAAGATTTTTAAACTCTTAGATTTTCTTGTGTTTGTTTCTGGTCTTCTTTGAAAAACGACTGATTTCACTTCTCATATCAACTCCTACCCAATTTTAATAGCACTGTAAAATAGCATTTTATTTTCAGTTATTTCTTAGGAGCAAAAACAATAGTTTTGGAACTGGTGGGATTTCAATTTCCCAAAAACAACTAATACAAATTATAATATTTTAAAGCATTTTTCTACAAAGCTGCTAATCCAAATAATGATATTTTCTAGTTCAATTTTATGACGTTTGAAAGATGAAAGCAAGATAAAAAATATATATAATTAAACAAATGGAGGCACTTTTTTTTAGTCAGTGAAAATCTTATATAATTTGAGGGAAGAAACAATAATTTGTTAAAGCATTATTGTAGTATTGCATTTAATAATATTATACTACATTATTATAGTTGGATATAATTGTAATAGGTTTTACAAAGGAAAATGCGGTAATTTAACACAATAAAAACAGTAGAGAAGATACATGTAAAATAACATTCAGATACACTTTATGTATCATTGATGTGCTTCATGCAAACACAAATTCTGTAATAGAAAATTAAGAAGTAAGACCAGTTTTGAATCAAGGATGTCAAAACAGGTGATATCCATGATGATTGAGGATAATTAGGACAGAATTCCTCTGAGTAGAGCCACCCAAACTTCTCTTGGCTCATAAAATAAAGCAGCTGTTTCAGACCTACAAAAAAGTGAGATGGAGTTTTATTGCCCTAACTGAATCTTGTTTGTGTTTACATGATCCTTCTCTGACTGAAAAAACAAACAAACAAAAAAAAACAGTTCAGTTCTGCCAGTCTGATTTTAGTGGTTTATACAGCTTCATAGGAGATACTGACTTTAAAAAAATCACAAAACACATACTTTCATGTATAGGGAACAAGGATGATGTCATCTTATAGAATTGGGACTATGTGAGACCATTTATTTAAGGAATGCTGATTCTGACTGCAGTGCAAGATATGAAAGAGATCTATCATTTCTTAGATGAGAAAAATCGTGGTTTCCAGGAAGTTCCTGTGGAAAACAAAAAGTACACTTAGATTAATGAAAGAAGAGATGTAGTAAGACACTACTAAAATGGCACACCAGCCAGGCATATTCTGTGTGTCCAGAGGATGTATGGAGATTGCACTGAATGTTGCAATCTTACTCTCCACAGCTTCATTCAATCTGCATTTTGAGACAAAGAGGCACAGTCATCCTTCCCTTCTTGTTAAGGGAAATATCTGGGTGTCAAATCCTCCTTGGATAGGAGAGCAAATAATACCACCATTATATTTTTGATTGTGCAAATATTTTCATTGTATAAATGTAGGTTCTAATGCTTGGGACATTGATTCACTTTGGAAAGGGCTGCTAACATAATGGACAGAAAAACTTAGCCTACTTTGCCTATTTTCTTCATTTGTTCATTTATATTAATGAGAGGGAATTATATTGTTCATTATATTAATGAGGGGGAGTTAGAATTCTTCGTCATCTAAGAGGGCTACATCTGCCCTGCCGCCTCATCTGTTTTCTCATATCATGGGCCAGTCAAAATAGAACCAGATTAGAGCACATACATGTACACAGTGCTGTAGTGTGTGTGGAAGTTACTGAGGAAGTAAGTGGTATCTTACTTTCTATAAGACGCAGAGATAGGACACAGAATGTAGGCACGTAACTGTAAGATTAACGTAAGTCATGTTAATCATGAATTGCTAGACAACAGAGAGGGAAGAAATATTTCACTCTCAGCTTTAATTGAGCTTAATCTTACAATGAACAGAAAATTTCCTGGGGTTTACCCAAATTCCATATTGCAATCTATACATGAAGAAAAGGTAACTTTTGTAGATTTATATTAAATACATATGTTAAAATATGTTCATGATTTTATTATTATTTCTATGATGTCTAAAATGACAGTTCAGGCCAGGTGCGGTGACTCACCTCTGTAATCCAGCACTTTGGGAAGCCGAGGTGTGCAGATCACTGGAGGTCAGGAGTTCAAGACCAGCCTGGCCAAATGGTGAAACCCCATCTCTACTAAAACTACTATATATATATATATACTCCACCCAGAAGTGGAGGTTGCAGTGAGCCAAGATCGTGCCATGGCACTTCAGTCTGGGCGGCAGAGCGAGATTCCGTCTCAAACAAACCAAACCAAACCAAACCAAACCAAAACAAAACAAAAAACAGATAAAACAATGGTTCAGTGTAAGTCTTTTAGGGAATTTTCCTGTCATCATTTGTTTTGAATGCCTTTGAAAGCATGCTGTTTCTTGAGTTTCCTAATATTGATCCTTTACGTGACTTGAATTATATAATTTTAGGATTGGGAAAACAGTTATCCATTATTCGTGTGTTTCAGGAAAGCAGAGGACGAAAGTGCTGATAAAAAGATGGAATAATAGCTGGACTCCAGAGCTATTTTCCTGGGCCACAGTTTGGTGAACACTGTATTAAATCATAGACCCACCGAATATTAAAGGAGGAAGAAAGTTGCAGATTGCCTAATCCAACCCCATCATTTTTACAGATCAGGAAACTAAGCTCAGGGGATTAAGTGGCTCATCTACAGTCACAAGCAATTTAGTAACTGAATCTGAACCAAAACCCGAATACTCTGTTTCATGGTTTAATTTATATCCCAAAATCATGCTCTCCCTCTAAATAGTATTTTTTAATTTTTTGTAAAGCCGCTATACTCACACGGTTAAAAATTTATAAAAGGTGGACAGCAAAAGGTTTACTTACTTTAGATCAAAAATTATAAAATGCAGCCAATCATCTTGTGATTTCAGGCAGAATGGAAGGTTGAGCAAGATGGTTCTAGAATGTCAGAAGCATGTTTTGGTTGCTTTTGGTTATGTATGAGAAGGTACTACAAAAAAAAAAAAGTGAGCTCAGAAAAGTGAGGGTCATTTCAATGTTAAGAGGCAAGAAGCATTATGTGTTTCCACTCGGTCTCTTGATCCTCTATCATCAGCATAAAATCATGCCTGGTTAGCTAGTTTCTATCTCCAAAGGAGTTACAGCCATATAAAGAAGACTTGGGGCCACAGACTTGCCTCCTGAGGCAGAGCTGCCTCAGCCAAACCGCAGATTCTTGAAAATTAGTTACGGTTTTAACTCCTGATTTTGTGCATTATTCTAACAATTAGGTAAAATATAAATGTGTAACATTGCAAATATATATTCTCTGTATTTGTATTTTATTGGTCAACTGTAAATGACCTTCTTTGACTCCAAGAGGAGACAATCAGAAAATTATTCTTCTTTCAGTCTTTTCCTACCTTCTCTTTCCTACTTTTTCTCTTATTATTTCTTCATTGTCAGAGAATATACCTTTGCCTTCTCTGACTTAACCATAATTGTCACATTTATTTTACAGTCAAACATATTCAAAGTTTTCTGCCAGTTCTTTTGTCATGTTTTTATCAATCTTTCCTAATGAGCTGAAGTCTCTTCCTCTAGTGTTTGTCTTAAGAAGGTCTCTTGGGAATAAATTCCCGGTTTCTTGCATATTTAAAACAATGATCTGTAACTTTATACTTGAGTGTGGCTCGTCTGCATACAAAATCCTGGGTTAATGCTTCCTATCCTTAAGTATCCTTTAGACGTTGTTCCACTGACTTCTGGTGTTGACAATTTCTGTAGAGAAATCAGAGGCTAGACTTATCTGTTTCCCACCCTACAAGTGTCTTAATATTTTGCCTGTCTATCTTTAATGTCCAACATTTTTGATAGACTATATCTTGGCCTGCTCTAGGTCAGTTTTCTATACCAGAAAGTGATCCTTTTTCTTATGGAAAAGTCAAGTCTTCTTTCATGAATTTTTTTTTTTTGGTGGCAAAATACACATAACATAAAGTTTACCATTTTAATCTTTTTTCAGTATACAGCTCAGTGACATTAAGTACATTCACATTGTTGTGCAATCATCAGTAGCATCGGTCTCAAGAATTTGTCATCTTCCCCAACTGAAACTCCATACCCACTAAACAATAACTCTTCATTTCCTCTTCCCCGTAGCGCCTGGCAACCACCATCCACCATTTTACTTTCTATGAATTTGATTCTTTTATTCCACGTAAGTGTAATCATACCATATTTGTCCTTTTGTGATTGTCCATGAATTTTTTTTTAATTATACCTTTCTATATAGTTTTCCATTATTTGGTTTTCTTATTTCGCTTCCTTCATCAGGGACTCCAATTATGCCTATACTACCTAATTTAAATAGCTAACATTTTAAGCTATTTTTGTCTTTATCTTTCATATTTTAGTTTCCTATTCTCCACCTCACTATATTTTTTATAGCAACAATTTTTCTTTGTGGTCTTCTTTCCCTATATTTTTGCAAAAATTTATATTATTTACTTTTTTTTTTTTTTTCTGAGGTAAGACAGATCAAAACTCAGCTCACGTCTTCCTTGACATCTCTTGCCTGAGTTCTCTATTTGTGTTTCTAGTCTAATGCCATGAAGGCTGTTGTTTAATGAGGTTGTTTTTCTCAATATATGCAGAGATATTTGTCACTAACTATCACAGGCACATGACAATGTTTTGACTCTGTCGTATGCATTGTGCTTCATTTTGTGTACTATCAGTGTATGGATGCAGTTCCAGTCCCTTTTGTATTACTCATCACTGAATGAGTTGAAATTTTCCTGGACAAGCTATTTGCAGGAGGTTTCTGTAGGGTTAGATATTCCAGAGGATCTTCTAGATTTCAAAGTCCAAATTTTCTTTCCTCTGCTGACAAATATATCTCTCGATTGTTTGTTGCTTTGTTGCTAAAATGTCTCTTCTGGGAGAGTTTTTGTGTAACCCTCTCACCTGTGTTCTCTTCATCCAAATGGCTTTGGATAGGGATGGGGGCAGACTTGTCATCAGCACTGCTCAGACCAGTTCCCACTTCCATTAATGCAAAAAAAGAGGCCGGGCGTGGTGGCTCACGCTTGTAATCCTAGCACTTTGGGAGGTCGAGGCGGGGGGATCACGAGGTCAGGAGAGCGAGACTACGGTGAAACCCCGTCTCTACTAAAAATACAAAAAAATTAGCCAGGCGTGGTGGCGGCCGCCTGTAGTCCCAGCTACTCGGAGAGGCTGAGGCAGGAGAATGGCGTGAACCCGGGAGGCGGAGCTTGCAGTGAGCCGAGATCGCGCCACTGCACTCCAGCCTGGGTGACAGAGCAAGACTCCGTCTCAAAAAAAAAACAAAAAGGGATATAATTTCACAATTCACAGTGAGCCACTCACCTTCAGGAAATATACTTTTGCTGATGCTTTCTGAAATATGCTGCCACTGATCAGTTTTATAACTCTCATATTATTTCCTGCAATTTCTTATATGTAACTCTTGCTCAATACACACATTTCAATTCTGCATTCTAGTTTTCCTGAAAATGCAGTTAGAGAGGTCTTTATTATCACTGCGACTTTTGCGTGATTTCTAGCAGAGGAAAAAGAAAGATGCTGACTTATGCAGGGAAATTCCCTTAATGGTTTTTTTTTCTGAGCTCCGAAAAGTAATATAGTTTCGAAGTGGGAAATAAATAATGCTCATGTTGTATTATACACTATTTGAGGTTAGGTTCTATGACATTATAAGCAGTGTGCTTCATGCATCACTTCGTATATTATCTTTATACTTATCTTTTTATTTATCTTTGTATCCCACAGAGTGCTTAGAACAGTATCTGTTGCATAAGAAAAGCTTAACCAACATTTGTTGGAATCTTGATGAATAGTGGATATTATATATCCAAACAATGGTGCAATTATTTTTTGCTCATCTTAGACAAACTATGAGAAATTCTCTACCTATCCAAGAATCTTTTGCCTATTCCATTAGCTCTACCTAATGAGTTAACACTTTACTCAGTTATTTCTACGTGATTATTGTTTAAATTGTAGGACAATGATTTTAAATATGACTGTTGATAGAGTACACATTTTGACAGTAGTGTTCCTATGGACTCTCTCCTCATAGACAGTAATTTGATATGTAGGATAAACAAAACAACAGTATAGGAAATGTTTTATATTTGGATTGGAGTGGCATAATCATTTATTTGAACATTTAAATTTGTCTGTTCCCTTTTACTTACGTCAATAGTTTATAGCAGTTCACATCATGGAAATGAGTTGATCAGTAAAGAAACTCTTTGATATTTTCTTAGTAGAGGACAGAGTATGACCTTTTAATAGACTTTTCCCCAGCAGAAGAATGTTTGTTTATTTTAATTTTTTAGGCTTGTTGCTCTATCTTTGTGTAACATTCAAACTGACATGATATTACAGAGGCAATTTGTGTAATTACAAAGAGTTTTCTAATCTCTGGATTTATACTGATATGTAATCTTCTCAAGATAAAATAAAAGCCCTTAGTTAGTATGCTGGCTAAGAAGATGTCAGTTTTCAATTACAATCCAGTATAGAGTAACCCTACTGAGCATGAATACTGCATTTTGTGTTAATTATCTTAATTTAATTGCTTTTCTTATTAATCTTAATACTTAACAAATGGGATCATATCTGCAATGAATTTTTTAAGAAGCTTTGCAGAGGCTTATCATTACTCACCCCCGAATTTCATTGTAAATATATGAAATATAAAAGTGTGTTACATTCTTCATCTTCATATTTAAAAAAATTTAATTCCCATTTTTTAAGAATAAAAATGTTTATTGGTAACACTAAAAACATAAATTCTTAAATATGATGTAACTGTTTATATTTGACATTGTAAATGTTCTAATAACAATAAATATTAAGACATTATTTGGGCCGGGAGCGGTGGCTCACGCCTGTAATCTCAGCACTTTAGGAGGCCAAGGTGGGCGGATCATGAGGTCAGGAGATCGAGACCATCCAGGCTAACACGGTGAAACCCCATCTCTACTAAATATACAAAAAATTAGCCCAGCGTGGTGGCGGGCACCTGTAGTCCCAGCTACTCGGGAGGCTGAGGTAGCAAAATGGTGTGAACCCGGGAGGTGGAACTTGCAGTGAGCAGAGATCACACCACTGCCTGGGTGACAGAGCGAGACTTCATCTCAAAAACAAAACAAAACAAAACAAAACAAAACAAAAGACATTATTTGATTTATCTTCATGTAAGAAAAAATACAGTATTTTCTCTCTCATACCCCATTTTGTCATGTGGAAAATATATATGTGCGTGTATATCTATATATATAGATATACACACACACTTATCTATATCATGTATGCCTGTATCTATATCTTATATATCTCTGTAGCTGTACCTATCTATACCTTACATGAGCTCAAAAAGTAATATAAAGTTTCAAATTGGGAAGTAAGTAGCCCACATGTTTTAACAGAAACTATTAGAGGACGTGTCCCATGACTTATTTTATATTTGTGTTCTACAAAATGCTTACCATAATATGTGTGTATGTGTATTTAAATTTAGTATTGATTGAAACTGTTCAAAATTGAAAACTGGGAGAATTGAAGTAAGACTATAAATCTAGATTAATATTATTAGGAACATGCTTTTTTAATTTTTGTGGATATGTAGTAGGTATATATATTTATGTAGTACATAAGATATTTTGATACAGGCATACAACGCATAACCGTCACATCAGGGTAAATAGAGTGTTCATGCCCTCAAGCATTTATCCTTTTTTTGTGTTACAAACAATCCAATTATATTTTCCGTTATTTTTTAAATGTATGTTAAATTATTGCTGACCGTAGTCACCCTGTAGTGCTATGAAATACTAGATCTTATTCACTCCATCCAACTATGTATTGTACCCATTCACCATTCCCCCCTTGCCCCTCCCTCCTGCTACCCTCCCAGCCTCTGGTAGCCATCACTGTCTTATCTCTGTGAGTTCAATTGTTTTAATTTTTAGCTCCCACAATAAGTTAGAACAGGCTAAGTTTTTCTTTCTGTGCCTGTCTTATTTCACGCAATATAATAACCTTCAGTTCTACCCATGTTGCTGCAAATGATAGGATCTCATTCTTTTTTTGGCTGAATAGTACTCCATTGTGCATACGTGTATTTTCTTTATTCATTCATATGTTGATGGGCACTTACGTTGCTTCCAAATCTTGGCTATTGTGAGTAGTGCTGCGATAAACATGGGACTGCAATCTCTTCAATGTACTGATTTCCTTTCTTTTGGGTATATACCTAGCGGTGGGATTGCTGGGTCATATGGTAGTTCAATTTTTAGTTCTTTGAGGAACCTCCAAACTGTTTTCCATAGTGCCTGTACTAATTTACATTCCCACCAACCCAACAGTGTATGTGGGTTCCCTTTCTCTACATCCTTGCCGGCATTCGTTATTGCCTGTCTTTTGGATATTAGCCATTTTAACTGCTGTGAGATGATATCTCATTGTAGTTTTAATTTGAATTTCTCTGATAAGCAATGATGTTGAGCACCTTTTTCTATATCTGTTTGCCATTTGCATGTCTTTTTTGAGAAATGTCTATTCACATCTTTTGCCCATTCTAAAATGAGATATTTTTCCCTAGTTGTTTAAGCCACTTATATATTCTAATAGTTAATGCCTTGTTAAATGGATAATTTGTAAATATTTTCTCCCATTCTGTGGGCAGTCTTTCCATTTTGTAGATTGGTTTCTTTGCTGTGCAGAAGCTTTTAATTTGATGTGATCCCATTTGTCCATTTTTGCTTTGGTTGCCTGTGCTTATGGAGTATAACTCAAGAAATCATTGCTCAGTCCAGGTTCCCCAATAATTTCTTGTAGGAGTTTCACAGTTTGAGATCTTATAGTTAAGTCTTTAATTCAGTTTGATTTGAGTTTTTGTATATGGTAAAATCTTCTTCTGCATAAAAATATTGTTTTCCTAGCACCTTTTATTGAAGAGGTTGTCCTTTTCCCAATGTATGTTCTTGGCACCTTTGTTGAAAATGAGTTAACTGTAGATGTATGGATCTGTTTCTAGGCACTTTATTGTGATCCATTGATGTATGTGTCTGTTTTTATACCAGTGCCATGCTGTTTAGGTTACTATAGCTCCACAGTATTATTTGAGGTAAGGTAATGTGATTCCTCCCGTTTTCTTTTTTTTTTTTTTTCTTAGGATAGCTTTGGCTGTTTTGGGTCTTTTGTGATTCCATATAAATTTTAGGATATTCTTTTTCTATTTCTGTGAAGAACTTTATTAGTATTTTGATAGGTATTGCAGTGAATCAGTAGATTACTTTAGGTAATGTGGAGATTTTAACAACATTGATTCTTCCAATCCATGAACGTGAACATGGAATATCTTTCCATTTTTTTGGTGTCCTCTTCAACTTCTTTTATCAGTGTTTTATAGTTTTCATTATAGAGATCTTTCACCTTTTTAGTTAATTCCTAGGTATTTAATTTTTTGTAGTTGTTGTAAATAGGAATACCTTCTTGATTTCTTTTTTAGAATCTTTGCTGTTGGCATGTAGAAATGCGACTGATTTTTGTATGTCAATTTTGTACACTGCACCTTTATGAATTTGTTTATCAATTCTAATATTTTTTGGTGGAGTCTTTTCATTTTTTTAAATATAAGATTATATCATCTGCAAACAAAGATAATTTGACTTCTTCCTTTCCAATTTGGATGTCCTTTATTTATTTCTCTTGTTTGATTTCTCTAGCTAGGACTTCCAGTAGTATTATGCTGAATAATAGTGGTGGGAGTGGAGAACCTTGTCATGTTCCAGATCTTAGAGGAAGGGCTTTGTTTTTCTCCATTCAGTGTGATACTAGCTGTGGGTCTGTCACATGTGGCTTTTATTGTGTTGAGGTATGTTCCTTCTGTATCCAGCGTTTTGAGGGTTTTTATCATGAAAGGATGTTGAATTTTATCAAATGCTTTTTTTGGCAACAATTAAAATGATCATATGGTTTTTGTCCTTCATTCTGTTAATATGATGCTTCATATCGATTGATTTGTGAATGCTGAAACTTCCTTGCATCCCAGGGATAAATATCACTAGGTCATGTCAAATGATCTTTTTAATGTGTTATTGAATTTGGTTTGCTATTTATTTTGTGGAGGATTTATGTATCCATGTTCATCAGGGATACTGGCCTGTGGTTTTATTTTTTCGTTGTGTCTTTGTCTGGTTTTGGTATCAGGTTAACACTGGTCTTACACAATGAGTTTGGAAGTATGCCCTCCTCCTCTCTTGTTTGGAATACTTTGAGTAGGATGGGTATTAGTTCTTCTTTAAATGTTTGGCAAAACTCAACAGTGAAGCCATAAGGTCTTTGGCTTTTCTTTGCTGGGAGACTTTTTATTATGGCTTTGATCTCGTTACTTGTTATTCATACATTGAGGTTTTGAATTTTTTTTTTTGAGACAGGATCTTACTCCATCATCCAGGCTGGAATGCAGTGGTATGATCACGGCTCACTGCAGCCTCAACCTCATGCTAAAGTGATCCTCCCACCTCAGCCTTCTGAGTAGCTGAGACCACCATAGGTGCATGCCACCAGGCCCAGCTAATTTTTTATGTTTATTTTTCATAGAGACAGGGTCTCTCCATGTTGCCCAGGCTGATCTCATGCTCTTGTGCTCAAGCAGTTTCTCCTGCCTTGACCTTCTGGGGTGTTAGGATTATAGGAGTAAGCCACCATGCCAGGTCTGAATTTCTTCTTGGTTCCTTAGGATCATTATTGATTACTGTGGTAGTCAGCCTCTAAAACGGCCTCCAATAATTTCTGCCTCAGATATTCTGATCCTTATATAATCCCCTCCCCTTGAGTGGGCTGAGCTTACAGACTCATTTTTAATGACTAGAATACTGCAGAGGTGATGGGATGGCACGTCCATGATACGATTTTAAAGAGGCCGTACCTTCCTTCTGCAGTGTCTCTTTCTCTCCTTACTCATGCTGGGGGAAGCAAGCTGCCATGTCGTTAGCAGCCCTGTGGAGAGCCCCCTGTAGCGTGGTGAATAATAAGTGCCTCAATTCAACAGGCTTCAAGGAACTAAAGCTGTCTGATTACCACTCAAAGAGCTTGGAAACAGATCTTTGAGCCCCAGTTGAGTTTTGAGATGTGACCTGTAGCTTGATGACAACCTCCTGATAGACTTTGAGCCTCAGGCTCCCATTTAAGTTGTGCCCAGATTCCTGGACCATGCAAACTATGAGATAACAAATGTTCCTTGTTTAAACTCACTACATTTTGGGAGTAATTTGTTATGCATCAGTAGATAACTAATATAATTACCAATAACCTAATCTCACTAAATCAGGGAATTCTTCTGACATAAATTTCTAAACTAGCTTTTCAAAGGCTAGCTTTTTAGAAACACGTGTTTATTCACAAATATAAAATAAAATGGGATAATCTAGTTCAAACATTCATAATCTTAAAATGTATTTTTAGATAAATGTTGGAATTTAATAAAATTCAGGGGAGAACCTACCGTTTAGCACTTGATATTATTACAAGCTATTTCAGAACGTGTATTTTTGCGTTTGCTGTAAAGCTGGTATTAAAACTGTAATAACGAAAGAGTTTACTTATGGCTTCAGCTGTATCTGTTTTTATTCAGCTGCATACCCATATATACATCGCTTCGTGAGTGCTTTAAAGTCATCTCAACTTACCTCGTTTATAACTAACTCCACCATTGTTTCCCAAACTCTCCCTCTTCTGCATTTCCTCTTCCTAGTGAATGGCCCCCTTATGCCTCCATTTCCATACTCCAAAAAAAGAGAAGTATTCTATGACAGATGCATACATTAAGTAGGGAAGAGTTAATATGCTGTAACAAATAGTCCCTAATTTGATATAGGTTAAATAAATAACACAAAAGCACATATCTTTTTTACATGGTTTCTAAACAAGTGGTTTCAGGTTGTCGAAGCAGCCAGCCCTGCTACCTTCAGCACACAATGTCCACTTTTGGGTTTAAGGCAGCTGCTCCACTGTTCATCATCTCTTAGTGGAAAAGGGGAAAAGGCGGGGAATAAAACATATGATCCAAGCAGTGGCATATATTACTGTTCACGTGCCACTGGCCAGAATTAGTCACTAGAACACATCAACTGCAAACAAGTTGTAATCTGAGAAATGTAATATCTAGGTGGTTGGCCATGAACCTGAATGGTCTAGCATGGTTTGGGGCTAAAATTATAGACCCTTGGGACAGACTTCTTGGGTTCAAATCCCTGTTCTACCACTTAACAACTGTGTGATCGCGAGCAAGTTATTTTTGCTTCTCGGTATACTAGGTCTTAGATCCTTCATATGGAAAATGTGCATAACCCCATATATTTGTAGGAAAAGTTTGTTTGTTTTGGTTTTGTTTTGTTTTGTTTTTGACAGAGTTTCACTCTTGTTACCCTAGCTGGAGCATAACAGCGTGATCTCGGCTCACCGCAAACTCCGCCTCTCAGGTTCAAGTGATTCTCCTGCCTCAGCCTCTCGGGTAGCTGGGATCACAGGCATGTGCCATCACGCCTGCTTAATTTTGTATTTTTAGTAGAGAAGGTGTTTCACCATGTTGCCCAGGCTGGTGTTGAACTCCTGACCTCAGGTGATCTACCTGCCTCGGCCTCCCACAGTGCTGAGATTATAGATGTGAGCCATCGCGCCTGGCCAGGAAAGTATTTATAAAGCATTTAGAACCGTGCTTGGTATACTTAAATGTTTTTAGGTTATAATGAATGTTTTTAAACAGGAGATAATGGTTATCGGTGAACAGGAAGCACTTAATTTTCAGTCCCTTTCATTTTTCATATTTAACCCATCAGCAAATTTTGTTGAGTTTACCTCTTAAACTGTCTCCATGTCTCACCCTGAATCCACCCTGGAGGAAGGAAAGGAAGGAAGGAGGGAGGGAGGGAAGGAAGGAAGGAAAGAAGGAAGGAAGGAAGGAAGGAAGGAAGGAAGGAAGGAAGGAAGGAAGGAAGGAAAGAAGGAAGGAAGGGAGGAAGGAAGGAAGGAAGGAAGGAAAAGAGAATACAAAACTCTACTATGACCTTTAAAACTCCATATACCTAGCTCCAGACTACACTTTGGGCTTCTCAATCCCCAGGCTTTCAGCACTCTAGCCCCAAATCCCTTGTTTAAGTTTATTTTGTAGACATACTGTGCTTCCTCCATTCACAAGTTCCTTACACACAGTCTTCTCTCTGCCTGAAATATACCCACCCCTCCTTTCCTCGTTTAATTGACGCCTATTCCTTTTTTTTGGATTTAAATTATTACATTGTATGTCAAGTCTTAGTAACTACCTAGATTACTAGGTCAGGTCCCCTTACTCTCAAAATAATGTGATCTTTCCTAGAAAGCACATATCAAAGTTTGTGATAATGCTAATTTATTGTTGAGGTTTTTTTTAAATTTGGTCTATTCTTCTATATTGTGAACTTGTTAAAGGTAATAAGTAGGTCTGTTTCATTGATATTGTTCAAAACTCTATCTCTACTTCATAGCACGTGTCTGGCACATAGTAGGCATTCAAGAAATACTTGTGATGGAAGACATGAATACCTACGAAGAAAATTACATTAGGTTATTAATGAAAGCTAATACAAATATGCTGCTAAGAACAGACTCAGGGGTATCTGTTAGTAGGTAAGAATCGGAATTATACCCTGAGACAACCTATGCATAATAATTAAAAAATGACTCAAAAATAACTTTATATTCAGAAATGTGCTATGACTTTTAAAATATTTCCCCAATAAGCAAATGATTCTGAATCAGTAGAAATTATAAAACATATACACGAATAAAACAACAGAATGTTTCTTTTTCCTTTATTGGCAAATGTATAAATACGATCAAGGGTAGAGAGTACAACGAACTCTATACACCCATCATCAACATCAATAATCACCAATGCTATGGCATACTCATTCTGTCTATCTACCCACTTTCCCTGGTGAAGTTTTCTAAAACAAATCCCCAAAAGAGCCATTTAATTTCTAAATATTTCAGTATGTTTCTTTGAAATACCAATAAGAATATTTTCTTACACAATCACAATGACATTATCTCACTTAAGAAAATTTCATATCCAGGCAATATGCAATACCTACTTCATATTCAGATTTTCTCTCTCATCTACATTTATTTTTACAGTTGTTTTATTCAACTGAGGATCCAAATAAAGTCTACTCATTGTACTTGTATTATGGAAATAGTAATGTGTTTAAAAAAGTGTATCTGTTCAATAATAGATCTCATAACTTATGTCTCTATACCAGATAGCTAAGAATATATACATATTTTCACTTGATTTTAGTAATCACAAGCATGACAAAGTAAAGACAACTACAAATTTTTTGAAATGCCTCCAGTTAAGTGGAAGCAGTGTCCTCTCCCGTTGAATATGCTTTGGAAAACTGAATACGGTAGAAATGATAGTGTGCCAATTTGGGGGCTCAGGACTTAAGAAACTAGAAGCTTCCAGCTTTGTTTCTTAGAAGATTCTCTTTGCAAACTCTAAGTTACCATGCAAGAAATCTGACTATGCTGAAAGCACAATTATGGAGAGGCCACAGATAGGTGCTCTAGTTAAGAGTCCCAGCAACACCCAGTGCTCCAGTCATCCCAACCAAGACATCAGATATGCGAGTGAAGCTGTCTTGGCCCCTCCAAATAAGCCCATATGCCAGCTGAATAGCACCTGGTGGTCTCAGTCAACACCATAGGTATCAGAAGAATTGCCCAACCGAGTCACTATATTCTTGACTTCCAGACTGTGAGGTATTATACAATGCTTGTTGTTTTAAGATGCAAAGTTTCGGGGTCATTTGTTAGGTAGCAATAGCTACCAAGAACCTAACAGAAAATATGCTTTTCTTAGAACTGCCTTAAAACTTCGAATTGTTCTTTACTAACAGTAGGTCATCATTCCCCTACGCTCAAACTAAACATGTTTAATGGAACCCACTGATATAACCCGAGAATGTAATCATTTAGCCCTGCCATTTTTTTTTTTTACATCTGGAACAATCTCTCCCAAATCCTTAGTGTGGGGGGAGTGCATTGATAACTAGTTTAGTTAATCACATCTTTTGCCAGTAATACTATAGATTTTCCTCTCAGCTTCCAAGGTCAATAGAGCTGTATTTTAAATATGCATTGGAAGAACAGCACAGAAACGCATCCAGACAAGGGTCAGAGAAAAATGGAAGAAAATAAATGAAAGCTACAGAGACATTAAATGTTTAATGGTTAGCTTCCAGGCTGCTTCATGCTACTTTAGGCCCTTATACAGGCTTCAATGTTGCTCCTACTTCTAAAGTTTAACGAATTTCACCTTGTAAGCTTTTTAAATGTGTGAGGAAAAAATAAATTATTCTAAAATAATGCTTTCAAATGTTTTAAATATTTTTTTCCATGAAGAGCTAGTACCAAGGGGTTAAACTAGAGATTTTTTATGATGTTTCATCCAGAAAGTGAGATTTCAAATCAAAGAGATGCTTCACAGTGTATGTCTGTGTATTGTATTCCACCGAGGAAACACTCCATTGCTCTTAAGCATCCTCTGATGCTCTTCCAAACAGCATTTTCAGTTTAGTATCTCTGGAAATATGAGCAAATCTCAAAATTTCCTTCCTAATTGTCTCTTATTAGTTTAATTTTTTAAGCCAAAAAAAAAAATAAAGTTTTTCCTTGAACAACTATGGTCAATTTCTTTCTTGTTGGCACAAAAGAACACCACATGCAATATTTCTGTGAAATAACTTCTTTGAGTCACAAATATAGTATATCGTGAGTCTTTTTCTTGCAGTACTTATTCATAAGAAACTCTTTTTTTTTCTTTTTCAGGTACTATTTTCTAAATTTCCAACGTCTTTTTCCCCTTTCCTTTATTTATTTGCGTTTTAAACAACTTCATTTATAAATCTGGTGACCAAGCATAGGGACTGCAGCCAAAGCACATTGTATCTGGTTCTCTTTCAAAAAGACAAGAACATATTTCTTTTTAGAGTGATCAAAGGGACAGGGCAGTTGGCAAATTTCAAAGCATGATTATGGGTTGAACATTGTCCTGTTCCCTCAATGGCCAACTGTTGAAATAATTCATTGGCTAAGAAAGTCTCAGTTACTTTTTCTGGATAAGGTTTGTGTTTTAATTTTATCTGGACAGTTAGAAAATGCAATTCTTTCCTATGGCTCACAAATAATAAATTTCAAATCTATATGTCAATGGCAGAATGAAAACATTGAAACATTTTCCAGGAA